>NC_140593.1:197480968-199919718 GCF_964204655.1 Triturus cristatus | reverse complement strand
ATGCTTGTTTGGATATAGTTTCAGATCTATGGATTGATAAGGTGTCGTTACTTGATTCTCCAGTGAAATTCAGTTGGGTGTTCAAGGAATTTATCCATACTGAAAATTCTTGTAAAGAATCCTGGTCACCTTCCCAGATGACCAGGATATCGTCAATGTACCGTTTCCATAGTATAAACTTCTGTTGAAACGGGTTCAACTCAGAGTAAATATAGGTGGTCTCAAACCAATGCATAAAAAGATTGACCATACTAGGGGCACAAGTGCTGCCCACAGAAGTGCCTGTAACCTGCTAATACAATCGGTCTTCAAAGCAAAAAAGGTTTTCTTGCATAGCTCGAGTCGCACAGTCCATGACAAAAGATTGATTGATTGATTGATTGGAGTACTTATAGAGCGCAACTATCACCCTACGGGCATCTTGGCGCTTGCATTGGGAACCCGTCCTGGTTTTTCCCTGTAAGATAACCCGTACTGGGCATCCCCAAGGTGAAAGCCAGGCATCCCGCCGCGGGGGGCCGTTGTGGAGATTAAGCAGGCTTGTTGCCCAGAGCTGCATAGTGTGAACTCATGCTTAGAGTGGGCACCGAAACGAGAATTATCGAGTCCGTGGACAATTGGGTTCTGGACCCTGCCGCGTCGGGAATCGAACCCAGGTCCCGGGCCTGATCTCTGCTTCAGGGTATGCTTCAGGGTATGCCTCCTCTAACCAGTGAGCTACACTTCACCTGTAGGTGTTTGGTCAGTTTGTGGGTTCTCATCTAAAAGATGATGTATAGTCTATAAAGTATCTTCTTGAGGAATGTTGGTATATAAGGCTTCCACATCATATGAAGCCATAAGATGTTTAGTGGGGTCAAAGGTGATGGTAGTCAAGAAAGATAAAACATGTTTTGTGTCTGGAAGATACAATGGCATTTTAGCTACCAGTGGGCGGAGGAACCAATCAACAAACTGGGACAAAGGTTCCAGAAGAGAACCAATACCAGAGACTATAGGGCGTCCAGGAGGAGGTCTGTGTGTCTTATGTATTTTTTGCAAGATATAAAATGCCGGAACTTTCGTATATTTTGGCGACAAAAATTCGGCCTCATTTTTAGTAATCCATCCGGCCTCAAGTCCCTTATTGACTAAAGTGGTAATGGTATTCTGTAATCTGGGTATAGGGTCTCGTTTGAGAGGTTTATAGTATTTTGTGTTCTCAAGTTGGCGTAAACATTCTGTTCGGTAAGCAGATGTATCCATAATTACCGTCGCTCCGCCTTTATCTGCTTGTTTAATCACAATCTGTGGATCAGTACCTAGTTCAAATGCACATCGTTCCCCAGCTTTTGTCATGTTAAAAAAAGGAAGGGCAGCACTATTTTTCTTCGTGTTGAAGGACTGCAATACGGCTTTTTCAAAAGTCGCAACTTCAGCTGGACTGAAAGTTCGTACCAACATGACCCAACTACATACTATACACATAAGGACACCAGTTAGAGGTCACTTTCCATGTGGCAGTTGTGTGGTGTGTTCATTGACTACACACACTACGCAACTGGATCTAGGTTTAAAATCACCATGGATTTTAAATAACCATACGAACTGCAATACCGAAGGAGTCATTTACCTGATACAATGTCCTTGCAATTTAAAACATATTGGTATGTCTACACGTAAAGTCAAAACTAGAATGATTGAACATAAAAGTGCCATCAAATGTAAGAAATCTAATACCAAATTGCCGAGACATTTCCTAGATGCAGGGCACACAGAACTAGATTTCTGGTGGGTGGTTATCGATAAACCCCATTACCATAAATTCATGGGTCCTTTGGAATCTGTTTTATTCCATAGAGAACAACGATGGGTATTTCGACTTTGGAGTAATAGTCATGGTTTGAATGATGAAATACTGTGGTGTGCATTATAATGTTTACATATCCAAAGATGACACATTGGTTCATTGGTTCTTGTGCCTGATCCGTATTTCCAATCTATGAGGTTGATACAGGAGAATGTGCCAATCTTATTCACCTGTTCTTCTCTCCCATTGGACCCTGGTGGCCTTTTAATGAGGCAAAATGTCACCCTTTATGTGCCCCACGTATTTACTGTTCACGGTTGTGGCCCCTTTGCCAATATTGAGATCATGCAAAAGATACAATTTGTTAAACATTGATGCGGGTACGTGGTCACTTTCAAATCCCCTGGTGCTACAACTGAAACTTATGGCAGATGCCCGCTTACAAAATAATTGGTTCTTGTGCCTGATCCGTATTTCCAATCTATGAGGTTGATACAGGAGAATGTGCCAATCTTATTCACCTGTTCTTCTCTCCCATTGGACCCTGGTGGCCTTTTAATAAGGCAAAATGTCACCCTTTATGTACCCCACGTATTTACTGTTCACGGTTGTGGCCCTTTGCCAATATTGAGATCATGCAAAAGATAAAATTTGTTACACATTGATGCGGGTACGTGGTCACTTTCAAATCCCCTGGTGCTACAACTGAAACTTATGGCAGATGCCCGCTTACAAAATAACATTATGATATATTTCTTGCTATGTTTCAAATTTTAAATTATGTGCGTGCGTATTCACTTCAAACCCTCTAAATATCCTTTAGTACAACAACTTTATTTCATGTTAAATGTCTGCTTACACTACATAATTTTTGCCGCAGTAAACCGTTAAGCTAGACGACGTTGCTATGACGAAGATATAAACAATGCCTTCTAACGTGATGCTGATCACGTGGTTAGACGCAACGTAGCCACTTCACATGTCACATTGGTTTCTTCCGGGTATGAATACAGTCGGAGAGACGAAGATGACGCTCCCGCCAGAGTCAGATAGGCGGACCCATTCGGATTTGTAGGTAAGCATTTTGGTTCTAGATATACGCTCCGCTACTACCGTCCTGATTATGTTGGTATGCTCATAGTTTGGCAGAGGGACTCTGGCCTTTTGCTATTTTGTTCGTTGCCTGGGAGTCAGCACTTCTTTACTGCAATCACGAGCGTGCTGTTCTCACATTCTTTGGTTGAATCTCGTACTCCCCGATGGAGACACCTGAATATGGGGATGTTGTAGTTATTGGGCATGAAAGAATCATGAATTTGTTGTATTTTGCTCTCGCTATATTTATTGAGAATTTGACAATCATGAAGCACATTTTTTCTACAAGTTCATTACTACTACTATACACTTAGTTGTTGCACATAATGGACAATGTGCTAGTGACACTATTAATCAAGACAACTCAAAGATGATATACAATACACTTTAGCTATTATATTCTCGAGTTGACACTGGTAAACACATGAGAAGGGTGTTGGTGATTTATACTGGACCATATCATTGATTCATTTACGCTCATACCTACTCATTTTATATCCCAATGACAAAAACCGACAGAGGTGAGTGACTCTGTGGACGGTTGAGTGGGAATACGATTATGATGTATAGGTAAGAGCTATGATTTTAATCTTTTGGGCACACAACTAGTTATTTGTGCTGTTTATTATTATTAGTCGCTTATTATAAAATTGTTTTTATTTTACAGAGCCCTCTGACCATTAACCAATGATGATTGACACGATTGGTCAAGTATTGTGACTTTAATAATTGAAATATTTATTTATGATTTTTTGCACGTTTGTTAGCAGAGTGACATAGGTCTACAGGTCCTCACGAAAGCCCAGAACTTAATTGTCACTATAGCTGAAACATGTTGACGTAATTAGAACAAGGGTATATACATTTAACCCTTCTTCACTTGCTTTATAATCACTATCACTTTTTGGGAGAAAGAATAAAGTTGTTGCCCCTGAGTAGGTAGTTTTTAATCACTTTTCATTATTGCACTCTGCCCCTCCTTACCATTTTTGAGTTGGTAGATCAAACACGTGCTTTGCACTCCAGCCCTTTCCCCCAGGGGTTAAGTCGTAGCCCACATGGGGTACCTTGCGGTCCCCATGGGTTGGAGGATCCCAATGATGAAGCATGTCACCCTCGGGTGAGTAAGGGTTTTCGTCCATAACTTGGTTGTGCCCAAACTTCCTTTAAACACTTGCTACCCTATATATAGTGTAAGTTGCGGTTGATTGTTTAAATACCACTTTCAGATATATAAGGTACTTGTAAATTCATCCGATTTTTGCATTTAACTATAGAATTTAAAGATGGCCACCGCTGATGCGGAGGTTCTGATGAATTTCTTTCACACTGCAGCGCGTGACTACTGTGTTCCTTTCCAGTATGCATAAATATGTATTGGTCTGTTATGGCAGCTGACATTGAGGAAAGCGTTGTTCGCCGAAACGCGCCTGTCAGATTATTTCATGCTGTCTGTTGAATAAACTTATACCTTTCAAACTTCCCTGTTGAGTGCCTCTGAATTTATCCACATATCGGTGGATATTTTCTGGCCATGTGATGCGATTCACCTCCGCGCTGGAGTGCACCCGTGACGCGAGGTGCGGTGTCTGGTGAACTTGGTTGTGTGTATATATATATATATATATATATATATATATTCACAGAAAAAAACATAGGTTTCAGGCACGTTATAGTTAGGAATTAGCATTTAAAAAACCTCAGAAATTCACTGAAAAAACCATAGGTTTCAGGGGTGTTATAGTTAGCTGGACTTTTCACTTGTACAAAACCATTGAAATTCCCCCGTTATAGTTAGTTCAGCTAACTATAACTCGCACGCCCGCAATGCACTGCTGATGACGTCACATATTACATCACTCATGACATGGTCAGTGACATCACTCATGACATCACTGATGACATCTCAAATGACATCACTGATGACATCACATAATCATAACAAATAAGTCTCCAAAGATGGCCACCAGAGACAAAAGAGCCCAAATGTAGCCCAAATATCACCCAGATGTAGCCCAAGTATAGCCCAATGACAGATGGCCCAGAGTGTTCTTAAAAACAACTAGAGCGCTTACTGTCTTCATTATGACAAAAGTATGGCCCACCTGAAGGCATCTTGATTGGAATAAACTGGGAACACTTAAAACATTTAATATAAAAAGGAACACAATGAGGGGGTTCATTTTGCCATAGAAATTATGATTAATGCTGAAGAAAGAAAATGAGGGCACATTTTGAGTGACTTCTCAAATCCTCTTCTATTTCATTAAAAAATTCTGACATGCAGACTGAAACATGCACTTTTAATACCAGGAGCAGACTTCCATGGTGAACAGTAGTTTTACTACAGTGATCTAATGAGCAACTAGAGTGCTAACTTTCAGAATTTATGGCAAATGTGTGACATATCTGAATACCTTCAGTAAAAAACTGAAAGCATTTCCTACTGAGGAGACTGCAGTACATGAGGAAATTAGGAAACTTCATAACAAATAAATCTCCCAAGATGGCCACCAGAGACAAAAGAGCCCAAATGTAGCCCAAAATCATCCAGATGTAGCCCAAATATAGCCCAATGACAGAAGTGTGCAAAACACTTATTATTTTGTGTTTTTGCAGTGTTATATAGTGCAGACTTGTCAGGTATTGGAGTGCTTTACATGAGCATTGGTTACATCACACAAGAACAAATTCATTTTGGTTGTAGACATGGGGAGACTAAGTGATTTGACTAGAATCACAGAATGTCGAGCTGAAGCAGAAACTCCAACCTGGTTCCCCAGTTGCAAAGTCTGCAGTTCTGGAAGTAACACCACATCCTCTGCCCTAAGTGCAACATTTAATCATGTGGTCAACTGGATAAAAAAACATAAAGATAACAAATAATTTAAAAGTGCTTTGTCGCTATTTGAAAACTCAGAAAATATGTCCTTATTTTAGTCTTTTAGAGCACTAACCATAATTTTGATGCCAATAAGACCCTCTCATATATGTAATTTCTAAAGGAAATGCTCTAGGTATTACAGTTTTGATTACATCAAGATGACGTCAGGCGTTCCACACTATTGTAATAAATATAGAATGTTAGCAATCTAGTTGTTCATTAGGATACTGTTGAGAGGCAGAGGCCAGGGGCACGGACTCTCAAAATTGAAGGCAGGTAGGAGGGTGCAAAGGCAACAATTTAACCACACTGAGCAGGCAGGAAGGGCCGTGGCAGCACAACAGACTATGGAGGGCAGTGGAAAGGGGGGCAGGGGCAACAAACCAACAATACAGGACTTGCAAGAGAGGCTGTGGCAATGTAATAGACCATTGTGGGCAGAAGGAAGAGGCAGTGGTCATACAACCATACATGCCAACAGACCCGATTCAGCCAGGAAACGTCCAATGTTTTTAAGCTCAAATGGGCTTTATTTGATCTGTCTCCTGTCTACAATCTCCTCTTTTTCAATGTAACTCAAAGGGGAAAATCAATACCCCAATTTTTTTTCAAAATCTCCCTCTTACCAAGTTCAAAATGTTCGCAAGTATGGTACATTGGATCATGGAAGGAAATGGGGTAGGGAAATGGACTTGGATAACAGAGGACAGGAGGGACATGGAGAGGTGCACCAAACTGACCCTGCAGGGCAGGCATCAGGGTTTGCAGCAGCACAATACACCACACAGGGCATGCGGGACGGGAGTGCAGCACAACAATCCATAGAAAGCAAGAGGGAGGGGACAGGACCATGCACATGGACAACAGAGAACAGAGGGGCAAGAGGCAATGGTAGCTAGCTGACCATAATGGACAGACAGGAGAGAAAGCTGCAGCATAACAGACCATAAAGAGAAGGAGGGACAGATCAGGGGCATTACAATGGAACAGACAAGCCAGGAGGGAGGGAGTAGGGGTCTGCACATGTAAACAGAGGGCTGGGGGCAAGGGGGCAGGGCAGGAGCAGCAAGATAGCCATGGAGGTCAGGCAGGATGGGCACTAGAAGCAAGACACACCATGAAGAGCAACAGTGAGACTGTGATGGCAGACACACAGACCATGGAGGGAAGGTGGGAGGGGGTCAGGGGCAGCTAACTGACCACACAGGGAAGGTGGGAGGGGCCATGGCAGCACAGAAGACCATGCATGGCAAGTGGGAGGGTTAGTGGCAGCACAATGGCTATGATGGGCAAGAAGGAGGGTGCAGGGGCATACACAAAGGACGACGGAGGATAGAAGGGAGGGTCAGGACCTGTGCACAGACAAGAAAGTTCAGGGGAAGGGGCCTCACAACAGACCGCACGGGGCAGGCAGGAGGAGCAGTTGCAGCACAACAGACCAGGGAGGGCAGAAGGGTGTGGCAGTACAATGGACCATGTAGGACAGAAGGAAGAGGATAGGGGCATGGCATGTGGACAGGCAGGGTGGAGGTGGCAGGGACAGGTTACAGTCATCTGACAATGCTAGGCAGCTGGGAGGGGAGTGGCAGCTCAACAGAACACTCAGAGTAGATAGGAGTGGCAGGTCCATGGAACATGGTGGGCAAAAAGGATGGAGCAGGGGCATGCACAAAGACATCGGAGGGCAGGGGGAAGGAGAATAGGGGCAGCAAGCTAAGCACAGAGTTTAAGCAGGAGGTCAATGATGGGGCATAGAATTGGGCAATGGAGGGCAGGAGGAGTGGACTGGTACATCATACTAAATTGAGGGCAGTGGCAGCACATCAGACCATGCATGGCAGGAGGGAGGAGGCTAGTCCATGGATTCACACAACAGAGGATAGGGAGGAGGGGGATGGGGCAGCAAGCTAACTGTTCAGAGAAGGCGGGAATTAGGAACTTTATTGTTTTTAAAATGTGTGTCTGTGCGAACTACTTAAAATATGAACAAGTATGCAGCATAATCTCACTTTTATTCAGGAATAAGAGGACGTTTGGGACTGTGACTCCGGGCTCACTTGGCAGAAACACCGCCTGACCCTCCACCCCCTATCGCAAAATGTAATGCCCGTGAAAAGGGTAGGTGAACACAGTGTTATATAGAACATAGTCCTGAATGCACGATTGAAAATGAAAACTAGATATAGTGTATGGTATAAACTATGCACCAAATTGTGTGATATCAGATGAACTGGGCGTGAAATATAATATGCAATACATTGTGCGCAATGACAGATTCATTGGAGAGCGCGAGATAGCACAGGCACTAGCGCGTGCTATGCGATATGCGCCTTGGAGTGTAATATGCACAGGGCAGTGTTGTGTAACCTAACTAGTCTCTAAAGTTGTAATATAAAATATGTGCTGGGGAGTGTAACGCAGCATATGCACTGTGACAAAGATATGGATCCCAGATTGTAATATGTATGGCATAGCACTGTGCGTTATAACATAGGCATCGAGGAAGGCACGTTAGATGGGGCAATATAACCCGTGTGAAGACAAGTGTGGCATGACATATTCACGGGGTGGTGTTACAGTGCACATGGGCTAGAGAGTGTCATCGCATATGCACTAGCTAGTGGAATACAACACAGAGGTGTGTGGCACTCAGCAGGCAATGGTGGGTGTAACACAGCATTGGTCTCTGCCAGGAGCGCGCTGTGACTCTCAAGTGATGTTCGTCCCCTTTCCAGAAAGTTAAATAAAAAGTATTACACATCCGGCAGTGGATGTGTGTTTTATTAACCGTGAGGGGGGTTTCTTGCATAGTTTTGGTCGAATTTTTGTCGAATCCCCTTTGAATGGCTTGGTGTGCATGTGTATTAAATGTGCCCGTCAATAGCTACCCATGTTTGTATAAATAAACGACAAGGGTGTCTACCGGGATTAGGCACGGTAGGGCATCAGACATGTCAGAGCTTCACTAGTGGTGTAAATACATTCCACGTGGATTCATTGTATGCATAGTCGCCTTTTAATGAATATCACGCAAATCGTCATGGTGATAGGTACGTACGGTTTGTCCAGCATGTCCTAGGTGTGTCTATAAATAAATATTTTTTAAAAATAATAAAAAACAGTGGCCGGCCCTGGGGATTGGGGTCAAATAATATAATTAGGAGACAGGCCCTGGGGGATGGGGTCATCAGGGCCAATAAATTAGAATAAGAGGGGGAACCACACAGCCCCCCTTCTTAAAAAATTAAAATAAATAAAAGACTGGCATCGTGCCGGAGGCCACGCCCCCTCTTTGCAGCACTCTGCAAACGCGCCCCCTGGCGAGTTGTAAGTTGGGGAATTAATTCCTCTTCAATACTGAGGGTCCCTGAGGGCCAACTAGCCCAACAGGCATCTCCAGTATGCGCCAGGGAGCTGCGCTGCAGACAGGTGTTCTGAGGCCAAGCCCCTTTTTACACCTCTCTGCAACGCAGCTCTGTGGCGCTTACTGGAGGTACCTAGTGGTCTAGTTTGACCCTAGGGACCCTTAGGATTCAAGGGGACTTAATCTCTCAACTTAGAACAGCCACAGGGCGCATTTACACAGTGGTGAAGGGAGGGGACGGAGCCTGAGGTGACGTGTGCAAACACGCACTATGGCACGTTTTAAATTGGGGATATAATTTCCCTTCAATACTGAGGGCCCCTGGGGGCTAACTAGCCCACCAAGTGCTTCCAGTAAGCGCCACTGAGCTGCATTGCAGAGAGGTGGTCCAGGCCGTGTCACTTTTTACACCTCTCTGCAAGGCAGCTCTGTGGCACTTACTGGAGGTACCTAGTGGGCTAGTTGGACCCTAGGCACCCTCAGGATTCAAATGAACTTAATCTCCCAACTAAAAACGGACACAGGGCGTGTTTACACAGTGGTGAAGGGAGGGGACGGGGCATGAGTTAACGTGTGCAAAAACGCCCTGTGGCCTGTTTTAAGAGGTAGTTTTAATCCCCCTGCTCTATTATATACTAGGGGCTTACAGAGGAGGTCATGCTAATCACAGGGGGACCCCAACGCATAATGTTCCCTAGTGTATGTAGGTGTTTTCACTGTATTCTAAGTGTCTTTTAACATAGCACTGGCTCTAGGACTGGTTAGTCAGACTCAGTTACCACCAGTATCCGTCTGAAAAAGTTGAGGGTACAGGATGATTTTGCAACAAGGCTTCTTTCTGCTCTTCTTTTTGTTCTTTCTGCACGTTATCCTTCTTCCTGCACTTTTCTTCGTCTTTGAGGACTTCTGTTGCTTCTTTCTGCACTTCTTTTTTTTCTTTCTGTGCATTTTTTCTTCTTTCTTCACATGTCCTATCTCTGTAGGCATATTTAGAAATTAGCATTTAAAAAACCTTTGAAATTCACAGAAAAAACCATAGGTTTCAGGGGTGTTATAGTTAGGAATTAGCATTTAAAAAACCTCAGAAATTCACTGAAAAAACCATAGGTTTCAGGGGTGTTATAGTTAGCTGAACTTTTCACTTGTACAAAACCATTGAAATTCCCCCGTTATAGTTAGTTCAGCTAACTATAACTCGCGTGCCCGCAATGCACTGCTGATGACGTCACATATTACATCACTCATGACATGGTCAGTGACATCACTGATGACATCACTGATGACATCTTAAATGACATCACTGATGACATCATCCTTGTGATAGAGTGGCAGACCTCCTCTCACCCTAATATAACCTTTGATACACACATTCAAAAATAGAGACTAAAATTTTCAAAACAATGGACATACCAATACCAGTTACAACAACCTCTTCAGTAATTCTAAGATCCACATACACTCATTCACCAACAGTCCTATACAGTCACTCATACATGTACTCACTCATCATATGTACTCATACACCTATACATCCTGTTACACAATGCCACTCATCCATAGAGTTACTCACACACATAGTCACTCATGCTAATAAAGAATCAAACATACATTTACTTGCATATACAGTTATACACACACCACCACACTTACTTCTACGGAAACTTACACATACTTAGTCTTTTAAACAATCACTTATAGAAACACATACTTATTCATACAGGAACTCTTTCGATCTCTCACTCTCACATATACTCACTTATATACACCAATAGTCACATATACTAGTTTAAAACATATGTAGTTACTCATAAAGACACTATTGAGACAGTCTTTTACTCACTAACACACCCATACACACACTCATCCACCCATACAGTCCTGCACACATGCTGTCTTCAACACATACAAACAGTGAGTCACTCATTCATGCACCTATGCACTACGTAATACCCCCCACCGAACCATGCAGACACTCAGACTGATACTCAAAAAACCAACTAATAACCTATATAGACACCCATGTAGCTACTCACCAACCCATGCAGCCACTTATACACAAAGTAAGAGACTGATACAGATATTTACATGTTTAAACATTACTCACTAAGCCATGTATTCACTATGATACACTTAATCAGTCAGTTACACAATCAATTTTTCAAAAACAAATCATTCATTTAGACACTTATATACCCATTTATTCTTCCATCGACCTTGAGATATACATATATAAAACATATTTAATTTTCAGAAAAACACACATTCACTGGATGATGTTATCAGTGATGTCATCAGTGATGTCATGAGTGATGTCACTGACCATGTCATGAGTGATGTAATATGTGACGTCATCAGCAGTGCATTGCGGGCACGTGAGTTATAGTTAGCTGAACTAACTATAACGGGGGAATTTCAATGGTTTTGTACAAGTGAAAAGTCCAGCTAACTATAACACCCCTGAAACCTATGGTTTTTTCAGTGAATATATATATATATATATATATGTGTGTGTGTATATATATATATATGTATATATATATACACACACACATCAGGATGTATTGAAGAATGAGTGGGTGTATGAGTGTCTGTAAAGATGATTTAGTGCATGCATGACTGACTGTATAAGTGAGTGATTAAACATGTCTTAATGAATGTACGGGTGAGTGACTAATCTGTGTGAATGTATGTATCAGTCTGTCAGTTGCTCTGTAAGTGGCTGCATGAGTTAGTGAGTAGGTACATGAGTGTCTATATGGGTTATTGATTAGATGTTTGAGTACCTGTATGGGTGTCTGAGTGTCAGTGTGGGTGTTTGAGGGTGTGTGTGACTTCCTGCATGGATGTATGAGTGGGTGAAGCCCTGGGTGTATGGGTTCATCAGTGCATCTGTAAGGGTCTGTATGGGTGAGTGAGTGTGCGTATGACTATGTCGGTGAGTGAATGGATATCACAGTGGGATATGAGTGAGTAAGTTCAAATGTAAAAGGTAGAGTATGTGAGTGTTGGAGTATATAAGTGATTGTATGTGGGAGTGAGTGATTGTGAGAGTGGCTGCATGGGTGAGTTTGTAAATGGAAATCTATTCATGGAAGTGATTTTACTATGTTTGGTGCAAATCCCTTAACTACTTCTAAGAAAAAATGGTGATTGCAAAGTGTTTCAGTTTGGACATGAAGAGCTTAAAATTCAAAGACATCTAGACCATTATTCCACAGCCCCTCTGCAGATGTGCATGGTTACACAGAGGATTTGTGAATACACTTTTAAAGAAAATGGCTTGCCAATGGAATGGGGAGCTCTTTCTTCTATCATCCCTGGTTGATTTGCAACTCCACAGCTGAATTTCTGAATACGCCATGCTCTGGTTGGCCGTCGCAGAACATTATCTGATATACTGCAGCCATTGCCCAACACTTTGCACTGAGCATCATGTTGGGAAAAGCATAAACAAAAAGGGCAAATGCGGGTAGGATGAGGTTACCTTGACATAAAGCCCATGTGGGGTACCAAAGGGAGGCCCCCGCTATAACGTTGACAATAAAAAAATCATTTTTTTTTCATCATGGGATTTGCAAAATCTGTGCTGGATTTGTAAATCCTAAACTCTTCCTGGTTCCAGCAGAGCATCCTAAAAGGTTTCAACATTTCTTAATGAATTACTTACTTTGATGCATGGAATATTTTCAGGACATTCCAGTCAGTCAAAATGTAACAATGTAAAGTTAAACAAGCACTGCCATTCACCTGTAGTTTACTGAGCTAACTAGAACATGTGCCTCCACCATGCCCAGTTTTGTCATCAATGATGTCATTTGAGATGTTATCAATGATGTCATCAGTGATGTCATTGAACATGTCATGAGTTGTGAAATATGTGAGGTCACAAGCAGTGCATGGTGAGGGTGTTCCAATTCATGAAACCACCCCCCAAAAAAATCATTTTTAATTATGTGCCATGGGATGGTTCCTCTGGGATCCTCCAGAAGGCCCTGTACTGGGCTCACGGCCTCAGCCATTCAGAACACTTGCCTTTTTTATTGAGTCCCAACTGTGAGTATTTGTATACATTTTGAACCTTAATTTCTCAAAAACTACTCAACAGGCTTATAATAAATCACAATGAGCATGCTTTCTGGGCAGAAAAAGACCTTTTTGCCAAATGTGGCGTAATCCTGTTCAGCTGTTTTGGCTGTAGAGCTGTCTAAAGTTTCCTATGGAAATTGCATAGGAAATGGCATTTTCTAAAACCCCTTTTTTGTCAGTCCCACTTGACAGGTCTCCCTGACACTTCCCAGGAAGGAGCTGTGGTCAATTAACTTTTTTCCCGAAAGTTTTATGAAGAGTCATTAAATGGCTCTCAAGTTAACAAAAGAAAAATATGCTTTTCCTTTTGAAAGTCTGACCTAACTATAACTACACAGTAACAACTGCCACTGTGTGATACATGTATCTTAATATCTCTCTCTCTTAAAATATAACAATCTGGAAAGAAACTATCATTACCAAACACAGATTGAAATTTCTACTACAAAAAGATGCATAGATATCTTTTATTTGCCACAGACAGCTGGAATGAGGATCCACTACACCTACAGGCACAGCAAGCATCAAAGATATCCACTTGAAAGGAAGAATATAACAAATAAACACACAACAACACATTGTGGATCTTGCACAAATATAAATGTGAATTTGAAAGACAATAAAACATAAAACATAATCAAAATAAACTAAAAGTATTAGAACAGAAAAAACAACTGTCAAACAGGAAAATTATTCACATTTGAAGTGAACATTACAATAAAGTTTCTAACTGGAGATACTCAGCTACGCAAACTGCAGATCTACCAATGCCAAACCCACAAGCAGGATATGCCACGATGAAAAGCTAAAGCTTTGCACTACAATGAAAAAAAAGAATGTGGTCACAAATGCACATGATAATGAATAAACAGTTACAGCTATAAAATATAAGTCTGCTCCAAGGGGCAGGTCAGAATCAACACAAAAGAGGGGCCCATAGTGGAGAAAATAATTCCTAGAATGGAACGAACCCTTACTCAAGGGGCAGCTCCCACTACATACAAGAAACATGTTCCCTGGATCTGGCCACAGGAGGGCGGAAACAAAAGAAAATGTCCTCTTTGAGGGAAGCAACCCTTTCCAAAGGGGTTGCCATCCATAAACATATTTCTAATGAAAATACATGGGATCTAGTGAGTTTCCATTACTTGGGCAGCAGATCTGTCTCCGGGGGACAAAAATGAAACAAAACTTCCTGTTTGAGGGGAACAACCCTTATCAAAGGGGTTGCTTCCCACAAAACATAATTATATTGAATATCCCTGGCGTCTAGTAGGTCTCCACCCTGGGGGGGGGGGGGGGGGGGGGGGCTAATCGGCCTCACATACAGCCCTTCTGCCCCTGGGGGTAGAGAATAGCCAAAGGATATGGGAGCCTTCCTCTGGCATTAGCTTTTCGCAAGGGGTGTGTGATACGCTTGCAAGCAATGTTATGGGATTATGTCATATTTGGGAATGCAGTAGTGTTATGTGTTCTAGGTATTGAGCAAGCATGCCAAGTATGTCAGTTGGAGTCTGCCAGGCTGACGAATAGCTATGCTTAAGTTGTAGGGAAAGCTAAATTAATAAACAAGTTCCTTACTTACCCCTGGCTATTCTGTCATCGATGCGGGGTGAAAGAATTGTTGAGAAGGAGCCAGCCAGCACCTACAACTTACTGAGGTAGCCGTGAACCCATTGACTTGGTGCAGCCGAAGCTACCAAGCCTCTGAGTCCAGTGAAGCTGCGTGGGTTTGCCACCTTCACCTGCACTGGTCCCAAGATGCATGCAGGGAACCATACATGCTCTTGTGTTGTTCTCAATTCCTTCATTTGGTGGCATGGGTGATGGGAGGCACGAGCATAGGGATTTCGGTTTGAGGCGCTACCAACTTACAGATACGGGGAGGAGAAGCGCAAGGCCACAGTGTGTTTCAAGAAATGCGCTAGATGTTCTTTCACAAAAGCCAGCCCCTGAGCCTCACCAAAATTATCTCACAGTGTATCATCAAGAAAAAATATTGGTGATACGCACACCAGGATTGACTGTCAGTGGGTCATCGCAATTACATATTCATGATTTGCACACCAAAATTGACAGCGCATCACATTGCTGCTAACTGCACACCGGAGACCCGCACACCTAATGTGACTTCATATTTGCTTAGTGAATACGGTAATAATGTCTTGTGTGTCCCAATGAATTTTTATATATTCACCTAATACTCAGAGAGGGGCAAAACCTTCTAGTTTCTCCAACTTTTGTTTATTCACTTATCCTTGCACCAGTATGCAATCTCAGAGTGTCATAATTTCACCTCCATTTTTTAGATCATAATGAGGTCCACTGTCAGTAGAATGAGAGGAATAGATATGAATGTTTGAAACAAATATTGAGGCACTACTTGGTCAGGAGTTTAATGCAACTAGGATAAAATCTTTACTTTTGAAAATGCTGGTTAAGGAGGGTCACCATATTTGTAAATACTTACCTGTAGCAACTGAGTCCAATAGTGATCCTATCAAAGATGTGTATGTTGAGGCAAAAAACATCTTGAGTGCAGATTTACCAAAGAGGTGAATTTGGTACATGACCTGGTATAAATTCTATATGCATCCTCAAAGTGAGAGTGAGTCAATTCACAAATTTGTTTCCAGGTTTCTAGAGCTTTCGATGAAATACAAATTTGGTGCGATGTTGTATGAAGTAATTTGTGACCAATTAATTATTCATTGTAAAATTTAAAAGATTAAAGAGGGTTTGTGGGCTGCAATTAATTTGTTGCTCAAGCATGCCATAGACATTACTAAAGTGGTAGTGCAGTCGGAACTGGGTATGAAGGAGATGGAAAACAATGCATCAATTGTAGCATGGTTTCTAACATGGTGAAAGTAGAATCTTACATGGATGTGATATTTAAGTCTGTAAATACTTCTGGGAAAACCAAGCAGCATACCAAGTCATGCTATCAGTGTGGGAGCACATGTTCACACTGCTGACTATCATAAATGTATAGAAAATAACAAGGACTGCAGGAAGTGTGGTCGTAAGGCCACTTTGCTGTTGTTTGTAAATGTGAGAGCAAACCACTGTAGATGAAGAATGCATGGTGGAAGTACATTGAACACAATATGGTCATCAGACAGGCCTGTCCCTCTGGTGTGAAAAGTGCACGTTTTGCGTGGAACAAATGGAATACTTTTGGTACTACATTATAGTTAATGGAGTAAAAACCGAAAATAATTTGTTAAATGCTATTGTTTAGCTCCTTCACCTGCTGATAAAAACTGTTTGAGGTCTTTTCTAGGCCTCATTGAATATTATGCCAAATTCATGCAAGGTTTTGATTACTGTAAAAGAAAGGTGCAAGTTTTGTGTGGGGTTATGAGCAGCAAAACATTTTTCAACTGATAAAGAAAGAAATGTGTGGCACTGGCATCGTAAAACCTTGTTAGACCAGGCATCCTTAGGTTAGTCATCCCCTGGACTTCTTGCATTTTGACTCCACTTTTTGCTGATTCTTTTTGTTGGCCTTAGTACTCTGAGCACTTTACCACTAATAACTAGTGCTAAAGGGCACTTGATTCTCCCCTAAACATAATGACAGTGGTGTATACCTGAATGGCATATTTGTTGTACTATTAATTCCCTTGTAAAGTGGTATACCATGTACCCAGGGCCTTTACTTCAAATGCTAATAGCGGGCTGCAGCACTGATTGTGCAACCCACAGAAGTAGCCTTTCAACCCTGTGTCAGGTCTGCCACTGCAATGCCTGTGTGCAGTTTACTGCCACTTCCACTTTGCATTTAAAACTACTTGCCAAGCCTTAAACTCCCCTTTCATTATATATCAGTCACCCCTAATGTAGGCCCTAAGTAGCCCTAAGGACAGGGTGCTAGGTAAGTAAAAGGTAGGACATGTACTTATATGTTTGGCATGTCCTGGTAGTGACAAACATCCTATTTCATTTTTTACTACTCTGAGGCCTACCCCTCTCATAGACCAGCATTGGGAATTCCTTAATACACTTTTAATCTGTAATTTTTGATCGGGAAGGAGTAGCTTTTTCATGTTTCATATCTTTGGAATGGTAATGATAAATCCTCCATACTTGTGAAGTTGAATTTAATATTACTGTTTTAGAAATACCGCTTTTAGAAAGTGCACATTACTCTGTACCTACTGCTCTTTGTGCCTGACAGCCTGTCTCCCGCACACACGTTTAGTGGTAGCTACACTTTGTGCATTTCTTCCAGATAGACACAAACACAGGAAGGTGAGGATCATCTTCATTCTGAGAACTCATCAGCATTCATCTTCATTCTGATGGATATTCCTGAACAGGAGGGAATGGGAGGGGCTGACACTTACACTTCAAAGCACTAATTTACCCCCACTGACCCCCTAAAATCAGACCTTCTGGATCTTGAACTGAACCTCTGTCAGAAGGACTGCTGTGCTGCTGAAATGACTCAACTGGACTGCTTTTCTGCAAGGACTGATGTTATGCTTTTTGCCCTACAGCCTGCTGCTCCCGGAATCTGATGAAGGATAGTTGAACTCTGCCTTCCCTCCAAGTGATCTCCAAGGGCTTGCTGGTGTGCCTTCTGTTTTCTGAAGTCACAGGGACAGAAAAGACTTCCTACAATTCTGCTGGTGCTGCTGAACTTTGCCTTCGATGAGTCATACCCTTGCCTGAGGTGCCCTCTCCAAGTTCTGGGCCTCAGAAGTTGGTCATGCAGATGTTTTGCTACAAAACCGACGCATCCTCAATTTTGCGCCGATGCATCGCCCTTCAACACAGAGACTATTAGATAACAGAGTTTCTCTAGCCTGCACAGAGAGACAACGACACACTACACAGCTTGACAATGACGCATTGCATTCTCCTCAGTGAAGCTTGGCGATGACACAGCAACCCAACTGCATGGAAAAAAATTATATTTTGTGCCCTTAGTGTCAATGCTTTCCTTCTGTCAGAGGCCAAATACAGATGTGCACTAACCTGATAGTTCTGGGCACAGATGCAGAGGACAGTCCGACCACTGTCAATGTTGTTCTCCAAGAAGAAAAGATAAACTGCTCTCCTGGATGGGCGCCAAGGGGAATGGTCGTTGTGACAAAATAATAACGACAGTCTACAGTGTGCAGTGACCCTCCGTCACCGGCTACTCCCAGGTTCTGTTCTGTGTGCACCAGATGTAGGTGTAAAACTTGACCCAGGGGACGTCTACCTCTGTATGGAGTGAAGGAAAGGATTATCAGTGTGTTTAGCCCACTCTCACACTCTTTCTCACTTATAAGGGTATAGGTTGTCAGCGTCACACTCTCACTGCCAAGCAGAAACTTTATGCACACTCACTTCAAAGGACAGGCGGTATGGCTGCTGGATGCGTAGGCAGAAAGCGGTGCACAACTTGAAATTCATTTGAACTTAAGTCCATAGAGGTCCTTGCCTAATGACCTCTATTGAAAGTTCTCTGTGCTTTTCATTAAGCCACATGCATTTCTGTGTTATTACAGCAAGGGTTATAAGCTCAAGTGCCAGCCAACATTACCTCTAGGGTTATGAGCACATTAGGGGTTAATAGGTTTGGGTACGGCAGGGAGCCCCTTCAAAGTTAGTAGCACCTAAGAGCGAGGAAAGGGTTAAAATGTCAACAATGTAGCAGAGTTAGTCATGCACTTGCACAAGACCTCACCAACGCTGCCTTAGCTGAAGGGGTTTCCCTGATGAATCCGGATGCTGCTGCCGATGCTGAGGATACTACGACTGGACTGAGAGCCAATCTGCAGTAAGGATGTCCCTCAACAGCTGATTCTGGTGGCGGCTCACTTCCTGGACGCACTGTGATCCGGATAGCTGAGCTGTCCTTCTTTATAGGCAAATTGCCTGGCAAGGGCGTGGTCCCTGCGACTGGTTTATGTCCCCTCTGCTCTGTAATCCATTATGGCCACTAGGAGCTCTCAACTCTTGTGAGCATAAAGCATGATGGGAGACAAAGTCCTTATTCCTGAGAAGCGATAGTCCTATTGCCATAACGCTGATTTTACTCATGCTCATGGCTGTATTGACATTGCCAAAGCGCTGCATTCAATCATATGCTGCATACAATCATAAGTACAAGAATCCGTACACACGTTTCTCTTTTACATGCACTTAATGACATGATGTTGCTGTTTTTCCTCACAGCACTTTCAAAGGGAAAATATATATGTGCTATTTCTTAACAGAGTTTCTTGTGGGGAGTTTGCGCTTGGGATGCTGTCTGGTGCCATGCTGTGACCATTGTTCCCGAATACAGTGTCCTCTATGTCGACCCACACTTCGTCATGGAGGGGTTCCTAACCTGGGACCCTGGTGTGGTGTAGACTGCGCCAGGTGTGATCGGCCCAATTTAGCCCCTTGGATGGGATACTGTGCTTTGTCACATGGGTCATCCTAGCTAGGACCTGCGTGCCCATGACAGCTCCATTAAATGTCCTTTCTCAGCGGGCCCTGCATGGGTTCTGCAGCCAGCCTGCCCTGCATCGTGACCAGACTGAATTTTGGATTTGCAACGGTCTCTTGTGACCTCACAAACCTATTGACCGCTAGTGACTTCTAAGCACTGTTTTAGCATTTACAATTTAAAAATTCATATCTCGACTTCTACTGATTGGCTTTTTGTTGTTTTGACCTTGTTTTATTCATATCAATATTTTCTATTTTTCTAAACCTGTGTAAAGTCATTTTGTGGTGTATTCATTGTGTTACTGTGTGTCTGTTTGTGTGTGTGTGTTGCACAAATACTTTGCACAGGGTGCGTGGCCATGACGCGAATGGAGTGAGACATGTGAGCTTAGGTCTCTGCTCCACCGTGTCCCACTAATGCTGTTGCTCCTCTCCATCGGGTCTGTTGACCAGTGCAGGGTAGCCTGTCCTGAAGTTGTGCTGCTGTGGGGCCCCCTGAACTGTGGAGGGGGGTTCTGTGGTGCCTGGGGGCATAGATTCTCAAGCGGCCTACTCGGCACCCTCCACGGCCGCCATCTTGTGGTAGCAGACTTTGCCTTGGAGCCGCGGCCGTGCATCGCCCTCTGCCCCTGGGCTGGGACTGCGAGAGCCTACAGCTAGCCCTGGAATAGCACATGTCGCTGGGGGCAGATCGGCCACTGTGGAGAGTGAGAGCCACTCTGCACTCTTACCTGAGCCCCTGAGACATGAGCCTCAGCCCAGTAACCCCGCACTGGATGATCGGCCGGCAGTGGCGGGGCCGGTGTGAGGCTCTGAGGGATGAGCTTTGAAGCGGCGGGGATCCCCCGAGCAGTGGAATGTGAGCCCGCAAAGACTGCAACTTGCGGGGTGGGTCGGACCCCCTGATGTTCCCCTTGACCGCCATCTTGAGGGCGGTCCTGGCCTTCCTGACTCGACTAAGCCCTGCACCTGGTCCGGGGTGACATGGGCTCAACGCAAGACCGCCGGAGGAATCCCCAGGCTGTTATCATCCCCCTGAGGCTCGTCGGATGCCGGGGAGCACTGGGAGAAGCCCCTGAACCCCATCGTGATCCCAGGGAGGCCAATTTGAAGCCTGGCTGCTGTGCCCTGGAGTGCGTAGCTACGACGGTGGGACCAGTAAATTGAAGTAAGGTCAGCTGTGCGCAGCACTTGGGAGTTCCTGCTGGGGCGGCGGAAGAACTCTGGGCCCTTTGGACTCTGGGGAGGCCCTGAGGAACAGACCTCCTCACTGCTACTCTCGATGGTCTACATCAGGGTAGGCCACAGCTCATTACCTGCAGTTGGGGACTGTAGACGGATCCCCTCCTGGTGCCCGAAGGCTGTCATCTTGCACCAGTTGGCCTGTGATCTAATCCCTGCACGTCGCGTGGAGTGTAAGTGGTGATTACGCCCTTTGGTAGCAGCAGAAGATCCAGGGATGCTTGTAATGGCCCTTGTCCACGCTGGACAGGGAGAGACTTGTGGTGATTTGGGGTAGGGCATGATCTCTGCTGGCCTGAAGACGCACCTGTAGGGTCATCCTTGCTGGGTGAGGTGCCATCCTATGGACTCTGGTCCTGCACTGTGGACTGTTGTGGGGGAGAGAACTCATGCTACGTGCCGTGGTTCGCCCTGATAGTGAGGCGCTGAGGCTTCATCCTATGTATCCTGGACTTAGCTCGGCCAAATAGGGGACAATACTGTGACACCTGTGTGGGACATCTGGGGCTCCTTTGGTCTGGCTCTCAGACGGCCCTAAAGATATACAATTGTAGTTGCCAAATCTTCACATCTTGACGCTCTTCTGTTCCGTCCTCAGGGCATGACCTCTCTCTATCGCTGGTCTTGCGGTCCCCTTGATCGTCCTGCCATACCTCCTTAAAATAAAGCACATAAAGACGCTGAGTCTACCGCAGCTCATAACAATCCAGTTAACTCTCTCTGGTCCAAAACTACTCCTCAGTCACAGGAGGATTACAACTCTTCAACTCTGGCATCAGGGAAGTCCAGCTCGGAGGTGCCGGTCACCCAGGCATTCATGGCGTCCTTCCTGCAGGAAATCAAAGAAGAGATTGGCTCTCTCAGACAGGACTTTAACCGCTTCAGTGCCCATGACGAGATGGTCTCGTCATGGAGCGCGGTTGCGCTGTGCCCATGATGAGACTATCTCGTCATGAACCCCGCCCGCTAATGCAACGCCCGGCACAGGGCGGGGAAAGGGCGTGGCACTGAAGGGGTTAAAGCATGCCTGCAAGATATCCGTCAAGAGATCATGGAGATTGGAGAAAAAGTTGATGACCTTGACCGCACCATGGACACTAGAGCAGAAGATCATGAAAATCTGTGAAAGAGAATGACGGAAATCGAAGAGCAAAATATTACCTTACAGCTGAAGCAGGAGGAACTTGAAAATCGCCGTCGGCGAAACAATCTGCGCATCAGGGGTGTTCCATTGGGAG
This sequence comes from Triturus cristatus, assembly GCF_964204655.1. NCBI lineage: Eukaryota > Metazoa > Chordata > Amphibia > Caudata > Salamandridae > Triturus > Triturus cristatus. The sequence goes on along the minus strand of NC_140593.1, from coordinate 199,897,585 downwards.
CAGAAGGCAAAGACATTGTGGCATACATGGCAGAACTTTTACAAACCATCCGGGAGAATGAGGAGTCCTTACCGCCTATGCTTGACAGGGATCATCGGATCTTTGGCCCACGCAATCGGCCTGACTTCATTCTGGACATCCTTACTAGAGTCCATTACTATGCCGATAAGGAAGCTATTCTGAAAAAGGTACAAGGGATTATAACAGTTTCATACAATGGCCTCTAAATCCAAATCTTCCAGGATCTGGTGCCAGCCACACTTTGATGGCGAAAAGACTTCAAACCTGTCACAGATAAGCTGAGGGATCTCAACATCAAATGCCATTGGGGTCATCCATGGCAAAAGGCGAGTCCTCCGTTCACTAAGGGATACAAAACAGCTTCTGCAGCTCCCTTCAGAGACTGATGGAGGTGACCTGTCTTCACCGCGAGAGCGCCGAGAGGGGCCTTTTCGCCCGATATGGTCCGCAGTCATGCCTCCTAAAGCAGACGCCACATACAAGAACTTGACTCTTCCCAAGCTAAACAGAAAATCATTAGTCATATTCGCTCCTTGAATGGCTCTTCTGCTCCAGCTCGTTCACCAGACAATAAAGATTAAACACTCCCTGGCTGTGCTGACTCTTGGCCCTGCGATGGGGCCACGTGTGCCCTGACTTAGACTTGTGGTGAATCCGGCTCTGGGAAGGAAGTCCTATATACTGCTAGGAGATGGTTGAAAACGGAAACACCGCATAAAGCTGAAAGTGACACTTGACCCTCTTGCATGAACAGACTGTCCCTTCGGAGGACGTCGGAGCCGTGGCTGCGGCTGTCCTTCACGGGATTGGCTCCATGGTTGAAGCAAATATCGCTTTCCCTAAACATTGCCATGGGATGGTGGTGGCGGAGGCCCACAAACTTCTTTACGGCTGCCACCCCCCTCCTCAAAGTCCCATAGGAGAGGGAATTTTCCGGAATGTCCAGTCTGTATGACACTGGGCTGTTCTTGATAGACTCTGACTGTGCCGGGCCCGGTTGGCCATCAGTTGTTGAATCATTCATTTTTCTTTCCATTTTATTCACCGTTAATTTTATCCTCTTGGATGCGCTGATTTTACGGGCTGGGGGATGAGAGTAAACACAAGTGTTTTGCTGGGTGATACTTGGGATTGTACTGCTATGTGGATGCTATGCGATGGCTCTTTCGTGCTACTGGGTGGATATGTGGTTCTGGGAGAGGGGATGTGGGCCTACGGAGTCACTGTGAGGGATGTGGAAGTCATATTTCTCTTTCAAAAATATTATGACTGGCCCCAATAAATGTCTCTCTCTAAATGTAAAGGGTCTGAACTCCCCTAACAAGAGGCATCAGGTTTGGCGAGATCTCCTACACCCGGATCCTGACGTAATTTTTATTAAGGAGACTCACCTGCTCCCTAATGACATTCACCTTCTGTCCCATCCCAAATTTCCCACTCAATATTGGGCCTGTTCATCTTCTAAAACTGGGAGGGGTTGCAATTCTCTTTAAATCAGGCTGGCATGAGATGAGTCCCAAAGTCACGACAGACGAGGGCGAGAGGTTTATTAAGGCACATATGGCTTGGGATGGGTGGTCTCTAACCTTTCGTAACATATATGCCCCTAATCAACACCAGGATGCTTTCCTACGCCTGCACCTTAGGGAGCTCCTACAGTCAGTCACAACTCCAAGTGTTCTCGGGGTGATTTTAATCTGGTTTGGGACCCAGAATGGGATCGTACTGCACAGACACATCAGAGTTCTGGGGCGATGTCGGCAGCACTGAGAAATACCATTACAGACTTAAGCTTAGTAGATGCCTGGAGACATCTACACCCAGACTCTAAGGACTATTCTTTTTCTCCCATTCGCACCCGTCATATTCTCGTATAGACTATTACTTCCTCTCATTTCCCTTTGTCCATGTTCTGAGTGGTGCGGAGATATCTGATATATCTTTATCAGATCACCCTCATGTCCTGGTTTCCCTCCAAACCCCCAATCCCCATAAAGAGTCCTTACCCCATTGGAGGATGCCCCCTGAGGTCCTTTGGGACCCTGTGGATGTGGCAGATATTCAAAAAGAGATTAAGGCCTTCTTTCTTGCTAATTTCCTCACCTACACTTCTGAGGACACTTGATGGGATGCTTTTAAAGCTCCTATTCGGGGAGTCATCATGTCTGTATCGATCGCCAGGACCCGGGAGACTAGGTTGGTTGAGACCACTCTCTCTAGAGACATCAAAACCCTGGAACGCAGGGATCATCTCCATCCGTCCCTCCGCAATAAGCGGTGCCTAGCTGACTTGCGAGGCCAATTGCGCCTGCATCACACCAAAAAGGCGGAGAGACTTCTACTCAACCTCAAGCAGACATTCTACACGGGGGATAAGGTTGGGGCGTGCCTGCATGCCGCCTTCGAGCACAGACCGCGAGAGAACACATCGCCAAACTCAGGTGCCCAGATGGCTCATGGGCCATTTCGGAGGCGGATAAAGGCCTGGAAATGGAAAATTTCTATGAGGACCGCTATGCAAATGCTCCTTGCCCCCCTCAAGCTGTTACCGCCTTTCTTAACTCTTGCCCCTGGGATCCAATTGATCCGCACTTTACGAAACTACTGGAAAATCTCATTACTCATGACGAGATTGCTAAGGCTTTGAAGCAACTCCCACTTGGTAAGAGGCTGGGGCCAGATGGACTTCCCGTCACTTTTTGATAGGGTCTTTTACCCGCAGCTCCGAGACCATTTGCGTAATCTTTTTAATAGTTTCACAGTCGTCATCAGTCTCACCCCCTCCATGAACAAAGCGGAGGGGGTACTTATCCCTAAGACAGGTAAAGACAATTCCCTTCCGGCGTCATACCGCCCTTTTGCTCTGTTAAACACCAATGCAAAGATTTATACAACAATCTTAGCCAATCGCCTGGAGCCCCATCTTCCCGCTCTCATCAATCCCGATCAAGTGGGGTTTATTTGACACCTCACACCTCACGAATTGGCAAGGAACAAAAGATCTCCGCCAAAGAGCCCCTCATTGGGAGCCCGTTGGGTATTGCAGCGCCAACCCAACGAGGAGCAGGCCCAATGATGAAGCATGACACCTAGCTGGCTGGGTGTGTGAGGGCCCTAGTTCCGAATAAGGGAATTTCCCCTTAGGACCCACATTACTGGTTGAGGTGATGGGTATAACTATCCTCTCGGTATGCATTTGCACATATATCTCTCCCTTTTATTGATCTAAACCCCTGAGGAACAGCATACCTTTTTGTGATTTGTAACTTGGGCACTGTATGCTGGACCTCGCTAAAAGCCCTTATTTTCCCCCCCTATTTGTTAATGATTTTATTTGACACCACCAGGGGGTGGACAATATCCGTCGGTTAGCCCACCTCGTGGAAAAAGTACCTTATAGAAATATCCCTGCCTGTCTGGAATCACTCGACTCGGAAAAAGCCTTCGATCGAGTGGACTGGGGATTCCTTAAAGAATTATTGCGGAGAGTGGGGCTGAGACCGTAGATGGTCTCCAAATTGATGGTGTCGTATGCGAAACCTTGTACACGCATAAGTTTCAATGGTCATCTCACTGGACCTATTCTCATCTATCGGGGCACCAGACGGGGTGCCCGATATCCCCTCTGTTGTTCGCCCTGGTTGTGGAGCCCCTGGCTATCGCCATTCATCACGATCTGAATATACGTGTTATTCCCATGGGTGGGTATGATCATAAAACCTCCCTCTTTATGGATGACCTCCTTCTCTCATTATCCTCCCCCTCTACGTCCCTCCCCACTGTGGCTTCTCTCCTGAGGGCTTTTGAAAATGCATCGGGATAGAGAATCAATCTTGGAAAATGTCATGCCCTTAATCTAACTCTCTCAGCCCCTGAGGTCCAGGAATTGCGAGACCTGTTTCCGGTACAATGGACAGACGTATCGATTTGGTATTTGGGCCTAGACCTGACCCCTGCACTCTCGACTTGGACTCTGTCCAACTGGCCTAGATATAGGAAGGCCATCCTGGAGGAATTGCACAGATGGAAGGGCCTTCCTCTCGCCTGGTTAGGACGTATCAACACTATTAAAATGTCCCTCCTGCCTAAAATTCTATACCTCTTCCAAACCATACCCAATCCAATACCTCAGGCTGATTTTCGTGCCCTACAACGTGACTTTACTACATTTATTTGGGGGAAATCTCATCCACGCTTTTCCAACAAGATCTTAATGCTTCCTCATGACCGGGGTGGACTAGCATGCCCCAATCTTTAGAAATACTATTGGGCTTGTCACATTCGATATATATCGGAGTGGGTGGTTCGCGAAAGCGAAAAACATTGGTTTCACTTGTATCAAGTGGTATCTTGTAGACCTTTGTGAGACCTGGCTTGGCTCCCACGAGGGGCGCGCCCTTGCAGGGCACACCTAGCCACCCCTACGAAGACAGTATTGGAGATTTAGGGCAAGCTGGCCATATCCCGCGGCCTGACCACATTCCCATCCCCTAATACACCGATAGCCCGTAATCCTGTGTCCCCCCAGCAATGCAAACCCAGGCATTTGGTACATGGACAGAGGTTGAATGCCGTGTTATTCAGGACCTTTTTAAGGGCGAGGAGTTCCTTACGTTCGATCAATGTAGACAAAAGTTTCATCCCACGGGGGGACACATATGAGCCAGTCCTCACTCAGCGTATTGCAGGAAATGACTGTTTACAGGTGCAGCCAATGTTCCACCGCCACAACGAGTTTAAAAGTCGTAATACAGCAGGCGGTGGACTGCCACTGCTACACCACCACATGTCTGGCAGTCAGAAGACTGCCAGACTCATAATCAGGACCTAAGTTTGTTCTACGAAGGGACCACAAATCATTAGTAAAGGTTTTACTTCCAGGGGAGCCGGCTAGGTATCTGCGAGGTTAGCCAGATATTCAAGGGTGGAGGAACTGTTAAGCTGACGGATTGTCTATGTTGTCATTGAACTGGCTTAAGGTGGATGGCCCTGCTGTTTTGACAAACGAGAGTAAGGATGCAGTAGTGCAAGGTGTGATGGAGGTCGGGGTGCACAAGCTATTACTTTGAAGAATTGAGGAAGGGAATGGAATCAGATCCCACCATTAAGAAAGTGAAACACCCAATTTTGTTGGGAAGTAGGAGTGAGAGTTCTGTGTGCGCTTCATCAAGCCTTACCTCAAGGTCTTGGATGAACTTTCAGAGTGTGATGATATCTGTAGGAAGCTGGCTCTGTATATTCTATACCAAAATAAGGTATAGTGTGCACATAGTCCAGTGGATCCCCAGCGATTTAGCAGAGGCTAAAATAGATAATACCTTACTCTCTTTTGTGGTAGAGTGGTTGAGCAGTCAGGCTTATCAGGAGGGTAATGTTAAGCATTTGATGTACTCACTCAGGCAAGAAAAGATGTCACACACGCAAAGACTGAATCCGGACAAATTGCTTGTATAAAAAGGTATTAGTTTAATATTTTATTTCTAGAACCAAGATTCACTTAATAGCAGGTAAGATAAGCTTCATACAATCTTACTTTCAGCAGGACAGTGAAAACTGGATTTGCAGGAATATTCAGATTACTTTTTGCAGTTCAGAAAACAGATCAGAAATGCTGGTAAGTACTTTTCGATTACATTTAGATTACAGTTCTGGTTTGGTATAATACATACTCCTAACACAGTTTACACAACACAGGACATTTTTAAGCAGGTTAACTTTTGTGCAAGCAATAGATTACTGTTTGTGCAGTACAAAACAGTTCAACACTTAGAATTGTTATTAGAGAAAACCCCACTATTCAGTCCTATGGGAAAAATAAAGTGTTAAGTTACAGGTGAGTAAATCAGTTTTGGAATTGGAGTTTTGGGGGGTAGAACTAAGGTTCCCCAAGGTTCATTCTGGCACTCAAATGACACCACCAGCGACACTAGGGTGGCCGGTTGCAGAGTGCAGGTTGCGAATGTTAGCCAATAGGGATAGGAGACATCTTGTTTGGGGACTTTTCACGGACAGGCCACTCGGTCTCAGGAGTCAAACTCCTAGGGATAGGATCAGGGCAAATGGGGTCCAAGGTTAGCACCAAGTTCACACAAAGTGGCTAAGGGGCGGCTGGGTGCAGGGTGCTTAGTAGGTGTTCGGAGCCCAATGCATTTCAATGGAGGATGTCAGTTGCAAAAAAGGACTGCAGGCTGAAGCCAGAAGACTGGATGAAAGGAATCAACGATGGGAGGATGAAGTTGAGGAGTGGCTGGACAAAAGTACACCATTGGTCGGACACCTCAGGTCACAGGAGCGGCAGATGCAGGGGTGCCCTTTCGTGTCGGGTTCTTCTCACTGCTTCATGGCTGCAAGAGTCTGTGTGAAAGTCAGTGGATGTTGTCCAATGCTGGATCACAAGTCAGGATCGCTAGGGGTACCTTGCTGAGGTTTTGTGCCACTTGAACTTGGGCCGTGAGCATCAAGTGCAGAGTGGTGAGGACTTGTGGATCCGGCCAGATCTAGAGCCATGACTTAAAATAATTGTTTTTGAGTTTTATATAGCGCAAACTAGACCTGAGGATATCAGATATCACAGCGCTTTACGTGAGCACCTGTTTCGTTACAGATGGATACATTCTTTTTTGTTAGGCACAGGGAGATTTACCCAGAATCACAGGATGCTGAGTGTCACTGATAAAAAACGAACCTGGTTTCCCAGCTTCGAGGTCGACCACCACAGCCGTAAGGCTATATCCTCTCCCCAACTTGGGTTGGTGTTGGACGAATCCTGTGTCCACAGGAGAAGGGAGTTCTTTGTGAAGACAGAGCTCCATGGTTCTTTCGAGGCTGCAGGCTTCAGGACACACCAGGTTCAGCTTGCATGAATTCAGAGCAGGAGACAGCCCAGTAGGGCAATGCCAAAATAGTTGACGTCATCCTCTTCTTCTGCAGCACGGCTCTTCAGTCATTCTTCTTCTTGTCATGTAGAATCTGAAGAGGCAAGGTTCAGAGATTTGCCTAAATACTGGCTTTAGGAGCATTACTGGGGTGTGCAGGCTGGCACCAATGGGTTCCTTCTTTGGGGTGTCTACACTCCCTAGTATGCCACCCTCCATTGGGAGGGGGGCATAAGCCACTTCCTGACTGGAGGGGTCTCCCCATCTACAAGATGTGTGCTTCACATCACCTCCCCCTATCTTAGGGGTGGAGTTGGCAAAGGTGTGCGCACTCCCTTCCTGGCTAAATTTTCCCAATGGTTCTTGCACTCAAAATGGTGGTCACAACTGGTGGGGGCCAGTTGCTGATAGCTGCAAAAGTCTTTGGGTAGCTAATAAAGGCAGCAGGCCTTTCAAGCTCCCTCTTTGAGGACCCTGCCCATCCTGGGATAGGAGGCATGACACCTCTGCCCAGGATGTGCTTTGTTCCCGGATCAAGAGAGCGGAAGGCTCTCTATCCTGGGGTCCAGAAACCTGTCTGATGGTGGCAGATGGCTGGGAGTCACACCAGAGTTGGTCATTTTTCAGGGGGCATCTCTAAGATGCCCAATGCATGCATTTTTCATTAAATCCAACACTGGCATCAGTGTGGTTTAATGTGCTGGGAAGTTAGATACCAAAGTTCCCTGACTTCAGCAAAACTATCATGGAGCTGTAGCGTTTGTGTTGAAAAACTCCAAGCCCATGTACTCAAAATGGGTTCACTGCAATTACAGTGTCTGTGAATGGCACAGACACTGTAGGGGCATATTGCTCTTGCAGCTATGCCCTCACCTTGACATGGTGCACCCTGCCTTTAGGGCTGTTAGGCCTGCTAAAGGGGTGACTTACACATACCACAGGCAGTGTTTGGAGGGCATGGCCCACAATAATGTGTGCATGTCGTCTCTTTGGTTTGGTCTGCACCATAATACCTAGTCTGCATTGGCAGGGTAGGTGGTGGTAAGCTGTGGGGTCTCTGAGGGTGGCATAATACATGCTTCAGCACTCAGATGCCTTCTCTGGTCACTAGTCCCTTGGTACCAGAGGTAACTTTTACAATCAACTTACAGGTGGCCCAGAGGTGTGCCAATTGTGTGTACACAAGTACAGTTTTAGGAAAAAACACAGGTGCTTGGGCCTGGTTGCAGGATCCCAGCACACACTCAGTCAAGTTGGCATCAGGTATCTGGCAAAAAAGGTAGGGGTAACCATGAAAAAAGGGCCACTATCCTACAATATGGTAGTCATGAGGGGTGATAAATGTGCCTCCCTTCATGAGTTGTGCCCAACATTAGTGGAGGTAGTTAGTACTCAAGGGGCACCTAGGGCAACCAAAGACAAGAAAAAGATTGAGAGGTGAATGGTGGTGACCACGAATGGATGAACAAGTTGGTAGGTGGGTGGACAGGTGTAGAATGTGCAAGGAGGATGAAAAATGATTGAGAGTAGGAGTACAAGCAGACCTAGGATTAAAATCTGATCTGAGCAAGTCATGGTACACTTTGACCATGGATTTTATTGGGCCCATTAATGAATTTAGGGGTGAGTTGAGGTATGCCATGTTGGTGGTTTATTTACATACTAAGTGATTGATAGATACGTTTAAGAGGGAGATTACCAGTAGAGCGACTGTCTTTATGTTGAAGGAAATTTTGAGTGAAGACGGTGTCCCCTCCATAATCATAACGGACAATGGCATGCAGTTGACCTCGAATGAGATGCAAAATTTCCTGGAGTGATATGGATTCAACTCAATCACACCTCACTATATAATCCACAAATTGACTGGGTTGTGGAGAGGGTTAATAGGATGGTCTAGGGTATCCTTCAGATGGCTGTAGTGAATGGGCTAGAAGGTGGAAGAATGGTCATGGAGATGGTGTGGGCCTACCGTACTAGCGCACATGATGTAACTGGCAAAATCTGGTTTAAAATTACAGGGCTTCCAGGAACAAAATTGGTCCCTGCTTGGATGAAGTGGAGAGTGGAACAACTAAAGGACCTGAGTAGAAGTCTTGAAGGAATGGATAAGGCCTCCAGACACATCAACAAAGGGGATTGAGTGAAGCCTTGCCGTGGTAAGAAAGGTTGGTGCTTGACAAAGTTCAGAGAACCTTTCAAAGTTGAAAGGGTTCATCATTATACAGTGTTTCTAGGTAAGGGTGAAAGGTGAAGGAATAGGCATGTGGCATTGTATCAAATAGGTGGTTAATCTGATGTTAACCAAGGGGGCAATGTAGCAGTACCTTAATATTGATGACTGATGAGGATTTGTGCTACACAGCATGAGAGTCTGGTAACACTGTGGTGGCTGCCCAGGATAGAGGGGATGCACGATCGAAGGTTTCTGAAGGGTCAAATCAGAGTGTGAATATGACAGGAGGTGTTAGGAGTCGCCGGCCACCTGTTTAATTAAGTGATTATATTCATTAGCGTCCACTGTATTAATTGATTTCATTTGGTTTTCTTTCACATATAATTTGTCATCTTGTGTTTATTTAGTTTCAATGTTTAGTTTATGTAATGTCATCTTTATGAATATGTTTTGACTCTTTATTCATATTTGTAAAGAAGGAGGATATGTTATACGCTTGCAGCCAATGTTATGTGAGTATGTCATATAGCACTGGGAATGCAGTGGTGTTTCAGGCTCTGGATATTGAGCTGGTTCTAAGGATGTCAGCTGGAGTCTGGCTGGCTGAGGGATTGCTATGCTTAAATTGTTAGGAAAGCTAAATTAAAAAACACGTTTCTTACTTATCCCTGACTGTGGTGTTGTTGATGTGGGGTGCAAGAGGGCCACTCCCAAACAAACAAATCCCTGGTGGTCTAGTGGCTGCGCAATTGTGGTCCCACCACGATCCTGCAGCAGGAATGCGCTGAAGAGAGAGCCCAGAGGCAAGACAAAGCTCTTTCCTTCCGCCCAGCATCTCTTTTCCCACCTGATCACCCCTGGGTGGCAGTGTGAGAGCTTCTTCTACCACCCCCCTGGAAGGCATGTTGGAGGGGCCACTGGAGGGAGTGTCAGCACTTCCTCTGAGGCTGCGTGGTAGAAGCTGCTGGATACAGCCTCAGCACCTCAGCGCCAGTGCTTCGGATTTCTCCAGTACGTCCTTATAATCAAAGGGTTTAAAGAGTTCACCCACTTTTTAATCCTCCAACACTATTGAAACAAGCATTGGCTTTGCCAATAGGTCTCCCTTTTGGGGCCTTATAAGTGTTTAGCAATGCAACAGTTGATGTTGTACCAAGGATATTGTGCTGGATAACTAAACACTTATAAGGTCCCAAAGGCTAAACCTATTGGCTATGCCAATGCTTGTTTAACTGAATTGTCAAAACAAAAGTTAGCCTCAGCGAGAAACAGTGATACACCGCAGACATGCCAACCCTCCCGATTCAGGCGGGAGACTATCGATTTCAAGGCTAGTCTCCCCCGCCTGATTCAAGCATCCAGAAACCCGATTCCTCGGGTTTCAGCTGACAAGCTTGGTATTGTATATCGTGCTAATTCTTCCAGCAATAGTCAGTGGCGATGCAGGGGCACTAGGAAGGGTGAAAAACCAATAAAGCCTTATTAACAAGCGAATGGTCTTTTAAAGACCTGTGAAGTACTCCGGGGCGGCTGTATGGATGCCCAGGAAGTTGTTTCAGCCTGGGCTGCCACACAGGGGGGTGGGGGGTGTATGCACTGCCAGCAACCTGCCAGGCACAACACTTGCATCACCCTCTCTCTGCCTGCCATTGCGCTCCATGCTTCTGAAAGGTAAGAGAAAAACGTGCATTTGCGTTTCAAATGTGCGATCCTGCAGCAGCACACCTCCAACGCCCATACATGACAGTAACCCGGTTCACGGCCCCATTTTCCCGATTTTTTCAACAAAATCTCCCACTTTGCTCTTCTGAAATGTTGGCATGTATGACACCGGTAGGTATCTTTAGTATATTTTGTAGTAGCAGAGCCGGCGTTTGGCATGTGCGAGCTGAGCCCAGGCACAGGGCGCCAGGCTTCAGAGGGGCACGCGGAGCTGCTGTCTGCATTAATGGCATACAAACAGCAGCATCTGTCTGAGGTGGCTCCAGTGATTCAGTTTGAAGTGCGTTTAATCATTTGCTAAACCTGTAGCAGGTGATATTTAACACCCCATCAGCCCTCTCTCTCCTTGTCCTTCTGTCTCCCTTTCACATCCTGCCGCCACCCCCAACAAACAACTTGGCACCAGAGTGAAGAAAGCTCTTTCTGCATAGCAGGCTAGGAAACCCCATGTATTTCCATTACTGTGATTGCTCGAGCAAAACAGACATCCATGACTCACAGTAAACAAGAACTGCTTGCATGAACTTGGGCACAAACAGCGATCACTTGGGATTGGACAGCATCTGCTGAGTGACTCCATTTTATGTGACATCATCAGCCAAACCTATATTTCCAGCTAGATAGCTCAGCGACCTAAGCGCTTGCTGCTCACACCCTTTGTGACGTCCAGGTAGCGGGTTTGGATCACAGCAGGGCTAACTCAGTGTATTATCCTTCAGAGGTAGAAAAGTGGGTAATATATACCTGTGATACACGAGACTGCAAAATGGTGGATGAAATCCAGCGCTATAAAAATAAGTTAATGTTAGTTGTCCTTATTACTGGCATACCGTGCCATTGTGCTCACAAACAGATCTTATCCACCATCTCTGTCGAGACATAAAAAGGGGACGTTAGAACAACTCATACAGAAGTTAACAAGCCCAGGGAAATCAACGTGGTCTTATGACCTTAAACCCATATCTCTTCCATGTAAGACGCTACCACGACTGATTTTATCTGGTAAACAATCACAGCTGAAACCACATGCACAACTGACTGGATACATTCCCCCCAAGCAAAGGTCAACTCTTAAAAAATCCTACCAGCTGTGTGGTCAAAAGTCATTGCACGTCATGTATACTTGCAAGCCCATAAATTCAGAGAAACATTAATTTGGAAAGATTTTTAAACAGACTCTCTTGTCTTACGAAAATTAGTTAAAACTTCCAGTAAATATCTTTCAATTAACATGCTCGCTATTATGAACTATTTTTAACAAAATATTTTTTGCTCTCAATTATTGACGCTGTTATTGTATTTAAGAGGCCCTCGGTTCTTCAACCGCATCGTTAACCGCGTTGGTTATATGGGAGATGACGATGAACGTCTGCGCGTGGAGTGGAAGGCCAGAGAGCTGTGGCAAGCAAGTCATATGGGTAAGGTGTCATCGGTAGGGGTGGGTGGAATTTGCGAAATCCACTTTTGCAAATTATCGCGAAAATGTTAAAAATTATCGCAAACACGCGGAAATATCGCGAAGATGCGGAAGTTTTTTTCCCGCATGTTCGCGAGATTTTCTGCATGGTTGCGGCTCGCCAACTTACCCATGTGGTTGCTCGCGGGCGCGGCCATCTTGTTTTCAGTTGTCTCGCTGTGCATGATCGCGAGAAGAAAGACGTGATCGCGCGACGCATGACGTCACTGCGGGCGCGAAGTGTCGCGAGACAGCGCAAATGGCTAAAAACAATACAACATCTCATGGAGAACGCAACCGGATCAAGAAAACTTGTCGGCGAACGCAGGGATTCAGGTAAGGCGATCGCGCGCGCGCGAGAATGTATTATTTTACAGCGCGAGCAAGAAACAAATTATCGCCAAGCTGCGGAATGTGGAAATTTTGACATTTTCGCGCTTACCGCGGAACGCGAAAATGTCAAATTATCGCAATTTCCACGAACGGAACGAAATTTTAGCCCAGGCCTAGTCATCGGTCACCAGGGATGGTGTGGTGCCTGGGCGTACAACCGCCATTTTTTAGCAGGCACACGGTTTTGTCAAAATATGAAACCTGTTAAAACTGCCTTGCTGCAACAAGAATGCCTGCCCTGCATCGTGACCAGACTGAATTTTGGATTTGCAACGGTCTCTTGTGACCTCACAAACCTATTGACCGCTAGTGACTTCTAAGCACTGTTTTACCATTTACAATTTTAAAATTCATATCTCGACTTCTACTGATTGGATTTTTGTTGTTTTGGCCTTGTTTTATTCATAGCAATATTTTCTATTTTTCTAAACCTGTGTGAAGTCATTTTGTGGTGTATTCATTGTGTTACTGTGTGTGTGTTTGAGTGTTGCTCAAATACTTTGCACAGGGTGCGTGGCAAGGACTCGAATGGAGTGAGACGTGTGAGCTTAGGTGAAAGAATGAGGGTTATTCCGGATTCATGGTAAAAGTAGGTTTATTCCAAGAAAGGATCCCATCCACGGACAGCAAGCACAACAGCTGCTTCAGGTTACAGTCCTCAGCTATCAATGAACAGTCCCTGCTATTTACATCATAACATTCTAAAGTACATAGCAACAGGCATAGAACTCGAGGATGCCACACATCTCCCTTCCTAATAAATAACAAAACAAATGTACATTCCCAAAAGAACAAAGTATATTACAAAGTGTAAATGCCTACTTACAGCAAAAACCCGGAAAACAGTCTGGTATAACTTATTTGACAAAATCACTTAAATACTTTGGAGAATGAGATACCCTGGAAGACTTCCGAATGCCATTGGGTGCATACTGGGTTGGAGCTGACACATTGGGTGTATTCTGGGTTGAAGCTGACATGCTAGGGGATTGGTTAGACTTAGAAGCAAACTCTTTTCTAACCACCACCACCCTGTTCAAATTCCAAATGCGGTGATCAGCAGTCTTAACAGCATTGTTGAAAATCTTAATGACCTGAATTGGCTTCAAAAATGCTGTAGAAGATTTTTTATTTGAAGGATTTTTTATTAAAATCCAATCTCCAACCTTGACCACTGTTTCCTTCACATTTTTCCTTAAATCACGAATTACCTTTCTATACTCAATTTTCTTTGACTCTGCCAGCTGCCAATCACTTTTCTCATTTTCACTAAATCTGCCTGGTTGCATGTCATTAACCCATGGGGGAGTAACAATAGTATTGGCACACCTACCTCTAAAGAGCTCAAAAGGCGTTCTTTTGGTGACAGCATGTGGTGACAATCTATAGACCTCCACTTTCTTCCAAACTTCAGGACGCCAGTCTAAATTAGACGACTTAGCCATTTCAATGGTTTCCTTGAGTACACGATTAAACCTCTCAACCATTCCATTTGTCTCTGGGTGATACAGTGAGGATTTTTTATGTCTAATGCCATGTTTAGACAAGAACACCTCCATTTCCCTAGAAACTAATTGGACACCATTGTCCGTAAGGATGCTGCCAGGTATTCCTTCCCTGGCAATGAGCTTTTCGAGGAACGATATGACATGTTTCGTCTCAATTCCACGAGTGATAGCTATTTCTGGCCACCTGGAATAAAAATCAACAAGAACCAGTATATACCATTCTGTACTAGCGTGACAAATGGGACCAACAATGTCTAACCCTACTTCTTTCCATGGTCCATCAGGACGATCTCTTATGACCATGGGCTGTACCTTAGGTTTGGCTACTCTCTCACTTAACGCACAATCAATACAGTCCCTAATTTTCCTTTCAATCTGTAAATCCATTCCGGGCCACCAATAGGCTAATCTCAGTCTTTCTTTTGTCTTAGAAATTCCTAAATGTCCTATGTGAGCCAGTGAAATAAGCTCTTCCCTAATGGAACTTGGAGGAACAAGTCTCATGCCTCTAACAAGAAGACCATTCTGTTCAGACAGTTGATCCTTGACATGCCAAAACCTCTCTAAGATTTCGTTACCTTTGGGTTTAACTCTCCAGCCTACATTAATACACTCCAGTACTTTCTTTAGATCAACATCAGCCTGAAGAGCTTCCTCCCATCTCACTTTGTCAATGATGTTTTCTTCAATAACACACACTAATTCCTCATCTTGCTCATGCTCATTTTCATCTCCCATATCATCTTCGAGAACAAGGCGAGAAAGTGCATCAGCCACTTTGTTCTCTACCCCAGGAAGATACTTGATGTCGAAATTATAATCTTGTAGGCCCAAAACCCATTTAGTGATTCTACTAGAGACAGCATCAATGCCCTTTTTCTTGAAAATTTCGCACAACGGCTTGTGATCTGTCCTGACTTCAAAAACACTACCCCACAGTAAGTTCTTGAGTTTCTTCACAGACCAGTAAATTGCCAGAGCTTCTCTTTCCACTACTGAGTATCTCTGTTCTGCCCCCCTTAAACTCCTTGACAAAAATAGAATAACGTCATCCTTGCCATCTGCTCTTTGAAGAAGAACTGCTCCCAGGCCTTTCAGACTGGCATCAGTTATTAGAATCGATTTTTTGTCAGGGTCAAAGCTGCTTAACTTGGGGGCTGAGTTTAACTTCTCTTTAAGAAAACAAAACTCCTTTTCACACGCGTCATTCCAAACAAACTCACAACCCTTGCGCAATAAAGCTCTCATATTAACACACAACGAGGCAAAATCCTGAACAAATTTACTATAATATTCTGCCATTCCTAAAAAACTCATTAATTCCTCCTTATTAGTCGGAGAGGCCATTCTTTGTATCGAGGTGATCAAACCCTCTTTCGGCAATACGCCACCTTCTGAGATAGTATGGCCAAGATAATCAATGGAACTTCTCCTAAATTTACATTTGTCAATCTTAACAGTCAAACTAAAGTCATTAAGTCTGCTCAACACCTCTAAAAGTCTAGCATCATGCTCCTTATTGTCCACTCCAAAGATCAATATGTCATCCTGATAAATTCTGACACCACTTAGGCCTTCCAACACATTCTCCAAAGCCCTCTGAAACACCGACGCAGCTGATACCAAACCAAACGGAAGCCTAAGAAACCTGTATGTTCCATAAGGAGTGACAAAAGCAGTCAAATCTTTTGAATCCTCATCCAATCTGATCTGATGATATGCTGATCTCAGATCTAGTGTGCTGAACACTCTTGCCCCTTTTAACAACATTAGCATGTCAGCTATTTTTGGTAAGGGAAACCGATCAACAATTACATTCTTATTCAATTCTCTGAGGTCCACACACAAACGGAGAGAGCCATCAGATTTTTGTGCGGCCACAACCGGAGCAATCCATTGCGTTGCCTCAACTTCCTCAATAACCCCTTCTGCTTTAAGTCTCACCAGTTCAGCTTTAACCTTTTCTCTAACGGCAACTGGGACATTGCGTACTTTACAACAAACAGGTTTCGCATCCTTGACTAAGCGAATGTGATGAATGTAGCCCCTAAGACAACCTAAATTAGCACAAAAAACCTTAGGGAATTTCTCCCTCAACATGCGTGAAAATTCATTGTCAGAGATTTGATGGATGCTTGAGATTGATTTAGATTGGACATTTTCTTTTAGAATGATAGATGGTGAGGAATTAGGATCTAAGATTACCCCCAGATCTTTTTGGTGAAACCAACTTAGTATGCTATCACCCTTTTGCGAAATATACACTTTTGCGTTAGCTAGCCTGTTCTTGTAATCTATTAGACCCCAGAAATAGCCAAATAAGTGTATTGGTTCACCACCATAGGCATACGGTCTAATGTCCGGATGAAAAATTTTAGTTTTATGTTTCATTTCTTTGAGATAAAATGCCTTTGATATTATGGTGATCTTGGCCCCAGAATCGAAAAGGACTTTAGTTGGTTTCCCTTCAACAAGAATCTCATCCGTCGGACAATTTTTACTTTCCCCATTTTGTATGACTTGAACCTGAATTTGACCACAGTCTACATCTTCAAAAGTTACAAAATCATCATCAACATCATCAACTTCATTGATCTTGCCTTTGTAACTTTTCACTTTACATGCTATGGATAAATGTCCCTTCCTCTTACATTTGCTGCAGGTGGCTTTCCAGCCGGGACAATGTTTATCATTAGCGAAGTGACCCATTTTCCCACAGCGAAAACATTTGACTAGAGACAAATTGAATTTACCCTGTGGCTCATTAGATACTCCACTCTTCTTGACCTCTTTGTGTTCTACCTCTTCTTTCATGTTACCTTTAACTGCTTGGACTGAGCTTTTCCCTTTAACATCACCATTTTTCTTAATAACATCTACACATTTTATTGAGTGCTCAATCCTTTTAGCGATGACTATCACATCTTCTAGTGTCGGTTCATCCTTCTGCCACAACTCTTCTCTAACTCGCTCAATGTTGCAGCCTAACATAAATTGGTCCCGTATTCGCTCATCCAGAGTGGCACCAAATTTACAGGAAGAGGCCAGCTTCCTAAGAGAAGTTATGTAATTCTCGATGCTTTCATCATCTAATTGCGATCTGCGACCAAAATGGTACCTCTCAAGTATTGTGCTGACTTTCGGCAAGTAGTGTTTGTCCAATTTTGCTATGCATATTTCATATTCATTGAGGGTGCGATCCTCAAGCTCAGGAAGGTGATCAAATACGTCCTGACCTTCCGAGCCTAAGCAATGAAGCAGTAACGCTGTTTTCCTTTCCGCACCTAACGAAGCCCCACATACCCTAGCATATCGCTCAAAGACCTTGCGCCATTTTTGCCATCTAATGGGTGGATCACCAGGAGATGACAAGAAAAACGGAGGTGCAGTTACATTCTGCATATTGTATAACAAATGTAGACTAAATGTAGACTAAATGAACATTAATGAAAATTATTGTGACCCTCAGACTGCTTAACTAAGCATTACACGTAGAGCATTCAACAAAACATAGGAAAGAAATATTTGTACTGTGGTTGTAACACACTGTGTAATAATAAAGTTTGACAATATTTCTTGTTCCTTCACTGGCCTGACATGCTTAAGTGAGCGTGTCACTGTTGAAAAGAGCAACGTAGTGTTAATTACAAGTGTGTGTATCACTGGTGTGACACACAAGGAAATACCTGTGATGTTGAACAGAGAAAATGAAGTTTGACACCTGCGTACGCTTCGTTGTATCTCCGAGCAGGTATTAACTTAGAAAAATTGAAATTTGACACCAGCGTCCGCTTCGATGTATCTCCGAGCACGTATTAATTACTGCACATGTTTCGTCACTTTGCACCAATTACAAGAAATTCACTGCGTTGTTTTGGAGCTTTCCAAGATGGCCGTCACGTCGACGTGTTAAGCGTGATGATTGCCGTGGCAACTGGACGCTTAGTGACGGAATGACGTGATCAGCGTGCAGCACAGGCACCAGCAACAATGGAGGCAGAGACCAGGGGAGACGCCGCTCGAACCCAGTGATGAGTAGAATGAAGCCGAGTAAAGGGAACGTCAGTCGAACTCAGCTACAAACACACGCTGCGCATGCCATGAAGAACGCCGCTCGAGGGCCATGTAATGAAGTTCCAAGGTAGGAATTCAATGGTAAACAATTCCGTTTCACCCCTCCCTTCTCCAACCGCCAATTAAGGCCGTATTAAACAAAAGAAAGATTGCACTTGCAAATGGCCAGACACGATGAGTATCGGTGTAAACAACACCACGGTTACACAAGCGCATTAGGAGCGGTGCTAAACAGGAGTGCAAGTCACTAGATAACGTAACGATTTTAAAAGCGCATCAGGAGCGGTGCTTGAGAGGAGTGCAGGCTTCTCTTACAATGAACTAAGATGCAAGTCAAACAGCCAGAAATCAAGCGGAAAGATGATTTTCCTGCCTTCTTTTTAAAATTTTAAAAACAGTACCTTTGAAACGTAGAAGAACAAATCTTTGATCTTGAGAAAGTCCTTCTTGCGTTAGTGTTGAGATCCTTCCGTAGCCATCCTCTGTCGCCAAGTGAAAGAATGAGGGTTATTCCGGATTCATGGTAAAAGTAGGTTTATTCCAAGAAAGGATCCCATCCACGGACAGCAAGCACAACAGCTGCTTCAGGTTACAGTCCTCAGCTATCAATGAACAGTCCCTGCTATTTACATCATAACATTCTAAAGTACATAGCAACAGGCATAGAACTCTAGGATGCCACATTAGGTCTCCGCTCCACCGTGTCCCACTAATGCTGTTGTTCCTCTCGGGGTAGCCTGTCCTGTAGTTGTGCTGCTGTGCGGCCCCCTGAACTGTGGAGGGGGGTTCTGTGGCACCTGGGGGTACAGATTCTCAAGCGGCCTATGCGGCATCCTCCACGGCCGCCATCTTGTGGGAGCAGACTCTGCCTTGGAGCCGCGGCCGTGCATCGCCCTCTGGCCCCTGGGCTGGGACTGCGAGAGACTACAGCTAGCCCTGGAATAGCACATGTCGCTGGGGGCGGATCGGCCACTGTGGAGAGCGAGAGCCACTCTGCACTCTTACCTGAGCCCCTGAGACATGAGCCTCAGCCCAGTAACCCGGCACTGGATGATCGGCCGGCAGTGGCGGGGCCGGTGTGAGGCTCTGAGGGATGAACTTCGAAGCCGCAGGGATCCTCCGAGGAGTGGAAGGTGAGCCCGCAAAGACTGCAACTTGCGGGGTGGGTCGGACCCCCTGACGTTCCCCTTGGCTGCCATCTTGAGGGCGGTCCTGGCCTTCCCGACTCGACTAAGCCCTGCACCTGGTCCGGGGTGACATGGGCTACACGCGAGACTGCCGGAGGAATCCCCAGGCTGGTATCATCCCCCCTGAGGCTCGTCGGATGCCCGGGAGCACTGGGGGAAGCCCCTGAACCCCATTGCGATCCCTGGGAGGCCAATCTGAAGCCTGGCTCCTGTGCCCTGGAGTGCGTAGCTATGACGGTGGTGTGGTAAATATTCTTTTTACCTTGACTGAATTTCATGCGGAATCTAAAATAAAGTAAAATAGCTCAGAATAACAAGAGGCAGAATCCGTGGTATAAGAGATTTTCTGAATGGGCTTTATTCCAAAATGGCCGACTCGAGTGGCGGCCTTCAGGTTCCGTCACCACGAGGGTTCAGGAAGTGAAGTACAATACTTTATTGACAAGAAGTAACTTTTATAGGTTATACATTACAATGAAACGAATGCAAAAGGCGTAACAATTGATATGAAAAAATGACATAGACATACGTAATCGAAACTAGGCGTAATAAGGAGCAGAAAGAAACATGATTGGCTCTGATTATCATGCATAGGTGGATCTATAAGATAATACTTAACATAGATGCGCGCGCAGCAGTATGACGTGTGATTGACGTGCAACTAGGGGGTGAAGGGGACTTGACATTTAGCTCTACATGTGGAGACGAGAAGTCTGGGGGGTCAAGTCAACCTAATCCCAAATCATATCTAACATCCTATGTTTAGAGAACTATGTTATCCACAAGAAAAGACTCTCGGATAGAATCTATTCTATACTGACTGTGTGTGCGTGTACAAGCGTCTAAGTGTCTATATGAGATGCGAGGGGCAGAAAACTTTCCATGGCAACAGGGCTATGAATTACTTGCAGGAGGACGGAAAGGCCGAGTCCTTTGCTTGTGGGCTAAAGGAAATGTTTACCTAAATCACTAGACAGGAATGCATCGGCTGAAGAGCAAAGTAGATAATTCGAAGGTAAAATACAGCTTCTTGGCAGGCAGGCAAAACTGGCCGAGGCAGGCACCGTTAGCTGCACAGGGAGTAGGACAAAGTTCATGGATACAGATGCGAGCTCAAGCTGAAGCTGTCAGAGACAGAGAGCAGGGAAGGCTTTGAGGACAGAATCGGGCCTACTTGCCTGAACTGTAAAAATGGAGTAACTTAGCCATATAAAGTCGGTGGCCTTTCATACTTAGGAATCGAATATCCAGCCCATTGATGGCGGATCTGACAGAGAACATATTGACGGTGGACGCACATATGTTTGCGTCTTGGAAACTGGAACTGGAGGGAACATACATGTACTCGTGACATGCACATAGAACCGTTGGGGTCCAAGATAGGGGACATAACTGATCAGGAAAATCCACATTTCCACATTCCCTCCTTGTCCCCTACTTGCCCTTCAAGAGATATCAATCTTCATCATTCCATCGATTTGCTCATGGAGCATCATTTCTTCTTCCTTCTTCTTCCGGCATTCTGAACGAGAACTTTGATATGGAATGCATAATGTGGCACACAGACCACAAATCGCTGGTCCACATTGCAGGCATAAACAACAACTGAAGAGCATAAGAAGGCCAATACCTAGGAAGGATAGAACTCTCCATCCCCAGGCTGATATCACACTCCAAAACCACCCGGACCACGTCCAAGTGCCTGGATTCTCGTGTATCTGGCTCACAATCTTATGAAGGCGTGTTATAGCTTTATATACAGATGGCGAATTTTCTGGTATGAATATGCAGCAGCTGGATCCGATGACCCTGCAAGCTCCGCCCCTATCGGCCAGGATGACGTCAAGGACAAGACGATTCTGGAGAACAACAATTCTCATCACTGATTGTTCCTCTGTCAGATTGCCTAGGGCGGCTATAGTCTCGTTTACTACAGCTTCAAGAGTCTTGGTTAGTCTACGTATCAGCTTACTATTTGATATTGTACCTATATAGGGAAAGATACCTTTATTGAAATCTACATACTTGTCCCATGCCGTCTCAGTATAATCGACAACTGGGAGATCTCTTCGCTCTCTATTGTGTACTAAATGAACATTTCGATAATAATCAGGGGGAGCTAGGAAAACAGGTGGTAGAAGGAATGCTATGTAACAGGTACCATCCCAATCTAGAGGCAAACGCATATATGCCGTCTGACCACATATAAAGTAGGAATGGCGAGAAGCTCTAAATGAAGATTTACCTTGATCACTATATTCTACTGTAGTAATGCATTGGCTATGGCCCATATGTATGGAACCAACTTTTCTTACACATAATTCACCCTTAACTGGAAATACTGACATAGTGGGCAGAATTAGTTCAACTTCGGATTTGACTTTCAGAATCATAAGATTAGGTGTAAAATTACCTAATTTATACACTTCATTTTCTAGATCAGTTCCTGTTCTACTCGGGTGACCCTCCTTATTAGGATGACAGACTTTGAATAAAACTAGATTCAGATTTCCCCATATCCAATGTTGTTGATAAACGGCTGTGTCTGGGTCTATGGAATTTAGTAAACTAAACCATGCTCCACAGGAGCCATTGTGTGTGAACGGATGTGGAAAGAAAGGCAGAACTCCTTTGTTATTCTGATAGGGAGGGAGTCGGCCACACACCCAACAATTGGTGGCATTACTAGTCTGATGGGAATGATGTAACATACTAATGAAGGTGTTATTGCGCAGCGCAAGTCTATAAGATAATTCATGTGGCGGTAGGTCACTAAAAGAATGTTCAGCAGCAACATTATAAACATGTCTAGAAATAGGATGATATATGTGCAAAATCACACTCGTAATAATTATTAAAACACTCAATAAAAACAAAATTAATAATGTCCTCATACAGTAGCTACGCAGTGATTTACAATACGCCTGTCGTTTCAACATTTCTCGGGTATTTTCTCTACTCAGGTCCAAGGAGTACATGTCGGAGACAATTCAACCGCTTCACCTTGGAGAGGACTTAAACAATCAAATTGCTCGACTGTTTGGGCCTAAGCTTTAATTTATAGCACTGAGAGTCATTCTGTTCAACAAAAGGAAGTTTTGAATCAGTCTGTGAGGGAGTGCAGGGCACAGTGTCTATATCCGAGGATAGTCCATGAAATTTCTTAATGTGGCTGGAATGTATCCAGCCCTTGCGGCCCTCAACTTTCACGGCTGTTCTTGTGGTCAGCAGGACTAGCTTCGGTGCTTTCCACCTGGGCTCCAACTGGGTCTTCCGATCAAAATTTCTCACAAACACCAGATCCCCCGGAGCAACGTCATGGGGTTTCACCTCAGTGTTGTCAGGAAAAGCTGCAGCTACCTGTGAACGACAAGATTGTAGTGCAGACATCAAGGAAGCCAAGTAATCTGTCAGCATATTACAATTAACATCAGTTATTTTACGTGGTATAGGCGTCCCCCACATATTTGGTGGCCTTCCGAAGATCACCTCATACGGGGATAGCCCTGTTCGAGAGTGTGCTACCATTCTTATGTAAAATAGTGCAACTGGTACTGCTACTATCCAGTCAACACCTTTCTCCTTACATATTTTAGACAATCTGATTTTCAAAATTTGATTATGTCGTTCCACGAGACCTGCTGCCTCGGGGTGTCGGACACAGTGGAATTTCCACTGATATCCCAACAAAAGTGAGACATGTTTCATTAATTCGGATGAGAAAGGCTGGCCGTTATCTGAATATACAACACGTGGTAAACCGTACCGTGGGAAGAATTCTCGGACTAACTGTTTGGCAGTAGTCGGGGCCGTGTAATCTGATACTGGGTACGCCTCAGTCCATCGGGAGAGAGCGCAGACAACTACCAGAACATATTTGAATCCTCGACATCGTTCCATCTGGATATAATCCATTTGGAGCACTTCAAAAGGATGATCAGGAGTCTGGAATCCACCCTGTTCTACGGGAACACTTTTTCCTGGGTTGAACTGACAACATATCATACAGGTACGGACTTTTTGTTTAGCTGCTGCTCGTAAATGTTTATTGAACCAAATGTGTTGAATGCTATCTAGCATAGCTTTCTCTCCTAAATGCGCCGGGCTGTGAATTGTAGCTATAATGGCTTGGACCATAGAGTCAGGAAGAAACCA
Source organism: Triturus cristatus (assembly GCF_964204655.1). Lineage (NCBI taxonomy): Eukaryota > Metazoa > Chordata > Amphibia > Caudata > Salamandridae > Triturus > Triturus cristatus. Next base: position 199,874,018 of record NC_140593.1, on the reverse strand, counting down.
TACAGATTTCTCCTTCGTCATCCATCCCTGATCTGTCTGGATCCCTCCTAGTTCAGTCCATTTCTTTAATTCTTCTGCAGTAGCATGTGTCTGTATGTCAACTACATCAAGTGCGGGATCTTTAATTGTCATACACTGTGTTGGTGTCTGAACTATTGGCTTTGTCATGTCTAATGTGCGATTCTGAGCAGTCTGTTTAGCTGTTCTGTCAGCTAAATCATTGCCTTGAGAAATGATATCAGTAACCTTCGTGTGTGCTTTACATTTCATAATCGATATAGCAGTGGGTAGATGTATTGCGTCTAACAAGGCATGAATGAGGGTTCCGTGCTGAATGTGGGCACCATGGGAGGTTAAATAACCTCTCTCTCGCCACAGCACGCCGAAGTCGTGTACAACTCCGAATGCATAACGTGAGTCAGTGTATACATTAACTTTCTTATTTGTGGCTTGAATACAGGCTTGTGTTAGAGCAATAAGTTCTGCTGCTTGGGCTGACAAAGTATCTATACAATTTGTCTCAATAACTTCAGTGTCTGTTGTGACTGCATACGCGGCCACTAAATCTCCTGTACTTGTTCTCATGCACGATCCGTCTACATACAACGTCAGGTCTGGATCTAACAATGGAACGTCTGTCAAGTCTTGTCTAGGTTTCGTCTTTATTTCAATAATTTCAACACAATCATGAGCTAGTGGGTCTGTTCCAATTACAGGTAATAGTGTAGCAGGATTCAATGTATTACACCGTCGGATCTCTATGTGTGGCTGAAACAATGTCAGTTCATAACCGGTAAGTCTTGCTATGGTCAAGTGTTGTGTTTGTGTTCGGTTCACAAGAACTTCTACTGCATGTGGTACTTGTACTGTCAATGGATGTCCTAACACTATGGCATCGCTTTGTCTGATTGCTAAAGCTGTTGCTGCCACTGATTTCAGGCACGCGGGCAAAGCCTGAGCTACGGGATCTAATGTACTGGAAAAATAAGCACATGGCTTGCGTGATCCTGCTTGTTCCTGAGTGAGTACTGACAAGGCAGTACCTTCGCGTTCTGTAACAAAGAGTGTAAAATGTTTGCTATAACATGGTGTTGCTAAAACAGGTGCTTGACATAAAGCTTCCTTTAGGCTTTCAAAAGCTTGTGTATGTTCCTGAGTCCAAGGGAGAATAGTCGATGTGGCTGCCTCCTGTGTGGTTAACTGAATGAGTGGTTTTGCTAAAAATGCGTACTGAGGGATCCACTGCCTACAATATGAAGTGAGGCCTATGAAAGCCCGCACCTCCTTTTGTGTCTGGGGTATTGACATGTTAGCAATTAACTGGATGCGATCTGGTGTAAGCTGCCTTCCCTCCTTGGACAGCGAGTGACCAAGATAAATAACTCGCTGGACACAGAATTGCAGCTTAGAAGGAGACACCTTGTGCCCCTTGTCGGCTAGAAAATGTAAAACTGTCAGAGAAGCCTTTTCACATTCAGGTTCGCTTCTCGCGGTGATCAGCAGATCATCGACATATTGAAGCAGTGCAGTGTTGACTGGCATGTGGATACTGTCAAGTTCTCGTTTCAGTGCTTGGCTGTAGATGCTGGGGCTTTCTGTGAATCCTTGGGGAGCGCGTGAGAATTTAAAGCTGCGCCCATTTAAACTGAATCCGAACAAATATTGGCTTTCCGGATCTATTGGGACACTGAAAAAGGCATTCTTGAGATCAATTACAGTAAAGAATGTTGCTTCGGAATCAATTGCTGTCAATAATGATGATATATCGGGAACCACAGGAAATTGTGGCACAATGCACTTGTTTAGTTCACGCAAATCAATAACCAATCGGTATACTGGCGGAGCAGTAGGATCAGTTCGTTTAAGAATCGGAATTATCGGTGAATTACATACATTGGAGTCTGTTTCTGCAACTACTCCTTGGGCAATTAGCTCATCAATGATTTTCAACAAAGCCACTACAGCATCTTGCGGTAACTTGTATTGTCGCATTCGTGGTAATACCACTCCTGCCTTGAGTGTAACTCGGTATGGTGTAATGTTCATGTAACCAACATCAGTAGGGCCTTGTGCCCATAGATGCGCTGGTAAAGTCTGTAGTCGGGGATCCATGTCTCTAGACACATAGTGACCTTTAAAATCACGTAAAAACAACCTTACTCCTTCCGGAGAACAACATATTATGGCTCCTAGGGCTTTCAGAGTTTTAATTCCTAACAGATTTTCTGGGCATGATTTAGTAAGCAATAAATCTGTAGTTCGTGTCAAAGGTCCTATCGTAAGTGGAAGAGGCTGTGATACTTCATTAACAATAGGTTTTCCTGAAAAACCAAGGGAAACATTTTGAGAGCCTGAGAGGGGTGCCCCTGGAACTTCACTACGTTTTATAGTTGTTCGACTTGCCCCTGTATCGAGTAAGAATTTTCTATCTTGACCTAATAATTCACTATGTACATAAGGTCCTTCTTGATCTACAGGAATCTCGATAAGGGGTAAGTCAACTTCCCTCTCTAGGCTGGTTCATGCGTAACGCTGATACTCAGGATATTCATACTGTGCAGTCTGATACATTTGTCGTGTTGTGGTTTGTGTGGCAGTAACAGGCAACGGTGGTGCAGCTGGCACAAACTGTATTGGCTGTTGTGCGGCTGGCATGGCCTGGGAATGCGGCATAGCTCCTTGTACATTCTGATCTTGTCTGAGTGGCCGTGATCTTTCTTGTGTTTTACCTATGGCGATATTATGTTTTAAAACTGGACAATCGTGTACGTAATGACCTTGCTTTTTGCAATAATTGCATGTCCCTTTTACCGGTCCTGCTGAATCGGACTGTGTCATACCCTTTTTATGTCCTTCAGCCGGTACTGTCTGAGACACTAGCATTTTCATTTTTGTATCTTTCATACGTCTTTGTTCGTGTTCTTGTTCATCTCTAATTCTATTGTGATGATACTGTAACATTTGTAGCATTTGTGACGGAGTGTTACTTTGCCAGGTACTCTCGAATTTCAATATTCTATTCTTTACTGGAGGTAAAGCATTTTCTACTAATTTTGTCACAAATAAATGTGGATACGACTCACTACTTGTTTTTATACCACTATTTATTCCAAAACATTTTTCAAATCGGGCATAATAGTCACTTGTGTCTTCATCATGCTTTTGTTTACAGGCCGTGATTGCACCCCAATCTTCCTTTTTCGTAGTTAATAAACGTGGCAGTACTTGTACTAGTAAACCTGGTAATGCTTTGACTTTATCCCCGAGCCCTGAACCTGCAGCTCGGGCCTTTTCTTCCGTTTCTAATGCTGTCCAATCTATCTTTTGGTCTCCCACTTCCCACTCTTTTTCTTTCAGTTTTTCATAAATGCCAGCAGGTAAGAGCACCTTTAATATCGTCATAATATCAGGATAGGTATACTCTCCCATCAGTAACATGTCCTTGATTTCTCGGTGGAAACCCGCTGGGTCTTTGTCATGACTTGGTACTACTTTCTTCATTTCTAACAATTCAATTTTTGATATGGGTGTGTATACAAATACACGGTGAAACTCATTGTCTTCGCCCTTTATTGGGTGCACTTCTCGTAAGGGATTTTGTCTATCCATATAATACGGCGTTCTTTCTCTGCGGGGCAGCGGGAAAGAATCCGGACTTACAAAAAGGACATACTGTTTACGTGACACTAATATTTCTTTAATTAACTTATTACTAGAACCTCTCCATCTGTTCGTGAGTAGTTCCGTTAATATATCAGGTAAAGGACCAGGGTCAGCATGTTGGCTCTTATATAATATAAGGAGTTGCTGAATCATATAGATTCCAGCTAAACGTTGTTCATCTGTACTAAGGTTAAAAAACGTGTGTGCTACGGTCTCATCACCGTATTTTTCAGGACTGTCAATCCAGTGAACGGCTGATCTGGCTAATTCTTGCTCATCCATGGAATCGAGGAGATGGTAACCCCTTCGTTCTCGTAGTATTTTATCTGCGGCTTGGAACAAATGTTCAGGAGACTTTAAATTTATTACAGGCGTCGGATACGTTCTGCTATTATTTGGACATTCTGAGTGTATGGGATCAGAAAAGCATCTAGTATTATCACAGGATCTTCCTCTGCCTACGTAGGCTATGGTCTCTGACTGTCTTGCGGAATTCCCTGATTCGGACACTTCATCTTGCTCGAACTCGTCTGTTTCCAATCTTTCTTCGTGAATACGTTCTATTTCTCTACGGATTTTTCGGCACATGGCTATTATACAGTTTTTCTTATCGTGTCTCCCTTCTGATATATTCTGGCTCCATCTTGTAAGAGTAAGCATTGTATTCGGGTCTACCCCCGGACGGTCTTGATTTCTGATCACACAGTTTATGAGGAAACGTAACAGTTCCCCCTGTATCTCTACTTTCTGGAATTCCATAGCTCTGTTAATACATTCTGGGTCTCGCCCTGTTTGGACAAAATGATATATTTTATCTAGATGCGTAATCATTCCTGGTAACCTCGCTAAATACTCTGCGGCTCGTCTGATACGTAATGATGCCAGGACCATTTCGTCCTCTTTACCGACCACCGGGTCATATCTACAATCTATAAGGAGTTCCTTAAGCGTACGTTCACTTACGAATTTGGGTGTACGTGAATGCGCTGATTCTTGAAAAACAAGTTTATTTATTCTAGGAGGCGTAAAAGTATTGCTTGCACCTCCCGTGGCCCCTTCAGGGGCGTCGGGTGTGAATGGATTCGTCGAACGTGATACAGCAACTATAGGTGTCGATACCACTGTAGAATCGATTGCGGGGACAGATGCGGAAACAGATGTGCTTGCCGGAGCTCGCGTCGGGACTTGCTGTTGCACGGGGACAGATACCTGATCCTGACGTTGAACCCCTCCGCCAGACGGTCTATGTGGTGTGGGGTTAGCATACTCGGGAGCTGCGTCATCTAGATATGAGGAAAGAAAAACATCTTCTGCGGTTCTGGGATGCCCTTTTGGATGTATCTTAATTGGAAATAATGGGGGTGGCAAGTCTTTTGGCATCTCTGGAACAGCCTTAGGTAGTCCTTCGGCTAGGAGGGGATACATACCACTCATAAGAGCGTTTCTTTGTCTATCTACTTGTTCTGATTTCACTCGGATACCTTCCTCAATTAATATATTTTCTTGAACTTCCTTTGAACTTTCTTTACTCCTCTCTTCTTGTCTACGTGCTTTTTCTGTACGTCTATGAGATTCTTTACGCCATAACTCAACCGCGTCTTTCTGTGACTGTCTGACTTTTCTTTTCCATAACTCTTCCTCCACTTTCATGATGCACTCTGCATCCCAGGTTCCCGCTGCGGGCCACCTTTGACTTTCCGGCAATCCCTTGGTATAATCTACCCATAAATCAAGAAATAATATGGCATCTAAGCCATGCTTGTGATACATAAAATGCCCTGGGGTGTCCCTAGGAGGAATAGGAACTGCTTCTTCAAGCACCCCTTTTCTGGTAGTAATCTGTCTTAACTTCGAGAAGAGCGGCATCTTGACAACTGATCTGATACTTACTCTTGAACTCACTTAATACGAGGAAAAAAAAAAAAGAGAACACAATAATGAACAGTGAACAATGAACAATCATTCATACCACAATATGCAAGACATTTGAACACTTTAAACATTAAACATTAAACATTTAAAAAAATGACCGACAATGATGACAGTCTGCATAACTAATCACCAAGCTGAATTCTTGACAATAACTGAATACTTCGGAATACTTGATATACTGCTAAACAGTACATATACACTGCTAAACAGTGCAGACCGGATTTGTGTACCCAAATCCGTCTTGACCGGCACAACCTATGTGCGCGTCAACACGCCTCCCCGGCGATGGTACTCACCGAGTAGCTCCTTGAAACGGAAGGCCTCAGAGAATGCACGGGACTCGATGACTGCGGACAGCCGACCCTCTGGACATCGGGATTTCGAAAACCTGGTGGGCCTCTGTATACCTCGGATCTTGCTCTCTCAGCTAGGCTCTGGTCGGGATACTTCGCACTTCTCACCGCCTCGTCTGGGTTGATCGCAGCCTCAGTCGCCCCCGCTTGACCGGAGGGAGCTTACAGGAAATCCTGCTGGTACGCGTTTATGGTCCGTCCAGCTGTGGCAGGAGACCGGGCCTGCAACGCACCGCCGGCGCGTGAGATGAGAAAGTGTCCCTGTTCGGGCGCCATTATGTGGTAAATATTCTTTTTACCTTGACTGAATTTCATGCGGAATCTAAAATAAAGTAAAATAGCTCAGAATAACAAGAGGCAGAATCCGTGGTATAAGAGATTTTCTGAATGGGCTTTATTCCAAAATGGCCGACTCGAGTGGCGGCCTTCAGGTTCCGTCACCACGAGGGTTCAGGAAGTGAAGTACAATACTTTATTGACAAGAAGTAACTTTTATAGGTTATACATTACAATGAAACGAATGCAAAAGGCGTAACAATTGATATGAAAAAATGACATAGACATACGTAATCGAAACTAGGCGTAATAAGGAGCAGAAAGAAACATGATTGGCTCTGATTATCATGCATAGGTGGATCTATAAGATAATACTTAACATAGATGCGCGCGCAGCAGTATGACGTGTGATTGACGTGCAACTAGGGGGTGAAGGGGACTTGACATTTAGCTCTACATGTGGAGACGAGAAGTCTGGGGGGTCAAGTCAACCTAATCCCAAATCATATCTAACATCCTATGTTTAGAGAACTATGTTATCCACAAGAAAAGACTCTCGGATAGAATCTATTCTATACTGACTGTGTGTGCGTGTACAAGCGTCTAAGTGTCTATATGAGATGCGAGGGGCAGAAAACTTTCCATGGCAACAGGGCTATGAATTACTTGCAGGAGGACGGAAAGGCCGAGTCCTTTGCTTGTGGGCTAAAGGAAATGTTTACCTAAATCACTAGACAGGAATGCATCGGCTGAAGAGCAAAGTAGATAATTCGAAGGTAAAATACAGCTTCTTGGCAGGCAGGCAAAACTGGCCGAGGCAGGCACCGTTAGCTGCACAGGGAGTAGGACAAAGTTCATGGATACAGATGCGAGCTCAAGCTGAAGCTGTCAGAGACAGAGAGCAGGGAAGGCTTTGAGGACAGAATCGGGCCTACTTGCCTGAACTGTAAAAATGGAGTAACTTAGCCATATAAAGTCGGTGGCCTTTCATACTTAGGAATCGAATATCCAGCCCATTGATGGCGGATCTGACAGAGAACATATTGACGGTGGACGCACATATGTTTGCGTCTTGGAAACTGGAACTGGAGGGAACATACATGTACTCGTGACATGCACATAGAACCGTTGGGGTCCAAGATAGGGGACATAACTGATCAGGAAAATCCACATTTCCACAGTGGGACCAGGAAATTGAAGTAAGGTCAGCTGTGCGCAGCACTTGGGGGTTCCTGCTGGGGCGGCGGAAGAACTCTGGGCCCTTTGGACTCTGGGGAGGCCCTGAGGAACAGACCTGCTCACTGCTACTCTCGATGGCCTACATCAGGGTAGGCCACAGCTCATTACCTGCAGTTGGGGACTGTAGACGGATCCCCTCTTGGTGCCCGCAGGCTGTCATCTTTAACCAGCTGGCCTGTGATCTAATCCCTGCATGTCGCGTTGAGTGTAAGTGGTGATTACGCCCTTTGGTAGCAGCAGAAGATCTAGGGATGCTTGTAATAACCCTTGTCCACGCTGGACAGGGAGAAACTTGTGGTGATTTGGGGTAGGCCATGATCTCTGCTGGCCTGAAGACGCACCTGTAGGGTCATCCTTGCTGGGTGAGGTGCCATCCTATGGACTCTGGTCCTGCACTGTAGGCTGTTGTGGGGCAGAGACCCCGTGCTACGTGCCGTGGTTCGCCCTGATAGCGAGGGGCTGAGGCTTCATCCTCTGTATCCTGGACTTAGCTCGGCCAAATAGGTGACAATACTGTGACACCTGGGTGGGATTTCTGGGGCTCCTTTGGTCTGGCTCTCAGACGGCCCTCTGCAAATACAATTGTAGTTGCCAAATCTTCACGTCTCAACGCTCTTCTGTTCCGTCCTCAGGGTCTGACCTCTCTCTATCGCTGGTCTCGCGGTCCCCTTGAGCGCCCTGCCATGCCTCCTAAATATAAAGCACATAAAGACGCTGAGTCTGCCGCACCTCGTAACAATCCAGTTAACTCCCTCTGGTCTAAAACTACTCCTCAGTCACAGGAGGATTACAATCTTCAACTCTGGCATCAGGGAAGTCCAGCTCGGAGGTGCCGGTGAACCAGGCATTCATGGCGTCCTTCCTGCAGGAAATCAAAGAAGAGATTGGCTCTCTCAAACAGGACTTTAAAGCATGCCTGCAAGATATCCGTCAAGAGATCATGGAGATTGGAGAAAAAGTTGATGACCTTGAACGCACCATGGACACTAGAGCAGAGGATCATGAAAATCTGTGGAAGAGAATGACGGAAATCGAAGAGCAAAATATTACCTTACAGCTGAAGCAGGAGGAACTTGAAAATCGCAGTCGGTGAAACAATCTGCGCATCAGGTGTGTTCCATTGGGGGCAGAAGGCAAAGACATTGTGGCATACATGGCAGAACTTTTACAAGCCATCCGGGAGAACGAGGAGTCCTTACCGCCTATGCTTGACAGGGCTCATCGGGTCTTTGGCCCACGCAATTGGCCTGACTTCATTCCGGATATCCTTACTAGAGTCCATTACTATGCCAATAAGGAAGCTATTCTGAAAAAGGTACAAGGGATTAAAACAGTTTCATACAATGGCCTCTCAATCCAAATCTTCCAGGATCTGGTGCCAGCCACACTTCGATGGCGAAAAGACTTCAAGCCCGTCACAGATAAGCTGAGGGATCTCAACATCAAATACCAATGGGGTCATCCATTCGCCCTGCTGTTTACATGGGAGGGCAAAAGGCGAGTCCTCTGTTCACTAAGGGATGCAAAACAGCTTCTGCAGCTCCCATCAGAGACTGATGGAGGTGACCTGTCTTCACCGCGAGAGCGCCGAGAGGGCCCTCTTCGCCCGATATGGTCCGCTGTCATGCCTCCTAAATCAGACGCTGTTGCAGGGATTCTGCTTATGCACAGAACTGTGCACAGGAAACCAGGACCTCAGTGAATTGTGGTGTACCAAAAACTCACCTCAGAACCCAGAACCCCTTATCCGACCAGCATCAGTGTCCCATTCGTTATCCGAGTTTTATCTCGGCGGTCCCAATGTATAGACAACCCAGAACAAGCGACTTAGGGTATTCTCAGGAATGGTGGGAATCAGAAATACCTGTTCGTAATTATTCTCATATCAGTCCACAACAGAATAAACAGAGACACGGTAAAGTTTAAAGAGTTTATTTTATAAACCTTGTGTCCTAAGATGCAGTACTTTGGCTAACATAAGCAGACAAATGATTAAGATCAAAACCATCAGCATAGTTACAATACCATAGAAAATGAAAGGAGTAATCATAATAAAATGACAGTGGATGACAACCACCTTCCTTTTGCTAGTAAACTAATATGGTTATTATTAGACTAATAAAAGGTCTTTTAGGCTTGAATGGGGAACCCCATACCGTAAAGATCAGCTTAGTGGAATCACATCACAGGATCAGCTAGACTCTGCTCCTGGGAAAGCTCTTCTCCCGAATGTGTGTAAAGCATGCTGCCTACAATATTAAAAGCACTCTACTTTCAGGTATTTGCAGCTGTGTGCGTGTTATGGCTAAATAGTGGGCCGATCAACCTGAATCCAACAACATGCACCGTCTAGCGACCCAGACTGTTTCTTTACACAATGTTCAGACCAAGGTCGCTGCTCACTGTTAGGGATGTGAACAACAGACAGTTCTCATGTGAAGCAAAGTCGAGCAAGCATTTCTCAATTAATAACATGTGACTACAGTGTTGTGTGCAAAAGCAGCAAAAGCGGCAAGATGGCTTTCTAACTTCCAACGCGGTTGTGCTAACTTAGCATTGTACGAATATAGATAGCAATCTTCACTACACCCCCCCTTGATCAGACTACTAACCAGTAGGGGCGCACTTGCAAGAACGCAGAGTTCAAGTTTGATAGAACGGAACCAAGGGCATAAATTGTAAGTCCATATAAGGTAAGTGAAAAAGTTCGAAGAGAAAAAACAGAGAAAAAAATAAAAAGGATTGTAAAAAACCATTTAAAGGGGGAAAAAAAATATCATCGATGGATGTGTAACGAAATGAAGGGGAAAAAAGTCAATCCATCAAGATATAAGCACAATAAGTTGCAACGGCTTCCAAGAGGAAATCATTGGAACGTTCTGCAAAATTATCTGCCATCCAGTTCAGCAAGGGGAAGGAACACACATGTTCCTCAACAACCGGAGCCTCCAGCACCACTCGAGGACAACTGGTGTGTTCTTCAAGATAACTTCTCGCTAAGAATTCAGCTGCAGCCATTTCGATGTCCCAATTCCCTAGGACTCCATGTGCTGCTCCACAGGCCATAATCCTGACGCCAGAACAGTCCAACTCATGAGCCACTAAGGGGCTCATTAGCCGATCATAATCCGGGGCAGGAGACACCGAGTTTGACAGGCACAAATCCAGAGCCCATTGGAATGGACAATCTAGGCAATGAAAGACAGGCTGCACACAAGTAAAGTAGGGAAACCGGAAGGACAATCCATAGGCTATGCTTAAAGTCGCCAGTGGTAAAGTGCCATAGTATTCAAACATCCGGTTACGAAGATGGAGCAGCCGGGACATGCTGTCGTGTGACGCAAGTTGTGCATCCATAGCGTAGTACGCAGATCAACAAACGCACCCCAGCTACGAGGCGAGAAGCAAAGGGAGACCTCCGAAGACGATGGAAAAAATAGAAAGGAAAAATGCCGGGATCACACCAAAAATAGTTTGAAAGGAGGTCACGAGGCCGGAGCCCACAATTTAAAAAAAATGAGCCAGGCCACTTGTTGACGAGGCATTAAATAGGGTGACCAGATTCTCAAAACAAAAAACGGGGACAGGTCATAGACATAGAAGTAGGACTAAGGTTTGCAGTAACCAGACATAAAAGTAGGACTATTTGACAGCTGTCATAGACATAGAAAAAGGACTACAAGGACATCTCCCTCCACAGACCGAGATGAAGCATTACAGACGACAAATCAGAGGTCTTTTACTGGCAGTAACCATTAATTCCATTGAAACAAACTTTGCCTCAACATTTGCTATATTTGGTGACCACCCTGTGTTACAATATATCTTTCACCCAGGTCTCCTCTAGCAGAGCTAGTCAGACTTTATTACGATCACTTTCTCAAAGGTGCGTGCAGGATGTTTTCGGGTCCACAATAAACATGTAAAGTTCTACAGCAGTAATACTTGTCTAGAGACAGTCTAACCGAAGAGCAATGCACCCCTGGCCAGTCGTCCCTCTGGCACCAGCCTAACTCTTTTCCAACACCATTACATAAATATGAGGCATGCAATAAGTGTGTGAGAGGGGATATATTGCCTTTAATGACTTATAAACTCTAATTGACAAATAATACTTTACACTAATAAAACAGTTTCAGACGTCTAAAATGGTAGAATGAATAATATTAAACTAATAATAAAGCACATGTGTATGAAAAGTTGCAAGGATTCTTTAGGTTAATAGATGGTGAAGAGACAATTTTTAAGGTACATCAGACACTTGACATTCAAAAATGATGTGGAAAAGATTATCTAGGGGAGCTTTACACCTTTAGCAAGAGGAATTTTCTTTACGAGTCTATTTTAGTAACTTTAGCAGAGTTCAATATTATTTCAAAACAATTCTTTGTTGAATTTAAATTGTTTCAAGATTCATATTAGTTTTTGTCATACCTCTTGTGGGCTACATAATGACAGAGATTGTCATCAGACTTGCAATTATATATCTTGGAAGATCATGAGGGGCCTAATTCAGAGTCCTGCTGTTAGGGTACTTCATCAGAAACTTGACTGACTACCTTGTCTGCAAAACCCTCTGCTTGCCCACTCTATTTTGATTAGGGCAGGCTGCCTGCGCTCCAATGACATTGCCCCTTCAGGCTCTGCTCACGGAAATTTCACTTCGACTGCCCAGCAGAGTATGGGCAGTTAGAGTAAAGGCATCAGACGGTCTCAATTATTTCGAGTGAACAATATGATGTGCCCTTCTTTCCGTCCATCACTGCCCAATAGAATCTCTTGGTCACAAACAGAAAAACAAATAATCATACCCAACACCAAGATATAAAACACTCAGGGTGTGGGGGCATTTTTGTATTGTTTAGAATAATCTTACACTTTAGAAGTTTGTTTCGAATAAACAAATATGTTTGGAGAGCGGTCATCAGAAACATGCCGGGCATGCACCAAACTTTTTGAGCAACAAAGATCACTGCAGGGCTGAAGGTGTTCTCTTGATAAGGTGTCAGGCCAGACTGATGGAGGCAATGACCGATGGCTGCCACGTCATGATGACATGGGTTGCGCTGCGTGAACAAAGAGAAGGGAAATCCAGAGAGAAAATGTCTCTCTTCAAAGGATTTCCCTTCCTGCTACAGCGCTCACCAGGCGCGCAACACCCATTGAACTCAAAGGGCTTCAGCCCCCCCCCCTCGTGTGTGGCAGCCCGGGATGAGACCGCTTCCCGGGCAGACACAAAGCCGTGCCAGAGCACTTCACAGGTCTTTAAAAAGACCATTTGCATGTTAATGAGGCCTCGCTGTTGCTTCACCCCTTCTAAGAGCCCCTGCAGCTCCACTCTGCCTAGATTCAGCCCCCCCACCCCCGAAATCAGCGCCACTCTGCCTACTGTTTAAAGATTCAGCCCCCCCCCGAAATTTTTGCTTAGCCCCCCCCCCCCGAAATTTGGCTCTAGTTGCGCTCACCACAGTGAAGTCACACGCAGTGAAAACCGAGCAACCGGAACAGTGAAAAACCGGGACATTTCTGTGTTTAACCCGGACACTGTTCTAAAACGGGGACATTTGACTCACCTGGAGAGAAGTGTCGGGACACGGGGACACTTCTCCCAAAACGGGGACCGTCCGGGGAAAACCGGGACGTCTGGTCACCCTAGCATTAAAGATAGTCTGAATCAGGGCCCCAAAATGAAGTGGGAGATCAGTATTCAAAAGCGCTTGCACCTCTGTGCGCGTATTAGCTATGTGAAGGACAAATGTTTCCCGGGACGAAGTCAACGCGACTTCTTTTTGAGACAATAGAGCCCTTATTCTGCTCATCTTGTTGAACTCTGCTTTCAAGGTTGGAATGGAAGGCCAGATGGATACATCGAGCCGTCCATGCGGGGCTGGGAAAAGGACGTTATTACAGCAGACTACTCTCTGTGATACAGTCACTATGTAGGGAATTCCTACCAACATCCCACAGCAAGCTTAATTATTTAATAGAAAATAACTACCATTAGCAAGCAGCGTAAAAGACGGTGTTATAACTGGCACCGGAATCCCTTTCAGGACGGAAGCTAAATTAGGAGCGTGCACATTACATGCACCATGCAATTGAATGTGCCGGCACACCACAGAGTGATCTGGAGTGGAAGTGCACTCTTCACCTTTTAAGTAAACCTCTTTTCCGTCCCTCAGGCATCTATACGTGAATGGGAGTGACCAAACTTGGTGCAGGAAGGCAGTACCAAGTTTTTCATATCTGCCAAGGGCATAATGTTTCATGCACGAACTGAACTTAAACAGGGGGAATGGTAACGTGATCAACCCGTGGATAAGCCACACAGCGGAGTTTAATTCGGCAACAGAGAAAGGTAAAGTTTCTAATTTTTCAATGTGCAGCAATGAGTAAGTTGCATCTTTCATGGACATGAACTGTTGTTTCGTAGTTAAATTAAAAGGGAGGAACAAAGATGAAGTATTCATGTAATCACAAGGGACTTTCCCAGCCTTTAACGTTTGCAATGTCCATGCAAACTGCATAATGGAACGCAATTGATTCTGACCATGATACAAAACAGACAAATCACCCTGCACAATGTCTACCACAGATAAGACAATATTATCTAAGGTATAAATTCTGGAAGACAGGGTGTTAATGCTATTATCTTTTACAGCCAATACCTTTTCCATATTGGCTTGGTCAATAGCTCGTAATCTGAATGCAGCTTCAATCTGTGACAGCTTCCAAACTTCGTTGTAAATAGCATATGCCCATCTTTTGGACCTGCCAACCGCAGGACCCTTAACAAAATCATTCAAATCTATTTTGTCGTTCAATTGTGATAAATGAAGTTTAACAGATGCTAAGGTGGAATGTTGCAGCCAAGATTGGCATAACTTCCCTACTGAGTAGGTAGTTACAGTGTGAGAAGATTCAAAACGGGGGTCTACACGAACTTGTGTATACCCCGGTGCTAAATCCAGAAACCAATGTTGACAGGAATCTGAGCTCGTTTGCCATACTAACCACCCTTCCGGATTCAATTCAGAAATATTGAAGGATGTGTTGGAAATGTATGACTGCAACGTAGCACGGGACAGATCCGTATGATTATCCCAATTAGGATAAGCACCCAGACCCGGAGTGGAGGGAGAATTAAATTTTTTAGAAGTAGCCAATCCAAAACAGGTGGTCTGAAAAATTGACGAATTCAAAAATAACATGTGGTTCGGGATGAGGCAGGCACAATGCAAAGCTTCTGGTCCTTGTACCTGCCATGGTTTAGAACCCCAAACCGATTTAAGATTGATAGTAGCTTTCCACAAATCATATCCTCCGATTGCCAACTCGTCCATAAAGGACTTGGAATATAACAATTTGGTGTGTGTCAGTCTAACCTTAGAAGCAGACTCAGCCGCAACCTTAAAATAAAAGGAGGCCGGATTCGACACACTGAAATCAGAAAAATATGTGAATTTGTCCACTAACGTGGTTGAGCTGCCCTGCCCAGGGGCTGGACAGTGTTCCCATCGTGTATAATTTACAAAATTTCGAAACGTATTTGCTTTGTGTAGGAAATGTGTGCCATAATGTTGATAGCAGAATTGCTCATCATAATTAGCAGTATCCAAATATACATCCTCAGCATCAAATGCAGCGTAATATTTCAAATCAGAAAACAGTGCTTCTATTGCTTGAACATCCCAGTCATCCGATTGGATGTTTTTCTTAACTACATCACCCATAGAAACACAAAATACATTTGGCACATTGATTACTTCAGTGGGGCCATGAATTTGAAATTTTACAGCATCCCAAGCGATCCCATCACATACAGGCCAGGCAGTAATGTTCACAAAAGTCTGGTCCCTTTTCACAATATGTGATGAGGAGTGGGGGGCCAAAGTTCCATCAATTAGTCCAATTGTAGACCTTTCTTTCAGGTAGTGTCCATTGATAAGTCTAAAAAACACTACCACAAAGCCAATGGACATAAACAAAAACATACATATGAGCACCAGCCAAATGTAAGTCCAAGGGGGAATTAAAAAATGTCTTTTGAACCAGGCAACAAAAATCGAAACTTTTGATGGGGCAATGGAAGTCATTGAATTAGTGTCAAAGGAGTAGCATGACTGGGTACTGTGGCGGATTGTAAAACAGGCAACGGGACATCCGCAGGATAAGCATACTCAATATCTTCAGGTAGACCACCAGCTGTCGGTGGCAATAAAGGACCAGTAACTGTATGCATCTCGACGGCAACATCAGGCAAGGTGGTAGAAGCTGGGGCCACAACAGAATTTCTCAGCATCGAAGGGCAAGAAACTGCTGGTGTCATACTAAGAAGAATCGGCCACTCGCTGTAGCTTGACATTGTCAATAGAGATGTACCTGTTATCCTTGCGACCAGGAAGTGGAGGTAAAATGACTGTACGTGTACCCTGTACTCCAAGCACCGGAACTGGTGCACGATAAGAGGGGCCGAACTCCTTCTTGTTCTCCACCTTCTCATGGACCAGATCACCAACTCGAGGTAGCCAACAGACTACCGGAATCTGAAGCGCAGCATCAGATGTGGAGGGTACGTGTTCCTTCGCTAGACTGTCTCTGGCTTCTTGAAGATTCTGCAATACAGCACAGTGATCATCTACGTCAAAGGGTGCGGCCGACGCCGCCATGTCTAGACCATCAAGGTCCGGGACAAACATTTGTATGTCAAAGAGCATCATGTATGGGGTCCGCCCACCCAGAGACCTTCTAGGGAGATTATTAAGTGCATGTTGCACGTCATACAAGTGGGCTAGCCAGTTCCGGCCAGTACCTAAAACCCTGGCTGTCAAAGATTGCTTTAAGTCACGGTTCATTCGCTCCACCACACTAATACCCTCAGGTCGGTATGGAGACGAAAATTTGACATGGACCCCCAAATTTCTCATGGCTTCTTTGTACGCCTTAGAGGCGAACGCAGGGCCCTGATCAGAATGAAAGGTACCACATGCAAAACTTCCAACTAAGACACGCAAATCCTTGATGACAGTACGGGCATCAGCACTCCTTTGTGGCCACACCCACAGAAAACGTGTGCACAAATCCACTGCAACCAAGATGTATTTGTACGCAGTATCAGAGGTAAATGGACCGCAATGATCTAAATAAACACAACCCAGTGGTTTATTAGATATGTACAACTGAGTTTGTGGTGGGCACGCCGCAGTTGAAGGTTTTATCTGCTGGCAAATGTCACAATCAAGAACATAAGCGTGAGCTTGTTTATATAAACCGCACCACCAGTAACGTTGTTGTAACAGAGATACAGTAGCTGCAACGCCGGCATGCGCGGACGCCATGCCCTCGTGAGCCGCTAATATCAAAGATGGTCTGCAGTCCGCGTTGGGAATAAATCTGTCACCAACGTCGTTAATCCTCACTAATGGAACGTTATCAGGACTTAAGCGGTAATGGTAACGAGAAGGGAAACCTCTTGGATGTTTTGTTCCCTTCTCTGTAGCAGCAATAGCTGCCAAGATGTCATCATCGATCTTACTTTGTGATCTTGTAACTGCTGCTACTAAGTATGTTGCCACTGCTGTTTTTGCTGCCTCGTCAGCTAGGCTGTTGCCGACAGCATGGACACCAACTCGTTGGTGACCAAGAGTGTGAATAACATTCACGAGAGGCAGATGTTTTTTAAGTTCTGCCACTCGAACCTAAAGCGTTTTATGCTTAATTGTGCTACCTTTGGAATCATGATAGTCATTTCGAGACCAAAAATATAGATTGTCGTTGTAAGATTGAACACAATAAAACGAGTCACTCACTATAAGAGTAGTGACTCGGGGATCAGCAAACTCCAGTGCAAGCACCAGAGCACGAAGCTCCGCCAACTGTGCGGTACAATCACCCAATGACTGCGTATGCACGACATCGGATTGGAATTCACCATTCACGAAAGTACCGACTACAATTGCGCAGGCCGCTGAATAGGCATGCTTCGATCCAGTAGCCGGTTGCGCAGAACCGTCAGTGTAAATGACAAAATGGTAATCCTCGAGCGGGCGCAAAGTCAGAGGAGCTGGATGAACGAATTCATATTGCAAGAACTCCTGAGTCTGTAGAGCCGCGTCAAAGATACATGTGACGTCGGGTGATGTCAAGGAAGTGGCCCATTGTATCCACCTTGGATGCAAAGCCTTGGAATTAGGTACACTTGCTTTTGTCACCGCCTCAAGGGCAGGATATGGTGTTACCACCAACATGCGTTTACCTTGCGAAAGCGCTCGTTCTTTCAGAATCGCCATCTGCACTGCCGTCAGAACTTTCTCGACAGCGGAAAATCGCAGTTCAGCCGAAGTGTACAGGTGTGATTTGTAGGCAATGGGGACGGTGTCGCCCTCATTGAAAGTTAAGTATGTGAAACCCACTGCGCCCGGCACAATTCTTATGACCAGGTTAGTGTGGTTATCACGCGTCAGTAAGTATTTTGAAGCAAGAAGGTCAGCTTGCAATGATTGCAATGTAGCTGAATGCTCTGGCAGCCAACATGATTTGGAAAAAGTAGGTTGTACCAAGGCATAAAGCGGCTTGATACGCTGGGCATAATCAGGAATGTACGTTCAACCGAAATTCAGAAAGCCCAGCAGAGATTGTAATTTCTTCAGTGTTGTAGGAGCAGGTAGGCATGCGCATTTCTATAGGAAGTGCGGAGCCAAACCTCGACCTTCATTGTTGAGTTCGTATCCCAAAAACAACACTGTATATTCCGCAATGTGAGACTTCGCAAAGTTGAATTTGTAACCGAAGTCCGCAAACCAAACAATGATGCGATCAACGTGACGCAGATGAAGCCACAACTCGTCATCTGTGAGATAAATACCATCCACATACGAGTACGCATCAGGGTCTATGCTCTCTAACTGAGAGACTACACGAGCGGCAAACACACCAGGGCTGTTTTTATAGCCCATCGGTAATCTTTTAAAATGTTTTTGTTTGCCACCCGAGGTAAATGCCGTCCACTCTCTACTGAGAGAGGACAGGTTATGGCTGTAAAAGCCGTTGGAAATGTCAAGTGTGGTTTTAAACCGTTTTCTCATGAGACTATCGACGAGAGCCGAACTGTGGGTATTCTGTACTGCGCATGTCCGGCAATGAGAGTTTAAATGCCGGTAATCCAAAACCAGGCGGTACGACCCGTCAGGCTTCGTCACAGTGAATAAAGAATTATTCATTGGTGACACACATGTTTCAATTACACCTTGATATTCCAATTGTTCAACGATAGCCGCGACGTGAGGTCTTGCTTCGCGACGCGTGGGATATTGGGGTTGTTGCAGGGGCGTGGACCGCAACGGAATTTCATGGCTGGGGGACAATTTATCCCAGCCTACCTGATTATGATACAACGCAGGTGCAAGCACCAGAGACCACTCTTCAGCGAACTTTTTAGCTTGGTCCTTTGGCACTGTGTGCGCAAAGGACGGGAGGATCACCTCCTCCCCTCTAGGAGCATCTAAAACGAAAGCCGGGGGCCAATCAGCCTCTGCCAATAGAATATCATATGAAGAGGTCAGATTCGCCCAAAAAATCAAATCCCTTTAATCGTGCGTTGTATATCACCTTCAAGTAAAAGGACTATATTTTATAGTCTGTCAGGGGGAGCCACTCTAGTGTCAGCAGTTTCTACAGTTATGAATGCATCAGTTGCTGTCGCCACCAGATATGGACGCAGTGCTTGTCGCACTACTGTAACTTCCGCCGCGCTGTCGAGCAGCGTTAGTGCCCATGTCAGGTTCTGAAGCTGCGTCCGCACCATCTGTGGCATACCTCGCTGTTAGCGCAGCAACTTTCTTCTTCTGAAACGGGGGTCGTTGACGTGCAGACTCGTCCTGCTTGCCTTTGCTATCAGTCTGACGGGGTTGCTCACGACTTTGGGCACCCCTTCCTTTCCCACGGTCTCCGCCACCGGATTGGGAAGCTGATGTTTCCTGTGAAGAACGAGGAGAGCGTTGTTCAGAAACCTGAAATCTATCAGGTGACTTAATATGAGATCGATCGCGCCGATCATATGTGCGTTCGCTGGACGACTGCACGGGCGAAACAGGACGAGACCCCTGTTTCTGTTGCTGCTTCCCCTGTTTCTTTGCTCGCCAACTTTGTTTAGGAAAATATGGGCATTCGTCTTTAGTAGACGAGCTCACCTTAGTTTGCTGTACTATATCAGGAACTACCACGGTTGGTTTAACACCCAAGGCCCTACGGCCCACGGTCCTATAGGCTTGCGCATTTATTTTAGCGAACTCCTTGGGCCTGTCGAGTTCATCCACGCGGTCCTGCTTATTAGCTACTTGGAACTGCATGGCATCGCCTTTGAGGTTGCCCGTTACCATGGAAGCCACCACATCGAACACTCCGACAAGCCTCATTCCTAATTCAACAGCAGCCTCCGCTCCGTGATTCTCTTGAACATATTTAATGACGGAGGGTAGTACAGACATAGACGGAGTGCCGAAGCACTTCGAGTAGGTCGCGGCAAAGAACTTGCCCCAGTTTGTGCAATCGGCCATATCTGGGACCAAGTCTTTCGGCAAACTAATGGTGGGAATCCTGTGCTGGTCAAAGTTCTCAGCAAGCCAATAAGCAAAATCATCCTTATTTTTGGGGCGCTTGCCCATCACCGAATTAACCATAACAGGACTAATAACCACCGCATGGTGGTCTGTTGGTTGTCCCGCAACAGCAGGTGCCCCCACCTGCACGTTGCGTGACACGTACTGCACTAAAGCCCTATGAACTGTAATCAGGGCTGTGTGTAGCACCCGCAACTCAGCCACCGCCACCGTGAGATAACGGGGATGAGGCGTAAAGCCGGCCAGCACCGGTCATGTGGCCCCTTCAATAGACAACGGGCCCATTCTAGCCGGTGCAACCGCATGGGGAAGGGCGCCATTAAACCAAATGGTATGCTGCCAGGCAGAGATAGGAATTTCTTGTGTCCTATATGGTGTATAAACCGCAGGTAGCTGCGTGGGAGTAAAGGAATGAAACGTATCATCATCATCCACCGCCGGAAAAGTCACCCAAGAGTAAAACAACTCATATGGGTAAGACGCATCAGCGCTCACCACAAAAATAACAGCCGTCCCATCACCTGGCACCCCATACGTCGTCAAATGACGGCACAGAGGTCTACGACTATGCGTGGCTATTTCGACCGTCATAAGGACACACTAAAGTGTATCAACGATATCAACAGTAGCACTGGTGTTCACTAAAAATAATCTTTTTAAAGATCAAGCTTGAAAGAACCTATAAGTCGAAACACAGGTAGCTTAAACC
This sequence comes from Triturus cristatus, assembly GCF_964204655.1. Lineage (NCBI taxonomy): Eukaryota > Metazoa > Chordata > Amphibia > Caudata > Salamandridae > Triturus > Triturus cristatus. The sequence continues at coordinate 199,853,229 of NC_140593.1, read as the reverse complement.
GTCACTCCCATTAACCGGAAACCAGAGTGAGGGTGTTGTGGACTAATATAAGCACTACTAAGGCGTTTCAAATCAATAGACCAAACGTTAGGTGCGCCATGTTGCAGGGATTCTGCTTATGCACAGAACTATGCAGAGGAAACCAGGACCTCAGTGAATTGTGGTGTATCAAAAACTCACCTCAGAACCCAGAACCCCTTATCCGACCAGCATCAGTGTCCCATTCGTTATCCGAGTTTTATCTCGGCGGTCCCAATGTATAGACAACCCAGAACAAGCGACTTAGGGTATTCTTAGTAATGGTGGGAATCAGAAATACCTGTTCGTAATTATTCTCATATCAGTCCACAACAGAATAAACAGAGACACAGTAAAGTTTAAAGAGTTTATTTTATAAACCTCGTGTCCTAAGATGCAGTACTTTGGCTAACATAAGCAGAAAAATGATTAAGATCAAAACCATCAGCATAGTTACAATACCATAGAAAATGAAAGGAGTAATCATAATAAAATGACAGTGGATGACAACCACCTTCCTTTTGCTAGTAAACTAATATGGTTATTATTAGACTAATAAAAGGTCTCTTAGGCTTGAATGGGGAACCCCATACCGTAAAGATCAGCTTAGTGGAATCACATCACAGGCTCAGCTAGACTCTGCTTCTGGGAAAGCTCTTCTTCCGAATGTTTGTAAAGCATGCTGCCTACAATATTAAAAGCACTCGACTTTCAGGTATTTGCAGCTGCGTGTGTGTTATGGCTAAGTAGTTGGCAGATCAACCTGAACCCAACAACATGCACCGTCTAGCGACCCAGACTGTTTCTTTACGCAATGTTCAGACCAAGGTCTCTGCTCACTGTTAGGGATGTGAACAACAGACAGTTCTCATGTGAAGCAAAGTCGAGCAAGCATTTCTCAATTAATAACATGTGACTACAGTGTCGTGTGCAAAAGCAGCAAAAGCGGCAAGATGGCTTTCTAACTTCCAACGCGGTTGTGCTAACTTAGCATTGTACGAATATAGATAGCAATCTTCACTACAACGCCACATACAGGAACTTGACTCTTCCCAAGCTAAACAGAAAATCATTAGTCATATTCGCTCCTTGAGTGGCTCTTCTGCTCCAGCTCGTTCGCCAGACAATAAAGATTAAACACTCCCTGGCTGTGCTGACTCCTGGCCCTGCGATGGGGCCACCTGTGCCCTGACTTAGACTTGTGGTGAATCCGCCTCTGGGAAGGAAGTCCTATATACTGCTAGGAGATGGTTGAAAACGGAAACACCGCATAAAGCTGAAAGTGACACTTGACCCTCTTGCATGAAGAGACTGCCCCTTCGGAGGACGTCAGAGCCGTGGCTGCGGCTGCCCTTCTCGGGATTGGCTTCATGGTTGAAGCAAATATCGCTTTCCCTAAACATTGCCATGGGATGGTGGCGGCGGAGGCCCACAAACTTCTTTACGACTGGCACCCCCCTCTTCAGAGTCCCATAGGAGAGTGAATTTTCCGGAATGTCCAGTCTGTGTGACACTGGGCTGTTCTTGATAGACTCTGACTGTGCCTGGCCCGGTTGGCCATCAGTTGTTGTATCCTTCATTTTTCATTCCATTTTCTTCACCGTTTATTTTATCCTCTTGGATGCGCTGATTTTACGGGCTGCGGGGATGAGAGTAAACACAAGTGCTTTGCTGGGTGATACTTGGGATTGTACTGCTATGTTGATGCTATGCGATGGTTCTTTCGTGCTACTGGGTGGATATGGGGTTCTGGGAGAGGGGATGTGGGCCTACGGAGTCACTGTGAGGGATGTGGGGGTCATATTTCTCTTTCAAGAATATTATGACTGGCCCCAATAAATTTCTCTCTCTAAATGTAAAGGGTCTAAACTCCCCTAACAAGAGGCATCAGGTTTGGCGAGATCTCCTACACCAGGATCCTGACGTCATTTTTATTGAGGAGACTCACCTGACATTCACCTTATGTCCCATCCCAAATTTCCTACTCAATATTGGGCCTGTTCGTCTTCTAAAACTGGGGGGGGGGGGGGGGGGGTTGCAATTCTCTTTAAATCAGGCTGGCATGAGATGAGTCCCAAAGTCACGACAGACGGTGGCGAGAGGTTTATTAAGGCACATATGGCTTGGGATGGGTGGTCTCTAACCTTTCTTAACATATATGCCCCTAATCAACACCAGGATGCTTTCCTACGCCTGCACCTTAGGGAGCTCCTACAGTCAGTCACAACTCCAAGTGTTCTCGGGGGTGATTTTAATCTGGTTTGGGACCCAGAATGGGATCGTACTGCGCAGACACATCAAAGTTCTGGGGCGATGTCGGTGGCACTGAGGAATACCATCACAGACTTAAGCTTAGTAGATGCCTGGAGACATCTACACCCGGACTCTAAGGACTATTCCTTTTTCTCCCTTTCGCACCCGTCATATTCTCCTATAGACTATTAGGGGAACAACCTTTATAATGCAACTTTTACAACGCACTACACTTACAACGCATTTTTTACAACGCAACATCCACTACAACGCATTCCATTACATAGCATGACACTACAACGCATTTTTTAAAACTACCTTTACAACGCATTCCATTACATCGCATACTACCTTTACAACGCATACCATTACAACGCATAATATTACACTACACTATCCAACACTTACCCTACTGTTGCACCCCCTGGAGTTAGAATAGTAATTTTTACCCCTATACTATCCAACACTTACCCTACTGTTGCACCCCCTGGAGTTAGAATAGTAATTTTTACCCCTATACTATCCAACACTTACCCTACTGTTGCACCCCCTGGAGTTAGAATAGTAATTTTTACCCCTATACTATCCAACACTTACCCTACTGTTGCACCCCCTGGAGTTAGAATAGTAATTTTTACCCCTATACTATCCAACACTTTCCCTACTGTTGCACCCCCTGGAGTTAGAATAGTAATTTTTACCCCTATACTATCCAACACTTACCCTACTGTTGCACCCCCTGGAGTTAGAATAGCAATTTTTACCCCTATACTATCCAACACTTACCCTACTGTTGCACCCCCTGGAGTTAGAATAGTAATTTTTACCCCTATACTATCCAACACTTACCATACTGTTGCACCCCCTGGAGTTAGAATAGTAATTTTTACCCCTATACTATCCAACACTTACCCTACTGTTGCACCCCCTGGAGTTATAATAGTAATTTTTACCCCTATACTATCCAATACTTACCTTAAATGCAATTTAAAATTATGCGTTGTAATGGTATGCGTTGTAAAGGTAGTATGCGATGTAATGGAATGCGTTGTAAAGCTAGTTTTTTAAAATGCGTTGTAGTGTCATGCTATGTTATGGAATGCGTTGTAGTGGATGTTGCGTTGTAAAAAATGCGTTGTAAGTGCATGCGTTGTAAAAGTGTGCGTTGTAACGACATACATCCGACTATTACTTCCTCTCATTCCCATTTGTCCAAGTTCTGAGTGGTGCGGAGATATCTGATATATCTTTATCAGATCACACTCATGTCCTGGTTTCCCTCCAACCCCCCAATCCCCATAAATAGTCCTTACTCCATTGGAGGATGCCCCCTGAGGTCCTTTGGGACCCTGTGAATGTGGCAGATATCCAAAAAGAGATTAAGGCCTTCTTTCTTGCTAATTTCCTCACGTACACTTCTTTTTTTTTTTTTCAGTCAGTTCAGAAGATTTTATTTGAAAGAAAATGTTCAAATATTACAAAATAAGACAAAAGAACAAGAAAAAGATAACAAATAAAAGCAATATCAAATTAAGTAGTAGCAATAACATAGGCTATAATATAAAACAGCAAAGACTGAGAAGAATTATAAGCAAAAACTGGCAATTGGTATGAAATAAGGCATTAAATAAGGCATGTAAAAAAGAAAAGGGAGGAATATGAGATTTACATTGTTAGCATAAGAAACATTTAAAAAGAAAGATAAAGGAATACCTTGTTTAACAAAGAACAAGAACTCATGGAGGTTTAGGAACTTCTTGTTGCAATGGGGATAGAGACAGAGAGGTACGAGCACTCAAGTCAAAAAATATTGTAACTGGACTCCACAATTCTCTTCGCTTAGTAGCTAAGGTTAAGGGATAAACAAAAGTCGTGTCTAATCTGTGATTATAGCACACAGCATACCACCAAGCTTTATAAGATAATTTAGTATAATCCTTCCAATTTTTTGTTATTTGCTAAAATGCTACCGCTAATAGTAGGTCAATTATTCTAATGCTACATGTGTAATGATCCCAAATGGGAGAAAGACTCTCTAAAAAAATGTGAGAAAAGGAAAATGAGTGAGTGCAGAAAAAATCTTATTAATTTGGGACCAAACCTGCTTCCAAAAATTAAGAACAAGGTGACAACTGAAAAGCATGTGAAAAAGATCTGCACATGGTGAGGAACAAGACCAACACTTGTCAGAGGCATCTGGGTAAAGTTTGCTGAGGGTGAATGGCGAAAACAATAAACGATTGTAAACATAAAATAGTGTTTGAGTAGTGTTAGCAGCTCTGGAGGATCTACGAATCTTCAACCATAGCTTGTCCCATAACTCAATAGGCCAGGAGGTTACAAGATCTTTTTCCCAATCTTCCTCTGTTGAGGTTTTAATGCGAGGAGAGGACAGAGTATGAAGAAAAGCATATATCTTTGAAGCTTTAGAATGCTTCAGAAGTAAAATATTAAGCGAGGACGTATCAGAAGGTGTGTGATATGATGGAGGAGATGCAACATGGTGAACGTCGTAGACTTGTTGCAATGCTCGTGACAATAAACAATATTTGGCTCGAAAAGCGAGAGGTAAACCGAAAGAAGTAGCGGCCAAACCAAAGGAGATGATCTGATTGTGGTGAAACAGTTGACGCACCCAAATAAGGCCCCGAGTTCTCCAAGATTTCCATAAAATTGGCTTATTGTTAATTAAAATAGACATGTTATGCCAAATAGGTTGATCAAAAAAGGATGAAGCAGGTGAACAAGGAAGGATTTTGGAGGTGTATTTAAGAATGGGAGTTGATAAAGATTGAGGTCTACGGGAAAACATAAGATATTTTTTGAAGGAAAAGGGAGAAATGAAAGACTGTTCCAAGGTAAACCACAGAGGGGAGGATACTGAGGAGTCCTCGATCCAATGAGATACTTGATGTAACAGGAAGGATTTATGATACAAGGAAAAGTTTTGAAAGTTTACCCCACCTTCTCTGTTAGAGCGCAATAGCTTACACTAACACATACGAGATTTTTTATGCCCCCATAAGAAAGAAGATAAAATAGAGTTAATTTTTTTTAAATATTTCAGGGGAATAACAAGTGGTATATTGGATAGTGTGAACAAAACAATGGGAGAGAGCATCATCTTAATGGTGTCTAATCTTCCCCACCACGACAGGTAGAGAGGATGCCATTTGTTAGTGAGGATAGTAAGTTTTTGTACACAATCGTCCATACACTTGGTAATTGTACCCGAAAGAGAGGAGTGGAAATTAAGGCCCAAATATTTAATGGAACTAGGGCTCCAGGTAAAACCTGAAGTAGAGAAATCATCCTTGAAAGTCGCTTTAGTGAGTGGTAAGATTTCGCACTTATCTTTGTTTAGTTTATAGCCCGATATTTGAGCGAAAGAATGAACTTCATCTAAAAATGCTGGAAGAGAAGTATCTGGTTGGGATATAAATAATAAGACATCGTCAGCATAAGCTGCCATTTTAATGTCAGAAGCATTAAATTTAAAACCGTGTATATTATCATTCTGACGGATTCGTAAAAGGAAGGGTTCTAAGGCAAGATTAAACAAGAAGGGTGAAAGTGGGCAGCCCTGCCTAACCCCTCTCCCCAGCGAAAAGTAAGAAGATAATCCCCCATTAGCTGAAATTGCTGCTCTAGGACGAGAGTAAAGGAGAGAAATCAGGGAAGATATTTTTGAACCAAATCCAAACCACTTCAGAGTTTTAAATAAATAAGGCCATTCAACCCGATCAGAAGCTTTCTCCGCGTCTAAAGCTATGGCTGCGAGGGAATGAGGAAAATGAGAAGTCTTAGAGAGAATGTCAAAAAATAATCTAGTATTATCCGACAACAGTCTGCCCTTAACAAAGCCGGACTGTTCTTTCCCTAAAAGTTCGGGTAGTAAAGATTCGAGAGGCAAGGCTAATGTTTTGGAAAAAAATTTATAGTCAATATTTACTAGAGAAATAGGACGATAATTTTTGCAATGCTGTGGATCTTTACCTGGTTTCGGGATAATACAAATAAGGGCATCAGAGAAGGAAACGGAAGCGGAGCCGGTTTGAAGGAAAGTAGAGAGAAGCAGATGTAGTTTGGGGATTAGTAAATTTGAAAAACAAGAAAAGAACTCAACAGTAAAGCCGTCCGGCCCCGGGGCCTTCCCATGTTTAAGAGAGTGAAGAGCCTGGAGGAGGTCTCCTTGAGTGAGATCAGATTCTAAAGAGGAAAGGTCCGGAGGAGTATCAAAAGGAAAAGAGATGGTTGATAAAAATTGGGAAATTGAGTGTTCAGACGAAGATGTTTCAGAGGAATACAATGATTCATAGAAATGCAAGAATTCTTGTAAGATGTCGTCACTTTTGTGTTTCAGTAATCCATCATGACCATAGATAGATTCAATATTGACTTTGTTTTGTCTCACCTTTAAGTAATTAGCCAGCAGCTTTCCAGCCTTATTCTGCCCGCCATAGAACTTAGCGCTAGATTTTAAGAGAAAGTTAGAGGCATTGAATGTGGAATCTTTATTAAATTGAAATTTGGCAGAAATGAGGTCATTTAAGCAATCTTTTGATTTAGAAGTATAATATAAGTGTTCTAATCGTTTAATTTTAGAAAGTAGAGCATCGGTAGCTTGTTGGGCTGTCTTTCTTTTACAAGAGACATAATTAATGATGAAGCCTCTGGCTGATGCTTTGAAAGCATCCCAGACTACAGGAAATGGAACGTCATCTGTATGATTAAGCAAGAAATATTCATGGAAAAAGGATGAAAAAGAAGAAACAAATTGTGTGTCAAGAAGGAGAGCGTTATTAAAACGCCATTTTTTAATGGAAGTAGGTTTACGTAATACATCTAAAGAAATGGAAACTGGGGCGTGGTCCGAAATTAAAATGGATCCAATGTCAGAGGAAATAAGGGACTGAGTAAGGGGATGTGAGATGAAAAAATAATCTAGTCGAGATTGATGAGGGGGAGAAACGAAAGAGTATTCTCGTAAGGTGGGAATACATAGTCTCCAGGCATCAGTAAGTTTGTATTGTGCAATGAGTTGAGTAAAAGATTTTTGTGATTTGTGTGGGGTGTAGGTGCTAGCTGAATGTCTATCCAAAAAGGGGTCAAAAACTTCGTTGCAATCACCCACTAAAATGAAATTGTCAACATAATGTAGAGTGATTAATGGAGCTAATGAGGTCCAAAAAGAGGCGTCCCCACATGTTGGAGCGTACACATTTAAAATGGAAATAGGAACATTGTCTATGGTAAAATTAACTAACAACCATCTGCCTGAAGTATCTGCAAAATGCGTCACTGACTTAAGTGGAAGAGACTTTTTAAATAGAATTAAAACACCGTTACGTTTACCATCACCTGGGGAAAAATACACTTCACCCACCCAACCCCTTTTCAGTTTGGCAGATTCATCTGCCGATAGATGTGATTCCTGTAGACAGGCTATATCTGCATTGAGTTTGGTCAAATGGGATAATACTCTCTGTCGCTTAATTGGCGAATGTAAACCTCTAACATTCCAGGAACACATTTTCAAAGGCATAAAACAATATTAGAGAAGCATATCAAGAAGCCAGTTGAAGAAGAGGTAAAAAGAAAAAAAAAAGAAAGACATTGAAAGCACATATGCATATTAATGAGAAACCGCAGAAATAAAGGAAGATAATTTCATATAAAACATCAAAGTAAAAGTCAGTTACATGATGGAGAAAAAAGAAAAAGAAAAAGATAAAAAAGAAGAAATAGAATAAAAACATGAGCAAAAACAGGGGAAAGTGAAAAGATTGTAATAAGAAGAGAGAAATGAAAAGAAGCTGAAGAGAAACATAGCCAAGGGGGAAATTAAGAACTGAGAAGCAAAGAGAAAGGAGAATAGGAAATATAAGAACAATAGAACCTAGAAGGAAGAACAAAAAACTTACATATTGGCAAGAACAAACAAAAGGGGAAGAGGATGGAGGCCACATAGAGCAATGACGGGTCTTAAGCTCCCAAGGGAAGGCAGGGAAGGAAGACAACCGCAACGAACTCCAAGGACATGAAGGTGGATGACATTGTGAAGGAGAGAATCTGTGCAAAGGGGGGGAAAGGATGAATGTTAAATATTAAGAACATAGAATTTGAAATAGAAAAACAATTAAGAGAACTATATAAGCATAACAATTATAAAAATCAACCAGGAACAAAGCATAAAAGCATTAACACGAAATAGGTGAATGATAACCCATTATTAAGAACTGGATGAAGCAGCAATGTCCATTCTGTTAGCGCTGTGAGAGTACAGAAAGCTCTTTAATTTCAGCGGATCGTCATAAGTTGTAGTCTTGTTGTTGAAAGTCACCTTGAAAAGGCAGGGATGAAAAAGCCCATATCTCGCTCCCATAGAACGCAGCTGTGGTCGAAGTGAAATAAATTCTTTACGCCGGTCAGCAGTAGATTTAGCATAATCCTGCGAGAAGAACAGCTGATTTCCAGACCAAGTGAGTCGAGGGAGTGCTCTGGCTGCAGACAAAACGGTAAGTAAATCAGTGTATTCCAAAAAGTAGAGGATAACACCTCTCGGCCTTTTAGCAGGAGCAGCAGAAAAACCAGTAGGAGGAGGACCTAAACGATGAGCCCTTTGTATGTTGAGATTAGTGGTATCTGGTAGCTGGAGAATCTTTGGCAAGAAGGATTTGAAGAATGCAAGGGCATCGGACCGCTCTGAATTTTCCGCCAGGCCATAGATGCGGAGATTATTTCTCCTACTTCTGTTTTCTACGTTTTCAATTTGTTTGTGGAGTGTAGAAACTTGGACACATAGTGGATCAACCTTGGCGACAGAGGAATTAAGAGTATCCACAGAGTGTTCTAGATGGGTTACACGACCATCAATATTCGACCACTTGTCGGATAACAGCTGAAGAGTAGTTTTGGTTTCCTCAAGAGTGGTTTTAGTTTCCTCAATAAGAGGACGTAAAGCCCTAATTTCTTCCAAAAGGATATCCATTGTTACTGAGGAGGTTGGTTTGGGAGGAGAAGGTAGGTCTTTTTTTAGCCGTTTGGTTGAATTTTTGACGGTGCCGCTGGTTTGTGGAGCTGAAGCAGATGAGGAACTTTTAGCAGAAGGAGCAGAGGAATCATCCATCTCTAGACACTGATATCTAGAACTCGTGTGAAGGAGAAATTTACGAGGAGTTGGAGAAGGCTTGCGCAGTTCTTTAGATATTCTACCCATATAGGAAATGATAAATGCTACTAAAAGATATCGTAACAGATAAACAAGCAATATAAGGTTCCTAACATGGGTTAAAGGCTAATTATGGATAAGATATGACCATAAACAATAACAATGTTGGAACATTAAGATAAATGCGCCTTCATAGTAGAAGTAGTGAACTGAGTTGTGCACAAGTGAGTGTAGTAAAGTAAAGCGCTATAAACAAGGGTTAGTAGTACATAAGCCACATATAAAAACCAAGTAAATACGTAACACATTATAGCAAAAAAGAAAAAACATTCCAGCAGAGAAACATAGAATATAGCTAGGAAATATGAGAGGTTAGTCAAAGTTTAAGAGTGAAAACAGAGATGCAAGAAAATCAGAAACGAAGTATGCAGTGTAATGTAGCAGGGATCAAGTAAACATGGCAAGGAAAAAAGGTGCAAAACAACAGCAATTTTGGAAAGAGGAAATGAAAACACAGTAATAAGAGTGCTAATTTATAAGACGTGAAACTAGCAATTTGCATAGAAATAAATACAACTTTATCCAAATCGAGCAGGTGGTTGCAACAATTTGAAGAAAAAATGGAGTACAAGAAAAATAAAATAAAAAGAAATGTCAATGGTAACCAAAAGCGTGGATAAATAAACACTATGGTAGAACAATTGAAAGAGCCAGGACTAGGTATCTTGTAAATACAGCAATGAGCGGCATATAAGGCGATGAGAAAACTCTCCTACACTACAAAGCTACTAGGAGTAAGACTCCATCAGCAGGTTCACAAGATGGCGGCCGCAAAATCAAAGGTCAAGTACCTCACATAGTCACGTAGAAACTAGAAGCGTGCCACCAAAGGCTGAAAATGACCTGTGATCCACAACCAAATAAGTGCAGGAGGAAGTATCTTCATATTAATACTGAGTCATAATGGTGACATCACTGTGGAGGAGTTACAGCAACCGTGACTGACTGGAAATCTAAAGCGCACAATTAACGCGCTGCTGAAAACCAAGGCACTTCATAATAGCACATTAAAGCGATTAGCAAGCTGCCAGCAGTGAGAACATAACGATTAATCCGCCAATACCATGAATAGAGGTTGAGTGCTATGAGTGGAGTTCCGACGACAGCAACACAAAATGGCGGTCGGAAAAGTTCGTATCGACGCTGTGGTAGCTAGATGGAAAGAATTACCCACAGGCAAATTCAGGCGTTGAAACTCAGCGGAAAAGTTCTTTGTCAGTTCCGAAAGTAAAACCCATGGCTGCAGAGGGTTAAAACTCCGTAGGGAGACTCGCCGGGCTCTTCATTCGCCGTGCCGCCCGGGAGAGCTACAAGGAAGCCGCCATCATCCGCGGGCGCTAGCCACGCCCCCCTCACGTACACTTCTGAGGACACTTGTTGGGATGCTTTAAAAGCTACTATTCTGGGAGTCATCACGTCTGTATCGATCGCCAGGACCCGGGAGGCTAGGTTGGTTGAGACCACTCTCTCTAGAGACATCAAAACCCTGGAACGCAGGGATCATCTCCATCCGTCCCTCCGCAATAAGCGGCGCCTAGCTGAATTGCGAGGCCAATTGTGCCTGCATCGCACCAATAAGGCGGCGAGACTTCTACTCAACCTCAAGCAGAAATTCTACACGGGGATAAGGTTGGGGCGTGCCTGGCATGCCACCTTCGAGCACAGACCACGAGAGAACACATCACCAAACTCAGGTGCCCAGATGGCTCATGGGCCATTTCGGAGGCGGATAAAGGGCTGAAATTGCAGAATTTCTATGAGGATCTCTATGCAAATGCTCCTTGCCCCCCTCAAGCTGTTACCGCCTTTCTTAACTCTTGCCCCTGGGATCCTATTGATCCGCACTTTACAAAACTGCTGGAAAATCTCATTACTCATGACGAGTTTGCTAAGGCTTTGAAGCAACTCCCACTTGGTAAGAGGCCGGGGCCAGATGGACTGCCCGTCACTTTTTATAGGGTCTTTTACCCGTAGCTCCGAGACCATTTGCGTAATCTTTTTAATAGTTTCACAGGCCTCATGAGTCTCACCCCCTCCATGAACAAAGCGGAGGTGGTACTTATCCCTAAGACAGGTAAAGACAATTCCCTTCCGGCGTCATCCCGCCCTGTTGCTCTGTTAAACACCGATGCAAATATTTATACAACAATCTTAGCCAATCGCCTGGAGCCCCATCTTCCCGGTCTCATCAATCCTGATCAAGTGGGGTTTATTTGACACCGCCAGGGGGTGGACAATATCCATCGGTTAGCCCACCTTGTGGAAAAAGTACCCTATAGAAATATCCCTGCCTGTCTGGTATCCCTCGAATCGGAAAAAGCCTTTGATCGAGTGGACTGGGGATTCCTTAAAGAATTATTGCAGAGAGTGGGGCTGAGACCGGAGATGCTCTCCAAATTGATGGCGCTATATGCGAAACCTTGTACCCGCATAAGTTTCAATGGTTGTCTCACTGGCCCTATTCCCATCTATCGGGGCACCAGACGAGGTGCCCGATATCCCCTCTGTTGTTCGCCCTGGTTGTGGAGCCCCTGGCTATCGCCATTCATCACGATCTGAATATACGTGTTATTCCCATGAGTGGGTATGACCATAAAGCCTCCCTCTTTATGGATGACCTCCTTCTTTCATTATCCTCTCCCTCTACTTCCCTCCCCGCTGTGGCTTCTCTCCTGAGGGCTTTTGAAAATGCATCAGGATACAGAATCAATCTTGGAAAATCTCTTGCCCTTAATCTTACTCTCTCAGCCCCTGAGGTCCAGGAATTGCGAGACCTGTTTCCGGTACAGTGGACAGATGTATCGATTCGGTATTTTGGCCTAGACCTGACCCCTGCACTCTCGACTTGGACTCTGTCCAACTGGCCTAGATATAGGAAGGCCATCCCGGAGGAATTGCACAGATGGAAGGGCCTTCCTCTCGCCTGGTTAGGACGTATCAACACTATTAAAATGTCCCTTCTCCCTAAAATTCTATACCTCTTCCAAACCATACCCACTCCAATACCTCAGGCTGATTTTCGTGTCCTACAACGAGGCTTTACTACATTTATTTGGGGGAAATCTCATCCACGCTTTTCCAACAAGATCCTAATGCTTCCTCATGACCGGGGTGGACTAGCATACCCCAATCTTTTGAAATACTATTGGGCTTGTCACCTTCGATATACATCGGAGTGGGTGGCTCGCGAAAGCGAAAAACATTGTTTTCACTTGTATCAAGTGGTATCTTTTAGACCTTTGTGAGACCTGGCTTGGCTCCCACGAGGGGCGCACCCCTGCAGGGCACACCTAGCCACCCCTACGAAGACAGTATTGGAGATTTAGGGCAAGCTGGCCATATCCCGGGGCCTGACCCTAATACGCCGATAGCCCGTAATCCTATGTAGGCCTGGGTGGTAAATTTCGTTCCGTTCGCGGAATTGGCGATATTTTGACATTTTCGCGTTCTGCGGAGAGCGCGATAATGTCAAAACTTTCGCAACCTGCCGTGAAACTGAAGTATTTTTCTTGTACGCGCTTTAAAAATGCATTCTCGTGCACGCGGTCGTGACTTACCTGGTCCCTGCCTTTGCCAACGAGTTTTACTATCCGTTCGCGCGCGCCACAAGATGTTGGATTGTTGGTAGCCGGTCGCGCTATCCCGCGAGAGTTTGCGATCACGAACATGTCATTGCGATCGCAAACAAGAAATAAGCATCGCGAGCAAGATGGCCGCGCCCATTAGCGACCGCATGGGCAAGTTGGATCTATATTTCCCCGCGAGCATGCAAAACACATCGCGAACAGGCGGGAATAGCAATCTCCGCATCTTCGCGAAAGTTTCGCATGTTCGCGGAGATTTTGTGCAATTTCGCGATAATTTGCGAAAGCCAATTTCGCAAATTCCGCCCACCCTTAATCCTATGTCCCCCCGGCAATGCAAACCCAGGCATTTGTTACATGGACAGAGGGTGAATGCCGTGTTATTCAGGACCTTTTTTAGGGCGAGGAGTTCCTTACGTTCGCTCAATGTAGACAAAAGTTTTATCTCACAGGGGGGACACATATGCAATATTACCAGATACATCACTGGCTTAGCTCCCAGACCTATGTTCAGGGAGCCACTAGACAACTTACCGCCTTTAAGTCCCTGGTTCATAAATTTGAGGGATCGAAGGGTCTGATTTCTAATACATACACTATTTTACAGCACTGTCAGAGGCCCACACCCCATGGATATCAGACGCGGTGGGCTTCAGACCTAGAAGAAGATATACCTCCCGTCTATGGCGGGATATTCCAAAGACATACCAGAGCACGCCACAACACGAGTCAGCATACAAGTCAATGATGCGGTGGTATTACACCCCAACCCGCTTGCACCAAATGTTATCAAACTCCCCCCCGACCTGTTGGAGGTGCCAGAGGGATAGAGGTGACTTTATCCACATCTGGTGGTCATGCACGAATCTCATAATCTTTTGGAAGGAGGTCCTCAGCCACATCAAAGAGATAGTGCGATTTCCTATTCCTTCTTCCCCGGCAGTTACGCTTCTAGGCATTTTAAACCCTCAACACTAAAGGCTATGACATACGCAGATTGGCACTTGATTCTCCACTTGCTAGGAGCGGATAGACAGTCAATAGCCTTATTTTGGAAGAAACCGCTTCCTCCCCCTATTGCCACCTGGTTTCTTCACCTGTGGAATGTTTTAGCCCTTGAACTTACCACCCGCATTAACCACACAGATACACATTTCACCCGCACTTGGTAGCCTCTTTTACACTATTTCACCATTACCAGGCATTCCCGTTTGGTTCCCCCAGACTTCAGGGCTTGCAGTTGTTTGAGGACTCCATTGAATCATACTCTAGGGGGCAGAAGCTGGATTCTCTGGAATGACCCACTTAAGTCCGACGACCTGGCCTTTTACATCCAGATGACCCCCCAGCTTCCGCCCGAGAGTTGGCTTCCTCTCAGCGCATCCTCCTTTTTCCCAGCCCTTCTTTGTGAGAATTTCACATTTGTTCCTTCTTTTATCTTATTTTGTATATATAATTGACGACAGCTCCCTGTTGCTTTCCTGATTGGAGTACCCCCATAGATCAGGGGAAGTATTTATATTTTACGACATCATCCACAGAGCGTCCCTAATGCTTCCACTGCATCGCCAACGATAGGCTAATGTGCAACAGTTGGGTTATTGGGAGCCTTGTTTTTTCACTTCTAAGTTTGTCTTTCTCCGCTCTCTCTGCAATGGATCCCTAGTTAAGATAAATGGAGATGGGGCTCACACGAGTGTTGTTCCCCTTTACTGTGCTATAGTTCACTATGCATTGTGCATGGGCTAGATCCTGATGTGTATATTTCAATAAGTTGTTTCACTATGTACCATAGAATGAAGACTTATTTGATGCTTTCTTTACAGGGACATGAGTCTTCAATTTGTTTGGCTTTTGTTGTATGTTTTATATTCAATAAACAGAATGTACACAAATACTTTGCACATTGACTCTTTAGGTAAGCCTGACTGCTCTGAGCCAAGCTACCAGAGGGTGGGCACAGGTGTCATGTAGTGTGTTTCTAGTTTGCCCTGACTTGAGTGGTGGTTCTTGACACCTTTTGACACCAAGTTGTAGTCTCTGTTCACTGCGATTGCCAGTGCCAAGGGCATTGGGGCAGTTCTCTCACAAATCCATGACAAACTTGAAAAAAAGTGACCTTTGCCTCTAGAACTTTGACTACCTTCAAGAGAAATTACTCAGTTATGGAGCGAGAAGCTTTAGCAGCTGCGTGGGGGACTGAGTATTTCAGGACTAACCTGTGGGGAACTTAGGGCCTGATTATGACTTTGGCGTGGCAGCAACGGTGCAATGCCTCCTTCACCTCTGCTGAGCCAAAGCCACGCAAGCACCACTGACTGTATTATAAGTTGCTAATGTGCAACTCGTGATATAGTCAGTGGTTCTTTGTGATTCCCATGGCGGTGCTTGGAACACAAGCACCACAACGGAAACAGCAAAAGAGTTCCAGTACAGCATGGACATGGATGTCCATGCCATGCTTGAACTTTCTGGGGGTACCAACAGGGGGCACATGTTGTGCCCCCCTGAATTTATTCCCATGGTGGGGCAGCCATGAGGACCCTCTAGGGTCCCCTGTGGTCCTGCACTGCCAGTCTTTTCATGGCGGGGCTCCGCCATGAAAAGGCTGGTGGTCAGGAACTTGTAATATGCTGAGCGGGACTGCGCCAGTCCTCACTCAGCATACTGCGTTGTGGCGCTCCTGCGCCACTGCCAGGGAATGACTGTTTACAGGTGCAGCCAATGTTCCAACGCCACAACGACTTTAAAAGTCATAATACAGCAGGCGGTGGACTGCCACTGCTACACCACCACAAGTCTGGATGTCAGAAGACTGCCAGACTCATAATCAGGGCCTAAGTTTGTTCTATGAAGGGACCAAAAATCATTAGTAAAGGTTTTACTAACGGGGGAGCCTGCTAGGGATCTGCGAGGTTAGCCAGATATTCAAGGGTGGAGGAATTGTTAAGCTGACGGATTGTCTATGTTGTCATTGAACTGGCTTGAGGTGGATGGCCCTGCTGTTTTGACAAATGAGAGTAAGGATGCAGTAGCGTCAGTGCAAGATGTGATGGAGGTCGGGGTGCACAAGCTATTACTTTGAAGAATTGAGGAAGGAAATGGAATCAGATCCCACCATTAAGAAAGTGAAACATCCAATTTTGTTGGGAAGTAGGAGTGAGAGTTCTGTGTGCTCTTCATCAGGCCTTACCTCAAGGTCTTGGATGAACTTTCAGTGTGTGATGATATGTGTAGGAAGCTGGCTCTGTATATTCTATACCAAAGTAAGGTATAGTGTGCACATAGTCCAGTGGATCCCCAGCGATTTAGCAGAGGCTAAAATAGATAATACCTTACTCTCTTTTGTGGTCGAGTGGTTGAGCAGTCAGGCTTATCAGGAGGGTAATGTTAAGCATTTGATGTACTCACTCAGGCAAGAAAAGATGTCACACACTCAACGACCGAATCCGGACAAATTGCTTGTATAAAAAGGTATTATTTTATTATTTTATTTCTAGAACCAAGATTCACTTAATAGCAGGTAAAATAAGCTTCATACAATCTTACTTTCAGCAGGACAGTGAAAACTAGATTTGCAGGAATATTCAGATTGATTTTTGCAGTTCAGAAAACAGATCAGAAATGCTAGTAAGTACTTTTCGATTACGTTTAGATTACAGTTCTGGTTTGGTAGAATACATACTCCTAACACAGTTTACACAACACAGGACATTTTAAGCAGGTTAACTGTTGTGCAAGCAATAGAATACTGTTTGTGCAGTACAAGACAGTTCAACACTTAGAATTGTTTTTAGAGAAAACCCCACTATTCAGTCCTATGGGAAAAACAAAGTGTTAAGTTACAGGTGAGTAAATCAGTTTAGGAATTGGAGTTTTGGGGGGTAGAACTAAGGTTCCCCAAGGTTCATTCTGGCACTCAAATGACACCACCAGCGACACTAGGACGGCCGGTTGCAGAGTGCAGGGTGCGAATGATAGCCAATAGGGCTAGGGGACATCTTGTTTGGGAACTTTTCACGGACAGGCCACTCTGTCTCAGGAGTCAAGCTCCTAGGGATAGGATCAGGGCAAATGGGGTCCTAGGTTAGCACCAAGTTCACACAAAGTGGCTAAGGGGCGGCTGGGTGCAGGCTGCTTAGTAGGTGTTCGGAGCCCAATGCATTTCAAATGGAGGATGTCAGTCGCAAAAAAGGACTGCAGGCTGGAGTCAGAAGACTGGATGAAGGGAACCAACGATGGGAGGATGAAGTTGAGGAGTGGTTGGACAAAAGTAACCCATTGGTCGGACACCTCAGGTCACAGGAGCGGCGGATGCAGGGGTGCCCTTTCGTGTCGGGTTCTTCTCACCGCTTCCGATCAGAATTGGGGGGACGCTTCGGAGCATGGCTGCCAGAGTCTGTGTGAAGGTCGGTGGATGTTGTCCAATGCTGGATCACAAGTCAGGATCGCTAGGGGTACCTTGCTGAGGTTTTGTGCCACTTGAACTTGGGCCGTGAGCATCAAGTGCAGAGTGGTGAGGACTTGTGGATCTGGCCAGATCTAGAGACATGACTTAAAATAATTGTTTTTGAGTTTTATATAGGGCAAACTAGACCTGAGGATACCAGATATCACAGCGCTTAACATGAACACCAATTTCGTTACAGATGGATACATTCTTTTTTGTTAGGCACAGGGAGATTTACCCGGATTTACAAGATGCTGAGTGTCACTGATGAAAAACTAACCTGGTTCCCCAGCTTCGAGGTCAATCTCCCCAACTTGGGTTGGTGTTGGACGAATCCTGTGTCCACAGGAGAAGGGAGTTCTTTGTGAAGACAGAGCTCCATGGTTCTTTCGAGGCTGCTGGCTTCAGGACACGCCAGGTTCAGCTTGCATGAGTTCAGAGCAGGAGACAGCCTAGTAGGGCAATGCCAAAATAGTTGACGTCATCCTCTTCTTCTGCAGCATGGCTCTTCAGTCATTCTTCTTGTCATGTAGAATCTGAAGAGGTAAGGATCAGAGGTTTGTCTAAATACTGGCTTTAGGAGCATTACTGGGGTGTGCAGGCTGGGACCAATGGGTTCCTTCTTTGGTGTGTCTACACTCCCTAGTATGCCACTTCCTGAGTGGAGGGTCTCCCCATCTACAAGATGTGTGCTTGACATCACCTCCCCCCATCTTAGGGGTGGAGTTGGCAAAGGTGTGCGCACTCCCTTTCCGGCTAAATTTTCCCAATGGTTCTTGCGCCCAAAATGGGGAGCCATTGCTGATTGCTGCAAAAGTCTTTGGGTAGCTAACAAACGCAGCAGGCCTTTCAAGCTCCCTCTTTGAGGAACCTGCTCATCCTGGGGTAGGAGGCATGTCACCTCTGCCCAGGATGTGCTTTGTTCCCGGACCAAGAGAGCGGAAGGCTAGTATCCTGGGGTCCAGAAACCTATCTGATGGTGGCAGATAGCTGGGAGTCAGTCAGATGCCAGTTGGTCATTTTTCAGGGGGCATCTCTAAGATGCCCAATGCATGCATGTTTCATCAAATCCAACACTGGCATCAGTGTGAGTTTAATGTGCTGGGAAGTTAGATACCAAAGTTCCCTGACTTCAGCAAAACTATCATGGAGCTGTAGCGTTTGTGTTGACAAACTCCCAGCCCATGTACTCAAAATTGGTTCACTGCAATTACAGTGTCTGTGAATGGCACAGACACTGTAGGGGCATATTGCTCTTGCAGCTATGCCCTCTCCTTGACATGGTGCACCCTGCCTTTAGGACTTTTAAGCCTTCTAAAGGGGTGACTTACACATACCACAGGCAGTGTTTGGAGGGCATGGCACACAATAATGTGTGCATGTCGTCTCTTTGGTTTGGTTTGGTCTGCACCATAATACCTAGTCTGCATTGGCAGGGTGGGTGGTGTTAAGCTGTGGGGTCTCTGAGGGTGGCATAATACATGCTTCAGCACTCAGAGGCCTTCTCTGGTCACTAGTCCCTTGGTACCAGAGGTAACCTTTACAATCAACTTACAGGTGGCCCAGAGGTGTGCCAATTGTGTGTACACAGGTACAGTTTTAGGAAAAAACACAGGTTCTGGGGCCTGGTTACAGGATCCCAGCACACACTCAGTCAAGTTGGCATCAGGTATCTGGCAAAAAAGGTAGGGGTAACCATGAAAAAAAGGGCCACTATCCTACAATATGGTAGTCATGAGGGGTGATAAATGTGCCTCCCTTCATGAGTTGTGCTCAACATTAGTGGAGGTAGTACTCAAGGGGCACTTAGGGCAATCCAAGACAAGGAAAAGATTGAGAGGTGAATGGTGGTGACCACGAATGGATGAACAAGTTGATAGGTGGGTGGAGAGGTGTAGAATATGCAAGGAGGATGAAAAATGATTGAGAGTAGGAGTACAAGCAGACCTGGGATTAATATCTGATCTTAGCAAGTCATGGTACACTTTGACCTTGGATTTTATTGGACCCATTAATGAATTTAGGGGTGAGTTGAGGTATGCCATGGTGGTGGTTTATGTACATACTAAGTGATTGATAGATACGTTTATGAGGGAGATTACCAGTAGAGCGACTGTCTTTATGGTGAAGGAAATTTTGAGTGAAGACGGTGTCCCCTCCATAATCATAACGGACAATGGCATGCAGTTGACCTCAAATGAGATGCAAAATTTCCTGGAGTGATATGGATTCAACTCAATCACACCTCACTATATAATCCACAAAGTGACTGGGTTGTGGAGAGGGTTTATAGGATGGTCTAGGGTATCCTTCAGATGGCTGTAGTGAATGGGCTAGATGAAGGAAGAATGGTCATGGAGATGGTGTGGGCCTACCGTACTAGTGCCCATGATGTAACTGGCAAAATCTGGTTTAAAATGACAGGGGATGCTTCCAGGAACAAAATTGGTGGAACAAGTAAAGGACCTGAGTAGAAGTCATGAAGGACTGGATAAGGCCTCCAGACACATCAACAAAGGGGATTGAGTGAAGCCTTGCTGTGGTAAGAAAGGTTGGTGCTTGACAAAGTTCAGAGAACCTTTCAAAGTTGAAAGGGTTCATCATTATACAGTGTTTCTAGGTAAGGGTGAAAGGTGAAGGAATAGGCATGTGGCATTGTATCAAATAGGTGGTTAATCTGATGTTAACCAAGGGGGCAATGTAGCAGTACCTTAATATTGATGACTGATGAGGATTTGTGCTACACAGCATGAGAGTCTGGTAACACTGTGGTGGCTGCCCAGGATAGAGGGGATGCACGTTCGAAGGTTTCTGAAGGGTCCAGTCAGAGTGTGAATATGACAGGAGGTGTTAGGAGTCGCCGACCACAGGTTTAATTAAGTGATTATATTCATTAGCGTCCACTGTATTAATTGATTTCATTTGGTTTTCTTTCACATATAATTTGTCATCTTGTGTTTATTTAGTTTCAATGTTTAGTTTATGTAATGTCATCTTTATGAATATGTTTTGACTCTTTATTCATATTTGTAAAGAAGGAGGATATGTTATATGCTTGCAGGCAATGTTATGTGAGTATGTCATATAGCACTGGGAATGCAGTGGTGTTTCAGGTTCTTGGCATTGAGCTGGTTCTAAGGATGTCAGCTGGAGTCTGGCTGGCTGAGGGATTGCTATGCTTAAATTGTAAGGAAAGCTAAATTAAAAAACACGTTTCTTACTTATCCCTGACTTGGGTGTTGTTGATGTGGGGTGCAAGAGGGCCACTCCCTAACAAACAAATCCCTGGTGGTCTAGTGGCTGCGCAATTGTGGTCCCACCACGATCCTGCAGCAGGAATGCACTGAAGAGAGAGCCCAGAGGAAAGAAAAAGCTCTTTCCTTCCCCCCAGCATCTCTTTTCCCACCTGATCACCCCTGGGTGGCAGTGTGAGAGCTTCTTCCACCACCCCCCTTGAAGGCATGTTGGAGGGGCCACTGGAGGGAGTGTCAGCACTTCCTCTGAGGCTGCGTGGTAGAAGCTGCTGGATACAGCCTCAGCACCTCAGCGCCGGTGCTTCGGATTTCTCCAGTACGTCCTTATAATCAAAGGGTTTAAAGAGTTCACCCACTTTTTAATCCTCCAACACTATTGAAACAAGCATTGGCTTTGCCAATAGGTCTCCCTTTTGGGGCCTTATAAGTGTTTAGCAATGCAACAGTTGATGTTGTACCAAGGACATTGTGCTGGATAACTAAACACTTATAAGGTCCCAAAGGCGAGACCTATTGGCTATGCCAATGCTTATTTAACTGAGTTGTCAAAACAAAAGTTCGCCTCAGAGAGAAACAGTGATACACCGGTAGGTACCGTTAGTATATTTTGTAGCAGCAGAGCCGGCGTTTGGCATGTGCGAGCTGAGCCCAGGCACAGGGCGCCAGGCTTCAGAGGGGCACGCGGAGCTGCTGTCTGCATTAATGGCATACAAACAGCAGCATCTGTCTGAGGTGGCTCCAGTGATTCAGTTTGAAGTGCGTTTAATCATTTGCTAAACCTGCAGCGGGTGATATTTAACACCCCATCAGCCCTCTCTCTCCTTGTCCTTCTGTCTCCGTTTCACATCCTGCCGCCACCCCCAACAAACAACTTGGCACCAGAGTGAAGAAAGCTGAGCTGTGAGTGATTCGGGTGAATTGGAGGGGGTGCAAATGTGTTTGTGTTCAGAGGTCAGTCACCACTGTGATGCTTTCAGTTAGGAGCCAACCTGTGAATATTGCGAGGGTGCTAAAGGTCTTTCTGTATGGCCGGCTCTGCATAGCAGGCTAGGAAACCCCATGTATTTCCATTACTGTGACTGCTCGAGCACAACAGACAACCATGACTCACAGTAAACAAGAACTGCTTGCATGAGCTTGGGCACAAACAGCGCTCACTTGGGATTGGGCAGCATCTGCTGAGTGACTCCATTTTATGTGACATGATCAGCCAAACCCATATTTCCAGCTAGATAGCTCAGCGACCTAAGCGCTTGTTGCTCACACCCTTTGTGACGTCCAGGTAGCGGGTTTGGATCACAACAGGGCTAACTCAGTGTGTTATCCTTCAGAGGTAGAAAAGTGGGTAATATATACCTGTGATACACGAGACTGCAAAATGGTGGATGGAATCCAGCACTATAAAAATAAGTTATTGTTATTTGTCCTTATTACTGGCATACCGTGGCATTGTGCTCACAAACAGATCTTATCCACCATCTCTCTCGAGACATAAAAAGGGGGATGTTAGAACAACTCATACAGAAGTACACAAGCCCAGGGAAATCAACGACTTGTCCCTGAGCAGGATGGCAAAAATACACAGGAACAAACATGAGGCAGGACCGAGTCGCGCTCTGAGGATTTACGAGGCCGCGCTGTCTGTGGGAGTGAAGAACACGCGCCGCCGCGGCCCCTCTTTCACGGGCGAGCAAAACAGACATCCTTGACTCACAGGAAACGAGAACTGCGTGCATGATCTCGGGCACAAACAACGCTCACTTGGGTTTGGACAGCATCTGCTGGGTGACTCCATTATATGTGACATCATCAGCCAAACCTATATTTTCAGCTAGATACCTCAGCGAGCTAAGCGCTTGCTGCTCACACCCTTTGTGATGTCCAGAGGTAGAAAAGTGGGTAATATATAATACCTGTGATACACGAGACTGCAAAATGGTGGATGAAATCCAGCGCTATAAAAATAAGTTATTGTTATTTGTCCTTATTACTGGCATACCGTGCCTTTGTGCTCACAAACAGATCTTATCCACCATCTCTGTCGAGACATAAAAAGGGGACGTTAGAACAACTCATACAGAAGTACACAAGCCCAGGGAAATCAACGTGGTCTTATGACCTTAAACCCATATCTCTTCCATGTAAGACGCTACCAGGACTGATTTTATCTGGTAAACAATCACAGCTGAAACCACATGCACACCTGAATGGATACATTCCCCCCAAGCAAAGGTCAACTCTTAAAAAATCCTACCAGCTGTGTGGTCAAAAGTCATTGTACGTCATGTATACTTGCAAGCCCATAAATTCAGAGAAACATTAATTTGGAAAGATTTTTAAACAGACTCTCTTGTCTTACGAAAATTAGTTAAAATTTCCTGTAAATATCTTTCAATTAACATGCTCGCTATTATGAATTATGTTTAACAAAATATTTTTTGCTCTCAATTATTGACACTGTTATTGTATTTAAGAGACCCTCCGTTCTTCAATTGCATTGTTAACCACGTTGGTTATATGGGAGATGACGATGAACGTCTGCACGTGGAGTGGAAGGCCAGAGAGCTGTGGCAAGCAAGTCATATGGGTAAGGTGTCATCGGTCACCAGGGATGGTGTGGTGCCTGGGCGTACAACCGCCATTTTTAGCAGGCACACGGTTTCGTCAAAATATGAAACCTGTTAAAACTGCCTTGCTGCAACAAGAATGAAAGACTGATAAACGGATAATCTCTGCAAATATCATGGGCACCCAGTCAGTGGGTGCCCCGTACTGCAAATGTCAGGGAAACAAATCGTGGCGCGAGCTTGAGTTTTTCTACTCAACGTTCCACCATTTCCATAAGTCATTATCTGATAAAATGCTCAACCTCCGCTCCCTCGCTACCAGTAAACCCCTCGCTTCCAGCAGCCCACCTCCCGCATTGGTAAAGTAGCAGGAGATTGAGCAACGTTTACCAAGAAGAAGATGGCCCCCAGCAACGGCGTTTCAGTCAGCTCAAACATTACCGACTCCCAAGGAGACCATCCTCCAGGCAACACGCACCCTTTCTAGGATCACACGGGTGCGTCAGGAGCGAAAGGGACGGGTCCAGGGAGGACGAGGCAGTAGAGGAGACAAAGGGGAGCAGAATGCATGCAACACGGAACACAAGCGCTGGTGCCTCGCGCTGAAAGGAGGCAGCAGGGGGCATGCGCTTCCCTTACGGAAGCGAGAAAACAGATGTTGCCAGCAGGAGCTAGCAAACATATGTTGCCAAAGCTCGCTCCTGCAAGGGAATCGCCAGACGTGCACGCGTTGCCATTGAAGGCAATGGAACACGTGCATGTTTTTGACTGAAAAGCCGTAGCGATAGCTAAAGGTCTTTTTGCCTAAGCAACGAATGCGCACTGCGTAGGCGAGACCTAAAAAGCGCTCATTCTGTATACAGCTTAATGGGAGGACCCTCTCACAAGATGCAACATTTTGAGAAAAAATGTTGACAGGCATCAGCCACTGAAAGCCTTCAGCCAAGACCCTAAGGACAAAACTTTGTTATATAGTGAAATACACTAAACACATTGCTGACATTAGCACATTTGCATACAACCTAGGAGCCATTCTAGCAAACCCTGTGTGAGTTAAGTCACTTTTAAGTACGTCACTACTGAAATTGTCATCCTTTAAATATGTTACATGGCTCAAAACTCTCAAAATCGTCAGGGACACTCTGCACATACATTTTTGAAACTCATAAACCTGCATCTTACATAGAAGTTGTGGACAGAACTGTCTGACATATATTTAACATTATCATGTGTCCAGACATCCACAGGTGGATAATCTTCTATAGGCTTTGCTTTTAAGCCATAACCCACTTTGAAACATACTTTGCAACAAATATAAGGTCCATTGATATTTTAAAAGAAGATACTGTTCCCATTCAAATCGTTGCTATTAGTTCATTCTTAAACAATACAACTTCCTCAAATGCAGGGCCACACTTGGCTCCATGACATAATGTTTAATTTTTAAATTCACAGATGCCTGTACACAGAGTAATTTTAGTCTCTAAGTTATTATAAGCCCTTTGCTTCCAATATTTTTGTAAATGATGTAAAGGTTCATGGAGTAATTTTAGTCTGATAGATGAAGCCAATTCAATTCTAATTAAGCTTTATTTGATGAACGCATGTAAA
This sequence comes from Triturus cristatus, assembly GCF_964204655.1. Classification (NCBI taxonomy): domain Eukaryota; kingdom Metazoa; phylum Chordata; class Amphibia; order Caudata; family Salamandridae; genus Triturus; species Triturus cristatus. The sequence goes on along the minus strand of NC_140593.1, from coordinate 199,828,261 downwards.
AGAACAAGTAAAAGAAAGAACACATTTTATTAAAAAGTGAAAAACAGTATATATATATTAGATAAAAACTACAGACACTTTTATAGCACTATAAAATATTCATGTTAAAAATGTCTTTTTACATCTAATGACACTCTTTAAAAACCTTACCATAGAAAAACATATATGTTCTTTAGATAAAGACTGTAAAAATAAGAAAGCAGGTCGACATCATCTAAACCCGTAAAACCTCAGTATAGGCAAGATCCAACTCTTTCTATGATCATTATAGAACTTACAGAATAAAACAGTGTGCATTGCTGACTGTAGTGACATGTCATCACAGGGACGTTTACAAAGACATTGTGACCAATTGATTATCTATGAAAAACGTATCAAGCGGTGGAATATGTCCAATCTAAAAAGTGTTAAAACAAATCTCTCTTGTGTCTTCTCGAAGTTTTTTTAAATATGGTTGCATTTCAAAAGTGACCAGCATCATTTGATTGTTATGGACACTCGGCTTCATCAATTATGTAGACAATCTTAATTCCTCTAGTAATGATAAACAATCAATTTTAAAATTCTTTCTACCAATGTGTTTTAGGGATTCTGGCTGATCAAAAAAAGTCAGAATGGCCCATGTCACTCCCAATTTTGTTTATGTAGTTCAGCCATGGTATTTGGAGAGCGAAGTGAGATTTAAAACAATCCCTAACAATCTCATGATTTAGGGTAGTTTTCTGAGTGGGCCAGATCTTGTGCCACAAAAGAATTGGCTGGATCTTAATTAGGTCAGTTATAACGGTTAGCCACAGCACAGCATGGCGTACATAAGAGGAACAGTTACTTGGTACTGCTAGAAGTCTCAAAAAGGCATTCTCCACCACTTGCAGGTGTTGGCAGTCAGTATGCACCCATACCCTGCCCCATGTACAGCTGTTGATACGCACTTTGATTTATAGATAATAGTTGTTAATTTTCTACCGAATTTCCATTTTCCATAATTGGACAATGGTATTGTAGTTTTCACGAACAGGAGCTTCCTGGCTCTGAACCATCCTGATCAAACAAAATTCCCAGTAAGGAGAATGTCTAGGTGAAACCAATCTCCTCATCTTCAATGAAAATATCCCAACTTTTTAAATTCCTTTTCCCACACTTCATTATAAAGGTCTTATCTTTCTTAATCAACGGGCCTCAGTTTTGCATGTAGTTAGTAAAGCTTGTTAATAAGCGTCAACCCCCACAGGAGTGTGGGACATCAGCACAGCATCATCAGCATAGAGGAGAGCAGGAATTGGGTGATGACCGATTTGTGGTAGATCACGATACTGTTCAGTCAATATACTTCCCAGGTTATTAATGTACAATGTGAATAGGAAGGGTGCCAACACGATTGATGCTGTCATCTATGACAGAGGCACTAACCTCAGAGATAGTCTCGTGCATACCAGACCGAGAGCCAAGTCTCCCACCACTACTAACACCCTGTGGGGTTTGCCACCAGTACAGGGGCATTTCCCATGTGGCCAGTGTTCTGCATGTCCACAGACCCAGCCAACTAAAACCATTGACATAGGCACAGATACTCCATGGATTTAAAAAAAAACATACCAACTGCAACACAGAAAGAGTCATCTACCTCATTACCTGCCCCTGCTCATTGCGGTATGTAGGTATGACCACACGAAAGATCAAGACACGCATCAATGAACATAAGAGCACTATCAGGCGGAACAAACAAGCGACTAAACTCACCAATCACTTTCTGTCGTTGAGACACAAACCAGAAGATTTGAGATGGGTGATCTTGGAACAACCTTTCATCCCTATGCATGTGACAGATATAAGTAAATTTCTGTTCATCAAAGAACAGAAATGGGTGTTTAAACTTAAGAGTGATCAACTTGGCCTAAACGATGATATTCCGTGGTCATCCCTCTAATTCTTAGGATACCTACGATTGGTGTATTCAATAAAGTTACATTCGTTTATCTCACAACTCTAGCACTCAAGCCCACAAAGCTTCTTTCAATTTTATATTTCGAGGTGCACTCCTAGTCCTAATCTAAACTAAGCGCTTTTCAGGGTCTACGAGTCTTGAACTATCATACTGATCTCATGGTGTTAGTAATATCCGACCACGTGGTGTCCTCTTCCCGTTTTTCACTAATCATTCAACAAAAACGGTGAAACACACCCGACACTACAATTCCCAGCAATCTAGATACACGTGATATCACACGTGGTATTGTGTACCTCTGAGCGCCCCACAGTTTACAACACGATGGTACGCTAACAAGAGCTAATATGGATACATCGATCTGCTATTAACCCAAACCCTGCTCCTTTCAGTGTGAGCAAATTATGAACTCTCATAACGATCGGACGTTGTTTTGAGATGTTGCACATGTTTCTCAAGATCTCTTCTGACTCCGATCACTCAGGGTTTTTTCCCGTTTTTTTCACCAACTACATTACAAAGACGAAACCGCACCCTACACTACATTTCCCAGTTTCCCTAAAAACGTGATATCACATGAGGTATTTTGTACCTTTGAGCGCCCCGTAGTAAACAGCACGGAAGTACGCTCACTGGAGCTTATAAGGACACTCCTCCTGTCGGTTCGCTACCTCCCCTTCCAGCTCAGTTGCCAGAGCGGGGTACCGACGGACAGGTGAGTTTCTTTTCCGTTCCTCCGTTGTTGTTTTTTTGAAACGGCGCTACCTCTTGACGCCGTGCTGTACTTATTTGATCGCTTTGTCTAACGTACTGCCGCAACTACGAGACTATCTTTAAGTCTAACTGCAGGTACTGACATTACACAGCGTTCAGCCTTAGCCTCCTTCATTATGATTTTCCCGAGTCATAGAGCACATCAGGCGTCTTCGTCCAGGCTTGGACTCTAATATGAACTATCAGGGCCCTTGATGCTCCTTTATGATACAAACACTCTACATCCACTGTTAGCGGTTCAGCAAGCTGTAACCATACTAATTTATTTACACCTGAACATCGTGTTTTTTAAGACTTTTTGATCCTGCCATGTTCCTATAACTGTTAAATCAAACGACTCATGTTGGAAGTTTCCTCCTCCCCCCTTTCAGAACTATACAGGTTAAATCTCCTTGGGGTAATTTTGTTGTTTGACATTTTCATTTTGTAGAGCGGTGCCTCAAGTCCTGAGCGGATGCCAGACGAGGCGAGGTGCGTACCCAAAACTTTCCGGGTAAGTGCACAAGTTGAATGTTGATATGATTATCACCCTGCAAAACAATACATCATTTAGTATTGATTTTATGTTGCTAGCACATTCTATCTAGCATAGTTCTGTGATTAACACTGATATTTTATAAGATTGAGTTGATTTCTTTTTTCTTCATTGTTACTAGGTCTCTTTCCCTGTAAAAGCCCAACGGGAACGAACTTGAACAATCAGGTTGTATTGGGTACCAACCCAAAACCTTTTTTTATTTATAAATTTCCTTTTCACACGTTTTGCAGTAGCGTCAGCATGGTCCTGATGAGAGCTTGGACTCCCAAGTCCAGTAGCCGAAACATGTAGACCGACATCTTGACAGTTATTTGTGAAGCTGTCTACGCACTGTTTTTAAAGTGGCATCAAGACAGCACCAGAATAAAAATTTATTGTGTCTTGTTAGCCATTTTTAATAGCACCTTTTTCTTTCATACTTCTTGCACTGCAAACCATCATGCCATCTTTGGCATCCACGCCTAGGACTACCACATAACCACCACAATCATCTATGTGGTTGGTTTCTATGGTAAGGTCCATAGTTCCCAGATGATGATAAGCCACCTTTGGTGGGTGATGGGAACTTAACTTTTTGGCAAGCCCCAGATGGTCTTTTGTTTCACTCTTTCCATTATATCAGTTTTTTGCCACACAGAACTCTAGACCCACAGTATTCTTTGTATTATGTCTGTTGATTGGGGATTTATACTGTAGTTGGTCTTTAAACATATCCCTCGGACCCCCCCTCCCACACCCTCCCTTCATGTGTAGGTCCTTTTGTATTGAGTCTTAGAGCAGCTACGGCTGCGGGTCCTATATTTGGGAAAATTCCCCCCTTTTTTTCACTGCCTTTGGCAGTTTAAGAACATGGCAGAACTCACAGGTCTATCTTTTAATGAAGATGTGCTCCAATCCATACTGAGCACTAATCCAAGCATTTTAGACTCTTTACCCTTAGTCACAAATAACACACAGGATGACTGGCAGTCTTTACTCAGCCTGAAGAATTCTCATTCTCGCACCTTCATCCATGGTGCGATTATGACGGAATATTTGAGAAGCAATAGTGCCCCTATGGGCTTAATAGTGACAAATGTTCCTAGACTCTTTCTATCAGACAAAGCATTCCTCAAAGACTGGTCACTAATCGCTTGGCGTTGCACACGCGATTGGTTAATCCTAATTATCAACACGGCTAAAAGGGTAGCTGACGCCATACTCATTGAGATTCAAACATTGGAAGGGCAGATTAAGACCACCATATCTAGCGCCATTTTCAAAAGTAATATGGATGAGACAAATAAAACCAATAAAGAACATAAAGACACGATCCTACTGACGAAAATAGAGAAGTTCAAAAAAGATCTAGCGCGCTTCTCTTTAGAAAAGGTTTATCCTTACACCAGTGAGCAGTATGTTCCACCTGAGTACAATAGAAAAGGCAAGAGGTATGGCTCCAACTATTCCTCATCTGGGTCAGATACCTATTCTAATGACTCAGATACCCAGAATAATGCACAACCATCCAGGAGGGGTAGAGGACAATCTCGACCTAACTTTAGACAAGGTATGCCGAACCCCTATCAACCAGGAGCATCTTGGTGGCCCCCTGCACCATGGGGGTATCAACCGCCTTTTACTCAGCCATTGCCTCCATTTACAGCTCAGCCTCCATTTTTTGGTCAACCGCCTTTTTTAGGAGTAGGCCGTGGACGAAACAGGGGCAGAAGAAGAGGGCAGCCACAGGTACATTGGCAGATGGATCAACAACCACCCAATACCCGCAGCAGAAAAGGACAACCACAACCAGGGACAAGCTCGAACACAACGAGCTAGTTGTAAACTTGAGCACCAGGGTCCTCACACCCAATGAACAACTGGTCCTCAATAAAGGTTTGGGGTATGTTCCAACCAATGTAGGTGATCTATTTCAACTACGATGTGAAATGGCCAAATTTTTCAGAAAAATTTGTCTACATTTCTTCTTTAAGGACAAAGAACTTACAAACTCTCCAGATGATTCTTCTGATAAGAACACAGGCCTTAAAACACCTTCCACCTTTAACCCTCCAGTCCATCTTATTCCAGATCGAGTCAAAGTGTTTGAACAAGCGGTGATTCAAGACATCACCTCTTTCAGCACTAGAAAAGACAAAGTCTATCATAATCTTTCTAAAAGCCACAAACATGCATTAATGGCTCTAGCGACAGATGAAACCATAACGATAAAACCGGCCGATAAAGGCGGTGCAATCGTCATTTTGGACACAGAGGCTTATCGCACTGAATGTCTAAGACAACTTAATGATCTTACAGCATACAAACCCCTCACTGAAGATCCAACTCCCAGACTCACGAGAGAGATACAAACCCTTGTAGACGATGCCAAAGCTGCAGGTTGGATCACAGAGCAAGAATCACACTTCTTAATTACCACACATCCGGTGATGCCATACTTTTATGTTTTACCAAAAATACATAAAAACCAAAGGCCACCCCCAGGGCGACCCATCATATCAGGTATAGGTTCCTTATTAGAACCTCTCTCCACCTTTGTCGATTTTTTCCTTAGACCTCTCGTCAAGGAAATGCCTAGTTACCTGCAAGATACCAAGGATGTCCTCCGTTTGCTTCCAGACATCAGCTTTGATACGGAAACAGACCTCTTGGTCAGCTTCGATGTGGAATCTTTGTACACCTCTATTCCAGAAATGGAAACCTTAGAAGCCATTGAGAGTCTTCTAGAGATGAGAAATCTAGACACCATAACACCGGTCCATTTTATAATGGAATGTGCCAGGCTGGCCATGATGGAGAACTTTTTCAAGTTCGAGGAGACAATATTTCTACAAGTCTCTGGTACATCCATGGGCAGCATTTTTGCGCCGAGCCTGGCCAACCTGTATGTCCATCTCTTTGAACAGAACAATGTACTCACACAGTCCAATCCATTCAGAGATCAGATAAAGACTTGGAGAAGGTACATTGATGACATTCTGGTTGTTTGGCATGGGCCTGTTGCCTCCTTGCTAGATTTTCATGCTTGGCTAAATGAAAAGAATGATTTCTTGCGCTTCACAGTTGTCTATGACAAAACTCGACTACCCTTCCTAGACATTGTGATATGTCCTGATCACGGCAGACTTGGTAGTGAGCTATATAGGAAACCTTTATCAAAGAACTCCCTTCTGAGTTTTCATAGCCATCATCCCAGATCTCTTCGGGAGAATCTACCTGTTGGATAGTTCCTGCGCATTCGCAGAAACTGTTCCGACTTAACTACCTTCAATCAACATGCAGAAGATCTATCTAACCAATTGCAAGACAGACAATACCCAAAACGTCTGGTTAGACATGCTTGGAAAAGAGCCTCCAACAATCATCGGGGAGCCCTTCTAGAACCTCCTGTGCCGAAGCCTCCTCTGTCCAGAATGACCTTTGTTAATACATTCAGTACGTGGTCTAACCAGGTACAAAAAACAGTGCGGAAACATTGGCGAATATTGAATGTAGGGAATGAGGTCTTACCACCTCCTCTTTTCTCTTTCAAAAGAGGCACTAACCTCAGAGATAGTCTCGTGCATACCAGACCGAGAGCCAAATCTCCCACCACTACTAACACCCTGTGGGGTTTGCCACCAGTACAGGGGCATTTCCCATGTGGCCAGTGTTCTGCATGTCCACAGACCCAGCCAACTAAAACCATTGACATAGGCACAGATACTCCATGGATTTTAAAAAAACATACCAACTGCAACACAGAAAGAGTCATCTACCTCATTACCTGCCCCTGCTCATTGCGGTATATAGGTATGACCACACGAAAGATCAAGACACGCATCAATGAACATAAGAGCACTATCAGTCGGAACAAACAAGCGACTAAACTCACCAATCACTTTCTGTCGTTGAGCCACAAACCAGAAGATTTGAGATGGGTGATCTTGGAACAACCTTTCATCCCTATGCATGTGACAGATATAAGTAAATTTCTGTTCATCAAAGAACAGAAATGGGTGTTTAAACTTAAGAGTGATCAACTTGGCCTAAACGATGATATTCCGTGGTCATCCCTCTAATTCTTAGGATACCTACGATTGGTGTATTCAATAAAGTTACATTCATTTATCTCACAAGTCTAGCACTCAAGCCCACAAAGCTTCTTTCAATTTTATATTTCGAGGTGCACTCCTAATCTAAACTAAGCGCTTTTCAGGGTCTACGAGTCTTGAACTATCATACTGATCTCATGGTGTTAGTAATATCCGACCATGTGGTGTCCTCTTCCCGTTTTTCACTAGTCATTCAACAAAAACGGTGAAACACACCCGACACTACAATTCCCAGCAATCTAGATACACGTGATATCACACGTGGTATTGTGTACCTCTGAGCGCCCCACAGTTTACAACACGATGGTACGCTCACAAGAGCTAATATGGATACATCGATCTGCTATTAACCCAAACCCTGCTCCTTTCAGTGTGAGCAAATTATGAACTCTCATAACGATCGGACATTGTTTTGAGATGTTGCACATGTTTCTCAAGATCTCTTCTGACTCCGATCACTCAGGGTTTTTTCCCGTTTTTTTCACCAACTACATTACAAAGACGAAACCGCACCCTACACTACATTTCCCAGTTTCCCTAAAAACGTGATATCACATGAGGTATTTTGAACCTTTGAGCGCCCCGTAGTAAACAGCACGGAAGTACGCTCACTGGAGCTTATAAGGACACTCCTCCTGTCGGTTCGCTACCTCCCCTTCCAGCTCAGTTGCCAGAGCAGGGTACCGACGGACAGGTGAGTTTCTTTTCCGTTCCTCCGTTGTTGTTTTTTTGAAACGGCGCTACCTCTTGACGCCGTGCTGTACTTATTTGATCGCTTTGTCTAACGTACTGCCGCAACTACGAGACTATCTTTAAGTCTAACTGCAGGTACTGACATTACACAGCGTTCAGCCTTAGCCTCCTTCATTATGATTTTCCCGAGTCATAGAGCACATCAGGCGTCTTCGTCCAGGCTTGGACGCTAATATGAACTATCAGGTCCCTTGATGCTCCTTTATGATACAAACACTCTACATCCACTGTTAGCGGTTCAGCAAGCTGTAACCATACTAATTTATTTACACCTGAACATCGTGTTTTTTAAGACTTTTTGATCCTGCCATGTTCCTATAACTGTTAAATCAAACGACTCGTGTTAGAAGTTTCCTCCTCCCCCCTTTCAGAACTATACAGTTTAAATCTCCTTGGGGTAATTTTGTTGTTTGACATTTTCATTTTGTAGAGCGGTGCCTCAAGTCCTGAGCGGATGCCAGGCGAGGCGAGGTGCGTACCCAAAACTTTCCGGGTAAGTGCACAAGTTGAATGTTGATATGATTATCACCCTGCAAAACAATACATCATTTAGTATTGATTTTATGTTGCTAGCACATTCTATCTAGCATAGTTCTGTGATTAACACTGATATTTTATAAGATTGAGTTGATTTCTTTTTTCTTCTTTGTTACTAGGTCTCTTTCCCTGTAAAAACCCAACGGGAACGTACTTGAACAATCAGGTTGTATTGGGTACCAACCCAAAACCTTTTTTTATTTATAAATTTCCTTTTCACACGTTTTGCAGTAGCGTCAGCATGGTCCTGATGAGAGCTTGGACTCCCAAGTCCAGTAGCCGAAACATGTAGACCGACATCTTGACAGTTATTTGTGAAGCTGTCTACGCACTGTTTTTAAAGTGGCATCAAGACAGCACCAGAATAAAAATGTATTGTGTCTTGTTAGCCATTTTTAATAGCACCTTTTTCTTTCATACTTCTTGCACTGCAAACCATCACGCCATCTTTGGCATCCACGCCTGGGACTACCACATAACCACCACAATCATCTATGTGGTTGGTTTCTATGGTAAGGTCCATAGTTCCCAGATGATGATAAGCCACCTTTGGTGGGTGATGGGAACTTAACTTTTTGGCAAGCCCCAGATGGTCTTTTGTTTCACTCTTTCCATTATATCAGTTTTTTGCCACACAGAACTCTAGACCCACAGTATTCTTTGTATTATGTCTGTTGATTGGGGATTTATACTGTAGTTGGTCTTTAAACATATCCCTCGGACCCCCCCTCCCACACCCTCCCTTCATGTGTAGGGTCCTTTTGTATTGAGTCTTAGAGCAGCTACGGCTGCGGGTCCTATATTTGGGAAAATTCCCCCCTTTTTTCACTGCCTTTGGCCGTTTAAGAACATGGCAGAACTCACAGGTCTATCTTTTAATGAAGATGTGCTCCAATCCATACCGAGCACTAATCCAAGCATTTTAGACTCTTTACCCTTAGTCACAAATAACACACAGGATGACTGGCAGTCTTTACTCAGCCTGAAGAATTCTCATTCTCGCACCTTCATCCATGGTGCGATTATGACGGAATATTTGAGAAGCAATAGCGCCCCTATGGGCTTAATAGTGACAAATGCTCCTAGACTCTTTCTATCAGACAAAGCATTCCTCAAAGACTGGTCACTAATCGCGTGGCGTTGCACACGCGATTGGTTAATCCTCATTATCAACACGGCTAAAAGGGTAGCTGACGCCATACTCATTGAGATTCAAACATTGGAAGGGCAGATTAAGACCACCATATCTAGCGCCATTTTCAAAAGGAATATGGATGAGACAAATAAAACCAATAAAGAACATAAAGACACGATCCTACTGACGAAAATAGAGAAGTTCAAAAAAGATCTAGCGCGCTTCTCTTTAGAAAAGGTTTATCCTTACACCAGTGAGCAGTATGTTCCACCTGAGTACAATAGAAAAGGCAAGAGGTATGGCTCCAACTATTCCTCATCTGGGTCAGATACCTATTCTAATGACTCAGATACCCAGAATAATGCACAACCATCCAGGAGGGGTAGAGGACGATCTCGACCTAACTTTAGACAAGGTATGCCGAACCCCTATCAACCAGGAGCATCTTGGTGGCCCCCTGCACCATGGGGGTATCAACCGCCTTTTACTCAGCCATTGCCTCTATTTACAGCTCAGCCTCCATTTTTTGGTCAATCGCCTTTTTTAGGAGTAGGCCGTGGACGAAACAGGGGCAGAAGAAGAGGGCAGCCACAGGTACATTGGCAGATGGATCAACAACCACCCAATACCCGAAGCAGAAAAGGACAACCACAACCAGGGACAAGCTCGAACACAACGAGCTAGTTGTAAACTTGAGCACCAGGGTCCTCACACCCAATGAACAACTGGTCCTCAATAAAGGTTTGGGGTATGTTCCAACCAATGTAGGTGATCTATTTCAACTACGATGTGAAATGGCCAAATTTTTCAGAAAAATTTGTCTACATTTCTTCTTTAAGGACAAAGAACTTACAAACTCTCCAGATGATTCTTCTGATAAGAACACAGGCCTTAAAACACCTTCCACCTTTAACCCTCCAGTCCATCTTATTCCAGATCGAGTCAAAGTGTTTGAACAAGCGGTGATTCAAGACATCACCTCTTTCAGCACTAGAAAAGACAAAGTCTATCATAATCTTTCTAAAAGCCACAAACATGCCTTAATGGCTCTAGCGACAGATGAAACCATAACGATAAAACCGGCCGATAAAGGCGGTGCAATCGTCATTTTGGACACAGAGGCTTATCGCACTGAATGTCTAAGACAACTTAATGATCTTACAGCACACAAACCACTCACTGAAGATCCAACTCCCAGACTAACGAGAGAGATACAAACCCTTGTAGACGATGCCAAAGCTGCAGGTTGGATCACAGAGCAAGAATCACACTTCTTAATTACCACACATCCGGTGATGCCATACTTTTATGTTTTACCAAAAATACATAAAAACCAAAGGCCACCCCCAGGGCGACCCATCATATCAGGTATAGGTTCCTTATTAGAACCTCTCTCCACCTTTGTCGATTTTTTCCTTATACCTCTCGTCAAGGAAATGCCTAGTTACCTGCAAGATACCAAGGATGTCCTCCGTTTGCTTCCAGACATCAGCTTTGATAGATACGGAAACAGACCTCTTGGTCAGCTTCGATGTGGAATCTTTGTACACCTCTATTCCACAAATGGAAACCTTAGAAGCCATTGAGAGTCTTCTAGAGATGAGAAATCTAGACACCATAACACCGGTCCATTTTATAATGGAATGTGCCAGGCTGGCCATGATGGAGAACTTTTTCAAGTTCGAGGAGACAATATTTCTACAAGTCTCGGGTACATCCATGGGCAGCATTTTTGCGCCGAGCCTGGCCAACCTGTATGTCCATCTCTTTGAACAGAACAATGTACTCACACAGTCCAATCCATTCAGAGATCAGATAAAGACTTGGAGAAGGTACATTGATGACATTCTGGTTGTTTGGCATGGGCCTGTTGCCTCCTTGCTAGATTTTCATGCTTGGCTAAATGAAAAGAATGATTTCTTGCGCTTCACAGTTGTCTATGACAAAACTCGACTACCCTTCCTAGACATTGTGATATGTCCTGATCACGGCAGACTTGGTAGTGAGCTATATAGGAAACCTTTATCAAAGAACTCCCTTCTGAGTTTTCATAGCCATCATCCCAGATCTCTTCGGGAGAATCCACCTGTTGGATAGTTCCTGCGCATTCGCAGAAACTGTTCCGACTTAACTACCTTCAATCAACATGCAGAAGATCTATCTAACCAATTGCAAGACAGACAATACCCAAAACGTCTGGTTAGACATGCTTGGAAAAGAGCCTCCAACAATCATCGGGGAGCCCTTCTAGAACCTCCTGTGCCGAAGCCTCCTCTGTCCAGAATGACCTTTGTTAATACATTCAGTACGTGGTCTAACCAGGTACAAAAAACAGTGCGGAAACATTGGCGAATATTGAATGTAGGGAATGAGGTCTTACCACCTCCTCTTTTCTCTTTCAAAAGAGGCACTAACCTCAGAGATAGTCTCGTGCATACCAGACCGAGAGCCAAATCTCCCACCACTACTAACACCCTGTGGGGTTTGCCACCAGTACAGGGGCATTTCCCATGTGGCCAGTGTTCTGCATGTCCACAGACCCAGCCAACTAAAACCATTGACATAGGCACAGATACTCCATGGATTTTAAAAAAACATACCAACTGCAACACAGAAAGAGTCATCTACCTCATTACCTGCCCCTGCTCATTGCGGTATGTAGGTATGACCACACGAAAGATCAAGACACGCATCAATGAACATAAGAGCACTATCAGGCGGAACAAACAAGCGACTAAACTCACCAATCACTTTCTGTCGTTGAGCCACAAACCAGAAGATTTGAGATGGGTGATCTTGGAACAACCTTTCATCCCTATGCATGTGACAGATATAAGTAAATTTCTGTTCATCAAAGAACAGAAATGGGTGTTTAAACTTAAGAGTGATCAACTTGGCCTAAACGATGATATTCCGTGGTCATCCCTCTAATTCTTAGGATACCTACGATTGGTGTATTCAATAAAGTTACATTCGTTTATCTCACAAGTCTAGCACTCAAGCCCACAAAGCTTCTTTCAATTTTATATTTCGAGGTGCACTCCTAATCTAAACTAAGCGCTTTTCAGGGTCTACGAGTCTTGAACTATCATACTGATCTCATGGTGTTAGTAATATCCGACCACGTGGTGTCCTCTTCCCGTTTTTCACTAATCATTCAACAAAAACGGTGAAACACACCCGACACTACAATTCCCAGCAATCTAGATACACGTGATATCACACGTGGTATTGTGTATCTCTGAGCGCCCCACAGTTTACAACACGATGGTACGCTCACAAGAGCTAATATGGATACATCGATCTGCTATTAACCCAAACCCTGCTCCTTTCAGTGTGAGCAAATTATGAACTCTCATAACGATCGGACGTTGTTTTGAGATGTTGCACATGTTTCTCAAGATCTCTTCTGACTCCGATCACTCAGGGTTTTTTCCCGTTTGTTTCACCAACTACATTACAAAGACGAAACCGCACCCTACACTACATTTCCCAGTTTCCCTAAAAACGTGATATCACATGAGGTATTTTGTACCTTTGAGCGCCCCGTAGTAAACAGCATGGAAGTACGCTCACTGGAGCTTATAAGGACACTCCTCCTGTCGGTTCGCTACCTCCTCTTCCAGCTCAGTTGCCAGAGCGGGGTACCGACGGACAGGTGAGTTTCTTTTCCGTTCCTCCGTTGTTGTTTTTTTGAAACGGCGCTACCTCTTGACGCCGTGCTGTACTTATTTGATCGCTTTGTCTAACGTACTGCCGCAACTACGAGACTATCTTTAAGTCTAACTGCAGGTACTGACATTACACAGCGTTCAGCCTTAGCCTCCTTCATTATGATTTTCCAGAGTCATAGAGCACATCAGGCGTCTTCGTCCAGGCTTGGACGCTAATATGAACTATCAGGGCCCTTGATGCTCCTTTATGATACAAACACTCTACATCCACTGTTAGCGGTTCAGCAAGCTGTAACCATACTAATTTATTTACACCTGAACATCGTGTTTTTTAAGACTTTTTGATCCTGCCATGTTCCTATAACTGTTAAATCAAACGACTCGTGTTGGAAGTTTTCTCCTCCCCCCTTTCAGAACTATACAGGTTAAATCTCCTTGGGGTAATTTTGTTGTTTGACATTTTCATTTTGTAGAGCGGTGCCTCAAGTCCTGAGCGGATGCCAGGCGAGGCGAGGTGCGTACCCAAAACTTTCCGGGTAAGTGCACAAGTTGAATGTTGATATGATTATCACCCTGCAAAACAATACATCATTTAGTATTGATTTTATGTTGCTAGCACATTCTATCTAGCATAGTTCTGTGATTAACACTGATATTTTATAAGATTGAGTTGATTTCTTTTTTCTTCATTGTTACTAGGTCTCTTTCCCTGTAAAAACCCAACGGGAACGTACTTGAACAATCAGGTTGTATTGGGTACCAACCCAAAACCTTTTTTTATTTATAAATTTCCTTTTCACACGTTTTGCAGTAGCGTCAGCATGGTCCTGATGAGAGCTTGGACTCCCAAGTCCAGTAGCCGAAACATGTAGACCGACATCTTGACAGTTATTTGTGAAGCTGTCTACGCACTGTTTTTAAAGTGGCATCAAGACAGCACCAGAATAAAAATGTATTTTGTCTTGTTAGCCATTTTTAATAGCACCTTTTTCTTTCATACTTCTTGCACTGCAAACCATCACGCCATCTTTGGCATCCACACCTGGGACTACCACATAACCACCACAATCATCTATGTGGTTGGTTTCTATGGTAAGGTCCATAGTTCCCAGATGATGATAAGCCACCTTTGGTGGGTGATGGGAACGTAACTTTTTGGCAAGCCCCAGATGGTCTTTTGTTTCACTCTTTCCATTATATCAGTTTTTTGCCACACAGAACTCTAGACCTACAGTATTCTTTGTATTATGTCTGTTGATTGGGGATTTATACTGTAGTTGGTCTTTAAACATATCCCTCGGACCCCCCCTCCCACACCCTCCCTTCATGTGTAGGGTCCTTTTGTATTGATGACAATAATGTCATCGTCTCCTGATACAGAACTTGTGATAGGCCTGGTGGATGGTGTCCATTTTGTCTCTTTGGGTCTAGATTTGTTTGAGGCTGTGATGGACTGTTAATTGCATTTACATGAAACTGCCTCTGTTAAACAACAATATAGTAATGGTGACTAGAAAAACATGTCATCCTGTTTTTAAAGGCAATGGGCTTTTTCTCAGAATAGTGTTCCATGAGGGGCCAACTCGAGAGCTGCTTTTGTTTTTTAAAAGTTTTTTTTAATGTCCTATGAGACTCCTGTGAGTACCATAGAGCCAATGAGAGAGTGCTGCATCACTCTGTGGCCCACAGCACCTTTACCTCCTTTTCGTTTTGCAGGACACAGATTTTTGGAGAGAAGAAAATATAAGCTAAAGTAGTTACTTGCGACCAAGGGTTACTGGAAAAAATGATCCATTAAGGAAGTCTGGCATGATCAAGGATCTAAATGCTAGGCACACCTTATTTAGATGCGGGAGCCTCAACTTCTACTGCTTCACCCCAGACTCTCCAGCCTGGTGATTCTCTTCCTGATGAAGGTTGTTGCACCCTCACCCAAGATACCAATACAGAGAATGCTTTCTATTGCATTAAATGTGTAATAAAATGAATGCAGGTGTTGGAGAACAGAGTGCAACAGCTTGAGTCGAACTATTAGCTGCTTACCACACAAACTATAGAATATAATTGTTCCTTTTCTTTTTTGATCCAAGTTCACATGCCCTGTTTTCTTGTTATTTTTAGTTGATCCCCTCAGAGATATTTTAAAAAGTACATAAAATTGTACAAATCTCTAAAACAAACAATAAAAAAGTAGTCCTTGTGAAAACCATCTGTCTTGGTTAAAGAAAAAAAACATGTATCTTCTTTGGCACATCTATGTCTTAATTTTAAATTGTTTAAGAATATTTTAAAGGAAAAATTTAATATTCTTTTGGCATTATCAAGGCCACTCACCTGATGACTTGTCCGCGGGAGTGATGCTGTACCTCCACTCATCTCCATAATAACTCCCGACCAGGGCTGAAGAAGTTGTCCCAGAGGGGAAGGGGGAAGAATGGGAGGCACGAAGATACTTTTAAAGATGTCTGCTGTTACATCCTAGAGAGATTTTGCCTATCTGATTGCTCAAGGCCTTCCCTCAAACCACTGCTTATCTTAGGCTAGAGATGTGTCTTGTTACAAAGCATTCTATGCCCAATTGCCAAGTCCTAAAGACCTTATTTTTTTTTTAAACTGGCTTTATTTATAATAAAGTGCATTGGTACATATAATATACAGTCGCATTGACATGTTCACTGAAGAAAACAGAACCATGGCGTCAAACAGTACATACAGTGTGTGAAGTACTACATCCACTCGCTACCCCCCGAGGGCCACAGATTATCCCTGCCACAAGCTGCACATCACAGTAGCAAACTTATTTATTGTTTATTATTGGGGGTCACTCACTTATCTACTTGTCATAGTGCCAATGGAAGGGGCCTGGCATCGTTCGTGAGGCGAGCCATTAGTGCTTGCCTCTCACGTTGCATTTACACTGTTGGGGAGATGCAGATGTCCCCTCGATATTTGTTCCATATTCCCCATTTATGATCCCATTTTATGGGGCATCCCCGTCCCTTGAAGACCGTTTTCTCAGCTATCATTGCACAGTCCATGTCTCTTGCCCAGTCTGCTACCCACGTACTAGTATCCTGTCCCCACTTCTGTGCTATATTACGCTTTGCTATCATCCACCCCATTGCGGCCCACGCCTGCTCCATCTGGGAAAGGTTGGTAGCCTCCCATATGTTGAGGAGGCAGAGTTTGGGAGAATGACACAGGGGCTTGTTGCATGTCCTGGCCAATTGGCGCGTCACCCTTTCCCAATAGTTTTGTATGTGCGGACATTCCCATAGTATGTGCATGAAAGTGCCGATTTGGTTGCAGTGTGGAAAACATAGCGGATCCGGTCGCCTCCCCAGTCGGAACAATAACTTAGCATCAAAGTATACCCGGTGGAGTATTTTAAGTTGTACGAGGTGCAGACTCTGGAGAATCGATTGCACTCTAGGAGAGGCGAGGGCATCTCTCCAGTCCTCCTCCTCTATAGCTCCCAAATCAGTCTCCCCGTTCATACGTACTTTGTGCATAGGATCAGTACGATTGTTTACCAATTTCTTATATGTTAGGGAGATAGCCTTGTGTTCCATTGGATCCAGTAACAACCGATCCTCCAGTGGAGAAGAGTCAGGGAGAGAGCCGTCCCTTTGGTAAGGCCAAGGAGATGGCGTGCCTGATTTGGAGATATCTAAACATCTCCGAGGGCTCAAGGCGGTATTTAGTCTGGAGGTTGGGGAACATGGCCATTTCCCCCTTCATCCACATATCTCCCACTGTAGAGATACCGATAGTATCCCATTTATCAAACCCGGGGCATTTACCGAGACCACCCAAGATATCCGGCTCCTACAGCGGAGTTGCTTTCGTTAGACGGTTATGCCCCCCCACTCTCCTCATGATACCATGCCATATTTCAACAGTGCGAGCTGTGGGGCCTGTCAAGTTAAGTCTAAGGGGGTTGGTATATAACACCCTGTTGTAGCTCCCTCGTCCCATGAGCCAGTGGTCGGTGCGGAAATTTGGGTCGCCGAGTGGTCCGAACTCCCAACTGTTAATTGCCATCAGTTGGGATGCCTGGTAGTAAAGCCGTATGTCAGGCAATCCTATCCCCCGGCGTACCATCCCATGGGAAGTTTGTTCATGGCGATCCGAGGTGGACGGTCCTCCCAGAGTAGTCCTCTCACCACACTGTCGATTTGTGCAAAATGAGAATCTGGGATTGGGAATGGAGTATTTTGGAGTGCATAAAGTAAGCGCGGGAGCATCTTAAATAGGGATGCACGTCTCAAAAGAGTGAGAGGGAGGGAACGCCAATGTTGGGCTTCCGATTTGAGACGTTGGAGAGGCTCCAGTAGGTTTTGCTCAAAAAAGATTTAACTTCCGCAGTGACAGACACTCCCAAATATAGAATGCCTTGAGTGGCCACCGTTATCTTATATCCCCTCGGGCTAGGCCGGGGCTCGCCCCTCAGTATGTACATATAGGATTTGGACCAGTTTATCCGATATCCCAAATGCGCTCCGAATATATGAAAAATATGGAGGACTCTCCACAGCGAACTTGCTGGAGAAGCGAGGTAGAGGAGGATATCGTCCGTGTATTGGGAAATGCGATCTTCGTGTTCGTGTGTCCATTTGAATCCCCTCAGACCCGGATCTCCCCTGATCCAAACAGCAAGTGGCTCCAATACCAGGGCAAAAAGAAGTGGGGACAGCGGGCAACCTTGCCTTGTGCCCCTGTGGAGGGGGAAAGTAGAAGAGCGACAGTTATTGACCGTGACGTAGGCAGTGGGTTGTGTGTATAAGTGCTTAATCCATCCTGTCAGACTCAACACAGCAAAGAGGAAGTCTCACTCAGTTGTATCAAACGCCATGGTGGCATCAAGGAATAGCAGGATTGCTTCCTCCTCAATAGTGCCTAATCACCCCAGGGCCCCATTCACCCGTTGTAGATTTCTGGCAGTATTCCTGGGTGAATTAAATCGGTGATATGTGGTAGGAGTCGGTTAGCCAGGAGCTTGGCAAGGATTTTAGCTTCTACTGTGAGAAGGGATATTGGGCGGTATGATTTGCAGTCTTCAGCGGGTTTGTTGGGCTTGTGAACAACCACTATAGCTGCAGTCGGATATCAGCAGGAAGGAGCCCCGACTGGTAGCATTCGTTATAGAGGCCCAAAAAGTGGGGCGCTAATTTTGCGGACGTAGGTTTGAAGAGCTCGATAGGAAGTTCATTAGGGCCCATCGCTTTGCCGGAACGTACCCCCATTATGGCTTTTTGAACGACGGTAATGTCTGCCTCTAAGGCATCCTTATCCTGCGGGGAGAGGCACACCATAATAATTGTGGCAAGTAGATCTGCCTGGAGTGGGGCTTGAGATGCCTCTGGGACCTTATAGATGTCTTCAAAATAAGGGGCAAATGTATTTGCGATTTCTTGAGGGTGGGTAAGGAGCATCTTATCAGGGCCGACTATCGCATTGACCCATCGTGCAGCCTGCTCCTTACGCTCCAGCCAAGCCAGGAGTTTGCCTGTACGCTCGCCCTGTTCATATATTAGATGCCTGGTATTTAATGAGCCCATCGTGGCTTCCTCCAAAAGGAGCTGTCTATAATCTTGCCGCTTGACATTGAGAGTGTGTTGTGTAGTGGGATCAGGGGCCTGCGAAAGAGTTGCCTCCGGGGCAAGTATGTCTGTTTCTATTTCGACCACCCTTCTGGAGCGTTCAGTCCGATGCCCCACCCTAAAGGAGAGTGCCCTGCCCTTAATTACTGCTCCAAACGCCCCCAGAGCGTCACTGCTGAGGACACCGATCCCACATTTTCTTCAAACTAATAGTTAGTATCCTGAAAGAGGGTATGTCGAATGTGGGGTATTTTAAGCGCCCATGGTTGTATCTTGAATAGAGCGAGGCTGCCTGACCCGTGGTAGGCCAAAAGTCATTAATAGCGGTGAATGATCAGATATTCCCCATGCCAGACAGCGGGCCTCATTGAAATTTTGTATGTTTTGGGCGAGGGTGAATAGATAGTGTGTGCGGGGTTCAGCCACCTCTATATGTCGACCATACCCATGGCGTTGGCAAACCCCTGGAGCTGTGAGCCTCGTGCTGGGTCATCTCGGGGTGGGAGACGATCCCTAGAACCATCCATCGTTAAATTAAAGTCACCTCCCAATATCAATGTTCCCATGGGTAGGTCCAATAACAGCGTCCCAACGTCACGTAGTGTCAATTGCTGTAGTCCTGGGGGGGCATAGACGGAGACTATATTCAGGGTGCATCCCCCCCATGTGCCTGTAATGGCTGAATAACGGCCCAGAGGTTCGGTCCATGTATTATCGGTAATGTTCGGGCAACCCCTTCGGAGCAGAACCCCCATTCCCCTGGACCCTGACAAAAACCCTGAATGTACCACCATAGTGTATCCCTTCCTGTTCAGGGCCATGCATGAATTTCCAACCAAATGGGTTTCTTGCAACATTACCAAATCAAGTTCTTGTCTTTTAACATAGCGTAAAACAATGCCCCGTTTGATCTTGTCCCCCAACCCATTCACATTCCAGGTGGCCACTCTAAGTCCTGTACCAGGCACCAACAAACACTTGCGATGAAGAGAACATACATTTGGATGGACCCACCCAGAAAGGACAGCAGGGAACCCCCGCCAGGCACGACACTGATCCATTATTTGCCAAGTGCAGCGCCAATAATGTCCATATGTACCACAGATTGTAGGAATACATACAGTAGCAGATTGCCAAGAATTATTATGCACCAATGCAAAAATTAAAACAAACATGTGAGACAAACTCCCCTCCCTCAACAAACTGGAGCCCCCCCACCCTGCCTCCCTGCACACCGAGCCTAAAACCACCCCCCCCAACTTGCAGAGTGCCTGTCGCCCACCCCTGTCAACTAAGGGAACGTGAGCCACTCCACTCCTATAAACCATTATGCTCAACACCTAGAATCTGCCCCGGCCACTAGAACCTTTGGACATAACTTTAGTAAAATAATGTTCAAAGCACACATAGCGCAACTGTAAGTCAAATATATTAACAGGCTTAGCGACAGCTCAGAGTCTTGGGGTCATCAGAGGTCCCTAAACAGGCATATGTACCTAGCTTAATACAAACGAGGCCATGATAACACCCAATTAAGCAGAGAGAACCAGCTGGCCAACACTCAGGCTATAGTCACAAATCAATGTTCATAGTCACCCCACGGGTCCCTGAGAGTATGTATCTGAGTGTGGAGGGGAGCGTCGCTGTTGTATCCAGTCGCCTCTTTCGGTTGTTGCAGACTGTGCCTTTAGCTGTTTCTTGCCAACAGTCCGCCAGCCTTCGAGCCATTCCCAGGTGTCCCCCATAGTTTGCCCTCAGATTCAACCCGGAGTTTAGCTGGGAACATCATGCCATATTTGATCTCCTGATCTCTGAGGGCCGTTTTCACCTCCAGGAAGCTACGTCTTTGCTTCTGGACCCGCAATGTGAAGTCCGGAAAGAATGTGACCCGGCTGTTGTCGATTGTCAACGGGGGGCCGAGCGGCCTGGAGGATCACATCGCGATCATGAAAATTGAAGACACGAGCCAAGAACGGTCGGGGGGGAGCCCCCGGTTTCGGTCTTCCCCCAGGTACACGATGGGCTCACTCAATGGAGAAGCACTTAGGCAGAACACGTGGCTGAAGCCGTTTCAAGATGAGGTCCTCTACGAAGAGGTCCGCTGCTTGCCCCGCCGCACACTCCGGAATCCCTAGGATACGGACATTATTAGGCCTCATCCTTCCTTCATTGTCTTCCAGTTGTAGAGCCATGGTCTCATGAGAGGTGCGGAGTTCAGAAACCTGCTTTTTTAGGAGGGTGTTGTCGTTACCCAGCTTAGCTGTAGCAGCTTCGACAATGCTGACACGCTCTGCCATACGCCTCATATCCTCCCTGATCAGGGTTATCTCCGTGGCGACCATATCAATCCGAGTCTCCAGGGAGGTACGCACCACGGTGATCGCCACCAGGAGGTCCTTGTTTGTGGGTTCGGTCGATGCATTTTGTGCCACAGCCGCTCGGACTCCTCGCCCTGCTGTTTCTGCTAAGCAAACTTGTCTAGCTTGGCCTGCATCGCCGTTCTACCACTGTGGCCCGTCGCCATGTCGTCTCTCACAGGGGCAGGGGGGATCAAGCTGCACCCACTACTAACCGCCGCCTGTGGGGCGTTCCTTCACCCGGCCTGTCGGGTTTGGCGGGTGCAACCCCAAACGTTTAATCAATGTTGGTGTCCAAGGGTGGCGCGAGGGAACCAGAGTGTTCACAGGCCGATCGTCGGGGGCCCAGGACGGCTCCGCACTCCCCGAGCCACATATAGTCACCTCTGGTCAGGCGTGGTGGAGACCCCTGGATGGGATGGCACCGGGATTAATAAGAGTGGTATCTGGAAGTGCTGCTGAGGGGATCCCCCATGCTTCAACAGTAGCTTTGAGGCCCACATCCGATAACACCTTTTTTCATGCTTCAGAAATGGCCGCCTGTCGGTTCCCACTACCGGATGTAAAATGGGCCCAAGGTTTCTCTAGTTCCTTTATTCAACACTCGCGGGGGGCAACTCAATCCAGGCCCCCAGTTGGGCCCCGCCGCACTCTCGAGACCCCCGCACACCTCAGCATCACCTTCACTCCCCTTATGGTCTGGTCGGCTCCACGGGAGTCTCACGATCTGGCCAGCAGGCGCCCGGTAATCTCACATGTCCTCCGGTCAGCACATTACACTCAACGGGCCCCTCGGGAGGATCAGCAGCAAGGAGGTGAGGCCTCAGTGAGGCCAGCCGCAATGTCGGAGTCCCGGGCACAAGAAATCGGGGATTTGTTCCTACCCGGTACAGGGCCCCACTCGCTGCACGCCTCGCGGTCAGATTCACAGGAGGCACCAGCGCAGCACAGCTCCAGGGACGGCAGCGCTGCCCACGCACACTTGCAGGGTGATTGCGACTTGGGCCGCAGCCGCGGCCTCACGTGAAGTTCTCGTGTCAGGAGGCATCACCGTACTTCGGCCCGGCCCCACCAGTCAGAGCCGGCGCTGGATGCAGTTTCTATCGGCCCCCTCTGGTAATGCTCAAACTTTGCCTGCCATAAGACCGCCTATCATGTGCTGCCTTCGTACCCTCAGAAGATGATTTTGGCCAGTGCGGATGAAGCTTAACGGATAGTTTCGGGAGTGGCGCAGCGGAGATCGGCTACCCTGCGGCCATTCCCTTCTGCAGTTGGCCACACCCCTAAAGACCTTATTAGTTCATTTAGTACACAAGGTGATTCCTGACATAGGGGAGTTAGTTTGAAAGAAGGCACGAAAGACCTGTGAGGTGCCAGGTTATTCCAAAGAATGAGATAACAACTGTATCCTGAAATCCTTATTTTTAGTAAATCTTTATGCCTTCGTTTTTGTTAGTGCGATAACCATTGCCTTTGTCTTTTGTATCGATGTGTGAGCTCACTCAAAAGTGAAGCCGGTTATTTGTTTTTGTTCTTTTCCTTTCAGGATCGTGGATGTTGGAAATTCGCAGATGCAAAATACCACAGGAGAGCGGAAGGTAAGGTGGTGATCTTCAGGGCAGTGTGCCGAAGGTTGAGAGGTTATTGTCAGGGTGTGGTGCAGATGCGAGGGTGAGGGCAGAGGAGGGAGACAGTCTACCTCCAATGGAAATGAAGCCAATATGAGCCTTGTGTTTGGGCTCGGTATTTATACCGCGCCCAAACAAAATGGCCTCTGCTGCTATGTGGCATATGAAGACTCACAGGACTTCCGGTGTTACTGAGGTAAGAGTCAGGCAACCAGGATCACAACCCCCAGGGGAAAAGTGTGTCCACACTAAACACAGTCTGAAAATAAAATACCCTAGGAGACACCTTATAAAGATAAAATGTTGTTATATGCAAATTCCACTAAAGTTAGAATGTGTGCCCATTCGGATGAGTAGGTGGCTAACAAACATCTCAGAATTTGCTCTAACGATTGGTTCACCCACTCCATCTGCCCATCAGTTTGTTGGTGGTAGGCAGACGGCTATCAAGTGTCAATGTCAGTGTCAATGTCCAAGGAGGTGCACAAACTCTGCTAAATGTTTGAGATGAATTAGGCTCCTCATCAGAAATTATAACTGAGGGTAGTCCATGTAGTCATACAATATGTTGCAGAAAAGCGGTGGACAGCTCCTTTGATGAAGGGAGTTTTTGCAGAGGCACAAAGCAAGCCATTTTAGAGAATAAATACATAATGACACAAACAGTAGTGTGGCTATTAGAAGATCGGTTGTAAAATCCATACTTATAGTATGCAATGGATCTGGTGGTACAGGTGAGGGATGTAAGAGTCCCACTAGGTTGGTTTGGGGAGTCTTATGGCGAATACATGTGGGGTAAGATCTAACATAGTTAGGCACGACTTTGGTCAATGTAGGCCTCCAAAATGACCTTTTACAATTGCCTATTGTGAGAAGTATTTCCTTTTTGTCCTGATCAACCCCTTTTTTGACTGATACTGGTGGTTACTGACTTTGATTGCTCCCTGGGCTCTGCTAATCAGGCCTGAGGTCAGTGCTCTGTTGAAAAGATATAAGGAAATTAGGTGTAATTACAATTGCATGTAGGTTTAGAGGCCCAGCAGATGTAATTCTCTTAAATGTGCACTGATGTGTGGTCTGCTGTCATTTTAAAAGTCAACCCTGCTTTGTAGGCTGTTTTAAAGGAAAGTTGTGTGGAAATTCAACTTTGGAATTAGAGATACTTCCAAAAACCTACCTTATTTCTACATATAAGTCGACCCTAATGCCACCCCTTGGTGCCCCAGGGGTAGGGTGCCTTGTAACTATAAGCAGGGACATTATAAAATATATTTTATAGGCCCTGGTGAGGGAAAAACTGCCAATTTCGTTTTTTCCCATTGTAATGCATTAGCTCTATTGGCTAGCATGGAATGACTTTATTAAACTTTAATAAAGTCTACCTATTGACAGTAGTGAGCTAAAATGGTACATCAAAGTGTATAAAAAATAGAATAAAGCCAAAAACTTCTCAATGTTAGATTTCTAACTATGACAGAATAGACGTTATAGAACTTGCTTTTCTAATGTGACTTAATTCAGGTCTAGCATCGCCTCTCCTTATTGGCCAGCCTTTGACAAGCTGAGCCAAGCTGCTCTGATGAGGTGTGATATAGCCTGAATGGAAACAAAGAAACATTTAGGCAAAGGAGATCTACAAGCTGCAGTGCAAAAGGTAGGAAGGGGGCTGGGTACAAACTGGTCTTCAAAGAGGAAAACATACTTAGGGCAGGACAAAGGACACAGGCCCAACCCCAACTCTTGTACCCCCAGCAAGATGGGAGTCCCTGTATTTGGATTAGCAGTGGAGCTGGAAGGGGAGTATTAGGGAATGTTAGCCACACCTGTAGGTTTGGTTGGCCACATCTTAAGTTCCAGGAGAGATGTTCTCAATTTTGGAGTTTGACAAACAGTGCTTTATGGGATAGAACAATGCCACACTTTGGAGGAAGTTGTCATATCTAAGGGTTCCACTCTGTACCCCATTGGTCAGGGGTGCAACCCTGCTTGTCACCCCAAAGCATACATAAATATGTGAGAGCTGTCCAGCAACTTAGATCCCCTGCCTGAAGAGACAAGAAGAAGGACTGTCCTGCTGGAACCCCTGGCCTGCAACAGGAGGACTGCACTTTGAATGACATCTTCGGCACACCTTGGAACTACAGCTAAAGAATGACTCTGCCTTACACTCAAATTTTGAGGAGTGAACTCCCTGAAAGCAACAGGTTAAAAGAGCTCCGTCTGCATCATCTCCACCAAGAAGGAACCAGCTGATGACCTTCAGCTGGACTTTAAAGGATTTGACCAGGTGTATTGTGGGAAGCTCCGCAGCTCTGCAGCAACGATGAAATTTTCAGGAGCCAACAGAGGCATCCCGCTGAAGCAAGCCACCATCGTCAAACCCAAACCTGGCCTGCCGAGTAGAACCTCTCGAGAGAAAATCCTCCAAAAATGTGACTAAGTCAGAAGGTAATTGCTTGACGGGGCCCTACCACTCATTCTATCCGACCAGCGCACCAATGTTGTCAGCCTTTGACATTGTCCCGGTACATCATGTTGGAGCTTTTGGCTTCTATGCACTAGAAAACATTTAATCTTCAAAAATTCATTCATATATGCAGTTCTATACATTGGCTTTTTGTAGTTTTGGTCTCATTTCAATTATAAAAATATTTCTTATTTTTATAAAGTGGTGTTGGATTTCTAGTGTGTGCTGTGTCTTACTTATCTAATGTATTGGTGTTTTTAAATGCTTTACATACATGTCTCCTAAGTTAAGCCTGCCTGCTCGCAACCTGCTACCAAGGGTTGGCCAACGGAATAATTTATTTAGCCGTTGACTGGACCTTATTTTGTGATTGTGGCAGTGTTACTAGTTGTAGGTACCGACCTACACCCACTAATAAACCACCTTCCAAAAGCTATTGTCATCTGAACACCAAAAGGAGCATCCTGATACCAGACTGATGCATTCTTAACTAGTTCTGGGGCTGGTAAAAAGAGATTGCATTGATGGTACTAAAGGTCATCCTGCGTGCTATTCTATTCATTAGTTAACCATTATTTAGTTCCAATCTGTAGAAATTCACATGTCATCCTTGCAAGAAAGGCTTCTCCCATCAAAATCCTTTCTGGGAATACTATGTTGTGGGAAAGGTTTCTTTGGCAATATATCCCCACTGTGACAAAGTATCAGCCTGAGTTTGTTGTGTTCCTGGGCGGTATGCAATGATGAAATCAAATTAACTATAAAACATTATCCACTGGATTTGTCTTGGGGTTAAGTTTTACAGTGACTAAAAAATGTGCAGATTTTGGTGGTCTGTGTATCTGGTGACATTATGAGCTGTACCATATAAATAGTACTACATTCCTGAAAATAGAACATCATAGCGAGTAGTTTTCGTTCTGCTATGTATAATTTTGCCCTGCATGTGCCTTAATCCTCGCTGTGACAACCCACCTCCCCCCAAATGCTACCTGAGAAGCGTCTGCCTCAATGAAGTATGGTTGTGAGGGATCTGGACGGCGAACTGCATGAGTTGAAGTGACTTTGTCTTTTAACAAATGGAAGGCCTGGTCTGCTTCCAGTGACCTATGGAAGGGAACATTTTTCTTTAACAATTTGGTAATGTGAGTCGCAATTTCAGCAAAATGGGTAATGAATTGTCTGTAAAATTTTGCAAACCCCAGGAAGCTCTTTATTGTTGTGGGTGCTCACCAATCCAGTAATACTTTCTGGAGAAAGAATATAATTCAGAAACTCAACAGAAGAAGAGTGGAAGGTGCATTTATCCAATTTAGTAAAAAGGTTGTCTTTCAATGCCTCCCTGGCTGTTTCTGGGACTCATTACCCCGTAAGCTTGACAATGTTCTTGTCATGATAATCTCCCCTGGGACCCTAGGCCTATGAGTCATGAAACTCCAAAATACAAACAGAAGCATCCCCCAGACCCTTCAGGCTGACTCATCATGACTATGGTGATATTTGGGCTGACTCATGGGCACATGGGTATATTTGGGCTGACTTATAGGCACTTGACTTTGGGGATATTTGGGCTGACTCATAGGCACATGTCTATGGGGATATTTGGGCTGACTTCCCTACTGTTGCATAGACTGGAGTTGAAGTGTAAGTTGTACTATTCCAAAGTCCCCTAAGGCATGTTGTTGTAATTACTTGTGTGGTATAGGAACACATTCTAACGTAGTCGTGTTAGAAACTGCACTGTGAAGGCATGCGTGTTAACTGCATGCGGGGTTCCTTCATACATCCAGTGTATCTTAGTGTGTTTTGTGAAAACATGATATAGCTTCTGCCGCAACTCCAAGAGTAACAGTTTATTATTGGAAGTCTATGCAGCAATAGATTGCTTATCATTACAGCTCACCACACACTACATTACACACATATATTTTGATGACACTCTCCAGGACTGAGAAGAGATGTACGTATGATCCCAAGAAGACAGTGGCTGAGCTTAAAGGCAAGCAAGTCTCTTTGGTATTATGTCCCAACCACCCTTCACTTCTGGGGAGGCAGTTGGCTCACATTGTCAATTCCCTGATCAGACGCCACCCTAGGAGAGATAGGAGATCCAACATTGTCTCTGTGGACAATAGCTAGGTGAGTGGCATGACAGGTCATGTGATCAGACAAATTCTGGGAATAGATTAAAATATCATCTATGTATACAACAACACTATGTCCAATAAGTCTCTGAGCACTTTGTTTAAAAAAAATTGAATGCTGCTGGGGCGTTACGTAGTCCAAATGGCATTACTGTATATTTAAGGAGCCCGAAGTTTGTTTCCACTCATCACTTTCCTTCACCCTGATAAGGTTACAAGTCCCTCGTTAGGTCTATTTTTGTGTGGATTTTGTGTAGTACTTTTGAATCTCATCCAATACTCCTGGGATCAAGGGTATAGAGTAACAGTTCTTTATAGTAACTTTGTTAAGTTCCCTGTAGTCGATACAGACACGCAATTCATCATTCATTTTTGACACAAAGAACAATGAGGAGGAGACAGGTGAGGAAGAATGATGAATGACTCCTATGTTGAGTAGCTCGTCCAGTACTTCCTCAAATGTAGGGTTTCATGGTCGGACAGGGTAAAAATCCTACAACAAGGTAGAGTGGCCCCTGGAACTAGATCAATTCTGCAATCAAAAATTCTCAATGTGGAGGTAATTGTGTGGCTCTTTGGTTATCAAAGACATCCTGAAAGTCAAAGTATACACTGGGTAACTTCCGAACATGACCTTGATCACCAGTTACATGTCAAGGGTGAAATCAAATCTTGAACTGTTTTATAACTTGTAGAGCAGCAGTGTGATGAGTTAAGAGTTATCAAACTCAAGGTCCACTCAAACTGAGGGTTATGGAGTTGTAACCAAGATATTCCCAAAATTGTGTCTATGAGATCAAAAGTTAGAATCTCAGTGTGTCTATTCTTCGCATACTAAAGATAAATGAATCATTTATTACTGCATTAAACCTGGTGAGAGCTCAGAGCCACCTACTGCTCGTACTGGCTAAGGTTCATCTTTCTTGATTCCTGGAATTTGTAAAGTAGCTGCTACAGTCAGGTCGAAAAAATTACAAGTGGCCCCCAAGTCTAACAACATTAGCTATAACTTTTCATTGTTGGGGAGAGATAATGATTTTAACCAAGATAGTGAGTTGATGGGGGCTCTTTCCCATGGTGTTCACCAGATATTGAGAGGTGTTTTCATAATTTCAACTCGATGGGATGAATTCCCCACCAGTTGAGCTTCCATGTTTTCTGAACTCTGATCACTGGTGAATGCAACAGACCTACGCACAGTTTTGGGCTTTGCAAGACAATCCCAGGCAAAATGCTCAGCCTTGATCCTGTTTCCATCTTCGTACTTTTGAAGAAGGGCCACGAATACCTTCTATTTGAATTGGTTCCACAGAATAGGAAGCGTTACTTTCAACTTCTTTTTCTCTGACCTAATTCCAAGGAATTTAGCCTACCCTCAAGGTCATTCACCTTCCTGTTTAATTAACTGGTGGTCAATCCTGACAACCAAATCTATCAATTCCAAACAATCTTTTGGGGGTTGACAATATGAGTGATGGAATCCTTTTAAGTCCTCCATTTGCCTCCTATAGAAAAATATGGTTCTTTTCTCTTTGGGCCACTGGGTCCCTGCGACAAGTCTACAGGAAGAAGTGATATAACTTAACAAGTCTCTCTTTCCTTGTTTCAAATTTAAAAGCTCATTATCACTGGCTCGACAAAAGTATAGAATAGATGCCCATGGCCTCCTTAAAAGTGGTAAAAATCGTAGAGGATGGGGTCATTGTTTTCAACATGAGGAATAGACCAGCTTGCAGTGTTCCATCCCAGGTACAAAATGATGAGCTCTATCCTACTCGCGTCAGAAGGAAATGCCCCTGGTCTACACAAGAATTGTGGCTAACACTGGCTCCAAAAAGCATAAAAGTTAGAACTATTCCCCCAGAAATCATTCAGGTGGGACCAGGGGAACCAAAGTAGAGGTGTTAGTACAGTAAGATGCATGGGTTGCTTTCTCCAAGAGTCAGAAATAGCAAGGGCAACTGTTCTGTCTCTCCAAAATGTGTGGTTTGAATGATGGGGCATTTCTCCTTAGGTTAGGTATTGCTCTTAGGTCACTTAACCAAGGAGAATATTGAGGGCGATATCTCACTAGTTCCTCCTTAAGTGTCTGATTTTCTTTTCGCAAAGTCTGGAGCTTGGTTTGTATATGCTAGAGCGCAAATCATGTCTACAACACTAGCGGACTTTACGTGTAAGGCTTGAGTTAAGTCTTGTGTATTTATCGGATCTCACAGATCATAGCGCTCAAGTGGACAAGAAAAGTGGCTTGACTTTCAGTCAAGGCCACTCACCTCTTGACTTGTCCATTGGAGGGATGGTGAACCTCCACTCACTCCACAATAACTCTTGAGCAGGGCTGAAGAACCTTTAATCAATAGCATGTCCCTGAGGGGGAACAGGGAAAAGGGTGAGAGACAAGAAGATTCTTCTGAGGAAGTCTGCTGGTACCTCCTGGAGAGCTTCTCCCTATCTGATTGCCAAAGGTCTAATGTCAGACCACTTCTTATCTCAGGATGGAGGTGTGTCTCATTGCTATGCACAGGATAAAGCAAGATAACTCTTAATGAATCTCATACTTTAACTACTATTCATCTTTGTTAACAGGTTTAGCAATAACACAATAGGCACAATCTCACAATTTAAATAATATCCTTTCAATTGGGGATTCTGGTGACAGACTGAATGTTCAAGATTCAAATTCTGTGCCCAATTGCTAAGTCCCAAAGAGCTTATTCCTTTGTTTAGTACACAAGGAGCTTCCAGCAAAAGGTGGAGCTAGTTTTAAAGATGGCAGGAAAGATCTGCGAGGTGTGAGATTAGTACAAAGAATGAGATAACAATGGTATCATGAGGCTCGCTCAAAAATTATGCTGCTGCTTTGTCTTTGTGTTTTATCCTTCCAGGATCGTGGATGCTAGAATCACCGTGGATGAGGGATCGCCATTGGACAGCGGAAGGTAGGGAGACGATCTTAAGGGCAAAGATGCAGAAACGCTGCACGAACCAAGCAAGGGCGGAGACAGTATCGCTCCCTCAAACGAAAATGAAGCCAAGCAGAGCAACATGTTTGGGCATGGTATTTATACTGCACCCAATCAAAATGTCTGCTGCTGCCATGTGTTGTTCGAAGTCTTGCAAGACATTGCGTGATACTGAGGAACAAGCAAGATGATCCTGAGGGAAAAGGGTGTCTACACTCAACACGGACCTAAAAACAAGGCCTCGGGAGATAACGTATAAGGAAAACATGAGGTAATACCTCAAATACTGCTGGATAAATAACCTACAAGGGCACAGGCCTCTGGGGGTGACCAAATGTGAAAGGCTGCAAGGGCCTACAGGCCCTGAGTAATGGCAATATGTGCAATTGCCTGGTATCCTAAGGCACAAACCACACATAAGGTGTAAGAGAAACCAGAGCCCCGACAGGCACAATGTTGTGCAATGTGCAAACATGAGTCCAGATTTACTAACACTTTCCACAGGCTTTGTGTTCCTTTCCTTTGTGACAAGAATCAAGACCAAATAGTTATGATCCACTTTAATTTCCAAAATACATCATCCCACAGATTGACTTCCAGCATCAGTCGCAACTTAGGGAGGTTGAGCACAAGGCCTGGCCTGTAGACCGGCCCTGTGCCCAGCCCAGCCACAGCTGTCCAACTCCCCCATTATGCAGGCGTTTGACCGTGCACAGTCAGGGTTTGGCTGCAGCCTCCTCATTTGTGTCCAACCCCACAAATGCAAATGACCTTCAGTTGTGCACAGTTGGGGGCGGGTGTATGCAGGGCCTGGTCTCCGGCCAGGCCCTGCACCCAATCTTACTATGGGCGGCCAACCACTGACACCATACACCTTTGGCCAAGTGCAACCATTGGTTGCTCTGCTTTGGAAGGTGTCCCTTTGGGTCCTCTACCGCAAGTGCTTGTGGGTCAGGGTCTAAACTCTGCCCAGTTATGCCCTTTTTCCTATTAGGAAGCTGAGGCTCAAAGTCCTGTAATGTAGGCTGCAACATTTGTTCAGCATTGCAGCCAGCCAATCAAATAGCTCGGTACTGCAGGACTGGTAATAGTCCTGTGGTAACGAAATGGCCCAGAAAGAAAAAGGACCTGTGGTCAATCAGAAGACCTTATAGATTGATTTTTATGGTACAGTGGGACTCCTGCGATACCAACCTTACAGATACACCCTTCTTACCCATCTGAGCCTCACTTCTAGCTTTCTTCAAAATTTGGTTTAAGTTCATTCAACTGTTTTTTCTGCATCGGAGCAAGAAGCTTCCTATGAGAATTAGCATGGCAATGTCCTTACCCTCACTTGATGGATCATCACTAAACTTTCAATAAAGGTGATGGAGTGTATGAACTGTTTGGTGGAAGGTTTTGCCCACATTTGCTAAAAGGTGTCAACGTTTTAGGAAACAAAAAATCACTTCCTAAAGGAACTCTGACAAACTATAACTGCATATTGCATGACATGTTTTGGTACTTTTATTGCAAAAAATGTGGTACTGTCAAACCCCATATCTCACAGGGAGCTGTGATCATTATGACTTACCCAAAACAACTCTGCAGTGCTTTAACCTTCTTATGCGGCATGGTGGACCAAATTATGTGGTATGGTTATTTAAATCATGCAGCAAAAAATAAAATTATGTGACAAATTTTGGATTTAATATTTTCACAAATTTAATCAAGAACTGACATTTTTGGTGAAATCTGCAAATTCTGTGGCACATTATGTTGCAAATACTTTAAATTCTTAATTTGGCAGTAAACATAGCAGCCACAGAAATGTATAAATTAGCTGACTAGCACCATTGCCTATTGATTTATTAACAATTCATTCCAAAAATAAACAAAACCTAAATATACTAATTTCAGGCAGTGCACACTGTTAGCTACTCTTTGAAGAAAGCATCTTTTCATGGTAAGTACCCCTAAAATAACGATGCAATACTAAGAATACATAAAGGCTAACTGTGTAATATGGTCCAATGTTGCCATTGTGGATTTGTTTACCTTTCTTGGATACATTGTCCACACTTTCCCTACTGTTGCACTCGCTGGAGTGGGAATAGTAATTTTTACCCACCCGCTATCCAACACTTTCCCTACTGTTGCACTCCCTGGAGTGGGAATAGTAATTTTTACCCTCCCACTATCCAACACTTTCCCTACTGTTGCACTCCCTGGAGTGTGAATAGTAATTTTTACCCACCCGCTATCCAACACTTTCCCGACTGTTGCACTTGCTGGAGTTGGAATAGTAATTTTTACCCTCCCGCTATCCAACACTTTCCCTACTGTTGCACTCGCTGGAGTGGGAATAGTAATTTTTACCCTCCCGCTATCCAACACTTTCCTTCCTGTTGCACTCACTGGAGTGGGATTAGTAATTTTTACCCAACCGCTATCCAACACTTTCCCGACTGTTGTACTCGCTGGAGTGGGAATAGTAATTTTTATCCACCCGCTATCCAACACTTTCCCTACTGTACGACTCGTTGGAGTGGGAATAGTAATTTTACCTCCTACGCTATGCAACGTTTTCAGTATTGTTATATTTAATGTAGTGTAAAATATTATTTTAAAACAAAATTATTTTAATGTTTTAACTTATAATATATCATTTATTTTTATATTTATATTATAGGTTTATTTATATATATATTCACAGAAAAAACCATAGGTTTCACACACGTTATAGTTACGAATTAGCATTTAAAAAACCTTGCAAATTCACTTAAAAAACCATAGGTTTCACACATGTTATAGTTACCTGGACATTTCACTCGTAAAAAACCAATGAAATTCCCCCGTTATAGTTACTGCAGGCAACTATAACTCACGCGACCGCAATCCTCTGCTGATGACGTCAGATATTACATCACTGTATTTAGACACTTATTTACCCATGTCTTCTTCCATTAATCTTTAGCTATACATATATTACAAATATTTATTTTTCATAAAGACACATATGTCATCAGTGATGTAATATCTGACGTCATCAGCAGAGGATTGCGGTCACGTGAGTTATAGTTGCCTGCAGTAACTATAACGGGGGAATTTCATTGGTTTTTTACGAGTGAAATGTCCAGGTAACTATAACATGTGTGAAACCTATGGTTTTTAAAGTGAATTTGCAAGGTTTTTTAAATGCTAATTCGTAACTATAACGCGTGTGAAACCTATGGTTTTTTCAGTGAATTTGTATGTTTTTTTAAATGCTAAGTTATGTTTTTATTTATTTATTTATTTTCAGGTTTTACACCGTGCGCGCACCGTGCACGCACCGTGCGCGCACCGTGCGCTTCGCGCCCAGTGCGCGCTCTGTGGGCACTTGGTGCGCTTCGCGCACCGAGCGCCCACAGTTCGCAGTGCGCGCAGGGTGCGCGCACCTCGCGTTTTTTTTTTTTTAAAATTAGTTTTTTTCTCCCTTGGGGGTCCTTCTGTGACCCCCTGACCAAGTCTAGGGGGTCAGGAACTGTCCACTCTGCCCCCTTTTCACGATCTCCACCTTTGTTTTTCACCCCCTCAGACTGCGAGAGACAAAATGGCGGCCGACACTTCCTGGTTTCGACCGATTCGAATGTTTACCGACATCTTTCAACCAATCAGAATTGCGCTCGCGCGCGGCAGGGTGCGCGCACAGTGCGCGCACAGTGCGCGCGTATAGATATTGATATGCTTTTAAATGCTATTTTCTCAGGAAATACTAAACAGATTTACACCAGACCTGCAAAAGGCACTTCCTTGACCTTATGGCTA
Source organism: Triturus cristatus (assembly GCF_964204655.1). Taxonomy (NCBI): domain Eukaryota; kingdom Metazoa; phylum Chordata; class Amphibia; order Caudata; family Salamandridae; genus Triturus; species Triturus cristatus. Next base: position 199,793,857 of record NC_140593.1, on the reverse strand, counting down.
CCTCTCTGCCAAATTCCACGTAATTCTGTTCAGCCGTTCGGGCTGTAGCTGCGACTAAAGGTCCTATGGAAAAATGCATGGGGAAAACGCGTTTTGGGACCCCCCCTTTTTCTCGGCGCCCGCTTGACGAGTCACCCCGAGACTTTCAGGGTAGGAGCTGAACGGAGCGCACCATTAGTTTTGCAAATTTCGCGAGGATTCGTCAACCGGCGCCAAAGTTATTCAAAATAGAATTTTGAGATCTCCTATGGAAACTAGGTTGTAACTATAACTATCTACTGGCGACCGCCAGTGGATATATATATATTATATATATATATATATATATATATGTATATATATATATATTACAGCTCAATATTCTTCTCCTGTTGAAGAAATTACCGCACTCACGGGGGACATTGAAGTCGTTCTTTATTGACGGCTTACAGCAAACAAAATTTTAAACTCTATGTTGGTCTTTAAAATCATGTCATATAGACTAAAATACTGTAAGACTTAATGAATTTGTATGTATTTACATCTGAAACGTACCGTTACAAAATGGCACTCATGTTATGAATTGTAAAGTTGGTCCCTTCTTGATTTCTATGCTTCATGATTACGCTTTTAAACATGCCCCTTTTGTTGTGTTATTGACACCGAAGAAGGCTATCGCCGAAACGCGTCTGTTTTGTTTGCTGTAAGCCGTCAATAAAGAACGACTTCAATGTCCCCCGTGAGTGCGGTAATTTCTTCAACAGGAGAAGAATATTGAGCTGTAAAATATTAGCGGTTTCCACTACCGCAAACCGCACCCGCCCGAGAGTGCTTCGTATGGAACAGTGGAGACTGAGCGAGGTATATATATATATATATATATATATATATATATATATATATATATATATATATATATATATATCCAAGAAAGAAGTGACTCAAACAGATAGATTCACCAAAGAACAAAAATATATTTCCACTACAACGTTTCAGCTTCCGCCTTCCTCAGGTAGTACAAGATGGTTTGCTCTGTGGCTGCACAGATGACAGCTGAATTTTCAAAAAGCATCATGAGTGAAGATTCCATTTGGAATGTGGAATCAATGCAGTCCAGAGAGCTCTTGAGATATGCAGTAATCAGGTTGTGTTGTGTTGTTGGAATCTTCACTCATGATGCTTTTTGAAAATTCAGCTGTCATCTGTGCAGCCACAGAGCAAACCATCTTGTACTACCTGAGGAAGGCGGAAGCTGAAACGTTGTAGTGGAAATATATTTTTGTTCTTTGGTGAATCTATCTGTTTGAGTCACTTCTTTCTTGGATATTTTATTTCTTTGTGACTCATTGTATCCTTTGGGATCCAGATTTTTGCCCTGGCTGGCTGTTGTTTTCTTGTGATCCTTCATCTTCAAGTATATATATATATATATATATATATATATATATATATATATATATATATATATATATATATATATGTCATTCTATTTTAAATTATGTTTCTAATATTCTATAATTCAAAATATTGATTATTATTTAATATTACGTTAATATATATAAACATAATTAAATATGCATGTTTATTTTTTTAACATTACATTTATTATTTATTAATGTAAATCTTTTAAAATTATTTTTAAGTATGTTTTACTTAATTATATTTATTATTTCATTAATTTTATATTACTTTTAAGACATTTAAAAAAAGTCAATATTTTAGCAAACTATATTATAAACAACGATATTTAGAATTCAATATTTTTGTACTTACCTGTTTATAGATAGGAAGTCGATATTCTGTCAGTGATCCGAAGTTGTGATACAAGGGTTTAGTGACTCCCAAAGTGGGAACCATGAAGTAATGGCTCTTGATGTTCTTACTTGCAAAGTAATGATGAACAACCGTAGTTAGCTGGCAGACTTATGCAAGAAGGGTTATATTACCCATACAGAAAAAGGTAAAGTAAACTTCCACACGTATATGGCTTTCCATTAAAATCTCAAAATTCTAAAAGCCCCTTCGAATAGGTATCTTTACAAGAGACAAGGGGACCCAAAGGATCTGAGAGGAACCTTGGATAAGAGTAATTATAAAGCAACAGTGGTCCCTTTCAACACAGATAAGTAAAACAAATTAATACAGGGGTATAATAAAGACTGTGTCATGTAATACTTATGGGAAAATAACCATTTTAATTTTCAATACAAAGAACATCAAAATAAAATAAAACATAAAGGAAAGTGGGGTACTGACAAGAAATGAGGTTAGAAAAACTCAGCCATAAAAAAACATGGCCAAAGTACAAAATAATATTAATTAGGCCAAAGAACACAGAAAAAGCACCATTGCACCAATATATAGTGATTATATTGAACATATTTGGTGTCAAGGTGCGATCCCATAGACAATGGTGGGATCATCACCAGGACATAGAGATGTGTTGCCTGAGGAGAGTGCCTGTTGAAATGAGGAATAAAGAAAAAGAGGAAGGTGGAAAAAGGAGAATAAGCTTAGAAAAAATATTTTAAAAATATCTGAAGGAGCAATACGAGTGAGGCCTGAAGTGCAACCATGCTAGGAAGTGCCTATGGTACAGGTAGTCAATTGGGATATCAAATCGCAGGTGTTGTGATAAATTAGCATTCATTAATATAAGCGTGTTGGGTTGTAATCCAGTGAGTATTCAGTGGGGAGGAAACTGACCTTATCAGTAAGAGGCAGCAAGAGGTGTATAGCCTGCAATCCTGGATAAAAATGTGTCAGTAATCAACAAGAAGTTGAAAGAGGGCCCACGGCGGAACCAGCGTCTAATGCCAGAAATTGTTGGAGAAGATACAGTTAAATGGAGGGGTCCAAGGGATGCCCCAATTACTGCAAGAGTGCCTACACTAGGCCACCCTGTGAAGGAAGGCAATGGTGAAGTCAATGAAGGGAATGCAAAACGTGTGGTGACACGATCGGGGGTGGGAGGGGTCGGTGATTACCTCATGATGGATGACGGGCAGTTAGGTTGTTATCCAGCAATCACGAATCAAAGAAGTCACAAAAATCTACAGTAATGAATAAACCAAGGTCAGGACAAACCAGCTAGAATAACGGTTCCGCTATTAGATCAGGAGTTGAGGACGCTTACCAGTTGGGCGATCAGGCAGGTCTGAAGAATGCAGACTCGCTGCGGTCCAGGGAAATTGCCAATGGCCGGCAGTAATGCGTCCCCTGATAATTGGTCTACGGAATGACGTCAGGGGTCCGGTGCTAGTGCGGACCAGAGGTTCGCAGGAAAACGATGGCGGCCATATTGAGTGTAGGGATTGCGGCGAGTATCCGGGAGTGTAAGCCTGGCAGCCATAAAAGTGAAAGTGGTGACCAACAAGGAAATAAGAACCGAGAGGGCATGTGCAAGAATTTGGCAGGCGGCCGTGATGGTGAAGGAGGCGGCCATCATAGGGGTAAAACCGATCCGAACAGAAAAACTAGAGGGCAATATGTGATGGGGCAATAGGGAGTCAGGTGATATAAAGTAGAATAGTTAAAAAGAAAAACCTGGAGAGGTTTTGAGGGGACCGAGGCCCAGGTATGAAATACGTCAGAGTTGTTGGTAAAGAAGGGGTGGGGAAATAAGGATGCACATCCGATTGCAAGAAGTAAAATTGAGAGCACATGTATATACAGGGTAGCAGCAACCATCCATATTGTTTTGCATGGGATTTATACTGAAGAGGGGAAAATATACAACACAGGGGCCGATTCTGATTCGGGTCGGAAAGCTCTCCGACCGAGCCGGATCCGGACTGTTTTCCGACAGAACCAGAGTCCTGCAGTCCGTCCGACCGAGCGAGTACAATGTGGCCGTATGCTGCCGGACTCAGTTCGGTGGGACTCCCATAGAAGTCAATATGACGCGTACATGGGCTCCCCCTGTGTCCGAGTCGTATTGCTGCAGGTGTCAGGGGGTCCGACGCAGACCCCCAAAGGCAACTTCCCGGACATTTTGCAAGCCGGTCACTCCGGCTCACACCGGCTGTCCGACACATGCATCGTACTGGCTCGTTCGTAAATCACATCCATTGCAGGCCACGGTTAGCTTACGGCCGAGACGTACAGAGCGGTTCGGACCTTGAAACGACTCGGTTGGTGAATTTCACGTAGCTCGTATCGTACTTGCTCGCTCGTACAGCTGTACAAGTCGGGCGGAAAACACGCGTATGGCTCGTAGTTTTTCAAGCCGGATCGCGTTCGGTGCCCTTCCGACCCGGATCGGAATCGGACCCACATTGTTAGATTAGTGAGGTCCTGTCTTCTAGTCGGTTCTGCCCAGGCTATCAGTTCCTAGTATCATTTTCAGTTCCTCCTTATTCAGGATAGAGCCTATGTCAGCTCCTCTCGGGGGGAGTTTTAGCACGGTGATTACTTGCCAATGGATTTCATCCTCTGTGTGTCCTTTCTCTGTGAAGCGTGAAACCAGCGGTGCATTAGGAATCTTGCAGCGAAGGCGGCTATGATGTTGACAGATACAAATGCATATTTTCTGTGATGTTTGACCAATGTATATCTTGTCACAGGGGCATAAAATAGCATAGATCACATTTGCAGTGTTACAGTTAGAAAATTGGTTAAGAGTAATCTGGATATTGCCAAACACAAATTCCTTGCTTTCAATAGTAAATTGACAAACAGTACAGTTCCCGCATTTAGAGTGGCCCGATAGAATGTCTGTGTAGTCTTTTGGGGAGGAAGACTTGCCCTGACTAAATGGTCTTTGATGTTCAGATTCTTACGAAATGCGAACAAATGATGTTCAAGGGTACAATCATCTGCATTTAGAATGGGCCAATGTTTCAGAATGCACTTCCTAACTTAGTTGGAAATGAGGGAAAAAGTAGTGACATATACCATACGATCATTAGTTGTTTTGGGTTTGGGTGTAAGCAAGATTTCACGTGGACCATACCAGGCTCTTTTAAATAATTTCCAAAAAAGTGTACGAGGATATCCTCTATCGTACAGTCTTTTAGCTGGATTTTTAACCTCATTGAAGGAGTCTTGTTTAAATGAACAGTTCCTCCTGATGCGTAGGAACTGGGAAAACGGCAATGAGTCTCTTAAAGCTCGGTGTGATGACTGTCATAAGAGAGAAGGGTATTCCTCTCTGTGGGTTTACAATATAGGGTGGTAAAGAGTTCACCATCATGAGATTTGATCAGTAGGTCTAGAAAGGTAATCTCTGCCTTGCTATGAGTGAGTGTGAATTTAAGACCATTACAATTGATGTTAAGCCAGTCAAAGAAGACATTAATGTTGATTGATTGCGATACTAGATCATAAAGACATCATCTATGTATCTTCTCCAAATTGTGACATTATTGAGAAATGGGTTGACGGGAGCCAATATCTTGGAAATTTCAATGTCATCCATATATAGGATAGCAAAATTGGGAGTAAAAACAGCTCCCATGGAAGTACCTTTGACTTGTTGGTGAAATACTCCCCCAAAAGAAAGAAAATTGCATGTTAGACAAATTTGGAGGAGATAAAGAATGAAAGATGTAGGTACAGGGTATGGTCTGATTCTGGAGTCAAGAATGTTTTCAATAACCTCAAGTCCCTTAGTTTGTGTGATATTGGCGTTGAGAGACTCCACGCCCAGAGTACACAGAATTTCTGTGTTGGGATCAAAAGGGAGGAGCTCAACCTGATTGATCATATCCATATTATCTTTGATGTAACACTGTGTCTTGACAATGTAGTCCTTGATGACAAAATATACATATTGACCAAGTGGCTCGAGTATAAAAATATACTCAAATATATTTTGGGTAGGGTGTAAATTACAGGCGTTCTGGCAGACTTGGTGTTCAGAAAAAAGGAATTTGTTATGTGACAGAAAACCTTCTGTTACGCCTTTCTCAGTAATGTCACAAATTTGGCGCTGGATATCAGCAGTGGGGTCAGTACCTAGTACTAAATAGTGATTAGTGTTGCTCAGTTGTTTATGGAACTCTGTTTTATATGAATTTACGTCCTGAACCACAAGACCACCGTCTTTATCGGCAGGTTTCACAACCAGGGCTTGGTTATGTTTGAGTGTGTTAAGTGCTTGTTTTTCTTTAAGTGGAAGATTGTAAGGATCAAATCCTGTTCTAGATTCAAGGTTAGACATTTCTCTGAGAATGATTTTCTCAAAAGTAAATTCCTCTGTAGGTAGGGAACCATAATGAGATGCGAAGGTAGATGGTGGACAGAAATTGGTGTTGTTTGTGGAGGGGACCATAGGATTTTCACGAAAGAAAACATTTAGATGCATTTTAGGGAAAAACCGAAGTAGTTCCATATGAAGTTCCAAGAAGGTGGGTAGGAGTGTCGGTACAAAGGAAAGGCCTCTGCTCAACAATGACATTTCATCCTCTGATAAACCATGCGAGGATAGGTTAAAAATAGGAACTGTCTGCAACGTTTCTGTGTTAGACAAGGTATTGTGAGACATGGTGTTGTTTGGTACCACTGATAATACTTCTGTTGAGTTTGCCATTCCCCAGGGGTGCTGAACCAACGTGATGGACGGCCCCTGCCTCGTCTGTTGGGAGGCCCTGCCTCTTCCTAAAAACGCAGATGTGCTGGGAACATTTGAGGATGTGCTAGGCCCTTCACCAAAGTCGGAATTGTCAGATGAGTCAACCAATGTGTCCGGAAAACCAACGATAGTGTGTTGTTTATTGTATCTGCCCCAGGGACGTGGAGTGTTAGGACCTGTATAGGTCCTATTGTTATAGAAGTTCTCGGTCAAGTAGGGATATGTTCTCTCGGTCTTGTTGTTCTTTAAATCGAGTTTCATTTTTACTGTTTTTCATTCTGTTCTATCCTATAGAACTCACTTATTGTTTTTTCAAACTTTTCCAAAAGGGTCTTGGCTTCTGTAATGTTCCTAGACTCAATGATTTGTTTCTTTAAAACAGCAATCTCAGTTAATACTTTCATAACATGTTCTTCAGCTGTATCAATCCCAAGCACCATCCAGTGCCTAGAACATGTAGTTCCTATGTGGCTAAAGTTGTTCAGATATTGTTTGCAGTCAATAGAGACTCCAGAATGTTTCTCACTTGTAGGCCTATGGGAATAATATCTGACCTCAAGTATTCAGTGAGCATACGTATCATTAATTATAGCCTTGCCAGTTTTTCCTTACATTGCTCAAATTGCTCTGATAATGAAATGTTGGCTGGTGGTGAGGGCACTATTGTGTCTGAGAAGAGGGAGGGACCTTCTAGAGTCTTTTTGATGTAGTCACCTAAATAAAGAAGTGCATGGTTTGACATTATAGAGGTGAGGCCTATGCGTAATAAAGAGAGCTCCGGGGGGAGAGAAAAATTCAGACTGTGGGCTATATATCTTTTGCTGCCCCTTGCTGATAAGGTCAGTTACCTCCCCACTGAATACTCACCAGATTACAACCCGATCAACTGATATTAATTAATGCTAATTTATAACAACACCTGGGATTCGATATCCCAATTGACTACCTATACCATATGCACTTCCCAACATGGTTGCATTTCAAGCCTCACTCGTATCGCTCCTTTGTATGTTTTTAGGTCTCGCCTGGCGTAAGACTGTGCAGACATGCGCAGTCTCGCTGGCAAGATTTAGTGTTAACAGGTATTTTCCTGTAAGGGGCATTAAGCCCCGCCCTTATTTTCCATTGGCTGGCGTCACTGTTTATGGTAAACGGTGGCCAGCCATTGGAAAAGAGGTGTCCGTGACGTATTAGCTTGGCTTTTCGAGCTGTCCCATTTGGACGGACTCGCTTGTTTTGCGTTGGTCGCAAAAGTGAGAGCCGTCCAAGTGGGACGGCTTAGAAAGCCCAGCGAATACGTCATGGCGTCCGCTTGTTTTAATTGGAGGCTTAAAAATCATATTGTTAGCCCAGGCCTGCGTCACAGGGACGTAAGCTGCGCCCTTCTATTTGCAGCTCAGATCCAAGTGTAGACCCCCACAGGCGCCACCCGGCCTGTACTGCATCACTGTACGTCGCTCCCTCAACCCCCTCCTTCCCGCTGCTCGGGTCCAGGGATAAGTTCCACCCTTTGCCGGGGCTGAGTGCACCTTGTGTGCGCCGGGCTGACACCGACTCCTGTAACCAGCGCCTTGACAGCTCCACCGCAGCTCTCCGTGGCCTAGTATGTGTGCGCGGATGTGGCCCAACCTAGGCACTGCACGTCGGCACTCGCAGTTCTCCCGACATGCTGTCCCGCCAGGTAACACAATGTTACCATCACCCGGGGACAGCAACAACAAAACTGCAGTTTCTTCGCCGAGCGCCAGGGACGCAAAATTGCAGCTTCAATCCGCTTCGTATTGTCTGCGCTCCATGCCAGCTGCAGCAGCTGCTTCCGGCTGTCCAAGGGAAAATCCATACTGAAACCTGGTCAGCCTTCACTTGGACAGCCTCATCCCCCAACCTGGTCTCCTCCTTCCTTTATCCTGTTGGAGAAGATACAGTTAAATGGAGGGGTCCAAGGGATGCCCCAATTACTGCAAGAGTGCCTACACTAGGCCACCCTATGAAGGAAGGCAATGGTGAAGTCAATGAAGGGAATGCAAAACGTGCGGTGACACGATCGGGGGTGGGAGGGGTCGGTGATTACCTCATGATGGATGACGAGCAGTTAGGTTGTTATCCAGCAATCACGAATCAAAGAAGTCACAAAAATCTACAGTAATGAATAAACCAAGGTCAGGACCAACCAGCTAGAATAACGGTTCCGCTATTAGATCAGGAGTTGAGGACGCTTACCAGTTGGGCGATCAGGCAGGTCTGAAGAATGCAGACTCGCTGCGGTCCAGGGAAATTGCCAATGGCCGGCAATAATGCGTCCCCTGATAATTGGTCTACGGAATGACGTCAGGGGTCCGGTGCTAGTGCGGACCAGAGGTTCGCAGGAAAACGATGGCGGCCATATTGAGTGTAGGGATTGCGGCGAGTATCCGGGATTGTAAGCCTGGCAGCCATGAAAGTGAAAGTGGTGACCAACAAGGAAATAAGAACAGAGAGGGCATGTGCAAGAATTTGGCAGGCGGCCGTGATGGTGAAGGAGGCGGCCATCATAGGGGTAAAACCGATCCGAACAGAAAAACTAGAGGGCAATATGTGATGGGGCAATAGGGAGTCAGGTGATATAAAGTCGAATAGTTAAAAAGAAAAACCTGGAGAGGTTTTGAGGGGACCGAGGCCCAGGTATGAAATACGTCAGAGTTGTTGGTAAAGAAGGGGTGGGGAAATAAGGATGCACATCCGATTGCAAGAAGTAAAATTGAGAGCACATGTATATACAGGGTAGCAGCAACCATCCATATTGTTTTGCATGGGATTTATACTGAAGAGGGGAAAATATACAACACAGGGGCCGATTCTGATTCGGGTCGGAAAGCTCTCCGACCGAGCCGGATCCAGACTGTTTTCCGACAGAACCAGAGTCCTGCAGTCCGTCCGACCGAGCGAGTACAATGTGGCCGTATGCTGCCGGACTCAGTTCGGTGGGACTCCCATAGAAGTCAATATGACGCGTACATGGGCTCCCCCTGTGTCCGAGTCGTATTGCTGCAGGTGTCAGGGGGTCCGACGCAGACCCCCAAAGGCAACTTCCCGGACATTTTGCAAGCCGGTCACTCCGGCTCACACCGGCTGTCCGACACGTGCATCGTACTGGCTCGGTCGTAAATCACATCCATTGCAGGCCACGGTTAGCTTACGGCCGAGACGTACAGAGCGGTTCGGACCTTGAAACGACTCGGTTGGTGAATTTCACGTAGCTCGTATCGTACTTGCTCGCTCGTACAGCTGTACAAGTCGGGCGGAAAACACGCGTATGGCTCGTAGTTTTTCAAGCCAGATCGCGTTCGGTGCCCTTCCGACCCGGATCGGAATCGGACCCACATTGTTAGATTAGTGAGGTCCTGTCTTCTAGTCGGTTCTGCCCAGGCTATCAGTTCCTAGTATCATTTTCAGTTCCTCCTTATTCAGGATAGAGCCTATGTCAGCTCCTCTCGGGGGGAGTTTTAGCACGGTGATTACTTGCCAATGGATTTCATCCTCTGTGTGTCCTTTCTCTGTGAAGCGTGAAACCAGCGGTGCATTAGGAATCTTGCAGCGAAGGCGGCTATGATGTTGACAGATACAAATGCATATTTTCTGTGATGTTTGACCAATGTATATCTTGTCACAGGGGCATAAAATAGCATAGATCACATTTGCAGTGTTACAGTTAGAAAATTGGTTAAGAGTAATCTGGATATTGCCAAACACAAATTCCTTGCTTTCAATAGTAAATTGACAAACAGTACAGTTCCCGCATTTAGAGTGGCCCGATAGAATGTCTGTGTAGTCTTTTGGGGAGGAAGACTTGCCCTGACTAAATGGTCTTTGATGTTCAGATTCTTACGAAATGCGAACAAATGATGTTCAAGGGTACAATCATCTGCATTTAGAATGGGCCAATGTTTCAGAATGCACTTCCTAACTTAGTTGGAAATGAGGGAAAAAGTAGTGACATATACCATACGATCATTAGTTGTTTTGGGTTTGGGTGTAAGCAAGATTTCATGTGGACCATACCAGGCTCTTTTAAATAATTTCCAAAAAAGTGTACGAGGATATCCTCTATCGTACAGTCTTTTAGCTGGATTTTTAACCTCATTGAAGGAGTCTTGTTTAAATGAACAGTTCCTCCTGATGCGTAGGAACTGGGAAAACGGCAATGAGTCTCTTAAAGCTCGGTGTGATGACTGTCATAAGAGAGAAGGGTATTCCTCTCTGTGGGTTTACAATATAGGGTGGTAAAGAGTTCACCATCATGAGATTTGATCAGTAGGTCTAGAAAGGTAATCTCTGCCTTGCTATGAGTGAGTGTGAATTTAAGACCATTACAATTGATGTTAAGCCAGTCAAAGAAGACATTAATGTTGATTGATTGCGATACTAGATCATAAAGACATCATCTATGTATCTTCTCCAAATTGTGACATTATTGAGAAATGGGTTGACGGGAGCCAATATCTTGGAAATTTCAATGTCATCCATATATAGGATAGCAAAATTGGGAGTAAAAACAGCTCCCATGGAAGTACCTTTGACTTGTTGGTGAAATACTCCCCCAAAAGAAAGAAAATTGCATGTTAGACAAATTTGGAGGAGATAAAGAATGAAAGATGTAGGTACAGGGTATGGTCTGATTCTGGAGTCAAGAATGTTTTCAATAACCTCAAGTCCCTTAGTTTGTGTGATATTGGCGTTGAGAGACTCCACGCCCAGAGTACACAGAATTTCTGTGTTGGGATCAAAAGGGAGGAGCTCAACCTGATTGATCATATCCATATTATCTTTGATGTAACACTGTGTCTTGACAATGTAGTCCTTGATGACAAAATATACATATTGACCAAGTGGCTCGAGTATAAAAATATACTCAAATATATTTTGGGTAGGGTGTAAATTACAGGCGTTCTGGCAGACTTGGTGTTCAGAAAAAAGGAATTTGTTATGTGACAGAAAACCTTCTGTTACGCCTTTCTCAGTAATGTCACAAATTTGGCGCTGGATATCAGCAGTGGGGTCAGTACCTAGTACTAGATAGTGATTAGTGTTGCTCAGTTGTTTATGGAACTCTGTTTTATATGAATTTATGTCCTGAACCACAAGACCACCGTCTTTATCGGCAGGTTTCACAACCAGGGCTTGGTTATGTTTGAGTGTGTTAAGTGCTTGTTTTTCTTTAAGTGGAAGATTGTAAGGATCAAATCCTGTTCTAGATTCAAGGTTAGACATTTCTCTGAGAATGATTTTCTCAAAAGTAAATTCCTCTGTAGGTAGGGAACCATAATGAGATGCGAAGGTAGATGGTGGACAGAAATTGGTGTTGTTTGTGGAGGGGACCATAGGATTTTCACGAAAGAAAACATTTAGATGCATTTTAGGGAAAAACCGAAGTAGTTCCATATGAAGTTCCAAGAAGGTGGGTAGGAGTGTCGGTACAAAGGAAAGGCCTCTGCTCAACAATGACATTTCATCCTCTGATAAACCATGCGAGGATAGGTTAAAAATAGGAACTGTCTGCAACGTTTCTGTGTTAGACAAGGTATTGTGAGACATGGTGTTGTTTGGTACCACTGATAATACTTCTGTTGAGTTTGCCATTCCCCAGGGGTGCTGAACCAACGTGATGGACGGCCCCTGCCTCGTCTGTTGGGAGGCCCTGCCTCTTCCTAAAAACGCAGATGTGCTGGGAACATTTGAGGATGTGCTAGGCCCTTCACCAAAGTCGGAATTGTCAGATGAGTCAACCAATGTGTCCGGAAAACCAACGATAGTGTGTTGTTTATTGTATCTGCCCCAGGGACGTGGAGTGTTAGGACCTGTATAGGTCCTATTGTTATAGAAGTTCTCGGTCAAGTAGGGATATGTTCTCTCGGTCTTGTTGTTCTTTAAATCGAGTTTCATTTTTACTGTTTTTCATTCTGTTCTATCCTATAGAACTCACTTATTGTTTTTTCAAACTTTTCCAAAAGGGTCTTGGCTTCTGTAATGTTCCTAGACTCAATGATTTGTTTCTTTAAAACAGCAATCTCAGTTAATACTTTCATAACATGTTCTTCAGCTGTATCAATCCCAAGCACCATCCAGTGCCTAGAACATGTAGTTCCTATGTGGCTAAAGCTGTTCAGATATTGTTTGCAGTCAATAGAGACTCCAGAATGTTTCTCACTTGTAGGCCTATGGGAATAATATCTGACCTCAAGTATTCAGTGAGCATTAATTATAGCCTTGCCAGTTTTTTCTTACATTGCTCAAATTGCTCTGATAATGAAATGTTGGCTGGTGGTGAGGGCACTATTGTGTCTGAGAAGAGGGAGGGACCTTCTAGAGTCTTTTTGATGTAGTCACCTAAATAAAGAAGTGCATGGTTTGACATTATAGAGGTGAGGCCTATGCGTAATAAAGAGAGCTCCGGGGGGAGAGAAAAATTCAGACTGTGGGCTATATATCTTTTGCTGCCCCTTGCTGATAAGGTCAGTTACCTCCCCACTGAATACTCACCAGATTACAACCCGATCAACTGATATTAATTAATGCTAATTCATAACAACACCTGGGATTCGATATCCCAATTGACTACCTATACCATATGCACTTCCCAACATGGTTGCATTTCAAGCCTCACTCGTATCGCTCCTTTGTATGTTTTTAGGTCTCGCCTGGCGTAAGACTGTGCAGACATGCGCAGTCTCGCTGGCAAGATTTAGTGTTAACAGGTATTTTCCTGTAAGGGGCATTAAGCCCCGCCCTTATTTTCCATTGGCTGGCGTCACTGTTTATGGTAAACGGTGGCCAGCCATTGGAAAAGAGGTGTCCGTGACGTATTAGCTTGGCTTTTCGAGCCGTCCCATTTGGACGGACTCGCTTGTTTTGCGTTGGTCGCAAAAGCGAGAGCCGTCCAAGTGGGACGGCTTAGAAAGCCCAGCGAATACGTCATGGCGTCCGCTTGTTTTAATTGGAGGCTTAAAAATCATATTGTTAGCCCAGGCCTGCGTCACAGGGACGTAAGCTGCGCCCTTCTATTTGCAGCTCAGATCCAAGTGTAGACCCCCACAGGCGCCACCCGGCCTGTACTGCATCCCTGTACGTCGCTCCCTCAACCCCCTCCTTCCCGCTGCTCGGGTCCAGGGATAAGTTCCACCCTTTGCCGGGGCTGAGTGCACCTTGTGTGCGCCGGGCTGACACCGACTCCTGTAACCAGCGCCTTGACAGCTCCACCGCAGCTCTCCGTGGCCTAGTATGTGTGCGCGGATGTGGCCCAACCTAGGCACTGCACGTCGGCACTCGCAGTTCTCCCGACATGCTGTCCCGCCAGGTAACACAATGTTACCATCACCCGGGGACAGCAACAACAAAACTGCAGTTTCTTCGCCGAGCGCCAGGGACGCAAAATTGCAGCTTCAATCCGCTTCGTATTGTCTGCGCTCCATGCCAGCTGCAGCAGCTGCTTCCGGCTGTCCAAGGTAAAATCCATACTGAAACCTGGTCAGCCTTCACTTGGACAGCCTCATCCCCCAACCTGGTCTCCTCCTTCCTTTATCCTGTAAAAAGACCCGTCGCTGCCTCCTTCTTAGCTACCTAACTTGGTGCCCGCACGCTGTTTGTCTGACCCTATTCAGCATGTATGTGCTTGCTTTAGGATTACCCAGCCTTGCCCACAATGCTCGTCCCTTCGCCCTGAAACCGTGACCCTCCTTCCTTGCTTCCACCACATCGTGCTCCCAACCCCTGCCCCCCCCAGCATTCCTTCACCTCCATTGAGCCTCTCGCAGTCCGGGGAAAAATCCCCCTTAAAGGCCTCCCCCTGCACCCATCCCCCTTGCGCCTCCTCCCCCTGCCATGCGATCCTCCCCCATCTACCCAAATTTGCACCACGATATCCCCCCGCCCCCTCCTCGCTCGCGGTGCCACTAAAAGGTCCCTCAGGTGGTATCCATACTCCCTGTGGGACCGCAAACACTCTGCCCCACGCCTTTATGTCACTTCAGACCGAATTCCTCGTTTTCGATACTGTGGGTGATTAATACTCTGCCCCAGATCCCTGGATGTTGTTGAGCCACGCCGAGATCTAAACGGTATTCCCCCGCTCCAACGTCGCCAGTTCTGAACCCAGGGCCCCTCCGCTCCTGCATCCAACCACCAAAGACACTACTACCAAGCCAACACTCTGCACCACATCTCTGCGCGCCCAGCCACAAACCCCCTGCATGACCAGGCTGGTCATGCAGGGGGTTTGCCACCCCTCTAATGTTCCACGGCACCCACACCTTAAGCCACCAACCTCCCCCCACACTTCAGCGGAACTGCATCTACTCACTGTCCTACCACCCCCCCCCCGGCCCATACCCTGCTACCTTGGACGGTGACCACTGCTCTGTGCCACCCGCACAAACAACCCTTGGCCCTCCCCGCACTTCTCCCGCCATAACACCCTTTCCGCCCTACTCCGACCGTGCTCGAGACGCCCCCGCCTCCGGGGCGCCCGTGGGTACCACGGCTGACCCGGAACTGCAACCGGTCTTACGGGCCTTAGGATGAAAGGCCAAGGGCATGAAGACTGGGCCTCTAACCGCTGCACAAGGGTCACCAGCAGCTCCCTGAATTCTCTCCTTATGCGTGTGGTTTGGAGCCAAACCAGCACTCCAAGGTGATGAACCCCCCCATCCACCGGTGCCTGCCCCCCCACGTGCAAAGGAATCCCCCACCCTTGCAGGAATGGCACCCACCCCTGCCTACTGTTGCTAATATATTTCTCTGTATTGGCGCATACCTGACTTCAATTGACAACGCCCCCCCCACATTCCAACGCCACCCGATCGTGCCCACCCTGTGCAACCCCCCTTCCCCATAACACCTCATCTCGCACCTTCTTATGCACTACTTCGACTCCCAATTACCCAAAACCCACAATTCATTCCCCTTTCTTTGACTGACTGACTGACATTCCCCTTTCTTTTCCTTCTGATCGCCCCGCTTCCTTCACTCTAGTTGTGCCTCTGACGCTTTGCAAATTTAGAATGCACCCTGCTAAACATTAATCCACACTCCCTGCTGGCACAAAGTGCCACATTTCACGCCTCCAGCCCCTCCCCCACCCCACGCAATACCAAATGGTGCACACTCCCCGCATAGTTCGTGCAGTTCGCATTCTGTGTCCATCTGGGACGTTCACACAGTCTGGAGTACTTGCTGCCTTGCTCTTTGATTGTGAATCTTAAAACCCTCATGCAGGCTCTTGTTGCGGTTTCACTCTTTATATGCGACTGGCTCTCTCTGTGAATTAATACTGGGCCTCACACCGCTTTCCAAGGACACCAGTGTCTCCTTGAATCCTCTTGTTGTGCGAGTTGCAACCCGACCACCAGTCACTTTGAGGGCGGAGGACTGACAACCTTTCCCCCCTCGTCCTACCGGCCTATCCCATCTTGTGCCTGAGTGAGGCGACAAACGGCCCCCCACCCCAATTTGATGGCACTGTGCTGTGCGCTGCCCCCACCCCCCTCCCTGCATGCCCTCAGTACCCCAGGTCCATCAGCCTACCCTGCCAGCTGCCCACGCATCTCTTCTATCCTCTCTCCCTGGTTAACTGCACGTCATCCCTCCCAAGACCTACTGTTCCCTACCGCCCTTCCTCCACCCTTCCATCCCTCACCTCACACTCTGTAGCCGCAGCACTTCTTCTCCTGACAAAATCCCGGAGAAAGAGGCCCTTGTGGCCAGGGCCCACCTTTAAATACCTAACCCTTTTTAGCCTGTTAGATGGTGCAGGAGTCAGGCGCGCAACACCCATTGGGCTCACCGGGCTTCAGCCCCCCCGTCATGTTTGTCAGCCCGGCCGAGACGGCCTCGCGGGCTGGCGTCCGTCTCTTTCCAGCCGCACCAGAGTACTTCACGGGTCTTTCAAAGACCATTTACTCGTTAATGAGGCTTTTGTTGTGTTTTCACCCCTTCTTGCAGCCATTCTGCCTATGGCTGGAGGACTTAGCCCCCCCCGAATTCTTTTTCAGCCCCCCCCGAAATTTGGCTCTAATTGCCTGCCTGCCAGGAGTAAAGTATCTTAAGGAACAGAACCTGTCTATTGGTGCAGGAGTAAAGTATCCTGGTGGACAGAGCCCCGTTTAGAAGGCGCAGGAGTAATTCATGTATTCTGATTGACAGATGCCGTTTCGATGGCGCAGGAGTAATTTCTGTAGAGAATCGTCTGGCGGCAAACACATGACGAATCATTCTCTGTGGCTTCACTGCCCCCTTTACCTTCGCTTACAGTATCCCCACACACACACTCTAACACCTTTTATTTTACCTCCTCTGGTTCCCTCCAAACTCACGACGCGTAAAGCCGCTCTGATATTTGAGAGTTGGTTGTGTAGTCTTCAATAACCTCTGTGGTTGCCCGTTTCACCATGCGCCTATTGCATCAGTCACCAGGAGGCGCTATAAGGCCTACGGGCCATGCTCATGCCACACATTTATTTATTTAATTTATTTTCTGACTGTATGTAGCGCAGACTCAGCTCGTGGGCATCAGAGCACTCTCCAATAGGGAAAACTGGATGGGAAATAAATAAATCACCTCTGTGAACATGAGTGTGTTTTCACACGCATCCATGTGTGCTTGTTTTCTTGTGAGAACAGGAGTTATAATGTTTTGAAGCTACACCACCGAGCCTTAAGCATCTAAAAGGATTTCCTACAGATGGCCGAAAATTAGAACACGGTATCAGGTTAACTGCTTCGTGGCTCTTTCATGGCAGAAATATTATTCGCTACGAGAAGCCATGTTTCCATGGTTGTGGGTCATGAATGTAACACTGAAAGCAAAACAGCTACGTGGAGGCAAGGAAAGGTAACTGCGAAGGAAGACCTAGTTAATGATGCTTAACATGGTTACTAAGCAGGATAGCTAGAAATGTTTCAGTTCGTGCTCTTAGCTCACTTGTATCTGGAAGGTTACTTGTCTATCTTATAGTACATAGAGCTTTTTTAGGTCGAGCCTGAGTCAGAACACATGCGCTGCCCTGCGACCCATGCTGTATTGGAGTATGGACTTGAAGCCCCGCCCACACTTCGTCCATATTTATAATTGGCTTGTGTCATTGTCCTTCCTAAAAGCTGGCTTCTGATTTGTTAAAAGGCTTGTTAGTCCCTCCTTAGTACCGCTTCGTCTTTATTTGTTACCTCTCATGAGGGCTGGCCCTTTTACTTCGGTTGTTACATGATACGTCTTATTTACTCTGTAAGCACTATTTCTTTAATGGTTTCTCCTACTGCAGGCACTACATGCTTTCCTGCAACATTCAAGGCGCCATGCGCGCTTTCACATGCCGCTTTTACAAAACAAGCATTTGGAATGCAATAGGTCTCGCATTTCCCAGAGTTTAAGCTATTAGCATTGTAAATGACTGACTTTCATTTATGTTTTAACCCCTTCCCCGCTCATGACGGAACCGTTCCGTCATGAGCCACGGTTGAGCTGTGCTCATGACGGAACGGTTCCGTCATGACACGTCCGTTGGCGGCCGCTCCGCCTGCGCGGCGCTGTTTCCCCGCCTGTGCGGGGGGACAACGCAAATGGGCGGAGTCATGACAGAACCGTTCCGTCATGAGCACAGCTCAACTGTGGCTCATGACGGAGCGGCTCCGTCATGAGCACAGGCCCACCGCGCTGCCCCCCTGCCCCCCCCAGCGCTGCAGCGGAATGTCCGCAGCAGCGAAGGGGTTAAAAACCAAAATCTAAACAAAAGGCATTGTAATTTACAATACCAATAGCTCAAACTTGCTTAAATGAGAGACCTATTGCATTGCAAATGCTTGTTTATTATTTCCTCTAAGCTTATTCTCCCCCCTCCTCTTTTTCTTTATTCCTCATTTCAACAGGCACTCTCCTCAGGCAACACATCTCTATGTCATGATAATGATCCCACCATTTTCAATGGGATCGAAACGCCATCGACTCCAGCACCTTGACACCAAATATGTTCAATATAATCATTATATATTGGTGCAATGGTGCTATTACTATGTTCTTCGGCCTAAATATTATTATTTTGTCCTTTGTCCAGGTTTATTTCTTTATGCCTGAGTTTTTCTAACCGCGGTTCTTGTCAGTACCCCACTTTCCTTTATGTTTTATTTTGATGTTCTTTGTATTGAAAATTAAAATAGTTATTTTCCCATAAGTATTATATGACAGTCTTTATTATATCTCTGTGTTGATTTGTTTTACTTACCTGTGTTGAAAGGGACCACTGTGACCTTATAATTACCCTTCAAATAGGTAGCCACAAATATTTTGAGTCTTTCTTTATTATTTTATTCTCGGGTCATACCAAACTTAGGCTCTCGTTTTCCTCTTTAGCAGGTTTTTCTAATCAACCCTGGCCACCTTCAGGCTACAGGGGCTTTGTTGACAAATGTCAATCTTGGTCAAGCCATCCACTACAGAGCTATTTATTTCTATTTTGAATGTGATGATAACATCTAATGCTATAGTTTCCAACATGTCTTCAGGGATAACACAATACTCCTTAGTGTCATATGTTACAGCACTGGTTATTTTAAAAACCTCTTGAAAAAGGAGTACGCTGCCCAATTTTTCAGGATATGTATACCTAAACATCATGCTCTCATATAACCATGCACCTTCAAACAGATAATATGTATGTATGTATGTGCGGTCTTATATAGCGCTCAAATTACCCTTGGGCATCTCGGCGCTTGCATTGGGAACCCGTCCTGGTTTTTCCCTGTGAGATAGCCCGTACTGGGCATCCCCAAGGTGAAAGCCAGGCATCCCGCCGCGGGGGGCCGTTGTGGAGATTAAGCAAGCTTGTTGCCCAGAGCTGCATAGTGTGAACTCGTGCTTAGAGTAGGCACCGAAGCGAGAATTATCGAGTCCGTGGACAATTGGGCTCCAGACCCTGCCGTGTTGGGAATCGAACCCTGGTCCCGGTCTGACCTCTGCTTCAGGGTATGCCTCCTCTAACTGGTGAGCTACACTTCTCCACAATCTGGAACTCTCCAATAGCATAAAGCCTATAGACACAGCAGAGCATAGCATTGCTTGTAACAATAGGCAGGTATTCATCATTCAGCCCTGGTGACATTTGTATGGTGGTCGCTCAGAACAAATATTTGTTTAATATTAGCCAAAATACAAAACACACTCAAAGGTAGAGTGGATCTCTCAATGTGTCTAGGTAGACAGAAGCAATCAGTGGTTTTCAGGTAGTATCTGTTAGAATTGAAACTATTACAAAAAAAATAATGTGGCTATGATAGGCACATCATTGTTGTTAGAAATGGCAGTCTATAGTTGGCAGTGGCTTACACCCTGTTCAAGTAGTGATCCTTATTCTAGTCGGGGTAAAGGACTTACACACCAAAGATAACCTCTGCTCATCCCATTGTTTGCTTGGCACAAGCAGTCAGGCTTATGTCAGAGGCAATGTGTAAAGCAATTGTATATAAAAACACAGTAACACAGTGAAAACACTACAAAAGGACATCATGCCAGTTTAGAAAACTGTTCCTTTCTCCCAGTGGAGGTGATGAGTCGGGTCACTACTGCAACGTAGGGGTGATGTGTCCATTCCTTACTGTTAGGGGAGGTGACACATCAGTTCCATAATGTGAGGGGAGGTGATGTGTTGAAATCTGGGCAGGCGGCCTCAGTTCCTTACTGCTGGGCAATGTCAATGGAGAACTTGGCACACAGGTGCGATGCGGCTGAAATATTGACACGCTGGGTCGATGTAGCGGCAGCAAAACAGGTGCTGCATCGCTTTTGCAGCCACGATGCAGGTGATGCATTGATTTTTTCAGTGCACAGCAGGGCCTGTGTCAGAGCAGAGATATGTTGGTTTTTCAACCATGGCGTTGCTGCAGTGTGAAAAAACGGCGCTGAAGGTTGATGTGTAGATTTTGTAGTAAAGCTACCTCCAAAGGACCAGAACTGGAATTGGCACCACTTGGCAGGTCAGAACTCCCAGCAGAGGAGCTCAGGGGCTGCAGGTGAAGCCTTTGATGGCCCTGAGTAAGCAGTAAGCCACCACAACACAGCAACAAGTAGGGTGGTGGTTCCCCTTCTACAGCTTGTCCAGCTCTTCTTCTTGACAGAATCCCCTCTTAATACGAAAGTGTTCTAAAAATGTGGGGTCACAGCTCTAGTACTAATACCAGTTTCTGCTTTTGAAGTAGACAAACTTCACATGATAGTCTTTTTAGCGCACATGTCCCAGCCCTGCCCTGATCTGGCTCTAAACACACTACAAGGGGAGGAGAAAGCTTTGTGTACGGCCAGGCACAGCCCAATTCAGGTGTCTGTGACAAGTCCTCCCACCACTCTAGCTCAGTAAGATCCATCAGCCTGGTGATATGCCATCAGGATATGCAGGGCACACTTCAGCTCCCTTTGTGTGACTGTCTAGAGTGAATGAATAAACAGCCCAACTGTCAGTCTAAACCAGATGTGGATTCCACAGGCAGGCAGAGACACAGAATGGTAAAGCAAGAAAATGCCCATTTTCTAAAAGTGGCATTTTCAAACACACAAGTTAAATAATGTATTTCATCGAATGGGCTGAGTTTATGAACCTTCGACAGTGTGAAAGGACTCTCAGTCTGAGCTCAACTTGTTAAAATCATGCATGGATCTCCACCATCTTCGAATGAAGATTGCCTGTTAGACTTAGTAAGTGCTTGCTATTGAATTATGAAAACAATCTTAAAACGTGAAAGCGTCTCCACATTTCTACTGAAAGAGTTATAACAAGAAGTCACAAACGTACATAAAGTGCCCTCACCTAATAGTATCAATGACGTATGCCCAAGAAAGAGTATACTAAGGGGCCGATTCCGATCCTGTAAAAAGGTCCTACGAATCGTCGTACGGAGCGTTTTCTCCGTACGACTCGCACCCAGTAAACTGTCCCTACAACCTAGGAAGTATGATTCATACAGAAAGCCTATTTCCGTACGAATCGTACAAAAGACCGTACGTGGAAAAAATACCTACAATTCTGATCTGGAACAGCTTGTACGTGACGTCCGGACGTATTCAGGCAGCGGTTTCCGGCCCAGCAAGTACGATTTGTCCCTACGTCACTCCGTACGGCTCTTTTTTTACGGGAGTCAAACACAGCCGGAAAAGCAGAGTTCGACGCAAACTGCTACGCAACGGAGCCCTGGTACGCGACATACACGCAATGAACCCCATCGTAAGTGTCATCCCGGTCCTCTTGGCCTACGACCTGGTGCACCGCACCCGACGCACACGCCGCAGAAGGTGAGAACAACACCCATGGGCTGGGGGGGTGAGGGGCAGGAAACATACCCCATACACAAACCCAAACGTATAATATGTAGGCCATGCATTACCACCAGGCTCTGGTCACTTGGGGGGGCTTGTCCAGCAAACCCTACATACCGCAACATCGGAAGTAGATGTGTACGGTGCGTACCACATGTACCCCTACGGCACCATGACAACTCAGGTACGGAACGTACCCACGCATGAATGCGTGGGTACGGTGCATACCACACGTACCCCTATGGCACCATGACAACTCAGGGACGGACCGTACCCATGCATGAATGCGTGGGTACGGTGCATACCACACATACCCCTACGGCACCATTACAACAGTGGTACGGACCGTACCCATGCATGAATGCGTGGGTACGGTGCGTACCACACGTAGCCCTACGGCACCATAACAACAGTGGTACAGACCATACCCACGCATGAATGCGTGGGTACAGTGCGTACCACATGTACCCCTACGGCACCATGACAACTCAGGTACGGACCGTACCCATGCATGAATGCGTGGGTACGGTGCGTACCACACGTACCCCTACGGCACCATTACAACAGTGGTACGAACCGTACCCACGCATTCATGCGTGGGTACGGTGCGTACCACACGTACCCCTATGGCATCAGTACATTTGGGATACGAGGAATGTACAGCTCCAAGGGGGTGCGTGGGTGGGTGCATATGACTCCCAGCAGTGTCCAGACATATGGGGGTGGGTGCATATCACTACCAGCAGTGTCCAGACATATGAGGGGTGGGTGCATATGACTCCCAGCAGTGGACAGAGATATGAGGGGTGGGTGCATATGACTCCCAGCGGTGGACAGAGATATGAGGGGTGGGTACATATCACTACCAGCAGTGTCCAGACATATGAGGGGTGGGTGCATATGACTCCCAGCAGTGGACAGACATATGGGGGTGGGTGCATATCACTACCATCAGTGTCCAGACATATGAGGGGTGGGTGCATATGACTCCCAGCAGTGGACAGAGATATGAAGGGTGGGTGCATATGACTCCCAGCAGTGTCCAGACATATGGGGGTGGGTGCATATCACTACCAGCGGTGTCCAGACATATGGGGGTGGGTGCAGAGGACTCCCAGCAGTGTCTAGACATATGGGGGTGGGTGCATATCACTACCAGCAGTGTCCAGACATATGAGGGATGGGTGCATATGACTCCCAGCAGTGTCCAGACATATGAGGGATGGGTGCATATGACTCCCAGCAGTGGACAGACATATGGGGGTGGGTGCATATCACTACCAGCAGTGGACAGAGATATGAGGGGTGGGTGCATATGACTCCCAGCAGTGGACAGAGATGTGAGGGGTGGGTGCATATGACTCCCAGCAGTGTCCAGCCATATGAGGGGTGGGTGCATATGACTCCCAGCAGTGGAAAGAGATATGAGGGGTGGGTGCATATGACTCCCAGCAGTGTCCAGACATATGGGGGTGGGTGCATATCACTACCAGCAGTGTCCAGACATATGGGGGTGGGTGCATATCACTACCAGCAGTGTCCAGACATATGAGGGGTGGGTGCATATGACTCCCAGCAGTGGAAAGAGATATGAGGGGTGGGTGCATATGACTCCCAGCAGTGTCCAGACATATGGGGGTGGGTGCATATGACTACCAGAAGTGTCCAGACATATGGGGGTGGGTGCATATCACTACCAGCAGTGTCCAGACATATGAGGGATGGGTGCATATGACTCCCAGCAGTGGACAGACATATGGGGGTGGGTGCATATCACTACCAGCAGTGGACAGAGATATGAGGGGTGGGTGCATATGACTCCCAGCAGTGGACAGAGATGTGAGGGGTGGGTGCATATGACTCCCAGCAGTGTCCAGCCATATGAGGGGTGGGTGCATATGACTCCCAGCAGTGGAAAGAGATATGAGGGGTGGGTGCATATGACTCCCAGCAGTGTCCAGACATATGGGGGTGGGTGCATATCACTACCAGCAGTGTCCAGACATATGGGGGTGGGTGCATATCACTACCAGCAGTGTCCAGACATATGAGGGGTGGGTGCATATGACTCCCAGCAGTGGAAAGAGATATGAGGGGTGGGTGCATATGACTCCCAGCAGTGTCCAGACATATGGGGGTGGGTGCATATGACTACCAGCAGTGTCCAGACATATGGGGGTGGGTGCATATCACTACCAGCAGTGTCCAGACATATGGGGGTGGGTGCAGAGGACTCCCAGCAGTGGACAGAGATATGGGGGTGGGTGCATATCACTACCAGCAGTGTCCAGACAAATGGGGGTGGGTGCAGAGGACTCCCAGCAGTGGACAGACATATGAGGGGTGGGTGCAGAGGACTCCCATCAATG
This sequence comes from Triturus cristatus, assembly GCF_964204655.1. Classification (NCBI taxonomy): domain Eukaryota; kingdom Metazoa; phylum Chordata; class Amphibia; order Caudata; family Salamandridae; genus Triturus; species Triturus cristatus. The sequence goes on along the minus strand of NC_140593.1, from coordinate 199,769,610 downwards.
TCCCACTCCCAGGAGGATGGATGTCTTTCACACACTGCATGACACACCACATGTGGGTGTGAGGACATATAACATATGCATGCCCACCCTTGGCGGATGCAGCACAATACACACCCTGATTTCATGCCAACAGACTGTATAGTCATGTAACTGCATACAAAACTAAGATAGCCAAAGGGAACACACACTGTCACGCACATCCCAGGTCTGATAGGAATGTCCAGGTGCTGGTCCAGCCACCAAGATGTTGTCTCTCATGGAAGTAATTGGGTTCAATGCCACTAGATACTATGCCCACAATTGTGAGTCAGGTGCCCAAATACCCTGCATGACACGTACCATTTGTGTGTTAGGCCGTGATTGCACACATGCATAGTGCTGAAAAGGGACAATTTGTCCCTGATGCACTTCCTACATACCCAAAACACAAGTACAGTGACTAGCAAGGATGGCACAGACGATTCAGCAGGAGACATCGGTGAGCAGGCATGGCCATTGTTGTAGGGATCCATCACCAACAAAGGAAATGTGGACACAGGTCAGCACAACAATTGTGCAACTGTTTGCAGGGACGATGTCTGGTGCCACAGAGGAAGGAACACTCCTTGGGACAATGTCTCCAAAGGAAATGAACACACACTACCAATTATTATTTGCACAGACATTGTGATGGCACACAGATACCATGGTCCACCTCATGACCATCATACAAAAACATATCTCAGAACCCTAACACATTACCAGAACACCAACTTCATGAGCCTCATCACCAACATCAAGTACCCGAAATGCAATAGTGTTGAAAGTAAAAGAAAAGGCTTTATTCAGCACAGAAAAATAAAAAATGAATAAGACTATGTACAAAGGCCAATGGCCAGTCCATTTCTCGAGTCCAAGGGTGGACGTAGGGGACTGCGTCCACCCCTACCTTGCCTGCACAAACGAACCTCAAGGTTTGTCGACCGGGGGGGCATCATCTGTGGCAGGACCAGGCACCGCAGGGACAGGAGGGGGTTGGGTAGGTGTGGTGGGTGCAGGGATGGACGTCTCCACCACAGGGGGTGGAGCAGCACCAAAGGTGGAGGTGAACAAGGCGCTGCACACTTCTGCTAGGGCCTCCATCCTAACCCCTGCACCCACCTGAAAATACCCCAGGGCCAACGGAGGGTGTGGTGGCCGAGGGATGGGGTGCAGCGTTTTTTGGGGAGGGGGTGGACATGGGGGGGACTCAACTCCCCTGCCCGGGGACTTCCTTGCCCACTTGTGGGGTGGTGTCACAGTGGGGGTGAGGGCCGGAATAGCCATGTAGCTGTCCTTGGGTGACAGTTTGGCAGGGGAGCTAAGGGCAGTGGTTTTGGAGGAACTGGGTTGTGAGGACTGCAGACTATGACTGTGGCTGCGTGTCTGTCGTCTTCCCCCAGACCCTGTGGGTATGCCTACATCTCCCTGAGTGTGCGTACCAGGATGTGTGCGCTGTGCCATACTTGTGGGTGTGCTGGATGTGTCTGTTGGGGTGCGTGCCCGTGACTGTCTGGGTGTGCGTTGGGCAGGTATGGGAGAGGGCAGTGTGGATGAGTCCGGGGTAGGGGGGGGACAGAGCGCTGCAGGGCAGTAACTGCTGCCGTCAGTGAAGAGTCCATGGACCGCAGAATCCTGCGTTGGTCAGACATCGTTGCTGACATGCCCTCCATGAACGACACCACCTGTGTGAGCAGTCTAGTGTGGTCATGGAGGACATTCAGCATCGATGCCTGCCCAACCTGCAACTCCCACAGTATGTCCACAGACTCTTCACTGAGGGCAGCAGGGGTGACAGGGGCAGGGGGTGCGGTGCCTGGCATGAAGGAGACATGGTGGGACGCTGTACGGACAGGAGGGACGGGAGCAACTGGGAGGATGGAGATGGGAATGGAGGAGGCGGGGACAGATGAAGGGATGCTGCCAGTTGGTGTTGCAGCCTCCGCCTCCTCAGGGAGTTCAGCCTCGGACCCGTCGGCGTCGTAGCTGCTCTCGCCTCCAGACAGGTCCTCCAACTGACTCCCCTCGCCCTCCGTGCCACTGGCTCCTGCTGACTCCACAGCACTGGCGGCACAGTCGCTGGGTCCCTCCTCAAGGTCCATGCAGGTGTCTCCCTCGGTTTCGGTTGATGATGCTGTGGGCAAGGATAAGAAACCAAAATTCATCAGTCACCTGTATACATCTGACACATGAGCACAAAACAATTGGTCACAGTGCATATCCGGCGATGCATCATGAGTAACAGCTACATTACTCCGCACATATGTATGCCCTGTACTGCCCAGTTGGTAGACCCACTATGCCACTTGGACACCATGAAAAAAAGAACACACCAGGCCACAACTTGAATGAGAAATACACTGAGAAGCTAGTGTCTGTGAACCGGTGAGCACAGCAATACAATGAAGTCATGCCACCTCTTGTTTACCCTGAAAGAAAAAGTAGTGGTGAACCCAAGGTAAACTAACACACCTCAATACTCAAGGTGTCACCACACTCAGAGACCTGTAAGTACTTTGGAACACAAAACAAAAAAAATTTGTTACCTTGGGACTCACAATACTTTACACAATCGACATGTTTTGAATGTGGAAATTCACCATCTCGTGAAAAGAACACTCATGTGCCTGGATGAAATATGTCGCACAAGGCAGTGCACACAAAAGTACATTTACCCTGTCATTGAAGAAGCTGACACCTTTTCTAAGAAGCCACAGTTAGAAATAAATGGTGTTGCAGAAAGTACATATACATGTGCCCACGGAGGTCTTGATGTCTTGACACTCGTTAGTTCGTATCACCAACAACAAAGGAGTCTCATAAAATCCAGACCACTGTGGGAACATGTATATGGAGAATATGCAACACCAATTAATTCTAACAGTGGCTTCTTTGAAAAGGTGCCAGTGTGTTCAATGAAAGTGGAAATGCCGTTTGGTGTGCACTTCCTTGGGAGATATCTTTCATGAAGGTACATCATTGTTCTCAACACAAATCATCAAATTACCACATTTAAAACATGAAGAACTGTTGACAAGTGCTGTGAGTGCCAAGGTACAATTTATTTAGAGTAACAACTTGAATTATGTAATTTTTCACATGGCCATCCGTCACCTGCTTACACAGTTGGCTACACATATGAACTACTGCCTGTCATCTGGAGTGGCACACATGTCCACACCCAGGACAATGCATAAGCTAATGGGCCTGCAATTGGTTTAAAAAAAATGTATGTGCACAATACATGTTTGTAAAAAACTGACACAGGCTGCAAAGCACGAACATTAAGCACTGGCCACCATCACAGGGGCACTGCACGTTGATTTTCTGTACAGCCAATTCTCACACACAAGTCAGACCTGGCAATGAAAAATCAGGGTTGCACATGTATGCCCCTCCCGTACACCCCCCCATACCTGAGTCAATGTGACTGATACAGATCAAGAAGTGAAACCTCTTATTCAGGGTTACAATAACTGTGCTTGAAAACTTGCTTCATGGACACATCACCTCGTGGGGCTGGCAACACATATTTGTGACAAACAACCATCAACAGATTGTTGTGAATAGCCACACAGGCACTGCCCAGTGTGAGTATGCACAAGCAAAATGGTGTATCCCTGTCCAGTGGACACATGTAGCACACATTTGAAAAATACAAACTAGGCCAGGTAACAATGCCACTGAGGCAGACCTATGCTGAACCCACAGTGAATGTGCACAGTGTTGGATGACACACATGATTAGGAGGCCAGGGTGTCTCAGGGGACTGTAGTGGGCACACTGCTCCGTGGTCCTGGAATGAGCTGACTGTAACATGTTCAACCTTCATGGCACTATGCATATCTCCCACTCATGCACATCATGTCTGAGGACACAAGATTGGTCATGCATGCTGCAAGGGGGTTCAGTTGAAAGCTCACACTCCTATGTTGAGAATCATCATCAGTGACAACAAATATGGACCCCCAACATAGTGAAAAGGTCATGGCACAGGCAAGGTACCAACACAAGTCACAGACCACCCTCCAACATGATGCAGAACGCTATGTGCACTTAGATTTACTGGCACCCTAGATGACCATGTGCAAATGTGATTACACACAGACCAGGGGACACATGTCAAGGAGGGGAAGGGATGAAAAAGAGCCCCAGGTGACATTGGGGAACAGAAAATGCACTGCACATATCAACTCTGGGAGTGTATTCATGCGAAAGAGCACTTTCAAAAGCAGGCGACACATAACACGACCAAAAGCAATGTACCTACCCCCTCCTTGCTGCAGTCTCTCCTGTAACTGCCTATCGAGGTCAGGGAAGACCACCGCCAGAACACGTCTCATGTGGGGGGTCAGGCGTCGGCGGCCGCTGTGGGGGCGATGACTGTCGAGCCCTAGCTGGACCCGGGCATTCCACCGGGTCCAGCATCGGATGTCCTGCCACCTCTTGCACATCTGGGGCAGCTACCGACTATGCTCCCCCGCAGATCTCACGGCCCTGACGACGTTGTTCCAGATCACCCCCTTCTCGTAGGCAGTTACCTGTCAGGATGACAAAGTGACACTACATCAATACACCTGCTTCATGTCCCAGAGACACACATTAGAACATCTTTGAAATGTTGAACAGGGCATAGGATTCTGACATGAATTACCTCATTCACAACAAGAAATAGCCCTGTGTGCAAGCGCCAATGCACTACATGGCATTGAAAGTCAACAGGTGGCATGAGGGGTGCAACACACTCACTGATCATGCCACACACTGTGCAGCACATGCAACAGCAGGCTGATGGCCAGCATGTGCCAAGCAGTCACATGTCCCACTCCACTGACGCACCCTCAGCAGACTAGACAGACACACCCAGGCACAGATCACTCGCCTGTCATTGACAACAGCGGATACAACCCTCACTCTGCACATGTGCCATTTGCCAGTTGGGAGTCACAGGTGTCGTGCTAGCTCTGCAAGTCAGACAGAAAGCACGGCTTACTTGTCACATCAGATGGGTAGATCTGTTGCCTCCACCATGCAGCTGTGGTGCAACACTTCACATAGACACTCACCCACATGACAAGGAACATTAACAAACATCAATGTCCATGAGGCCGTACACATCATTTGGACACTCTCACCACAGGTCTACTCAACTCATACACATGTGTGGGTACAGTCTCCTATCATACCGGGGGGACCACTGAATCACCTCAGGACAACAGGAAAAAAAGCCACCAAGGATTTGCCAGGCTGAATGTGTCATGCACTATGCAGTGAAAGTCACTGTGAGCACTATGCAAGTGAGGAGTGTACACAGGAACTACATCATGCTCTGCATGAGAGCCATAAGCATGACCCCCCCGGGACACACCCTAAACAACATTGCATGTGTGTCCCACCTGGACACTATATTGACTGTCACACAACAGGTGCATAGGCAAAGGTAGTGGAGTCAGCACTCACCTGCTCCCCTGGTCTCCCATACAGGCTGGTGTACTGTGGGAGGAGGACGTCCAGCAAGGCCTCATTCTCCTCCAGGGTGAATGGCTGGGCCCTCTCCACAGCACGTGACATGGCCAGAGAAAGCAGAGACAGCAGCAGTGTTGTTGACTCTTGAGTTGTGCAGGCAAGTGCCCTCTCATGGGTTCTGGCTGCCCTATATCTGTCTTGCTGAGGGGCATTCATTTTGAGGAGTACATAGTGATTGGTCTGAATCATTTGCATCGTACATTTACTCCAATCCCTTTTAACATACACCAGTGACAGCATTTGCATCGTTCAAAATTTGAGCATCATGTCAAGTCAACAACCACTTTGCAACATTGTATTTTGTGGCCAACTGACTTTTCCAGGACACCTGATGGACAAATTTCAACTCGGTATCCATGACAACCAGCATGCATTTATGGCCTAACACTTGTCCCTTATGTGTCCCCTATGTAATTTTGAAATCCACACACAGGTACTGTGCGTTTCACACGTACCCCTATGGCACCTGTTGTACAGTGCATTTGACACGTACGTGTACGCACTAGTAGTACACGTACGTGTACTACTATTGCGATCCCCTTACGGTGTACTACTAGTGCGTACAGGTACGTGTACTACTATTGCGATCCCCTTACGGTGTACTACTAGTGCGTACAGGTACGTGTACTACTATTGCGATCCCCTTACAGGTACGCACTAGTAGTACACGTACGCACTAGTAGTACACGTACGTGTACTACTATTGCGATCCCCTTACGGGTATGCACTAGTAGTAGACGTATGTGTACTACTAGTGTGTACAGGTACGTGTACTACTATTGCGATCCCCTTACGGGTACGCACTAGTAGTACACGTATGTGTACTACTAGTGCGTACAGGTACGTGTACTACTATTGCGATCCCCTTACGGGTACGCACTAGTAGTACCCGTACGTGTACTACTAGTGCGTACCCGTAAGGGGATCGCAATAGTAGTACATATACCTGTACGCACTAGTAGTACACGTACTTGTACTACTAGTGCGATCCATGGGTATGCAGTACACGTACATGTACTACTAGTGCGTACCCGTAAGGGGATTGCACTAGTAGCACATGTACGTGTACTACTAGTGCGTACCCATAAGGGGATCGCACTAGTAGTACACGTATGTGTACTACTAGTGCGTACAGGTAGGTGTACTACAATTGCGATCCCCTTACGGGTACGCACTAGTAGTACACGTACGTGTACTACTAGTTCGTACAGGTAGGTGTGCTACTATTGCGATCCCCTTACGGGTACGCACTAGTAGTACACATACGTGTACTACTAGTGCGATCCCCTTACGGGCACGCACTAGTGGTACACGTATGTGTACTACTAGTGCGTGCCAGTAAGGGGATCGCACTAGTAGTACACGTACGTGTACTACTAGTGCGTACCCATAAAGGGATCGCACTAGTAGTACACGTACGTGTACTACTAGTGTGTACCTGTAAGGGGATCGCAATAGTAGTACATGTACCTGTACGCACTAGTAGTACACGTACGTGTACTACTATTGCGAACCCCTAACGGGTACGCACTAGTAGTACACGTACGTGTACTACTAGTGCGTACGCGTAAGGGGATCGCAATAGTAGTACACGTACGTGTACTACTAGTGCGTACATGTACGGGTACGCATTTTACACGCTTACAATGGTAATACAGGCGTACACATGCCAGGAAGGGAGGGCTACCAGTCACACAAGGATGTACATCAAGCACTTGTCATTGCATACTTTCATGTGCAGGCCCTAGGTGTGTTAGCCAGTGATATTGCCCAGGTCATCTCATCTAGTTGCACAATTGATGTGTGATGACCTGTGGACACATGTCATGTTTGATGGGGCACTATATGGCACACATCACCTTGACACTTGCCACATGTGTGTCTGTAGTCCAACTGTGTCATGCACAGCAGCAGTGGGATGGCACAGTCATCAACACCCGCACCTGTCTCCTGATGCCAGGGACAGGGACACTCTATCAACTGACCTGTCACGATCAGCGTGCCCCTTTGGGACTATGTCAGGTGTGTGTCATGTGTTCCCATGAGCTTGATGTCAGTGTCCCGTCAACTGCATCTGCTGTTGGTGCATCCAACAGGGGTCTGTGTGGAGATGGGCATGAAACACATCTACGCACACCATGCCACATGTGGATTCACACAGCTGTAGGGTCTGTGTGCATCGGACATCATGTTTTCCCACTCACACATGTGTGCGCTGTCTCAATGGTTGTGTCTTTGTGTTTTGACATGTACCCCTTCACCGCACTGTGTTTGATATGTACATTTGACATTCCATGTGACCTGTGCGTGTGCCTTTCAGTCAGCTGTCTGGATGAGATGACATCCTTCCAATGCAGCTATGTGGTTGTGTGTCACTCTGGTGATATCTGTGGCTCGTCACTCAGACTGGCCCCCAAATCATTTCAGGGCATGTCATGTTGGCGTGACAATCAACAGGTGTATCTGGCTTTTTGTAGGAGTGCCAGCAAGCTGGCATATGTGTCCGGTATGTATTGCACACACCCGACTCCATAGTTACCTGATGTGTATTAGCAGTGTAGCATGTGCTATGTTCATTGATATTGATATTAGTAGACTCTCAATCTTCATTCTTACAAACAATGTCTTGCAGGGCACTGCCTGTCCCAAGACCAATGCCAGACTTGGGTGCCATGAGGGAACGTACCTGCATCCGATGTTACAGATTCACTCAACAGTTGATTGAGAACTTGACCGACAGGCTGGCACCACACCTCCAACCGCGACACAGGTATCCTACTGCGCTAACCCCAAAGATGAAGGTGATGGCAGCCCTACATTTTTTTGCCACAGGTACATTTCAATTCACCATAGCTGATGTTGGTGGCATGTCACAGACAATGTTCAGCCGTGTCCTGCGTGATGTTTTAGCACCCATGTTGGAGCACCTTGATGAATTCATCACATTTCCTACTCCTGAGGAGTTGACAGATGTCAAGGGGGATTTCTATGCCCTGGGAGGGATGCCCCATGTCATTGGGTCCATTGATGGTACACATGTGGCTTTGGTACCACCACAGGCACAGGAACAAGCCCATCGCAATAGAAAACATTACCACTCGAAAAAATGCCCTTGTGGTGTGTCTTGCTAACATGCTTATTTCCCATGTCTGTGCACGTTTTCCAGGATCAGCATATGATGCCTACATCATGAGGCGTAGCAGGGTGCCACAAATGATGCTGCGGCTGCACAACGAACAAGCATGTCTTGTTGGTGGGTATACTCTGTTTGTCCTGTGTGTTGCGGTATCTTTGGCTCTTACGGCATCTCCTAACCCACTTTTTTACATGATGTTTCCATGTAGGGGACTCTGGATATCCCAACATGCCATGGCTAATGACACCTCTCCGCAACAGCTGCAGATCACAGGTACAACAATGCACACGGGCAGACCAGGCGAGTGATTGAGAGGACGTTTGGCCTCCTGAAGAGCCGATTCTGGTGCCTGGACAAGACAGGCGGGTCCCTCCCTTATGCCCCGGAGAAGGTCTGCCGAATCTTCCTCGTGTGCCGCATGCTGCACAACATGGCAGTTGAGAAGGCAGTGCCACTCATCCTGGATCCGAATGAGCAGGAACATCCACCTGTGGAGGATCAAGGGCTTGCTCACGAAGCTAGTGATGACGAGGAGGATGAGGATGATATCCGGAGTCAGCTCATACGCAACGTCTTCTCATAATGGTGAGTCACTAGGTATGAGTGTGCAAGCTTGTAGCATTGAGTGGCATGTGTTGCAACGTGTGTGTCCAGCTGACTGAATGCAAAGTGACTTGGATGTGTGTTCTGATGTGTCACTCGAGTGATGATGTCATGCCACACAGTTTTGCGGAGAGACTTTCTTTGCAATTTACATGTGTCAAACATAGTTCATGTTTGGTAAATGTCCATGTGTGCGGTGAGAATTGTTTTAGGTGACTTCTTGTGTGTCTGTAATTCCCAGGTATTTTGCGCCTGTTGTCTGCTCGTGTCAACGTTGTCCTCCTGCTATTCCTCATGAGGATTGCAACGTGTGCTGAATCAGCGTTCCATGCACGAACATGTAGAAAGGTCAGTCTTGGTAAGGTTTACAGCAAGGATTTTTTGTGGTGGTAAGGGTTTGGAATATGTGGGGACTGCTTCTGTGCATGTTGTGGTACCATGCATACATGTTTTCTCACCATGGAGCATATAACATGTAGCATCACTCCCATGACATGATAGTCACCCTTCTTGACAGTCACCTGTAGTGGAGTGTGGCGTCAGATGAAGGCATCAATGTGTGTAAACCTTGCCTCTGAAACATTGCAGATGCTACGGGTGGACATAGTGGGGGACATCACAACAACAGGCTCCATGGAGAATTGCAGCCTCTCTGTGTGCAGCAGGATGTGTTTGGCTCATCCCCTGAACTTGTGTGCCAGTTCACTGGGATTTACATAATCCGTGTTGTGAAGGGGGTGTCCAGCGTATGTCCCACATGTTCTGTCAACTGGCCTGTGAGTCTGTTAATATGGATGCATATCCCTTTTTGTGTGTATGTGGAATAAAGGTGTTCAGCACAATCCAAAGTGCCTCATCTCTGTCACTGCAGCTCTCTTGACAGTTTGCATGCGTCATCTATTCAGACCTTGTCTTTGTGTGCCACTTTTTGCCTAATTTCTAACCACTTTCGCCTGCTGCTGCCTCACCTGCGGCACCGCCCCACCGAGTGCCATGATTCTACAATCCCCACGCCTCAAAAATGCTTTGCCCTTCCCCCTCAACCCATTCGAAATGAAGGCAGCAGCTTTTCTGTGCCACTGTAGCCCCAGCGCCGTGCCAAAGGCAGGAACGTCTGCGCCTGCAACATGCACAGTGCACGACCCTCTAGTCTTTGCATGACCCACGTCACACAACAGGCTCATGCTGCAGCCACTCTCCAAGCAATGTCATCGTGACAATCATCCTCCTGCTATCAGGCAACCCCTAAGCACACACACGACACCTTCGCATGCTGAGTGTGCTACTCCAACTGCCTACACAGCGCTGCCCAGCCTACAATACCCTGTCAGAACAACCAGGTAATGTGCCTCCTACTCCACACCCGCTCCGTCCACCAGCACGCTATTGGACTCTGTTACCTCCTCAACACAACAGCCCCACACATCACCTTCATAACAGTAACCTGGACAAAAGCATCCTCAGCACATGAAGTCTTCATTACCATCTCAGACGGATACAAGATCACCAGCAGGGACGGCAACACCAATCCCGGGGGATGAATTGCTATTTATTCACAAGTACACCCTCAGAGTCATAAATCCGGGTTTGCAGCAACTCCATGGCAACCCTCAGTGTAACACCCCTCTACAGATCTGCAGGCCTACATCCACTATTCCGCTAAGCCATCAACAAGTACATCTGCACACACGCCCTCACATCCACCGGCTACATGTGGCTGGGGGCCAGTAACTTCTTGCTGGAGGGGAACCACACCGCCATCCATCATTGGTCCATCAACATTTGAATCCACGTCTCCGGCAAGCAACACACTGCCCCACACCCCGCTACCGATCCCCCAAAGATCCTTGATGTAAGTCACCACAGACAAGCTGTGTGGGACACTCAAAACAACACCCCAGCCACACCCTGCAACCTCACGCACTGGATCAGCAACTGATCCAACAATCTTGCCACATTGACGGACTTTCCTGTGAAGCACAACAACAGTTAAGACACCTGGGACAAGGCAGACCTACTGGACTCCTACAGACTTAGCCAGACTCTTGTGCAAACCTTGCAACACAAAGCGCTATAATTTGCCTTACAGCCCTGGTAAACACCACACACAGCCATCATCATATCATCAGCAAGGACAAGTGGAGATCCTTCAGATAGTGCCGAGACACCCAAACACAAGACATCAAGGATCTCATCAGCATTGTGAGGGAACTGACAGCAGATCTCCATCCAAGACACCCCACCCTTGCAAGGCAGATCACATCCCTTGCAACTTTGTACCACTGCAAGCTCATGGGCATACACGACAGCCTTGACACCCAGAGGCAGACAGCACTATTATCCGCAGGACAAACCCCCATCAGGTTATGGACTCCCATCAGCAGCAATGACACAACCTGGCTCATGTGCAACACACACTCTGGCTCTCCATCAGGCCCCTTCCCACACAACATCTAAACCACATCATTCCACTTTCTTGAAGCCCACGTCCAGCGCGTCCTGAATGTCTCCTTTGAGTTTGCCACATTCCATGGGTGCAGGAGGCAAGCAGAGACCCAGGCCCTTCTTAAACAATGGACGGCAGTACCACAGGATCTCCTGGTACATCACCCTGCTTCCCTACCCAGCAAATGTCATCAGGAAGACACTCAAAAAGCAAATGACAATTTTCCTTCATGCAACCATCTCCAGGCAACCGACACCAGACCATTTTCCACAGTAATCACACCACTGCAACCGGTAGCATTGCCACCACCAACGACAACTTTGCCATGCTCAACAATGGTGAGGCCACCACCCTTGACCTCTCAATGGCATTCTACACCATGTGCTACCACACTGTCAGCTCACACATCTCCAACACTGGTATCCAGAGGAGGGCCCAGGGTTAAATCAGAAAGTCGCTCACGAGCAAGGCCCAGGGAGTCTGCCTCCACCCTGCAACATGTAGTACACTGGGGTCATCTGGCCCATGCCACATGGCTCTTCTCTCAGCGTGATGATCTTCAATGTCTCCATGACCCCCCTCTCCACCATCACATGCACACACGACCTCATCATCATCTCGTATGCCATTGACACCCAGCTGCTCCTCAAACTCACCAAAGACCCAGCCATTGCCAGATCCAAACGTCAAGAAGCCATGAGATCCGTTGAGGAATGACTGAACATCAGCCACCTGAGGCTGGACTTGGACAGGACAGAGATCATCATCTGAGGACTGTCCCCTTACAGCTGGGTCAACTCCTTGTGTCCCACTGGTCTGTGCACCGCACCAGCACCCAGTGGCCCTGCACGCAAGCTGGTGCTCATCATGGACCCATCGCTCACAATTACCTTGCAACTCACCACCATCTGTACCTCATGCTGCAACACCCTCCACATGCTGCAAATGACCCACAGATGGATCCACTCCAAGGCAAGACAGACCGTCCCCCTGGTCCACGACACCAGCCGGCTCAACTACAGCACCGGCCTCTACGGAGAACAACAGCAAAACTGCAGGAGAAGTTGTCCACATTCAGGGTGCGTCCGCACACCTCATCTGCAACATCCCCCGCCCCAGCCACATCACTGTCCACCTGAGATAGGTACAATGGCTCACTGTGTGCTGCAGGATCACCTTCAGACTCCTCAACCACACTCAGGAGGTAGTCCACAACCCCAGACCCAACACCGACCTTGGGTGTCTGTCATCCAACACCCCATTGGCCCAACTCCATGCTGCCCACCTTGCCCTGGCCACCATTCATCACATCCACATAAAAACTGCATGCAGGAGATAGTTCTCCCACCTCGCCAAACAGACCAGGGACTCCCTCCCCGGGCACATCAACATGACCCATGACCTCTACACCTTCATGATACTCTTCCAAATTGGTCTGTCTGAGCAGTATTGCAAGCACCCCCTCAGCAGCTTGAGGCCATCACGGGTGAGTAATGGGCTCCATGTCTGTATTTTGTGAAACATTGTGACCCATGTGTGTCCTCGACCAGAATCAGATCCAAGTGTATGGATTGCTGGAGTTTGTTCCACACTCAGGCATACTTTGACATATCCCCACACGTATGTTGTGGACTCATGCTAAATGACTGCAACATAAAATTTCATGTCTTAATTTTTTATTTATAGCTCTGGGGAGTGATTTGTGCACAGAAAAAGGTGCTATGCAGGGACCATATAATCCAAAGTTCACAGGGGGAGATGGGATCCTTGGCATTTGAAGTCATCAGAGTCCAGACCACAGTGTTTGGCATCATTGGTCAGACTGTGACCAGCAAGTCCATGTGGCAGATGATGTCAGTCAATGAGGTGATGCTGTCGCACATGAAGGCCAGGTGCCAGGCCAGGTGACCTGGGAGATGTGGATGGGCCGCTGCCTCTCATGGTCTTTTCCGTGGACGACCCACCTTCCTCGCGGGACCCTCAGATGCAGGCCTTGACGATGCTTGGGACGCTCCGTTGGACGAATCCTCCTCCTCCTCCCTCCCTGTGGCTGCTGGTGGTCTGTACCTGGTGGCACAGGGAGCGTTGCCCATGTTGTCGGCGATCTGACGGAGTGAATGGCTTATGTCCCTTTGCACCACCAGGAGCTCAGCCAGTCTTTCCTCCATCCATCCTTGGTGTTCTTGTTGACTGGCGTGTTGCTCGGCCTGCTGGTTCTTGATTAGGCCTGGGCCAAAATTCCGTTCCGTTCGCGGAAATTGCGGTAATGTCAAAATTTCCGCATTCCGCAGCTTAGCGATAATTTGTTTCTTGCTCGCGCTGTAAAATAATACATTCTCGCATGCGTGCAATCACCTTACCTGAATCCCTGCGTTCGCCGACAAGTTTTCCCGATCCGGTCGCGTTCTCCACGAGATGTTGGATTGTTGGTAGCCATTTGCGCTGTCTCGCAACAGTTTGCGCCCGCAGTAACGTCATGCGTTGCGCAATCACGTCTTTCTTCTCGCGGTCATGCACCACGAGACAAGTGAAAACAAGATGGCCGCGCCCGCGAGCAACCGCATGGGTAAGTTGGCGAGCCGCGACCACGCAGAAAATACCGCGAACGGGCGGTAAAAAAACTTCCGCATCTTCACGATATTTCCGCGTGTTTGCGGAGATTTTTAACATTTTTGCGATAATTTGCGAAAGTGAATTTCGCAAATTCCGCCCACCCTATTCTTGATCTCTGTGAGGGTCACCACTACCTGGCTGAACTCCCTGGTGTCACGCCGGTATGCCTACATGATGTTGTGGATGTGTGACATACCGGTCCCTTCAGCTGGCTGGTCAGGTTCTCGCCTCCGCCGTCCTCCACTCCCACCACCCCTGCCCACATGAGCCTGGCCTGCCGTTATGGGCACATCGGGTCTACGGGACCCCTGAGGGATGGCAGTGGTGGTGTTGTCTGCCTCCTCCTGTGAGGAAATATGAATTTTTATGGTCAATTGTGTCCCCTATCTTAGACCCCAACGGCTCCATGTACATGCTACAAGTACATGTATGTTCCCTCCAGTTCCAGCTATGAAGACGCAAATACATGTGCGTCCAACGTCAACATATCTTCTTTCAGATCCGCCATGAATGGGTCAAATATCCCATTCCTAAGTGTGATTGGCCACCGACTTTATATGGTTCACTTTTCTAGTTTTACAGTTCAGGCGAGTAGGCCCTGAATTCTGTCATCAAGCCTTTTCCTGCTTCTGCCTCTGAAATGCTCCAGCCTGGACTTGCATCCGTATCCATGAACTTTGTCCTACTCCCTGCGCGGCTAGCGGTGCCTGACGCGGCCTGTTGCCTGCCAAAAAACTGTATTCAGCCTTCAAGTTATCTGCCCCGCTCCTCATCCAATGCATTCCTGTCTAGTAGTTTAGGTAAACATCCTTCCAGCTACCGAGCAAAGAGCTTGGCCTCGCTGTATTTATGCAAGTAATTCATAGCCCCTGTTACCATGGAAGATTCCTGCCCCCTCGCATCTCATGTAGACACATAGACGCTTGTACATACACTAACAGTCAGTATAGAATAGATTCCGTCCGAGAAACCTTTCCTTCTGGATAACACAGTTCCTTAAACAAAGATATTAGATACGATTTGGGATTAGGTTGACCTGACCCCCCAGACTTTTGTCTCCACATGTAGAGCTAAATGTCAATTCCCCTTCACCCTCTAGTTGCACGTCAATCACACGTCATGCGGCTGCGCGCGCATCTCTGCCAAATATTTCTGCTGACACTGCATGACAGTTAAGGATCCTGCCCTTGATGTAATTGACATACAGACACATGCTACACCAGAAGAAATAAAGAAATGGACTGAATTAGGAGGGATCCAAACGGATCAAGGATGGATGACGAAGGGAAAATCTATATGGTTTCTCCCCGACTCAATGGTTCAAGTCATCATTAACACAATACATAGTCCAGCGCACCTAGGAGAGAAAGCTATGTTAGACAGCATTCAACACATTTGGTTCAATAAACACTTGCGAGCAGCAGCTAAACAGAAAGTACGTACCTGTATGATTTGTTGTCAGTTCAATCCAGGAAAAAGCGTACCTGTAGACCAGGGTGGATTTCAACCCCCCGATCACCCTTTTGAAGTCCTCCAGATGGATTATATCCAGATGGAACGATGTCGAGGATTCAAATATGTCCTCGTAGTTGTATGCGCTCTTTCCCGATGGACAGAGGCGTATCCCGTCTCAGATTACACTGCCCCGACTACTGCCAAACAGTTAGTTCGAGAATTCTTCCCACGGTACGGTTTGCCCCGTGTCGTGTACTCAGATAATGGCCAACCGTTCTCATCCGAGCTAATGAAACATGTTTCACTTTTGTTAGGCTATCAATGGAAATTCCACTGTGTCCGACATCCCGAGGCAGCAGGTCTCGTGGAGCGGCATAATCAAACTTTGAAAATTAGACTGTCCAAAGTATGTAGAGAGAAAGGTGTTGACTGGATAGTAGCTTTACCAGTTGCGCTCTTTTACATGAGAATGGTAGCACACTCTCGAACAGGGCTATCCCCGTATGAGGTGATCTTCGGTAGACCACCAAATATGTGGGGGACGCCTATACCCCGTAAAATAACTGATGTTGATTGTAATATGCTGACAGATTATCTGGCTTCCTTGATGTCTGCACTACAATCTTGTCGTTCACAGGTAGCTGCAGCTTTTCCTGATAACACTGAGGTGAAGCCCCATGACGTGGTGCCGGGAGACCTGGTACTGATCAGGAACTTCGACAGAAGGAACCCGCTGGAGCCTCGCTGGCAGTCGCCTAAACTCGTCTTATTAACCACGAGGACAGCTGTGAAGATTGAGGGACGTAAAGGGTGGTTGCACTCGAGCCATATCAAAAAATTTCATGGACTATCATCCGACTTAAATCATCAGCCCTGCATTCCCTCACAGACTGACTCAAAACTTCCCCTGGTTGAAAAAACTGAACAAGAAAACTATAAACTGAAACTAAGGTCTAGCAAGTCAGACAATTTGATTGTTTAAGTCCTCTCCAAGGTGAATCGGTTGAATTTGTCTCTGACATGTATTCTCTAGACCAAAATAGAGAGAGAAATAGACAGAAACAGCTAAAAAAATATGCGTACTATAAATCACTTCGTAGTCACTGCATAGTGACATTGTTAATTATGTTTTTTCTAAGTCTTCTGATTATCATTGCCAGTATATTATTACACATGTATTACCCTATTTCCAAGCATGCTTTCAATGTTACTGCCGAACATTCTTTTAGCGAACTACCCCCGCATGAGTTGTCCTATAGATTTGCGCTGCGCAACAACACATTCATTAGTATGTTACATCATTCCCATCAGACCAGCAATGCTACAAATTGTTGGATATGTGGCCGACTCCCTCCCTATCAGAAATACAAGGGAGTTCTGCCTCTCTTTCCGTATCCATTCACCCACAATGGCTCCTGTGGAGCATGGTTTAGTTTGATTAATTCCCTAGATTCAAACTCAGTAGTTTATCAAGACAACTGGGTTTGGGGAAACTTGAACCTAGTTTTACTTAAAGTCTGCTACCCTAACAAGGAGGGACTTCCCAAAAGAACAGGAACTGATCTAGAAAATGAAGTATACGGATTAGGTAACTTTACACTTAATCTCATGATCCTGAATGTTGAATCCGAAGCTACACCAATCTTGCCCGCTATGTCAGTATTTCCAGTTAGAGGCGAATTATGTGTAAGAAAGAATGGTTCAATTCATATGGGCCATAGTAAATGTACCACTGTAATAGAATTCAGTGATAAAGGCAAATCTACGTTTAGAGCTTCTCGTCATTCCTACTTCATCTGTGGTCACACTGCATACATACGCCTACCCCTAGATTGGGATGGTACCTGTTACATTGCATTCCTTCTGCCACCTGTTTTCCTAGCCCCGCCTGATTACCATAGGAATACCCATTTAGTACACAATAGACAGCAGAGAGATCTCCCGATTGTCGACTACACCGAAACAGCATGGGAGCAATACACAGATTTCAATAAAGGTTTCTTTCCCTACATAGGTACAGTCACTAATAGTAAGTTGATACGTAGATTAACTAGAACCCTTGAAGCAGTAGTGAATGAAACTACTTCCGCCTTAGGCAACTTAACAGAGGAACAGTCTGCGATGCGGATTGTTGTTCTTCAAAATCGTCTTGTCCTTGACGTCATCCTGGCCGATAGGGGCGGAGCTTGTAGGGTCATCGGATCAAGTTGCTGTGTTTTCATACCAGAAAACACGCCGTCAGTATATAAAGCCATAACTCGACTTCATAAGATCGTAAGCCAGATACACCAGAATCCAGGCACCTGGACTTGGTCCGGTTGGTTCTGGAGCGTGTTGTCAGCCTGGGGATGGAGAATCCTATCTTTCCTAGGTATTGGCTTTCTCATTCTATTCAGTTGCTGCTTGTGTCTACAATGTGGGCCAGCGATTTGTGGTCTGTGTGCCACATCGTGTATCCCGCCTTCGACTTTTCACTCAAGATCCCGGAAGAAGAAAGAAGAACAAATGATGCTATATGAACAGATTGATGGATTGATGAAGATGGATATTTCATAAGGGTCCGTAGGGGACAAGGAGGGAATGAGGAAATATGAATTTTTATGGTCAATTGTGTCCCCTATCTTAGACCCCAACGGCTCCATGTACATGCTACAAGTACATGTATGTTCCCTCCAGTTCCAGCTATGAAGACGCAAATACATGTGCGTCCAACGTCAACATATCTTCTTTCAGATCCGCCATGAATGGGTCAAATATCCCATTCCTAAGTGTGATTGGCCACCGACTTTATATGGTTCACTTTTCTAGTTTTACAGCTCAGGCGAGTAGGCCCTGAATTCTGTCATCAAGCCTTTTCCTGCTTCTGCCTCTGAAATGCTCCAGCCTGGACCTGCATCCGTATCCATGAACTTTGTCCTACTCCCTGCGCGGCTAACGGTGCCTGACGCGGCCTGTTGCCTGCCAAAAAACTGTATTCAGCCTTCAAGTTATCTGCCCCGCTCCTCATCCAATGCATTCCTGTCTAGTAGTTTAGGTAAACATCCTTCCAGCTACCGAGCAAAGAGCTTGGCCTCGCTGTCTTTATGCAAGTAATTCATAGCCCCTGTTACCATGGAAGATTCCTGCCCCCTCGCATCTCATGTAGACACATAGACGCTTGTACATACACTAATAGTCAGTATAGAATAGATTCCGTCCGAGAAACCTTTCCTTCTGGATAACACAGTTCCTTAAACAAAGATATTAGATACGATTTGGGATTAGGTTGACCTGACCCCCCAGACTTTTGTCTCCACATGTAGAGCTAAATGTCAATTCCCCTTCACCCTCTAGTTGCACGTCAATCACACGTCATGCGGCTGCGCGCGCATCTCTGCCAAATATTTCTGCTGACACTGCAGGATTGTCTTATGGATCCACCCACTTGTGACATCATTTTAAATGACGTTTCTAGTATACGCCTGTATTTACGCCTATTTTCATTACGTATGTGTATTCTTATCTGTATTATCAGCTGTCACGCCTCCTGCATCTGTCTTAATGCAATGATTTTCATATATATATTTACTTGTCAATAATGTATTGCCTATCCCTTCCTGAACCTTCGTGGTGATGGAATAAGATTGCCTAGTTCGAACTATGATTCCTTTGTAAGGAATAAAACCCTTTTCAGAACCTCTAATACCACGGATTCTGCCTCTTATTTTAACTGAGTTATTCTTACTAGACTTTACCGCATAAAAATAGTACAGGTAATTTGAATATTTACCACACCTGGGTGCCCGCCGCACCTTGTCCCTCCTGGTCAGACTGGCTCAGTTGTTCACTGCGGGCAGGGCTCCTCGGTGTCTCCTGGGATGTGGCAGGAATGGGGGCGGTGGTTGGCACAGATGTTCCTGAACCAGGTTCTGCAGGGGCTTGGACACCAGAGGGTCCAGGTCGGCCGGGGTCATCCACGGAGTGTTGAGAGGCATCGCTGCCAGTGGGATCAGGTTCCTCCCGAACTGTGACTGTGATTCTTCCCCCCCATTGTTGGGGGGATATACATCACGTTGCCCTGTGTGTGAGAGACAGACAATGTTAATGCTGTTTCATGCAACATGTATGTTTCATACACATTCAAGTTGGCACTGTTCCTCCAGGTAGTTGTATGTGCCGAGCATTCTCCTCAATGTTCACTTGTGGATGGGTATGTTGCGGGGGACAGATTGATATGTTCTCCTGAGTCTTTGACATGTCGATTTGTGGCTTGGATGCTTCTTCGGCTATGTATTGGTCTTGTTGTGTTGCATGTCCATTGTGACAGTGGGTAAATCCATTGCCTGTCCTGGTGGTGTCTGCTTGTGTGTGACAGGGCCTGCTGTTGGGTGTAGTGTGATTTGGCCCTGGGGCTCTCAGGTGATGTAGCTGTCCCCCCATGGAGCATGCTGCCATGACACTGAGTGTGAGTTCCTGTCCTAGATATCTGACATTGTTGTCTTGGTGTTTGTGTTTGCAATGGTCACAGGAGGGCCTTGTGCTGCCTACACCAGGGCCAAGTGTTAGCTATCTTGTCAGTACTTTCCCAATCCCTGTGCATTGCGCATGGTGCATGGGTATGTAGCTGGGCCATATGGGATGAGGGCAATTGTGTCTGATTTATGATTCAAACATGCGTTTTGTGCCACCCACCCTCCCAGCATACAGGACATCCATTCTTGGGTTGGTGCTTCATGAAGCATGGGACATAGCATGGCCCTGCTTTCTCAATGGGGCATACACATGTTATTGGCATTAGCGTAGTTTTTGACTGTGGTTCTGGCCGGTGATGGCTTGGGGGTAGTTGCGTGCATTTGGTGTAGTTGGGGTGTGGATGCCATTACCCCATGTTACGTAAGTTGTTTGTGTACTCACCAGGCTCTGCAACTCCTTGGAGTCCATGTACTCCCACCGGCAGAAGCATGGCCATCACCTTCTCCTCCCAGGGATGGTAATGTACTGGTCTGCGGGGCGCACCACCTCCAGTGATGTTGCTCTGGGCGTAGTCATCATTAATTTTGCGCTTGACCGCCCTCCGCAGATCGTACCACCTGGCTTGGCATTCATTCCTGGTCCTTCTGATGGGTGCAACAGCATTCACCCTATCGACAATCCTCTGCCACAGGCGTGATTTTTCAGCAATGCTGGTCTGTCTGACCAATGTTCCAAACAGCTTTGGCTCGACTCTGATGACTTCATTGACAAGGATCTCCAGCTCCTCCCCTGTGAACTTTGGATTCTTGTCTGTGGGCATAGTGTAGGGTGAGGGTGTGGATGGTTGTGGGTGTGTGGGTCTGAATGTGACGGTGTGGGTGTGAATGTGTAGAGGGGGTATGTGTGAAGGAGGTTGTGTGAAGGTGTATATGTTAAGGTGGATGGGTGCAGTTGTTGGTGTGTGCTCTCTAGCTGCAGTGGCCCTTTTTATTGGTCCATTTGTGGGTGTGGCTCAGTTTGAATTTTTGGTGGTTGTGTTATAAGGGGTGGTTGTGAGTTTGCCCCTCTGTTTGCCTGTTTGGATGTGTCCAGGTCAGTCCTTTCCATCTTTTGTGCAGTGTAGGCGTGTTTTGTGGTGTTGTGTGAGTCGAATAGACCCTCCTTGTGCTGTTTTACAGTGTCCGTGGTTCAGTACGGTACAGGGGTACGAGTCGTACAGACACACACCCCCATGCGTTGTGTATGTACGGTGCATACACTGCCATTGCTATGTACGCTGTGTACACCGCCATTGCTATGTACGGTGCGAACACCCCCATTGCTATGTACGGTGCGTACACCGCCATCGCTTATGTACGGTGCGTACACCGCCATCGCTATGTACGGTGCGTACACCGCCATCGCTTATGTACGGTGCAAACACCCCCATCGCTATGTACGGTGCGTACACCCCCATTGCTATGTACGGTGCGTACACCGCCATCGCTTATATACGGTGCGTACACCCCCATTGCTATGTACGGTGCATACACCGCCATCGCTTATGTACGGTGCGGACACCGCCATTGCTATGTACGGTGCGTACACCGCCTTCGCTTATGTACGGTGCGTACACCCCCATTGCTATGTACGGTGCATACACCTCCATCACTTATGTACGGTGCGTACGCCGCCATTGCTATGTACGGTGCGTACACCGCCATCACTTATGTATGGTGCGAACACCCCCCATCGCTATGTACGGTGCGTACACCCCCATTGCTATGTACGGTGCGTACAACCCCATTGCTATGTACGGTGCGTACACCGCCATCGCTTATGTACGGTGCGTACACCGACATTGCTACTGTACGGTGCGTACACAGACATTGCATATGTACAAGTCATTCCCCGTGTACGGGACGGACGTTTTCCGTACAAATCGTAAATCGGAAAGCCTGTCCGGATCGTACTAGTACGGTCGGACTGCATTTTTACGATTCGTATGGAAAAGTGTCTGGGTACGTCTCGTACAACTTTTCCCGATCTGATTCGTATGGATAGGGCTAATCCGTATGTACTTTTTCTCGTACAGATCGTACTTCACGGGTCGGACGCGACTTGTACGATTCGTATGGAAAAAAATACGGATACGAGTCGTACGGGAAAAAAAATTACAGGATCGGAATCGGCCCCTAAATGTGTGAACAATGCTAAACATGATGCAAATTAAAAAAAGATGGTTCATAAACTCAGCCCATTCAGCAGACGTCATTTAAAAAATGCACGTAAATGTTGCTGCATGTTAGCAGAAATCGGAATTTCAATTTGAGAGACACACTATGAGCACTCTATTAGAGCCAGGTAGGAGACCACTTAGGGGGAAATTCACAAGGACTTATATCTGATTTATCTCCACCTTAACGCATCAAAAGTGGAGATAGATTTAACACCCCATTCACAAGCTGGTGCAAACTGCAGACAACGCCAGTCTTCCTGTGATAACTGCCCCAAAATTTATCTCCACGGTGGACACCACCAACTAACCCTAATGAGATGCAGAGTAGGCATTCCCGTGTAAAAACACACGAAAAAGCCACAAGACCACTTTCACAACGAACTGCCAGACCTGCGAAGCGAACCAAAAACAAGCGATAAGCCACGGTAGCACCAGGGATTTATAACCTGCCTTTTGCTGGTGCTAAGCAGGACGACTACCCACAGCATTAAAGGGAGCCCAGCAAAGAGCCACTTCTGAAGACCCACAGATGCCATGGAGACAATGATCATGCAGCTCCGACACCCATGAGGGCCACAACACCCACCGCCACCACCCCCCGGACATACACATACCGTGCACGACACAAGAGCCACAAAAAGTGCATGATGATGCACATTGTCAATAAAAAACACACATGTGTGGCGAGAAGAATGAGAAAGAGTCAAACAGCACTGATGTTACAACCAAAAACATTACTGAAATACAACACAAAACACCAATGCGGAAGACTCCTGTCGGGTCCGTCAGGGACAATCTCGACGTCAAAGCCTGGAAAATAAAGCACAAAATCAGGACGTGGATCATGCGCACATCAAAGGAGCCCGAAAAACAGAGAAGGAAAGAAAGCCAGAGAGAGAAAGTGAGGGAAGGAAAAGAAGGGAGAGAGAGAGAGAGAGAGAAGGGAGAGAGAGTGAGAGAGAGAGAAGGAAAGGAAGGGAGCTAGAGAGAGACACTGCCGCTCCTGCGCGTCTGTGACATGCTGACAACTAGACCAGTGTCCTGCACACCACCAGCGAGTACGCCTGCGACAGGTAGCTATGTGGACCCCCCCTCGGAGCGTAAGTGGAGTGGTCTGGCCTGGCGTACACCGGACCAGTGCAGAGCTTGCAACACTGACTCGGGGGCTCTGGGCGTGGTTCAGTCCAAGGAAGTGACTAATGCGTGTATCCCTGTTGTAGTGTCCACGGCACCCGGAACACAATAGGCAATGTAGCACACTGTGACTGGCATTCCACTAGATGAGCATCATCGACGTAAGGAGAATCACTGTCCCTACATTCATCCACACATTCATACATGAATGATGAAAGACATGACACAGCAGTGCGTAACTGGATGTTTATGGCACAGCCAGTGGAGTTTTACAGCTGGAGCGGTACAGGGACATGCCAAGCACACTTCACAATATGGGCCCGTGGAGGGCCAGCCAGAGTCCATCCGGGGATGTTAAGTACTGCGGAAGAGGAAGAGTACAGTTTGCAGGCTGGTCGCTGTGTCATTGGTCATCAAACAGGATATGGCAGTCCATGACGTGGTCCAAGGTGAGTGCAGCGGAGCGTATCGGGGTCATTGGAAGGTCATGGTACCATGTGTGGCACCAAGCAGAAACAGGCCAGGTGGCAGAAATGAATGCTAGTGCCTCCTTCTGAACTCAAACCCATCCACGTCCTCGTCCTTGGATGTGTGCTCTGCCCCACCTGTGGTTGTTGCAGTACTAGCTGCGGCACTGTGTGCCACTGACACATCAGAGGCCGGAGGAGGATTGTCGGCCGCACTGTGTGGCAGTATCACATCAGATGCTGGAGTAGATACGCCTGCCGCACTGTGAAGCACTGACACATCAGGGGGCGGAGATGTGGATGGTGTGGGGGCAGCAGCATTCATAAGCGCAACGCCTTGTGGCAGCAATGCCATGATGAGGATTTGCAGGGCATGGTAGATCCCAGCTACATTTCACTGATGTGCAGCGTGGCTGCCATCCTTTCTGCCTCCATCCGCACCATGCCTCCATGAGCCTCCACATGCGTGCCAGCTCACGTCTGGGATCGCTGGAGCCACTCTGAGTGGACAGGTGTTCTTCTCTCTGCATCATGACTCCAGCGATGTCAGTCAGGGCTCGATGGAGACCATGGAGCGGGCCGTGGGTGTCCGTTAGGGGCTGGAGCTGGTCCCTTATGGGACCTAGACACCCATAGATGGCGTTCAGTTTGGTAGCCATGATGTCGAACCCCACCCGCACCTGTTCAGCCATCTCCCTCTGGCCCTCCAGCACACGGCATTGGAAGGCCATGTGTTGTTCCTGGGGGTTTCGGGAGACTGCCGGGCTGTGGGTGCCTCCTGCTGGGTGGTTTGGGTAGTGGGTGGGGTCTCCTCGATGCAGCTGGGCTGCCCTGATCCTGGAGGTGAGATGCGGATTATGTCAATGATGTCTTGAAGGGCTTGGGTGTCGATGCTGGGGGTGTCCTCCTCGTCATCAGTGAAGAGTGGCTGGGACTGCTCTGCAAGAGGTGTTGATGGTGCCCTTGCAATGTGAAGGGGAGATGATGTATTACAAAGTGTCCACATGTATGTAGCAGCATGGTACATGTTGATATTCAGACAGCATGGCATTGTACATTGTTATAGTCTGTAGATCAGGGCCATGACCCAGAGTCATTGTGGGTGTGCACTGTGCTCTGCTTGACTGTGCATGTGTGCCATTGTGGCCATCTCCACCTGTCCCCCCAGTACCTGGTGGTCACTCACCCTGTTGCGGTTGTGTTGTGTCCTGTCGAGCAGTGTTCGGTCACCCGACTCCGGCCACAGTCTCCACACTGATGACTGTCGACACCAGCTCCTCCCTGTCATCTAGCACAAGCTGTGGTGCTGAGCTTCCACCTCTAGTCTGCATTGCTGCCTTGTGGTTGGCTGCGAGTTTATCCTTGGTCTTGTGCTTGATGTCAATCCATCGCCTCTTGACCTCATCCATTGACCTCTTGTGCTCTCCGACGGCATTCACCTTGTTCAGGATGTCCAGCCATATTCCATTTTTGTTGCCCAATGACATGTTGGAGGTGACAAACAGCTGTTAATGGTGTTCCACCACCTCCATGACTAGGATTCTGTTTTCCCGAGGACTGAACTCTGTCTTCCTCTTCTTCTTGTCCTTGCCCTTCCCTGTCCCCGAGGTCCCAGGCTGGTCGTCCGGACTGCTTGTGGGGTTGCGCTTGACCTCTGCGCCTGCTCCGGCTGCCTCCATGGTGCTTGGGGGTTTGTGTTTGAGTGTTATTTCTACTTTTATTGTGATAGCGCTGCTTATCGCTGATTTCCTCATCGGGCTTTAGCCCATCGCTTGTTTTTTCAAAATGAGGTTTGTGTTTTTATCTCCGTCGAGGCAGACTATTGGCTGGTACCGCCTTGTTGTGAATTCCATGTTGACCCGGGTTATTTAACCGCAATAGTCTGCGATGTGTAAAGTTGATGTTTAGCACACGTTCTTGTGAATATCCCCCTTAGTCTTTTCAATTACAAACAGCACCGATGGAATAGAGCGGCACAAGTCTAAATTATACCTTATGATTTTCTTGTGCCTAACACAGAGCACAACTGCGTGAACACTAATTTAAACTCAAGAAGCAGTTGGACATTTTGCCCAGAGTAGCACATACCATCTTGTATTTGCTCTTTTTTCTCTTACCTTTTCTTAGATGGAGAGATACAATCCTATTGGTTTCAAACCCTCCATGTTTCCTTACTTTGTCTACAGTTACCCCTGAAGAAGGGACCCTGTGATCCTGAAATGAATTGGGCTTATTAAAGAATTTGGAAGTCCTTCAACATATTGGAATCTCAGGCATTTTTACATGCCGTATACATTGCAGGAGTGATCTATGTATTAGCTAGGAATAATTATATTGTTCTTCAATAAATGTAAATTGATTGTTAAGAATATAAACCAGTTTGCAAACAACCAGAGTTGCTTGGTGTATCGGAACAAGTAGGTATACTTGCCAGCTCGACATGGCAGTTTAAAACTGCACTCACAGACACTGCCTGATACATGTTTGCAGGGCTACTCATGTGGGTGGCGCAAATCAGTGCTGCAGGCCCATTAGTAGTACTTGATTTACAGGCCCTGGGCACATGCAGTGTACTTTACTAGGGGCTTACTAGTAAATCAAATATGCCAATAATGGATAACCAATCACAATCATAATTTACACAGGGAGCACTTGCACTTTAGCACTGATCAGCCGTGGTAAAGTGCTCATTGTAAAGTGCTCAGAGTTCTACAATCAGCAAAAACAAAATACAGCACACAGTCAAAAGCAGGAGGTCAGAAGCTAAAAAGACAGGGGAAAAATACACCAAAGATGCCAGGTCTAACAATTGCCAACAGTAGGTTTGGTCCTGACAAGGACACACCAAAAGATCAAACTCGAGACAGACCTCATCTGCTGAATAGCTATAAAAAGAGATAATCTTCATTCTAATTTATGCTACCACATGCTTTTATGCTAGCAGATGTTACAACTCAATCTGTGAGGTTGCTCTGCTACTTCTGGCACAGAATGGGCATTCCAGGCAGAGGGGTGTAATGGAGATATGGTGGGCATCCCCAAACTCGTAAGCTTCTGGGTATTTCCCAAACTTTTCAAAAGCACATTCCTTCCTTCAGTCAATACGGTGGAAATGTACTTCTGTCGGGACCAGAGGAAACCCTGTCCATGGTGGAAATGGGCAAGGAACATTCGAACTGTAGCTAGGTTGCACAGAATGGATCACACATGCACGTATATATAGCAATTCACATGAGAATTTCACATTGCACTAAGGTCAGTGAAACTGGTACACCGTCCAATAAGTTTTTCTGGAATATTTCGTGAATTCTGAAAAATGTCTAAATGTACTTAAAATCTACAGGAGTAGATCTACAAATGCTTTAGTGAATACCGCCCTTCTTTCTGTAATGTTTGGCAAGTCTTTTCCTATGTCACGCTTCTGTATGATAAATTAAGCGATGGTCTGAATGGAAGAAATTGGCATTCAATATAGGCGGACACCATCAAGATATTAATTTTAATGAATGCATATGGCAGAGCTTCAAACTGTCCACTGTAATGCTGGTGTTTAAAGCGTTACCCACTTCCCCGCCCCAAAGCCTATGAATGTGTGAAAAAAAATGCACAAATAAAAACATAAATGTTAATTTGCAAATTGCAAAATGGCCGGCATCCCTTAAAGATTTTGCAGTGTAATTCTGCAGTATGATCTACCGAGGATATACCAGCTGCATTAACAGCTTAATATTCCCCAATACATTCACAAACAGCAAGGGGAAGGTCGGTATTTTCATGTGAACTATTCACTTGTGGAACACACCTTTATTTTTCAAATTAATATAAAAATGCTAAAACAGACTTTTGGCAACTACGCGGCATTCTTCTTCTGGCCTCGATTCTCCAGTCGCTAAATGGAAGGAAACGGTGGTTCCTGTTGGCGTGGTAAGTTTCCACCACCGCACCCCACGAGCCAAGGAGCACATCCATCCATTTAGTCAGTGTTTCACCAGTGGCCGAGGGGAATAGTCTCTTCCGGATCAGAAACTTTAGTTGCTTTATTTCCATCAGCACCCCAGGACTGAAGGAGACAAAAGCATGGTCTGATGCACTTTCATAATCATTCAGGCGAAATATAATTGCTCAGTAAGATGAAAAGAGAAGCAAAAGACACAATAGAAAAGGAATCATTCATTTCTGATTAATGATGCACGACTACAATATTTATAATATGAATATTACAAATTGGGAAATTATCTAGACATCCTTGTCATGTAAGTGATCAGAGACATAAAATGACCCATTCATAAAATGCATTTTTAGAAAGCAAAGTATCACTACAGCAGTACTACGTATGTACTACAAAACACTTCATAAACCTACGTGAGAGACCTCTTCCTCTCCTATCCTTTCTGCCAATGTAGTAGAGATCTCTGCACCGGTAGGTAAAAGTTTTAGGGGGATATTCTCAAGAACGTGTGATAATCATCGCGAAATTAGCTTAAAGCAACTTTGCACATGGCAGTCTATCGCGGGAAAATAACACTGTGGTAACGTGGTATTCTCAAGCGGCGGTACCTTGTGATAGGCTCACGATAACGCTTCAAATGTCTACGATGCCGCAAAAATGCAAAACACGAACGCAAAAAAAGCTGCGATGAGGCCAATCGCGATACAAAAATCAGCGAAAACCAGGCCTGCAATTCCCACGTGTCATGCGGGAAAATGCACTATAAAAGCAACATAAAAAAAGGGAGAAAAAAGAAGCTATGTAGCACCATGGATGCACCCAGACCGAGTGCAGAGGCCAACGCGAACACCAGAAGCCCCACGGACCACCAGCTAGGAGCCTCGTGGATGGGGAAGGCCAAGGAGAAGAGGAAGAGGCAGACGGGGTCCAGTCCGCAGGAAAACAAGATCAGCGTCACGGAGGTGACAGAACACTACCATCCACTCAATGTCAATATGACAAACATGAATGCAGTCGGAGTGTCGAGGAGGTCTGTGGAGGAGGACAAGAGGCACTGGCATGATGTGAAAAGCCAAACCAAGCACAAACCCTCTGCCAACAGGAAGGCAGCAACGGCGACAGGAGGTGGGGGTCCTATGCCACAGGAGGAGCTGCAGGAAATGGAGGCCACTGTCATCAGTGTGGAGACGGCGCAAGGAGTTGGGAGTCCGGACACAGCTCGATAGGACCTGACACAAGATCAACAGGGTGAGTAACGACCAGGGCACAACGATGTGTAGCACACTGCACACCCACAATGACCCTGAATCATGTCCCTGATCCCTGTGGCACACTGCAGCACCACACATAGCAATAACAGCAGATCCGACGACAATGTGGTACAAAGTGCAACACCGACACTGCAGAACAGAGGACACAACTTGGTCCGCTCATGCGCAGAAACAGGCCAATCACATCTAACATAGTAGGAAACTGTGAGATGGAAATGTACATGTACAACCTCACATCCGTCATTTAGTCCAAATGTTCACTGTCCCGCATCAAATATTCAGCACCTCCCAAACAGTCACAATGTACATTGTCATACAGTCTGCATGTAAACTAGAACAATGCGTCAAAATACATGTCAACACTATGTCAACATGCATGCAGAGAGACAAACAACACCTCCAGCAGAGCAGAGCAGACTACTCATCAGTGATGCTGGAGAGGACCACCACGTCTTCGACACCGACGCCCTACAGCAGCTCATGGACATCTTAGGCAACCCACCCCCAGGAGCAGGGCAGCCAAGCTACATAGAGGAGACCCCAGCCACTGCACAGACCACACAGCAGGAAGCACCCGCCACCATGGCTGGCTCCCAACACTTCACCTAGGCACACATCCCATTCCAATGCCAAGTGTCAGAATGCCAAAAGGAGGTGGCTGAACAGGTGCGGGTGGGGTCAGAGCTAATGGAAGCTGAACAAGATCACATACGTGGGTATTCAAGTCCCATCAGGGACCACCTACACCCCACAAAGGAGACCCACACCACGACAGAGACACATGCATTTGCACATTTTCTGCAATGAACCACGCCCAGAGCCCCGGAATCATCATTCACATCCCCACACTGGACCTCTGTAAGACAGCCCAGTCCACTCCTCTTACGTATTGAGTGGGTGACGACAAAGCTACATGTCCAAGGTCTTACACGCTGCCAGCGGTGACATGGTTGAGTCCGCTGGCAGCGTGTAAGAGTGGTTGGTGCTGGTAACAACTTGAACAGTGAACACTATTAAAACGGAAACAGGAAACATACATAGACAACTGCAGAGCATCATGGTGGTAGCTAGAGCAAGTACAGAGGTCACCCAATCTGCAAACAGAAGTGTCCGTGAGTTGCAGTGCACTGAGGTTGGGGCACTAGAGCTGAGCGTGCACATGTGAAGAAAATGTCTAGAATTGTGTCCCTTTGGGATATTCCTGATGCAAATTCAGTGGGGTGTGTTTTTTTTTTTTTTGCCTCATTTGACCACAATATGCTCCAAATCAAGAAGAGGTTGCTCTGACCTATTTTTTAAAAACATTTAAGGGCAGATTTTTACCGGTCTGGTCACGCCCCAAAGGGAGAGAAGGATGCCCTGCATCTCCAGATCCGCACCTTCAAATACTTGTAAGGGCCTCAACCTTTATCTTGAGAGTTTAATAGACCACCATATTCCCTCTTTACAGAGGGAAAGAGTCAATCCCTTCCTGGGATTCTCTCTGGGGCATACTCTTAATCATTGGACCCGGAACTCATAATAAAAGACAGAAATAATGGGAAAGTAAAAAGAAAAAAATAAATAAATTAGTGTCTTACATTTTTTATAGTTTAGAGAGGAAGGGAGGAGGGAGAAGGAAAGGCCCGATTGCATTGGGCTTTATATATGACTAACTCCTATCTCCACCCATTTATCCCATATTTCCCAATATTTTGTTTTTTTAGTACTTTTACCAGCTTGATCTAAGGAAGATACCCTCTGAATGGAATGAATCCATTCTTCTTCTGTGGGAGTGCAAGGCAGAATCCATTTAATACAAAGCTCCCTTCGGGCTAATAATATCAAAGTAAAAAACAAGGCTTGGTATCTTTTAGTTAATACCCCTCCAACAACCTCCCTTGGGGGTAGCCCAAAAATTACCGACTCGCACCCTTATGCATCAAGCCAAAATCCAGTCGGTAAAATACCGATTCCTTATTAGCTCCCGGTATTAAGTAAAAAATACCCAATCCCAATGCATCAACCCAAAAGCAGAAATCGGTATTTAAGGAATCCTTAAATAGCGATTCTTTAAATAGGGATTCCTTAAATACCGATTCCTTAAATAGCGATTGCATTTAAGGAATCCCAAAGTGAGATTCCTTAAATGCAATGCATCAAAGTTAAAAAATTAGCGATTTCGCTAATAAGGGGAGCAAATTACCATGAAGATGAACTGCATGGTAATTTGCAAAAACTTTGAAAAATGCACTTTTGTGCATTTTTCAAAGTTTCATGTTGCGCACACACATGCCCTTAGAGCATGTGTGTGTGCAACATATGTGCACATATCATTTTCAGGGGTGCAACAGGGTGTCCTTTTGACACCCTGGCACCCTTGAAAGTGCTCCAGCTATTAGCGATTCGGTAATACCGAATCGCTAATACAGAATGGCTTTACATTCATTCCTATGGGCCTCCAAGCCCATAGGAATGAATGGGTAGGTATTCCTTATTACCGATTCGGTATTACCGATTCGGTAATAAGGAATGTTAAGGAATCGCTATTTGAATAGCGATTCCTACATGCATAGCCTTTTGCTATTCCTTATTAGCGATTCCTTATTTTTCGCTAATAAGGAATCGCAAATGCTAATGTTGATGCATATGCCCCATAGTTGTTAATTTTATATCCAATCCCATAATAACTGATATGGTCTTACCCACATTGTTCCAATAAGTGTGTATTACCGGGCAACTCCAAAACATGTGAACCTCGTTTGCTCTATCTTCTCCACACTTAGGGCACTTCTTGAATTCTCGGTTTCCCATTTTCGATATTCTCTGGGGAGTCCAATAGGCCTTATGAACTGTAAAGAGGTGATTCTTTTTTAAAGGGGCAGTATTTATACAGGACCATAGAGAAGACATAGATACTTGCCCGATATTTTCGAGATCTTCATCCGGCAGGTCCTTCCTCCATGTCTCCATGAATGAGGGCTGCTCCTCTTCCCCGTTTTGGACAAGTAGCCAGTACCACTCTGCCACTTCTTTTACTTTTGTTTGCCGAGAAGATATCTTTAGAGGCAGGTTTGAGTTCCCTTCTAATTCTTTTCTGGAAGATTTTGTCCAGCTTAGCAACTGATAGTATTTAAACTTTGAAACCTGATCTTCACAGATCGCAGATATGTGGGGCCAAGAAATAAGTTCCGCATCAAATAGAAGTTGTCCCCAAGTGTTAATCCCACATCTCCTCAAAGGTGTTGCAAGGGTATCCTCCAAACACAAAGGTATCCCTGGAGAGTCCCAAACTGGTGTAATGTCGTTATAGTAGGTGATTTTTAAGAGACAGCTCACCTGGGACCAAAGCTTTACTGCAGATAACAGAGTCTTCAATTTTACTTTTTTGAAAAATTTTGAGTGACCAAATTTTAGAAGGAAGCACCCAGCTTGTTCGGAGAAATCAAACGTTAGCGCTTTATAGAGAGGAGAGAACATAGAACTTTCCATCATCAATTGCCGGAAATGTTTCAACTGGAAAGCACACAGGTACAGATATAAATCAGGAGTTGCAATTCCTCCATATTCTTTTTTTTTCCTGAGTTTTTTCAAAGCTATTCTCGGACTTTTATTTCCCCATATGAAGCTTGAGAAAAGCCCTTGCACCTTCCTAAACCAAACTTTTGGGAACTCTAAGGGAATAGCAATAAGCAGAAATGTATATTTAGGAAGAATTGACATTATTAATAAATTGGATTTACCCAAAAAGGAAAGAGGCAATGCTCCCCAGGATAGAAATTGAGAGCTTACTTTCTTTGTCACTTTTTCAAAGTTTATCTGTGCGATTTTGTCAATATTTTGAACTATCTGGATCCCTAAATACCTTAATTCTTTTTTTATGTAAATATTTTCGAAATTTGTGTTCCATTTCATGAATTCTGTCTTTTGTTGGTTAAGTAGATATCCTGAGACCCTTCCAAAGTTCTCAATTTCAGACAAAATTCCTGTGTATGATGTCTCTAGGTCACCAGTAAAAATGATGAGATCGTCCGCATATAACCCAATTCTTTTTCTCCCATCCGTTACATTTAAAGGGAGTAATATTCTGGCTAGTTCTCAACTTGCACGCCAGTGGTTCCATATACATATTAAAAAGTAACGGGGAAAGAGGGCAGCCTTGTCTGATCCCTCTTCTAATCTGTATGGATCTAGTTAGTTTTGCTGAGGGATTTTTATAGATGGCTTTAATTGCTGTCAGACATGTTTCACCCAGATCAAAACGTTGTATCACTTTAAACAGAAACGCCCAATTGACCCGGTTGAAAGCTTTGGCAGCATCAAAAGTCATTACTGCCAAAGAGGTCTTATATGTTTGGGCCATGTCTATAGCTCCGATAAGATCTTGTACTAATTCACTGAGCTGCCTCCCATTCATAAACCCCTTTTGATAAACCCCTTTTGATCTGGGTGTATGATCGAGCCTATCACTTTATCTAAATGTTTGGTGATAATCTGTGTATAGATCTTGTGATCACAGTTTAGAAGAGAGATAGGCCTATATGGCTCACATATTCCTGGGTTTTTATTTGGTTTTTACAAAATTGTAATAGTTGCCTCTTCCCATGAGGCAGGGGGGTATTACTTTCTAAAAAGGAAGAGTTAAACAGTTGAAGAAGAATAGGTACCAATTCTTCTTTTAATAGGCTATAAATCTCATTAGGAATGGCATCCGGACCTGCTGCTTTACCCTTTTTTAAAAACCTAATAGCTTGAGTTATTTCTTCCACAGCTATAGGACAATTTATTTGTTCTTTTTCATTTTGTTGAAGTAAGGGAAGAGTCAGCTCCGATAGAAATTCATCAATGCTCTTTTCCTCAATTATCTTCTCCTCCGTATATAGGTTTTCAAAAAATTGGACAAAGGCCTCCTCGATCTCGGCATCATCTGTTATTATATTGCCGGTGTCTGAATTTTGAAGGTCCTTTATCCAGTTTCTGGTTTGGTCGGTTTTTATCTTCCAAGCGAGAAGTTTGCTACACCCCTCCCCATATTAATGGGGAGCTAATTTACTAGCATCCCACTTTTTTTTAATTATGGTCTCTAGGTAGTCAACAAGCTTATGTTTTGCATTCGTTAGACTTTTTAAGATATTTGTATTTCCCTGTTCCCTTTCAATGCTTTCATAAAGTCTGTGTATCTCATTCTCTAATTTCTTAGTATCTTCTTGTGTTTTCTTAGCCTGTGAGCAAGATATAGCTATTACGGAACCCCTCAAAAAAGCCTTATACGTATCCCAGACGATTTGTATTGGGGCAGAGTTAAGATTAGTATCAAAGAATTCTTTAGTCTCCGCTTTTAGTTTTCCAATTATAGTGCTTTCTAGTAATAATGTCCTATTAATGGTCCACCTCCGCATGAAGGGACATATGCTCAGGAGCAGGGCTGATTTGAATAGTGTTCCTACTCACTGCTGCACCCACTAAGAAAAAGTCGATTCTTGACCGATGTCCACATTTTTTATTATAGAATGTAAATTTTCCTCCATTTATTTTAGACCTGTTAGCCATCTCCCTCCAAATATCTACTAATCCTATATCTGCCATTAATTGTCTCATTTTTTGTGTGTTAATGGCTACTCTGCGTGAGGTGGAATCTTGACTTGGATCTAGGGCCAAATTAAAATCACCCCCTAATACTATAAAATCACTAACTTCAGTTAAATGGAGAAGCAAAGTATATAGGGAAGCCGGGTCATCCACAATTGGTACATAGTAACTTACAAAAGTCATCCATACCTCATTAATTTTTAATTTGGCAATAGCCCACCTCCCCTGCGGATCAACTATACACTCGCCCAGCATTGCTGATGCCGTTTTTTAAATTAAGATGGCTACTCCCTTCACTGTGCAGGATTGAGTCGTGCAGATACAATGTTCAATCCATTTCTGTTGTTTTAACACCATAGTCCATTCCTCTTTGAGTAAGTGAGATTCTTGGACAAGAAAGATCATACATTCTGATAGCCTTAACTATTCTAATATTCTTTTCCTTCTGGAAGGATCCCTCAACCCATTTACGTTCCATGACATGATCCCCAGGTCTTTAACTCCATATTTTTTAGGCATAGGTTTTTATATATTTGCCTTTATTAAAAGATTGTAGAGAAAAAAGGTTTGAGGTGTCAGATGAGGACATTTTTTTTTAGTTTTTCTCCCACATGCTCCCCCACCCAGTGTTCCAATAAAAACCTTATTTTATTGCATTTTAAGTGCACACCCCTCCCCCCACCCCTTGGGGAAACCGCCCCTTCTAGAATTCTAGAGGAGCTCCTCTAGAATTCAGGCTCTATCTCTATCCTGGCTTTTTATTCCAATAGCTATTATTCGGATGAATTCTTTATCTTATTTATCAATGCATTGGCTTCTTCTGGATCTTTAAAATTAAACATCTTGTTGTTCCACATTACTTTAAGGGAAGCAGGGAAACAAAGGTTTGCTGTAGCGCCCAGTTTTTTCAGTTCTTGCATTGATTTCCCCAGTTCCCATTGTTTTTCTTGGGTAATGTGAGATATGTCAGATCTAATACAGAATGTCCATCCAGCCTTTTGGTAGACCCCCACCTTTAATCCTCCTGCCAAGATTTTTTCTTTTAGCATGTATGATTTAAAATTAACCAAAATCTTCCTGGGAGTTTTCTTCCCAGGTTTTTTGAAAAAAGGGTCCTGATGGACTCTTTGTATATCAGCTTCGAGAGTCTTTTTATCAATATCCACATGAAGCTCTGCAAGAAGATTAATGATAAATTACCTTATATCAACACCTTCTTCATCTTCTGGAACATTCAAAAGTCTAATGTTATTCCTCCTAGCAGCGTTTTCTAGACTTTCCAATTTCTCCTTTACTGTCTTATAAGCTGTACATCTAATTTACAGTCAGCATTCTTATAGGTTTTTACCTGCAACTCGGTCTACCCTATCAGATTCATAGGATAGCGCACTGCAGTTCCTGGTAGGCAACGCAAGGAGTTCCTTGCGTTTGACACGCCGAGTCCGTGTCTCCGGTCGACCTACCCCGCTCTAC
Source organism: Triturus cristatus (assembly GCF_964204655.1). Classification (NCBI taxonomy): domain Eukaryota; kingdom Metazoa; phylum Chordata; class Amphibia; order Caudata; family Salamandridae; genus Triturus; species Triturus cristatus. The sequence goes on along the minus strand of NC_140593.1, from coordinate 199,733,281 downwards.
CAGGACTGGTAAGAATGCTGACTGTAAATTAGATGTACAGCTTATATGTAGATAGAATACACTAGGTCCTGAAGAATCGCTAGAGTAATTCTCAGTTAGAGCGAGAAACATGTTGACCCCAAACGAGGCAGTGTTTATAACCTAGCACATAATTCTAGTCATTTACACTTCACCTCATATAATTTTTAACTAGGTAAGGAGGCTTCATAATAAATTGATTGAGACAGCACTCCCTTCCCTATTTTAAATTTCCCCACTATTCATCTTCATCTACATTACAATAGAGCCCTTCACTCCCACCTCACCTAACGGCTGTTTGGATAAAAAGATCTCCATAAGAGCGCTCCCTAAAAGAGCCCGTCGGGTATTGCACCAGCCGACTCGACGTAGGAGCAGCCCGATGATGATGCATTACATCCTGATGGGTGCGTGAGGCACAACACCCTGATGGTTGTGTGAGGGCTCCCATATCCGAATTCGTGGCATTCACACCGTTTGTATGCACACCACTTGGTCCGTCTCACTCGCTTAAGGAACAGCTTTGGTATTTCTTTTGGTTGAGTTTATGATAGCGCCATAAGGCAGCTGCCTACAATGGCCCTAACTTAGCACCGGCCACGGGCAGCAATCACAAACCATTCACCAGTGCTTTACCTCCCCCCGCCAGCCCTCCCCACACACACACCCTTTTGGACCTATACATGTTTATTTAACTAGCACGGCAAGCCTCAGTTGGATTACTGGCAGCTGGCGTGCCTTTCGTTTGTTAGTTGCTTGTTTACGAGATGCAGAGGAGCGCCAGCAAGCCAAGAAAGCAGCCAAGCCTCGCCCGAAGTTACAGAGCAATGAAACATTACCCTATAACTGATGCAGCTCGTGCACACATACATTTGTATATACATTATTTGAAAGGTTGTTTCTGCAATATTAGGGACTCCACAGTGCGCCCACTCGTGGGCCATCGCTTGATCTACACAGATCTTCAGAGCACATGCTCTGGGGGCAGGGGGCTTTTTCTGGGTACTGATGGTGCACAACAGACCAGACCATGCTCTCGGGTGGGGGAGGAGGCTTTTCATGGCGTCTGAGGGTGCAAAACAGACCAGACCATGCAAAGAACATTCCCATTTACAATACCAACAACTTTAAACTTTGCAAATGCAAGACCTATTGCATTGCAAATGCTTGTTTTCCTGTGTGGCAGTTTTTTCTAGAACAATTTTTCCGAAGTTGGACGAAGGGGGGGGCAGATGGTAACCCATCTATCAGTTCGTTGGTTTCTTGCGAAAGGGATTCATACCTATTTTAAAGGGATATTGAATCCATCTCCTTTCTTCCCCCTTTCTCGTTCGTATTCAGGGGTTGTTGTAGGGATTGTTGTAAGCTTACAGGCTTTTTTTCACCAACTATTAGGCCTAAGTTGGGTGTTGGTAAATGGTTTAAATCTTTTTGGGGAGAGTGTAATGCCTGTACCTTAAAATAGGATCTCAGGGATGGAGTAACTCGGGTGCTTCCTGGTTTGTTTTTAAGTATTTTCTTTCGTTCTTTTCTAGTAGGAGTTTTAGTTGGAAGGTTTGAGGTTATTTTTAGATTTAGGGTAGTATTAACTGACTTTGACTCTTTGGGTTTAGATTGTACTGTCGAAAGGCCCGGCAGTGACAATTCTTTATTGATTGTTGTATTCTGCGATTTGTTTAGACCCCAGATGTATCTGCTTCTTAATGTGTATCTATTTACTCTACTAGTTTCTGTGGATAGACCCTCGTTTTTTCTCTCTTGTCTTTCCGCTCCACGTTCAAGATTTAATTTAGGCCCCCAGTCTTTCCCCCTTCTCCTTACTATGCTCATCGAGGTTCACCATACGTTTGATTCCACCTCCTTGGAGTTCTCCAGATTGTCTCTTTCTACTCCTTCCAATCTCCAGCTTCCTGTTCTGGTAGCTTGAATAGATTCATACGAGGCACAGACCCGTTTCACAAACAAGCAGGGAAACGATAGTGCCGGTGCCGAGCTCCTCTTTAAACCGGCTCCTATCGCATAACCTCTCCTCTGTGCTAGATTCACCGCGGCCTCAGACCATCGTCCCCCGTGGGTCGCCGCCCCCCCTCTAACCGCCATTTCTGCGTCGGGACCTGAATGCAATGGGGAGAGGCGTCTCGAACACCGCCAGAGCAGACGGGAAATATAGCAAACAAACGCAAAAGAAGAATGCACGGTATCAGCTGTAAACTGCTTGTGTTGTATTTAAACAGCCAAATCCAGAGAACACAGACCCTAGCACGTAAACAAAACAAAAAGCGAGAGAAAGGAGCACAGTGCAACTCAAGTCAGCCAAAGACAGTTTTGCCTTGCATTATCTCCTCCATACATGAAGAAACCTCCAGCGCACCCTGCATTTCACCCAGATCGCTGCGGCTTCAGACATCACCCCCCACGGGTCACCACTTTTCCTCAAGCCACCGTCTCTGTGCCGTAATCCGAGAACACCGGGATCCGAGAACGCCAGGGAGATACACCGCATCAAACAAACCGAAGCCATAAAGAGAACCGCGGAAAAAAAGTCCTTAACTATACATTAAAGTGAAATTTACCGTGTTTTCATCCGTTCATGTTGTTTTTCAGAACTCGCCTGAGAGTGAGATTCCGAGCCTGCGACCGCTACTAACTAGTGGCCGCCATTTTCCCCCTTTCGAGCCACCTGCAGTGGGGTGTGTTACACCTGCATCATCTTCCACATCATCGCCCCAGGTCTCCCACACTGCCTGGGGTGACATTGCTGCGTGAGCTCTCCACAGCACACAACTCATTCAGAAATGGTCCATGAGGAGTCATGGTGCACTGAGATAGTGGCACCTGGAGTGCTGAGCAGGGTATCAGGCAGATGATGGCATCCACAACAGGTGTAAGCAACTCCGTTAGTCTGCCAGTACAGCTGTTTTGATTCTGGCAGTTGGCGTTTGGAGGTGGTTCTGGCAGTGGTTGCGTGTGCCTCCTGAGGTGATGCGACATCCGGGCCGGTCACAATTTGATTTGATGTGTGAGCCCTGGTGGTCCGCAGTTGAGACCGGAGGCAGTGGACAGTGCAGGGCCACAGACACATGGCGTTGATGACCACAAGGCCATTGTCTCAGAGGCCATCAAATATCTCACTGGACAGGGTCCCTGACTTGAGCTGCACAGAGTTAATGGCCCCGGATGCATTGCGGCCGGCACCGGCATACTGCTACAGGACGGTGACTTGCGGTGCACTGAGGTAGGTCCACGCGGACTGCGCAGGACCTCGTTGAAGGTGAATGTGGTGAAGGGTTGCGGGGGACAGTGGAAGGTGTCCTCCAGGGCATGATGCAGAGGGCAGAAGCCATCCGGAAGCAGCAAATTGAGGAGTGGAATGCTACAGCCTCGTTTTCACCAAAAAATCAGTATCACCGACATGATGATGAAGACAACCCCCAGTCCATAGACTGAGTCGCCACCAAAGTTCAACCAGAAAGTGTCCATGGCTGTCGGGGAACAGACTTAGTGGCACCGGAGCTGAAGGGGTATGCAGTCTGCGATGAGGCCAGTACAATGATATCAAAGCTGCCATAAATAAATCAAGACTGAGTTCCCAATGTATGACATACTCGACCACAGTGTAGGCGCGAGGCAGCGGTCAGCAGGGACCCACAGCCACGTGTCGTTGGCTCGCGATGCACAGAGTAAGTGACACCAGAGCAGTTGTTGGCAGTGTTCGATCACCTCAGTAATGAGGATCCTTTTTTCCTCCGGACTGCAACACGTCTTCCTCGTACTCCTCTCCATGCGTTCAATAATATGAACTCTGCCATGCACAAATCAAGGCTCAGTATCCAACTGTGTGACCTACTCGACTGCAGTGTAGGCCAAAGGCAGTAGTCAGCAAGGGACCACAGAAAGGTGTTGTACGGATGCTAGGCACGAAGTTGGTTGCACCACATCGAAGGGAGTACAGTGATATAAAATGTACCATGAAGTTTGTACTCTGACATTGCATAATCAAAACTCAGTTCCACATGTGTGACCGACTTGGCAGCTGTGTAGGCTGGTGGAGTATGTCAACGAGAAAGGAGTACTGCGGGCCTGGGTCGCGGAGGGTTTAATGGTCTGAGGAGGCTGCTAAGCTCGTGGGCCTTGGGCTTGTGCCAGCACTTGGTGAGCCATCCTTGACACACGCCGATGTCAGCAGGTGAGCAGTGAGGCCTGGGTGCGCAGGTGCGGGCAAGACAGGTTCATGGACAGGCAGGCCGGGGTGCAGCAGGCGCACAGGATCGCAGGCAACACCGCTCACAGCAACGGCCTCGTGGCGGGCTGGGAGGCACTGCCCTGGCAGAGACGTTGGGCATTACGGAAGAGAACCATGCCCAGAGCTACGTGCTTTTTATTCACACCACTACGCTGGCCTGGCGTAAGCCGGGCCGGCCCACTCCGCTCACGCTTACGGGGGGGAACGTCACAAGCTACATTTCTGGGATCTTCCCAACTGGCTGGGGTGACATGGTTGCGTCCACTGTCCACTACACTCCATACACCATCAGTTCATGTGGACATGGATATGTCTGTGGTCTGCATACTGCAGTCTGTCCAGCACATCTCCGCCACACTTGGAATTGTGTGCCTTCTCATTCATGGGTCACTTGCCTCCTTCGCACATGCCTGGTTCCCACCTCTCCCCACATTCTGCTATTGTGTGGCTGAAGTGCCATGCCATTGATGGCTCATGTACATGGCTAGCCCAGGCTGCCACAGTAAGTTATGCTGTCATGTCTGGTGGGTGGGCATGTTGTTTGGCATGTTGAATGTGACATGTGCATTCCCAGAGTTGTGAGTTGCATGATTGTGGAGTTGGGGGGTGTGGTGTGTTCATTTGGTACTTGCCAACGGGCAGTGCATTTCCATGGGTGCCATCCTGTTAGTGCTGGTTGATGATGAACTGTCGGTAGAAGTAGGAATCATGCACACTGCCTGGGTAGTTGGCAACGATGTTGGTGGCGATTTCCTGTTGCCTGCACATTGATGGAATGCGTGTGCTTTCTGTTGAGATAATTCTGTGTAGTGTCACCAGGAGGCACAAGTAGGACATGTGTGCAGTCAATTGCCCCCTAACACGTGTGGAAAGCCAGCTATGGTGCAGACGCCTTGTTTGGTGTCCAGCTGTTCCTGCGCAGTGTGGGGGAGTATAGGTACTGGGGTACCACGCTGATGATGGCATCCAAGACAGTTGTGAGGAACTTTGATAGGGCTGACTGTGAGACTCCTCCGACTTTGGCAGTTGTTGGTTGGAAGGTATCAGAGGCCAACATGTGCAGCACAGCCAGCAGCTTTGTCTGCGGAGGGATGTTTGTTGTCCGCTGTGTTGGTACCATCAGCTTGTGGGCAATGGTGGTCAGGATGCGTAGGATGGTTGTCCTTTTGAGCCTGTAGTGGGCAATGACATTCTCTGGTGTTGGGTCTGTGAGGTTGGTGCATTTTCTGAAGGTCCGCTGTCTTGGTCTGTGTTGCCTCTGTTGTGGTCCAGGGGAGGGGGTGTATGGGGTGGGTGGCGGTCCTGGGCATGGTGATGGAGGGTGTTATGGCCCTGTTGGGGTTCCGAGCTACATGATCAGTGGCTCCATGGCATCTGTTGGTCTTCAGGTGTGGCTGTGGCCTGGGCTCACTTTTCTGGTGCCGGTTGTTTTCCGACTTTGCACCAGGTCAGAGCAGGTGTTAATTTCCTGGTGCTAACGTGCCTTATCACATGTTTTGTGATCGGGAACGCCTACTCTGCATCTCAGTAGCGATAGTTGCCGGGGTCATCTGTGGCGATGTTTTATGCGGATGCTATCGCTGGAAAACTGGTAATATTGGCTGTTTGCACCAGCTTGTGAATGGGGCGATAAATTGATTGAGACTTTGGCTGCGTTAGACTGCCAATAACTCGGCAATAGGTCCTTGTGAATATGCCCCTTAGTAGTAAATATAGAAAGGTGAAGGAGTACCTGCTGAGAAATCTGGAACACTTACTTCTAAATGTGAGGGGTTAGAGAAATGTAAGGAAAGGTTTATGGCGGAACATGCTAGTAAAGACGCACACCTACAAAGGAGTAAGACACATTGCTATTCACAGACTACACTTACAAAAGTTACTACTGCCCCATAGATGACAAAACAGCCTCAAATGTACTTCAGCCTTGAATTAAGTCAAGGGCCAAACATGGCCAACTGCTAGAACTGCAACTGGTACTTCAACACACATAGAAAACAATGGAGGTAGGAAAATAAAATAACATCTCATAGGAACTAATGCTAAATGAATTAAATTATTTAAACATTAAATATATATAGACAGCACAGAAATATCAGTCTTTCATCAAGATTTAATCAGTGATAACATGTTTTGGCATGCTACACTTTCCTCAGATCACAATGCCTCACCACCAGTATAAAAAAAAAAAATCCATAAAGACTGACAACAGACTCTAAAACAGTTGGGCTTCTTCTATACAAGATTGCAGGCATTGATGTTCACAAAATATGTACATTTATGAAATAGTGATTTAATTATTTTAAAATATCTCAATAAACATAACAACATGATAAATAAAAAATTTGCATTTAAAAAAAATAATAATAATATAAATATTTAGATAAAGGTCTATGATTTTTTTTAAAAATAGTGTTCATTTTTTAAAGTGCCCTAAAGAGAGTTGTGAAAGATTGGCGTTTCCGATGAGGAATCTTATCTTCCAATATTGAAAGAGTTATGGAAGAAAAATATGTATAATGGCCCCAAACACAGGGCCCTACATTACATTGGAAAACACTTATGCAATAGTCTATTTCAAGTCTCCTTCTTGTTATATCACAGAGTAACCTAGTAAATAATGTAGTCGAACACTGGACAGGGGGCTCTGTTGTGCAGCCTCTGCTGCCGCCGTGAGGTGAACAGCTCTTTTCATCAATTGCTGGCCATGAGGGGAACGGCCCAACAATGCCTACATCCCCCATAGGGCCACGCTCCCGCACAGCTGACATCGCACCGAGGGGCGTGACTAAAAAGCCTGCGGCCTTCCCGCAGCACGGGACGAACACCGGACAGGGGGCTCTGTTGTGCAGCCTCCACTGCCGTCGTGAGGTGAACGACTCTTTTCATCAATTCCTGGCCGTGAGGGGAACGAGCCAACAACGCCTACATCCCCTAGAGTGCCACGCTCCCGCACATCTGACATCGCGCCGTGGGGCACGATTAAAAAGCCTGCTGCCTTCCCACAGTGCGGGACGCGCGCGGGTAGCCCCGGACTGCGCCCGGGCGAAGCCCGGGCCAAGGGAGGGCCCTTCTGCACCTGTCAGAGACCAGAGGAGAATGGTCTGGGCCACCCCTCTGACTTCTGCCGTTACCTGTGACAACCTTTGGTGAGTAGAGCAAGCCTTGCCCCTGCGGACCTACTGTAATGGCTAACGCCATATCTGGCATGCACATCTCTGCCTCAGTTTCTAGAGACAGCATGTTGGAGAGGGTTGTCAATATTGTTAGTACTGAAATAGAACTAACCGAGAGGCGTATGTCCTTGGGTTCTACAATCCCTCAGCTTACCCCCATATCTGTGGATGATTATGATCATATTAGTTCTCCCATGATGTTGAACTCAAATTCACCAAAGAACCAAAGTATGAATAATATGCTCCTGCGTTCACCAGAGCTGGCAAGCTGTCCGAACCACAAGGAAACCAAAGTAACCGGGATCAGAGGGCGACTACAACTATTGCCAATAGCCCGTTAATCAAAAGCCACAAGGACACAGGTGAAAACATGACTGTTGCCCCAAATCCAGAAGTGTCAGGAGCAAAAAGGAAAAGGAAAACAGTTAAGCCTGTTTGCCCTAAGAGGAAACAACCACCCCATTTAAAGCCACAGTGCACCGCCTTAAGTACATGGATTCAAGGCACTGCGGCTACAGCTGAAATAGTGAATGATGCAGTAACTGTTGGCGGCCCTGTTGCGCTAAAGTTAACCTTCACTACATCCAACTATCCAACACATATCCAAACCCAGACGGAGTTCACACCAGTACTTTCCAATAACCTCACACTGGGAGACACTGCTATTGACATTATTGTAGACACTGTGTCTGAACGAGTTAAGGAACTTGTCGATAGGAATTTTGCTCTACTTTGGATGCGCCTAGATCACTAAGAATCCCTTGTTAAGAAGTCTAGTTTGTCTACTAATGCACCCAACTTGTCTGACAAATTACAGGCTCAGAAGGGACCCACTTCTAGTATTCCCAGTATATCCCAAACAATCCCTACTGCTGTGCAGCCTATGTTAACCGGGTCTTGCGATATTTGTCGCAAAGTCAAAGAATGCATTCTCCCGGGGTTTGTCGCCAATCAGGGGAACAACCCACACTCAGGTACTTTTAACACTCCACAGCCGCTCAGCAGTAGAGCCACCCCAACTCCTAGCACAGCCCCTGTAAATATCACCAGCCAAGTACAAAAATCCCCGACCGTGATCACTGCCCCCAATAAAAATAACTGCGGGCCTGTTGAAGCAAGAAAAGATGTTTCAAACTTACCACCTGAGGCCTGCTCTTATGTCCTGGTTTTAGCAGGGGTGCCCCTATAAAGAAAAATCAACTACGCAACAAAAGTGTTAATTGGCTGGTAAAACACAAGTGGTTTAGCACGCATAACATCAATGATATTCTGATGGTGCGCAGGGTGGGCTGGGTTGGTCCTTCTGTTAAGACCTTAGAAGGATATTTTATTGTTGTTAATTTCCATCGGCCGGCTTTGGTAAGATCTATACACTGAGCCAAAGTATAATAATTTCTCATCTACTGATATCTGGTCATTGCCTCTTGCCCATTTTTATAAACCCAATAACTTCATCAACACATCAGTCATTTCTCCGCTTTTGTCACAAAATAGCTTTACCCCCCCTCTCTGATCTGGATTCATTAGATTGACTGCTTCCTATACTTTTGCCCATCGAATTGGTCCAGTTTAGATCAGTATCGTTCCCCTTGGTAAGCGATGTTCTTGAGCGCCCCAACCATAACTTGCAAGAGCTAAGCTGGAATGTTGCCTGCTTAGCCTCCAAAGTAAACAACGAGGATTGGACTAACCTGGTAAATACATTTGATATTTTAATGTTCCAGGAGACCTAGGCCACAGGGGATCTGTACCTTGAGGGCTTTCAAAGCTTTAATGTTTGTGCACCAGTTGCCACACATGGGCGACCCTCAGGCGGCCTTTCTATTTGGGTCAATATTCAGTCTGGTGGAAGTATCAAAACTATCTCTACAAATAGTCCCAACTTCCAAGCTTTGATATACACACCAGGTGTCTCCATTTGTTTAATCAACTTATATAATAATGATTTTCTAAATGTGCCAAACACAATTGTTGCCAACCTGTTTCATTTCGTGTCAAACATACAAATCACATAAGGGACACCCAACCCTGGAATTTGTTTGGGAGATGATTTTAACGTTAAGATTTCAGAGGTGAATATATCAGACACTCTTCACGCACCATGTGGAATTAGTTGATTATTTGTTAAATTATGAGTTAGTAAACGCGATGGACACTGCAGCTGTAAACATTGACGACAGACACTTAATACCAACGTTCAGAGGCCGTGGCTGCGCCTCAATAATTGATTACGTTTTCATATCAGCCACGTTGAAGATATCTTAGTTAGAGCAGAGGTCATAGCTACCGTATTTGGGGACCATAACCCAACTTCGGTTATGTTTAAGGTCACTCCCAGAGCCAATCCGATTGTAGAACTAGGAGCTAGTAATTTAACACCCTCGACCGATAACCTAAGACTCATTTGGAAAGGTACAGACAATAGTATTGTGTTTCAGAACATGGTAACAACTTATCGGTCATTTGTCGATACTTGTCTGTCACCTATGGACGTTAACCCCGAGGTAGCAACAGCTTTTGCCCACCTTTGCACAGGCGTTAAACAAATTATCTCAAAACCCACAACGTCCAATAATCATATAACCAAGTGGTTTAACAGTGATTGCTCAAGGGCTAATAGAGAGCTTCGTGCTGCCTCGTTATCAACACCAAGGGATGCAAGCCTGGTTAGATCACTGAGGAAACAATATAATAAAGTGGTTTAACAGAGGAAAGATGAGATATTAAAAGATCATTGGGATAATTTGGCCAGTGCCACTAATTTAAATAATACAAATGGGTTTTGGCAATCTGTTAAAAATATGAGATCTATGGGTCATAATTTAACACCCCTGAGCTGTAACATAACAACATTTCCGGTAAGACTTTTATTTATCTGCAGTGATGTGTAAACCTTCTGGGTATAATAGCAGTAGTTTTACTTAATATTGAATATTTGGTTTTCACAGTATCTGAATGTTACAAACCACCGGTGGCACCAATATACAAATCTGCAAAGTGAATAACTTGAACAATAAGGTACGCTATTTTTCCCTGTTGAATAATTAGAATAAAACATTGAAGCAACACATATAATCAATCGACTGCATTTGTAAATGAATTCTTTTTTTTTTTTCCAAATTAAGGTTTTTAACCGAGGAGGAGAGCATCCTTCCCCTCTCTCTACAAAGATTTTAATCGCAAGATTTTATCGTCAGATGTGTTAGTATAATTGAATCCTAACATCTTCTTCACTGTGCCTGTTATAATCATTGCTTATACTATGGAATGATGGAAGTATTGCTTGTATTGTTTTTAGGATATTCAGGGCTGGTGGTGATATAGGGTGTATAAAAGTGTAAAACCTTTAGGAGAAAAGATAAACGATGATTGTTAACTTTAACGTCAACTACATGTACATGAAAATAATTGAATCTTTTTTAATATTTAGAAATCTGAAGAAGGTGTTTATTCACGTATTCACCGAAACGCAGAGTCGACAACTGTTTTCTCAAAATGATGTACTTTTTATGAAATGTTTTTATATGATATTGTGTAGATAACTGTATTTAATAAATACTCAATGCCAATATATAATGTTTTTTGGTTTTTTTTACAATGTTTGTGTTGACTTTATGATATTGAATAACTGTGATGTTTTCTCAAATCTGCAGTTCCCTGACCACCAGCACCTGTTAAGTTTGTGATTTATCATTACTGTTGTTAGGGACTCTATTGCTTCTTACGTATGCTCCCCCTGTCCCTGATTGGATTGCAAGGGGACCTCCCTTGTTTTTTCTTACATAACAAGTGAAGCCTGGGTAGCACATTTTTCTAAAATATTCACAGCCTCTGCTCAGAATGAGTTTCACATAGATCTCCAAGCTGCCACACGAGTCCAGATATCTATAATAGAAGTCGAGGAGGCCATTGATCAAAACTCAGGAAACAAGACCCCAGGCCCAGATGGGCTCTATATTGATCTTATTAAGCACAAACCAGAATTCTGGGCACCACTTCTGCTTAATGTTTTTAACAATCTAACATACTCTCATATCCCCAGCACATGGTCAACGAGCACTATAGTCCCAATTTTTAAAAAGGGAGATAGGTCTAACCCCGGTTGCTACAGACCGATCTCTTTGATCGACAACACACTGAAGATACTTGGGCGGGTTTTATTTAATAAAATCAGGAGTTGGGCTGAGGATGAATGTATTTTAGATAAATGTCAGTTGGGTTTCAGAAGTAGATTGGGTACTGTAGAGCAATGCCTTAATTTAAACCTGATAATTGGTCAATATACCATAGCTCGTCAGTCCCCAATCTACCTGGCCTTTATGGATCTTACCTCGGCTTTCGATTTTGTAAATAGATTGCGTCTCTGGCAATGTCTCTTACATTATGGGCTGGACGAGGCTTTAGTACATTTTTTGGCCTATTTACATAAGGACTTGGGAGCTAAGGTGAGGATTAGCAGGGACGAAGCAGTATCAGGAAATATTTTGATCGGCAGAGGGGTCAGGCAGGGTTGTGTGCTGGCCCCCCTGCTTTTCATTTTATACATCAACGATCTGAATAACGATCTGTCCAAATTGACTAAGGATATCCCTATGATTAATGGTAAAATGCTCCCCGCCTTACTGTACGCAGACAACGCGGTCCTAATGGGCCACACTCCCAATGCACTGCGCACTTTAGTTGGGGGGTTTGTGGATTTTATGAATAAGCTGGACCTTTGCACACGTTTAAAAAGATCATTTTTAATGAATTGCGGCCCCAAAAAATATTCTGTAAATGTAATCAATTCTGGCTCAGAAAAACTATTATGCACACGCACTTTCCCATACTTGGGCATGGTATACACAGATAGTGGTTCCTGGGTTGCCCATTTGGCACACAGCAGGAGAAAATGTATAAAAGCCGTCAACTAGATCCTGTCTCTCCCTCAACCGAGAAGAACTGAGGTAGTGCTACCCCTTTTGAAAATATATAAAACTCAGTGCCTACCGACCGCAACATATGGAGCGGAAATGTGGGGCTTCGCAAATTGTAATAACATCCAGGTAGAAAAAAAAATATTTTGTCGGAGAGTTTTGGGGCACCGATCAGTTCTTCCTCTTTTGTTTGCCATCGTGAGTTAAACTTACCATTTTTTGAGGATTACATTAAGACCCGCCCAGTGATCTTCTGGATGAAAGTGTGGCAAAATCCAGCAGCCACATTGACTAGAGACATCATAGTCGAGTGTCTTAAGTGTATTAAGGGTGGAGATATACCCTGGTTGGCGGCCGTTAAGGCTAGCCTGAGCACTGTAAATCTACTACACATCTTTACAGACCCAGGAAATATGGCAGGCACTAACAAAAAGATTATCCAGGGGGCCCTGTAGGCTTACCACGCCAACCGGAGACATGAGCAAGAAATTTTGAAACCCTCAGTTGCCCGGTATATAACTATGGCATGTGCAGACGGCCCCCCCACAAAATTCCCGTTAGCTATCTCTTAAAGGCGATTAACCGCTGGGAACAAAGCCTGCTCGTTCATCTTAGGGCTGATATTCACTTTGTTTTTCCCTAGGTTTTAATATCAATCTTGAGCAAATGCATTGCCCTTGTGGAAATCGTGGCAGCCAATCTATGTTACACTTTTTATTCTTCTGTGATTTTTATAAAACATATAGTAAGCAGCTGCTGATCCCCTTTTTTAAGGCTCATGATATTATTGATTTTAGGGAAACATATATGGAGATTGCTATGCTCAATGGGGAAAATTTAATTTTCTGTGTTAGTACGTTCTTGAAACTGGCTGTTCGTTCTCGTGCTTCTATGAACACAGTATAGCCAGTTTTTGTTGCACGCCAGGTATCTGACTTAATTAATATGTGGGCCACATATTTTATTAATTTTATTGCTTTTTTATGTGTCAGAGTATCCGCATTTAATATTTTATGTTGACACATTTTAAATATTATATTTTATATTACTTCTGAACGAACAACTAAATTGTAGGCTTATGTCTGTTCTGCTGAATTTATTCTTGTACTATGTATATAATTCAGCGTCCATATAATAACATGTTTTCTGCACTTATTGATGTTTAATCATTAACTATGTATGCATTGTGCCGGTTTTATCTTGTACTTTTAGGGATATTTTTGCATCCGAATAAAGAATTAATTGATTTATTGAATAATTTAGTCAAAATAATTTAATAAACATTCAAGAGAAAGATTCAGTTCACCATATAGAATCCTAATTTTCTAATGTTAATAAACATTTGTTGGAAAGTGGGTTAGTAGTGGTAAATATGCATCGACCACTAGCAATAAGGCCATTAACACAGTCTAGGGCTGACTACAGGTCTCAATAAATTATTCACATACTCATCCCTTGGTAGCTCGGCTGTGAGCAGGCAGGCTTAACTTAGGAGACAGGTGTATAAGCATTTAAAAATAACAATTCAGTAAATAATTAAAACACAACACACAATAGAAAACTCCCACCAATTTATAAAAATAGGAAATATTTTTATCTTTGAAATGACACAAAATGACAAAATGACAAAACTCCAATGTAGGGACCGAAGATATGATTTTTTTTAATTTAGCACAATATAGCACTTAGAAACCAATAGCGTCATGGGCTCTGTGAGGTTTGGTGCAGGCTTACTGCTAGCCAGCCTGGATATACGTTTTTCTCAGTCCCTCATAAAAAGCTGGTCCGACTGGATTATTTTCTTGTTTCTCACTCTATGCTGAGTAAGGTGTCTATATGCACTCTGCCAAGGTTTATTTCTGACCATAATCCTTTAATTTTAGAGATTGCGTTTGACACGCTTACTCCCCGTAACTATGAATGGACATGTGATAGAAAACTGCTTGTAGACTTGGAGTATTATAATCGGATTAGAGATTGGATACCTTATTTTTTTCAGCTAAATAGGAATTCTGCTTCAGTTGGGATGGTCTGGGACGCTTTTAAGGCGGGAGTCAGGGGCGAGACCCTCAGCTTCGCTGCACAAAAGCGAAAAAATCTGAAGAAAATCTTGCAAAAACATATTTTGGATCTTAGTACTGTGGAATGTGAATTGGGCCAAAAAATAAAAGCGGGAGCGGATCTGAATCAGGTGCTGAGCAAACTCGCTATTAAAAAATCTGCAGTTTATCAGCAGTTTGCTGAGTGGGGTGGCTACTAAATTCCAGCTCCATAAAAGGGAGTGTTACGAGTATGGGGAGCAGACTGGTAGAGTTCTTGCTAACCGACTCCGCCAAAAAGAGGCACAAAACAAAATTACTAAGATTAAGGATAATCAGGGAACAACTCAGGAATCTTCTCAAGGGGTCCGGAAAGCCTTTCAGGCCTACTATGAGGATCTTTATCCTGATGAAAAAACAGATAAGGCGGACTGTTACTTAGCGGGGATTATCTCTTCTTCATTATCAGCGGCACAGAGAGATATTTTGTCAAAGGTAATTACATGGGAAGAAGTGGAGTTGGCTCTTCTCTCGCTTGCGCGAGGTAAAGCGATGGGTCCTGACAAAATCCCACTTGAGTTTTATATCATGTTTAGGGTTGAGCTGAGAGAAGAGCTAATGAATCTATTCTCACATGCTTTCGAAGGTTCTCCTCCAGATTCATGGTCTAAAACGACGATTGTGGTTTTTAAGAAGAAGGGAAAGGACGAGCTTCAGTTAGGGTCATATCGACCTATATCTCTAATAAATACAGACAGTAAGGTATATTCCAAACTTCTTGCTAGCAGAATTGCCGGAGTCATTATTTCTATAGTTTCAGTACGTCAACACGGCTTTATAGCTGGCCGGGGCACTACTGACCACATAAGGCGTGTCATTTCTCTATTAGACTGGGCTCAGGCGACGGATTCACAGGTGGGGGTGGCCCTGTTGGATGCCGAGAAGGCGTTCAACAGGGTCTCCTGGGATTTTTTGTGGTCAGTTCTCGTTTGGAAGGGATTCCCTCCTGATTTTCTGAAGGCTATTCAGGCTTTGTATCTGAATCCAGTGGCTACAATTCGGGTTTCAGGGGAGGAATCTGAGGAGTTTAGAGTGTTTAGGGGTACAAGACAGGGATGTCCTTGTTCGCCCTTTCTCTTTGCTCTATATATAGAGCCGTTAATTTTTAAATTGGAACAAGATCCACTATTTGTTTCAGTAAAACCCCACCAACATGATATTAAGGTATTAGCCTATGCTGATGATTTAGCAGTCCTTACAAGTGATGTGGTTAGTGCTCTAAACAGAATTGAAATTATGACTAAGGAATTTGCCGGGATTTCAGGTTACAAATTGAATCTAGCTAAAACCCAGATTTTACATTCAGCTAGGGGATGTCCATCCGATGATAAAATAGTTGATGAGGCTGTATATCTGTGTATTAAACTCTCTGCAAAAGTTGAGGACATTCCAGCCTTAAATGCTGAACCTATTTTTATAACTTCCAATAAAACCCTGGAGAAATTAGATCATCTGCATTTGTCACTTTATGGAAGAAGTAACGTTATCAAAATGTTAATCTTTCCAAAAGTTTTGTATTTATTTCGAGCCATCCCGCTATGGTTTCCTAATTCTTTATTTTTGAGAATAGAAAGGATGTGTTCTCGGTTCATATGGAGCTATAAAAGGGCAAGGAGAGCCTTGAGGTGGCTCTATCTACCTAGAAGTCGTGGGGGGTGGGCTATCCCTAATTTCCGGTTTTATTATTATATATCATTGTTTCAGCATATTGGGGTCTTGATTTTTGGAGAAAGGGCGGTAGGGGACCCGGCCACTTTCCCTTCAATCTATGAACTAATCATGGGACCAGAGGCCCGCTCTCTATTTGTTAGGATTATAGAACTGAGTTACTATACGAAGACTAGGTTCAAAACTTTGATGGCTGCATTTTCTGTATGGAAAAAGGTACATGCGCTGTTAAAGATAAGGGATTTCAATCGCTATACTCCGATTGGCCTACCAGGGACCTTACCTGCTATTTTCCAGGACTCGATCACCCGTAAGTGGCGTGTCGACGGTATTAGGACTATTGGGGATTTGTGCGAACATAGCCAAATCAGGAAGTATGCCTCGCTGAGCGAGAAATTCGCCCTTGATAGGGGGGATTTTCTTAAATATTTACAGTTGCGGAGTTTCCTAGAAAAAGTTAGTATAAAGGGCACTTGTTCACTCGAGGGAATACCTATTCTGGAGGCATTGATGCGTAGGGGTAAGCTGGCCTTATTGTATCAAGAAGTTAGTCGGGGCAGCAAGATGATCTTCTTATACAGGAAGAAAAATGGGGTAAACAGCTCGGGGCTTCGAATATAGATCTACAGGATGTTCTGGAGATGGCCAACTCAATACTGCTGACCGGGAGTCTTAAGAGTCAGTGTTATATGGCGATTTTTGATTTGTATTATACTCCCGCTAAGATAGCTAAGTGGAAGACTGGAAGGGGGGATAGATGTTCCCGATGTGGATTGGTTGCAGTGGATGCTGCACACATGTTTTTTTATGTCCATCTCTAGCCCCCTTCTCTTTGGCAATTCCGGTGGTTCTTGATGTGGGATTGGTATTGTTTGGTATAGAATCTGATTCAATAGCTACTAAACGACTAGCACCACAAAAGGGTTTTCTATTCTTATGTATGTCAGTATTGCGTTTATGTATAACTTCGCAGTGGCTGAGCCAGGATCCACCCCTATTTTCGGAATGGAGATCTAGGATTTTAGCCTTGTATAATATGGAAATGGCACTATACAAACTGAAAGGTCATAGAAGAAGGTTTTTTGGAGAGAAAATATGGGCATCAATTACTGATTGGCTCGATTGAAATCTATATTCAAAAACTGTAATGAATTTGTCCCAAGTTTTGTATTTGTAATGTGAAGGTATCTGTTTTTTTTTCTTTTTCTTTTTCTCCTTTTTTTTGTTCTTTTGTTTTCATGTAATAATAACGAAATCTGCTTTGCTGAATAAAAAATTATAAAAAAAAAAAAAAGAAACCAATAGTGCCAGCTTGGGACATCAGGTTGTGCTTGACCGAGACAAAGTCAAAGTTTCAGGCCGACCACGATGGAGACCAGCTCGAATACCCCTTGCAGTATGCCTCAGTAGAGATTTTACCTCAGAGCTTTTTCTGCTGGGGTCCATCTATGCTCTTTACCAGTCCATATTCCATGATGGTTCGCCCGCTTGCGACCAGCAGGTCAGGCCGGCTCGCGGTTGAAGATGGCCGGCTTGGTTTTCATGGCTGAGGCACTCCCTTTATGGAGCTTTTTTCCAAAGTTGCGCCTCACTCCAACCTTCTGAAACTTCTTCCTGAAGTTCCTCTTGAGGGCCGCCCAAAGTGTCCAAATCAGAATCCAAGGGTCTGGAATCTCCAAGAAGGTCCTTGAAAGGTTGGGACCACAATTCTTACAATGCACCTGGACAAAACCTTTACAAATCCACTGCGCGCACTTCAGGCAGTGGATTCTTGGTGGTGATGGTCCAGGTGAGCTGTGTTAACCTGTAGATTGCACGAAGTCCACTCTTTATTTCTCTTGAAGCAAGGTACATCGAAAGGGCTGATGTCCCAAATAATGCAGCAGGTGCTGTCAGTCACAACGCAGACCCTGATGGTGCAAATCAAGTTCCCAGCTTGGCAAGCCTTCTCCTATCCAGTGAGGTGCAGGGAAACACCCCAGAGCATGATCCCTTCCTCCAAAGTGTGGCAAAATGTTCTCCCAGGAAGCACTATTCCTCTCAAATTCAGTATGGCAGAAATCTCAGCAGAGGAGCAAGAACTAGTTAAGTCAATCTCCAGTATGGCTAATCTCCGTAGCTCTCCTCCTCCTACTATCTGCACATTCCTGCCTTAAGCCTGCCATCCGACTGTGTAAGAGGGGCTGGAGGGTAGATGGGCCTGGCATTCTCTGCCTATCCTATTTCCCCTTTGAAGCGCCATGCTTTACGATCCCCCCCAGCTCTGGCATTCCTGTGTAGCAGATCTCTCTTTAACAGATAGCCTATCTCTGAGTGAGCCACTTGTCACTTCATTAATGCAGCCTGGCTAATGCTGTTAACTCTGACCAATCAGGGAAGACCAAAGGAAGACTGAATTTTGGCTTACAGAAAATATCATTTTATAAATTCTTCTCTGTATATATATTGAATTCTCCTAAGTCCTTGAATGAGATTTCTTTAATTCCTAGTGATAGTTATGCATTTAAAACTATTGCAATGTTGTCTATGCGGCTAGGCATTTACAGTTGGGAAAAAGAAATGTGCAGTTTCTCCACCACCAGGGCATACAAAACATATTTTATAAAGGCCCTGTCTATAGTTACATGGCCCCCCACCTACGGAACACCTAGGGAAGACTTAAGGGGTCCTAAATATGCAAACATGGTGTAGATCTCCACTTCACCATGCTCCTAACACCAAAGTTGATAGTGGCCCACCTTATAATGGCATGACCCTCCACCCCTGGGACGCCTAGGGGATACCTTGGGGGCACCCAAACTGCCGTAATATTGTAGTTTATTACTTTTAAGTGCCCCTACCACCAAAGTTGAGTTTGGCACAATTTACATTTAAAAGCAATGCTGCAACACAGGGCTGCTGTTAAATTGACCTCAGGCTGTCAGCAGGGCACTCATGCAAGTGCAGAAATGCCTGCTGACCTCTAAAGTGCCATGCCCTATTATGTACTAGGGACTTAAAGGTAGTTGTATCCCCTTCCCCTATTATATACTAGGGACTTATAGAGTAGGTCATGCCAATTATATGTGTGCTCTTATATGTATTGTATCCTCATGTATGTGTGTGTTTTCACTGTTTTTTCAACATAGCACTGGCCCTGGGCCTGGTAAGACAGAGTCCAGGGACAGTCAAAGTCAGTTACCACCAGTGCAGCAAAAACTGGGGGTGCACAAGGCACACAGGATGACTTTGCAACCACATTTTATCTTTTTAATAAATTGAGTGCTTACTAAACTTCAGTTTCCCTTTCCGTTTCTTAAATCCTGACTCTTCCCTCTCTTTTTCAGAAACATCCATGCACTCCCTCTTTCATTCGTCCAAACACTCACTAACCCATTCATTTATTCATACACTCCATTCATTTAGTCATCCATACATGACCTTTTACCCCTTCATCCACTTATGCTCTCACTCACCTATTCATCAATACATTGTCACACATTAATCGACCATGTACCCACCCAAGCGCCCATTCTCTCAGACATTTGGACATTCATTCATCCCACTTTGACTCACTTTTGCATTGGCTCAATGACCTCATCCTCACAACCACACACACTCTTCCATTCATTCACTCAGTCACTGGTCCACACAACCACACACAGAGAACAGTCAGATTATGAACAATGTTTTTCACATATTAAAAGATTCAGACCAATTGTCTTGGTTACTTTTTTGTATAGTTATGCACTAAAGTCCCATGGTAAATATTCATTTGTGTTTACTCTTTAGCATACCGCACTTAATTTAGAGACATACAGCAACATTCCATGTTTTGGCAGGCTTCCATCACAGAGATGAAAGCTTGGTCTAACACCTCATGAGTCACAGACCACTGGGAATTCACACGTTTCTCAGGACAAGCTACAGTTATCAAGAATACAGCTGCATAGTTTGGATGTCATAACATGACCTGGCAATAGTTCCACGGCTTGTATTCGTGTTACATTTGAAAACAATGGAAGGAAAGTCCCTTACAGCACACAGTTCCTTCATGTTCTTATTTTACTTTAAAGGAAAATTAAATTAAATATCTAAAAATGAAACTATTTGGACTGCTACTCTTTTATAATGTATTTAGATATGTCGCTTCTGATATACATAATATTTTTGTTTTACATTTGATGTTTCTATTGAAATACATTTCACATTTTTACATTGCATTACACATTTAAATTACAATATATTATTTAAGGTGAAATGTTCTGGAGAGAAAGAACCCCTAGCAGAAGAATTCATCAATCACGTTAGAAGAATGAATGTTTGCAACAGAATATGAAAATTCGTACACTTTATGACGTCAGAAAAGTTCATTTATACTCCTCCATAGGAATTCACAAGTGACATAAATAATAACATTACTAATTTCACCGATTTAATTCTGGTGACGCACCATGACAGTGTCTCTGTGTCTATCTCTTTTGCATGACACAAAAACTCAACTCATAGGACCGTGTCACATAATGTGAGCACTGCAAGTGCTGATTTAAGACACATATCCACATCACATGAGGGAAGCATTTACTAAATTATTTTGCAATGATCAACCAGAGTTACTGTGCTGTAGTGTGCTGTGTTGTGTAAGAGTGGAAAAGCAGCACAGAACCATGTTTGCTAAACTTGACCTGCTGATGCTCTCTTCCCCTGATATAGTGCACATCCAGGCTGTCTAGTGTCATGCACACACCTTTGCACCATAATGGACAGGTGTGTATGTGCTGGCTATCGTAGAGAAATTAGAGGAAAGAATATAAAGAATCAGAAAAAAGCATTTACAACCAAAGCCTTAGGATTTATAAACAACTGATTGTTAACCCCTTCGATGCGTGCGTCAGCCAACGGCCGTCGCGAGCACTACTTCCGCAGTGCCGCGCATGTCTGTTGGGCGACGCGGCCCCGCACGCGCAAGATTTCACCCGCACCGCGGCGGATTTTACGCCGCGGTTAACGGGTTAAACCCAAACAAGAGTTCTTTGCAAACCGAATTAACTTAGCTAAAAATTCGGCCAAAGAGCTGTTTAAAACAGTAACCAGTCTAGCTCACCCTCGCCCAGCAAACATCCCAAAGAGTCAAGGCCTTTGTGATGAAATTGCCAATTTTTTCTGGGAAAAAGTTGAGTCCATATTTTCTTCTTTCAAAAGACCAACCACAAAGGATACTATGGACCAAATAAAGGGCCATACGCCAGTGTCCGATTTACAGCCTACCTTTGATGAGTTTGCTCCACTATCTACTTCGGACACTTACAAGCTGCTCATGTTTATTAAATCGAGATCTACTTATGACCCGTGTCCGGTCACAGTGCTAAACATGGCCCCTGAACCTATTGTGCTAACTCTTACCTCCCTCTTAAATGCCCTAGTGTCAGAGGGGCATATTCCTAGAGTTTGGAAAAGAGCCTCAATACTGCCACTCCTCAAAAACCTAGTCTGGATCCTAAGGTCCCAAATAATTTCTGCCCCATCTCACATCTCCCTGCCCCGGCAAAAATGGTGGAGAAAATATGAATGCCCAATTGAGCACTTTTCTACGAGTTACCGAAGCCTTGGATCCCACTCAATATGGCTTCAGAGAGGGTCACAGCACTGAGTCCGCACTAATAAAATCTACGGATGAGATCTGGGTAACCCTTGTCCCGGCAGGTAAGGCCGCCTTGATTATGTTGGACCTCTCGGCGGCCTTTGATATGGTCCACCACGATTTATTGATGGTCCAGTTGCGGGAATGTGAAGTACGGGGAAAAGCCTGGAAACTATTGAATTCCATCCTCTCTGAAAGATCACAAATTGTATCATTGGGAGATTTCAATGCAACTCCATTCAGTTCGCCTTGTGGGGTCCCGCAAGGGTCATCTTTGAGTCCCACACTCTTTAACGTATATGTATGCTCCTCTGATCAACTCCTTCGGCTTTTCTGTCACTTCTTATGCTGACGACACACAAATTGTGGTGTTATTGCACCCTGGCCAGGAGATTGGTACAGGTAGACGGTTCCAGGTCTGCATGAAAGCAGTGGGGAGGTGGATGTCCCAAAATTATCTTAAGCTTAATTCCAGTAAGACGGAAGTTGTCATGTTTGGGAATGATACTAGTTTCTGGAATCCAAGCTGGTGGCCGGACACTATGGGTCCGCTCCCTACTTCCACTGGAAAAGTTAAAAACCTGGGAGTGATAATAGATGACAGACTTAATTTTGGGGCTCAAGTCAATGTGTTGGCCTCTGCCACAACTTATATCCAAAGGACATGTAGGAAAATTCTGCCTTTCCTGCTGAAGGACAGCCAGCCTTTGGTGATCACCTCACTGATTACATCAAGGTTAGACTACTGTAATAGTCTATACCGTAACATCCAGGAGCGTTTTGTGTGTAAACTCCAACCCCGGCAGAACGCGGCGGCCAGATTACTTTCAGATATACCAAAATTTGCCTCGGTCTCCGGTGAAATCCATAGACTTCACTGGCTACCTGTAAAAAAAAGAGTACACTTTAAGTCACTTTGTATGGTCTTTAAGGCTCCTCAAGGCACTGGACCTGTCCATCTGAGGCAGCAGTTTCGGTGGTATGTGCCCAATAGACCTCTGCGCTCCCTCGGAGCAAAATTGATGATTGTACCTCCTACAAAAAAAAGCCAGGTGGGGAGGTAAAAGTTTTAGCGTCTATGCAGCTAAGGCTTGGAATGATCTCCCTTTCCACCTGAGGAATAGATCAGACCTACTCTAATTCAGGAAGGCCTTAAAAACCTGACTTTTTGACTTATGATTCCATCTGGTTCTAAACGCTGTTGCTTTATGGAGGACTGCAGCTAGCGCCACAACACCTCAGGGTAACAGGGTACAAATCCCCTAATATAACATAACATAACAAATCTGTGCTTAGAGATACTTTAATACATTTCACACATTGGAATGTGCTGTACAGTGCAGCATACATACGAGTAACAAGGTAGGAGGAATAAAAACATCTCTCTGTCTGAAGGAGGCATTCTTTTTTGGCATAGTGGTCAAAAGATCGATGCATTTAAGCCAGCTCTCTTGACTGGGGGAGAATGTTTGAATCATTCAGCATTCTGCCCATCATTTGTTGCAGTTCCACAATAAGATATGGCGCAGTCCTGGCCCTCATTCATGAAAATGTTGCATCCCTGCAACAAAACAGTGTTGGCACACTTTTCACAACGCTCTCCTTGCGACACCATGGATGCTCTGTATTTACTGTACGGCGCTCCATGTCTCAAGGATTTACAGATATGTCAATATTTCTGACGAAGGCACTGTAGGCGCTAAAGTCCCGTATTACTACACTTTTGTCGCAAGCATGACACAACTTCAGCAATGCATGGGGCAGGCCTATCCCTATGGCACTGTGTCACCCTTAAGCCCACCATGAGGCAGTGGCATCCTAGAATAGTCACAGTGAAATCTCATAGATTTCACTGCACCACTCCTAGAAGGCTTTGTTGCATGGGAACTCTCACCTGGCATACATCCTACCTGATGCAGGTATAATGTGGCATAGGGGGTTCACGAGGTCAACCATATGCCTAGATGCGTATCTTTATACAGAGTCCAGTTTGGCATCCAGGGTGTCTGCTGTCATCTTCCGCTGCGTCCAGTGACCCCTAGATGCCAGTCCACTGACACGCAGGAGCTGCCAGTGTTTCGGCACAGTTGGAGCTCCATCGGTGGAGTTTGGGCGCTGCGTTGTTGGTGTCTATAAGCATTGGCGGAGTGGTGGTTCTGAGGGAGTTGCCGAAAAGTTATTTGATGGCCTTTATCCAGCTGCGGCTGGGGGGGCTATGATGGCAGTGTTGTACGGTGGACATGGTGAAGGTGTGATGTATACTATGATGGTCAGTTCAGGAGAGTTTGGTGGTGTGGCTGTTGTTGAAGTTCCCATTGGCGGAGATGACGGGGTCGGGAGTGTGTCTGGCTTTGTGGATGGGTGTGGTAACTAGCTGCTTGAGTCCGATGTTGGCGAGGTATGCCAGGAGGCTGGTGGTGTTGTGGTCAATGGGGTTGTCCAGGTGGAAGTTGAGGTCTCCAAGTAGAATGTAGTCAGTGGATGGGAGATCCTGTGGTATGATAAGATCTACAATGGCATAGCTTAATGAGAGTACATGGGCCAAAAGGCCTGTAGATGAGGGTGCAGCGGAGGGTGGGTTGGTCTGGATCTGGAAATGGTGGTGCTCCATGGCAGCCGTCGCGTCATTAAAGTGTGTGGTCAGTCGGAGTGTACTTTTTTAGACAATGGCAATGCCTCCTCCTTGGCCCTTGAGGTGGTCTGTGCAGGTGAATTTGTAGCCATCATGGATGGTGATGGCAATGTCCGGTCCAGAGCTGAGGTTGGTCCAGGTTTCCGTGAACAAGAGGATGCCTGAAGAGGTGGCGTCAAGGAGGTCCCACATTTCTGTTGCGTGTTTGTGGAGGGACCGCACATTGGGGAGGATGCAGTTGAGCCGGTCGGCTGTGCTGTTGGTTGGCTGGGAGGCAGGAGGCGCTGGTGTGCTGATGTGGCAAAAGGTGTGTTTGCAGTTTCGGCAGGTGCAGGGTGCAAGGGAATTCTACAGTGATGCTAAATCGCAGGCAGTGTGGCATCAAGCTCTGACGGCAATGAAGTGTGCTGGCGTCATAGTGGTAGAGTGTGCGAGAGGAAGGGTCTTTGGTGCTGGGCGTGATCCAGGGGCGGACGGACGCAGACGGGCTACCCTTTGTCTGTCGTTTGTACACCAGTGGTACGTTCTGTGCATGGCCGCACAGAGGCTGCCATTAAGTAGTGCTGCAGTGGGGCTGGACAGCTGGGAGGTTGGAAACATAGGAAAGGACACTGGAGGGGACGGGGACGTGGGTGGGAACGGGGTTTGTAAATATATATTTTTTAAATCTTACCTCGAGGCTGGGCCTCATGCTCTCCTGAGTCTGCTTCCAGGACAGGAAGCAGGCAGCCAGGCTCCCTCCCCTAAGCATCATTGTGATTGTTCTTGAGGGCAGTGACAAGGCGTTTAGCCAAGGGGTGGAGGGGCGGGCATGTTCTCCATGCCGGCTGTAATACAGCCTGCATTACGAACAGGGAAGTGCGCATGACTGCTTTGGGCATCTTCAGAGGGCCGACCAAACAGTCATTGCACACTTGAGTGGGCACACCGCTCCGCCCCTGCCCTGTTCCATGAGTAGGGCAGTACCACCCACCCTCCCGCCGATAAAGGAAACATAGCATGAGAATATCAGAAAGTTGTCATTATGTTATGTTTCCTCTTCTTGCACTGCTTGAAAGCAGTGGGGCGATGCTCTTACGCCATAGCAGAGGACCCGCCACTAAGAGTGCTTCACACACAGGAGCTAAGCCTGGGCCTGACTCGACCCCTGGGCCTCCTCCGCTAGGCCTCCTACCCTTTCCTCACCTGGACATTGACACTGTGGCACAATCCGCTGTGACTCAGCTAGCAGGAGCCTCAGCCAGGTGACATTTCACAAGCCTGGGTACAGCAGTCGCTGCCAAGTCTGCTGTGGAACCTCCAGATGCAAGTGATGCAACAGGGCCCCCTTATGCATAAATTTGCAGCGCTCCCACCACACAAGTTCGGCACAGCTCAGGGGCCCACCCTCCACAGTGTCTGGCCGGACAACATCCTCTGGCCTGTGATGCAGAGAGGTGCGGGCCACCATTTGTAATCTCCTCCATGCACCATGGTGTAGTGGTGGCATGTGGTATGTGATGCAGACCTCCCTACGTTGGTGCACAGGAGTGCCTCTACCATTCACAGCTCCAAGGGGCACCAGGCGGTCTTCACACACAGGTCAGCAACGTGTCTCCATGTGACATGGCAGACTTCACCACCAGGTAAGGGTGATCACCCACACCTCAATGTCTTCTGCCACAAAATATCAACTCCACAACAGCTCTGCATCCCACTCTGGGTCCCTGATACAGGCACAACAAGGCATCCAGGCCCCAGGGACTGTCTGTGCTTTCAAGGTTTTGTCTGCCATGGTGTTGCAAGGAGGCCCTATGAGAAGTGATGCATCACATGTTTACCCCTGCGATGGGCCTTTTTTCATATATGTAGGCCTCATTCTGCATTTCCTCTTCCCCTGGGACTCTGGCTGGTCATCCTGGCTGTTGAGGGGTTTGGGGAGGTTGCTGATCTGTGCTGAACTTGCCGGTGACTGCTCCATTCTGCATTGCATTGCTTTTATTTTATTTTTTCATTGGAGGTGGACTTATTGGCTATTTTTGCTTCTAGAGGCAAATATGTGAAGTTCTGCTGACTAACTTGAGTTTTTTGCCTGCAATTGGTCATCAGTTTCCGCCCACTAATGACAGAATTTGTATCGTCTTCACGCTAGGGTTAGCGGCAGTTTTCACCACAGCTACCTGAAACTATCGCCATGTAGTGACATATTGTAAATACATCGCTAACAGGGTGATGGTTTTCAACGATGGCCCGCATTAAGAATACTGCCGCTAACTAACGATAATGCAAGTTAGCAGCAATTCTTGTAAATATACCCCTTTGTGTGGTGTGCAATATAGCATGCGTGCATCAGCTGGAAAATGTTCAGAGTTTAAAAACCTGCTAAACTGTTACACCTGCCTTGGAGAGGCGTACGTTTTTGGTGCAAAACTCTGCCCCACATATGTTAGTACATTTGGATTCTTATCAAAACACATGGGAACGCCATGTGCCAACCATGGCACACTCCCTTGAGGCATAGTAGCATGTAGAGCTACTTTGCATTGTTTTAGGCCACATAAATCATGGGTAGCTCTAGAATGCAAACCCCACTACAACACTTGGCACTGGATTTGCTTCACGTTTGTCATACAAGCCCAATGCAGAGTATTAGTAAAGCTGGGCTGCCATTTGCACCAAATAATTTTCAAGCAAACAAGACATCTGCAGATACATATACTTACAAGCAGAATCTCCCCAACCTTTGTCAAGCTACACCCGCATTTCTCCTGGCTGCCTTAGATTTGTTCACAACATTCCCATGGCTTAGAATTCTGAGCACATCTGATTCTGATCAGGACCTGTCCACCCACCCCTGAGTTCTGGCCCGTATATTTCCCCCAGTTGTTTTCTAATTCCCTTCTGTCCACCAACACACTGTCAGCATGCCAACTCTGATCAAGGGAAGCCAAATTCGAAAAACAATAGTGGTCATGGCTAATCTTCCTCCTCGAAAAATATGTGTGAATAAATAATAAATTCATTTGTCTTGTAAAAGTCTACGTTTCTTTGAAAAGCTCACAAAATTAAAGACGTTTAGCATGAAATATTTTTTAGTGAGTCTACATATATTGTCCCATACATTTATAATAAATAACTCTTGAAACATTTTAAAAGTACCCAGGGACAGCTTTACAAGCCCCTTGCGCCACTTTTGCGTCACTTTTCCCATGTTAAAAGTGATGCAAAAGTGGCGCAAGGGGCTTGTAAATCTGCCCCCCCCCCCCCGGTATTCAAAAAGTGAAAGCAGAATTCAGATCAAAGTCTTAACTAAGCATACGTTTGGTGTTTGCAAAATACCTTGGAGCAGATCATATTCAGAGTAAAGAATGAATAGAATTTGCTCCTACAGGTGTGCTGATAATTACGTAATGGATGCATAATATATATATTTCTATATTATCAGTTTATTACAAAGAAGACTGTTTTAAACAAATGCTCTTTTTATGTTTCAATGAATTTTCACTATAAGAGAGAACAATTGCACACCTATATTGCATAATGTATACATTACAGACATTTTTAAATAAATAAGAATGAACATCATTATGGTGTGTGTTCCTAACACTGTAAATGGGGATTCACGAGGCCAATTAAGTAGACAATCATTGAACGTTTAAAATGCTTGAAATTGACATCCCAATCTTGCTAAGAACGTCCTTACATTTTTGGATTATCAGGATAGGTTGGCCCAGTTTGAAGCCTCACTATTGTTTAAAGTTTGATTAACAATAATTTGTGTATTTAGGATGACTGATGTATGTCATGGACCACTTATTCTGTATACAGAATTGTGTGCTCAGTGCGTGGTGCACCTTCACTGTTAGCTTGTAGGGGAAATGTGCAACAGTTTTTGACCAAGGCCCAGCGCGTCTTAATGGCGAAGAAATGCTGCGTTCTTAGGAGGACCTTTGACAAACATTATGATGCGTAGTGTTTGTGTTCAGCCTCTGGTTCTGGGATCCACTCACCTTGATGAAAAAAAAAAAACGAACTTAATGGAAATTATTCTCTTTGAGACTCGTTTAGGCCTTAGTGTACTGGCCACCAGGCTGCTGAGGTGGTAGAGGCCCCCCCTTAGCTTGACCAGCTGTTACTAGTCCACCAAAGCCGACAGCCCACCTAGTTTTTCAGAACTGAACACCTAAACAAAGGATCTACATCTTGTCAGAAAGTGCCCCTTTTTGCATGATTTTGTGGAAAAACCTACCTTTTAAATAATAGTAAATCACCCCTATGTAGGACTTAAATCCAAACAAATGGTGCATGGAATTTAAAGGGGGGATACGTTGAAACTAAATTTGACCATGTACATTCGGAGACAAAATCAGTTTCTCTGTGGAAGACTCTGGCTGTCATAGGAGGAAACTTAGGGTACAGATTAAATAGTAATTCTGCTATCCTGGTTTGGTATAAGCTAGAAAATGGTTTAATCACTATTTTTAATCTTTATTGCAAATCCAATTCAAAGGCAAAGTTAGATTTGTAATACATATTTAGGAAAAGTAATTTTTATGAAGTTAACGTTTCCTTGCCTGAAGCTCCAGGAGGCTAGTTTACATTAGCCTGTCAGCAGTTGCTCCTCCACTGCTTGACCTTAATGAGGTGTAAACACTACTGCAGAAGCAGCGAAAATGGCTTAAGCCTGGTGACAGAATGGTCTGAGTGTGGAGAATGTGATACAGATCAGTTCAGGAAGGCAGCTTGGAAGGCTCCAGGAACTTCACTAACATGAAAGGGACAGAGATTAAGCTTTACCAACCATTTCATAGTTTAGTGTAAGGGGAGACCTGAGAAAGGGACAGCTTTTGTTCTTTAGACCTAAGGTAGCCAGTTGGGCACCATTGCAGTAAGGGGGAATGCTCCCTGAACCAGTTTGAAGTAGCTGAGGTGGAGGGTACTGATCATGAACTTAAACAGCCCCCTGGCTAATCCAGTGGCTTCATTCAGCTACATATTGGATTTCCCTAAGAATTTTGGAATGTGGACTACTCTGCAGCATGCAAGATATGCTGTAAAAGAAGGGAAGGTTCCCCCTGTTACTTTTATCCCATTAGTTCAAGAGAGCAGAGGAGTCATTCACAATCACTAGCTCATCCACACCCACTACCTAGTGAAATCTAAGAAGCTGGCACCTCTCCCAAAGCACCTCGGAACACTTTCTAGACCTGCGGAAGAACTGAAGAAGGGATGCACTTGGTGTGTGAGCCCTGTGAGGAGGCATGAAGGGCTGTACCTGCTTCCATGTGTACCCAGGACAAAAAAAGTAGACTCCAAGGGTCGGTTCGTTGACCTCCTGTGCGGTTACAGGGACATAAAAGGCTGTAAATGTATTTTTCCTGAAGTGACCAGCTGACCGATAGCAACTGAAAATGGCCTGGACCCTGCTGATTGTCTGTGCTGGAGCATTTCCTGACCCCCAAGTGTTGCTGCTAAGGTCCTGGTACCCTTAGCTGTGTCAAGATGAACTTCTAAAACAAACTTGGTGGTTCAAAAATTGTTGGACTTACAAGACCTCCAGAGCATCAGTGGGACTTCTTAGCAAAGGTGTATGATTTCAATGCAAACTCATCAGATACAACTTAAGGCTTGACCAGCTGGAGGATTTTCATCTCCATAAAAAGACTATATTTGTAGGTAGAAATCCTGACCGGGAGAAGGCTTGAAAAGTATTAGTCTGATACGTAGTGCTCGGCTGCCATTAAATTGAAATTTTGTCCACCTGGAGTTTTTCCCTCCAAAAGCAAAAGCTTAAGACCTGTGAAAAAGTCATCCGTTGTGTCCTGATCACCCCCAATTGTTTTTACTGATACTGGTGATTACTGAGTCTGAATGGACCCAGGACTGAGCTAACCAGGTCCAGGGCCAATGCTCTGTTTAAAAGGTATATGGAAAGTAGGTGTAATTACAATTGGTTCGGACAACCTACCTGTAACTCCCTGGTATATGGTAGGGCATGTAGGTTTAGAGGCACCAGTGGATTTAATGTACTTAAGTATGCACTGCTGTGGTGTCTGCGGTCATTTTAAAACCAGCCCTCCATTTAAGGCTACTTTTAAAATAAAACTGTGTCCAAATTACGACTTTAAAATTAAAAGTGCTTCCTAAGTCTAAACCTACCTCTTTATTACATATACCTCACCCCTATGGTCTGCACTAGGTGCCCCGGGGATAAGGTGCCTTGTTATAATAAGCAGGTCCATTATAAAAGATGTTCCATACGCCCTAGTGAGGGAAAAACTGCCAATTTCTTTTTTACCCATTGTAGTGTGCTAGCTCCAGAGGCTAACGTGGGAAGGCTTTCTTAAACTTTATTAAAGTCTAATGTTTGACAGGGGTGAGCTGGAACTTAGCATTAATCCAACAATTTGCCTTGGTTGGATTTATTATAACTAATGCAGGAAAGTAGTTATAGAACTTGCTTCCCTGAAATTACCACAAGCAGACCTGTAGCAACCTCTTCTGATTGGCCAACTTTTGACAGGGTGAGCCAAGCTGGTCCTTATTAGGTGTGAACTGGCATGGGCTAAAACAAGGAGACGATCTGCTGGGAAGAGATCTGCTGTTGCAGATGCCAGGACAGGAAGAGGGCTGGGTAACCAATTTGATCTTCACTGCGACAAATACAGATAGCACAGGAACCAGACCCACTTCCTACACATTCAATTAGGAGAGGGGCTGGAAGGGGGGTGTGGAGAAGAGTTAGCCACACCTGTGGGTTGGATTAGCCAGACCTTAAGTCTCAAGAGAGATTGTCTCCGTTTTGATTTTTTATAAAAAGTGCATTATGGGACAAAAACATGCCACAATTCTAAGGAGCTGGTCATCACAGAGGATGGCAACTTGAACCCTATTGATTGGGGGTGCCCCCCTCTTGCCAGCCCAGAATCTGGAATAAACATGGGACAGCTGCACAGCACCTCAGATCCCTGCTTGGAAATATCAGAACAAGAAGGACTGCCCTGCTGAACCCTTCGCCTGCATGAAAGGAGGACTGCACTCATAAGGACTGCACCTGCTACTTAAGGCTTCACAACGAGAGGACTTTGAAGATCGAGAAGTGGACTCTCTGATCAGCAACAGGAGGAAAATTGCTTGAAGAAGTCACCAACATCATCTCCAACAAAGGCAAGCCCAGCTGACCAGCTTAACTGGACTTTACAGGACTTGGCCTTGTGCATTGTGGGTATTGTAGTCCCAAATCTCCAAGAGACAAATCAGAGCCTTTGAACCCTTAACTGGTGGACCCTCAAAGACCGTCAAGAAACCTTCTGTAGGAAAATCTAGAAATTTAGGGACATTTTGGCAACTTTTGGTAAAAAGCTCCATAAGTCCACCAACCTCGACAACGAGAGTCAAGCTGGCAACGTTGAACTGTGACTCGGCCTGACTTCCAGGTTTGCCCAGCAGAAAACTTCAGAGCTCCTCAAATTCAATGAGGAATATAAAGACCTCCAGAACTCACTGAGGCAGTGTGCTGCAGCAGGCCACAATCGTCGAACTGAAAGCCCGATTGCCAAAGACGACCGCTCGACGTCGAGAGAAAAAGCTGTAAAAAAGTGACTATGGGCGAAGGTAAAAACCTCACAGGCCCCAGCCACTCAATGTATGTGACCTGCCCTTCATCCCGGACAGCCTGAAACTTTGACTTGGTCCCAGTACAGAGCGACCAGATACCGTGGTTGGTGCTTTTAACTTTTAGGTGCTAGAAAGCACAGTTTTTACATTTAATCTTTAAAAAGTCATATCTTCGGTGACCTGCATTGGATTTTTGTCATTATGATGTAATTTTAAAGATAAAAATATTCTTTATCTTTATAGATGGGACTTGGATTTTATTGTGTGTTGTTTCCTACTTATTTACTCTATTGGTTAAATTAAATGCTTTTCATGCCTGTCTCCTAAATTAAGCCTGACTGCTAGTCAGCCAAGCTACCAAGTGTTGATTAAGGATTCATTTATTGAGACTTGACTGGACCCTATTTGTGATTGTGATGTTATTATTAGCTGTAGGTACCTACCCTGCACCTACTAATAAGCCACCTTCCAACAAGAGGGACCTCACCCAGCGGCTAGCCCGCTTTGAGAATTATTCTGCAGTGACAGCAGCAGCCTTGAGCAGCTGCATGATTTTGACTAGGCCAGAGTAAAACTTAAATTAATTTTATAATTCATATCATTTTGATAATCTCATGTCACACTCCTATGCAAAATGTTGGCACTTTCCATAATTACATATAATTTGTAGTAGAAATGTACTGTGGATAGTACCACAAACACATAGGAACGACAGAACACAAATGGCTGGTATTCATGGTGCTTTTATTTATTGCATCCTTGTTTAACAAATTGGCCCAAGGATGCACTATTAAGGTATAATTTGGCTAAATTATACAAAATCTAATTAAAAAAACTTCTCTCACCATTCATTTTGACTTCTATTTCAGAGTCTAAGGGCCCGATTATGAGTTTGGCAGTCCACAGGACCACCAAACCCATGGATCCAGTCAGTGGAACACCAGACTAGCAGTCCACCCGCTGTATACAAGTACAGCGGTTGGACCCCCACAGGACCGCCAAAACTGCTGAGGATCAGGGATCCCTTGGCAGTCGTGCAGCGTTGTGAGGCCACAATATGCTGGCGGTGCCGCAGAAACACCGGCAAACATATTACAAGGTTCCTCACTACCGTCCTTTTCATGGCAGTAAGCCCACCATAAAAATGGTGGCAGTGAGGAGGGACCCCTGTTGCCTCTGGCCCCGGGGGTGCATACAGGGGAGCACACATTGTGCCACTCTGTAGGTGTACCCCCTGTTCCTGCACAGCATGGACTGCACAGTCCATGCCGTGCAGGAACGTGCTTTGGGGCCACCACGGCGGTGCCTTTCTAAGCTCATATATGAGCCTTAGAAAGGCAATGCCAAAGCACCGCCTGCCCAAACCACGATTACACTTGTTAATCTGGAGGGTGGATTGTCGTTTTGGTGTCATTTTGCATATCACATTTTATTGTGGTTTTCTAAATTGGAGTGGGTTTTTTATTGTGTTGCGTATTTTACTTTTCTTACAATTTGGGTATTTCTAAATACATGTTTAAGCATTTTAGGAACATTAAAGTTGTGTGCTCTATGCCATAGCTACTAGTAATTGAACTCAGGTTAAAAAGTACTGAAACCTTGTCCTGGGTCTAACAGGTTAGTGACTTTATTACTTGTGGCAGACTACCATCCATTCAAATTAATGATTCACTGTCTTACACTTCTTCCTTACACTCCTTAAAACAAAAATCTATGTCCATGGAGCACTGTGACATCTCTTACAGCAGCTGAGAGACATTGTTGCTTTTTCATGCCTGGGATTGCTATGGACTTTATAAATTAAATACAACCATGGGATCAGCTGTTATGCACCAGTTGATGTGCTAATATGAGTCTTCATGCGCCAAGACTCTGGTCCCAGCTCCATGTTTTGCACTGTACTGTGATCAGCCTTATGCTTTGCAGCATTAGCAATTCTCAAATCCCTCAAAACACAAAGTACATTTTTGCAAAACTTTGCCAAGAAAGAGCAGATTGGCTATTGACTCATTGTACACAGGTAGCAAATACTGAGACAGAGGCAACCAAGGGTCTACAGGCCTGGAAGCCAGCAGAAACATTTACAATGTGCACCAGACTACCACAATGATATTTTGGTTATTATTAACTATGTCAGTATGGACTAGCTGTATTACTACAAAACAATTCGATTACATATTTGGGCTAAAGAGTGGACTGTTACTCACAGCCAGAAATGTCTTAAGCAGTCCTATGTTTGGCTCCCAAGGATGCCAGGCAGATGCCTGTATCTCCTTCTCTCCTGTACATAGAAAATAGGCAACTTATCTTGTACTAACATCTAAGGGAAAATATACTCAAAACCTGCAATATCAATGAGAAAAGTCTATGTCAAACAGAGTCACTGACTTAACCCTAGCCCCACTAGGCTCTTGTGCAGATTCTTAGTACATTAATGACCTCTGCTGGAAATCTTTGAAGATAGACTCCAACACTTGTTTCTCTATCTTAAGGAAACCTTTGTATCATTGCTGCATGGATTCCTATTATACTTCCAATGTTCCCTATTATCTAATTTTCTTCATATATCTGCCAAATCACTCATGATTTTCCTTTTTATCATTTAACCCAATGGATTGTTCCATTCCTCCAACTGCATCATTGCCTGATATATTTTATTGCATTCACCTTCTAAGGGACAATATACTGGAAAGTCTGCTACAAGTTCATCTCAAAATAAAAGAGACCCAGCAACTCCAGGAGACAGGGTTCTATAAAGACTTAATTGTCACCAAAGGATTTCTCTTGGAGAACTTATATCATTTATAACTCATACACCACACTTCTACCAACTCATGTGTGGTGTATGAGTTATGAATGATTTAAGTTCTGCAACAGAAATCCTTTGGTGACGATGAACACGTTTGTCCTCTTTTTACAGTATTGATCATTGAACCACTATTCTTTCAAGAAGGAACCTCTGGAATTGTGAAACGTTTCAGTGGCATTGCATGTACGACAACTTGACAATGAATATAGAAAGTCAGTGCTTTAAAAAATGTATTGAAAGTAAGAACATGCTTTTAAAGATAATGGGGTAAACAAAGAATGAAATGGGGTAAACAAAGAATGAAAGTGGTTGAAAACACGAGCAATAAAAATATAATCCAAAAATAAATGAGAGCTCTAATAACCTGATAAATAAAAAAGGAATGAATTGCATACATTTATTTTAGAATGCCCTTCACCATTAGGGAACTGAAGTGCTAGAGCTCCCCTGAGTTTGTCAAGAT
The DNA here is from genome assembly GCF_964204655.1 of Triturus cristatus. Lineage (NCBI taxonomy): Eukaryota > Metazoa > Chordata > Amphibia > Caudata > Salamandridae > Triturus > Triturus cristatus. The sequence goes on along the minus strand of NC_140593.1, from coordinate 199,698,044 downwards.
GGTGTATGTGTAAGGGGGCTGGCCTCTCTCGCCGCTTGGAGCCCTAATTAATGGAAAAAAAGGGGTATTGCTCTAGCAACATCGAGGGATAGATGCCCTATCTGCAGTCACAGACTCAGCCTGGGGTCCTCCTGACGTGGCTGTCAGGGGTGGTTTCGGCAGCAGGAGCATTGGCATCTAGCCGCGCAAAGCGATTTATGTTGAGAACTGCCTCGCCGCTCACCGGACGGGCGGTAAAGCTCGGGTGGCTCGTGACAGAGGACTGCACCGGGGAAGCAGGGAGGATGGGATGCCTCCTAAAGCGGCTCACGCAGCTGATGCTTCAGCAGTGTCATCTAACAAGAGCTTAACCTGCACCCAGCGCCCCAAGACTGCCAGGGCTGGTGCTTCAATGATCAACAACAGAAGCTACAGTGGCAGCAAGCCGAGCCAAAGGGGCTCACAAGGCTCTGGGATTGGCAGTACAATAGAAAGGGAAAAAAGACTGACTACGTAACGTCTGGAGAGAATGACCTCATCCAGGAAATTCAATCACAGCCACAATTACAGCCACCACAACAGCAGAGTATAACAGAATATTTTCCGGCAGTAACAGCAGCTGTTGCGGTTACGGTAGGGATCTCTAGGGAGGCAGCATCAGAGGGCACCTGGAGAAAGGATGATTGGGATGCCGACAGGGATGGCTCACCGGTCATTGACTGCAACACGGTGATGCAGCGGAAGACAATGGTAAATACTTTCTACAACAAGTACATACAACCTCAGCTACCACAATACTTCAATACCTCAGAGTTTGGCCCATAAAACTCACCATCATTAAGTAAAACCAAGTTACTTTACCAACAGGGTGCTCTGATGGATCATTGGCTTGATCTAATAGGGACTTGGATAATCAGAGATGGATAGCCACTCCGTCATTGATGACCTGGAATAAAGAAGTGCCCTGCTGACAGTTTAATAAACCTGCACAAGCATAATCATCAACAGTAAGGAAAAACGACATAAGCATGAATAGTTATAACCAGCAATACTTTATCTATGATTCAAAATGAAAGGTCAATGCACAAAAACACATTAGTTTCATTTAATACTGTTATCAATTGAATACAGGTAAATTCACAATACATCACAGTTTATGAGCAAAATACATCTCAACTTAATGCCTAATCAGAGAGAGAGTGAGAGAGAGAAAGCATAATGCAGTATCAGTATGCAATCAAGAATCATGCAAACCAAGAATCGTTTGCAGATTATCAGGAACAGGTGGCTGAGTACGTGCCCGGGGAGGCTAATGCACAGCGTGCCATAGCAGGAATGAAAATCAACCCTACAGCCAAAAGGGATTGGCCTGCTTGATTTCTCCAGCTGGCAAAGTGCAGGGAAACGACAGGAAAGCTCAGTTCAAAGGAAATCAGAGTTCAGGCTGACAGCATGGCAGGCCAATAGGGAAAAATTCAAAGGTAGCGGGGGGGGGGGGGGGGGAGGGGGTGGCGGGGGTGAGAGTCCTTTTTTAACAGGGAAATTATACTTCTAATTTGTCATAGATCCCTCCGACAAAAGTAACTTTTCACAGTTTGTAGGTTTTGCATTGGTTAAAATGTATGGTCTACCCATGGGGTGATTGTTTCCTTACCCTATTGATCCGGAAATTGTACGTAATTCCATTGCCCATTAATACGATGAGTGTTCAATACCATCTCTCTATGGAACTAGGAGGTTTTGTTTGTATCTATCATGTCCATTCCCAAGTGCTCTCTTCGGAGCTTTCCACATAGTTGACACAGTTTCGTACTAGCAGAGAGGGTGTTCATTATTCAAAAACTAGAGAAAGAAACTTTAGTCAAAGTTCCCACCGTTGGCTGCACAGTCATTCTTACTCAAAGGAAATGATGAAGAATTAATAGCATTTTGAAGCCGACATGGAAGCCTGTTGAACGTGATTAATTATTGAAATATCCAAACATTTAATTAAATAGGGACATTATTCTATTTCTCCTTGCAATTTTATTATTTAATTGAAATTAATATGCAAACACCTCTTTATTCTTCAGTCAGCATTAACTCAATTGCAAACCTTTTTAATACATGACATTTCTCTCGACATTTAAAATTGCACGTTTTCGTGTCAGAGCTACTACATGAGCAGGAACCATGTTATTAGCCTTTAACCTAAGTTAATCCATTTATTTACTAAATGAGCACTCATCTTAGCCTTTTCATAACTACATTTGTTAAAGCTGCACCATTAGGACTCAATTTCCAAATATTTATTTGTTCATAGCACATTATCAATCGGGAATTTAATTTACATTATCAGTTTCTTTCTCTCTCATGTATAAGTTTATCTCATTCTGGTTTATGACCTTTCTGTATGCTTTTACGATGCAGGTTAAACTCTCATGTGGTTTACGAGTTATACTATTAGTCATGTTTCTTAGTATGCATTAATTATCACACCATCCAATGAGCATGATTTGATTGAGTCAATTCATATTAAGATAATTGTGTTCCGGCACTGTTAGGGCGAAGGGAGGAGCAGATGGTTTTCCATGTAAGTTAACCGATGGTGTTGGTCAATGGGGGCCCTCCGGCGGTTGGAAACATTTCCCAGATGAGCCCGCCCATGGGGTAGAACAGGAGGACAATGACAAGATGGAACAAACCACTGCCCCTTAGGGACACCACATCAAGGAAACAAATGGCCAGATGATAATCATTGAAGAAAGTAATCAAGCAGCTCAATCATCACAACCCCTGTTGCCGGCACAACACAGAGACAAGTGTTCTGACTGAAGGGGCTAAGCAGTCCAAAGGGCTAGAGGATTCCCAGGATCTGGGCAACAAGTTCTTCTCTCTAACGGATGGTTCAATATTAGCTCCAGTGACTCTGAGGCTGGGAGTATTTTACAGACCTCTAGCCCTATCCCAGGTAGGCAGTATGATGGCCTTGGCACAGCAAAATCTACCCTGATTTGCAAGAAGGTATTCATATAAATTATGCGGATGCTCAAGAGGAGGAACCTTCCCTAAATCTGATCTATGAGACTATAAACCAACATCAGGAAGAACATCGAGTTAATGGCAAAAAAAAAACAGACTGGCCACCAAAAAACTACAAGGAGCAGTTGTGAAAGTGGCTAAAGCATGCGCTGTGTTTCACGAGAGGCTCGTATCAATAGTAAGAACGAACGGCTGCTCCGGAAAATTATGTTACCACGGCTCAAAAGCACACAGAAGCACAAGTCGCACAAATCTCTGATATTCAATGGAAAAGTTGAGATTTGGAAAACAGGCAGTGTTGTAACAACCTTAGAGTCCTAGGCATTGATGAAGGGGTTGAAGGAAAATATATCTGAGGCTATATGCTGAATCTGATGAAGGGGGCATTTCCCAAGCTTCAATAATGGGATTGGGAGCTGAAAATCCAGTGAGTGCACCGCTTTCCTCTTATGTTGCAGAAACCTGGCCAGCCACATATTGAAGAAGCACGGAAGCCCAGAGCAATTATCATTTACTTTGGGAATTTTTTGCTCCGCGAAGCTGTGTTTGCTAAGGCATGTCAGTCTTTTTTTATCAGGTCTGACTTTTGCCATGTTACCATTGAGAGACGCTGGAGGTTGATACAATTGTGTCAGACATGAGGGGCGGAAGTCTATCTACTGACTCCTGCTTGCCTGAAAATCATTTATAAAAAACAAACTAGTGTTTTTCTCTGAGAGATAAAAGCAAACGAATGTATGGAGGGAATGGCGTAGCATGGCGGAGCAAAATAATTTTTCCTTTGTTCCCTCTTCTCTATGGTTTGCAAAATAGATGTGGTTTGGCATAGGCCAGTAACTTCGATGGGGGGTTCTTTTTTAACCTCAGGTGTTATTGCAGTCGCAGGGTCCTGAGCATCGGGGGAGGATCCAAGCACGGACTACATCACCCAGACCTTTTTGGTCTGTTTGAGGTGGGCCCCTATTTCATTAAGCAAACCTCCCACCACTCTGTCACTTTCAAGCTACATTTGGTGAATGCCTGACCTTTCTTTTGACACCTAACACATCCACTTACACGTACTGCCTGCAGCCATTTAATTGTATACTACAATACCAGTCTTCCTGCTGACTAGGAGCCTGCCTGTTCACACACACCACAGTACCCTATGTTAAACTATTAATCTATACATATTTTTCCCTCCTATTGCTGGGCATAGGAGTTTTCAGTGTTTTCTTTATGCGGTTCCACAAGTTAGTTATTTACATTGGGCAATTTGAGCAATCCTTTATTGACTGTTACTCACTTAAGTGGGCAATTCTTAGTACATGTGGGTCTGACCTAATGCAGTGGTTTGACATGCAAATTGTATCATAGTTTGCACATCATTTTAATGCTGAATGTTTTATTCAATTAAGTTTGATGTGTTCAACAAACACATCAAACATAATAAAATAAAATATTTTGAATTAAAATAATTGTCACTAAAGCCTGTATCCCAAAGGTGTGTGCAAATTGATTTGAAATGAAATCCACCTTTAAAACGTCAGGCATGAAAATTGGTCTGGGGCCCTCTTTGAGCACATGCAGAGACCTTTGCCTTCTCTTAGTACTATTTACTTACTGCTTCCTTATTGAATTTATTTTAATAAAATGTGGTTTAAAAAGGTACCATTTGGCCCTCTAGTTTTCAAATATATTATAGTTAAGTTGTGCTCAGTCGATTCACTGACTGACGTCAAACTCGTCACCAACTTTACGCCTAACCATTTTCAAAAGTCTCCAGCTGCCATTGAGACTAATGTCAACTGTCAATGAAACTTATGAAAAATGAAAACGTTTTCGATGGAATTCGGATTGATCTAACATTTTCTTTTGCAATCTGCAGTTTGTGACCAGCTTAATGAATATTCCTTAGGTAGGTCAGACAACCCATTGGAAATTTGCAACCAGCATTTTGCTAGATCTGGCCCAGTGCTCTAGTATGTAATTCTAGAACTGTCACAGATTTCTAAAATTTCTACTAAAGGCTAACCACTGGGATGCCTCAGGGTAACCACACGCTCTATAAATGTTCCTTCATTCATTCATTCATTCAATGGAACGGCAAGTTCCCCATCATAATCACATACATAGTGCTAAGACCTGTGGGAATCCAAAAATTTGAAAAGCAAGTTGATTAAATAGCAAGATTCACATCGATGTGTTTTTAGTTTTAACTGATCTCCTAGCAGGAAGAAGGGCTTTCAATATGACAACTAAGTTTCAGCAAGAACTTCCAGAGTTCCCAAATCTTGAAATCTTAAAATAGTTATGAGGATCAACCTCAGGATTTTTTGGCAGTGGAACAGAGTTCCAACAGGACTGTAGACATGGAGCTACATTGTTCAAGGCACTTATTGAAATGCGTGCAAAAAATATGTAGAGGAGAAAATGAAATGTGAAACAAATGTACCATACACTGATAAAATACATTACTGAATATAAAAAGAAACCTACTTCCGAAAAGAGGTGAAGGAACCGAAGATGTTACGAACGGAATGAAAGACAAAAAATAAAATGATGGCGATGAAGTAATGTTGTCTTAGAGAAATTGAAATTGAATAAGAAAGTGAGTGAAATGGAATTAGGAATATAAATAAAAGAAAAAACGGTGCTATTGAAGCTGAGGTGGTATAACGGCAATAAAGTAAAGCTAATCTCAAAATAAGAAAACAAAAATAGAAGGAGAAAAAGAAAAGAGAAATGAAGAGAGAAGGGACAGAGCAAGAACGGCAAACTGGAAGGTTGTTCGATCTTCAATCCCCCATGAAACCACGGCCACTTGGAGAGCCTTTAATGATTATGCTGTGTGTGGTGGCTTAGTGGGCTAATGCTTCTACTGTTAGGGCCTGTGTTTGACCTCATGGTTACAGGTTCAAAATCTTGTGTGTCTTTTCATCCTTCTAAGGTCGATATAATGAGTACCATTGAGTTGGGTAACAATAAACATGTCATTCAGCGCCAAGAGGCTCGTCTGGGTGAAGGTTTGCCTTACAAATTCACGTGTTATGTTATGAGCATTTCAGAATCTTAAACAAAGATTCAGTGGGACATCAGGCCAAGGTTATCTGGCATAAAGCAATTTTCCATAGTGTACCATAGTGTAATTTACCTGCCTTGATCTGATCAAGTGACTCAAGCATAAGAAACATTTTTTCCCAATGTTTAATGTGCAATAGTAAGACACACACATCTTGTAAGTGTCTGCATGTGCTTAAAGGATGGCCTTTCTTGGAGCCTTGTACAGATTGAAGCATAGGTGGATGGATTTGACCCAGGGCCTCCCACCAAAAGTATAAACGTTTTCTTTTGCTGTTTCCACCTAAGCCTATAGACTGCGCCACGGTTTCACCAACACACGAACCACCGCAACAAACTACCACCTTGTAGATGGACCCATGCACTTAAAGGTTGACAGTAGGGGTGGAGGTTCACTTTTTATTCTAATTTCATTACTGGTTGATTGCCATGCCAGCTTACCTCCTTTTAGAACTAATACTCATTTTACTTGCTTTGTTTTAAAAAAAAATATTATTGTTTTTCTAAACTTGGCGGGGATATTTAGATTTTTAGGTTTTAGTGTATATTTTTAGATGTTACTGTATATGTATAGGCACTACGTATAACAAATACTTCCACTGTCTCTGGGGTAAGCATTGCTCATCAAGTCAATGTCAATATCATTGAAAGTGGTGTGGCTCTGTAAACTAGGCTATTGTGTTTTACCAAACGTCCAATACCACAAACATATCTTCTTGAATGAGTGGCAGTGTGCAGGGTAACAGATCTGCATATGAATTCCATTCTTACTTCCTCAATTTCTAAAAGTTTTATCAGGGCTAAATCGTGACCATGTATGAATAGCATGTTGAATTTCCTTAAGGTGATTACTGAGCATAAGCTCTAGCTTTAAATGTAAAATATTTTGAAATAAATTCCTTCATCATAAATGCTTTACTGGAAAACTTTCATTATTGAAACTATTTTTTTTGTGTTTTCTCGTATATCTTCCTCTTAGCAGATTCTTTCTCCCTTTTTATGTTTTTTAACTGTGCCATTTTCGGCCATTTTATAACGTAGATGTTAACAAAGTTTGATAAACCCACCCATCCTACAAAACAGCTGGTCCTGGGTGAGCAGATGTGATCATTCCATAGATCAGGATTGCTAAATACTACAGATATTTGGGTAAAAATAGCTATATCGTCTAAGCACTTTACATAAAAATTCACAAGACCAACCTATGAGTTTAGATGCATACACTTGACTTCACTTTATTTAATGCATTTCTACCCAAATTATTTTTCAGTGTGCACGGTTTTGTGTAGTGGAAAACTACTACCGTTTTACAGGCATTTTTATGTTGATGTTAGTTGCAAGCACATCTCCTATAAAAGCTAATATAAAAGCCAGACAAAGGTGCATAACAGCTTAATGGTTTGACAAGAAGAGTCGCAATGCCAAAAAGCAATTATTTCATAGTAAAAGTTTGCCAGATCTAAAATATGTTTTTGAAAAAGAGGACATGCCTACTTTTTCGCAGATTGTGAATGGGGATGTGAATAAACATCCACCTTAAATGTAATCGTATGTCGTTGCTTATTAGTAGGTTAAACACTATTGGGGCAGATTTACTAACAGATTTACTAACAAGTCAAGCAACGCAACACAGTAAGACAATTTACTAACAGATTTACTAACAATTCAAGCAACGCAACACAGTAAGACAACTTGCTTCGCTACATTGTGTGACAGGGAGAGAGCAAGTATTCACACATACTCTATGGTATGGCACAATACTGCTCTCTCACTGTGCTGATGCACTAAGTGCTGCCAAACATGGCTTGCGCCATGATGCAAGAGTGCCTGCGTTACATACAAGATTGTTCTTGTGCAGGACGGGATATGTTTCCTGCACAAAAACAATCCTCTGAAGCTTTTTAATTTTTCTATGTGTGCTGCAGAATGCAGCACACACAGAAAGAGGTAGAAAGAGGGAGAAATAAATATATTTCTCCTCGTTACACCTCACCTAAGAAGACATAGCATTTTGATGCATTGCCATGTTTACTAGTGTTAGTGTTGTAGCGTGGAATGTCAAATCCTCCCTTCATCACAGACCAAATATCGCAATAACACATTAACTCAAATAAATTCATTGGTGGGGTCCATAACACCAACACTCACACCTCATTGATCTGCTTTCCCGGGAGGGATAAGTTTCCATACGCTGACATGAAAGGAATATCTTTTCACCTAAACCCTAATATGCACTGAATACTTTTATTAACTTCAAACTTGTGATATTCCCCTCATTTGGCGATGAATCAGTTAGTTGGTTTTATACTTTGGTAATTCAATTCATTTATTTATACTCTTCTCTTAATCTAATTTCTTCAAATAATCGACACAACACATTTGTCTATTAATCATAGCATCGTTTATCTAATTAAATTGCAAATTTCAGAAAATCATCGTCCAAACCGCAGAACATCATATTTACCTAATCTGGCTATTAGTCGTCCTCTAAGTCAGTCAAGTCGTGGAAAATCTTTAAATTCATCAAAGTCAGGCCGCCATTCAGTCTTCCAAAGATTCAGGATAACAGCTGTCCAGCAGTGTCACCATCCTCTCCGTCAGCATAACGTCAGGAAATTCGCAGCAAGACAAATCGAATGACATTTCTCTTAACTCCCTATTCCACCGTCTTTTATAATGATTTTAATGTCAAAATGTATCAAGAATGAGTTTTAGACAGTCCTGATTGGTGGATTTGGGGTCACTCTGTGAAGTTCTCACATAGCCCGTTAGATTAAGTCATCGCACTTGCTGGTTCCGGTTTTAAAGACAGTTCTTTGTCTTGAGGTCCTGGCAACTCTCCCAGTATGACCTTGGTGGGTACATCTTTCCTGGGGTCAGGACGAGGCCATTGTTGCTGGCAGTGGCGCAGGCACACTTCACCCAATTCCTCGTGGGACAGAAGCAGTCAAGTCGTGCGTCTCAGTCGGCCATCTTTACGAAGGCCCAAATGGTCAACTTAAGTAAAACAAACAAAAAAACGTAATTAAACATTGAAATGGTTAATAAAATGTTAAACCCTCACTAATTCCCCTATGTGTAAGTAATTATCTTGCATAATAGCAACATTCAAAGCGTTTATATTCACCCAGTGATGTCATCTGGTGCAATTTACAATTACATCACAAAAGCAACATATATCATCCAATATTCTAATTTTCTACCATTAGTATGCGTACATATGTTAGTATACAATTAGTTTAGCCATGCAAAAATGCAAATCCCACGTATAATTCTTTTGTTAATATAATGGGTGAGTTAACACTTCAAACGGATTAATGATATTACCATTAATTGGTTATTCGTAATAATATAAACATGCAGAATGGGGGGATATACAAAATGGTGTACTTCCCGCTCCAGCAATCCCCCCTTTGGTGATTATATCACCACACCAACAAAATTTTGTATCCCTTTTATGGAATTTCAAAGTAATTTCTTGTTTTTATTCATATTTCAGTTTCCCCTGTTTCTTCTCTTTTTGCTGATTTATACATACTCTCCTTGATTTCCTCCAATTCTATTTCTTCAAATTCTCTTTCTTGTTTCTTATCTCTTCTCCTTAAATTTTCTCTTCTTAACTTTTTCTGATTTTTATCATTTTTATGACAGATACACTCTAATCGAATTATTAATACTATGAAAATCACACATGTTAATGGAAATAATATCTTACCTAAAAACGTACTACCTAGTTTTACTACAAAATCTTTAATAGCTGATAATTTCTTTCCAATCTTTTCCCACACACCTTCAACCTCCAGTGGTGCAATTTCGTCATGCAATTCTGTAATATTTTTAATATAAATTTTCAAATCTTTACTTTCGTCAGGAATGTAAGTACAACAGTGTTGAACTTTCAGCATTCCACAGACTCCACCCTCTTTTGCCAATAATATATCAAGGGCAAGTCGATTTTGCATTACCATAGCACGCATGGCAACCATTTCAGTGTTTACCAATAAAAATCCTCCAGCGGTGCTTGTTGACAAGCAATCCACTACTGTTGAAAGTCTTCTAATTTTGTTTGCATTCAGAGATATTCCCACTGCTGGTATCAATGCTCCAAAAATGTCACCCACAATTTCTGTCCTAGATCTTTCTTACTACGTGCTAAATAACTACCTAAACTATGTACACCATCTTCTCCTCTATCCATATGAAAAATCTTTGGGAAAACCAGGCCTACATAACATGTGCCATACCAATGGTCTGGCAAACGATAATATGCCCTGTTCCCACAACTGAAATATAATCCAGGAAAGCTGGATCTTTTCCACCTTTAAATCCCCATCCACCCATGATTTGGTATGTATCATGGCACTCACTATTTCCTACAAAATAATTATCATATGCAGTTTGATTCCTTCTAATACATCATTTCCCTTTCTGAGGCCAATCTAAAGCCATAGTTGGACTCGTTTCCCCTTTCAAGTGTTTTTTCATCTCTACGTCCCATACTGTTTTCTCCACCTTTCCTTCTGAAGCCTTTCTTTGCATTTTCAGTCTCCTTTCTTCAACCATATCTAAAAATGTCTTTTCCTCTTTCTTCAAACTGCAAGTCAAATTATTTCTAAATATGTATTCTAATGTTAGTTCTTTAGTCTCTAAGAAAAATTCACCTAATACCTTTGCAAGTTTGACCTTGTTTAGTTTGTGAAAATATAGTATCTACATCTGAAAAATAATACTCTAATTTACCTGTTTGATAAAATAAACTAGCTATTACACTACATGTTATTCCATAAGTTACTGGAAGATGGTGATAAGTCACTCCCTCTGATACAGAGGCAGGTAACTGCATGCAGACATAGCAGTCCCTTACGTCCATTGTCTTTACATATTCATACAACAATATTGAAAACACATTATTAGAAAAATCAGTTATAGACCTGTCTTTATGTAAATAATTTTTATCTATTCTAGTCGGAACTACCTTTTGAATCTTCCCTATATTAGTTATGTTTTCATTATGTCCTTCTAATGTATCTATAGTGACTTTAAATGAGATCAATAGAGCAAGTATACTCCATAGAAGCATTAATAATACTGTACAACAACAACACATTTTACACCATCTCCTCAAAAATGTACATCTACCTTTGCTACTATCTATGTTTGCCATCTTTGCTAAAATGGACCGTGTCTTTTGACTTAGCCTCTTCTACTTCACAACTAGTTTTTCTAACCCAAGGCTCTAAGCACCTACTTGGTTCTACCAGGTTTTGTCTTTTTCAATATTTTAATTGTCTTTCTCTCAGTTGGGTTCTTGTCTCATTTCAGTTTGGCATTTAATCATTTTTCACTTTTCCTTCATTTTCGGTATACAGAATGTCCTGAACATCCGCTTCTTCTCCAATATCGGACAAGATAACTCTCAGGATTTCCGATTCTTCGTCTTCCTCAACCACTTCCGGTACAACCACCTCTGGATTTCCTTGGCTATCCGCCTCTTCTTTTACTTCAGGCAGGGCCACATACGTCCATTCCGGCGATTTATACTTCTGGTTAGGTTTCCTTGTTCTATTGCTTTCTTTAACTACAATTGTTTCTTCTTCTTTTGATTTCTCCTGACTCATCACTTCATTCACCTGTTCAGCCCTTGGTGAATTTACTCGTGTCAGTCGATATCTCAATCTTTTTATTTTATTCGGCCAAACGTCGTCTTTTGCAGTTTTTTTCAATTTACTCCCTTTATCGTTCTTTTCAGTTCTCCAAGCTCTCTTTCTTAGAACTCGACCTTCAGGTATTTCATCTTCGCTTTCCTCTGACTCTGTTTCAACTTGCTTTTTACTCTCAACAGTTTCTTTTTCCACCACTTCTTTTGTTTTCCCTAATTCTGTCCCTCCTCGAATCTCCGACACGCAATCTTCCTGCTGACTACTTGTCCCTGCTTCTAACTGAATGTTGGAGTTCCCTACACCTCCTCGGGGGTCTTCCGCAATAATCTTTCCCTCTCTCTCTGTATCTGGCACCTGTCCATCTAAATGTGCTGTTTCAGGTGAAATTTCTCTCAATCTTTCATCTGGCACTTCCTTCTCATGAATCTCTTTTATTGTCTCTTCACTGTCTTTTTCTTTGTTCTGTCCTTGTTCTTTCCTGGAAGATTGTGCTCCTTGTTCTGTCTCTAAGTCTGAACTGGTATTAGAAATCTGTAACCTTCTCCTCAGGGAACTACTTCTGGGGGCAAAAGTTAAACTTGGTTCTGTTTCCCCCCTTTCCGGGTTTTCTTTGTCTTTTGGCTCTCCATCATCTGACTCAGTACTGGATTCTGATTCATTAAAATACTCCTTTTCTGTGCTGTCTACTGGATTTGGAATTCTCAAAGTATGGCTTGCATGGATGCAGTACTTCAATCCAGCACACTTCACAGCTGTTGTTGTGGTCAAGATGACTTGTCTTGGTTTTCCCCACCTGGGAACTAAACAGTTTCTTCTTCTGTGGACTTTTATCCTTACCCAGTCCCCTGGGCTTAGATCATGGGCTGGCTTCTTTTCAAGGGTGGTGGCATCCGCTCCAACCTGATGAAACACAGAATGAACTGTGTCAGCTCGGCTTTTACAGTATTCCAACACCATGTCATCAGTTATAGTCATCAGCTTGTTGACTGGTATAAAAACGTGGCGCATGGCTTGTCCCATGATGATTTCATGGGGGCTTAACCCTGTAGTTCTGTCTGGAATTGATCTAATAGTCATGTGTACTAGAGGCAAGACATCAGGCCATTTCATACCTGTGGCTAGACACATTTTCCCTATCCTGTTTTTGCTAGTACCATTCATCTGTTCCACCACACCAGAAGCCTCTGGTCGGTAGGCACAATGTGGTTTTTGTTTTACATTCAATGCTTCGCAAATCAGTTTTATGATCTCATTATGAAAATGTCCTCCTCGGTCTGATTCAATTGTCACTGGGAACCCAAATCTAGGAATAAATTCCCTCAAAAGTAATTTTGCTACTGTCATCCCATCATTTCTTCTTGTTGGAAATGCCTCTACCGATCTGGAAAATAGACAGACCATAACCAAGACATACCTCAACCTGTTACAGGGAGGCATTTCAATGAAATCCACTTGTATTCTGGTAAAAGGCCCTCCTTCTCGACCTATTGTTCCTAGACCCACTACTGTCTTTCTTCCTGGATTGTATTGTTGACATATTAGGCATCTCTGACAAAGACTTTCTGCTACAAGTCTGAACTTTGCATTATACCAGGTTTGTTTAAAGGACCTGGTCATAGCGTCTCTCCCTATGTGCCCCTGTCCATGATACATCCGTGCCATGGCAGACATCATGCTATCAGGCATGACTGGTCTTCCATCTCGATAGACCCACACATGATCTTTCTCTCTGGGTGCACATCCTGCTTTTACCCACTGCTTCATTTCCTCCTCTCCTGCTTCTTCCTGCAATTGTCTTACTTCTTCCCATGTTCCCACAGTGTTAGTAAACATCAAAGAGCAAGAAATCACCTCTTTTTCCTTAGCCCGATTAATTGAATTCTGATTTTGTGCACAGTATTGCGCCATGTCATTCGCAAATGTATTTCCAGTAGCGATATATTCACCACTGCGACTATGGGCAGCACACTTTACAGCAGCGAATTGCCTAGGCAGCTGTATCACCTCAAGCAACTTTCCAACCACTTTAGCATTCTTAATGGGAGTTCCACTTGAGGTTAAGAATCCTCTCTGCATCCATATCTGGACATCTCCATAGCCATACTGGATATCAGTTATCACAGTCACTCTCACACTTTTCCCAATCTTGCATGCTCTCGTCAAAGCAACAAGTTCAGCTACTTGGGCCGATTTTACTCCTTTCAAATAGGATGCTTCCATTACTGCTGCAACTGTGCATACCGCATATGCTGCACTCAACACTCCATCATCTGTCCTCAAACAAGGCCCATCAACAAACATAACAAAATCACTTTCTGGTAAGGGTTCATCTTTTATGTCAGGTCGTGGTTTTGTACAGAAATCAAGTACATCCAGACAGTCATGATCTGCTTCATCTCTTACTTCCACATTCTCTGCATCAGGCAACAATGTTGAAGGATTCACATTCAAGCATCTCACAAGACTTACATTTTTTGCCCCTAATATGACCTTTTCATACTTAGTCAGCCGACTATGTGTCATATACTGAGTACAGCTCCTTGTTAAAAGGATCGCCACATCATGAGGTACAAACACTTTCACAGGATATCCCGTCACAATTCCCTCACTCTGTTCCAAACTCCGACATGTAGCAGCTACTGCTTTCAAACACCCAGGTAGGGCTACAGCTACTGGGTCCAACATTGATGAAAAATATACAATTGGTCTCCTCAGTTTTCCATGCTTCTGTATTAGAACAGAGAGTGCACATCCATTCCTTTCACTGCAATACAACTCTAATTCTTTTTCGTAGTCAGGCATACCTAATGCAGGTGCTTCACACAACCCATCTCTCAATCTTTTGAATGCTGCCAATTCCTCTTTGTTCAAATCAATGGGATCCTTCACATCACTTCTTGTCAGTCGTACCAAAGGTTTTGCGATCAACGAAAAATTACTGATCCATTGACGACAATATCCAACCATTCCCAGAAACATTCTCACTTCTCTTTGGGTCATAGGTGGACTCATTCTTTTTATAATCCTGATTCTGTCTATTGTTATTCTTCTCAGTTCTTTTTCAATGTTATGTCCTAAATATTGTACTTCCTTTTTACAAAATTGCAATTTCGATGGTGACACTTTTAGTCCTCCATCTGCCAAATGATTCAGCAAGGCTATCGTGTCTACCTCACAAGCTTCACGGGTTTTCGATGCCACAAGTAGGTCATCGATGTATTGATCTAACACTGAATTTTCTGGCATTTCTAGATTTTCCAAGGACTTCTTCTATAGCTGATTAAATATTGGGGGGCTTTCTGTATACCCCTGTGGAATTAGGCACCAAGCCAAAATACGCTCACCAAAACGAAATGCAAAAATTTGCTGACTGTCATGGTGCAATGGGATGGAAAAGAAAGCATGGCATAGATCAATCACTGTATACCATTCTGCGTCATGGGGAATCTGATATAAAATCACAGATGGATTCGGTAAAATGGGACAGCATGACACAACAATTTTGTTTATCTTTCTCAGATCTTGTACTATCCTGAACGTCCCACTATGCTTTTTCAGTCCCATTATTGGTGAATTACATGGACTACTCATTATTTCTCTCAAAATACCTTATTTTATCATTTTTACAATCACAGGAGTTACTCCTTCAATTATTTCAGGTGTCAATTTATATTGAGGGTCATTTGGATAACTTACTCCTTCTTTTACTGTTATTTTTACTGGATCTACATTTCTCATTAATCCTACGTCTTCTCCTGTGAAATTCCAAACTTCTGCCTTAACAGATTGATTTAATTCTTTAGGTACTTCGTCAGGGTTAAATACAGCATAAGTTTCAGTTACCTCCTTCTCCCTGTTTGCCATTGTCATTTTATACAGCACATCATCATCTGGTGTTTCAAATGCTATTCCATCTGGGGTACAAAATATAGTGCAGTTCATCTTGCACAACAAATCTCTACCCAACAAATTCACAGGACTGGTGTCGCACACGTCAAAGCTGTGCATTTCAGAAAATTTCCCTATGCTAACTTTCACTGGATCTGTAAGGTAAGTTTTAATCTGTCTGTTGGATACACCAACTACTTGGATCGTTTCATCCGAGAGAGGAAGATTCTTAACATCAGTTGATCTAACAGTTGATCGAGTAGCACCAGTATCAACTAGGAAAGTATTATTTTCATTATTAACTTTTCCATGTACAAATGGGCCAGTCTGGTCTACTTCTAGAGTTGCGCCAAGTAAGCACTCTTCTTCCTCCCTTCGGCACCGTCAATAACCCTCTTCTGAATCACTCTCATCGCGTTGCAGCCAATACTGCGAAGCAGCGCTAGCGCGCAGCGGTTTATTTACCTGTTCTCCGTTGTAGAATCCCGTTTCATTACTATACTTCTGGGAATTTTTGCTCTGTGGAAAAGGTGGTTTTTGCACCTGATTCTGTTGTGTTACAACCTGCTGCTGTCGCTGCGGTTGACCACTCACCCGATTCTGCACCTGTGGATTGAATGATGCATTTTCATCGTTAGTACTCGGTGGAAATTTACACTCGGATTTCCAATGCCCTATCCTACCGCAATTATGACACGGAAATTTCTTCTTAGCTTCCTCTATATTTCCTCTACCTTTCCCAGGATTCAATTTTTGTCTTGATCCAGTATTATTCGCCTGTTCTGCTTATTGAGCTTCCTGTCTCTCTGCTTCCTTTACTTGTGCCCACATAGCCTTTTCTTTAAATTTTCGCTGTTTTGCTTCAATCTCATCACTGAAATATTTAGCATGTCTCAGTACTTCGTCTATTTTCTTATTTTGCCAGTCTACAGTATGCTGTTTTATCATCTCACAAATTTCTGGACGAAGACCATATACAAACCTGTATACAAAATGACTTAGATCCTTTTCACTCAGATTTTCATCTCCACTAAATTGTTTAAAGGCCAAAATTAACCTTTCATAATCTGCATGTACGGACTCCTTGCTTTCCTTATGTGTTCTGTCAATTTTTACCCAACCTGTCTCTTTAGGAGGTACTTTGTTTTTCAGAAATGCAATAACCTGTTTGTATTTCTTCATTACCTCGGGGTCTGGAGCCCCTGTTTTTGGATCCCTTGGGTATTCTTGTGTTGGCCAATCTATCATGATTTTGCACTCTGCCCATAGATCTGCTGGTACTATTATGTCAAACAGGCTGTTTAGGTCAATCCACAATACTTTGGACAATTTTACAAATCTGTCCACCTGTCTATACCACTCGACGGGTTTTTCACGTAGTCGAGGGAAGTCATTTGTAAATGACAAAATATCTTGCCTAGTCCATGGGACATGTACATATCCTCCTCCTGGAATTTCTCTCAAAGGGCATTCTGTCACGACCTTCTCTTTTTCTCTAACAGGGAAAGCTGAAAAGGTTTAATCTGAAATATCATCTCGTTTTCGATACCATCTACTTTTCCATTTGTCCACATCTCCCCTTTTTCTCAACAAAAGAATTATTTCCTTAATCTGACTCATTCGTCCTGTTATATTCATATTTTCGATGTCCTTTTCAGTGAAATCTACTCGATATGGTTTCTGTACGGCTTTTACCTTTTCAATATCTATACCCATTTCATTTGCCACTTCTTCTAATCTTTCATGGAGACTTTTTGCTCTCCACGTTATGCTTTTACACAGAAATAACAACTCCTCATCTTGGTAGGTTTTTAACTTCTCCGTAAGGATAGTTCCTACTATTAACTCTTCCAGTACCATTCGTAGTTTAGCCACATCTATTGACTGAGATTCTGGGTCTTTCTTCTGCAAACTTCTCAACCATTCACTTAATTCCTCTGTTGATGGCCCTACTAACTTCTCTACACTTCCTTGTCCAAAATCCTTTTGTGTTTCTAAAATTGACTCCACTGTTGTTATACGCCTTTCTGCACAATTCTAGCCTACAAACAGATTATTTGAAACATTTGGTTCAATCATACTTATTGTCTGTCTCCATGGATTATCATTTTGAATCATTTTTGGTTGTTCAATTTGTTTATTGCTTTTATAAGGGACCGTCAAACAATGTTCGCTATCTTCCTGTTTATCAAAAATAGGCATTACTGGACCTATCGTTACGGGAACCGTCACAGCTTCCAGATTTTTGGTCAATTCTCTTCTTTTCTCTGTTAATTCTAGGGTTGTCTTTGCTAGTTCTGCTGAATTTTCATTGTTTATTTTACCTCCGGACTTCTTTTCTACCTCTCTAATGGAATTGTTTTTTCCCAAATCTTGGAACTCTGGTTCCGATTTTATGATTCGTACTGTTTCTTTCATTGGGGCACTTGGGGTTAATATTTCTGGTTCTGGACAATATGGGGGTGGATTTTTATAGAACATGTCATCAAGAATATCATCCTCTGATTCATTCACTCCGTACCCTCTCGATTCCACATTTGGTCTCTTTTCTACGCATTTTCTTCCTTCATTCTCTCCTGCAGCTCTTACGGGAAACAAACCCTCAGTCATACTCGCATTCCGCCACCTTCTCATGCGATCATCATGATTCTCATGTCCGTACGACCTACCAAACATGTACCTATACCTTCCGCACTTCTCTGTCTTTATCGGTCGTGCATCTCATCTTCCCATTCTGTCAATGCTTCAAATTGTGTCGGTATAGGTCTTGGTTCTAAATTCATCATTTTTTCTCTTAAATTTCTCAAAACTGCCAAATTAAATGAACCATGTTCTGGAAAAGCCAACACTTTTTCAGTATACTTGACTCAATTGTCTAACCAAATACAGGTGTGATATCCATATTTTGCAACCATAAAGGATGCGGGGTTTTCGGTGAACGAAGTAACTGTCCTTCCCTAGTTACAATCGGTTTGTCCTTTTTAAACCACTTTTTAATTCTACCAAACCAGGACTTTTTCTCCTTTTCTGGTGGATCGTAATACATTTTCCTGTCTTCCGTGCATCGCTAGTCTCTCCTTACAACTGTACCGCTATTCTGTCCAATCGTAGCACGACTCACACTTACGCACCAATCTGGAGCGTTTACGTCACCTTGGCAATTCTCAAATGCCAGTGCGACTCACACTAACGCACCAATCCGGAGCGCTCTACGTTTCTGACGGATTGGCCAATCCCAGCGTGGTCGTTCTGACATCAACAGCCGCCTCCGCAGCTCCTGCTCCTGTCTACTCCTCCTTTACAAAATCCACTCGGAAACTTTTGTTTTAAATTTACAATTCTGTTAGTAACAATATAAAAACACCACCATTGTCCGCTTCGCTAACCAAGGAATAGCAATAGATCTTTCTCACAAGAATTCCGTCTTTCCCGAGAGCAGCGCTTACCTCTGCCCTACTACGGAATCGTTACTTCCGTTAATAAAGTAGCACATCCCTCTACCTTACCCTTCTAACAAGCATTAGCTAACCGTTTCTCCAGAATTAAGACACATGGTTGGAGACCCAATGCTCCTGAGAAATAAAACTAGAGTTTCACAGTTAACCTGAATGCCTTCACATTCATGCACTTTCATACGAGAAAATGTAGTACATTCACACAGAATCCTCTCTTTCTCGAGAACAGCTAACAGTCTGACCTGCTACAGAATTATGATATACGTTAACAAAGTAGCACTTCCCTCTACTTTATCCTTCTGGCAAGCTCAGAGAACACCTGTTACCTTTCCAGTGATAAGAGTTATCGGAATGCCATTTGGACTCCTAGTACCTAAGACCAAAATTTCACAGGTGACCTTTGCTATCATACACACTTCTCTCACACAGAAAATGTCTCTACTGGCAACACACGACGATGTCACCGAATCGAACCCAGACAATGCGTTGTGCAACTTCAATCGTTACACGTTTCTCCCTGTGTACCTACAGGGCAACAACAATTCCGTCTTTCCCGAGAGCAGCGCTTACCTCTGCTCTACTACGGAACCGTTACAAACTTCCGGCTTCCTACTTCCCAGAAGCCGTGCAAACAACATAGAACTCGACGCGACTCAACATAGAGTGTTAATACGTTAACCAATATCAATCAATAATCAATAATGAATAAGCAATTTACAAGCAATAATCACCAAACCAAAACAATAACAACCATCATTCTGCTACCAGAAAAACTGTTGCAGCGTGGAATGTCAAATCCTCCCTTCATCACAGACCAAATATCGCAATAACACATTAACTCAAATACATTCATTGGTGGGCCCATAACACCAACACTCACACTTCATTGATCTGCTTTCCCGGGAGGGATACGTTTCCATACGCTGACATGAAAGGAATATCTTTTCACCTAAACCCTAATATGTATTGAATACTTTTATTAACTTCAAACCTCGTGATATTCCCCTCATTTGGCGATGAATCATTTAGTTGGTTTTATAGTTTGGTAATTCAATTAATTTATTTATACTCTTCCCTTAATCTAATTTCTTCAAATAATCGACACAACACATTTGTCTATTAATCAAAGCATAGTTTATCTAATTAAATTGCAAATTTTAGAAAATCATCGTCCAAACCGCAGAACATCATATTTACCTAATCTGGCTATTAGTCGTCCTCTAAATCAGTCTAGTCGTGGAAAATCTTTAAATTCATCAAAGTCAGGCCGCCATTCGGTCTCCTAAAGATTCAGGATAATAGCTGTCCAGCAGTGTCACCGTCTTCTCCGTCAGCATAACGTCAGGAAATTCGCAGCAAGAAAAATTGAATGACAGGCTTCCTAACTCCCTATTCTACCGTCTTTTATAATGATTTTAATGTCAAAATGTATCAAGAATGAGTTTTAGACAGTCCTGGTTGGTGGATTTGGGGTCACTCAGTGAATTTCTCACATAGTCCGTTAGATTAAGTCATCGCACTTGCTGGTTCCGCTTTTAAAGACAGTTCTTTGTCTTGAGGTCCTGGCAACTCTCCCAGTATGACCTTGGTGGGTACATCTTTCCTGGGGTCAGGACGAGGCCATTGTTGCTGGCGGTGGCGCAGGCGCACTTCACCCAAATCCTCGTGGGACAGTAGCAGTCACGTCGTGCGTCTCAGTCGGCCATCTTTACGAAGGCCCAAATGGTCAACTTAAGTAAAACAAACATAAAAACGTAATTAAACATTGAAATGGCTAATAAAATGTTAAACCCTCACTAATTCCCCTATGTGTAAATAATTATCTAGCATAATAGCAACATTCAAAGCGTTTATATTCACCCAGTGATGTCATCTGGTGCAACTTACAATTACATCACAAAAGCAACATATATCATGCAATATTCTAATTTTCTACCATTATTATGCGTACATATGTTAGTATACAATTAGTTTAGCCATGAAAAAATGCAAATCCCATGTGTATTCTTTTGTTAATATAATGGTTGAGTTCTCACTACAAACGGATTAATAATATTACCATTAATTGGTTATTCGGATTAATATAAACATGTAGAATGGGGGGGTATACAAAATTTTGTACTACCCGCTCCAGCATTAGTAAATCAGGGAATATGCCAAAAACCATGGGTGACTGCATGGGAACACCCACGATCCACCTATGAAACACCTTCCCAGGGCAGAGTAAGTCCAGGCAG
This sequence comes from Triturus cristatus, assembly GCF_964204655.1. Lineage (NCBI taxonomy): Eukaryota > Metazoa > Chordata > Amphibia > Caudata > Salamandridae > Triturus > Triturus cristatus. The sequence goes on along the minus strand of NC_140593.1, from coordinate 199,676,744 downwards.
TGACTTGCGCTTTCATGCGTTACTCCAGATTTAATAAGCCATGCAGAGCCATGCAATATGACTTTGTGCGGCTTCATAAATCTCACTCAAGTCCTTGCATTGCCTTGCGCCATCTTGCGTGACACAATGGGTGCACAAGGGCTTCATATATCTGAGCCCACTGTGTCATACATAATGAGCAAAGGCCCAAGGAAGACACATTTGATGAGACTGAACTGACTGTGATTGTTTAGGATTCATCAGTTGCACTGGAACCAATAATTATGGCTAAGGTTGAAAAAACATTAAACACACAAGTATCCAGCGTAAGACCACAGGTGTGGTCCTTAGAAGAACAGAGTGACAGAGGGAAACAGGGGGTGTTTTTTTTATATAATCCTCACACACGCTAGCAGTGTCATGCTTCATCATTGAGTTCACCCTGACTCCTCAAGGTCAGGGTGGCACGACTATATTTCAGGGAGCACTTATAAGAAGGATGGCCAGGGGGCCTAACTGCAGATTAAAAATCCCTCACCCTCTCCGAAGTATCCCTTTATTAGTGGAGAAGGTGGGGAAATTAAAAACAATATCTCGTGGATAATGTGGACTATTATGGTCCTATGACCCTGTATTATACCAACATGTTTCAGCCCTACTCTAAGGGCCAAAAATGGTCAGGTACTTTCATCAGGGTAATGTAGTGACACCTCCCTTGGTTAATAGTAACCTTAATATGTGGCTAATTTGTGCCGAATAAGGTGAGATGGGGCAGTGATAATACTTGCCCGCAAGTATCATCATCATCATCATAATAACTTTTTTTTGCCAATAAAATAATGGCATAAAAGTATGCTACAATACAAACATTAGAGATATGAAGTCATCTATTAGCACTCAAAGTTATCATACAATATAAAAAGAGTAAACAGTCTTCATAAATACAAATAATTCATCAATTTAAAAAAAGGAGTAAAACAGAAGGCAGTCATATTGGGCCTTCTCTCAGTTATGAAATTCGAGCTTAAGGAATAAGTCTTCTTATCTTTGGTGCAGCAAAAAAGAATACCAAGGGATCCGGTAATGGCTGTAAGTAGTAAAGAGCTGCATGGCATTGTCCAATCCCTAGCTTGCGTATAGGCGGAAGAATAAATCTGTTCCTTTCATTCGTGTAAAATTTACAAAAACAAACAATGTGTGAATCATCCTGTACTGAATGATTATTGCATGGACATAAAGAAAGGGCATCGAAGGAGTAGGTTGGGAGGAAAACCCAACATTAGCGGAATATATTGTAATCAAAATCCTAATAGTATGTGTCTGTGATGGGGATTCATTACAAATGTCTGATATGAAGTTAAAATATTAATTATGCTCATAGCTGAAAGATAATGTCTTACAATAGTGCAGTTATCATTAAATTCATACCTCTTTGTAGCAAAATAATCTAGTAGACGCAACTTTTTTTGTCCTTTTCAGGCAGGATTTGGGGTCCTCGTATAGGTTGGGTAAACCGATTGCCTGTAAGTTTGTCTCAATATATTTCAACCATTTAATTTGAAGTATGCCACCTAATTTCAAACAGTCTGTGAGGATATGTCTTGTCAGGGTAAATGTTTCTTTCCTCCAGACTGAATGCCACAAGAGAATTGGAGCAATACGGATTTTATCTATTACTTAAGTGGCACTCAGCTCTGAGTGGGTTATATATGAGGAACAGGAATGTGGAACACATATCAGCCTTTTAAAAAAGGTGTCCTCTCTAGCATTGGAAAAGCCCCAAACCGCTGCCCATAAGTGGCAATAGATAATTATTTTGCCTCATAGATCTTTTTTATTGCATTTAATGGTTTTGAGCCAAGCTTCTTTGTAAATCTAAACCTCCTCCAATGCTTTTTTCCAATACAGTGGCTCTGTCTAACCAGGTGTTTTTCCTATTAAAAGTAATCCCAAGATAATTAAAAGAGTCCACAATCTCAAGCTTTCTACCTTCAATAGAAAGAGTGGGATATGCTTTTTATTTTGTGCCCGCCACCAAAACAAATGACTTGGTTTGGTTTATCTTCATGTACAGGTTATTCATAAATTGTACATACTCCTCTATGAGTCTCTGGAGCGCTCTGCCAGTGCATGCCAAGAGCACTGCATCATCTGCATAGAGGAGTGTTGTAACAGGGAAAGAATTAATGATGGGAACATCTGAGGTAGAATCCATCAAGACCGATTCCACTGCATTGGTGTATAGAGCAAATAAAAAAGGGGCGAGTACGCAGTCCTTACACCATGAATAATATTAAAATATCTTGTGTGGTCCCCCCTTTTTCCATAACGTACGCAAGCCAAAGCATTAGCATACATCTCTCGAATGAAACTAATTATCTGTATCTCTATTCACATATCCTCCATTATAACCCAGAGCTTAGAATGAGCCACGCAGTCAAAGGCGGCTGATAAATCCATAAATGCCATATACACATGGGATTTTTTAGCTGCCGTATATTTCACAACTATCATGCTCAAATTGAGGGACTGATCTACCGTTCCCTTTCCCTTTCTAAATCCATATTGGCTAGGGATTATTATATTCTTTTCAAGGGCCAACTCCTCCAACCTGTTTAATAATACCCTCCCCATTAGCTTTGCAGTTGTATCTAATAGAGATATCGGGCTATAATTTTTTGGGACTAGCCTTATCTCCTTTCTTAAACATCGGTATTATGACCAATTTCTTAGAGGATGCAAACTGACCTGTCCTCGCTATTACATTACACACATTTGTGAGTAAGGGAGCCCAAAGGTCCTGGTTATCCAAAAAGAAGTCGATCGGGACCCCATCGGGTCCAGGTGCCTTAGATTTTTTAGAGTGCTTAAGAGCGAGTTTGATTTAATCCAGACTAAAACATAAGGATTCTCCAGGATGATACAATGAGGATGACACAGACAGGACAGGAGAGTTGCTTGGCCCGGATTCCCAAAGAGTGGTTCATAGTGTTCAACCCATGCATCCTTGTCCACTTGGGATTCCAGCGTAATCACATTTTCCTTTCTACAGATTCTCCCATGCCTCCTCTATCAACGTTTGTAGCCTATCTGATCTTGCTTTTTTGTTGGTCAATCGTAATAATTTCACCAAATTCTGATCTCTAGGTCCTGCCCTCAGGCCAACATGAAGATTCTTAAGGGCCTTTACACATGCATCATCGAACTAATGAACCCTCTTAGATGTCCCATTTGAGCCTGAGTAAGCCAAATTATCCCTGATCTAAAAGAAGATCTGCTCAAAGGCTGCCGAACACTGGGTGCAAGATGTAGCTGAGTCTAGGCAAATCAAGATCTCCTGGTTCATCTTACCGACTATTCAGCCAGTAAACTCTGCAGTATCCACCTTTTCCCATTCCAAAGAAAGCCCATTTTTCCTGGCTATGGAGAGGATAGGTAAAGGTTTCTCATGTGATTTAGGCCTCTGGGCAATTGTGGTGGAATATGTAATTGCCGCATGGTCACTAAAAGTATTAAAATGTGTCTTAATATCAGTAAATAGAAGTTTAACAGCTTCTGATACTAGAATATAGTCCAGGGCAGCGAATAATAAGAACCTGTGGTAAAGTTGGGAAGCAGGTGGCCAGTTCGAGTATCATGTGGATTAATTACCTCAAGGCTATTAGCCGTAAGAATCCTATTTAAGGTATTCCCATAATCATTGTAGTTAAAATGAGGAAGAGAGTCCCCATCAGCTTCTAAGTTCCCACAAGCAATGGAATCCCCCCTTTTACAGATGTGGGCATTCAAATCACCCATTCAGACAATATTGCAGACTTTATGGGAGATCTCCAAAATATTGGCGATGTCTGCTTCCAGGGGGTCCAGGACTGATTCCTGTTTACCTTCAAAATAATTTTTGTAGAAGTTGATAAGGATCCCGTTGCGGGCTTTCTGTGCCTCCAGCAAAAGGATTTGATAATACGGTGTAGTGTTTAAAAAAAATTCACCTTCAATCTCAATGTATTAGCCACTAGTGTTAGTGCCTCCTCTGGGACGGCCAGCCCTTGACCTTAATGCAAGGGATTGGAAAGACCGGGAACCGTGTATGGTAATTTGGTTAATTTCCCACGTTTCCTGGAAATAATGTATCATAACGAGTCACCAGGGCCATCCAATTTGGGTTACCCCTTTTCTTTTTGTATCCCGCTATATTCCGTGAGTTGACTCTAATTGACTCTAATTCATTACCCTTTCTCCCTACAACCTTATGCACAGGGTACACAGGAATCAGGCAAACAGTTGATCCTGAGCGCCAGGAGGGGATGCATGTAGCCTAGGTTTTTCTTGATGTGAATTTAAGCACAAATTACCCAGTCAATTGCAAGCTACCAGGTATCCTAATGGAGCTAATCTATTAGACAGGGGAATTAATGACATTGGAGGAGGGAGAGGGGAATTCATTAAAGGGCGGGGATAACAGAGGTCATTTGGCTTCCGATATACAGTTGTGGATGGCCTATGGGGTTTGTAGAAAAAGCCTAAGGGGAGGGCACAAATCTGAGTGTAAAGTGTAAAGGGTAGGGACAGTAGGGAGTGAGTGCAATAAGTCACCTACCAATCTCTGTTTGTTAAAATTCAGAATTCCATAATCCCCTGCTATGACCTTCGGGACGGTGCCTACCCATTTAACTCACCTCGTCATAGTAAGATGCGGATACAGATTACCCATCCCCTTAGAAAATTTTGAAAGCCAAAATAACAGTTTATGCATTAGCTGCTCAGTAGTTTCCTGTTGTTCCACTTTTAATATAGGAGTGATGGAACAAGGACTCGTATACAAGAGACTTGCTCTGAAGCAATCCTCTCAAATAACTTGTAATACAGTAATAATTGTGTTCGTAAATACTAATAATGCACCAGAAAATCCACACACTGAATCTAGAGGAAGCTTGCCTATGTGTATTACTAACAAGTAACCCGTGTGTCTCTAAAATGGCTGCTAAACGCGGGATTCTGCATTGCGCATGCGTCTACTGCATCTACGCAGTATGACGTATTATCACTTGGAGAGAAATCTTTGCAGCTGCGCAGTTGCTTTTAAAATGACCGCTTGGAACTCACATGATAATGTGCATGCTTTGCTGAAACTAAACCATGTAAGTTTACTAAAATGCTAATGTGTAAGATTTATATAAGTAAATGGGAATAGAGTAGAGATAAGTGGTATACAGTGAAATCATTTATTTTTGATTTTAATACTCTCTTTCTTTGACCTCTCTATTAGTTCATATTTGAGCCTCCGTGCAGGACTGAAGCTTGTGCATCATGTGACAATTTCACATGCGCAGTTGAAATGACCCAGGAGCCGCGATGCAAAGCCTTGAACGTCATCCAAAAAGAAGAATAGTAACATGCCCTGAGAACAAGCATGATGTCCTCAGAACAAAGAATTTTTAATACAACTGTATACATTGTATTAATTAAGTTGTGAATACGGGTGGGAAATAAAGCATGGGAAAGTAAATTAAGGGGAGGGAACATAGAAGAATGAGCTTAAAGAAAAGTATTATACTTAGCATGGTGTGATGATCATCTCCCCTTTCCTTGTCCAATCAGAGTTAGGAGTTTTGTAAATTCAAAACATTCAGGGGTGGTACATGCCATTAGAAAGGTATAATAGAGGTAGTTTAGTTAGATTAGTTCCACACAGAGAGACGGAGAATGCTGAGAGACTAAGATGCTATCCGAAATTTAGGAAAATACTGAAGAAGATCCAAATCCAGACTTAGAACTTTGAGCCAATTAATTAGAGAACATCGCGGAAGAATCGAGGAGGCACATAATAGAGAACATCGCGGAATAATCAAGGCATCAGAGAGGGGTGCGGCGCAGGCTTCGTATCTAGAAGAGGTCATCTATCCTGTCCTGAATCCTGTCCTGAGCCTTGGTCACCATACTAGGTAAATATAATTCTGTGTAGTATGTCAACGTACTGCTCTCTCTTTTCCACCCTACTCAGGTTCTGTCATGGTAATAATTCTGTTTAACGATTATTCTGATTGAATTGTTTTTCTCTTCGTCTCCTATCGAAGACGGTGTTCTAACTGTACTATGGTTCTTGGCTCACATGAATTTACTAGATAAACTTTTTAAACTCTCCCGAATCTGTGGTTATTTAAATAAAAGTTTATTATATGTAATTTTTCACCAATTTAGTTAACTAAAAGGTCCATTGACCAGAGGAAAATACATTGGATCAAGAGGTTTCGTAAGATATAATTAGATATTAGCTCAATTAATTGACCCTACCGGTATTTACTAGCCTACTATGAATGAGAGTGTGTTTATGGGCCCAAGTGAGTATATTGTAATGAGTATCTGAGGATGGTAACACACTGGATCAGTTTTTCTGGTAGCAGAGCTATGGTGTAATTTATTAGCTAGTTAGGTGACAATGTTGAATCTGAATTACTGGTTATGTATTAACTTACCCGTTTGTACTTGTTTTATGTTGTCTGGAAATTCCCGGGAATATTGAATAGCGGGTGGTGAATGGAAACCACACTGAAGTGAGGTTGCTCGTTTGCAAAAGATAGCGCTGAAGGGCTATGCAAGGGTGACAGTGCTTAATTAAGCACTATTTTGTATAAAAGTGAGAGTGATTGATAGCAAAGTGTTCGCTGGTGAAACTTTGGTCCTATACCACCTAGAAAGGGTAGTACTGATGGAGTAGCAGGTTCATCAGTGCTTGAGTGAAGAGTAAGCAGAAGGTTTTACTCGTAGTGTGTGAAGAGTAAGCGGAATAGTTTTACTCGCAGTAAATGTGAATCGACTTTCTGGTTTAAGTGAAGCAAACAGAGTAGTGAATGTTTCTATGTTGTCAATTAATGAATTTGTATGAAAATTGAAAGAAAATTAAGTTTTGTGTTACCTTGCAAAGGAGGGGTTAGTTGAGGGTGTTGCACTGATGTCACAAAGGGCTGCGCTGGGATTGGTTGGAACAGCGGGCGTGTGACTGCCGCAAAATTGTTAAGGAGGGGACAGTAGTTTTGTAGCGGGTAGGCAGTTGGGCACAAATACGCACTATTTAACAGAAGCATTAGACTATTTTGAGACTCAGAGGATACCGGCACTGGTCCTCCTTTTAGATGCTGAAAAAGCATTTGACCTAGTCATCTGGGAGACCCTATTTTTTATTTTGCAAAATTTCGGCATACCTCCTAAAATTACGGGGTTGGTTCAGAATTTATACCTTAACGCTAAAGTCAACGTAATTATTAACACCTCAGGTCAAGGTTAAGCAGGGGACTAGACAAGGCTGCTCACTGTCGCCGGTATTATTCGCCTTTTTTATCGAGCCATTAGCGATTGCAATCAGGAATAGTATTGATATCTGCCCCCCACTTCCAACTATGGCGGAATTAAAATTATACGCCGATGACATCATGCTTATTATAAAGCCCCTGAAGGAGGTCCAAGCAAAAACTTTTAAGATCTTTGAGGAATTTGAAACATTAGGTGGATATAAAATTGCTAAAAAGAAAACCGAAATTATACAGTGTGGCGGAGCATCTTTGGATTTACACCCCATATTCTTTATTGCTTAAATACTAAACCTAAGAGGTATCTGAGTGTTTATTTTTCTGAGCAAATAACTCACTTATATGACCTGAACTTTGCCCCACTTCTACGAAAAGTTCAGGATTTATTTCTTCGATGGAGCTCTCTTCCATTACCCATCTTGGGTAGGGTTGCACTGATTAAAATGTCTGTCCTTCCACTATTCAACTTCCTCTTTTCGGCGATCCCCTGTATTTTAATAAGAATCATGGAGGATTAGCTCTCCCGAATCTTAGGGATTATGACTTTGCATATTTTGCACAATATATATCCAGATTTATGCCGCAACAACAATCAAATCTTTTTATTAACTATTTTATGAATTTAATTTGCAAGGAAAATTAGATCCACTCCCCATTAATAGTTTTTAAATCATCCAAATTGGTACGATATAAGTGTTTACAGTGGTTTTTCCAAAAGCGACAGGCTCTCTATAGAAGATATTCCATCCCCGTAATCAATTCCTCAACCCCGCTATCCAGCCCTTTCTCATTATCTGGGATCAGAGAATCTTCAGTAGTAACACAGAAATGGGCCAATGCTGGATTCCGGAAAATCTCAGACTTTTTGAGGAATGATAGATGGCTGAGCATTGCTGAAATGTCTGATTTAATCGTTAATGACTTCCTTCTTCTTGAGTCATATAACATCTTTAGTAAATTCCTCAGTAAACTTGATCTGGCTCAGATATGTGAACGGAAATACGTAGTAGATGAGTTATTAGGTGACACTGCATTTAAGAAACCTGGGGAAAGGGAAAAAGTGTTTAGCCTCAACCAAGGGTATTGATCTTGAGCAGAAGGCGATTATGAAATGGGCTAAACATGAGGAGTTGGGTATTTCAGTAAGTATGTGGTCAGCAGTTAACAATCTTAATTTTAGTACATTAAGGGGAGCCAATTGGCGATGGAAGTTGTTTTTTAGTAAATGGCAACTTTATAGAACTCCCCTGTTTATACCAACCAATCAGCGCAATGCTTCCGCTGCTCTAACCATCCTTCAGCCAATTGGGCACATATTATATTACAATGCCCTTTGATTCAGACGTTTTGGAAGGATATTTTCTCTAATTTGGAACGTGAATACAATATTTCAATACGATTGAGCACTTGGCTAATAATACTTGGCTTTGACCCAGACCTCCTTCTTCCAGACAAGCTTGTTAAATTATTATACATTGCAATGGCCGAAGCTAGGTCACTTCTGCTTCAGAAATGGAGATCAGATCTTATACCATCTATCCATGAATGGGCCCGGAAAATGAAACTAGTTAAAAAAAGACAACGAGCCTATGCTTCACGAATTGGGGGACTTAAGAAGTTAGAGAGAATCTGGGCAGCCTATTTTGATTAAGATCTTTAAATTCTATGTAAAATCTTTTTAGGAGGTACCTCCATTATCCCTGATATTTAGGTCTGGTAACCTTAGGATTTTGATTTATTATGCAAACATCTGACAAGTTTTCTCTGAATCAGTTACATCATTGAATTTTGGAGGATTTATTATGCTCTACATACTCGCTGAGTTTTATTTATATGTTAAGATGTCCAAGGTTTAATCCTTTATTCAGTTTTCAGTTTTTATTTACGATTGGAAGGGGATACTGTGTTCTTTGTCCTTCATATAGTCATTTAAATGTTTATGCTGCTTATCTTTCTGGATTTTAAGATTTATTCCTTCTTGGTAACTTTGGGCTATTTATTAACTCTGTGTTATTATGATCACATTTAATGAATTACTATGGATGTATTTATGGATACTAAAATGTTTGTTATATGGATTTCAATAAGAAAAATTAAAAAAAGAACACACACCAGGTTCATAGCTGTAAAGTCATGATATGGAAATTGTTTCATGGAAAATGTAATTGTAAGAATTACAAATGACAGTGAAATGGGGAATTTCTTGCAGAAATTGTGCTTCCACTGTTTTTTTTTCATCTAGAGTTTTCTACTGGTGCTAATAGGAACTGATTTCCTTTGTTCTGTGGTAGTTGTAATGCTGTAATGCAGCTTTACTCTTAAAAGGGAAATCATAATAAATGCACAGTAATCCATTTACGACTTTGTCCACAATGAAGCACACAGGCCCCTCACCAAAACCCCACGTCAAGGAGCTGTTCTGTCAAAAGGCTTTGTTTGTCTTCCAACGGTGGCTTGTTTTCATCTCTCTCACTGGTAAAACTTTGGAGTGCTGACAGAAACTGAAATAGCTTTTACCTGTCGCTAGTGCAAGGAGCTAGTACCACAAGAGATGCTATTCTGTTTTCGCAAACCACTCCTGACAGCGAGCTGATCAACCCCTAATTAAGGAATCCTTTTCTCTCTGTGATTGCTATTGATGTGCTGTAAAAAAAAAAAGGAGGGGTCAGTAGTAAGGAGCGATACTGACGTTAAAGAAAAGCCATGCTAGTATTGGCTAAGTGCATAGTGTGAAATAGAATCTGATTGGTCGAAAGAATAAAAGCCACACTGGTATTGGTCAGACATTAGAGTAAAAGCAAAGATTTGATTTGGCTAGCAAGATAGACGCTACAATAATAATTGACAGTGGGATTTGTATATGGAGACACAATCCTACATTAATAGGGATCGGCCTGACAGAAGGTATTGCCAGAAAACAATATATAAAAGGATCGATACCAAAAATCTACGGAGAAAAGAGACAGATGACGATTAAGCAAAAAATTCAAAATTATTTTAAAAAGGATAAACCTGTTAAGACTAGAGAGGGAATTCTTATTCCTCCCCCGAAAACGCCCGCATCATACATGATGATGGAGAGAGGCTATCATACTTGTGCATGGTTGGAGAATTGGATAGAATATACAAAAGAAGATGGAGTGCTAGCTTTCCCAGAACACGGTACATTTAATGGGAGAATTCTGCATAACCTGAGATTAAAAATGAATGAATTAGAGCCCTGACCAAGATTAACCCAATATGAAGCTTTAGAGGAATTGGAGGCTGAAGCATTTGAGCGTGATAGATCCAGAAGTAGCAGAAACCTTAGTGGATATTATCCCAGGCTAAAGCGTGAAACTCAAGATAGTCAGATTAAACAATGGAGACAAGCGGTGGTAGCTGAAGGATTATATCCTGTACTAATGGCTGAGGAACAGTCAGGAGGAAAATACTCAGAGAAGACCAAACATTTAACGAAGACAGGTAGTGGAGAATCAGAAGATTAATTTTTGGAGGACATTTGAATGGAAAACCCTCCGCCTTACCAAGAGGAACCCAGCAGAACTACTCCTAGTGCTCCGGTCTTGGGAACACCATTAGTTCTCCAAATTCTGCATGACACAACAAATGGAAGGGTACTGCAGGAAAAAGAAAGAGAGGCAATGAAAAAGACTAGAGAGCATTTGATACAGAAAATAACCCAATTGAGTGCTAACCCTGAGGCCCTAACCATACCTGTGACTATAGGTCCAGTGGTTCCATTGTATGGTGATAAGACAATTGCTCACAAACCCCCAGTCATGTCCACACCTACAATTGAACCCAGAAAAGAGAACTTAATCATTGATGATCAAGGTAGCGAATGTGAGTCGGTAATATCATTAATGGATTTTCCGATAAGAGGTCAGATAAGTGAAACCCCGAGAAGAGTTACACCTAGTTGTTCGAAGGAAGTACAAATAGAAACAGCCACAGGAGTTAAGAATGCCATAATGGTATCCCCAGAAGAAAAAAAAAAGATAGGCACAGGGAATAGATAAGCCAAAACAACCAATGAACATCTTAGATATCTACAAATTGAAAGTGGAACTGGAAGAAATGATAGCTGGGATTGTGGGGTTAGACAGGTTAAACACTTACAGTGAAGAATAGTTATTGTTTATCTGCAGAAGTATCACCCGAACTACAAAAATATTGCATGAGAAATTGGCAGATTTAGCTTCTGAAATGGGAGTTGAAATAGGCAAATCCAAAATATTACAGAAACCATACAGAGCAGAATTCAGTGAGAAGGACCTGGTAAATATGAATATGTCAGGAAGAAAGTTACAGGTTAAAGAGTTGATGACCATTTTACAAAAATGGGGTGACTTAGACAAATGGAAAGCTTGATGGATGCGGAAAAGGGAAGAAGCACATGCCAATCAAACCACTTCTGAATTTGTGATGGAAGAAACAGGAAAGATAGAAAGATTATGTCCTATGAGGGAGGTACCAGGAGGAGGATATGTACCATGGAGTAGACAGGATATTTTATCCTTTACAAATGATTTCTGTTGTACTTTAATATTCGGGACCGCGTAGGGGACAGGGCCCTACCCCTGTCTATCTTGGTATTAGCAAACCGCAAATGGTTAATGCGGTATGTACGAGTGCTTTATATATCGTTCTAGCTATGAATGCACTGTGTACACGCTATTCTGCTTCACTACGCGGGTTCCATTTTGGAAGCAGTGGCCATCTTGTCATTGCCCTCACATAGGCTATAATGGAGTAAATACGGGCCTCACAGTACATGGGCTTCTCCTCTGACTTCTCTGTGACCTGGGCAGCTGGCTCTGCTGCCCCGGGTCAAACTGGTCTCACAAGCTCCCCTTCCTCCGTCCACCTGTGATTAGCATCAGGGCTTGACCCGTCATAAAACCCTTTCATTCTACACAATCCTCCGGCTAATCTCTTTCACACCTGCTTGTTCCTGCTTTATGACTTGTTTCCCAAAACAGGAGATGCTCATGTTTATTGGGGGGCCTATTGATATCAAATGTGGGATCTGAACCTTACTGTGTAAATCATTGTGGGCTGGCCGAACTGGAATGTGGGATGGTCATCATGACTCTGCCTTTTCTTTGTAATGTACACTTGTAATGGCCGTATCATAAAACCTAGAAATGTATGCTTGAGGCAAGAAAAAGGGTATTTAAGATGAAGTCCGTTCCTATGATTTTCAGCAGTCTCCTGAGAACATACACGCTGTTGTACTTCTAGGATACCTGTATTTGGTCTGCAGCCAATAAATGAATCTTTGACTTCACCCAGAAGACTCTGTGTTTATGTAGGTCTGGAACAGGGTGAACCCAGAAGTCATAGGGTGTGTGCCCCTGCACCGCTGGGACTAAAATACCCGGTTACTTCAGTTTGGCGCCCAACTCGGGACGATTTCAGCGGTACCAGTCCAAGCCAGAGGTTCGTGAGGAGCTTCGTGTGGAAATTCCGGAGGAAGGCCGCCACTTCATCGACCCCTGCATGTCGACGTGGTCCGAAAGTCTTTTCTGCGAGGTTCTCCGCGTCCCGACGGCTACGAAGGACTGCTGCCCTGATTAATCGACCTGTTTTGGACCCTTGACGAGTTTGAGAGAGCGAAACAATCGAGAGAGTCTTCTGGTGACGTCATCGATCGGCAATATTCAGTTAAGTGTAAGTGGAGCGTCTCCCATTTGTTTTTGGTATCCTTCGGGATCGTTTGATTTGGTAATTTGGAGTTTGCAAACGCCAAAGCCAGAGGACTCGTGTATTCACGAGACTATCGTAATCGATAATCCTTTGACGTTTGGATCTAGACTAGTGAGCGAAGATGCCTGGTTCTGGAATATTTGGTAGATTATTCTGTTTGGGTTGTGGAAAAGATTTCCAGCTAGAGGAATCATGTCCGGTTCCTCCGGTTGGAACTCCAACTTATGAGCTCTATGTAAAACATGGTGTAGGCCCCATTGCATATAACGAAGTGTGGATCCACTACACTAGGAAAGACGGTGTTTTAAAATGGCCCCAAAATGGTAGTTTCGATACCGATATTTTAGATAATTTGGAAATTAAATTGTTTAAGAAGAAAGCCCGGCCGGCGATGTTTGACTCTTTCCGCTTATGGCGAAAGGAAGCCAAACAAAAGGAAATTAAGTTAGCGAAAAAGAATAAAAGAGAGAGAGGTATGACAGTAATGCAAGCAGCTGTACAATTTAAAGACAATGAGGAGGAACAGATGAATGAGCAATTGCACAGACAGCGTAAGTTAGGGATTGACAAATGTTACCCAGCTTTACCACATTCTAAGCAGAATGAGTTAGAAGAAAAGGAGAAAGATCCCCTGATGTCGCATTTGTTGAGTTCGCCACCCCCATATGCTCAAAATGCCATGGCACCTCCCAAGCTTGTGAATATGCCACCCCCAGTCAATATACTGCAAGCCTTGCCGCTACCGCCAATTGCTTTGCAGCCGGCTCCTATCCATATAGCGCAGCCCTCTCAAGGGCCGCCAGCTGTGTTCCCGACTGCCCCCGCGCTTCCTGCGACTTTGCCTAATTCGGCAGCTGCCTCCCCTGACATTCTTCCTTGCACCACTCCAGTACCTGTTTCTACATCCTCTTTTCTTCCCTCTGTTTTTCCCCCTGTTTCCGCCTCAACTTCTCCTTCAGCACGACAGCGCTTAGCTAATGTGGTTACTACATTAATGTCGCCTCTCTTTGAGTCATCTGGTGCGACTCCTGGTTTACAGCGTAAGCAATTGCGTAGCCAATTGCCTAACCCTGATGAGAAAAAGGTAATAGACAGCATGGCGCGTAGATGGATTGTTTTCCCTTCATTGTATGATGTGGAATCAGTTGTCAACGTTTTCCATCAGTGGGATGCCCCAAAACAGAGATATGTGTTCGAGAAAATGTGCGAAATTCTCTGTGAAGAATTGGAAGATAGTGGTAAAAATCCGAGCCTGCAGGAATTGTGTAGAGTGAGGTTTGATTTTGGAACTGGTATAATTGTGGACCGCGAAGTAGATAAAGCAGTTGCGGTTGTATTGTCCTTCAGGAATGATGATTGTCAACAGTCATTGTTTGAACAAGATGTCCTTGTGGGGAAAAAGGTAAAAGCGCGACAATACCCCATGAGAGAAGTTCCCCCGGTATGGAAGGAAGCAGTTGCAGCTGGTGCCGGTATCGCCGCTGTGCCAGCGCATTTCCAGCGTGTTTGGGTGCATGTTCCATGGAAGCGCTCTGAGGTCTTAGCACTTAAGCAGTCCTTACCTGATCCCCGTAAAAACCCAGCAGGTTATTATAAAGAGTTGTCACAGACGGCAGGGTCATGCGTTATGAATCTGGCCGACATAGACATGTTATTTGGTAATGTTGTTCCACAGCCTCTATGGGGATCAATTCGTAATGCAGATCACGATGCAGAACTAGGGGATACACGGGCTAACATTGTTGCTGCTGATGCTAGACAAACTGGTGGCGCGAAACCAGAACCTTTAGTAGCTGAACTGCCTGGTAGAATCATCACGTATATGAAGACAATAATGCCCGCGATGCGCGTAAATTGGGACAAGTTATCTGCATGCAAGCAGAAGAAAGATGAGACAGTGTCAGACTTCTTTACTAGGTTTGAAGAAACATTTATTGACCACAGTGGGCAGGATATGAGTACTGAGGGTGGCCAACGGTTATTTGTGGATAAGTTTGTGCAGAATTTACTTCCTGACCTGTGTAAAAAGTTGAAAGACTCAGAGAGTTCTTGGGCTGTTTCTTCTTCAGCGCAAATACTGGCTACTGCACAGTATTATGAAAATAGAGATAAAGACGAGAAAGATAGAACAGAGAAGAAAACGAAGGAATTAAAGACAAAGGTCCTTTTACAGCAGGCCTATCCGCCACGTGGAGGTCAGAATAATTATAGACAACCCCAAGGTGTCTATCACCAACCCCAACAGTTTCAGAACAACCAGCAAATGAATGGGTATTATCAACCACGTGTCCCTGTAGGTCCCAACCAATGTTCATACTGCAAAGAGGAAGGTCATTATAAATATAGTTGCCCTAAATTAATGCAGCGGAACGGTAATGCGTATGGCGCAAGAGGTAGGGGTGGTCAGCAAGCTCCTAGAGGCAGAGGGCGTGGAAGTGTTCCCCAGAACGCGCGTCCTCTTCCGCCCCAAAGCGCCATTAATAGCTTTGATCAGCAAGCTAACGCGACTAGTAATACGGCCCAGTATTATAATAATGATTATTATGCAGAGGACGGTGATGCAGAAAATAATGATTATTAGGACAGCCATAGACAGAGAGAGGGAGTTGTTTCAGTGCCAGTGGATCAGAGTGGACCGTATGTTGAGGTGACTACAGCAAATGTAACGGAGCCTTTTCTGCTAGACACTGGTGCTGCAAAGAGTTCAATCATGCATTCAAAACTCCCTGGCGCACCTTTGTCTGGCGATATAAATGTTTCAGTAGGTTTTTCTGGCGCCCCAGTTAGGAACCCGATTTCTAGTCCCATGTCACTTTCTGTTGGACCTTGCGAGCTGAAAGCACCCCTGATTCTGACAACAGGTTGTGGTGAGAATTTACTGGGATTAGATTTGTTGAAAAGATTGCACGCTACACTGTATTGTTCTCCTTCAGGAGTACAACTTACATTAGGCAAGAAAGGGATTTCCCCAATGTACTTGTCTAAAAACACAATGCCGCCTGAATTGTCATCCCTTCCGGATGCCCTTTGGGCTACTGGTCCCAATGATGTGGGCCTCTTGGAGATACCGCCATATGTGGTGACTTTAAAGGCTAATGTCAGACTGCCACGTATTCCCCAGTACAAGATCTCTAATGAAGGGCAGAAAGCATTGTTAGACATTGTCAGCGACTTGATTAATAAAGGTGTGATTGAGGAGACAAGAGGCAACGTTTGTAATAGTCCGATTTTACCTGTCTTAAAACGAACGGACCCTTCACAGCCACCTGTTTACAGATTTGTGATCGATCTCAGAGAGGTTAATAAGATTGTTGTGCCACAGTTTCCGGTTGTCCCTGATATAACTGCCTTGTTAACGATGATTCCAGCCTCTGCTGCATGGTTTTCAGTGATTGATTTAAAGAATGCTTTCTTTAGTATCCCAATTGCAGAAGAGAGCAGAGATATTTTTGGCTTTAGTCTGGGAGGCCGAAGCTTCCGCTTCAAACGCGCTCCCCAGGGCTACTGTGAAAGTCCATCAATATACAGTCAAGCTTTGAAAGCGCAGCTTGATGCACTTGTTTTACCTAGTGGCGCTATCCTGATTCAGTACGTGGACGATTTACTAATCGCTGCGGATACTGAAAAGATTTGTAAAGAAGCCACATTGTCATTGTTGCGCCATTTATCTGCTTTCCATCACAAAGTGTCTCTCTCTAAGCTGCAATATTGTCGACAAGAAGTGACCTACTTAGGTCATCTCTTATCGAAGGAGGGAAGGAAACTGACCCCAGAAAGAATTCAAGCCATTGCACAGTTGAGTGTGCCGAAAACACAGAGAGAAGTGCGTGCTTTCTTGGGCATCACTTCATACTGTAGGCATTGGATCCCTAGTTTTTCTTTGTTGGCAAAACCTTTAGTAGCCTTAACATGCAAAGACACACCGAATCCTATCCCATGGTCTGAAGAGTGCCAGAAAAGTTTTGTGGAATTGCGTAATGCATTGTGTTCGGCTCCTGTGTTGGGTACCCCTGACTACAGTAAGCCTTTTACATTGTATGTTCACGAGAAAGATGGTTGTGCGTTGTCAGTGTTAACACAGCCTTTTGGCGACAGACCGCGCCCATGCGCATATTTTTCATCAACCTTGGACCCTGTAGCGAGGGCATTGCCAAGCTGTCTGAGAGCGACAGCTGCTGCAGCAATGTCTATCCGACAATCTGCTGGTTTGGTAATGGACAATACATTGATTGTTATGGTTCCACACGCAGTAGACACATTATTAAATAGGACCAAGACACAACACTTGACTAGTGCGCGATTATCAGGCTATGAGCTTACACTGTTAGCAAATCACATACACATAAAGAGATGTAATACGCTGAATCCAGCTACGTTATTGCCAGTCCCAGCAGACTCAGATGAGATTGAGCAACATGACTGTCTGTTCAGAACAGAAGAAGAGACGAAAGGGAGAGTAGATCTAAAAGATACTCCCCTGACTGAGTGTGATGGTACTTTATGGGTGGATGGTTCGTGTTTCAAACTCCCTAATGGTGACACGACTGCTGCATATGCTATCACGACTTTAAACACGGTCGTGGAAACTGCACGAGTGCCACATAATTCGGCCCAAGCAGCAGAATTAATCGCCCTCACGAGAGCATGTGTGTTATCTGAAGGAATGAGAGTAAATATATACACAGATAGCCAGTACGCCTTTGGCGTGGCTCATAATTTTGGGCGTTTGTGGAAAGAGCGTGGGTTCCTGACATCGCATGGAGCTAAAATTCAGAATGGCAAGTTGGTGAATGATCTCCTTGAGTCACTGACCCTACCGTTGCAAGTTGCGATCATGAAATGCAGTGCGCACAGGAAAGTCACAGATGATGTTGGACGTGGGAATGCGTTTGCTGATGAGACTGCGAAAGAAACAGAACAGAATGTGAAGACTAGAATGTATGTTGCAGGCCCCGCAAGATGGGTTGACGATGTTGGGATGTGTGAGAACACAATAGAGAGTGTGAAGTCGCTTCAAGCTGAAGCCACAGAGAAAGAGTTAAGCAAGTGGAGAGAAAGTATGGGTAAGTTGGATGAGAATGGTTGTTGGATTGATCTGACAGAACATAGGCGATGGTTGTTACCTGACGCATATGTGCTCCCAGTGGTTACTATGGCACATGGAATGGCACACATCAGTACGAAAGGAATTTGTAAGTTGTTGGCTCCAGTATGGCAGAATGCTGGGATTCCCAAGTGTGCAGAGAATGTGGTCAAGAATTGCATGGTATGCTTGAAGTATAACCCTGGTAGGGGAACCCCAACTCCAGCTGGTCACTTTGCACCCCCATCATGTCCATTCGAAGTTTTGCAGCTGGACTTTATTCACATTGAAAGATGCAACAACCTGAAATATGTACTGGTGGTTGTTTGTGCTTTCTCAAAATGGATAGAGGCTTATCCTCTGAAAGATAACACTGCCCTATCCACAGCCAAAGCCCTTGTAAAGGAATTTTTCCCTAGGTTTGGGATGCCAAGAATGGTGTGGTGTGATAATGGAAGTGAGTTTGTGGGTAAAGTGATGAAGAATGTATGTGAAGGGCTAGGGATAAAGCAGAAGTTCCATGCTGCAAATCACCCCCAATCAGCTGGACTAGTAGAACGCTACAATGGAGCCTTAAAGCTCAAGCTGGCCAAAATCCAGGCGAGCACCGGTCTTAAATGGCCTGACGCTCTGCCTTTAGCACTCCTGTCCACCAGAATGACCATACACTCACGAGTGGGACTTAGCCCTTACGAGGTCGTCTTTGGCCGCCCAGCCAACGTATGGGGTGTACCGAGGCCTACGAAGTTTAGTGAGATTGAGCATCCAGTACTACTCGATTACTTGTATGATTTGACTGTTAAATTGCGTGTTTTGCACCAACAGGTACATGATACTCTTCCCCAAGCTTCTGAACCTCTTGGACACCCTATCAACCCTGGCTCGTGGTTCCTGGTCCGAAATTTCCAGCGTAAGAGCAACGACGAGCCTCGCTGGATCGGCCCTCACCTTGTACTTCTGTCGACAAGGTCAGCGGTGCGAGTAAAAGGGAAGAAGCACTGGATCCATGGTACCCACTGCAAAGTAGTCCCCTTGCCTCTGCCATATGACCAGTGGGTCCAGGAGGGCATCGCCGACTCTGAGACAGACACTGTGCCTCGTTTTGTACCATTCAGTGACGCACGCCTAAAAGACACAGTTTCAAACCAAGAGAGTGACAATATTCTGCAAGAAGCTGTGCCACCATCAAATCGACTGGACACCACTGAGCCTGAACTTTTGTTTCAAGACCAAACAACACCTGGCCGTCTCCGCTATAATTTGAGACCAAGACCCATGGACAAATAAAGATTTCCTTACTATTTCCTTTTTGACATTTTTTGCTCTCCCATCTGAAGGACTTTCTTGATTTTTGTTTTTCGAACCACCATCCGGGTTCTGCCGCAGGGTCGCGGTGCCAAGACTTTGGGGTACAGGCCGAAGACGCTAGGTCAACGGTTCTGGTTGGTCTAGGGCGTTTCCCTGGACTGACAGGCGTACTCCTTAGCAGAAGAAACTCATCCGCCGCGAGCGGCCCGATTAGACGATGGAGTTTTTTAAGATGGAGAGACCCGTTGAGGAAATGAACTTCAAAGCAAGGATGTGTAGAATTGTAAAAACTAAATGTTTTGTATTTTTGTGCCTTTTTACACTGTGTAGTATAATGATGTTTATTGTAGGATTTGTGTTCTTCTCCGCTCAAAAGCCCATTGCACCCACTGAACAGCCTATACCTCTTTCTACTGCCTCCTCTCACTCTTTTCACCCTTTGCCTGAGCACGAACAGACCAGACGATCAGAGTTTGTAAATAACTCGTTTATCCAGCTCTTGCACCAGCACCAACTGGTAATGAATACGACTAATTGCTGGGTGTGCGGGTTAATGCCACATACCATTAACAAGGGTATTCCTTATTTGGTGCTGCCGTATAGTTACAATGGATCGTCATGGGCATTCCAGACCATGTTTCTCTATGCTCTAGATACATACTCCCCTCGCCAACCGCGTTCCATTAGACCTATCACCAATATTAAGGCTTTGATGAAAGGAGTTGCCGATATGAGTAGGGATATTGATGCATACTCATCCATTCCCAAAGAAGAGCTGAGACCTTATGTAGGATGGAACGCGACGGGGTATAGTATTAGTCTGGGTGAAAGACAGCGAAAAATCTCATCTCCAATCTGGGTCGTACCCCACATGGGTCGGTTCTGCTTACAGGGTAATGGTCAGAATCCTAGAGCTCAACTGGGAAGAAGTGACTGTACTGAAACATACACTTTCCCGTCACAGTTCTCCCCTGCGTTTTTGGCTGCCAAAGGCACATATTTCATCTGTAATGACCGAGCATATACATGGCTGCCCCCTGATTTCTCGGGCACATGTTATATTGCGAACTTGCTACCGCCTACATTTACTGCTGCCTCTGACTATCACAAGACCAGAGTTGTGAGAGGTGTGATTAGTAAGGAGGATACTGCCGGTCAGGAAGCGGGAGACTTCTTCTTGGGTTTCCTGCCGTTTTGGGGACAACTGACACGTGTGGTTGAATCCACTATAAATGTAACGGCTGGTGCCCTTGGTAATCTGACGGCTGAGCTCCAAGCGGATCGCCTTATGACTTTGCAGAACCGCATGGTTCTAGACGTTATTCTCGCAGACCGCGGTGGGGTATGTAAGGTTATTCAATCCAGTTGCTGCATTTTCATACCAGATAATGCTCCAACAGTGTATCAAGCCATCTCCAAACTCCATAAAATATCTGAATCCATACACGTGGATAAGGGCGATTGGTCACTGGTGGGGTGGTTCTGGGAATTGATATCTGCCTGGGGTTGGAAAGTTCTGATGGTCATTGGAATGATCTTAGCCATTCTTTTCCTGTTCTGTCTGTGTATACAGTGTGCTCCTACGATATGTGGCCTCTGTGCTACCTTATGTGTAAGGAAACCTGTATCGAGGGACGAGCTAAGTAATAGAATGATGCTACAGCAACATCTCCATGACTTCGTGAACATCGACCTGGACTCGGATTAAGATGAGTATAGTGATTGCCTATGTAAGGGCAAAAGGAGGGTCTGTCGTACTTTAATATTCGGGACCGTGTAGGGGACAGGGCCCTACCCCTGTCTATCTTGGTATTAGCAAACCACAAATGGTTAATGCGGTATGTACGAGTGCTTTATATATCGTTCTAGCTATGAATGCACTGTGTACACGCTATTCTGCTTCACTACGCGGGTTCCATTTTGGAAGCAGTGGCCATCTTGTCATTGCCCTCACATAGGCTATAATGGAGTAAATACGGGCCTCACAGTACATGGGCTTCTCCTCTGACTTCTCTGTGACCTGGGCAGCTGGCTCCGCTGCCCCGGGTCAAACTGGTCTCACGAGCTCCCCTTCCTCCGTCCACCTGTGATTAGCATCAGGGCTTGACCCGTCATAAAACCCTTTCATTCTACACAATCCTCCGGCTAATCTCTTTCACACCTGCTTGTTCCTGCTTTATGACTTGTTTCCCAAAACAGGAGATGCTCATGTTTATTGGGGGGCCTATTGATATCAAATGTGGGATCTGAACCTTACTGTGTAAATCATTGTGGGCTGGCCGAACTGGAATGTGGGATGGTCATCATGACTCTGCCTTTTCTTTGTAATGTACACTTGTAATGGCCGTATCATAAAACCTAGAAATGTATGCTTGAGGCAAGAAAAAGGGTATTTAAGATGAAGTCCGTTCCTATGATTTTCAGCAGTCTCCTGAGAACATACACGCTGTTGTACTTCTAGGATACCTGTAATTGGTCTGCAGCCAATAAATGAATCTTTGACTTCACCCAGAAGACTCTGTGTTTATGTAGGTCTGGAACAGGGTGAACCCAGAAGTCATAGGGTGTGTGCCCCTGCACCGCTGGGACTAAAATACCCGGTTACTTCAGTTCCTCAAGTTAAGAGAAAAACCAGTTGAGTGGTATCGGCAAGTAGAAAGATTTGTGAAAGTTTCAAAAGTGCTGTTAAAAGATTTGGATGGGTTGTTTGATATTGTGGTACCAACTTATTTATGGACAGAATGTAAAATTACGGTTGATTGGCCTAGTGATGAATAGCCGAGAGATGCGAAAACAGGAGCTCCTTCAGAAGAGGTAATGAAGAAATATCACCAGGTGATCACTTTCTTCAAAGGGAAAATTCCTCCGAAAGAAACAGATTGGGTAAAAATAAACAGAACAACCCAGGACAGAAATGAGTCCATACATACCTATTATGAACGCCTACTGCAGGTATTTACGCAATATAGCGGGTTTGAGAACATTGGCGATAAAGACATGGGACATTTTGTGTAACGATTTGTGACAGGATTAAAACCAGAAATTGGAGACATTATTTGGCAACACATGTTGTGTTGGCACGCGAGGCCCATAGACGACATTCTCAAATACACAAAGTATTGCGGAGCTGAGATTGACAATAATCAAAAGAAATTGGAAGAAAAAATAATGTGGGCATAAGTAAAATTAGCAGAACAGCAGGAACTCCAACTAAATAGCCAGACAGGAAATCAAGGAAAAGGGCAAGGCCAAAATGAAAATGATGGGGGTAAACAGAAGGGATGAATGAGTAGAGAGGAGGCAATTTCCTTGTCATGGGTGCAAAAAATTGGGGCATTGGAAAAACGAGTGTAAAATTATACAGAACAATAATGGCCCAAATCAAAATTTAAATCCACAGATGCAGAAGAGGGGATAATGAATCAACCGCAGCAGGTTCTAAATCTACAGAGTCAGTTCCCACCTGTCCCTATGCCAAATTTTGTGAACCAGACCAAGTACAGTGCGGACACTGAATTTCAAGGAGGAAGTGGTAAGAAAAATTCTGTAACTTCGCAATTTCTTTTACAGGACCCTTATTTCGATGACAGCGACCAATGAAGGTGCCTGAGAGGGGAGGAAAAGGAGTGCCTACTTGGTGCATCCTTACCGGTAGATCAGTCAGGTCCATATGTTGATGGTAAAGTAGAAGGGAAAGATATTACCTTCTTATTGGACACTGGTGCTACCCGTTCTACTGTGAGAACAGCAGACATTCTAAACCTAGCCCTCTCAGGAGAAGCGATCCAAATAGTGGGAGTTTCCAATAAACAGATTAGGAAACCTATTACAGAACCCATGGAGGTACGCGTTGGCAATTTTAAGGAAATGCACAAATTCGTACTGTGTGACTTCAGTCCTGTAAATTCTACTGAGATCTACTGTTCAAAATGAATTGCACAATATTTTGCACACCGGATGGTGTTGCAATTCAAATCCCAGATGAAGATGGAGTCTACAAATGTATGTTAGCTAAAGAGATAGACGAGATGTATTCTATGATGACCACAGATGACTTACCAGATGAGGTCAAAATGACAGTAAATCCAGATATGTGGGATTTTACAGGAAAAGAGGTAGGGTTAATGGCAAATGTAGACCCAGTAAAAGTAACCATAAAGGAAGGTGCAGATTACCCAAACACTCAACAATACAAGATGTGTCCTGAAGTTAAAGCTGGAGTTGCAGCAGAAATTGATTGAATTATGGAACAAGGCATTCTAAAAGAAATAATGAGTAGTCCCTCTAATTCCCCTATAATTGGCATAAAACTAATCTTACCTAACCTAAAGGAAAATATAGGATAGTTCAGGACCTGAGAAAAATTAATAAAATTGTTGTGCCTTGTTGCCCTGTAGTGCCCAACCCAGCCGTGATTCTGTACGAGGTACCCTGGAAGGCAGGATGGTTTACCGTAATTGATCTATGCCATGCCTTTTTTCTCTATCCAACTACATCCAGACAGCAAATATCTTTGCTCCTTTAAGTTTGAGGATCGTATTTTAGTTTGGAATCGTGTTCCTCAAGGGTACACTGAAAGTCCTTCAATTTTCAATCAGATACTGAAAAAGTGCTTAGAAACCTTAGTGTTACCCAGAGAGTTAGTATAGGTGCAGTATATTGACGACTTACTAGTCGCATCCAAAACAAGAGATGACTGTATTGCTGATTCGATTGCCTTGTTGAACCATTTGGCTGAAGGTGGGCATAAAGTGTCCCCAAAAAAATTACAGTTTTGCTAAACCGGAGTCAAATATCTTGGACACCAAATAGAACGTGGAGTGAGGAGAGTGACGTCTGAAAGAATAGAAATAATAAGACAAATGAAATTGCTGCAAACTCAGAAAGAAATCAGAATGTTCCTTTGAGTTGTAGGATACTGTAGGCAGTGAATTGTAGGGTTTTCCTTATTGGCCAAACCCCTAATACAAATGACCAATAAACGAGAAAAAGATCCAATAGAATGGTATGATGAAAGTATGAAAGCATTTGTAAAATTACGAAAATGTCTATGTGAAGCCCCAGCTTTAAGAATGCAAGATTATTCCAAAGAATTCACACTGTTTTTGTGAGAGGAATAGTTGTGCACTCTCGGTTTTAAATCAGAGACATGGCTTGATGCGACGGCTGATGGCATATTTTTCTGCTACTTTGGACCCTGTAGCCTCAGGTTTACCTGGTTGTTTAATAGCAGTAGCTGCAACCTGCACAAGTCTAGAACAAAGTGAGTCAATTGTGATGGGACATCCAGTAAAAGTGCACGTCCCACATTCAGTGGAGATTCTATTAACAAGAACTCAAACTCAATATCTCACTCCTAGTCGGATGACAAAATATGAAAGAATCATCATAGATGCTGAAAACGTGACAATAGTCAGGTGTACAGTGTAGAACCCTGCCACCTTTATACCAGACACTTATGGAGAAGAAGTGAGGGATACAGTCGAACACGATTGTCTGGATGTGACGGAGCTTTGTAGTAAGCCCCGTCCAGACATAAAGGAAGAACCCCGAAAAATGCAGAACATGAGTTGTTTGTAGACAGCTCGTGTATGCGCCATGAGGAGGGAGGGCTGAGTGCTGCTTATGCTGTATGTCTATTTGCTGGAATAGTCGAAGCATCCTATTTGCAAGGAGTCAAATCTGCACAAGTAGCCAAATTGGTGCTTTGATTAAAGCATGCAAAATTGGGAAAACTTGGAAAGTAACCATTTTTACTGATAGTCAGTATGGTTACGGGGTTGTGCATGATTTTGGCCAACTTTGGATGCAGATGGATTTCTTGACTTCTTCAGGATCCCTAATTAAAAATTGAAATTTCGTAAAGGAATTGCTTGAAGCAATACATTTGCCAAAAGAAGGGGCAGTTGTCAAGTGTGCCGCACATCAGTCAGGAAATGGCTATGTGACAGCTGGTAACAGGTAGGCTGACCAAGTTGCCTAACATTGTGCCAAATATAAAATGGCAGTGAACAAGAAAATTGAAACAAATGGAATCAGCTGCCAACTTATGCTACTTTCTGGATTAGAGACATGGAAAGAAGTAAGGCAACTACAAGATGAGGCACAGATGAAGGAAAAGGAAGAATGGGTAAAAACTGGGTACCAAAAGAGGTCAGGAGATGATGTCTGGATTTACCCAGATGGCAGGCCAGTAATGCCAGACTGCATGCTTTCACAAATGGCTAGAATGTATCACGGAGACACTCACATAGGCAGGGATGCCATGATCAGACTCTTTAGACAGGATTGGTGTAATACAAAGTTCAGGAGTGTAGCAGAGAGTCTATGCCAGAGATGCTTAATTTGTCAACAAATGAATCCAGGACAAAAGACATTGGTCTGTATGGGAACAATTAGAAAAGCAGAAGGCCCATTTATAAGACTACAGATTGACTTTATTCAATTGCCCCTTGCAGAGGACTGAAGTACATACTTGTAATAGTTTGTTTGTTTTCACAGTGGGTGGAGGCATACCCTACAAGAAGAAATTACAGTATAACAGTTGCCAAACGTTTGCTGAGGGAACTGATTCCTTGATTCAGTTTTCCAGTAACTTTGGAATCAAATAGAGGGTCTCATTTTAATAATGAAGTAATTAGACTATTTTTTGAAGCATTTAAAATTGAACTAAACACTGCACTGTGCATACAAATATTTACAAACGGCAGTGGTGGATCAATTGGTAGCACATCTATTCCCCTTGTGCATACAATATCAGCATGTGAGTCTTGGTGCCCATCGAGGTTATAAGGACTGCACCCCACTGCCTAAGGTGCTAAAACACAGAAGCCCAATTGGACCCGGCGAGAGCATAAAACAGAAATAAACCTCTGCACTCCTATTTAAGTATATATCAGTTCATAGAGTTATTGAAGTCTATCAATTCAAAGTACCAGCAGGACATCAAAGTCGTTCTTGCCGTATCAGTTTAATGTGACTATGTGCCAAAATTACAAGATTGAAAAAACATTAATAATATAATCAGGATATTCAGCTTGGTGTGTCAATCCTCCTTCCAAGCGTTGAACCAACAGCCGACACGTGTTTAGTTTCATAGAAACCTTTTCAAGGCTGCAAATGATGCCATAAGAAAAAGATTTTACATTATTTATATCCAACAGTTATATATCAAGCTAACAACGGACACAGGAAGCACGTATTTTGAGGTATAAAAGAAAAAAGAAAACATGTGGATCAAGGCATCTACCATGTTGATATATTGTGTGAGTGCAAAAAAGCAAAGTGCAGATAGACCAGAAGTAACCCGCCGTGATAAATTTAAAAATATATAAAATGTGCAGTGCAGGACAAAGCTATTATATTTCACAAAAAATTGTGTGAAAAAAAAAAAACCCAAACTCAATTCTGTGGGTTTCGTTAGGATAGATACCTTCAATCGATATTTACCACAAAAGACCACACAGTAGTGTATGTCCGTCCAAGTCTTGTCGTGCGAAGTCGTAAGTCCCTATTGATTTTGTCGAGAAAAACTATAAAGAAAAAACAGAAAGTCTAAAATCGTTCTAGCTAAGGGTTAAGTGCATAGAGATTCTGTATCTATTAATAAGTGAAGCACTATTAAACAATAGTAAACATACCTAGGTATGATTTTTTTCTCTCTGTAAGGCAGTAGACCGCGTCATGTATTCCTATGTGTAAAACTGCTTATTATTTTTTGCATTTTTTCGCTTGTTATTCTTTCTACAATAATAGAGCAGAAATGGTATCCCAAATCAGAATATTCATTTGTTCTAGAAAAGCTTTTAACCTAGACACCTATGTGTCATAGGAAAAAATATAGGAACAATTCTGGTTTGAGCTGTACATTGATCACCCAGAGCCCAATGCCATTTTGGCTGCATTGTTTATTGTTAAAAACCTTGCTTGTTTTTTCTTGAAACAAGGTAAAAAGCAGTATATATTTTAAAAGACCTCTTGCGTAGCGAGAAACAAGTTGTAGATCAATGAAAACGGAAAAAATCTAGGCAAGAGAGACTTACATTTTGTGTAGTCACAGAGTCATGGGCTATGATATGCCCCTAGAAAAATTAAAAAGAGAAAGACAGAAGAGTGTTAATAAACACTTGCACCAACCAATAATACAGAATTTTGTTTATTTTGTTAAGATATAGTTAAACCCATTCTACTATAATTACTTATTTTGTGATGTTCTTAAAAAAGGGGGAAATATTCTATCCATGCGAAATATCTTGTCTTCCCAGGCTCATATGGAAGTAGCAAAGAGCCGGGATCTTACTCCTCCTTACAAATTAAGGTTTTTCATAATAAGGATACTTCTAGTAGTAAAGAGTAACAGGGATTGTGAAGACCCTAAGGTATGGTGCAATGTGTTCGCTGTTAATAGGACAAAGAAAAGGGACTACTGTAAATATACCCTCACTATCACAATGAAGTGCAATGGCGGCCATTGTTGTGTGGTGTAGGTTTAAAAGAAAGTTACTAAGTGCATGCTCGTGGCAGCCATTGTCGAGTGATGTAGGTTCGAAAGAAAGTTAGTAGGTGCATGTTCAAGGTCGTGGTCTACTGTGAAGCAGTATATAGGAGTAAATTCACTTCATTCAAATTATGGAACCAAGCATTTTACAAAATGTTATACACAAATAAAGGTTTTTTTTCAATATTCTTAGTCCAAGTCAATGTTAATACATTAAGAGTGTTTTAGAGTTAAACAAGAGCCATTGCATTGTCACTCAATATTTAACAGTTGCATCGTAATCATATGCTTCTTGCACATATATTCCCATATTTTACAATTTTTTAATTAATTTAGAAATATTCATCCTTAATGCCACACAGGATTTAAGAAACATATCAAGATCATATGCACCTTGAATGCATATTGTTATGTCTTTTACAATACTCAAATCAGTTTAAGTTGAAACATGTCAGGCATTAAAATCATACATTTTGTTGACTGCTTTGCCTACATTTGCAGATAACGTTCGCATCTTCTTTTTTCATATGTATTACAAGCAGGCAAATTGCTATCTCGACAAAGATGACCATCTATTATTTGAGGAAGACAAACAGCTCCTTGTCAATATTGATACCTCTCTCCACCGCACGGAGGCGTAGGATCCATTGTGCGTCAGCCTTTCTCAGCATTAGCATCCTATCCCCACCCCTTGCATCTGTCTTAATTTCTGTGATGCCATGGAAACTCAAGCCAGTCAGGGAACTGTTGGGATGTTGAGTATTGAAGTGAACAGCCAAAGGATAACTGCAATCATTGTTCCTAATGGCCCTTACATGTTCTTGGATTCTTTCTTTTAGCGGGCAAATAGTACTGCCTATGTATATTAGGCCACAAATGCACCGTAGACAGAAGACCACGTATTTCGTATCACAGTTCATAAACTGACAAATCTGATAAGTGGTGTTGGTATTGTATTTAAAGTTCTTCAATTTGTGGCATGCAAAATGGCTATGTTAAAAACTTTTCTAGAACAAATGAATATACTGATTTGGGATACCATTTCTGCTCTATTATTGTAGAAAGAATAACAAGCGAAAAAATACAAAAAATAAGAAGCGGTTTTACACGTATGAATATGTGACGTGGTCTACTGCATTACAGAGAGAAAAAAACATACCTAGGTATGTTTACTATTGTTTAATAGTGCTTCACTTATTAATAGATACAGAATCTCTATGTACTTAACCCTTAGCTAGAACGATTTTAGACTTTCTGTTTATTCTTTATAGTTTTTCTCAACAAATTCAATAGGGACAAACGACTTCCCACAAGAAGACTTGGACGGACATACACTATTGTGTGGTCATTTGTGCTAAATATCGATTGAAGGTATCTATCCTAATGAAACCCACAGAATTGTGTTTGTTTTTTTTTTTTTGGTTTTTTTCACACAATCTTTTGTGAAATATAATAGCTTTGCCCTGGGCTATGAGCACTGCACATTTTATATATTTTTATATTTATCACGACGGGTTACTTCTGGTCTATCTGCATTTTTTTTTTTTGCTTTAGTTACACTCACACAATACATCAACATGGTAGATGCCTTGATCTCCATGTTTTCTTTTTTCTTTCATAACTCAAAATGTGTGCTTCCTGTTTCCATTGTTAGCTTGATATATATCTGTTGGATATAAACAATGTAAAATCTTTTTCTTATGGCATCATTTGCAGCCTTGAACAAGTTTCTATGAAAGGAAACACGTGTAGGCTGCCGGTTCAACGCTTGGAAGGAGGATTGACACACCAAGCTGATCATCCTGATTATATTACTAATGTTTTTTCAATCTTGTAATTTTGGCACATATTCACATTAAACTGATACGGCAAGAACGACTTTGATGTCGTGCTGGTACTTTGAATTGATAGACTTGAATAACTCTATGAATTGATATATACTTAAATAGGAGTGCAGAGGTTTATTTCTGTTTTACTGCACTGTGCACACCGCCCAGAGGATTCTGGAGGGGTAGAACAACTGAATGGCCCTATAAATGCAAGACGGGGAAAGATATGTGCATCTACCCCACTGGATTGGCCTGATGCTTTACCTCTTGTTCTGATGGGGCTCAGAAGCATTCCTTATAGGAATACAGGGTTGAGTCCCCATAGAATACTCATGGAAAGAGCAATGAGGCAGGCATGTATACCAGGACACAAACTGTTTAATATATCTGATGATTTGGTATTGGAATATTGCAAAGAACTGGTTGACCTAGTGCGTTCTATCCCTCACCAGGTTGGAGAAGACACAGTTTCCAGGCAGTCAAATCAAGCACATGATCTGAATCCTGGTGATTGGGTGGTGGTGAAAGAACACACTCGAGAGTCGTGTCGAGCACCCAGGTGGGGAAAACCACAGGAATTTCTACTGGTTACCACCACAGCAGTGAAATTAGCAGGCTTACCTAATTGGATTCATGCAAGCCATACCAAGAGAGTACCAGCACCTGGCACAGAAGGTTCTCAACATACACAAGCAGTTGAGGCTGTGGAAGGTTGTACAGCTGAAGGATCTAGAATAACAGGCCCTGAAATAACTGATCAAGAACAACCAAGCACAACTCAGGATGACTGGATACCAGTGGTTGACATACCTGAAGTAAATGTGAAAATGAGAAGCCAAATCTGTTTAGAAAGACAGGAGAGTAGTAAGGACCAGTCAGGTATAGAAGAACCAGCTCAGGAAAGAGGTGATATAGCGATTGGAGAACCTCAGCAGGAACAGATAAGGAGAGAACAATCTATTCAAACTGAAGTGGATTCAACAATACATGAGTCTGAGGAGGGACAGATAGGTCTAGAACAACACGTTCGGGCTGCAGAAACCCAAAGTGCAATAAGACCCTAGCAGAACCAGTTAGGAAAAGAAAAAGAAGTTCAGGTAGAGGAAGAAGAGAAAATCCAGATAAAACCTGAAGAGGGTCAGACTAGGGAAGAAGAACGCATCCAGGCAGAGAAGGAAGGTACAGGAGTAAGCCCTGGACAGGGTCAGACAGAGAGGAAATCTGAAGATGAAGATAACCAAGTTGTGACACAACTTAACGAAAAAAAAAGAACACTTGAAGACAGTGACAGTGCAGTACAAGCAAAAACAGTCAGAAGAGGTGACAATTGACCGAGTGTTGTGAAAAGGCTAAAGTATCATTTCAAAGCAGTTAATCAAGAACCTGACCAAGTAAATGAAATTTCTAGTCAGTCGGGAACATCTGCTGAACAGCCCATACGACAAAGTCAAAGATTGAGAATATTAAACAATAAATTCAAGGGTCCTGAACGGACCAATGTAATTCTTGCAGAATTTGAGAATCTAGATTTAAATGAAGAAATTTATGAAGAAATCATTGCAGAACAGATTATTGAAGAAGTGAGACCAACCTGAAATTTTCCCAAAGGAATTTTAAAATTCCACAAGTAAATCGAAAGTATAGAAGAGAAATCTTCTTGACTCAGAATGGCTGATGATAGGGCTGCTGGAAAACCGAAACAAAATTGTGTACAAAAATGTTGTAGAATATGCATATGTAGTAGATAGTTAGTACTCATAGTTTGGTTAGTACTGACAGAAGCCATCCCTTATTTGATGGTTACAAAGGAAAGGAATAACACAGAAATGAATGAGAAAGTAGCTAACTTTAAAGGAAATATGGTAGCATTAGAAGCACCAGATGAGAATAAGACAAAACGAGACAAAGTATATCTAGAAGCACCAGATGAGTTAGATAAACCCCACACTGTGACAGACATTTACACTGCTTTAAATGTATTTACAAAGTTGCTAGTGCAGTACGTGGACACAATGGAAGTTAGTGATTGTTATGTGTGTATGAAATTACCAGCATCAGTCGCAGAAGGTGTGACATATCATCATATTCCATTAACATATGGTATATCTTGTAGCGTTTTATCAAGTTTGTTTCTAGAACAGGAAAACTACAATATTAATATTCTAATGTAGATGTGATTTTTTCTGAGGTTCCTATGCAAAAGAGCATGAACCCAGTTCTTAGTACTAAAGACGCACAGTTTATGGGAGAATATTTTCTAACCATGAAGACAATAGATATAGCCGAAGCACACAAGCACAATTTACATGTAAATTACACGAAGAAGAAAAGATATTTTTGAATTTAGTTGAGCAAAGGAAACAGGCTTCTGAACCGAAACCACAGATACCTCAATGGGCTGAGAAAGATGACATTTATAAAACTGGAAAGACTCATGCTGCTATGTCCTTGGACTTTGAAAGGAAAGGGAAGATCTGCCTCCATAGAGTAAAGATTGAATATAACAATGTATTTATTGGTTCCAGTGAATGCGAACATAATTTCCTAGTTATTGGGGGATGGGGACTAAAAGGTGGAACAGATCCTGTAATTCCATGGAATTTATTACGTGTGTGGCAATAAAGCCTATTTCAGGTTGCCTCATCATTGGTACGGGAGTTGTTATTTTGGAATAGTATTCCCAAAGGTGTACCATGTGGGAAGAATCCCTGGAAGCAATAAAGACGCAGGAACTAACACGTATAAAAAGAGCTAGTTTTTCTGAAATAGTAGGTGACATTTTCAGTGCATTGATACCTTCAGTGGGAGTAATTCTGAATTCACGAAAAATTTGTCAGCTATCTACAGTAGTAGATCGGTTATCTACTAACACTGCTGGAGGATTCTTGATGATCAATACAGAAATGGTTGCGATCAGATCTATGGTTTTGCAAAATCGACTTGCTCTTGATATATTATTGGCAAAAGAGGGCGGAGTCTGTAAAATGCTGAAGGCGCAACATTGTTGCACCTACATACCTGATAAAAGTGTTGAAATTGGAAGATATATTAAAAACATTACAAAATTTGAAAAAGAATTGAAACCACTGGAAGGTGATAGTGTGTGGTAGAAATTAACAAATAGTATTACTGCAATAGGGAGCTGGTTTTCTAACATGTGTGGTAAATAATTTAATTACCGGGACTTAATTTGATACAGAAACATAATAAAATAGCTCAGTAAATAAGAGGCAGAATCCGTGGTATTAGAGGTTCGGAATGGGCTTTATTCCAGTGGTCGATTATAATCGGTTGCTCCAAGTTCCATCACCACGAAGGTTCAGGAAGTGAAGTACATACGTTATTGACAATCAATTACTTTTATACAATAGGCATTACAGTGAAGCAAATACAAGAGGCGTAACAATTGATAGTGGTGATAATATATTCGTGCGTAGCAAAAATAGGCGTAACTGGGAGTGATTTAAAGAACGTCATCAGATGTGATGTCATAAGAGGGTGGTTACATGAAAGAATTTCGCAATGTCAGCAGAAATACTTGGCAGAGATGCGCGCGCAGCAGTATGACGTGTGATTGACGTGCGACTAGGGGGTGAAGGGGACTTGACATTTAGCTCTACATGTGGCGACAGAAGTCTGGAGGGTCAAGTCAACCTAATCCCAAATCATATCTTACATCCTATGTTTAAAGAACTATGTTATCCAAAAGAGAGGTCTCTTAGAGTAGAATCTTATTCTATACTGACTATACTGACTGTTAGTGCGTGTACAAGCGTCTAAGTGTCTACACTAGATGCGAGGGCAGGAATCTTCCATAGTAACAGGGCTATGAATTACTTGCATGAAGACAGAGAAGCCGAGCCTTTGCTCGGTAGCTGGAAGAATGTTTACTTAAACTACTAGACAGGAATGCATCGGGCAGGGAACGGAGCAGATAACTTCGAAGGTGAAATACAGTTTTTGGCAGGCAGCAGGCTGATGTCAGGCTTCGTGAGCCGCGCAGAGAATGAGACAAAGTTCATGGTCGCAGATGCAGGCTCAGACTGGAGCTTCAGAGGCAGAAGGCAAGAAGAGTTCGATGACAGAATCAGGGCCTACTTGCCTGGACTGTAAAATGGCATAAGTGAACCATATAAAGCCGGTGGCCTTTCATACTTAGGAATGGAATATCCGGCCTATTCATGGCGGATCTGACAGAGGACATGTTGACGGTGGACGCACATGTGTTTGCGTCTTCATAACTAGAACTGGAGGGAGCATACATGTACTTGTGATTCATACATGAAACCGTTGGGGTCCAAGATAGGGGACATAACTGATCAGAAAAATCCATATTTCCACATTCCCTCCTTGTCCCCTACTTGCCCGTTAAGAGATATCAATCTTCATCAATCCATTGATCTGTTCATATAGCATCATTTGTTCTTCTTTCTTCTTCTGTGACGAATGAAATCTTGGTGGTGGAATACACGATGTGGCACACAGACCACAAATCGCTGGTCCACATTGTAGGCATAAGCAGCAACTGAATAGTATGAGAAAGCCAATACCTAGGAAAGATAGGACCTTCCATCCAAAGGTAGATAATACACTCCAAAACCAACCGGACCAAGTCCAGGTGCCTGGGTTCTGGTGTATCTGGCTTACAATCTTATGAAGGCGAGTTATGGCTTTATATACAGATGGCGAATTTTCTGGTATGAAAATGCAACAGCTTGATCCGATGACCCTGCAAGCTCCGCCCCTATCGGCCAGGATGACGTCAAGGACAAGACGATTTTGAAGCACAACAATCCGCATAGCAGACTGCTCTTCTGTTAAATTGCCTAAGGCGGAAATAGTTTCGTTCACTACTGCTTCAAGGGTTCTAGTTAATCTACGTATCAGTTTACTATTAGTAACGGTACCTATATAGGGAAAGAGACCTTTATTGAAATCTGTGTATTTTTCCCATGCTGTTTCAGTATAATCGACTATCGGGAGATCTCTCCTTTCTCTATTGTGTACTAAATGAGCATTTCTGTGATAATCAGGAGGAGCTAGAAAAACAGGTGGCAAAAGGAATCCAATATAGCAAGTACCATCCCAATCTAGAGGTAAACGTACATATGCCGTCTGACCACATATGAAATAGGAATGGCGGGAAGCTCTAAATGTAGACTTGCCTTGATCACTAAATTCTACTACAGTGGTGCATCTACTATGGCCCATATGTATGGAACCATTCTTTCTTACACATAATTCACCTTTTACTGGAAATATTGACATAGCGGACAAAATTGGAGTAGCTTCGGATTCGACATTTAGGATCATAAGATTAAGCGTAAAATTACCTAATCCATACACTTCATTTTCGAGATCAGTTCCTGTTCTCTGGGGGAATCCCTCCTTGTTAGGATAGCAGACCTTTAGTAAAACTAAATTCAAATTTCCCCATACCCAGTTATCTTGATAAACTGCAGAATTCGAATCCAGAGAATTAATTAAACTAAACCATGCTCCACAGGAGCCGTTGTGTGTGAACGGGTATGGAAAGAGAGGTAGAATTCCTTTATAATTCTGATAGGGAGGGAGTCGGCCACATATCCAACAATTTGTAGCATTGCTAACCTGATGGGAATGATGTAACATACTAATAAACGTGTTATTGCGCAGCGCAAATCTATAAGACAACTCAAGCGGAGGTAATTCACTAAAAGAATGTTCAGCAGTAACATTGTAAACATGTCTAGAAATAGGATAATATATGTGCAACAATATACTTGCAGTAATTATTAAAAGATTTAAGAAAAACAAAATTATTAATGTCACTATGCAATGACTACGCAGTGATTTACAGTACGCCTGTCGTTTCAACATTTTTCGGGTGTTTTCTCTATTCAGGTCCAAGGGATACATGTCAGAGACAATTCAACCGCTTCACCTTGGAGAGGACTTAAACAATCAAATTGCTTGACTGATTGGGCCTGAGTTTTAGTTTATAATGTTCGGAATTACTTCTTTCAACAAGAGGAAGTTTTGAGTCAATGGGTGAAGACACACGAGGTGTGGTATTCACATCTGATTGTAGTCCATGAAATTTCTTGATATGACTTGAGTGAATCCAGCCTTTTCTGCCCTCGATCTTCACGGCTGTCCTTGTCGTTAATAACACGAGCTGAGGCGACCTCCACCTAGGATCCAGCTGAGTCTTTCGATCAAAGTTCCTCACTAAAACGAGATCCCCCGGAATTATGTCATGGGGTTTCACTTCAGTGTTGTCAGGAAAAGCTGCAGCTACCTGTGAACGACAAGATTGTAGTGCAGACATCAAGGAAGCCAAATAATCTGTCAGCATATTACAGTCAATATCAGTTATTTTGCGTGGTATAGGCGTCCCCCACATATTTGGTGGTCTGCCGAAGATCACCTCATACGGGGATAGCCCTGTTCGAGAGTGTGCTACCATTCTTGTGTAAAAGAGTGCAACTGGTAACGCTACTACCCAGTCGACACCTTTCTCTCTGCATATTTTGGACAATCTAATTTTCAGGGTCTGATTATGTCTTTCTACGAGACCTGCTGCTTCGGGGTGTCGGACACAGTGGAATTTCCACTGATAGCCTAACAAGAGTGAAACGTGTTTCATTAATTCGGATGAGAACGGCTGGCCGTTATCTGAGTGAACAACACGTGGTAAACCGTATCGTGGGAAGAATTCTCGAACTAACTGTTTGGCAGTAGTCGGGGCCGTGTAATCTGAAACCGGGTATGCCTCCGTCCAACGGGAAAGAGCACAAACAACTACGAGAACATATTTGAATCCTCGACATCGTTCCATCTGGATATAATCCATCTGGAGGACTTCAAAAGGGTGATCAGGAGGCTGAAATCCACCCTGTTCTACGGGAACGCTTTTTCCTGGGTTGAACTGGCAACAGATCATACAGGTACGAACTTTTTGTTTGGCTGCAGCTCGTAAATGTTTATTGAACCAAATGTGTTGAATGCTATCTAGCATAGCTTTTTCTCCTAGATGTGCTGGACTATGTACAGTGTTAATTATAACCTGGACCATTGAATCAGGAAGGAACCACACAGACTTTTCCTTCATCAACCATCCTTGATCCGTTTGGATCCCTCCTAATTCAGTCCATTTCTTTATTTCTTCTGGTGTAGCATGTGTCTGTATATCAATTACGTCAAGAGTAGGATCTTTAACCGTCATACAATGTGTTGGCGTCGGGACTATTGTCTTTGTCATGTCGGATGTTTGAGTTTGAGCAGTCTGTTTAGCTGTTCTGTCAGCTAAATCATTGCCTTGAGAAATGATATCAGTAACTTTCGTATGAGCTTTACATTTCATAATTGATATTGCAGTGGGTAGATGTATTGCATCTAATAAGGCATGAATGAGGGGTCCGTGCTGAATGTGGGCACCGTGAGAAGTTAAATAACCTCTCTCTCGCCACAGCACGCCGAAGTCATGTACAACTCCGAATGCATAACGTGAATCAGTGTATATGTTGACTTTTTTATTTGTGGCTTGAATACAGGCTTGTGTCAGAGCGACGAGCTCTGCTGCTTGAGCGGACAAGGTATTTATACAATTTGTTTCAATGATTTCAGTGTCTGTTGTGACTGCGTAAGCGGCTACTAACTCTCCTGTACTTGTTCTCATACATGAACCATCTACATACAACGTCAGGTCTGGGTCTGACAATGGGACGTCTGTCAAGTCTTGTCTGGGTTTCGTCGTGATTGTAATAACATCAATACAGTCATGAGCTAGTGGGTCTGTTCCATTTACAGGTAAAAGTGTGGCAGGATTCAATGTGTTACAACGTCTGATTTCTATATGTGGCTGAAACAGTGTTAGTTCGTACCCTGTAAGTCTTGCTATAGTCAAATGTTGTGTTTGCGTTCGATTCACAAGAACCTCTACTGTATGTGGTACTTGAACTGTCAATGGATGTCCTAACACTATAGCATCGCTTTGTCTGATTGCTAAAGCTGTTGCTGCCACTGATTTTAGGCATGTGGGCAAAGCCTGAGCTACTGGATCTAATGTACTAGAAAAATAAGCACACGGTTTGTGTGATCCTGCTTGTTCCTGTGTGAGTACTGACAAAGCAGTACCTTCTCGTTCTGTAACAAAGAGTGTAAAATGTTTTCTGTAACATGGTGTTGCTAAAACAGGTGCTTGGCATAGAGCTTTCTTTAAGCTTTCAAAAGCTTGTGTATGCTCCTGAGTCCAAGGGAGAACAGTCGATGTGGCTGCCTCCTGTGTTGTCAACTGAATGAGTGGTTTTGCTAGGAATGCATACTGAGGGATCCACTGCCTACAATATGAAGTGAGGCCTATAAAAGCCCGCACCTCCTTTTGTGTCTTGGGTATTGGCATGTTAGCTATTAACTGAATGCGATCGGGTGTAAGCTGCCTTCCCTCCTTGGACAGCGAGTGTCCAAGATAAACAACTCGCTGGACACAGAATTGCAGCTTAGAAGGGGACACCTTGTGCCCCTTTTCGGCTAGAAATTGTAAAACTGTCAGTGATGCTTTCTCACATTCGGGTTCGCTTCTCGCGGTGATCAGCAGATCATCGACATATTGAAGCAAAGCAGTGTTAACTGGCATGTGGATACTGTCGAGTGCTCGTTTCAGTGCTTGGCTATAGATGCTGGGGCTTTCTGTGAATCCTTGAGGTGCGCGTGAGAATTTGAAGCTACGTCCATTTAAACTAAATCCGAACAAATATTGGCTTTCCGGATCTATTGGGACGCTGAAAAAGGCATTTTTGAGATCAATTACAGTAAAGAATGTTGCTTCGGAATCAATAGCTGTCAGTAATGATGAGATATCTGGAACCACAGGGAATTGTGGCACAATGCATTTGTTTAATTCGCGCAGATCAATAACCAATCGATATACTGGCGGGGCCTTCGGATCTGTTCGTTTAAGAATCGGAATTATCGGTGAATTACATACATTGGAGTCGGTCTCCACAACCACTCCTTGGCCGATAAGCTCGTCAATGATTTGCAGTAAAGCCACTACAGCATCTGGTGGTAACTTGTATTGTCGCATTCGTGGTAGTACCACTCCTGCCTTTAGTGTGACTCGATATGGTGTAATATTCATGCAACCAACATCAGTAGGGCCTTGTGCCCATAGATGTGTAGGTAAAGTCTGCAATCGGGGATCCATGTCTCTAGACACATAATGACCTTTAAAATCACGTAAAAACAATCTTACTCCTTCCGGAGAACAACATATTATAGCTCCTAGAGCTTTCAGTGTTTTTATTCCTAACAAGTTTTCAGGACATGATTTAGTAAGCAATAAATCTGTAGTTCGGGTCAAAGGTCCTATCGTAAGTGGAAGAGGTTGTGACACTTCATTAACAATAGGTTTTCCTGAAAAACCAAGGGAAATATTCTGTGAGCCTGAGAGGGGTACCCCTGGAACTTCACTACGTTTTATGGTTGTTCGACTTGCCCCTGTATCGAGTAAAAATTTTCTGTCTTGACCTAATAATTCACTATGTACATAAGGTCCTTCTTGGTCTACAGGGACCTCGATAAGGGGTAAGTCAACTTCCTTCTCTAGGCTGTTTCATGCGTATCGTTGGTAATCAGGATAGTCATACTGTGCGGTCTGGTACAGCTGTCGTGTCGTGGTTTGCGTGGCAGCAACAGGCAGCGCAGGTGCAGCTGGCACAAACTGTATAGACTGTTGTGGAGCTGGCATGGACTGTGCATGCTGCAAGGCTCCTTGTTCATTCTGATCCTGTCTAAGTGGCCGTGGTCTTTCTTTTGTAATACCTGTGGCGATATTACGCTTCAGGACTGGACAATCGTGTACATAATGACCTGGTTGTTTACAATAGTTGCATGTCCCTTTTACAGGTCCTGCTGAATCACCGGAATGTGTCGTACCCTTTTTATGTCCTTCAGCTGGAACTGTCTGGGAGACTAGCATTTTCATTTTCGTGTCTTTCATGCGTCTTTGTTCATGATCTTGTTCCTCTCTAATTCTATTGTGATGATACTGTAACATTTGTAACATTTGTGATGGGGTGTTACCTTGCCAGGTACTCTCGAATTTTAATACTCTATTCTTCACTTGGGGCAAGGAATTTTCAACTAATTTTGTCACAAACAGATGTGGGTATGATTCGCTACTTGCTTTTATGCCACTATTTATACCAAAACATTTTTCAAATCGTGCATAGAAATCACTAGTGTCTTCATCTTGCTTTTGTTTACAGGCTGAAATTGCACCCCAGTCTTCCTTTTTCGTGGTTAATAAGCGTGGCAGTACCTGTACTAGTAAACCTGGTAGTGCTTTAGTTTTGTCCCCAAGCCCCGAACCTGGGCCTCGGGCCTTTTCTTCATTTTCTAATGCTGTCCAATCTATCTTTTGGTCTCCCACTTCCCACTCTTTTTCCTTGAGTTTTTCATAAATGCCAGCAGGCATCAATACCTTTAATATTGTCATAATGTCGGGATAGGTATACTCTCCCATGAGTAACATGTCTTTAATTTCTCGGTGAAAACCC
Source organism: Triturus cristatus (assembly GCF_964204655.1). Classification (NCBI taxonomy): domain Eukaryota; kingdom Metazoa; phylum Chordata; class Amphibia; order Caudata; family Salamandridae; genus Triturus; species Triturus cristatus. The sequence continues at coordinate 199,636,491 of NC_140593.1, read as the reverse complement.
GCTGGGTCTTTGTCATGACTGGGTACCACTTTCTTCATTTCTAACAATTCTATTTTCGATATGGGCGTATATACATATACACGTTTAAACTCATTGTCCTCGCCTTTTATTGGGTGTACTTCTCGTAAGGGATTCTGTCTGTCCATGTAATACGTGGTTCTTTCCTTGATGGGCAATGAGACATGTTCTGGGCATACAAAAAGAATGTACTGCTTTCTTGATTCTAGTATTTCTTTAATTAACTTAGTACCTGAACCTCTCCATCTATTCTTGAGTAATTCAGTCAGTATTTCAGGTAAAGGACCAGGATCTGAATGCTGACTCTGATATAGTATAAGGAGTTGTTGAATCATATAAATCCCATCTAAACGCTGTTCAGCTGGGGTGAGATTCAAAAATGTGTGTGCTACGGTATCATCATCATACTTTCCGGGACTATCAACCCATTGAACGGCTGACCTGGCTAATTCTTGTTCATCCATAGAATCGAGAAAATGATAACCCCTTCGTTCTCGGAGCGATTTGTCAGCGGTTTGGAACGAATGCTCGGAGGACCTTATATTTATTATAGGTGTATGAGAATTCCTGTTATTTTCTAGACATATCGGACGTATCGGGTCAGTAAGACATCTGGTACTATTACAAGATCTTCCTCTACCTACATAGGCTATAGTTTCTGACTGTCCTGTGGGCAGTCCTGATCCTTCTTCCTCGCTTTGTTCGAACTGGTCTACCGCTAATCTTTCTTCGTGTAGGCGTTCTATTTCTTTACGGATCTTTCGGCACATGGCTATTATACAGTTTTGCTTATCATGTCTCCCTTCTGATATATTCTGGCTCCATCTGGTAAGAATTTGCATTGCTTCCGGGTCTACCCCCGGTCGGTCTTGATTTCGGATCACACAATTTATGAGGAAACGTAACAGTTCCCCCTGTATCTCCACTTTCTGGTATTCCATAGCTCTGTTAATACATTCAGAATCTCGCCCTGTTTGGACAAAATGGTATATATTATCTAGATGCGCAGTCATTCCTGGTAACTTCCCTAAATACACCGCGGCTCGTCTGATACGTAATGATGCCATGATCATTTCGTCCTCTTTGCCGGGCACAGGGTCATATCTACAATCTATAAGAAGTTCCTTAAGCGTACGGGCATTTATGAGTTTGGGGGTACGTGAATGTGCTGACTCTTGAAAGGTAAGTTTATTTATTCTGGGTGGCGTAGAAAAAATATTGGTAGCACCTCCGGTAGCCCCGTCTGGGGTATCGGGTGTGAAAGGGTTCGTTGAACGTGATACAGCAACTATAGGTGTGGACACAGCTATAGAAGTAGCTGTAGGAACAGATGCAGAAACAGATGTGCTTGCCGGAACTTGTGTCAGGACTTGTTGCTCTAAAGATACGGATACTGGATCTTGGCGTTGAATCTCCCTGGCAGGCGGTCTATGCGGGGCGGGATTAGCATATTCGGGAGCTGCGTCATCTAAATATGAGGAAAGAAAAACATCTTCTGCGGTTCTAGGATGCCCCTTAGGATGTACCTTTATTGGAAATAATGGGGGTGGCAAGTCTTTTGGTATCTCTGGAGTAGCCTTAGGTAATCCTTCGGCCAGAAGGGGATACATACCTTTCATAAGGGCATGTCTTTGTCTGTCTACTTGTTCTGATTTCACTCGTGTACCTTCTTCGATTAATAGATTTTCTCGGACTTCGTTTGAATTCTCTTTACTCTTTTCTTCCTGTCTACGTGCTTTTTCTGTACGTCTATACGATTCTTTACGCCATAATTCAATGGCGTCTTTCTGTGATTGTCTAGCTTTCTTTTTCCATAATTCTTCCTCTACTTTCACGATGCACTCTGCATCCCAGGTCCCAGCTGCGGGCCACCTCTGACTTTCTGGTAATTCCTTAGTGTAGTCTACCCATAAATCGAGAAATAATATAGCATCTAGGCCATGTTTATGATACATGAAGTACCCTGGAGTGTCCCTAGGAGGAATAGGAACAGCTTCTTCGAGTACCCCTTTTCTAGTTGTGATCTGTCTTAATTTCGAAAAGAGCGGCATATTGAAAACTGATCTGATACTTGATTTTGAACAAACTTAATACAGTAAACACAACAATGAACAGTCATTCATACCACAATATGCAGAACGGATTTTAAAACATTTAACATTTAACATTTAACTGAGCAACAGTGATGATGACGATCTAAGGAAAACTTAATCATTAAACATAATACTCGACTTGAACTGAATTATTCTGAATTTATATACTTGATATACTAGATATACTGCTAAACAGTACAGATACACTGCTGAAACAGTGCAGACCGGATTTGTGTACCCAAACCCGTCTGGACCGGCACAACTTATGTGCACGCCAGAACGCCTCCCCAGTAATGGTACTCACCGGGTAGCTCGGAACGGAAGGCCTCGGAAACTGAACTGAACTTGAACCGGACTGGACTCGACTCGAACACTTCGGACACGTCAGGACATCGGAAACCTGGTGGGCCTCTGTATACCTCGGATCTTGCTCTCTCAGCTAGGCTCTGGTCGGGATACTTCGCACTTCTCACCGCCTCGTCTGGGTGTTGATCGCAGCCTCAGTCGCCCCCGCTTGACCGGAGGGAGATACAGGAAATCCTGCTGGTACGCGTTATTGTCCGTCCAGCTGTGGCAGGAGACCGGGCCTGCAACGCACCGCCGGCGCGTGAGATGAGAAAGTGTCCCTGTTCGGGCGCCATTCATGTGGTAAATAATTTAATTACCGGGACTTAATTTGATACAGAAACATAATAAAATAGCTCAGTAAATAAGAGGCAGAATCCGTGGTATTAGAGGTTCGGAATGGGCTTTATTCCAGTGGTCGATTATAATCGGTTGCTCCAAGTTCCATCACCACGAAGGTTCAGGAAGTGAAGTACATACGTTATTGACAATCAATTACTTTTATACAATAGGCATTACAGTGAAGCAAATACAAGAGGCGTAACAATTGATAGTGGTGATAATATATTCGTGCGTAGCAAAAATAGGCGTAACTGGGAGTGATTTAAAGAACGTCATCAGATGTGATGTCATAAGAGGGTGGTTACATGAAAGAATTTCGCAATGTCAGCAGAAATACTTGGCAGAGATGCGCGCGCAGCAGTATGACGTGTGATTGACGTGCGACTAGGGGGTGAAGGGGACTTGACATTTAGCTCTACATGTGGCGACAGAAGTCTGGAGGGTCAAGTCAACCTAATCCCAAATCATATCTTACATCCTATGTTTAAAGAACTATGTTATCCAAAAGAGAGGTCTCTTAGAGTAGAATCTTATTCTATACTGACTATACTGACTGTTAGTGCGTGTACAAGCGTCTAAGTGTCTACACTAGATGCGAGGGCAGGAATCTTCCATAGTAACAGGGCTATGAATTACTTGCATGAAGACAGAGAAGCCGAGCCTTTGCTCGGTAGCTGGAAGAATGTTTACTTAAACTACTAGACAGGAATGCATCGGGCAGGGAACGGAGCAGATAACTTCGAAGGTGAAATACAGTTTTTGGCAGGCAGCAGGCTGATGTCAGGCTTTGTGAGCTGCGCAGAGAATGAGACAAAGTTCATGGTCGCAGATGCAGGCTCAGACTGGAGCTTCAGAGGCAGAAGGCAAGAAGAGTTCGATGACAGAATCAGGGCCTACTTGCCTGGACTGTAAAATGGCATAAGTGAACCATATAAAGCCGGTGGCCTTTCATACTTAGGAATGGAATATCCGGCCTATTCATGGCGGATCTGACAGAGGACATGTTGACGGTGGACGCACATGTGTTTGCGTCTTCATAACTAGAACTGGAGGGAGCATAGATGTACTTGTGATTCATACATGAAACCGTTGGGGTCCAAGATAGGGGACATAACTGATCAGAAAAATCCATATTTCCACACATGGGTAAGAGTATAATAGGTCAAATAATACTGCCAATTTTAGGGATAACATTATTAGTCCTAGCAATAATGACATGGTTCAAATGTTGCAAGAAAAGAAAAGAGTATGAAGTAAATGAGAAGAGAAAGAAAAGAAAGCATGAAGAGATACAACTTGAAGAATTGAAAGGAAATATATATAAAGGAATGAAGGGTTTACAGTACAGAAATGAAAATCGAGGCAATGAGAAGGTTGAAGAAGAAATTGAGATCTGCTAAATTTGGCATCTGATTTAGTGATGGAAATTTAGTGATGGCATAAAGTGCCATCAGAGAGGGGATTGATGGAGCAAGGACACGTATAAAAGAGACTTGCTCGGAAGCAATCCTCTCAAATAACTTATAATACTGTAATAATTGTGTTCATAAATACCAAAAATGCACCAGAAAATCTGCACACTGAATCTAGAGGATGCTTGCCTATGTGTATTACTAACGAGTAACCTGTGTGTCTCTAAAATGGCTGCTAAACGCGGGATTCTGCATTGCAAATGCGTCTACTGCATCTACGCAGTATGACGTACTATCGCTTGGAGAGAAATCTTTGCAACTGCACAGTTGCTTTTAAAATAGCCGCTTGGAACTCACATGATAATTCGCATGCTTTACTGAAACTAAACCATGTAAGTTTACCTAAAATGCTAATGCGCAAGATTGACAGAAGTAAATGGGAATAGAGTAGTGATAAGTGGTATACAGTGAAATCATTTATTTTTGATTTTAATACTCTTTCTTTGACTCTCTATTAGTTCGCATTTGGCCCTCTGTGCGGGACTGAAGCTTGTGCATCATGTGACCATTTCACATGCGCAGTTGAAATGACCCAGAGCCGTGATGCAAAGCTTGAACGTCATCCAAAAAAGAAGAATAGTAACATGCCCTGAGAACAAGCATGATTTCCTGAGAACGGAAATAATTTTTTAATAAAACTGTATACATTGTATTGATTAACTTGTGAATACGGGTGGAAAATAAAGCATGGGAAAGTAAATTAAGGGGAGGGAACATAGGACAATGAGCTTAAAGAAAAAGTATTAAATTTTAGCATGGTGTGATGATCATCCCCCCTTTCCTTGTTCAATCAGAGTTAGGAGTTTCATAAATTCGAAACATTCAGGGTGGTATATGCCATTAGAAAGGTATAATAGAGGTAGTTTAGTTAGGTTAGTTCTACACAGAGAGACGGAGAATGCTGAGAGACTGAGATGCTGTCCAAAATGTAAGAAAATACTGAAGAAGATCCAAATCCAGACTTAGAGCTTTGAGCGAAATAATTAGAGAACATCGCGAAGAATCGAGGAGGAAGATAGCTCCAGAGAGGGGTGCGGCGCCAGGCGTTGTATCTAGAAGAGGTCATCTATCCTGTCCTGAATCCTGTCCTGAGCCTTGGTTGCCTGATCTGTCCCAGGGACCCTTCCCAATTCCTCGGCCAAGTGGTTGGTTTCCACACCATACTAGGTAAATATAATCTGTGTAGTATGTCAATGCACTGTCTCTCTCTTTCCTCCCTTCTCAGGTTCTGTCATGGTAATAATTCTGTTTAACGATCATTCTGATTGAATTGTTTTTCTCTTCGTCTCCTGTCGAAGACGGTGTTCTAACTGTACTATGGTTCTTGGCTCACATGACTTTACTAGATAAAGATTTTAAACTCTCCAGAGTCTGTGGTTATTTAAATACAAGTTTATTATATGTAATTTTTCACCTATTTAGTTAACTAAAAGATCCATTGACCAGAGGAAAATACATTGGATCAAGAGGTTTGGTAAGATATAATTAGATACAATTCATCTTACAGGTATTAGCTCAATAAATTGACCCCAGCGGTATTTGCTAGCCTACTACTAATGAGAGTGTGTTTATGGGCCCAAGTGAGCATATTGTAATGAGTATCTGAGGTTGGTAACCCACTGGATCAGGAGTACCAGCTAAAACAATAACAGAAGAGGAGGCCGCCGAGTGAAGGTCTATCCTTACTCCGTGGGCCACTGCCATATCATCTTCAGGCCTTAAAAGTCTTTGACCTTGGAGATTTCCTTGCAAGTAACGAGAGTCAGAAACGCCTGGTTCGCCAGACTGTGGGTTATTAACTAGTGGTGCTGTTACAATTGGCGCCTCCCCCATTTTGGGCATTTGTGGCTTATCAATAATTTGAGGGGGATAATCTCTCAGTCACCAGATCAATCACATTTGTTTGTAACAATGTCACCAGGGTAGGCTTTATAAGCCGTGTTATAGTGTTAAGAGAGTCCAAAGAGTCAAAAGCAGATGATATTAGTTGAGTTTGTGAAGACCCCAGGTCAGTCCTCCCTCCCAAACTAGTAACAATAGTAGCAGTTCTATTTCAAAGTAGAGTCAATGTATCCTCTATTTAAGAGCAGTTTGAGAAGTGTTGTGAGAATATGTTCCAGGTTATGAGGTAAAACCTCAGCAGTAGACAGATTTGAGGAGATCAATGGGGTAAACGGGTGGATGACAGCCGGTGCACCCTGAGTAAGATTTTTTGTGCCGCTTTGGATCAACTTGGGCTTCATTATGGTCAATTCTTTTGTTCTCCCGCGGTTTTTTTCCCGAAGGTTCCATGCCTGGGCTGCCCTCTGTTGCAGTTTGGGGGTCATGAGCATTAGGAATGTCAGCAGAGTCAGAGGCGATGGATTTAAGGCCTGTGCCATGGGTAGGGGAGATGAAGAAATGCACGCTTCATTTGATGCCAAAACAGGCCTTACCTCCTCTAATGAAAGGCGACTCTCCGTTAGCTCTATTGCTTTAGAAAAGACATCAGCCGCCCTCAGAGGGAAAGAATCCATTGTATTTACAACCTATCCACCAAGGCTGATTTGCATATGGCTGGTTCCAAACTGGAATGGCATGGTGAGCAAAAAAATGATTTATGGATCTCTGTACTGGGGTGAATGTATGACATTGTTCTGCATTCTGTCCATCAATAGTTCTTTTGCGTGTATCTCGGGGGCAGGAACGGGCACCCTGTAGTCACACTCTGATAGGTGCCATATAGGAAAATAAAAAGGAAGCAGCAATTTCTACATGATCGTCGTTCATACTACCTTTGTGTACCATGTGTGCCTTATTACCGATGTCCGCTCCTATGGTGGAGCGACTCACATCATCAAGGGTCCTGCCCCGGCTATTAGCCTAGTTTTGCTCCGCGTCTCCTGGCTTCCGGTGGAGCAGTGCAGGGGTGCACCAGTATAAATCCATCACCAATGTCTGCGTCTACATTTCATGTGAGCAGCATGTGAAGTGTCCTGCATCACCTATGTGGTGATGTCATTATCGGACTACACAGAACATGGAGAGTAATGGGAAATGTAGTTCCCTGAGATGGTAGTCTCAGGAACGGCTATGTCATCCGCAGCCATGTGCTGCTATTTTTTTCCACTCTCGATGGGGGTGTGTGTTCCCCATAAGGGTCTACTGTATATAGTTAATTATCACATGTGTAGATGCAGGTGGGGGTAGTATATTTAGTAAACCAGGAGGGAGCACATCATGAATACTTGGTCAAAATCGATTATGGTGATGAGTATAGTGGTAATCTGTTGTTTCCTAGCTGACATCGTCGAGGGGCAACATGGCTATAGTTAATTATTACTCATTCCTGTTTAGCGGTTATCTTGTCTCCAGAGGGCTATGCGGACAAGTGCTCTAATACATATTTTCTGTTGTCTTGTTTTATAAAGCACATCATAGAGAAATAGTTTGGTATTTCTGTGTTGTTAGTTCAACAATTGCCTCCACGGTATTTGATCATTCAATCCAGATTTGTAGGTTTCTAATTTGTACACCAAGCATTGTTCTTTGGTCAGTAAGTTGTGTTTTAGAGCCCTAACAGTGTCCATTTTCTCTATTGCTGTCCATTTCACATCCATGTCGGAGTGACCTTTTCCCAAAAATATGTTGTCAGTTTTGTGGAAGTTTTTTTGCACCATATGGTGCTCTTGTGTTCATTGATTCTGATTTTGACTTTTCTTGGTATCATCCTGATATACCTAAGATTCCATGGGCAGGTGATCATCTATTTTACGTTATTGCTGTTACAGTTGGTATATTGGTTTTGTTACCGCAGGGTTGGCAGTTCCAAGTTAATCTGTTTTAACTGTTTTGTCAGTGCACAAACCATGCACGAGTCGCAGGGGTAATGTCCCATGACACAGGTTGATTCCATAAGGTAATTTGACGTTCAGTTTGGGTCTTCCGTGTGTCACTATGGACTAGCATGTCTCGTATGCTTCTGATTTTTTTAAACGAGAAAAGGGGGGGGCTTGTGGGATAGTTTGCTTGAGTCAGGATTCGCTAATTCTTAGTTATTATTTTCTTGATAGCATTCAAGCAGGAGTTATATGTTGTGACGCACATAAGGGAGTCAGTCTCCTGCCTGACATTTATGTCCAGTAAAGCTGTCTGTGGTGTGTTACGTGCTGTTTTCTGTGCCTGCTTGATAATTCTTGTTGGGTATTTTTTCGCTTTGAGTTTCTTTGCAAGTTTTTCTGATTCATCTTTGAAATCTTGTAAATCCGTACAGTTTCTTCTAATCTGGAGAAACTGGCCTATCGGGAAGGTTCCTCTCAAGCCAAAGAGTGGGCACTGTTGAAGTGCAGTAAGCTGTTGCATCAGTTGGTTTAGTATATAGGATGCTTACTAATCGTCCCTTTTTTGCCAGGATGTTCACGTCTAGGAAGGAAACTTTTTCTTTGTCGATTGTCATTGTAAAGCTGAGGTATGGGTTAAGTTGGTTCAGCCACCTCTTAAAGACTTCTTTTTTTTAAATTTTTTTTTTGATTTGCAGTTTGAACATATTAACATAAAGTTACATCGAAACGTCAGCGTAGGAATTCGAAATTCAAATAATACCATAACCATACATCCTTTGTCTTCTCAAAGCCATCTATAGTGGGAAGAGGACCCGTAAATCAAATTTATATACAACATTTTACAATTCTAAATTCTCTCCTCCTCTCTAGTTCTGGCCTCCCTCCAGTTTGAAATAGGAGCCCAGATACTTTCCCCAAAATCCCCTGATTTCTTCCCTTTCTGTGCATACAGAAAGATCTCTATATTATGCATACCCAGTAGTCTGGAAAGCCACATTTGGAATGAAGGAGCTACGATATCCTTCCACCCTGCGGAGATTAAGATCTGAAGTACTGCAACAGAGATGAAAACCAGAGCTTCCTCAACTATCTCCAATTTTAACCCATCGTCTATGCCTAATACCATAAGGGTAGGGGATAAATCGATTTTTTGGCCTAGCAGCCCCTCCCAGAATTTTTCTACCTCCCTCTGAATTCCTGCCAAAGACCCACAATTGAAAAACATATGGAGCAAATCTGCATGACCAGCCTTACATCTGGGGCAGCTATCATCTCCCCTTACCCCCAATCATATAGCTTAGCGGGCGTATGATATAAATTGAACAAGGTTTTGTAATGCTGCGCCCTCAAATTGGTGGAGCGGAATATTTTCTTATTCAAAAGGAGGGCCAGATCCAGATCAACGTCGGGATTTCCCAGTTTTATAGCCAGAGCAGATTCCCTTTTTTCTAAATCATCTTGAATTTCTCCATTAAGTAAAATATAAATATCTTTTATCTTCTTACACCCTTTAACCAACAGGTCTACAATGAGGAATTCAGCTAGCGATGATATCCTTGGTCTTAATGCCTTCAGCCAACATACTAATTTGACATACAACAACCAATGTTTTGAAGGAATACCGACACTAGACTGCAGCGCCTCAAACCCCAAAATCTCGTCTCCCCTCATAATATCACCTAATGTCTTAATTCCTAAATCTTCCCATACCTGCAGATTCCTATCTGCTACCGTCTGTGGGAATAAACTGGAGTTATATAAATGAAGATATTGGTTTACCTTGGGAATTCTGCAAAACTTTGAGATAGCCCTCCAGACCCCCCATGCACCTCCCAATACCTTGAAACGAGCCTTCCTATAGTACCTACGATCAACTTCATGCATTAAGAGGCCAACTGCTTTTCTCCCTACTAATAACTCATAAATTGAAGGGGGCGTCTGAATATCGTAATTTCCTACACTGGATTGTGGCTCTGACTGGAAAAGAATGGACATATGCATCAATAGACACGACCAATGATACAACCTCAGGTTCGGTAAGGCCAGACCGCCCCTATCCCTAGGAAGAGACATAAGATTAGTAGAGCGCCTAACCCTCCCGTACTGCCAGATGAACTTTATAAAGATGGACTCCAGGCTTTTAATTACTTTTTCTTCGATTAAAAGAGGTATGGCCTGGAACAAATAAAGAATTTTGGGGAACATCGACATTTTTAATACGTTAACCCTTCCTATCAACGAGAGGTGTAATACATCGATTCTTTTTAAATCTGCTTCTATAGATTTGCTCAGGGGGCCAAAATTCTCAGCTACTATTTTATCTATTGAAGCATTGATTCTGACCCCCAAATAGCTCGCTGAATCCACCAATCTAATATCCGTTTTGATGATATTTTTAGTACATATTATTTGTGTTTTAGATTCATTTAATAAATATCCTGATTGTTTACCAAAATCCTTTGCCATTTTTACCAAAACCAGAAGTGCCTGGTGCGGATCCATAGTAATCACGGCCAAATCATCCGCGTACGCCAAAATCTTGGTTTCGTGCCCCTTACATACCACTGGACTAATCGTTGGGCAGCCTAGTATCTTTCAGGTAAACGGGTCGATATATAGAGAGAAGAGAATTGGGGAGCAAGGACAGCCTTGACGCGTGCCTCGATTTATAGTTATTCTGTCAGAGCTCTCACCCATGACCACCACTCGGGCAACTGGGTTGACATACATTGCCCTGAGTGCTCTTATAAATTTCTCTCCAAATCCCCTCCCCGCTAGAATCCCCCAAAGAAAATTCCAAACCACTCGGTCAAAGGCCTTCTCTGCATCGAGCAGGATCATGGCCATCCCGTCCCCCACAGTGGACTGGGCGTCAAACAGATCTATTGCCCTCCTAATATGGTCCGTGGTACCATGCCCAGGTACAAACCCATGTTGCCACTGGGAGACAAGGCCGCCAATGATCCTGCCCAGCCTTTTAGCCCAAATTTTAGAGTAAAGTTTAGTATCCGCATTAATTAGCGAGATGGGGCGGTACGATCCCGGTTTCTCCCTGGGTTTCCCCTTCTTATGGAAAACCTCTATATTTGTTTCCCTCCATGAATCTGGGACCACCCCTGTACAGACTATGCCATTAAATAGATCTATAAGAAGCAGAGTAATCTCAGACTCAATGCATTTATAAACCTCCAAAGGGATCCCATCCCTTAAAGACTTCTATGGTGTTATCTGCACCATGCCATATTATTAATATGTTGTCTATATATCTGCGTGACATGTGGATTTTATTGTGGTAAGGTTTATTATGCCAGATATTTTCCTCCTAATGCCAGCTCATATGTAGACATGTTATGTTTTGGGTGAATGTACTACCCATTGATGTCCCATTTTGTTGTAAGTATAGTTGGACTTCGAATTGGAAAAAATTCTCTGTTACGGCAATATGTTCCAATGTCATAATCCATTGGACTGGAGCTTGCCAGGGCCAGTCTTCATCCTGTAGTTGTCCTGAAATACCTCGTAGGCTCTCTTCTTGGGGTATACTGGTGTAGAGAGCCTCTACATCTAAGCATATAAACGTTTCTGTGGTGGGGTTGTATTCCATCTCGTTAAGGAGGTTCAAAAGATGTTTAGTATCTTTGATGTATGATCCTATTTTTGTGGCAAGTTAGTGAAGGAACCAATCATTATATTGTGATAGTGGTCCAAGGAGTGATCCAATCCCAGACACAATGGGTCTACCTGGCGGCAGTGTCCTTCCCTTGTGAATTTCTGGTAGTTTGTAGAACTGTGGGGGTTCTTGGTTCTAGCGTGAGTAGGAATTTGCGTTCCTTTTTGTTTATCCAGCTGTTTTGTTGGGTCTTCTTATCTTGTTTTGCAGTCTTTTAGTTGGGTCTGCTTGTAATGGTAAGTAGTGTCTCGTGTCAGAGTAGTGTTAGGCACGCTTCCCTGTAGCTCTTCTGGTCTTGGATGACAATGGTGCCGCCCTTGTCATCCGGTTTTATAACTAGGTTTGTCCTGTTTTTGATGGAATCCAAGGCTCTCTTTTCAGTTATACTGAGGCTGTGGAATCCATTGTTTCTTGTTTCCAACTTCTCCACTTCCTTGATCCCAGATTTTTCAAAAGTGAACAACTCTGGAGGGATAGCCTCATGTTACTATATCCATTTTCCGATTGTATCATTGGGATTTCTAGAAAAAAAACAATTCACTCAAATTTTTCTAAAGAATTTGTGTAGTTCACATCTGATTTTGAATTTCTCCATGTTGGCAGTGGGAACAAAACCTAAGCCTTTATTAAGCACTGCAGATTGGGTGTAAGAGATTCATCTGTCAAATTCACAATGAGGTTCACTGGCCACTCGGGCCTGGTTGTTGTTCTCATGTCTGGATCCTTGTGTTCACTCCCTCTGTCCCTCTGTCGTCCCATTGGAGTCTTCTTCCTCCTCGTCCACCTCGTCTGTTCCTTCGGCCGTCTCTCCCTAAAAGATTTAGCTGGGTGGGCTGAAAGAAAGGCATGTCTTGGAAGTGTTGAGGGCCCTGGAATGGATGTGGAGGGTATTGTCCTGGCCACATGTATGGAGGTGGGTGTGGGTACATGTTGTGATAGTACCCTCCCCTTCTCTGCCTCAGTTTACATCTCCAAATCTTCATTGAATTATCACTTGAAGAGTTATCTTGGTCAGAGTGGGATGAAACAGAATTGCTTCTGTTAAATGACTCAGCTTCTGAGTCATATTGTTTCTTGTTGTCCTCTCTAGTGTAGGGGTAAATCCTTTCATGTGAGACTTTTTTCAGGTCCTTTTGTAGTTTTGTGATCTTGCTTTGCATAAGGAAATCCTTGTGTTTGCCAATCCCCTTATTTATTTCCTCCAGTCTTTTTATATAGACTGTGATTTTGATTTGGGTATTTAAAGCATCCTCACTCACTTTTATCTTGACTAGCATGGTTTCGGAGATACATTTGGGTGTATTGATAATTAATATTAGCCAGTTCCATGAGCAGCGCCATGCTATGAGTGGGTTATTCAAGAAAATTCTGGGTTCGTGGTTAACTAGTATGCCAGAGGGGCTGCATTCCCTCACATATATTTGCTCATGATGGCCCTGAGTAGCAGGACCTTCATTTGGTCCCTTTTGAGTTATTTAAGTTAATCTCAATTCTGTGATTGGTTTAGGCTCAGTGTAATATTGGTGTCTGGGAGCAGCTAGGGGGCTGCTAGAGTAAGGGATGCCATTTAGTGAGTGTATGCTAGACTAAGTTGTCCCACCATGTTTGATATCATCGGTTACATTTCTATTTCGAGATGCAGGAGACTATGGGGCCGATTACGATCCTGGAAAAACCCGGTACAAACCGTGGGTTGGAGTGTTTTCTCCGTCCGACTCGTACCGGGTTGTAAAACTTTACAAACATGCAATTACGATTCGAACGAAAACACCATTTCCGTACGAATCGGAAAAAAGACCAACCGACAGAAAAATACATACAAATGTGATCCGGGACACCGCGGACGTGACGTCCGGACGGAGTTAGGCATGTTTTTACGTACCAGCAATTACGATTTGCACCGACTGCAGTCCGGATGGGAATATTTTTACGGCACCCAAAAAGTGCCGGAAAAGCTAAGTACGCGGCGATGCGAGCTGATTAGGGGGCCCGGTACGTGCCCCCCCGCCCCCGTATGTACGGAGCGTACCCCCCAGCCCCCCGTATGTATGGGGCGTACCCCTGTACCCCCCAGCCCCCCGTATGTACGGAGCATACCCCCCAGCCCCCCGTATGTACGGGGCATACCCCTGTACTCCCCAGCCCCCGTATGTATGGGGCATACCCCTGTACCCCCCAGCCCCCCGTATGTACGGAGCGTACCCCCCAGCCCCCCGTATGTACGGAGCATACCCCCCAGCCCCCCGTATGTACGGGGCGTACCCCTGTACCCCCAGCCCCATATGTACGGAGCGTACCCCCCAGCCCCCCGTATGTACGGGGCGTACCCCTGTACCCCCCAGCCCCCCGTATGTACAGTGTGGACCCCCAGGGGGTACGCCCCATACTTACAGGGGGCTGGGGGGTACGCTCCGTACATACGGGGGGCTGGGGGGTACAGGGGTACGCTCCGTACATACGGGGGGCGGGGGGGGGGGTACGGCGCGTACCGGGCACTTGTTTGGACATCTCCATGGATGCTATGGGAGTTCGCTCCGGACGGTCTTTTTTCCATGCAGTTGTACAATCGGACGGATGGGACGGATCGTAATTGCGCATTGGGACTTCAGTTTTCCCATTTGTGCGTAAAAATGTCCGGGGACGTGTCGGAGACTTTTCCCGACCCGAGGACGTGTGGGGGAATTTTCCCAATGCGATTCGTATGGACTTTTTCCCATACGAATCGTACTTGGCAGTTTGTACGGCGCTTTTACCATTTGTACGGAAAAAAGTCCAGATTCAATTCGGTTGGGGAAATTTTTTCCAGGATCCTAATCGGCACCTGTGTCTCTTGAGAGCGATGGGAATTGTCAAGGATGGGGGTCTAAGAACCTATTCTTTAGTGGAACTACTTTTTCATGAAAGACCTTTTGGTTCGTGAAGGGATTTCCTCCTTTTTATATACCCTACAGCTGTGCGCAGCTCTGCCTATTATACACTTGAGATCCAAAAAAGGGGGCTCTTTTCCGAATCCAAAGGGCTGAGAGGTTCCTTCACAGTTGAAGGGGATATGTGGGGATACGTCCTCCCTACTGTATCTACATTAAACATACAAGTATCCCGCCTAAGACTACAGGTGTGGTCCTTAGAAGAACGGAGAGACAGAGGGAAACGGGGGTGGTAGTCCCGAGTGGGTTCAGTAGGTCCGCAAAACTAGTGCAGGGAAGGAATGAATTCCTTTTTTTATATATAACCCTCAAACACTCTAGCAGTGTCATGCTTCATCATTGGGTTCACCCTGAATCCTAAAGGTCTGGGTGGACTCGACTGTATTTCAGGGAGCACTTATAAGAAGGATGACCAGGGGGCTTAACTGGAGAATAAAAGTCCCTCAACTTTAGCAAGGAATCCCTTTATTAGGGAAGAAGGTGGGCAAAGTAAAAACAATATCTCGTGGGTAATGTGGACTATTATGGTCCTATGACCCTGTATTATAATGACATGTTTCAGCACTACTCTAAGGCCCAAAAATGGTCTGGGTCTTTCATCAGGGTAACAGTGACCTTAATATGGGGCTAATTCATGCCAAAGAAGGTGAGATGGGGCAGTGATAATACTTGCCCGCAAGTAGTCTTGGTGTAGTTTTAACCAAAATGAGATAATGAACCTGATGCACATGTGTGTGTGTGTGTGTGTGCGTGTGTTTGTGTGTGTGTGTGTGTGTGTGCCTGTATGTGAGAAAGGCGTCCATTTTCTCTTTATTCTCCAGGATTTCTTTGTTAGTCTATGCCCTGCCCTGTGGTGAGCGATTATTAATAATTTTATTTCACTTGTCAAGCCATTTCCTAGGTGCATTAATATTAGACGAGTCCTTATCATGTTTTCGTCTATTCCTAATATATTTTCTTGATATATTTCATTGTGCCGATTGTAGTAGCCTGCAGTACACAATTGTTGTTTTTATTTAATATATTAACTTTTTTCACTGTCCCTCATGTGCACTGGAGGGAAATCAGGTATTAATATTTGGTAGTTTATTCAATTTTTGTCTGCCTCCAGTTGACACTAGGTATTTTTTTTTATAATAAATGTATTTGATTATTGTCGGCCTCTCTTATGGACCTCAGGAGCCCTGGAGGGATACTGACCATTTATAACTTTGTTCTGCCTCCCTTCAACTACCAAGGGGCCCCAAGAATCCCGGAGAAACAACAAGTAGTTTTGTATTAATTTTAATATTTTTTAAATCTTGTTATGATGATACTTAAGGCCTTGTTCGACTCTGGTGCCGATTACCTCAGAGAGAGGATTAACAAATTACACCAGCGCGTACTCTGCGATCCTCCTCCGCTCACCTGGCAATGTTGCGGGGATTCTGCACCTACACAGAATTATGCGCAGGAAAACAGGACCTCAGTGTA
Source organism: Triturus cristatus (assembly GCF_964204655.1). Lineage (NCBI taxonomy): Eukaryota > Metazoa > Chordata > Amphibia > Caudata > Salamandridae > Triturus > Triturus cristatus. The sequence continues at coordinate 199,620,330 of NC_140593.1, read as the reverse complement.
TAAAGGGTGTAAAAACCTATCACATTAGTACCCAAAATCCCCAAACCGACTAGCTATAGTGTCTCATTCGTTCTCCTCCAAAAATCACAAAGCTACAAATGATTAGACATCCCAGAACACAGCACTACTGACTCTCTCAGGAATCGCGAGAGCAAGACATACTCTTTCGCCCACTCACTCATACTTGTCCACAATAAGAATTGGCAGAGTCACTAAAATAGTTCAAAATGTTTATTTTAACTATCGTGCTCTACAATACAGTATTCAAGCCACTACCAGCAGCAAAATGCATAAACTCAAAACAATTATCATTGCTACAATTCCATAGAGTACGAAGGGGGAAGCCATTATATAAAGACAGTGGAAAAAGGACTAGAAGGCCTAAACACCCTCCCCTTGACTGGAAGAAGTTTATTTATATAAAGGAAGATCTTTTGGCTTTGACAGCAGACCCCATACCTTAAAGCCTGGATGTAAGGTTTACATCATAGCTCTTCTCCATGGAAAGGCTTTCTCCAAGTGTGTGTTAAAATGACATGCATTCCTGTAATATCAAATCACGAGTCTCCAGCATTGCAGCTGTATTTAGCATGTTATGTCTCGGTGCTAGGGACTGACCAGAACAGAATAACAAGGGGCATTGTTTATCGACCTTGCACATCGTGTTCAGACTAAACTCAAGGAACTTAGCAGAGAACGTGAAAAGCAGACCATTCTCATGTGAAAGGCACAAGCAGAAACTTGCAAAAACAAAGATATGTAGTAACATTTGCAAAATCAGCATCATGGCAGCAAAACTCATGCTAACTTAGCAATGTCGGCAATGTCCCTAGGGGCCATATAACACCCTTCCCTTGGTAAGGTCATAGGACATAGACAAAGGATCAAAACTGAGTTCAAAAGCCAAGCAGAGTTCAAAGCGTATAAAAGAATCACATTGGAAAAAAATTGAAATAAAATAAACTTCAATAAATTATTACGTGCTGTCTCCGGGATCATAAAGTTATTATGAAGGAGGTGGTGAATCCATCAAAGTATGTGAACCCAAGAATGCTATTCCCTCCAAAAGATCATCCCTGTCATTGGTTGAAAAAAGGGATGCCATCAAATTCAGTAGGTCAAAGGGACAAACGTGCTCCACATAATCTGATGCTTCCAAAAGCATAACGTGAAAAGCATAACGTGATATTCAATGAAACTCCGATGCAGGATGTTCTGCGCGGCCACACAGACATTCCATTCAGCCAATACCCCAAGTGCTACTGTAAGCGCCATACGGCCATCCCCAGAACAAGCCTGGTCATGAGTCTCTAAGGGACCCATCAACTGGTTAAAATCCAGGACTGGACATGACGTGTTGGTGAGGCATAAATCCATAGCCCAATAGAAGGGGCATCGCCGACAGTAGAACACTGGTTGCATGCAAGTAAAGTAGGCAAAGCGAAAAGTTAATCAATAACTCACACCAAGCGTCGCTAATGGCAAGCATCCAAAAACCTGTTGAATTCGATCATGGTAAAGCTGCAATTGGCCTGGTTTGTGCAACAGGAACAGAGATGGATATACCGACTGTCCAGCCACATCACTGGCCTGAACGATAATATTCCCTGGAACTGTCTGAGAAAATCCTTATTTTTCCCTGCTATAGGCTCAGACAACCTTGACTCCCCACGGTGTTCCTGTCTAATATATGTCTCTGCTCTATTTAGCATCTCTACCTCCCTCGAGTTCTTAATCCTCTTAGCCCTAACTTACACCAGTACAGGCTTTTCCTGTCTCCCCCACAGGCCCTTTCCGGCCTATCAGCATCTCTGGCCTCATTGAGTTCGCGCAGGTTTAATAACATGTCCTGATTGCCATCCATTTCCTCACTGCGCCCCTGGAGCACCTACGCATGCGCGCCGTGCACACTTCTCTCCCTGGAGCGGGCGCTTTTCGCCTAGGCACCCCGGCAGCATTCACGCATGCGCGCCAGGCCTACGCTGCTCCTTAACGCATGCGCAGTCCTCACGGCTTCGCCCGAGCTCACCAGCAAGCCCGCACGTACGCAATGGAACACTTCACCATTTAAGCTCTCCCTTCCGGGGGTCCCACAGCATCCGGGACTTCGGGAGACCACAGTAGGTGCCAGGCGATGGTAGCTCCTAAACCAAGTAAGGTGGCGTTTGCATTTTTCCTGGGGATTACTACATCCTACCCTACCTCACCCCTGAGATGCGTTACTTCTTTCTTCTACAGAATTGACATGAGGAGCGCCCCCCCTCCCGATTCCTGAACAGCGCACTCACTCAGCCATAGTGTAATTATTGTAATACTTTTTCATTTCCTTCCCTGCACTGCGCATTTTGCCTCCTTTTAGTAATCAGCGCCCACCACGAACTTTCAGCGCTTTCCTCATGGCTCCATTCAGCCTCGACTTAGCAGCGCTCACTGGGCCATTCACTGTGACACACCTCGTTTGAGGTCTCACGGTTCCTCCTCAACCAGATCATTGCCGGCAAACTCACCAGGCACCATATGTGTATAATTTACCATCTGCTGTTCACTATAGTAGTGCCGTGTTATTTACCACCTGGCACACATAGTTCACAAAGCGCTTCGCGTTTCTCTAATTGTCTTGCCTCCGTTCTTTATACGCTTAGCAGCATGATACACCTTCATAGTGTGTGTGTCACCAATGGTACGATCCTTGAAGACAGGTTTGCTTTATTACAGCACTTAAGATTGCATTTTATAGTTGCTATAAATCCACGGCACCTAAGTGGCAGTCTTATATGTGTTTTGGGGCTGTCTTGTTTCCTTCCACAGGTTTTGCGCTGCAGTGTCCGCAATTGTGCCGACACTGGATCCACACACCTTAGCGAGTGTGTAGGTAAACAACCTTTTTATTTTTTCACTTACCACGTGGCACTTCGCACTTTGCCACTCACTTACTGCACTGGTCCTGACGAAAGCTCCACATTTTTACACGAGAGCTGAAACATGTAGACCTACAACACAGACAACTAGTAGATAATTATTTCTTTCGTAGTTGCATCACATACCCTGCTTCTTAGTCTATATCCTGAGCCGCCAGTAATAAATTTCCTAAAGGCAAGGATTCTCAGAGATATATTTTAACTATCACTTCATCACACTCTTGCACCACACCAGCTCTGCTGTAGCCAGGCGTCGCAGCACAACCGGGGGGCATTCGGCCACCCGGTTGGGACCCCGATGATGAAGCATGACACCAACTAGGTTGGTGTGTGAGGGGTCTTTTAACCTATCTAGTGGGTTCCCAAACACTGTCTCACAGTGATCGTACCACACTACATTGGGTCCGTCTACCATTGATAAAACTGGTTTGGGCATTACCACAAGATGAGCAGCCATTGTGCAGCAGGAACAGAAGAAGCAGGATTCCACCACCTAACGCCAGTACTAAGGGGAACCCTCCGAAGATGCTGGAAAAAATAGAATGAATAAAAGCCGGTATTACTCCAAATATTGTCTGAAAAGAAGTCACAAGGCCGAACCCCCCACATTTAAAAAAAATTGCAAGGCCTTTAGTGTCAGACGCATTAAATATTTGGTGTATAAGCTCCCCAAAGTGAAATGGGAGGTTAGTTTTCAGAAGGGACTGAATCTCGCTAGAGGTCCTATCCACCTGTAACTCAAAGGTCTCACGAGCGGAACTGAGAGCCACTTCTTTTTGGAATAATAGCACTTTGAGCCTGCTCAACTTGTTGAAATCTGTTTTCAAAGGCGGAATGGAATGCCAAATGGAACTATCTAGCCTCCCATGCAGGGTTTTAAAAAAGCACATTGCTACAACAAGTTAATCGCTGTGAAACTGTTACTAAATACGGGATTGCTGCTCATAAACCACATCAGTCTAGGTTGTTCAAAATAAGATAAGTGCCGGTAGTAAGGAAGGTAAAAGCGGGAATTATTAATGGCACTAGTGTTCCTTTTAAAAACAAGCCAGATTTGGTGCTGATACACTACACGCGCCGTGCAATTTAACTTGTTTACAAACCAGGGAATGTCCCACTGTGGAATCGCAGTCCTCCCCTGTTAGAAAAACGTCCTTATCCTCCCGCTAACATCTGTACATGAAAGGCAGGGACCACAATTCATGGAGAAATGCACTACCCAGTGGTTCAAAACGGCCAATCGGAAAATGTTGCATGCATGATTTGAATTGAAACAGCGAAAAAGGGAGAGAGATAACCCCATGAATTAACCAAACAGCAGAGTCTGTTTCCGCTACCGAGAACAGCAAGAGCTCCCGTTGTTTAATATGCAACAGTGTGTATGCAGCATCTTTCATGGACATGAACCTCTGTTTATCAGTCAGATTAAATGGTAAAAACAATGCAGCAGCATTCAAATTATCCTAAGGGACGTTGCCCATTTTAAGAGTCTGTAATGTTTATGCAAATTGCATAGCCGATCTTAATTGATTTTGACCATGATATGACACAGATACATCACTTTGAACAATATCAATAACAGATTAAACAATATTATCCAACGTATAAATGCGTGATAGAAGTGTATTGATGCTATTGCCGACCATGGCAAGACATTTTTCTAAATTGGCGTGATCAATTTGGCGCAGACAAGAGCTGCCTCAATCTGCAAAAGTTTCCACGTTTCGTTGTAAGCGCCATAAATAAATCTCTTAGATCTAGGAGTCCTAGGTCCTAAGTTGAAATCAGCCAGATTGATATAATTTGACAAGAGTGCAGAATGTTGTTTCACTGATGCTAAGGTGGAATGTTCCAACCATTGTTGGCATAATTTACCCAGGGAGTAGGTGGTGACCAAATGTGCAAGTGGATAACAAGGATCTGGTCTAATCTGAGTGAAACCAGGTGTTACATTATAAAAAAGAAATTGGCATGCATTTGTATTTGTTTGTCACACAAACCATCTGGATGAATCACTTTCAGAGACATTGAAGGTCTCATTTCGAAACAAAGATTGAAACGCATCAATAGTATAACTAGTATGCCAATTGTTGTGTTTCGCTAAGGACGGAATGGATGAGATATTTCAATATTTTACTGTTGGCAGGCCGAAACAAGTGGTTTGGTACACTGTATCATTTAAAAACAAAATCTGAGTTGGGATCAGGCAGGCACGATGCAAAGCCTCAGTTCCTTGAACCTGCCACGGCTTCGTGCCCCAGATTGATTTTAAATCAACCATCTCTTTCCAGTGATCATAACCCTGTGTAGCTAATTTTGTCCTAAATGAATTGGCGTAAATCAATTTAGTGTGGGTCAATATAAATTTTGGATTGAGATGACAATTGAAGTTTAAAGAAATAAGATTCCGGATTAGATGTTTCATAATCGGTAAAATATGTGAACTTATCCCTAAGAGTTTTAGAACTCCCTTCTACAGGAGTAGGACAATTTTCCCATTGAGTGTAATTAAAAACAGGTCGGGACGTGTTTGTTTTGTGTAAAAAGTGATGCCCATAATGTTGATAACAAAAGAGATCAGCACAATTGGCAGAATTTAAATACACATCTTCAGCATCTAATGCAGCATAATATTACAGCTTGCACATCCCAATGATCAGAATGTATGTCCCATGTTACCACATCTCCTAATGAGACGCAAAACACATATGACACCCTGAGCACCTCTGTCGGACCGTGAATTTCGAAGGCTACTTTGTCCCAAACGATGCCATCTGCAACCGGGAATGCTGAAATGTTCACAAGTGGCTGATCGCGTTTCATAACATGGTAAGATGTGTGAGTGGCCAGAATTCCATTGACCAAGTTCACAGCAGAGCATTCTGGCAAATAAGGACCATTGACGAGTAGAAAGAACACTGTCACAAATCCAATTGACATGAAGAGGAAAATCAGGATAAGCCCCATCAAACTGTAGGCCCATGGAGGGACTAGGTAAAAGTCTTTTTAAACTAAGAGAAGAAAATACTTAATTTAGTCGGTGGAACTACCAAACTGAATGTCGAGGAGGATGAGCCAGAAGAGAAGCTGGCATGATCTCCAAAGTAACCACTTGCAGTTCTATTAATAAGAGGTGGCAGTTCCGGGTCCGCCTGATGTTGTCGAGGACTGGTCAGCACCTCACTAATGCACTCATCTGTAGGACATGTTTACTCGACGTCCGTGTTGGAAGATAGAGGCAGGACGGGTGAAAGGTCAATAACAGTATCCATGACTTACTTAGATACACGAGCACCTGTGGAAGAGGATGAAGTCAGTAGATCCAATGAAATTACGCTGCATGAAACAGCAGGCGTGACACTATTCAGAATCGACCACACGGTGTAACTTGACATTGTCCACTGAAATGTATCTGTTGTCTTTGTGACCAGGTAATGGAGGTAAAATCACTGTATGAGTACCCTTCAGTCCAAGCACTCGAACCAGTGCATGATAAGAGGGAACAAATTCTTTTTTGTTCTCCAGTTTTTCTCGTACCAGATCTCTGATTTTGGGAAGCCAGCCGGCTACTGGAATCAGCAGTGCTGCATCAGTGGAAGAGGGTAAATATTCAGTTGCATAATTGTCATGGGCTTTCTGTAGATCCTGTAACATAGTAGAATGATTATCTAGGTCAAAAGTTGCGGCAGCCGCCACAACGTCTAGACCATCAAGGTCAGGCACAAACATTTTAATGCCAAAGAGCATTTCATATGGGGTCCGCCAACCCAGAGATATTCTAGGGAGATTATTAAGTGCATGTTGAACACAGCCAGTTCATGCCAGTACCTAAGACTCTAGCTGTCAAGGATTGATTTAATTCATGGTTCATTCGCCCCACAATTGAATTACCCTCAGGCCTGTATGGAGATGAAAACTGCACCAGCACCCCCATCGACTTCTTCAAGTCCGTGCATACCTTAGAAGTGAACGCTGGACCTTGGTCAGAATGAAAGGTGTCACAGGCAAACATCCCGACAAAGACACGCACATCCCTGATGACATTTCGAGCATCAGCACTGCGTTGTGACCAAACCCAAAGGAATCTAGTGCATGAATCAACTGCAACAAATTTATATTTATACGCTGTATCAGAAGAAAGTGGACCGCAGTGACCAAGATACACACAGCCAAAAGATTGATTAGAAATACACAGCTGTGTTTGAGGTGGGCGTATGACCGTAGATGGTTTAATTTGTTGACAAATGTCACAAGAAAGTACATAATTACGGGTCTGTTTATATAAACCACGCCACCAGTAACGTTGCTGTAAAATAGAGACTGTCGCCGACACACTGGCATGTGCCGACGCAATGCATTCGTGTGCGGCTTTGATCAGAACAAGTCTGCGGTCCAAGTTGGGAGTCAGCCGATCCCCAACTGAAGGAATCATAGCATAAGGAAGCGTTTTCGGGAGTTATATTATAAGAGTATTTCCATGGGAAACACTGAGGATAAGCAGTTACCTCTCTCGTAGCAGCCACCGCTGCCAGAATATCATTATCTATTTTAGTCATGGACTTTGTAACTGCTGCTACGGAACACGTGGCTACTTCAGATTTGGCCGCTTCATCAGCCAAAGAATTGCCAAGAGCATGTGCTCCCACACCCTGATGGCCAAGAGTATGTATAACATGTGTGAGGGGCAGACGTTGTTTAGGGTCTGCCACTGAAACCCAAAGCGTGTTATGCTTAACTGCGCTGCCTTTAGAGTCTCAATAGTCATTTTGAGACCAAAAGAATAAGTTGTCATAAAAAGACTGGACAGAGTTGTAGGAATTGCACACAATAAGTGTATTCACTTTAGGATCAATAAACTCAAGAGCGAGAACAAGAGCACGCAGCTCCGCCAATTGTGCCATACAGTCTCCGAATGCCTGAGTATGCACAATGGAAGACTTAAACTCTCCATTGACAATTGAGCCAGCAACAATTGCACAAGCCGCCGAATAAGCGTGTTTGGAACCAGTGGCCGGTTGAGCCCAGCCATCGGTTTAATGATGCCTTCATAATCATGTAGAGGAAGCAGAGACAAGGGAGGAGGATGAACATGTTCATATTGTAAAAACTCCTGTGTCTGAAGTGCAGCGTCAAAGATGAACGTGACATAAGAGGATGTCAGAGAAGTAGCCCACTGTATCCAAAGTCGGTGTAGAGCCTTCGAGCTAGGTACACTTGCCTTAGTCACTGCTTCTAAAGCAGGGAAGGACGTGACCAAAAGACTGCATTTACCTTGTGCAAGTGAGTGTTCTTTCAGAATCACCACCTGCACCGCCACCAAATGTTTTTCAACAGTTGAGAAACGAATTTCAGCTGCAGTGTATAAATGTGATTTGTATGCAATAGGTACTGTGTGCCCCTCATTGAACATTAAATAAGTGAAACCCACCGCCCCTGGAACTATACGCATCACCAGGTTTGTGGTGTTATCATGCGTCAACAAGTCATTAGTTGCAAGCAGGTCAGACTGCAAAGAATGTAGGATAGAGGTATGTTCCGGAAGCCAGCTGGCAGAAGAATATGTAGGTTGTATCAACGCATAAAGCAGTTTGATACGCTGGGAATAATCAGGAATGAATGTCCTCCCGAAATTCAAAAATCCCACCAAAGTCTGAAGAATCTTCAGCGAAGATGCGGGTTGCAATTGTGCACATTTCCAGGAAGTGGGGTGCTAACCCCTTTCCCTCATTATTGAGCTTGTAGCCCAAAAAGAGTACCGCCAAGTGAGCGATGTGCAATTTTGCAAAATTGAATTTATATCCATAGTCGGCAAAGGATAAGATAATTCTGTCGACTCAGACTAGATGCGGCATAAATTCATCGTCCATCAGATAAATGTCATCAACGTACGAGAACGCATCTGGGTCTATGTTGTGCAGCAAAGACACAACACGTGCCGCAAATGCCCCGGGGCTATTCTTATAACCCATAGGCAAACGCGTACATTTTTTCTGATTTCTGACAGCGGTAAATGCTGTCAAGTTACGGCTCCAGGAGCGAAATTCTGACTGTAGAAACCATTGGAAATGTCGAGTGTAGTTTTGTATTTTTTACGAACAAGATTGTTCACCAGCACAGAGCTGTGTGTGTTCTGCACTGAAAAAGTGCGACAATGACTATTCAAATTTCGGTAATCCAATACTATCCAATATGAACCGTCAGGTTTTGATACCCTAAAGAGAAGATTATTAATCGGTGATGTACAGGATTCAATCACTCCTTGATATTCTAACTGTGATAAAATGTCACAAACGTGAGCCTTAGCTTCGCGTCTGATTGGATATTGTGGCTGTGGCACAGAACGTAAAAGTATTTCATGAGCAGGTGACTCAACATCCCAACCCACCTGATCACGGTACACCACTGGGGCAAGGGCCAAAGCCCACTCTGCTGCAGAAGCCTTTGCATGCTCCTCAGAGACAAAACGGTAAAAACTCAGAAGTATCACTTCCTCCCCTCTAGAAGCGGCTAACACAAAGGGTAGAGGCCAATCTGCATCCACTAACAAAATGTATACTAGGAGGTTAGATTCTCCCAGAAAACTGCCTTGATTGGACGCGGTATATCACCTTCAATTTGGGAAATAATCTAATAGAGCCTATCCGGGGGGGCAACCCGGGTAGCTGCTGTCTCTACTGTAATCAGTTGCTGTCGCCTCCAGACAGGGTCACAAAACCTCCTGCACTATGGTAACCTCCGCTGCACTGTCAAGTAGAGTCACTGCCCATGTCCAGCCCAGGAGTCGTATTCTCACCGTCTGAGGCCTATCTCGCTGTTAATGCTGCAACTTTTTTCTTTTGAAACGGGGGTCTGAAACGAGGCAGATCCTCTTGTTTCGCGTTAACGTTAAACTGTCGAGGCTGATCTCGTCCCTGTGCTGCAGGTTGACTTTTGCCACGATCCTGGCGCTCTCCTCCACCGACTTGAGAGCCCGATGTGTCCTGTAAAGAACGAGGAGAGTGCTGATCAGGGACCTGAAATCTATCAGGAGTCTTAATTTTTCTCGCTGTCGCACAAGTCATAAGTACGCTCAGAAGACTTAGATGTTGGTGAACCAGCACGTGAACCTTGCTTCTGCTGCCCCTGTTTTTTTTTCTTTTAGGAAAGAACGGGCGCCTGTCTTTATCAGACTGGGCTTTTTGTTGAGTTTGAGATTGTGTTTGCGTTTGAGTAAAAGGCTTAACTCCCAGACTATTGCGGCCAATGATTTTATAAGCTTTTGCAATAATCTTTGGCAATTCACGTGGCCTGTCTGCATCTGGGATAGCCTCCAAGCGGTTTGCCACGTGAAAGCTCACAGCATCACTCTTGACATTAGCAAGGATCGTGTCAGGAACCACGTCGAACACTCCCACCAGTCTCATTCCCAACTCTACAGCCGCTTCAGCTCCGTGTTCATCTTGAACACGTTTTATCACGGAGGGAGTACAGTCATGGAAGGAGTGCCGAAGCACTTAGAATATACCCCTGCAAACCCAGGTGTTATAATCAGGTAAATCGGGCAGTAAGTCTTTAGGCAAACTTATAGTTAAGATCCTGTGTTTCTTCACAGGACTGGTATTTGGAAAAACAGCCTCTAATTGTCCACATTTTTCAGCAAGCAAATAAGGGAACTCATCCTTATTCTGTGGACCCTTGCCCATTACTGATTTAACCATAAGGGTACTGATGGTCACACCACCAGGTCCAGCAGGTTGCGCAGCAACGCCAGGTGGTCCCACTTTAAAGTTGCACGAGATGAACTGTACAACAGCTCTATGCACACGTATTAAAGAAGTATGTATTACGTGGAGTTCTGCAAGCGTCGCTGTTGTCAGGCGACGTGGGTGTGAGGTATACCCAGCCAAAATGGGCCACGCAGCCCCATCTATCAATAAAGGGCCCAAACGGACCAGCGTTATTGGGTGAGGAAGGGTGCCATTAAACCAAATCTGGTGTTGTGAAGCTGTGAGTGGAAGCTCAAGAGCCCTATAAGGCTGATAAGCTTGAGGAAGGGCCGTGACAGTATATTCATTAAACAAATCATCTGTTCCATCCACCACCGGAAAGGTGACCCAAGAATAAAACACCTCAAAGCGGAAATCTGGATCCGCTTCCACAAGAAATATAAGCGCAGCACCCGCATCAGGTACTCAATATCTAGTCAAATATGCCCTGAGCGGGGCGCGGCTCAGAGGCATAATATCAACCGTCATTATGAAAAACAATGAATGACAACCTAAAGCGCGGCAGCACAATAAAGGGTCATAAAGAGTAAGAACCTTTTAAAACTTCCAGCTTGAAAGAACCTATAAAACATCAATATAGGAGGTTACACCATCGCAGCTGTCTCCGGAAACAGAAGTGAGGGCTTTTCGGACAAGCACAAGCACTACCCAAGAGTCTTGCAGATAAGAACCAGACCAAACATTGTCGGCACCATGTTGCAGGGATTCTGCACCTACACAGAACTATGCGCAGGAAAACAGGACCTCAGTTTATAGGGGTGTACTAACCTATCACATTCGTACCCAAAATCTCAAAACCGACTAGCTATAGTGTCTCATTCATTCTCCTCCAAAAATCACGAAGCTACAAATGATTAGACAACCCAGAACACAACACTCCCAACTCAAATACTCTTTCACTCACTCATATTTGTCTACAATAAGAATTGGCAGAGTCACTGAAATACTTCAAAATTTTTATTTTAACTATCGTGCTCTACAATACAGTATACGAGCCACTACCAGCAGCACAATGCATAAACTCTAATGAATTAGCATTGTTACAGTTCCATAGAGTACAAAGGGGGAAGTCATTATATAAAGACAGTGGAAAAAGGACTAGAAGGCCTAATCACTCTCCCCTTGACTGGAAGAAGTGTATTTATATAAAGGAAGATCTCTGGGCTTTGACAGCAGACCCCATACCTTAAAGCCTGGATGTAAGGTTTACACCATAGGAACAGCGTAGATCTTCTCCATGGAAAGGCTTTCTCCAAGTGTGTGTTAAAATAACATGCATCCCCGTAATATCAAAGCAAGAGTCTCCAGCATTGCAGCTGTGTTTATCACGTTATGTCTAGGTGCTAGGGACTGACCAGAACAGAATAACCAGGGGAATTGTTTATCGACCTTGCACATCGTGTTCACACTAAACTCCAGGAACTTAGCAGAGAACGTGAAAAGCAGACAATTCTCATGTGAACGGCACAAACAGAGACTTGCAAAAACAAAGACATGTAGTAACATGCGCAAAAGCAGCATCATGGCAGCAGAGCTCATGCTAACTTAGCAATGTCAACAATGTCCCTAGGGGCCATATAACAGCAAGAGTGCACCGGATCAACAGACTTATAGCGGGTGGTAGATCCTTCTCCTATCTAGGGCCGCTTACTTGGAACAAACTTCCGAAAGTCCTCCATCTAGTCAGCGAGCCCGCTATTTTCAAAAAGAAACTGAAGTGGTGACTTTGTATGCAGTCAGTCTAGGTATCTAGGTTTGGTGCCCTTAGTCTGAGTGCCGGGACACTCTGCTGAGTAGCTGTGTGCTGTACAAATTGCTATGACATAACATGTTGATGATTACATGTATTGCACGGACAAGAATTGCAAAGTCTCACGCTCTTCCCTCCTTATTTCTTGCAGGTGCTCAAGAGGATATTACTAGCTGAAACAGAGAGACATCTGTGAATTAGATGACACTGGAGTTGACAAGTCTCTCTGCTAATTGCTTCTGCTGCTGAATCATACACAAAGTAAAGAAAACGAACAGAACGAATGAGGGCTCTACCAAGAAAGTGGCAGAGGAAAAGAAGAAGTCTATTGCCGGAGGCAGATGTCTCTCAGCACTGCACTGTTTGGTGTCATTGTTGAGAGCACTGAATCTGAATTTAAATTGTCCCACCAGGAAACCGAACCACAACCACAGTCTAGGTCTGCTACATCTGATCCCCCATAGCCGTGGGTGAAATCTTCCAATCTGCCCATGCAATTGACAGCGTTTTTGCCACTCTGTGTTGCTCTTCAAAAGGGAGTTGTGGCCAAATTCCCCGAATCACCGCGTGGGATAATTTTTCTCCTGTGAGGCTCCAGAATATGCGAGCTGGCCAGCACAAGCTAGCCAACCTGAGCGGGATTTGGCATCCCCTATCATGATTTTCTAACACAGGCAGTTCCCAGTGTACGCAAGCGGTGTGGGTCAGAGGACTGCCATTTGAGTAGATTTGCTGCCACTCAAGATGATTTTCTACTGGGGCGGCAGAAAAATCAATTTGAATGACCATACACTCTTGCACTACGCATGATGCGATTTGTGCTGATTTTCAGACCTGTTCATGCTACTCGCTGAATTGCAGTGTAATCCGTGCAAGCTGCATATTTTCCACCCATTGGCCCAAGTCTGCTACATCTCCCTGAGTTTATCTGGAACTCTGCAGAATTCCGCTGAGTGAAATGCCACAATGTTCCCTCATCCCTAATCTTCTGGATGGAGGAGAAGGGCAGGAAATTGAGCTTGCTGCTGTCCAAAATGTTGTTGTGACTGTTCTTCCATTGAACACATCAGCTTCATGAACACCTGCAGATAAACAAATGAGGATACTCCCTTCTTCTCCAACTACCACTTCTGATGATCTTGACATGGATTGGACCCCGACCGAGACCCACCATGAGAGACATAAGGAAACTATTGAACCAATAATTGTTTGTGGGAGAGGAGTCACACAGAATGTGCAGATCACTTCTATTCATCCTACTCTGTGTCATGTGGTACAAACAAAACCACCTGCTTCCATCTTTTCAAGATGTCAAAGCCAAAAACCTGCAGCACCCACCACCAACCCTATGACAGTCACAGCCTGCCCTAAAGAAAAGCAATAGAACCTCTTAGCTCCACCGCAACAAGTTCTTCAGGCATTTGCTTGATAAGAAAGCGCCCCTTCCCAGTTTGGGACTTCTTTAAACTTAGGCCACATAAGGAACACATCACAGAATGCTCACTTTGCAGAAACCAAAAAGTCGAGACAAGCCAGGTGGACATCAGGATACTGAGGGCCAAATGGCCCATCTGCAAAATCAACATGCAGCTCTGTGGGGAGAGCACCTGAAAAAGATATCTGCTGGAGAGAGTAGAAGAATCTGAACTGCTAGAAGGAGGTGGTGGTGGTGAGGTAGCAGTCATGTGAACTAACTGTTTGACTGTCAGTCATAGTGTTTAGTGGTCACCTGCAGCAACCCCTGCATGGCACAGGAAAAGAGGGATACTGTCACCCCAAAGCATGCAAGCAGCTTACCTGCTCCCTGTAGGTCACTTATGTAGGTATCCTCAAAAGGAAAACAGTCACAATAACCCACTATCATGTTTATGCTCAGCTAGAAGTCACCATTAAATCCATGAAAACGTCCATTTAAACAATAGCAAGCTTGCTAAAATGTTAGCGACTGACATCCTAAGTTTTTCTTTGATAAAAGGAGAGAGGTTTCAGGAATTTGTGGAGACCCACAATCAAAAATGGAAGGTTACAAGCTGGATATATTTCTCCACTGTTTTTGTGTCAGCACTACACCTTCAAATGTTGCAATTGATTGGAGAAGCAATGAAAGACCACTATGCAGTCCATCCACCTCATGACAGACATGCAGACCAGTTGTCAAGCAACAGAATCCATGTGCATTACTACACAATGGTTGTATGATGTTACAACGCATTCAGTTGCAACACATGCCTTTACCACACACGCGTTACAACGAGAATGCCATTACCACGCATAACCTTTACCACAAATATGCCTTTACCGCGCAGACCTTTACAACAAATTTCATTGTAAAACCATGCACGTTAAGGCATATTCATGGTAAAGGTTATTTTGGAACCCTGCCCCAAGTCTCATAACTGGTCCCTTGCACCCTCCCACCTCCAGCCCTCAGATCTTTTTTACTAAAAACTACCTCTCCACTGCACCCCGGAGTGACCCCCTTCCCTGATCCGCCCCCAATCCTTCTAAGGAATACTCCTGCCCTGAACCCTAAAAATTAACCCCTGCACGATTACCCCATCCGCAAACCCTTCTAACAATTACCCCACCCCTGCACTGAACCCTAAAATGGACCTCTGCGGGATTCCTCTAGCCCCAAATCCTTCAAACAAATACCCTTCCCAGAACTGTAGAAACAGCCCCCTGTGCAGCCCAACCCCCAGCCTTTTTTTTTGTCAAATATCAATTTCTTTTATAAAGTAAAATCCCTCTTACCTCTCTGTGACGTCTCCTCTCCAAAGTTCTTCTGAGGCACAGTCACGTCATAAAGAGGAAGTGGAAGGGTCTTTCCGTCTGATAGCCTCCACCACTCTTACTACACACATACATTTATCAAATATGCCTTTACTACATACCCTGTCCTGGCATTGATAGGTTCCAGACTCGATTATTGTAATGCTCTTTATTTAGGCATTAACAAGGGTCTGGTAACCCGTCTCCAAATGGTGCAGAATGCCACCGCTAGACTGGTTTTGGACCTGCCCAAACGGGCCTCAGCTCATTCGGCAAGAAGGACTCTACACTGGCTTCCAATGGAGGCCAGGATATCCTTCAAGTCCCTGACCCTGATTTATAGAGCCCTGGCCACTAACCGGTCCGGAGGTGTGAGGGATCTGTTGGTCCCCTATACACCCTCTAGAACTCTCCGGTCGTCCAACAAGTTTTTGCTTCTAGTTCCCAGGATACGTAAAGCCAATTGGGGAGGTAGAGCCTTTTCAACTCTTGCTCCTAGGCTCTGGAACACCCTGCCCTTGGAGATAAAATCTCTTCCCTCGGTGCTGGCTTTTAGGAAGGCTCTTAAGACATGGCTTTTCGCCAAGGCTTACGCTTAGACATGATCTGCCTTACTTTTTGAACTGTTTTTTGGTTAGGCGCCTTGATGCCTTCGGGTTAAGTCGCGCGTTTACAAGTTTCCTTTCATTCATTCATTCATTCATTCATTCATTCATTCATTCATTCATTCATTCATTCATTCATACCTCGTTGTAATTGCAGATGTGATAATGGTGTTTACCCGTCACACACATACCTTTACCATATATACCTTTACAACTTAGGCACTGATTGCGATGTCGGTCAAAAACTAAACCACCTGATTTCTTGTAGGATTCGGTTCCGATAGACTCGCGGTTCCTCCCGATCGATTATGATGCTTCTGAAACACCGTTCGGAAGGACTCCAATTGACTTCAATGGGAGCCTGTGTTCCGACCGACAACACAGTCTGTGGAAAACCATGCACCCTGTGGCAGGCACCTCACTGTGCATGGTTTTACAGGGGGGTCCCTTGGGTACCCCCTATTCCCCAAACCGGAGGACTCAGGATGAAGGGGTGCCTGCTAGGGGCCCCCAAAATCAGTTTCCGACAGCCTTTTGGTGTCAGACAGACCGAGTTGTGAAGGCTGTCAGAATCCTACATCATAATTGGTCGGTCAGAAACACTGTCCGTAGAGCTGTTCGAATCGGCTTCGACCAACTCAGATTCTCTGAATGCTGGTCGGAACTGATTCGGAATGACAGAAAGGGTCCCCTGCATCGTAATCATTCGGTCAGAATTGTCTCCAACCGACAGATTATGATGGGTTCCGACACGGTCTAGGGGAATCTGACTGTTGGTCGGAGGCTTTCTGATCGACATTGTAATCAGGCGCCTAATTTGTTGTAAATGTATGCGTGGTAAAGTTCATGTGTGGCAACCATGCATGCATTGAAACGCATGCGTGGCTAAGGATATTCGTGGAAACAGCCACGTTGAAGTGGCTGTTTCTCCTACACAATGTCTGTCTCAAGTGGAACTTAAGCAAAGTCTAGCTACTAGTATCATCTTTAAGGATGCTCTTTGACGAATTCACCAGCAAGCAGCAGATGCAATGGAGAAATCAGTACTCCATGAGAAATCACATATAGTTGCCACTGTCTTGGAAGAATTTATTCCCAAAGTTTATGAATGGCTGCAACACCGAGGTCTCAGCACTAGGTTTGTTGCAACTATCAATGGCAGTAAGATTGTAAAAGCAAAATCTGATAGAGAAAACTTCTGAGTCCTATTTCATCAACCTAATTGTGCAAGACTTGCTCAGTAAAGAAGCAACATACTGGTCACAACTTACCAGGTTTGTACTCATTCATCCTCTTAAAGCTCAGAAAGAGATAAAGTTCATTCAGAGAGCCTACACCATAATTGTAAAGTCCTGACACAGGAGATGCTAACCCGTTGGAACTGCACCTGCTACATGCTGCAATGCCTGTTTGACTGTACAGGCCTAACAATGACTATGGAGAGGGGATGCCAAAACCCTGAAGATGAAGCTTGACAAATTGTGACTAGTGGAGTAATTGAATAGTGGAGAGCCCTTTTTAGATTTTGACACAGGAAGTCAGTAAGGAGTACAGATTCATGAGCCGAGCAACCTTTTTTTTGCACATGCTGCAGGGATATTTGCAAAAGGTGAAATATACGTTTACCAAAGCCAATTAGGAAGCAGCCACTTCAGTCTACAGCTTAATCCTATGTGTGAACACAAATCAATGGCTGCAAAAAGAGATTATGTCCAGAGTACAGCTCTGCCAGTATATGGGATCCACAGTAAAAAAAAGCACTGGTCACTCATTACTTTTTCAACAGTCGATTTCTCAATTTGCAAGAATTTGATAATCAGGAAATTGGGAGCCCTAGAAGATAAACATTTGCACATTTGTGGCCATAGAGAACTAAAGTGCTGCCTATAACTCTGGAGAACGAGATGTTGGCCCAGATCAAGAAGTATTCTGCAAGTGCAGCAGCAGCACCTACCAGCGGTAACAACATTGTCTTCTATTAAACTGAAACCACCAACTGCTTCAATTCCAACATCTACAATGGGTTAGTTTTTGGCTACAGCAGGACTTAAATGCATTTCACAGGCAATGCAGAAACCAGCAGTGGCCCATGCAGGTAAGGGCGTTGAGGCGGTGGGGACAGGTTCGGGGGATTCAACAGATGATCATGAGGGAAAATTAAATAAATGATTAATGTTCCCTTGTCATCATCTGTCGAAATACGCCCTCATCCGGCCTCACCATGCTTACCTGCACGGGCCACTGCTGGCAGAAACTAGTGTCATCAACAACATTTAAGAAGATGTTACAGAACTATTTGAATGACTCAATAGAGATCTACCTGAATCAAGACCCATTAACTTATTGGTATGGGAAGAAAACACAGTGGACAGAACTCTGCAAATTGACAATTAAGAATCTAGAATGTCTTGTAGATAGTGTATCTCTGAAGCACGTGTTCAGTGCTGATGTGGCAATTGTCGCCTTAAGAAATGATAAGGCTTCAGAAGACACAGCCAAGGTGGAGAGATGGGTGGAAAGTGATCACTTGCAGCTGACACTTTTAGTTTACCTGGACTAGAAAAAGACAACATTATTTTTATTTTCTTGTTGACCTAGTAGTCTCTTTTCGTAAAATGAAATACAATCTGTAAGTCTCGACAACAACATGCAGATGAAGGACCAATGCCTAGCTACTTATGGGAGAAACAAGATGACTCAAAGGCCTACCCCTGAGTACTAGAAAGAGACAGTCATTTTTTACAACACAGAATAGTGGCTTGAGTGGAAAATCCTAAGTGGTTGTCTACTTGTGGAGGACATGATGATAATGGGAACAGTGAAACTTTTTATTGCTTGAGCGATGAACCATTCAGTATACTTTTAGCTAGTTGCCTCGGATAGGTAGTTCCATATAGGCCCTTAGGTAATTGTATGCTAGCTTATTCTCGGCACTTTGACTCCTCATGTATTAGGTTTACTTTAACTCTTTAATATTGTTATTTTCTTTCATCATTCAACAAACCTTCTCTTTTGCAAAGAAGCTGAACCTCGATGGAGCTTCTGTCCTGCAGTCCACCCCTTGCTTCCAAGGTGAATAGTGCTTGAACAATGCATTTGTACCATTTATATACAGTATCATTTTGCCTATTTGTATTTTAAATATTTTTCAACTGTGTTTAGTATAGCTGGCTTAGGAGTCTGCTGGTTACTAAAGTCTGAGTAAATTAACTTAAGTATCATCTTCCTACCATGACAGATGTGCCAATAATCAATACCTTAACCCTAATCCTCTTCAACCATTCTGTGAAATCTATTGTGCTTTTATCTATTTTCCACCATCAACAGGTCTCACACTTGTCAGGGCAGATGTGTTGCACTTGTTAAACTGTTACAGGGAGTAATTGCATAAAATGTCTAATTTTCCAATGCAATCCCCTTATTTTGGCATGAAAGAGATGTCATAGCAACAGAAAATGTATTATAACAATGGTAGGCCAAGCATAGGCAGTGCACGCCTTTTCTACCACAATCTATGTCCTCAATCAATCTACATGATGATTCTACCGAAGTGAACTTTCTTCTTCTGTGAGTTGAATGTTTATTACACTTACTTTAGTAAATGGCTCCCCCTTTACACTATGTAATTTATGTTGGTCTTTGTTTTGGATTTTCTATTCACTCTGTTTTTTCTTTTTGATTCATGTTGCTGAATAAAAACTCTTTTTTGACAGTTTACTGCTCCATTCTGAATAAGGAGAACCTTGTTTTCCTGGGATCTCTTCCCTGTTCGAGCCTCTCAGGGCTATCAGCAGTTAGTCCCTTTGGAAAAATCCCTGCATCGATAGCATGTTTTGGGGAGGTGGAAGACTGTACATTTCTGTTCAGGTAAGAAATGGAAGGAGGGGGTGGTTGGGTACAGGGTTGGATAATACTTTAAAGCATGCATGATAAAAATACATCTACTGTATTCTATTGGTTGTTGTAGTATTCCTCATTTTAATTATGAGTGGTGACAGCTGGTGAGGTGGGTTGGGAAGTACATGACTATTACTACTGATTGATGGGAGGGTGGGATCTCTCAGGTGACATAAAGTCATGAAGGCGGAGAGGCAAAGGTAATGTATCATCAGTTTTCCATAACTGGCTGCAGGTGGGTGTACTGTTGTTATTCATCGGGGCTACCCTGGAGGCAAGGTAGTAAAAATTAGAGAGTAAGCTAGAGAAAGGATCCTCAGGATGGAGAACTGTACAATTTCTTTGTGATGGACTAGGTTCAGAGCTCCGCATCTGCTCTGATGGTAGGTAAGTGAAGTCTCTTGTTTTACATATTTTATAGTGAAATGTAGAACAAATAGAAAAACTAACAATAATAATACAAATAATATAATAAATAATAATGATAATAAACCATAATAATTAAAAATATAAGTAGGAAAAATGTTTTTTAACAAAAAATAAACCTACCCATTCCTTCCGCAACCGGTCCACCCTCTCTCTAAACTCTCAAAAACGCCTCTAATAAACATGCCCCTTCTCCAACTGCCCACCATCAACACACACAACAGGCCTACCTGTTGCTAAACCCTCAAAAAATATTCTAATAAACCCACACCTTTGCCTGCTGCCCACCATCATCATCCACAACAGCCCCACCCCCAATAAACCTCTCAAATTTCTAATAACTGCCCTCTATATCGTCCACTCTTTTCATATTCTCCCTATGCGTTTCCTTCAGTTCTTTCAAACCTTTAACTATTTTCTGGAGGAGGACTCTAGTGAAGGGGATTGGGGGATGAGCTGCTCAAATTTCTAATAACTGCCCTCTATATCGTCCACTCTTTTCATATTCTCCCTATGCGTTTCCTTCAGTTCTTTCAAACCTGTAACTATTTTCTGGAGGAGGACTCTAGTGAAGGGGATTGGGGGATGAGCTGCTCTAACAGACTGGCACACGTGACTTAGCTGCCTGCAGTGGCTATGACATTGGTGTTATTTGGGTTCTACCAGCTGGACAATGGAGGTAGCAGCCGCATCTACCTCCTACTCCTGTTCCTACAGAATCTCTAGACTGTGGAAGGCCACCACTATGGTTTCCATTTTCTGGCAGTGCACTCAAGCTGCTATGTCCTGCTGGTGAAGGCCTGAGGATTTACTTGGGACTCCAGGGCTGGGCTTCCATCTACGGAGAGATGGATTATAGCACCAATCGCAAGCACATATTTGTATAGTTACACAGTCACTATGATTTGCTGGTTCTCTACGGCCATTGGATTATGTATTTGTGGTCCGGGTGTCACGGGAACCGTGTTTTTACACTTAATTCACAAAATGCTATTTCCTGTATGAGCAAAAATACATGCATAATTAAAGAGATTTCTTTGTTGCTAAAATGGATGAAAAGTTTAAACAAATTAATTCTTGGGGTGATACACTTTTTAACCAGGCTCTTAAAGTGTTTTGGTTGTATGACATTATATAGAGAAAAACAACAAATATCACCAACATTTTGAAAACATAATTCTAGCGACCCTATACTTAAACAGTAAACACATCTGTTACAAAAATATTGCAGGAGAGATATTTAAAATACAGTAATATTTAAAAGGAAAATAAAGAAATAAAAAAAAAATCACCCAGACAATAAAACCAAAGAAACATAATGGCCATGAATATCAATATATCATTCAGCAGGAGAGCGATATTTTTGTAACACAACACATTACATTTATACACATATATAACATATGTCAAAATAAATTAATGTACATTAAATAAATAACAAAAACACAAATGATTTATAAATGATAATTTACTATAAATAGTGCAGAAATAATTCAAGCTAGTCTCTAGCCAACCAAATTAAACTTCAAAATAGTTAACAAATAGAAACGATTTCACAGTTATCAAACAGTAGGAAAATGCCATAAAAATGCAAAACAAAATGCTCCCTAAAAAGAATTACAGCAGGACAGTGTTACTCTGCTGAATTGTAAAGCTACAAAATGAAGGGAGCAACACTTCAATGAGCCACTAAATAATACAGACAAAGTAAGTTTCATAATCAATGAAGGGTATCAATATTAATAAATAACTAAACATATTTTAAGATAAAAATAATTAAACCTATGCTACGTAGCTATTTCCCAAATTCCAGGTGCATCAATTACAAAAAGGAAAACATGCTGGAAAAAAAGTATATAAAGACACAGGCACCAAATTACTAGAAATTAAAAAAGATTACTTTGAAAGTAAGCATTTTAACCAAAGTACAAAACTCATATTAAAGAAATATTTAACCTTCAACATATTTAACAAATTAAGTAAAATAAACAATCTCACGCTTTTCAGATTAAATCATAAGGTAACAATCACAAATACGTTTTTTAACAGGCTGCAATAAATGTTCAGCTTCAAATAAAAACATTTAAATATAGAATCACATATTGTTTTCTTATAAAATTAATGTATATTTTCTGCACCCTAAAACCACAGATACAATGTCAAAAAAACTAAATACATCAAATCTCAAATAGGTAAATTATTATTAAAGTATAGAAGATATATTTATAGTAATGAGAGGACAATAGTGAGAAAAGACACAGGAAACACACACCATGTTATTTAAATGCATGCGATCACAGAGCTACCATTAAAAACTGAATAGTTAAATGCATTAGGGAACATAACCCTCCCCCTAATATTACCGAAATATTTTATAGGACCTGAAGGACATGCCAGTATGAGCTTACAAGTGTCAATAGGAACAATACTTAAAAATATAACAACAAACATTAGAGAACAAGCAACAGACCAGCTCCCTGGTATACTAACCTTAAAAAAGGATGAATTGCCAGAATGTGTAGAACTAGAGAAACTCCAATAGGACCCAAAAGTAAAAACATGAATCAGTTGTGCTATCAACAAACAGTTACTAACCTTCTTTCAATGTAACACATAGATGACAATTCTAATATTGCACCAATATAAAAATACAAATAAATTATTAGTGTATGCACTTTTACCTTACAAGCAAAGTGAAACGTACAATGAAATGTTAACGCCTATAAAACTATAAACTATCTTCCAAACCCCACAAAGCATCATCATAGAGGAAATAATTTTCACCATGCTTAACATTTAGCCACACATTAGAATTCAGGGGCGCTACTTTCACTTTAAAACACGATACATGCCAAAAAATATCGACCCAGGCATAGAATACACAACTAATGTATGACTATGATATATTTATTACACATAGCTACTTAGAAACTTCACAAACAATAACACTCTACATAAAATATACAGCAATTATTCGATCACCATGCACTTGCCATGCAATAGTCAAACATTATTAAGATTATTTATTAAAGATTGATGACTATTATTATTAAGATTGAAAGAGAGAAATACAAAATTAGAAAGAAGTTTTGGAAATGGGTGGAGTGATTAAAGACGCTAAACAGTCCTTAAGTTTTTGATCTACTCTTTGTAAGAATCTGCCAAAATGTCAGTTCAAAATACCATGTGCAGGATTAAAACAGTCAATCACTGCCTGTCTGCATGATCAAATGTCACATTGATTTAAAAGCATTCCTAAAATGGCTCACCCTTCACTTTGAAGAATAGGGCATGTACAGACTAATTTAACAATGCCCTCCTCAGCCATACTGCATAGCTGACAGGTGAGTATATCTTTACTTTGAAGGCAAGGTTTGTGCAAGTGCAGGAAGATGTCCAAAGCGAAACCTCTCAAA
Organism: Triturus cristatus; assembly: GCF_964204655.1. Lineage (NCBI taxonomy): Eukaryota > Metazoa > Chordata > Amphibia > Caudata > Salamandridae > Triturus > Triturus cristatus. The sequence continues at coordinate 199,596,780 of NC_140593.1, read as the reverse complement.
TTTTTTCTTTAGGTGCAGTGACTGTCTAGCCCCAAAATAAGTCTGTCGTTCAAGAGATTTGGACCGATTCAGAATAATCCATCCATGTGATCTACGTGCTAGAACCGCCATGTTGACAGCTCCCAAAAGTTTCATTACCCAGTAGATTTATTTTTTAAAGGCCCCATAGCAGTTTGTGAGATCACAAAGTGTTCATATGCCGAAGCCCTTAATGGCAGAGTGAAATCAAGGCGTGTGATTGCTTTAACAGTCCAAACGTTGTCCAGATTTGAGCAGCAGAAGAAGTATTAGAAGGGAAATGGAATAGTAGTCTGTAAGTTTTAAGATAATTATCTTATGGACCACTGCGTCCCTGTCACAAAGAGCTTCACTTCCATATGTTTAAGTGGAGAGTAGTTTTGCAGCAATGACCTTTAAAGGCAGGACTAAACTAGGCCCTCCTAGAGATCTCATTAAAGCTTGAAAGGCCAACATAAGAGCACTGCCTTCCTTTGAGGCTCTTGCTTGTGTGGCCGAAAAGAGCCTTTATCATTAAATAAGACACCAAGGTATTAATACTCCTTCACACATTCCCAACAGTTGATTTTGTGAGAATCCAAGTATCTTTTTCTGCACTCTGTTTCTTACCACCATGACTTGAATTTTTTTGTTGGTTTAATGTCATGCAGTTGTTTGCTGAGCAGTTAGATAGTTTGTCAATTAGGCGCTGTAGTCCAACTTTTGTCCGGCTGAGAAGAATGATGTCCGTGTACAACAGATTTTAAATGTGAAGACCTCCTAACTTAGGGGAATAAGAATTTACATTCTCCAAACCTGGGGACATATCGGCCAGACATAAGTGAAATAGGTACACGTGCAGCACACACCCTTGCTTTAAGCCCTGATTGGTACACATTTTCCAAGATAGCGAAGTGCCATCACCTATTTTCATTCTTTCCCACATTTCAATATAGAGCATCTTTATTGCTTTTCAAAGATGCTGAAGAATGCCACAGAGTATCACTATGTTCCAAAGAAGGTGGCGTTGGACACAGATTAATGAAGATTTAATTCCACAATGCAGAGATAAATTGCCTGAATCTTTGTAATCATGTTATCAATTATAATTGAGAGTGGCAGGATATTTGTGGATGTACTCATATCATTTGTAAAACCAGTGTGGTTAAGAGGTTTGATATCCCAATTCCTTAACTCTTTTAATAGTAAACCTGCAAAATACTTGGCCTCATTGTCGAGGAGGGCAATGAGATGATAATTTTTGGGTTGTTGTTGGTCCCCTCCTTTAAAAATGGGTTAATTAGAGAGCCCTTCCAAGATTCAGGAATAATTTGAAGTTGCAGAGAATATTGGATTGACCTTGTACAGTGCCTGTAGGATGCCATTAGGACCTGGAGCTCCCTCACATCGACTATCCTGTATCACTTTGAGTATTTGCTCTTGGATGAAGAGGAACATCCTCATCCCATTTTGGGTAGCCTCATAATAGTTGTCAAAGTGACATCCCCTAGCCTGACCTCAAGGATTGCTTTGTCTTCTGCATCTTGTGATGCTTTGGCGGCAAAAGGAGAAGTATAGTTTGTGCTGTGCCACTCTTTGCACAATTTCATCTCAAAAGCTGTCGAGTAATGTTCCTTATGACAACAGTTCTTTTGAGGTGTTTTTGCTTCAGAGATTAGCTTACTTAGTTGCGCTTGAACTTGTTTTCCTATTGATGTCTTGTAAGGAGCTGATTGCATGTTGGGCCTTTTCCTGCCCCAGTATGATGGGCCTGCTAATTGTCTCTTATTTCGAAGCTGAAATGAACAGGGAGATTGTGGGCCCATCTTTTGGGTTCTATTTAGCCCATTTAACAGTTTCCAGAAATCCCTTGAGTTTGTCTTTCTAATAAAATGTAAATACTTCACCCAGAAAGCCTGTTCTGACAATCGTCTTGCCTCCCACAAGAGCTTCCTGTACACTTTTTAAGTGATTCTCAAGTTGTCTTGGTGCGTGAGATTGTTCGGAGCCTGCCTCAACATTTTCAACGCTTTGTTGAGTTTCCTCTTTGCTACTGAACAAGAGACATACATTGCAATTTTTCTTGGCCCCTGAAGGCCAGTTCCAGATTTAGAGAGACTGGGCAGATTGTTGGGAAAGTATGCATCTAGTAGAAGGTTAGTAAACATTGTCCAGGCTAAACTGGTTATGGTGCTGCTGGTCTCGGTGGTCTCTCAACTGGTAGTGCAACCCCCAAAGCTCTTCACTCAGGATAAAAGGCCAAAGGCACTTCTTCTGGATTGCTCGCTCTTTGTGTGTGAAGCATAAATCCAGTTCAGGACTCCCCCAAACTTAACAGCTGTGTGTGTTTGATGCAAGCCTTCTGAACATTCTTATTGATCATGACCCAGTCAACAGAATTGAGGTTGTGATACTGTTCTTGATGCGGATCTTGTGTGGCAGCTGAGACCTGATAAGAGACATAAAGGACTATGTCAGCCCATTCCTTACAACAGTCCAAAGAAGTGTCATCAGTAATGTTCAAGAGAGCATTTGTGGGAACAGCAGGTAATCTTATTACCCTGCCTATCAGTATTTTATGTGTTTGTCTCCCTCTCAGGTATACTTTGAATACTCATCAGCACCAATGGTAAGGCATCTGGCCATTTCAGAGAGGTGGATGTACAGGTTTGGCCAATCTACACTTGATGGCACCCTTGATCTGCTCAATAATACCAGAGGCTTCTGGTCTGTAACTGTAATTTAATCTTTCTTCAATCTGTAAAGCTTTGCAGATCATCTTCATGGTTTCGACGTTTGAGTGTGTTCCCCTATCTGTTTCAAAAGAGATCAGCATACCGAACCTAGGGATCTATTCATGTAATAACAATTTATTTTGCTACTTTGAGGCTGACATTTCTTCTAGTTGGGCAGGCACCCACCCATCTTGAGAAGACACACACTATCACCAGGATACATCTCAGTCCATTACGAATAGGCATCACAATAAAATTCATCTGCATCCTATTGAGTGGACCACCAGATCTCACAAACTGTGTTTGTGTGACACGTGATATCTTTCCTATGTTTAGCTATTGACAAGTTATGCATCTATGGCAAAACCTCTTCTGGCAGGGATTATACCAACTTTGTCTGAAAAGTCTTACCATGGCATCCCTCCACAAATATGTGTGTATCCATGGTACTAATGTGTCACTGGAAACAACAAGCTGTCTAGTAGTACTGGTCTTCCATCTGCTGAAATTCAAATGTCATTGACATTTTTCTCCCATGCTGCTTTCACCCAACTGCTCAGTTCTGCTTGTGATCCATTTTCCTGCACCCTCTTCAGCTCATTCCATATATCAGTGATTTGCATCAACATGGCAAAATAGCTCTCCTCTTTAGATTCACAAGCTAAACCACCATTAAATGAACAACTTAACAAAGCACAGTATCTGGCTACTGAGTCAGTGTATTGGTTGCCCATGGCAACATATCTGCTTCCTCCTTGATGTGCTAAGCCCTTTACCACAGCAATTTCTCCTGGCAACTGTAGTGCATCCAGTAGGTTCTTGATGTACATTTTGGTTCTTGATGAGGTATCCTGAGGATGTAAGAAATCCTTGCGGTGAACACAACAGTCCAAAATCATGGACTACACCAAATCCATACTGGCTGTAAGTAAATATAGTAACTGTCATTTAAGCTGTTAAACTGCAGGCTCTAGTAAGAGCGATTAATTCAGCAACTTGGGCAGAGAATACTTTTTGGAGCCATGAAGCTTTGACCACATCATTTATGGTGCACACAGCATATGCTGCTTGGAGTGTGTCATCATTACTTCTCGTGCATGAGTCATCCACAAATAACACATGATGAGGCTCAATCAGGGGGTTCATCCTTTATATCAGGGCGGTGTTTGATGCACTCTTCCATGACATCTAGGCAGTTATGTTCACTTTCATCACATTTTTCATAATTTACAAGCAATAACGTTGAAGGGTTCAAAACTATGCAACATTTCAGGGCAGCATTTTTGGAAGATAAAATTCTTTGCTCATACTTTGTCAATCTATTACGGGTCATGTAGTGCGTCTCTGTTCTAGCTAGCAACAGCTCTACAGAGTCAGGGACCATGACAGTTAATGGGTATCCCATCACTATGTTCTCGCTCTTTTCCAGAATAGTACTTACCTCGACCATCACTTTAAAGCAACCAGGAGGTCCTGCCGCTACAGGGTCAAGGGTGGTAGAAAAATAAAAACAGTATTTCAAGATGCACCATGTGTTTGTGTCAGAACCGAGAGAACACACCCATCTCTCTCACTGCAGAATAGTGTGAACTCTTGTATAATCTGCCATTCCTAGTGCCGGGGTGCCACACTGTATATCTTTCTTCTCCAAGAATACCTTTGCAAATTCATTGTCCCATGGAATCGGATCAGACACATCTCTGTGTGTTAGTCTTAGTAGAGGCTTTGTCATCAAGGAAACGTTTGGCTTCCAGTATCTACAGTAGGCAACAATTCCCCAAAAAAATCTGATTTCTTTCTGAGCTCATGGTGGATAAATCTGCAAGATTGCTTCCACTCTGTTAGGTCCCAAGCTTCATGCATAGTTAGATGGTGCCCTTAGAATTTCTAGTGCCTATTCTGCTGAAGGAAAGAGCTCTTTTTAGAGAGTGCCTTACCGGCTGCGGGAGTTGTGGAATTCATGCACGTTCCCTTCACTTTAAAAACAGGCCAACCAATGAAGCCCTTACTTGGCTTTCGGTTCCTGACCTGATTCCACGCCCGTTTCCTTCCTGCTTCCTGAGACTCCCGCCCGAGCGTTGTAATTTGACTGCAGAGATGCTTCTTGATTTGCTTTGCTGCCAGCTAAACAGCTGATCCCAGGATAATATGACTCACGGCCGCGTTCACCTTGCAGATCATTCGCGGCCGCGTTTGTTATCCAGTGACCCATCTCGTTTCCCTGACATTACTCAGCCTCTTTGTGTTCCCCCGGAGGCGTGCTTCGAAACACTCCCTGCCTTTCCCGTCATTGTGCATATATAAGACGAAACTGTCTTGCAGCCGCATTCTAAACCTCCCTGACATACGCGGTCGCGTTTATTTCTGATCCCCAATGAAATACCTTTTGATACTTTGTAGCAGTACACACGCGCTGTGCTCGTTTGATCTTTTTGCTTAAATTACATGTGCAACGCGTGTTTACCTAGTTTGTGTAAATACCCCGTGTTGTGCGCGTTTGAGTGCCCCTATAGCCAGGAATAGGGTGACAACAGTATTTTCTTTGGGAATTTTCGTTTATGACCCAAGCAGACACACTCTTAGAGGACTGTTTCTTAAAGCCAACCTGCCCCATTTTACTACTTGTGTCTTCTTGGAAAGCAGCCTCTGCTGTTGGTGTTGGTAAAGAGGCATTTACCTGCACTTCAATACAGCATTTTGGATTCCCTACAAGGCATCAAGAGATGTCCAGCCGGTATGTAAATTCTTTGTTTCTGTGAAGCAGGCACTAGATATTTTATGTTATTAGTGTTGGCACCAGGTGGAGGGGTAGTTTTTCACAGTTGTTTGTTTTCTTCTCCCTGTAGGTTCCGGTCTCCCTGTTTTCTGTACTACCCTGACTCTGTGGGAATCGGCTGGGGGATTGAGAAGTGGTTACTTCCTGGTATTTAAATCCCCACATCTCCTTGGGTCAGTTTCCTTGTATGATAGTTATCTCATCTTCTTACTGGCACTGTCTTAGGGAGTGTGGTGAACTTCTCTTCGTTCCTGTGGATTGAGCTTGGTACCAGGTTAGTGGCATCAGCAACACACTCTTTCTGGTGACATGTTTTTTTAGCTCCCTTCCCAATGATGTCTACCAGATTTTTAATTTTTTTCTGACAGTACTGCATTTTCCTTGGAGACGCTTTGAGTCTATTCTCTGACAGGTGATTCAAAAGTGCAATGGTGTCATTTTTACATACATTCTGTGTTTCTGATTCCACAAGCAAATCATCTATGTATTTAATCAGTGTGAATCTGTATGGCATTAACAATGTCTCTAGATTCTTTTTTAATATCTGGTTAATGATAGATGGACTCTCAGTATACCCCTGTGGGACACAGCACCATGTTATTGTTTTCTGCTGGAAGACAAAATAAAATTAAAATTGGCTCCCTTCATGCACAGGTCCTAAGAAGAAAGCACCGACACAGATGAATTACTGTAAACCATTCTGCAGTACATGGAATTTGAAACAGTATGGTGGCTGGATTCAGTATCATAGGACAACAGGATACTACAATTTCATTTATCTTCCATAAATCCTGAACTATACTATATTTTCCATTGTGTTTCTGTAAACCCATAATTAGAGCGTTACATGGACTTGCAATTAGTTCCCTTAGGATTCCTTTTTGTAACATGTTCTCTATCACTGGCTGTATATCGTCAATTGTTTCTAGGGTAAAATGGTACGGTGGTGTTCTAGGGTAAGCAGCATTTGGTTTCACTGTGATTCAGACTGGTTCTACCTTTAATTAGATGCCCTTCCGTGTAAAGTCCAAAACTTCAGTATTCCCTGTTTCATTCAGCTCTTCAGGTAATTTGCCAAGAGTTAACAAAGGATATAGTCCTGTATCAATTTGCTGTCTGATTCAACTGAAATCCACATCCTCGTCATGTGTTTGGATTGCTACACCATCCGCCGTACAGTTATGCAATTCAACTTACACAATAAATCTCTCCCTAACAAGCATACAGTAATTGAATAGCAAGCAACAAATTTGTGCTTCTCTTCAAAGGATCCTTTTTTACTGCTACCCTTTTAGAAACTACATTTTGAATTTGTTTAATTGTTACTCCTACAACTTCTTTTCCCTAAAGGAGGTAAGTCTGGGACTTCAACAGTCATAACAGTGGCTATGTAGCTACATATGGGCCACTCTTGTCTGCCTCTGAGACTGTACCAAGTATGCAATCTTCTTCTTCTCTGTGACACCTTAATTGTGAGTACTCTGAACTAAAACCATCTACCTCAAATAACAGGAATTGTTGCAAGGTATTCTGGTTCGGGTTCTGGAATTGTGTCATGGCATTTTGAAATGGATTTGTATTCATTTTTGGCATCTGGTACAAATTAAATCTAGACTTCCCCAATTGTGCAGGTGCAATTGGCATCATTGGGGCCTATCCCTGTGCTGTTATATGCATTCCCTAACCAGGCACATTTTGCATTTGCATACCTTGTGGTATTCGCTTGTTTACTTTCAGGATTATATTGAAATTCCATCTTCCAATGCCCAATTTAATGACAGATGTGACAAGTGTTAATCTTCTTCATAGTAGCAACATCTGATCCAGATCCTGTAACCACAGGAACACCTCTAACTCTTCCATGTGACATGTGCATTCCTCCTTGACTTTTCTGAAAACGTTTTGCTGCGTCCTAGTGCCCTGTATATTTGTTTAATTCATAACAAAGGAAGGGTTTTGAAAACCTTTCTGGGCCATCTCTGTCTGAGCCATTATGAACTTTTCTTTTATCATTTTCTGCTCCAAGTCCAACTCATTGCTACAATATTTAGTATATCTCAGGATTTCATCTAGTGATTTATTCTGCCAGTAAATCACCCTTTGAGTTTTGCTCGAACTGATTTTTGGCTTCAGCCCTAGTACAAACTGGGACACAAAAATCCCAATATCCTTTTCCTCAGGATACTCACATCCACTATGCTGCTGGAATACCTGCAACAATCTCTCATAATATTCATGTAAAGTCTCCTTTGGCTCATTGGTAGCACTTTTAATTTTGAGCCAATAGAGATCTTTTGGTGGCACTCTGCCCTTTTAAAAAGGTAATAACAGCTTCATACCTGTCCATCACTATGGCAGAAGGCGCATTTTTGAACAAACAAAATAAATCCTCAGGTCTACGTAGAAGAGCATGCAAGGAAAGAGACAACAGAGATTATATCTGGGTGCTTCTGGAGGAGTCCCTTTATTAGGATGAAATCCCATCACCTGTTGAAATGGATTGCTTCATCATCTGGGATTCTCCTCTTGACGGGGAAGCCTAGCCCCACCAATGGCTACAACCTCCTCACTGTGAGGAGGGAGCTCAGGGATGTCTTTGTTCCTGCTCTATAAAGGATATACTATATACGCCAGATGAGAAGGCCCTGGATCGGTTGGGTAATAGGTGCAGTGCAGAGAAAACAAAATCTCAAAAAGGTAGGAAAGTGATACTAAAACTAGCTACTAGGAGTGACAGGAACTTTATTGATTTGTTCCCAGTGTCAAGATTAAAAATAGAGCACCTGCAGTATGAAAATAATTACTGTATGTGACAAAAGAAACAGGTCTACATGTTTCAGCCTGAACGAACCATACTGGTGTCACAGCTTTCGTCAGGACTCTAAGGTAAGTACTACTGCAAACAATGTAAAGTGAATATGTAAAGGAAATGTACGAAATACACCACCAGTAATCCCACTGTCGGGGTGTTTGATTTACAGGTTGTACCTGTGAAAAACGGAAGCAACAAGAGAAAATCAAGCATGTAAACGTCTCTTAAGCTAGTCAGTGCAATGATGTGACCATCTGGGATATTGTCCTTATGCCTGGTCTACTGTATTAGTCCAACAATCAAAATAAGGTAAAATAGTTGCTTTCCCATGGTTCACGGATAAGAGGCCTCACCTCAACCTGGCCACAGCCCAGGGGAGAGGCACTGCTCTGTAAAAGAATACCAATGTGTCAGAGATACTTTCAGTAGTCAGTGGGACACAGCTCCTAGTATACACATGATATGGAAAATGCTGCTCACATAGTAAACTTGAAGCACATACAAAGAGACCTGCCTGGAGTTAGGTCTCAATGTCGTGGCGTAAGCACTATACAACATCTAATGTGTATCAATAAAGTTTTTTTTTTTTAAAACATGAAGTAGATGAAGCGGATACTTTTTTTAAGATGAAAAAAAGGGGGATGCTTCTGTTCTAAATGTAAATGTGTAGAAGCCCATGATGTTAAGGGCTTTAAGCATTAGGGCAAGCGTGCAGTGATGACTCAAACGTTCCAAACCTGTTATCGCATGCACTCGCAGTGGCTTTGTTGTGTTTCTTTTAGACAGATAAGGAAAGCAATGAGTGAGCCCTTCTCACTCATAATCATACATAAGGACAGGCTTCGTGCGTGGGGTTCGAGATGCAATGCTCAGTGTATGGAAAGTGATTCTGCAGCAACGCGCTATGATAAGAGCAAAAGCGCTGGCAATTAGAAAAATGGACGTCTGCCGTACCATTGTACTGGTGGCCCCATTTAGAGGAAGCATTTCAATTATTTAACAGTGATTGGAGTGGGCATAGAGACAGACTACCAGCATGCGGTCCTATGCTGTGTTATGTGTTGCTAACTTAGTGTCTAAAACGAGACTCTGCTAACAACATATGCTATAAACTATGCGAGAAAGGGCATTTGTCATTCCGCACCCGTCTTGACAGGGATATCCCTCGCCACAGTGTGCTCTGTTAACAAAAATTGATGCAGCCGCTAAGCATGATGGGACAAGTAGATCCACACAAGGACGTAAATGTGCATAACACGCGTCATGATGCAGCCGCTAAGCATGATGGGACAAGTAGTTCCACAAAAAAGACGTCAATATTACAGGTGGGAAATGATAAAATGCCATGTTATGTACTAAAGATGTCAAGATATCTAGTGCAAGAATTGGTTAGGTTTATTGAATGCTGTGGCATATTCGATCGGTGGACTAACCCTTACCTGAGGCTAGGAGTGTAAAGAGTAGTTAGAAAGAGATGTCACTGCCCACGATGGAATTCAATAGTTGTGCAGAAGGCACCTACGGTAAACTTGGTACAGTCATGTGAAATTACCGCAAACCATTAAAAAACTGTAGATGTGCAGTCGATGGTTTCACCTGACAAGGCACCCAAAACATCCATCTGAGTAATGTGAAGCTCAACAAACTCAGCCTGTAAAGAATGTTGACCTCTAAAAAGCACATGCAAAGGGAAGGGGAGGGGGAGAAACACCCTCTCTCAAAACACTCTGTCCGAGACTAATGTCCGTAATCCTACTAAACAGTTAGTAGGTTTGTATACACCCTGTGTTGTATGACCCAGTCTCTAGAGTGCAGACCATGGAATGCCGTTGTTTAGCCCTCTGCTGTCACTATGCAGTCTGTACACCCATCTCTGTTCCCTAATGAAGAGGCACCTGGCTATATCAGAAATATGTGTGGGGATATGTGGTTGTTCTAGTACCATCCACCTCAGTTCGTCTGCAATATGGTTCTTTTCCAGATAGTGGTTGGTGAGTTTGGTTGCTTGTTTCTTGCAATGGATGGTACTTTTATGTTCCATGATTTTGGTTTTTATCTTGTGCGTGGTCATGCCCACGTACTGGAGTCACGATTTTGGCTACTCCTGGGTCTTGTGTGGACCAATTTGTCTCTAAGATTGGTACTTCTTTTGAAGGCGAACAGAGGTTCCGGGAACGGAGTGTTGCCAATGTTGATGATTTTCCAATTCTTTCTTATACTCCTTTTGATCTGATTGGAGAAAGAACAGTACTTATTAACGCATGTAATCCTGGAGACCTCCTCTTTTCGTGGGGCAATTTCAAATAGTGTTTCTCTGTTGCTATGTGCAGCTCTCTTGAGGGAGCATCAGATTAGTTTGACCGGATAATACCTTCTCTTCAGTTGGATAGAGAGAGTTCGGGCATGCTCATTGAATTTATCCTTAGAGGAAAAATTTCTTCTCAAACGTAAAAACTGCCCGTAAGGCAGATTGTCCCGGAGGGATCTAGGGTGGTAACTGGTATAAGACGGGAGGGAATTACGAGCCATTGGCATCCTGTACAGTTCCGTCCTGAGACCCACACCTGCATGGAGATTGAGTATATCCAGAAAGGGCAAGCTGACGTTGCTGAATTCAACTGTGAATTTCAAGAATTCATTCCCGTTGTTGAGCAATTAATGGAACTCATTGATGGTGTTCGAATCGCCCCTCCAGATGACAAACACGTCATCAATATAAAGTTTCCAGAGGAGGAAATTGCTCCTATAGGGGTTGCTCTCAGTCAACATGTGGTCCTGCTCAAACAGATGCACATACAGGTTAGCCAGGCTAGGTGCGAAAACGATGGCCATAGAGGTACCCGATATCTGCAAATATAGGGTATCCTCAAAGCTGAAAAAGCTTTCTTTCAAGGCTTTGCAGGCGCACTCTATAATTAAGTGCACTGAAGGTATGGTATCCTGGTCCTTGTTGTTAAACAAAGTGCGTACCGCAGCCAGAGTTTCGTTAGCAGCCTTAGAACATCTTTGGTGTCCTGGAGATAGGTGGGCATCTCACATACCATGGGACGGAGACACTCTCGCTGGTTCCACTCTAGGCCACTGTACTGCAGTTTTACATTCAGCTCATCAATCAGCATACACTATGATGTAAAAAAATGTATTCAAATACATCCACAGTACCTTTAAAAAATGTCTGAGCCTTTCCACTTGTGCATTCAACTGCATCAGCTTGACCCTCAATTGTGGAAAATTGGAACAAAATCACCATGACTCTAAGGAACATGGACATATGTACCTCCTGACATTTCTCTAAGTGGATAAGCTGTGGCTTCTTCCTCAATCCCTTAGTCTTGTTTTCCTGCAATAGCTGATTCCCTCTTTTTCTTTTCATGTTTCTTGGCCCATATGACTTCTAATTTCTCAAACTCACTCCACCTGCGAACGCGTTTAACTAATACTATAATGTACAATTGCAGTCCTGTAATCTCTATTCTCAAATGCCAAGTCATCTAATTGAACCCTCTACCTTCTGTGTAGATGCGCATTTTTTTGTAAGCTCTTTTTCATATTTCTGAGTGAGTTCAGTTATTTGTGTGAATCAAAGCAGATCTCCTTGTAACGTCCTTGCCCAGCTAAAAAACTAAATCCTGTAATACTTGAGTGTTCGAACTCTAGGCACCCCCTTATTATTTCTTCCAATACAATCTTCAGTTGTGAGATATTTATAGGCTTTCTTTTTCAATCTCCGATTTCTCAGCTGTCCCCACATTATCTGTCTTACTAGATCTGGCCATTTCCTCAAACCAAGCTCGTAAATATCCTTCCTAGGATGCAACTATTTCTTTTGATGCTATTGGAGTTGTAAGTACTATCACTCCCGCATCTATAAGGGCTTGCACCATTAGTGGTGGCTTCCAGGCAACTATCTGTGAGTTCTGTGAAGTTGAGACAAATCTTGAAGTGGATACTTCTCCAGCAATTATTTGGGTCTCAGTTGTAGTTTCTACTAGCAAGGAGCACTGACTACTAACCGAGTTACAGATGGAGTACTAATAACATTTACTGGGACTACTCTGGGAACCATAGCTGTAGAAGACATTGTGGGAGCAACAACTGGTGGTCGAACTACTACTGGTGGAGCGATTTGTAAAATCTTCGGGGTCATTCAATATGGGTTGCACTCGGCTGCACTGGACCAGTTAGCACAATAAAACTAGTACTAGTACCTGAAGCACTCAGCTCTGCAAAGATCATGTGTGGTGGAGGGCCGAATTTAACATCTGCTCCAGTATTTCATCCTCTGAATCAGTTTCTGACTCACCATCTTCCCTCATTCCGGAGCCTTTGTCCTGTCCCCTCTTAGCAGTATCCGAAGTAAGGATTGGATAAAATATAGTCGCCTCTATGATAGCTTTCCCCAATCTACCCTGTTGTGCATCTCATTGGGTATTTGCATAATTCTTTGCTGCCCTACTGGTCCTCCTCTGGTATTTTTCCTTCTGCTTTTCCCTGGCAACTATCTTCCATGCATTAAATGATTCATACTGAAGGATTCTAGGTGGCCGCTTCATCTCATGTGATTCTCCCTTCAAATGATAAAACATTCTTGTGTTAAGTGCCCCATATATGGGAAAACTCAAAGCACCCCCATTTTCTGCATTCCTTTTCCATTGGAGAAGCCAAGTACATGTATTTAAACCATGTTCAGAAGACAGAGTATATGCAGGCACCTCTCACCATTTCATACTGGAATAGTAACATACCCTATGACCAAACTTTCAAGCTCTGTAAAACATTTAATGTTGACGGTTTAAATCTGAAACACGATTTATCAAATGTTATGATTTTGTTTCCATATAAGTCCAAATTTCCCCTAATCCAATTAAATTCCAGCTATTATTTCCACAGTCTTTTGATAACAAATCCAAATTCAAGATTCACTTTTTAATACTCCAATCCCAGCGCTGTATTGCTACGTCACCAACTAATCACAGTGCGAAAGCACACCAGCTGAACAATCCCAGCATGAAACATGACCTCACTCCTTGCAGCGCTCACCCTCCCTCACAATTTCCTCCATACATGCACAAGTAATTTTCTCGACACTTACTAAAGAAATAAAGTTTTGTATACAAACAAGAGTATCTCCAGCATTCGTTAGTAAAATCTCGACCAGCGTGAAATTACCCAAATCAATGCAGCTTCCCCCATTTGCACAATTAGGTTCAACTAACACTGGTCAATATTAATCAAGCACAACAATGTAATAACTTTATGTTACCGGTGAAGGTGATGGTACCTCACACACCACACCTCAAACGTCTGCAAACATGTTCAATTATTATTTTATACCAGGTTTTTTCGACAACAAGTCTGAAATCTTCTAACACATTTTTCTGCCAGTTGTCAAACTATTGTTGCTCACGCACTCATTCTAATCAGCAATTATCCAAACCAGAGAAAATACACAATAACAGCCACTACACTATTTGCCCAAATAATAAGCACACCTTCAAACCACACCACCTTTGAGTCCCGCTTGCTGGATCTTCAAGTTCTGGACATTAAATTCAGGAATTTTATGATTATCATATGGGTACTATTTTATAGCTCCATTCAGGGTGTACAACCTACCCTCTGCTGCCAGATTTGCTAGTGCAGAATACTTTCAATCATTTCCAGAAAAGGTACTACCTCAAAACTTACTTAGAGAACCTAGACGTTCTGTGCCTTTTTCGGCTGATGAATATTCACCACTGTTTTCGAATTGAGCTTTACACATTAAAAGACATCAATAATTGAATTTGATGTACAGTCAATAATGAGAGGGTAGGTAAAGTTTTAAAAGTTTATTCTCTCATTTTAGTAGATTAGCCTGTATTTTATTCCTTTTTATGCAAATAAGTGGCAAATCAATTACAGCAGTAATACAAAAATAATTTAGTTAGAACAAGCATAGAGTGTGTCCCTGTTGGAAGCCTGAGTCCCAGTACCGCAATAATGTCGCCAAATGCGTGACCCGGCACTCCCACTCAAGGTTAGGCCAAGTAAGGACACCATTTAAGATAGCCCTGCTCACCCCCTTAGTAGCTTGGCACGAGCAGCCAGGCCTATCTCCAAGGCACGAGTGTATAGTATGTGCAACCACGCCCACAGCAACCCACTGGTGACACCACAAACGGACTCCAACGAGTATAAACTTTATATAAAAAGATATACCATCAGACCACATGATACAAGAATCAACATATAATAAAGGGTAATATTTGTTCCGGCTGACCGATAGGTTAAAATCCCAACCACCGCTTTCAAAACGCTATGCTGGTCATAATGCTAAAATAACACACTATTCAATGGACAGACAATAGTGCACTGTGTAACGATACACCACGGTACCTTACAATGGGAGAAATAATGCAATGCGTACCGCTACAAACATGTACTGCGCAATGAAGGAATAATGCAATGCGTCACACCCCAATCACGTACTTTGCAATGAAGAAATAATGCAATGCCCACCGCTACAATTATGTACTTTGCAATTAAGGAATAATGCAATGCCTATCTACAATCATGTACTTTGCAATGAAGAAATAATGCAATGCGGGCCGCTGCAATCCTGTACTTCGCAAGGGAGAAATAATGCAATGCGTAGCGCTACAATCGTGTACTTTGTTAGGCAGAAATACTGTCAAGCGTCATAAGACAGTTGGACAGCAATATTGGCAATGTGTATTATGACAGTTAGCCCCCCACACGGATCAACAATGACATAAAGCACAGCTTCTCACTCTGGCCCCAGTACTGCCACTCCTTTAGTCAGTACTGGCCCCACTCTGAGCCAAAGCACAGGCTCACATCGCCAGAAGTACTGAGAGGCTGAGAGAGTGTCCCTCTGAGCCTGCACCCCGCCCAGGCAGTGATCCATGATACCTGGGGTACAACTCCACTCTCCTCTCCTCCTTTAACACACTGGGCCTTCCGTGTGGAATTTCCACAATGGTCCTCAGCGGCTCGGCCTGGCAGCTCAGCTTCTCCGGGGCTGCCAGTCTGGGCGGCGACTGTTAGGAAGGACCCAGGCGGCCGCAGGGCACACGTACTCCATGCCCCTAAGATTACGTTACTCCGGGTAAACGTTCACCACAGCACCCTCCGGGTCTCCTCTGGCACGAAGCCACACACACAACGCTGATGAGTCTTTCCGTCGACTCCGAGTGCAGGTTCACCAGGCACTCCTTCCTGCGGTCTCAGTTGGCACCAAGACCCGCACACCATGCTGCAGAGACTCACTTTCTTCGGGTGCACACGATGATCAGCCGATCACCTCCGCAGTCCCAGGTTGCACCAAAGCATGCACACTGCTTCACTGAGACTTACTTCAACTTCGGTGCCCCGATATCCAGGTTCTCGTCATGAACACCTTTAGCCACACCTCGACATGCTCCCCGTGTCCGAACCTCACTTCTCCGCGATGACCAGGCGCGCTTCACCAGTGCCTCCGGTGCACCCCGACACGCACCCTGCGTGTTCGAGACTCACTCCGCTTCCGATGCACACGTTGACCAGGCGCTCTTCACCAATGCCACCTGTGCATCATGACATGCACCCTGCGTGTCTGAGACTCACTTCTCCTTCGCTGCACATGCTGACCAGGCGATCTTCACCAGCGCCTGGGGTGCACCACGACACACATCCTGTGCTTCCGAGTCTCACTTCACGTCTGATGCACATGCTGACCAAGCGCTCCTCACCAACGCCTGCGGTGCACCATGATACACACCCTATGTGTCCGAGACTCACTTCTCCTCCGGTGCACACGTTGACTAGGCGCTCTTCACCAACGCTTCCTGTGCACCACGACACGCACCCAGCGCGGCTGAGTCTCCAATCTCTTCCGCATGTCCAAAATCACAGGGCACACCTTCCGAGGGTCTCAAGCTGCCACAACACGCTACCACCGCGTTACTTGAAACTTCTCCGGAAACTTTTATGTTACTGTGTTTCCAAACAGGGAACCCGCTCACCTCGGGCCCTTGGGGTTACAAGAAACAGCACAAAGCACAGTCTTCTTCAAGCAGGGGGACCCCGCTCACACAGCACAGTCCCAACAGCCTCTTCATTGGTTAAAACAGCAAAATGCAGACCAGCCCCAGATCATGAAGCAAGGTTTGGTTTTTTCCTGCAGTCTCTTCAGTTGTTCCTTCCTTAGCAGAGGTTCCTCTTGACCATGAAATGGGTCTAAGCCTTTTCAGTCTCAATCCATTTCTATTCCCACGTTCAGTGGCCTCAGCTCTCATAGTTATACCCCTAAATGTATTTGAAGTTCATTGTGCTCAGGAGTCCCTGACCCCTGCCTAAATCAGTTCTGGGTGTCTCCCTCCCAGTGTCACCTTTCTCCCTTTTATACGGGGGTCTGGATCCTTAATCACTCAACAGGAGTGGGTCAATTGGTTTATAACACGAGCCCAGGCCTTTTCTCCTCTCGGGCTTATCCTCCCCCTACTCTCCAGATGCAGGGCAGCCTGGTGCCAACTCAACCCCTCCCTAGGTCAAGACCTCTCAGAGCTCCTCGCACCTCTCAGATCCAGACAGTCAATCCAAATTCAGCCACTTTCTAAAAGAGTGGTATCTGAACACACAGTGACAAAACCACCTTCATAGAAAGATATGTTATGACACTGTGAGTTCATACATACCAAACTTCACCTCTCCATTTTAAACTTATATGAAACTAGGCTAACAAACACAATACCCAGCCTCCCCTATTCTGTCCCATGGGCAGGATGGCCTTTCACCAGTGAAAAGTGAAATGGAGTGTTTTTCACTGTCAGGAGATAACACACACCTCAGTATATGTCCTGCCTTTTACTTACACTGCACCCTGCCCAGGGGTTACCCTGGACCTACCACAGGGGTGCCCACTGTGTGCGCAAAAGGGAAAGTAAGGCCTGACACGTGGTTGCACTTGTCAGGACAACATGCTAACTTAGCAAACTGCGCGCAGGCCCTACACTGAAGGCCTGAGTTCTCTTCTCTGCACGCCTTTGCATTACTAGCCCTTGCACACACAGTGCACATCACTAAGGACTTAACTAGTAAGGCAAATATACCAATCATGGCCAACCAATCACCATTACACTTTACACAGGAAACCCCTGTACTTTGACACTGATCAGCAGTGGCAAAGTACCCAAAGCATCTTAATTGGCAACTCTATGTCAGGAAAAAGGTCTAGGGGGGAAGCTAAACGTTTTAGGGAACTTTAGCCAAAAAGGCCAAGTCCTACAGTCCCATTCAGAGTATTGTCCTTATTCTAAACTAAAGGACCTAAAGAGTTAATTCTGGAAAACAGAATGTAGATTCTGAGCAGATTCAGATAACTAAAAGAAAGAAAGAACTCCCAATTAAGGGTAGTTCTGGAGACTCAGCTGAGTTCACCGGAAAATTCTAAAAGGATGAGCAGGAAAGAATAACAGCACTAGAT
Organism: Triturus cristatus; assembly: GCF_964204655.1. Classification (NCBI taxonomy): domain Eukaryota; kingdom Metazoa; phylum Chordata; class Amphibia; order Caudata; family Salamandridae; genus Triturus; species Triturus cristatus. The sequence continues at coordinate 199,578,994 of NC_140593.1, read as the reverse complement.
ATAAACAGAAATATATCTTCACAAGGCATAAGGAAAAACAAACAAGTCACTGTAAGCAGTAACTTATGGCAAGTCAGACAAGCATAGCAAAATGCCAAGGGGGCATGCAGGATAGGGATGCATGGAATTGGAAGGAGTGACTAACTCTCTAGCTAGGAGCATGTACTATATAGAAAGAAGTTAAACATGATGCAAAACAGATGAATGTCATCATCATCATCATCGTCCAATGGTGAGAGGTCTTAGGATGGTCTGTCATCTTTGCCCACGATTACCGCGGTAAACATCCACACCATCATGAAGTTAGTTAGAAATGGCTACAACGTATTACAAATAGTTCCATCTATGAAGGTTCTCACGAGAACCTTTTGCAAGCCTATTCTGTTAGCTGTCTGGTTTATCACCATAAATTATGTTTTATGAAATAAAACATTCAAATTCTGGTATCCCCTGATTAGATCACGAAATGTAAGTGTTAGGCCTGGAATTTCTTGGCATGATTACCCCTGACTTTTTGCCTCTACCTCCTCTATTTTTGGTACTGTGATGGGTATAGTGTTGCCAACTTAGATGTTTTGGACACTTTGCCACTGCTAAACAGTGTCAAAGTGCAAGTGCTCACTGTGTACAGTGTAATGGTAATTGGTTATCCATAATTGGTATGTTTTATTACTAGTGAAATCCCTAGTAAAATGCACTATGTGTGCCAGGGCTAGTAATGCAAATGCTACTTGTGGACCTGCAGCACTTATTGTGCCACCCACTCAAGTAGCCTTAAAAAGTGAACTCAGGCCTGCCATCGCAGGGCCTGTACGCAGTTTATGAAACTGCCATGTTGTTCTGTCAAGCGCACTCACTTACCAGACCTTACCCGTCCCTTTCTGTGCACCTAAGGCACTCCTATGGTAGGTCTAGGGTCCCGCCCCTGGACAGGGTGTAGTGCATCTGAAAGGTAGGACATGTACTAAGGTGTGTGTCATGTCCTGACAGTGAAACAACCACCATTTTGTGAAAGGCCATCTTGCCCATTAGAATAGAATGGGAAGGCTGTGTAATATGTTTTCCAGCCTATATTCCCAAAGGCTCAAGATGGAAAGGTGAAGTTTAGAATGCCTGAACTCACCCTACAATAACACATCTTTTTTAGGACGAGGGTTTTTGCATTATGTGTTTGTAAGCCACTCTTTCAGAAGTGACTGGATTTTTGTGCTTCAAATATTTCTGTGTGTCTCTGCCTGGTTGTGGATTGACTGGCTGGATTTGAAAGAGATAGGATCTGGGGAATGTCTTGACGCAGGGGAGGAGGTGAGACAGCACAGGATGACCTGCATCTGGAGTGGAGGGGGAGGAGAAGCCCCTAGAGGTGAAGAGGCCTGGGCTGGTGCTATAAAACAATTGTCCCATCTCTTGATGAGTGATTGAGAATCCTGACCCCCACTAATCAAAGGAAGAAGGTGTCGCTGGTAGGGTGGCACCCAGAACTGGTTTGAGCAGGGGTCAGTGCCCCCTGAAGCACAAAGACTTCAAAGCCATTGAGGGGTAGAACTAAGAGAACTGAAGCCCCTGAACTTTGGTGATTGGCTTGATCAAGTGTGAACAAGACTGGAGCTACTTCGTGGTCAAAGGGACCTTTGCCAAGGAAGAAACAACTGAAGAGACTGATGGATAGGACTGCTCTTGCTGTGTGATCTGGGGCTGGCATGCAGGTTGCTGTTTCAACCAAGGAAAGCCTAAAGGGCTTTTGCTGTGTGCTGTGTTCCCCTGCTTGAAGGACTTTGCGGTGTGCTGTGTCCTGAAGTAACTGTCCCCAAGAGAGTGAGATGAGCTGGCTCCCTGATCTGAAACACAGGAACACAAAAGTTTCCAGAGAAGACTCTCAGAGATGCTGTGTGCGTGTGCTCTGTCTAGCCTGAGACCTTCATAAGTTGTGCCCTGTGATCTTGGGCACGTGGAGTTCCAAATGAGACTCAGCGACGCAGTGTGCATGTGGTTGGTGCAACCTGAGTCCTTCGAGAGGATCGTCCTGTGAATGTGTGCACCGGGAAGCCAAGTAAGTCTCAGCGACGCAGTGTGCGTGTGCTTGGTGCAGCGTGAGACTTTCGCGTGGATTGGCCCGTGATCGTGCACACCAGAAAGGCAAGTGTGTCTCAGTGATGCTGTGTGCGTGTGCTGTTTGCAGCCTGAGACCCTCGCCAGAGCTTCCCTGTGATCAGGGGCACCCGAAGATCAAGCGTGTCTTGAGCGACGCTGTGTGATTGTGCTTTCTACCGCTGGAGACCTGCAAAAGTTATGCCCTGTGATCATGGGCACTAGAAGATCAAGTGTGTCTCTGCGACGCTGTGTGCGTGTGTCATGTGCAGCCTGAGACCCTCATGAGGAGTTGTCTGCTTATCGTGCACCCGGAGTCCAGTGAGTCTCATTGACTGAGTGCGGGTGTAGTGTGCAGCCTGGGATCTTCCCATTGCTCAAAAATTCAGAGAGATTGCATCGGAGGCCCAAGTCGCTGGACGAAGAGAGGAGAGTGGGTTCGCGCCCCCCAGGTAATGGGTGTCAACTCCTGGGGCAGAGCGCAGGCTCGGAAGGAAAGGCTCTCAGCCTCTTTCTCTTTTCTGCAGTGTGAGCCTCTGCTTCGGCTCGGATCGCTGCCCGTGTGCCAAGGGAGTGGCAGCACCAGGGCCAGAGTGCCAAGCTGCATATACTGTGTTATATCTTACCCGTGGGGGGGGGGGGCAACTGTGGCTGGAGACTAACCGTAAGCCTGCAGGAGTGGTGGACAGACCGCTGGAGGCACCGGTACTTGAGTAAATTACGTATTGCATTAGTCCTGCATTACGGAGTATCTGAAGATTGTATGACGCATTGCCTTATTTCTGCACAAGAAACTGTCTGTTGGTCGTATTGCCCATTGCATTATTTTTGCATAATGAACTGCCGGATAGGTGTGTTACAGATTGCACTAGGTTTGCATAATGAACTGCCTGATAGATGTGTTACGCCTAGTCTTAGTCCTGCATCACAAACTGCCGGATTGTCGTATCACACTCTGCAATAGAGTTGCATACTAAACTGCCTGATATATGTGTTCCGCATTGCATTAGTTCTGCATAACGAACTGTCTGATAACTGTATTTCACGTTGCATTGCTTTTTCCTAACAGAGTACCTGACGGGGACCCTACACATTGCATTATGGGGGCATAACAGTTTACAATGTTGTTGAATTACGCACTGCATTACAGTACCAGTACAAATCGCCAGACAGCCGTATTACGATCTGTATTATTCTTATGTTGTGAAATACCTGATTTTTGCATAACAAACTGCATATTACGACATTAGGACTACATAGGACTGTTTAGTTTAGATCAATAGTAATAGGCCAGGGGGCGCTTTACCCCGACGCATATGTTGGTTTAGTATTGTGTGGTCGCATCTTATATCCTTTTATAAACATATACTTGTTTTTCTATGAAACCCGTGTGGAGTCTATTTGTGGCATCATCATTAGGTTGCTGTGAGCGTAATTGCAAATACTTTACACATTGGCCTTGAAGATAAGCCTGGCTGTCCGTGCCAAGCTACCAAGGGGTGGAGCGGGGGCTATATCTAGAGGCGACCTGTCTTTCCCTAACGTTGGGGGCTCGTGGGTCCCTGTTTGGCTTAAGGTACCTACCTCAGCCAACCGGGGATCCGGGGATTCTAACAGTAAGCTACAACAATCATTTTCTTTTCATTAATACACATGTTCATTATACATGTGTGGCATTGAAAACAATCTAAGTACAGTGAAGTCATATGGTGTGAGGAAAGAAGGAATACATTTGTAAAGGACACAGCACATTTCACAAAAAGTCTAGCCCTAGAATTCAATTATAACATTAAGGGCCTCATGTAGGAAGCCAAATACCGGTCGGTAACGGCCGAAATTCAGTACATATCCCGTTACCGACCGGTATTTAGGCATTTGCGATGTAGGTGGCAGATTTTCTGGATTCGGTATTTACCAATTCGGAAATTAAGAAATCGGTAAGATACCGATTCGGTAAATACCGAATCCAGAAATGCTATGTAGGGGGCACTCAAGTGAGTGCATCATTGGTGTCTGGATTCGTTATTTACCACCAACTACTAGTTGATGGTAAATGACGAATACCTTCCAAAAAGCATTTTTGTGCTATTTGAAAAGTGCAATGTGGCAGACATACATGCCCTTAGGGCATGTATGTGCGCCACATGTGCACACATGCACGAATCAGGGGTGCAAAAGGGTGTCAATGTGACACCCTGCCACCCATGATAATGCCTCCCCTATTACCGATTCGGTATTTACAGAATCGGTAATGGTAACTGGCTTCCCATTCTTTCCTATGGGCCTCCAGGCCCATAGGAATGAATGGGAAGGGATGCATTATTAGCGATTCGGTAAATACCGATTCTTAAATACCGATATTTACCGAATCGGTAATAATTACCAATTGGTTACCTACATTACATTTACCGATTCATAAATATAGAATCGGTAAAATTCGGTATTTATGAATCGGTAAATGTGATGCTACCTACATATTGCCCCAAATCACTATTTTATGAAAAGCATTTACTTTCTTAAAGAGATAGAGCAGAATAAATTAATAATGCGTCCTAGTAGGTGGAAAATAATAGAGAAGAAAGCCTTCTTTAGAAAATAAACCAGCAATTTTTCACATTTGCACATTAATTAAAGACATATTTCTCTAACGTTTAACTTATTATGCCTTTTATGTTTAAGATTTAGCACATTTCTATATTATTTTGTGATGAAATTTGTGGAAAAATGTTCAGCTTTTTTAGTGTATACTTTTTAAATACCATGTACCCTTCCCTATGGGCACTATGGGCCTACCATAGGGGTGACTTATATGTATTAAAATGGAAGGCTTAAGTCTGGCAAAATGTTTCTTTTAATCCTGCACAGCTGGCTGCAGTTGGAGGCGTAGAGACATGTTTTCACTTATCACTATATTGGTGGCACAATAAGTGCTACTGTCCACTAGTGATGTTTAACTTACAGGATCTGGGTGTAGAGAGTACTTTCTATTAGGGATGTATGGGTAAGGTACAAATGCCAAAAAAGAATTAGCCATTTCTAAATAATTTTAGGAGCGAGAGCATGTCCACTGGGTGCTGGACTTCATTCAACCAGCAAAATGTCAAGCAAAAAGGTGGGGTAAAAGTAGGAATGATCTTTCAAAAGGTTTTTTTTTCTCAGAAGCATATTAATATTGTCATAGTAATTGTGTTCTCTACTAACCAACTCACTGTTGTATACTGTGCGTCTAAGTATATCAGTAGGACATGGCTGGTGTGTGCTATCTTTAATTGTGAATTCCTAAAAGTCACCTAATGAGTATTAAACTTGCTGCTGTTATTAATAATGAAATAATATTGAACTGACCATTCATGTTCACTTTACAATTTTACTGTTTTTATGTACAAATATTTTAAATATAAATGTATAATGATTTAAAATGTTGATGTTGCATGTTTATAGGTGTATGGGTTAATGGTTTGGGACTTTCGAAATAAACCTGATGATATTAACCAAGGTGACTGCGTTGATTTTCCAATGCTTTCAAAAATATATACACTTTAAAATAATGTATTGTATTTAAATTTTACTGAAATAAATTCACTACGTATTTTACCAAGTGCATGTAAGGATGCATTATTTTATAAAAGGTAATTGCTAATGTTGAAATTGTACAAGATGATTCCCACTGGTGTTTCTGTATTTTACAATAAGCTTCTATTTATATTATGTTGTTTACCTTTCTCTGGAGATCCATGCCTGCAGACCAAAGCAGATTCCAGTTCCAATCTGATAAAATATTATGACAGGTGGATGGAGGAAACCCTCTTATGCAAATTATGTTACCGGCCCCACTGAAAAAATATGCTTCAGCGTCTGTTAAAAAATGCCAAATATAACAATATTTAACAAATTATATATTGTACTCTGTAGTAATAAATAAATGACTATGTACACCTTAAAAAAAATGTTGTAAGGTAGGAAAACGTGTACATTATTTTCTCACACAAGTTGGAGCATTGCCATTTCACACTGTCAGTGGTTATATGAAAGGATCCTTTAATTTATCATTAGAACATTAGAATGTTGAGCACTCCATTGCAGACAAGGAAGTGTTCCGGGCTTCTGCTTGGCTCCGGCCTTTAATGCTGGAGCGGGCCTTTAATGGCCGTTAGAACCTGCTCTAAGGCTATATTAGAACATTCTTCCATCCCTATACAAAACAAATCATTCTACTGCACTTAACTGAGGGGATGTGTCCAGAAGTAAAAGAGGGAGGCAGGAGTAATGTTAATGAATTCCCACACAAGGCCTGGGTGGGTGTATCACTGTCCTAGCCTATGCAGACTTCAGCAATGGATAGATGATCAAATCTTTTTAGTTATATCTATTATAGATGAGTTAAGATAAATGTATATCTAAATAAAGTTCTTATCACTAGGAATGGCTACGATTATCTATCATTTTTCTGCTCATCAAACCTGTTGTTTCATTTGTCCTGATGAGAAAATAGAAGTCTATATGTAAAACCTTGATCTGATTGTTGTTTTTTGGTATTATTAATATTTAGAATGCAGTTTGATACAAATGGCTTCCATTTTTTTACACTCACTCCTACAAGGTAATAAGAACAAATTTCAGTGACTGCTGTGGGCAAGTAACATCAGATCTTACCCGCTGAAAATAGTGTTTGCAAGCCACAGTGCTAGTGATAATAACGTGTGCAAAAGATGTGTAAATAATGTCTCTGATTGTTATTCCACATTCTTTTACATTCTACTTGGGTTTGTGGGTGTTTTTGCTGCCACAAATTTACAGAAACCATGTGTGTGTTTAGTATAGTATTGTACAGGGTTGCCAAATTAGACTCTGTTTTCCAACTCTATATAGTGATTGTTGGTAAGCTGAGATTCAGTCCTGTGTATTTGTATGTGCTATAATAAAACCACAAGTTTGTCTAAATACCATTTAAACTAAGAATATTTTGAGTACAAACGGTGTGATGAACTTTCTCAGACTCTGTTTTCCAAATCTATATAGTGATTTTTGGTAAGCTGAGATTCAGTCCTGTGTATTTGTATGTGCTAAAATTAAAACCACAAGTTTGTCTAAATAAAATTTAAACTAAGAATATTTTGAGTACAAACGATGTGACAAACTTTCTCAAATGTTCAAATTCTGTTAAGTAAACAACCTAGTGAGCACAAACCCACTGAATTCAAAGGCGAGTCTGAAGAGTAACCTGTGGAATGAACTGTACAGTTAGTGGCAGGAACAGAAATAATGAGACATGGTGTGTAGGTTTACATTTTTTTAACACACACGTCTGCTTATGCACTTCAAGACCAATTGCGGAAATGTACACCTTCGACGAGATCTGCGCTAGTGCTCTGTTTTAGAGTAAGATGTAAACCCTCAGTAAAAGTTTGACATTTTTGCCAGTGCCAAACCTCTGATCAGAAGCCTGCAGACCTGTCTGTCTGTGGTCCGTGAAATTAAATGTCGGCGCGCCGAATAACAAGGCAGGTAGCTTTAACCCCTTCCATGCCCATGATGGAACGGTTCCGTCATGAGCATCGGTTGCGCTGTGCTCATGACGGAACCGTTCCATCATGGCCCCGCCCGCGCTCGAACCCTTCAGCACCGCGGGGGAATTCCCGCCGCGCTGAAGGGGTTAATCCACTACCAGACTCTCCCTGTCACTTTTTCTCGCACTTGGAGTTTCCTCCTTTCTGTTTGTGACGGATCTGATGTATTTTCTTCCTCAGTACTTCCGATCTGTGTTTTTCCCTCTGTTACACTCAGTAAATATTTAACACAGGAAAAATCAGCGCTGGTGAGTGCTGTTGCGTGCTCACTCCAGTTGGTATGGAGTGAGCACACCAATTTGCAGAAGTAAAGAACACACACACACTCCAGTAGCACATTGGGGTGGTTCCCGAATGCCTCACCCTGTTCCGGCTGCCCCTTTTATTATCCCTCCTGCATCCGGCCCCTCCTTTACATGGACACTACCATTGTACAGGCAGCCTACAGACATAACTACGAAACATACCCATCGGCGGACCATCGGATTATTACAAAAACAAAAACAGTGTAAACTGTATTTCCAAAACTACAATAGAGACAGAATTCATTACTGATATCAACATGAGATAAAGAAAAGAGAGAAAAAGGGAGAGAGAGAGAGAGAGAGAGAGAGAGAGAAAGAGAGAGAGAGAGAGAGAGAGAGAGATATCTCTGAAAAAAAAATTGTCATCACACAAGTACATAATCCCTCAGACGGGAAGACACGGCTGGCTTCGGTCTGAGATGGCTCCCAGCAGCCACCAGGTTCTCTATGGCAGGAGAACAAATGACCCCTTCACAAGGCACTGATGGTATAGCAGCATCTGCTGACTCCAAGTCAATGTCCTCTGCTGGTGCCCTATCGTCCAAAGTTGCTGGAATTCGACACCTTTTAAAGCAGGAAACACTCCTCGTGAGGGTCTCTCCAGCTCTCTCAGCAGTTATCATAGTTCCTTTGACTCTTTGAACAGTCCAAACATCTAGCTCAAACGGAAGTGTGAATTTCCCTCGTGGATCACGATTCTTGACCATTACCAGATCTCCTATTGCTTGTTGCCTTTCCTTGGCTCGACGGGCCCTGGACATTCGTTCGTTCTGAATTTGTCACTGGTCTAACCTTTTCATCGCTTGCTGCTGGAGATCCGCTGTTTGAGTCACCTGAGGAAACATATCTCCTGCATGCAGAGTGATTCAGGACAAACCTGGGTGGTAGAGTGAGGAGTGAGTCGGTACTCTCGGAGAAATGTGTACAGGGCACCCTCCAAGTTTTGACCACGAGCCACAGCAATCTGAAGCTCTTTGTTGAGTGTGCTCAAGAAGCGCTCAGCTTCTCCATTGGCTTGTGGCCATCTTGGTGTGATTTTCCAGTGCTGCACTCCCCTTGAACAGAGATAGTCCGCCACTTCATGACCCGAAAAAGAGGGACCATTGTCTTTCCATAGCTCTTTGAAAAGTCCATGAGTGGCCATGATTTTTTTCAACAAGGGTACGGTTTTGCTCACCGTGGTTGACTCTAGAATTTCCACCTCGGGATATTTTGTGAAATCATCTATCACCACCATTATGTGTCTCCCGTCTGGGAGAGTCCCAAAATCCATGCTTTGCCCCGTGCCACGAATGTGGTGGTATGTCTTCAGTGACTATCAGCACTGGGGATTCAGCTGGGCTAGTTGCTTGACAGAAAACACAATCACTATCAGTTTGCTCCACAGGTCGTTTACAGCACAGACAAGACTTCGTTTTCACAATTCCTTGGTGTGCTATGTGTGCCAAATCGACCAGTCATTGCTGCACCATTCTGGATCCTCTCATAAGGTGGTTTTCAGCGGACTCGGCCAGGTCTTCTCTGACCTTGTGTAGTACACATGACCATCTGAAGACACTCATCGTCCTTTGTGGCTCTCACGATTTCCTCAAATGAAATGGGCCGGGGACGGGACCGCTCCACAACGAATATTACATATTCCTCCACCTCCTCCGCCGCGGATTCTTCTTCATCTGTGGCAGGTCTTGCATGCCTCAACAGGAAATCAGCAGGATTCTGTGCCCCAGGCGATACACCACTTGGAAATGGTATTCCTGTAATTGGAGGATCCACTTTTCAATCCTTGGTGGAGGTTTTGATGAGGCACCCATGAATAGTGGTATCAACGGCTTATGATGCGTGTGCACTGTGAATGGTTGTCCATAGAGATATAAATGGAAATGCCGGCACCCCCAGTGAACAGCAATTGCTTCCTTTTCTATGTGTGAGTATCTTTGCTCCGTGTCTGTCAGAGCACGACTTGCATAGGCCACCGGCACCCACTCTCCATCATCTTGTTTCTGCGAGAGCACTGCCCCTAAACCAATGGGACTGGCACGAACTGACAATTATGACTCCTTGGCTGGGTCAAAGTACACCAACGTAGTGTCGGCTGATCTTCGTATCATGAAAAGCTTTTTCATGGCAAGGACCCCACTCCCAGGTGGTGATGGACTTTGTGAGTTCCCCCAGAGGAACAGTGAGCTCAGTCAGGTTTCTGATAGACCGCCCACAGTATGTTACCAATTACCATACGGAGGAAACTCCTTACCCCGGTTACAGATGTGGGGGCTGGAGCTGTCTGAATGTCATGAACTTTCACTGGGTCCGGAGATACTCCGTTTTGAGTAAAACAATATCTGAAGAAGGCTATCTCTTTCTTGAGAAAAACACACTTCTCTCAATGAAGGGTGATACCACTGTTTCGCAGTCGCTGGAACACATCTCGCAAATGATCTAAGTGTTCTTCAAGGGTGGGGGCATGCACAAATATATCATCACTGACATTGAGAACCCCACTGATGCCTGTCAGAACTCCTCGAATGGTGTCTTGAAAAATGTCTGCAGCTCTGGAAACCCCAAAACTAAGTCTCTTGTATCTTCGAAGTCCCACGTGCGTTGAAAAGGTGGTTATGGCCCTTGACTCTGGATCCAGCAGAAGATGGTGATAACCAGCTTGGAGATCCATTTTGGAGAACCAATGAGACCCGCTCACCTCGGCCACGATGTCAGATGACGCTCCCTCTTTATCACATGGTTGAGTAACCTCATGTCAACGCAGATTTTCACCTCGCCTGGTTATTTGGGTATCCTGGCTACAACAATGGGTGACACCCAGGGAGTCGGTCCTTTGACAAGCTCAATGATATCCACCTCTTCTAGCTTCTTCAACTCCTGCTCCACTTTCGGCCACAAGTGAAATGCAACTCGTTCATGCTTGAGGGCCACGCGCTGAATGGTGGTGTCCACATGGAGCCGGACTATATGATCCTTCAGACATCCGATTCCTTCAAACAGGATCTTGAACTCATCCACCAGCGACTTCACGCTCTCTTGGTGAATTGTGAAAGCGAATGCCTCAGTTGTAGATGTTCGTCCGTTCTGCATCTTAACCGCATCCCAGAGCCTTCCTGGGTTACATAAACTTTGGCTCGAGGGGAGTGAGAGTCATGAGAGATGTCAGTCGTGAAAACTCCAGCCAGAGGAAGAGGGATGGTCGATTCGTAAGCGAACACTTGGGTCGATGTTGGCCTCAAAGACGGCTTGACGGGAAGAGTCTAAAGCAGGGAACTTGCCATGATGTTGATAGACGCCCCGGCATCTATGAGTGCCTGGATAGGATATCCTGCCAACAGAATGCTTTACTTTGGAATTCTCTGCTTAGGACATCCATTTAGTTGCATTGCATGGATTACATGTATCGCTCCCTCCACATCATCGTCATCCATGTCCTCTTTGCCTTCCACGACTTGGGAATTATCCATGACATTCACTTGCGTGGTTTGCAGTATCCTCCGTGAGGTGGAACGGCATACTTTTGCGAAATGGTGAAGTTTGTTGCAAGCTGAACACTTTTTCTCTATAGCTGGGCATGGCCCCTGGTCGGGAAAATGTCCTCCACAACCATTGCATGTCCTCGAGTAGATGGTGGTTTTCTTTGCTCCAACTTCTTGGCTCGACTGCCAGATGCCACCTGGCGTTGTACAACTCCTTGGACCTTCCCATCGTCCTTCCTATCGTCAACATGTCCACCATGGACATCCCAGGGACCTGAATTATCTTTTCCCTCAGTTTGACAGACACGCAACCCTAGATAAATTGCACCCGTATCTCGTCATTAGCATCGGGCAGCGTGCAAGTGCTTGCTAGTTCTCGAATTCTGGTGCAAAAAGCATTGTAACCGACTCTTCCGGAAGCTCTCGCGCTTGTCTCATTAGGAGACGTTCATAGTCGGGGTTAGCAAGCGGCTCAAAATGCGCAGTCAGGGCTGCCTTCAGTGTCTTGTATGTATGAGGAGGTGCTGCCTCCGTCAAGGATTTCCCCAGTTTGTGGATGGCAGCGCCACCAAGATGTATTAACATGGGGCGCTGTTGCTCAACTTTCAGGCCCATCGCCGCAAAATATGTTTCCAGTCGGTCCACCCAATCTTTCAACTTGGCCGCTTGCGCCGACGGCGGCCCTTCCACCATGAACGGCTCAATGGGCTGTATGGTGGTCATCATGCGAGTGCCTTGCAGGTTCTGGGGCTCCGTAACGGGCTCAGCAGCACGTAGAAATGTGTGTCTGGGGGACCGAGTGCAACAGGATATTTGACCCTCTGATGCCTCCCTGCAGGTGTTATCTGTTGTGAATGAAAAACTGCCCCTCTAATTGGTGAAGGCTGCTACTTGTGGTGGTGGCAGGAAGGACTGTTTCTTTGTTGAGGAGAAATTACTTTGGTGTGACAGGGAGCACACACCACTCAACTGCAGGAGCACTGTCCCAGAAGGCAAAGGACAGGTGCAGGGATGTTCCTGGAGCCACTTCACGCTCTTTGTGCAATGCACCAGCCCACAGCAGTCGGTGCCAGTCGCTCCACATGTCAGTATGGGGGTGTGGCTTCAGCACTGGGACTCACGCACGTGCATGTGCCCCTGCGCCAGAGCAAATCGCCGGGCAAACTCACCACCGTGGCAGGCCGGATAGCTGCAAACGTGGCTCGCATATGGTGGCGGCCTCCCCCAACTAGGCGTCCATGACGTCACTCTCCAAGGCAGCGCAGCGTGACAAAAATCCACTTTCGACGCCCAGGAAGCACCAGGGCCAAGACGAGGATGTCAGACGCAGGATACAGAGTCGAAGGTACGTGCGGGGGCTACTAGCCCCTCGGTGCCAGTTGTTGCGTGCTCACTCCATTTGGTATGGAGTGGGCACGCCAATTTGAAAAGTACACACACACACTCCAGTACCACATTGGGGTAGTTCCCGAATGCCTCATCTGGTTCCGGCTGCCCCTTTTACTATCCCTCTTGTATCCGGCCCCTCCTTTACATGGGCACTACCATTGTACAGGCAGCCTGCGGCCATAACTATGAAACATACCCATCAGCGGGCAATCGGATGGTAGGGTCCCACAAACATAACAAGCGCCACCTCCAATCACCGGTTCAAATGAAGAACTTATTAACCAGAGAGAGATGTATTTATTTAAACCAGCTTCTTGTGATTCAAACCCACCCCATAAGTATTCGAATATCATGCAAGAGCAAAGAAAATGAAATATGGCCCACGTATCAGGCAGATGTTTGAGTAAGTTGACATAACACCCCACTTGTTAATTATTCGCTAGTATTTAGAAAATGTTGACGTTTCCTGAATTATATTACAGGGAGAAACAATATTAGTCTTACAATACAGGGAGAACTATACAATGTTAGGAACACTTGCAAATCTCTGGTTCTGGCTAATTGCTCTTGCTAATTTGTGTCTTTCTAGCGAATGGGACAGAGTTTTTTCCCCCTGTGGTAGTTAACCTCACAACAGCTAACATAGTTACACAGCACTCAAAGTGCACTGTATGGTTGCTCCCCTTCGGTAGTACAAACGGAGTACAGCTGAGCAGAGGGTGGTGCAAAATGTCATTGAACTACCACCTGTGCAGTTGCACCCTTATGGCAATGACTTCAAAAACTGCGATAGAAATATTTGTAAGAGAAAAAAAACCTAAAATAAATTCAAATCCATAAAATATTATTTTCAGCAAAAAACATTCTACCAGCTAAGCTATAGGGTGAATGAATTATACACATCACTGTGTCAGATTAGTAAATGTTTATCACACTTACATTTTCATGTGTATATTTAAAGGCTTTAATGATAGTTTCCCATATTCTCTGACCAGCATGATGTAGTAGGTTAAAATAGCGCCTGCTTATTGCAGCAACGACAAAGTAGTTGGGAAAACAATTATATGTTAAACAAAATAAACAAACGTCCATATCCCGTTTAACAGAGGATAGCTAGCATACGTCATCATGCATTCATCAGCCAATTGGATGCAGCTTCCTTCCACATTCCCTTGGCTGCCATGCAATATTATCTTTCATCCGAGGCATTTCTCACTACACGTTCTGCAGTTTCATATGAATGATTCCCATTCAGGGTCGCCATTATTAGTTCTCCAGATGGTAGCACTGCAAGCTGCTACTGTACTTTATTTTTAGTGCCTTCATCACCCGGCAAACCACAGAGCACAAGTAGAAAAAGTGGTGCTTGAAGTTCAAATTATATTGTGGCAAATATTGAATAATCATCTTGCTCTCCCTGGCGTGGAATGTATCATCGATTCTGAATTTAAATCAGATGACGTAATGCTAGCTTCCTCCTAAGCACGACTTTACTTTGGGTCCGAATCACAAATTTAAAGAAAAAAACCTTCATCTTGAATGGCAGTGATACATTTCTTTGAGACATACCCACTTTCAGGTGATTGATGGATTGCAGTGTTCCACTGTGTATATGGAATGATTTTAGGGCCCCCCTTGCTTTCATTCATTATGGGCTTCAAGTATTTCGAAGTTTGATATAAAAAACAATTAGGGACTCATTAATGGGGAATTGGCATAGGGCAGAGTAGCAAGTCTTCTTGCTGCCCTGCCCTTAGCCAATGTGAAAGGGCAGGAATGCACTGTATTTCTGGGATATGGTGCAGTCCTGTCTTTTCCGCCAGAGCTGGCCCACAATTTGCTGCCTACCGCTAATGCAGGCACCCTTGCACCATGGTCCAAGGGTGTCTGCGTTCCATGCTGGGCACCTTCCTGCACAAAAACAATCCAGAGTGGTGTTTTCCTATTTGGTAAAAAGCGAGGAGAAATAAAGATATTTCTCCTTCTAACACCTGCTCTGGGGCGGCATAAGGCTTTGGTGCTGTCCCAAGTTTTACGTGATTAAATAAATCTGGGGCAGTGTCGAAATCCATGGGTGCTGCATGTGAAAGCCAACTGCAATGGCCATGGAATGCCTCCCTTGCACAGAGTAAGGCAATGCAGTGACTTACATTGCTGTGTCTTACACCATACCCAGGAGGTCATTCAAAGCCATGCAAGGTGGCCTTGCGTGGTCTCATAGATATGATTATGAGGCTTACGCCGCTGGAGCATAAACCCTGTCAGAAATAAGCCCCATCGTGTGAGGTATTTGCACAAGCCTCACAATTGTTTTGATCAAATTGTTTCTTTTTAAATATGTGGAGCATTTTACTAGCACATTTCCATTTAACAACTAATGCCTGGTGGGAAAAAAATTAGTTTATGGATCTTAGGTAATAAAGAACACCAGGGAAAATAAATGAATGTAACCCCACCTACGTATAACTGCATTGGGGTAATTTAATTAAATTCATTACACATAAAATAAATGTAAAAGCATCCGCACGCAAGCACATATGTACACAGATACATATGTGCATGTACAAATACACCCCATATACATGCAAACATACAAATGCCCATATACTATGCCCATAAACACATTCACACGCGCATATTAGCATATTCCATTAAATTTATTGTGGGTAGTGTATAGTATAATTTGCATTGGTAAAATTACATTCCAGGAATCGTATGCTCTTCCATATTTTGATTAAAGATGTGTTATAAAAGACAGCCTCAACAATTCATTTTTTCTATAGAAGAGATTCGAACGAAAAATGTCAAGAAAAATTGCAACACAAGTCTTCAGACCCTGTGATATTTATATGCTCAAGGTAATACGCCAAACACTATGGGGTCATGCAAATTTTAAAGCCACTTTGAAAATGTTTCACATAATGAGTGCATATAAAGTCATAGAGAGAACAATCAATTTGAGTCTCTTTCTTCCCTGAAATTAGTGTGGAACAAGTGGATTTACACCACAGGTGCCTTTTTTGTCACCCACCACTTCTAATTACTCCTAATCTGCAGTTTCATAGATGCAGTTTGTTCGTAATGCATCAAGGAATGTTAAGATTCAAGGCTAAGAAATTAGTATTTTTCAAACTTAAAATGTTGAGTTAACTATTGCAATTCGACTAATGCATAAAATTCCTCAAACACCTAGATGGACCTAATTAGGATGTCGGTCGGAAAGCCTCCAACCGGTCGAAAGCTTTCCAACTGACATCCATGAGTTGACTTCCGAACACCATATTACAATCACTACGGTTGGAATTTAAACCAGCCGGTCAATCCAGCTGACTTCTGACTGGCTGAAGGAGCCCATCAGACGGTCGGAAGGGCCGCATAATCCAGTGAGGAAGGCATTTCCGCCTTTGTGATTATGATGGCACTTTCCGGGAGCAAGTCTATGACGGCCTTTCCGACATGGATTTGCTGTCTGAGAGTGCCTTTGGGGCCCCTAGCGGGGCCCCCTTCCACCCTGGCCATGCCTTTGGGGGTTTGTGGGACACCTACGGTGCCCCCTGTAAATCCCTGCAGCTTGTGACAGGCACCCTAAGGTGCCTGCCACAAGCTGCAGGGATTTACACAGACTCCCATTTCTTTATGGGAGCTTGTGCTATGACCGGTTTATGGCCACAGCACAAGCTCCCATTTTTGTAATGGGAGTATGGGACCGCACCATGTGCAGTCGCATTGTAATTGCGGTGTTGGAACCGCCGACCGGAGGTCAGTCGGTCGGTCGGTCCAGAGACAGCAACAGTGTCCGCCCGACATCGTAATCATGCCCTTAGTTGATAATCTACTTGTGCACCATGTGTATGTTGCAATAATGCGATCTAGAAGAGCCGCATTCATTTTTTGTTTTTTCCTTTCGTGTAATTAACAGGAATAGTTATGGTTCTGACCACAAGAATTAACTGTAGATGAATTAACCTGTGGCATCAAGCAGGTCATTGGCAGTGTCAAAGCACCTTCAAGTGTGGTTTACACATAAAAGTCAGAGTCACAAAGCTCAACTTGTAAAATCCGGAAATCTTCACCTGTAGGATCACTCCTACGTGAAGACAAGCTTTCTTTTATGCAAGGCACAAAGACTAGCTGATTTAATCCAATGCATAAAATACTGGCTTTCTTGGTAGAAAATGCTGAAAGAGAAAATATTTACCCTTTGGAAAGCCACTTTTTTAGGTCGAGCATTCAAGACCTCTTGTATATACTTTAGTATATACTTATATGTGTATGTACTTTGTGGGCTCTGGAGATCAGCCCTAGGATTTGTCTGCGTCCGCTTAGAGACTTTTTTTCTGTCCAACTGCTTCAATTTAACTGTCTTGAAAGAAAACGACCACTAGAGGTCAGTAAAATACCAGAATTGCTTTCTGCTTAGGGACTTTCTTTTTTAAATTTTTCTGGCAACTGCCTCTATTTAACTTTCTTGATAGAAAACGACCAGCAGAGGTCAGTAAATTACCAGAATCACTTTAGCATTCTCTAGATTCCAGTCCATAGAAATTGTCTTCCACAAGCACCCATAGACAATAATATTGTTTTCAAATCTTGTGTTTTCAGTGATATGACCACCAAAGGCCCTGATTTTATATTAAAAACAGAGCTTTGGACTATACCATTTCCTGATGAAAGGCAATATTTCTCCCTATGTGGTCCCATACCTGGCGTGTCACGCAGTTTGGTACTTACTTTCCCTCCATGTTAAAAACAGTAGAGGTTTCAGCACACAGGCTAATGTGCTGCATAGCAAAATACATATAAGGTCCCAAAGGCTAGACCGATTGCATTGCGAATGCTTGTTCTGAATCCTTCTTAAATAGCACTTACAGGTCTGGCAAGACCTTCTGAGGAGGAGTCTGCAGATACTTCCATTTTGAAAAACAATCTGCAAACCATGAGCACACATAAATCCCCGCTATTGCCATCATTTCAACTTTTCAAGCTGGAAATTTGGCATAATTATTAAGTGCCATTCTAGAGAGTAAATTTCACTAATCCTGATTCTGTAAATCACACTGTTTTAATACCCACAGTTTGAATATAGCGCCTGATTTAGAGTTTGGTGGACGAGTTACTCGGACTGCCTTATCACAAGTGTATTATATCCTATGGCACTTTTAATAAGGTGAACATGATATCCATCACATGTGTGATGGGGTAATCTGGCTTCCAAACTCTAAACCAGGTCCTTATAGGCAGGAACATTTCTGCTTCCTCGCCATAGCTGGAATTGAGGTGCACTTTGCTTAGTGTGTCCCATTTTCGATTGTAGAAGTGATAGGCATGGAAAGCGTATTCTTGGCCTGCATTAAAAAGCTAAATGTAATGGTATATAATAAGCAAAGTTTTTGCTTGTCAATTTGGGATGCTTTAAACATTTAGATAAGTTGTAGCTCATTATTTGATTGCAGTTTTCGTAAATATGGCAGTGAGAAAATACGGTTTTTGTGGACATAGTGAAAATTGGTTTGGTCAGGTTCCTTGTTCAGAAACTGGCATTTTTGGTTAGCATTTCAAAAACAAAGGAGATTAAGATTAAAAGAGCTTCAAATGATGGGCTACACAATGAGGCCCACAAAGTGAAAGAAAGACTCACCCTACTGCCACAAAATGCCAAAATACACGATTGCTGTGAGGATTCAGAGCTTCAGAAATGTTCCTCTTTATAATTGTACCATTTTTGAGCAAGAGGTGTGTATTTCCCTCGATCCTGATAGTTTACAGTGATTAAGTACATTTTCATGCAATTATCTATGTTCAAGGGAATTACAAATGTTAAGAAGATTACAGATTTCAAATAATTTAGTAATGGGGCAGTTGTGGATGTAAAACAGTGTTATCCCCGTGCACTCAAGTTATGATTGCGAGGTTTGAGAGTTCCTGTTGGCGCTACCTCTGTCACACGGAGTCCAACCGTGTCTTTGAATGTAGAGGATGTTGTGGAGAGTGTCACCTACCCACCAAACAAGTGCGCACTGTATTCAATGAAACACTAAGGTTTCTTCACATATCTTGATTTATTATTTTTTGAAAATCATTTCTCCATCGATTCAACTTCAAATATTATTGGATCAATTGCATGTTGCATACATAATCATCGTCTGATGAAAATAATTCATTGATAATTTTCAATGTTAAACATCCACCCAATGCATTTCGGGTCAATAAACTCTGACCCTTCTTCAGGGGTATAAAAGAAATAAAACAGGACCATTAAGTTCACTCTACAATTCAATCAACATGATATACAGTCTACTGAGACAAGATGTGCAGCCAAAACTAAAAGTAAATCGTGAACTCAAAAACTCAAAAATACAAACAGAATGAGTAGGTATAGATAATCAAAATGAGAAATCGACATTCAGTTGACTCTGGTTTTTTTTTAAAGATAAACACACTATAACGTGTTGCGGAGCAAACAAATTATAATTTCTAAGACCTGAAATATAGCTTTACGCACATTCGTGATCCGAATCTATATTCAAATACATCCCGCGTCTAGCCTGAAGTATAGCTTTACGCACAATCGTGATACGAATCTGTATTCAAAAACATCCAGCATATAAACTCGATGCAATTCTGTTATGAGCATCAGAAACAGTTTCGATAGAAACAACTTACGTGGGACCAATGGGTCTCAATTGCCGTAGGTTCACACTCTGTTAGCGGACTTCAGTTTACGCGCCCGTACAATGGCGGTTTAAAAAGTGAAAGGTCTTTAAACCACTGATATATTGTGGCAGTGGCCACATGATCACGGTGCAGTTCGTATAGGGGCGTGTCAGTAGAATAACCAATCCTATTCTTAATTCTGCGACGTCTGCCCCAGGTGATCGGGAGACGACGGCAGTGACTACGGATGCACTTTGTAGTGAACCTTGCTAAGTAAATAAAGATAATGTGTGTGAATTGCGAAAAAAACTCCCCAGAATATATACCAAACTGTGATCCGTTGATCAAGTTTGCGTTATTCGCGCTGTTGAATACCAATGGTTATGCACGAATTCAATGATAATGAACAAAACTAAAAGAGAAAATACATTAAAAGTAAAAATAAAAATAAAAGTAAAAATACATCAAATTAGAAACAAGGTAAATAGATAACACTAATACAGGGTTCGGAGGATTCCTTCAGCCAATGTGATAGTGTGTAACATGTTATAAAAAGCATGAATATTCAATACGATCATTTAGCCCAATCGGATGGGAACAGTTACATTTTTTGATCCAGAAATATTCTGTTCTTAACCTCTGTTTCATGGGATCCTGGTCTCGGCGTTGTGTGATCGACTCTAGTATCGTGAAGCGTAATTGGGATATTTGATGCCGAGCTTCAGTCCAATGACATGCCACAGTAGATTTAGGATTCTTCAAACGAAAATTACTCTTATGTTCTGTGATGCGGATTTTGACTTTCCGCTCGGTTTGTCCCACATATATTTTGCCACAAGGGCATTTGATGGCATAAATACAGTTGGCCGTATCACACGTACTAGTGTGATTTAGATCAATTTGATAACCTTTTGTAGGATGAGTGAACTTATTCCCTACAATAACATTACTGCAATGTGTGCAGTTTTGACATTGAAGCATTCCGCGCCATTTAGTGGTGATTCTTTTTGGAGTGTTCAATAGTTCTTTCAAATTTTTAGAACGTTGAAATGCAAATGTAATTTTTTCATCATATAGATCTTTCAACTCTGGTTCCATTTGAATTATTCTCCAATTTTTGTTGATAGCTCTTTTGATCTTTGACGATTCAGTAGAATATTTCAAGACACATACAGTCTTTTTCTTGTGGATGGGTATTCGTTCTTGTAATAAATCGTCCCGTGATTGCATTGTCACTTTTTCCAAAGATGTCTTAAGAACGCTTTCAGGATAACCTCTTTGGCGATATTTGGCAGTTTGCTCTTTAAGGGTTACTTGTAAATCTTTACTGTTAGATGTGATACGTTTTATTCTGATGTACTGAGATGTGTGTAAATGTTTTTTGAGCGACTCTGGGTGGAAATTCTGAAATAATAAACTGGAATTTTTGTCTGTCTTTTTGGTATACACTTGAGTGCTTATTTGGTTATGATCTAATGTTACTTTTACATCCAAAAATGCAATGGATTTTTCATCAATGGAATGTGTAAATTTTATTCGATCATTGTAAGTATTTAGCATGGAAATGTTGTTTTCAAGTTCTTGACGAGATCCTTTCCAAATTAAAAATAGATCATCAATGTATCTTTTGTACATAACTAATCCTTCAGTCCATATAGGATTCTCAAGAATGTAGTCAACCTCAAATTTGCTCAGGAAAATATTGGCATACGAGGGAGCCCCCCCTGAAGCCCAAATAAGAAATCAAGATATGTGAAGAAACCTTAGTGTTTCATTGAATACAGCGCGCACTTGTTTGGTGGGTAGGTGACACTCTCCACAACATCCTCTGCCGTTGTGGATGTGCAACATGGGTGCCTCCTACAACACTCAGCTCCCATAAAAATAAATTGAACATAGATTACAAATGCCCTGGTAGGGAAATGCCTGTTTTGCATGTTTTCCCCCCAATTTCTTGGACTGATACTGCTGTTTTCTTTACTTTGTTCACTGGGACCCTGTTAAGAAGGCCCCAGTGCATGTGTTCTGATCCCCTAAAACATGTTGAAATTGACTATAATCATATTGGTATATCTAACTTACTGGTAAATCTCTAGTATGTGGTACAAAGTGTACCCAAGGCCTGTAACTTAAATGTTACTATTGAATGGCAGCATGCATTGCAAAACATGTCTGCCAGCCTATAACTGTAGCCTGTCAGCCATCCTACAACCCCCTTTAGATGCGCATTTGCATGAGGTTTCAACTTTCACCCAGGAACTCAAAGACAGATTTAGCCTACACCTGGGCCTGCCACTGCCTTTGTCCCTCTAGTTATCCTGGCAGTAATACCAGTGGGAAAGGAGCTGCCCCAGGACACGTTTTGAGTGACCGTAGAGGAGAGGTTGCTCAATTCTATGGCCACACCCTGGGATGGATACATGAGCTCTGCACATGGAAAGAAAGGTTCTGCCATTCTGGTTTTAGATAGTGAGGAGCACTGTGACATTGCTTGCAGTGGGGCATCCAGGAGCTGCAAAAATGGATGGGGTTACTCCTCTGAACCTGTTTCCCATTTGGTTAGGGAGAGGTAAGGAATTACCCCACCCACAGACTAGTACCAGGCATAAATGTGGCACTCCTGGGCACCCAGTTTAGAATATGACTGTCTGTGGAAGAAGAAGAACTTCTCCTGAAATAGAGACCTGTGAGTAGACCTGAAGAGCTGAACCCGCTCTGGTATATAACCCAGACAAATACATGGACTCTAGGGTTCATTTGACTGACACAAAATCTGCAAGAAACCCACTTTTCTGAAAGAGCCAAGCTGACCAGTTTCAACTATATGTGCCTTGGGTCCTGCTGGTGACTGTAATCGCCATTACAGGTGCGCAGAAGTAACACTCAATAATTGATTGTCCAGTCTGTACTTTGCTTTATATAAGTAAGAGTACATTTATTAAACACACACACCACTTAATACTATGCACCAATTTACAAATATACATAAGCTGTTGGAATTACTTTGTGACATTGCATAACATCTCCAAACCTCCCGCAGGGGCGTGGGGTCTAGTACCACCACTCCCATGTATGCACATCATCTTGCCCCCTAATGCAGTGGGTTGACACAACCTGGGGCGAGGGCCTTGCCAACTGGCACCATCCCAGTGGCGACCCCCCCATCATCTCAACAAGCATTAAAAATAGGTACACCTGCCTTGGGGACACCTAACCCTGACTGAGCATCTCGTACTGACCCCACAGTATACACCTCTACATTTTAGTGGCTAACAGCCTGGGTTGTCCTTCCCCTAACGCAGCAGCAAGAAAACATGTTTGAGCACCACTTTAAATGAGGTACTTTTCATAGCTGATAACAGTTGGAATGCATTGCCATCACAGCCTCTAAAAGGCATCACAGGTAAAATCACAAGATTAAGCATTTACAGCCAGACACCCTAGCAGGAATGTCTGGCAACATAAACCCACTTTACTTATGACTCCACCTTACACAGGTCCTTCACATTACACATGTGACTTCCAGTCCCTCTCAAAGAAATAACATAGTTAAATGCATTTGTGGTGCAATTACACCTCTTCACCTCCAGGGGATGCCCTTCTCCAGACATCCCCAACTCATCCCTTCACACCTCGAGGCCGTTCCTAAGGCACCCCCCAGCTGCAGAACAAAAGTTCCAGCCATGGGGATCTTGATGACGCATGGCTAAGCCCTTGAGGGGTTATTCTTTGTAATTCCCCTGAGACTTAGGGAGGGACGTTCCATTTTTCATGCTGGGGGGAGACTGCGTGGCTCCTGCAGCTCCCCCTGTACCTTTCCAGGATATCAGTAGTGACCCCGTCCTCTTGGGGCCACCACAGTTCCATGCATCTTTGATGAGTGGCTCTCCTGCTGTGCCGGGAAGAGCCACGCTGCTGGGGATGGCGGCCCTGTGCTGCATTATCTCTACATGGGGGGCCAGGTTCCACCCGGAACCCTCCAGTGCCCGATGGGTTTCCCGTGGCTCAGGGAGCCCACCCCTGCTGCTCATCTCTGCTTCCTTTTTCTCCTCTTCGGGGTCCCAGACCCACCCGGGAACCCCGCATGACTCAATCGGTGGAGGGCAGCTCGGGAAGCCCACCCCCGGCTTCCCCCACTGGCTCCCTGCCTGGCCAGCACCCTCGCATGCTGCCGCGGGAGCCGGCACCGCAGTTCTGGTCTGCCCTGCTGAACCTCGGGGGATGCGAAGGCAGTTCCCCTGCCTTCCTTTACTTTGGGGCCCAGGGGTGGGGTTCTGAGCCCCTCCCCTCTTCACGGGGAGCGCCCCAGCATTCCCTGACTTGGACTCAGGGAATCGGGGCCCGGGGCATCTTCCCAGGGAGCGTGCCAGTGCTCCCCGGCTCCCGCTCTTCCTCGGGGGCCAGGGTGGGCTCCTGTCACGGTTTGCTCAGCTTCACGGGGAGCGCGACGGCGCTCCCCGACTTAGCTTCTCCTCAGCAGGGCCCGAAGTTGGCGTCCTGGGCCCCACAGGCATCTTCGCGGGGGCACGACAGCGCTCCCCACCACCCGTGGTCGCCGGGAGCCAGGTTGGGCTCCTGGCACCCCGGAAGGGCCCCTTCATGGGGAGCGCGACGGTGCTCCGTGTTGGGCTTTGCTTCGTGTTGGGGGCAGCCCCCAGGACCTGACCCACCCCGGGAGCACATTCAAGACTGGCTGCGGAGCCCCAGGCGCTTTGTCGTCGGTCTGGCCAGAGGTCAAAGGTCACCTACCTTCTGGGGGGGGCACATCTCAGCCCCCAGGGTACCGATCTGCACCATTTTCACCTCTTCTTGCTCTGGTGGCCAGCTCTCAACATCTGGAGCGCTTTCCTTTGCCCTTCGGTCTCCAAGAGGGGGATTCAGCAGGGAGCTATTCTCACTGGCTCTCTGCACCAGCCTTTCACTTGGCTCTCTTCATGGGCCTCTCTTCTTCTTGTGCAGAAGCCCAGGCTCCTGCTCACTGGTCCTGGGCTCTCCTCCTGGTGCTATTTAGGATCCTGGGACAGTCAGGGGGTTCCTCCTTCCAACTGCCCATGGCGCCAGGCTCTAGCACCAGTCTTCCTCAGCAGAACACACCCCAGAGAGAGCTCCTCTTCCTGTGCAAGACCTTTTAAAAGAATTTGGAGGGGACTGGCAGGAAGTCTCTTCTTGCCCTATCAGGCAGCGATACATCCCCTCCCTACCCATGCTCCCTCCTTCCTGCCCAGGCCTCTGGATTTGTTAAAAGAATGGCTGCGTCCAGGGGTCTCATGCCACATGGTCTCTGAGAGCCCCTTCCCCCCTCGCTGCCTTCTCTCCAGAGCAGCTTGGAGCCTGGCACCAGGTGACAGCTGCTGATGGATGAACCTGTAGCTCCACCTATCTTCTCTTCTTGGCCCTTGGAATGCTTGTTGTGCAGGGTTGGGCCTCTGACGCTACAGCTTGGGGAGGAAGGTCATCAATTCAGCTTGGCAAGGTCAGCCCCAGCCAGGCCCTGGTTATGAGCTGACTCAGAGAAATATAACATTTCTGGATGACCCAAAAGCAGTCCAAATATGACCATGGACTCTGCAGAATACTTCTTCTCACATAAGTTACAGTGGACTTTGGTGCGTGTCTGGAATTTTTAGGCCCTAGGGAAGTAAAATTAGCCCTTGTGCTCCACATCCTCATAAGAGAATAAGGGAATAAAAACAGTAAAGCACACTGACTTTCCCTCAAATAGTTTTTCCCATTACAGAAAGCCTATTCCATGTCACCACCCAGTCCTGCATAAGTCCTGTCACACCATTCAATTTGTAGCTGCTCATGGGCTGCGCATGCTAGGAATCTCCCATGCGCAGCCCTTATCCTTGTGCACATGCATGTACACACGTGCCTGCACGTAACCAACCCAGTGCTCCTTGCTCTGGCTGCAGCGCAGTGGCCTACTCGCGCCAGGTGGACACTGGTAAAATACACATGCGGTCCTTTTCATCATGAGTTCACTGTGGGTAAGTCCCAACTTATGAGGCTCTCCCACAGAAGAAGCTCAACACATAGGTGTTCAAAAAGCAAAAAATCCGGGCGGCTCAGATGGTCAGAACCACCTTCTAACAATGACTGTTAGCAGAAGTACTCCAGGGAAAATAGGCTAAGAGCTGTCAGCATTCTGGACTACTGGGTTGACACGTGTCATAAGCATGAGAATCAGAAAAGATCACAATGTAGGCTCTTGAAAAAATCAGAAAATAAAATGAGACTGGGCTGATCTGTGCATTCTAAAAATTAATGACTGCTGAGAAGCAACAGAGGAAGTAGCTGAGCGGAAACTGAAATCAAACCTTTTCTTTTGGGGCTGAAGAGGTTGCCAACTCAATTATTGTTGCACTTAGGACATCCAATGTTTTGTGAGCCGTCGCAGCTTCTCAATGGCAGATGACAGGTCATCCATTTTGTAAAGGCAGACATATTAGCACATTCACCACAACTTCCTGCCTGGATGCCGGCTTTGAAACAAGGATGAAAATAAATGATAAACCTTTAAATGAATCCCTTCGCCGGACACAGTCTATGACCAATATGTCAAGTAGGTGTCATGAGTACAAGGGATGTGGTTTCCCTAAACAGGTGCACACCATGCAAAGCAAGTGAAATTTCTCAGCGGAATTGACTGTGAGACAAAATTATATTACACTTGAGTAGTTTGGAACATATACACTCTTGCTACCCAGAGATATGCTTTCACAGCTGGGGATTCTTTGTTGAGCTGTTTGCTCCTCATGAATTCTATTCCTTCCATACTGATCTCTTGCCACTGCCCTTTGCTCATAGACCATGGGCAATCCCTGAAGCACTTATTACAGGGCTCTCAAGCTCCTGAAAAACACTGTGAAGTGGCCTAGCCTTGTGCTCGGAGCCAGTAAGATGTTGCTACATGAAGTCCTATTTATGCCGCAGTCCGGGTCCATCTTTTATTTCAGTAAAAAACTATTAAAAGTTTGCATAAAATTTACATTTCATCCAATGAAACAGTAAAGTGCATGCAATGACTATAATAAAAGTCAATTGGTGTCAACACAGACCATAATTCAGTGAAAACCAATAAATAACAGATTCAAATTATTAAAATTTCAAACCCACGTTTTCTCGTGCACATCTAACCCATAGTAGATATCTACTCAGACTGAAAATTATGTAAGGTGCTGTGTCACATTTTAGGGCTCTTACAGCCTCTTGATGCTTCCTAAAGCCCATTTGTTTGCAAAGTGAGAGAATCCATTTCTTTCTGATTTTACCATAGGCCATGCAAAAGAACAAAAAGTGTGCCCCAGTCACATTCAAAAGATGGGTCAGTCACCATTACTGCGAGACTGCACAAGGACCAAACTCTTTTGTGACTTTTTTTTCCCATTACATTATATTAGATTGCAAAAGGTAAGCAATAGGCATATAATTTCGTTTCAATCAGAAGTCATGTGTATAAAAAATATGTATGGCAATGGATAAAGTACCCTTTGCTGTGAATTATAAGGATATTGCAAGCCACTTAGGATGTCCATCACCATATAGATTAACGAGGCAGAAAGCTGAGTTTCTTTATAAGTTGTGAAACTCCTAGGTGACTTGCAGTAACCTTTTTATGTACATCAAATGGGATTATATTGCTTATAATACATGGTAGCACAACCATCCCTCCTATAAATCGTTTAAATCCTTGTTGTCTTGCTCTTTCAAGTAAACGATATAGGACAGTTAGAATGTTTGCAAGCTTAAAGAGCACTCTGCTATAGCTACAGCTAAATTAATTATGGTAAAATAAACAAAAATCCAATGATCTCCAAAGAGCAATTATTAAAAAAAATAAGGGGCATATTAACAAGGAACGGGGAAAATTAACGCTAAGGGCGCTTAGCGTTAATTTTTTTAACGCCCGATATCGCTGGATAATATCGCCTGGTTATCGCGTTATTAACAACGCTAACCGTCTAGGAGATAAAAAATCCAGCGATAGCGGCATTTTGGTAGGTTATCGCTGGTAATTCAGCGATAAAACTACAAGGATAGGAATATCCTTGTTGATAGCCCATGGTGGACTTAGCTATGTAATCCACCTCCCATTGGATTACATGGCTAACTCTGAAAATTAGCAGACGTAAAAAAGCAGCGCTAAACGTGGTTAGCGCTGCTTTTTTTGTCTCTAACAGGGTTAGCGTGAAGCTTGATAATAGACATTTCTCCTATTATTTTGCTCTGGAACTTAGAGATGCAAAGGGAAGCGTAGTGAAAAAGTTGAGGCCTGATTCAGCAACCGGCGTCGGCCCCGAAGGAGAAGCCTGTTGTTGATAGGGCGATATTTTTATCTCCGCTTCTTTGGCTTTTAAAGGCAAAAAAGCGGAGATAAAGCCCTTGTTAATATGCCCCTAAGTCCTTAACTCCATGTCCAACCTAGAAGTGAAATGGACACCAACCTCAATGAAGAACGAACAATATGAACAAGGCGCAAAGGCTTGGCAACTACTCATCTTATAAATTAAGCAAGACAGCCTCTAGAACCATTCCTTAAATCAGGAACAAAAACACACATCTGCTCACTAAACTTTTATACATAACCACAGAATACGAAGCCTTTTTTTCAATTCCATCTTCACATCTCGATCTACTGACATGTTACAACAAGAGAGGGAATTTCGGACAGATTCCACACAAGGACACTATTGCAAGCTTAACGAGTAAAAACTAAATCTGCATTGATTTGTATTGGGACTGCACTGAAAACATTTTTCAACTGATCTTTTTGGTGTATCTGTTAGGTATACCTTGAAAACTTCATGACTGATGGTCATATGGCCAGTTTTGCAATTCCTTATTTAAACCAGGCCCTGTCCTATCTATTAATCCCCTGTGAAGTATTGCCTAGTGCCAGGTGGCGCAGTGTACATTTGTGATTATGATTCTAATGTGTTTGTGACTAATACAAAGGCTATTTTTGATATAACCTTGTGCGGAGTTTCTTTTGTGGTGTGCCTAGTGTGTCGCTGCTGTGTGTGTGTGTTGCGCAGATGCTTTATACATTGCCTCTGGGATAAGCCTTACTGCTTGTGCCAAGCTAAAGAGGGGGTGAGCAGGGGTTATCTCCGGCGTGTTACTCCCTTGCCTTGACTAGAGTGGTGGTTTCTGCCTAGCTTAGGCGCTTGCCCTAGCCAACCAGAAATCCCATTTCTAATACAAAGTTTCATCACTTTATAATTTCTTACTTATTTTTAAGTAAGGAAGCAGGTGGAAATTACTGCTTACTGTTGAGTGTGGTCCATGTAGGAAGAAACAGTACTTTGAAACCACTCATTCAGTGAATTCCAGCTACGCAAAGGCTAGCAATCATCAAGAACGCTGGGGTTGCCTTAATTGAAATTGAGCAGACAGAGGATGCACTGCCCAGCAGTGCATTGACAGTAAACTATGATTCCCAGCAGACCACAAACTCTTGCTTGCCTAGAGAGACAGTAGCCATCTTGGATCTTTAGGTTTAACCTAGCTCGTGGTTCATGGAGTCCTTTGCTAGGCAATCGTATTACAATGTTGATGAAGCCCAGGCCTGCTACATGAATGTCGGATTTCAGTTGTCAAGGCCTTTTGCTTCCAGAAGTATTGTTCTGAGCGCATTTTGGATTGCAGAGAAGTATCCTGAAGATGTGTGCTATTGAAAATTAATTATTTAACTATTTCCTGAATAGTTATTTGAGCTCTTAAGACTAGGATCGATTATCTGAACTCTTAAGACTGATGGTGTATGCTCTATTAAAAATCCTTGGGAAGGAGCAAGAAGAATTATTAAGAGTAAAATTGAACATGTGCATATATTTGTGACTGTGATGTACAAAGTACTAGATTTCCAGCCTGTGTTTATATTGCTACTAGTAGGGAACAACGGGATATTAATGGAATTCATTATTTTGCAGTTCTACAGAAACTATGTAGAAACCATACTCATCTCCCAATATAGAATTTATAGTGACAAATCTTGGGGTAATTATTCAAACAAAGGGAGCGGTGCTAGTGGACATGCATTTTATCAAGGTACTACAGTTTACATGTGTTTAGTGTTCAGGAGTTTCCAGTTTCCTATCAAAGATGTACTGATGCCAAAATATTACTAAAGTATATCTTTCACAATTAAAGTTATACCTAGTTTTCTAAAGTACGTTTCTTAAAATATCTCTTTATCTTGTAGAGATCCACTAGTGTGATGAAGTCCTTGAAGTGATGAGGTTTTGTGAAGTTCTGTTTATATTTATTTACTATGTATTAAAAACTACAAAATGTTATCAATATTAATCGTTCAAAATAATTAGATTTTCAAATTAAAGTTACATTTATTTCTAAATGAAAAAGGTTATGCAAATATATTATCATAAAATAAAAATATATTGATAATTATATTGTATTATCAATTTTTTTACTTGTCATCAATTTTATATACATCATTTTTTAAATTATATAAACACTACTTCCTATGGGTTTCTATTTCATTTCCCTGCCTTGATTAATTTCTGTGGGAGGGAGTTGCAGTACCAGGGATTACCCATGTGTGATGCTGGGCATACATCAGGTCTGAGCTAGAGTACATGTCCTACTGCTTTGGGTCCTTCTCGGCTGTAGTAACTTCAGAAGTGTGGTTTGTGAATAATAAAGAGCTTACTCTTTTGTGGGTGGGTGTTTATCCATCCCTAAATCCCTCTTTAGCCATCTCATACCCCTCCTTCTTCCTCCCTAAATCCCCCCCCCCATTTTGTGGTAAATATTCCCCTATTTTCCAGCCAATCCCCCGTTCCATCCCACATTTGAAAGTAGTAAACTTACGTGTGTTTATCTCCCATAGAAAAGATAGGAGAGGTATTGGTGGAGATTTCCACTTGTAGGATTGTGAACTGTATTTTATAGTAAGCAGTACTACTTTACATACTACAAAATGCAGTCTGGGAATCAGGTCCAATATCTTAAGTTCCATTAAAAAAAAGTCTTAATTTCAATAAATTAAATGGCTTGTCAAAAATGTCCTTTCAAAAAATATCAAACTTGGCTCGCCCTGCTCAATGTCTTTTTTTAATCTAATTTTCACCTTTGTGTTAGTTTTAGGTACTTCTTGACAAGCAATCACACTGAAGAGATGGCCTCAGTTGTTGCAGAATTGATCCGGTAACTTTGCAGAAACAGGCTCCTAAGCTTCATTGGGTGCAATAGATGGTATTCCCTTCTGTGATTTTACCTTTTGTTCTTACTTCCAGGTCACCATGCAGTTCCCCTTTTTCTCGACGCAATGAATTTATGGATTAAGGAAAACATATATGTCTGCAAGCAGTTGTTTAAACCTGATCCTCAATAGAACTCCAACAGAGCTCCCACTCCTACAAACATCTGCATGGCAACCAAGGTTCCATGCACTGGGCATGACTTAAATGGTCTAGTCATGCCAAGCTGGCCACCACCATACACGGGATCAGTGGATCACACAGTAGTGAATACTTTTGGTGGTGATAAGGTAATGAATGCCCTGTGCATTTGCATACTTTATTGCAGTCTTTTGTTGTAGTATGCACTGTGCTTTATTCACCAATACGCCTATAATATACTTCTCTCTTTTGGCACATGGTGCTTTTCTTGGTGCACTAAACATATTTAATGCTGCTACTCACTAAATAATAATTACTCACACTCATTAAATGATGATTACTCACTTCTAGGCAAAGGTTGTGAGCACTATAAAGTTCACCTAAAATCATTCTATGGCCTAACGTGAAATCCCAACAGACATTTACTTAAATTACTTTAAGTAAACATGATTAATTTATTTTAAATTATGTTGATTAAATTCCCTTACATTAAACAAATGCAAATCTTCAATATTTTTCAGGCTTCTTTTAGTTTAAGGCTTGCTGCAGACATGAATGAATGAATGAATGAATACATATTTATATAGCGCATGGCTACCCATGGGCATCCCAGCGCTTAATGTGGCACCTAATAAACTAAGAGCAGATCACGGAAAAAGAAAAGTTTTAAGCTGTTTTCTGAAATTAAGATAATTAGATTCCAGACGTATATGATCGGGGAGCCGGTTCCAAAACTTGGCTGCATTGTTTGAAAACCGCCGACCTCCAGTTCGTGATCGCTTGATTAAGGGAACTGCGAGTAAACGTTTATCGTCGGATCTCAAAGACCTATTGAGGCGGTGGAGTTGCACCATAGAGTGAATCAATGGGGAACCTTTCCCCGAAATAGCTTTATGGGCAATGCACATTGCCTTGAATCTAATTCTTTCCTGGATGGGAAGCCAGTGCAAAATAGTAAGGGCTGATTTGGCTGAACTACGTTTGGGCATGTTCATTATAGGCGGGCTGCACAGTTCTGAACAATTTGCAGTCTCTTAGGGGTGCCCTGCGGTGCTCCCAGATAGACTGTATTCTCATAGTCCAGACAAGAGAGTATCAGTGCCTGAACTAATAATCGTCTAGTGACAAAAGGAAGAAGAGGGAGAATCTTCCTTATCATCCTAAGGAGTCAATAGCAATTGGCTGCGACTTTGCGAACTTGTTCTTTAAAGTCCAAATTGCAGTCAAGCCAGACTCCCAAACTCTTGATCTGTTTTTTGGAGCAGGTGGGGGGTCTAGGCAGCTGGGCCACAGAAAATCTATATTAGAGGGGGCAGAATAACCAAGGAGCATAAGTTCTGTCTTAGCTCCATTCAATTTTAAAAATGACTTGCCCATCCACGCAGAAATCTTCCCGAGACATAAGGTTAGACCAGAGTCCGATTTGTCCTCTGGCTGAGGGATACCGTGCTGACAGTACGGAGTTAACATGTTTCTCAGCTAATTTGCTGATTCCTGGCAACAGAGAGATGGGCTGATAATTAGCCCATTCCTCAGGGTCAAGATTAGTCTTTTTCAAAAGTGCTTTGACCCTTGCCTGTTTCCAGAGGGGAGGCACCAGTCCTCTTAGGAGAGAAGTGTTTATCACATCCCGAATAACCGGAGATACTATTTCAGTGACCTAATTTAAAATAGCCGGGGGGGCGGGGTCCTCTTCACTGATGCACAGTCATGCTGCCTTGCCCGATGCACGGATCTGCAACATGGTGCAGAGGTGAGTCTAGCATACCCTTACTTTACAAATTCATATACCTAGACAAGCTCAGAAGGGCCCAACACATTTTATGTCTGCTATTCACACACATGTAATATGCTGTCATTTGAAGAAATGAACACATTTTTCTTGTTTACACCTGGTTCATGCCTCAGTTGTTGATGGAATGCACGGTCTGGCTAACTTAGTAGACTGGACATTGGGTATTTGCATTGATTCACCCAAGTAATGCTCCAGTAAAGCCCCCTGGATGCAAAGTGATGCAAATTTGTGCAAAGTGGTTTTTGGCACTGGCAAATGGCCACGTTTCAAACCCAAAACACTTTTTGTGCTGAAAAGTAAATATCACACAAGACTTTGCATTTCTTTGCATTCGTTGTTTATAGCCTTAGTAAATGTGAGGCACAGAGTCACAAATTGTTCAAAAAATATCATTGGAAAGTCTTAATACAGTTCTGTTAATGTAACTAATCTCATCATGTTTTGACCATTATAACAGATTCATTGTACTTTGCAGTGCAAGATTTGCCCCACAGTTTCTGCAAATATGGCAGATAATTTAGCATTTTTGACATCCATTTAAAATAAAGTTCTAATGTCACTATGCTGGTGGTGAAAGTTTTCATTGGTAGAGCGCCATGTTTGTCCCATTTTATTTTATGTTCAGGAGTATTGAAAAAAGGTTGAGATTATGTCCAATGTATTGTGTGATGATGTGTGATTTTGGAGAGTACCAGTACTAGAATCTGGCATAGAAGAAAATGCTAATTTCTCCCACCATGGTCTGACCTTTAACCACCTTTGATTCATGAATCATGGCTTCCAGTCGTCCAGTTCTCATAGGAAGAGCTGAGGAGACAGAATGGAGCCTAGTCTGGTACCCTTTTTCATCTGGAAGGTATCTGATATGCACCTACCGCGGTTCACTGTTGCAGTTGAGATTTAGTATAGCCTACTGATTTCCTGAATGAATTTGGGTCTCAGTTCAGCTCTTTTTTAAAGTGTAAATGTGTATTGGCTTTCAACACAATCGTAGCCCTTCTTGGCATCTAAAGAAACTGCAAGGGCCATTTTATGTTTGAACTTCTCTTGCCATAGCAAAGGCATGAGGAGCCACAATAGATATCTTTAAGGCATCATTGGAA
The DNA here is from genome assembly GCF_964204655.1 of Triturus cristatus. Lineage (NCBI taxonomy): Eukaryota > Metazoa > Chordata > Amphibia > Caudata > Salamandridae > Triturus > Triturus cristatus. Next base: position 199,545,251 of record NC_140593.1, on the reverse strand, counting down.
TGAAACCTACTTGATTCTGGTGGGTCAACAGCAATATACATTTTTCTAGCCTTCTAGCTAGCATTTTCATCATTATCTTCAAGCCTGTATTTATAAGCGAGACTGGTCCGTAACCAGCATAAGTTTGCGCTATTGTGGACATGATATCTACAGAGCTTGGGTCGATGGTAGTTTATTTACTTGGACATGATATCTACAGAGCTTGGGTTCATGGTGGTTAATTTACTTGTTGGACATGATATCTACCGAGATTGGGTCGTTGGTGGCTGATTTACTGTGGGAATAGCCTTTGAATATAGTAATAGGTGCATTGGTTTGGTGCTCGACGTGTAAGGGTTGTTTATTCATTTAATCAACCAATATGCTCTTGCTCATACAATCACCAGTGAACTAATATGCTTCAAGTGGCAAATAGTCTTTTTTTTTACGTACTCAAGCTTAAATGTGGCTCATTTTCCAGAATTATTGTGCCATACATTGGCCTTAATTTATTTATTTGGTGGTTGATGTTGCTAATCCCTTTTTCTTTGTTTTCCAATTAATTTCTTCATGGGTTTCAATTGGAGTGTTTTCGAGATTCTGTATACAGGGATATGTTTACATGTAATGTTTGTACCCATGGATAAAGTGGGGCAAATGGATGTCGAAAATTGCAGAGGTGATGTCAGCAAAAAAGTTATCTTTCAGAATGATCAGACAATCAAATGTCTTTCAGGAGAGGAAGGCTGCAGGGTCGTCTTCTGTGCTGGCATATGCCTTCACCTTCTTGAACCTCCCTATAGGAGCCATGGCAGCTCAGTCCTCTTGAAGGTGGCTTTCATAGTTTCTGCCTGCAGATAACCAACATCAGCCCCTCTTGCACATGCTGCATGCATTCGAAGGGTAGCTCCGGAAGGCATCCCTTGATCTAAAAATCCTAATGCATGTGTTAATGCATACAAATTGGCAGAACAAACACAAAAGGTGATGTTTGTCACCCTAAGCCTGAGAGACATACAAGCATATATAAAACAAAACTGCAGTATGCCGTATGTATTAGGAGTCGCATGCCAATGATGACATCTACTGCTCTGAAGCAACGCTTTAGCATGTGGTTTTGCACTACATCCAAATGTGACCAAGCACTGCCTTATGCGAAATTAGCAAGTTAGGTACTCCTTCCAGTCCAAGTTTCAATGAGAGGAAAACTAGGCAGTAAAGGTTATTAAGTATGTAACCATGGGCTTCATTTAGGGGTCATAGCTGCGACCCCTGACTTGCCGTTTGCGACCCCTGGCACTGCCTTTAAAAACCCTGGCCTCGAAGGTGGCAAAATGGGTGCCTGGGACGCAGGGACAGCTCGTCTCAATGGGCGTCGGTTGCGGATCCACTTTCCTGTTTTTTTGTCAATGTATTTATTTCCTAAATAGTGAATAGTATGTCACTATTTGTGCAGTAAAAAATGGAGTACAATTAGCTGGAATAGGAACCTATCTGGCAGCTCAGGTAAGTACAAAATGATCTTAAATGTTAGTTGTGTGCATGCTTGCGGGTGAGAGTAAGTTTATGTGAGAGAGAGTGTGTGAATGTGTGTGGGTCAAGGTAAAGGGTAAATGGCGTATGCTGCCACTTTCGCTACCCCTGGCATTTTGGTGAATTGACGTCCGTGTGTATGACTCTTTGGTACACGTTACTTGAGTGAATATCACATGACATTCTGCTTTTCCCTTGATTGCACCACTGTTCATTTGAAGCTAGGATGTCAGCCAGAGCCAGTCATGCTATTTTAGCAGGTCTGGTTTAGCGTTAAAACATATGATGTTTCGCTGTCCCAACCCCTTTTGCCCCTATAAACAGGCAATGGTTGGGGTTGTCACTCCACAATGTAAAGCAATTTTCCGCTTAGCTCTGAACAAATTTGCAGCCAAAATATATTTCATGCCATAAAGTTGATTGGCTCTTCCATTTGCATAGTGAGGCCCCACTTTGCATCGCTCAATTTTCTACACTTACGAATAGTAAATTTTGACGTAATTTGGAAAAGAGCATTGTGAAGCAAAATGATTAAATTTGTGTCCCAGCAAAGTGTCATGGTCCTAATCCAATCAAAGAAACTCAGACCCTATGCCACCCGGTAGGGTAGTAAAAGAAAACATAATCAGGGTGTAGGGGGATGCTCACATCTCTGTGCCTCAGAGCTACTGCACCTGCTGCATATTGAAAGTTATGCCCCAAGATTAACTAATAAATAGCCACACACCCTATAAAATGACATTCTGACGACACCTTATTTAAAATGATGTTTTATAAGTGTTGGTAATGTCTTTATTATATTTTTATATTTTTCAATACATTTAGAGCGGGTTTTGTATTTATCTGGAGTAAACGAATGGCGCTTGCAGGACCGCCATAAATGGGTCTTTCGATTCTCTGTTAAAGTAACTGTCCTCACCACTGAGGACACGTGTGGCCTCTTTATCGCTGTCTGCTTCCGCAGAGCATTGGTTTAGGCCCCCAAAAGCCTCACTTTTGTTCAATTATCTGCAAACTTTCCTCTGACTCTCAGGAACTCTCAATTTCGTTTCTTAGTCGCAAGATAAATGAAAATGCCTATTGAAGTTTAAATGCCGGTTTTGTATTTCCACAGTAATATCGAAACGTGTGACGTATTCGCACATGTTCACCGCTGCAGATGTAAGTTTAAATGAAAATCAGACCAAATGGTGTGAGTTCAGCTTTCCACTAGGTGTTGGAATGCCTATAAAATATCAGATGCCTTTTTAGTTGTTTTTTAATACATTTACATCCTCTGCCTATTTGACATTTCACTGCATTTTTGGAAAAAGTTGACAGGATACCGAAGAAATGCGCACACATGCCTTCATGCCTTTGGCAGCTTCCTGGCTTCCATAAAACATCCACCTCTTCTTCCACAAGCGCACATTAGTTTCTTTCTGTTTCATCCAGAAAGGAAGCACAAAATATGTGCTTTTTCCAGCACATTTAATCTTTTCTCCAGAAGGCTATTCTAGTTGGAAACATTTTAGTATTGCCCTTAGGGGAATTTTTTTACTTCTTTTCATTATTTCAAAGTTGCTGACTTCTGAATGTTACATTTGCCTTTAAAGATACCTGCTGCTGAAAAGTACAGAAATATTTATTGGTGTCTGCGCTTGCCACGTTGCACATCTTGATTAATTCTCTGAAATCTTGAAGTCACCGGTCTGGTGTTTTGTGGCTGTGTGCTTGAGTCCTAAACACTAAACGAGCCACTTCAGATCTCAGAAGATTCGAAATGCAAAAACAATGAAGTGCTATTGGACATTATAGAACTGCTGAAACCTATAATGTGGCCAATAGGTCGATTTTCTAAAAAAAATTAAACGTCAGCAAACATCCTGCAAATATTTTGCTTTGTAATTGATCATGCAATCTTAAATATATTTAACAATAAGTGGACCAAGGATAACCTATAACATCTGGAATCAGAAAACGTTATAGGATTTCGAGAAACTCATGCCAGGACTTTAACATTAGTCCTTTAGATGTATAAACAGGTGCTCTTTTCAATGGCATAGTAAAGTATTAGAATCATATCAAGAAACATATTGGCATCAGCTGAGCATTGCGTTTGAGCCAACGTTATGCAAAAAATGTTAGGTTTGGTGGCCACGTAGTTGCGTCTCACTTGCACCACGCAACGGGTTGAATGGGCAGCACAATTACTAAGTGCGATTTATGAAGCCACGCAAAGCCACCTTGCATGGCCCGAGTGGCCTGATAACTCTGGAGTACCGTGATGTAGCACAAATCGCCGCATTGTGTTACTCTACCCTAAGGAGGCGTTCCACGGGGGGTGTTTGGGTGTTCCTACGCCAAACCCATGGAGTTTGACACATTGCGAGATTTACAATCACTAGTAGAACTAGGAATGTGCCAAAATGCTGCACCTTCCCAGGTGAGACATAAAGAGGAGAAATAACTTTATTTCTCCTAGTTTGTTCCACTTTCTATGTGTGCTGCAATCTGCAGCACACATAGAAAGAAGAAAATGCCTTAGTAGATATTCTTTGTGCAAGAAGTTGTACCTTCCTGTGCAAAAACAATCCTGCTTACAATGCAGGCAACCATTGGCGCTAGGCAGCACATTGTGCGCCAGCGCTGGGAAAAGACAGGAATGCGCCGTATAGTGTTAAATACGGTATATTCCTGCACTTTCCCTGTCACGCAGTCCAGCACAGCAATGTGGCTTGCTGTGCTGCATGACTTTTTGATAAGCAGGCCCCTGGGAATTTTAGGAATATCACCAGTGTTCTGTATTCCAACTATATTTTTGTGCATAAAACCTATCACTTCAGAAGGATGAGCCAGTCCTGCATCAAGCACCCCTGTGGTCTGTCCAATGTTCATTTGTAAATATACCAGTGCAGAGTCTCAAACATGGTTGCCGAGTACAAAGGCTACCAACTCTTGACTGCATCTCATGCCTTTTTGTTCCACTACCCTGCCAGATTTCCCTCTTCATCGCTCTTTTCCTGCCTATCTCTTTTTTCTCCTGCATTTCTCCTTAAGTTTCTCAGTCGTCTGATGATGAAAAGTAAGTTTTGGTTTTCCAAAATGAGTAGCGGTGCCCACCATCTGCAAACACCAAGACAAATTAAGCATTATATGTGCCGCAAGATGGAACATATAAAGAGTCAGTAGCATGCAGAACAGCTCTGGTAGATTAAACTGAAAGCATTTGAAGGTGTAGGAGTTTTATGTAAGGTTTGTGGCTTTATCATCTGGCTGCTGAAAAACAGATCTGGATCTGTTCTCCATTAACCTGAACCAGCACCCGTCATATCTGGGATTTGCTGCCTGTAGCACATGTGAGACGTTGTGTGGACAAATAGCTCATAACTGCGTATTTTTTAGGTCTGTCGTTAGCCAAGACTGTTTGTTTAAAAAAAAGTATGCATACATATGGACATATATAGAGGGGATTTGGGCCTTTGGTCTTCACTTATTGGTCTGTTCAGTTATCATTAACATTTTGCTTCCACCCACCTGAATATACAGCATGAGATACTAGGCAAGCCCACTTCTGTCATTAGCTTTCCTCGCTGTGAGAGTGCACATCCATATAAAAACGAGTCCACTTTAGTGCCAGCCTCGGTAGTCCAATCTGTGTTACTTTTTTCTTATTTGTCTTTTTGTTGCCACTGACCTCCTTGTCTATCTTTGCTTAAAATATTTATTTGAAGGTAACAATTTAAAAATCAGGGGAGCATATGTACAAGCCCCTGTCGCCACTGAAACGTCACTTTTTGTGACACATAAACAATCCTCCCCTGCACACAGACACCCTTGCACTCTGGTGCAAGGGTGCCTGCATTGGCACTAAGTTGTTAAGCTTAGCGCCATCGCAGGGGGAAACGCAAGACTACATCAAATTCTTGTAATTATGGTGCAACCTTGCGTTTCCAAAGTGGCGGAGCGTGTCGTTAAGCCAAGGAGGCTAACAACACGCTCAGCCACTTCATTGCACATATCCCCCAGAGCTCTTAAAATTAAGAATACTTTTATTTCCAGCAATGAAGGGCTGCACTGCGGGCTTTGACGAAACAGTAAACTTCGAACTCTTGGTCAATCTGTATGATTCTGTCACAGAAGTTATTTCAGAAGTTCATACACAGTAACGTTGCTTAATTTGTAAAGCAAAAAAAAAAAAAGAGTGCTGGTGTCCACAACTCCGCTCAGAAACCCACAGCCAGTGGAAATAAAAGTTGGTGTGCCAAGAACCATGGCTGAGGGGTCTTAAACCCACTTCATGCCTATTAATTCCTTACCCCTTTTACCTGTCTCATCCGGGTTACTGCGTTCTCCCTTTGTGACTGTTTCTATGTGCCCCCCCACCCCCTGTTTCTCTGGTTTTTGTGTTTTTCCCTCTCTTGTCTCTGCAAATGTCTGATGTAGAAATAAAAGTGCTGGTCCCAAAAAATGTATTGCTGGTCCCCACTACCGGCAACCACTAGCTCAAATAGGGCACTGCATGGCAAATAATGAAATTACTTTAACCAACTTTAACCAACTAAATACTAACAAAAGATGTGTTTGTTAACTTATCTGGTGTAAGCTGTCAGCCTGGTGAACTATTAATAACGAGGTTTTCCGCTCGATTCCAGCCACTGCATTTTTTTCATTCAGGACGTTACAGAGACTAGTAATAAAATACAATTTTACCAGAACAAACTGGATTCTTTCACTTGAAATGCTTCTTTACTCTTTATTTTATTATAACTCCTCATGGTAAAATAAAACTTGAGTTATTTGTGTTCCAAGTTGCTTCAAAAGATACCAACCTTGGTTCCCCTTATGCAGCAGAAATCCAGAGCCGTTTTGTGGCAGCAGTATGCCCATGACTCCATGAGGGTTTGCGTAACGTTAGTAATAGTATTTGTTTTTTAATGATATATATTTGGGACTATAGATCATCGGGCTGGATTTATTAACATTTTACGTCAGTAGCACTACTTTGTGGCGCATCTGTGATGCAAAATGCTAGTAATATTTACAAAGCCACGCAAGGGGCTAAGTGCGCAAAATCACTACGCCTTCAAGAGGTTGGCGTAACAAGGAGAAAAATCACAAGAAGAAACATCTTTTTTCTCCTTTTTTTCTCCTCATTATTTGCTCTTTCTATATGTGCTGCAATCTGAAGCACATTTATAAAGAGGAAAATGCCTCAAGAGATTGTATTTGTGCAGGAAGTTATTCCCTCCTGCACAAAAGCAATTCATCCTTGCAACCCAAGCACCATTGCACCATGGTCCAAGGATCCCTGCATTGGTGCCAGGCTGTCTGAAGTGCACCAGTGGAGAGCAGAAGTGCACCATTACTTAGTAGATATGGCACATCTCTATCCTTTCCCTTTCAAGCAACACAGCACAGCAACTTGCCTTTCTACACTGAGTTGCAAGAAAGGTTAGTGAATCTGACTCCATCATGTCTATATTGACTTAAAATATTTTCAAATATCAAAAAAGATCAGCAAATACGCTGAAGCTTTCATTTACAATGAAGAAAGACTTCATTGTAATTGTAGGCAAAACAATAAACATCACAGCACACCTTGCTTTGCAGACGATGTTTCTATCTCTTACATTATTCCAAATGGTCATCCACTGGAGTTAGTGCAAACCTTCATTACCTTCTAACAAAGCAGAATCTTTAGGTGTTTTGTCTGCCATAAGTGGCTAAGATGGTTATCTTTTAACTTGAACCAATGTAGTTTGAGCCCAGCCAAGGCACTTTCCCATCAGCAGTATTCAACACATTTCAAAAAACTGATTGGTGAAAATAATAAACCTTTTATTTACTGTAATGAGAGTGTAAATTAGGTGCAGATGTGCACAGTAAACATCACTTCAATCTATCTATGTACTTTACTGTTCCCTGATTTATTCCAAATGTTCATACATGGGAAATATTAAGGCTTTCAGTTACCTACAGCTATGTATATATAGAACTCCTTATCATACAGTGTCTGTGACCTAAGCATTTATGACACCCAGTTGTTATTTGCAGGGGTGTTTTTCAAGCATGGCAAGGACCATATATTTTCATACATTATCTTTGCAGATAGTGGGAATAAATACAATTTAATCCAAAACAAATTGGATTCTGACTGGTGGCGCTATGAGTGCTTTTCATTGCCTGAAACTCTCCATCTAAATTATTTTTGCTTTTCTTTCTGAAAGAAGATCCAACTTATTGCAGTTGTTGGTGTGCATGTTCTGCACTGCACGCATCTGCTGTAAAAGCACCAAATTCCAGCACTATATTCCAGCTATTCCTTCAGGTACAAGCACGCAAAGCACTTTGTTCCAATTCCATCATGAACCTGCATAGGTCTCTAAATGCACCTCATTTCTGAAATGCAGTACCTCTTGTTGTTCCATTTTGCACTAAATGCACCCTTCAATCCTTACACCACCTACTGCTTTGATGGTCTCGTGTTCAAGTAGGATCCCTTTATCCTGCCCTACAGCACCTACAATAACACCACAACCACCACTATCCTCACTATCACCAACCACACTCACTAATTCTAACGCTACCGCAATTACAAGCACAATCATCAACATCACTGGTATATGCACAGTAGTACAACCCCAAAATCACCACCAACATTACCCTCATCACCACTAATGCTACCGTCAGTCCTATACTCACCATCGCTACTACCACCATCACAACTACCACAATTACTTAGGCTATCATCGCCACCACGAACACATCACCATTTCCTCTAATGCCAAAATTACAATCCCTGCTACCTCCACAACCACTATCACAACTACTCTATTCACCATCACCACCACCATCTCCACTACTACCACCACCACCAGTACTTCCACCATCACCACTACCACCACCTCTAGTATGACCACTGCTATCACCATCATCACCACTGCTACCACCATCAACACCTCTAGCATAATAACCACTTCTACCACCATCACAATGTTCTCAAGTATGTGTGTGTGTATTACAAATTAAATGACTGGTGCTGTTTTGTATGCTTATAAAAAAGAGTAATGTGGACACATACGAATGACCCAGCAGATGCTACTGCCAGAACAGTAGACCTATTGGCTTTGCCAATGCTTATTTTAATTGTGAATGTGTGAGCAAGGTGGACCACAACATCTTGACAGAATGCCCACAATTCAGTGAATTCTAGATGGTGTTAAACTTTAATTGCATGAGGCACCTTTTCCCTGAGTTAAGGCCTATCAAAGGATATAAAAAATACTAGGAATATATTCAATTAAGTAAAAGGGCCCACTCAGTAGCTGGGTTCTAAATCAGTGGAATAAAAAAAAGGATTTCATTACAAAATTGAAAAGTAAGAATATACAAAATCAATGCCATGAAGCATCTCAGTAAGTAGGGCAATACAGAGTAATGCAAAATCAAAAGTTAGTTTAATTCCAAAGTGAGCAACAAAATCAGAAGAACAATTAAAAGCATGCCTGGTAGAACAAGAAAGTATCTACCTCACTCCCAAAATCAATATACATTATTAATAATATTTATTTTTTTGTTAAATAATTTTTTATTGAAGATAAAGACCACAGGAATACAAATATACTTAGTCAAAGTCGATGTGAATATAAGTATGCAAGTGTAGATAAATAGTAACTGTAGAATAGGTGAATTATGGAGAAAAGGTTACAACATGTTATAACACTTATACTAATGTTCCTGAACAATTACTATTAAAAAATACATAAGAAAAATAGGTATAACATATTGTACTGGTATACAAAGAACCTGTGTAAATACTATAGTGAATACAATACGTAAAAAGAAAAAGTGAATTTTTTATAAAAAAGAAATAAAGTAAAGGAATAAAGAGAAGGGAAGATAGAAAAAGAAGAAAGAAAAAAGGATAAGAGAAAGGAAAAGAGAAGAAAGAAAAAGGAGGAACTATGAAATATAGAGTAAGGAATGATAAAGATTAAGATTACAATGACAGAAAAATAGTAAAAGGTAGCCACAGTAGATCAGATTTAATTTGTAAATGGATTGAAGTCTGAGGTACTGAAGCAATTCTATGTTCATCACATATTAAATTCCACCAAAGTAAAAAGGATAATTTAGAGTTGTCTTTCCCGCAAGTTAATATAACTTTAAAAGCCACAGCAAGAAATAAATCAAATAAAATTGATTTGGAGGTAATTTGATCAAAATCAGGTGACATAGTACCTAAAAATACATTGTGAATATTAAATTGGATCTTATAAAAAAAAAATCAATATGCATTTTGACCATACAGCATTCCAAAAAGTATGTACCTTAGGACAATAGAACAGTAAATGTATTAAAGAGCCTTCAGCAGTAAGACACGACCAACAAGATGATGTGACAGAATGGTTGAACTTATGTAAAAGAAGGGGAGTAATAACAACTCTTTTATAAATAAAGTATAAGGATTGTGTGATATTTGCAGCGTTGGATGTCTTGAAGAGTTTCTGTCAAAACTTATCCCATTGAGCTACAGACAGTGTCTGAGATAGATCCTGTTCCCATTCTAGCTCAATATTTGATTTATTCTGTGTGCCAACAGGAGTAGATAAAGATTTATAGATAAAAGAGGCACTAGGAATAGTATCAGAAGCAACTTGATACAAGAGAGTATCAGGAGTAAAAGAAGTAGGAATTGGTTGAGAAAGGACATTCTGTACACATCCCAGTAGTATTGAAGCTAAAGTGTTATACTGCTGAATACAGGAATCAGGTAAGTGAAAAGTCTCTTGCAACTGGTGGAAAGATAAAATCACCTTATTAACAATCATTTGATTGACATAAAAAAGGCTCTTTTCTTTCCACTGTTTGTAATAGAATGATTTGTAACGAAATTTGATGTATTTATTAAACCATAGTGAGGAAGCTAGAAAAGATTGATAATTATCAACATTCTCAAAGTGTATGCAACAGAAATTGAGAATGTCATATATTCAATATCCCGTACTGAAAAATCTTTTAACAATGAGCATTCAACATTGACCCAGGAAGGTTTAGGTAAATCCTGATAATGTTTGGACAGAACATAGAATTGACGAATTAGAAAAGCATTATGGTATAATTTAAAATCAGGAAATCTTACACCCCCCTCGTTCTTAGGTCGTAGCAATTTGGACAGAGCAATACGTGCATGTTTGTTATTCCAAAGAAATTTAGTACATAACGAATTAATCTGAGTAAAATAGTATTTAGGGATTTTAAATGGTAACATAGACAATATATCTGGGGGACAATCATAATTTTAATTGTATCAAGTCTGCCCCACCACGATAAAAATAAAGGTGACCAAAGGTTTACCAAATTGGCAATTTTAAGTTTTAAGGCAGTAAAATTATGGTATAATGTATCACGAATGTTAGGGGAGAACCATGTGCCTAGATACTTAATTTTTTGAGGACACCATGTAAAGTTGGTCGAGTCAAACATATGCCTATAGCATGAAGGATTTAAGGGTAAAATCTCGGTCTTAGAGAAATTTAATTTGTAGCCTGAAACATTAGAGAATGATGAGATTTCCTGTAAAAAGGGGGGTAAGGAAGACACAGGATTGGACATATAAATAAGAACATCATCTGCATATGCAGACAGTTTAATTTGATGGGTTTTAGATCAAAACCAGTAATAAGAGGATTACTTCTAATGCGTTACAGAAAGGGTTCTAAGCATAACAAGAAAAGCAATGGGGAAAGGGGACAGCCCTGATGTGTATCTCTTTGGAGAGAAAAATATGGGGAAAAAAGACCATTAACAAAAATACATGCTTTTGGATTTTTATATAATAATTTAACATATGAAATAAACTTTGGACCAAAACCAAACCATTTTAGTGTGTGAATCATGAAATCCCAGTTAATTCGGTCGAAGGCTTTTTCTGCATCCAAAGATAGTGCAGCTAATGGAGAAGGATATTTTTTGCTAAGAGCAAGAATATTGGAAAACATTCTGGCATTATCAGAAACTAGACGTCCTTTAACGAAACCAACTTGATCTGGGTTAATTAGAAAGGGAATAACTTGCTCTAAACGAGAAGCCAAGATTTTTGCAAAAAGTTTACAATCCTAATTGATTAGTGATGTAGGATGAAACTTTTTGCAAAAGGAGGGGTCTTTATCTGGTCTTTAATAGGGGCTTCCAAAAAAGAGCCACAGGCTTTAGAATTGGATATAAAAGAATTTAAAAGTTCTAATAATTTAGGGGCAAAAATTGAGGAGAAGGCTAAAAATAATTCAACTGAAAAGCCATCAGGGCCAGGAGCCTTCGCTTTTTTCAAGGATTTAAGAGCATCAGTTAATTCTTGCAGAGAAATATCTTCTTCAAGTGGTTTGAAAATATCCGGGAAAGTTTTAGGTTTGGGAATATCTCGGAAAAAAGAAATAAAGTCTTCTTCAGAAGGCTTAGTAGTTTCTGTGTATATGAGATTGTAGTATGATTGAAATGTGGAAATAATATCAGAATCAGATGAGAGGAGTGCATTATTCGATTCTGAATGAATAGGGCCGATAGCTTTACGTTCTGATTTGATTATTAAATAATTCTCTAACATTATTCCTGCTTTGTTTTGGCCTCCGTGGTATTTTGATTGAATCTTAAGGAGGATGTTACACGCATCCGCAGTAACTATTTTATTCAGGGTGGATTTAGCTTTAATTAATTCTTGTAGTGAAGATGAGGATTTAGAAGAGTAGTAATTATGTTCTAAAGTTTTGAGAAGGGTTAGGGTCTCTTTATATTTAGCATTCATTAGCTTTTTTTTCTATGAAGAATAGGCAATAGTGAAGGCTCTAAAGGATGCTTTAAATGCATCCCAATTATTGTGTAAGGAGGTGTCTAAAGAATTATTAAATACAAAAAATTCCTTAATAAAGGAGGACGCTTCAGAAATGGAGGTACGATCTGATAAAAGGTGATTATTAAAATGCCATTGGCCTTGTTTGCAAGTGTTGATAGGTAAGTCAATAAAGGTAGAAACAGGAGCATGGTCCGAAATGAAAATAGACCCAATGTCAGACGACTGGAGACAAGGCAGCAACGATTTGGAAATTAAAATATAATCAATACGAGATCTAGTACGGTGTACAGGTGAAAAGAAAGTAAATTCTGAGGTATCTGGATTACACGTTTTCCATGTATTAAATAGGGGACGAGAAGAAATGGCTGATTGAAATTATTTATGGGTTTTATCTGGTTTAAATTTGCATTTGGATTCTCTGTCTGAAAACGGGTCTAACCAGTTATTAAAATCACCACCAACCACAATATTAGAATTGGAAACCAACATTAATTTCAACTTTATAGATTGCCAGAATTTCGGATCTGGTTTAACCGGCCCATAGATATTAAAGAAGGTAATTTGTCTTTTATTAATGATGACATCAACCATTTCCCAACGACCAAAGGGATCACAATCTGATGACACAATCTGTGCATTAGTAGATTTATGAAACAAAATAGCAACACCACCATGACCATCAATAGCAGGAGAAAAAACAATTTGATTTACCCATTGGCGTTTGAGTTGAAGAGATTCTTTATCATTACAATGGGTTTCCAGTAAAAAAGCAACCTGGGTGTTAAGTTTAGCTAAATGAGACAATACCTTTTGACGTTTGACAGGATGACCAAGACCACGAACATTCCACGAAACCACATTAACCATGACGTTGGATGAAGGGGTACATGAGTAAATTGGAACACGAAACTGCAAAATCAACAAGAAAAAAGATGGAAAGACATTGCTCAATATGTGATGAGGAAGACATATTATTGAAGGTAAAGCAGTTACAAAAAAAACAGGATTAAGAGTGAGATAGAGTGAATAGAAGAGTATAAAGGAGAAAAAGAGATAAAAGAAAAAGGAAACAGAAGAAAGAGACAGAAACAAGTAAACAGATCAAGGAGTAACATCCAGATCTGTAAAAAGAGAGAAGAAATCGAAAGAGGAGGAGCATAGTGACGCCAGAGGACACGGACCACAATATTAGGCATAAAGGAGGAGGGAGAAAAAGAACCTCATGAGTATTAGTAATATAAACAATCAGAAAAACAGTAAGTAAACAAATTTGTTGGAGTCAAATTAACAATCCTGAAATGAAGAGAAGTCAAGGATTAGTATCCATTCCATGTGATGGAAGACTATGAAGATAGAGTTTAAGTTTTTCCGGATCATGAAATGAACGTGATCGACCATCATGTGTAATTTTGCAGAGACACGGGTGGAGGATTCCATATTGGATGTTGAGATGTCTCATCTGAGGGCGTAAAGCAAGAAATTCTTTGCGACAGGCATTAGTTGTGTTGGAAATATCTTGAGATATGAAGAGATTATGATCCGACCAAATAAGACACCTTTTAAGTCTGACTGCTTTCAAAACATGCATCAGCTCCGTGAATTCGAGAAAGAGCATAATTATTCCACACGTCCTATTAGAGGCAGGGTTTAAACGTCCCAGACGATGTGCTCTTTGTATGTTGAGGGGACTTGTTGAAGCTGGTAGATCAAGGGTCTCTGGAAGGAACTTCTTTAAGAAGGATACCATGTCAGGATCTTCAATATTTTCCGGAAGACCATAAAGGCGTATGTTATTTCTACGATTACAATTTTCAAGGTCCTCAGTATGAAGTTTTAATTTATGAATTTCCTGTTCTAGTAATGGAATTTTTGTAGAGACATCCTGCAGATCACTAACACATTGTTCCAAATCTAAAACCTTACTTTCCATGACAATCCATCTTTCCTCAATCTGTTTCAGTTTTTCATTTGTAGTGGACATGAAGGGCTGAAGACCACAGACTTCATCCAGGATAGAGTCCAAAACAGGATTTTGAGAAGAATGGATAGGAGAAGGCGGGTCATTTTTAGACCGCTTTGGTTTTGTACCAGATATGGAGGATTTGGCAGTTTGAAGATCGGTAGACATTGTGCTTTGCAATAGGAATCACCAAAAAGTTGGAGTAAAAGTGAAGTAGAGCCAACAAATGTTGAAGATAGTCCAAAAATAACAAAGTCGTGGGAGCAGTTCTTTCAATATGAGATCAGGATATGAAAGTGGCACAAGTGAGCAAAAATAACAGATGTACGATATGAGGGGCTCCTCAGAAAATAAAGGAAATCACTGTTTGGTAAGAATGCTGCCCCATTGTCATAGTATATGTGGCAGGATCATAAAAAGAACTGCATAAAAACAAGGTAGAAATTACTCAGATGAGAGTGATGCCAAGGAATTATGAAAAGTGGAGATATGAAGCCTCCATCGTATCCACATTGGTAAAATATAATAAGGAGTGACACAAAATAACTGCTTGTCACTAAGAGCGGCAAAAAACGGAGCAATATAGAAAAACGCGAGCGCAGCGACCCAAAATGGTGGCCGCTCGCGACTCTGAGAAGAAAAAATTACCGCTTGCTGAAATATGCTAAAAAAATAAATAATATAAAACTGTCCCAAGAACGATGTCCAGACACACCGTATCTTCTGTATTACAGGACCGTCACTCTTCGCTTGGAAACTGTGGACATAATGCTCAAAAAGGAAGTCGGAGCCCCGAGACACAATGGAGCTCACATCGGGACCTTCAATTTTGTCAACGCGCAAGCCACGACTCAGAGTCTCAAAATGAAAATAAACTGTGCTTCACAGTAATCGCTCATCTTTCTTGGAATGCGAGATTTGTGGGTCAGAGAAATAATAGCAGTAGTAGCTGTTAAATTGGCATTGCCGAACATAAACAATGAAGCAACATTAAGTACAGCTCCATAGAAACTGTTCATGGCTCATTAGCGAGTAGGTCCAGACTTAACAACTCTCTTCAGGAATGTATCTGAAGAGCAGAAACGATGGTGGCATTTAATAAAGCGGCAAAACTCATCAGTGAAGAAAGACGCGAGCGCAGCGACCTAAAATGGTGGCCGCTCGCGTCTCTGAGAGGAAAAATTTGCCGCTGGCTGGAAGAGGCTTAAATATTGCATGAAAACATCCCAAAAGCGGTATCCAGACTCACCGCATCTTTGGTGACAGAAGACCGTCACTCGCCGCTGAAATAAATTGCATACGAGGCTCAAAAAAGAGGTCGGAGTCCCGCGGCGCAGCGGAGCTCACATCGGGTCCCCCATTTCCTACAGCGCAAACCACGCCCCCAAAATACATTATTTAAATTATGTAATTAACAGAACTACAAAATAATTGCAATATGACCTTAAATAGTACATTCATAGCAAATCAGAGCAGTCTCTAAAACATCATATTGCCTTAGCACCTAAGCATTATCCCTCTACATGAATAATTATTTTGCCCCATGTATTCTAATGCAATCAGGAGATGATGGAACAAACTTGATACATGAACAATGGCAACCCATTATGACTGTCTTACTAATTAATTGGGTACAGTGAGCTAACAGAAAGACCTTGGACTGTAGTTGCAGTTTGTGACAAAACTGAGGAAAGTTAATTGAAGACAGCATGAACAAAGAAAATCGAAATAAACAAATAATATGTTACTTCTCTACATGCTGTGGAAATGATAGGCAGTAAGATGTGTAGGAGGGAAAAAAGAATAGGAGTGATAAGGGTGACATCCATTATGGAACTTATGTCTGCTGGGCCCAATTTGAGGCCAATTGACAAGAGTCAGAAAAATACACCTCTACACATCATAGAAAGTTTGTTTTAAAACCAACAATACTACATCAGTGTGAAAATGTGCAATTGAGTGTGAAACCACATTTGGCACATTGCTAATACTGCACAAAACATAAATACACAAACATCTTTAACAGGTGCTACTCAAGTGTTCACACAAAGGAGTTAAAAAACAAAGTTAAGGCATGCTCTGGCCAAGAAGAGCAGGTGCTGACTAGCAGAAATAAATTATTTTGCAATCTCGTCTGTGATGACCCCACCCAAATAAAGGTGTGTCTTGGTCCGAATATGCCCACCCACACTGTGGCCTGGCCTTAGATGTGATGAAGCCCGATTTTAAAAATCATCATACACGACACATTTATGGATTGAAGACACGAAAAGCTAAAAGTGCACTTTGCACATGTTAGACACAGTGACACATGAGAATTAGAAAAATGTAGCAGGAGCACCGAAAAAGCATGCTTTAAAATGTAAGATGAAGAAAACATACATACTAAGTGATAATAATACATATAACTGAGTTGCCCTAATAAGAGTTTCTTATGAAAATGTTGTTTATTAACGTTTACGGATAAAACCGCGCTGTTGATAAAGTGGCCTGGTTTTTCGAATGCTTTTTGTTAGAATGCATCATTTAGAAAAGTTGGCGCAAAAATATGTGGATACTAGGTACAGTCTTGACATTTTGCATAGTAATACTAGAGATCTTATAGTTTATAAAAAGTGGAAATCTGATTTTGTAGTATGAACTTGGAACTTGGAAAATTACACTCATATAAATGTTGAGAAAAATCGTGAAAGTAGGGTATTTCTAGCCTTAGCTATTTCCATGTAATAATCTTTGGCAATAGTTCTACATATTCTCTATTTGAATTATTTTTATAAGACTTCGTTTTGATAATGATTTAGAGTTTATTTTATTCAAAATGTGTTATGTCATTAAATGCCTTTTCTCCAATGCTGACCATTCCCCCGACCCAATACAATGGACCATTTACAAATAGTGAAATGTTGCTTAATTGGTTCTGTACATGTATAAACCCAGACATTTCTAAAGGTTTCTTCAATGTTCACAGTGAAATATTCCTGTGGGAACAGGATTTCACCTGTTGCTACAGATGGATACTTTGCATTTTTCACTTATATTTGGACTTTCAAATCTTTTGTTTCACATGACCAGCACATGAATGAATCTCACTGTTGCAAGTGTCCTAGGTGACTATGTGAATTTGAGCATACAGCAGTCTTCCAATGGTGGTGTGATGCTACATCACTGAAATTTGCTAGAGACTTTAGAAAAGAAGAAACTCCTAAGGAGGGGTCTCACCATACTTTTTCTTATCCCCTGTGAGAGGATGCTATGCTGATTGAATTTTGATGATTACTAGGACATTTTTCCTTACTTTGGAAAGCCTTGCTGATACTGCAGTTGGTATTTGATGGACTGAAACCTTCTTGCCAAACCATTTTCATTTTGAATGTCCTTTACGTGTTTATGCTAATGCATTCGCACTTAATGGACTTTAAATATGAACCCTTTCACTATCCTTGTAGATTGTGAGCTGTTAGACAAACAATCTATCCATCTGCATTAGTGGTAGTGGGATTCTGCAACTCTGTAAACTGATTCTGATAATAACCATCCAATAAAGCCTTGCCTAAATGTTTCATGCTTTAATGCAAGCTGTGAAATTCTTAACAAAAATTCTCAAAAGACTGCTAATAGCTATACAGTTTGGTTCTTTAATATAATAACCTAATTATTCTAATACCTGCCTTAGTCTATTATTGAGACTTGTTAGCTCTTCTGTTTAAACTGTGCTATTTTCCACATCTTTTAGATGTGATGTAGGGCGAATCAGCGAGTCGTCTCAGAACATCAAGTATTGCTTCTTTTGCTCTGTGTTGCTATTAAAGAGATTTTGGTCTGCATAATTCTTGCTTGCCTTAACTTCTTCAGGAGGTTGGATTCTCACCATTGCTATTCTTTAATTCTACAGCAAGGTTTCAAGAGTTGTCTACATAGATCTAATCTCAATTTTGTGTGTTTGCTGTGAATTAATGGTCCTCATTGGACAGCAAACGTGGTGTTTTGACCACCCTAATTTTCACCCCTCCTGTCAGCAGAGAAAGATTAATCAGAGGATCATCGCCTGTATTGTAAAAGGGAATGCTGCAGATTGTCTAATTGCAAAGGGCCCGATATGGTTGGAGTAGTCTGTAATAAAATGTTCTATGCTTGTGCTGCAACAGATGCATTCCTACACAAGCCTAATTTTTAGGAGCCTGCAAACTGGTCCGTTTTTACCCATAACAAAAATTACACACCAACCAGCTGCACAGTGCTGGTTGTCCAAACGAGTACCTACCTATGTTCCTTGGGAAAATGCTGCCTGTCCACTAGTAGACCCTGCTTCTTACAATTACTGGAACAAAAATGATATGCAGTCAAGAATTCCTGTTTCTTTATCCACCATTTCCTGTGGAACCATGACAATCTAATAAGAAATTCCGGTGGCAGGTTTCACCCCCTACAGTCTCAATTATGCATTGCATAATCATGAGAATATCATGAGAAAATAGGAAAGCTCCACTTGCTCTATAAAGGTTGAAATTTCTGCCATGGTCCGCGGTCTATTTGTCAGGTCAGTGGAAGACAAGAGCAGGACTGCTCTTCCCACATGTTGCTCAGCTTGAGCCACTAACAGGCATTCATGCAAGTTCATTCCGTGCTGGGACTATTCCCAATTTGGTTAAGGCTTCATGCTGAATTGTGCATAAAATCAAGGTGAGAGTCTTTGCAGTGGGCTCTGTTTGCGCTACTTTAGTGTCCGGCAAAGTAGGATTAATATCAGTGATGGAGTGTTTATACCAAGTACACATTCATGAAAATGAATATGCCTTTAGCGAAGACAAATGTAGGGGCTGGGGAACGGAGGCAGTTTGTCTATCTTGATAACATTATAGCTAGATTTCACTCAATACATCCCTCATTCAATGTTTAATGAGTTGGTTGTGTATAGTAGGTGAAAAAGACTGAATTGCAAATGATTGTAAACAAGTGTAGACTTGTCGGTAGCCATACATATTTCTAACCCGGCAACGGGGTACTAATATGAAGTAATCAATAACAAGATTTACATGTTTTGGAGATGCAAACATGGAAAGCCAGTGTGAGGTATGTGCTAGTGGAGTATGGTGCCTCCATACAGACTCGTCTTCAGAACCCCACGACACGAGCACATGACCCAGCACCTACGAGACCTCCACTGGCTTCCCATCGAGAAGATAGTAGCCTTTAAGCTACTCACCCCCGCCTACAAATCCCTCCACAACATCGGACCCAAATACCTCCACGAAAGAGTCTCCTTCCACGTACCCAAAAGGAACCTCCTCTCTGCCGACCTTGCCCTGGCAGAGACCCCACACATCCACAGAACCAGAGCAGGTGGAAGAGCCTTCTCCTATGTTACAGAAAAGACCTGGAACAGCTCCCAGTCAACATCAGACGCTCCCCACTCTGCACACCTTCAGGAAGAGCCTCTAGACCTAGCTCTTCGACTGATCCAGAGCTGCACCCCCCCAGTGCCTTGAGACCCTCACAGGTGAGTAGCGCACTTTATAAACCCCTGATTGATTGATTGATTGATTGATTGATTGATTGATTGATCCATTGATTGCTTGATCGATGGCAATTACTGTCTATTTTATGTGCACCATGCACGTATTGAGACAATATAGTAGGCACCCTAGGAAACTCTCCGTACAGACTAGGGCTGAGGCGCAAGGTCCTATCACACACAATCTGAGTAATATGTATTTGTTTATCACAGTTGGGATTTTTGGTGAGCTAACTACGGGGCAGTATGGCAAATCTCAGCATGTGAGGGCTAGACACAGTTATGAGATATGTTTTATCAATATATAAGTATTGTTCTCAAACATGAGTATTAGGCCCGCCCATGAAGTCAATAGAGTTTTCATAATCTACTCCTTTAGGTGTTGTGCCAGATGGCATGCTTTGTCTTAAAGTGAACCAATGAAATTAAAGTGTGGGTCAAAACGTCAACACTGGAGGAGGGATTATTCAATATACATTGGATTTAATTCGGAATTAGTACTTGTACTGAACTGGGCATCATAAATGTGTTTATTTCTATTGTATATATGTATCATATTTCATTGATCTCATCACTGCAGCCATGAGCACTGCGCCGTCTGCACTTTTTTAATTTATGAAACACCTATTGAAAGAATACATATTTTAATCATTGTTCATATCAAATGCTTGAGTGGACCCTTGTATCTTAACTTCACGGGTGCTTAAGAATTATACCCATGGAACCATTGTACTTTATTTTATGCTATACCCAGGTTTTGATTACGTGCATAAAGGGTTTGGTCCTGTATATCTTTCTATGAATATTGCTGGTAGCATGTGGCTTTGCACCCTCCTCTCTACACTTCCAAGCATTAGCCATAATTCAGTCAGATGAGTCAGTTGAAAAAAATTTATGGAGATTGCATGAATGACTAGCATTTATTACCTATCAATTAGCCATATAAAATAGTGTATTTGGTATGGTACCCAACTCCAAAATATTGTTTGATCATAATCATCATCATAATCACTTTATTTTAATCGTCAAAATCATAAAAGTTGAACAAAAATAAAATACATAGACATTTAAAAAAGACAATAAGATCATTGTTTAGCTTGGGCAAAAGGTGCTCTCATACAAATACTTCTAAGTTCACTGGGGCTCCTTCAAAACCGTAATTCAAGACAACAAAACATACATTACATAAATCCATTCAGATAAAGAATCTCATTCTTTGAAAAACGTTGTTTAAAAAGGTACTAAATGAATTAAAAAAAACTATTCTTCTATCAGCCTTGAAAGAATTCACTTTTCTCTATCTCCCTTCCCCTGATGCTGATAATTTCTTGAAAAACATTTGCTTTAGCTAAACGCAAAAATTGCGAAATGAGAAACAGCAAAAAGCCACATTCGACATTAAGCCAAAGTTAGTTCAGGAGGACAGTTTACCACGGCTTGACCCAAAGGGTCTCTGTTTTTTATGATCTCTAGGGTATTTTGAAACCGTAGACCACAGGACCAGCTTTGTTAAGTACTTGGGGGAAATGGCTGCCCACTGCCTTGATTGCATCATCTAATCCATAGGCAGAACAAAATGTGACCACGGAGTAGACCACCACTCTTGAGGTGACAACAGTAAGCATCCTAATGGCCTCCATATGCCGCCTGGTACCCAAGTTCCTACATAATGGATCTATCCAGTTTGCTCTTTGGGTACGATACACTGGATAGAAAAATTGAATATGGGTTAGGGATTCTGGCGCCCCAGCTCAAGCTGGGCACAGATCACCCCCAGAGGAGTCCGAAGGCCACTTGCTACAAAACCGTTTAGTTGGAAGAGACTTCTATCCGAATTGGACATACAATTTACATGCAAGATAAGGACTAATCTCATTAATTTTGGGATCATAATATTAGGTTTCTTTTAGGCCTGCTTTAGATGTAGCACGCATCTCTACGGGGGAAAACAAAAATGTCTCCAAATCCAGTTTTCCCCAAAGTGCTCTACCCAGGTTAGCCACAGAATATTTCTTACAAATGTCAGAGGTATTAGATCTCTAAGGCCCACCGGGTATGGATTAAGGGCTGGTGAGGTCCAGGTACGATACTAGAAGGTCAGAATTATTGTGTGATATACCCCTTTAAGCCAAATCCAAGCACACTGGTATCATTGATGTGCTAGCTGGAAGTCCCAGAAGGGATCCAAGGAACTCATTTTCGACCATTGACAAGATCTTGGTATTCACAAACCACCACATTTCTGAGCCATTCAAAGCAGCCCCTAGGGCCTTTATAATTTTTATCTCAAAAGCCTGTGCCACCCTCTTGGATATTGTCCGTTAATGGATCTTGGCTATGCTGACTGTGTGGTGGGCTAGCAGAGAGTGTTTCTTTTTGATTTGGGGGACGTAGCTTAATTTTGGCGTTAGTCTTACTCCTAGTTAATCAAAAGATGACACCTAGTCAATTGAGTTATTTCCCACATACATCCCACTCTTATGTTTGTTATGGATCGCAGAGTGGAATAACATAAATTTGGTCTTTGAGCAATTGAGTTCTTGCCCTTCGTTGACACGGAAGTCATTGAAAACATTTAGCGCCTGTTTTAGTCCCCCAGGTTTGATCATAATATTGTGGTGAAAGTGAGATAGAATATCGAGGGTTAGATATCATTTTTGTCTTTGTAAATAGCATTGATGCTAAAGATAAATATCATTGTATAATGTATATATGCTATTATTTGGTTATTTTTTTTGTAATGTTTCTGTACAAATATATGTTAAATTATTGTATATAATTGCAAATGGTTTTCAATTCTGATTTTTTGGGTGTTTGGGTTGTTAGGAGATGGGGAGGATGGTGCTTTACTAAAAATATTTTAATGCATAAATTGTGTTTACTAAAGTTCTAAAATATAAATACATATTTTTACTTAATTAAACTATTTTATTTTCAGCTTTTGAAGGATTTGGGGATTGAGTGGTTAGTGATTATTTTAATGATATATTAATTGACATGAGGATATGTTTTTTTTTCCTCATTTTTCATTGTTTTAAAATTTGTTGACGTTTTACATTTTGGAGCAAAATATCATATATGATGTTAATTTTAGTATAAAATAACAATTTGAGGAGAAATTAATTTAAAATGTAATAATAAATCCACATAGTTAAATTAGTCCAATGTATAATAATTTAAAGAATGTGCCATGTTTGACAGCATAGTAAATGGAATAGGTTTAATGTATTATTAATTTCATAGAACATTAACTATTTTGAATTAAGACAAGGAATCAGAATACCTCATCTAATATTAATAATTTTCAGATTGATAGGCAGGATTTTCAATGGTGATTCAACCACCCCCAAATACATGCACTCGCCCCAAAATACTTGGTACTTGGGTTGAAATACTAAATTTGACCCCTACAAATATGTGCACTTTCCAGTTTCCACACAATTAGTAGAAAGTGAGTTAGAATAGTATATCTCACCCCTTGCCCCCTCCCCAAATATGTGCACTTCTTCCAATGTTTGTGGAACTGGGGTTAAAATAGTACATCTGACCCTTTCAAATACATGCACTTTCTCCAGTGTTAGTAGGGCTGGAGGCATCTGGTATGCCAAATATATGTGCTTCCTCATTGTTAGTAAGACTGCGGTTTATTTTGTAAAATTGATAGCCCCAAAACTATGCGCTTTCGCAATATTAGTAAGACTTTTATTTGCAAATGTAATCATAGCCAAATTTGCAGAATACAGACAACCTGAAGTGTAAGTTCCAGTGTTAAAATCAATGTATTTTATCTCATGCACTTTTGGCAATCTATATTGGAATTTCAAAGTGATTCACACAATGAACAAAACAAGATGTGCACAAAGTGCAATGCAAATCAACAAACTTGCTGAAGGAGATACTTGCCTTTGAACTTCATGGGTCAATACTTGGATGGGCATGGAATGAGCTGGGGAGGCAGATGATAGCCTCACATTGCTGCGGCAGGATCCTAAAACATTGGATTTATTAATGGAAAGGGGTTTTGGAAACATGTTGTACCAAAAAGCACATCCACTCATTGGAATCAAATTATGCTGCTTCAAATGTGGTGGGTATGCTAAAGAGGAATCTGGCCTGGTGATTGTTCTCATTATACACCATAGTGGATGAGGTTTGTCCAACATTCTTTGAGTGTTCATCACTACTGTGATGCATACAGCTTCTATATTCTGTAGACTGTCCATTCAAGCTCTATTACAGAGCACTGTTTGTTCCAGCTGGATTACAGAACTCTTATGTGAGATGAAATTGTCCTTGCTGCTGTCACACATTCCTCATTTGCTTAGTAATGCATCCCCTAGTAACATAGTTATTTAAGAAGAGTGTGCCTAATCCTAGTATCATGGAGCTGCATTTGAGAATGATGTGCTCAGATTACCCCTAATTCAGTTTGCACCTAACTACCAAGTGTCACTCAAATTGCCATTTGTTACCTGAATGACTGCCCCAAAGGTTTGTCAACAACACCTGCCTGTCCTCCGTCACACCCACATCTTAGTATGGCATTGGTAAAAAGAAACAAGTTTGTTGTCCACCACAATAACATCAATATAGAGGGGTTTCATCAGGTCACACTAGCAACGTTTATGTATAACTAATTTCTACGCAGAAGTATTACAACACACATCACTGGTCATGTGATGGACCTATCTCTGACATAATTCTGAGGCATCTCAAACATATCAGGACCAGTAGTCATAGTCAGATTCTAAATTTGCATCAAATGCCCCACCAGGTGTATTTTCCCCAGGGAAAGTAGGACAGAGTTAATGATAGGCATATGCTCATACTGTGAACCTGCACAAGGGAGTTTGGAGGATACCGTTTTCCTGTCTTGGTGAAAAGCACATTCATTAGATGGACATAAGCTATGGGGAAAATGTTTGTGACTAGATTTTTCAGGTCACAAAATCTGTGGATGGGCTGAGAATTAGCAGGCCATGAAACCCATATACCCATGTGTAGGGGATACTGCGGCCACAAAAGAAGCTATGCAGTCAGAGGCAGCCAAAGGAGGACAGCAAATGGGCATAGAAATCTAATATCAACAAGAAATACTATCAGACCGTGAATGAGGCTAGTAGTTTTCAGCATCTAGGACTGGTTGTGCAATGTTTACTGCAACAATGTGGAGAATAAGCCTGATGCACAGACACAAAGGTTTATTTAAGCACACAATGGCTTGAGGGCATGGTCAGGCATGAGACCAAGATGGCCTCACGGCTTTGAAGCTGAGGAGTCATTGCTCGCTTATGCAGGTGGGCAGATGCGAGGCCACATTGACTAAGTATTTGGCCGAAGTGGCCATGGTGTGACTTGAACCTGCACAACAAGAATTCTTGTCTGTCTGATTGCCGGGTCTGGTGGCTCAGTGGACTAATGCATCCATTGCAGGGGCCTGTGTTCGACCGCATGGTCACAGGATCAAATCCTGGTGGGTCCAGTCTTTCATCCATCTGAGGTTGATAAAATGAGTACCATTGAGTTGGGTAACAATGAACATCTGTTATTCAGTGCCAAGAGACCTCTGAGTTAACGTGTGTTTTACAAATACTTATGTTATGTTATATTATCACCAGCAGAGAAATATTACAAGCTATTGAGGCACTCAGCGAATCTAAAGCCCTATGTTTGGATGGTTTTACAGGGAACTTTTACAAAGCATTTTAGCCCGCACCTCCTGGAGGTTTATGCTGAATCCCTCAAAGCGAGTGCCCTTCCTCCTACCCTATGTTCGGCCATCATTACCTTGCTGCTTAAGCCGGATAAACATGCTCACCGGTTCACCTCCTAAAGACCTCTATAGCTCCTGAACCATGGCAGTAAAATAATGGCTAAGGAATTGACTACTCGCCTCTCTCTACCAATGTAAAGTATAATCTCTCCCATGTAATCTGATTTTGTCCCACATCGTTCCACCTCAAACAATCTTCACACTATTTTTGCTGTAATGAACCAGTTTTCGCCCATTGTCCCCACTGTTGTCACCCTGCTAGATGCTGGAAGAGCATCATTCCTGCACGTAACACTGATCAAACTGGGATTACCTAACAATTTTAGGGACCTCATTACTGTGCTTTACCAGAAATCCCACAAGACGACCCACCTGCCCTAAATGTAAAATGTCCCCTGTGATTGCACCCTATTTGGCAAGATTTTTTCCATGGTATCCCTGATTATTGACCATGAACTTGATTCTGACCCCTTGCTGGCCCTGTTGGGCTATATTAATCCTCTGCCCCCAGACCGGCGATGCTTTACTGCCATTGCACTATTATTAGCTAAACGACAAGTGGCTATTTTTTGGGCCAGCGGCAGGTCCACAACTGTTGCCGCATGGCCTAGGGATATGGTGTATTGTGACCAACCAGTCAGCTTTATGCGTCACTACAACCCCCAGCGTCCTTTCCATGGGCTATCTGGCAGCCTCTCAGAGACTACCTCTTAACGTTGGACTCTGATGAGGAGCACGAGACCACACACTCATTTGTTCCCCCCTGATCTGCACTTCTGATTACATATGGTTTCTTTACGGCATGTACTACATGAGACAGTTGTATTGTTTGCTATCCCTTAGTGTCTTTATTACAATGCTTCTGTTCTTCTGACTCTGCTCTCTTTTGGTATGGACTCTTTCTCTTTTTTATGCCCATTTTTTTGGGATCGTTCATACGAGGAATGTTGTTTCAAACTATGTAGCTTGTTTGGATTATTTCTACATAACTGATAAATAAACACAATGACTTCATCCTTAGTGCCCTGTGTATTGCCAGTGTTTCCTGGTGGTCAAGCTTTTCTTGGGATGCTAGTGCCCACGTCTTTCAGAGTTTGTCTTTTTCACCTGTAGAAGGAAGTGGGGAAGTATGAGTGGGTGTCATTCCTGATGCCTTTCCTATGTTTTTGTGTATAAAGCACACAATTTCTGAATTTGGACTAGAACTCTACTGGAATCCAGGATGGCAGCATTATGACAGGGAAATGACGGACATTGGAGCAATTCAGCGTGTGGCGGATGCTTTTTGTAAAAGACTTTTATCTGCCCCTTGTGCTTGCTCGACCCTTATTTGCCACACCGAACTGGGCTTACCTTTTATTTGTGATTCAATTAAGATGGCCCCTCTTCTGTCGTAGCACTCAATATGGAAAAGGTATAGTGTCCGAATCAACCAATCAGTGCTAAGGGAATCCTAAAAATGGATTATGCACTCAGAAACCCGTGGTTGAGTTATGTAGTGTCTACTCTGGCATTGTTGGGACTGCATGATCTGTATAAAAAACCCACTGTTCTGCACTAGTTTTCCAAAGCTTAGGTTAAAAGAAATTTTCCTGGCAAAAACATGAAATGACTGAGTGGGTGCGAATAAAGACAAAAGCACAGTAATTTATACCAGACACTACCACCTGCAAATCCAGGTGCATTTTCTTATTTGCCCTTTGTTCAAAACCAACAGCACTGATTTGTTTTGATACGCTTTGGTCTAAATTTGATCCCTCATATGATTGGTTTCTCTGAAAACACTTATGCACTGAATCAATTGTCGCCCTGTACTTGTGACGGAAAATCTATCCAGTCTAATATGCATTTTTTATTCTTTTGCGCTTTGAATAGCCAGGAGAGAAAGAAGTATATTATGCCCCTTTTACGTAAACAAGCTTTTAGATAGTGTTTTCCAGTTTTATATTTTATTCAGCAATTGGCAGATCCTTGTGTATGTAATACTATTGCAATTTTAAAACGTCGCCAAGTTTTTTAGCCGTTGCAACCGTGGGAAGGGCAGTTTCTTCTTCATAATCTTTGTTATTATATCAAGATTGTAAAGGCTGGTTTATAATGACAATTTTTAGCGGAGATGTGGGGCATTGATTATCTTTTTAGTCCTGTCTTTCTCTAGGCATAATTATTTAGATTTATACGATCCAGAAGGAGAGAATAAATGTAGATTGTTTTGGGATTATCAACTATTATTATTTGACGTGACAGTTAAGTGTATTTATTGTACTCTTGTGTTTTAATTAATACAAATAAATTTTGTATGACTGACTGACAGAAACCCAAGAACAATTTGAAATATTCGGTGAAGAATAGTTATAACATATAAACTATATGTTAAGGTCAATTTGTCCTTTTCAGATGTCGTAGAAAACACGCCATCTGTGTGTATTCTTGATGGTAAGATATGTGCATTCGGATAGCGCTTGTGATGATAAACAAGGCACTCTTTTTGTATAAACCCATTCTGCTCTTGTATCTAATATAGTGTTT
Organism: Triturus cristatus; assembly: GCF_964204655.1. Lineage (NCBI taxonomy): Eukaryota > Metazoa > Chordata > Amphibia > Caudata > Salamandridae > Triturus > Triturus cristatus. The sequence goes on along the minus strand of NC_140593.1, from coordinate 199,517,134 downwards.
GGGGAAAGGTGACTTGGAATCCCACCAGCAGTTAAAGTGCTCCTGCTATTTGCCTTATCCCCTTTGCATAAAAATGGCTATGAAAAGCTAAGGGTGTCTCCTATTATGTTCTTGATGGACTCAGTGATGTAGTACTGCAGTGTACATATCAATCGTAGGTGATACTGCATGGCATATCTCACAGCTTTGAAGATTGGGAAGGTGATGAAGCATAGCAAGTTGGGGATGATGTGAATATTGAGTTTGAGGTTTTGCAGACATTCCTAGTGGGAACAGTTCTGCACTCTTGCACATTGCATGTAGTATATTTTCTGGTGGGTTGCACTCCTTTTATTGAGGTCCTGCCTGAGTGCTTAAGATAACTGGATACAAATGTCAAGGAGGTAGAGCTGTTCTCACAGGCTCTCATCTGTGTAGTAAAATGCATACCCCTATGTGGAAGCACTTGGATGTGTTATGGTAATTTAATTTTATCTGTGTTTAGGGCAATACCACTCTCTAGAATAATACCGTCCACTGTTTGCAAAAGTTTCTTCTACCTTATGTTGGCTTGCCTGTAAACAATGTTCATAACAAAAACTATACACATACACACATTTACATGTTAGCTATTCTCTTTCCATTGTGAATCAGTGGTGTTTGTCTTTTCGCTGCTGGACTTATGAGTTCGTGGAATTTAGTTATTTGAATTGTGATGAGATTTCTATGGGGATAAAAGGTGAACATGGTCTTGTCTTTAGCTAAGAACTATAAACACTGCTTTCTCCTTAGACCGCATCAATTCTAATCTTTCATAAGGCACTTTTATGTAGTGTAAATGTGTGGGTACCAGTTTCTTGCTTTACTCGGTTATAAAGTTTATAAACTTGAACATTAATAAGGAAATGTGGTAGGATGGACATTTTCCTTTAAGAAGGTACAAGTTGAAAATAATTGACATACTGCCAGCATCTTTCATTGGTCATGATTACTTCTCAACATGCATTGACGCCTACTGCATTTTCTCTGCTATCATGTTACACCTTGAATACAAATATTTATTTATACTGTGGACTAAAATCTAAAGAAAGTTTATGCTTGGGTGATGGTGTATACGCAGACAAGACCTATGCTAAAACAAACACAAGAAAGTGTTGTTTCAGATCGAGACATGAAGCCCACTTGAAAACCTCTTAACCAAGAAATATAAACTCAAGACAGGACAACTTCAAGCAGAACACAACCAGGTGCCACAGAACTAACACCATCAATCTCAACTTTTTTAGGCATTGGTCGGACTACAGGATGCCCATCAGATCCAAGTGTTTCAAAAAAACACGCAGAGGAAAAAGACAAAGAAAGGATTCGCAAGAATCTAAGGTGCCAAAACAAAGTTTAGTTATAAATATCTCTTCATTTGCACTAACAACACGCCAGCTAGCAGTACTAAACAAAGGTACTTCATTCGTTCCAACCTACAACACTAACCTTTTGGAAACCAAAACAGCATTGTTCAAATTTATGAGATTTTTCTAATTACGACCCTTTTTTGGAAATGTAATTCCACTTAAGCATGAAACAGAAGAATTAGACTTTTATGAGTTTAACCCAAAGAGTACATTTGTGCCACCAGTTTCTCATAAAATTTTGGACACCTTTGAGATGGTGATAAAAAAGGATTTAGGTTCTGTGAACTTCCATTGCACCAGACATATACATTTCTCAAAAAGGGAATACAGGATCTTGAATGCTTTATCTCACCTGACTGCATGCTGCCCGATTAATCGCCGGTGAACCGCCAGTATTATCTGAATGAGGATACGTACCTCTTGAAGTGAGACTTAAAGAGCATTGCTTCCATGTGATCAAAAGCCACCCGACTTTTTGATTTGGTTGCAGCTTCAAAACAACTACTGAAAATTGTCAGTATTATTTAATCGAGGATACGCACGTTGTACGAGTGAAATTTACATATCACTCTACTTCTATACAATCAAAATTCCATCCGTTTTTTCGATTTGGATACAATTCTCTAAGAAATAAGTAAGCTCCGAATGAAGATATACACATTTGTAAGCGTGATTTATACACCACTTCGTTTCCGGAACTACACAATTGGTGACTTCTCTACTCACCAAAGTTCCTTAAAATAAGGGGTCAACTTTTAATCGACTTGTCCTGAAGATGGTCTTATGAATGGATATCTAAAAGACCGAAACGTCAACTGTCACACTGTTTTCTACATAACTATTGACTATTATTATGAAAAAGTGTTTGATTTAGTTTACGTGAAGGAACAATTGATTATACCACTTCCTTCCAATATTTGTATAACTGTCTACTTTCAGTACCCTTTACATTATTGACTGAGATAAATTTGCTGTTTATTACACACCCGTTGCTTCTTCTTGATTGATTTTCTGTGTATTTTGTTTTCTTTATTTATGCTGATTTGATTCGCATTTATATGACTAATGCATAAGATATAATCTGTAATACATGAATGCTGAATGAATTCAATTCTATAGGTATATAATTATCCTAGATCGAACAATTGAGAACTATACAATTGAGTATCTAAACTAATCCCTTGAAGGCATCCTTTTACCAGTTCATCTAATTTTACCCAAGCCCTCAAGGGTATATTGGGTTGTCCATTTTCTGTATCACTTATCTCACAACACTCAGCTGGTGTTCCGGCCAGCAGATGGGTGCGGTGCCTTGGTTATCACAGAAAATAGTTATTACAACACTAAAGTACAAGAATGTGTACTGGCTGGATCAACATATATACTTTTGAACAAAGATATTATTTTAGAAATATCGGATACACTATCAAACATTTTGAACAAAGCATTAGAGATGGATTGGATAACTTCCACAACATGGTCTTTCTTTACCACTAAACACCCATGAACAACCTGACTATATATACTTCCTAAAACCCACAAAAGCATCTTAGATACACCACTCCAACCTATTGTATTTGGGTGTGATTCTTTGTTTGAACCACTCAGGAAGTATGTAGATTACTTTTAACAACCATTTGATCCAAGTTGGAGGTCATATATTCAAGAAACCACAGATTTATTACAGCATCTTGAGAACCTTCCTTCTGAAGACAGCAACCAGTGGTTACTGTGCACTATCGATGTGACCTATTTCTATGCCTCCATTCCTTCACCAGAGGGTGTAGAAGCAGTTGAATGGACATTACTCCAACAGTCTGAAGTCCGAGCCAACAAAGTGTTTCTACTTGAAATTCTACAATTTTGCTTACAACACAGCTATTTCAATTGGGATGGAAAGTTCCATCTCCAATAAAGCAGAACTTCTATGGGATTTGCAGGGGCCCCAGCATGTGCAAACACATTTATGGCTAAATTTTAACATGATCATATAGTCTCAGACTCAGCTTGGTATGAGGATCTTATTTTGTACTGTTGATTCATCAATGACATATTTTTTATTTAGAACAATACCAGGAGTAATCTTTTGAACAAAATAGCTTCCTTAAATACCAACAACATGAGGATACAATTTACTTTCAACATCAGTGATACAAATATAGCATTTTTGTAGACGTTTGGGTGGACAAGTCAACATTTAAGATCAACACCAGTGTACACCAAAAAAACCACAGACTGCACTAATGATTTACTACATCAGAGTTTTCACCCGCCTAAATTGATTATTAATTTACTGTATTCTCAGATGCTCAGATCAAAAAGAATATCTTCCACTCCAGAAGCATTTTCAGCGTCTCTTGAGCAACAAATACAGAAATTCATGGCAAGAGGGTACCCACTGGAAATATTAGAAGCTACAGAAAAGAGAGTGGAGACAGTCAGTCGGAAAGACCTATTGACAAAGAAACCTAAAGCTTCACAAGAGCAGTTTGTTTTTGTTTAAAAGATTTCAACAAAATCAGTCACCATCCAGAAAATCACCAATAAAAGATGGGACCTCCTACAGAGTGAACCAGAGTTCAGTGGTTTGTTCAGACACAAACCTCTGTTGGCTTATACAAGGAAGAAGAACATAAAATAATTTCTGACAACATCTAAGGAAATGAGACGGAACCAAAAAATGTTTGAATGGCATTCACTGTAATCATGTAATAACTAGCAAAACCAGCACACACCCTAGATCTAGTGAACTAGTGAAGTTTAGACATTTTATGGATTGAAATGTATCTAACCTCATCTATTGCATTAAATGTCCCTGCGGGCTGATGTATAATGACAAAACAGAATGAAAGATCAAAACCAGAATTACTGAACACAAAAGCATAATTCTTAATAAGAATATTAACTCCAATGTAGTTGTTCACTGGCTAGAATTTAGACACAACATTGCCCAATTGATATTTTTAATCTTGGAAACAATAACAGTAAGTCCTGGTAAGGACAATTCTAAATTACTATGACAGAGAGAAATCTTTTGGATTAAAAATATATTACAATGACCCTAATGGCTAGAAATAATAAAATGTGCACATTACTTGTTTTTTATGAATGTACCACTTTGATATTAATAGAGCTACTGGGTAGCAGTTGATTATTGGTCATGCGGCTGTTCAACATGCTAACTGGACAGTGTCAATATTACGTTTTAGGTATGTGAGATTTAAACATGAATATATTTTGAAATGACATTGTAAATGCTATTTGGTTTTTTAACGGTTGACTGAGATTTGGAGAACTAGGGTTTCAAGAAACACACATTAACTTTCATACGCATTTGTTCATATTCATATACGCAATTTGTAGGGGATTGGTTTCTTTAGCACTTGGGTCACCTAAAGTAGGGGGAATTAATACATTCATGCATAGGTTTTGAGAGGTGTTTTTAGTTGAAGGATACACAAACAAATCTGCATGTTTGCATTTTGCTAATGACACTTAGCATCGAAGTTCTTTCGTGGCACACTGACGTACAGTGAGTGCAACGTTTCAGTTTTGTTTACACTAGATAAATACATCATTTTTATAAGTACAGCTCGGGCTTATAACACTGAATCGTATCCAGTAGATCATTTGGCTATTTACAGTGAAAGATGGCAACCTTATTGGTCGGTGAATGATTGCGTACGGGTTAGTCAATTTTCTATACCGAATGCGGAAGACTCTGGTTGAACGTCATCTTTCTAGGAGGTTTAAGGAACAGGAGTGACCAATTCATACACTTCTAAATGTACGTACAGAGAACAAACATACTTGGGATATTGAGGTACATTTATTTTGTTTATTGAGAGATTTCGCATTCACGCATCAAGATCTATTTATGGTAGACGAGTTGAGTTGAAATGGTCTGTTCTTATTTTCTCATTTTTAGTTAAGTTCAGAGGTTTCTTTACGACTTGTTGATCGTTCCACATCATTGGGTTTCAAAAGTCTTATTTTCAGGTATGCACATACAGGCATCATGTATTGCTACAGTACAGTTAGAAGCAAGAGCCCTTCCTTACAGTTCTTTATGATTGTTAGCATTTCCATCTGGTGTACTTTGGATTCAAGTTAAATCTAATGTGAATAGTCATGCCCCATGAGTACTTGTTTCCTTTGAGCAATCATTAATCACTGACCGGCACCAATTTTTTATTAACTGAGCACGGTGGGAATCCCTCGGATTGTTTTCTTTTCAATATAGGCATGAAGCCAAGTACTAGGTTTTTAACAGGGAAACTATTTTTCTTCAAAAGGTATAGCACGTTCTCCACGTTTTCTTCATTTTTGACATACCTTACCGAGTTTACTCTTTAGAGCTTGGATGTTTCATCCATCGTTGAGCATCACTATGTAACTCTGATTGTTTTAGACAAAGACAGTGAACGTTTATGAAGTCAAGTCAAGAATTCTTTATTTCGGCCGATATGACCATAAAAGCACAAGTATAAAATACGTCACAATTCATACATATAAATTCCCAAAGGTAAAGTGCATGTGCAATATAATATCAAAGTATTTCAATTACAAGTTATAAAATGTAATAAATACATTAAAATAGACATTAGTGCCATTTAAGGTTTAAAAAGGATGTGGTTGATACCAATATAAAATCACAGAAAGGTGATGGAGTGATCAAATTAAGCAGAGCCTCATTTCAAATTAGCTTGGCGCGCACACCACATGGAGAATAGGTATCGGGAGACAGAATACACAATGGGCATACTAGTGTCATATTTTTAAATCCTATAGGCCTCCGCACAGTGATTTGTTCCAAGGTTTCTGCATATCTGTACTAGCCATCGGCGTCTAGCCTTCTTGTATGTCGGACAAAAAAACAGTACATGTTGAACTGTCTCTTTAATGTGGTTGCAAGCCGGACAACCCCTCCAGAAGGCCTTAACCAGCTTCTCGGCATACATGGGAGATAGGGGCCTTAGGATTAATATTGGAAAGACCTACACTATGTGCTCCTCGAACAAGGTAATTATTACCTGTAATATTCACTTAGAAAAATCAAAGATAGGCTTAATCGATACCTTTTCCTATTTAGGAATTGTTTTTAACAAGAGGGGTACCTGGAGATCAGCGATCACGACTAGGAATTTAGCATTTTCACGGGCTGTTGGCGCTCTGAAGCAATTCGCAAATAAGCTAGGGGGTAGGCCAGTACGCATCCTGATTGACATATAAGGCGAAATGTGTATCGACGGCTGTGTACGGAGCTGGTATAATGGGGGTTGCAGATTGCCATGAAATTCAAATAAAGGAAAATGGTTTTCTCTGCTACCTGCTCGCTGTTCCCCGCTCCACCTCTTCCTATGTTTGTCACAAAGAACTAGCCTTGTCTTTTATCTCGGATCTAATTAAAATCAGTCCTATCTTGTTGTGGCATAAGTTCTGGACTACAGCAGAAACTGCTCTTAATAGGGCGATTATTGCTGATTGTATCAAACTTGAAGGCTCTAAAAAGATCCAGTGGCTCTCTTATGTTTAGGAATTTTTTAAGAATATCGGACGCCTTGAATTTTATGATTCCCCCGAGACAATGTCTTCGATCTCCAGACAGGCTCTGAAAGAAGTTTGCCTTGCCTAGCTGGAAGATCGACGCTGGTGCCTCGAGGGAAAAAAGGCCTCTGTTGTTTATCATCAATTCCTGCTGCAAAATCCTGGGCTACCGCTTTATTTGTCACCTGATCAGACAAGTTATAGCAGAATGCTCTTAGCTCGTTTGAGAACTGGTAGTTTTTTCAGGATGTTAACTTTTCCTACCCAAAATGATTGGTCATCGCAATTAACAACTTGTCCGTGTGATGATTCTTCCACCCAATCAATTGTTCTGTAGATTTTACGAGTGGGGGCGGAAAAGATATTTACTACCTCTCCTTAAACTTTGGAACCTGAGACAATGCAGACCAGCATTATTTAAATTATTGACCTTATCTGATGAAATGACTATTACCGCTGTGTCTAGGTACCTGAAATATGTGATTAGATGCAGATCCACCATGGTTTGATTGAAATCCTCATGAGTTTGTATGACTGTTGTTCTATCCTTGCACCCTTGGAGCAAGGGGTTTTGGTATTTACGAACTATGTATTGTATATAGATTTTTAAACATTAATTGTTACTGTTTTACTGGTTGTAATTACTCTATCTGCTTTTATGATTTTAATGTAAAATCGAATAGAGCTATCTTTGATTGATTGACATTTGGTTGTTAGATCGGCCATATTTTCTATGAAGTACATGAAATAACAAAATCTTGATGTGTAAACCTAAAACAGTGAACAAATGAGAGCCATTTCAAAAATTGAAACATTAAAAACATTGATTATTACGATAAGTTGAACTGGTTATAACAAAGTTAACAATAATGTAAGAATTGTTGATAAATTCAATTGCTGTGCACTCAGGTTGCAAGTGGTCTAAGGGAAGGATGAGGGCATGGGGAGTGAAGGGGGCAGGGCTTTGGCATTGGGGGAGGGTTTGGGGAGGGAGGATACGGCTCCAGAGGGAGCTAGGGGAGGCATTAAGGGGTAAAAAGGCCAGACAAGGTACTTTGAAATTGAGAGAATAGATGGAAATTGGAGAAGTATTCAATATAGATGGTTTTTTTAACAGTTTGATATGGATAAAATGTGGATCTGCTCAGTAAATGTGGGAGGGTTGAACGGCAAAATGAAAAGGGTCAAGGTATATGAGATTTTCGTTTTTTGAACCCAGAGATTATCTGTTTGCAGGACACCCATGTCACATGGAGTAACAAAGATGTTCTTCAGATAAGAGGCTATGAGCTGGTGGTCTGCTCTTCACAAATGACAACGATAAGGGGAGTTGCTATATTTATTAGATATCATGTTGGCACTGTTAAACTACAATGGCAGATAAATAGGGAAGATGGGTGATCGCTACATTAAGTACGCGGCTTACGATTGCGACTATCCAAGGTTCAAACCAAGGCGATTCTAAAATCTGGGAGGATCTCGAGGTTGAGCTTGCCTCTTAGCCTACTCCATTAATATTATGTAGGGATTTTAACATCCACCTTGGGATCTCTTCAGATGCTGGGCTACACTTTCATGCTTTAAATCCACAGGTCTATCGGGCATTAAATACTCTTAAGGACAGCCACGGACTGTCAGATGTTTGTGCATTTAAAAATACTACAGACCCTGGATGTACTTATTTCTCACACCCTCATCAAAAATATGTGCGCTTTGATTATTTTATGATCCCTACTAGGATACTTGATGAGGTGGAGATAACTAAATTGTCCCAAATTTTCTCAGACCACAACCCTCTACTACTGGAAATAACACGACAGAAAATAGAGGGGAAACAATGTTGCTGGTCTACCAGAAAACTTCTGGTAGATGAGGAATTTAGGTGCCATATTAAAAAGTGGGTAAGAAAATTTCTTGATATAAATCGCTATAGCCCCAAATGTATTATAGTGTGGGACACCTTTAAAGCTGGTTTGAAGGGGGAAGTGGTAAGCTATGTTGGCCTGCAGCGTAAGGTGCGTAGAAATGAGGTCAATTCCCTAATGACACGGCTGGCACAATTGGAGGTAGAGCACACTAAATTGATCTGTCAGACGTGGGGCAGGAGATATCAAGCGAGGTTATGGTCAAAATGGCCACTGATAAATCAGAAATAAATAGCTATTTTCAGCTTCAAGTGGCCCGGTCCTACCAGGTACATCAAAGAGAGATGTATGAATATGGGGTAGCGGCTGGCAGAATACTGGCACTCCAGACAATGCAGAGGATATCTAGAAACAATATAACTAAAATTGAGAATAATGAGGGGCAGTATGAAACCAACTCCGCAAAGATCATGGGGGTTTTTGAACAGTTTTATCAAAAACGATGTCAAGCAGATTTCACTGACTTAGTAGAGTTATATACAGGTTCTTCCAGTGTTGAGTGCCTTTCCATAGCCTTTCCAGGGGACTGAGTAAGTTATGGGTGTGGAAGAGGCTTGGAACACTAGTGATATATATGCCCAGGTAGCGAAAGGCGTCTGAGGTTGTCGCTAGTGTGCATCCAAGTGGTAGTTTGGGTGCCCGTCCTTCTAAAATAAACAGTACTGACTGAGACCAGTTGATGGTATAGCCTGTGTATTTCCTGAAGTTAGTGAATATCTGCATAATTCTATTAAGGGATGTGTTTGGTGACGCCATATAGAGTAGGATGTAGTTCTGCATATAACAAAACTCTGTCCTCCCTCTCCCATCCAATGGATCTCCGGATCAAGGGGTCCCCTCTTATACAGGTGGCCAATGGCTCCAACATGAGTGCAAAGATTAAGGGGGACAGGGAACATACTTGCAGTGTACCTCTATTAAGTGAGAAGCTGTGTGAGGTGTGTCCATTTACAACTACTTGTGCTGAGGGGTCTGCATATAGCAGTTTGATCCATTTGGTGTATTCTGGGCCAAAGCCAAGTCGTTCTAGTACTGCATATAGATATGGCCACTCAAGGGTATCGAAAGCCATGCTCAGGTCTAGTGATTTAATTGCTGCATCTTCTTTGATAGTGTCCCTTCTACTTAGTACGCCCTGGATGCGTCATAGATTGGAGGCTGAATTCCTCAAGGAATAAAGCCAGATTGATCCGGGTATACCAATTTTATTATAAAAGGGAGGAGTCCGTTTGCTAAAGGTTTGGCCAATATCTTAACCTCTGGGTTGAGCAGTGATATGGGATGATATGAGTTGCATAGATCTGCCAGCTTCCTTTGCTTATCCATAACTACAATGGTAGTCAGTCTCTGGTCTATTGGAAGTCTCCCACATTGTCTACTATCCACAAACATTTGTCTCGGGTGAGATGCAACTTTCGAGGCAGTAGGTTTAAATAATTCTATTGGTAGACCAAATGGGCCCATCGCTCTCCCTGATTGTATGCTGTTTATGACATTAATCATTTCATCCTCTGTGATATCACAATCAAGTGTGGCTACTTCTGTGATAGTTTATGATGGAAGGTGCATATCTTTCAGTCATAGAATCACATTTGTAATGTTGATACTGTCATTCAAAGGCACCAGTGCTTCACTCAGAAAGTTGCCATTCTATGAATAGCAGGGAGCAGCTTGCTGAGGTCCCCTGGAACATTATGTGTCCTCCTTCAATTCCAATCACCCAAACGGTGCCACTTTGATTATTGATATGAGTAGGTCTCTGATGAGAAAGAGAGTAGATGTCTGATGAGAAATAGACATCATCCTGAAGAGTAAATATATATTCTGTCACAAGCACACTAGTCTCCTTTTTTATGTCCACTGTATAAACGGTTAAGACTTCTGTTTATCAGACCCCTGCTTGTATGTCCATCGTTTACATTTGTTGTGGCTTAAGAATCAAAGAAAGTGTCAAAGAACATGATTGGACGTGAATTTGTATATTTGTTTCAACTGTAGGAAAACTATCTGAACTCACAAACATACATTTATTTATTTATTCATTATTTAAAATGCATTAAACCCTTTAGCTGCTGTGCATTACAACCCCCCCCCCCCCCACACCTCACTGTTGAGCCCTTTTTTTGTTATTTGGGGAAGTTCATGTTTTATCCACATAAGGAATCCATGGTAAATTTATATTCTCTTTTTCCAACACTCTGGGGATTATAAAGATACCCAGGGTTTGTGGATTCCGGTGGGAGGGACCGAGAAAAAATCCAAAATATAGTTTCATTTTCATTTTTTGGGGAAAAATAGGGAAACAGAGCTCTGGATAAAAGTGTCTGTTTTTTCAATTAAAATGGCATCAACATTTGGTTTGCTGTTCTAAAGTCACTATTCTCACCGTTTTCAGGAATATGCAGAGATTGATCAAAAGACCTATATTTTTACCTCAGTTTTGGAAATGTTTCCTATTTTTGGGGCTTTTAACCTACTACCAGTTCATGGTAGAAACCAGTGTGAAATCCATGGGTGATCCAGGAAGACAATGTATTTCTGAAAATTGGACAAAATTCTAAATTAAGCAAGGGGTCATGTGTGGAGTTCCCTTAAGGTTTTCCCAAAGAAACTAGGGGCCTCATTACGATGTAGGTTGGACCAACCATCTAACCTCTGTCCTCGAAAGCCCTTTCCAACCGCTTAGTCAGGGAAACATCCACCCACCATCTTACGATGCAATCACTGCTACCACGGTGGTCACATCTACAGCGGAGCACATATCTCCATCTATGTCTCTGCAATTGCATACAAAACTCACATTAAACATGTGAATTGTACCCCCATGCATGACATATGTGTGGGTATGCCTTGTGCTAAAGTGTGGTGGAATGGGCACTTGCAGGCATGTGGCCGAATGTACACAGTCCAGTCAATGAGGCTACATACTGCATAAGAACTTACCTGGATTCCTGTGCCCCCATTGATCATAGTCATCAGGGTTCAGCTGCACAGGTGTGACCTAGTGGAAGGGATAAACAGTGGAGACTGCTGGAGAGAAGCAGATTTGGGTGGATGCACCCCAAAATACTTCGTTTTCGCCGACTCAAAGAAGCTGGTTAGACCGCCACGGTCGGGTCACTGGAAACCCTCATCGTAATATGGACGGAGGTGAAAGCGATCTCCTACGCTGATGATACCCAGTTGGTTTTCCCCTTTCAAGAGCAGACGGTAGATGCTTTCAAGAACTTTAAAGGGTGTCTGAGAGACATAGCATTATGGATGAATACAAACAAATTAAAACTCAATGCGGGAAAGACAGAGGTCCTGTTCTTCGGAAAGGGCCCAGTGCTGGCTTCAGATCTGTGGTGGCCATCAGAAATGGGTCCATCGCCTATCCCCGCCACTAATATCAGAAATCTAGGTGTGAGATGGGAGGCTGATCTCTCATTCTCGGCCCAAATTCAGCAGGTCACCGCTACCTGCTTCAGTAAATTAAGAAATCTCTGGAAATGTTTACATTTCCTACCAGAAGATTGCCACAAATCCGTAGTCCATGCCACAGTGACATCTAGGCTAGACTATGCAAATGGCTTATACCTTGGCCTTCCTAAATATTCTATCTGCCGCCTCCAGATGATACAGAATGCGGCTCCGAGACTGGTCAGATGCATACCGTTTCGGCACCGTGTCTCTCCGCATTTACTTGAGCTCCATTGGCTCCCAGTAGCCAAAGAATCGAATTCAAGGCCATGACTTTGGCCTACCGGGCCTCATTACGATGTAGGTTGGACCAACCATCTAACCTCTGTCCTCGAAAGCCCTTTCCAACCGCTTAGTCAGGGAAACTTCCACCCACCATATTACGATGCAATCACTGCTACCACGGTGGTCGCATCTACAGCGGAGCACATATCTCCATCTATGTCTCTGCAATTGCATACAAAACTCACATTAAACATGTGAATTGTACCCACATGCATGACATATGTGTGGGTATGCCTTGTGCTATAGTGTGGTGGAATGGGCACTTGCAGGCATGTAGCCGAATGTACACAGTCCAGTCAATGGGGCTACATACTGCATAAGGACTTACATGGATTCCTGTGCCCCCATTGATCATAGTCATCAGGGTTCAGTTGGTTTTCCCCTTTCAAGAGCAGACGGTAGATGCTTTCAAGAACTTTAAAGGGTGTCTGAGAGACATAGCATTATGGATGAATACAAACAAATTAAAACTCAATGCAGGAAAGACAGAGGTCCTGTTCTTCGGAAAGGGCCCAGTGCCGGCTTCAGATCTGTGGTGGCCATCAGAAATGGGTCCACCGCCTATCCCTGTCACTAATATTAGAAATCTAGGTGTGAGATGGGAGACTGATCTCTCATTCTCGGCCCAAATTCAGCAGGTCACCGCTACCTGCTTCAGTAAATTAAGAAATCTCTGGAAATGTTTACATTTCCTACCAGAAGATTGACACAAATCCGTAGCCCATGCCACAGTGACATCTAGGCTAGACTACGCAAATGGCTTATACCTTGGCCTTCCTAAATATTCTATCTGCCGCCTCCAGATGATACAGAATGCGGCTCCGAGACTGGTCAGACGCATACCGTTTCGGCACCATGTCTCTCCGCATTTACTTGAGCTCCATTGGCTTCCAGTAGCCAAAAGAATCGAATTCAAGGCCATGACTTTGGCCTACCGGGCTCTCATTGGAAAATGCCCCGGCTATCTTAAACAAAGACTCTGCTGCTATAAGCAAAATCGAGCTTTGAGGTCAAACTCTCAAACTTTGCTTTTACTCCCCGCTTTGCGAAAGTACGTCTGGGTGGTAGAGCGCTCACAGTTAGAACGGCCATAATGTGGAATGCCCTGCCTGGGAACCTCTGCCAGGCTAAATCAGAGACCTGCTTTAGAAAGGCCTTGAAGACTTGTGTCTTCAGGGCTGACTAGGCTGGGTTGTAGTGCTGCAGCCTCTCTGCGTGCAATGTCTGCTGCTAGAGCGCCGGGACACCTCTGTTTGAGGTAGCTGTTGCGCTATACAATCTTCAGTATGATTACAATTATTATTATCCCTGTACTGCCCTATGAATGCAGTTTTTGTCCGACTGCCGAGAAAAGCAGTCGGAGTTAGCAGTCTTTCAGAGGTTGGTCGGAATACAGGATTTATGCATCATAATCCTCCGGCAGACCAACCACTTTTGATGAGACCCCAGCCATCCAATTGCCTATGAAAGGACCACAGAAGACAGTCCAACCGGCATCGTAATGAGACCCTAAGTTCTGACAAAATAGAAATATCGAAAATGAGTAGGAAAAACAGCCATTGTGACAAAATGTTCATCCGTAGCTTTTTGTCACGATGGCCGATTTACAAAAGCAATGTACCATTACGTTTGCTAGATCCTTTTGGTTGCGGGAATGTATAGGGTTTGTAGGTTCTCCAAGAACCCAAGGTACCCAAAGCACCCAAAGCCAACAACTGAGCTGCACCGTACAATGGTTTTTCATTGTGTACTGAGTATAAACCAATTTATATGGTAAGATATGTAGAGTAAAAATAGTTTTAAAGATAACCTATACCTTTCTGAAAACAGCCTGAGATATGCAATTAAGAGCAGTGGTTATTGGAACATCACTGAAATTGTGGGTACCCATAGGAGCATATGATTTATTGGATATTTTCCACACACTGGCTTACATTATGAAGCCACAAATTCAGCAAAATCCAATTGGTAATTACAAATATCCTACTATTCTTTGCTCCCACATTCTACTGATATAAACTGTACCTCAATTATGTGGGTAGGTCTAGTGCCCACAACAGGAAACTGCCTTCCACCCAGCGTTCCCTTTACCATTCTGATAAAAATGGGACTCCATTTATGTGGGTAGGTTAGTGCCTGCGACAGGAAACTGCCCAAAATGCAACATGGGTACTTTGCATTTTTCCACTCAAAACTGACCCACTGTTTGCAAAGCAGGTAGCTGTGCCTTTTAGGCCCTAGCTCAGCTGGCACCTAGAGAAACCTAGCAAACCTGTAATTTTTTTAAACTAGACACGTAGGGGAATTCAGGATGGACTAACTTGTGTGGATCCCATGAGGTTTTGTTTACCCGAATTGTCCTGCAAACCTCAAACTTTATCTGAAATCATGCATTGGACAGATGCATCAGTTTCACTGCATCTCCATATGAAACACTTGTGCCACCATGGATGCGCCGTATTTACAAACTGCGGAACCATGGCGCAAGGATTAACAGATGTGTCTGAAATTCTGATCCATCTGTTGGCACAAAAGTGACGCATCGCTGGAGTTGTTCATGAAAGCATGCAACTCCAGCACTGTGCCACAACAGATAGGTGAGTTCCATTCAAAAGCTGTGCGTCATTGCTTATGCCTGGTAATAGCAGGTCTAGGGATTTTGATGCGGTGAAGGCATAGAGTCAGTTCTTCATGGCTTTCTGCGTGGGAACGCCCGCCCCGCCCTGCACGCACGTTGTAAAGCCCTGCATACATTATATCTGATGCAGGTATAATGTGATGCAGGGCTTTACAACGTGACGCATCTCCCTAGATGCGTCACATTGTAAATGGGCCACAATATGGTGCATTGTTTACGCCACTGCTGCGTCTCAAAAAAGTGATGCAATGGGGATGCAAAAGTGTCGCAAGGGGCTTGTATATCTGCCCAATATATGTTCATTACATTTCTGTGATGGAAACTGCCAGAATCCACAAAATTCCTCCCACCCAGCATTACTCCACTTGTGTCCAATAAAATGCTGCCCGACTTCTGTGGCTGGGCCTGGTGCCTGCGACAGGAACTGAGGGGAATGAGAGCCCTTCCGTTGTGACTCCTGTTCACCTCAGTTTGGTCTGTTCCTGTTGCTGTCATTAGGCCCAACCACACAAGGGTTCACTCCATGTGTAGCGGCCAAGCATGGCCCTAAATCTTGCAGCTACCCCTACCATTTTTATCCGGAGACTTGGGGGAATGCTGTATGGTAGAAAATGTATGGCTCCTTGCAGATTCTGTGGGTTTTCCTCACTGAAATGTTTGGAATATGTGTGTTTTTAGTTGATGTTTGAGGTTTGCAGGGCATTGTGGGTAAGAAAATGTTGTGGGATACATGCAAAGCACATCACTCTGGAATAGCCCAGATTTTCAGAACTGTCTGGGTCTGGTAGGTTTTTCCAGGTTGCAGCCTACCTAAGCCCAAAAAGTGTAGCCATTCACTATTGTAAGTAGGATAATACTGGGAGTTAGCCAAACTCTCATGGCCCATATGTAAAAAGTATACCAAAAAGAATCAAATGTCCTCCTGTTTGCCATTGGGATGGAATGCTTTAGTCCACAGGGGAGCAGAAAGACTTGTGAGGTTTTAGGGATGAGGGTGGGGCCTGATGTTAGGATGGGAAAGACTCACCCCATAATTGTATTAAAATATATATTGTTGCCCTACAGTGAGCTTTCTGCCCGCCTGGGTGGGTGGCAGATCGGGGGGGAAATTTCCACAATGTGCCCCCACAGGGGGCAGAAAGGTTAGTGCCCCCTTTAGTTGTTGTGGGGGAATGGCAATGTCCATTCTCGCAAGCTCCCACCCCTCTATTTTTATTTTAACAATAATTCCTTGGTGCCTAGTGGGTTTTCAGACTGTTATCTTTTTATTAGTGATGAGAGCATGACTGTGCCTATTCTGGGAAGCCCCACCCCCTATCTTTAATTTAAAAACAATTCCCTGGTGCCTAGTGAGCTTTCTGCCCTCCTGAGGTGGCGGAAAAACTGTTCACCCTTCAATAAGGGTTGAGGGCATGACCATGTCTATTCTGGGCATCATCCAGCCTTATATTCTTACTGTGTTTAAAATCCCTGGTGACTAGTGGGCATTCTGCCCCCCCCCCCCCAGGGTGGAATATATGGGGCAACTGCCCCCCATGGGGGTACAGAAAGACATTTATTAAAAAAATAAATTGAGGGGGAGCACAAGCCTCACCCAAGGGGTCATTCTCCCTTTCCCTGGTACTAGTGGGTGGATCCCCGCTTGAGGAGTGCCCTCCTGTGGCCATCCCAAGCAGGGATCCACTGCGAAGAGGTAACATTAGAAAGGGGTGATTCTCCCATTTCCAATAATACCTCTCCCATAAGAATCAGTGCTGGGGGCTGAGATATCCCTCTGAGCACTGAGTCACTGAAAGTGAAATGAGCCCTGGGCTCATTTTACTTTTGTATTTAATGACGTCAGTGCGCTCTGCACACTAATCATAATTTCTCACAAACAAACAAAGCTCAAGCTACTCGAGAAGCTCTTTCTGAGCAGCCCGAGCCTGGGGGAAATAAAAGGGAACTTTCTGGTGCCCCTTCCAACCCTGCCCGACACCCACACTTGGGAGGGTGTGGGGGTGTCGGCCATTGGTCAACACCCGCATCAAAGAAGTTAATAAATTATTGGAGCTATTGAATTTGGACTATCATTTTGTTCATTATTTATAAACCGCACTATCTTTGCGCCTTGTGTACCCATCTAATAACTACATTGGTGAGCTGCCGGAGTTAACGTCCCTTTAGAGATGCAGTGTTGTTTTTTGCTGATATGATTAGCAGCATCATAATTATAAGGCATAAACAGTTGGAGTAGCATTAATTGGATCACTGGATCAATAAGAAAGGTGACCAGCAATAATTTTTATAATTACACACCTGAACAGACCACACCTGACATATGAAATACTGCAGTGAATGTGAGTACAAATACTTAGGAAAGTGTTAAAATTACAGGCAAACAATGTACCTAATAAATAAAGAACTCAGATCTGAGTCTATGACAAAGGTACATTAATATTATCAAAGATATATATTCATGTAAAAAAAATTACAGTGTGTTTAATGAAATACATAAATCAAGATTCATAAAACAGCAAATGTGTCTCTTTTGATCAATTACTTTGAAGATGCATTTGGATAATCATTCACACTTCTACATTTATTCATCTGAAATTGATGTATCATGATATCATGGTCTATAGAATATCACATAATTTTCACTTTATATCTATGGCCTAGTGGTATGGATCTTTATATGCAGTTTAAATCAGAAAAAGAGAGATTACAATTCTAAAGATTGAATTGATTTGGAAACATTTGCATATACAACATGGCAGATGGATAAGATAAAGTATATCCCCTATCCGCATTTCAGCCTAGCAGCCTTTGTCAGGAAGCCATGATGAGAGTCATCTTGGTGCACAGCTTCTTTTCACTGGTCACCAGTACTATGCAACTGCCCCTTTGGATATATGATCCAATTTGTTTGCAGCAAGGATGTTCTAACGAAGCGTAATGCACAGCTTTGGATATGAGTGCACATTGGAGTAACAGGAAGTTTAGGAAGTCTTGCTGATTTTAGGTCTCGGACGATTTTTTGAAAAGACGAACACCAAACTCTACTCGAGTTTTGTTCTGTCGTTCAGCACCTGTTGTATTGTGTATCATTTGCGCCATCAGAAAACCAGCTACGTTAGTTGAAGTTTGGTGTCTAACGGACTATACATTGTCTGGCTTGTGTCCGTGCTGATATGTAGGCATTGTATCTTTATATGAAATACTGCATTCATCAGTTAATATTTTCTTGAAAAAAAGGTAACTGGTGGAAAAAATTACTCAGTAGGGTACATATTGGCACAGATTATCATGCCCTCTGATGTAGCGGTTCTTTCTCTTGGTGTTCTCCTTGTATGTAGGTGAGAGTATTGGAATTTCCATATCTGATCCCAATATTATTTTGTTTACTTTTTATGCTATAAGTTTTGGGCATCAGATGTAATTGAATATCCATAATTTAGGATTCCAGCATCAGGAATGCACAGCCTTTTCATGTTTGCTTCTCATGATGTTTCTGAAAGGTGTAGGGGTGAATTCACAAGAGTAACGTATACTTTTGAGTAAGTTTACACTTCTGAGTTTACACTACTTTTGGCTAGTCAAACATCGGAGTGAAAATGAGTAATAAAAATAATAAAAGCACAGGAGTAAGTGCACCACTACCCACGGTCAATCACTGGTACTGCAAAACTTCTCATAGAAACTAATAGAGGTAGGGATTTAAAATTAAACCCTATAGGAAAGAATGTTAAATTATATAAAATTATTTAACATAGTTAAAATATAAAGTAATGTCACAAAATATATAATAATACATATTTTTTATGTAATAATAAAATATTTTAATGAAATCCTTTGAATTAAAAAACATGTAACAATGGAGTTTATTAAAATGTTATTACAGTAATTTAAATTAATTCTATACATCACTGTTTATAATCATTAATGCGCATTTAAAAACTGTTTTTCTTTAGGTGTGAATAATTTTTCCCATTTAAACTTCCGAAAAATAATTTTAATGTAATTGTTTATATTTATATTAAAGTTTTGATTCTAAATGTATTTAATAGAGGTTGTAAAAACATTTTTATTTCTCACACAATTAAATACATATATAACTTGAATTTACATTTATATTTAACATACAAATATTTTAATATTTAATTTAGAGTAAAATATTTTTTTTAATTATTCGTTGTACTTTACCATAGGGAGACTCCACAGTCAGGGTAGAGATATATGCATGGCAAAATATTACAATATAATGCCTCCATCAACAACACAGAGAGAGGTACGCACTCATGAAAAGGTGCCGGCAGAGTGCAGTTTATTGCTTCATCACAAAACCCAGCAGCCATAAATAATTATGACAACCAGTATCCGGTTTGTGGCATATTTCAAAGAGGCTCAAAGGAGTAAAAGGATACTATTAGAGTTGTGGTAGACCAAATGTGGCTGAGTGCACTTAGTCCTAGAAGCCCAACCTTAGAGCTTAATTCCTTGTTAAATTATCATCCCACAAACCACCTGCAATTTCAAAGTCGGAGACATTGGTTAATTAGTTGGGGGGTAGACTGAGGTCCATCACAAGTAATAAAGGCAATTTCTCATTAGGCCCAGTAAAAGGTTTCAGTAATTTAAATCTAAGTTCAATCCTTAGTAGCTATGGCACAGAACAAACAGGCTTACATTACAGAAAATGTCTAAAGCATTTAGTAGTAACAAAACAGTTAAAAAGTCAAAAACACACAACAATAAAAAAACACATCATACAAATAGAGGATAATTTAATGAGCAATGCCACTTAAATGACAAGAATCCAATAGGATAAACCAGAGATATGAATTTTGAAAGATTTAAGTAAAATTGCACCAAAAACAGGGCGCACCAATTTGGGTCAACTGGTCAAAGCAGACTGGGACTAAAGAATGATTTCTGTCTGAAAGTCATGGGGAGCACATTGGGTACACCACCCTGATTTGACATGGTCAAGGGGTTTGCCTTAGAACCTCAGAAGGGCAAAGTAGCTGTCTGTATCAGAGGAGGGCTCCACAATGAAGGATAGGCCTTGGACGAGGGCACAGCGAAGCTCTTACTCTTTGCATGATAAAGTCAAATTTCATGTCCAGGGAAGTCCTTGTGGTAGCCAGATGCTCGAGTTAAATTGACCCAGTCAAGATTTCTACCTTCAAAAATGATATCTTTATTACAACTCAGAATCATCCAATGGGGCAAGGCTGTTCCTGATAAGGACTCCATGAGACCGTATACCTTCTCCCGCGGTCCTACTGAAACAGCTTTACTCTTGCGGAGACACTCCAAGCAGGGGACATATGTTTCTTCAACCCAGCATGTTTGTGCCTTGTGAGGATCCGTTGGCAGGTTTGTCCCAATCTACAGGAGGTCTTGAAGTCCAAAAATTTTGAAAGCTCCAGGCTTTCAAAGGTGTTACAAGACATCCCATTAGACATATCAAAGGGTCCCAGGGCCTCAGGAACAGCGATTTGGGGTAAATAATTACTCCAGCAGAGGCCACCAGCAGGGTTCAGGTGAGGTCCATTTGGTACTGGTCAGCTTGGAGTTTGCAGGACAAGGCCTTCTATTGATTTTGTATCCCTGTAGACCAGCAGGAGCCCAGCCAACTGTCCATTGAGGTCTACTTGATATTATTGGGTACAAGAGGGAGCAGGTCCATTCCTTCAGTGCCTCTCTAAGGTCACAGACAGCTGGTGCAGTCTTCTTCTGTTCTTCAACAGGTCTAGACATGTCCTAAAGAACCTGTCTTGTCTGCTACATTTATTCCTGGACCTAGCTCATGGGTAGGAGTGAGTCCTGCCCCCTCCCTAACCAATAGGAGAACATTTTATAGGGATACCCCACCTAATGTTGCAGCAGATCCTGTGTGCCATACTGAAAACAATTCCATATTGCCCCTCACTCCCTAAATTCAAGAAGTGTGGCCAGGGTAACAATCAGTCCCCTCTTCCTTTTTATTCCAAATTGGCCTGGGGCAACTTTCTCCCAACTTAGTTTAGGGCCTGACTGGTAGGGCAAAAGAAGGGGCCTGTGCAAGTGTCATGTGGCATCTGCTTGTGACAGGGGAGGCCCTACTGAAGTAAATTAAATTCCTAGGACAAAGCCCAACTGGTCTTCCTTCCAAAGGTCCAAAACATCTCTCCACAGTGTGGCCATTGTCTCTGCTCTGGGAGTAGTTTTCACCCCATCAAGGCCACTCATTAGCTGGGTTATAGCTGGAGGTTAAAAAGCGAATGCAAATCAGCCTGCAGGACCTCCACACAGGAAAAGTGAACTTTCTAAAAGTCACCTTTTCTTAATATTTACAAAAAATCAAACTGCTGCTGAGGTCGGACTGCTTTTTATAAATACTAAAAACAGTCTCTAAATTATTTGGTAGCTACTCGTCAATCTGAGTAAGCAGAGTTAATATTTAGTATTGCTTATGAGTGTTTCTCTATGGGTCAGCCAGTCTTCCTACAGTAGAAATTTATTTGGAGACTAGTCACTGTAACGACACGTTAACTTTAAATTCTTGGTGTCCTAATTTTAAATACTATGCACCCTGCCTTGTGAGCTACAAGGCCTACATAGTGTTGATTTATTAATATTTTATACCGTGGCGTTCTCCTTCCAAAAGTGTTCATTTTGGCAGGTGAGGGTGCAAGGTCAACTGGCTATATTTATGTATAACATGTATAAAAATGCTAAAATCAGTTCACCAATACCTCTAGAATGTTTGTGAAGCTACAACACAATGTTTCCTTCTCACTGTCCATATAGTGGTGGAATATTTGGCCACACTATAGACAATTACTACAACTGTACTAGCTCCTAAAATTCTAAGAGCTTCTAAATACTGTCTAAGCCCTAGAATGCAACAGATGGTATTATCCATTTCATGCAAGGAACAACATAAGCATTGCAAGAGAAAAATATGTGTGGTACTGATTCACACTTATTTTTACTTGTTAGACATCTATCATTATCACAGAGATTCTTGACCCATCTACTGCAAAATGTATTTGTCTGTAAGATCTCCTATCTGAATTTAGCATAAAGTTACTTAACTGTTGTGCAAATAGGTTATCAATGAAATGCTCAAATGATGGCATATATTTGTGGTCCAAAAACCAATCTGATTAGTTTCTATGCTTACAACTATGTAACTCTTCTTCCCATAAAAAGTCAACATTTTAAAGCTGTTCTGTCGCCCAGAGAGGCCCTGGGAGAATCCCAAGGGAGCTGCCATCCTTAGTTGATAGAGCATAGTTTTTACATATGCTAGCCATGGAATGTTTTTATGATTATTTGATTGCAGTAATTCTTCAAGAGCTCAGCTCATCTGTATGCCACAGTCTGCACCAATCTAGAATGGGACACAATTTAATGGTAAGGGTGATTGGATATTACCCAAAGTGAATGTGGAATGGGAGAGTGGGGCACCCTGCAGTAAGTTTACTAATAATTAAAAAAATTATTTTCTCCCACACGTAACCTAGAGTCCCCTTTACAGCCATATAACTTCACCCCATATAAGGCTATCCCCTTAGCTTTTATGTTAAATTGGCCTCTGAAATAGCTCTAGATTGCCATGAACTGATGTTGCAAATTTGAGGTAACCTGTACATATTATTTGTGAGCCTTACCTTTAAGATATTAAGAACTTGTGACGCAGTCAATATTTTGAGTATCAGCTTTTATAGAGTCCCTATGTTGTTTATAGAGGTTAAATTATATATATTTGGTTTTAATGGATTCAACACCAACCCTCGATCATTACAGAACATCATTAACTGATCAACCCATGTCTGTAGTCTAGAAGGAATTAAAAAAATTAGGAGCATGTCATCCACAAATAACAGGGCTGAACTTTTAATGTGCCTATTTCTGGTGTATCCCTGCAAGGAATGTCTATATATTTTTCTACTTCATTTATGTGTAATGAGAAAAGGGTTGGGGCCAGGACTCATACCAGCCAGTCGCATTCTCATTTGCAAAGCGGATGTTCATTTTGCCCTTACTTCCCTATCTCATCTGGCTGTAATTGATGTTGATATGATATTGAGCCTGATTTGGATCTTGGCACATGGGTATCTCCGTCACAATGGTGACAGATATCCATTCCAACAAAATATAATCACATTACATCCTATGGTATTTATATTTTTCAGATTGTGGCGGAGTAACCCGTCCACCGAGATCTAAATCAGGCCCATTGTCTAGGATGCCCATACGCTCCAGTACAAGCCAAAGTTTGTGTCAAGATATTAAGTAAAAGCTGTACAGCGGTCAATAGTGCTGGTTTTATTGTGAAAGCCTGCTTCTCTAGGTCCAATAGCGTTCTAATTTCTGTGACCCAATCTAGTAGTTTCACCAAAATCCGATGACAGAAAAGCTTCTGTAGACTGCCAATTAAACTAATGGGCCCCTTTTTTAGTTTATTGGTATAATCTCAGCCTTCACCAGGAGTTGGGTATCTCAGTGTCCTCCAAAATACTGTTGGTAAGTTTATTAACATAATGCGCCCATACATGCGCATATAGATCCTGAGGAATTTTGTCAGGATCAGAGAAAAAGGGAGGTAATGGGTCCAGATCTTTAGCAATCATTTGTCAATGGAGCATATTCAGTGTAGATCACTTGTCCTTGGCAATGGGAGACCCCTTCCCCATTACTGGTACAGGAATTCAAAATGTGCCAGGAAGAGAATCATTGTTTTAGTGGAAGAATTCCAATTTATTGCTTCCTAAATAATGTCACAATGCTTGACTTCTTAAAGGATTTAGGGTCATGCAGAGCAGAGGCGGATCATAGATCCTCACGACTAGGAAAAAATATATAACAGCCAACACGTCTTTCGCCCCATCACATTGCCCTTTTTTGGCCTGGGGCTTCCTCAGGGCTGCACATCATAGACAAACAGTCATAATAATCCAGTGTTAATTAGTATATACATATTTACAGAAGTACGACATTACATGTGTGTGAAATATATACAAAGCCATCATCTGGGATGGTGTGGTACAGACAGTATACGTTAAAGTCAAACAAGAGAGGGAAAAAGAAAAGCGAAAGAGCATGATGGTGACAGGGAAAGGTGAAAAGGACATGGGAAAAGTTGTGGGAAAAAGAATTTTGGAAAAGGAAGTGGAAAGAAGCACAGAAAGATTCCAGCAAGAGGTAAGGGCAGGAAGAATATAAAAGTAAAAAAACAGAGTTTGGTAGGGCAACGGGCATGGGGAAGGGAGAGTTGTGATTTGTAGGGAGGAAATGAGGGGATGTAGATAGTTAAGATATGACAGGAGTTATTGTGAGATAGAGGAGATAAGAAGATAGATTTGTAGATTATCAAGTGTGATCCAAGTATCATATTAAGAAACATTAAAGTCATCATAGTTATCAACGTAAAATAGGTATATACATACGAAATTGTTGTGTCCAGATCGTTAAGTAATATTCCATATAGGGATACAAGAAACCACACATACAACAAAACAAAATCCGTTAGAACTCACTTGAGGCATGATAGTCAGTGTACACGTACTTCACACCAAGTCTCTTAATTGTATAGGTATAATAATCGTTCTCCATTGTCTAGTAAACCAGGAAATCAACTGACTTCCGTGCAGGTTGGAACAGAAATGTGTTAGCATTCCATCTATTGTATGGTCAAGGTCTTTCATATTACCAGTACACTATGGAGTGAGGGTCCAGAGTGAAAGAGGACGTGAATTACGGGCTAGTCAAAGTCTAACATGGGTGTCACTGGTTGATGGAGATTGGTGACCCTTCATATTGGCTAGCAGTCCCGGCCCGTACCCACCGTGTTGTGTGCCTTATTCTATTTTTTTTTATCCTCAATCGCCTCAGACCACAGTGGGCAAACTAGCCGCCAGTGTTTTGAATGTGTTGGGGAGGCAAAAGCTGGTGGGGGGATGCCCCACCTACTGGTACATCTGCGGACTAGGATGGCACTGTCCCAAAGGAAATCAAATGGTCACTCTCCAGTATAGTCCAGGTAACACTAGTGACTGTTGATGTTGGCAGTGGAGGAACGGAGAGGTTCATTCAGGTGAGCAGGCACCCCAGAGGTCTTCGGCCAATTTAAAATCCCTGTCGATTGCCTCTTCGATGCTCCAATACCAAGTGGAAACCTCTTTTTTCCTCTTGGTCTATCCACCAGCTGTTCCGCTAAGGTGTTACCTATACCTATAGGTGTTTTCAAGTTTTGGGCCCAACTCTGCAGCTGGATTTATTTAAATTTGGAGAGACCTCCTTCCACAGTGCTATGAAGCACTGACCAAGATAAGAGCGTGCCCTCTTGGGCTAAATCCCCCCCACACCTTCAGCCCAGCCGTGGCAGTGCTAGTTTGTCCTTCAGGCACTCAGGTGCACCTGGGGAGTCCTACAGGGGAGCGAAGCTCGAAAAGTAGCTAAGACCCATCAGCCGTCTGATATTTGCCCATGTTCTTGCCATTCCCTGTAGGACTTTTAACTTGATCTTCTTGAAGAATTTAGGTTCTCTCTATTTAAACAGGAAACCCTCCTGGCACAGACTAATGCCTTTTAGCATTGCGGAGAACATTGCACCTACCTCAATCCTCTCTGGAGTTTTTAAGAGCATCCTAGAATGGGATAGTTGAAAGGCCCAGGCATAGTATTGCAGATCCGGCAATGAGAGTCCTCCCTTCTCCCTCCTACTTCTCAACTTTTTCCAGGCGATTCTGGTCCCCCTATAGGCCCATATGAATGAATTGATGGCCTGCTGAAGCTTATCTATGAGTGATTTATCAAAGTGTAGTGGGATGACATTGAAGAGGAAGGTGATTTTAGGAAGTACTACCATCTTGACCAGGTTTACTCTACCAAAGATGGATAAAGGGAGGTGGACCCAGAACTTCATGAGCCTCTGACACTCTTTTGTTACTATGGCCAAATTGGTCTCTGATTTTATTGATATCCTGAACTATTCTGACCCCCAGGTACCTCATGTCGCGCTGAGCCTAATTTTGGCACTCCCACAAGTTCCATGACATGACCTCGGTCTTCTCAGCATTTACCTCGTACCCAGATATCTGCCCAAAGTCCTTAGCAAGCTTTATAACTGCCGGGAAGGCCGTAGAGACGTTCGAGGAAAGAACCAAAACGTCATCAGCATAGAGGGCCACATTCCTCTCCAACCACCATGCTTAAATGGCAGAATACTCGAATGGTCTCTTAACCGCTGGGCAAATGGCTCGATGTGCAAGTCAAAATGAAGGGGAGACAGAGGACAACCATGCCTAGTACCCCTTGTGATTTTAAAAGGACCGGTTAGATTACAGTTCACCAGCAGTTTAGCCGACGGGCCTTGATAGATCAACTGGATGGCTCTGCGGAACTTCTCGCCCAGGTTGAATTTCTCCAGAACCGCCGACAGATACACCCAGTTGACCCTATCAAAGGCCTTAGTAGTGTCTAAAGTCATAGGGGAAGCAAATAGGTTGTGGCCAGATCGATAGCACCTATAAAATCGTATGTGAGGTCATATATATTTCTGCCCTTGACTAAACCTTTTTGGTCGGAGTGCAGCATTTCTCCTGCTACTGATCCCAGCCTGTCCACCAGGATCTATAAACTACGTTTAGCAGCAAGACGGGTCTATATGACCTGCAACTAGTAGGGTTCTTTCCCGCTTTCAAAATCAAAGTGATAGTTGCCTCTCCCTAAGAACCTGGCAGCTTTGTGCCGACGCATAGAATCTCGTTGAAAAGCTGGGTCAGGATTGGAACTAACACTTACCCCAGCGATTTATAGAGCTCTATTGGCAGCACGTCCGGGCCTGCT
The DNA here is from genome assembly GCF_964204655.1 of Triturus cristatus. Lineage (NCBI taxonomy): Eukaryota > Metazoa > Chordata > Amphibia > Caudata > Salamandridae > Triturus > Triturus cristatus. The sequence goes on along the minus strand of NC_140593.1, from coordinate 199,490,066 downwards.
GCTTTTCCCCCCTTGCAGGCTAAGATGCAGGCTAAGATGGCCCTCATAACCTCTTCCTGTGAAATGTCCTGCTCAAGACCTTCCTGTTGAATTGGATTCAAGGGATAGAGCGCACTCCTGTGCAACCATTCCACAACCTCAGATCTATCCACCACTCTGTCCTCTTGGTTCTGGAAAAATCATAAAAGGTACCCCCTATCTCTTCATCTGTAGACGGGAAAGCAACCCAGTTGTCAATTTGTTTGATCAAAATGCGCGTCCTGTCTGACTTTGCCTTCCAGCCTGCCTGCACCCTCACCATACTCGAAGTGGGCCAGCTTGCTCGCCTCCCATCTGCATGTAACCATGGTCTGAAGGATGGTATCTAGCTGCTCTTTTAGTTCTTTCAGTCTGTCAGTGTTTTCCTGCTGTTTCTCAGGATCATCCACAGCTCTCAGGCCAAGCTCTACTATCTTCATCTCAGCTTCCTTATGGGCCACCTCTTCTCTATATTGTTTGTTCCTGAAACACACCCTGCTCGTAATAGTCCCCCTTAAATAAAGCCTTCAGAAAGTCCCAGACTATAGAGGTCGAAGCTGATCCTGTATTATAGCCCAAAAAGCACTCCGTCTCTTGGGACAGATGCTTCATCTCCTCAATATCTAAAAGCAGAGTGCAATCGAAAGTCCATGCTCAAGTGTTCTGCCTACCTTTCAGATCCAGATCCAACCACAACCCCGAATGGTTAGATAAGTGTGGTGTCAGATAGCCAATATCCTTGACTTTCCCCCTCAGACTGTGACTAACCAAGATGTAGTCAATTCTAGATTTGTGTCCGTATTTACTATTGTAATATGAGACTCCTATCTGATGGCTAGATCTATCTCTCCATATTTCACAGAGTCCTGCCTGCGCCATCATAGAATGGAGATATGCTCGGGATTTGGAAGGTATCGTGGCTCTGCTATTTGAAGACTTATCCAATTTAGGATTCAAAACAATATTGAAATCCCCAGCCCTAATTACTGGATCTGGGAAATCCAACAGAGTAGAAAAATAGTTTAAAGGGAAGAAAGATCATCTTGGTTTGGGCCGTTATAGCCCACAAGAGTAAAAAGAGAACCTGAAATAATGGCCTTCAGAATGACCCACCTACCACAAGGGTCGACCAAGGAGTCCAAAATGCAGGCTTTGGCTTGCTTTTTGATTAGTATAGCCACCCCTCTGATGTTAGCACTCAGATTAGAAAAAATTGTATGGTCCAACCATTTTAGTTTTTTAAATATCTCGGTGAACTATTCCTTCAAGAGGTGGGTTTATTGAAGGATAATGACCTGCGCAGGGGAATCCCTAATATATTGTAACATGTTTGCCCTTCTGGATTTAAATCGTAGGCCATTCACGTTCCAAGACAGGAACTGAACCATTCTCATGAAGGTTTAAACTCAAGGCCCATGAAACGTTCAAAATGCAGAGATTGCCACCACCAGAACAAGCAGTATGGAATTAACATAACTATAGCAGCCTGAACAAAAAAAGGCAAACAGACTTAGGTAAATGAGGACATTTTTTGTATTTTTCCCACATGCTTCCCACCCAGTGCACCTTAATCCCCCCTGCGAACCCCTCGATGGAGAACTCCCCCCCGTTTTTGTATTTTTCCCACATGCTCCCCACCCAGTGCACCTTAACCCCCCCTGTGAACCCCTCGCTAAAGAACCCCCCCTGATTTTCCTGGACTGATGAAAGTCCAGTCTGCTGTACCCCAGGGCAACTCGCCCTGTCCCTTCATGGAAAAGAAAAGACGAAGATTAAGGAGAAGCTAGAAACCAGTTCTTAACCCTTTAACCGAGGCGTAAAATCAGCCACGGTGCGGGCGGTTCCGTGCGTGGGCGGGGCCGCGTCAGCCAACGGACGTGCGCAGCACTACGGAGGTAGTGCTCGCGACGGCCGTTGGCCGACGCATGCAGAGAACAGGTTAACAGCCATTAACTAATTTATTGCTAGGTGTGTCACTATAAGGTTATCCAGCTAGTTAAATTTTAAAGCAGTAAGACCTGGATTAGTGTATGAGGGCCCTGCTCCAAGTGTCCTCCCACTTTGCTCACATGATTGAGTGCCCAGCCACCCAGGAGCGGACTAGCTAGCTATGCCTCGCCTTTCTCAAAGCTTTCTAGTAGCTCGTCAGCCTCTCATAGAGACCTAACATTGTGCATCTTATTCATGTGCATGACTTTCAGGGTCGCTGGAAAATTGAGTTGGGCCACTCCACCTAGCTTTTTAAAGTCATCCAGCTTCCTGCCCAACTCCTATTGCCTGTCAAGAGTGGCTCGGGCCAGGTCAGAGCGTATTTCGAATGTAAAATACCTGGCCTTCAATGCTTTTACCTTCAGGGCCAAATTAAGGATCTTTTCTTCAGGGAGTAGGTATGGAAGTTTAAGAGGATTTTCCTGGGTTTAGTTCTATTAGGGTTCCTTCTAAAAGGTGCACCCTTTGAATATCCTTCTTCAGATCTTCTTCTGTTTCCTCTATCTGCAATGTCTCCTTTAATAGTGAGACGATGAAATTGAAATTGGGTATTTATAAAACTCGTGGATACTCACATAGAGTGTCCCGGCGCTAATCCCCAAAACCGTAACAGAAGAACCCCGCCCCACCAACCATAGTGTTATTGTTGGAACAGCCATGTTTTAAGTTGTTTCCTAAAGAACAGCAAGTCTTGAGTCAATCTGAGCTGTAGAGGCAAGTCGTTCCACAGGAGAGCCGCTTGAACCTGAAAGGAACGTCCTCCTATCCGAGATCGAGTGAACTTGGGAATCACCATAAGGGATTGTCCAGAGGACCTTAAGACCCATTGAGGCTGATAGCGTTGGATCCTGCTTCTCAGGTAAACTGCACCCGTATCATGGAAGGCTCAATAGGCAAGCACTAAGGCCTTAAACTGGATCCTCTTCCTCACCGGGAGCCAGTGCAGCACCTTCAGGTGGGGCGACGTGCACATTCTGGGGTTTACCATAAGAATAGCTCTGGCTGCGGTGTTCTGGACAACCTGCAGCCGATTGAGCAAATATTCTGGGAGCCCCAGATACAAGATTTTAGATGTAATTAGGGCTTGCACTACGGTCTTACAGGATTCCACCGGGAGTAGAGGAAGAACGTTTTTTACCATTCTTATCAATCCAATACAAGTGCCAGCAACAGTTTGGATTTGGGACTTCATCGCTACACTAGTGACCAACTTAACTCCCAAGTTTTTTACCGTGCTGACTGGGGATGAAGGCGGTGACATGTCGCAAGGCCACCATAAACTCCAGTCAGCACATGGGGGGCAGCCCAAAAAAATTATTTCATATTTTTCTGGATTACACTTAAGTTGGTTAAATGCATCCAAGAAAAGACCTCCGTTAGACATCTGTTTATCTCCATTCCATGAAAGCTAGCCCCTTTGTCACACGTGAACAGTAGTTGAGTATCGTCGGCGTAAGAAATAATCTTCGCTCCGTGTGACTCAGCCAGGTGTGCATGTGGGGCCATATAAATATTAAAGAGTGTAGGACTCAAAATAGCAACCTGAGGGATGCCCACTTGCATTGGAGGAATGGCAGCTGTAAAGGGCAGAGACCAGATTTCCTGCTGCCGCTCAGTCAGAAAAGAGGCAAACCAATTGTACACCGTGCCCCCAATGCCACACTCCGCTAACCTGCACAAGAGCCGGTCATGGGGCACAATGTCAAAGGCTGTGGATAAATCCAGCAGTATCAGCACTGCACTGCCCCCTTTGTCCATCTGTAATAGTTTCCGAAACCTCCAGTAGGGCTGTTTCAGAGCTTAGAGAGGTTCTAAAGCCTGACTGACTGACATGAAGTATACTCATAATCAAAGGGAATGGATCACTTGTAACTGAAAAAAAGGGTTCTGGAACGTTCTATCCGTCAGTACCTTAAGTAGGTGTTTTGAGAACCCTCAATCACGTATTATTGATGGTATGGCGGTTTATCTTGATTCTCCGCCTTGTTTATACGTGTCAGCATTTTCATTGGGTCTCTTTTTTGTGTAATGCTTCCTCCACCTGGAGGGAACCACTGATTCTTCAGTAGTGATCAGAAATGGTCGTGCAAAAGTGTTATTGGGACTTTAAAAATGTCTTTCTCACACTGCCCCAAAATTGATATTTATTCTGTCCGGTGTGTGAGGAGACTTCTAAAAAAGTGAGAAAAGTCGTGCAGTCGGTCAAATTATGTAGCCATTGCACTTGTTAGTGTCCAGATCAAAAAAGGTCGACATGTTTCTGCCCTTCCAGTGCCCCAGAAGGGGGTCGTTGGGCTTTCTTCAGGACCTAGTGGTTGTGAGAACTGGTTATACCCAGTTCTGAAGGAGGGTTTACAGGGTTACTTCGTAAACACGAGGTCTAAAAGTACCTCAAGGTTAATGTTACCTAAGAACAGAAAGACATACAATATAAAAAGAGACAGACAATGATGCGAGTACTGGTTCTAAGTACTAATTCAAGCAGACTTCGAAAAAATGGCAAATCTTTTATCACACTGTAAAAGCGAACTGTTAAAAATGGCAAGTCTTTATCATACTGCTGAGGTTTGTCCAAAGGGGCAGTTTGTAATACTCAAACATCTGTACGTTAGAGTGTGTAATTAGTTCCTCTTTTGTCAGGAAGTGGAGGGCTACTTTGTATAAACCATGATAGTAATTTCAACATATCGTGGGGTAGAGTGACGATTAATAGTGACATCTCTCGGTAAGGTACCTTTAGTATAAATTTTGGTCATGTGTCTTAATACCAAAAGGAATCCCTTAATTGCCCCAGTGGTGTCAGAAGTAATACAAATGGATTACCTTATTGCAGTACCGGGTTCAGGCTGCTGCGTCGCCACCGTGAGCGTGTAGCCTAGTGTGATTAGTAAACACGGAAAACGGGGAAAAAAAAAAGGGGGGGGACGGGAAAGGGGAAGGATGGTACCGTTAGATGGTGTATGCCGTTGATACTTCTTGCTGCGGATGAGAGGTAAATGGTCGTTCCTCGTTGCTCCTACCTCTTCTGTGGGCTGTGCACAACTTGTGCTGACGCTGACCTCCGGGGCTCGTGTAGAGCGGGATCTCGTGTAGGTTGGTTTATACAGTGAACAGTGAAAATAGAGGGAGGACAACAAGGGAATGTGTTCCCAGAAAAAACACTAGAAAGAGTTACAGGACTAACAGTGGGCTTAAAAAACGGGATTGTTTTCTGTGCCAAGCTGTGGAACGTATTATTGAAAAATCAAAAATTGAATAGTTTGGCAGGGGCAAAAAAACGACCTCGGGTGGGGGCGGGAGGGGGGGGTTTGAGTGTTTCTGGCGATTTTATCGCATCTTTAGAAGAAGAACAAGGTTAGTGTCAGGGACGAGATAGTCTATGGGCATTATGTCAGTTGTATTAATGATCATTTGAAGCTCAGCCAAGGTATATTATCATTGAGGCCCATGGTGTCTGTTCTGAGACGGTGTACCCATCTTTGTTCTCTTTCAAAAAGGACTTTCTCTGCATTTTTTTTTGTTCCTACTAGTGTTTCGATTATGATCCACTTTAGGTCATCAACAGAGTGTTTATGTTCAATGTAATGTCTACTCATTTTTGTGGTTTCTCGTTTACATTACACGTTGCTTCTATGTTCGCAGATCCTCTGCTTGACTTTCCTGCACGTCATTCCGATGTATCTTAGGTTGCAGGGGCACGTGATCATGTAAACAACATGAGAAGTATTGCAATTTGTGTGTTGTCTTATTGTCCACATTAGGTCTGGTGTTAGTTGGACAGTTTTGGTTGATGTAGTCAGATGACATACTGAGCATTGTCCACAGGGGTAATGTCCTGTGACCGGTTGCATATCCCACAGGATGTTTGTTATTCTGAGTTTCGGAGGGATTGGAGGTCGTGTATGTACCAATATATCTTTTATGTTCCTTGTCCTCTTATTGGCAAATCTAGGTTTTTGCCATTTTAGGGTACCAGAAGTCAGGATACGCCAATTCTTGTTAATTATTTTCTTAACTGCATTGCTCGCTGTACTGTAAGTCATGACACAAGTAGGTGTATCATCGGCAGGGTTTCTCTGTGTTGTTTCTAGTAGACTCTCCCTTGGTTGGTTTCTAGCCCTTTTTTTGCATTTTGATATTATTTTCGTCGGGTAGTCTCTTCTCAACAGTTTAGAGCTTAGTTCGTTAGCCTGTATTTTGTATTCTCTTAGTTCACTGCAATTCCGCTTTAGCCGTAAGAACTGGCTATATGGTAGGTTTTCTCTTAACGGGCGTGGGTGAAAACTGTTGAATGAAAGCAAGCTGTTTTTGGCAGTGGGTTTGAAAAAGGTTCGTGTCTTGACAGTATCCTGTTCTACGTAGATTGAGAGGTCGAGGAAGTCTAGCTGCACATTGTTAGCTGTGTAGGTAAATCTTAAGCATTCGTCTTGTTTGTTCATCCACTCATGAAAATTACTTAGACTTTGTTGGTCTCCTTCCCAAATTACCATGATGTCGTCAATGTATCGTTTCCAGAATCGGATTTTAGATTGATAAGGATTTATTGCATTATGTATGTACATTTTTTCAAAAGTGCACACGTAGAGTCCTGCTACGCTCGGCGCAAATGTACTGTCGACACGGCACTTCTATGGGCAGTACATTTGCGCCGAGCGTAGCACAGCAAAGCTCTTCTATGTTGGAAAGGTTTTCTCCAAGTGCCTTCTCATGTATGTAATGCCATATTAAAAGCATTAGAGTTTCAGTTGGGCCACTGTGCTTCATGTTATGTCTATGTGCATGGGACTTACCAAAGTGAATCAACAGCTTACATTGTTATTCGACCTTGAACAGGCTGTACAGACAGAGATCGCGGTGCTCCGCTGGATATGTGAAAGGTAGGCAGTTCTCTTGTGAAGCAGCTTCAGCAAGTATTTCACGAGAACAGAGCCATGTACTCTTATGCGCAAAAGTGGCAGAATAGCAGCCAAGCATATACTACTTATGCTAACTTAGCAATGTCTGCTGTTAACCTCCTTTCCTCACTACACCCTCCCCTTGGTCGGACCAACGGACAGTGGACTCCAATAGAACACAGAGTTCAAATAGGAGTGAGCAAGAATTAAGAGCAGCAGTTAAATTTGGACAAAGAGTCAAATGGTGCACTAATTTGAGTATAAAAAACTCAATTTAGAGAGAAAAAAGTGAACAAGAAACCATTACAAAAAATATCCGGTAGATGATGGAAGTCACCCAGGTTAATCCATTAAGGTGAATGAGCAGTAAGTTGCAACAGCCTCCAGGAAGAAGTCAGAAAAGAGAGTAGCCATCCATTCCAGCAAAGAGAATGAACATACATGTTCATCAACAATGGGAGCCTCTAGCACCATCAGTGGACAACTTGCGTGTTCCTCAAGAAAACTTTGTTGTAGGAAATCTTGTGCAGCTGCACAGACATCCCATTCAGCTAAAACTCCAAGCGCAGCCGCTCAGGCCATAATCCCAACACCAGAACATTCCAGTTCATGCACCACTAATGGACTCATTAGCAGGTCATAATCCGGGGCAGGAGACACCATATTGAAGAGGCAAAGATCCAATGCCCATTCGAATGAACTTTCCAGGCAGTGGAAGACTGGTTGCATGCAAGTGAAATAACGAAAACGGAAGGATAATCCATAAGCCACGCTCAGAGTGGCCAGTGGCAAAGTACCGTAGCATTCAAGCATTTGACTACGAAGCAGCAGCAGCCGGTCCTGGCTGTTTGGGGCCACAGGCAGAGCATCCATTCTGGAGCAAGCAAATTAACAGCAGGACTCCAGCGGCTAGTGCAAGTAACAGCGGCAAGCCACCGAAGATGCTGGAAAAATAGAATGAATAAACAATGGTATTACACCAAATATAGTTTGAAAAGAGGTCACAAGCCCAGAGCCCACAGCCTTAAAAAAATGGGCAATGCCTGTTGTGTTAGAAGCACTGAAGATAGTGTGAATCAACGCCCCAAAATGTAGTGGGAGATTGGTATTAAGAAGAGCATGTACCTCTGTATGGGTGTTAGCCACTTGAAGGGCGAAAGTCACATGGGCAGATATGAGAGCAACTTCTTTTTGGGACAACAATGCTCTTATTCTGCTCAATTTGTTGAACTCTGCCTTCAAGGTCGGAATGGAAGGCCAAATCGAGATGTCGAGCCTCCCATGTGGGGTGGAAAAAGCTAATTTGTACAGCAAACCTCACGCTGTGAGACTGTTACAATGTAAGGGATGCCAGCAAGCATGCCCCAGCAATCTTCATTATTTAAAAGCAAATAGCTACCGTTTGATAGCAGGGTAAACGTAGGTGTGATAGCTGCTACTGGATGACCCTTCAAAATACACGCCAGATTAGGCGCCGATAAATTACATACGCAGTGCAATTGTATATTGTTACACACAAGAGAACGATCAGGCGAAGAATCACATGATTCCCCAGTGAGATACACCTCTTTGTCATCCCGCAAGCATCTGTATGTCAATAGTAAAGACCACACCTCGTGAAGAAATGCACTACCTAAAGGTTCATATTGTCCCAAAGGGTAATGTTTCATACATGAACTAAATTTAAACAAGGAAAATGGAAAAGCTATTACCCCATGTACGAGCCACACTGCAGAATTAGTTTCAGCAACCGAAAAAGGCAAAGGTTCAAATTTTTCAATATTTAACATGGTGTATGTGGAATCCTTCATGGACATAAACTGTTGTCTATCTGTCAAGTTAAATGGCATAAATAACGATGACATGTTCATGTAATCCCATGGAACTTTTCCCATTTTCAAAGTTTGCAATGTCCAGGCAAACTGCATAATTGAACGCAATTAATTTTGACCATGATACAAAACAGATACCTCATCATGAATAATATCCACAACAGATGAAACAATATTGTCCAATGTGTTAATACGGGAAGAAAGAGTATTAATAGTATTATCAACAACAACAAGCATTTTTTCTAAATTAGCTTGGTCTATTGCCCTTAGACGTGAAGCAGCTTCAATTTGGTACAGCTTTCAGATTTCGTTGTAAGTGGCATAAATAAATATTTTTGATCTAGGACTAGCTGGCCCTTTTATAAAATCAGTCACGTCAACGTCACCTGATAACAACGACAAACAGCATTTAAGAGATGTAAGGGTCAAGTGTTGCAACCAATTTTGACATAATTTTCCCACTGAATAGGTAGTAACCGAATGAGAGTCACAAAAACATAGATCTGGTCGATCCTGAATGTATCCTGGGGCCTTGCATAGAAAATGGCATTGGCAAGAATCTGAACTTGTTTGCCAACCCAACCAACTCTGGGGGTCCAGACTAGAGATATTAAAAGTATTATTGGGAAGCAATAACCTAAACAGGTTGTCTGATAAATTGAACTATTAAAAAATAGGATTTGTTTTGGGATAAGGCACGCATGATGCAAAGCTTCAGAGCCTTGTACCAGCCAGAATTTAGAACCCCAAACAGTCTTAAGATCTACAGTATTCTTCCATAGCTCATAGCCACCCACTGCCAGTTGATCAATAAAGAATTTGAAATACACTAATTTTGTGTGGGTGAGCATGACCTTAGAAGTGGACGTATTATTCAATTTAAAATAAAATGAACCCGGGTTGGAAATATTGAAATCAGTGAAATAGACACATTTTTTCAAAAGAGTCTTCAAACTGCCTTCAATGGGAGCTGGGCAATGTTCCCATTGTGTGTAATTAAAAACATTTCTAAACGTATTAGCTTTATGCAGGTAATGATGGCCAAAATGCTGGTAACAAAATAAATCAGCATAATTTGCAGTATTTAAGTACAAATCTTCAGCATCAAATGCAGCATAATACTTTAAATCAGAAAACAAAGATTCAACGGCTTGTACGTCCCAATCATTAAAGGATATATTCTGTTTCATTAGATCCCCCATAGAAACACGAAGTACATTGGGAACATTAACCACCTCTGTGGGGCCATGAATCTGGGAGTTCACTGCATCCCACACTATTCCATCCGCAACTGGCCAGGCAGAGATGTTGACAAAAGTCTGGTCCCTTTTCATGATGTGTGATGAGGAGTGCGGTGCCAAAGTTCCATCAATTATTTTAACTGCAGAGCGTTCGGTGAGGTAGTGACCAAATTAAAAGGAAAAAAAATGTCACAAATCCAATCGACATGAACAAAAAAATGGCAATTAGCACCAACCAAATATATGTCCAAGAAGGAACCAAGTAATTTTTTCTAAACCATGTGACAAAAATTGAAAAATTGGAGGGGGGACTCGATGATGTGGAGTTAAGGTCAAAGGAAAAACGCGACTGGTTTAGTGTGTTGTCTTGCAAACCAGGCAATGACTCTGTAGCGGGATACGTACATTCAGTTTCTTCATAAAGACTGCCAGCCGGAGGATTTAGCAAATGATCTGTAACAGCGGTCATCTCTATGGCAGTGTCTGGCCTGATGTTGCTGGAATTGGCCAACACTGTATTTCTGGATATTGTTGGACAGGAAACAGCAGGTGTCGTGCTCTGTAGAATCGGCCAGGGGTTGTAGTTTGACATTGTCCACTGAGATACATCTGTTATCTTTCCGACCAGGAAGTGGTGGTAAAATGACTGTACGAGTACCCTTCATGCCAAGCACTGGGACAGGTGCACGATAAGAGGGGCCAAACTCTTTCTTGTTCTCCAACTTCTCACGGACCAGGTCTCCGATCTTAGGTAGCCAGCCAACTACTGGAATGTGCAGCACCGCTTCAGTGGCAGAGGGTAAATGTTCCTTTGCAAGACTGTCTCGAGCCTCTTGCAGTTTCTGTAACACATCAGAATGATTATCTACGTCGAAGGACGCAGCTGTAGCTGCCATGTCTAGACCATCAAGGTCCGGGACAAACGTTTTAATACCAAAGAGCATTTCGCATGGGGTCTGCCCACTCAGAGATCTTCTAGGGAGATTATTTGGTGCACGTTGTACGCTATACAAATGGGCGAACCAGTTTCTGCCAGTACCTATATCTCTAGCTGTCAAGGATGGCTTTAAGTCACGGTTCATTTGCTCCACAAGTTGAGTTGCCCTCAGGCCTGTATGGAGACCAAAATTTTACTTGAACCCCCAAAGACCTCATGGCATCCATGTACGCCTTAGAGGCGAACGCGGGAGCCTGGTCAGAATGAAAGGTGCCACATGCAAAAATTCCCACAAAGAAACGCAAATCCCTGGAAACAGTTCATGCAGCAGCACTGCGTTGTGGCCAAACCCATAGAAAACGTGTGCACACATCACACATCAACTGTATCTGAAGCAAATGGACCGCAGTGATACAAATAAACACAACTGAATGGTTTATTAGAAATGTACAGCTGAGTTTGAGGTGGGCGTGCTGCCGTTGAATGTTAAATCTGCTGACATATGTCACATGAAAGCACATGATTACGAGTTTGTGTATATAACCCATGCCACCAGTAACGTTGCTGTAAGAGAGAGACAGTCGCCAAAACACCGGCATGAGCCGAGGCCATGCCTTCGTGCGCAGCCGTTATCAAAGCTTGTCTGCGGTCCTGGTTGGGAATCAACCTGTCACCAACGTCATTAATTCTCACATAGGGAACTTTATCGGGACTTAAATGATAAGAGTATTTTGAAGGGAAACCCTGTGGGTACTTACTTCCCTTCTCTGTAGCAGCTATAGCTGCCAAGATGTCATCATCAATTTTAGTCATGGATCTTGTAACTGCTGCTACTGAATAAGTGGCTACTGGCATTTTAGCTGCTTCGTCAGCCAAACTGTTACCGGCTGCATGTACTCCTATGCGCTGGTGGCCAAGAGTATGAATTCCTTGTGCGACTCGAACTCAAAGCATTTTATGCTTAATTGCGCTGCATTTAGAATCATGATAGTCGTTCCGAGACCAAAAGAATAAGTTGTCATTAAAAGACTGAACACAGTAGTAAGAGTCACTTACAATTAAGGTAGTCACATTAGGATCAGCAACCTCCAGTGCTAGCACCAGAGCTCGTAGCTCCGCTAACTGGGTGGTACAGTCCCCTAGTGCCTGCGTGTGCACGACACTGGACTTGAACTCACCGTTCACCATGGTACCTGCCACTATTGAGCAATCTGCTGAGTAAGAATGTTTTGATCCGGTCGCCGGTTGTGCAGAACCGTCGGTATAAATGATACAATGGTAGTCCTCGAGCGGGCGCATTGACAGAGGAGCAGGATGAACAAATTCATACTGTAAGAACTCCTGAGTTTGCAATGAGGAGTCAAAGATATAAGTGACATCAGATGATGTCAACTAAGTAGCCCTTTGTATCCAACATGGATGTAAAGCTTTTGAGTTTGGTACACTGGCTCACGTTACAGCTTCAAGAGCAGGATATGGTGTTACAACCATCATGCGTTTTGCTTGCGCCAGTTTACATTCGTTTAGGATCGCCATCTGGACTGCGGTTAATACTTTTTCAGCAGTTGAAAAACGCAGTTCAGCCGAAGTGTACAAATGTGAGTTGTAAGCAATAGGTACTGTGTCACCTTCATTAAATGTCAAGTTGTTGAAACCCACTGCCCCGGCACAATTCTCATCACCAGATTTGTGTGGTTATCACGTATAACAAGTATTTAGATTCAATAAGATCATACTGCAAGGATTGCAGAATAGCTGAATATTCTGGAAGCCAGCAGGCTTTTGTAAAGGTAGGTTGTATCAAGGCAGACAGCGGCTTGATACGCTGGGCATAATCGGGAATGTAAGTTCGTCCGAAGTTTAAAAATCCCAGCAAAGACTGTAATTTTGTCAGGGTTGTAGGAGAGCTCAAACGCGCGCATTTCTCCAAGAAGAGAGGCGCCAGGCCTCTTCCTTCATTATTGAGCTCATAGCCCAGGAACAACACTGTGTACTCTGCAATGTGTGATTTTGCAAAGTTAAATTTGTATCCGTAGTCCGCAAACAAAACTATGATGCGGTTCATGCAACAAAGATGCGGCCATAATTTGTCGTCCGTGAGATAAATATCATCAATGTACGAGTATGCATCAGGGTCGATGTCGTCTAAACATGTGCGGCAAAAACGCCCGGGCTGTTTTTGTAGCCCATGGCCAATCTTGTAAATTGTTTTTGTTTACCGCCCAGGGTGAAGGCTGTCCATTGACTACTTATAGAGGACAGATTGTGGCTAAAAAAACCATTGGAAATGTCGAGTGTAGGTTTATATTTTTCACGCACAAGACTGTCTACAAGTCCTGAGCTATGGGTATTCTGAACCGCACAGTTACGACAACGAGAGTTCCAGTGTCGGTAGTCCAAAACTAAGCGGTACGACCCATCTGGTTTAAGTTACTGTAAAAAGAGGGTTATTCATCGCTGACACACATGTCTCAATTACTCCTTGATACTCCAATAGTTCAAGAATTTCAGATACGGGAGCTTTCGCTTCCTGCCGGAGTGGATCTTGGGGTTGTGGCTGTGGCATAGACCGCATTGGTATCTCATGAGGCGGAGAGGTCTTATCCCAGCCCACCTGAGTACTGTCCAGAGCCGGTGCAAGCACCAAAGTCCACTCTTCTGCAAAAGCCATTGCTTGCTCCTTGCTTACGTTGTGTGAAAAACTAGGGAGGATTACCCCCTCCCCCTTCGGAGTGGCTAAAACAAAAGGCGGGGGCCAGTCTGCCTCAGCTAACAAGATGTCATGCGAAGAAGTCAGATTTTCCCCAAAAATCCCTTTAATAACACGTTTCATATCACCTTCAATTAAAAGTACAATTTCATATAATCTATCAGGGGGAGCCACTCGGGTGTCAGCAGTTTCGACTGTGATGAAAGTGGCAGTTGCTGTTGCCTCCAGAAATGGACGCAGTGCTTGCCGCAGTATGGTAACCTCCGCTGCGCTGTCTAGCAGCGTTACTGCCCAAGTTAGATTCCGAAGGCAGGTTCTCATCGTCCGTGGCATATCTCACTGTTAATGCAGCAACTTTCTTTTTCTGAAATGGTGGCCGTTGACGAGGAAAATTGTCCTGCTTCCCATTACCATCGGTCTGATGAGGTAGCTCACGTCCTGATGTTTCCTGTAAAGAACGAGGAGAACGCTGATCAGGGACCTGAAACCTGTCAGGAGACCTAATTCTCACGTGGTCGCGCAAATCATAAGGGTGCTCAAAGGGGTGGGGTGCCGGTGACACTGCATGTGACCCTTGTTTCTGTTGTTGCTTCCCCTGTTTTTTATTTTTCCAATTCTTTTTATGGAAAATTGGACGGTCATCTTTATTAGACTGCGCCGTCTGAGTTTGCTGTTGTGCAGGTATTTTAGCAAAAGGCTTAAAACCCAAACTATTGCATCCAATAGTCTTATAGGCATCTGCAATAATTTTTGGTAACTCTCTGGGTTTCTCTTCTTCTGGGACAAGACACAAAGCAGTAGACACTTGAAAGTTAACCGCATCCCCCTTGACTTTCGCAAGTATGAGATCAGCAACTACGTCAAACACTCCGACAAGCCTCATTCCCAGCTCAACTGCCGCCTCCAGGCCATGCTCATCCTAAACACGCTTAATCACGGAGGGTAGCAAAGTCATAGAAGGTGTGCCAAAGCATATACTGCTGCAAACACTTTACCCCAATTCTCACAATCGGTTACCTCGGGAACTAAGTCTTTCTGCAAACTTATCGTTAAAATCCTGTGTTTCTCCTCAGGAATGGTATTAGGAAATACCGCTTCCAGCTGGTCAAATTTCTCAGCAAGCCAGTAAGGTAAATCATCCTTATTCTGTGGTCGCTTGCCCATAACCGAATAAACCATGACGGGACTAATAGACATCCTGGCCGGGCCAGCTGGTTGCGCTGCAACCCCAGGTGCTCCCATCTGGAGATTGTGGGATACGTATTGTACTAGAGCCCTATGCACCTCAATCAGGGAGGTGTGCAAGACATGCAATTCGGCTACAGTGGCTGCTAGATAACGTGGATGTGGTGCGTACCCGGCCAAAACTGGCCAAGTGGCCCCTGGAATGGACAAAGGGCCTCACCGTACCGGAGTCACGGTGTGGGGGAGGGCACCATTAAACCAAACACAGTGTTTTCATGCTGAAATCGGAACCTCAAGAGTCGTATATGGCCGAAACGAGACAGGTACTGCAGAGTGAGTGGAACAAATTATCATCACCGTTCAATGTCGGAAACAAGTAAAATATCTCAAAGTGGAAAGCCGGATCGGCTCCAACCACAAAGATTAGTGCGATACCAGCGTCTAGCACGCCATATGCTGCCAAATGCTGACGGGCTGGTGTGCAGCTATGTGCCGCAATATCGACATCAGCCATAAGGACTAAGAAAAGGAAAACAACTTAAAAGCGTGGCAGAGCAATAGGTTCGTAATTCATATGAATGAGAAAACCTCTTAATAATATCAAGCTTGAAAAGACCTATAAAGTATCAATACAGGTAGGTTATACCATCACCACTGTTTTCTGGAAAACAGGAGTGAGGATATTGTGGACAAGTAGAAGCACTACTAAAGCGTCTCGTAAATAAGTACCGGACCAAACTTTAAGGGCACCATGTTGCAGGGATTCTGCTCATGCACAGCACTGTGCGCAGGAAACCAGGACCTCGGTGTATTGTTGTGTACCAAAAAAGCCACCTCAGTGCCCAGAACCCTAATCCCACTAGCATTAGTGTCTCATTCGTTCTGTGTACTACAGCGAAGCTACCAATGATTAGACAACCTATAAAATGTGACTTAGTAAACTCTCAGGAATAGTGGGAAACAAGAACACTCTTTCGTTCACACTCATACTTGTCCACATCGTGAGTAAACAGAGACACTGTATAGTTTAAAATGTTTATTTTTAACTAACGTGCTCCTAAGAGGCAGTACTCTAGCCAATACAAGCAGCATAATGCATAAAAACAATATAATTAGCATTGTTACAATTCCATAAAGCACAAAAGAGGAAATCATATTATAATGATAGAGGAAACCAGACTATAGCCCCTTTTACCACCCTCCCCGTGCTCATGAGCTAGTTTAGAATAATTATAGAAGACCTCTGGGCTTTGTCAGCGAGACCCCATACCTACGAGATCAGATGCAGTGAATTACATCTCATGATCAGCACAGCTCTTCTATGTTGGGAAGATTTTCTCCAAGTGCCTTCTCATGCATGTAATGCCATATTAAAAGCACCCGAGTTTCAGTTGGGCCGCTGTGCTTCATTTATATCTATGTGCATGGGACTGACCAAAGTGAATCAACAGCTTACATTGTTATTCGACCTTGAACAGGCTGTACAGACAGAGATCGCGGTGCTCCGCTGGATATGTGAAAGGTAGACAGTTCTCACGTGAAGCAGCTTCAGCAAAGTATTTCACTAGAAGAGAGCCATGTAGTGTTGTGCACAAAAGCGGCAGAATGGCAGCCAAGCATATACTACTTATGCTAACTTAGCAATGTGTGCTGTTAACCCCCTTTCCTCACTACAGAACATTAAAAGTTAGTTTTCCACATAGTCAGGTGTTTTTTATCATACTTCACTATCTACATGTTTGACCATTCCACTCTCACTCCTGCATTACACATAGGTTATTCACTACCAAGTGCTCCCACGTCTTCGTTGGATGTAGCACGTCCCGTCCCGCAGCGGGGCGGGAAGAACCCAAGGATGAAGCATGCCACCAAGGGTCCTTTTGGTGAGTGAGGGTTATTTTAACAACACATTGTGCTCCCCTTTACATCAATAGGGTACACACAATTCACAAATAGTGATAAAATACTTTGAAAGGATATCTTCATTTCGCTTTATCCAAGGTGGATTCCTTCTGTTTTTTCTATGACATATTGAGGAGGACGAGTCCACCTCCTATTCTCTTTACCTCTTCACTCCTTCTTTTGTTTTTTAGTCTCAGGAGGCTGTCAGGGGACTGTGAAGGTGAAGGTTCACAGTGGGAAATAGTTGGCACTACTTGGGATGTACTGGAGTGCCAAGAAGATTCGTAGTTTGCGTGGTTCATGCACGTTTTTCTGCATCAGTTCTTTGTTGGAAGGTACAGAGTATATACTGGTATTCTAGTGTCACAAGCTAAGAAAGCCCTGACTGCGGGAGGTTGAGAACAAGTGTCAGAGTGTGGGTGGAGTATGTTGAGTTCTACATGCCCACTTAGTCGTCCCCTAACCAAATGTGCATTTCTGCATCTTTATTTAGTCCAAGTTTGACGGTGTTGTATTGGAGATTGAGTTCACTTTCCCTTCTAGGTAGTTTGAGCTCCCAATTTCCTCCTCGTCTGGATGGATGTATGACTTCAATGCTCATTTTTCTGCCCATGCAACTGGCCATACATAGGGAGTACGATTTGACCCTTTCGCTTACGAAATCAGGAACACTACAGAAACATCAACAAGTACAATACTGGCCACCCGTTAACAGATCATTTCCATAATACTCATCCGCACAAGAAAAGTTTCACCTTCTACGGCATTGAGGTCATACATCTATCCAGATGAGGAGGAAACCGGAAGCTCAAACTACAGAGAAGAGAGAGTGAACTCATTCTTCAATACAACACCGTCAAACATGCAATTTACAGTTATTAGCAGGTGTCACCCTTCATATTCTTAAACCCATTTTACTTACATTAACACATGTATACGTTACGATGAGTGTGGTTTGCTCCCTTTTCAGTTACAGGCTTACTCCCTGGTATTTTTACAGTTTATGGAGTTTGTGGTATTCTTTATGTCTTTTTAGACTTACTGCGCAGTTTTTACATTTTACTTCATTACCCTTATTTTGGGTTGAGTGTAGGCGTACATTTCTGTTTTAGTGTTCTTGTTTCGAGTTGCCTACGTACTACATACTTAGTTTTCTACGGCTGCATTTAGAGACCTATTCTTTATACAGTATTGGTTCACTGTGTGCTCCCGGCTTACTTTTCCTTGTTTGCCGGTTATTGGTTCTTACGCAATGTCTGTTGTTTTACCCGAGACGTCAGGTGTACATTCATGGTATGTTTGATTTTATTTCTTCTTTACATTTTACTTGATATTCTTCTGCGATGTGTAGGCGTACATTTTAGCTTTTACGTTGTACTTTTCGGATTGCCTACGTTCTACATTACACATACATACATTCTTGATCTATGTTTCTGTGTTATGGTCCCTTTGTTTGCAGCACTGGTTCGCTGTTTTCTCCATTTCACATTACGTGGGTTTGCCTTGACGTCAGGCGTACAAGTTCGGTATGTGTTGTTTATTGTTGGTTTTCCTTTCCCCTTGTGAAAAAGGAGGATGGTGTTTGTGCCTTTGTTTTCCTACAATTTTCCTTGATTGTAGTAGTGCATTTTTGTTGTTATAGCGTTTCTTCCTTTTCTGTTTTATTACTGCTTATAGTTTTGTATTTTAGTATATTGTCGCATATCCCTTTGTTGTAACATATTTCTTTTGAAATGTTATTGCATTTTTGCATTTCTGCATGCTACGTAATATTTATTATTACGTTTAACATTGTTCTTGTTTTACCTTGTACACTGATCTCACTTCTTTTTCCTTTCTTTTTCCATGTAAAGAAAGAGGATAGGTTGCATGGTCTTTTCTTGTCTTCCTCCTTTCCACCCTGTCTTCCCTCTTTGTCCAGCCTGAGGATATTTAGAATGTTGTATGATGTCACAGAATGTGAGGTGACTCATGTTTGTCAGTTGACTCCAGGCTGAGCAGAAGGACGCTGCTCTTGGTGGGGCCTTCATATCAACTCACCTACTGGCCTACCTACCACCTTGGCTATCTACTTATCTCTTCTGTAACTACATCCTGCATAAAGTTACTTTCTGAAACCACTACCTGGCCTCCTGTGGACCTCATATTACGACACCCCTCTATCTCTCAATAACTCCTGTCACAACTTAAATATCTACATCCCCTTGTTTCCTCCCTACAAATTGCAACTCTCCCTTCCATATGCCCATCACCCTACCCAACTCTCTACTTTTACTTTTCTATCCTTCCTGCCCTTACCTCTTGCTTGATTTTGTATGTTCTTCTTTCCACTTTCTTCCCAAAAATTTCTTTTCCCACAACTTTTCCCATGTCCTTTCCCACCTTTCCCTGTCACCATCATGCTCTTTCACTTTTCTTTTTCCCTCTCTTGTTTGACTTTAATGTATACTTTCTGTACCGCACCATCCCGGGTGCTGACTTTGTATATATTTCACACACATGTATTGTCGTACTTCTGTAAATATGTATATACTAATTGACACTGGATTATTATGACTGTCTATGATTTGCAGCCCTGAGGAAGCCCCAGGCCAACAAAAATGGCCAATGTGAGGGGATGAAACAAGTGTTGGTTGTTATATATTTTTTCCTAGCCTTGGGGATCTATGATCTGCCTCAGCTCTGCATGACTCTGAATCCTTTAAGGAGTAAAGCATCGTAACATTATTTAGGAAGCAATAAATTGTATTATTTCAACAAAAAAATGATTCTCTTACTTGTTCTGGCACATTTTGAATTTCTGTAATCGCATAGATGGCATCATAGGTTTCTTCTAACATTATCACTAAATGGCTTGATATTTCTATTAATAATTATCAGATATCATTAGGTGTCTGAATTTCCACCTTTCTCCCTAGCAGTTTTCAAATACAATCTTTAGAAATTGTCAAACTATGTCTGTGGCTGGATATAAACTGTCAAAAATTACAAAGAACATGAACAAGTTGTATAAGAGCTTAACATCTATAATTCCCTGCTCATACTACTGGATGCAATTAGTACCAAAGAAAATCTTCCCCACTTTTATCATCATTTACACCAGTGCCTCCCTTGACAGACCCTCCTGACAATACATACTTTCCCCTTAAACTTTGGAATGGAATGAGCTTACACCTATAATAGAGGATGTCATACTCATTAAAATCATGACTATTAAGTCCAGCTCACTGCTTGACCCCTGTCTCACTAAGATTTCTGAAGCATTGGCCACCACCCTTGTACCAGGCATAACCATGATATGTAACAGGTCATGAATGATTCCTATATTTTGAAAAAACACACTTGTCACTTTACTTTTAAAGAAAAACATTTGTGACCCCAACATTCCAGCAAGTTATCATTACATTTCTCTTCTACCATTTGTTACCAACTAATGTACTTAGTGGTTTCCAATCTGGTTTTAGGCCAACACTCAGTACAGAGATAGTGCTCATAGCTACTGCTATGGATATTCGTATGATCTTGAATGAAAGGAATTCTGTGGCCCTCATCCTTTTAGACTTGTCAACTGCATTCGACATTATCTCGCATTCTATTTTGTTAACAAAACTTAGATCAATTGGCATTCATGGCAATGTCCTTAAATGTTTTGAGTCATTCCTGCGAACGAAACAGAGGCTCTCCTCATTGTGCTCCAACTTAAAAAATCTTCATTGTGGAGTCCCACATTGATTTGTCCTGAGTCCCACACTCTTCTATGGTTACGTTGGTCCCCTAGCTAATCTGATTATCTCTTTTGGATTTCAGTTTTATTGCTATGCAGATGACACTCAAATAATAATTAAGAGGTAAGGAAGGAAACCTTAATGATTTGCACAATCAGTGTAAAGGATGTCTTGTGCAAGTGTACAATTGGATGAATGCCAACTCCCTCCATCTGAACTCAGAAAGAAAAGAGGTACTTGTGTTTAGAAATCCTTCTTGCTGGTCCCCTTTTTGGTAGCCCCAATCACATGAACTTTGTCCAGACTCAACAACCACTGTCTGCAACTTAGAGGTCACATTTAACACTAAATTATCATTTGAGTTTCAGGTAAAAACAAAAACTAATATCCACATTTTTTCTAATCATGAAGGAATTAAAAAAAGATACTCGCAATTATCTCACAATCTGCCAGACAGCTGTTGATACAAGCATTGATAATTAGCAGGTTAGACTACTGCAAGGCACTGTATGTCAGCCTTCTAGGTCATCTTATACAGAGAATGCAAATACCCAGATTGCTGTTGACACAATTATATTGGGTATCCGTGAATCTGAAAGTATTTCTATGCATCTTAGACAGCTCAGTTGACTACCTATATGGAAAAGATTCCTGTTCAAGCCCTTATGCCTTTGTCAAAAAGCCTTCTTCTGGCTCAGCGTATGACTACATTGTTCAAAAAATGCATTCCTCCTGGACTCCAATGTTGAGACTTGATTAATCTGATGATTGTACCTATTTTTTTAAGGCAAGACTTGCGAGGCGTGCCTTCCAAGAAGTTACAGTTCAAGCACGGAACAATCTACCCATAGAGCTACTGTCCAAGCCAAATATGTTGAAATTGTGCAAGTCATTAAGAAGATATCTGTTTAACTGTTTAGATTAATTCTGTCCTACTGTTATCTTAGCACCAGGACACATTTGGGTAGCCACACTCCTACTAAACAAATAAAATAAAAATAAGCTAGTAGTCAACCTTAGATGTACTTTGGTGGCTACCATGAGCTATACAATACCAGAGCAGTTTGTTGTCCCCTGCTCTTTCCACAACAGTTAAGCTTTGCCACACATCATTGTCCTATTCTGACCTCGTTACCACCTGTATAAATTTATAATTTTTCTGGCTGAATTAAGCATCTTTACACTGTTTATTAAACCACAATGGGTGGATTCTTTGTTGATTTACAGTCTTAACCTTGCTGCTGAATGTTTGCCTAAGGGCATCAAAAAGTTTGTTGTGAACTGTTAAGGTCACTAACTACTTTGCTTCTATTTGTCAAGGTATCTAATGCCTCTGCAACTTTGATATCTTTTTGGGACCTTAACTGTGTATGACCATTGCATGCTCTAAGACCTAAATTAACGGACATTCTCATGAATTGGGTGGATAAAACAGACTATTTGTTAATGTATAGTATGTCTAATCTTTGAATTCCCCACTTCACATCTTCATCCTCCGTAATGGCATGCTTGGAGTTGTCTAAATGCTCATAGGTGATGTAAAAATCCCCTGCAACGATTAGGGGACCCTTTTCTGGGTTGTGTTTTATGTAAGACTTGAGAGGGGATAGTATTTCGAATTCCGTGTTCCTACAAATATTCCTATGATAAAGTTTAAAAAATGTGCATACTTGCCCCTTCCGCAGGTTAGAGTTTTAGGGTCAGGATGTTAGGAGAATTCATGGACATCCACTTAATTCTACAGATAAGGGCTTTTATCACCCATATTGCTAGCCCCCCAGATGTCCTGATGCAGCCCTGAGAAACAGTATTAACATAGTATTTAGTGTTATATGAACCAGACTAATACATCAGGTCTCATGGAATAGACATACATCAAAAGAATCAATAATAGTTGCCTGTTAGGCCTAGCATCCTTGTCATGCATTTCCTCTCAACTTTTTGCCTTCCTTCCTCCTGTTTTGCTGACTTCAGTTTTTGCTGGCTTTAGGACTCTGCACACCTTACCAGTAATAACCAGTACTAAAGTGCTTGTGCTCTCTCTCTAAAACGTGGTGGAACTGGTTTATACCCAATTGCCATATTTGATTTACTTGTAAGTCCCTAGTAAAGTGGCACAACCTGTGTCCAGGGACTGTAAATTAAAAACTACTAGTGGGCCTGCAGCACTGATTATGCCACCCACTTAGGAAGCACTTTCAACATGTCTCAGGCCTGCCATTTTAGTCTGTGCGCAGTTTTAAACTGCCATTTCGCACTAGCAATATAAACCTTTTACCAGGTCCAAAACCTTCTTTTTAATACGTATAAATCACCCGTTGTATAGGCACTAGACAGCCCAGAGGGCTGGGTGCAGTGTATTTAAAGAGTTGGACATGTACCTTTTATTTTTAATATCCTGTTAGTGAAAAACCCTTCAATACATTTTTCACTACTGCAAGGCTAACCTCTCCCATAGGCTAACATTGGTGGTGAAGTCGGATTTTAGAAAGTTGGCATTTTCCTGCCATAGCCATTTAGTGCCTGCAGCCTGTCTCTGAGTCACATGACTGGGTGTAGTTGACAGTTGAGCTTTGTGTATTCCTCTTAGACAGTTACACACAATAGAGAGCTTAGGTGTGCCTGGGTGAGACATTACTTGCATGATGGGAGGGTGGAGCTGGGTACAGTCCAACTTACACTTAAATAGACTGTGTCCTATCTCCACAGAAAGTGCTGCATACCCCTCATAATTAGACTGGAGTCAGGACAGACAAGGCAGGATGCCTGAGGACTTCAAAGGGAAACCTATAGAAACTTCTCCTACTTCAAAGGAAGGTCAAGGTATAAATATTGGACCTCAGATACCAACTTTTCAGCATACTTCTGGACATGTGAATACTCTGTCAAGAATAGGGACTGTTGTGCTTCTGAAAGGACTATCACTCTTCTAGACTGCTACTCTGAAGGACTGCTATCGTGCTGCGCTGACCTGCTGCCTGCTGCCCTCTAGCCTGGGTAAGAAGGACTGGACCTGCATCTGTTGAACCCAGGACCCCAAAGTGAATCCAAGGACTAGTTGGCTGGCCTCCTGACTACAGCCTCAGGGACAGAAGGCTCCAACAACCTTGAACGCAGGACTCAGACTCTGCCATCTGTGATTCCTACCCTATCAAGTTGTGCCACCCCACTACTGGAGACTGGAAAGTGGGCCTGAAGGTGCTCCGGCAGCCCGTCTGCAGATCCAGCAAAACTGACACATCACCTCTACAGCGTGGCGCGATCTTGGGCAGAACCGATGCATCACCTCTGCTACTAGGTTTCTCCCAGCGTAAGGACTCCACATAGATCTTGCAGCCTGCATTGGAACCACAGTTGTGCACAGCCTCACCTACGCATGTTCTCATATTGCAAATATCTCGTCGACAGCACCCTCAACAATGATGCAGGTTCTCTCCTGGCAGCTCTTCAGAACTGATGATTCACTTCAACTGCGTGATGCTCCTTGATGCCAGAATTTACATTGCAAGCCCTTATTGATGAGATCCTCGGCAATGATACTGGACTTGCATCACAGCTCCTCAGAATCTCTTTGGCTGCATGACACATCCTCGGCATGCGACTTTGCAAGCTCCGCAACCAGGAATTTAGGTACTCTTGTTCAGAGGGCCTAACTGGCCCCTGTAGCCAGCCCACGTTCCATCGCGGTCAGCCTGAATTTGTGACTTTGTCCTGCTCCAGCAAGATCATATATTCACAATTGTTGCTTTGTGCTTTTTGGTGCTATTTTTACTGACATTTTTTTAACTTAAATATCTCAGTTTCTACTGATTGGCTTTTTGCCATTTTGGTCTTGTTTAATTTATCACAATTTACTCTATTTTCCCTAAATTGATGTGTGATGTTTCTTGTTTTGTGTTTTCACTTTATTATTATTTGAAGTGCTGCATAAAAACTTTATACATTGCCTAAAAGTTAAGCCTAACTGCTCTGTGCTGTGCTCTCAGAGATTTGAGCGCAGCTTTATTTGGGGTTTTATTGTGCCTCACCCTGACAAGGACTGTGGTTGTTTCTTGAGCAGGGGTTCATTTCCCCAAACCAGTAACCCAATTTCTTACATTCCCCAATCAGGGTCTATCAATTTAGATTTTAACCCTGCAAAGTTCCATGATAGTACATTTTTATCCTCAATCAATGTATACTTAGAGGATGGAAGATAATGACAAGTGCCCTGTTGACGGAGTAATTTCACTATGCTGCAAATGGAGAAAGCTCCTCTGTGGGTGTTTGATTGCAAACATCTTGGGAGAGCTCCTCTATAGGTGTTTGATTGCAGACAATGTGGGAATTTGACCCCCATATGCCAAACAGAGGAGGATTGCACTTACATTGAATTGGAGAAGTCATGGAAACAGTTGAGCACACAGTCATTGCCACAAGGCCATCTGCCAGGTTTGTGATTTTAATAAAATTTCAAATACTGGTCTCTGGGCATCACATGTCATGTGGCCCTCAGAACGTCAGTATCAATCACCACCCTGCATTTGCGAGTGACCTGTATCCAAAAATGATTTTGTCGATTAGAGCATCACCATTCTCTCTTGAACCTAGGGGTAACTTGACCACGTTGTGCATATATGCAAATCTCTTTAAGTGATTGGATGGTCCGCTGTTATTCATATACACACTTGCCTTGCCCAAATGCTAGCATATACTTGACCGCCTCTTTGCATTATGTATGCCACCTGGCCGCTTTACGGGTCGTAGAGAGCAGGGGTGGAACAAATTCCCTGATGGCTCATCCTCCCATTTCTCTAAATACCATATTTTTCTGATCAACATTTTGTCAAGCTAGAATGACTGCTCCTACCCTCACCACACCTATTTTAGACTAGGCGCTTTGCCCTAGGAGATAAAAGAAGTGATTCCCGACATCTTTGGCTCCTTAGAAGTAGATGTAATGGAAGTGACAACTTCAGGTATTAGCCACATCCACATGTACCCTGCTATTGTTCAATCAATCAAGATAAATAAAGTACAGCTAATCACCCAATACGGTATCCAGGCACATGCTCCTCCCTCGACTAGGAGGGGGAGACATGGAAAATGTAATCATAAGGGCCTTGTCCAACACCTTGAGCTTCAAGATCTCAGCTTTTAGTTCATTCACAGTGTAAAGTACATTGTTAACCTTAGCTACCTGAGGAGTTCTGGAGGTGGGAATTGTCCCCCTATATTATAAGTGGGCAAAGTGTTGATCTTGCCAGATGTCATACATTAAACCAATCTCTACGTACCACTGCTGGTTTACACAGAATTGGTGACAGTGGGGATTGTGACATGGAGTGTTGATGTATCAGTTGTTCATCATTGATGTTTTCCGTTCATGGTGACTGTCGATGGTCTACCACATGGTTTAAGGTGTTTTATTTGACTTTTTTGGAAACAGTTTGGCAATTGGTGGGACAAATTCTCTGGAACCAAAATGGTCTCTACTTTCTCAATTGAAACATGAATTTCCCTCAGGGCGTAGTTCTGGTAAGAGGATTTCACCGATTGTCTCAGCTTGGTTGCACCCAGCAGGGAATCTGCTGCTTTACGTTTCTCCATATTGCCACTCTTATTTATAGTGAGAAAAAGCTCAAGATTTGTTTGCTAAATGATTACACACAGACCCTGCACTTACATGATTTTCCAAACAGTGCAAACAATTTAGAAAATGGTGAGATGGTGGTGCAGATTGGGGTGTACAAAATCTCCCTACTTCCACGGATAGAGTAAATTCACAGATACACGCACATACACTCATCATACGCTTGGGCCCATTTCACTAACATACACTCAGATTACTCTATTAGCACTGAACCTGTGGAAAGAAACCTTCTAAACACCCTGCATCTACACACATGGTCGATAAGACCTAATTGACACTGTCCTGAGTCATGATCTAAACAATCTATACAACAATGATCAAAATAGAGTACTCAATAATTGACAAGAAATAACCACCAACACTGTATTTAAAATGATGGTACTTTATCTAAAATTAGTCAAAGAAAAATCAATCAAGTAAATCATTATTCTCATAATTACCTATTCTAGCTAAATGTCAGAATGGGTCAGGACAGGTCTCTCAGTAGAAGTCTCCCAAGTCACCGTCCTCACAGCATCGATCCTCACCAACGCAGGTTTGGGAAGAAGTGGCAAAGTGGCAAAAACCCTCTCTAGGCTAACAATATTTATAATGTGTTTAACAATAAAAGGCAACATAAAATGTTTTCGATATCCGCTGAACCGCTGAGCAGAGCGAGCAGGAAAGGATGTAGCATCGCTACATTTGGAAAATCTCCGCTCAGGAAAAATCACAAAAATAAAAAGACAGAACACGGAACTGGAAATTAAAAAGTAGCTCTTCATATTCATCTTTCCTCGGAACCAACATCATGATCTCAGAGTTCATTCATTATGGCTCCTTTGTCCTCCAAGGTTACTCGGATGTATCTGGATGCTTGCCCAGAACTGCTACTGTCCTCACGGAAAATTTTAACCAGGCGAAGACTGTGGTCAGATGACTCTCGACCATGTTCAGCAAGGCCTTCTCATCACAAAATTCACTCGAATACAGGCTTTAAACGGTAGCCATTTTCCCACCAGGCCAAAATGTACCATCTTAATTAAAAGAGACAAAACAACATTACCACAGCATAGTGATTAAACAGTGTTAACCCCACTAATACCCTTATGTGTATGTAATTATCTAGCCTTTGCAACACAAGAAAAGCATTAGTACATAACATTTAAAAAGCGTTTTTCCGTGCTTTAAATAAACAGCACTCAGCAACATTTATTAATAAAACATGCACATTTATTAAATAGCAACGCAAAAGCATTCCCACGTGTCGTTTTTCTCTCATTAGTACATATTGGTTAATTAAAACATTTACACAAAACAAATAATTAATAGTTAAAATTAATATTTTATTAATCGACAAATAGACAAACCAGAGCTTTAAAAACCCAATAGATTTTCAACAGAAAACTCTGCTCCAGCAATCCCCCCTTTGGTGATATTATCACCAAATAAACACCCAAAAAAAAAATTAGTAAAATTTTAGTCCCAATTTTTAGGAGAAACTGGAAATGTCTTTTTCTTATACACAACACTAGACACCAGACTCCCTTTCATCATCCCTCTTTGTCTCCCAATTTTTAGGAGAAACTGTAAATGTCTTTTTCTTATACACAACACTAGACACCAGACTCCCTTTCATCATCCCTCTTTGTCTCCAAATAAACACTCTCCCTCAATTCTTCTAATTCTATTTCTTGTGGATCTCTTTTTCTTTTATTTCTCCTTTCAATATTTCTTTTAATCAATTTCTTTTTCCTTCCCCTGTTTTTACAACACAAACACACTAATCTTAGTATCAATAAAGCAACAATTATACAAGTCAAAGGAAGCAATATCTTACCTATAATAGTACTACCTATTTTTGCAATAAAATTCTTAACAGCAACTACTTTATTAGCTATTTTAGTCCAGATACTCTCAGCTTTCAGTGGTACTAATTCTTCATGCAAATCAGTAATATTTTTGTTATAGACCTTTAGGTCCTTGCTTTCATCTGGAATGTAAGTGCAACAATGTTGAACTTTCAATATTCCACAAACTCCACCCTCCTTGGCCAATAAAATATCAAGGGCAAGTCGATTTTGCATAGACATGGCACGTACGGCAATCAATTCCGTATTCACCAAAACAAACCCTCCAGCGGTATTTGTCGATAAGCGATCCACCACTGTTGACAGTTTCCTAATTTTATATGCATTCAAAGAAATTCCCACTGCTGGAATTAAAGCTCCAAAAATGTCACCCACTATTTCAGACCAAGTTTCTCTCTTAAAACGTGTTAGTAAATTAATATGTTCTACATCTTCTATTCTATCTATATGAAAAATCTTTGGAAAAACCAGGCCCACATAACACGTGCCATACCAATGGTCAGGCAACTTGTAATAAGCCTTGTTCCCACAAATATAATACACTCCCGGAAAAATTGGATCCTCTCCTCCTCTAAAACCCCATCCTGTTGCAATGAAGTATGTATCATGACACTCACTAGTCCCAACAAAGTATGTATCATATTGGGATTTCTTTCTTGTAATGCACAGCTTACCCTTCTGTGGTGCATCTAAAGCTAAAGTTGGACTAGCTCCATTTCTCAATTCTTTTCCCATCTCAATGTCCCAAATTGTCTCACTTATTTTGTATTTCCCTGCCTTTTCATGCATGCTCAATCTCCTTTCCTCCACCATGTTTAGGAAAGCTTTCTCCTCTTCTTTCAAACTGCAAGTTAAATTATTCTTAAAAATGTAATCTAATGTTAATTCTTCTTTCTCAATAAAAATCTCACCAAAAATGTTAGCTTCTTTAGCTGGATTCAGCTTCTCATTCATAGGCAATTGCCCAAAAATACTATCTTTGTTAGACATCTTATAATCTATTTTCCCTAGCAAATAAAAAACACTACTCAACACACTACAAGAAATTCCATACGTAGCTGGTAAATGGTGATAAGTAACACCCTCTGAAACGGATGCAGGTAATTGCATACAAACATAGCAATCCCTCACTTCCATTGTCTTCACATATTCGTACAATAATTTTGAAAAAACATTGCTAGAAAAATCATTAATTGACCTATCTTTATGCATGTAAATATTACTAATTCTAGTTGGAACTACTTTTTGTGAACTTTTCTCTACATTAGTCTCATTCTCAGTATGTATTTCAAATGTACCTATTGTAACTCTAAATGTAACTAATAAAGCTAAAACACCCCATAGTAGCATTAACAATGCAGTACAGCACCAGCACATTCTACACCATCTTTTCAAGAAGGCACATCTACTTTGATTATTCTCTATGTTAGCCATTTTACTACTTTGACCTTGTCTTTTGACTTAGCCTCTACTACTCCACTACTGTATTACTCTTTAATTCTGGATTACTTCAAACAGCTGGATTTCAGACTTTCTCCTTTTCACTTTTCTCCAAGTGATTCCTTTAGTTCACTCAATTTGGATATTCATCACTTTTTACTCCTTCTTCTTCAGCAACATCAAATTGTATCAGATCATCAACAACATCCTGTGCATCCGACTCTTCTCCAATGTCAGTCAGGATAACTTTTAAGATTCCAACAGATTTGTCCTCTTCCTCAACCACTTTTCTCAAGATCCCCTCCGGATTGTCTCGATTCACTGTTTCGTCTTCTTCTCCTCCTTCAGACAGTGCCACATAAGACCATTCCGGTGATCTGTACTTTTGGTTGGGTTTTCTAATTCTCTTTATCTCCTCAGGTTCTCTTGACTCCTTTTGCTCCTTCCTTTTTACTTCGTTTTGACTCGACACTTCATTCACTTGTTCAGCTTTCGATGTATTTGCTCTTATCAGTCTGTATCTCAGCCTCTTTACTCTGTTGTTAGGCCAAAAATCTCCTCTTACAACCTTTTTCGGTCTTGTTTCTGTATTATTTCTTTCTCCAATCCAAGTTCTCTTTCTCAGAACTCGACCTTCTGATTTTTCATTCTCACTTTCATCCGATTCTGTTTCAAATGCCTCTTCTTCTTCAGCAGTTTTCTTTCGCTCCACAGTCTTTTTCACCACTGTTTGAGACTTCCCTACTTCTTTCCCTCCTCGAGTCTCCGACACGCAATCTTCTTGCTGTCTACTTGTCCCTTCACCTAGCTTATCAGGAATGTTCCCTACACCTCCTCGGGGGTCTTCCGCAATCTGTCCCTCTCTATCTTCTTCTGACCCTATTTCTTCAGGTATAATCTCAAGTGGTTCTTCAATCTCCTCCTCTTCTGATTCAGGAGTAATTTCTGTGGAACTGCTCTTTTCTTCTCTTTCTTTTCCACTGCTTGTTGGAACTTCAGGCTCTCTCACAGAATCTGATCTCCCTTTTGAAACTCTCAATGTTTCTCTTGAAGCTTCTCCTGGAAAGAAAGAATCACCTGACCCTCTTTCTCCTTCAGCTCTTCCAAAATTTTGATTTCTCCTTACTGGTTCTGTTTCTTCATCATCACTGGAATCTGACTCTTCAAAATACTCTTTACCAGTCCCATCCTTTGGGTTTGGAACTCTCAGAGTATGACTTGCATGCACCCAGTTTTTCACACCAGCACACTTCACTGCAGTTGTCGTAGTCAAAATAACTTGTCTTGGTCTTCCCCACCTTGGAACCAAGCAGTTTCTTCTTCTGTGTACTTTAATCCTCACCCAGTCTCCTGGACTCAGATCATGAGCTTGCTTCTTCTCAAGTGTGGTAGCTTCTTCTCCAACCTGGTGAAACACAGAATGAACTGCGTCAGCCAGGCCTTTACAGTAATCCAAAATCATGTCGTCAGTTATTGTCATCAACTTATTGACAGGCACATATGCATGTCGCATTGCGCGTCCCATTAGGATTTCGTGCGGACTTAAACCAGTAGTTCTATCTGGAGTAGACCTAATAGTCATTAGCACTAGAGGCAAGACATCAGGCCATTTCATTCCAGTGGCTAAACACATCTTACCAATCCTGTTCTTGATTGTGCCATTAATCTGCTCAACCACACCAGAAGCCTCTGGCCTGTATGCACAATGTAGCTTTTGCTGTATGCCCAATGCTTCACAAATCAAACTCATGAGCTCATTATAGAAGTGTCCACCTCTATCAGACTCAATCGTTACTGGAAACCCATACCTAGGAATCAACTCTCTTAACAGTAACTGTGCCACTGTTATTCCATCATTTCTCCTAGTCGGATAGGCCTCCACCCATCTTGAAAACAAACAGACTACCACTAAAACATACCTCAGTCTGTTCACTTGGGGCATTTCAATGAAATCTACCTGCATTCTCGTGAAAGGACCACCTTCTCTACCTATTGTTCCCAGACTCACCACTGTCTTTTTCCCAGTGTTAAATTGCTGGCAAATCAAACACCTTTGACAGATGCTTTCTGCAATTGTCCTGAACTTTGCATTGTACCAAGTTTGTTTAAAAGACCTGATCATCGCATCCCTTCCCAAATGTCCCTGGCCATGATACATCCTTGCCATTGCTGACAGCATGGAGTTTGGCATGACTGGTCTGCCATCTCTATAGACCCAAACATGGTCTGTTTCTCTTGGGGCACAACCTGCCTTGATCCAGTCTTTCTTTTCTTCCTTTCCTGCCTCATCCTGCAACTGTTTCACTTCATCCCACGTTTCTAGGACATTAGTAAACATCACAGAACAAAAAGATATTTCACCTTCTCGTTCCCGATTAATTGACTGATTATTCTTTGCACAATATTGTGCAATGTCGTTAGCATATCTATTGCCAACTGTCACAAAATCATCTCCTTGTCCATGAGCAGCACATTTCACAACTGCTAATTCTTTAGGCAGCTGTATCGCCTCAAGCAATTTCCCAATCACTTCAGCATTCTTTATTGGAGTCCCACTCGACGTCAAGAAACCTCTCTGTAGCCAAAGTTGGCCAAAATCATGCACAACTCCAAATCCATACTGACTATCAGTCATCACAGTTACTCTCAGATCTTTCCCAATCTCACAAGCTTTCGTCAATGCCACTAATTCAGCAACTTGTGCAGATTTCACTCCTTTCAATGGTGATGCTTCCATTACTTCTGAAACTTTGCACACTGCATATGCTGCACTCAGCACACCATCATCATTCCTCAGGCATGATCCATCTACAAACAGCACATGATCACTCTCAAGTAAGGGAAGATCCCTTATGTCTGGTCTCGGTTTTGTACAGTACTCCAACACATCCAAACAATTGTGATCATCTTCCGTCTTCACACCCACATTTTCAATATCCGGCAACAATGTCGCTGGATTCACATTCACACATCTCTCAAGAGTCCCATTTGATGCTCCCAGAATGACTTTCTCATATTTAGTCAGAGGACTATGTCAAAAGAATTGCCACATTATGAGGTACGAATACCCTTACAGGATATCCCATTATAATTCCCTCACTCTGTTCCAGACTTCTGCATGTTGCAGCCACAGATATCAGACAACCTGGTAAACCCACAGCTACAGGGTCAAGTGTCGATGAGAAGTACGCAATAGGCCTTCTCAGTAATCCATGTTTCTGAATTAACACTGAAAGTGCACATCCATTTCTCTCACTGCAGTACAATTCAAACTCTTTCTCATAGTCTGGCATACCCAAAGCAGGGGCTTCACACATTCTGCTCTTCAGCTCCTCAAATGCTGCCATTTGTTCTCCATCTAGTTCCAATGGATCTGTCATCTCACTTTTTGTCAGCTTAATCAGTGGCTTTGCTATCAGCGAGAAATTAATTATCCACTGACGACAATAACCCACCATTCCCAGGAACATTCTCACTTCCCTCTGGGTCTTTGGGGCTTTCATTTCTCTGATAATTTTAATCCTGTCATCAGTCACTCTTCTCAGACCTTTTTCAATATTGTGTCCAAGATAATGCACCTCTTTCTTGCAAAATTGCAATTTAGCTGGAGATACCTTTAACCCTCCATCTGCCAGATGATTCAGTAAAGCTATGGTATCTACTTCACAAGCTTCACGTGTCTTTGATGCCACTAGTAGGTCATCAATATATTGTACTAGCACTGAGTTTTCAGGCATGATCAAACTCTCCAATGACTTGTTCAATAACTGATTGAATATCGAAGGACTCTCTGTATACCCCTGTGGGATACGACACCATGCTAAAATACGCTGGCCAAATCTAAATGCAAAAATCGGCTGGCTGTCATGATGCAATGGAATTGAAAAGAAAGCATGACACAAATCAATCACTGTGTACCACTCAGCATCATGTGGAATCTGATACAAAATCACTGACGGATTTGGCACAATAGGACAACATGCCACCACAATTTGATTAACTTTTCTCAAATCCTGTACAATCCTGAACTTCCCATTAGGTTTCTTTAGCCCCATTATCGGTGAGTTACACGGGCTACTCAATAGTTCTCTCAAAACTCCTTGCTGAATCATTTTCTCAATTATAGGAGTTATTCCTTTCTGGTGTCATTTTGTACTGAGGAATGTTAGGATAAGTAATTCCCTCTTTCACTGAAATTTTCACAGGATCTACATTATTCATCAATCCCACATCTTCTCCAGTAAAATCCCAAACTGTCCTTTTCACTGTATCTCTCAGCTCTTGAGGCAAATCCTCCGGATCAAACACAGCATATGTACCAATTAACCCACTCTCTCTATTTTCTAGAGTCATTCGGTACAAAACATCCTCATCTGGTGTTTCAAAAGCTATTCCATCCGGTGTACAAAAAATTGTACAATTCATCTTACAAAGTAGATCCCTACCTAACAAGTTCACTGGACTAGTGTCACAGACAATAAATCTGTGCATGTCTGAAAATTTCCCTATTTGTACTCTTACTGGTTCAGTAAGACGTGTCTTGATTTGTGTATTGGCTACACCAACTACTTGGATTGCTTCATCCGAGAGAGGAAGATTTCTAATATCTGTTGACCTGACGGTTGATCTTGTTGCACCTGTGTCTACTAAAAAAGTAACACCTTCTTCATTTATTTTTCCATCCACAAATGGTCCTGCCTGGTCTATTTCTAGAGTTGCACCAAGTATGCACTCCTCCTCCTCTCTTCGGCACCGTCAATAATCACCTTCAGACTCACTCCCTTCATTCTTTAACAAGTACTGCTGTACCTGGTTAGAACGCCTTGGTTTGTTTACCTGCTCATCATTGTAGAATCCCGAATCCGGATTATACTTTTGTGATCCTCTATTCTGCGGCAAGGGCGGTTTTGGCTCTTGACTCTGCTGTTTCACAACAGAAGATTGTTGCTGCTGTCGATTATTCCCTTCGTTCTGCACCTGTTGATTTAAGTTTTTATTTTCATTATTCGCTAATGGTGGATTGGTACACTCAGATCTCCAATGTCCCAGTTGGCCACAGTTGTGACACGGGAACTTTTTTTTGGCTTCCTCAAGATTCCCCTTTCCTTTCCCTGCATATCTAGGTCTATTCCCTGGATTATTTCCTGCATTATTCGCCTGTTCCACTAATTGTGCTTCCTGTCTTTCCGCAACTTTCACTTGTGCCCACATTGCTTTCTCTTTCAGCTTTCTCTGTTTTGCTTCAATTTTATCACTGAAGTATTTTGCATGTCTCAGAATCTCATCTATTTTCTTACTCTGCCAATCCACAGTATGCTCACGAATTCTCTCACTAATCTCAGGTCTCAGGCCATATACAAATCTGTATACAAAGTGACTCAAATCCTTGTCACCCAGGTGTTCATCCCCACTGAATTGTTTAAAAGCCAGTATCAGCCTCTCATAAAAAGCATGAACCGATTCTTTTGCTTCCTGATGTGTTCGATCTGTTTTAACCCAGTCTGTCTCTTTTGGAGGTACTTTATTTTTCAGGTATACGATCACCTGCTCATACTTTCTCATTACCTCTGGATCTGGTGCTCCTGTTCTCTGATCTCTTGGATATTCCTCAGTAGGCCAACTTACAACTATTTTACACTCAGCCCACAAGTCTGCTGGAACAATTATATCAAACAGACTATTCAGGTCAATCCACAGCACTTTTGACAATTTCACAAATCTGTCTACCTGCCTATACCACTCGACGGGCTTTTCTCTCAGTCGAGGGAAATCATTCGTAAATGATAAAATATCCTGTCTGGTCCATGGAACATGTACATATCCTCCTCCAGGTATTTCTCTCATAGGATAAGCAACAGTGGATGCTTTCTCTTTTTCTCTCACAGGAAATGCTGAATAAGTCCTATCCCCTGATTCTTCTCTTTTCTTGTACCACCTATCCTTCATCTTCTCAACATCACCCCATTTTTGCAATAAAGCGATCATCTCTTTAATCTGTCCTGTTCTACCAGCACCATTCAGATTTTCAATATCTTTGTCTGTGAAATCCATCCTGTAAGACTTCTGCAAAACTTTCACTTTATCAATGTCAACTCCATAGTCATTTGCTATTGCTCTTAATCTGTCATGTGTATTTTTAGTTCTCCAGGTGATATTTTTACACATAAATAACAATTCACCATCATGATGATTTTTTAGAATTTCTGTAGGAACTGTTCCTGCAACAAGCTCTTCTAATTCTACACGTAACCTAGCCACATCAATTGCCTGTGAATCTTTATCCCTCTTTTGAAGAACTTTCATCCATTCATTCAAATCCTCAGCTGTTATTTCAGTAGATTTTCTCACTGGAACCACTTTCTTCTGCGGTTCTAAAATCGGCATCCCTGAACAACTAGCTTCACCAGCATTCAATCCTGAATTAGACTGTATCTCTAATCCTTCACTACATGTCTCATGTCTGGATTTTTCTGTCCTTTTTCCTGAATCTCCTGAAGGACCAACCAAATTTGTCAATCTATTCCCAACATATGGAATCACCAAACCATTCTCACCTGTCCTCTGCTTATCAAAAACAGGCATAATCGGACCTATGGTTACAGGCACCGTAACAGCGTCTAGATTCTTT
The DNA here is from genome assembly GCF_964204655.1 of Triturus cristatus. NCBI lineage: Eukaryota > Metazoa > Chordata > Amphibia > Caudata > Salamandridae > Triturus > Triturus cristatus. The sequence goes on along the minus strand of NC_140593.1, from coordinate 199,454,082 downwards.
GTCAGCTCTTTGATCTTTTCAGTCAACTCCGATGTAGTTCTGGCTAATTCTCTCGTATTTTCGCCACCGCTTCTATTCTCTCTTTCCCTGAAAGGATTACCACTTCTTAACTCAGGTGTCACATTTTCTGTCTCAATGATACGCAATGTATCTCTTATCGGAGAAACAACTGGTGTGCTCTCTTCTGGTTCTGGTCTATATGGAGGTGGTCTTTTGTAAATCATGTCATTCAAGACCTCATCCTCATACTCATTAACTCCATATCTTCTCACTTCTGCCTCAGGAACCCTTTCTGTACCCTTCTCTTCAACTGTTCTCATAGGGTATAATCCCTCTGACATACTAGCATCTCGCCATCTCGTCATTCGATCATGATGAGTTTCACGACCATGTCTCCTCCCAAACATATACCTGTAGTTTCCCCCAGACCTCTGCTTCTCTCGCTCATGTACTTCCTCTTCCCATTCCACTAAAGCCTCAAACTGTGTCGGCCTTGGTCTTGGGTCAAGACATAACATCTTTTCCCGCAAATTTTTCAACACGGCCAGATTAAATGAACCATGTTCTGGAAATGCTAGAACACCATCTTCCTTTGTATACCTAACCCAATTCTCCAACCATATACAGGTATGATACCCATATCTCGCAGCCATGAAGGATGCAGGCGTTTTCGATGGAGGTAACAATTCACCCTCTCTCGTTTTAACATCTTTATCCTTGTCGAACCAATTTTTAATCTTTCTGAACAAAGATTTTTTCTTTTTCTCTTCTTGGTAATACACTTTAGCTTTTACCAAACTTTTCTAATCCTTTCCGTAATACAACTCAATAGTACGATGTTTTATCCAATAACAGCGCGACTCACACTAACGCACCAATCCTGGAGCGTCTACGTCACTAGAATACAAGGTGACTCTTTCCAATCCTTGCGCGGCTCACACCAACGCACCAATCTCAGCGCGAGCACTGTTCTGATCCAATATCCAATCAGAGCGCGGTCTGTTTGATGTCAGCAGTCGCTGCAGTCTCTTGCTCCTGTCTCCTGTCAGTCGTCTACCCCTCCTTTACAAAACTTCTCAGTAGACTTCGTGTCAGATTCTACAAAATCTATTAGTTACAACATATAAACATCTCCATTGTCTGCTTCGCTAACCAAAGAATAGTAAAGAAAAAATCTATTTCACAAGAATCCTGTTGACACAGTAACATGCATTCATTAACTGTTTCCTCTAGGACTGCTCCAAAGAGTATTACAATTAACTAAATATATATGAACATTCACGCACATTCATACAAGAAAATGTAGTACATACACACAGAATCCTGCTTTTCCCGAGAACAGCGAACAATCTGCCCCACTACAGAATTATAACATACGTTAACCAAGCAGTGTTTACCTCTGCCCAGTCCTTCAAACAAGCTCAGAGAATACCTATTACTCCTCCCGCAATAAGCTTTAACGGTGAACCTTACGGATCCCTGGGACTTAAGACCAGAGTTTCACAAATAACCTTCGCTACCATACACACTCCTTTTATACCAGAAATATTTCTAATAGTAACACATAACGATGTCACTAATTCCGAACACAGACAATGTGACGCGCAACTTCAATTGTCACACGTTTTTCCTGCATACGTACAGGACCAACAATCCCGTCTTTCCCGAGAGCAGCATATACTTCCCTCTGCCCTACTACGGAACTGCTACCAGCTCCCAAATTCCAGAAGCACTACATAAAACTCAACATGACGACTTCAACATATAGTATTAGTACATATACCAACATCAATCAATAATCAATAAATCAAAAGCCAATGTACAAGCAATCTAATCAGATCAAGACAATCATCAATAACCATCAAATTCTGCTACCAGGAAATTGGTGCAGATTGGGGTGTACAAAATCTCCCTACTTCCACGGATAGAGTAAATTCACAGATACACGCACATACACTCATCATACGCTTAGGCCCATTTCACTAACATACACTCAGATTACTCTATTGGCACTGAACCTGTGGAAAGAAACCTTCTAAACACCCTGCATCTACACACATGGTCGATAAGACCTAATTGACACTGTCCTGAGTCATGATCTAAACAATCTATACAACAATGATCAAAATAGAGTACTCAATAATTGACAAGAAATAACCACCAACACTGTATTTAAAATTATGGTACTTTATCTAAAATTAGTCAAAGAAAAATCAATCAAGTAAATCATTATTCTCATAATTACCTATTCTAGCTAAATGTCAGAATGGGTCAGGACAGGTCTCTCAGTAGAAGTCTCCCAAGTCACCGTCCTCACAGCATCGATCCTCACCAACGCAGGTTTGGGAAGAAGTGGCAAAGTGGCAAAAACCCTCTCTAGGCTAACAATATTTATAATGTGTTTAACAATAAAAGGCTGAACAAGCGGAACCGATCGCCGCCCTAGGTATTTCGGACCTGTCCTCCCTTACAAACTGGCAAGCGGAGAATCATACGGCGTTCTAATTCCAGAGGCATAACAACCTCTCTACTCAAGTAATCCAAAACGGAGTTACTGTGAGTACCTTTTCACTACACTCACAGCACACTTTAGGGTGTGTGCTGATATTTACACGTGGCCTGTACATTGTTTTTACGGCCATTCATCAAAATTATTTTTATTATTAATTTTGGCTGGTCCTGACGAAAGCCTCTAGAACCATCAAGAAGGCTGAAACTAGTTGGCCTTAGTTACTAGGGATATAAGGAAAATAACATTCCTAATTACGTATCCCGAAAAAAAAACCTTTTTTACATTAGTCTTGGGACCCTTATAATTAAAGTTTTTTCATAGGGCATCTCCCAGAGACTTTTTTAACTCTTAATCACTTCACATATAGCACTCCACTTACTGCTCAAAACCCTGCTCCGCTGTATCTCAGGCGTTGTAGCACAACTGGATTGTGCTAGACAATCCAGTTGGGCCCCGATGATGAAGCATGCCACCTACTAGGTAGGTGGGTGAGGGGTTTCTTACACAGCAGTTGTGCTCTCCCTCCTTTCACGTTGTTTTCAACAATGACAGCGAAAAAAGTTTGCTTTGAGTCATGAAACTTGTCCATTTTGTTTGACCATAACAATAAAAGGCAACATAAAATGTTTTCGATATCCGCTGAACCGCTGAGCAGAGCGAGCAGGAAAGGATGTAGCATCGCTACATTTGGAAAATCTCCGCTCAGGAAAAATCACAAAAATAAAAAGACAGAACACGGAACTGGAAATTAAAAAGTAACTCTTCATATTCATCTTTCCTCGGAACCAACATCATGATCTCAGAGTTCATTCATTATGGCTCCTTTGTCCTCCAAGGTTACTCGGATGTATCTGGATGCTTGCCCAGAACTGCTACTGTCCTCACGGAAAATTTTAACCAGGCGAAGACTGTGGTCAGATGACTCGACCATGTTCAGCAAGGCCTTCTCATCACAAAATTCACTCGAATACAGGCTTTAAACGGTAGCCATTTTCCCACCAGGCTAAATGTACCATCTTAATTAAAAGAGACAAAACAACATTACCACAGCATAGTGATTAAACAGTGTTAACCCCACTAATACCCTTATGTGTATGTAATTATCTAGCCTTTGCAACACAAGAAAAGCATTAGTACATAACATTTAAAAAGCGTTTTTCCGTGCTTTAAATAAACAGCACTCAGCAACATTTATTAATAAAACATGCACATTTATTAAATAGCAACGCAAAAGCATTCCCACGTGTCGTTTTTCTCTTATTAGTACATATTGGTTAATTAAAACATTTACACAAAACAAATAATTAATAGTTAAAATTAATATTTTATTAATCGACAAATAGACAAACCAGAGCTTTAAAAACCCAATAGATTTTCAACAGAAAACTCTGCTCCAGCAATGGCACCCGGACGATGCTTGAAGTCCCAAGTCAAAGTATCAAGAAGGGGGCGGTCTCTGATGGGTGATGGCAGGCCTGCTCTTGGCCCGGGCACAGACTGGGCTCATACAGGGGCTAAGGAGACCCTAACTTCCTGGGGGGGGGGGGGCAGGGAAAGACTTGGGGCCTTTTGGTGGACCTTATACAAATTGCCTGTGGTTCGTTAGCTGCAGATTCTGATAAATATACAAAAGTTAATATTTTTTAAGTGAAATAGAAAGGCAGCCATGTAATCACAGTGTGCAAGTGTGTTTTATTGTCATTTACAAGTTATTTACATTCTGCAAAGTAATTAAGTTAAATATGGAAAAGCATCTTTCTATTTATAAGTGTTTTGGATGTTAAGGGTTTTAAAGAAGCTTTGGGGTTCAGGTATGGGTCAAGAAAGAGGATAGTGAGAACAGTAAAGGTCTTTTTAGAATGCAGGGGTGGGTGAGGATACAATATAGTAAGAGATCTAAAGAGATCTAAAGGAGTTTTTGGGGTTCAGTGGTGGGTTCAGCGGTGGGTAGTGATAAATAGTGACACAGTATTTTTGGCTTGAAATGGGCAGGTAGAGGTAAAAGTAGGTAAGGTGTGTTGGAAATCTTTTTTGGCCTTTTTGCTGAACTGAATTTTTACTGGCTATAGAACTATATGCACTTTACTCCTGTCAACCAGTCGCAAAATGCTTCTGCTCATCCTTTCAACATGGTAACATTGGTAAAATATGCATGATTGGCATATTTACTTTACCTATACCTCCCTAGTATATGGTACCCACAATGCACCTAGGGTTTGTAAGTTAAATGTCATACTGGGCTGCGGCACTCGTACCAACCACTGCAGTAAAAGAGTAAAGCATGTTTCTAGACCTGCCACTTAAGCCTGGCTGTGCTTTTTTAAAATGCCAATTGGACCTGTCAAAATAACCTTTCAGACAGGCCAAAATTATGTCACCCCTAAGGTATGCCTGATTGCCTATAGTGTATGGTTCATGGTATTTAAAAGTAGGGCATGTAGAAGTTCAGCATTCCACATGTCCTTGCAGTGAAACAGCATAAAAGGTATTTTCAATGTAGCAAGGCTTGTTGATTCCATAGGGAAATGTGGGAATACATTATAACACCTTATAATGCTAATTTCAGATTGGCAATGGCTACAGAAATATTTTAAGGATTTTTTAAATATTTAATCAAAATTAAATTTAATGGTAAAAACAAATGTGGTCTAACTAGTACGGAAATGGTACTTTTGAGAATTACCTTTTGCCTACCCAAAGCCTTTCTGCAAGTATTCAACAGTCTCCTGGCAGCTTGGTGGATCCCATTCCCTGTGTCAAAATGTGAACTGTTCTCAGGATAGGAACAAGGGGCCCGATTCACAGAACTAACGTAAGACAAAATCCTAAACTTACTACCATTTTGGTATTCACAGAAGACACTTACTCATTTCGGTATTCACAGAAGTTAGGAGTCCTAACTTTAGGACTCCTAAATGCCTTCTGTGAATACCGAAAGTCTTAAAATTAGGATTTTTCTCAGGTTAGGAGTAGTAAAGTTAGGACTCCTAACCTTAGGACTCCTAAATGCCTTCTGTGAATACCGAAAGTCTTAAAATTTGGATTTTTCTCAGTTTAGTAGTAGTACAGTTAGGACTTCTAACTTTAGAACTCCTAAATGCCTTCTGTGAATACCGAAAGTATTAAAATTAGGATTTTTCTCAGTTTAGGAGTAGTAAAGTTAGGAGTCCTAACTTTAGGACTCCTAAATGCCTTCTGCAAACACCTAAAGTCATAAAGTTAGGAGTTTTCTCAGTTTATGAGTAGTAAAGTTAGGAGTCCTAACTTTACTACTCCTAAACTGAGAAAAATCCTAATTTTAAGACTTTCGGTATTCACAGAAGGCATTTAGGAGTCCTAAAGTTAGGATTCCTAACTTCTGTGAATACTGAAATGAGTAAGTGCCTTCTGTGAATACTAAAATGAGTAAGGGCCTTCTGTGAATACCAAAATCGTAATAAGTTTAGGATTTTGTCTTAAGTTACTTCTGTGAATCGGGCCCAAGGAGACTTGGATGTGGGGAGATGGTGTCCTCCCCTATACAGGAGTGCCTAAGGGCTGTGCCAAGACTCTTGGTTCACTTCAAAGGGTTCTCCACGGTCACAGGCAGATGTAGTTCACAAATTGGCCTGCCTCCTTTTTTGTCCTTCTAGTCAGCCACGCACCAACCCCAGTAGGAGGGAGAGCTGTCCTATAACTGGTTCAGAGTGACCACTGAGGTGGGGCTGTGAGCATCTTCTTTGACATTAGAGTGTCAAATCCTGCTTGAACGTTCTGCTTGGGTTAAACATATAACATTTTTGGGTGCACTTCACAGAAAGGAAAAAAGAGTGCCAAAACATGTTGAGTGTATCCACTGTCTAGTTGCTGAAAACTCAGATTTGATTTTACCACACTTCTGTCTCTGTGTTTGATTTGGGTTCAGGGACTGCCTAAAACTGGATTTTAGTGTAAGGTGCAGGAGGACACTGGGATTGCAATAGTTCACTCACTACGCATACCCCCACACTTCAGAGGCCAGGTTTGGTAAGGCAAAGGCTTAAGTCCATCTTGAAAATTCTCCAAGTGGGTAGAGTTAGCCCAGGGAACCTTACATCATTGGTTAGGGGCTTCTTCGGGGGTCATTCTCACCCACAAGCTTAGCCAGGCATGAATGTGTATTCTCCAGCAACCCATTTAAGAGCACTCCTTGACCTGTGGAAAATCAGAAGAGGACTGAACTTGCTGTCTGAGACCTGAAAAGAGCCCCTAAAAACTAGACCTGCTCGAACTTGTAACAAGACAACAGCTCAACATCATCAAACAAACCTTGCAATCAGCAAAACCAAATCATGTGTCTCCAAAGATCAGTGTGAAAACGTTGCCAAATTCTTCAATGATAACATCATGGAGATTGAACTTGCCTCAGGCCAACACACTCTGCCATCCAACGGAATTCCTCCCCTCAGAATGGTGGAAACCAACTCTCCCCCACCCTTGCTGAACTCATAGAAGGCAGCCATTCACCCTCAGCCCTCCAGAAGTAATATAAACCCAGGATCAACCACAACTCATGAGAGTTGGAGGACGTTCAGGACGTTCAACTCATTCATGGAAGACAACATCTCAACGATGATTGCGAATTCCAAGCCCTCCTTGCACCTTGCAGATCCCCTTATGGCATCCCTTACGAAATGCCTCAACCACGCCCAAGCACCTCTCTGGATCAAAATAATAAACAGCTCCCTGAGTAATGGGTTGATGCCTGACTGCCTCAATCTAGGACACGTCACTCCCTTGCTAAAGAAACCAGGTGCAGACCCAAAAGACCTTAACAACTTAAAACCCATCTCTAACTTTCCATTTCTGGCTTTAATACTTGAGAAATGCATTGTCTCCCAATTAACCCAACACATTGACTCCAGAAATCTTCTTGACTACAATCAGGCTCCAGAATAGAATGTAGCAATGGAAACAGCCCTACTTATTATAGCTGATGACATACACAAGTCTCTGGACTCTGATGCATGCTGCTTACTCATTCTCCTAGCCCTATCAATGGCCTTCGATATGGTCACTCACAAGCTACTTCTAGAATCCCTCCAAAAATGGAGTCGATGGCTGGGTCCCGAAATAGTTCCCCTCCTATCTCCAGAACTGCTCCCATCTAATAAAAATCAACAGATCGACCTCAGACACGTCCACCATAACCAGAGGTGTCCTCCAAGACTCGATCCTCACCACGATACTCAAACAAGAAAACATCCTCTGCGACCTATACACAGTTGACACCAGATCTACCAGGAAGTATCCTCACCAGAAAACATACAATGGCTTAACTACACTGTCATAAAAGCCAAGTCCAAAACTGGCTGTCACACAACCACCCGAAACTCAACCAAGAAAAGACAAAAATCCTACTTCTATCCAACAATGGAATGACCATCCAGGGTCAAGAGTGAATAAACTCCATTGACGCTTTGAACTGCAAATTGACTTTCTGAATCCGTCACACCTATGTGAATCTCTCTGGACCCAAGCTTGAGCATGAACCAAAACATACAAATTCAGCTCAGAGTGTATTCTACAACCTAAAACTCCTACACAAAATCAAACCCTCCCACTCCCTTAATTATCTAAAAACCACCATGCATGCAATGGTACTACCTACATTGGACTACGGAAACACCACCTTCACTAGCTTCGCAAAATTGCACCTAGCCTTCTTAAAAGCCATGTTAAATACTGCAGCAAGAATGGTCATCGGAGCAAAAAGACACAATCACATCTACCCCCTTCCTTAGAAATCTTAAATGGCTCCAGATGGAAGCCCGTTGCTGCTTCGAAACAGCCAGCCTCACCCACAAAGTCCCCCACACCAGGAAATCAGCTTACCATGCATCACAATTCTCTAAGGTAGGCCAGACAAGAAATGTTAGAAGTACCAACACCCTGTTTCTCATCTCACCAAAAAAACACAATAAAAAGCCCTCTTCTGCTCTTTAAAAATCTGGAACTCCCTCCCAGTGGGTATGAGTAGCAGCGGCCAGTGCAGGTAGGCCCGGTGGGGCGGGGATGGTGTCAACAGAAGACGGAATAGGACAAATAAAATATATAAAAAACTCCTATTCCGTCATCTGTAGACATCCCTACTGCAGCACCCCGCCCTACCGTGCTTACCTGCACCAGCCGCTGCTGCATATGAGGATGAACCCCTCCTTTATGAGCTTCAAAAGACAATTAGAGGATCTTGTTCTCAACCTACACTTCAACTCTTCAGACTCCAATGCAGTGCCCACCTCTAGACTCTTTTCCAGGTATCACTTGTTTTCCCCTCTACAAACTACTGCAACCCAACTCTCAATTGACTTGTACTGTATAATCTATGCACTCCAGCACTGCCTTGTACATTGCCTTTGTCTCTGTTCTGAAAAGAGCTCTGATACCCCTAGCTCTTGCCAGCGCTATATAAAACTCTTCAAATAAATAAATAAAAAAGAAGGTAAAATCTTTGACAGGACAACCTGGTTGGTGCATCCGACCTGCACTCCATCACTGTCAAGATCTAATTACTATTAGGTCCCAGAATAGCACAACCATGACTATCATTGGCACTTTGTGCTTGTTGGCTCAATTTTTACGTACAAATTAAAAAAACATATTTCCAGTTCCTCTTATTGGATTGCTGTCATGTTGGTGAACTTTTGTTTATACAATTGTACTCTTTTATGCTAATTAATTTTTGGAATTGTATTGTTTTGTATTTCAATTTTAATGCAGTTTTAGAACTACATAAATACTTTACACAGTGCCTCTATGATAAGCCTGTTTGCTCTGTGTTATAGCTACCAGGGGATGAGCTCAGGTTTAATTTTTGACTTTAGTGGTTTACCCTAACAAGAACTGTGATTATTACTAGGCCTGGGTAGAACTTGTGGAGTTTCACTCCGCAGAATTCCATTGAGTTACAAAAAACAATGCAAGCTTTCATGGAATTCTGCGAACAGGCAGAAATATGCACGTTGCGCTGCTCACTCTGTGATTTGGTCGAGGGAGCTTGTTGCACACTAAAAGATCAGCATGAAAGGCACCACACGGCACACCAGAGGGTGCAGCTTCTTGAGTTGATTTTACTGCCACTCAACTAGCTTTCTAAACACGAACGGTCACAACTTCCCAAGACTGCCCACCTTGGAGAAATCTCGCCAGGTGCCATCCTAGCAACCAAAAATCACTCTAGGGGATGACAAATCTCACTCACGCTTGGTAACTTACTGTTAGTGAGAAACAACTCCATCTCATGGCGGTTGGTGGATTTGACTGGAACTCCACATTACAAGCGTAACACGGAGTAGCCAAAATTTCACCAATTCCACCAGCGGAGATCACCCATCACCAAATTATTACCTGAGGTGGGTACTTACCCCCCTGAGACAATAGCCTAATTTTTTTACAGGTGTTAGTTAGGGATTAGAGCCAGGTAGTGTATAAAGGGAAAGGGGGTAGGGTTTTTAGGGTTCAGACGTAGGTAGTGGTAAAAGGAAGTAAGGGTTTTATAGAGTTCAAGGGAGGAAAGAGGTAAAGGGTGCCAACGGTATTTTAGGGATTAAGGGTGGGTAGAGTAAAAGGAGGCTAGGGATTGTTGGGGTTCTGGGGTGGTAAGGGGTTTCGAAGGTTCTGTGGTGGGTAGCGATGAAGGGAGGTAAGGTGATTTAGGGTGGGTAGAGGTAAAGGGAGGTAAAACCTTTTTAATTTAGGAGCAGATAGAGGTAAAGGGAGGCAGGGGGATGTTAGAGTTCAATATGAGGTAGCAGCATATGGTGGTAAGGGCTTTTTAAGCTTAAGGGGTGGGTAGGGGGTATAAGGAGATAAGGGATGTCTAAGTTTCAGGGGAGGGAAGAGCTAAGGGGTGCCAAGTGAGTTTTATGGTTCAGGGGTGGATAGAGGTAAAGAGAGGGCAGGCTTTTTAGGGTTCGGGCTGGAAGTTGATGCCACATTCTCTAAAACAATTGGCCAGACGTCCTTCACCCACCTGTTGTTTGGGCTCATGCACCACATGTTCTCCTGGGAACAAGCACCACCAGGGTTGCAGCTTCCTTGTTGACCTGCAGGCTCACATTCAAGTTGCAGGTTGGGTAGTGCTGAGAAGGGCGCTAGATGATCCTTGCCAGCCAGCCAGTGGGTAATGCTTGATGATCCCTCTCCTCCTCAATAGCCTGGGAAGGATGCAGACAGCAAATGTAGATTTTTCTTACTCTCCCTTTGTTCTCACATATTCAGGCTGCAAGCAGCTGTAACAGGACGCTTTGATGGTGATCTGTGGAGGGCAGCCGGTCAAGAGCACTGCCTTTATAAGTAGAACGTTCAATTGCTAATGGCGGTTGTGGAGATTAGCCGGACAATTCTTCTGTCCCCTTGTCACCCCACTCCTGTCTTCCTCGCCCCGCTCCCTCCAAAATCTGGGGGAGGGAGAAATCCCCCACAGCCACCCACTTCCTGCAGCCATGGGTGCATCCTGTACTATAGCTGCATACTGTGGCCCATTTCCACCAGAGTTTCTCCTTCTTTTGCAAAGTGGTTACTGGACTCAGAAGTCCTGACCAAAACCTGCAAGCCCCCTTTCTGTGTTACCCACTGCAGGAGATGTTATTGCACTATGAGCACACACAGTAGACCCTCTCCAGTAGGCCTCCTCCTTCTCTTCTTTTCCAAAGGGGTTTCTGGGCTCAGTAGTCCTACTCTAAGCCCTGTGACATCCTCTGTGCATCCCCAGTATATCCAAATGTCTCTATGGCTCCATGCACTGCACAAGCCATAGAGGACCACACCTCCCCAAAGCCGGCATATAGTTCAGCACTGCCACGCCTCCAGAGCCACCACCCACAAGGCTGAGAGCAAACTTTCCTCTGTTAAGAAAAGCCAAGTGGATATCCAGCACCAAAACATGTTCAACTGGAACAGAATGCTTAATTTCCATCAGAGGTCAGAAAAGAGCACATGCACCTGCAAATGCAACTCTTTTGTTGGGGAACAGATGGGGGCGCTAGAGGTAAAAATGCACCTTTTGTTTGTAGAGCAGATAATCTTTAAACTTTCTTCAGGTACACGGCAGCAGTAGAATGTTTCCCTGCTTACGAAAGAAAAACAGCGTGGGTAGTGGCAACACCGTTTACTTTCACAATCAGAAAACAGATATAACACATACATCAAATATGCAGTATTACCTCACATATGGAAGACATAATATGAACAGTAGCAATGTAAACTTTACTCAAACATACATGAAATATGTATAGGAGAACCAAAGGTTCTGCAGAATGCAAGAATACAATCATAGAAGCACAGACTCACAGAGATATTTATACACATATATTTCAAAGGAACTGAAAGGCTGCAGGTACTCCCCCCCCCCTTGAAAATGTTATACACAACCCAACACTAAAGTGATTGCTTTTTTTTATTCTGAGGTGTATGGAAGTAAATTCCAAATAAATTCGTTTAGCCTATATTGATAGAACAAGCAATGGAAAAACCAACAGGTCTTATTTGCTTTGCCAGTGCTTTTTAATATTGACTGAAAACTCATGTGTCAAAACTTACGTACACATTTTACCAGTAATGCTGATATGAGTTTTTAAGTAAAGGAAACCTGTTTCAGTATATATACATGTTTGAAAGGTGATTCGTAAGCATAACAAAACGAATGTCACTAACAATATGCGGTAAATGTAGTACAATGCCAACATGTCACTGGCACCTAAATCCCATTTCTGAGTAAGTCTGGCGAATGGTCTACATCTTTAACTGTGGTAACCATGTGAAAAAAGCACAGGCACTGACAAGGCCAAAGCCAAGAGGTCTGGCTTTAATTTCCAATAGCATGGGCATGGATTTGTGCATTTATTTGTTTTCAAGCTACGTCAAATGGTTTCAGGGATTCTGCTCGGGGAAAATAACTATGCTTGGGACCACAGAGCATCAGTATGTAGAGACTGAGGGGCAGATTTATGAGCCCCCAGCGCCACCAGTACGTCACTTTTTGTGACGTACTGGAGGCGCATTTCACTTCTTCATATTTACAAGGAGAGGAAAGGCCACCCTCCGTGATTCTTCCTCTCCTTGTAAATATGGCCCCTTCACACACAGCACTTTGCGTGGAAGGGGCGTTCCATGGGTGTTGCTGTGGACGTTCCCACGCAACACCCATGAAAGGAGACACATTTGCAGATTTACGAGGAATCGTAAATCTGAAAATGCGTGTCAATGCTACGCCTCCCCAGGGGTGGCGTAGCAAGGCGCAATGAGAAGAAATGTTTTCATTTATCCTTGTTTTGTCCTCTTTCAAAGTGTGCTGCATTCTACAGCATGCATTGAAAGAGGAAAATGCCTTTTGTGATTGTTTTTGTGCAGGAAGGTGCCCCTTCCTGCACAAAAACAATCTCCCCATGACGCAGGCATCCTTGCACAATGGTGCAAGGGTGCCTGCACCGGCGCATGTCAGCTGTTTGCACGCCAGCACAGGGGAGAGCACAGGAATGCGACATATTATTGTAAACATGTTGCATTCCTCTGCTTCGGAAGTGCCACAGCCTGGTGCAGCCAAAGGGCTTGCGTTTCCGGGCTGCAGCACTTCCTTGTAGATCTGCCCCTGAGTCTCCATACCACCTCAGTATCCATGAGCCTGAGTCCGACTATCTATAGTGCCTCGCTTGCCTTCCTAACCTTTCCAGATAGACAGGTGATTTGGCACCCCAGAACACACTCTTGACCCTCTCAGGGATCGCATGAACAGGACACACCCTTTCGCTCTCTCATTCATACTTGTTCACAAGTACAATAAAAAAGAGACATGAAGGGAGTTTTCAATGTTTATTTAAACTATCCTGCTTAAGATGCAGTAATTGTGCCACAATTAGAAAACAAGTACACATCAATAATGTCATTAGCATGGTTAATAGACTATATACAATAAAGAGCCCTGTCATGTTATCTGTAACCCTCCCATACTGCTGAAGCTAAGTGGTTATAAAATATAGATGTCTGGGTTTAGTGGCAGACCCCACACCTTAGCATACATAGGTGGCTGGTCTACATCTCATCTGATGCAGCACTCTGTTCTCAGGACCATAGCTCCGTGTGTCTATTGTTATCCAGAACCCTGTCCCTACTAATATGACAAGATATGTGTATTCAAAACAGCAGCTGCATCCTTTTATTATGTCTATGTGCTAGTGTCTGATCAGGGAGAATAACAAGGGGCAATGTTGTTTGACCTTGCCTAGGCTGTTCAGACTAAATCCCAGGAAAAGAATAAAATGTGAAAACATATGCTGGTTCTGTGTGAAAATACAATGTGGCACAAATGCAAGCAAGTGTGATATGTTTGAAATGTATGCAAAAGATAAAGAGTCTTACAACGTGCTTGATTAGGCTAACATAGGGAAAACAAAATTAGGCCATGTGAGAAACACACGACAAAATGAATGACAAACCTGTTGGCTTTGGTCATAACAACTAGGGCACTCAAGCCAGAAACTATAAGCAACACATGGGACACATCCCACCTGTCCCATGGTCAAAAGTAAACAAGACTCATATTGACTGACGGCTTGGCTGCGCATGCTATCAGCATTGGAAAATGAAAGGCTGAATTTGCTTTGTGGCCTGCAAGTTATACACACTGTCTGAAATAGACTTGGCAAACTACTGTGCATTTCAGTGCATAGCTGTCAAGTTGTCTCGTATTTGGTGTTAACCATTCCTAACTAATAAGCCAATGGAAAGTTGCTTTCACTTTTCTCATTGATAGTTAGCGATGAAAAATTTCACCATGTTGAAGGCTTGGAAACCAGGGTTCAGATTTACTTAGCCCTAACGTTGTCAATGCAGCACAAACGGTGACGCAAGGGCTTTGATGTCATTTATTAACCTTGGGTGACCCAGTGTGGCTTAGTAAATCTAGAGTAACTCAAGGCAGTGCAAGTTGCTGCCTTGCATTACTCTGCGCAAAGAAGGCATTACTTGGGTGGAGAGTGGTTGTTCCCATGCATGCACCCATGTTTTTTGATGCATTTCCATATTTACTATCAGTAGTAAACCTAGGAATGCGACAACATGCTATGCCTTCCCAGGAGGGATGCAACACGGAGAGGTATCTTTATTTCCCCTCTTTCTAAGTGTGCTGCATTATGCAGCAGACTTAGAAAGAGGAAAAAGCCTGTAAGGATTGTTTTTGGGTCCATTGGTATCCCTTCCTCCACAAAAACAATCTAGAGTGTAACACAGGTACCCTTTTACCATGGTGCAAGGGTGCCTGTGTTGGTGCTAGGCTGCACTTAGTGCACCAGCACTGTGGAAGAACAGGAATGAGTCCTGTCTTGGAGGATATTGTGAATTCCTGCCCTTTCCCTGTCACACAACGCAACACAGCAAGTTGTCTTTCTGCATTGCGTTGCATCAATTTTTAGTAAATCTGCCCCCAGGACTGGTAGATGGTGTCATTAAAGTTCCTCAGCAGCTATAACTGGGGTTGTCAATTTGGCCCATCTCTACCGTACAACAAAAGTGGCATAGCTAGAACTTCGGCCTCCCGTTGCCGCCGCTACGTTTGCTACCCCGCGATAGCCGTATGGAAGAGCGGTGGGGGGTGCTAGCGATTCCTGCTGCGGTTGCCTGCAAGGGCCGCAGGGAAGAGCGAGGGTGGGGGAGGAGGGCACCCCAAAACTCGTGCTGCCTGGGGCAGACTGCCCCCTCTTGCTACACCACTGAAAACTTTTATGTTACAAATCACTGTTGCCAGATGCATCAGTGTAAAGGTTCTAAAAAGCAAACCAAGACTACATCTTCATAGACGGGGTCGGATGGGGACAGAAAATAGGCCAGGGAACCGAAATAAGTGGCCCCCATTAGCAAATGAAATATCTAAAAAACACGGCACATGTTTGCAAATTGACACGGTTTTGAACTTGCAAAGACATACTGTACGCATGTTTTGTAAGGTATGGTGAACTGCATGGTGTTGAGTTTGCTGTAGGCAAGGTTTGTTTTAGTATCAGTGAAATCAACAGAAGAAATCAGCCCAGCAGACTTCTAAAGAGGCCCACAAACAGCTAACAAACCAACCCACACACTGACCTTTCAGAGCAGCCCGCAGGGTCTGATTGCCCTATAGGCCACTCCGACCTGTCCGTAAAGCATTAAGATTCCATGTCAAATACGAGAAAGAAACTTCATGTCCTGCTGACACAGAGAAAGGTAGCAAACCTAATAATCCAATCCGGAAGAGGCAAATTAAAACTTGAGAACTAAAATAATTACGTTATTCCTTTCTTAGAAGACGTTTTTAAAACTACCCATTTCTGAGTGGAGAACTCCAAAAGCAAAGATGCAATAAGACCAGGCGCTGGAAAACCCCATGGACAGTTATAGTTAAACACAATTGCACCCATGCCAAGTTAGAATAGCACAAATACATACAGTCTGTGTGCAAGCAGGAACAACGGTGGCTGGTGTGATGGACGACCCTAACAATAACACATTGCCTGGAAATTGGAAGGGGCATTTTAGACATGATTTAAGTATGTGTTATTTGAAGTATATTGTGCAAATGAAATAGAGCTCAGTATAAATACATCTGCAAAAAGCATAATCAGCTTTCCTTCCTCTGAAGTTGGAACGATGTATCATAATATTCCGTATTCCATCCAAGAGCGTGGATAGCAGCGAGGCATATCAGATCTTCAGTCCAGGCCTTGCCTGAAATGTCTGTTTGTTTTGTATATGTCTTTTTTTCCCAACGGATGCAGGACTGTGTCCCACATATGTTTTGCTGTTGACTATTTTTTATGTTTCATTGAAGAATTAAACTGGGTGTCCGGCTGGACATCCTTAATATAGTTTCGATTCTGTACTATATTTATTCCCTTTATTCCTTAAACCATTTGAGGACCACTGTTTGTTTGTAATTAACGATTACCCAAGGTCCTCAACTACCTTTTGGGTCCCCTTGTTTTGTTTGAATATGCTAAGCGCAATCGCTGGATTGCAAGGGTTAGGATATTTATCCCCTTACCAGTAAGTGGGTTCTCTGATTCTTACTTCCGCCTATAAACCCCTGTCCTCCTATTTCTCACTGTTATGTCTGACCACGCACCTCTTTATTCTGACGAGTACATCAAGAAAATATGTGAAGGCCCTTCCCTATTCTCTGACACTGCAGATTCCCCCTCCACTGCCAATGCATCATCATCTGAACAACTAGAAAAATTTAAAAAGAAACAAGTCCGTCTTCAACTCTTGGTTCGGATGCTCACTGAATATTTGAAAGCCAAAACTATTCCCACTGGGTTACAAGTGCGTGATATCCCCGAAATTTTCACTGATATTCCCAAGTACATTAACAGCTTCAGCTACATAGGTACCACCTGCTCTCGACACTGGTTGGTGCTAGGCATCGACACAGCCATTGAGTCACTCAAAAAATTAGCTGAAGAAATTTCAGAAATTGAGAAACAAATCAATGAATCATGCCCAATTGTAGACAGTAAGAAATTACTAGAACAAATACAAAAGACAGTTGACGATTTCCACAGAATAGAACAAAACAAAAAATCAGTTAAAGTCCGTAAAGATATTAGAACATACAATATTGAGCGCACCTACCCATATCTTCAAAAGGATTTTTATACCAACAGGGCATACTCCAACCCACAAAATAGTAGACCCTGGGGGCGCTTCAACAGATGCAACAATCTTGTGGGTTTTTCCGATACCTCCGCAGATTCTTCAGATAATTCAGACCCGGGTGAGGGTACTAGTGCATCTAACTGTCCTTCTGGCCCTCCTTACTCTGGCTCTAATAGTAATTTTTTAGGCCGAAGTCACAACGAACCGCCAAAACGTGGTCTTGTCAAACAGGCCCAAAGATGGTACAATCCACCGGGGGAGCGCCAAACTCGCCAGAAATTCTACCAATGGTAGACGAAGTTAATCCGCAATGCATACCCATTTTTAATTTGTCTGAACATGTACTTACTGATCCTGAGGTTTCTATACTCAGTAAAGGTCTGTCCTTCGTCCCTACTACTCACCCAAACTTCCTGGAACTCCACACAGAACTGCTCAGATTTTTTAGACGTTTACGTCTACATACCTTTTTTCTTTTGAATCCTTCTACACCACCCATTGGTAACACTCCCTTTAGACCTCCATCTACTTTCTCCCCTTCCACTAGTATGATACCCAGTGAAATCACCACCTTCGAAAAATTGGTTCTTAAAGATTTATCCACTTTGGAATCTAAAAAACGTTTTATCCCCTACAACATTCCCCTTCAACAAAAAGGATACATACACAGCAGAAATTCTCAGACAATTATCCAATACTGATCATTATTGTAGACTTCTTACAAATCCTACCAAAGAGTTACAGACACTGATTCTACAAATAACTACAGAGGCTAAACTGCAGGGCTTCCTCAGTCAGAAGGAATTTCTCTTCCTTAATGTAAAATCTCCTCGCACCCAGTCATCTATACTCTTCCAAAAGTCCACAAAAATCAGAGTAATTCTCCTGGACACCCTATAGTTTCTGGTTGTGGCTCCATCCTTGAGCCTCTTGGTCAATATATTGACCATTTCATTAAGGACTTCGTACCCCTCACCCAGTGTTATATCAGAGACAGCATGTCCATGATTAACCTCATTGAACACCACCCTTTCAACCCAGTTAATGACCTTCTGTGCACCATGGATGTAGAATCACTCTACACTAACATTCCACAAATCCCAGCACTCCATGTTATTCAACAGGTTTTAGACTCCAGACCACGCCCTCATTGTGTCCCTACACTGTTCATCATTCAGCTGTTAGAACTTTGTCTCACCCGTAACTTTTTTTTCCTTTGAGAATGATTTTTACCAACAAGTCATAGGTACATCGATGGGAGCAGTTTTTGCACCTAACCTGGCCATCCTCTATATGGACCACTTAGAAATGACTTCCATTCTCTCTCCCACCAATCCATTCCTTTCTGGTATCACCCTGTGGCGTCATTACATAGACGATATTTTCCTAATTTGGCATCACAATGAGACTACACTCTCTCAATTCAACCATTGGTTGAACAACAACTGCTCTGGTCTCAATTTCACTAACACTTATGACAGATCACACATTCCATTCCTTGACCTTACCATATATCATTCCAATGGCGAACTACTCACTAAACTTTACAGAAAAAACACTGAGAGAAACACTTTACTCTACTATGGAAGTCACCACCCCAGAGCCCTAAGAGACTCGCTACCATACTCCCAGTTTCTGCGCATTAGACGCAACTGCTTCTCCAAAGAAGATTATTTCTTTGAAGCTTCCATTCTCACCAAAAAACTCAGAGACCGAGGGTACCCTAAGAGACTTGTACGAAACGCACAAAAACGAGCATGGTATTGCCCAAGGGAAGTTCTTCTATCTCCCAGAACTAAAACCAATACCGACCGTATAGTTTGCGTCACTACCTTCTCCCCCGCTTCTAATCAAATTCGCAAATCTATTTTGCAACACTGGCCAGTGTTAAATGCGGGTAATCTCTCAATAGAGCGACCCTTGTTTGCCTTCCGAAAGAGCCGTAACCTCAAGGATCATTTAGTAAGGGCCGCCCTTCCTCCCACTCGTCCCATGGCGACCTTGGACGCTCACTGGGGCCTTGCACCCCTCATTGGTCATGCGAAATGTGGTAATTGTAATGTTTGTAGCACGACTATAGAAGGAAATAATTTTGTATTTAACAATGTGTCTATCACTCTGACTTCTTTTTCCAATTGTAACACCAGCAACGTAATTTATCTGATTTCCTGTCCCTGTAACAAAGTTTACATTGGCCAAACTACTCAAAAAGTAAAACTACGCATTGGTCAGCACAGAAGTAGAGTGCGCTGCAAAACCCTCAATGCCCCTCTTGTTGAACATTTTTCCGAAATGGGGCACACAGAGGATGACATTAAGTGGACAATTATCAAAACCATCAAGCAACCCCAAAGGGGTGGGGACATTGCAAAAATCCTAAATAAAGAAGAACTAAGAATGATCATTCGTACCAACAGCATCAGGGATGGTTTGAACCGCAACGAGGACTGGACCAATCTCATCTGATTATCACCGGAATGGTTCTACCTTTTTTCCCCATTGACAATTTTCCTCACAGTTCTTTAGAGGTTGTTTTAATTCACACCTTATTTTTATTTTTATTTTCTTATGTCTGATTAATAATTGTCTCTTCTCCCTCATTATCAATCATTCTCTCACTGTTATGAAGTATCCTGTCTTACATGGTATAAATTACCTCCCTTTCTCATACTGTGGCGCACAATATATAATTTTTTCTATTCTCCTCATGATTGTCGAAAATGAAAATGTGTTATTCTCATTGATGTACTACTCTCCGAAATCGTCGCAATTTTGATGACTTTCTTATTGCTGAGTCCTTTTTCCATCTTAATTCTTCTGTCCCATCATGGCGGCGCGGTTTTACGCTCTAGTGCCCCACACGCCAATGCTGCATGTATACCAGCACGCTTTCCTCTTCACTTGTCCATCGCCACTTGAGGACGCGACTTGATCACGGTAAGCGCTCTCACCATCGCCCCTCACGGGTTCAACCACTACTGACCCAGTCACTAACTCGCTTTTTCCCCCTTTTCCAGTGCATTTTCATGGATCATCCCTCGGAGCAACTTATCCGAATTGCCCGTTTCCTCTGAATGTCAGGTACCTCCCCTCGTACCTTCCTTTTCCAGTGCTAGTTCACGGATTACCCATCGGAGCAACTTATCCGAATTGCCCGGTTCCTCCCAATCTCAGGTACCTCTCTTTCCCTTTTTGCCCCTAGGCACCCCTATCCGTTCACTTGCTCACTGCCTCACGTGCCTTCTTCCTCCCCTAGCAACTGTTACGGTAACGCCCGTACTTCCGAGCCTCCTGCCGGACCTCCTTAATTCCCATTGCAAGACGTGAGTTCCATCATTCCGGCATTGAACACGTCCTGAATTCTGCTTTCCTCACTACGGTAAGCGGGCCCTCTGGCTACCCTACATCCCGTGTTGTCATCCATATAACGACCGGCAGTAACCACCCAATGCCTGCAAGACCCCGTCTACACCTCATGCGGTTCAATTCTCTCCACTTATCCGTCCCGATTTTAGTGGCCGTTCGTAGCACTCTCCTATCGGCGCCAATTTAATGCTTGCCTTATCTCACTCCCCACGTTTCCGTGAACCGGAGAGCCTTCCGGCTCCTTCACCAGTTTCACTCGTTGGCTTCCTAACGACCACCACCTTTTCAAATACGCATGCACTCACAAACGGCATGGTCACTGCGCACAATTTTGGCTAAATTACCGCGGCTGCCTTATCCTAGCTCTAATTTTTACCATTTCTCCTCCTCTTTTTCCTTTTTTTCCCCTCATTTACTCTTACTTCACCTCTCATTTCCCCACAGGCAATTTCTCTCAATACCAGGCTTGTACATTCTACCGTCCTGATGATGATCCTTGTATCCCTGTAATAGGATCGAAACATCGTCGACCCCAGTCTAAACAGCGTGCACATTAACCCATTATGTAAAAAAGTGCATTGTCTGTTTGGAATAAGCTTAAAACACTGGATTTTGTAAATAAGCTCCTCTGCCTTGCCTGAAATGTCTGTTTGTTTTGTATATGTCTTTTTTTCCCAACGGATGCAGGACTGTGTCCCACATATGTTTTGCTGTTGACTATTTTTTATGTTTTATTGAAGAATTAAACTGGGTGTCTGGCTGGACATCCTTAATATAGTTTCGATTCTGTACTATATTTATTCCCTTTATTCCTTAAACCATTTGAGGACCACTTTTTGTTTGTAATTCATGGCCCTGTAAAGCAGTTCACTACAGTACCAGGATGGTGTGCCAGAGTCGGCCAAACACACATCGGTTCGGAGATCCTGGAGCCATATTACACAATGCGGCGCATTTTCGTTGTTTGTGCCGGGGGACCCTCTCCAAAGGTGTGCCCTGTGCTAACCAGGAGAGTGCACTGTATTATATTGAATGCGCTGCCCCCCCCAGGCAGCACATTAAGTAAAAAAACTTGGGCGGCTTTGAAGCAGCTGCTCTGTGTTTCACTGTGCAGAAGGAAACCAACCTGCACTTTTAAGAGGGGTGAGATGCTCCCTTGCAAGCAGATGCAGTGAGTGACTGAATCCGCCCGCAAGAGGATGTCTAGTGGGTCCCTAGAATCCCCTTCACCCCCTTTAGAGGGCTGCCATCAGGGGCATACTGACAGTGTGTCACCTTTTTAGGTGGTGCACTGTCAGGACGCCTCCTGACAGCTTCTTTGCCTCTATGCCCGCATCTATAATATGGCGCGGGCACATAGGCAAAGAGATCCTCTCATTTGCATGGGGCCATTCTCCCATTCAAATAAGGGAACGCCCTCAGATGATAGCACTTGTGCTGTACATCCACCAGCGTAATCTGTATTACTGAAGGGACCCCTTTGTAATCCCATAGTGCCCCGGGGGCGTGTAAAGCAGGTGGAAACAACTGTTGAGCCCCCGGGGCGCTTCGTATAATACGGCCCCAGATGTTCTAACTGCAAGATGGCCACCTGAAATACTGCTCTGAGCCTCAAAAGAGACCATTGTTTGTCGTTAATCTCACAAGACAACGGCCATCTTGTGGTCAGGCTGATCTTCATAAGGGATACCCAAGATGCCTTCTCTAGGGTCAGACTTGCATGCAAACCTGACAAAAAACATTACAAAATGACTACTGCAGTGAAAAAACAAAACAAAAAAGTGATTGTTTTTGCATAAAATGCATGGACGACATGGAGAATTAAATATGAGGTAATTGATTGTGATTTTTAGATGTAAAATATTCCCTTATGGAGACCTAAAAAGGGAAAGAGCAAGGAAACACATGCAAGTCCCGAGGAGTACTCAATAAAAAATAAGAAAAGATTGCATCAGGCATGCTGTGAAAGGGTACTATTCAGCCACTTATGAACACTGTGAGGCTAGAATGCTACTGGGTAGGACAAACATCAGAATAGGGAAAATGCCAATGAATCATGAGAAGGAATGGAGATGTACAAGAAAACCAACTAATCACCAACAAGGGACTGACCTATAGCACATTCTGAGTATATGTTATCTACTGAAAACTAGAGGTAAGTCTACAGACAGCTAAAGGGAACTCGAAAGGGCTACGAACTGAAAACTGAAGTGTTCACGCAGTTCTATGTAGTTTGGTTGTTTCTCACCAGCGCAATGAGATTTATTGAAAACAGAACAACCCAAAGAAAATTGCCCAGTATATGGATGTTTTGGGTGGTTTGTAGTCCTTCCTGGATTTAGTTTTTCCAGGAAGATCCGCCCTAACAGGAAATCTGCCTATCTCTGGGGCTTGCTTGCATGCCTAGTGCTTTTTGTTGTCCAATTTTGTTCCACTGGGAAAGCTTAAAAATGGACGGATACTAAATATTTCATGTTCTGCCACATAGCTTTGCCCAACCCATTCAAAACCACCGTTGCTGGCACAGCCGAGTACTCATCTGCCAACCGAACAAACAGAAAACAAATCAGTGAGTTATTGCAGCCTGTAACAATGACTGAACAAATCAACAATACAGACTTCATCAGAGGCTCGTGATCAGACCCCTCAGGCTCAAGCATGCATGACCTAGGCCAGCGAACATTTTCAGATGGGTGATCGAAGGAGGACGGCTACATAATCAGCCGAAAAGACAGAACATTCTACCAATGTTTAAGTAATGACAGAAGTTGACTAGGAAACCAAAGGATCAAGACTACTGCAAGAGGGAAGGATTGACAAGACAAGCAGCAAACCGAGGCTTGGAAGCCAGGAAGTCAGAGACACTTCTTTGTCACCTGTTTGGTTGCTCTGTGCAGCTCTTCTTAATGGAAGGGACCAGTACCTTTGATGGAAACTGCAGAAGGACTGAGCTGCAAAAGGACATCAATGGATGCATCCTAAGACATCACATTTCAATTACTTTATCAAAGTAATCTATTTTCCATTGCATTCCAACTACGTTTAGAGGGCAATGCAGGGGCGGCTCCTCCATTTTATGTTACTGCTTCTCACACTGTGAGAACGTAGAAGGGTGTCGGTTGGGGGCGGGCGGGTGGGCAGTCCCGCAACAGGGCAGGGGAGGTGTGGTCAGCCCAATGTTGTGGGCCCTGACTGTTTGGTCAGCCCTCTCCGCCCGACTAAACCAGTCATGTGCACTCTGCCATTTTCTCCATGTAGGCTGCATGCAGCCTACATGGAGAAAACTGCCTCCCCATAGATGCCTGTGCGGTCGGCTTAGGGGAGGGGAGGGAGGCTGCCTCCTTGCTTCCTGCGGCTGCGAGGAGCAGAGACGATGCCGGACTGTATTGGGCAACTAAGGTAAGTTATTATTTTTTTAATATAATTAGAATTACCCCCCCCCGTGCGACCCCCTCCCCGCGCGACCCCCCCGGCCCCCACACCCTCGAGTCATGCCGGCCGCGACTGGGGCAATGTCAAATTCATTCAAGCAAAATGTGTAAAGCCTTGCCCACAGATCATGGACCAATTTACAAAGATCACAATATGGCCAATGGGGAGCTTCCACTTCTGTCAATGTCTTTCAGAAATGATTCCCATGTATATCATGCACAAAAAGTACACAGCACAAATGGAAGTGTATGTGAATCTTGACGAGGAATATGTTGCACGCATGTGCACGAACAACTTGCACATTTTATTTAGTTTTGTATTCGATTTCATTTTATTTCAATGATTTTTGGGACTGCAACAAGAGCCAATGATGCGCCATCCTATGTGTACACCTTCTTAAAGGGTAACAAAATAAGGCTGCATTAAATTACAACAGCATATTGTGAACATCAAAAGCTTCTTATAAGTTTTCTTCAAAGATGACTGATTCATAAAATAGTCACATGAACATCAGTACTTCTAAGGCCTCGATTAAAAGTGCCCTTTTGGACCTGGCTCTTTTTGTAGCACTATCCCCAGACTTTTTGCCTTATGCTGCCTATTTTTCTGACCTTCTTTGTGTTGGCTTTAGGACTTTCTGCACTTCACCACTGCTAATCAGTGCTAAAGTGCATGTGCTTGCTCCTCTTAAAAGCCTGTTTGTAATATCGGTGGTGTAATTTACTTCCTGCTCGACCCCTGCGGTACCCGTGTTGCAGCGTGGAACATCAAATTCCCCCTTCGTCACAGACCAAATACCGCGATCACTCAAATACATTCATTGGTGGGGCCCATAACACCAACTCTCATACTTCATTGATCTGCTTCCCTAGAGGGATAAGTTTCCAAACGCTGAAATTAAAGGAATATCGTTACCTAAACCCTAAATGCATTGAATACTTTATTAACTCCAACCTTGTGATATTCCCCTCATTGGGTGATGAATCGGTTAGTTGTATATATGATTTAGTGATTTAATTCATTTATCTATACTCTTCTCTTATTCTAGTTTCTTAAAATAATCGACACAACATATTTATCAATTAATCAAATATCGTTTATCTAATAAAATTGCAAATTGTTAGAAATCATCATCCAAACCGCAGAACATCATATTTAACTAATCTGGCTATTAGTCGTCCTCTAAGTCAGTCAAGTCGTGGAAAAATCTTTAAATTCATCAAAGCCAGGCCGCAATTCAGTCTCTCAAAGAATCAGGATAACAGCTGTCCAGCAGTGTCACCGTCCTCTCCGTCAGCATATCGTCAGGAAATGAAGTTCGTCAAAGAAGAGAGATTGAGATTCTAATTCACTTTTCTACTTACTTTTATAATGAAACTAATGTCAAAATGTATCAAGATTGGGGTTTTAGACAGTCCTCATTGGTGGATTTGGGGTAGTTCGGTAAAGTTCTCACATAGTCCGCAAGATTAAGTCATCGCACTTGCTGGTTCCGGTTTTAAAGACAGTCCATTGTTGCAGTCCTGGCGAAGCTCCCAGGGTGTCCTTGGTAGGAACATCTTCTCCTGGGGTCAGGACGAGGCCATTGTTGCTGGCAGTGACGCATGCGCACTTCACCCAGAACCTCGAGTGACAGCAGCAGTCACGTTGTACGTCTCAGTCAGCCATCTTAAGGAAGGCCCAAATGGTCAACTTAAGCAAAACAAACACAAAAACGTAATTAAAACATGGAAATGGCTAATAAAATGTTAAACCCTCACTAATTCCCCTATGTGTAAGTAATTATCTAGCATAATAGCAACATTCAAATCGTTTATACTCACCAGTGATGCGCAACTTACAATTACATCACAAAAGCAACATATATCAAGCAATGTTCTAATTTTCTACCATTAGTATGCGTACATATATTAGTATACAATCAGTTTAGCCATGCAAAATGCAAATCCCACGTGTAATTCTTCTGTTAATATAATTGGTAAGTTTCCACTTCAATCAAATTAATAATATTACTATTGGTTGATTATTCAGATTAATATAAACATGCAGAATGGGGTGGTATACAAAATTTTGTACTACCTGCTCCATCACCCCGATGCTGAACGGGCCTGCATTGCACCGGGGGTTGGCGTTCTAGTTGTTCTTACCTCCATTATTTAAGCCACGCTGGGACGACCGTGCAGCGTTTATGTGGTAGGACACTGGGTCATATCACCGCGCTGTACTGCTGCTCGCTATCGAAAATCAAATTGCCTTTTTGCACAAATCTCTTTTCCTTAAAAATTGCGTTTTTGCCCTAACCTCTTTTATTAATTGAATACTTGAAAGTCTTACTTTTTAGCTGTTTTAAAAGCCTGTTTGTAATATCGGTGGTGTAATTTACTTCCTGCTCGACCCGTGGGGTACCCGGATGCTAAACGGGCCTGCATTGCACCGGGGGTTGGTGTTTTAGTTGTTCTTACCTCCATTATTTAAGCCACGCTGGGATGACCGCGCAGCGGGCGGGCGTTCCACGGGCCCGTTAAAGGCAAGCCCGTCTGTGCCCGTCGGCGCCCGGAGCGCGTCCAGCACCAGACCCCCTGGCCGTTCAAAACCCCATATTTACAATAGAAATCAACTGGTTGCCTTGGAAAGTGGTACTTGTGGGAACCACGAAATGTCCCTCCAATACCAGAACGCAGCAGAACATCTATGTTCTAAGTGCCCTTTCCGACTTAACCCAGGCACTACTAATGACTCTGAGCATAAAATGAGGGTAGGAAGTGGAGATGTGGTCGAAAAGACACAGTCTTGCAAGGATAGAGGAAAGGTGGAGATGGTCAAGAACATTACCAGAAATGGGTTAGTCAATGCCCCTAAGGCTACACGTGAACCATTAATGCAATGCCTCCTACTGAATGTCCGTTTGGTGGGAAAACCTAAATATCAGCTAGAAGATCTGATTCAATTATCCACCCCGGACATACTCTTTGTGACAGAAACCTGGATGGACAATACATCATGTCCAGACTGGAATATTGCATTACCAGAGGGCTATGCAGTCATATCATAAGACAGAGAGGAAGGTAGAGGAGAAGGCATAGCCATTATTTATCGAGACCATTTAAAGGTGCGTGTGGAAGCCATTTCAGTTTTTCTAGCAGAGGCGCTGCATTTTTCTATAAAATTAAATAATCTTACTACATTTCAGGGGCTTCTCATATATTGTCCGCCTGTCCCCAGAGCGGTTTTCTCCCAAGTTCTATTGACGCTTTTGGAGTCATATACAGATTCTCATTCCCTTACGATCTTGGACGATTTTAATTACCACCTAGATTCAATAAATGACTCAGAATCAGCCAGACTGCTGGATAATCTTGCAGCTTTTAGCTTAATTCAATTAGTAACCAAACCCACCCATTCGGCGGGCCATACTTTGGATGGCATTTTTACCAATAACTCAGACATTAATGTGACTAAAATATTAACTCTTCCATGGACAGATCATAGGGCTGTCCACTTTAACATCATGGTTATGCAGCCTAACTACTGCATCCAAATCAAGCCATCCAAGGTAAAAATCCGACATTGGAACAAAATTCAAAGTAATGACCTAGAACTGGCGCTGGGCCCCTTCCTAATCCCGCTATCAAACGATAATAACGATGCAGCCTCCCAGTTTGATGAATGGCTTTTGCCAGCGGTCAATCGTATTGTGCCTGAAAAATTGGTGGCAGTAAAAAGAGCTAAGATATTGTCACCTTGGTACAGTCCTGAGCTTAAGTGCTTAAATGTAAGCTGCAGTAGAGCGGAACATCTCTGGAGACAAGATTATGGTAGCGAAAAGAAAGCAATCTATAATCAAGCCCTCCAAAAACATAAGGAAGCAATTATCACTGCAAAAAAGCTATTCTTTACAAGCAAGTTTGAGGAAGCTAGAAATTCCACCAAGGAATTATTTAAAATGGTCAAACTGCTAACGAAACCGCAGCTGGACAATGCATTTAAAGCAGATCAAGCAATGTGCAACAAACTTGCCCTGTACTTTTAGAGTAAGGTACAAGTAATCTATAATGACCTCTTGAACACTCGGGGAACTCAGGAAAAGCAATGTCAACTGCCTGACGATGTTCGGTCAAGTCATTGCAGATTATCCTGCTTCCAGAAAATCACTAATGAGGAGGTACAAAAACTTCTCCTCTCCATAAAAGCTGGATCACCCAATGATCCTTGTCCTCCCGCCATTATGCACCTGGCAACTACGAAGATCTGTGACAAGCTTACCCCTCTTGTCAACCAAGTTTTGGAATCAGGCAACTATCCTGTAACCCGGAAAAGAGTGGCTATCAGGCCACTGCTCAAAAAGTCGACCCTGGACCCCAATGAGCCTAAAAACTATCGCCCAATCGCTGGCCTGCCAATTGCAGCAAAAATCCTGGAGGAGTTAGTAAACAAAGTATTGACTGACTATCTAGACACAACCCAACCTGCTGGATTCTACGCAGCATGGTTTTTGGTTTCATCATTCCACCGAATCTGCCCTGATTGCTACAACAGAGGAGAACCGGAAAATTGTAGATGGAGGGGGCAGGGCGGTCCTCATACTCCTAGACCTATCGGCAGCATTTGACACCGTGAATCACACAGTGTTAGTGCAGCGGCTAAAGGATGTGGGGGTTGATGACACTGCCCTGGCCCTCCTCACCTCCTTTTTGGAGGCAAGGGAGCAGAGTTTGTATTGGGACGGCTTGAAATCAGATAGTTTCCATCTTTCATGTGGGGTCCCACAACGATCAGCCCTATCCCTGTCGATATTCAACATCTACGTCAACCTGTTGGCTAGACTTATCAGGAAGTATGGATTTGCATTGGTCTCATATGCTGATGATTCGCAGTTTGTTATCTGTATTCTCAAGCAGCCGGAGGCCATAGCCACCAGGTTTCATGCTTGTCTCACTGAGACCATGACCTGGGTGAACCATAGCTTCCTGAAAATTAACACCGACAAAACGGAGGTGATAGAGTTTGGCCATGGCCAGTCCCTGTGGAATAACTCCTGGTGGCCGATTGATGCCGGGAAATGCCCGAGCCCTGTCCCTAAGGTCAGGAATCTCTGGGTCATTTTTGATGACCAGCTGAATTTTTCTGCTCAAGTGAATAGTCTCACTTCCTCTTGCTTCTTTTTACTAAAAACTTTGAGAAAATGTTTTCCTTTTATCTCACAGGGTTTACAAAAGACGGAAATAGTGGGGCTCTTTCTATCCAAACTTGATTATTGAAATGCCCTCTTTTTGGGTATTGATAAGACTCAGATGAGAAAACTTCAGTCTTTACAGAATGCGGCTGCAAGACTACTTTTAAATATCCCTAAAGGACAGCCAACTTCGGCAGGAATTAAGTGACTGCATTGGCTTCCCAACCAGCAGCGGGTGGAATTCAAAGCTCTATGCCTGGTGCACAAAGCTCTCTACGGTGGCGGTGCCAAGGAAATTTCAAGAATGTTCCTACCTTACACCCCTTCATGTTCCCTCAGATCTGCCAATCTAGGCTTGATCCAGACTACTAAGATTAGGCGGGCAAGATGGGGTGGAAGGACATTATCAAATGGTGCAGCAATACTATGGAACAAAATGCCAATGGCCATGAGATTTCAAGCAAACCGGCAGCTCTTTAGGAAGGATCTGAAAACATGGCTGTTTACTTCTATCTAGTCCTTCTGGCAATATAGGCCGTTTTCCCTGCACATACACTAGCACCAAGACGCCACGGCAATCGAGCGCTTTATAAACATATATCCTATCCTATCCTCTCCTCTAAAACATGGCATGATTGGTTTACACCTGTTTGGCATATTTCATTTACTTGTAAGTCCTGCGTATAGTGGTATCCCATATACCCAGGGCTTGTAAATGAAATGCTACTAGTGGGTCTGCAGCACTGCTTGTGCCACCCACTGGAATAGCCTTTCAAAACCTGTCTCAGGCCTTCCACTGCAATATCTGCGTGCACACTTTACTGCCACTTGGACTTGGCATTTAAGAACTACTTGCAAAGCCTTAAAACTCCCCTTTTGCTACATATAGGTCACCCCTAAGGTAGGCTCTAGGTAGTCCTATGAGCAGGGTGCTGTGTAAGTAAACAGTAGGGCATGTGACTTTATTGTGTGGCATGTCCTGGTAGTGGCAAACAGTCTCTTTTTTTTCTCACTACCGTGAAGCCTACTCCTCTCTTAGGCTAGCATTGGGAATTCCCTTATATGTGTTTAAGTGGTAATTCCTGATCTGAAGGGAGTAGCATTGTCATGTTTGGTATGCTTAGAAAGGTAGTGATAAATCCTGCTTACTGGTGTAGATGGATTTTACATTGCTATTTTAGAAATGTGACTTTTAGAAAGCGGCCATTTCTCTGTGCCTATAACTCTTTGTGCTTTACAGCCTGACTCCAATACACAACTAGGTCTGGGTGATAGCTACACTTTGTGCATTCTCCCCAGACAGCCAATACACAGGAAGAGTTGGGTGTGACAGGGTTACATCTGCATACATCTACATACTGATGGTCATTCTAGGCTGGGAGAAAGAGGAGCGTTCATGCTTTACATTTGTATAGGCTGTGTCTTGCCCTCATACAAAGGGCAGATTTACCCCCTACTGATGTCTGGAGCCAGGGCTGGGGTTGCAAGGGAGTGTTTGTACACTTCTAATGCTTCCTTTGAAATCCCCCCTTTGACAAAGACAATTTTGAGTATAAGTACAGGGGCTCTGATCCCATTCTTTCAGAGCACTTTTGGAACTGGAACCAAACCTCTGTCAGAAGGACTGCTACGCTGCTCAAATTCTCATCTGGACTGCACTTTTGCTGTTGTCATGCTGCCTGCTACATGCTACATGCTGGGTGACCTAAAGGACAGACTGGATTGCTTTTCTGCTGTTTCCCTGCTGCTAGCTGCTACCTGACTCTGTTCTGCCAAGGCACGGTGGTGCTGCCATCAGAGATCACCGTTAGAACTACTGGTTTTGCTCGTGGCTCAGCTAATGCATCTTTTGGCCGCAATGACTTCCATCCAGGCACTCCTTTGTTTAAAAAAGCACGCATCACCGAAGACCAGAACCTGACGTGTGAGCACTCGACCTCCATTCTGAAGCCTGCGCCAAGGGAACCCCTGAGAATATGGCTCTGCCAGCTCCCCGTGACAACCAGAGCTATTTCCCAGCGCCAGCCGTACCCGTGAGCCGAGCCAACTCTGCACTCCAATGGGTTCCACTTCCTCTGGTACAACAGACAATCGCGTCTGCTACCCGAGTGGTCCTGCAACATCCCGCATTCTCTCAGCAGAGTCCCCCATGACGAGGGACACCCTTGCGCGGTCTTTCCCAAGTTGGGTGACTTAGCCTGAAGGTACTGATTGGAAGCCGAATCAGTATTGCAGACTTGCACTGCCTCACAAGCAGCCCTGTAGTCACCATGGAGCCACATTGTATGTTTAGCAGCTGCACCGTGGGATCGTGGGCACTGCATTTGCCTACTCTGTACATGGTAGGGGGTATCCAGCAAGGTCCCCCAGTTTAATTTGGCAGCATGTGTGCCCGTTTCCCTCCCATTGGGCCTTACCTTGTGGGGGCACCGGAACTGCTGTGATTCTCTGGGGTGAGACCTTCATGGAGCCCCCCATTGTGTTGATCTAAGGACTCATAAAAATTACTGTATCATTTGTTGTAGACACACAAGTGCTCTTGTGGCCTACGTTGTATGCCAACGACCAATCTTCACCTACTAAGCTCATAAAGAATTCCATAACCCCACTACTAGGGGTGCAGGAATTCATGTGCTATGTGGACCTACGGAAAAAAGCCATTATTATTCCTATCACAAAGAAGCTGAATGGGGAACCTGATGATTTAAAAAATGTGTGTCCTAATTTACTTCTGCCTGGCCCAGCAAACATTTCTGAAAAATAAATTAATCAGACATTGGCTGGGTTTATTTCCATCAAAACTTCCAACTGGATGAAGGGTCTAAGGGAAAAATGTTTAAAGACCTGCCCAAATTCTAATCCCCATAAGCCAAACTATATAAACACAACAGAATAGGGGGTCTAGTAATCAAAGGCACAGAATTGAAGAAAAGGAAGAGAAGTGTGTGAAATATCAAACCCATATAAAGTTAGAGCAGAGCACGGAAAACCATCAAACCGTCTCAACCAAAGAGACCAAAATTGAGAGCAAAGTCACCTCTCACGATCAGTTATTGTCATGTGGTCTCCACCTTGAGCCGAGGTATGCCTCTTGATCATAGAGACTTCCTCGTTAGTGTACGGCTCTATTGCTCATTTGGGTTGATAAGAAGAAGTCTAGGGGTCACGTGACAGACTGTGACTACCAGACAGAAGGAGTGCAGTGCAGGGGAAAAGTGAAATTTAAAAAGAGATTGTGTGAAGAGTATGATATAATTCACTCATTTCTGCACATCTCGATTAAAAAGTGTGTGAACAAAAAATGTATACCAAACAGTGCCAACTAGTCACTGTTGAATGAGGGTCAACATGTTTCAGCCTACACGGGATTGATACCCAAGGCTTTCTTCAGGACCTATATACATTAATGCTACTGCATTCAAATGATGGATTCCAAATCGTGCATATTTAGCATGAGGAAAAGTAATAAATAAATACGACCTCACTTCGTCCTAATCCTCTGAATCACAGGGTGCTAGCATCACCCAGCGTGATCAGGGATTGCACCTCACCTACCCTGGAACCTGGCTCAGGTTTAAGGAGGCCCCGCTCTGTCCGTCGTTGCCCCTGGCTTTCCTAAGCAGGGTGGGAGGCACACAGAACCTGTTGCATCCTTCACAGAATGGTTTCCATAGAGAACAAAGCACGGAATTGGCTCTAGTTGCTGTGGCAGACACCATTCGTTGTCAGGTGGACCAGGTTGGCACTGCCATCCTGGTCATGCTTGATCTGTCTGCAGCATTTGGCACGGTGTACCCCTCCCACCTAATACATCCTTTGTGGCAGGTGGGAGTGAGGGACACAGCAGTGGAGTTACTGAGTTATTTTCTCAATGATAGGACGCAGACAGTCAGTTGTGGGGATTTTATGGCTGAGCCCTTTAGCCTCCCGTGCGGGGTCCTGCAGGGATCCACTCGGAGCCCGACTTTGTTAATTTGTGTGTGGCACCATTGGCGACTCTGGTGAGGTCAGTTGGCTTCTAAATGTTGTCATATGCTGACGATACTCAGATGATTGTCTCTGTATCTGACGATATGATTTTAGTGGCAGAAAATGTTAAACTCTGCCTGCTAAACAGTGGAACCTGGAATGAAGGTAAACGGGCTGAAAATAAATTTGGAGAAGACTGAGATCCTGGTCTTTGGGCCCTAGCATTCGGTCTGCTCAGACCTGCTCAGAGCTGTGGTGACCAGTATCTTACAGACCCCTACCTGTACCTGTTGCCTCTGTCAAAAATGTTAAAGTAATCTTTAATAAGGCGCTCGCTTTTGATACTCAGGTTAACAGGACTACAAGAACTTGTTTTTTCATTATTACAATTTTGAAAAAAATCCTTCCTTTTATTCCTGTGGACCATAGAACTACAGTAGTCATTGCCTTCATAGCCTCTTAGCTTGTCTACTGTAAAGCTCTTTTCTTGAACATCATTAAAACCTCACTTAATAACCTTCAGATGATTCAAAACGCTGCTGCCCATTTGATATTGAACATTCCCAAGTATCAGTCAGGGAGGGAGGGGGCGCTCTCTTCTCTGACTTCTAGTGAGGAAGTGGGTGATGTTTGAAGTGATCTGCATGGTCCATCGGGCCCTGCACCAGCAGGGCTCTCTTGCCTTGCTGCTGGCTTTTCAATGGTTCTCTCCTAAAAGGCAGCTGAGATCCTCTTCCTTGGGAAAGGTGATTGTTCCAAAGTTGCGAAAGAGTGAGATGGGGTGCCGCACCTTTTCTGTTGCGGTTCCCAAGTTGTGGAATCCTCTCCCTATCCACATTGCTAGTCTTCATGACCTTATAGCCTTCCTTAGGATGCTGAAAACTTGGCTGTATTCCCTCCATAATTGCTCTTCTTGTGGCTGCTTCTTTCTGATGGCAGCGCCTTGACGCCTTGGGGAATCGAGCGCTTTATAAATTCGCAATTTAAATTCAGCGTTTTGAAGATGTGGCCCTTTCAACCAGCGAGGAAAGAAGGCCTTTCAAAATTTCATGGATTTTCATAGCAAAGAATAAATATTTCTGACAGAATCAGTATTGGTGAGTGCACCCCTCAAGCATGTCCATGGTTGCTTTGAAGTTACTATTCGGGGGCTCCGGCGCTGCAAGGCCCCGGGCCAGCTTGAAGTCAGTCAGCACTCCGGCTTTCATGTTGGGCCGTGAAGGGTGTTGCCTGGCTTTGCTTGTGTTGTTGTGCTGTTGTGAGCCTAGCAAACCATTTCTCATGCCGGCCTTTTATAGGGCGCGTTTACGGGCCGTGAATCACGCAGACAGAAAGGCTCGCGGAGAGGGCTGTCACGGAGCGCACCTTCTAAACACTTCCAGTCTTGTTAAGCAAACGCGTAAGTTAAAGGGCACAATTTAGCAACACTTCACACACACCTGCTTTACAATTGCTTGACCATAAAAAATAAAAGGCAAGTGAGCAGAGCCCATAAAAAGGGTTGGCCAGCCTTCTTTAATCGCCGCTTTTAAGAACGCAGAAGAAAGAAAGGCGCTGGCAGGCCGAAAGCTCCGCGGCTCATTATTTCTGGACCACGAAGAAGAACATAAAGGGACGAGGGGGTTGTGGTTGAGGGGGGGGGGGGGGGGGGGGAGGTGGCCAGAATGAGCCATAGTTGGTGGAATGCACAGTTTTTCTACCTCCAGCTCCCTGACAACCTCTCTAGGACAATGGATGATTTACATTAGTCTTGTGAGCTGTTCCCGTTCATAGAATGAATTGAATAAATGGGAGATTAGGTATTGTACAAAAAAAAGTGCAAGTTAAATGTTTTCTAAAGCTTTACCTTTAAGAAGCCACTGCATGGTGTGTTGAAAGGTTAATTACATTTTCATCAGCAGCCAAGATGCGCGTTTTATCTCTGAAGTAACCGCGTGAAAAGAAAAATGGAATGGTCGAAAAAGAAAAATAGTGCCCTGCAGTGAATTAAAATAAATAATCTGAGCTATATGCAAGCCAACTAATAGCCCGGATGTTTCAGAAGAAAAGCAGGAAAGCAGCTGCCGACGCGCTTTATCAATGCACACGTTCGACTCTTGATTGAGAAAAGGGGCTCGCCCAGCTTTGCTGACACAGCACAGACCCTCGATGGGCAGGGCCCAGGGCAGTGCGCACACTGTCCTAACGCCAATAAGAGGTACAGGACAGGTGGGAGGAGTAGCAGTGCAAACCAATATACTCAACAAACGTATGCACAGTTATCACTGGTTTAACCCGCTGTGAATAATATTATGACTGATGTAAAATATAAACCTTTGAAAACATTTCAAGGGCACCCGGTTTAGGGTCACCTGTATCAGATTGTGAACATTTCTTTTACGGTAAAACTGTGTTGCAAGATATAAATTGAGTGGTGCTCACAGAGAACATCCCCCGTTCCCCACTTATTCATGTTGCTGTTCCTTTGGTGCAGCCACGATTGTGGGAGGCGAGTTGCCCCCCATCAGAGGAGCCTTTTGAGGGGTCACCAGAGCTCCTGCATGCAGGGAGAGGCTCTTGTTGTCCCAGACTCCTCTTTGTGGAGGGCAGCTGTGACAGCCTAATCAGCTGGACCTTGAATAAATCAGGGGGGTTCTTATAGAGCGTGACTGCTCACCCGTAAGGGTCTCATGGCGCTGGGAGGGTGGGGTGGAGGAGGGGCTGCAGTTTAGTCTAAAAAACCAGGTCTTGAGGTCCCTCCTGAATTGAGGCAGCGATGGTGATTGCCTGGGGTGCAGAGGTAGGAGGAAAGGGAGACCTCAGAAATTGCAATGATGGACTGGATGATGTTTGGTAGAGGGCAACTTCCCGAATTCCCTGCTCTGAGAATATGTGCTGGAGCGGCCCTGCAGCTCACTGAACACAATCTGGACTGAGGGGTGTGGGTCTCCTCGCAGAGGGCCATTCCAGAGATTGCGGCCAGAGTGCGGCTCCCTTTCTCCTGGGAAGGACAAAGCACACGTCTCTGCTGGAGCTCTCCTTGCTTGCCCGGCTGCTGCTGACTTTGCCCAGTTTGGAAGCCCCTTAGCCAGCCCAAGGCGTTCAGTACCGCTGATGAGAGCCTGAGCTCCCTTATCTGTCATCACAGGGCAGGGACAGACTGATTATAGGGTCACCTGGATGAGTGCAAGTTATGTTGAAATGATGGTGACAGACGGGCGATTCAAAACAGCTTTCTATATGGGGTTGTGTCTTGAAAACAGTATTATTACTATAATAAATCAGCTATCGACAGATTAAAAAGTGTTGCAAATACTAATAACTTTAATTTGCATGCTGCAGAAATATTCCAAAAGCGGGCGTTGCTTTCTAAACGTACTCACACATTGTGCGCCGTGATTACTAATATTGAGATGTCTGAATTACATTTCTCAATCAGAAAGGTGGCTTTATAAAGAAAGAGTTATAACCTTTTCCCCACTTCAAAGTTCTTGAGGGATATTTTTCGCACAGACACCTCAATACCGGATACTATAACGTTGAACCTGGCATGCAGATTTCTGCCATCACGCATTCACGTGGCTTGTTATTAATATTTCCTGCATTTGTTGAACAAAAACAACGGTCAGATATCTTTGCCTGTATCAGAGTTGTGTCTGAGAAGGAGTTTCCACCATTTTGCACTTTATGAGGCCTTCGGTCGGTTGACATTCGCAGAGCCTGTGTTGCTCTGGAAGCAAATATGAGTTGCAAGGACCCGAACATTGGGGGAACAGCAACTATTGCTGAGCAAAGTTGCAAAGCTTTTTAACCCCGAAAACTTCATTAAGGTGTTTTTAAAACTGGGCAGTCTTTGTGAACTTCACAGAGTCTGAAAAGGTTTAAAAAACGGGATCACCACGAGAACCACCCACCCTAAAATAAGGTGAAAGAAAGTCTGATAAAGCTGATGATTTCTCTTTCAAGCAGGTTTTATGCCGAAACTCTTTTGCAACACTTCTTATGTACAGAATTCCCCCTTGCAAGAAGATCGGGCTCAAGATACCTTGCATGGCAAACTTAAAAAACGTTTGAAGTGCAAAATGCCCAGCTCGAGACTGTGAGGACAAGGTTTGAAACATCACCCACTCCTAACATATTTGACGGTATAGTTCGCTTTTTCATCCATCCTGATGGTGACAAACTCCAACGCTAAAGGGACTTTGGGGCAATGTGAAAAACATTAAAATGTCATTTGTTCTCTAAAAGGTGTCTCCCATTGGCCCCATAGTCAAACGAGCAAACCTCGTATTGGAAATGTGTAAAGTCTAAAGACAACATTTTTCATGTTTTATCACTCGGATGAATATTTTTCGAATGTACGTTAGTGGATTTTCTTAGTGGTGTGCCATACATCTCTTATACATTTAGGGGCAGATTTATGAGCCCCTTGCGCCACTTTTGCGTCACTTTTCCCATGTTAAAAGTGACGCAAAAGTGGCGCAAGGGGCTCATAAATCTGCCCCTCAGTGACAATACATGACTTAATTTGATTTATAATTTTATACAGCACTCGAATGCCCTGAGGCGTCTTGGCGCTGCTGCCGGGCTAATCGGAGAGGAAAACATGATGCAGAGATATGAAAATTCTTCCTTGATTGAAAAGTCGGGTTTTAATGGATTTCCGAAGTGAAATCTGGGCATTTGATATCTTTAACTGAGATCTCTTTGCACCTACAAATAGCCTTTAAAGGACTTTTCGGTTAGGATTAAAAATTATTTATGAATATAATTTCACGGTATCTATTGGTGGAAATTCTGTTTTTTTATTTGTAAATAATTTGTAACGAATTCATCTGGGGCATGTGGGGCATAGGTGTTTCTGGAAATGGAACCATCAAAACAAAACATGGGACAAATTGGAGATTTAAAAAAAAAAAATGCATACTGAAATCAATACCAATAGCTGAAAACGGCAGACACAGGGCGAGTAGAGGGTAGATCTGTCCCAAATAAAGTGATACAAGGATCGAAGAAACCATTAGATGATTTTGTATATTACAAGGACAATCAGTAGCTCTGCACAGCGAACAAATAACATTATCACTACTACAACATGCAAACGTACTAGTTGTTTGCAAAGATGCACGATCCATCACCTATACTACCAACACTGCCATAGCTGACAAAGGTTAGGAGGAGGACTGTGACAGTGTGACCTTCACCACTGCAGAGCACGTCACAGGGACAAGTAAAGACATCTTTCTCCGTCACACAGGTTAGGTTGGCGTGCTTCCAACCCTTCCGAAGGAATATGAATTTAAGGAAACACTTTTCCTACAAAGCACAACACGAATGCTTATCACACCCGGGAAAGGACCATTTGTTGAGTAAACAAACAACTACAGACATCTGTCACGCCAAGCCAACTTAAAACATCAAGAAGCAAGGAATCAGCAATGGATTCAGTATACAAAGAAGGGTAAGAAATGAGGTTACTGGCTGGGGTGGGGTGAAACCCTACTCAAGCAGCAACCCCATTCCTTGGCAGTGTGAAGTCACAAGCAAACCCCAAACTAGCCCGTGCTCGGCTTGACACATAGTAGTCAGGCTTAACTTAGAGGCAATGTGTAAAGTATTTATGCAGCACATCAAACAATAACAAAGTGAAAACAAAACATATAAAGAATTCCACTCCGAATTAGAAAAATAGAGTACATTTTAATAAATAAAACAAGACCAATTCAACAAAAATCTAATCAGTAAAACCGGGAATATGTAGTTTTAAAGATTTCAGGGAATACATCACCAAAAACCACAAAGGGCCAACTGTAGTTATCTGGTTGCGCTGGACTGTGTAAAGTCACAAGTTCAGGCCGACTGCGATGGAGTGCAAGCTGGCTACCAGGACCCAGTCAGCAACTTAAATCCTAGTTGCGAAACAATACGAAGTTCTTACATGGAGTTGCTGTGGATGACGTCAAGAAACCATTGATGTACAGCTGGCTATGAAAATGACATGCAGGTGGCGATGCGATGATGGGAACTTTCAATGCAAGGTCCAGTGCAGTTGCCGAGGGAGCCACTGGCGCTTGTTAAGCATTGCGTAGCGATGCGACGGAGATGAGGTTGGGATGCTGTGCCCTGAGCCAGTGCTGATGAAGCCACTGAGGCTTCCGAGGACTTGCGTCGAGATGCGCCGCACGCTGACAAGTTGGGCCAATTGTCCGGATCGAGATGCATCATGCTGGTTTTGGCTGGGTGAGCCGCCGAGGTGATGAGTGGACCTGTGTCAGAGCTATGAGCGGCTGCGTTGTGCTGTGCTGGTTGTCGCATCGAGATGTGTCCCATGTGTTGAGATGCATCGCTCTGCTTTAATCTTGCAGAGCTTTCAAAGTGATGCACGGTCCTGTGTTGAAGATGCATGGCACAGAGAAGCCTGTTGTGTCCCTATGGCCTGAGAACAGAAGGTCAGCCAAGAGATACTAGGAGAACTTGGAGACCTAGGACACACAGGCTGTCTGGATTCAGCAGGACAGCTGACAGCAGAAGAGTCCTGTCGAAGTAATACAGTCCTGAGTCAGCTGAGCAATTGTTGGGCTGTCAAGCGGGTCAGCAGGGCAGACTTCATGGCTGGGTAGTCCTTCTTCCTGGCAGAGTCCACAGGTCCAGAAGTGATCTGAACGAGTTGGTGTCTGAGTTCTAATATTTATACCTGGTGCCTTTGAAGTGAGAGAAGCTTCTAGAGAATTCCCTTTGCAATACTCAGGTTTCCTGCCTCCCCTGCCGTTGCTCCAGACTTACTACAAGGGTGAAATCCTTTGTGTGAAGGCAGGACACAGCCTATTCGGGTGTAAATGGGGCTGTGCCCAGTTCTGCCCCCTATCCTGCAGTGATGGCCCATCCAGGGACACCTAAGCTCTCTATTGTGTGTGGGTGTCTGGGAGGAATTATGTGTAAAATAGGGGTACCTCTAACTACATTTCCTAAATCAGGGCATGAATATCAAGTGTGAACAAAACATTTAGGAGATTGGCTACAACCGTGGACCTAGGATTTACATAAACAATTTATAGCCACCCATGCGTTAGGTATCAAAAATGCGATGCGCCTTCATCAGGAAGCCATGTAAATATTAATAATGAAACCTAAACAGGGTGCATATAGAAAAAACATGTAAGTGACATAAATAGGTCCTACAAGAATTACTGCCCAAAAGAACAGTCAGGACGAATGTATTTAAAAACACGTTTCTTTTTTTAAAAACCTTGTCAGAACAGAAGGAACACCCTAAGAGTGAATAGATGAGAGCTTTCAAAGTTTTATAGGCAAGACAGAATCGCAAAGTTCCCTTCACCAGATGTCATTCTGTGATGAACAATATCGGTTACGAAGAAGTAAAGAGTGTGGCCAAACTGAAAGACTCGAGTGAAATAGCATAGATTCTATATTTTTTTGTGTTCGCAAGTTGCTGGTGGAGTGAACTTCCAACCACTAGATACATGCATTAATGGAGAATGTCCAAAAGTCTGGCCAGTTCAATAGCGCTAGATTTAATGGAAGGCTTTGATTGAAAATGTTTTACCTTAATGGATATCCGTAATCATCTGACCAAATGGCAGTAAATGGTAAAAACAAAATGATAATAGGGTATTAAGAGACCTATTACGAGAACAGAAATGGGAGAAAAGTTTATATAACCTTGAACTTCTATCTGCTTGAATAAATGAGGTTAATACGTATGTGGGATAATCTACGCAATCTGAATACTTGAAGGCTTACCTATAGTTGTGGTAACCGGTGACAAATATCAAATTTGAGGTCAATAAGTAAATACTGCATTGGAACCGTGCCTGCATTGTAGGGAAAACAGAGATAACCTTCTAATTGATGTAATAGTGCGGCAAGTGGACAAATCAATCGCGCGTGGCCGGGTTGCCCAGGGACTTTGAATATGGACTGGTTTGGTTATTAGAGTGCGCAGGAAATGAACGGGTAAATGCTTACCTGCGCTTTCAATTGCTACGGTGGGAGGAAGGTAGCCGCCTTTTGTAGAGGAGCAAGATGCGATGCCAATGACCACGCTAGGAAAAGTAAAAATAGAAATGGGGATTTAAAAAGAGGGTCGGGGTCCATAGGAGACTCCTTACAAAGTGGCCAGATAACGGTGGCGAAAAATACAAAAAGAGGGTAAAGTGCAGCATAGCTTGATATTGCTTTGAACCGGTGTGTTAAAGGTGAAGACTGCACTTAGTTTGTCGAGAGAGGGTATACTCACATCGGGTCTCTAGGACTTGGGGTAAAAGAAATCTTGAAAGTTCTTACCGATGGGATGGGCAAAGAATGGATCCACCAGTGACCAGCGGGGGCTCAGTCAGGAGGTGGTGGGCGGGAGCCTGGTCCACAGGTCAGCATAAGAGTAGTGATGGAATCCAAAGGTCTGCGCTAACCCGCGTAAACAGAGTAGGGTGTGCAGATGGTGTCTACCGTGGACATGGATGGCGCTGGTGGTTAAATAGCTGCCGAGAAACAAAACCGCGCCAAGTTGGAAGCCTACATGGCGGGTGAATATAAACGCCGGCAAGAGGTGTGTCAATAAAGTGTAAGCCACAAATGAGGGCTCTGTTAGCGAATCTGGCGGCCATCTTGTAGTGTTCAGGAG
The DNA here is from genome assembly GCF_964204655.1 of Triturus cristatus. Lineage (NCBI taxonomy): Eukaryota > Metazoa > Chordata > Amphibia > Caudata > Salamandridae > Triturus > Triturus cristatus. The sequence goes on along the minus strand of NC_140593.1, from coordinate 199,412,367 downwards.
ACATCATAGTGCAAGCATGAAATTATATGATTCAATATAATCCAGAAAGAAAAAATGAATACATGATAGTGTTGTGGCGGCCAAAAGAATTAAAAGGGGAAAACGAATGCTCATTTACACTTTCAACAGTGTAAGTAGTTCTGATATGATGTCAAGATATCAGAAAAATGAAAAAATTACATATAGATGAAAATGAAAATAAATAAAGCAAATGGCTACAGATGGTATAGCCATCTAAACAGATATCATCATCAGTTTACTGAAACGAATCAAGAAATATAAATGGGACCGTTTCAGATGTTGTTATACCTGATAACTTGGTCCCAGGGATATCAGAAAAACGAAAAAATTACATATAGATGAAAATGAAAATAAATAAAGCAAATGGCTACAGATGGTACAGCCATCTAAACAGATATCATCATCAGTTTACTGAAACGAATAGAGAAATATAAATGGGACCGTTTCAGATGTTGTTATATCTGATAACTTGGTCCCAGGGAATTTCATGGTTCATCCTAGTTTTGTAAGTATCCAGAGAAAAGATCCAGTATACCTCTCTATGTTTGTGAATGTTAGTACTTATACTTCCTGAATTGATTCGTATTTTCTCCAGGATCAACCAACTTATATCTTCAGTGGTGTGTCGTGCCACCATATAGTGTTTAACCAATGGGCTTGAGTTTTATGAGTACGAATGGCAGACCTGTGTTCTGTTAGTCGAGTTGCCATTGATCGTGCCGTTTCACCTACATATCCCTTATTGCAGGGACATAGGATAAGATCGATAATTTTGGAAGTTTTGCCGTTGGTAAGGGTTTTCATTTCTAAGGCAATGTCATTAAATGTGAAGTGACTGGTTCAATGGGAAATTGGCAAGCCACACAGGACATGTATTTGAAGTTTCCTGTGGGAAATGTGTTGCCTAAGATAGAAGTTTGAGTAATATTTTTAGACTTTGTAGGCATTCGAGACCGTTCAATGAGGTCTTTAAGATTTTTGTTTTTTCTGCATGCAAAGAGTGGTTTGGGTATGCTGGCTCCTCTTTCTCTGGTGGCATTTAAGATGTGCCAATTAGAGTTGATAATATGGTGAATTTTCTCATTCATTGTAGAATTACGCGTTACGATTACGAATACCAGTTTAGAGATTGATTTCTGAATTTGTTGCGTTAGTAGATGTTGCCTATCATAGTATCTTGCTCGTTTGTATGAGTCACAAACTAGTCATTTAGGATACCCACGAGCTACAAATTTGGCTTTCATTTCTACTACTCAGGTGTCAAAATCTTTTACATTGGTACAGTTCCTACGTAGACGTAGGAACTGTCCAAAGAGAATACTTGTTTTTTGCCCTTGAGGATGGTAGCTGTTGAAATGCAACAAGGTGTTGCGGGCTGTGGGTTTGGTGAATAGATCTACTTCAAGATGATCTACCTTGTTCTGGATCACAATATCTAGAAATTCCACCTTATTGTTACTAGAGTTAGCTGTGAAAAAGATATTGGTGTCACACAGGTTGAGCCAGGAAACAAATTCAGGGATGTCTTCTGGGTTAGCTTCCAGATAAAGAACACATCATCTATGTATCTGGACCAGTAACTTACTGATTAACTAAAGGGGGCAATCTTATTGTTGATAAAGCGTTTTTCAAATAGGGCCATATAGATAGTGGCCACTGTGGGGGCACAAGACGCCCCAATACTTACTCCCTTTATTTGTTTGTAGAGTGACCCCTTGAACTCAAAAGCATTTTCTGTGAGAGCCACTTTTAGACATTCAATGACAAACGGCCTAGGGCAGTCAATCTAAAATATGTCCATAAACCAAATGACCGCTTCAATCTCTCCTATCTGTGGAATATTACTTAATGTAGAGGTCAATAAGTAAATACTGCGGTGGAACTGTGCTTGCGCTTTGGATTGCTACAGTGGGAGGAAGGCAGCCGACTTTCGTATAGGAGCAAGATACAATGCCAATAACGCTCTAATAACCAAACCAGTCCATATTTAAAGTACCTGGGCAACCCGGGCACCCATGATTGATTTGGCCACTTGCCGCACTATTACATCAATTAGATGGTTATCTCTGTTTTCCCTACAATGCAGGTGCAGTTCCACCGCAGTATTTACTTATTGTTATGTTATGTTATGTTATGTTATCCGGATTTGTAGAGCGCTCAGCTGCCCCAGCAAAGGGGCGTCCCGGCGCTATAAAGGACAAAGTACCGGACACAAGTAGTACCAAAGACAAGAGCACAGCATCACTAAGAATCCTGAAGAAAGAGGAAGGTTTTAACAGTCTTCCTAAAGGCATAGAGTTCGTTAATTGCGCGGACATGGACAGGAAGAGAGTTCCATAGCCTGGCAGCAAGTACTCTAAGGGAGCGGCCGTTCTCTTAAAGCGCGGAACTGTGACCAAGTGAAGACCCGAAGATCTTAGAGAGCGCGAGGGAACATAAGGCAGAATAAAGTGCTCCAAAATCTGGGGAGAAGAATGCTTCAGAATTTTAAACACAAGGCACAGAGTTTTAAACTTAATCCTCTGAGCAACAGGGAGCCAATGAAGTTTGACAATGGTATTTTTGGCCGAGCAAAATCTCGGTAAGCCAACCAGAGCCCTGGCGGCAGCGTTTTGAACGCGTTGAAGTCTAGAAAGTTCGGCCAGGTTAGCCCCCACCAAAAGAGAGCTCGCATAGTCCAACCTAGACAAAATCGTGGCTTGAACAATGAGCTGTCTGGTTGGAGCATCAAAGAATTTAAAAATAGGTCTGAGCCTACGTAGAATCCCAAAACACGTGGCAGCAGTTTTCTTAGTGTGACAGGCAAAACTGAGTTTGGAATCCAACCAAGTCCCAAGGTTCTTAACCTCGGTGACAGGAACAGGAGTTGAACCAAGCTCGGGTGGCCACCAATGATCACCTCAGAGATGACTCTGCTTGCCTACAATGAGCACTTCGTTTTTTTTAGCGTTCAATTGCAGGCAATTATCTGTCATCCAGCGGGCCACTGAGCTCAGTCCCTCGCGGAACTTAGCAACCTCAAGGTCAGAAGCCCCACTTAATGCAACCGCCAGCTGCGTGTCGTCAGCATAGGACACCATAGTCAGGTTCCAACGCTTGGCGACAGCAGCCAGCGGCTGCACATAAAGATTGAAAAGTGTGGGGCTCAGGGCAGACCCTTGCGGCACACCCTGAGTGATAGGATAGGGTTTAGATTGAAAAGGAAGAGTGACAACCCTAAACGTACGACCGGATAAAAACGATCGAAACCACTCAAGAGCCACATTGTCGACACCAGCCTCACCCAAACGCTGTAATAAAATGGCGTGGGAGACGGTGTCGAAGGCGGCACTGTGATCGAGAAGCACCAGTGCCGCCGTTTGACCAGAGTCGACCAAAGTACGTAGGTGCTCAACCATAAAGAGCAACGCAGTCTCAGTACTATGGCCGGGTCGAAAGCCGTTCTGCGAGGGATCCAAAATGCTAGCACGATGAAGATGATTAGATAGGATGGCATTAACATGAACCTCAGTCAGTTTTGCAGCCCATGGAAGAAGAGATATAGGGCGATAGTTCTCCAGCTTTAATGGGTCCAAGGCTTGTTTCCAGCTAGCAGGAACAGAGCCAGACGTCAAAGATAGATTAACAAGATCACGCAGTGACGCTGAATCTCTAAATTGGGCAGGTCGAAGAGGATCCCTAGGAGAGCCAGATTTGACTTTTGCCACAATATTATTAAACTCCTCCATCGAAAGCTCTGGAAAAGAGCCCAAAGACATAGTGGTCATTGGGCAGGGTTCCAACTTCTCCACAGAGACAGATGGAACAGAAAAGGTGCGATAAATGGCCTCCACCTTTTCCACAAAAAAGGCGGCCAGGTCCTCACAGTGCGAAGCAGAACAGATCTCAGCGACTGGAGCTCTACTAGCTGTAAGATCCTTAAGCACCTTAAATACTAATTTAGTAGGATTGGTGCTGGTGTTAAGTTCGCGAGAATAGTTAGCAGCCCGGGCTTTATTAACCGCTCTGTGATATTTCTTACTCCTAGCACGGTAGATCGCTTTCCTGCAGGCCAAATAAGACTTACGCCAAGTTCTTTCAGCTTGTTTGCATGCTTTCCTAAGGAGGCGAAGCGAATCATCATACCAAGGACTAGGTTCGGCACGACGGCGTTTACTCTCCGCAATAGGGATCAAGCAGTCCAAGGCTCCAGTCAGCCAATTGCAAAACAGGTCATATCCCGACTCAACATCCAAAAAAGGACCCAAAGGATGTTGAACAAGAAGCCGATGAAAGTCATCTAGTTTCAACTTTCTCCATGGACGCCTGAGAGACACAGACGAAATTACTCTGTGAGGAAGGTCCTTAATCACAAGGTGTAGCTCTATAAGATGGTGATCAGTCCAGGCCATGGTCCTGGGAGGCAGCACTTTAGCCGCAGATAAATTGGTGAAAACAGGGTCAAAAATGTGACCGCCAACATGAGTACAATGGTTAACCAGCTGAAATAGCTGGGTAGCTTCCAGATCAACAAGAGTGCTACTAACAGCAGAGGAAAGGGGAGTATCAAAATGAAGATTTAAATCACCAATGATACTAAAGTTAGCAGCCCTTAAAGCTAATGTACTGACAGCTTCAGGAAGAGCTGACCTGAAAGCGGCATCCGGGCCCGGAGGCCGATAGATAAGTAAGCCAGAGAAAGTAAAATGAGGATTAACCGAAATGCGAAAGTACGCACTTTCGCAGCCAGCTATATCTATAGCTTTCCATAAGCATGGGTAGCAGGATTTAATAGCGGCCGCAATGCCACCTCCTCTCGAGTTACGATTGTGAATAAAAATCACATACTCAGGGGGGAGAGCCAAATTCACCGCAGCCGAGGCATCATCATGCAACCATGTCTCTGACATAAACAAAACATCAGGGGCTTCATCCGTAAGTAGACTATGCACATCCTGATGGTGTCTAACCAAAGACCTCACATTAAGATGGCAGACCTTAAATATAAACGGATCCTGAGATTCTACCAACGGAGGCGTAATAGCGGCAGGGCAGCCTAAAGGGACTTTCCTATATGCAGAGATAGGAAGAGGAGATGGAAGTCTAAATACACACTTAGGGCAATTAATAGGGCCAGAGAGAGGATGAAGCGGAATATGCGTGCAGGGCGATGAGTTACGAAAACTAAGCAGAGCAGATCTAGTATGCATGATATAAAAAAGTGCAAAACTACAACAACCGAAAGAAAGGCTACGGAGCCCTGCCCTAGCCCTGCCTCGGCGCGGATGAGCGCAGACGGGCAGGACTCTGGCACGACTCAGGCGCAAGGGAGGGCGCCCCCGCTGCACGCTTGAGGGACTGGCTTAAATAGGGTGTCCACGAGTGATCAGCACCACTGGGACACTCAAGATGGCGCCCAAACTGTGTTACCCAGTCCACTCCCAAGATGGCGGCCGATTCCCTCCCAACTGCCTGAAACCCCAGGACCGGACCCGCTAAACAGCGGTGTTACTACAAATTACAGTGCAGGTAAGGGGCATTCCCCAGGTTAAAAACAAGGAAAAATAAATTAAGATTAAACAAAATGAAAAAACGGGTAGCGATTAAAATATCGAAGTAAATGCGCAGCGCGCCTACAACACAGCGCTAAGAACAATGGCGCACCAGTAATCATAGGTACCTTGTCCAGCTGACCCCCTTGATGCACCGCCTTAAATAGGGTGTCCACGAGTGATCAGCACCACTGGGACACTCAAGATGGCGCCCAAACTGTGTCACCCGGTCCACTCCCAAGATGGCGGCCGATTCCCTCCCAACTGCCTGAACCCGGGGACCGGACCCGCTAAACAGCGGTGTTACTACAAATTACAGTGCAGGTAAGGGGCATTCCCCAGGTTAAAAACAAGGAAAAATAAATAAAGATTAAACAAAATGAAAAAACGGGTAGCGATTAAAATATCGAAGTAAATTCGCAGCGCGCCTACAACACAGCGCTAAGAACAATGGCGCACTAGTAATCATAGGTACCTTGTCCAGCTGACCCCCTTGATGCACCGCCTTAAATAGGGTGTCCACGAGTGATCAGCACCACTGGGACACTCAAAATGGCGCCCAAACTGTGTCACCCAGTCCACTCCCAAGATGGCGACCGATTCCCTCCCAACTGCCTGAAACCCCGGGACTGGACCCGCTAAACAGCGGTGTTACTACAAATTACAGTGCAGGTAAGGGGTATTCCCCAGGTTAAAAACAAGGAAAAATAAATTAAGATTAAACAAAATGAAAAAACGGGTAGCGATTAAAATATCGAAGTAAATGCGCAGCGCGCCTACAACACAGCGCTAAGAACAATGACGCACTAGTAATCATAGGTACCTTGTCCAGCTGACCCCCTTGATGCACCGCCTTAAATAGGGTGTCCACGAGTGATCAGCACCACTGGGACACTCAAGATGGCGCCCAAACTGTGTCACCCAGTCCACTCCCAAGATGGCGACCGATTCCCTCCCAACTGCCTGAAACCCCGGGACCGGACCCGCTAAACAGCGGTGTTACTACAAATTACAGTGCAGGTAAGGGGCACTCCCCAGGTTAAAAACAAGGAAAAATAAATTATGATTAAACAAAATGAAAAAACGGGTAGCGATTAAAATATCGAAGTAAATGCGCAGCGCGCCTACAACACAGCGCTAAGAACAATGGCGCACTAGTAATCATAGGTACCTTGTCCAGCTGACCCCCTTGATGCACCGCTTTAAATAGGGTGTCCACGAGTGATCAGCACCACTGGGACACTCAAGATGGCGCCCAAACTGTGTCACCCAGTCCACTCCCAAGATGGCGGCTGATTCCCTCCCAACTGCCTGAAACCCCGGGACCGGACCCGCTAAACAGTGGTGTTACTACAAATTACAGTGCAGGTAAGGGGCATTCCCCAGGTTAAAAACAAGGAAAAATAAATTAAGATTAAACAAAATGAAAAAACGGGTAGCGATTAAAATATCGAAGTAAATGCGCAGCGCGCCTACAACACAGCGCTAAGAACAATGGCGCACTAGTAATCATAGGTACCTTGTCCTTATTGCCCCCTAAATTTGATATTTGTCACCAGCTACCACAACTATAGTTATGCCATCAAGTATTCAGATTGCGTAGATTATCCTACATATTTATTAACCTCATTTCTTCAAGCAGTTAGAAGTTCAAGGTTATCTAAACTTTTCTCCCATTTCTGTTCTCGTAATAGGTCTCTTAATACCCTATTATAATTTCGTTTTTACCATTTCCTGCCATTTGGTCAGATGATTACAGATATCCATTAAGGTAAAACATTTTCCATCAAAGCCTTCCATTAAATATAGCCCTATTGAACTGGCCAGACTTTTGGGAATTCTCCATTAATGCATGTATCTAGTGGTTGGAAGTTCACTCTACCAGCAGCTTGCGAACACAAATAATATATAGAATCTATGCTATTTCACTCGAGTCTTTCAGTTTGGCCACACTCTTTACTTCTTCGTAACCTATATTGTTCATGACAGAATGACATCTGGTGAAGGGAACTTTGCGATTCTGTCTTGCCTATAACACTTGTCATCTATTCACTCTTAGTGTGTTCCTTCTGTCCTGTGACAAGATTTAAAAAAAAAGAAAAGTGTTTTTAAATACATTCCTCCTGACTCTTCTTTTGGGCAGAAATTTTAGTAGAACCTATTTATGTCACATTCATGTTTTTCTCTATATGCACCCTGTTTAGGTTTCATTATTAATATTTACATGGATTCTTGAAGAAGGAGCATTGCCGAAACGCGCGTAGGACACAGATTTTCAAGAGCCATGCCTAAGATGATTGTCCTTCAATGAACTGAAGTGATTTGTCTTGTATAAACCATGTTTCTCTTTTGATATAAAAAATATCTAAACTTTGTATGACATTTTCACATACAATAATGTGTACTATTAGGCACAGTGTAAATGTATCAGTATGTCTGAATATTTACCTTAAGCAACATGGTTATTCAAAGTAGAGAAATGTATTAAATATATCACCATTGTGCACATTGTGATATTGTATTTAGGGGAAAAAAGTCTCTTTCTTTCCCCCTTTTTACCATTTATATTAAGTTAAAATTGTCTATGTAAATAAAAAATATTTTTGATACCTAACGTATGGGTGGCTATAAATTGTTTATGTAAATCCTAGGACCACGGTTGTAGCCAATTTCCTAAATGTTTTGTTCACACTTGGTGTCAGGCTGGAATACACAAAGTCCAACTGCCCACTACACCCATTTATGTGGCCAAGGAGTAGGCTCGAATCGGCTACGGCAGGAAAATTCCAACTTTCTAAAAGTCGTATTTTCAAAATTGTAATTCAAAATTTGACTTTATCATTAAAGAGGATCTTTCATTACATTTCCAAAGACAACATACACAAACTGTCCATCTGCTCCCAATTGAAAGTTATAGCTTATGAAATGTAATAAGGTCACTCCAATGTTATCCTTTGGGAGAGGCAGGCCTTGCAGTAGTGAAAAATCAATTGGAACGTTTTTCACCATCAGGACATGTAAAACGTAAAAATACATGTCACACTTTTTTAATACATTGCACTCTGCCCTTAAAAAGGAAGAATTTCTACATTTTAATTTTTGTAAGAACAGTGTAATCTGAGCCAAACATGTTCCACACTTCACATGAGGTGGTCAAAGACAAGAGAGGTAACTTTACACCAATTGGTTGGGGTGTTCCTTCTCTTGCCATCCTAGTATGAAGGATAAACATGAAAGAGATGCAGTTTCTCCTCAGGACATTGTCTTGAATACAAGAAGAAGAAGGACTGCCATGCTGGACCCTTGGACTGTAGCACAGAAGGCTTGCTCTCAAAAGGACTGTGCCTGCTGCACTTTCCAGGCTCCCCAAAGAAAATACCATGCCTGACTCAAAGGAAAAGGAGTGGCCTCCCAGATCAGTAAGCAACAGGTACAACAGAGCTGGAATATGCCATCTGCAAGTTCAAAGACAGTATTACCTCAGCTGACCGTTTGCAACTGGATTTTTCCTGGACTGTGCAGATACATTGTGGGAAATTGAGTCCTGACCCCAAAGAAGCAATCCAGAGTCTCTGAACCCGTGGACTGAGCTAGTGAACACCTATTTTCCCAAAAGGTACAAAGAAACTACAAGATCTGCAAAGAAAGAAACTTTCTGTAAAGTTTCATAGAAAAGCTCCAGGAAGAGACCAGCTCAACGTGAAGAGTCAAGCCACCATCGTCGACTTATGAATTGACCTGACTGGACTGGTTTGTCCTGCTGAAACTGATGAAGCTCCTCACCATCAAGGACAAAGACTTACAGAGACTTACTAAGGCATCGCACTGTAGCAGGCCACCATCGCCACATATAACTTCAGATCTGAGAAGTTTGAGGACCGCAGATGGAGCCCATCGATGAGAGAAAAGCTCAGTGCCCAGATCAGCCCATATGGCCCGCACTCCATTGCGGTAAGCCTGAAACGTTGACTTTGTCCCGGTACAGCGTGGCTCAATAGCCGTGAGGGTACTTTTAGCTTTTGGCACTAGCAAGCACAATGTTTGGTTTGGTGCCATTTTAAAAATAGAATATATTCCTTATTTTTATAAATTGGTGTTGGATTTCTATTGTGGTGTGTCTTTTACTTATTTGTTTTGGTGGTATTACACTTTATACACATACATGTTTCCTAAATTAAGCCTGACTGCTCGTTTGATAAGCTACCAAGGGTTGAGCAAGGGTTAATTAACTGAGACTTGATTGGACCTTTTACTGATTATGGTATTGTTACTAGATGAGGATAAAACACCCCACCTACTAATAAATCATCTTCCTACACCCATGTACTGCTCATGCACTCATATATGGCAATGTGCCTAGCGAGGTCTGGTCACAAGAAATATGGCATGCCAAAAGGCCATAACATGGGTGTACTGCAGGCATTATCCTGGGCAGAGGGCATGATTGAAGGTACTATGAGTCTGAATATTGGAAGCAGTGAAGGACACAGGCCATATACTGCACTCTTTGTGGTCATAAGATTTGGATAAGTCTACAACATATTGAGCCACTGAAAATGTTACAGGATAAAATAGAATTTGCAATTCTCTGTTCATTACATCTGAGGACCTAAATTGAATATTCAGAAAACAACATGCAGCTACAATTCCACTTTGGGGGTTCTAGAAAAATATCCATTTGCTTTAGACTGTGTCTTACCTTCCTCTCATTATCATAGCAAAAACATTTCAGAGTGTGTCCACTGACCTCCATTACAGTTTATGACCTTCAAAACTCAGGGTTCCCAACACTGCAGGAGGTCCACAAAGGGCCAACAAATCGAGGAGCATTTGCAAACTTGAGCCATTGTTTGTGGACCTAAGAGATCGCCAAACAAAGGTCTGTGAGCCATTGCCAGGGTTTTCAGACTCCAAAGCAGCGGTTACTGACCTGGGTGCTGCACTGGGATCTGCAAACCCTGTCTCAGGGTCAGTGACCCAAAATGTACTTTTTCTTTATTAACTTACGGCTGGGTGATACTTTTGACCCCTCACCTGACCCATCACTCTTATGGCTCCTTTATTTTTTTCAAGATCTGGGGACTGAGACCCTTGCCACCAAGTAAAGATGACTAGAAAAATATGTTTCTAGATTGGAAAATACATAATCCTACATTTATATTCATAATGTAAATTGATATATTTAAAATTTTTAATTAACTGTAATTAACATTTGTTTTGTAGAGTTCATATGCTATAACATTTGTTGTTATTGGTTGTAGGTAAAAAAATAAGCATTTTTGATTTTTACAAGCTGAAGATTAACCTATGGCGTAAGGACATGCGTCAGGAGGAAGGAAGGAGCAGTGGATGGAAGAGGAGGAACTCCACTTTGCGATGTTCAGTGAGCAGGTGAGGAGAGCCGCTGGCCACCCATTGACAAGAGAAGTGAAAAGGGGACCAGGAACGCTGTAAGTGAGGACATCCAGGAAGGACAGCCAGCGGGCGAACCCTGTGTGTTAGAACACCGATGCTGGGTGGAGGGGCTATGCTGTTGTGGAAGTGACAGGCTTAGGCACTGGTGCACATTACAACTTCAGCTCTCCTCCCCCCTGAGGCCACACAGTAGATGAGCCTATGAAGCTTATGAAAAGCACCTTACTACTCGTGCGACCAGTGCCAGCGGGTTTCATCTGAAGCTCCACCTGGCTGAGCGGTTGTTGTGCTGATTGTTTGCTTGTTTTTTTCATTTTCTTGTAGCCGCGGTGGCATCCAGTGGAGAATTTGGCTCGCGGGGTTCTGGTAAGCACAGGGAGGAATTGCATGCTGCTGCTGAGTTGATCTACTGCTTCTCACATCTGCTTCCATCGACATCTATTGGAGAAGCAGACCTGCATAGACCCCTGAGTAGGAAATGTGGATCTGCAGCTTCCAGTGTTGGCATTGGTGCCACAAATCCTGGGAGACTAGCCCTCACCGAGCTCCCAGCGCATTCTAAAGGGAGTATGTGGACCGAAGTGGTGCAAAGTGCACAGGTTTGGTGCCGCAAGGTGTGACAAGGCAAAAGGCAAGGCTAGAGGTGGCTGCAAATAGGTGGCAGCAGGTGGGTAGCTGGGGTGCTAGTCTCCCCCTTTCCCTTACTGTCTACAGAGCTGCAGTACTGTAAGCAATATACAATGGTCCAGCACTCTAAATATTAGTTCATGCTCTTTAGATATAACACATTTCCTCAAAGTAATGGCAACTCAGCAGTGTTGTTTCCATCAAATTCTTTATTCGTAACTTCGAATTTCGTAGCGCGTGCTGCATCACAAAATGCGATGCAGCACGCGCTATGAAATTTGTTTTATTTATCTAATTGTTTACTTACCTCCAATTATCCATATTCCGGTGTTTAGTACCCCCCGCCCCACCTTTCCCCTCCATGGAACTCTCTCCACGGACCGCGGCTGCAGATGGGTTATTATATAAGGACTTTACTGCCCCTGCAAAGGTGCTTTTCAAGTTATACATTTCATTTATGTAGACAGGCCCAGCTGACCCTGTCAAACGCTTTTGCGGCGTCGAAAGTGATTACAGACAAGGGGATTTTTTCCAAGGAAGCCACATCTATTGCTTCCACTAATTTGTGTGTTAATTCTTGGATCTGCCTCCCACTTATAAAGCCTTTCTGATCTTCGTAGATTAAACTACCAACCACTTTGCCCAATCTTTTTGCCAATATTTGAGTATAAATCTTGTAATGGATATTTAACATAGATATTGGCCTATAAGATTTGCACCATTTAGGATCTTTCCCTGGTTTTAATAAAATGCAAATTGTCGCCTCTTCCCAAGACTTTGGTACTTCCTGTCCATTAACGAATAATTCATTAAATAGCTTGGTTAATTGGGGTATGAGCTCTTCTTTCAGAGAGCTGTATAGCTCATTTGGCAATGCATCTGGGCCTGCTGCTTTAGCTTTTTTAGCTCTTTTACCACCCCCATTACTTCTTCCTGTGTAAATTTAGAGTTTAGTTCCCCTCTATGTTTTCCTGATAGGGTCTGCTTTATCCAGGCTTAAGATATTCTACTATTTGTTGTTCACTGGCCCGTGTATCCTCTGTATGCAGGTTCTTAAAAAAAATGTTAAATGCCCTTCCAATCGCCGTTTCATCTAAACTGGGTTCTGCTTGGTTTTCCTCCTAAATAAATAAGATATTGTTGCGACTTTGCTCTGTTGCAGCCCTCCCCATATTGGTAGTGCATGAGTTTACTTGCCTCCCACTTCTCCTTGATTAAAACTTCTAATGTACTAGAGAGCTCTTCCTTCATCTCATTCATTTCCAGTTTTAATGTATCCCTTTTTTTGCCATACTCACCTCTTCTGACCTTCTTTCTAGGGCTTGAATTCCCTTTTCCAAATTACTGATCTTGTTCTTGGTAGCCTTATGCCTAAAGGCATATGCACTTGTTAATTTCCCCCTCATTACAGCCTTGTAAGCATCTCATCGTACCTGCCATGAGGTCTCATTTCTGTTTGCTAAGAAAAAAGAATTGGTTTCAATTCTCAGACTTTCAACTATTTTAGGGTCAAGAAGCAGGGTTCTGTCCTAGGTCCATCTTGTTGTGTGCTGCCGCTTCTGAAGGCATACCTGAACCTTAACCTCTGAGTGGTCAGAAAGGTGTGTCAGAATATGTTCCACCCTTTTTACATTGTTACATAATGTCGTGTCTACTAAAAATTAATCGATTCTCGACAAATGACCAAATTTATTTATCCTTAAAGGTAAATCTTTGAGATTTTGCTCCCTTTTCTCGCCAGATATCTACCAATCCTAGATCATCTAAGTAGAGTTTTAGCCAGGTCCTCATTCTGGGCAGAGTAGAGGTGTTCCTCATTGGTAATCTATCTTTTCTAGTATCTATTACCAAATTAAAATCGCCTCCAATTATAACTTGAGCTGAGATATCTAAAAGATGTGTATACAAGTCCTGCATTGTGACTGGATTATCCATATTGGGGCCATAGTGCCCTGCTAATGCGTACATTTTCCCATACATGCATACTTTTGCTACGGCCCATCTCCCTTTCGAATCACTGTTGGATGACTCTATTGTTGCATTTGCTGATCTCTTGAACAGAATACTCATTCCCTTAACACAACAAGCCTGGTCTGTGCATATATAAGTGTCCACCCAACCTTGCTTCCTCAATATTTCCTCCCATTCTGCTTTTAGGAGATGCGTTTCTTGAAGAATTTTTATATCACATTTTATGCATTTTAAATATTCTAGTATTTTTTGTCTTCTGCTTCTGACCCTCAAACAGTTTACATTCCATGTTATTATGTTAACTCCCATGTCCTATAGTAACGTTTATACCTGTATCTCCTGTTATATCTCCTGTTTTTGCACAAGTCAGACCAGCTTTTTCCCCCCATATGCTCCCACACCCTTTGTGAATGCACTCTTGCACACCCCTTTCCCCAACCCCCCCCAGTCCTTGCCCACCCATGGGGAACCCTCCCTCTCTCTCATTGGTGAGTTGATCTCACCGGTTTTGAGCCCCCTGCTCCATTGCCATTCCTTACGCTTGTTGCGCCTTAATCTTGCTTATCAGGGATTCTACTTCTTTGGATTCCCTCAGGTAGTGCATCTGATTTCCCTAAAATATTTTCAAGGACGCAGGGAAACGCATCTGTACTGATGCCCCCAAAGATCTCAACTCCTGCATGTACTGTCCTAATTCCCACTGCCTGTCCTGTGCTGCTTTTAAAATATCCAATCTTATTCTAAAGGACCAGTCGCTTTTTGTGTGGGGTCCGGCTCTTTTTGCTTCACCTAGAATTTTCTCCTTTAGGGTATATGTTCTAAAGTTGATTAATATGTAACCTCTGTATATCTTCTGTCAATACCTTCATTTCTACCCATGGGAAGAACTCCTTGAGAAGAGTAATCACGAAGCCTTTGATGTCTTTGCCCTCTTGCCCCTCCGGTACATTAAGGATTCTCAGGTCGTTACGACTAGCGTGTTTTTCCACTGACTCAGTTTTTCCCCTGAGGTCCTTTTCATTTCCGTTCAAAGCCCGATCACCTTTTTATTGATTTCCACACACTTCCCCAGCTCCTCCATGGTGGCTTTGACTACGGTGAGCCGATCCATTATGGAGTTGATTTTTGTCTCCAAAACTTCACAGGCTCCCTGAATTCTGAGCTGGTTCTTTTCCAAGGTAGCAAAATTCATCCTCATTTCTGAAATCAAAGTCTCGATTAGGCTCTCCATTCCCCTTGCTCCTTCCACGCTTGTTTGGTCCTTCGAATGAGGTTGCCCACTTGTCTCTGTGGAGCTCTGGGGGGGATTCTTCCCCCGTGGCTTCGGCCGTTTCTAGCCCCTGAAATTTGTTAATGCTGAGCGGTATATCTGCCACCGAGCTGACCTCCGTCATATTTGGCTTATCTTCTTTCTTTCTCTGTTTTCCAATATGTGTTATAATTTTGCTTGGGAGTGTCTGTTTAATTTTGAAATCTGAGCGGAGTGAGGGGGTGATTTTCACCTTTGGACCTACTACTCTTACCCGAGTAGATGCTGGGGTGGACTGCAGAATTTGGGGGGGTGTAGCCAGTTTTTGAACTCTTTCACTATTTCGTGTTACAGTAGTAATAGGGTTCTGGGTTAGTTCTGTGTTCACTGCTAGGCTTGCAATCAGGTTTCTGCTCCTCAGACAGTATCGTATTCCCCTACTCAGGGTGAGGTCCTGGGACTGTTCCTTTAGAGACCCTCTGGTTATTCCTGCCTTCCTCCCCATACTGCTTTGTGCAGAGCTCAAGTCTTGCCTGTGGCTACCCCCCTCAGCCCGATCACTTACCCGGCTTGCTTGCGTTCTCCCTCTGTACTCTGGTCTGACTGTCCGCTCTCTTCTCGGGGTCCTCTCTCCTTTGAGCGCTGCGGCTGAATATGCTACCGCTGCCACTCTGTCGCTTCCCACGCTGGTTCCACTACTACCGGTACCGCTGCTGCTGGGGCTAACCAGAGCTTTGCCCCAGCAGGATACCCAGGCGGCTGCTTTCCTGTTTGAACGCAGTACTGACACTGCCTGCGCCCACACTGAATTCACTGGTGTTCCGTGACCTGGAGCTGACGATGGCTTCACCTTTGCGCTCTCGATATCGCCACTCTCTTTCACTTCTGTCTGCCCCATTCCTGATGCCTGCAGACCTAAGGGACATAACTAGATTACAACAGGTAATGCTCTGTTACGGCGTTAATCTGCTTTAAGCGGCTTGCGTTTTAGAAATCCATAAATGCCTTTGGAGCTCGGGAGCTCACGACCGGTCCGCTAACTGGCCGCCATTTTCTCCCAGCACTCTTTTTGTCAACTTTAGAGTGTTATTCAAAGAGCATCAGGTATATCCACCTTACTTGCAAGCTATGACAACTTCGGAGGGAAGTTATTTTCTATACAAGTTTGGGCATCTAATTTTTTTAAAAAGTGAAATTAAAGATATTAGGGTCCGCCGCCAAACTATGGTAGTACACTAGACGACTATGGAAAATCCCGTACTATAGTGAGACTGCCCCAATCTGGAACTCACCAGGAACACCAGAATGCCTAGTAGATACACTATCAACTCCATTGAGAGCTGGAGGGGTAACAAGATGGGGCAGCTAATAAGAGAGAATTCAATAGTCTGCTGGGACCAACTCTTGTTACCGACTAATGGGCCACTTTCGGAGGTTACATTTTATTAACTGTTGAGCTGGACAATGACTCTAGGTAAGGAAGACACATGAAATAGGGACTTAGAGGCGAAAATGCGAGGAGACGCAATAAAGAAAGAAGTAGCACAGTGGTACTGGTTTCCCATATCAGCAGGAGAGGAGCAATTCAGCCTACCCATAGAGATCTGGGGGAAAGACCTGCCGACACTGCATGTTCAGAATCTATGGCAAGTATCACTGTCTACATGCTGGCATATAATCAAGTCTGCACCTTTCAGAAATAATCATTTGTTCACATTGCATAGGGTTTATTTATTGGACACCAAAGAAATTGTCCAAATTGTGAAGAGGAGAGGTGAAAAAGTGTCCCAAATGTGGGGAGGAGAGAGCAGACGATGTCCACATGTTTCGGCGGTGCCTCCAACTACAGGTCTTTTTGAAAGATGTGGGTAAGATCCTCTCAAAAGTACTACATCAGGAAATAGAGGTAAGCCTGGAGCTAGTCATGTTTGGGGTAAGAAGTGGTAAAGATAACAGGGAAAGGCCCAGGTTAAATAAAAAAACAGAAAAATTTACTCTTCCTCCTGATATTACTGGCTAGACGGAAAATTTACATTAAAGGGATTCACCATAATCCGCCAACTCTAGCGGAATGGCCGGGATCAGTCCACAAGGCAAATAGTCTAGATTGGGCGGGAACACAAATCAAGAGGCATGAGTTTTGGGTTGTATAGGAACAACATGGGGAAAATGAAAATATCCGAACAGTAATTCTCATGAAAACCAAAAGTCCAATGATTAAGCAAAACAGCAATAAGAACAAATGGGAACTGCTGGTGCAGGTTTTACTCTCATTTGGTAGAGAGAGAAGAGGTGCGGAAGGGGCGCCGAGAGGCTGGTGGGATACCCCACATACACTAAAACCCTCAACCGAAGGTGTATTTTTGGGGACAGGGCCAGGGTGGCACAGGCTGGGATCTGCTGTCCCCCAACTGCAAACAAATCCTGACATCTCATCTCAACCTGTTTATTGCATAATGAGGACAAAAAAAAACAATGAATCTGATATTTCTTTTCAGGCTGTTAGTGGAAAAAATGATACAAAAAATGGCTGTTTAGATTAAATAACAGTTTTTGTAATATCCAAGTGACAGAAAAAGAGATAATGAGCCAAAGTATGTAGAACAAGAAAAAACCTTACCAACCATCCTCACATTTCTGTATGGAAATGTTGTGGGATCACCCGGCTGGTGCACATTTCCTACCAACCAGCGTTCCCCCAGGTCTCCCAATAAAAATGCTACCTCACTCGTGTGGTTCGGCCAAGTGCCTGTGACTGGGAAGTGCCCAAAACATATTGTGGAGGCATCAAAACTATTGTTCACAAAACAACCTAGGTTTGGAAGGGGGCATCTGTGCTTTGGTCCTGGGCTCGGTGGCCATCTAAGGAAACCTACCCAGATATTTTTGAAAACTAGACACCTGGGGCAGTCCAGGGTGGTGTGGCTTGTGTGGATCCCCCAATGTTTTCTTACCCAGAATTTTTATTCAACAGTTGCTGAGTATACATCAAATGACAAAGACATTTGCAATCGTTGGTAGTTATATGGACAGTGATTTACATTATCCAGTTCTTTGCAATGATGATCAGCATTGCAAAGCACAGATAGAGAACATCACTAAGGCTTATTGAACGAGTTGTCACTGAGAACCCAGAAGTCCATCCACCCCACCATCCCCTCTGTACCTTCCCGGTTAATCCTCTATTCATCTCTATGCTGGCTCCACTTTTCCCTTATTTTATTGAATTTCCTAGGGCAGCCCCAGTTGCAATAGATCACCTTTTACTCTTGACAGCATCAGTCCAGTTCATCATCCCATTCCCGGACACTCAGAGATCTACTCGATCCCCATGCCCTTGCAATTTTTCTTTTGGCCACTCCTGCCGCCAGCTGTAACTAAATTTTAATATACCTAGCCCAAACATCTTCCCCTGTTATGCATAGAAACAACCATCTGGCATGCAGATGGACTGTGATACCAGTGACTTTAGACATGACCTGCACCAACCCCTCCAATAGCATTGGATCACGGGGCACTCCCATAGTATATGAAAAAAGGAGCCAACCATACCACATAATCTTGCATACATGGCTGTATCACTTCTGCCCAGCCTGTGTAGCATGGACCTAGAATGATAGGATCTGTGCGGTAATCACAGCTGGAACATATGAAAGCAAGTCTGTATAGTAATTTAACTGGGACTCTGTATGGCTCCCAACCAATCATTGCCCTTTGTAAGCCCAATGTCTCCCTCCCAAACCTCCCTCAATAAACGCAGTGGATCAGGAGAGTTGTTCATTATTTTCTCGTATGTCAATTAAATAGTTTCCTAGGGCATTGGATCCTGGAATAAACTGTCCTCCAACAGGAGGACTCCGGCAATTGTTCCCCCTGTGGGAGATGGTATCGTAGTGCATCCCAAAGCTACAAATATTTAAATTGCTCCACTTCCCAAAACTCATATTCCTGCTGCAATTCTGCGAATGTTAGTAGGGTGCCCCTACGTCCCCTAGACACTCAATACCTATCAGACTCCATTTACGGAAACCCTTTAAATTACCACTTTTCTGCAAAAGTTCACTATCCCATAGCGGAGGTATATCTGTCTGTGCCATCCCAAATACATATTAGTATCCCTCCACGCCTTAGCAACCATTTGAGAATGTAACAGCAGCATTCCTGCACATTGTTTAGTGTACAGGATTAATGGGTAGCCCCAGTCCCCCATTGTGCCTCGATCGGTCCAAGACGCCCGGTCCTCTATGTCCCCAAACACCTAATCATTCACTACAGTCAATTGTGCCACCCAGTGATATATTTGAATGTCCAGAATCACCAGTCCCCCTTCATATAACCCCCATTGGAGCTAAGCAGGGGATATCAGAGAAATGTCCCCTTCCCACAACAACTTCCGCAGTTCACAATTCACCTTGCGAAAGAACTTGGGTGGAATTCCATAAGGGTTATGTTAGAGAACATATAGCATGCAGGGGAGGGTCATCATTTTGAAGAGCAACACTCTACTCATAAGAGAGACCATGAGTGGCCTCCAGTGTGCTTCATCCTCACCCAGACGCTGTAACTGACTGAGAAGATTGCGCTCTATAACCTCCTCTGCGTCTCTGCTCATGGATATGCCCACACTTTTTAAAAGCCACTGAGGACCCACATATAGTCGGCAGAACCGGCCTCCCTGCAGCAAGTGGAAAAATAACAGACCTATCCCAGTTTATCTGATAGCCGGAGTGACACTCAAGAAGTTGGAATATATGTAAAATTGCAAACCCAAAATGTAGCTATAAAAATCACATTTTCCTCACATTTCTCATTTCTGTGTGAGAAAGTTGTGGGATCACTGGTTTGGCAAAATTTCATACCACCCAGCAGTCCTCCAGGTCTCCTGATTAAAATGCTACCTCACTTGTGTGGGTGGGCCGAGTGCCTGGGACAGGGAAGAGCCCAAAACATATTGTGGAGGCATCAAAATTATCAATCAGAAAATAACCTGGTTTTGCAAGGGGTTCGCCTGCGTTTTCGGGCCAGGATCGACAACCAGCTTCCGAAACCTACCAATCCCATACATTTCTGAAAACAGACACCCAGGGGAGTCCAAAGAGGTGTGGCTTGCATGGATACCCCAATGTTTTCTTACACAGAATCCCCTTCAAACTTCAAATTTATCTAACACAATCACATGTTCGTCACATTTCTGTGTGGGAAAGTTGTGGGCTCACTGGGATGGCACAAATTCCCTACCACTAAGCATCCCCTCAATCCTCCTGATAAAAATGCTACCTCACTTGTGTGGGTAGGCCAAGTGCCCGCAACAGGGAAGGGCCCAAAACATATTATGGAGTCATCAAAATTATCTCTTTGGGGTTCCCCTGAATACTGGACTTCCTCTACGGCTCCCTGATCCCCCACATCACTCCCCCGGTGACCAAAATGGTTTTCCTTGCCTGGAAGGCTGCCCTACGTCACACTCAATGTGACACAAAACTTATACAGCAAATGTCCCTCTGGCACGGTACCTGGTTGCGCGAGGTGGGGGCGATGCATGGATTCGGTACACCCTTTCCTGCTTGAAGCTGTTTACGGGGTGCTTGAGGGCTCCGGGGGCACCAAGGCAGATCAGGCATTCTTGGGTATGGCCCTAATGGTCACCAAATGGGACATAGTTCACTGGAAAACCCTTGCCTCTCCTACCCTCTTGCAGTGGCAACAGGGGGTGGACTGGTCTGCACAGTAGGAGAGACTGGTGTACAAGTCCCGGGGTTGCCACCTGAAACATGTTTGTATATGGTGGAAGTGGCTGGGACAACTAACCTAGGGCTATGCCCACTTATACGTTTGTAGTGTTGCCCTGCCCTGAGGTATCATGCAATGTCACAACCTACTCTATGGTTAAATGCTATATCACTTTCTCCTGTGCGAAAAGTGTGTCTTGTTATACTCTTTGTGTGAAAATCAATAAAGCTTGTTTGTCCAAAGAAAATAGAGCCATAATCAACAATCCATAAAATCCTGAAATCAGTTTTCTGTATGCCCCCCACTTTTGCAGGTATCCGTGAATTGATGAGTCTTGTATCCTTTTCAGCTTACCACAGAGCGCAGCAAACAGCTTCAAAGCTGATGGTATTGCAAGAGTGTGCCCTATTGCCGGTGATATTCCTCTAGAAGATCTTTCACCCGGCCTTCTGTTATGACCTGGGAGATCCTGAGTATCACTTTTTTTATCCAGTGGTGCCAACTGGAGGGTTTCCCTCTGATAAGTAAGGCTGCATTATTACAGAGAGTCTTTCAAGCCATAGAAGGAGGTGTGTCTTCTTGTATGTATGTATATATGTAGGGAATTTATAGAGCGCAGGAATCACCCCCGAAGAGGTATCTCCATGCTAACATATAAACAAGTCAGGCAGGCACAGATTCCCATAGGTCAAGCCTCGAATAATTTAGTCTTCAGGAGTTTTCTGAAGCGAGCAAGACTAGGACATTTACGTAAATCCTCTGGCAGAGAATTCCAGTATATTGATGCCAAATAAGCAACAGTTTTGCCTCCAGATCGTTTTTTTCTTAAAACGAGGGACCACCAACAACTTTTTGCCTTCTGATCTGAGACACCGGTTCGGACAGTACACTTTGAACTTATCCGCCATATAACTCGGGTTAGTACTATAAAGAGCTCTGTGAGCAAAGCAACAGAGCTTAAACTTTATTCGCTGGCGGATTGTGAGCCAATGGCGAGATTTCAATAATGGCCCGGGGAAGGTGCGGGTGGTTTGTTAAGAGCTAGGCGAGCTGCCACATTCTGGACAATCTGCAGTCTGCTAAGAAACGACTCATTCGCTGATGCCAATAAAGCATTACAATAGTCCAGACGACCAATGATCAAAGTCTGAATTAGGGTTCTACGTACAGTTAGGGGTAGCCACATGAACACTCAAAAGGCTCAAGGTATCATAGCAGGTCCCGGCAGTGGTCATGACTTGATCCTTCATCGATAACTGTACATTCAACCGGACCCCAAGATTTTTTGCCACTGAAGTTGGGGAAGGGGCGGGGCCTAATGCTGTTGGCCACCACTCAGGGGACCAGGAAGTTAGTGCAGCACCAAACAGCAGAATTTCTGTTTTGGCCGCATTTAACTGCAGAATGTGTTCAGTCATCAATTCTGCTATGGCTGACATGCCATTAGCAAAGCGCTGATCGACTAACTCCATGTCCTTATCAAACAACAGTAGTAATTGTGTGTCGTCAGCGTAAGAGAACTGCGTAAAGTTGTACTCTCTGATGACTTTAGCAAGGGGGGGCCATATTTAAAGTGAGGTAGCGATGACTGGGTTATCTAGAGCCTCTCTTAGAATGTTTCATGGGAAGACTATCTGTTTGCCCGGCTTGCATTGTCGGAGGGCCATTTCTAATGTCCCCCAATCAGGTGTCTCGAGATCTGCAGTGAAGTAGTAGGCCATTTGTGACAAGTGGTGTGCATAGGAATATTTTGTAATGTTTCGAAGTCGAAGGCCCCCGGATTTTGTATCCACACACTGTTTGGGCATGGATAGGTAAGGTTTGTTTGTTTGGCAAGTGTAAGCAGCTTTGATCAGGAGATCAATTATGTGTAGCAGGCTGCGTGGGACTGATAGAGGCAACATGCCTAATGCGTAGTTGTGGCTAGGTGCTACTACCATTTTCACCATTCGCACACAGCCCCAGAGCAACAGATGCAAAGCTCTTCAACTTTCAAAGTCCTGTTGCATTTGTTTGATTGTTGGCCTGTACCTTGGGCTGAGGAAATGGACATACCCAGATTCCTAAGTGCTTCATTTGGAGGAGCTGCCAATGAAAGGGAAGGTTTTATTGTGATGTCACTGTAGTTGTCTTTGGGAGGGCCTTACATTTATCCCAGTTTAACTCTGTATCCCAAAGATTTTGAAAATCTTCTAGTGCTGTCATTAGGGCCCGTGCCGAGCTTTTGGGGGAGGAGAGTGTGAGTAGGATATTGTCTGCATATAGAAAGAGTTTTAACTGTCCAACATGAGTGGGGATACCTTGTACCACAGCCAAGACTGGATTGCAGTCCCTGGCAGTTCTGATGGTAGCAGAAAGAGCAGGGGTGATAGGGGCAGCCCTGCCGGGTTCCACAGTGCATGGAAATAATATTTTAATGGATTCCATTGCAAATTAGGGTGGCCGTTGTGTTAGTGTACAGCCAAGATATTATGTTGATGATGGTACAGCCAATGGCCATACAGGCCATCTAACATAATATGTGGCCCCATTCCACCCGATCGGAAGCCTTTTCCAAATCGAGGGAAAAGGCCACTCTCTTCTGGCATATTTCTGAAACTCTGCAAGAGGTGTGTCAGTGTGTGAAGGTGGTTCTGCGAGGAATGGCTATGGACAAAGTCCAACTGGATTTTGTGTATCAAAAATGGATTACTATCTCCAGCTGGTTGGCCAGCACTTTGAAATCTATGTTGACATCAATGTTGATCAGGAAAATTGGATGATAGCTCATGCATTGTAGGGGGTCCGGTCTTGGCTTCAGGAGAAAAGGTGTGAAGGCTCACAAAAACTCTGATTGAAAACCATTTTCTGATTTCCCCTCACAGAAAAGCTTTACAAGTAGAGGGATCCACTCCTGTCACTTTCCCCGAGGGCATGTCCTTAATTGCTTCTGATATTTCATTGTTTGTAATGTCCTTATCGAACACGTTTCACATTTCTTCCGACATGACGGGTAAGGTCAGGTTATCCATGACATGGTTTTCCACCTGGATGGAGCTTCATAGGTATTGAGACTGGTATACTGCGAATATAATGCTGCACTGATGTCCTGCAGTTGTATGAGAGTAATTTCTATCTAAGCCAATATCGCTGGGATGGTCATCTGAGCGTGACTCTGTGTAAGTTGCCAGGTGAGGAGTCGGCCGACCTTTTTGCCGTGTTCATACTGCCATTGGCAGAGTCTGTATAAGGCTTCCTCTGAGAGGAGAACGTTGAGATCGTATTTTTTCCGGGTAAGGATCTGCAGCTGAAAGGCAGATGGGGTCCTCATGTAGTGTTCCTGTGCTTCTCGTACCTCTGTCATCAAGTGTCTTCGATCAATACTGTTTTATGGGTGTTGTTCAGCCAGTTCGCTCATCAATATGTCAAGGATGTATGCTTTCCCTGCTGCCCATAGAGTCTGATATGAGGAAACCAATTGTTTGTTGAGAGTAAGATTGTCTTTAAGTAAAATTTGAAGTTCTAATTTGTTTCTCTGGCTGGTGGTAGAAATGGGTGTTTATCCTCCAGGATTTGTCTAAGGTAGAACAGAGTTGCAGATCTAGTAAGAGTGAAATTGGAGTGTGGTCTGAAAATGTATTTTTACCTATCGTGCTTTGAAGTCTTTTTGTGAGTAGTGAGCTTCATGCCAAAAAGTAATCAATTCAGGTCTCTCTTCGGTGAGGGGAGGAGAGGAATGTGTAGGCCCTGTCTGCAGGATGATTTAAGCATGAGGGATCGGCCAGGGAATGATTGACATAAGATTTCAATCATAGACGTTCCAGAGGTGACGGGGAGGGCGATCCAAGATCCAGTCGTGTCCAACGAATATGTCGGGGATATCGGATATCTACCAGTATTCTGTGTAAGTGGGCAAAGAGAAAGGTTTAGGTCTTGTTGGGGGTCATAAACAGAACCCATGGTAAGAAGAATGTTGTAAATTGAGAGGGCAGCAAAGACATAGCTGCCATTGGGATCTGACCATGACTGAAGGTTTCAAGCCAAGAGAGTTTTATGGATGAGGATTGCCAACCTGGTCTTCATGTGAGACAGAGACCCAGTGCCTGGGAAAGCCTGGCTCAAGGGTCATCAAAGAGGCTGAAAGCACTTGTTCCGAAAAGTCTAACTTTAGCTTGTTAGATTCCTCTGGGGAGAGGTGTGTCTCTTGGATAATAGCAATATTCATTCTTTTGGTCTTCCAGTAGGATAATACTTTTATACAACGCAAAAAGCTGGTCATGCTGTTGACTTTCTAGGACCAGGGGTCTGGTAAGAGACATTTTAGTCATTTTATTCCCACAAGGTGTAGAGTCCTACCCAGCCTGAGTACCCGCCAATGACTCAGTCTCTCCTTCTAAAGTTAGATCTGATGAACGATTAGTTAAGTGTCTAAAATGAGTAGAGACTCTGGTAATAGAATTCCCAGTGTGCTAGGCAGTCACCACGTGTCCCTTAGTAGACACCATTTGAAAAGGTTCTGCATCAAATGGAGCATCAGATTTTCTTCTCCTCATCTGTCATGCAAGCACTCTATCTCCTTTCTTAAAGAAGATGTTCTTCACAAGTTGTCTTTGATCAGCATAATTTTTCATCTTTTGCTTGTTCACCAAGTCCTATTCATGAGTTGCTTTATCATCTTTCTTTCTCTGATTGGTCCATTGAGGTAAAATAATGTTCATTGCTCTCCCAAACATCAATGTCACAAGTCTTTCACCTGTGGTCGAATGGGGTGTTGAACGATAAGCTCTCAAGGTAGAGTTAAACACAGTTTTCAAATCAATGCTTTATATTCAAATGCCCCAAGAGATCTTTAAACTCTCAACTGTTGAAAGGAAGGCCATTGTCAGGCTTGACTATGGCTGGAACACGCCATGTCACAAAGATGCTATCTAGTCTTTCAATTATTCGTTCTTGAGTAGTATATGAAAGATATTCAATTAATGACAATCAAGAGTACTCAACAATAATCACCAGCAGGTGATGTTCATTGTGGAGTGGACTGAAAAAGTCAATGGCTGTTCTCTCCCATGCACGCTTTGGGAGTTCTGATGTGTTCAAGGTGTGGTGAGTAGTTTATGTAGGAAGTCAGTGGCATAGATGACAGGCCTTTAATTCCTTTTCAACCCTGTCGTCAGGATAACGAAACCTGACTCAGTCTCGGAGAGCTGAGCTTTCTTTATCAGGTTGTGAGTAAACCCAATCTGTTTGGCACAAACTCCAACCTGCATATGCCACAATATGCCTTCAAACATTCGGGTATTCGCTGTGCTGTGCAAGGGGAGTGCCTAACCCAACTGGGCTAGCGTCAACAACAACCGCTGTGTGAAGCTTCGGATTGAAGTATGTCATTTCAGTAGAATTCTCAATGACTTGTTTGATTTTCTTAAATCCTTTCTCACATATGGGACCAATAAAATTAAGCATTCTTTTTCATCAAGTCTCTCAACAAAGCACTTACAGTGGAAAAGTCTTGTAGGTACCTGGAACAGTAACTAGTCATGCCAAGAAATTAACGTACCATAGAAACATCTTGTGGGGGATCAGCATTTGACAGCACTTGTACTTTAGCAGAATCTGGTGTCATACGCCCCTCAAGAAAAGAGATAGCCATTGAATTTTAGCTTGGTCTTATGTAACTCACATTTGTCTGCATTCAAAGTCAAACCTTCTTCAGCAAGTAAAACGACGTACTTGTGTAAGAGCTTTATTGCGTTCTTTTTGTGTAGCTCCGGAAACCAATATGTCATTGCTGTAATTGAACGCATTCACGACAGGGCTAATGATACGTTGAATAACATTTTGAAACAGTTCTGCAACAGGTGTCACACCAAAACGTAGTCTTTTGTATCAAAACAGACCAGCATGTGTAGAATAGGTTGTAATGTGCCTACAATCTTCTTCAAGTTCTAACTGATCATAACCTTTGTTAAAATCAAGGCGAGAGAAGACCTTTGCACCATTTAATTGCATTATCATGGCAGCACTCTGTGTACCTGGATGTCGTTCTAGGTCAATTGACTTGTTTGCACTGTCCGTTTTAGACACTACTAAAATGGGAGAAACCCATGGCGTTGGACCAGTTCAATGCTCAATAATATCAAGCTTAAGTAATGCTTCAAATTCTTTTTCAGCATCTTTTTACAAATTAAAAGCAATTCATCTATGTCTCTGAACAACAGGACGGACGTCCTCATTAATACGCACCTTTCCTTTCATAGTCTTAAGCTTTCCCAAACCATGAAATGATGAAGGGAACTGACTTACTATTTCATGGTGAGCATTCATGTTGTGATCACAGAAATCAGTCCTATATCAGCAACTGTGCTGAAACTGAATAGACAGGCACTTGACACTGTGCCTTGAATCACATGGATGGGTGCTTGAACCTTTGCTCTCTTGTATTTTATTGTCGCTACAAATGAAGCTGGATTTTTTAAGGGTGTTGATGCCGCACCATGTATACACTTTGGTTTTCGACCGTGTAAAGTTGCTGCAATGGATATAATTCATTCTATTTTTCCTCTGGTATAATGTTTATCGATTCATCACTGTCGACAATGAAAGGTATGGAACAACCATTTACTTTCAGTGTAGTCTTTGGACAATGTTTGAATGACTTTGGTGCTTTGGCATGTTGATCGTTCTTTGACTGACATTGTTCTTCGCAAGCGCCAAACCAACATGCACACTCTTTCCTGAGGTAAAATTCAACATGGCACAATAATTTTCATCCCTTTCACTTCATACTGATATAGAAGAACTGTTTGACAATGATTTAAATGATGATGAACTTCGTTCAGTGCTGATTTGTCTTAACTGATTTCGACACTTGACCTTGTGGGTGTGCTTCGAATGTTGCTTATGGTCACTCTGGCAGCCATTTTGTCTTTGTGCCGTGCCACACTTATTTTTTCCTTCACTTTGCAAGCGTCACAAAATGGTTCTCCTTCCCACAGCCTTTATATATCTGTTCAAGAGCAGGACATTTACCTTCATGTGGAAACAAAAATCCACATCTTAACACAACTTCTTTCTAAGGGTAGACATCACTTTGTGTCTTTCAGTCCTTTGTTTTGGCTTATTTTTCACATTCATGACGTATTCATTCTGGGAACCTTTGACCCTCATGTCAGCATCTTGTCTATCAGCATGCTCTTCAGCTCTGTCAGCCATTAACACTTGCTCCAGACTAAACGTTTTTCCCAGCATTCATCTTCTGAATGAATTTCCATCAATATCTCCAAGAAGCATAGTTTCTTCATTAAATTCATTGTACTTACAATGTCTGATTAGTGTGTTGAGTCTCTCCACAAATTCATCAATGGTTTCACCAACTTTCTGCTGTTCTTTGTTGGAGATGTATTGTTCGTAATTCAGCATTTGGCATTGGATTAAACTTGAGGTTCAACACTTCTTTAATCTGACGATATGTAACTTCTTCCTCAGTTCACTTCATTTTCTTTATGACTTTTTTATACCATCACCAGCAAGATTCTTGAGATACTCAATAGTCTTTTTTTTATCAGTGTCTTCAAGTGCATCAATGAAATCATCAAAAGTCCATCTGTCGCCAATATTCAGCTTTTTGGTGATATCGAAAATTGGTGGTGGTTTCATGAAAGCAGCAGTGTTGCAGGTGACAGTGAAGGTGGAGCTCTCTCCAGTTCCCTTTGCTGTTCATCTTGAACCTGTTCATGTGAGCCATCTCTGAGGCCTTGGGACGTGCTGGCCTTTGGATCATTCTTGATGACTTTTGAAAAGACGGCCTCTGCCTTTGCCTCCATTGGAAAATCAGTGTTTCACTATTCCAAAATATTTGCGAACATTCTGATTGTCACCCACTGCTATGTTCCTGTTCCGTTCACCTTCACAGCCCTTCATACAGCTTGACAAGGCTCACCAGCATCGTAAGCACAACCCCTGTGCTTGGATTGGGATGCAGAGCATGA
The DNA here is from genome assembly GCF_964204655.1 of Triturus cristatus. Taxonomy (NCBI): domain Eukaryota; kingdom Metazoa; phylum Chordata; class Amphibia; order Caudata; family Salamandridae; genus Triturus; species Triturus cristatus. The sequence continues at coordinate 199,383,856 of NC_140593.1, read as the reverse complement.
TGCTGATGTTGTACCAGCTCACTTTACACATTATCTGGTGAGTAAATAACAGTTTTATCGTTACCAGCTCTTTGAGCGCTCTTTGTCTTCACCACTTTCTAATTGTAATGTTACCTTGCAATTTGTGATTATCAATAGCTGCTCTTTGAATACCTAGTTGTATCTGCCTTCAGCATTACGAATGACTGTATCTTGCATAGCAGTTTGGTACCTTTATGTACAGTCTGACCAGCAGGTTCTCGGTCACCGATATGTAGTTTTCTTTGTAATGCTTTAGTTGTTTTCGACTTCTCTACAGCGGCTGGAGTTGCACTTTGAATCCACATGCATTATGTGTCGGTTCCACACTTTGATTACAACACACGTGGCATGCACAAGCAATTTGCTTGGACCACGGCAAACTCTCTGGGAGAGCACTATCGATCTTTGACTCACTTATCCCCTAACTCTTTGACAGTTGTAGTGTCCTCCCCAACCTGGGTACCCACCAATGACTACACCACACACAGAGCTTAGTATTACACGTCTTTATTCATCAGTGTGTAACTGAGAACTCAACATTCTAAACCCGTGTTCATGGCAATCCACTCTAACACTTATGTCTTTGATCTATGGAGTCCATAAGGAGCCAAGAGGGTTCCATAATGTTTAGCTTACAAGACACTACGTAGGGGAATGTCACGCCTGAGGCGGCCGACATTCAAGCCCAGATAGCAAGCTTTGTTTATACTTTGGGTCGGCAGAGAATTCCTAGGCAGAGGTAGGCAGCCAGCAGCCCCGCAAAGATGTAAGAGATTCCTTTAAAGGTCAGATATGTAACAAACCCTGTTGAAGCGGGCATCTTGAGAGGTGTGGCAGGCTAAGATGTCAAAGGTGAGTGAGATTTATTCATCTTGGGAGGAGAGGCTTTATTTCTCCTTGTGCCTCAAAGACGGCCATGCTTTCTCTGGTTGATCTGCAGTTTTGCCTGCAGCAGCCATGGCTGGGTTTAAAGATCCAGCTTCCACAGTCATAGTGTGGGGAATGGGGGTTGTCCCTTTGTTTAAGGTGGTTAAGGAATCTCTCATGTGTTTCCATTGACCTTCAGGATCAAGACCAATGGGTGGAGTTCCAGGAACTTCTTTATGATTACATTAGCAGCATGAGAGAAATCAGCTGAAAAAGCTACCTGAACATTCTGATATGCATATGGGCCATTGGTCCTGGCCTCTAGCAAGATAAAATCTATGTTATTATAGCATAGAGTGTTGATATGATTTGTTGTGGTTGCAAGGTAGTAGTGCGTGCCACATGCTATGGGCCCTTTCAACTTCCAGTTGCGGTCTAAACGAGAGGCCCCATAGTTGGGGGATGAAGAATTCCAAGTACTTACATAGGTTGCCTCTGCAATCCAATTTGGGTTTTCCATAGTTTCAAACATTGTTTCATCTGCTGCAGTCTTTATTTCAGAACCTCAGTCAGGCCCGTTCTCTAGTTGCTGTTCCAGGGTGGTAATCCTCCGTTCCTGTAATGTCCTTAAGTTCTGTCATTAAAGCACAAAAGGAAGATCACTCTGTTGCAGCAGGATGGGCGGTAGTGTTGGGGGGAATGAAGTCCTCGCAGTTGACCAGGTGATGGTGCCTTGGGTATGTGGATACATCGTCCAAAGAGTAAGGGGTTTTAAGCAGGGGCTAATGACTAAAGCATAGCCTTGGTTCAAGTGTGGGGGGCTGACGGCTTGTTTTCCCCTCAACCTCCTACGGATTAATCTCTTGTCAGGGTCAGCTGTAAAGAAGCTTAGAGGTGTCGGGCCTGCTGTGTGTGGACAGAGTGTTGCAGTCTCTCTTAAGGCAACTGCCTGGTTCCAAGATTGCGGCTGTTTGGACGTTTGTTTGGCCGAGCTATGGACAAGCAGAAGCTACAGGTGTACTGATAGTGACCATCTGACTCTGCAGCCGCTAGGGCTTGTGCTTGGCTATAGATGGCCCAATGGTGCAGTCTTGCCGAGGGTCACCCCCTCATTTTACGATGCAGCCACTAGGACAAAGGTTTGAGGCCTCATGAAAAGTTCAGGCAAAAATGGGGGCCACAGTGCCGGCTCATGGACGTGAAGTGAGAAGGAGCAGGCAGGTAGAATGGCCTCCAAACAGGGCCCGCTTTCCACATAGGGCATGGGCGCATCACCGGATCAGATCAGGGCACTTACCGACCGGCATTTGCAGGCTGGAATTGGGAGCGATCAGGGCCCCATGATGGAGGCGGCTTACCGGGGTGAATGGGGTAGCCCCGGCAGCACCAGCAACTTTGGAAAGAAGTAGTAAGTAGTATGCAGGCTCCCCATTGCCATCCGTAATCCTTGGTGTTCTGTGGGTGTTGGGTGCAGGCTGTGCCAGTAGATCTGGGCACAGTCAGAAGGACTCCGTCTCCCCCTGGGCCAGGACATTAGTAGTAGGTGTCATAGTGAGAGCAGTTGGTTCAGGGAGAGTGTCGCCGGCTAACGAGCTCCTTTTATTGGGTCAACATCACTTTAAAAGTACTTTTAGTACCTAAGCATCACTATAGGGGTCAGGCTACGCTCTCTCTTTGCACACATTTTCAAACAATTCGGGAACATTTTATTTTCTCAGTGACTCAAATTCCCAAATCTAATGAGAGCTATGACGCTGAATATATATTCTTTATATTACGCTACCTACTAATGTCTAATATATGAATATTGTTCCAAACATAGGGGCACATTTACAAGCCCCATGCGCCACTTTTGTGTAATTTTTAACATGGGAAAAGTGACGCAAAAGTGGCGCAAGAGGTTTGTAAATCTGCCCCATAATTTCTTTGTGAGACCAGAGTAAGACGTATCCTATCATATCTTCACAGAAACTGCATTGGTCGCCGCAATTTTGTCGAAAAATAACGTATGCTGTAGTTCCGTGCTTTGAGTTTGATCCACATTTGGAAAGAATAAAACTCGGATTTCCATCAGCTTCCAGGAGATTCATAGATCATTGTTCATGATAGCAGACGTATCATAAATCTAATTCATCCACTGCTTACCCCTTCCTCACCCTGATCTCATTTGGACCGTGTTTTTGCACAAGAATGTAAAATGCTGATAGACAGTGAGTTATCAAACGATTCGGCATTGTTGCTAACGATGACTTGACCAGGCAATGTGGTGTTGTGTGAGAAATGACGTGTCTGCATGAAACGATAACAAATATACATTTCAACTGATCATTATTTTTGGCATTTGAATTTAAATAAAAATACTACCTTGGAACAACTTGTGTATACGTTTAAAGCAAGGTTTTACCAATCTGAGATATTTTATCTCCCAGCAGGAATTAAATACACATTTTAGCCTTCATGTCTTCCATGACTGTCCCATCTACGACCAAAACGAGAGAGAGTGTTAAGTGAAAGTTTATACCTAGTGGTAATTAATGCACGCCAGATCACATTGTCTAACGCTTGAGTCTGGGACATTGAAAAGCACAATGGTCACCATGAACATCTTCAGCTCATGAGATGCACATCCGACAGACAACATATCACTCAGCACCAAACCAGGGTACTTAGGTTATTGCATATAATATCCATGATGGCGCTGCATGGAAGGACTCATTTTGGTGTTATCAACACAAAGGGCCTAATTTACGTGGTTTTAGCGCAGGACAGCGCCCTGAACAAATATTGCTGTGTTGCCCTGCGACAAAAGAAAAGGGCAGGAATACACCGTATCCATGAGATACAGCGTCTTCCTGTCCTTTTCCCCTGCGCTGGCACACAACGGGCAGCCATGCACCAACACAGGCACCCATGGTGCAAGGGTGTCTGCGTTGCAGGGATGATTATTTTTGTCCCGGCAGAGACACCTTCCTGCACAAAAACAATTCCGAGAGGCATTTACCTCTTTCTGCAGCACACATAGAAAATGTAAAAACTAGAAGAAATAAAGTTATTTCTCCTCATTGAGCCTCCCTTACTTCTCCCCTGGGGAAGTGTAGGCTTTTGACGCAGTCCCAAGTTTAAAAAATCATGTAAATCTGAGAATGTGTCCAATACCATGGATGTTATGTGGGAAAACCCAATGTAACACTAATGGCACGCCTCCCTATCGCAGGGTGAGGCAACGCAGTGACTTGCGTTGACTCTGACCAAATCTACAAGGCCATGAAAAGCTACATAGGGTGGCTTTATGTGGCCTTGTAGATATGGCCCTGCAGTGTGCGCCACCAAACCATCACTAAAAGTGACGTTCCAGCGGTGCACAGGGGCTTGTTAATAAGCCTGAGTTTGATGATTGTGAAGTTATGCAGAAAATAAGCTTTATACACGGACTCCGTCCGTCTATTTTCATTAATTTGTACATGCCACCAACAATTCTTTGTGATTTCGAACTCTTGTTTATGTTATGTCATAGTATTTTTGACATACTCTATTTTGAACTACTAGCAACATATGCTTTTATTGTGTTGTGCTGTTTACCTATGGATGTCCACACTGTGATTGATTATTATATATGTGTGTACATTTTCCAGTCATATGCTATGCTCTGAGATGGAGGTGACAGTGATACAATTCTAAGCTACCACATACTCTATTTTCTATACATAATAAGACATATATTGCTTTACAAGTGATTGTTTGTGTATGCTCTTACTCACGACCAAGGAGGAAGCCGGTATGTGTCGGGTCTTGTGCTGCACCTTTGACTTTGGATTAAATTACTTCACTACTTCTACTTGGGAGTGCATATCTTTTTCAGTATATTGCTGAAGAGGAGCTGCTACACTGTATGTATGTGTGTATATATCTATGTAGGTTAAATACCAGTAGCAATTGCCACTGGGCAGTAATAGTAACTTTTTCATATACAAGGCATTTTTTTGTTTGCTAATAACCTTGCAACTTTGGCACAGTTTGAGGATCTTGTTCATCACAAGACTTTCCCCCAAAAAAGCAAATTCCCCCCAGCTCCTTCCTGGAAAGTTTGGGGGTGATCTGTCAAGAAGGGGCTGAGAAAAAAGGGGGTCCAAAAAGCAAATTTCACTATGCATTTTTCATAGACTTCTTTAGGTATAGGCACTGCAAAAACTGGTTAACAGAATTTGACCAAATTCGGCAGAGCTTGATCTTGGTCAGTAGATTGTGTTTTTTGTGATCTAGTGTAAATTCATTCAGTGTTTTTGTTCCTTCATTTTTTGCAGAATAAAGGAACAAAAACATTTGTATATCTGTATGGTTGTATCAGAGGAACTCTTGTGAAAGTTCCTCAAACCCAATTTCAAATTATTTAGCATTCTGACTGGCCCAGGGAGCGTTTTTCCCTTCAGCCAATTCACTCACATAGGAGTCAAACTCCCGCGGGAGCAAGCACTCTGATTGGCTGCTAGCAACATAAGAAAAATGTTGCTGGATGCCATTACAGGACTTGGGGCATAGTCCCCTGTCCTGAAGTTAAAAAAAAAATATATGGGGAAATGGTAGGGATACCCTGCCCCCCTTGGCCCTGTGGGAGGGCACAAAATAAAAAAAACTAAATCTGCAATTTTTGCGACGCTCCCGCGGTACTCCTCTGGGATCACTGTAAAGAAAACCAAAATGATGGACATCTATTAATTTAACACTTTGGAGAGACTGGCATGAGTGGGCCCCTCACCTTAAGCCCATTTTGGGTCCTGGGGCCCCCATTCCACGGTGTCAAAATGTGGTAAAATGGGGAGGGGGTGCATGCATCTACCCTCTCCAAGCCTTTCTAAGCCTCAGGGGCCCCATCCCCTGGTACACTTTATTTTTGTAAACATTAGTGAGCTGCGCAGCCCCCCACCTGGGCCTTTAGTGGCCCTGGGGATCCCAGGGATGATTGGTTAAAGAAACGAGGAGTTGGCTCGCGGCTTCACTCCCTGAGCCATTGTGGGGCCTGTGGACCCCATCCTCCATAACTGAAGCTAAGTTTAAAGGAAAGGGGCCACACAGCCCCTTTACTGAGCCTTAATATTTCCTGGGACCTTATCCCCATGGGCCGTCTCAGTGAGTGTGCACCAGAGAGCCCACCCTTAGACATAGTAGTTTCCTTGTCTGTACTAACGAAGGAAGGGAAATATGTTTTTGCTTCCGCCTGGTGGGAGCATTTTTAAATCTCCCACCAAACAAAAGCAAGCGTGCCTTCCCTGCCAGCAGTAGTCTGGGCGGGGAAGGAAAATCTGCTTCCAGCCAATGGGAGATCTAAACGTGCTCCCGCCAGCTCAGAGCAGACAAAAGCACAACAGATATTGCTCCTGCCTGAGGGTGCAACATAATTAGCTTCTCCCTCCAGATGGGAGTAATGCAGCTCGACTCCTGCAATAAGCTTCCCGTGAGGACCCCAACATGAGCTTTGTGGGTGCCACTGGGTGGGGAGCCTTGGGCCCAAGAAAGGTCACGGTGGGGGCCGCATGACCCTCTCCCCTTAATTATGTACTTTGGGGTCTTAAGTGCTCATGGAGGGGGAATGCATGGCCGTCCTCCCTATTTTTATCAAATTAATTCCTGGGGGATATTGGGCCCAGGAGATGGGGTCACTGGGTCAAAAAAAGGCTCTGGGAGCGAGACACACACACCTCTCACCTTAGAATTAAACCTTGCAAGACGGGCTCCCTGGGGCCTAATTGCGCTCAGGGCAGGGGGCTCCATGGTCTATTCCACTTTTTAATCAAATTTGGCCCTGGGGATGAAGTCCCAGGGGCATTATGAGGCTCGGGTGGGGGAGCTGCACAGCCCCCCACTCCTCTTCAATTGAATTTGGCCCTGAGGGAAGGGGTCCCTGATGTCTGAGGGGGCTTGGGGAGGGTGACCAGGCAAACCTCTCCCTTTAATATAAGTGTTGCTTGGTGGGTGCCCATAGTGGGCACCGTAGCACCAACCTATAACTTAGAGAGATACCCTCGATGGGGTCCCTGGGGCCACAGTAGGCGAATAGAGGGGGCCACAAGGCCCTCCTCCCCTTATGAATGGAATTCAGCCCCGGGATTGGGGTTCCTAGGGCTTATTAAGGCTTGGGGAAGGGGGGCCTCGCAGTATATATATGTCCTTTTCACCAAAAACAAGCTGGTTATATTCCAGCAGGTAATCTATTTATTTCACAAAAGTCAGCATTCACTTCCAAATTTCAACCAACATAATGAGGTATTCTGGGAGTTGTACTTCATTGAGAAAACTTCATACAGTTTCCTACTCAATGTAAACACATCTTTAACATACACACTCTTTTGATTTGAGTATCCATAATTTTACATTTATGTTATGCAATACTTAAATAATTTTCTTTTGGAAGGCAGCAACTAATTATGTAGTGTACAGACTGTGAATCAAATTACCAGTATGTTTTGATGTTATCCCTTTTCTACATTTTATACTAAGGGAATGTCCATCTGTTGTGTATGCTCACTGAAACCGTTTTACAACAAAGTAGTGTGTTTCAATTCCATCCAATCCTTCTTATAGCCTAAGGGCCAGATGTACGAAGTATTTTTACATGCCCAAACAGGTTTGTGACCCGTTTATGCATGCAAAAATACCTAAGGGCCATGTACAAACCCTAATTAGCGAGTCGCAATTTATTTGCGACTCACTAATTAGGATTTGCCACTTGCTATTAGGAAGGGGCATTTCAAGGGTGTCCCATCCTACTAGCGAGTCTGGGCCCTATATGTATGACTGTTTTGTGACCACAATTGCGGTCGCAAAACAGTCACAATTTATCACCTACTTCAAGTAGGTGATAAAGCATTTGCAAACCAGAAGGTGTCACAAGGGGACCCCTTCCCCCTTGTGAATGCATGTAAAAATATTTTTAAGGGACAGGCAGTGGTCCCAGGAACCACTTCCTGCCCTTAAAAAATGAAACGAAAACGTTTAATTTTTTTAAAAAATGCATCCCATTTTCTTTTAAGGCAGTCCCAGACATGGAGGTCAGCTGAGCCCAGCAGGCCACCACCCCTGGGAGGGCCAGCCATTCCCAATGGGGTCGCAAATTGCGAGTCGCTCATTAGTATTTATGAGCCTCGCATGTTGCGACCCCATTGGGAATCGATAACAGTGTCTCCGACACTGTTGTACATTTGCTTCTACGACTCGCAAATTGCGACTTGCAATTTTTCACAATTTGCGAGTCGCAAAAGCAAATGGTCTTACATCCGGCCCAAAGTGGCTTATTAATCTTAATCACATTACATGCTTATGCTTGCAATGATGGCATTGTTGCCACGTGAATCAGATACTGAGTTAAGTGAAGGAAAAGAAACGTTAACAACTAGATGGATACCCAAAGTGTAGTTTTTTAGAAGAAATTAGATTGATGTATTTGGATCAATAATTCTCAAAAAGAAAAGGCAGTGCCAGGGATGAGGAAGAGGTCAAACAAAAGTACAACAAGAAGAGGGAGTTGGAAAAAGACAATACCGTCTGCACAATTGCAACAAATACATCAGAATAAAATGCCATCAGAGGATAACTTGGTATCAAATTTGTCAAAATAAACATTGACTACAATAACCTTCAAACAATGGATTGTCCTTGTGCCCAGAGAAACATTCCAAATATATGGAAAAAAATTAGACTTACAAATTTGTAAGAACTTTAAGACTGGTGAACCTAGATGTCATGAAGAAAGCAAAAATATAAATATTACACAAACGAATTTGGAAAGTTCTAAAATAGGCCTCGCAATAGAACAGATTCAAATGTTATAAACTTGTATGACCTGACATATATAAAATGGATGAAGAAATACCTGACACACAAGTTCTTGAGGATTTGGATATTGATACCAATAAACATATGTACAGTAAGTAATATATGAGAAAAATCTAGATTTTATCCAACATTAGCACCTGGGAACAAGTTTGATCTATTTCATGAGTTGATCTCAAATGAACTAGATAAACTTAAGAGGACAAAACAATCACATCATACAGATATTTAACATCTAAAGAAAGGATGGTGCTAAACAACTTGAAGAAAAATAATGATATATTAATAAAGCCAGCCGGTAAAGGAGGAAATATTGAAATCTTAAACATAGAAGATTACATTAGAGAAGCTCTCTAGCAACTAAAGCATGAACACAATTATAGGGTATTTAAGGCCACTCATATGAAAGAAATGTTTGAGAATTTGAACAAACAACTGAAACAATGGTATACCGGTCCACTACTAAATGATGACGAATACAAAAACTTTAAGACTGTGCATCCTGTCATCCTTATCATCTACATCCTCCAGCTGTGGAAAATCTATGTTGTCTTGTGACTCAATATATGAGAAAACATCAATATATGTGGATCAATATTTATCTACTAGTTAAGAATTTAAGTTCATATATTTGAGATACAGGTGGTTTTTTAAGGATCCTGGACAACACAACATGGCAAATAGACTAGTGGTGAGAGTAGGTTAGTGTTGTTATATACCTCTATCAGACACAACGTGGAATTGCATGCGTGCCAATACTTCCTAAAACAATAAACCATTAAAGAACTGCAACACACAAATATTTTATTGAACATGATAGAGATGTGTCTCAGTAATAATGTGTTTCTTATTAATCAAGAAATATATCAACAATAACGTGGTACTGCCATGGGAATTTCTTTTTTCCCAAGCAACACAATTCACTCAATGGAGTGGTAGAAAAAAGAAGTAGCTGGGGGAAAGGAAAACAAAAGATATCTGGTGAAAACAATATTATGGCTCGGAGATATAGATGATCTCTTTATTGTGTGGAATGGAAAAGATGAGGAATTTCTGTATTACTTTGAGGATCTTTGTCAGAACGCTTATAGTTTAGAGCGTACGTGCACAATAAATTACTCACAAGTGAAAAAGTTTAAATTATCTTTTTTCGGTTAATATTTCATAAACATAAAAGATACCATGAAATATAAATACAAAAATATTTCTTAAAGTTAGAATATAGTCTGCATGCATATCCGAAAATGATTTCCGAATTTCACACCACTATTCGCAACGCTTAATACACCACAGTAGATTGAAAGGGAATTCCAAGATTGTAAATAGAAGAAAGCAGGTTACACTGCCTAAATTGTCTTAAAAAAAGATCGGGGTCAGGGAAACATATAAAACATACAAACAAACTAGGTATAAAGTGTTTTTGCAGACATTCCAACACATGGGCATAAATCTTTATCTTTAAACCTAAAGCCAGGTGTAGGATGTGCAACCATAAAATGTATTGTACCCAGACAAAAACAGATACAAATATGACATTCATCGCTATTTAAAACCTATGAGAGATAAAACTGCAAGCCAGGGTTTGAGGGATTTAGACAATGAGCCCCCACTAAACTCTAGACACTTTCACTGTGTTCCCTGGTGTGGCTAGTCACATTTTTCAGATTCTGCTTGAGTTCAAATTTAGTAAGGTTCGTAAGTATGGTAAGAATACCTTCATCAGTTGAACCTAGGGTGAACGCTAAAGAGTCATAGGTCGATCTAATACATGTTAATAAGTCAGTTTTATAAAAACAGTCAAGCGACAAACAGTCAACAGTTAATGCCCTGTTTAGGGTAGATTCAGGTTTTGTCCATATGGAGTACCAAAACGGCATTGGGTCTGATTAAATAATATCTTCAATATAAAAGATTCTCAGTTCCTTATGACAAATTAATGCCGGAGAAGCTTGGGAGACTACTAACTGTCGTCTAAGGATTGTATTCTCTGCCCATCGTTATACCTGACTATCTGCATAGCCCCAAATACTTGAGTCATAGGTGGCATCGGAAACGCTTTTGCAGTTACATATTGTAAGCATCTCTCTAATTGATCTGGCCCCCACTTTTGAGGCAAACCAGAAGACCGATGCAGCCGTCTTCTTCAGCTGTTGGGATTTAAGCTGAAATTGAGGCGATCACTTCTCTTGGTTGTCAAATAAGACTTCTAGATAAGAAAAGGTTGATGCCATATGGATCAAAGTATTTTTAACATCAAATTTGCTCCCTTTAGGAATACTCTTCCCACAAATCATAACATAAGTCATTGTTAGATTGACTTTTAAATTCAACCATTCCACAAAAACAGTATATGAACCTAACAACTCGTGTAGCCCATATGCAGTGTGGGCAAGAATAACCGAATCATCTTCGTACAATAGAGTAAGCGGTGAGCAGTCTATATATCGACTTTTTAATATCGAGGGACAGAAATATCGAGTCAAAAATATTGAATGTACAAAATATCGAAATAGATAATATCGATGTGAAAAATATCGTTTTTTTTTTTTTACTTATATGTCGATGTAAGTAATATCGTTAGTAATAATATCGACATGTGAAAATATCGTCATTGTATGTTTAGTAAATACTTTGAAGTTGTTTGTATAAATAGTTAAAATGTATATAATATGAGAAATATTTATATTGTTTTAGGGGCGGGATGTTGGGTTATAGGGGATAGGGTGGGGAGTGTTTTAAAAAAGTTAATTAATTTTTTTAATATATTGTAAAATTTAATTCGAATTTTTTTTTTTAAATGTGAAATGTATATTTAATTTTAGGAGCGGGATGTTGGTTTATAGGGGATAAGGGTGGGAAGTGTTTTAAAAATGTTTATATATTGTTTAATTTAAAAAAATAATAATTTAGAAATTGTAAATTAAATTTAGAATTTTAAAAATAATTTTAGGAGCGGGATGTTGGTTTATAGGGGATAAGGGTGGGAAGTGTTTTACAAATCTTTATATATTTGTTAATATAAAAAAAAATTATTTAGAAATTGTAAATTAAATTTAGAATTGTAAAAAAAAATTTAGGAGCGGGATGTTGGTTCATAGGGGATAAGAGTGGGAAGTGTTTTAAAAATGTTTATATATTGTTTAATTTTTTCAAAAATGTATTTAGAAATTGTAAATTAAATTTCGAATTTTACAAATATTATTAGGAGCGGGATGTTGGTTTATAGGGGATAAGGGTGGGAAGTGTTTTACAAATGTTTATATAATGTTTAATTTTTTTAAAAAATTATTTAGAAATTGTAAATTAAATTTCTAAATTTACAAATAATTTTAGGAGGTGGATGTTGGGTTATAGGGGATAAGGTTGGGAAGTTAAATTAAAATGTTGATATATTTTTAAATTTGAAAAAATAATTATTTAGAAAATTTAAATGTAATTTAGAATTTTACTAATCCCATAATTAAATATAGATTTCAGTCAGAATAGTAAATTAATTAAGTTCAGTGTCCAGCACTTATCTTAATTAAATATAGACTGGAGTGGGAATAGTAAATTAATTCAGTTCAGTGTCCAGCACATACTGTAATTAAATATAGGTTGGAGTGAGAATAGTAAATTTATTAAGTTCAGTGTCCAGCACTTATCTTCATTTAATATAGACTGGAGTGGGAATAGTAAATTATTTTAGTTCAGTGTCCAGCACTTATCTTAATTTAATATAGACTGGAGTGGGAATAGTAAATTATTTTAGTTCAGTGTCCAGCACCTACGCTAATTTAATATAGGTTGGAGTGAGAATAGTAAATTAATTAAGTTCAGTGTCCAGCAGTTATCTTAATTAAATATAGACTGGAGTGGGAATAGTAAATTAATTAAGTTCAGTGTCCAGCACCTACTCTAATTTAATATAGGTTGGAGTGAGAATAGTAAATTAATTATGTTCAGTGTCCAGCACTTATCTTAATTAAATATAGACTGGAGTGGGAATAGTTAATTAATTAAGTTCAGTGTCCAGCACCTACTCTAATGTAATATAGACTGGAGTGGGAATAGTAAATTAATTAAGTTCAGTGTCCAGCACCTACTCTAATTTAATATAGGTTGGAGTGAGAATAGTAAATTAATTATGTTCAGTGTCCAGCACTTATCTTAATTAAATATAGACTAGAGTGGGAATAGTAAATTAATTAAGTTCAGTGTCCAGCATCTACCCTAATTAAATATAGATTGGAGTGAGAATAGTAAATTAATTAAGTTCAGTGTCCAGCACTTATTTTAATTAAATATAGATTGGAGTGGGAATAGTAAATTAATTAAGTTCTGTGTCCAGCACATACTCTAAGAAAATATAGGTTGGAGTGAGAATAGTAAATTAATTAAGTTCAGTGTCCAGCACTTATCTTAATTAAATATAGACTGGAGTGGGAATAGTTAATTAATTAAGTTCAGTGTCCAGCACCTACTCTAATGTAATATAGACTGGAGTGGGAATAGTTAATTAATTAAGTTCAGTGTCCAGCACCTACTCTAATGTAATATAGGTTGGAGTGAGAATAGTAAATTAATTAAGTTCAGTGTCCAGCACTTATCTTAATTAAATATAGACTGGAGTGGGAATAGTAAATTAATTCAGTTCAGTGTCCAGCACATACTCTAATTAAATATAGGTTGGAGTGAGAATAGTAAATTTATTAAGTTCAGTGTCCAGCACTTATCTTCATTTAATATAGACTGGAGTGGGAATAGTTAATTATTTTACTTTAGTGTCCAGCACTTATCTTAATTTAATATAGACTGGAGTGGGAATAGTACATTATTTTAGTTCAGTGTCCAGCACCTACCCTAATTTAATATAGGTTGGAGTGAGAATAGTAAATTAATTAAGTTCAGTGTCCAGCAGTTATCTTAATTAAAGATAGACTGGAGTGGGAATAGTAAATTATTTAAGTTCAGTGTCCAGCACCTACTCTAATTTAATATAGGTTGGAGTGAGAATAGTAAATTCATTAAGTTCAGTGTCCAGCACTTATCTTAATTAAATATAGATTGGAGTGGGAATAGTAAATTAATTAAGTTCTGTGTCCAGCACATACTGCCAACTCAGTGAATTGTGGTGTACCAGAAACTCACCTCAGAACCCAGAACCCAGTCTCCGGCTAGTATTAGTGTCCCATTCGTTATCCGAGATTAGGCTCAGAGATCCCAATGAAAAGACAACCCAGAACAAGCGACTCAGTATACTCTCAGGAATGGTGGGAATCGGAAATACCTGTTTGTATATTATTCTCACATCAGTCCACAACAAGAATCAACAGAGACACGGTGAAAATAAAAAGAGTTTATTTTTATAGACCACGTGTCCTAAGATGCAGTAGTTTGGCTAATACAAGCAGACAAATGATTAAAATCAAAACCATCAGCATCGTTACAATACCATAGAATATAAAAGGGGTGATCATATTATAATGACAGTGGATAATACCACCTTCCCTTTACTAAGAAGCTAATATTATTATTATGCTAATAGAAGGTCTCTTAGGCTTCAATAGGGGACCCCATACCTCAAAGATCAGCTTAGTGAAATCACATCACAGGAGCATCAGGAGTCTTCTCGCAGGAAGGCTCGTCTTCGGTCTGAATAATAATCATGATGTCTGTGTTATTAAAAGCACCAACTTTCAGGTATTTACAGCTGCCTGTGTGTTATGTCTAAATAGTGGGTCGATCAATCTAGAGTAGAAAACATGCATTGTCTAACAAACCAGACTGTTTTGTCACGCCATGTACAGACCAAAGTCGCTGCGCAGAGCTCGGGATGGTAACAACAGATTGCTTCCGTGTGAGGCAAAGCTCGAGTCAGCAGTTTGTTTAAGCAATAACATGTAAACGCAGTGTCGTGCGCAAAAGCGGCAAGATGGCTTTCTAACATCTAACGCGGTTATGCTAACTTAACAATGTATGTACGTATTAAGGGAGTCCTCACTACATGCCCCCTTGATCTAAGCACTATACAGTAGGCAAGAAAAAAGAGAATGCAAAGTTCAGTTTCGACAGAGCAGAACAAGGCGTATTCAATTAATAAACAATTTATAGTTCAGGCAAAAGCCGAAAACATGAAAAGCGAAAAGGGGAGAAAAAAACCACAAACGTGTGATGGGAAAAATTAAAAAATGTTGCTGTGGACAGCAGTCCAAAGGCACGGGAGAAAAAACCTAGAGGACCACAGTTCACTCAATCCATGAACGTATATGCAGCATACGTGGCCACTGCTTCCAACAAGAAATCGTTTGCAGAGTCACGAAAAGTTTCAGCCATCCAATTAATCAAAGAAAAGGAACATACATGTTCTTCAATGAGCGGAGCCTCTAGCACAATCAGAGGGCAACCAAATTGTTCCTCCAGATAGCTCATATTCAAGAAATCATAGGCTGCTCTTGCGATGTCCCAATTACCCAGGATACCATGCGCCGCACCACAGGCCATAATCCGAACACCAGAACAGGCAAACTCGTGAGACACTAAGGGCCTCATCAGTCGATCATAATCCGGCACCGGAGACACCGTGTTGGTTAAGCACAAATCCAAAGGCCATTCAAAGGGACAATCTAGGCAGTGAAAGACTGGCTGTACGCAGGTGAAGTAGGAATACCGGAAGGATAATCCATACGCCAGGCTCAAAGTCGCCAATGGCAGCGTACCATAATATTCAAGCATCCTGTCACGGAGAAGATGCAGACGGGACAGGTTGTCGTGTGGCACAGAAAGAGCAGCCATTTCGCAGTATGAAAAGTAAAAGCAGCACTCCTGCCACAAGCGCCAGAATCAGCGGGACACCTCCAAAGATGCTCGAGAAAATAGAATGAAAAAATGCCGGAATCACACCAAAAATAGTTTGGAAAGAGGTCACGAGGCCCGAGCCCACAAGCTTAAAAAAATGAGCCAGGCCCGTCGTGGACGAGGCATTGAAAATTGTTTGGATCAAAGCACCAAAATGTAGGGGGAGGTCAGTATTCAAAAGCGCCTGTACCTCAGTACGCGTATTTGCAACGTGAAGGACAAATGTTTCACCGGAGGAAGTCAATGGCACCTCCTTTTGGGACAATAGCGCCCTTATTCTGCTCATCTTGTTGAACTCTGCCTTCAAGGTCGGAATCGAAGGCCAGATGGAAACATCCAGCCGCCCATGCGGGGGTGGAAATAGAACATTATTGCAGCAGACAACTCTCTGCTATACAGTCACTATGTAAGGGATTCCCACTAACATCCCGCAGCAAGCTTCATTGTTCAAAATTAAATAACTACCGTTTGCAAGCAGCGTGAAAGATGGCGTAATCACTGGCACTGGGATACCTTTCAGGACGCAGGCCAAATTTGGAGCTTGTACATTGCATGCACCGTGTAATTGAATGTGTCTACATACTACAGCATGATCAGGTGTC
The DNA here is from genome assembly GCF_964204655.1 of Triturus cristatus. Classification (NCBI taxonomy): domain Eukaryota; kingdom Metazoa; phylum Chordata; class Amphibia; order Caudata; family Salamandridae; genus Triturus; species Triturus cristatus. Next base: position 199,367,705 of record NC_140593.1, on the reverse strand, counting down.
GTTGTACATTACTCACCTGTCAGATAAACCTCAGTACCGTCCCTTGTACATCTATACATAAAAGGGAGGGACCAAACCTCATGTATGAAAGCGGTGCCCAGCTGTTCATATCTACCCAGAGCATAGTGTTTCATACAGGACGTAAACTTGAAAAGCGCGAACGGGAGAGTGATCAACCCATGTAATAACCACACGCCTGTATCCAATTCCGCTACAGAGAAAGCTAAAGGTTCTAATTTTTCAATATGTAACAATGAATATGTAGCATCTTTCATGGACATTAACTGCTGTTTTTCAGTAAGGTTAAAGGGAAGAAATAAAGATGTTGTATTAAAATAGTCCCAGGGGACCTTCCCTGCCTTTAACGTTTGTAATGTCCATGTTATTGGTTGTTTTCTGTATGTGGCCTTTCTATTGGATGGTTTGATTTTTTTTTAGTTAATTGGTTTCCTTTTATGGAAAATGCTAAGTAAGAGTATATTTAGTTTTAAAGGAGGAGAGTTTTAAATCATTATATATAAAAAGATTGTTTATAATGTGTAGTGAATGTTTTTTAAATGTGTTCGAAATGCCAATGTGATAATTATTTCAGTGTTTTTTTATTATGTTGTTAAATATTGAGATAGCTATAAATGTTATGTTTATGTTTAAGTAGAATCTCATTTGAAAAATGTATGTTTTGGGAAAATATTGTCTTTATGTTGTTTAAAATATTGTTTTTATTAGTGTTAGAATTGTCGATATATTTTTAAAAAACGATATTCTTGATGTCTATATTTTGGTTATCGATATTTGTGACATGTGTCATATTTATTTACTCATGTCGATATTTAGTATTGCGATATTTATGTGTGCGATTTTTGTGTGATCGATATAATTGTATTACGATATTGTAGTGTCGATATTAGTGTCGTTTTTTAAATAAGTATACAATGTCGATATTTTTGATGTCGAAATATTTGATGCGATATTTGTGTAGTTCGATAATGTGTCTGTCGATAATATGTCAGAGATCCAGAGTAAGCATCTATCTGGAGCCTATCTTCTGTAAATTAATAGTGGATTGCAAAAGAGCTTGTTCAAGGAAATTACAAGATTGTAAAGAAAGCAGGCCTACATTGCTTAGATTGTATTGCAAATTGTTTTAAAAATGTATCAGGCTCTAGGAGACTTATAAAACTTACAAATTAAACTATGTATAAAGTGCTTTTTGCAGAGATTCCAGCACATGGGAATACGCTACTACCTTTAAGCCTACAGCCAGGTGTAGGATGTGCAACTATAAAATGTATTGTTCTCAGATAATACCAGATTAGAATATGACATTGATAACTATTTAAATCCTATGAGAGATAAAACTGCAAGCCAGGGTTTGAGGGATTTCTACACTGAGCCCCAATTAACTCTTGACACTTTCACAGTGTTCCCCGGTGTCGCTAGTCAAGTTTTTTAGATTCTGCTTTAGTTCAAATTTAGTAACTATCGTAAGTGTGGGAAGAATACTTTAATCAGTGGAACCTAGAGTGAAACCTAAAGAGTTATAGGGCAATCTAGGCCATCTTAACAAATCAATTTTATAAGGAAGGTCAAGGGACAAACAGTCAACAGTTAATGTCCAATTTAGGGTTTATTCAGGTTTTGTCCAGCTGGAGAGACAAAACTGCATTGTTCCTGATTTAATAATATCCTAAATATAAGAGATTCTCAGGTACTTATGACAAATAAATGCTGGAGAAGCTTGGGAGACTGCTAAATTTCTTCTAATATTATCTGCCTGTTGTAATACCTGACTATCAGCATAGCCCCAAATACTTGAGCCATAGGTGGCTTCCGAAATGCTTTTGAGGTTTTATCTTGTAAGCATTACTCTAATTGATCTGGACCCTCATTTTGAAGCAAACCGAAAGACCGATGTAGGCGTCTTGTTCAGCTTTTGGAATTTAAGCTGAATTTGAGGTGATCACTTTTCTTGGTTGTCAAATAAGACCCCTTGATGAAAACTTTTTGATGCAAAAGGGATCAAACTACTTTTAACAAGTGTATGACGTTACAATGCATGCCTTTGCAATGCAGTTTTTACATTGCAACAGCCTTTACAACGCATTCTTTTACATTGCATACCATTACATCGCATTTAAGGTAAGTGTTGGATAGTGTAGGGGTAATAATTACTATTCTAACTCCAGTGAGTGCAACAGTAGGGTAAGTGTTGGATAGTGTAGGGGTAAAAATTACTATTCCAACTCCAGTGAGTGCAACAGTAGGGTAAGTGTTGGATATTGTAAGGGTACTATGCGTTGTAATGGTATGCGTTGTAATGACTTGCGATGTAATGCCTGCGTTGTAGTGACATGCGTTGTAATGACATGTGTTGTAGTGACGTGATGTAATGGCTGCGTTGCAAGGTCATGCGATGTAAAGTATGTTGCAATGTAATGCCTGCGTTGTAAAGGTTGTTTCCTATTTTTAACATCAAATTTGCTCACCTTAGGAATACTCTTCCCACAAATCATAAAGTAAGTAATTGTTGGATTGATTTTTAAATCCAACGATTCCATGAACACAGTATATGAGGCTAACAACATTCTGTAGCCCATGTACAGTGCGGGCAAGAAAAACAGCATCATCTGCATACCATAGTGCATCAACCTGGAGTCTATCATCTGTAAATCAGTAGTGGATTGCAAAAGAGCTTGTTCAAGTCCATTATATGTACTATGTAAACAAGAAAGGGGCCAGAACACACCCTTGTTGGAATCCCTTATCTAACCTAAATGGACCGGTACATCCTCCTCCAGGACCAAATCGAACCCTGGCAGTAATATTTCGATACAGTTGATTTAACATGTGTATGATATGAGAGTTAACACCCATAAGAAACATAATCTGCCACAATTTAGTGTCTTTAACACAATCAAAAGCACTGCTCAGATCATGAAGGCCAGGAAGAGGAAACCCTTCCTGGCCTTCGTGTAGTTGGCCTCCAGCAGTTCCAGATTTAAACACTGTTCAAGGGTATGTAAACCCATTAAAAACATATTGTAGATCAGAAATAGTGGAATGGTATTCTGCCCAATTATAAAACTCTCCAATAACACCTTCCCCAGAATTTTTACTGAGTACTGAGCTATCGCATAAGAAATTGCGCACTAGCATTGCGGGTCACCTATAGCTCTTTCTTGAAAACCGCGACAATCGTTATTCTATACCAGAAGGAAGGGAGTCCTCCCTTATTGACAACGTTCAGAATATTAGTTAGTAGAGGAGCACACAGTACATCATTGTCATTAAACAAATCAATAGAGACACTGTCATGCTCCAATGGTTTACCTATATGACTCCTACTCAATACTAATTGGATTTCATCCAAAGGAAAGCTTAGACGAAAGGTTAGATGGAGATTCCTCTTCTATAACAGCTCCATTATCTAAATCAACAGAAAAAGTTCTGCTATAATTGGGATACCTATTGGTCCTCTGTAACACCCTGGTTTAAGGTTAGGTAGTTTTCACCCTAAAGTACGGTGAATTACAAGTGGCCCCGAACAACCTTGAATCTTTTAAAGCACTAGCTTTGACCAAATTGGCCCAGGCCTCCTCCCTTATAATAGGCTTCTGGGTTTTCAAAAGATGCTCATATTGGGCTCTACAATGTGCAATTGCAGCATAATCTTGTGGTGGACCTTTTAAAACCTTTTCCATATTTGAGTGTGCCTTCCTACAAGAGTCGTCAAACCAACCCTTAGTACATTTTCTTTGTGGGACAGTGTTTTTGATTAACTTCACTTTAATAGCGGAACAGATAGCTTCAAATGACTTAACTATCTGCTTGGATGACCATCATCTGTTAAACAGATTGTAAAATTAGGTCCGAGAGATATGATTTAGGGTCGATACCAGACCATTTAATAAGGACACCATTTGGTCTAATGGGCGTTATGTTAATTACTCTTGGGGGGGTCAACATTTTGAGTGATCTCTAGGTTGAGATTAACTCTGATCATATTATGGTCACTCAGACATGTAGGGTTAGCCTTCAAATTACACATAAACAAAACAATGTTCTCTGAAATTAATATATAACCAATGATAGTCATAGCTACTCTTCCCGTGAAGGTGGGCAAGAGCTCTTGACAGGTAGGATGACAATTGCTAGCAAACCTCAAATTGATTGAACACAATAGGCTGCACACAGTCTTGGGATAATGTCTACATAAATTGGTGTTAAAATCCACAGCCCATACAAGATAGACTTCATACTTTATTCAATAATATGCACCAAAAGCTAAGTATAGGGCTACCAATATATCCGCATTATTTAGATTAAAACAGTTGTTGTAATAATTAATTAATTTGAGATCAATACCTGTATCACTCACTAAACAAAGCAGTTGAAAGTATGTATTATCATTAACAAACCACCTACATTATACCAGAAGAAGGCTGTAGACTAAGAGAGCTAGCTTTTGCTATCCCAGTTCTGGAGGGTTGTGAAGGTGTAACACATTTCATGAACCAATTTACATAAAAGGTATTCTGAGCCCACTATTCCTGGAGACAAACAATACTAAAATTTGAATTGGCGTCCAACTAGTCAGAATTGCTCAATTTATTAGATATACCTGCCAAAGTTCCAAGTACCTATTTTAGTGACTCACAAGTCAATTTTCTGGGCATAACGGTGTACATAAAGAACAGTATCATTGAAACCACACTATTCAGAAAACAACAGCTACAAACAGTGTCTTACATAGAACCCATTTCCATCCGAAAACACAATAAGATGCATTCCATAAGGGGAGCTTTGACAAATCAAACAAAATTGCTATTATAAAAGAGAAGGGCAAAAATAAGATGTGGAAGTGTCCCAAAGATTCAAAGAAAAAAAAGATACTGGTGGAAAGACATATTAAAGTGCTTGGGTAAGAGTCCAAAATAAGGCCAGATGGAAACGTAACAATGAAAAAAGAATGAAATACAACAAAGAAAGAATCTTAACAGATGAGGCTAATACTGACATACGGTAAAGAAAGAAACCAAGTCCACAGATGGATGTATGTCGTTACAACGCACACTTTTACAACGCATGCACTTACAATGCATTTTTTACAACGCAACATCCATTACAACGCATTCCATTACATAGCATGACACTACAACGCATTTTTAAAAACTACCTTTACAACGCATTCCATTACATCGCATACTACCTTTACAACGCATACCATTACAACGCATAATATTAAATTGCATTTAAGGTAAGTATTAGATAGTATAGGGGTAAAAATTACTTTTCTAACTCCAGGGGGTGCAACAGTAGGGTAAGTGTTGGATAGTATAGGGGTAAAAATTACTATTCTAACTCCAGGGGGTGCAACAGTAGGGTAAGTGTTGGATAGTGTAGTGTAATATTATGCGTTGTAATGGTATGCGTTGTAAAGGTAGTATGCGATGTAATGGAATGCGTTGTAAAGGTAGTTTTTAAAAATGCATTGTAGTGTCATACTATGTAATGGAATGCGTTGTAATGGATGTTGCGTTGTAAAAAATGCGTTGTAAGTGTAGTGCGTTGTAAAAGTTGCGTTGTAAATGTTGTTCCCCCCACAGATTATTCAGTAAATATTGGAATATCATCAATTAGGATCCAGACAAGAATCTTCAATTGCCTCCAGAAGAGAGCAGTCCATAAGAGATGAATTATTTGAAAGCTGTGAGGTAGCTCAACCGAAAATTAACTGGTTAGACAATTTGGGAATATGCTTCACCAAATTTATAATGTGTAAGGCCTGCAAGGTTGGCAAAATATCAAAGCAATAAAGGACAGAGAAAATGGAATAATTACCATCAGACAGAAAATCACATGTGTATCCTGATAGATGGTATATCTCCTGGAGTGTGAGTGTGGACTTACATATGTAATCAGCCATTTATGTAATAGCTAAACATTACATAAAACACAATAGACGTAATTGGCAAAAAATGAGATCCCATGGGCTTGACGAGAATAGAACTTGAGAAAGCGGAGGCGATAGAGTGTGCAAACTACATCGACTGGAATCAAATTACATTATAATGCTGGGGACACAGGGGGTTTTGGTTTGAACACAGATGAGGAAATGAATACACATTTATTATCAATAGTGAGGCTGCAGTGCAATGCCTGAACTAGGAATGAAATAAACCAGCACTGCCCAACTTCGGCAAATTTATGGCTGGGTAACAAATATCACTGGAACATGCTTACACAAATAAGTGGAATTGACAGAATTCTGAAAAAAGTGTCAACAATGCCATCATTACAAGCAATATTATGCGGTGTGATTAAGATTAATAAAACACATAGGTTATAGCAAAAAATGTATGGAAATCACAAAATTGAAACAAACTGCTTAGTTGTAATACTTAGTCAGCAAGCATATACAACAGATAGACATCCCCCTATTATTATGATGGACTGTGAAATGTAGAGAAAATACAACATTGAAATATTCTGGGTATTCTATTCATAAACTGTACGCTGCTTCCTTCCAAAAGAAAAGTATTTAAGCATTGCGTAACATGAATGTATAACTATGGATGCTCATATCAGGAAGAGTGCATATATGTTATAAGATGTTTTTAAATTGAGTAAGGCTCTGCCATGAAGTAATGTAGTTCACACCATGAACTGCAGGGCCCAGAATGCCTAATTATGTGAAATATGAAGTGAATGCATATAAGTTGTTAATAAAAGGACTACTGCACTGTGACAAAGACCTGTTGGTTGAAATGAATCAGTGAATGCTGTCTTTTGTCAAATAAATGGATTACGTGATGAAATTTCTGGAGTACGATAAGCTCGTTTTCAGAGAGAAATCACAGAGACGTCAAACCCTCCTTGTGAGCACCAGCTGTGACAGTGTGCCGGTCTTTTGACCTTATTGCTTCAACAGTATCTGCAGTAGGCCATCAAGAAGCCAGCTTTCCTGGCTATCACAGATGACTTTGAAGTGAAAACATTCAAGATGAAGCAGGAGTAAACACTCCCCAGCCTTTCACCAGGAAGAATTATTTTCTTCACAGATTGTTTTTTTCCATCTCAGTCCTGCTCTCCAATCTGTCTGTAGTAATAGTGATTGCACCAGCCCAAAGCCAGCACCCATCTAGTACAATCTGGCATGCCCTGCTCCTTAAGCATGTTTCATCCCACAGACCTTCTGACCTTGACTTCGCTTCTTGCCACTGCCAAATCAGGTTATCCTCGTGGACCCTATCCACCCTCTGTGTTGGGCAAACTTGTCAATTCAAACTATGGATCAACTCACCCAACGTTTGCATGCATCTCTTCCAGAGGGCATTGTTCCTAAAACATGCTTTGGTTACGCCACTGCTGAAAAAGCCAAATCTTGATCCATTTTTACAGTCTAATTTCAAACCAATCTCTCTATTGCCTGTGATGGCCAAAGTGTTGAGAAAACACATGGATAAACAACTTATGTCATATATTGAACTACATTGCTTACTCCACCCCCAACAATCAGGTTTTCGAGCTGGCCATAGCCCAGAAAAAGCCCTCCTCAGTGTTACTGAATATCTGAGGCATCAGCTAGACAATGGTGGTACTGCTGCACTAATCGTTTTCGATTTCAGCACAGCATTTGATACGGTAAATCACACCACTCTTCTCTTAAGATTAATGGAATTTGGTGTGCAGGGCACAGCCCTGATTTAGTTGAGGTCTTTTCTTCAAATTTGAGTCTTCCAGGTGCACACTCATCAACATCGTTCAAAGCCTTACCCTCTAGAATCAGAGGTGCCTCAAGGCCCCGCCCTTAGTCCAACCCTATTCAATCTTTATGTAAGGCCTTTGGCCGAGATTGTAGAAACATGTGGTCCTACAATTTTCTCATACACAGACCATACCGAGATCGTGGTTCCCCTGCCATCCAAGAAGAATCAGAATGCAGAAACTTTAAACATCTCCCTTTCTCAAGTTTCATCTTGAAAAAATTACCTAAATCTAATGGGGAAAAGACGGAGGGTCTGCTAACGGGCAACCTCCCCCACCTCTGGGTACCTCAACTATGGCCTCTGATCATGGGCAATATTCGTACTCCAGTACCTGTGGTCAAGAATTTAGCGGTCTGGTTTGATGACAGGTGGTTCATGAGCCATCAGATCACCGAGGTTGCTGTCACCTGCTTTGGTATTCTTAAATGCCTCAGGAAAATTCATATCTATCTTCCTGTCTAAGCCCAGGGAACCATAGTCCAAGCCTTGGGTATTTCCAGCCTGGACTATGATAATATCCTCTATTTCAAAATCTTTGCATAAGTGGCTCCAAATAGTGCAAAACACTGCCGCACGTCTTCTACTCAATCCCCCTTAATTTACCTGCGCAGCCAGTCTGCTTCATGACCTACACTGGCTGCCAATTGTACATCCACAAATGCCTATTCAACTCTGGGCCCATGTATTTGTGATTCCTGGTGTCTTCTTATTCACCAAAGCGCTCACTGCGCTCAATCAATCTCGAGATGGCCATAATTCCCAGAGTAAAGAGATCTTGTCAAGGAGGTCGAGCGTTCTCCTATCTGGGTCCTAAGCTCTGGAACTCCCTTGCCCTAATTTTGAGAGCTTGTAGTTAACTACCAGACTTCTGTAAACTATTAAAAACTCGGCTGTTCTACATCTTGTGATAGCAAATAGTTTTGACATGTTATCGTGATGAGCTCAGCACTGGGAAACCTTTCCTAGGTGGCCATGCACTTTATAAATTGTGTAAAATAGTAATTATAATGATATCTTTACAAGTGCGGAGTCTTCACATATAAAAAGATCCGACACTCCCATCTTTTTATGGGCGGACACGCCACACTCGTAAAAATACTACGTGTAAATAAATCCCTTTGTGAATAGCAAACAATGATAAACAAACACAAAAATGTAAGTTTACCTTTGTGGATCAGGTCCTTTGACTTTAGTATTTTGCTAAACAGACTTTTGTGGGAGATAGGCTGGTCTGCAACCCAGAGTGTCAAGAAGCAAAAACGTTTGCAAATTTAAATGTTCACTGACAAGAGGGTTCTTCTGTGGGGATAGAGGATACTGGGGACAGAGGATACTGCATGGAACCCTTTACTCGTGAATCTCAGAAAACTCACTCCTCTCCTTAAAATGCACACATCTCCACATTGATAGGAGACAACTCAGAACACAACTGCTTAAGCAGTTGCTGACATAATGCTAACTCTACTCCAAATATTGACTGCTCACATCTTATTATCTGTTTATCGATTATACCTAGAAGTGTTTGCCTTAGTTGTTCCTTTATGGTGCTAACATTCTTAAATATTTCATTCCTATTTTCCCCTCCTTTATCTTGATGTATCCCATGTTTCGCAGCTTTAATGTTGTGGGTGTGAAACACCTGTGTATCCTTCTTCGGTTCTTGATTCTATATATAAATGTTAAATTAAATTTTAAATTAGCGTAAAGTGCTTCCACATGTCCATCTGTGGATGAAAAAGCGCAGTCAATTCTTTTTGCATACGTTTGCAAATTTTTTAGGGAAGTTTGCGAAATTCCCCAATAAAATAAGGCAAATCACCCACACCTCAACTATTATGACAACGTTTTGCAAGGTTTTGTTTACTAAACATAAAAAGCTAAGGTCTAATTTATGCAAAAGTTTCCGCCTGCCCTGAAACAAATCTTTGCTTCTTTTGTATCTGCATTTATTGGGATCTTTTTTTCTCTAGATTTTTTTGTGACTTGCAGCATCCTCATTTGGCCAATTTGAGGGGGCGGTGGTTATGAGCATGCACACTTGCACATAATTTAGATCCTGTGCCACCCAGTGTACAAATAATAGACATCCTCGCACCTATAACCCATTATTTTCAGTCATATCCCAGGGAGCAAAGGTCTCCTGCATTTCATACCACATCAAAGATTTTTCGACAATATAATACGTCTTGATTTGCGAGGCATGTTCAAGTGCCAGCTGTATTTTACAGGGGTCTTGAAAGAATTTACACGTGTGGCCATTAACAGTTTTCTTGCAACCTGCCATTTAAAGGTCATAACATATACTAATTGCCCTGTATATCACTGTGACACTTTCACTGAATCTGTCCTGGTTGAAGTGATTTCAATAATCCACTTGCTCAGCTGACTTCAGAAGGCATTTGCTTCCCAGGCCGCATTAATGCGTCCCATATTACACGCTTCGGGCAACCCCGTTCCACGTGTGAGGAGGGTGTTTCTCAAGGCAGACCGAAGATTAAAGCAGCGGGGTACGGGGCTTCATGACACGTCTCTAGGCAGCGGACCAGGTGGGTCGATGCTTTAAAAACCACAAGGAGCAGCCAGGGTGGGCCAGGCCGACACTTTCAAACAGAAATTCTAAGTACATATTACTTTATAATTACCATGAAACCAACACACGGAATCGCGGAGTTGATGTAAACGAAGAGAGTTAGAGATGAAAGAAAATAGGCTAAGTGTTTACAAGGGAAAGGTGGGAAGCGCTGCAAGTGGTCGTTAAGTGAAAACAAAAAGAATTGTGCCACTGGAACAAAATTGTTTATTATTTTTAAATGCATACTTTTTTTTAATCTGTGTTGAATACATTTTTCTTGAAACACTTCCAGACAAAAATGCTCACTTTATATAAGAGTTATATAGAATGGGAAATCAAACACTTCACTTTTGGCTGCCGTTGGACAAACGATAGTTTATTTTGTGTTGAGCTGCAAGCCACCCAAAGCGTATGTGCTTCTGGGTGCGATCAACAACCAAACTATGTTAACACATAAAATATGTATATGTAGTGTCGCGGTCTAGTGGACGCGCGCACTACGTGGTGACGCAAAGGCGCGTAGCGGACGTTGGACGCTACAGCGCAGGCGCGAAGAACAACGGCGCGAACGAGAGACGCGATCGGAGCGTGTTGCCCGGCGCTCTCTCCACTGGTGCATACAAAGTGTAATAAAGGCGCAATTACCAAATAGAACGTCTCCAGAGTGTCTGTGGGGGAAAGTACGTATTGCCTGGCACCCTACAACATTACAGTGGCGACGAGGGTGGGACAAGAAGAACCCCAGGTGCAACAGGCGGAAGGTGCCCCCCTAACCTGCAGCACAGAGAAACCAGCCAGGAGAGACACCACCATACACGGTGAGAGACCGGAGAGACGAAACAGCAGACGCCTACACACCGGGAGAGCGCGGCAGAGGCAGAAAGAAGCCGGAGAGTGGCACGTAGGCAACGAAGAGCCAGCCACGTGGTAGGGGATATCGCGGACGGACGGCGGAGCCGCAGAAGAGATCCTGGCGGAGTCAGGGGACGACGGAGCAGCCGGCTCGAACGCAGTCCCAGGTACCCGAAGTAGGGGTGTGGGGACGGACGCACCAGGTAGCCCAAGGAAGCCAGTGGACGCCAAAATGAGTGCACAGTCAGCGACTCTGACGACGCCGATACCGTTCCTACCACGCCCGGGAGAACCCATAATGAAGTGGGAAGACTGGAGGGAGTACTTCAGGAACTACCTGGAAGCGCTAGAAGATGAGAACGAGGAGGCGTTCTCTAGCGCCAGGAGGAAGAGGATACTCCTACACAACCTAGGACCAGAAGGAATACGGGTGTTCCAAAATCTCACACCGATCACCAGACCAGCAGGAGACACAGACGTGTTCACCCACGCCATAGAAGATTTGAACAACCACTACCGACCGGCAGTGTGCACCTCAATCGACCGCTATAACTTCCAGCAGAGGAAGCAAGAAGCGGGAGAATCCGTGGATGACTATGTGGCGGCACTGCGGAAGCTGGCGATGACGTGCAGGTATGGCGGACTGCAGGACGAACTCATCAAGGACCAGATCGTCATGCACACGACAAGCAAGTCAGTACAGGACAAACTATGGGCGAATGGAGATGCAACGCTAAATGAAGTGATCGCCATAGTGAAGAGAGCGGAGCTAACGAAACGCTGTGCGGATGCAGCCAAAGGAGAGCAGGCCCCCAGACTCACAGTCAACAAAGTAGACGACGCGGACCACCGGACGCGGGGGAAACAAACGACGGGGGAGTACAGAGGAGCGGCCACAGGGAAACCAAGACCCGGACCGACATGGAAACAGGGCAAAGGCGAGGCCATGAAATGCTACAGGTGCGGCAGCTCGAATCATGCAGCGCACGACAAACGGTGTCCCGCGTTCAGAGCCAAGTGCGCGTTCTGCGGCCTAGTCGGCCATTACGAAAAGGTTTGCCGCAGGAAAGGAAGACAGCAGGCGGTGAAATTCGTGGCACAGGACGAGGGGGAAGAAGCAGAAGGCCGTGAAGACGACGAGGAAGTCCTGTGTATTGAAGACCAGGTACTGGGCATAGAGGAGAGAAGATCGCGCAAGCCCCAATGCGACATGATAGTAGGAGGCATACCCATCACCATCGTGGCGGACTCTGGATCTCCTTACACGATAATCCAACGTTCAGTATGGAGCGAGAAGTTCAGACCCACGTGGGGCACACACCTGGAACCCCCCGACATCCGACCTGTCACCTACACAGGGGACCCGATCCCGATGGTAGGGTTCAAGACAATGAAGTTCCAATTCAAGGAGAGGAGCGCGACCTGCAAGCTGTACGTCGCAGAGAAAGGACCGTCAGTCCTGGGCTGGATGGACCAAGGAGTGTTGGGTATACAGTTGAACGCAGGAGGGGACACCCAAGTGCTGGCGACACTGGACGGAGAGGAGTCGACGGCAGGAAAATGGCGGAGCGGGCACCCGAAGGTCTTCGGCGGGAAGATAGGGAGGCTGGAGAAGTTCTCCCACAAAATCGTCCTCAAAGACAACGCCCGGCCAGTCGCACACAAGGTACGGAACATCCCGATTGCCGTTAGGGAAGCAGTGCAACAGGAGCTCCTCCGACTGGAAGAAGGAGGAATCATTGAGCCCATTGACAGCGCGGAGTGGTTGGCCCCCTTGGTGGTGGCCATGAAACCGTCAGGCAAAGTGCGCCTCTGTGTGGACCTCAGAGAGTTGAACAAGTGTATAGTGGTGGAGAGGTTCCCCTTGCCACGCATTGAGGAAATGTTGGCCCGCACGAAAGGAGTGAAATGGTTCTCCACCATAGACTTGCAATCGGCGTACCATCAAGTAGCACTACATCCGACGAGCAAAAAGTTGACATCGTTCATCACGCCGTTCGGCTGCTACCAATTCTGCCGCATGCCCTTCGGTCTCGCCTCGGCAGCGGCAGTGTTCCAGAAGCTGATGGCCCGCCTATTCAAGGACATTGAGGGAGTGCAATACTTCCAGGACGACATCTTAGTGATGGGGACGGAGCAGGAGGACCACGACAAGAAACTGTCGGCGGTATTGAAGATCCTGGAGGAGAAGGGCCTCACAGCAGAGTGGGAGAAGTGCCATTTTGGGATGACATCTGTCACCTACCTGGGACACGAGATAGGGGCACAAGGAATAACGCCGAAGAGAGGGAACGTAAAGGCCATCTGCGAAGCACCGCCACCCACATCCAAGGAGGAAGTGCGGTCGTTTCTAGGGATGGCAGAGTACTACAGTAAATTCGTCCACCACTTTGCCACGAAAACCCACCACATGAGGCAGCTCACGAGGGACAAGACGGCGTTCAGATGGACGGAGGAGACGCAAGAAGAGTTCGACACCGTGAAACGGGAGATTGGCGGAGCAGTCCCGCTGCAAGGATTCGACCCCCAGGGGCGGTCGATATTGATGACGGACGCGAGTGAAAAGGGACTGGGAGCCGTGCTCATGCAAGAAAGACCAGAAGGTGGCACGGAAACGATCAGCTTCGCGTCCCGGACGCTGACAGCATCGGAACAAAAGTTCAGCGTGATAGAGAAAGAGATGCTAGCGGTAGTATGGGCCATGGCGAAGTACCGGCAGTTCCTGTGGGGGACCCGATTCCAGGTGAAGACAGACCACAAGCCTCTCGTGAAAGTACTGACATCCGATGGCCATGCCAGCGCCACACCCCGGATAGCGAAAATGACACTGAAACTCCTGGAGTACAGATACGACGTGGAATACATCCCGGGCTCCAGGAACAAAATAGCGGACTACCTCAGCAGGGCATCTGCGATGGACAACGCGTCCAACGACAGGGAAGACGACGACGAGATGGTGGCTCTGACGGACGATCCGGAAAAGGCCATCAGCAGGCAGGACTGGAAGGATGCATATGAAGGGGATGCCGACATGGAGGAGATCAAGGCGTGCATTGTGCGGGGATGGCCGGACAGGAGGCGACAAGGTCCAAAAATCAGGCAGTTTTACGAAGTCAGAGAAGAGCTGTCGGTGGGCAACGATGGAGTATTCGTCTACAGGGGTGACAGGGTGGTGCCGCCGGAGAACATCGTACCTACCCTGCTAGCCATACTTCACGAAGGCCACCTGGGAATAGTGAAGACAAAGGCCAGAACAAAACAAACTTACTGGTGGCCAGGAATGGACACGCACGTTGAGAGGCACGTGAAGGACTGTGCGCAATGCCAAGGGGCAGACAAGACTCTCAAACCGATGAGACCACCCCTAGGGAAATTCACTAACCCCAGCAACCCTTGGGAAGAGGTAGCAGTGGACATCCTGGGACCAATACTGGACGACCATGGCATCCCCAAATATCTATGTGTACTGGTGGATAGATACTCGAAATGGCCAGAAGTGCACATCAACGAGGTCATGGACACGGACGAGATCCTACGCTTCCTCAAGGCGATGTTTCTTCGGGAAGGCATACCCAGGAGCATCATCAGTGACAATGGCCCCCAGTTCATCTCCGACAAGTGGGTCACGTTCGCGAACAGAAATGGCATAGTACTCAAACATACTTCGATTTACCACCCATCCAGCAATGGACAAGTAGAGAGGTTCAATAGGGTGCTGATGGGCTCCATACAGGCGGCCATCACAAGAGGTAAAGACTGGGAAAAGGAGGTGCTCAGCACGATATGGGCATACCGCATCACCCCCACGGGAACGGGGTACAGTCCCTTCCAGATCTTACGGGGACGGCAACCTTTTACCAAAGACAATGTGGCATGGCAGGAGAAGTCCATCACTAGCAAATGGTCTCCGGCAGTGGTGCAGCACAACCTGCAGAAGGCACAACGCATCTACACGGAGCACTACAACCGCCACAAGAAGACAAAAGATGCTGCGTTGGAAAAAGGGGAGTGGGTCAGAGTGAAGCTGGCGATCCTTAAGCGGAAAGGAGAAAGTAAATACTCCCCACCCCTCAGAGTAGAAGAGGTGTATGACAGGGCAGCACTGCTCAGTGACGGAAACGTGTGGTCACACGAGCGCATGGCAAAATGCAATAAGATCTTACAGTGGCCCCGAGAGTGCACGGAAGGAGAAAACCCGGCAGAGGGGGTGATAAAGGACACAGACTCATCCGAAGGAGGCCCCAGGGAGGACATGGGCGGTGAGCAAGAGAGAGAGAGAGACAACCCAGGTAGAAGACCTGGGGGAGAGACCACGAGAGAAGATGGCGAGGTAAAAGAGAAAGAGAGTCAGGGCTCTCCGAAAGATACAGATGGAGGCCTGGTCACAGAGGGAAGCCGAGAAGGACATTCCACTCCGGTAAGACACACACGAGGGGGAAGAGCAGTGGTGAGACCATCCAAGTTCAGAGACTTTGAAATGGACTGACCTCCGGGTCGGGGACTCTGTGTGAGTGGTGTGAAAAGGGGGAGATATGTAGTGTCGCGGTCTAGTGGACGCGCGCACTACGTGGTGACGCAAAGGCGCGTAGCGGACGTTGGACGCTACAGCGCAGGCGCGAAGAACAACGGCGCGAACGAGAGACGCGATCGGAGCGTGTTGCCCGGCGCTCTCTCCACTGGTGCATACAAAGTGTAATAAAGGCGCAATTACCAAATAGAACGTCTCCAGAGTGTCTGTGGGGGAAAGTACGTATTGCCTGGCACCCTACAACATTACAGTATGCTAACACAATGCATATGACCTGCATTCAGATGAGTCAAACATTTGAAAAAGGTTTTGGAAAATAATTTGCACCTCCCTCCACCACGGGATGGGGGCGAGATATTCTGTGTGTGGGGGGAACGACGAAGGAACGGACCACTTCTCACAGTATATCCTGGATGTTTGACGATAAAATATCAGTGCTTGACGTCACACAGGTGCCCTAGGTAACCTAAAAAAAAAAATGCGGAAGATACAGGAGCAGAGGATATTGGAAGATAGAAGACCAACAGTTGGTGAAAAGCGGAAGTAGAAAAGGGACTGCAAGTGCAAAAGATTCAAATGGAGCTGCGATTATGGGGCCACATATATCATGCATTTTACCGTTCGCAACCAGCACGATTTACAGAACCTGGCCGTTTGCGACTGGTAAAATGCATTTTTTGTATGTATGAATTCAAATTTGGTAGCATGTTACCGAATCGCAATTTGCAATTGGGAATTCATACTGTTTTTAGTATTAGGAAGGGGCGTGTTTAGGGCATCCGATCCTCATATCGAATCACAGGTAGGAATGTTTTGTGACTGAAATGTGGTGGCAAAATATTTGCAATTTGGTCCGGACGTACTAAGCATTTTATTTTTTGGCATGTACCAACCCTAATTTGCGAGTCAGTAAACTATTACCAACTCGCAAAATAGGGTTTGCGATTCGCTGTTAGGAAGGGGCATGCTAAGGGCGTCTGGTATGTAGGAATTTTTTGCGACTGGGAATGCAGATGCAAAACATTCACAGTTACCACCAAGTTCAATTTGGCAGTAAATCATTCGCAAATGGGCGACAACAACACAGACTAATGCCTGATCTTAAAAAATTCAAATGCAGACCGTTTTCCTTAAATGAAACCGGGCTGCATTACAATAAAACAAAATTGCTTTATTTAACATGCATTGACAGACATGGTGGTCTGTTGACCCCAGCAGGCCACCATCCCTGTGATTGTAGACATATACAATGGGTCGCAAATTCTGACTTGCCTCATGAATATTGATGAGACAGGTCCATTTGCAAACCACTGCGAATCGCTGGCAGTGTCAAATACACTGTTGTACATAGGAGTTTGCAATTTCATAATAGCGAATCACCAAAATTCACTATTAGGAAATTGCAAACAAGTGATTTTGTACATCTGGCCCCCTACTACCTGCTTCAAGTAGGTGGTAACCCATTCACAAACGGGATGGGTCCCCAAGGAACCCCTTCCCCTTAGTGAATGTTTGTATATATGTTTTTTAAGAGCAGGCAGTAGTCCCACGGAAAAATGGAAACAAAACTTTTCATTTTTTTTATTAAACGCAACCCACTTTCCTTTAAGGAAAACGGCTGCATAAAAAAAAAAAATGAAGGTCTGCTGACCCCAGCAGGCCCCCATCCCTGTGATTTTAGTGATTCCTAAGGGGTCACAAATTGCATCCGGCATCATTATTATTAATGAGGTAGGACGATTTGCAACCTATTGGGAAACGCTAAATGAAACTCATGGAGTTTCATACATTCAAACAGCGATTACTAAATTGCAATTCGCAGAGAATCGCAATTAGGTAATAACTATTTGAATGAATGATACATGTGGCCCTAAGTTTTTCTGGATTTGAACGGACAACAGAAAACCTAGATTATGGATTTGTATTCATTTGGACGGTAGTTGCAAATATTTGGGCTAGTGTCCCAGGTAGAATGTTCGTTTTCATGGCTTGTGTAATTTCGGCTTGGAGTAAAAGTGACTCTGGCAGCAGTGCTGTAGGAAGCTGAAATTTCAGCAGCAGCGCACAACATTCCAGTGATTATGAGTGCTGGTGCCCAAAGCTCACCTCAATAGCCCATGGCGACCCAGCACACTTAAAACCAAGGCTGCATAGCATTTAATCTACCCCAAACCTCTTTAATACACTACCAGTGACCCAAAGCTCCCTTATCTAACTCTTACATGTTCCTGCTATCTCCCTTTGTGATGGTTTTTCCATCTTTCTCTTCCTCTGTTTTTCCCCTTTAGGTGTTTTCTCTCTCTTGCTCTTGGGAAATCTCTGAAGAGGAAAAATAAGTACTGGTCACCGAAAATGAGTGCCTGTGGCCCCGACCATCAAACACCATCTCAAATTATATACAAGCCCAAGTCATGTGACTCGTTGACACAGGTATTTTAAGAGTATGTGTGTGATAACCCTTCTAAAAGGAGTGATGATACTTACATGACATAAAATTCTTCCTAAAAACAAACAAACAGGAAGCATTGACCAGAGAATATGTGACGTTACATCGCGGTCTTCACACCGCAATACCTTTACAGCGCAGGCATTACAGCGCAAGTCGTTACAACGACTTGCGCTAGAGGGTTCTGGTCTACGTAATAGTAGGGAAGGTGTTGGAATAGTAAATCATACTAGTCCTTAGTGTATAGCGCCCTCCAGCGCAAATCGTTGTAACGACTTGCGTTGTGATGCCTGCGTTGTAAAGGTATTGCGGTGTGAAGACCGCGATGTAATGGATGTCTCCCTAGACCAGAGGGTGGCAATCACCAAGCCTTTTCAAAGCCCATAAATTTGAAGTTTGGTGAATGAAGATAGTGTATAAATGAGTGAGTGTGTGGGTGAATGAGTGATTGAGGTTATGTTTGGAAGGTTGAGTGGAAGAATGAATTAAGGCATGGATGGATGGCTAAATAACTTCTGGAGTGCATGAGAGAGTGAAGTATGAAAGGGTACTCTAGAGGGAACAGTATTTGAGAAGGGGCAGTTTATGTGGTGAGGAAGTCACTGGGTTCTGCTGTTATGTTATACAGAGTTGTAGAACTCGGGAGGGTATGCTGGCACTGAGAAGGGGTGAGTCTAGCCACACTGAGGGCCTAGTGGGACTCCTATAAAAGACAGGATTCCAGCCTCTTGTGGAAATGAAGTACGGAGAAGGAGGTTCTTTTGTGCAGCAGTAGGTTGTTCCACACTTTAGAAGCGATAAGGGAGAAGGCTTGGCCGCTGCTATTGGTTTTCTGTATGATTGGGATAGGTGCAAGTTGGTGTCCGGACAAGCAGAGGTGTCTGGAAGGTTTGTGAAAGCAGATGTGATTGTTGAGGTATTCCGGGGGTAGTGTTATGCCTTCTGGTGAGTTTTTGGTTGATTCCAGCATATTGGGTGTTCTCGCTGTCCACTTGCTTGTAATGAGGGTGTGCATGATGGTTTTCTGGGTGCTGATTGGAAGACATTTGAAACTCTTCCTCAGCATCTTGAGGGTATGGAAGCATGAGGCAGTGACGGTGTCAATTTGGGCGGTCATGTCAAGTTTGCTGTTGATCATGATCCAAAGGTTCTTGGAATGGGTTATGGGGGAGGGTGTTAGTCCTAGCTCTGTTGGTCACGCGGTGGAGTTCCACTATGAAGTTCTCGTCCCAAAGATCATGATTTTGGTTTTATCAGTGTTCAGCTTTAGACAGTTGATCGATTTTAGTCAAGCAGGCATAAAACTTGATCTGGGTACTGGGAGTCTCGTCTGTGAGGGAGGAAAAGAGTTGCAGACTACAGCCTGAACCGCTGGACTGAATTACACCAAATTCGGCAGGATGGTAGATTTTGGTCTGCAGATCATGCTTTCAGCTATCCAGTGTAAATTCGTTCTGCAGTTGTTGAGAAATTTAAGAGAAAAAAATAAGGATGTCTGTGATCGCAACGACTTCATGAATAATAACAAGCTCGAGCAGCGAAATGTAAAGCTCTTATAAAACCACAAAGTGTTGGCAGTTTTGTTGGGACTTGGCTTCTGCCGAGTCCCACAAAATAAAAACAGGAAAAAAGAAACAAGAGCAGGGTAGGAATACCCTGAATCCCAAGCCTTGGTCTTGGGTTCCCCTTGAACCCCCACTATAGCATAAAAGCATTTTTTTTTAATTCACTGCGATTTTCATGAAATATAATAACAAAAACAAACACAGGCTCCTGCCCTTGTATTATTTGTAGCCCCTGGGTGGGCCAGGTCGCCTGGGCATGTGGGGATTATTAAAAAAATGGAAGGGGTGCACAGGGTCTCCCTCCACGGACTTAAGAATGGACCGTGGCCCACCACCTGCCTTGGGCTAATTATATTAGGAAGCAGGAGGCCTGATAAACCCGCCAGGCCTGTGGGACCACCACCTACCCAGGGAAAAATATTAAATGCTTGGGGGTCCACGCAGACTCCTATGCCCCAGGGACCCTGAGCCCCGGGACATAAAATTAAATGCTTGGGGGCCCATGTTACCCACCCGAGCCCCCTGGACCACCACCTCCCTGGGCCTAACTTAAATATGGAGCAGAGGCCACACGGACCCCCGCCCGGGGACCACATCCTCCCCGGGGCTTTCTTTTTTCTTTCAAAAAGGAAGGGGGCCACACAGCCCCCTCCCCACCCAAACCGTCCTCGGTCCCGGGGACCGCCACCTACTTGAGCAGAAAGAGGCAAGATAAAGGTGGAAATGAGCAGAAAGAGGCAGAATAAACATCAGAAATGAATTGAAAGAGGCTAAAATAAGCTCAGCAACAAGCTGGAAGAGGCAAAATAAAGGTCAGCAACGAACAGAAAGAGGCAAGATAAAGGTGAGAAATGAGGAGAAAGGGGCAGAATAAAGGTCAGAAACAAGCAAAAAGAGGCAGAATAAATGTCAGCAACAAGCAGAATGAGGCTAAATGAAGGTGAGAAATGGGAAGGAAGAGGTAGAATAAAAGTCAGAAGTGAGCAGAAAGATGCTGAATAAAGGTCAGGAACAAGCAGAAAGATGCAAGATAAAGGTGATAAATGAGCAGAAAGCGGAACAATAACGGTCAGAAATGAGCATAAAGAGAATAAAGGGCAGCAATGAGGAGAAAGAGGCAAAATGAAGGTGAGAAACAAGCAGAAAGAGGCAAAATAGAGGTGAGAAACGAGCAGATGAGCAAAATAGGTCAGAAATGAACAGCAAGAGGTAGAATAAAGGTCAGAAATGAGCAGAAAGAGGCAGAATAAAGGCCAGTAACAAGCAGAAAGAGGCATAAAAAAGTTAGAAATGAGCAGGAAGGCTGAAAAGGGTGAGAAACGAGCAGAAAGAGGCAAAATATAGGTCAGAATGAGCACTAAGAGGCAGAAAGAGGCAAAATAAAGGTGAGAAACAAGCAAAAAGAGGCTAAATAAAGGTTTGAAACAAGCAGCAAGAGACAAAATAAAGGTCAGAAATTAACAAAAAGAGGGAGAATAAAGGCGTTAGCATCGAGCAGAGAGAGGCAAGATAAAAATGAGAAACAAACAAAAAGAGGCAGAATAAAGGTCAGACCCAAGCAGAAAGAGGAAAAATAAATGTGAGAATTTAGGTCAGAAAGAGGCTAAATAAAGGTCAGAAATGAGCAGAAAGAGGCAGAATAAAGGGTAGAAATGAGAAGGACGAGGCAGAATAAATGTCAGAAATAAGCAGAAAGAGGCAAAACAGATGTCAGAAATAAGCATTGCATTGCAGAGGCATACATCATAGTTAGCTCAGGTAACTATAACCTGTTTTTCTATGGTTTTGTACAACTGAAATCTGAGCCTAACTATGATGTCCTTGTAACCTTTGTTTTTTTCAGTGAACATTATAAGGTTGCAACATGTAGCTTTTGAGAGTGAGTGTGTGAGTAAGTGCATGAGTGTTTCAGTAGGTGTGTGAGTGGGTGCATGAGTGTCTCAAGGGTGGTGTGAGTGGGTGTGTGAGTATCTCAGTGGGGAAAGCTCCATAAGTGTCTCACTGGGTGTGTGAGTGGGTGCATGAGTGTCTGAGTGGGTCTGTGAGTTGGTGCTTGAGTCTCTGAATGTCTGTGAGTGGGTTAAAATTATGTAATATGAACATGATCATCTGTTACTATTCTGTCAGTGCAGAAACCTGCACTGCATATTATAAAATACACCCGTATAATAAGCAACTTATTTTTATTATTTCTCATTTATCACTGCTTTTCATTTGTTTAATGCATTATTTACTGTGTGTTTAAAAAAAAAAATTGATTGCCACAAATTTCTTGCAAATTTGTCACAAAATATAGAGATATGTGTGTTACGGTTTTCTGGGAAAGTCGCAAAAATGGATAAAGTGTAAAACAAATATATACACCTCATGTAATTATTGTTTGTGAACATCTGTTTACTATTATAGTGTTTCAACTTGTATTCCTGTTATTAATATCAATGTATAAAACTTTTTAATTGTATTTTGCGTCATTGCGACTACACTGGTATTCTCAATGACGTTGGTAATAGCGAAGATCATGTGACCTGGAAACAAAGAGATATGATTGAAGGAGACACTTTTCATTAAGGTGGATAGGAAGTTCCCACTGGTTTAATTTTTCTTGAAGTTTCCAGTGGGTTCTTACTTCTCCCTTGGAGGTGTGCTGTCCTGTTAGTACAGACTTTTCCTATGCTCATTTTGTTAACAACAACAAAATGGCAACAGGAGGAAATGATGAAGATTAGCTGCCACAAAAATTAGAGGAGCAGGAGGCAGATGTGCAAGGAGAAGAGGCTGAAGATGATGCACCACAGAGCAAAAAACAAAGCATTGGTTGGGTCTTCTTCACCATTCCATTGGAGGAGTCTAAAACAGTAGCTAAGTGTGTGAAGTGCAGCCTCTGTGACAAGACCCTTTCAAGGGGCACAGCAAAGAAATATTCATGCAGGACTACCAGCATGCTATATCACCTCAAAGTGCATAATTGTACAGATCTGAAGATGGCACAAAGGAGCGGAGATGGAGAGCAATCATCAACCTCCAGGGCTGCACCACCTGTTCCAGGAGAGAGGGTGCCACCAGAAGTCCAGAGACAATGCCCTCAAATTTTCCCAGAATTAGTCCATGTTGGGACTTATTGCTTGGACTGCAGTACTACTCTCACAGCTGGGGAGAAGAGTATTGAAGTTATTTTGGACGCATCAAGAAAACACACTTGCTATTTGAATTTTAGTTTAATGCAGTATATGCACAGTTTTTCTGTTTCTGGTTAGGCTAATTTTCTCCCCTTGTTGCCATTGTGTTTCAAGAAAAATACAAAAACATACAACATTTTATAGGATAAAAAAATGTAATAACTAGTTCCAGAAAAAAAAAGGAAAGAAAGGTCCTTGTAAGAACTGTATTTTGTGGTTAAAAAAAGATAAAGTGTAATTATGTGTAGTTGTATAAGTGTATGACTGAGAGTGTTAGTGGCTGCATGAGTGAGTGATTGGCTGTGTAAGTGTGTATTTAGGTGAGTGACTTTCTGTATGTTTGAGTGACTGGATGGATGAGTGCCTGTATTAATGTGTGCATGACTATATGAGTGAGTAAGTGAGTGAGTGTATGAGTGGGTTTAAGAGTGAACAAGTGAGTGTATAACATGATGTATGAGTGAGATAGTGAGTGTGTATGTGGTAGTATGAGTGTGTGAGTGTGGGCGTGAGTGGTTGTATGATTGAGTGAGATGGTGCATGAGAGGATGTATCAGTGAGTGAATGAATGAATGACAGCCTCTATGAGTGAGTGAGTAACTGTGTGAGTGGCTGCATGCATAAGTCAGTGGCTGCATAGGTAGATGAGTGAGTACATGAGGGACTGTGTGTGAGTGAGTAGATGTAAGAGTGGATGCGTGAGTGGTATATGAGTGAAAGAGTGGGTGCATGAGTGGATGTATTATTGAGTGGGAGGGTACGTGAGTGGAGTATGGGTGAGAGAATGGGTGTGTCAGTGGCTGTATGGGTAAGTGAGTGAGTGCATGAGTAGTGTATGGGTGAGTGAGTGTGTGTGTTAGTGGCTGTATGGGTGAGTGAGTGGGTGTGTGAGTAACTGTATGGGTGAGTGAGTGGGTGTGTTGATATGTCAGTGGCTGTATGGGTGAGTGAGTAGGTATGTGAGTGTCTCTATGTTGGAGTGAGTGAGTGGTTGCATTAGGGGCTTTAAGAGTGAGTGAGTGGATGTGTGAGTGGCTGTATCAGTGAATGGGAGGGTGTGTGAGTGGAGTATGGGTGAGTGAATGGGTAGGTCAGTGTATGTATGGGTGAGTGAATGAGTGCATGCGTGGTGTATGGGTGTGTGAGTAACTGTATGGCTAAATGTATGGGTGAGTGAGCAGGTGTGTTAGTGGACTTTAGAGTTAGTAAGCCCGTGTTACTGCACCTTTCTTAACAAGTTGACTGTTTGCATAATTGTGTGGGGAGCATTGTTGGAGTGCATCTCTGCAAGTTGCAGGGTGCGCTGTAAGGGGCATTTGGGTTACTGGTATTTGTTTTAACTGTAGCCACCGCTTATGTTACTAGTACCATTCTAAGTTTTAAATTCTGAAGTTATCTCGCATACCTCAGCCGAGAGGGCTTGAGACCTGTGCAATTTTTGCTTCTTGGTCCCGAGCGGAGCGTCATAATTCCTTCGCTCGGGTGGGCATTATTACATGCCATTTAGTGGGGTGAGCAGACCAGTTGTTGACCGGCATATACTTAATGCATGCCACTACGCGGACACGTGCCAAAGGCAAGACCATGGGTGGCTGGACCGTGGCCAGCGCCAGCCATGTTGCTCAAAATGTAAGCGGTAAGACCAGTAAATGGTCCAGAGATTCACTCATGGCATTGAAAGGTGGCCTATGATCAGGTAAGCCCTGCATTGACCTGGCAGCGAGATGCACTGAGTACCGCTAAGATCTGTAATTTCAAATTTAATGTGCTCTTAGGGTCATAGGGGAGAAATGTAGTGACCACTGTTTCCCCTAACATAAAATGTAATAATGTCAGAGCATGCCTTATCAATTGCAGGTCCCTTTCCTCAAACACTTAGATGACATCTGGCTATCTCTGACGGACAATTCTTGGGACCTGATGTTCCTAACGGCAACTTAGTTGAGAGGGGGATCTAACGCTGACCTGGCCCGCACTATCCCCCCCGGATTCCAAATTGTGCATATCAACAGGGGTAGAGATAGGGTGGGAGAGGTGTGGCCATTATTTGAAAGATACTTCGGAGGTTTCTACCTCCACATTGGGCCAAATAGGCAACATTGAGGGCTTGATCTTATGTATCAAGATCTCATATTCATTCTCCTTTGCCGGGCTGTTGCTCTATAGGCCACCAGACTGCCCTTATGGCCATATGCCTGAACTGTGCAATGTTACTGCCCAGTTGACATTACACTATACCAATTGTACTGTCCTGGGAGATTTTAACCTACATGTAGATAATCCTAGTTGCCCCCAGGCTTCCCATTTAATATCTACACTACATGGTTTTGACCTCACTCAGTTTGTAACCTCACCTATCAATAGTGCTGGCCACATGATAGATTTAATTTTCTCAAACATCCAAGATCTGAGAGTGGAGGATCAGCTTTGCATGTTATGGATGACCACTTTCTTGACCCTTTCACTTTCAGTTTTGAGGCTAAGCAAGCTACAAGTGAAAAATTAACATAATTAAAGAGGAAATGGGGAAAAGTCACTAAGGAGACCCTGGGGCCAGCCCTTCTAGCAGCTGTGCCACAGCTGTCAGGCAATCCCGACAGTGACTCTTCAAGTTTTAACTCATGGATTAGGACTTCATTAAATATATTTGCACCCCTAAGGTCAGTTACTACTTCCAGAGACACACCTTCGGCCCTTTGGTTCTAGGCTGAACTTCGAGTGGAAATGAGCAGCTGCAAGAGGTTAGAGTGCTGATGGAGGAAGTCCTACAATCCTGCAGCAAAAAGTGCCTATCAGGAGGCATTGATGAAATTCCGCAAACTGATACGGTCTAAGAGGAGGAAACATTTTGTTAGACGCATAGAGAGTTCTGAGAACTCCACTAAGGACATTTTTAAGATTGTAAAATCCTTCACCAAGCCAGCAGCGTTGGACAGTACCATCCATCCCTCACTAACCCTGTGCACGAGCCTGTCTGATTTCTTCGAAGAAAAAATCCAAAAATGGTATTCCTCATTTCCAGTTGTGGCAGGGGCCGCTGCTAATCAACATCTAGCTCCCTCCAAAACCCTTATTTCTTTCTCGGAATTTCTTCCAATAGCAGTTGAGGAGTCATTGGCTTAACTTCTGAAATGCAAGTGGGCTCTCCAGGGGAACCTTGCCCTTCTCAGTTTTTAGGTCTCGCCTGACCCAACGCATGCGCTGGTCTGGCGAGACTTATTGAGAGGGCTCCAAAAAGTGCTACCAGGCCAGCCTAGAGCTATAGTGCATGTGTGCGGGCGCGCGCGCCGCGGATTACCGCAATTACTTTCACTTTCGTGGCCGCTTTGATGTTTGATCGTGATCCCGATCGCGATCACTTTAACTTTCGCGGCCGCATGGCTGCTATGCATGGCCAATAGGTCTCGCCTTTGGGACCTTATAAGTATTTAGTTATGCAACTGCTGCATGGCTAAACACTTATAAGGTCCCAAAGGCGAGACCTATTGGCTATGCCAATGCTTGTTTAGATTGTTGTCCCCCTTGCTAAATCCTATATTGAACCAAATCTGGAACTTGTCTTTGAAAACTGGCATCTTTCCGGCCATTTTGAAACAGGCGTTCTTATTACCATTGCTGAAGAAACCTAATGCTGACACAGAAGTGATCAGAAACTTTAGACCTATTTCCCTGCTGTCTGCATCTGCAAAAACTTTAGAGAAACTGGCTCAGCGACAGCTAGCCAATTTTGTAGAAGCTAACGGCCTTCTATGAGACTCTCAATTAGGCTTTTGGTCATGTTACAGCATGGAGATAGCTTTGCTAGAAGTGGCTGATTCAGTGAAAGCAACTGTTGACGGTGGCGCATCTTCCATGGTAGTTCTGTTCGACCTGTCAGCAGCGTTCAATATGGTCGCACACTCAATCCTGCTGGAAAGATTAAGTCATTTTGTCCTTCTGGGAGTGTCACTCTCTTGACAGGCTTTTTTTCATCCTTTTTCATCTGCATCAAAACAACTATTGTGTGGAGTGCGTCAGGGCTCCGCCATGAGCTCGCTGCTTTTTAACATTAACCTTGCCTCTTTGGCTTCCCTTTTTGCTTCATGGAGGGGTGAAGGTGGTTTCCTATGCTGATGAAACTCAGCTGGTGTTTTCTTTTAAAGAACAATCTGCTGCTGCCTTCCATAAATTCAAGGAGTGGCTGAAAGATATTTCAAAATGGATGAATAGAAATTGTCTGAAATAAATGCAGATAAGCCTGAGATCTTGTTTTTTAGTCAGGCACCTCCCCCCCTTTTGTGTCTTCGGTTGCCGTAGAGCTAGGTCCCCTGCCTGTCCCAACAGACTCAGCAAGAAATTTTGGAATCAGGTGGGATACTGATCTCTCTTTTATGGCACGGATCCAGCAGATCTCTCCAGCAGTGGAAGTGGAGAACTATCAGGAAATTCCTATGTTTTCTACCGGAGGAGACCCTTAGGATCACGGTTCATGCTTAGGTGACCACCCAGTTTGATTATGCCAACAGCCTATACCTGGGGCTACCAGCCTACCTGATTTACAGACTGCAGATGGTTCAGAATGTGGTAGTGAGGCCAATTCGTCGGGTTCCCTTCTGTCATCATATCTCCCCTCACCTGACGCAGCAACACTGGCTCCGCAGTGGCCAGGAGGATAGAGTTTAAGGCTCTGATCTTTGCCTTTCGAACCGCAAGTGGCATGGGCCCAGGCTACCTTAAGCTGAGGCTAAGCCCATATCGCCAGGAGTGGGCCCTGGGATCCAATCACTTGCTACTCCTCCACGTCCCACGATATACCAAGACTCGACAAGGTGGCAGGTCCTTCTCGGTAAGGACTGCTAAATTGTGGAACGCATTGCCAACCCATTTGCACCGGATGGAAACACAACATGAGTTTAGAAAGGGCTTAAAAATGTGGCTTTTTAGGCTGTGGAAGTATTATTGGCTGGTCGTTCTCTTTAGTCTGCTCTTAGCACCTGGACACCTCTGTTGAGGTACCTGCAAACTTTACAAATGACTATTGACTGATTCATTGATTGTATGTGTGAGTGAGTGGGCATGTGAGTGGCTCTGTGTGTGAGTGTGTATGTGCATGAGGGGCTATATGAGTGAGTTACTGGCTGTATCAGTGAGTGAGAGGGTACATGAATGAGTGGGTCAGTGTCTGCATGGGTGAGTGAGTGAGTGCATGAGTGGTGTATGGGTGAGAGAGTGAGAGTATGTGTGAGTGTCTGTATGGGTCAGTGAGTACCTGTATGAGTGGCTATATGGGAGATTGAATGGTTATGAGAGTGGCTGTATAGGAGATTGATTGGTTGTATGAGAGTATGTAAGAGTGAGTGAATGGTTGTATCAGTAGCTGTAATGGTGAGTGACTGTATGTGTAAGTGGCTATATGAGCAACTGAGCAGCTGTTTGATTGAGCATTTAACTGATTGGTTGTGTGAGTGGCTCTATTGGAGAGTGAGTGTCTATGTGAGTAGCTGTATGGGTGAGAGAGTACACATGTGAGTACTTGCATGGGTATATGAGTGGATGTTTGAGTAGTTAAATGGGTGCGTGAGTAGCTCTTTTGAGAGGATGTATAGGTGAGTGACTGGGTGTGTGCGTGGTTATGTAGGTGAATACGCGGCTGTGTGAGTAGCTGTATGGGTGAGTGAGTTATTGTGTGAGTAGGCATATGGGAAGTAGCTGGCTGTGTGAGTGCTGTATGGGTGAGTGGGTGCGTGTTTAACTGCCTGTATGCCTGTGTGAGTGGGTATATAACTAGCTCTATGAATGAGTGAATAGGTATGTCACTGGTTCTGTGAATAGGCGAGAGGGTTGATGAGTTTGACTGTGGGTGGGTGTATGGGTGAGTGAGTGAGTGGCTGAAAGGGTGAATATATGTGTGTGTTTGTATGTGTGTATGTGTGTGAGAGAGAGAAATAGAGTAGCTGTATAGGTGAGTCAGTGCTAGGACTAGTGGTGGTATGACTGAGTGAATGGGTAGATGAGTGGCTATAAAAGTGAGTGTGTTTGTGTGTGATAAGTGGCTGCATGGTATGGAAAAAGGAAAAGAACATAAAGATATGTTAGTATTTGATCATCATTATTATAGAATCACACCAACATACATACATTACTTACACTGTCACATTGTATTACAACATAGTGAAAATATAACTTTTCCTTTTTTACTATTCTCAGGTTTCATACTTCTTCACCATAAACAGTGGTCTGTATGAAGCATCATCTTTGAACAGCGGGGAAATAACAATCAATGGATTAAAAAAACGTACATGCATAGTACAACAATAATTTAGTGAAGCAATGTATTCCACTCACTACAATTCTTTAATAAAATGCTTTTTCTACAATTACTTCAGTAATATACAGAAACCTAACTTAAAAATATTTCAAAACTTATTACATCTGGTACAATTTTACAAATAAATTCAAAGTAGTGTTCCAGTGTAGAGATCCTTGTGAAAACATCACCCCCGGTACACCAAATGATGTTTAAGTAATGGTCATACATATAGACAACATTCCATTGTGTAGTTTTAATTCCACCAACAGTTCGTAGAAGTTTGGTTGATGAAACAAAAGGGGTAATATTTTAGTTAATAAGCCAGTTTTTACTTTCAAGTGTAAGCTGTTGTAATTGGATTAAGTTCTTTCAGTTTCTGACTTAAATTGCATTGTAGACCACATAGACATTGCCCCCAATAGGCAGAATATTGTCTAAAAGACTGATGAACCACATAGACAAAACACCGTACACCAATTTTTTATCCACAATTTCTCCTTAGATCTTTGGCTGAAGGTCTTGAATACATGAAGCAGAATGTGTCACTGTTCTGTTAGTCATTAAACGTTGGAGTAAGTGATAGAGTGCATCACACAATCTCTCATCTGGTTTTTGTTCAATTTGGTTCACTAGATGTGGTAAATGAAAAAGTACATTAAGAACAACATTTGCATAGCAGCTGGCACCCGAACTATTTTCCAACTGGTAACATACAATATCTACGTCGTTTTCCAGTTTTCTCTTCATGGCGGTTTCTACTTTGTCCTTGTGTCCTTTCGATTCTTCAACATCTCAACATTGTTTTGTAATCTTATGTTTTAGACAGATTATCAGTTACAAATAAGCAGGGTATTGGCCCAAATTAGGAGCATATACACTTCTTAACCAATTGTACTATCCTACACAGCTTAAATCAGCATTAACTTTCCTTCCATCAAACTCCATAAAAAAAAAAACGTACAATGTTCTAACTCGCGACAATGCTACATATGAAATTCCTTCTTTAAATACAGTACTTCCGATATTAACAAAAGCTGTATCTACACTTAAACCTTGGGATTTATGGACAGTTACAGCATACGCTACAGACAATGAGAACTGCTGCTGGCGTACATATGTCATTCACTCGCAAAAAACGTACAACACAATGGTCAATCTGCTTATCACCATCAATCTGATCAGATTTTATTGCCAAGCATTCAAACTCAGCTCTGTTTGGGAAATTAGGAAAATCAATTACTTTACCCATTGCACCATTTATTAACCCTTCCTCTACATTTAAATTACGGCACAAAATTACTCAACAGTTTTTGCTGACAAGTAAAATCTTTTCTAATCCTGCAGTTTTCGAGACTGACTTTTCCAAAGCATCCAATTTTGCTCGTAGTTTATCTGTGAGTAGTATTGTGACTCCCTGATGTTCCATTTTATCAATAGTTGTAATTCCCAAAATATATTCTTTCTCCAGTTGTAGTAATTGTTTATTAAAGTTGGAGGGCTCTTCAAGTGTTGGCATTAAACAAACTATAGACTTCTGTTCTTCAATGAAATTGTTCATTAGTTCAGCTACTATATTATTAGATGGAAATAGTTTCTTGATAAGACGACTATCCAAAGCATGTTTGCCCTCTTTAGATAGAACTCCTATTCTAATGTCCTTCGATATATCAGCATCATTTACATCACATTCTTGATGCATATTTTTCACTAGTTACATGTATTCATAGTGCAACTAAATGTTTACATTTCCAATATTGCCCAGAGAATTTCTTGTTTCATTATGCACAAGTGTCTTGAAAACACATTGTCCTTTTACGAGGTGAGTTGCAGTTGGTCACCGAAGACACTTAAATGCTTTCCTCCAAAAAAGAACATTGTAGGTTGCTCTTAAAATCTGCTGCATTCTCAAGTGTATGAAGCAAGCATTAAGTTGGATACCATGCTGACCTCATCAATGATTAAAAGCTTCAGTTTCTTCAGCACTCTTGATAGCTCATGGTAAGCTTCACTAGTTTCTGGCATTCAAGTTTATTGTCATGCTGAACAGGTAGCATTAGTAGGCGATGTAAAGTACTCCCTTTAATGTTATGTGAAGTTAATACTGTTGGTGTTGTTTCTACACATGACAAATCTGATTCTGTAGTCTTCTGTACATAACCAGTGAGAACTTTAATTAGGAAGCTTTTTCTAGTACCAGCTTGACCACTAATGTACAGCAATATTGGTTTGTATGAAGAACAATCACACTGTTTCCTCTCCAGGAGAAAAGTATGCTCTCTTTTTTCTTTAACTTTGTTGTAAATTTATTTTTGCTCATGGTTCAGTTGTTGTGCTAAGTGTTCGAAATCCACAGTTTCCTCTTTTGCTTGCTGCATTACAGTCTCCTCCTCAATCATAGCTATAGCTGCTTCATTTTGAATAATTGGTTCTCCAAGAGGATCCTGCCTGCTTTGTCAGCGAGGCTTCTTCTGGTTCAATGTCATCTTTCAACATTTACAAGTAGGTTGGAAAGACAGAGCACTAAATGGTGTCTTTCACAAAGTTGAAAGAGTCTTTGCAACAGTCAAAGTGTCCAATTAATTCTGATTCACCGCTCAGTGACTTGAACAACTGCAAAAGTGCCAAGTAGAAGAGCTCTCCTCTCTCTGGGGTTTGGCAACTGAGCTTGAGGACTTTTTCTTGGATAGTACGCATCAAATATGTTTGTTTTCACAATATATCTACATTCTTGATCGAATTCTGTGCGATACTATACTACTGGGAAATACCTTACTACTCAATGGGGCACATGCATCAATCCCGAATTTTGCGATTTCTAAATAGCATGTAACCAATTCGCTATTAAGAAATCGCAAAAAGCAATTCATGTAGGAATCGCAAAAAAAAAGCGTTTCCTTAAAATTCCTTAATTGCGACTCGCAAATTGCGACTTGCAATGAAGGAATTGATTCCCATTCATTCCTATGGGCTCAGAGGCAAATAGGAATGAATGGAAATTGCATGCGCAATTTGCGAGTACACTATAGGTATGTGCAAATTGCGCATGTAATTTCAAGGGTGCAAGGGTTCCAAAAGGTTATCCTGTTGCACCCCTGAAATTCTAATTTTCACACATTTTGCGCACACACATGCTCCAAGGGCATGTGTGTGTAAAATGTGACTTTAGAAAATACACTTTTTTGCATTTTTCAAAGTTTTCGCAAATTACCATCAACTTTAAGTTGATGGTAATTTGCGTTTCTTAAAATAGAAATTGCAATTTTATTTTGTTGCATTGCATTTAGGGAATGGCAATTTGCGATTCCCTAAATGCAATTGCAATTTAAGTAATTGCATATTTTGTGATTACTTAAATAGCGATTTTTGCGTTTGGGATCATGCATCCCAAATGCAAAAATTGCAGTCGCAAAAGGCCAGATTCTGTGAATTTGCCCCTTTGCGAGCTCAAAAAACAATGATGCATGTGCCCCAATATCAACTGCTTGCAAGGCCTAGGCTAACCCACAGAATTCATTTTGACTTGGAGAAAAAACTAGCTGATCTCAGCCTGTCCGAGAAATTCATAGGAAACTATTTCTCTGTGGGAAAGCAATTTCAAGCTGAAACTCTACAATTTCTTAGTAAGACTCTTTTCTGCAGAACTCTCCTCCCATTTCTCTTTCATCTCTGTCTTTTCTGATTTTCTTATATGTGATGTCATGTAGCAAACAACTGCAATGAAGTGGTCTGCAACAAATTGTAGATCCATATTTGCATTCCACATCTTCAGAATCACTGGGTTGTAATCATTGATATACTTGGAAATGTTTGTTCTTCTCAGGTTGCATGTATTTTTGGGTGATTTCCATGTCAGGGTATGTCTGACTGCAGACAAAAAGCTGTTAACAATTACTTCTAAGATAACTGGATGTGGGAATCCAAAACTACATCTTGTGTAAAATTTTCTTTTGTATATGTATTTTTTACATCAGTATTTTCTACATCTTGGTGTTTGAAACTGTAGAACTTTGTGTCTCAAGCACTTGTCTGTACCGTCTTTTGGGATAGTGCATGTTAGAAATGGGGGAGCAGATTTACAAGCCTCTTGCGCCACTTTTGCGTCACTTTTCCCATGTTAGAAGTGACGCAAAAGTGGCGCAAGGGACTTGTAAATAAGCCCGGGGTCTTTAGTTGGCAGGGGTATGTACCCCAGTCCAAGTAGGGACCACCGGTTCCGACAGGGTGAGTCTCAAAGTACCGTATACCACCCTCTGGTAGCTTGGCGCAGAGCAGGTAGGCTAACCTCAGGAGACAATGTGTAAAGTATCTGTGTAACACCCACCCACCATAACACAGTGAAACACCACAAATAGACACCACACCAGTTATTTATAAAAATTTAGATATCTTTATCTCAAGTTTCAGGCAAGATCAACAATAAGGGAAATCCAGTTTTTAGGCAAGCTCAAAACGACATGAATCAAGCAGACATAAGTGGTTTTCCCTTCAGGCTCTGTCTCTGACAATGTCCACGGGTCAAAGAGGGGCTGTTTGCTTAAGCGCTGCCTTTGTTATCAGTGTTTGCTTTTTTTAAAATAGAGATGTGCCCCTGATGTGCTCTTAAACGGCCCAGAACGGCCTGGTGCAGTCCCGGGTTGAAACACTGCAGCAAGAGTTAGGTTTCCAGCATTAATGTGCCCCAGCCGTGCCTACACCATGAATACCACCAGAAAATTGGTGTGCGCAACATTTTAATGTCACCAAAGTCAATTACTGGGCCCCGGTACCGCAATGCCTTACTATGCGAGTACAGGCAGTGACTAATGTGATCCCGTAGGTGGAGGGGTGAAGATCCTACTAACAGGAATGCCCCAAAATGGTCTCCGGTCCACAAGTACTCCGGTGCAGTCCCCGGCAGGCCTGCTCTTCATTGTCACTACCCACACTTCCCGGTAAGCCCACCACCCGCCCGGTACTTGAAGACCCATGGGAACATGGGGGGCGAGGCAGACACTGGTGTGGGGCCCCTCAGTTCCTCGGGGCACTTGAGTCTTGACGCAGCTACATGGGGGAAGCAGGAAGGCCCTCTCTCAGAGTCAGATGCAGCTCTTCTCCTTGATACAACACTGACGTCCCACTGGGCGGTTCGTATGTCAACGGGGGCACGCCTGCGGCAGGGTCCTGGTTGCTGGGCGACGCCGGGCCTCCGCATGGCTTCCTCCCTGGAAGTGAAAGTCCGACTGTCGACTCAGGGCCAGCGGCTGTAATTTTCGCAGGCGAGTTTAGAACTGCCCCACCCGCTCCAACAGCAGTGATGGTGGTGTCTGGGGCAATTTCAGAGATACTCGGTCCGCCCCAGCAGTGGTGATTATGGGCATACAGCGCTCTTTCTCCACAGCGCTTCACAGCACAGTTAGGATCCCGGGCAGCAGCGTTGAATTCTATCTCACAGCACTTCACCTCCACAGTGCTTCACATCGCGTTCAAGATTCCGGGTGGCGGCTGTGATTTCTGAGATGATAAAAATAGGGTTACACACCCAGCGCTGCAGAGGCAGTTTGTAGAGAAAATAAAACATGGTATTCTTTATGAATCCCCCACCAGGCAGGGGAACAGTCAGCAGCAGATTGTGGAGAAACTCTGGGGATGTTGCTTCAGTCTACCTGGTAGGGCAAGAACAGCAGGCAGCAGGGCAGCTTAGCAGGTTGGGGCAGCAGTTCCTGGGAGCAGTCAGCCTACCAGTCAGCCTCAGCAGTGTAGCAATCCTATTGGCACAGCAGTCTTCACTCCAGCAGCGATTCTTCCTGGTTCAGTAGTGGAACCAGGATGTGTGGCCAGGACCCTCCCTTTTATACCCTGGAGCCCAGTCACTAGAAGGGGGTAGAAGCTTCTGGAAGGGTCTAGGGGTTTCTGGAGTGTTCCCTGCCTGCCCTGACCTGGCTCCTGGCTGTCTACAGTGACAAAGGCAGAGTTGTTAGGTCTATTGTGGGGCAGCCGGGCCCAGCCTATTCATGTGTAAAGGTGTGAATCACCACTCCCTCCTGACAGAGTCTGCAGTGCACAAACCAAGTGCCCTTTCTAAAAGTGGGATTTCTAAAGTAGTAGTGCCCAAACCCCATATATCACTAGAAAGGGCTTCCCACTACGATTCCAACTATACCAAACATGGCATACCTATTAGGTCCCAGTCAGAGGTTATTCCATAGGGGGGTTCCCAATGTTAGTCTATGGAGGTGTAGGCCTCAATGCGGTAGCAGGGGCATGTGGCAGGTATGCCAGTGTCACCATGTTTTTAGGGGAGAGCACCTGCACCTTAGCACTGTTTAGCAGTGGTAAGGTGCCCAGAGTCCTAAGTCCAACAAAAATGTGAGGTGCAGTGGGAGGCAAAAAGGGCACAAATGTAGGGGGAGACACCCTAAGGCTGACAGGTCCAATAGCATATATTACATACTGTTGTATAAAATACAAGAAAGACTCGGCAGTGTCTGTTCCAAATTTTGGGGCATCTTTTACCCATCACAACATATACGAGACCTGATTGTACTTAAACACCCACCAACTTCCAAAGATACCAAGAGCAATGTAGTGATATCAATGCTCAGATGCTGGCTTCTTAAGAATGCCAATAACATCCGGATCCGGGTGTACAGTTCTCACTGTTTGCAAACCACCACAATGCAAGTAATCTTGTTAAAGCAATCAAGAAAAAGTGTGTGTAAGGTCAGAGAGTACCTCGCGCAAGCATCACCAAGGGAGCTGCTGGTTGGTACTCACCAGTTTGCTCACGTTTTTCATCATTGGTGACTTGCATGACCGTCAAAATTTAGAAATCGCAAAATGCAATTTATTTATTTATTTATTTATTTATTTATTTAATGGTTTTGTAAAGCGCGTAGTAACTCCGAAGAGCATCCCAGCGCTGATCTGCTTCTCCAGGGGTTTTGGCCAACTAATGGGATTATATTTGCGGGAAAAGGAAGGTCTTTAAGGTCTTTCTGAACTGGAGATATTTCGGTTCAGTCCTAAGTTTTCGGGGTAGCTGGTTCCATCTCTTCGCCGTGTGAACCGAGAAGCGACGGCCACCGGTCTTAGCTTTTCTCACTCTAGGGACTGCAATGAGATTTTCAGAATTCATGTGGGAATTGCAAAAAAAAGTGATTCCTTAAAATTCCTTAATTGCGACTCGCAAATTGCAACTTGCAATGAAGGAATTGATTCCCATTCATTCCTATGGGCTCACAGGCAATAGGTATGTGCAAATTGCGCATGTAATTTCAAGGGTGCAAGGGTTCCAAAAGGTTATCCTGTTGCACCCCTGAAATTCTATTTTTCACACATTTTGCGCGCACACATGCTCCAAGGGCATGTGTGTGTAAAATGTGACTTTGAAAAATACACTTTTGTGCATTTTTCAAAGTTTTCGCAAATTACCATCAACTTTAAGTTGATGGTAATTTGCGTTTCTTAAAATAGAAATTGCAATTTTTTTTTGTTGCATTGGATTTAGGGAATCGCAATTTGTGATTCCCTAAATGCAATTGCAATTTCAGTAATTGCATATTTTGTGATTACTTAAATAGCGATTTTTGCATTTGGGATGATGCATCCCAAACGCAAAAATTGCAGTCGCAAAAGGCCAGATTCTGCGAATCTGCCCCTTTGCGAGCGCAAAAAACAATGATGCATGTGCCCCAATATCAACTGCTTGCAAGGCCTAGGCTAACCCACAGAATTCATTTTGACTTGGAGAAAAAACTAGCTGATCTCAGCCTGTCCGAGAAATTCATAGGAATCTATTTCTCTGTGGGAAAGCAATTTCAAGCTGAAACTCTGCAATTTCTTAGTAAGACTCTTTTCTGCAGAACTCTCCTCCCATTTCTCTTTCATCTCTGTCTTTTCTGATTTTGTTATATATGATGTCATGTAGCAAACAACTGAAATGAAGTGGTCTGCAACAAATTGTAGATCCATATTTGCATTCCACATCTTCAGAATCACTGGGTGGTAATCATTGATATACTTGGAAATGTTTGTTCTTCTCAGGTTGCATGTATTTTTTGGGTGATTTCCATGTCAGGTTATGTCTGACTGCAGACAAAAAGCTGTTAACAATTACTTCTAAGATAACTGGACATGGGAATCCAAAACTACATCTTGTGTAAAATTTTCTTTTGTATCTGTATTTTTTACATCAGTATTTTCTACATCTTGGTGTTTGAAACTGTAGAACTTTTTGTCTCAAGCACTTGTCTCTACCGTCTTTTGGGATAGCGCATGTTAGAAATGGGGGGGGCAGATTTACAACCCTCTTGCGCCACTTTTGCATCACTTTTCCCATGTTAGAAGTGACTTAAAAGTGGCGCAAGGGACTTGTAAATAAGCCCGGGGTCTTTAGTTGGCAGGGGTATGTACCCCAGTCCAAGTAGGGACCACCGGTTCCGACAGGGTGAGTCTCAAAGTACCGTATACCACCCTCTGGTAGCTTGGCGCAGAGCAGGTAGGCTAACCTCAGGAGACAATGTGTAAAGTATTTGTGTAACACCCACCCACCATAACACAGTGAAACACCACAAATAGACACCACACCAGTTATTTATAAAAATATAGATATCTTTATCTCAAGTTTCAGGCAAGATCAACAATAAGGGAAATCCAGTTTTTAGGCAAGCTCAAAACGACATGAATCAAGCAGGCATAAGTGGTTTTTCCTTCAGGCTCTGTCTCTGACAATGTCCAGGGGTCAAAGAGGGGCTGTATGCTTAAGCGCTGCCTTTGTTATCAGTGTTTGCTTTTTTAGGTCTCGCCTGATCCAGCGCTTGCGCTGATCTGGCCGAGACATTTTGTATACGGGCTTTTCAAAGTGCTGCCATGGCCTAAAGCTTCAGTGCACGTGAACGTGCACGCGCGCAGCGCCATGTGTCTTACCTCCGCAGCACGTGATCGCAATCGCGATCACTTTCACTTTCTCGGCCGTGTTGCGAAAGCTTGTTTTTCTTTGTTTTGTTTCGCTAGTTATATTGTCACTTTGCTTTACCAACATGGTTCATGTTTGTCAGTCAGTCTTTTAGTTTGTTGATTATCTGCCCCCTTTGTCTTATACGTGGTATTGTTTCTACTGTTTACGTTTTCTTAGCTATATGCTTATCTTCTGTGACATAGGAATATTCTGTTGCCATTTTA
Source organism: Triturus cristatus (assembly GCF_964204655.1). NCBI lineage: Eukaryota > Metazoa > Chordata > Amphibia > Caudata > Salamandridae > Triturus > Triturus cristatus. The sequence continues at coordinate 199,329,349 of NC_140593.1, read as the reverse complement.
CATTATCCTGATGTATATTCCTTTTTTATCCCAGCTTTACGCTAAACTATTTAAGTCTTTGTGAACACGCGCATATGTTAATGAAGCTACAATGCGTAAGGACTTTTGGTTTGTTACATTACATTTTGATGAGGTTGGAACAAATTAAGATTGGGCTGTTTATGAATAACACTCGTTCTCTGCTGGTTAGTATTAAGAGTTGGCACTTGACTGAAGACCTGGGTCGAATGTATTAGCGCCGTGAAGCCAGCATGTGAGTTCATGCTCGGTAAATAAAATTAAAACCCGATTATCTACAATATCTTGAAGCCAGCATGTGACTTCATGCTCGGTAAATAAAATTAATACACGATTATCTACAATATATGGGCACATTAAGTTTTATGGGCAGTAGCATGTAGTGACGTTATTTCTATTTTGATGATATGACGACCTGCCCTAATTACTACAAATGACCATAAACCACTGGGGCAGTGTGGTAGCCATGGTCAAGCCACCAGAAGCACAGCACATCCTGATTGTTTGGTGCCGCTGTTGTGTATTTGATTTCTGCTCATTATGGAGTAGGAAGCGCCACTTCTGTGCACTACAGCAAGGCGAGCCGAGCAGTATTTAGGTACACTGCAGCAATGCCAACTTATGATAATTGATTGCTGTTTTTATTAAGGACCCATTTTTAATTTCTTCTAATATTGCATGCACAACATTCTCACTTGGATGTTCAGAGAATTTTTCAAATCTTAACACGGAGGTACACAGTTCCAGAAGTCAGGAATGGTATGGCGCAGTTTTCAGCAGACAAATTATTTATGAGCAAACGTATATTGCTCCTGCATAGTCCAGGTCTAGCGGGATACATTTCTAAGTGCATCAGTGAAGGCTTAGGTGAGATTTGCAAGGGGGTACGGTGTTCTCCTTGCCGAGGCAGTCTCAGAAACCTGCTGTGAGGAGCATCCAAAATGGAAGCAAGATGGACGATTTGTGCGAGTGTAAGTTAAGGACCTGTGCTACAAGGCAAGACTATACAGTTTTCAAGAGCTTCTTCAAATATGAGGGCGCCGTATTGCTTCTCAAAGTGTCAAATGTGATCCCACTTCTAGGGAAGAGAATATAAACTTTAAAAAATATTGCAAAATAAATCCTTCCCACCTGCCCTGGGTAAATTGTTCCGTAGTCTTGGGATGGCACCGGGGAAGGCCAGCTTACTTTTTGCTGCTTCAAAATTGATACACCTTTGAAGTTCTGGATTATTTTATATATAGGTTCCTTTCCCAGGCTATTGCTGTTTAGCAAATATACGTGCCAAATGTACTTTAAAACTCCCGATTTGACAGATTTTTTTCAAAAAATTAAGCAAGGGAAACATTCATCCCGTATTTGTTGGGCAGACTCACTTACTCGCAATTCATTTACGTTACACTTCCTTCAAATTCACCATCTTCTGCTGGATGCTAAAGGTACTGCAAGGCATCCCACACTGTCAGCCGCTATCGGACTGCTATCGGATGCAGTTGTGCGCTCAGGCTGCAGCATTTTATCCAGAGAGCTATTAATCTCAGATCAGCACTAGAAACCGAGAAATCCTGTCAAACAAAGGTGCTCACCTTGCGTGAAACGCAAAAAAATTCATTTACTCAGAACAGCAATTAATATTCACTATTGTAGCAAGCGCCAGCAACGGATTCCCTTTTAGTTGTTGTGTTGCGTATGAGGGAACTGCTTCAGCAATACAACCTCAAAATTCTAACAGGGTAGGTTAAGAATGAACAAATGCAAACTGAAGAGTGTGGGAGAGAATAGCCATGTAGTCAAGCAGATCACCATGGTAACACTCCCTACCACAAATAAAGATGAGTTGATTTCTATCAGGACACCTATGGAAAACAGAGACCCAATTTGAAGACATTAACCTGGTGAGACAATTAGGACCAGGGAGACACAAAAGGTTAAGAAGAAGGACTACTCCATAACAAGAATTTGCACTGCAATAGGTCTCACATTTGCGGGAGTTTGAGATGTTGGCATTGTAAATGAGAATGCCTTTTATTTACGTGTTGGTTTTTAAAACATAAATGAAAGGAATTGATATTTACAATGCCAATAGCTTAAACTCTCGCAAATGCGAGACCTATTGCATTGCAAATGCTTGTTTAAAATAGAGATGTGCCCCTGATGTGCTCTTACACGGCCCAGAACGGCCTGGTGCAGTCCTGGGTTGAAACACTGCAGCAAGAGTTAGGTTTCCAGCATTAATGTGCCCCAGCCATGTCTACACCATGAATACCACCAGAAAATTGGTGTGCGCAACGTTTTAATGTCACCAAAGTCAATTACTGGGCCTCGGTACCGCAATGCCTTACTATGCGAGTACAGGCCGTGACTAATGTGATCCCGTAGGTGGAGGGGTGAAGATCCTACTAACAGGAATGCCCCAAAATGGTCTCCGGTCCACAAGTACTCCGGTGCAGTCCCCGGCAGGCCTGCTCTTCATTGTCACTACCCACACTTCCCGGTAAGCCCACCACCCGCCCGGTACTTGAAGACCCATGGGAACATGGGGGGCGAGGCAGACACTGGTGTGGGGCCCCTCAGTTCCTCGAGGCACTTGAGTCTTGACGCGGCTACACGGGGGGATCAGGAAGGCCCTCTCTCAGAGTCAGATGTAGCTCTTCTCCTTGATACAACGCCGACGTCCCACTGGGCGGTTCGTATGTCAGCGGGGGAGCGCCTGCGGCAGGGTCCTGGTTGCTGGGCGACGCCGGGCCTCCGCACGGCTTCCTCGCTGGAAGTGAAAGTCAGACTGTCGACTCAGGGCCAGCGGCTGTAATTTCGCAGGCGAGTTTAGAACTGCCCCACCCGCTCCAGCAGCAGTGATGGTGGTGTTGGGGGCAATTTCAGAGATACTCAGTCCGCCCCAGCAGTGGTGATTATGGGCATACAGCGCTCTTTCTCCACAGCGCTTCACAGCACAGTTAGGGTCCCGGGCAGCAGCGGTGATTTCTATCTCACAGCGCTTCTCCTCCACAGCGCTTCACATCGCGTTCAAGATTCCGGGGGACGGCTGTGATTTCTGAGATGATAACAATAGGGTTACACACCCAGCGCTGCAGAGGCAGTTTGTAGAGAAAATAAAGTGTGGTATTCTTTACGAATCCCCCACCAGGCAGGGGAACAGTCAGCAGCAGATTGTGGAGAAACTGTGGGGATGTTGCTTCAGTCTACCTGGTAGGGCAAGATCAGCAGGCAGCAGGGCAGCTTAGCAGGTTGGGGCAGCAGTTCCTGGGAGCAGTCAGCCTACCAGTCAGCCTCAGCAGTGTAGCAATCCTACTGGCACAGCAGTCTTCACTCCAGCAGAGATGCTTCCTGGTTCAGTAGTGGAACCAGGATGTGTGGCCAGGACCCTCCCTTTTATACCATGGGGCCCAGTCACTAGAAGGGGGTAGAAGCTTCTGGAAGGGTCTAGGGGTTTCTGGGGTGTTCCCTGCCTGCCCTGACCTGGCTGTCTACAGTGACAAAGGCAGTGTTGTTAGGTCTATTGTGGGGCAGCCGGACCCAGCCTATTCATGTGTAAAGGTGTGAATCACCACTCCCTCCTCACAGAGTCTGCAGTGCACAAACCAAGTACAGGCAGGAAAATGTCCACTTCCTAAAAGCGGGATTTCTAAAGTAGTAGTGCCCAAACCCCATATATCACTAGAAATGGTTTCCCACTACGATTCCAACTATACCAAACATGGCATACCTATTAGGTCCCAGACAGAGGTTATTCCATAGGGGGGTTCCCAATGTTAGTCTATGGAGTGGTAGGCCTCACTGCGGTAGCAGGGGCATGTGGCAGGTATGCCAGTGTCACCATGTTTTTAGGGGAGAGCACCTGCACCTTAGCACTGTTTAGCAGTGGTAAGGTGCCCAGAGTCCTAAGTCCAACAAAAATGTGAGATGCAGTGGGAGGCAAAAAGGGCACAAATGTAGGGGGAGACCACCCTAAGGCTGACAGGTCCAATAGCGCATATTACATACTGTTGTATAAAATACAAGAAAGACTCGCCAGTGTCTGTTCCAAATTTTGGGACATCTTTTACCCATCACAACATATACGAGACCTGATTGTACTTAAACACCCACCAACTTCCAAAGATACCAAGAGCAATGTAGTGATATCAATGCTCAGATGCTGGCTTCTTAAGAATGCCAATAACATCCGGATCCGGGTGTACAGTTCTCACTGTTTGCAAACCACCACAATGCAAGTAATCTTGTTAAAGTAATCAAGAAAAAGTGTGTGTAAGGTCAGAGAGTACCTCGCGTAAGCATCACCAAGGGAGCTGCTGGTTGGTACTCACCAGTTTGCTCCCGTTTTTCATCATTGGTGAATTGCATGACCGTGAAAAAAAAGAAAAAAGAGGAAAGTTGGTGTCTCGATGATGCTCAAGAAGTGAAGAAAGAGACAGAAATAATCTGTAAGAGAATGCACACTGTTGCTCCTTATTGTGTAGGCATCTTTTACCCATAACAGCATGTGAATTTGTGGAGGACCTATAGCTTCAAAAGATCTTCAAATGGATCGCCCCGAATCAAGAAAGGCCGTCACCCACACACTCATAACCAGCAGACTGTACTACGGAAACACCCTCTACGCCGGGATCAGCAAGTCTCTGCTCCCCAAGCTCCAGACCATACAGAACATTGCAGCCAGATTCGTTCTCGCCATCCTTCAACACAACACCTGCGGAACCTCCACTGGCTCCCCGTTGAGAAGAGAGTTACTTTGAAGATACTCATACACGCCTACAAATGCCTCCACAACACTGGACCAGAATACCTCAACGAAAGAATCTCCTTCCATCTACCCAAGAGAAACCTCTGATCCGCCGACCTCGCCTTCACCACCGTGCATCTGCTGAGCCAGAACAGGTGGAAGAGCCTTCTCCTACATCACGGCCAAGACCCGGAACGAGCTCCCGATCGACATCACATGTGCCTCCTCCCTGAACATCTTCAGGAAGACACTCAAGATCTGTCTCTTCGACTGAACGTAGTTGCACCCCCCCCCCCCCAGCGCCTTGAGATCCTCCCGAGTGAGTAGTGCGCTTACAATTCCCCTGATTGATTGATTGATTGATAGCTTGGTTGTCTTAGCTCCCATGAGCTCCGAGTGATCGATCCTTGTTGTGGGAGTATTTGGATGGGTCATTTCAGTCGTGGAGCTCCTTAAGCTCATTTGATTATTTGATTGAGTCTGTAGAATATCTGGAAGCTAGGAGATCAAACAACGATCTACTTAACAATGCCCCTTTTGTGCTTGAATTGCCGGTTATCACAATGCGTTGATCGGGCAGTGCGCCCAGCATGCTTCCAGCTCAAGGTCTTGTGCTTGTGGCTGTTAACTGTTTGCCTGCCCCTTGTGGGTTTATTGGGATGAGAGCCTGCTCTTCCTCCAACTTGTCCTCTTGCTCTTCATTCTGGGAGGCTTGGTGGTTCGTTCAGTTTGGTCTCGCTGTTGAGTTGAAGAGGGGTTACACTATCTCTTGGTCAATCAGATTTCTATTCTATCTCTTTCTCCTTTGTGTCCGTCTGAAATTGGCATTGTTTCTTAAGCTCCCTGCCTCGTATGGGCCAGACTGAGGGTCTGCTGTGTCTACCGTCGGCTCCAACTTTATATCATCCGGAGGTTGTGCTGGGGCTACCCTCTGTCTCTGTTTAAGTCCCCTGTGTTCTCTGAGATCACTGCTGACAGTTGTCCTGGATTTACGCACCCACTGGGGCCCATGTTGTTTGGCTGAAGGCTTATGTGATCCCTCTGGGTGGTTAAGTTGTGGTCTGTAGATTTCACCCCAGTTTGTTGGACTCCCTGTGCTGGTGGACTTTGCTTAAAGCCAGTTATGAAATCATTCAGCATTCTAGGAAGAGTTACCAGCTTGTCAATAGTGTTAATGTAGGGACAGTTTGTTTGGGTAAATGTGGTGTCAGTCTGGACCCATTTGATCAGGGAGTTTAGTTCCCCCAGGTAATTATCAATCCCTGCCACAAAGACAGCCAAGGTGTTGAGAAGTGAAAGCTGAATGTCCATCTTATTCGATTTGTACTGTAGTGTCTCCACAGATAAGTGTACTGTGTTCAGAAGGGATACCCATATGTTGTTTGGGCTTGGTTATTGATCTCTGTCTGCCTCTGATTTGCTGTTTTCCTGGCAGTGCTAAGGGCTCAGTTCCTGAGGAGTCTGAAGTGGTTGCTCAGAGTCCTGTGAGTAGGTTGCCAGTATTTCCTCCCATTCTGGGGTTTTTAAGTAAGAGAGTGCTTTGCATTCCTTTTCTTCTGCGTCTTCTGTGTCTTTGAAGTATCCTAGGGGTGAAGCCTCTGGGCAGCTAGATTGAGGTTAGGGTTTAGGGGTATACAGTTTGTTAGCTACTCTATTTGAGCCAGCTGGGCCCTCCTCAACTTTTGTCCAAATGAGTCCTTTTATTGCACTGCATGATTGCATTCTCAAAGTGTTCCCATTACCTTCTCCATGGCAATTTTGTGGGCAATCGGATTTGGGCATTTCCATCCTTGAGGGAGTCGTCAGTCCTGTCAGTCTCCAACTTTCCTCGTCACTGCTTTGTGTGATCTTGATGGAGGAGCTTAGCTGTTGGTCTGGGGAGCTTGACTTTGGTACGAGGGTCCCAGGCAGGGGGAGATGATCTGAAGCTGATTCAATGTAATTGAAGGCAACCATTGGAGGTGAAGGTAAAAGGGGAGTTTGCAGCCCTGTAAGCTTTTCATTGCACGAAAAGGGCACTGAGCCAGCATCCTTTAAAAAGTTACATTTGTATAGATTTTCAGCTGTTTCCTGCAAGCAGCCAATTTTTTGGAGGGGTCATGCACTTTCTTAGTGCCCCCAAATTTTGCATTGCCATTTCCTCTCGGCCCAAGAGATGTATTAGAGGATCTTCATCATGTCGTGGTTTGGTTCTTGGTTTTGATTCCATGCGCTTCATTGCCTGGGTGGGAGATCTGTTGTCTTTAACACTTTTCCTTCTTGTGGCGGCTGCGATGGCCTCTCCCCTGACGTTCCTGGACCTCATATGCGGACCTGGTGCCTAGACGATAGTTGAAAAGTGGCCCTAGCACCACATCTCACCTAACCATTGATCCGTCCTGCAATGTCAGAGAGGGGGGGCTCGAGCATGCCAGGTGCAGGCGAGGCTGGAAATGCTGCTGCTACTTCTCTGCAGCCACTAGCAGGCCTTTGTGTAGGGACCTGCTGAGTTTGGGCACCTGTTGGCTGTATCCCAGGGCACAGCACCGCCACATCCCCTAAGTGGTTCTGTAGACTTCCTTGTGTCAGCTTCAGTGCAGTAGCAATAGAAAATTGGGGGGCAAGAGCATGCTGGTGGTTTGTAGTTGCTTGTCTAGCCTGACCTGGTCTGCTACTTTCCGCTGTATTGCTATTATCAGACAGTCCTCCGCTGACCCCCAAGCCGTAAGTTGTCATTGAGGGGGAGGGGGATGATGAGAGGATGGTGCAGTTTCTGCCTGGCACAGGGGTTCCCAGCAGCAGCTGTCGCGTGGCACATTTTACTTCACAAGTTTCATGAGCATTTTATGTATTGCAGGTTTTAAAAGGTTTTGTGGCAGCTACCATGCAAGGTGTGCCTTGCTTGTGCGCACCTGACCGATCGGTCCACTTCTGCAAGCCGGGCTTGGTGTCCTCCGCTGCCTTTGTCTTTGCACCCCGCCTTTGGAGCCTGTAGAGCACCAACAAGAACACTGGGGGGGAGCAGCGAGGGCTATGACAGGCTTCCCTGCTATATGCTATATGTGGGTGGGTAGACTAGGTGGAACACAGCAAAGCGGGGCCCTTCCGTAAGCCCCTCCGGCCGCTCACCATCCCAATTCTCAGCAGGGCCGTGGCGGGACTGGCTGTGGCGGGCACTGGGCGTTTGCCTGGAGGGCTGCCAGGGTGGGGGCCGGATTTGGGCCCCAGGGGGGCCATTTTTGTTACCGGGGACTGGCAATATCACCCCCCTGTAATAAAATTGGCCAAAACCGGCACTAGCTAACAGCTCGGGCGCACCTCCCTCTCCCCCCTCCTGGGGCCCGGCTGATCCGTTTGCCAGGGCCGGTTTCTCTTCCCAGTCCTGCCCTGATTCTCAGGCTGCTAGTCGAAGCCTTCACGGTAGCCAGAGGCCTCACACCCACATCACGGCTCCGGACACACCTCTGGACGCCTCTGCCTGCAACTTGCTTACTAGAATCTCTGACCCAGACCAACAGGGCAGAGGGTGAGGGGTGATGAAAGTCTCACTGTTATGGCTGTAACAGCTGCAGCAGTAGCGGTAGGGCAGTAGCGGAGACTCGCATCTCAGATCAGCTCCGTCCTCACGTTCTGATGTCACCAATCTCCAATTCCCCAAGTTCGGGAGGAACCAGCCAGCATAGGGGCATATTAACAAGGAGCAGGGAAAATTAACGCTAAGGGCGCTTAGCGTTAACTTTTTAACGCCCGCTATCGCTGGATAATATCGCCTGGTTATCATGTTATTACCAACGGAAACCGCCTAGGCGATAAAAAATCCAGTGATAGCGGCATTTTGGGAGGTTATCACTGGTAATGCAGCGATAAAACTACAAGGATAGGGATATTCTTGTTGATAGCCCATGGTGGACTTAGCCATGTAATCCACCTCTCATTGGATTACATGGCTAAATCTGAAAATTAGCAGACATAAAAAAGCAGCGTTAACGGTGGTTAGCGCTGCTTTTTTTGTCTCTAACAGGGTTAGCGTGAAGCTTGATAATAGAAGAAAAGTCGCTTAGCAACATTTCTCCTATTATTTTGCTCTGGAACGCCCACTTTGCAAAGGGAAGCGAAGTGTTAGCACCCTGTTGTTGATAGGGCGATATTTTTATCTCCGCTTCTTTGGCTTTTAAAGCCAAAAAAGCGGAGATAAAGCCCTTGCCCCATAGTGAGGTGTGACGGGGAAAAGTCACTGATAGAGGGAGCAGTAATTTCAAAGTGGGCTTTGGGACTGCCACCTGGTTATGATTCAATGGTTTTCTTGCCTAAAGTCAGGTCCCTGCTTTTGAATCAAAGCCATTCCTTCCTAGTTTTATGCTTGTCCCATCCAATGGACTTTTTGGTATCACTATGTTCAAGTTGGAAAAGTTATATCCAATCTACTGCTGGAATCATGCATTATACTGTGGAAGGATATATTTTCTCTCCTTCTCTTTCATTCCTTATTCTTTCTGCCCCGCTTCACGCCCCACCCCTGCAGCCTTAATTCATAAATGTGTACCCCTTTCCTTTTGCCATTGTATCTGTGGGTTTCCACAGCATTCCAAGATGGTCACCTGCGCATGTGTCAGAACAGCAAGCATCTTGGAGTACGCTTTCTTTTTATTTAAGGACAAATATTCCAAGATGGCTGTCGTGTTTGTGCATGCATGGTCGCCATCTGGTATGTTTTTTCGTAAAGCTAAAGAAAAACCATTGCAAGATGTTCCCCATCTGTAAGCGCACCTGTGCACTCAAAGAGGGTATCTAGGAATGGCTTTTCGTAATCGTTAAGCAAAACTATTTCAAGATGTCTGCCTTTAAAAAAAAACTATTTGATTTGTCTATGTACTATTTATTTTACCATAAATTAATGGTATTTTCAGATTTAACATTTGCTCAGTATTATCCTAATTTAGGATTTTACCAGGCCGATTTTGAGGAGTGAAAAGTTGAAAGGGTTGAAAGATTTTTAGAGTGTAGATGTTGTTGTGGCCTGAAAAGACAGAGCTTTTCCCCTGGAAAAATGGTTCCTCAGCCCTACATGTTCGCCATAAAATTGTCTGAGTTGTTATTGGTATTTTATTTTAACTGTTTGTCGTCCGTCACGTGTAAAAAAGGTCTGTGCCGAAGTTTATAAGTGCATAACCATCAGTGATCAGTAGATGGCAATGTTGGATAGTGCATTTTCCGTTGTTTCCATTTTCAACTCTGTAAGTGTTAATTGAAGCAAATGTTGTTGGCTAAGTGTCTTATTATGTAATGTCATATTTGTATATGCACTTAATAATTACATGGACACATTGTACTTAAAACACTTTGGAAGTGACTGACACTGCAATAAAGCATAAATGGCATTGTTAAAAACCACTCAAAATACAAAAAGCAGATGTGAACGAATATCAGTGACATTGGTTCAGTGTTCTAGTGACTTTCTTTTCCCTTCTAATCGCGCAATAATGAAGACCTGGGGGCAGATTGATCAAGACTTTGCGACACATCAAAGTGACACAAATACATGCAAAGTGAAGCAATGGTTTGAAAGGATATTTATTTTCCAGTGCGAAATATTTTTATGCGCTGGTAAAGTACGATTTTCTCAATAAAAATAGGGGGATATTCTCAAGAACGTGCGATAATCATCACCAAAATCGGTTAATGCAATCTTTCATAACGCCGTCTATTGTGGGAAAATAACTCTGTGTCAACTTCGTTTTCTCAACACGGCGGTAACATGCGATAGTTTCCCGACAACGCGTCAATTGTCCACGATAAAAGTCCCTGGACAGCGGTAAAAATCTAAACCCCAACATGAAAAAACTTGTGATGCCTGCAAGTCCCACAAGTCAGGCAGCCAAAAACACTATAAAAGCGGCAACCAAAAACACAAACAAGACCCAAACAACTGCGAAGCATCATAGAGGTAGCTGGAGCAAGTACAGAGGACAACCAGAACCCCACAAGCCCCACGGAGGACCAGCCTGGGACCATCATTGGGGAGACGGTGGCAGGAGTTGGGGGACCGGACACTGCACAACATGACCTGAGCCAACAGCAACAGGGTGAGTAATGACCAGAGACTGGGGGGGGTGGGCACACATGCACAAGTAAGTATAGCACATCTGCGGACAAACCAAGCCCAGGAGTCACAACTCCGACCAAGAGCCCAATTTACGCAAGTCTGCAACATCTCAGCACTGTATAAACACAGAAGTGAAAGGCACACCGCCTGAAAGGGATAAGAGCCAGCGAAATCAGAGCCGAAGGGGCAACTCTCCCACAATGCAGCGCACACACATAAGATGCAGAGCACCCCAACATTAACAGCAATGTGGTACAAACTGCAACACTTTCACAACAGAACAGAGGACACAACTGCTGTCGCTTGTGTTTAGAAATTGGCCATTCACATTTGGCATAGCAGGAAACTGTGAGATGACAATTTACAAGTACAACGTCACATCCCTGATGGTGTAGAAATGCCAAGTGTCCCGCTTCAAATAGGCATCTCCTCGCAAACAGGCACAATGTACATTGTCATGCAGTCTGTTAGTAAACTTGTACAATGCGCGAACATACATGTGAACACAATGTCAATCTGCATTTTCCCTTCACATTGCAGAGGGAGAATCAACACCCCCTGCAGAGCAGACCCAACAACACAGCATTAATGATGAAGAGGACCTCCCTAACATCTACACTGACGCACTCCAACAGCTCAGGGACAGCTCCGGCACCCCACCTCCAGGAGCAGGGCACCCCAGCTGCATCCATGAGACCCCATCCCCTGCACAGACCACACAGCACAAAGCACCCACCACCAGGCTGTTTCCCAGGACCCCCACAAACAACACATGGCCTTCCAACGCCGTGTGTTACGGTGCCAGGAGCAGATTTCTGACCAGCTGCGGCTGGGGTTCGACATCATGCCAGCCAAACTAGATGCCATACGTGGGTATCTAAGTCTCATTAGGGACCACTCACAGTCCCTAACGGACACCCACTGTCTGCTCCTTGCTCTACAACAAGCCATGGTTGACATCGCTGGAGTCATGACTCTGAGCCAAGCACAACTGTCTAGTCAGAGTGGTCCCAGCGATGTCATCCATGAGTTGGGACACATAAGGAGAATGATGGAGAGCTTGGAGCGCATGCAGGCGGAAAGAATGTTTGCCACTGCTGCACACCAGCAAGATGTAGCTTTGATCTTCCATGCCCTGCAGATCCTCCTCATGGCATTGCCACCACAAGGCCTGGCGTGGATGGATGTTGGTGCTACTACTACATCTACTACTACTACAATAGGGGAGTGGTTCAATGTGGTCACTTCACAGGAGGATCTGTGCAATCTCCCAGGTCCAGCTGCCAGCATGTATGCCAAGTATCAAGGTATCCCATAAACGGGTATCATGGTGACACTCCTGGTCGTGGGCCAACAGGGGGCGCACACACATGTCAAAATCCAATTGAGCTACTGTCCTGTTGGATAGGAAGACATCCATGGACCACTCGAATATGCACGATCGACAATGAAAAACAGGCTGAATGCAGGTGACGTTCACAAGGCGGAAGCTTACCAATGGCAGTTCCCCCAGTAAATGCAGCATTTGTGCACGATACAGTTCCACGTGACAGGGGTTTTGCATGTGTGCGAGATGATCGACCATTGCGTTAGTGGCTCTTGTTGTAGCGGCACTATTCTGACCTGCGCCAGTTCTGTGGATGAAATGCCACATCTCGGATCAATGAGTTGTTTTAGTGTGCACCGGTTGTACGCCTGGAATGTTGTGGGAGTAAGTGTGAAGGCCATTCCATGCAAGATAACTTCGAGCAAGGACTCCTGTGTGTGGGGTGTGCATACGTTGGTCTCTCGTCAGGCTGTGCGTAGTGTGGGAGTCGGCATCAGCTGCTATAGTATCTGTCAGGGAGTGCCGGGCACATGCAATTTCGAGGTCGGATGTGCAGATGTGCTTCCGCCTGATATTTCAGACAAAGGAGCATTCACCCCTAAAGTAAGTTAGTCATCTGCTTGCATTCATGAAATGTAAAGTGGCTTGTTGGGGGTAGGGTGGGATGAGTGCGACTTTGGCATTCATTTTTTACATGTTTTGCATGTGGCATATGAGCAGCATCACTGTGTGTTACGTTGCCTCACAGTGCTCCTCCCTCCCCTCGAACCCCTTTACTTATGTGCGCTGCTCGATTGCATCACTTGCACTCCTACGGCACAGTATTGTCATGCCTGTCTGCGCATGTCCACAAGCCTGACAACGACACTATGATGTTGGCCGTTGAAGGTGGTGGGGCACGTGAGTGTAGGCCTATGGTAAGGATAGGGCGGACACAAATGTAGAGTACATGCCTGGCTGAACTGGCACTGCTAATGTGGCTAGGCATTTGGCTCATGCTGCGGCAATACAGATACACACAACACTTGGCATGTATGATCCTGGACCCCGAGCAGTGTTGCGCTCCTTCATTACTCCGTTCGTGCGAGCCCGCCCTCCGGTTGCATGCTACATTGCAACATTGTTGCTTACAGAGGGGGGGGCTTAGCTACATGTCCAAGCTCTTAGCCACTGCCTGAGGTGACATGGTTGCATCCGCTGTCCACAACACAATGTAATGTGGTAGGGCCCGGGGCCAACATGTATACATAATGACCACATGGACACACTTGGATAGATAGTGGAACTGGCTACGGGCACGTGCGCTCGGCCCCTTTTTATTACCAGGATCACATATCCAGTGACGCCTGTGCTGGATGGGTGTGGTGTGAGTGTGAGCCAGCCCTCAGGGAGTGGTTGGTGCTAGCAACAACTTGAACAGTGATCACTATTAAACTATGAAACAGAAAACACCAACATAACACAAACAACTGTTAAGCATCATGGAGGTAGCCGGAGCAAGTACAGAGGTCACCCAATATTCAATCAGAAGGGGCCATGACTTGTGGTGCACTGAGGTAGGGGCACCAGAGCGTGCTCATGTGAAGAAATTGCCAATGATTGTGTCCCTTCGGGATATTCCTGCTGGAGCTGCAGTGGGATGTGTTACAGCTGCCTCATCTTCATCATCATCGTCCCAGGTCTTCCACACTGCCTGAGGTGACATTTATTTATTTATTTATTCATGGTATTTATAGAGCGCAGCATTCATCCCAAGGGATATCAAGGCGCTATTGTTTTTGTACATTTGTACATTGTTGCATCTGCTGTCGACAGCACATAACTCAACCATAAAGGGTCCAAGAGTTGTGGTGCACAGAGTTAGTGGCACCCGTGGCGCTCAGCAGGTGTGCAGTCTGCGATGATGCGTCGTCCGTGAAGGTCAGGAATGGATTTGATGTGTGTGAGCCCTGCTGACCGCAGTATAGGCCAGAGGCAGAGAAAGCTGAGGCCCACAGCCACCTGGCGTTGACTTGTGGTGCACAGAGTCAGTGGCATCTGAAGCACTCAGGGGGTGCGCAGCCAGCGATGATGCGTCATCGGGGCGGGCCACACTTCGAGCAATGTCTTTTATCTACTGAATTCTGCCTCAATAAGGCCACATGGTGTTGACTTGCGGTGCACAGAGTTAGTGGCACCTGAAGCGCTCAGGGGTGCGCAGCCAGCGATGATGCATAATGCGGGCAGGCCACACTGAGAGCAATGTCTTTTGCCTACTGAATTATGCCTCAATAAGGCCATGTGGCGTTGACTTGTGGTGCACAGAGTTAGTGGAACCTTTGACACTCAGGGGGTGCGCAGCCTGAGATGTTGCGTGGTCCGGGCAGGCCGCACTGGTAGCAATGTCTGTTGCCTACTGGACTGCGTCATCTGCAATCGTGACTCGATCTGAATTGTGAGCTCTGTTGACTGCAGTGTAGGTCAAAGGCAGTAGTCAGCACAGACATAGCTCCACAGTGCTGTGCCGCTGGGTTCGCTGGGGGCCTGTGTCGCGGATGCCAGCGATCAGCTGAGGAGGCCGGCAGTCACGGCCGCGGCCTCGTGGCAGGGTGAGGGGCAACGCCCTGGCAGATGCGTTCACCATCCCGGAAGTGAACCACGCCCAGAGGCCCGGCCTATTTATTCACACTCCTACGCAGGACTGGCGTATGCAGGACCAGCCCACTCCGCTTACGCTTACAGAGGGGGACGACACAGCTACATGACTGAGGTCTTCCCCACTGACTGAGGTAACATGGTTGCGTCCACTGTCCACAACACTACAACCACCAGCAGTATATGTCCCCATGGACAGGTCTGTGCTCTGCATACTGAGGTCTGTCCAGCAATTCACCACCACACTTGGCATTGTGTGCATTCTTATTCATGGGTGACTTGCCTTTTTCACACATACTTAGTTCCCACCTCTCCCCACATTCTGCTATTGTGTGGCTGAGGGGCCATGCCGTTTTCAGAATGTCTGCTGTCCTGTTCTGCACTGCCTCATTGGTAGTTGGGTGGGGGGGATCAGGGGGTGGCATGGGGGTGATGGCAGTGGTGTTGTGGCCCTCTTGGTTTGCTGAGCTGCATGATCAGTAGCTCCATTACATGTGTTGGTCTTCAGATGTGGCTCTGGACTGTGCTCCCTTTCATACTGCAGGTAGTCGTCCTGCTTAACACCAGTAAAAGGCAGGTGTTAAATCCCTTCTGCTAATGTGCCTTATCACCTGTTTTTGGATCGCATCACAGATCTGGCTGGTCGTTGAGAATATCGCGAAGTGGTGTTTTCGTGTGTTTTTGCACGGGAACGCCTACTCTGCATATCATTAGCGTTAGTTGTCGCTCTCATCCGTGGCAATGTTTTTTTGCGGAAGCTATCGCTGGAAAACTGGCGATATCGGCAGTTTGCACCAGCTTGAGAATGGGGCGATAAATCTATTGCCACCTTTTGCGGCGCAAAAGTGCCGATAACTCGGCGATAAGTCCTTGAGAATATGCCACTATGTGCATTCCACGTCTGCGCATTTTGCATCAAGGTGGTGTTGCATGGATGGTTCATGGGTGTTCCATCTCAAGCACCCTTGTGTTTTTTTATGCAAAACCCTGTCTACTAAATTCAGCCTCTGCCCGTGCAGGTAAGAGCAGTGGGGCGCTGGGGCCGGGTGTGGGGGGATTACGACAGACGACGACGAGGGAAAATTCATTATTTATTTAATTTTCACTCGTGATCGTCTGTCGAATCCTTCCCAACCCAGACCCACCGCCCCTCGGCTCTTACATACATTTATTTCCCCAAACATGATACATGATGCAGCACATATCTGATGCATGAACGGTTTTAACAATTATTTAAGCATTGCATTTTATACTGAAAGGAAATACTTTAAGTACAAAATCTATGCTAGACATCATGCAGACACCTCTGCTCCATTCTGCAAAGGAGTGTGTGTTGATGCTGGGCAGCCTGTTTGTGCACAAGTGCAGGGAAAGAGAGAAGCAGCAGGCCATATTTAGTAAATATGGCTCTGCGCTGTTCTCTCCTTCTTGAGATACACAGCAACTTTGGTTGCTGCACTGTACTATATTTTAGTAAATCTACCCATAGATTTTAAAAACAAAGACAGAAACTTCTAAATTGTACTAAACAATAAGGTGAAATGCAACCTCTATGTCTTTTTAATAGTTAAGAATGTCAGTCACACGATCTGGGTTTTCCTTCAAGACCTGATTTTCCCATATTCTTGTGGATGAAAATAATCTGGGGTCTGTTGTACAAACTTATTTCTAGTCACAAACAATGGTATTTACAAAATAGGTGCATTTGTCACTGCAAAATAGTTGTTCACTTTGTACTAATTCAATTTCAAATGTCTGTACATGTTTACCAACTCCTAAAATGGAATTGTGAATTGATGCAGGTTCAAAAATTGGAAGGGGAGTGTTACAGTGTAAATATGTATGCAATTAATCGATGTTTTGTGACAGCAAATAGTAGGATGCCATTCTCAAAGCAGAAGAGGTCCTTGTGGGACGCGCTTCCCTTTTGTAAATTAAAAAATATGTATGTTCGAAGCCTGTTCTTAGAGGCTGCCGATGCTAGAAAATCTGCACGGGGCTCCCGCAGCGCGAGACTCCGTTCTCACCAGCTTCACAGGAGAGCAAGGGGGACTGTCGGACCACAGCTCCCAGCCTGGTTCGCGGCTCCTCACGCCACCTATGCTGCACCAGGAGGCGCTAAAGAATCTGCCAGGGGCGGGCCCGTCTGCACCCGTCAGAGCCAGGAAGGGGCTGGGCTGGGGTACCCCTCTAACCCCTGCACCTTGTGGATTCTTCCCTCAAGGTATTGTTCTGTGGAGTTCCATATAGCACTGTTGGTAAAAGAAAATGGGTAAGAGAAAGCAAACAATGCCTATGACAAGTGGAGGGGTTTCTGTAGTGACTCGATACGATTTTGGCCAGCGTGGCAAATGTCTTGTCAAACGAAATCGCCCTGACCGAGAGGAGACTTTCATAGGAGATAACCAACCTTCCACACAGCTCATTACCCCCTTGGTGGCACCTTGTCAACAGATGCACAAAGTGAGATGGCACCACATTGCTATCCACCACTGATCTATCAGAGGGAGCGAAGGGCAATCAAGTGGAAGGTACTTTTATGTTGGGACCCCCAGTCAAAAAGAAAAGAGGAGGAGGGGGAAACATGAACCAGACTCAAAGCTGCTGCTAAAATGGAAGATAGGTTAAAGACACATTTAGCTCCTATTAACTCATGGCTGGAAAAGGTGGAAGCCTTGATTTGTCAGTCTAATGAGCTTTACGCCCACCACTCAGCCAGTAGCCAGGTTATAGAGCTCTCAAGGATGAAGGAGGCATCAGGGCATATACAGCAGCGTAGACCTGTACCTGTAGTTCCCTCAACTAGCAATGGTCTGCAGACCAGCAGTGGTCAGCATTTAGAACACAGGGGCAGTTTGCAGTTAGAACCAGGGCATTAAAAACAACCACTGAGGAAAATGAGCCTTAGAGGGAGCCAGAGACCTTCCCAAAAAAACAAGGAGGTGGGGAGTGGTATGGCTGTAGCTCGCAAAGCCCGTTATCTGTTGATCAAATTGACCCCCGGGCCAATCAGAGGCCTGATTTACACGGCTCAAACTCCTCCAATCTCCCTTCAGAAATGGAAGAAAGAACTGATATTTTAAACCCACCCCCTGAGTCAGTACCTTTTTTTTTAACAACAAATTGTATTGAGTTTTCAGCGTACCAGATGGGCAAAGCACAACAAGAAATATACAGAGGAAGTAAATCAAATAATATCTCTGGACACCTTATACAAATCCTAAATAGCCTGCGGAACATCAAACCAGGGAAACATGAAACCCCCCACCCCCTAAAGCGCACCATACATACTGAAGAAACATTACAAGTAAATGCCTACGAAGTTCCCAGCCACGTTTCATAAGCAACAAGACACTAAACAGGTAAGTTGTTCACCACTAATTGTTCAATGAGTTCATGAGCATCAGAATGCGACACGGGGGGAAATTTGATGCCTCTATAGGTGGGCCACCGGGACCAGATCTTCCCGTGCTTCTGCGGGCATACCCTCGCCTGAAACACTACGACCTCTGCCTACATGCATCAATCCAGAGCCTTTTTTCCAGGTGGTGACACTGGGTGGGGACGAGTCCTTCCATTGTTGTGCTATGTCACGCTTGGCTAAGGTGAGGCCCAAAAATAAAAGGTGTCTCTTGTAGTGATTCCCCCCAATGTCCTCTGTGCTGTGTAAAAGTGCCAGTCTGGGGTCTGCGACTTATTGAGATCAAAATCCAATTGTAGCCTCTGAAAGGATTTAAGAGTGGGCCCTTGTGTAACTTCTCTGAGCGTGGAGATGCCAATGAATCCCTCAAGCGTCAAAACCGGCCGCAAGTGGGCACCCTGCCGGAGAGGAGTGGTGCCCGTCAGACTGTCCCACCAACCCGTGGACTGAACCACCTGCCTACATGTCACGATGACAATTTGACAAGTCAGAGGGAGCGCATCTAGTGATGCACTGCTATATAGAAGATTCAGCAAAGGGGTGCCCGCCATGGCGATCCGCTCCACGGCATAAGCCGGATCCATCTGGGATCCATTCCACCATTCGTTGATCACCAAGAGATGCGAGGCGGAGTAGTACACCCGAACATCCGCAGCAGCGATACCCCCACAGTACATGGGTTGCGTACACGTCTAGAGCGCCACACGAATCGCGTCCCCCTGCCAGAGGAATCTATTAAAAAATGCGTTGACCTGGGTAAACCACGGCAGGGGGATAGGGTTTGGGTAATTCTGTTATAGAGTAAGTGCGGTAAGGACACCATTTTAAAAATTGCAGACCTACTGTTAGACCTCGGGGTCTCTAGTTGGCTGAGGTAGGTACCTTAGTCCAAATAGGGACCCTTGCTTCTAAGTCAGGGAAAGGAAGGACCACTTCTCAGATAGCCCCTGCCCACCCCCTTGGTAGCTTGGCATGAGCAGCCAGGTTTATCTCCAAGGCAAATGTGTAAAGTATTTGCATCCACGCTCACACAGTGATAACACCACAAATGGACACCACACGAGGTTTATACAAAAAAAACAATTATATGTTTATATAAGAAAAAGATATGATGAGACCACACAATATAAATCCACCATATGCGTATTTGTAATATTTCACCTGGCTGGTTATTAGGCCAACAAACACTAGTAGGTTCTTGCAGTATTAATGAGCCATTTGTGATGATCTAATGCAGTCCTAATGCAATGCTCTGCAGTTAGTAATGCAAGAATCAGGCAATTCATAATGCAATAATCAGGTAGTCCATAATGCAAAAATAATGCAATTCGTAATGCAAGAATCAGGCAGTTCATAATGCAAAAAAAATGCACTTCGTAATGCAACAATCAGGCAGTTTGTAATGCAAAAATAATGCACTTCGTAATGCAGCAATCAGGCAGTTTGTTATGCAAAAATAATGCACTTCGTAAGGCAACAATCAGGCAGTTCATTATTCAAAAATAATGCACTTCGTAATGCAACAATCATGCAGTTGATAATGCTAAAATAATGCACTTCGGCACCGATCGCGGTTCTCTGGTCGATCTCTATGCCACTCTTACTGACTCGCTGTCAGCTACTGCCAAAACATGCCCCAACACTGTTATGATGGGAAACAAGGTGCAGTTCCAAACTCCGGCCCAGTACTGCCACTCCTCGGCACCTACGGACCGCGATACTGACTTGAGCGGAGGCTCGCGCTGCAAAGATGGGAAAGGCTGAGAGCGTTTCTCTCATAGCCCGCAGCCGCCCCAGGCAGCAACACACGCACGTTCGCTGAGGGTTACCTGGGGGGTGTACTCACTCTCCTGTCCTCTCTTCGCTCGAGGTCTCTCCTTGGCAAAGGCAGGCTCGGGCCGGCGGCGGTGACTTCTCACAGCTCCTCTGGAGATGCCAGTCCGGGCCGATGGCAATGACAATCACAGCACTTCTGGTTACGCTGCCGATTGAAGCAGAGAACACGACTGCTCCGGGACACACAGTCACAGGCCAATCCTCACGAAGGTCACAGGCTGCAAAAGGGCACACGCACACAGCATCACTGAGACTCACTTGAGCTCCGGGTGTACGCGATCACAGGGTGTAGGAGAGTAGGATCTGCACTTATGTTGCCCTCTCTTTTTTTTCTGATGTTAACACTGGTTTCTGGCTATAGTCTTGCTGGGTCCCTGCTAATCAGGGCCCCAGTCTCTCTGTTCTCTCTAAACAACTTGGAGTGCATATTAGATGCACTAGTGATTGGATACTGTGGTACCTTATGAGCCCCTAGTATATGGTACCTTAGGTACCAAGGGCATAGGTACTTCACAGGCCTACCAGGGGCTGAAGCATGTATTATGCCACCCCTGGGAAGCAGACTAAATCTGACACCACAGGCCTGCTACTGCAGCCTGGGTGAGGTAGTGTTAGCACTCCTCACTGAGGTATACGTTCCCTATATCTCACCATACACACACATATAAACCTATCAGTCACCCCTAAGGCAGGCCCTATCAATCCTGAGGGCAGGGTGCTTGGTTTACAATGTGAGGGGGTGCCTCTGCATGAGCAGGGCCTCTCTGCAGCTGGCAGAGTCTATTCTCTGTGGCTGTTTGTGGATGCAGTTAAACCATATACTCTTAAGTGCATTATAACCTAACGGTAAATGCTAACTTTGGAATGACTGCATCAAAACATGTCGTGTTTGGTGTCAAACAACTTGGAATCATACCCCCACACCAGTAACTGGTGTGGGAGTATGATCCCACCCTTCTAGAGGGGACGACATGTGCCCACTGTGGAAACACTGTAGAAATCTGAAAGAGCCCTGGCATCACAAAATGGGTGCCACCAGCACCGACACTGGGCAGACCTCCTGCTGCTGACTGAAACTCACAGTGGAGGAGGCCCAACAATAGGCATCCTGTCACAGAGAGGTGTAACCACCTGCCAGACAGGATTTAGTGTATTGGGGCTGGGGCTGGGATAGATCCTGCAATGAGTATCAGAACTCTTGCGCATTTGAGGTGAGTAGAAGTGGGTCACAAGCCTCTCAAAGGTCTTGTCCTGCCCCAAAGTCCTGCTAAAAAGGTACATCATGAGCCAACCCCAGTAGGAAGGCTCTGAAGCGCTGGTACCACCAGCTCACGGGCTGACCCAGGCTCAGCAACCTTAGGCTCACTATACAGGAGACTATTCTCCCAGATCCAATGTGATCCAGACTGATCACCAGCTGCCTGATTTGCTGCCTGTTTCCACAAACCTACAAGAGAAGGGCACTTTTTCTGCTCCTCACAGAATTCCTCCCTGGAGGGTCCTCCCTCCTGGTGCCATTCAGTCAGCTCAGGTAGGTCCCCCAGTTCAGCGACTTGCTCCCCAGTTGGCTCCAGGGCATCCCCCTCAAGGTTTGCCTCCTACTGGGCCATGGGAACTTTGGTGGCCGGTTTTCTGCACCCCCTGCATCTTCTCTTTAAGACAGGCACCTGGGCCACTGTTTCAGGCTTCAGGCCCTCTTGAACCCCTTTACTGGCTGCCATAGATCGAGTGGTCACACAAGCCCACTCAGGCAGACCCAACATCTCCAAATGCGCCTGGCGCTCCACCTCCTTCTAGGGGGAACTCTCCAGGTCATTCCCCAGCAGACAGTCTACAGGCATGGACAGACTTACAGTGAACTTCAAGGAACCTGAGACCCCCCCTCACTCAAAGGGAACTGGCGGCACCTTGCAGAGGTGCACGGAGTTGTCTGCTGCAACGACAGGGTGAAGTACATTGGGAATTACCTGCTCCTCAGACACCCACTGACACCTGACAGATGTCAAACTGGCCCCTGTGTCTCTCAGAGCCTCCACCCTCTTTCCATTGATGGTCACCCACTGTTTGTACTTTTTAGTATTCTCAGGCAGAGGGGCATCCTGGACCATCTCTCGATCTCCTAATGAGACCAGGGTCATATCTGCTTGCTCCTCCCCCTACCAATGACTCAATTCCTCCCCCAACGCTACAATCACTAAACTCAGTGTTAGAGCACCAGTTGGTGCAGGTGGTTTCTTGGGGCATTTAAGGGCAATGTGACCCACTTCTTTACAGAAATAACAAGTAGGAGGACCTCTGTTGTCCCGCTTGCCCTTATGGGGCCAGGACCTCTTAGCCGTGGGAGACTGGGACCCCTTTACCTGGGAACTACTTTGGGGCCCTTTAGAGAACTCCTTGTGGTTACCCTTGTCCTCCCCCACCTTCTGCTGGGGACCCTGGACACCTTTGATAGTGGAACCTCCAATCCCCTTGTGGACCCTGGTGCTAGTCCAGCGGTCCGCCTCCTCAGCAAGCTTACCGGGATTAGTCAGCCTACTGTATAAAAGATGCTGGAGCAGCTCTGGAACACACAGACTACTCAAGTGCTTCCAACTAATTAAATTGCATAAGCCCTTCAAATCAGTTACCTTGCTGCCCATCATCCAACCATCCAGCACACGTGTGTGCGCATTCACACACTCAACCCAAGTACTGGATTACTGTTTCTTGAAGTTCCTGAATTTCTGCCGGTGCTGTTCAGGAGTGAGCCGATACATGAGGCATAAAGCCTCCTTTATGTTGGACAGGTCAGGGTTCCCGCCCTCTCTAAAGGTGGTAAAACATCCCTCCCTGAAGCCTAAAAGTGTTTCCATAGGCCCGCCCCCCAATGCTTCTCAGGCACCTCATTCATCCTAAGTGCGATCTCATATGCTGTGAACCACGCATAAATATCATCACCCCTCTGGTAATCTCGCACTAAATCTTTGGGAATGTACACTTTACTCGCTCGCACTGGTTGTGTGTTGCCATTATTCGAACTGGACTCCGCCTGCTTAGCCTTAATGTCCGATTCCCTCATGCTTAACTCATGAGCTAAGAGAATCTTCTTCTCTTCCAAGGCGAGAGTGTTCCTGCTCTTCTCTGCTCGCTTTTCACTTTCAATGAGCAGCTTCTTCTCCTCTGCTTGAGCCTTAAGTTTTAAAACCTCCAACTCATGCTCTCTGACCCTTTGCTTTTCCTCCAGCTCCTCTGGGGGAAAACTCCTCCCTGAATGGTTACTACCAGCCCCTGAGACTGGTCCTTCCACTGGCAAATCCTGTGGATCAAATCCGTTCCCTGGGTCATCCTCATCCACCTCAACATCACCTGTCTCATTAGCCCCTTTGGCTTCCCACCAGGCCCTCAAGGCCATTTACAGCTCCTCCTTCTTGGTGCTACTTTTCATGGGACATCCCAAAGTTCTGCAGAATTGCCTCAATTAATCAACATTGTAGGTAAGCAATGCCCCAATGTCGAACTCCAATTCTGCAACCTCACTGGCTACTTGACTCCTCTGAGACATGATGTGTGGTTTAAAGGACGCTCAAAAATAGAACCAAAAAAATCAATAAAACGATATGCGGTTGCGTTGTGGTCTGCGCTATACTAGTGATGTACACCAATCACTGTGAGTGAATTTGCAAATGCACGTTCAAATCCCACGGCTGCCACCAATGTCTAGTCGGCTGAGGTAGGTACCTTAGTCTAAATAGGGACCATTGCTTCTAAGTCAGGGAAATGAAGGACACCTTCTCAGATAGCCCCTGCTCACCCCCTCGGTAGCTTGGCACGAGCAGCTGGG
Organism: Triturus cristatus; assembly: GCF_964204655.1. Classification (NCBI taxonomy): domain Eukaryota; kingdom Metazoa; phylum Chordata; class Amphibia; order Caudata; family Salamandridae; genus Triturus; species Triturus cristatus. The sequence goes on along the minus strand of NC_140593.1, from coordinate 199,305,470 downwards.
CTTATCTCCAAGGCAAATGTGTAAAGTATTTTCATCCACACTCACAGTAACACAGTGATAACACCACACAAGTTTTATAAAAAATAAAAAATTATATGTTTGTATAAAAAAAAGATATGATGAGACCACACAATAAAAATCCAACATATTCGTATGTGTAATATTTCACTTGGCCGGTTATTTGGCCAACAAACACTTGTAGGTTCTTGCAGTATTAATGAGCCAATTGCGATGATCTAATGCAGTCCTAATTTAATGCTATGCAGTTCGTAATGCATTAATAATGCACATCATAATGCAACAATCAGGCAGTTCGTAATGCAAAAATAATGCACTTCGTAATGCAACAATCAGGCAGTTTGTTATGCAAAAATAATGCACTTCGTAATGCAACAATCAGGCAGTTCGTAATGCAAAAATAATGCACTTTGGCACTGATCGCGGTGCTCTGGTCTGTCCCTATGCCACTCTTACTGACTCGTGGTCAGCTACTGCCGAAAAATGCCCCCAACACTGTTATGATGGAAAACAAGTTGCATTACCACACTCCGGCCCAGTACTGCCACTCCTCGGCACGTATGGGCCACAATACGGACTTGAGCAGAGGCTCGTGCTGCAAAGATGGGAAAGGCCAAGAGCGTTTCTCCTCTAGCCCGCACCCCGCCCCAGGCGGCGACACACGCACGCTGGCTGAGCGTTACCTGGGGGTTGCGATCTCACTCTCCTCTCCTCTCTTCGCTCAAGGTCTCTCCTTGGCAAAGGCAGTCTTGGGCTGGTGGCGGTGACTTCTCACAGCTTCTTTGGAGATGCCGGTCAGGACCGATGTCAATGACAATTGCAGCACTTCTGATCACGCTGCCGATCAAAGCAGAGAACACGACTGCTCTGGGACACACAGTCACGGGGCAATCCTCACGAAGGTCTCAGGCTGCAACAGGGCACACACACACACATCGTCGCTGAGACTCACTTGAGCTCCAGGTGTACACGATCACAGGGCAATCCTCACAGAGGTCTCAGGCTGCACAAAGCACATGCACACAGTGTTGCTGAGACTCACTTGGACTCCAGGTGCACACGATCACAGGGCAATCCTTACGAAGGTCTCAGGCTGCACAAAGCTCACGCACCCAGCGTCGCTGAGACTCACTTGGCTGCACGAAGCACACGCACACAGTGTCGCTGAGACCCACTTGGAAACTTTTATGTTCCTGAGTTTCCACAACAGGGAGCCAGCTCTCCTCGGGCCCTTGGACACACGCTACTTCGGGACACAGCACATAGCAAAGTCCTTTCAAGCAGGGGGACACAGCACACAGCAAAGTCCCTTAGCCTCTCCTTGGTTAAATCAGCAAACTGTAGGCCAGCCCCAGAACACACAGCAAGGGTCAGTCCTTCTCTTCAGTCTCTTCAGCTTTTCTTCCTTGGCAGAAGTTCCTCTTGACCGTGAAGTAGTTTCAATCCTTTTCAGTTTTGATCAGTCTACTGTCCAGGGGTTTCACTCTCATAGTTATACCCCTCAATGTCTTCGAAGTCTTTGTGTTCAGGGGCACTGACCTCTGTCCAAACCAGTTCTGGGTGTCTCCCTGGCAGTGACACCTTCTTCCTTTGATAGTGGGGGTCTGGGTCCTCAATCACTCAGCAGGAGATGGAGCCATGGTTTTCATTACAGCAGCCCAGGCCTCTTCACCTCCAGGGGCTACTCCTACCCCCTACATTCCAGATGCAGGTCAGCCTGTGGCTCTCACCTACTCCTCCCCTGGTTCAAGACATTCCCCAGATCCTATCACTTTCAAATCCAGACAGTCAATCCCCAGCCAGGCAGAGACACACAGAATTGTAGAACAAAAAACAGTAACTTTTAAAAGCGTGGTTTCTAAACACACAATTCAAAAACCACCTTCACAAAAAGATGTGTTATTAAATTGTGAGTTCAGGCACACTAAACTTCACTTCTCCATCCTAAGCCTATGTGAAGATAGGCTGGAAACATATTACACAGCCTCCCCCATTCTGTCCTATGGGCAAGATGGCCTTGTAACAGTGAAAAACAAAATGGGGAGTATTTCACTGTCAGGACATGGTACACCCTTTAGTACATGTCCTAAGTTTCACATACACTGCACCCAGCCCATGAGGGTACCTTGAGCCCACCATAGGGGTGCCTGATGTGCATAAAAAGGTACGGTAAGGCCTGTCAAGTGGGTGCACTTCTCAGGACAACATGGAAGTTAGCAAACTGCGCACAGGCACTGCAGTGGCAGGCCTGAGTTATCACTTTAGGGCTACTTGTGTGGGTGGCACAATTAGTGTTGCAGGCCCACTAGTAGCATTTGCATTACCAGCCCTGGCACACAAAGTGCACTTTACTAGGGACTTTACTAGTAAGGCAAACATACCAATTATGGACAACCAATTACCATAACACTTTATACAGGGAGCACTTGCACTTTGACACTGATCAGCAGTGAAAAAGTGCCCAAAGCATCTAAGCCAGTAAAACGAAATTCATCACAGCATCAAAAATAGGCAGAGGCAAAAAGTCAGGGGTGATCACGCCAAGAAATGCCAGGTCTAACACCTACAGTATAATGATAGGGGTAGTTGGGACCAAATCGTCTTCTCGTTGCGAACAGCAGGCAGCAGCAGAGCAATATTGTTAGTCCAGGCGATGGTGGGACATCGTGAAATATAGACCCCGAGGTATTTAAAGCCTGTTGCTGCGATGATTAACTCCGAAGCCCAGGACTGGCTCCTCTGTTACCCATGAATAGGGAAAAGCGTAGATTTGGATGGGTTCGCAAAGAGACCAGATGTATCGCCAAATATGTGGAGGATTTGGAGGACATTTGGTCCCGAGTACCACAGGTCTGACAGGAATAACAGAGTGTCATTCGCGTACAGCGCAATTCTGTCGGAGTGCTCCTGTGACCAGTCCAGTCCTTTAATTACGGGGTCTTGACGCACCCACGCAGCTAGGGGCTCTATCGCCAGGGTGAAAAGGAGCGGAGACAGGGGGCATCCATGATGCGTACCCCTGCGGATGGGGAAGGGGGCAGAGCAACAACCGGCCACACACACCAAAGCGGTAAGGTCTGTATACAGCAGCTTTGCGTACGCAATGAACCGTGTGCTGAGATTGACAGCTTCAAGGAGCTTGAAAAGGTAGGTCCAACTCAGCTAATCGAATGCCTTGTCGATGTCAGCTGACAAAACTGCCGCGGGACGACCTAATCTAGTGGCTTCCCCAATGGCGTTGTGGGCTCGCCTGATATTATGTCTAGTGGAGCGTTGTGGCATAAAGCCCGCCTGGTCCGGGTGAACAAAATCTGGTGCGAAGGCGGTCGGCCAAAACTTTCTCCAGGAGCTTGGGTTCGAAATTCAACAATGAGATGGGGCGATAGGAGCCCGGGTCTTCCGGAAGGCGACCAGGTTTAAGGAAGATGACAATTTCAGTATGTCGCCAGTCGGGTGGCAAGATACGCTGTTCCAGGGCTTCATACAGTGCCTCAAGTAAATGAGGACCCAAGGTTGCTATATGTCGGTGCAGAAAGTCGCTGGGAAACCCATTTGGGCCCGGAGCCCGGCCTGGGTGGATATTAGCCAACGCCGCCTGTAAGTCGTCTCTTCGTGATTGAGGCATCCAGTAAATCACGCATTTCATCAGACAGCCGGCGGGTGGATATCGGAAAGAAATTCATCTATAAGGGGCGCAGCAATTACCTCACTCTCCTCGTACAGAGTGGAGTAAAAGGAAGCAAAGACTTGAACCACGGCCTCAGGAGAGGACCAAGCGGCACCGTCCGGGCCCTTCGGGAGGGGAACTGGGGCTGACTGAATCTGGCACAACCTGTGAAGCATTTGACTGAACTTGTCGCCCCATTGATAAATCCTGTGCTGAGTCGCCAGCCACGCCTCTTTAGCATTGTCCATATGGAGCTGGTGGAGCTGCTGTTGGAAATGCAGGAGATTCTGGCGAGAGCTAGGGTCAGATCCCTCCACCATTTGGGACTGCAGTTGGCCCTGACGGTCCACCAGCTCTCTCACCTGTGCCAAGCGCTTCCGCTTCTCCTCCGTGCAGAAACTGATGTCTGCCCCCCTAATCGTTAGCTTAAGAGCCTCCTAAATGGTGATATGTGACAGTGAAGTGCCCACGTTAAAACTAAGATAGTCTGCAATAGCTAAATGGAAAGTCTCCTGATAGTTGGCATCCCGGAGGAGCCATAGGGACATGCGCCACCTATACAGCGTACGGTGGATCCGCAGGCGCTGCTTGAGTTGGACAGGTGAATGGTCAGAGAGGCCTCTCGGCAAAATGGATTTGTGCGTCACTCTATATATATAACTGTGTGGGATGAAGATATAGTCAAGACGTGAAAGCGTATGGTGGACAGCCGATGCGTATGAGAATCCCGAATCGGCGGGATGAAACACGCGCCAAGAGTCAGACCAACCCAGTGTATGTGCGAGTATATTTAATTTGGAAACGGGAGGGGATCTGTCGAGCGGCGTCGCCCGCCATCGGTCATGTGGAGTCATGGTGTTGTTCCAGTCGCCACCCAATATCATCAAGCAACTACGAAGATCCCCCCACAGCTGTGTAATTTTGTCTATGAACGTTTTACCCAGCGGGTGAGGGGCATAAATACTCCCAAAGGTCATCTGTTCGCCAGCCACTGTACCTGAGACCACAATGAAGCGCCCACCGGGTCCAGCCAGTGTTGTGTAACGTGGATAGGCACGTGGCGGTGGATAAGAACAGCCGTGTCCAGTGCACCCCTTGTGAAGCCAGAGTGATAAACGGTGGTGAACCCAAACCTGGTAAGGCAAGGAGCTTTGTTGCCTAAAAGATGAGTCTCCTGCAATAGTAGGATGTCGGGTGAATACCGCTCTGAATCAGTACCTTTAGTGGCCATTTTGTTGGGTGTTCCACTAGTCAAGTGGGCACCAAGGAGACAACGGTAGATCTGGAACATAAGGTGACCGACTGGCTGGATAGATCTTTGATAAATGGACGTCAACTAGCTCCCCATGTCATCATGGCTAAAAGAGTGGGGTGGGTGGGGAGTGCCACAAACAAAAGATAGGTGGGGTGATTGTATTGTGGTTAATTTAACACACCCATTGCACACAATGTCCATGATTTACAGTCAGCTTAGACAAGAATCAAACAAAGGAATTCAGGTCATCACACTTCAATTTTTCTACCCTGAAGGGGCCCAACACCAAGGAATCCAGAGCAATAATTTAAGTCTTTTTGTCAGGAAAAGATGTTACAATGCACAAAAGTGTGTCCAAATATGAGCATGACCATTTCTCTTGCAAATAGATTTGCCCCATTCAGGGACCGAGATAGTATTGATTGACTAGTAGCTTCAAGTGAGGTTAAGGTTACAACAGGGTGCCCTCTGTCACCTAGCAAGGTGAATGATATTCGTCCACATTCTGTTCCTTCCCAGACAGGTCCTTCTATCTGTAAATTTATGACCTGGAACATTGCAGGGCTGAGGGCTAAAAAGGATGACGAGCAGTGGTTGGCTATAATAAGGTCTAGTCACATTGTCTCACTGCAAGAATGATGGGACACGTCATATTCGTTTATTATGGATGGTTTTGCATCTTTTTTTAAAGCCGCTTCCCTGTCCGCTATAGGGAGATCTGCTTATTTTAACATCACTCAAACTGGCTTGTACAACGAGAAGCCTGTTTAGTTCATTCCCACACTTGCTAGCAGTAGAACTAGCCTTTCCCAAGTGTCCCACCTTGGTGGTAATTAATTTCTATAACTTCTTTTGCAGAAATGATGATAGTGAGCATATAGCTGCACTGGAAGACTTTCTAGAGCATGTTGGACAGGATAGTCACTCCCATTGTGAAGTTGTTATAATGGGGGATTTAATGTACATCGTTGCACCCTTAACTGTATATTATATATATATATTTAATCTTTATTTCGGCCAATTTGGCCATAAAAGATATACACAAGAAACACATATGAACATGTAAAACCGTCAAAGAAAAATAATCAGGAAACACATCAGATAAAAGACCATACAATTAAAATTAGAACTTAAAATTAGGTGGGAGTCTGCGACTTTAGAATACGGGTACGAATATACCAGACATTAGTAAGAAATTTGGCTAGTGCAAACACAATTGGACCTGAAACGTCAGTTTTTAAAATTCTATACACCGGGAGGTACTCCCTAAAACCAAGGTTTCTAATAAGTGGTAGGAGCCAATATTTCCTGGCGGCCTTGTAAGTTGGACAAAACAAGACCACATGCAGATCGCTTTCCTCTGCTCCCACACATGTCGGACATAGCTTGGTAGATGGCAGTGTTGACCAGGAGCAGGTGTAAGATCGCAGAGGCAATGTGCCATATCTCCATTGGAGAAATAGCTTCCTGGCCAACACAGGAGACATAGCGTCCAGAACCCTCTCCAGCCGGTATGAGTCCTTGCTTTGCGCGAATACAAATGTTAATGACCCCTCATTCTTGCAGTCTAGGGCCATAGCTAATTTCTGCTCGTGGTAAGCACTGACCAAAGCTCTTCGTGGGATCCTTAGTGAGGCGTTAGCTGGATCCGACCACAGGTCAGGGAGCCCCAATCCCATACAGGACTTTTTTATATATTTTATCCACGGGATCTGTAGAGCTTTGGGGTGGGTTAGAAACTCCCTCAGTTCTGCCCTATAAGAAGAAAGTTCTTCGCTGCTCCATAGCCTTCGCCAGAAGACTATGGGTCTGAGACCTAGTTCGTCTGCTATTGGTCTCAGACCCAGGTCCATCCTCAGGGGGAGGAGCGGGGTACTGGACGGGAGTGCTACTATCTGTCTAATGAAGTTGTTCTCAGTTATAGACAAGCTGCAGGAAGCTGTGTGACCCCACAATTCCGCCCCGTACATCAGAGCTCCTCTAGCCTGTGCCTTGTATATCTGGATAAGCGGCCCCAGCGGTCGATATGTGGAGCTTTTCATCAACCGAGCAATGCCGCCAGTGGTCTGCACTAATTTGAGATTAACCCTAGTCTGGTGAGTTCCCCAAGACATGGTTTCATTCAACGTTACACCTAGATATTCAAAGGTGGAGACTCTCTCTAAACGTGATGCTCCCAGTAAGGGGTTCGGGCGTGATCTTGGGGTTGGGTTCAGGACCATAAACTTGGTTTTGTTAGCATTGATTTCTAACCCCCTATCTGTGCAGAAAGCCACAAAAGAATCAAGGATCCTCTGTATCCCCATGGGGGTTTTGGACAGCAGCAGGGTGTCATCTGCAAACATGATTGCAGGCACCCTGCTGCCATTCAATTTTGGGGCATCAGTGTATTCAGTTCCATTGAGATGGGCGATTACCCCGTTGACGAAGAGGCAGAACAGGGTCGGTGCCAGTACACAGCCCTGTCTAACCCCCCTGTCAACGGGGAATCTGTCCGTTAATTCCCCAAGTTTCCCGCACCTGACCCGGGCATAGTTATTATGGTGCAATCTCTTTAAAATTATCAGGATGTCTGGGGGGACCCCCATCTCAGCCAGAACACTCCAGAGTTTCCCTCTGGGCACGAGGTCAAACGCAGCCCTCAGGTCCACAAATATAGTGTATAAACTACCCCCTTCCAATATTGCTGCCCTCCAATAGATAACGTTCAGACGAAAAACCTGGTCCACTGTAGAAACTCCCTTTCTAAATCCCGCCTGGTACGGACTGAGGGCGCCCGTTTCCTCCACCCAGTCCTGAAGCCGATTCCGCAGTATCCTGCCAAACAGCTTCTGTGACACGTCAATTAAACTGATTGGTCTGTAGTTGGCTGGGAGCAGGGGCGAGCCCTTTTTAAATATAGGAACCACCTCTGCCCCCAGCCAAGTACTCGGAATTTCCATGCCACACAAAACTCCATTAAACACAGCAGCCAGATAGGGGGCCCAAACACCGGGCTCCTGCTTGAACAGGTCCCCGGGCAGGCCATCCAGTCCTGGCGCCTTTCCACCTTTAAGTCCCATTAATGCTACCTTCACCTCCCCCACTGTTATCAGATCCCCGCCATACTCTGCCAGTCCAGTACCGAAGTCAATCTTAGTTTCTCCCAGCTCAGAACTGTAGAGAGACTGGAAGTGTGCCTGCCACACCCCTGCTGCAATATTTGGCTCTATTGCCGAATGGAGGTTCCCCGATCCCCCGTTTACTACTCTCCAAAACATTCGGTGGTCTCTTGTTGCGAGGGAAGTGGTGAGCTCCTCCCACTGGTTCTCCTCCCATTCGGTTTTAGCATGGATGACCAGTTTTTTATAAGCCCGTCTACTTTCTCGCATCTTCTCTCTGCCTGTTCCCTCCTTGATGCTTCTGAGGAGTTCTCCCTTTGCCTTCCTGCAGGCTGCATTGTACCATAAGGACTTATGTTGCTGGATCCTCCTCTGATTCTGGACCCTGGTAAAAAGCTCAGAGGCCGCTCCCTTTATAAGGTCCTCATGAGCCTGATATAATTTCTCATGGTGGACTATATTGCCCACATCGTTGGCTAGCTCTCCCACTTTTTCCAAAATAGGGATTAAACCTGCGTAGAGCTTCGAAAGTTTCACTTGGCTCGTAGCTAGTTTATCCCACCTGATTCTTCTCCTGTTATTATCTAATAGTAGTTCAGGTTTGAACTCCTCCATGGTTGTTATGGAGGCCTTTGGCCCTGGATGGCTAAGATCGAGTTCAAGGGCGTTATGGTCACTATCCAGTCTCTCCACAACCCTAAAGTCCAGGATAGAAGACCAGTTCACTATCTGTACAAGGGCATAGTCCAAGCGGGACTCTCTTCCCACTCTGTTGTACGTGGTTTTGCTTGGTACATCAGACTTAATACGTCCATTGCAGGCTCTAATTCCATGCTTTAGGGTGAGGGCAGTAATCTGCAATGCCACAGGCGTCCATGCCTTTGGGGAAGGTGCTACAACAGAGGGTACTGACCACCTGAACTCTTCTTCCATGGGAAATCCCTCTACGAGGCCGACCAGCGGCTCGAAATGGGAATTTAGATCCCCTCCCACTATGTAAGGGATATCTCTTGGCATTTCCGCTAAATATACTGAAAGCTCCTCTATAGTGGGAGATTCACGCGTAGCTCCCACTGGCCTGGAGTAAATATTTATCAGGGCAAGTTTCGCTAGGTTCGGCCAGGCTAATAAAACCATTAGGATATCATCTGATGGCACCGGTAGGCGTGAAGCCTGGCATCCTAAGTGGGATGCCACCCAAGTTGTGAGTCCACCAGAGGGGCGGCCCTTACCCTCCCACCTAGCCGGGATGGAAAATGACTCGTAACCTTGATGGTTGTAATCTTCCCTTGCCCAAGTCTCTTGGAACATGCAAACATCCCCGGACTCAATGTAAGTTATCCAATCTTGGGTGCCCCGTTTGCTGGCTAAGCCAGCCACATTCCACCAAATTAGTCTCATGTGCGCTGGAGAAGCCACAGAACAGATTGCAGAGGTGGAGTGGAGGGAAGAGCCAGTACCAGAGCCAGAAACTACACCAATTGCTCTAACAGGGTCATTTTCAGAGGTGGGTTCAGCCGTATCAGGAAGTTTACTGGGACCGTTATCCAAGGTCACAGGATTTGAGTCCGGGTTTGGGGGCAGTCAGTCCACACCATCCAGACCGTTCAGACAGTTAAAACGATTGTGGTCCAAAAAGGGAGTCTCCGAAGGTCGATAAACTGGACGTGGAGCATATCCCCTGTATCTAGATCTTCGTTCCACCCTTGTCCAGTTACCTTGTGACAAATCATGGTGCATACGAATGGGAGGGAAAAAGAAAGAAACTGGCAAAGTCTGTATAGTAGAATCCAGTGATCTATTTGACCCAGCACAAATGTATAGTACTGTTCCAGGGTCTCGAAAAGACACAATGATACAGTCCCCTGCTATTGATTTCCCCGACTTCCCCAACCATGGTACCCTTCTTACCATAATGATCTCATTGTTGAGGTGGGCTGAAAGAGGTCTGTTCCAATTCAACCATTTAATGGTTTTCCTCTTGAGTGAGTGATAGTTCTCATTTTCACCCAATTCTAGAGAGGGAACACCAGCCAAAACCACCATGAGGCTGTTAGCCTCTGGTGGTAAGTCGGGTCCCCGTGGTCTAGGGGCAGGCTTACCAGGGAGTAGGGGAGCAATACCAGCATTAGGTAGGACCCGAAGATTTGTGCTAGTGACTATACGTTGGAGAGCTGGGCCATCTGTCTGTGGTGGTAGGATGTTAGGATTGCTAGGTGGAATTGGAACTGGGATAGCCATAAGTGGCTGTAAAAGGGGAGCGGCAGTGGTGCCCAAGGGAGGCCCCGTGTGGATCGGTGGGTTTTGTATATTGGGGAAGGCTCCTATTGGTAGATTGGACTCAGTGGTTCTACTCTGTTTGTTGTCCGAAATTTTCAGGGTGGTTAAGTTTGCCTCCAGAGTGGTCAGCCTGAGTTCTATTTTCTGCAAGCTCTCGCTAATGGGCAACAAGAGTGATCTAATTAGAGATTCAATGCTCCCCAAAGAGCTGCCGGAAAGTAATGTGTTAAGTGGGCTCTTCCCTTTGTCGCTAATGGAAGCAGTGGTAATAATGTTAGTACCCTTGGGGGGAGTAGCCTTATGCACATTAACTAAAGGCCTATCCAACATAGGTACGGACTTGAGTGACTTTCCAAAATCAGAGTGGGGGATCTTTGTCGTCCCCTGACCACCCCTCATCTTCCTTCTGCGCTTATTTGGTGGTAGGTCATGCACCTCTGCCACCACAGTTTGCTTTGGCTTGTTAATCTTGATTTTAGTTCTGGTGTGTGTTTGGGTGAGTAAGTCAACTACCGAACTACTGGCAACTAGTAGTGGAGTGGTGTCCGTAGTTTGTTTAGGAGGTGGGCCAGGAATGGGAGAACTATCCCGAACTAATAGGGGAACGTCTTCTTGGGATGAAAGATCCTGGCTGCCATTAAGGGAACCTTCCTCTTGGGAGATAGGATAGGGAGTTATGTCACTGAGGGGCCTATTTTTCATGTGTTCAATCGAGCGACGACGCTCTGCCCTACGCATCTCCAGAGAGGTTTCGTTTCCCCCATCACCCTTTACCGATTTAAAGTAATTGTCCAGAGTCCCGGTGTTGCCTCCCCCCTCCTTCGCTGGTGTTCCACCTAGGGCCGATGATGGCATAACCAGAACCTATTTCACAAACCACATAGGATCAAGGAAATGCAGGTGAAAAAGAGTGGGCCCAGCCCAGCCTCCTGCGGCCCCTGACGGCCACAGACGGTCCCGCCCTTGTCCCGGGCTTATCCCCGGGCGCTCCCGCGCGCTCCCGCGACGCGGGAGTAGCTGTTTGAATTTATAGGAGGAGAGTTAAGCTGTAAGTGGGGCGGGGCTTGCAGGGAGAGCGGCCAGGTGACAGGAGGCGCGGGTTAACAGGACTGCTGGGAGACGTAGTCCTGTCCCGCCGCTCGCAGCCCTACACTCGCCCAGTCCCTCACTGAAACTGTCCGCAGGTTTTGCACAAGCGGCTCTCACGCCGCAGCGGGACCCGCGAAGCGGGTTCCGCAAGGAGTGGTGAAGGGTCCAAGGAAAAGCCAGCAGCAAACAGCAAGTCCGACAGGTATCCCAGGGCAGTGGAGCTCAGAGGTGCTTTTTCAGGCTGTGAGTGGGGCGGGGCTTGCAGGGAGAGCGGCCAGGTGACAGGAGGCGCGGGTTAACAGGACTGCTGGGAGACGTAGTCCTGTCCCGCCGCTCGCAGCCCTACACTCGCCCAGTCCCTCACTGAAACTGTCCGCAGGTTTTGCACAAGCGGCTCCCACGCCGCAGCGGGACCCGCGAAGCGGGTTCCGCAAGGAGTGGTGAAGGGTCCAAGGAAAAGCCAGCAGCAAACAGCAAGTCCGACAGGTATCCCAGGGCAGTGGAGCTCAGAGGTGCTTTTTCAGGCTGTGAGTGGGGCGGGGCTTGCAGGGAGAGCGGCCAGGTGACAGGAGGCGCGGGTTAACAGGACTGCTGGGAGACGTAGTCCTGTCCCGCCGCTCGCAGCCCTACACTCGCCCAGTCCCTCACTGAAACTGTCCGCAGGTTTTGCACAAGCGGCTCCCACGCCGCAGCGGGACCCGCGAAGCGGGTTCCGCAAGGAGTGGTGAAGGGTCCAAGGAAAAGCCAGCAGCAAACAGCAAGTCCGACAGGTATCCCAGGGCAGTGGAGCTCAGAGGTGCTTTTTCAGGCTGTGAGTGGGGCGGGGCTTGCAGGGAGAGCGGCCAGGTGACAGGAGGCGCGGGTTAACAGGACTGCTGGGAGACGTAGTCCTGTCCCGCCGCTCGCAGCCCTACACTCGCCCAGTCCCTCACTGAAACTGTCCGCAGGTTTTGCACAAGCGGCTCTCACGCCGCAGCGGGACCCGCGAAGCGGGTTCCGCAAGGAGTGGTGAAGGGTCCAAGGAAAAGCCAGCAGCAAACAGCAAGTCCGACAGGTATCTGTATTAACTGTATATTGGGTAGGGGATCACAGGATAGCCTGGCTCCTTTAGCCCATTTTGAACATTCAGCCCAAGGTAATTTGTTAGAGAGCTCATTTGCTAGTAATAATCTACATTGTCTTGAGCAAACGGACGAGACTGAGCTGGTTCCTTTCTTTATTGGTAGGGAGTGTTGCTCAACCATAGATTATATTGTGGTATCTGCTCCATTGCTCTTAAACATACTGAAAGTAAGCTCATCTTGAACCAGTTATAGTCAATCAATCAATCAATCAATCAATGAATTTGTAAAGCGCGCTACTCACCCGTAGGGTCTCAAGGCGCTGGGGGGAGGGGGATCCGCTACTGCTCGAAGAGCCAGGTCTTGAGCTGTTTCCTGAAGGAGAGATGGTTCTGGGTCAGTCGTAGGTGGGTGGGGAGGGAGTTCCATGTCTTGTGACCATAACCCAACCATAACCCAACGACTGCAGAAATTATGGGGGTGCTGGTCTTTCATGGAGACGAACCAAAGAGCCTCGCAAATGGGGATTTCAACCCAACAGATCAGACTCGTAAAATCAGGTGGGGGGAGATCATACCAGAGGCTTTTTCAAACCAGTTGTATACGAAGGGCAAAGAAGACATTAAGCAGTGTCTCAATAATCACACTGAGCCCAACATGGTGATAGAAGCTTTTGGTAAGCTGGCAAAGCGGGTTGCAAAAAATCTCACAGGACGAGGAAGACTAGGAGATACTAAGGGGGAAAAATGATTTGACGCAAATTGCTCTAAAACCCATAAGGCTCTCATAGATGCACTAAAAAATAAACCCAGTGATGCTGAAATGATTAAAGCATGGAGAAAAGTGTATAAATTGGCTCTAAACCTAAGGAAAGATAAGAAATGGGAACAGGCATGGAAGAATGTAAGTGTCCTGCCTAATAGCTAAAAAAATGTATAGATAATAACTTGCAGAGAATAGAGTGTGTTATTTCCGCTGATAGATGGATCAGCCATTTTGAGCAGATTTACACAGATATGGACTTAGAAAGAGCTGTTACACCCTGGGAACCCAGTGCTGAGTCGCTCTCATTATGTTTTGAGGTGCACGAAGTACAGAAAGCGATTATGACCACATCAGCCAGAAAAGCCCCGGGGCCTGATGGGGTCCCTGCGGATCTTTATAAGTCTGTCCCAGGGACATGGCCAAAGATCCTAGTGAGGGTTTTTAACGCCGCAACAATGGTTGGCCCACCTACACCATGGTCCGCTGCGGTGATTTTACCTATCTATTAAAAGGGTGCCAGGGTTGATCCTGCATGTTATCGTCCGATTTCTTTACTAGAATCAGCAGCCAAAATTATTGGGAAGGTGACTTAAGATCGCCTAAGCAATTGGCTAGAAGACAGCAACGTGATATCAGATTTGCAATTTGGTTTCAAAAAGACATTGGGCACAGTGGATCAATGTATGAACCTACTTATGATGACTAGCAAAAATACAGTTGCCAAAAAAGGATGTATGTTTATGGCATTCATGTATTTAACGTCCGCTTTTGATCGAGTGAACAGGTCTAAACCATGGCCTCTACTGCTAGAAATAGGCATGGATGCTGACCTGGTGTCCTTCCTGCATTGGTCTCACCATAATTTAACCACCTCTGCCAGATATAATGGAAATGGCTCCCTTACAAAATCATGGGAGATCAAGAGGGGGGTGAGGCAGGGATATATATTGGCTCCGGTCCTATTCATACTTTACATTAACAATCTGGGGGCTGTACTATCCACTGCCAGCAAGGATACCCATATAGAAGGCTCTAAACCCATTCCGGCCCTTTTATATCCAATGATGCAGTTTTATTAGCTAGGACACCAATAGGGCTGAAACGTCTTGTAAACACTTTTATTGATTTTATGGTTGCACTCGACCTTTCCATCAATTTTTCAAAATCCCATATAATGTCTTCTAGTAATACAAAGCACAATAAGCAAACATTTACATGTAAAGGGGGGGAATTTACAAATGTTGCAACGTTTCCATATTTGGGTATTTTATTTGATGAAAAGGGTTCATGGGTGGCCCAGCGTACACTTAAGAAAAATATCTTATCTAGAGCAGTAGGAGCAACAATGGATTTTGCTAGGAGATTGGGGAGCAAACCATTATGACCACTATTGATGGTCTACAAAGAGAAATGTGTCCCTATGGCTACGAATGGTATCAAGGTTTGGGGCTATTATAATGAGGTCAACGATTTACAAGGGGCTGAAAATAAATACCTACGGAAACCTTTATCTGTACCTCAGAGAACCCCCGCCTTTATGGTGCATGAAGAACTAGGGCAGGTTTATATTTCAGATTGTATAGCAGTGGCCCCCATAATATGGTGGCAAAAAATATGGTCTAGCCCACACAATGCTTAAATCAAATTATTTTAGAAGATTGTATGAGGGTAGATAGGGGCGCTGATATCCCCTGGTTAAGTTACATCTCACAACAACTAGCGGAACTAGGGTGCCCTGAGCTTTTTAGGCACCGTAGACAGTGGCACCTTGGAGAGGTGAAAGATATTAAAAGTACATTTTTAACTAGGGGGAGGATGGAAAGGGAAAATAGCGAGCTTAGTAAACCCATGATTAGACAATACATGATATAAAGCCCTGCGTTTATAGATCAACCGTTCTGTTTTTTTAATCAAAAATGTGCATAATCATTTTCTTTTAATTATATTTAGATTTAATTATATTCATTGGTGTCTCTCAGTCCCCAAGGGTTTCTCTAAGACAGAGACCCTAAAGCCTTGCTCTTGTGATGATTTCTCAGACCTAGATCTGTTGCACTTTACGTTTTTCTGTGCCTTTTATAGTGATCTCTGGTCAATATACCTCTTTTAAAAAATTGCCACTTTGTACAAGTAAGACCTGCCCTGGTATATCTACAAATGTTGTCACCACCTTTGATATATTATGGGGTTGCAAGTTTGTTAGCAGGGGCAGTACGCAGAAAGAAAAACTTTGATTAGCCAATGAACGGGGACTGGCACTGTAACTATGTAGGAAGTACTGCTGCTAATTTCATATGAGTACTGTATCAAACACACCTTATTCAGGTTTAGGCCGTTATTCCTTTTTTAAAAGTTGCCATTTTGCACAAGTGTGGCCTGTTGTGATATACTTGTGAATGCTGCCCTTATCCTCTATAGGTTTTTTGAGTGGTGAGTTCCTCAGCATGGGCCTTATTCTGAAGGAAAATTTTGATTGGGCACTGAACTAGGACTTGTAATGAAATCTTTTAAGAAGTGCTGTTTTAAATTTCGTGTTGATATTGTATAACATGCATTTTATCTAGGACTTGACGGTATTCTAGTTATGTCATGTCAAACCAAATATATATACGGGCGAAGAATTTGTTACACAACATTCGTACATGTAATAGTAGCTTTGCCCTTTTTTATTATGCAACAGTATAGTTTTATCCATCTATCCTTAGTGTAACTTTACTTTTATGGCCATAATGTGGCCGAATAAAGTTTTATTGATTGATGATTGATTGATTGATTGAAGTTTGTTGAAGAGTAGGCAGTACTACCAACTCGCAAACAAACTTTTTTTTTTAAAGTAAATGTTTTGTTAAATGATGCCCCATTTCCAATAAGGGCTCCATTTAAAAGAACATTGTTTTTTTATTAGTTTAGATAGGGCATGTTATGTTATGTTATGTTACAGTCTCTTATATAGCGCACAGATGCCCCAGCCAAGGGGCGTCCCGGCGCTTAAAAAAGGTCGCAGCACTACAACACTCTGTACAGCCAGGGGGACACAGTCGGAAAACTAAGCTACATAGGGAAACAGATGCGTTTTAATAGACTTCCTAAACTTAAAGAGTTCATCAATTTCGCGAATGTTAGGGGGGAGTGTGTTCCAAAGTCTAGCAGCTAGTACCCGGAAAGACCGTCCCCCAGCTCTAGAAAGCCTAAACCGTGGAACCACCACAAGATTTTGGCCTGAAGATCTCAAGGAGCGCACAGGCACATAAGGTACCAGAAGATTGGCAAGAATCAGGGGAGAGGCCCACTTGAGAATCTTAAAGGAAAGACACAGAGCCTTAAAAGAAATCCTCTGTGCTATCGGTAGCCAATGCAAAGACCGGATAGTACTTTCCGCAGAGCAGGACCTCGGTAAACCTACCAGTGCCCTGGCTGCGGCGTTCTGAATAAGTTGCATCCGAAGAATCTCAGCCTGATTGGCCCCCAGCAGGAGGGAGCTGGCATAATCAAGCCGAGAAAAAATGGACGCCTGTATGACTAGCTGTCTAGTTGGAGTGTCAAAAAAACGCAGGATAGGCCTCAGCCGCCGTAAGATGCCGAAGCAAGTAGCCGCCACTTTTTTAGTGTGCGTGCTGAAACCTAGAACTGGGTCCAGCCAAACCCCCAAACTTTTTACCTCTGACACTGGGATAGGAGTAACACCCAGTTCAGGAGGCCACCACATGTCACCCCAAAGATCTGCCTGCTTACCAACGATCATAATCTCCGTTTTTTTAGCATTTAGCTGGAGACAGTTGGTATTCATCCAGCTAGCTACCTCCAACAGACCATCCCAGAATCTGGGGGCATCCAGGTCGGCATCTCCGTTGAGTACAACCGCCAGCTGCGTGTCGTCAGCATAGGAGACCATAGTTATGCCCCACTGTTTGACGACCGCAGCTAGCGGTCTCACATAAAGATTAAATAATGTGGGACTCAACGCCGATCCCTGAGGAACCCCCAGATCCAGTGGGTAGGACTTGGACTCAAACGGTGGGGTTGACACCTTAAACGATCGTTCAGTAAGGAACGAGCGTAACCAATTGAAAGCCGTGTCCGTAACACCTGCCTCCCGTAGCCTCTGAAGAAGGATCCCATGCGAAACCGTATCAAACGCGGCACTAAGATCAAGTAATATCAGTGCCGCAGTCTGACCAGCATCGAGAACGGAGCGGAGATGTTCTGTCATTGAAAGCAAAGCTGTCTCAGTGCTATGACCAGCACGGAAGCCATTCTGGGAAGGATCCAGAATGCCATTCTCAGCAAGATGTTCAGACAGCACCCCGTTCACATGGGACTCAACTAACTTCGCGACCCAGGGGAGGAGGGAAATCGGACGATAGCTCTCGAGTTTTAAAGGATCCAGCGTAGATTTTTTCAAAATCGGTGTTACAATGGCTTGTTTCCATTTAGTTGGAACAACACCTGAAGCAAGAGACAGATTTATAAGGTGACACACTGGGGGGAGACAGATAGCAGCAGAATCTCTGAACTGAGCTGGCTTCATGGGATCCCTAGGAGAGCCAGATTTTATCCTACCAACCAGCTTCAGAAAGGTCTCCATCGACAGACTAGGGAATGAGGCTAAAGACTCACCACCAGTCAATATACGGCCAGGAAGTTCGGCTGCTACTCCTGTTGAAGGAAAGGTACGGTAAATAGCCTGAACCTTTTCAAGAAAGAAAGTGGCCAAGTCTTCACAACGAGCCACTGAGCAAGCTTCCATCACAGTGGCTCTTGTAGCCGTCAGGTCCTTTAGGACCTTAAAAATTAATTTAGACGGATTAAGGCTGGTTTTAAATTCATGTGCGTAGAAAGCCGCACGTGCTCTACACACTGCTCTGTGATAGTATTGGACTTTAGCCAAATACAGAAATTTTTTCCTAGGCTCGTAAGATTTTCGCCAATCTCTTTCTGCCTGTTTACAGGCTTTTTTTAACAGTACCAAAGAACTATCATACCATGGGCTATGTGCTCTAGGGGGACATTTTGTAGATACTATAGGGATCAAAACATCCAGAGCCCGGGAAACCCAGTCACAGAAGAGGTCGTATCCGGTCTCAACATTAGAGAAGGAACCCATAGGATTTACCTCCAGCAAATGGTGAAAGTCCTCCAATTTAAGTTTCTTCCAATGACGTTTGAACAACACTCTATCGAGAGATGTAAACGGAAGTCCGTTAGTCAAACAGGAAGATTTGACTAAAAAATGGTCAGACCACGCCACTGGACATGGCCTAGCCACCTTAATCCCGGTCAGATTAGTAAATACAGGGTCCAGAATGTGACCCCCCACATTCGTGGAGGAAGTCACCAGTTGAGTAATCTGTAGAGCCTCTAAATCAGCCAGAATGCCACTAATGGCCGGGGAATGGTCAGAATCAAAATGGAGATTGAGATCTCCAAGAATGTTAAAATTAGCACATCCCAATGCCATAGTACTGACACAGTCTGGGAGAGCCTTTCTAAAGGCAATATCACAGCCAGGAGGCCGATAGGTTAGAAGCCCAGAAAAGGAAAACTGATGAGTAATAGAGATACGCAAGGGTAGCAGGACTTTACAGCCATTGCAATGCCACCACCCCTTGAAGGTCGATTATGCATATGAATAGAATAATCTGGGGGAAGAGCAAGATTTACAACAGCCGTGTCCACATCCTGCAACCAGGTTTCCGTCATGAAAAGCACATCCGGCGTCTCATCCCATAAGATCTCATGAATTTCAGAGTGATGTCTCACCAGGGATCTGACGTTATGACTCCAAAAGGAAAACATTTGGGAGGCCGGGGGTCGATAGTGAGAGAGCTTAACAGGCCTAGCCTCCATCAGGGATGAGATTAAAGTGGGGGCCTCAAGAGACCATATCCCGCAGGCACAGATGTACTTGCCGCAAAGAGGGCTAACAGGCTCACGGGTGGAGACATGGACCGACTGTTCAATAGTCAATAACTCATCCCTAGTGTACCGATGTACCGGAGTCATCGCCACGACCAATCCAAAATGGCGGCCGCTTTCTACCTATCGGGACCCCAGGACCCGCACCCGCCAAACCAGCGGTGATTCACAGAATTATAGTGCAGGTAAGAGGGAAGCAACCTAACAATAGGAGCAATAAAAACAGGGGATACTAAACTAAGTAAGAACTCAAATACAAAATAGGGAATTAAAATAGAAGCGCTGCGCACCTGCTATACAGCGTTTGAGCACACTTGTCCAGATAAGCTCTGAAGAACAAGAGACCATGGCATACAAAGAGTCATGCTTACCAATAAATTCCTCCTAGCTAGCATGCTCTGTGTGCATGCTCTGCTCATTTGAATCAAGGTTCCCCCATTCATCCCCACAGCCATTCCTCCATGGTTACTTTAACATGTTTACTTTGCAAGCCTTGCCTTATCATTAAGGCACAATGCCACAGTTAATTGTTTACTCCCGCACAGCCCATTTATTTTTCACTCCTGTTTCACACAGGATGTATCATTATTGTCAGTACTGATGAGACCTCTATGACCAGCTGTGGGTCAAAATGGCATTGACAGTATAAACAGACAAACTTGCTTATTATACGTAAAAAGCAATAGGAAAATAACTTAAATTCTTTAGTGTCCATTGTGATTATTATTATTTGTATGTGACTTGTCCATGACAGTGCTGATTAAGTTTGGCGAGTGTCCTTTTCACAAACCCCATTTTACCTTTTTTATATTGTACAATCTTTATTGAATATAATATTCTATATTGTATGGTTGCCTATGAGAAGCACTGTAGCACTACAGAATTGTATACCTAGCTTTCCTTGGGTTAGAGGGTTGCTCTTGTAGCTATAATACTAGTGGGCCTGAAGCACTGGTTGTGCCACCTACTTAAGTAGCATCTTAAACATGTCTCAGGTCTGCCATTCCAGAGCCTGTGTGTGCCATTTTGACCTGGCTAAGTAAACATTTTGCCAGGAACAAACTTTCCTTTCCAATACATATAAGTCACCCGTAGGGTAGGAAATATACTTTTAAGTTCGACAGGTTGTGGTAGTCAATAACTCTTAAATTTGTTTTTCACTACCACATGGGAATATCTCTCCCTTAGGATAACATTGGAATTGCCTTATTACATTTTATATTTGTAGTGTCCAAATGGGAAGAAATACCAGTTCATGTTCGGCTTCCCTGGAATCACAATTTAAAATCCAAATTTATGGGGGAAGTCAAATTTTAAATTGAAATTCTGAATAGGCCACTTTTAGAAAATTGGCATTATCTTGCCTCAGTTATTTGATGCCTGCAGCCTGTCTTGGGGTCACAAGACTGGGTGTAGCTGACAGCTGGGCTTTGTGTATTCCTTCTAGACTGCCACACTCAATGGGGAGTGTTAGAACTGAGGTCACCAATCCCGACGTGGTAGCTTGGCGCGAGGTAGGAAGGCACCCGGAGGCAATGTGTAAAGCACTAGTGCAGCACTCACTCCCACGGATTCAACCATGCGCACACAATGAAGGACACCACAACAGGTTGTTTAGTAAAAACACAAGTTTCTTCATCTATCTCAAGTTGCGGTGAATCAATTCATTTCAGGAATAATGCAGATACAATCACAATAACCTTGAATTCATTTAGGTAAGGGTTCCAGATAACCGCAGGGCAACAGTTAATTAATCACGGGGAATAAATCAGTGCATTTCTGGGCAACAACCAATTCATCATAGTAAGTAAAACAGTGTATTTCAGTGTACCGAACAATTCATTCCAGCGAGCAAAAACAGGGCCTTTCAGTGTAACAATCAGGTCGCTTACATCAATGGACTATTCAACCTCAGGCTAGCAAGTGATGGCCCAAAGCAAGCAGCACTCTTCTCTATACCTTCAGGCCCCGGGCAACAAGATTCCTGGTAAAGGGGCGTTAAGGGGTACACAGTTACGAGTAAGGGCCACTTCACGGGGCTAGTCACCCACACTTGACATAGTTTCCGGCCCAGCCCAACCTTTTCTACAAGAAAGGTTCAGAGGGCCTGCTGAGCCCGGTTTCAGCCCCCTGAGGGGAGGGGTGGAGACGCGGCTGCCTCCCCAGACTCCCGAGGCTCTTCAGCAGCCCCGCTATCTCCTAGGGTTTCTGCCCTCCCCCAGGGGGGTTACCTTGCTACTTTGGGCCTCCGTCGGCCAACGCGGCTCCTTCCCCGGTGGGGCGTGGGGTCGGGGGGCTCCCGCTCTCCTCGGAGCCCACGCATCAATACTCTCTGTGGCACCCGAGCCTTCCCTCAGCCCAGGCTCGTGTCGGTTTACCGCGTTCTGGGGCAGAGCCGCGGGGGCCAATCAGCGGCCAGCTTTCAGAGGGCGCGGCCCCCAGGACCAATGGGGCTGCGCCTCGCGCGAAGGACGGCGGACGTCACTCTCCGGCCTAGCGCGGCCTCCTTTGCTACCGCGGCGGCCCTCCCAGGCTTCGGGGGTCGCGGCGGCGGGTCCTACGCAATGTAGGGTCAGAGCAGCGGACTTCACACGGTGAGTTCCCCCTGCGGTGCGGCAGCACTATGCGGGTCTGGGGATGCGGCGGCGATGACGAGCGCAGAAGCAGGTGTCGTCCAGCGGGGCCGTGGCCCACTGCAGCGTTGCTGGGCAGGTAGCGCCTCCACCACTGCAGCGCTAGGTCGAATGCCCCGGGCGGCGGCGGTGAACAGGCCTGGCAGCGCTCGATGACCACAGCGCCAGGAGGTCGCCACACACACGGGCCCAGTAATTTCAGGAAGCGTAGGTTGACATAGCGCTAATAGCTCACACAGTGCTGGGAAGTGTGAACGGGCCGAGGTCCAGCAGCAGTTCAGCGATGGGGCAGATAAGCAGCGCTGCGAGGGGACACAGCGCACAACAGCAGCCAGTTCCTTACTCAGGGGCACAGTTCTGGCAGCACAGCGCTTAGGGACAGTAGAGGTCGATTAATCTTCGGATGATCACAGTCCTGGCAGGGTAGCGCTAGGTGTGCACAGCGCTTTACCTGGGGCTCCTGTAGGTCTCATACCAGACAGTCCACATCTCCAGGGCGACACTTCTCTTAGGGGGGTATGGAAGGTGATGGCAGGTCTCCCTGGTAGACTTAGAAGGGTGAGACGGGGGTTGAGTTGGCAGGCATCAGAGGCAGGGTGGGTCCCTGCAGCACGCTGGAGATGGTCCCCTGGGTTGCCCACCTCACCAGGCAAGATCAGTAGGCAGGCAGAGTCCCTCATCTAACTTGGGTACAGCAGGGCCTAGACTCAGTCAGTACCCAGTAGTGTAGGTTTCTCCCCTTGGCCCAACCGCCTACGCTCTGGCAGTGGTTCCCCCAGGTCCAGTGGTGCCCCAACTGACTAGCATAATCCCTCCCAGGGCTGGAAGGTTCCAGGAGCTTCCACATTATAGTCTATGGGACAAAAAGGCGGGATGGAAAAAGATACTGTATCAAAATGTCTCAGCCTGCTCCTGACTACTAGTATGTGTATGCAATAGCCACTCCGCAGTAGCAGGGGCCTGTGGCAGCCATGTTGTTAGGAGAGAGCACCTGCACCTCAGCACTGTTTAGCAGTGGTAAGGCACCCAGAGACCTAGGGCCAACAAAAAGATGGCGGAAAAAATGAGGCAACAAGGGCAAAAAAAACGGGGTAGACCACCCTAGGGCTGACAGGTCTAACAGGGAGTTTAGTTGTGACTGGATGGGCCATCTCTGGCAGGATGGATGGGAGCAGCTCGGCCATCCCCACTTACACTTGAATACGTTGTGTCTTGTCTCCACACAAAAGGCTGCATAACCCGCTGTAGTTACTCTGGAGCCAGGACCAGGAAGTTAGGGAAACTGTGCACTTCAAAGGCCTGTCTCTACAAGCTTCTCCCCACTTCAAAAGCAACTGATTATAAATACTGGACTTCAAATACAAACTCTTCAGTACACTTCTGGGCCTGTGGACACTCTGCCAGGAAGAAGGAATGCTGCTGCTGCTTGCTACAAAGACTGTCACTGTTCTGGACTGCTGATCCAAAGTAACTGCTGCTCTGCTGTGCTGACCTGCTGACTGCTGCCCTCTTGCCTAGGGAGTGAGAACTGGACCTGCAATTTCTTCTTTAAACCAATACCCCAGATTGATTCCAATGGCTGGTCTGCTGGCCTTCCGATCTGAGCCTCAGGAACATAAAAGGCTCCCCAACATCCTGAACTTGCCCATGGACCCAACTGCAGTGAGGTCCTGACATCAAGTGCTGGCTCCGGACCCTTGGTGTGGCTCACGTCTGAGCATACCCATCCCACTCGGGGTGGCAAATGCAAAAACAACAGTTGATGAACAGAATGCAGAACAATGTCATACATTCACCCTATTCACCTTCCGCAACTTCTGGCCTACTCTTCATGCCACACCAACAGCCTCTTTCATGCTCTTCTTGCTCTTCAACATGAATGGGACTCTTGGCACAAAACTTGAAAAGGTAAACCTTCAGCGGAGCTAACCAGGGACTGTATTTGACCTGCACTCCGTCACGGTTGACCTGAATGTTCTAATTTGATGTGGTCCAGCGTGAACAGATAGCTGTGGTTGGTGCTTTTCGCTTTTAGGCTCTATTTTATACTTTATTCTTTAAAAATGAATTACTCCGTTTCTACTGATTGGAGTTTTGTTAGTTTGATCATATTTTATTTTTTAAAGTGACCTTGATGTGATATCTTTTTGTGTAGTATTTTCTCAGTTTTACTGTTTGAAGTGTTGCACAAACATTTTATAATATTACCTCTAAGTTAATCCTGACTGCTCTGGGGAGGTGTGGTGCAGCAGGCAGAGCTGCTGACTGTGGATCGCGGGGTTCATGGTTCGATCCTCTGTGGCATCTCAGCAGCATGTGACTGGGCAATAGCTCACTTACTCTCCCTGATGGCCCCAAGGTACTTAAAACCCTTAAGAGTTGTATGTTTGTGCTTTACAAATAAGAATTATTAGTATAATTATTACTGCTCTGTGCCAAGGTACCAGGGGTTGAGCACAGGTTGATTTGTGGTTTGCTTGTGCCTTTTCCTGAAAAGGAGTGTGGTTGCTGCTTGACCATGGCTCACATCCCAGTCAACCAGTAACCCATTTTCTCACAGCCGCGATATGGAGTCAGACACAATGACATCATAGATCTTTAGTTGTTATGTTACTGGGGTTGTTTGGTGAGCAAAAGAATGATGGATTAAACCCAGATCCTTGTGACTGGGGGTGCATATTTGCATTGTCCAGCATTCCGTCCATTAGTTGTTTCTTTTGCATATGTCACCCTAAGTGGGAAGGGTATGCCCAGACGTGGGTCCCGTGCTCACTACACCACTGGATTCAAGCTAGCCTGGCTGATGAAGGGTGATGCCCTGAAACCGGTCACAGGATGCTTGTTTACGTTCCAGGGAGGACCCTGCTTGGCAGTTTGGGCAGACTGTTCCCATAAGGAACAGGGTCAGGACTGATTTGCATATGGCTGGGTCCAAACTGGGGTGGTGTGGTGAGCAAAAGAATGATGGATTAAACCCAGATCCTTGTGACTGGGGGTGAATGTTTGCATTGTCCAGCATTCCGCCCATCAAATGTTTCTTTTGCATATGTCACCCTAAGTGGGAAGGGTATGCCCAGAAGTGGGTCCCGTGCTCACTACACAACTGGATTCAAGCTAGCCTTGCTGATGAAGGGTGATGCCCTGAAACCAGTCCCAGGATGATTGTTTACAGTCCAGGGAGGACCTGGCTTGGCAGTTCGGGCTGGACTGTTTCCATAAGGAACAGGGTCAAGACTGATTTGCATATGACGGGATCCAAACTGGGCTGGTGTGGTGAGCAAAAGAATGATGGATTAAACCCAGATCCTTGTGACTGGGGGTGAATGTTTGCATTGTCCAGCATTTCGTCGGTTAATTGTTTCTTTTGCATATCTTTTGGCATGGCATGTTATGTTGTTGTGTTATAATAAATGTATTTATAATAGCGCACAATCACCATAGGTCTATTGGAGCTGCATCTTGTGAGGCAGGGAAAGAGAAAAACAGAAGAGATAAGCAGCAAGATTAAGATCACCTAATTATAGAAAGGTTCATGTTGGCGAAAAAGTCAAAGTCTTCAGGGAACGCCTGAATGTCGAAAAAAGATTTTCATGTCTTTGTCTTTTATACTTAGAAATGGCTAGTATGTTGGCAGAGTGATGAGTTTTAGAAAGAAATTATTTTTGAAAATGGTTCCAGATAAAAGAGGTGCCCTTACTAAAGGTGCTCTTAAATTGATTAAAACAGTATATGCAGTTGGATCAGGAACCAACTGAGATGCGCAAGAGGCTAGCACAAAAGAAACAAGGAGCTCTCACATTTTGGTGTGCCACAGTATTCTGGATCACTTGCAGTTTATAAAGCAAATTATGAATGAATTAATGGGGTTCTTTTTATTAGTCAGTTAAGACCATTACAAAAGCTATAAAGCCAAAAGAAAATAATAAGAGTCAGATGTACATGGGTGAGGGTTTGCAATTATCAAATATCCAATTTTGGTGATTCTGTATTTGTTAATCGCAAACACCCATGCCCAAATGTGCACTATACACATTTTGCGATTCCCAGTGGGTCACAAATAGACCTACCTCATGAATATTCATCAGGTAGGTCTTGGTTGGTGATCCATTGGGAATCTCAAAAATCACAGGGATGGTGGCCTGCTGGGGTCTGCACACCACAATGTTTGTGATTGCTTTTCAAATAAGCAATTTTTTTATTGAAATGCACCCATTCCTACTGCTCAGCCAGAGTGCGTGCTGGAGTGCTTGGTGATGAGTGGAATGCTGTATGCGAGGTGATGTCATAGAACACATGGGTTCCTTGTGATGTGCTGAGTGTCAGTTAGAGTGTTCAGGCTGAGCAACAGGGGGGCTGCTCCTGGTGGGGCTAATCTGCGGAACTTCCTTTCTTGTATATACGTATTTACTTACCTGAAACTTACCATCTTGACTTGTAACTAAATCGCAATAAATCATCTTCTACAATCTACTCTATGGCTACTATGGACTTTTTATACATGCTTACAGCCGGTTGTGCCACTCATCTCACGTCCAGCAAGCCAATACACATACTTGACTGTAGTTAATGGCCCTGCACTCCAGCGGACCACAGTTCTACTGCTGGGCCCATGAAGGTGGAGGTGGAGTGAACAACTGCCCACTTAATGGGAATTTGTCCTCTGGGTGGGGTACGGGAACAGTTGGCACAACAAACAAAAGCCTTCTGACTTCATCTTTCAAGTCGGAAAAACCAAAGTTAGATGACAGGACCTTCTCCCATTCATTCCTGTGGCACTCGTAGAATTTCTGACTCTAATCCTAGAAATGGCAGAAGACATTCTTGACCCTAACATAGGGAGGAAACCTTATCAAATTAGGGAAAGGTTAATGAAGATCCAGAGCTGAATCTTATCAAAATAAACTGTTATCCATTTTGGATTTTAGATTTCCTGGAACTTTCCAGTGAATCAAAGAGGAAGTGCTACAACAGGAAGTGAGCATATTCTAAAAACTTACACAGGAATGGGTAGGAAAACATCTTCAATTGCTAGACAGTGCATAGGATAATACTCGCACCTCACCATCACACCTTGAGTATATGTTTGGTCCTGGGAAGGGAACACTTGAAGAAGAAGGCCCTGCTCAAAGAAAGAAGAATCAAGGGCTCCTGGCACCTGTTGGCATTCACAGGTTGGAACTGCTCTCAAAAGGTGAACTGGTTGGCATTCTGTTTGCCCACTCCAGGGACACATTTGTTAGACCCAGCTGAATACTGAGGGATGGACCTTGCTGGTACCTTGGCTCTAAAAGGACTAGGGGCCTTCTTTAAAATTTAACAGGCAGGATACTCAATCGCAAATTTGCCAGATAGACCACCCACTGCATTAGAAGTTTATTGCAGCCTATGCCACTTGCAAGATGGTTAATGGAATTTCCACTGCATTTTGACTGGGTATCCCCACTGCCAAACTCTAAATTAGGACCTTAGTGCCTTGAGGCCTGGCCTTAGGAGCTAATGGCTGCAGGAGTGACCAGATAAATCTTTCACAGCAGTTAAGGAAAAGTGGGACTTAATCATTTATCCACCTCCAAAGGACCTGGACAAGGAGCTGAAGCTTAACCTGGAAAGTCACACACTAGGTTGACACGCAATCGAGGTTCATTCCTGTAAAGGTTTTTCACCACACCTTAAACTGATTCAGCTAGACCTCACAGTAAAGGTACGTACCCTTGTTGGGCTCTGCCCAACTAGAGGTTCCAGTCTTGCCCTGCTAGAGGAGTTTGAGAATGAAAAAGTGACTAAATCCAAAGGAAAAACCTTGAAATAGGATAAGGTGCCAAAGTGGCAAAGTTGCTACAGAATTAAGCTCAGTACTTCTCTGAGCTTTTAGCACCAGCACCAGTAGATTCAGCAAGAGCCTAATTATGTCTTCAACTTACCCTCTACAACTTCAGCCTTCAGCCTTGACCTTCTAAAAGACATTGACATCCAAAAAAAGGACTAACAGCTTTATTTAGAGTTTGGCAGACAGGTTACTCTGCCACAAACATGGCAAGTACCCTGTTTACTAAAGACCTGGTTTGACCCAGTGGCGTAGCTAGGGGGGGCGGTGGGGGCGGTCCACCCCAGGTGGCACTATTTTGGGGGCGGACAAAGGCATTCAGATAAGGCTGGGCTTGCTTTCGTGGACGTTCGGGGACGGGCGGAGAAGGAATGGGACTCGGGTAATGTCCTCTTCTTTTTTGTGCTGGCAGCTGTCCCCCTCATCTTCCTATTATTCCCTCTCTTTCTGTCTTGCTTCTCACTTACTGAAAACCGTAACTTGAAGAAACGGTTCACAACCTCTCTTTCCTTCTTTCATTTAGTTGCTTCCCTGTGAAATGGATCCAAAAAAGAAAAACACTCTTGTGGGAAATGCCCTTTTTCTGACATTTTTATATTCCAAAGTGCAGCGGGATGGAGAGAAATAGAAGGTTTTAAATATGAAAAATAAATACATAACTAAATAAAGCAAGACAGAGTGGTTGCAAAGTGGCCAGATTGGTTTTATTCACATTCAAATACATCAGCCTCACTTTACAGAGTTTGCCAGTGAAGCGCTACTTTTGTATCTAGTCTTTCTTTGAACAGCATTGTTGTCCCCAGGTGGGAAAGTGTACCATTCCTGGAGGGACTGCAATACCTGGTTGATGGGTGGATTGGAAAACAAAATGTGTACCATGGCTCTGTGTTTATGGATGTGGTCTTTTTAAACCATACTGCTTACGTTTTGTAAGGATATAAGCAATGGACATTGAAACGGTTCCCTTCAGGTCCCTGTAGTCATGTCCTTAACTTTTTAGGTGAAACCACTCACTGATTTCTGAATAGTGAGTGAGAGATCGTTAAGGTAACCATGTTGTTTCTGCCTACATTTCACATGCTTTATTTAATCTTGCATTCCCTATGAGTGTTTGCTTTTACATTTTTTTTTAGGCAGCATATTACTCTTATCAAGTGCATAATTTAAGTTGAGCCACATCCAAGTGTTTATAGCGGGCACAATTAGGTTGTAGCTGAAGGCAGTGCGGATTTCTCTCGGTGGGGCAGTATGGTGTTCATTGGGGGAGAGGATGTGACACTATGGCCAGAGCTGTCGAATTTGGAACTGGGGAACTGGGTTCAGCCTTCATGACCAGTCCACCAGACCACTCTACTGAGGGAGCATATTCCCATGCTAGACCTTAGAAGCCCCCACTAGACCTTAGAATGCTTGATGTCTTAGCACAAGCAGGTGTACCCTAGTGGTGTCAATTGTGAGTTAACCTTGAAGGCCTGTCCACCACAATCCATACTGAAGTTCATCTCCAGTCTTGCGGGCAGGCCTACGAAGCAGCACACCCTAGAGCAACAGTGATCCAGTTACTGTGACTCTGTCACTGAGGTCACATGAACCTTGAGCAGGTTAGGGCGGTGTGAACGGTGTGACCGCACTGGGTACCTTTTTTGGGTGGGTGCGTAGTGTTTGCAAGTATATTATGGTTTAAAAAATACTTGCTGCCTCCTTCCTGGCCTCCAGCAATTTTCAGAAACAATAAAAATGTCATGATAACTTCGGTGATTAATGTTCTTCCTAGAGAGAGATCCGAGTTTTGCCCAGTGGAAGGGTTGACTACTGGAAAGGTAGCACAGAGGGTTAATGTGCCTGCTGCATAGAACATGTACCATGCAGATCACAAAGTGCACTGTTTAATGGGGGGACCATGATGAATGGTCATTTAATGTCAGCTGTAGATGATGGATCCCTTAACAGTGTCATGTATGTGCATGTTTGCATTGTGCTGAGGGGATTACCAGGTAATTGTTCACGCAGCTCCCTGATGGATGTCACATGCGCTTTTTCTGAGTCTCCAGATAGATCATGCAGTCTGTGTGTTCTCTTTTGTACTGCCAGTCACTGCCAGTCACCGGTGTATTCAACTGTGTAGCCTTGGACCGTGTCATGTATGTGCATGTAACTTGCATGATTGAGGTAACTATTAGCGGCGATACTACGTGTCTCTCGCTCCTCTTTCAAGTGCTTGCCGTCCTTTTTCCCCAGCAACCCACCCCCCACCAGGGGCGGCAATCTGAGGGATAGCCCCGGGCGCCACAAGCTCTAGCTACGCCTCTGATTTGACCAGTCTCTTTAGTGTTGAGCAAACCATTAGGTTTCTTCCAGCATAGAGTCTACTGGCTCTGCCAGTGGATGGCCCAACTGACATTGCAAGTAACAATGTCCATAAATGTTTCATTGTAGAATGAAGTCATAGATATTTCAAATGATATGACTAATTTATTATACTTACTATGGGAAAATCCCTCTTTTTTGCACGGTCACTCCTGATGCTGTGGACAGATGCTTGTACTGTTTTATTCTCTGCAGTGGAACTCTGCTCACCAGGCCCCACTGCAGGTGCTCTGACCCCTAAAACTTGCTGAAATTCATTATACTTCTAATTGGCATACTTAACTAACTTATCGGTCTCTCCTATATGATACAAAGTGTACCTAGGGCTTGTAAGGTAAATGTGTCTATTAGACTGCAGACCCTATTGTGCCATCCACTACAATAACAGCATAAACATGACTTCAAGTCTACCATTGTAGTCTGAGCAAAGCAGTTGCAAAACTGCAACCCAACCTCTCAAAAAAACAAAACTTTCGACAAGTATAAACCTTCCTTTTTATAAGCCACCTCAAAGTAGGCCTTGTAGCCCATAATGCTGGGTGCTTGGCATTTAAAAGCCCAACATGTAGAAATGTAATATTAAAATGTTCCTTACAGTTACTAGCACTTAAAGCTATTTTCACTGTAGCAGGATGGCAATATTCAATAGAGAAGCAGTGGATGCACTATTAATACTAATAGGCCTATATTTGCTAGAAATTTAAGTCTTAGACTCTTTGTGATATATGTTCAATCAATCAATCAGGGGCTTATAAAGCACGCTACTTACCCGTGAGGGTCTCAAGGCGCTAGGGGGTGGGGGGCAGCTCCGGATCAGTTGAAGAGCCAGGTCTTGAGGTCCTTTCTGAACGTGTGCAGTGTCGGGGCGCGTCTGATGTTCATGGGGAGCTCGTTCCAGGTTTTGGCTGCGATGTAGGAGAAAGCTCTCCCTCCAGTTCTGCTTCTGCGGATGCGGGGGACCTCAGCCAGGGCGAGGTCGTGGAGCGGAGGTTCCTCTTGGGTATGTGGAAGGATACTTTCTCGTTGAGGTATTTGGGTCCGATTTTGTTGAAGGATTTGTAGGCATGGGTGAGGAGTTTGAAGGTGACCCTCTTCTCTACGGGGAGCCAGTGGAGGTCTCGTAGATGTTGGGTCAAGTGCTCGTGGCGTGGTGTCCCTAGGACAAGTCTGGCAGCAGCGTTCTCGATGGTTTGGAGTCTGTGTAGTAGAGTTCTGTTGATACCGGTGTATAGGGCGTTACCGTAGTCCAGTCTGCTGGTTATGAGTGCGTGGGTGATGGTCTTTCTGCAGTCAGGGGGATCCCTTTGAAGGTCTTGCGGAGGATGCGTAGGCAGTTGAAACTAGTGGAGGCGACGGCGTTGATCTGGCGGTTCATGGAGAGGGAGGAGTCGAGGATGATGCCGAGGTTTCATGCGTGGTCTGTAGGGGTGGTTGGATTTCTGAGGGCCGAAGGCCACCAGGTGTCATCCTCAGCAGAGGATTTGGGTCTGAGGATGAGGACCTCAGTCTTCTCTGAGTTGAGCTTCAGGCAGCTGTCCTTCATCCAGGCTGCCACGTTCTTCATTCCGTTCTAGAAGCAGAGTCTGGTGTCTTCGGGATTCTTCGTGAGTGAGAGGATGGGCTGGGTGTCGTCGGCGTAGGATACAAGTCCCTGCTGTCTGATGATGGCAGCAAGGGGGGCCATGCAGATGTTGAAGAGCGTGGGGCTGAGTGATGATCCTTGCGGTACTCCGCAGTAGATGTCAGTGGGTTCGGAGAGGAAGGGAGGGAGTCTGATCCTCTGGGTTCTGCTGGAGAGAAATGATTGGATCCAGTCGAGGGTGGGTCCTTGTATCCCCGTGTCATGATGTCTGGCTGCGAGGGTACGATGGGAGACAGTGTTGAAGGCCGCGGAGAGGTCTAAGAGGATGAGGGCCGTGGTGTTTTCCTGGTCGAGTAGCATTCGGATGTCGTCCGTGGTGGCGAGGAGGGAGGTCTGGGTGCTGTGGCTGCTGCGGAATCCGGACTGGGAGGCGTCTAGGATGGAGTTTTCTTCAATGAAGGCGGTCAGCTGGGCGTTCAGGAGTCTCCGGTGACTTTGGCCGGGAAGGGGAGGAGAAAGATGGGCAGGTAGTTTTTCAAGTTGGTAAGTTTGGCTGTGGACTTCTTGGGGAGGGGCTTAACCTCCGCCCGTTTCCAGTCGTCTGGGAAGATGCCGGACATGAAGGAGGCGTTGATGGTCAGTCCTAGTTCAGGAGCAATGGTGGCGGCGGCCTTGCGGAATATGTGCGGTGAGCAGGGGTCTGTTGGGGCTCCTGCGTGGATTTTCTTCATGGTGGTAGTGATGTGTTTGATGGTGGCGGGCTTCCAGGTCATGATGGTCAGCTTGTCAGAGGCGTTGGGGGGTGTAGTCCGCCATCTGTTCTTTGAAGTTGTCGTAGAGCGCCTTGATCTTCAGATGGAAGTAAGCGCTGAGCTTGCCGCAGAGCTCCTGGGAAGGTGTGATGTCTGTGGCTTCGCTGGGGGGTTTAGTTAACTGTTGTATGATGTTGAACAGCTCCTTGGCGTTGGTCGCGTTGGTCTGGACTTTGTCTCTTATGAAGGTTTGTTTGGTGTCTCTTATGCGCTGGTGGTATTCCTTCAGGGCACTCCTGTGGTTGTTCCGTGATTCCGTGGTTTTCTGGTTTCGCCAGGTTTTCTCTAGGCGTCTGCAGGAGCGTCTGGCTTCTTGTAGTTCAGAGGTGGTCCACTGGTGAAGACGGATTATTATTTATCATGAAGGAAAAGGTACTTTTAGAAAATTACATTTACCCTGTCTTAAGGCTCTGGGGGCTACTTTGCATTAGCCTCCAGCTAAAGAGCTCTCAGTGCTCAAGCCCTGAATGAGGTGTGAAAACTAGGGGTGGGTGGTAAACTCTGCTCCGTTGGCAGAGTTTTCTGCCTGGAGCAAGAAGTACTAGAAAAAAATATGCAAACCACCGTGTAGCAGAGTGTTTCTCATACATGGCTTGCCAACGTTAAGTTGCTGAGGATGAGTGAGAAAAACTGAATGCTAGGACGAGCCCAGTGCGATTTCTCAAAGCGGACGGTGTAGGCAGGTTGCTACTTTCCCCGTTGAGAATGCTGCCGCTCGAGTGGAAATCTGCTCTAGCAGCAAAAAGAAACAGCACCTTCTTGCACGGGGTGTGGTGATATTCATGATAATTATACAGCACTGAACAAGCTCCCGGTGCTAAAAATCAGCACAAGCAGTGCGCCATGCTGAAATTCCACCACTCACGCAGAATTCCGTGGAGTAAAACTCTATGAGTTCCAACCACCCCTAGTGAACAACTCTCCCAGACCAGAGACAAAGGCCTGAGTGTCTGGAGGTTGTTTTGTTCCTCTGTAGGAAGGCCATTTGAGCAGTACCCAGGAACTTGATTAACTTCAAAGGGGTCTCCACTGTCACAAGCAAATATTAGCTAACCCATGGGTAGGCCCTTTCTTTATTCCCTCAGTCAAGCAGGCTACAATCCTAGCGGGGAGGGTGCTGCCCACGGAACTATTCTGAAGTTACCACAGAGAAAGGGTTGCTCATTTCCCTGGCCACACCTCTTGGGTGGGCACAGAGGGAAAAGGGTGTCATCATTTTGGATTGAGTCACAGAGGAGAACTGTGGGAATATCTGCTGCACCTGCTATTATTGGTATCCAGGACAAAAAAGTAGACTTCTAAGGGCAATTGACTGACCTCCTATTAAGCTAGAGGGATGCAACAAACTGCAAGTAGTCTGTTATGCAGCGCAAAGATACCCTTGGGTGAACATGCGCTTTATCAAATCCACGTGTTATGTTATGTAATGTTATGTTATGCTATGTTATGTTATTTTATGTTATGTTATACTATGTATAAAGTGAACAG
This sequence comes from Triturus cristatus, assembly GCF_964204655.1. Lineage (NCBI taxonomy): Eukaryota > Metazoa > Chordata > Amphibia > Caudata > Salamandridae > Triturus > Triturus cristatus. Next base: position 199,271,612 of record NC_140593.1, on the reverse strand, counting down.
TTGATCAGCATTGGTGTTGAACTCGTTTTGTCTCTATTTTTATTTTATACTTAGAAAATGTATATCACTGGGTCCTCCTTATTAGATATTTATTGTCTAGGTGTCATTTTGTTAATTAAATTATTCAATATATTAATAAATTCGAGTGTTGTTCTTACTGTGTTGTGTGTTTGACTTTCCAACTGTTTTGACCCTTATAAATGCTTTACACATTTTCTTAACTTAAAATGTTTTCCTAACTTAGGCATTTCTACTTTGAGCCACAGCTGCCAGGGTTTAAGCTCAGGCTTAAATTACTGAAACCTTTACTGGACCAAACAATATAGTGATCTTATTACTTGTGGCGAACACCATCCACCTCAAATAATTATTCATATTCTCACACTGACCATTATTGTTAAAAAGAAATAAACAAAACAGCAGAGAATAACCATATAAGATGAACATTCTCATTGAGTAAGTGCATCAATTATGTATGTGTTCAGTGTACAAGAAGAACACACATGACTGAAAGGTGAGATGCATAGCCTGAGACAGAGAACAAAATAAAGTTAGATTTGTAATCAATATTTGTAGGCAAAGTTGGCATAGCTTCTAAAGTAGTACACTGCACTTTATTCTTCAATAATGTCTTTGTGGCAGTATGCTGTCAATGGCATTTCGACCCTATGTGATTAAATTGATTAAATGGGTCATCAGTGCATCTGGAACAAGTAGTTTAAATGAGAACACACTGGTGAATTATGTAAATGTATAAATCCTAGAGAAGTAAATTTTAAAGATAAGATTCAGAACTATTATTAAGGCGAAGGAAACATGGACATGGGACTAAATAGAAACATTCAAATAAGTATGAATACCTACAGAGAAGCAGAAAAGCAGGGAGTTATTCAGATGACTCAGGAAGAAATGTAAAAATAAGGTAAACCTAAGTCTCTTCAGAGATGGAGATCACACATGATAAAAATTACCATCAGCAAATTTTAAAATATTCATTACCTCTCACCTACTTCAGGGTATTTACGTACTATCATGACCATGTTTTCTTTATCCTAATACCTGTTATATTAACCTGCTCACTTGCTTCTCCTTGATTCTGATGATGACCCGCTTAAACGTCTAGGGTCGAAACAGTGTCAACACCATATGGCCATAAAGACATTTTTGAAGAATGATCTTCCTTAGAAGCTGTAGGAACTCTGCCTACAATGAGTGCTCTTGATAGCTAAGTTTATGTTATCTGTTGCCATAACCTTATTTTGATCACTGTCTTTTGTGTTTTTAGCACTGCATGTTCATCTTGTACAATGAGCACATACAAAATTGCTTCACCTGCTATATGAAAACATTAATCTATGTCTTACTATGAGAAAGTGGAGTGGATTATTAGCTGGAGTGGATGGTAGTTCTCTTCAAGTAATAATGGCACTGTTGCTTATTAATGATTGCACTTTTCCAAACTAAGGGCCAGATGTACGACCCTTCCAATTTGTGACTCGCAAATTGCGTCATATTGCGGCTTGCAATTTGCGGCTCACAAAATGGAATTTATAACAGTGTCTCAGACATTGTTTGCAATTGTCTGAGACAATTGTCTGAGATTGTTTGCGATTCCTAATGGGTTCGCAAATTGCCTGCCTCATTAATATTCATGAGGCAGGTGCAATTTGCGACCCGATTGGGAATGGCTGGCACGCCCAGGGATGGTGGCCTGCTGGGGTCAGCAGACCACCAGGTCTGTGACTGTCATCTGAATAAAGCAGTTTTTTGTTTTTAAATGCATCCCATTTTCCTTAAAGGAAAATGGGATGCATTTAAAAAAGAAAAAAGAAACGTTTCTGTTTCATTTATTAAGAGTAGTCAGTGGTCCTAGGGACCACTGCCTGCTATTAAAAAATGTTTTCGCTGCCAGTCACAAAGAGGAACAGGTCCCCTTGGGACCTCTTCTCATTTGCAAGTGGCTTACCACCTTTTTGAAATTGGTGGTAACTGAGAGTGTTTTGCGGTCGCAATTGCGGCCACAAAACAATCATACATTGAAGTGTGACTCTCTATTTGGAATGGATGCCCTTGGCACGCCCCTTCCTAATAGCGAGTCCCAAACCCTATTTTGCGAGTTGGTAATAGGCAAAATAAGGTTTGTATATAGGTCAGACCTATTTTGGGGTTGTAAATGTGCCGATTTCCCAATTGCAACCGCAAAAAAACGGTCTTACATCTGGCCCTAAGTCAAGTTAGGACTCAATAATTTAAACCAGAGCTCAAACCTTAGTAGCTTTAGCACAGAGCAGACAGGCTTAATTTAGGAGAAATGTATAAAGCATTTATCAGTACGAAAACAGTTCAAAAGCAGAAAACACAATGCAAAAATAATTCCAATCCAATTCATAAACTCTGAAATTTCTAATGAATAAGTAGACACCAAAATGACAGCTAATCATATGTAGGGAATCAGAGATATAATTTTTTCACAGTTTAAATAATTCTTGTATCAAAAAGTGTCCAGAGCCAACCACAGATATATGGTTGTGATACATAAGAGCAAAGTAAAAAGTTAAGGCCATCCATTGTGGAGTGTGGGTCAAATTCAGGGATCTGGGGGCATATCAACAAGGGCTTTATCTCTGCTTTTTTGGCTTTAAAAGCCAAAAAAGCAGAGATAAAACTAGCACCCTATCAACAACAGGGTGCTAACACGCAAATTTGCATGTTAGCACCCTTTTACTCTACGCTTCCCCTTGCATCTCTAATGAGATGCAAAGGGGGCGTTCCAGAGTAAAATAATAGGAGAAATGTCGCTAAGCGACATTTCTCCTATTATCAAGAATGTCGCTAACCCTGTTAGAGACAAAAAAAGCAGCGCTAACCGCGGTTAACGCTGCTTTTTTACGTCTGCTAATTTTCAGACTTAGCCATGATATCCTATGGAAGGAGGATATCATGGCTAAGTTTGCCTGTCCCTATCAACAAGGTAACGTGTGATTATCGCTGGGTTTCCAGCGATAATCTCACGTTAGCCTGTTAGCGTGTAGATTTTTATCGCTATTGAGATAAGCGTTGCTAATAGCACGCTATCTCAGCAATAAAAATTCACGCTAGCCGGCGATAACTATCCTCACGCTAAGAGCGCTGAGCGATAATTATCGCCGGTTGTTGTTGATATGCCCCTTAGTTCGGTTGTGGAATTAAAGTTAAAAGTCTTCAGCGGGACAAGGACGAAGGCTGTGGTTGGGATGGGTTGCACAAGGCTGGATAGCCGTCGGCTGAAGTCCCAGTGACGCTATTGATCGAGCGGAAATTTCATTTATACATTTAGACAAGCAAAAATTGGAAATGAAGCTTTCTGACAGAAAAAAAAGAAAACGTGTCAAAACGTCAGGTTCTAGAAAAATATGGAAAACAAAGAATTTTAATTACTGCATCATAAAAGCATGCAGAAAAAGAGTAGTTTAAAAGATATCATGTGTATAAGTAACATATGTTGTGATTTATTAAATAAAATTATTTTTAGAAAACGTATAAATGATGAATTCTCACGTTATTGAGTTTACCCCTAACCTGTCTCAAATTGCATTTATATAATAGAATAACTAATGAAATGTATGAAATAATATAATTATTCCTGCTTTTGATAGTGAATTTTATAAAAAATACTTATATGTGTAATAGCGTGTGCACTTTAAATGACAAAAAGAAAAATAAATGTTACACTTTTGTACTAAAAGATGTATTAGGGAAATTTTCTGAAAATTCTTTTTACACATTCGCTAATTATAATGGCTTGAAACGAAAATATTAGTCCATACTTTAAGATGTATTTACATGTTGGTACACCACTCATACAATCTTTGGAGAGATTGTATGAGCGGGAGGTCAGGAAGTGGTGGGAGGCCACCTCACTACAAAGTTATATTGAGGTTAACCGAGTACCACGCGGCCTGCGTATTTACACTGTCCCCGCGTATGAAAATCCGGATCCCCGTTTGCTCGATGAATGGGCAGAACACACGGCGCTATCGTGCAAGGGGAAGTTGGTCATACTCGTGAGATTTGCATGGAGTGACCGCGAGGCAGCTTTGCTCAAAATAAAGGAATTGGAGGAAGAACTACTCAAAGAACCAGACCAAAGCAAACTGGAGGAAAAGAGAGAAGCAATGAAAAAACGTTTGAAAACTTATGAGCAGAAAATAAAAAAACGCAAGGAGGAGAAGTTTGAACGCGATGAACGCGACTATAATCTTGGACGTATACTAACTTTCGCCCAAAAATATGACAATCCAAGAAAGGAGTTAAAGAAGAAACCGACACAGACACCAGTGGATAACCAGGACACCACCGAATCAGATGTCACAGGTGGTGAAACATCGGGTGAGGACACTGATAGAAGTCATGGCGCCGAGGCCACCCCTTTTCACGAAGAATTCAAACTGATTCGGAAACAACAGCAACAGGGAGGCAAAGGCAAACCCCCGGAATCCTCGGCAAGAGGAAGAGGAAGACGAGGCGGGGTGGCGGGGGCCGCAAGAAACGACCATTCACCACCAGTCACTCGCAGCAGGAAGGGTTTCAACAAGCGGAGGTAGATGATAACAATCTAACAATCATCAACCTGACACCACGGATAGACTTATTTAAGTTTACTCGAAAGCTGAAATTATTTAAATATTTCAAATTGAAACCTATTACAAAGAAGAGCCAATCAATAGGTACGAGCGAATCTGAGAGACCTCTGAGAAATTTAACAGGAACTGATCTTGGAACACTACGCACTATGGATAGCCTACTGGAAGTCAATGTGGAGGCTGGCGAGACAACCATCGGTCAAACCCAACTTTTGGCTGATTTGGATGTACCGCAGCAAGGTGGTAAAAGCTCGTTTAAACCGAAATCTGTGTTTCTTCCACAAATGCCCACAGATGCGGTGGACACATTCTCGGATTCAGTCATAAAAGACCTACTTCGTTTTCGCAGCGAAGGGAAATATCGGAAAAACGCCAACAACTTCTCAAGGCAACAACAATTGGCACTAGAAAACCTGTGCAATGACGTCACTCTTGTCTGTAAACCTTCAGACAAAGGAGGAAATATTGTCCTATTAACTCAAGAACAATACCATCAGGAAGTGTATTGGCAACTTAATGATCCTTTACACTATGAAAAAACCACCATGCTATTGTACAATCAGGGCATCACGGACTTTCATCTCATGTTGTCTTCCTGGTATAAGAAAAACCTACTGGAGGCAGATGAACATTTGTTCCTGAGATGTTTGAACCCTATCATTCCCACCTTTTACTATCTACCTAAAGTTCATAAGGACATAATAAATCCCCCAGGTAGGCCCATTGTGGCCTCCTTGGGAAGTTTGACCGAACATTTGTCCGTGTACATTGATCATTTTTTGTTCCAACAGGTGGTACTATTGAAATCGTATCTCAGAGATACCAAAGATTTTCTGGTACAAATTGAACGAGTGAAATGGGAACAGGGTTTCTGCTTAATGGTATTAGACATTGCTAGTCTTTACACATGTATAGCACACAGCGATGGACTGAGAGCAGTCAAGCATTTTCTTGCCAATCGCCCACTATGTTTGATGGATCATAGTGCTATGATCATTGAGTTCATTGAATTTTGCCTTACTCATAATGTTTTCATCTATCAGAAACAGCTATACAGACATGTCTCGGGGACGGCCATGGGCACCTGCTTCGCCCCCAGTTATGCGAATCTTTTCGTAGGCTGGTGGGAGGAGCAGGTGGCATGGGCCGAAACCAACAAAACTTGGACAGATAGAGTTGTGGTCTGGCATCGTTATATCGATGACCTTTTCATAATTTTTAGGGGCTCCCCAGCATTGGCATCTGAATACATACAAATTTTAAACATTAACAATGTTAATTTGAAATTCACAGGGAAGGTGAGCACAGAGGCTGTCAATTACCTGGATCTTAGTGTATTTGTTTCGGAAGGGAAATTACACACTAAATTATATCGTAAACCCACGGCAGGGAATGCTATTTTACATTCTTCTAGCAGTCACCCTAAGAAACTGATCGACAGTATCCCCTATGGGGAACTGTTACGTTTAAGGAGAAACAATACCAGGGAGACAGATTTCGATTCTTCAGCTAAAGAAAGCCTTGCACGCTTCAGACAGAGAGGGTATAGTGAGAATATACTTAACAGAGCCATCAACAAGGCCAAGTGTGCAAATAGAACGGACCTCTTAAGCAACCAATACAAACGGAGGGAGGAAGAAAACACTGGAACATTCAGACTGATCACTACATTTTCTAAGGATGCAGGTCATCTGAGACGCATCCTAAAAAAGAATTGGGCCATTATTTTATCAGATACCATCATTGGTAGTGACCTACCTCCTAATCCCCTGGTAACGTTCAAGAAGGCCAGATCCCTTAGGGACACCCTGGTACACAGCTATCAACCTACTGCAGATCCGAAATCACCATTTGGGGCTCTTAATGGTTTTTTTCCCTGTGGTAAGTGTAAGGCCTGCAAGAAAAGTAAAAGGACTTTATCTTACACTGTCCCAGGTTTAGCAACACCGAAGAAAATTACCAAATTTCTCACATGCACCACTCCCTACACCATATACTGTTTGACCTGTCCTTGTGGACTCCGTTATATTGGCAGCACTATTCATCCTGCCAAGATACGGATCCTAGAGCACATGAGGGCTATTGCCAATTTTGACGAGTCCTATCCCATTGCTCGGCATTTTAATCAATGTCACAAGAGAGATCGTGATTTACTAACATATTTTTGCTTGGATCAAGTACCCATCAACCCTAGGGGAGGTGATAGGATACAAAGACTTAGACGTCTTGAGTCACGGTACATTATTGATCTGCAAAGTAAAAATCCGTCTGGTCTGAACAGTAGTGAGGAGTTAGCAGTACATCTAGGAGAATGATATATTAAATATCAAATTACTATATACTGTATATCTATTATCTGTTACTGTATAGGACGTTTGTATTCGTTGAGTCCTCTCTCTCTCTATCTTCTTCTTTTCTATTTTGTTACTACAGGCACTGTTTTAACCATTATGTGTTGAGGATTGAAAGCCGCTGACCACTGTTTTATTTCTTGGAAATATCAGGCTTGTTTCCGCATAGAATGTACGCCCATCCAGGGCTTTATTATTATTGTTGATGAAGTGCATTTATTTTGATGCTTTAAGTCACCATTTGATACGTTCTAGCGGAATATTGAGATATCATGCTTGCTTTCGCGTTATAAGAATGTATGCCCATCCCGGGCTTTATCACTGTCGGTGAATTGCATTTATTGTGATGCTTGATGGTACGTTCAAAGATGGCGGAACATTAACATCCTGATTTCAGGATTCTGTTAGTCTTTCTACCATGTTGATTGTTAACATGAGCGCGAAACATGAATTTAAAACAGGGGCGATGATGGCGTTCCGAGCTTAACATCGAGAAAGGCGAGTTGCCGAAACGCGTCTGTTATGAGCGCCAAGGGTTCCTAATAAATCATCTTTTGGAACACTCCCCCCGTGAGTGCTGTCGTCTGTGTTCCGGTATGATATCCGATTGGCAGTGTGGAGCTGTAATATATATATATATATATATATATATATATATATATATATTCACTTAAAAAACCATAGGTTTCACACATGTTATAGTTAGCTGGACATTTCACTCGTAAAACACCAATGAAATTCCCCCGTTATAGTTGGTGCAGGCAACTATAACTCACGCGAACGCAATCCTCTGCTGATGACGTCAGATATTACATCACTGTATTTAGACACTTATTTACCCATGTCTTCTTCCATTAATCTTTAGCTATACAAATATTACAAATATTTATTTTTCAGAAAGACACATATGTCATCAGTGATGTAATAGCTGACGTCATCAGCAGAGGATTGCGGTCGTGTGAGTTATAGTTGCCTGCACTAACTATAACGGGGGAATTTCATTGGTTTTTTATGAGTAAATGTCCAGCTAACTATAACATGTGTGAAACCTATGGTTTTTTAAGTGAATTTGCAAGGTTTTTTAAATGCTAATTCGTAACTATAACGTGTGTGAAACCTATGGTGAGAGACCTTGCTTTGCCAAATGTAGACATTAAATGGATTGGTCAGAGAGGGTTAAAGTGGCACCAATTAATGCCTTTGGTGAAATCTTTTCTACACCTCCAACAGCCTAACCTTATGATTGTGCACTGTGGTGGAAATGACCTAGGCACTTTAACTGGGGTAGGTCTGGAAATGCTTGTTAAGGACACCTTTGTGCAATTAATGTCGCTTTTTCCTCAATCTGCCTTTGTATATTCTAATATATGCCAAAGGCAAAAGTGGAACTGGACCAACCAATTTTGTCCACAGATTGACAAAGCAAGAAAGCACGTCAACAAATCTATTTCTGCTTTCCTCAGAGACTATGGTATGGGTTCTATATACCACAACAACTTGCGTTACAACATGCAAGGCATTTATAGAAGAGACGGTGTACATTTCACTGATGAAGGCAACAGAGTCTCCTCTTGAACTTTAGACTCTGCATCGGTACTTACTTGTAGGTACCACAAAGACAACACTTCATAAACACAACGGCTCTTTTTAGAGCCCCCTAATATCTAAACACTTAAATTTGATTTTTACTTCTAATTTTTTTAATGTTTTTTTTCTGCCGTGCGCGTACGGTAAGCTTACCGTACACACACCCCGCGATTTTTTAAAACATTTTTAAATTGTATTTTTCATACTTTTGGGACCTTCTTTGACCCCCTGACAAACGGTAGGGGGTCTGCAACTCTCTTCGTTGCCCCCTTTTCACATTCTCCACCTTTGTTTATCAGTGTGAGACACACAAAATGGCGGTCGACACTTCCTGATTTCGACCGATTCGAATGTTTACAGTCATGTAACCACCAATCAGAATTAAGCTCGCGCACGGCAGCGTGCGCGTACAGTAAGCTTACCGTACGCGCTCGGAGCGTGCTTATAGATATATATATTGATTTAAATGCTATTTTCTCAGGAAATACTGACCAGATTTACACCAGACCTGCAAAAGGCACATCCCTGACCTGAGGACTACCTCTCTGCCAAATTTCACGTAATTCTGTTCGGCCGTTCGGGCTGTAGCTTGGACTAAAGGTCCTATGGAAAAATGCATGGGGAAAACACGTTTTGGGACCCCCTTTTTCTCAGCCCCCGCTAGACGAATCCCCCCAAGACTTTCAGGGAAGGAGCGGAGCGGAGTGCCCCACCTATTTTGAAAATTTCGCGAGGATTCGTCAATCGGCGCCAAAGTTATTCAAAATAGAATGTTGCGGATTTCCTATGGAAACACGGTCCTAACTATAACTATCTACTGGCGACCGCCAGTAGATAATATATATATATATATATTATCTACTGGCGGTCGCCAGTAGATAGTTATAGTTAGGACCGTGTTTCCATAGGAAATCTGAAAATTCTATTTTGAATACCTTTGGCACCGGTTGACGAATCCTCGCAAATTTTTCAAAATAGGTGGGGCGCTCCGCTCTGCTCCTACCCTGAAAGTCTCGGGGTGATTAGTCAAGCGGGGGCCGTGAAAAAAGGGGGTCCCAAAACACGTTTTCCCCATGCATTTTTCCATAGGGACATTTAGTCCAAGGTACAGCCCGAACGGCTGAACAGAATTATTTGAAATTTGGCAAAGAGAAAGTCCTCAGGTCAGGGATGTGCCTTTTGAATATCTGGAGTCAATCTGTTCAGTAGTTCCTGAGAAAATTTCAGTTAAAAGTACATATATATCTATAAGCACGCACCGTGCGCATACGGTAAGCATACCGTACGCGCACGCTGCCGTGCGCGAGCGTAATTCTGATTGGTGGTTACATGACAGTAAACATTCCAGTTGGTCGAAATCAGGAAGCGTCGGCCGCCATTTTGGCTCTCGCAGTCTGAGGCAGTGAAAAACAAAGGTGGAGAATGTGAAAAGGGGGCAGTGTAGACAGTTCCTGACCCCCTAGCCTTTGTCAGGGGTTCACTGAAGGACCCCCAAGGATGAAAAAAACATTTATTTTTTTTGAAAAAGCGCAACGCATCGTGGGCGCTCGGTGTGCGAAGCGCACCGAGCGCCCACAGCGCGCGCACGGTGCACACACGGTGCGCGCACGGTGAAGAACCTGAAAAAAAAATATTAATAAATACATAACTTAGCATTTAAAAAACCGTACAAATTCACTTAAAAAACCATAGGTTTCACACACGTTATAGTTAGGAATTAGCATTTAAAAAACCTTGCAAATTCACTTAAAAAACCATAGGTTTCACATATGTTATAGTTAGCTGGACATTTCCCTCATAAAAAACACAATGAAATTCCCCCGTTATAGTTAGTGCAGGCAACTATAACTCACGCGACCGCAATCCTCTGCTGATGACGTCAGATATTACATCAATGATTAAATATGTGTCTTTCTGAAAAATAAATATTTGTAATATATGTATAGCTAAAGATTAATGGAAGAAGACATGGGTAAATACGTGTCTAAATACAGTGATGTAATATCTGACGTCATCAGCAGAGTATTGCGGTCGCGTGAGTTATAGTTGCCTGCACTAACTATAACGGGGGAATTTCATTGGTTTTCTATGAGTGAAATGTCCAGCTAACTATAACATGTGTGAAACCTATGGTTTTTTAAGTGAATATATATATATATATATTTGTATAAATAAATTAATTAGAAAAATATATATGCATATGGAGTTCTGCATTATAAACAACCATTATCCCTGTATCCAACCATAATTATACAGATTGACCATTCAGATCCCTGTATAGCCTAGTAATGTTGCCTGAACCCCCATGAGACGGTATAGTCAAATTAATAAATGCTTAAATGCATAATTGGACTGCCAGTCTTAGTGGGTCTTAATGTTCCAAATATCTTGATGGTGCACTTAAAAATGGCATAAAGTAATAGAGTGATTCCCTATATAGAATACAAAAAGGAGAAAGAAAAAGGAAAGAATGTGCAAAAAATCAAATATTAATAAATTTGAAAGTGCTATGTGCTCCAAGATACTATATATAAATTGCTGTTGTTGTAAATACAACAATATATATATATGTACTAATACAATATGATCTGATTAGTTAGGATTTAATTTTACCAATAAGCATAACCAAGAATTTCTGTTAAATATAAATGTTAGCTATATTAAGTAATGGATTATGCATATATTGATGGCAGAAAGAATCGGGACCAAGGATATAGGATATAGATATAGTGAATAAAAGAGGGCCAGTAGCTTGGGGTTGAAACCCATGGCTTTCTCTCCTTTCCTGTACATTACTAATTATATCCCCTGCTGCTGGAATGTATAAAATTGTGAATAGAATTAATTTGCTACATATAAATACATACAATAAACATTTTCATAAAACATTCCATATAAAATTATAAATATAGATACATATAAATATATATAAAATCCTATCTTATAATCACAACTCTAATACATCATTCCCTCTAACCCGGCAGGACTATAACATCTTGACGTTCCTGAATCCATCTAAGGCACAGATTAAGATCAAAAAGTGCTGAAAAAATATGCAAATGAGAGAATCAATCTTCCCATATAATAGAAAATATACATCAAAATTTCATAGGAATACGCATGATGAATATCAAATAAAAGCCAATAAACCAAGATTAAACATTTTCTAAAATCAATAGAAAATATGTATCAAAATCTCATGATAAAATATTTCTAAAATACCAACCATAAATTATTGTAAAATCATTAATTCATAAATACGTGTGCAAATCCTCTGTTGTGTTGAGACCTCTGGGATGCTTAGAGTCAAATTCTAAAATGTATCTTGTTTCTAATCGTCGTAGCTTGCCTTCACGATCTCCACCTCTCTTATGTGGTGGTACTGACTCTATTGCATAATACCTAAGGTCTTTGAGATTGTTATCATGAAACTCCTTGAAATGTCTCGCAACTGGGTAAGTGGCATCATTATTAGTGATGGCCCTCATATGTTGTAAAATTCTTTTGTGTACTGCCAGCTTAGTACTTCCTATATATTTGAGATTGCAGCTGCACTCTAATACATAAACTGCAAATTCAGTCTTGCATGTTAAATGCTGTTTGATATTGTGTATTTCATTATCAAATGCAGTACGGTAGGAGCTGGTGTTAATTCCCTGCTGGCAAGCTTTACACATAGTACATTTAAAGAATCCCTTTCTAGCTGTTAGCCATGTAGTTTTGCTCTGATCTTCCGGGCTACTTTTTACTAATGCATTGCCCATGCTAGAGGTTTTTCTAAAAGTAATTGAGTTATTATTGGGTATAAGTTTCCCTATAATGGGATCATCTCTTATTATTGGCCAATTGCGCCTAATAATGGTACGAAGTTATTTTTCTTGTTTGGAGAAACTTAGTATAAGTCTGACAGGATCCATTGTATTATTTTTGTTGTCAGAATTTTTCTTATATTGTAGCAGGTCTATTCTTGCTTTTTGCTTGGATTTAACTATAGCTGCTTCAATGACCTTGCTCTTATGTCCTCTTGCTAAGAAGCGGCTGCGGCATTCTGTTTGCATTTTATCCGCTTCAACCTCATTGCTACATATACGCCGTATACGTAGCATTTCCCCATAAGGGATGCTGTAAATGAGGTGAGTGGGATGAGCACTAGATGCATGTAATAGCGTATTACCTGCTGTAGGTTTCCTAAACAATGTGGTTGTGAGACTATTATTTACTATTTTTATTTGCACATCTAAAAATGTAACTTCTGTTTTACTTATATCATGCGTAAATTTAAGATTGACATTATTCTCATTCAAATGTTCTATAAACTCTAATGCACTTTGTTCAGTTCCTTTCCATATGATAAAAAAGTTGTCAATAAATCTTAGCCAGCTTACAATATGTGTCAAGAATATATGTTCATACTGCCTCATGAGGACCAGCTCCTCCCACCATATATATATATATAGTAATCCAATCCTGACGGCGGCGAACAGACAGGCACTGACTCCGTGATATTATGGCAAAGAAATTTTAATCCAAACAACAACCTAGACGCGTTTCAACGGCGTACCACCTTGGTCACTACGTCAGGTGCAATCAAAATACATGGTTATATGCACCTATTTCCACACGGTTGTCACAGCAACCACCAACCTAATGATATACTTAGAGAATTCCTAAGTCCATTCAAACATGACAGTGCATATTATTTATATTTAGGGCAAAAATGTCAAAGCACTTAATTACAATTGTTGTTAGTGTATACACATACTAGTAGCACAACAATGCACAAATAAAAAGTGATATAATGGCGATAAGTGAATTTCAAGAGTTAAAAAACTCACACATGACATCATACCTCACCCCATGTATGGACATGGAAGTGTTGGCTAGGTCCGGGTATCCCGTGATGAGTGCAAATGTAAAGGGAGAGTGTCTGCGGGAGTAAGCTAACAGTTGCGTGTATTGATAATAATCATCACGTAACGCTGCCATCGTCTATGTAAATTCACTGCGCGTGTGTAAGGCAGGCATGTTTGAAGACAAAGGATATGTGTAGCAGCATTTAAATTGTACACGGTAGCTTGTTTACCCAACTATGGTGCCCCTGTGGGCTGAGTGTGTTGAAAATGCTTCACTCTAGTGAGCGCTGAGTACAACGCGTAAAGTGGGATGTCACTAACATGTGGACTAAGGGAGTGTGCATAAAGGTGCGTTTATCGTTAATAATCATAAATAACGCTGTTCCTAGTTGCCCCAGCAAGTGCGTCGTTTAGGGGACTAGGTGTGTGCGAAGGCCTCATATATTGAATGTGGAGCCCATGAGAACTGTGATCGCTAGAGGCATGCTACTCCCTGCCCGCGTCTATGTATATGCACAGCACGTGCATAAGCCGGGCATAATAGAAATCATACGAAAAAGTGCGGCAGCAGTAATAGTGCACGGTAGTCATGAAACCCAACTATGGTGCCCCTGTGGGCCGACTTTGTGGAAGCGCTTTCACTCTCCTCTGATTGTGAATCTTAATACCTAATCAGATTTACTCGGGAATACGGGCGCTGAATACAAAGCATAAAGTCTGATGTTATTAACATGTGAACTAAACTGTGAGTGGAAAAGGATGAAAAAATTAAATAGACATAAATTAAAAAAGTGATTGTGACCTGACGTTACAGAGACTGGGTCTGGAGCGGGACAGACAGCTAGGGGCAAGTTATAAGTGTACAGTTAGGGCTTTATCCGCATTCATTCCATGAAGAATCTTGGAATTATAGAGGATGATGTAACGAGATTCAAGCCTTCTAAGGGCGAGCTGTCTGTTACCTTAGGAGTTTTAAGCCATGTGCCACCCTTATTCATGCTTGGCGCGTTTCTGACAATCTCCTGTCTCATTGATTTAGCTCTCTTAAAGGTAATTTGGGGAGTTGTGTTACAGAAGGTGCCTATGACTGGGTCATTGTGTACTGCATTCCAATGCCTATGTATTATTCTGAGCACATTGGCATGGTATGCGTTGAAGCCTGTTATTAGTCTGGGCGTGTCCATTTTCCTAGGTTCATTTTCTTTGTGAGTTATTTTTGTCTCCTTGAACAGAAGATCCCTTCTGGTTACATTAGCTGTTTTATTTTTGGCTTTGGTGAGTATTTCAGGAATGTAGCCTCTGCGTTCTAGCCTATTGCAGAGTTCGCTGGTGGATTGCTCTAAACCACTGGAGGTGCTACAATTACGCTTCATACGTGAGCATTCCGCGTAGGGTCTGCTTTCTTTCAAAGTGGTGGGGTGGAAGCTGTGTGCGTGTAATATAGCGTTACCCGCTGTGGGTTTTCTAAATGTTTTGGATTGTAGTTTTCCATTTTCTACATAGATCTCTAGGTCAAGAAAGTGTATACTCTTATCACTGGTTTTACATGTGAACGTTAGATTAAGAGAATTGTTATTAATTTCCTCAGAAAAAAATGTTGGCACTTTCAGCTAAACCTTTCCACAGGATAAAAATGTCATCTATGTACCTGACATATAATACCACTTTTTCTGTAAATGCATCATGTTGGGTTGTTTTGAGTACTTGCTCCTCCCACCAGCCCATATGCAAATTAGCATAGCTAGGGGCGAAGCAAGTACCCATAGCAGTACCCTGCAGCTGTTTGTAGGTTAGTTTATCAAATGTGAACACATTATTATCTAGACACATTTCCGCCATTTGTACAATCATCATAGAGTGTTGAAAATGGTGCATAGATCTTTTGCCAAGGTAATAGTTCAGGGCATTGAGTCCTTCCTTATGTCTGATGCTGGTATACAGCATGTTCACATCTAATGTCATTAGTAAGTAATCACTATTCCAGTTCACATTGTAGATTTTCGTTAAAAAATCCCCTGTATCCTCAATATATGCTGGCAATTTGCAAACAATGGGCTGAAGGAAGTGGTCTAGACGTATTCTCAAACAGTCCTCCTATTGCTGCAATTATCGGTCTCCCTGGAGGTTCCACTCTGTTCTTGTGGATCTTGGGGATTAAGTATAACAGTGGTATTATAGGATAGTCAGTTTTGAGGTACTCACATTCGTGCTTAGAGAGTAATCCCATACTTTTCCAGTCGTATAAGGTTTTGTGGAATTTTTCTTTTATTTCCACAATGCTGTTTGGACTCACTCAACTGTAGCATTCTTTGTTTTGCAGTTGGTTATGCGCTTCTTTGTTATATAGTTCCAATGGCCAGAGGACGACATTACCACCCTTGTCTGACCAGCGGACCACTGTGTCCGGTCTTTGCTTGATTTTATCAATGAGTTCATTGTATTTGGTCATCCTATTGTGATTAGTACTCAAAAATTCTTTGCTGCTTTTGTGTGCTAATTCTTTCAGATCTTTTATGACGTTTTCTGCAAAGATGTCCAGCCCATCTTTGGGCTTCATGGGTGTAAATACGGATCTGGGTTTAAAGGGCGTTCGTATAGTACTAAAAATGTCGAGGCCAGTAGTTAAGGCAAATTCAGTGGTTGTTTCCTGATTTTCTGTTTCCTCCATATTGACTAGGTCTTGCAGTAGGGCCATGTCCCCCACTGTGAGAGAGTCGTTGGTATTCTCAGTGTCACCAGGGTCTGTATTGCGCTTGGCTATATGGATTTTTTTTTTTGTAATTTAAGTTTTCTAACAAATTGGAAAAGGTCTACTCTTGTTTGCGCATAATCAAAATTGTTTTTAGCACATAAAGTGAGGCTTAGCGAGAGGATTTGTTGTTCATCTGATGTGAGCTCCATATTGGTGAGGTTGATGACTGTGTTGTTATAGTCCATATTTGTATTCATCATTGTTTGTTTCTTCTGTATGGCTGTGCGTTCTTGCTTCGTGTGTTTTTTTCCAGAGCGTCTGTCTTTTCTTCTTCTGTTTTGTGATTTCTTGAGGAGTTGTTAAATTCTGGTCTCGGCGGTCGCGGCCGCAGGCTCATTAGCCGCTCCAGTCGTAAAAAAACAAATTCTTGCACCACAGTGGGGGTTTTTTGTTTGTCTGTGCCACCCGATTCACCATCTGACTCAATTTCCGAGCTCAATTCCGACCCGCTGGGCTCCGTTGATCTCATTAGTGTTTCCGAAGTTGCTGAGAGTTGCTGGCGGCGTATGTTTTCAAACTTCTTTGAGGACGTATAGATTTTGCCACTCATGTAATCATTCCAGTCTCTCTGGAATTTGACTGCTTTTCTGTCCTTTATAGATTGTTTGTATTTGGCAAGCCTTGTTTTCATGTCAGACATTATTTTGCCAATTGCTTCTTGACATGGTGATTTTTCAAGTTCATTGAACAGCGCCTCTATTTTTTTCAATAGGTTTTCTCAGTCACTTGTGGCATATTTAATTAAGATTCGTAGCATTCTCAACGATGATTCTGCACTGTTCTCCGCCCACTCCTTTAACATCTCTGGGTTCGGGTTTTCGTATGTGGGCGCTACAAGGATTCTAAGGCCCCTTGGCATTCTCCCCACATCAAGGTATCGCTGGAGTGATTTACACTCCCACCATTTGGCGATTTCTGCCTTCCGTAATTTCTCAAGTTCATGTGTGATTTTGATAATGTCGTTAGTCGGTTCTTTTGCAATAGATCCCGCTGCCATGGATGCTGTATATATATGACAAAAGAGCAGCACACCGTAAACTATCTTGATGGAATCAAATCTGTAAATATCAACGCATTTCCTTTAGAATTGATGAAAATGATGGTGTTCTTTTTGCCATGGAAGTTATGGTTAGAGCTCTAGAAAGGTAAAATGAGGACACATTTTCTTTGAGTCTGGTGCGCTCATGTTGTAGCTATATTCTGATTAGAATTCTATTTGCTTGTTAACATTAACATTTAGCAATTGAAACACTAATTCTGTGACGTACAGAACTAAGTTTTCCCAGCAAATGCCAAACTAGGCCTCAACTAAGTCTTGATTCCATCTTGTTTCTTCATGCATCCATAATATTCATTGTGTGCTTAATTTGTATTTCTCATTGACACACATGCAGCAGTTGGTGCAGTGTTGCTATGTAATGGCATGTTGTTCTTGAAGAACTCTGGAGTAAGGCTTCGGTTACTTTTCAATGCCCTTCCTGCTCTGTCAGCATAGGCTTTTTAGTTATGAGTCTTTTCATTGTTTATGTAAGCAGATTTGTTCTGATACTTCTGATGACATTAGGTCTGAAGGGAGTATGTTGTTATTCATTTGTGGGGATAGTGCTAGGATGGTGGGATTATATGGCATTTAATAATTATTGTACTGAGATTTGTCGATGTGTTGATGCATTGGCTCACGGTATGCTGACGGTGTGATTTCCATTACTTTGCATTGTAAAATTTATTATAAAAGGATCTGATTTTGATGGTAAGCCAAATTCTTTTGGAACGTTACTAGGGAGGCTGCACATTTTTCTATTGATTTGCTGCACAAGTAGCCTGTTTTTCATATTTTCCCAATGCCGTTAATATTTTAAATGCCAAGAGCCTTCATGGCAAAACCCTGTGACTGATTTACTGAAAAACTATCTATATTTTTTCTTTCTGTATGGCACTTCTGTAATTTAATAAACCCTTATGGTTTGCTAATTTACTGATCTCAAGCGCTTTTTGTGTTCAGTTTTATTGATAACTGTTATTTGAAATGCTGTTTCGAATTTTTCCTTTAGGGACACATTTCCTCATCCATTCCTGAAGACAACACCATCCCAGACACTATATCTGCACTATCATGTAGATTATCTGAGAGATAGTCACCACACATGAGTTAAACATGTACTTCCAACACCAGGAACAGTATGTTTGTTAAATTCCTCGTGATCAACTACAGCTACTTCACAGAGTTCTAATGAATAACTAGAGTACTAAAATGTTGTATTGAAAACAAAAGTGGGGCACTCCTCAACGCCATTTT
Source organism: Triturus cristatus (assembly GCF_964204655.1). Taxonomy (NCBI): domain Eukaryota; kingdom Metazoa; phylum Chordata; class Amphibia; order Caudata; family Salamandridae; genus Triturus; species Triturus cristatus. Next base: position 199,253,151 of record NC_140593.1, on the reverse strand, counting down.
ATTGGAATGGGGGCTGTTAAATGTAATGCCTTACTTCAAGAGCAGGCTGAAGTTAATGAGCATTGTGATGTTAATGCAAACATGAAACCAGAGGGTTACAAAATGTGAGGGAGGTGAAGAATGTAGTAATTTGATGCATAATGCATCCAATTAGAGACTGCAATACAAAATTCATAATTTGAGCATGCTGTCCATGCACTCTCATGCCATTCATATAGACCGTCAAGAGAAAATACCTCCTAGATCATTATTACATTTATTTTCATGCCCCATAGGATGCTAGACTCGAGCAAAGCTTGTTGTCACACATTTTTCAAAGGAAACTGCCCCGATCTACCTACTCAGGAACACCAGCTCATGCATTTTTACAGTCCAGCTATACAGTCCTGCTATATAAAACCTAGAAATATACAACTGGTCCTGAGGAAGGCCCCACAATCATGTTGCTTGTAAGTATTGGCTGAAACATGTAGACTTGCAGACACTGGAGCAGTTATACTTCCAGAGTATCATCCTTGTTTTTAATCTTGCCAAAGGTCCTCCAAAGAAATAAATTCAGAGGTTTCCCACAGGACTTTTTAATATACTTGAATGCCCTCACCCAACATATAAGTGCTACCTTGATGGTCAAAGAAAAGCATGCCTTGAAACACAAGAGTATCTGTGCAAGGACAAGAAGATGAACCATGACAATAGGAACTTCTAGAGGGTGAGAGGCATTTTAAAACACCTTTTGGGTGTTCCTGCAGGTGATAAGACTGAAACTGCAGGTTTCTATTGAGGGTGTTTCTATATTTGATACTTGCATATCTTGGAAAGATGAATCAACCCTCAATAACTCTCTTTTCCCCTTTCTTGATATAAGGTGTAATCATGTGATGACCGCTTTTCCAAACATGCTTGGTGGCATTTTGGAGCATCTTGCTCCAAAATGACTATGGAGATCGTAGGATGAATCGGTCCTAGAGCAATCCTGATGCAGTAACATTTTGAACTACTATTCATGTCATATTTATGTGAAGAAGCAGACAAACGGGTGGCAAGAGTCTTTCATAAGGTGAAGAATGTTATTTTGCAAAGCTCTACTGGGAGCATACAAAGAGGGTGAAAAGGATTAAGCATAAGGCAACGAAGTGCAAAGGACAGGGGAACACCAAAGATGTCCCTTAAGGCAACCAGATTAGGATAAAAGGTCATGAGAAACCAGCAAGAAGAAACAACTGGACCAGGATGTGGCCAGCAAGGTAAGTACATTCTGAAACAAACTGTTTGTATTTCAGGTAGGAGAGGGACTTCTGGAAAGAAGGAATATATAGACAAGAAGGACAGCCAACCAAGATACTTAGGTCACCAAAGATGATGAAATTAGCAAGTACCCTGACGTGAGGGCAGTGAGTTCAGCAAGCACAGGGACAAATGTTGTAGTTGGACTAAGTGTATAAGAAATAAGAGCACCAAAAATTATATAACAGGGTTCATGGGTAGAGGGATTAATGGACATGATACATGACACATTTTGGATAATCGCCACCCTCAGCCAGGATTATTCAAACAATCTAGGAGAATGATGTGAAAGCCATGTGGACTAGCAAAAGCAATAACTGCTGTAGAAGAGTCATGTTTTCAGATATCTGCAAGAAAAAATATGCAAAGATGCACAGTGGAGAAAAGGTCGGCAATCTCCATTTTGTGCCATGGTTCACAGTGTTAATCACTAAGTATGAAATGGTAGTGATTACCCCTATGAATGGTGAAGATATGGTGTCTGCATCAGCACAAGGAGAAGATAGGCCTCTAGGAGACGATCCAGTCACTGTGCTACCTTAAACATATGTGAGTGCAGCAGCCCGCCCTTTCCTCAGTGCCCTAAATGCCTGTGTGCACAATGGCCTGGGCTTTCATGCAACACGTGCAAGGCAGGAAATAAAATAATAACGACAATGTAAAGCCTGCCCTTTATTCAAACTTGACTAAAATATTCCTATTGCTGTGTTTTTAACAGTGGAGTTGAGAGCTAGGAGAAATATGGAGAGTGCAGGTGGCAAGAATGTGAAGTGGAAGCAAATCAGGGGTAGAAAGCATGGGTTTCACCACCCCTCATTTGAGAGACTGGCTCCCCATCCAGAAGAGATGCCAGTTCACGATTCTCACACATGCCTACAAAGTCCTCCACGACCTAGAACCTGCCTACATCAACCATTGACTGGCCTTCCACCAACCCTCCAGACACCTGCACTCCTCTTCACTCGCCCTCGCATACACCCCCCCGCATCCATCGCAGCTGTATCAGTGGCCATTCCTTCTCCTATATCAATGCCAAGACCTGGAAAGACCTTCCCCTCCAGCTCTGTACAGCCCGCTGGCTGGCAGACTTCAGAAAGCGACTCAAGACATGGCTCTTCGATGGAGACACAGGACCCAAATACTCCTAGGGGAGATAGTGTTGCGCTTTACAAATCTTGTTTGATTGAAAGCAAAAAATGCATGCGCTCCCTAGGAATGCTCAAAGAAAAAGCCAAACGTACTTCTCTCTTGTGGGCCATCATAGAATACAACTCAAAGCACCCATGCTTCAGAGAAGTGAGAAGCACATGAAGAAGTATGAAAGCCACTAAATAAGAAATATGCAAATTAAATTTACACATAATCCAAAAAATGATAAGAAACGGCCTGACCCAAAGTTCGCTTGAACTACTGATATTGTTCATAGGCCTTTGACAACAGATGGTTTAAAACTGTCCGCAGGCATTACCTAAATTTAAGAAAAAGGGGGATTATCACAGCCAGCAGTGGATGATCATTAAGCACCATAAATTGAATGTAGTTATACAAACAGTAGGGTAAAGAGCAAGGGCTCATGTTACTTTGCATGGCGAGCTCATGTACAGGCACAGAATAAATTGCCTTTGGTGCACCATCAATGCACTATCTGTGAAGCTGCCCTCACTTCAGAGTTGTGATGAGGCAGGTTGTCGTGAGCACAGTACTCCAAAGCAGGAATGGTTGACCAACTGCAGACTCCCACAAAAAAATTGAAAAGAATGTCCAAAGTCCAGTAAATACACGTACTCCAAGCCTGCACCAGCACTGAAATTATATCAAACTGAAACAACAATGAGAAATAAACAAAAGAAAGCTAAGCACAGGTACTGAATCTATAGCTAAGTACTACAACAATGAAAAAGGAACAAAAGAACACAAAGGGAACTAACTTTAAGGGAGTGCCAAATGCTTGACTTACTCTACTAACAAGGCAAACTATAAACCAATGGAAATGGAGCCGGAGTACTTGAAATACGAGGAATAAACAAATAAGGAAATAAAAGAATAAAAGTTACAGTGAAAGGTATCTCAGAATCAAGGCTGAAAGCAAATATAACTCGAGTGTCCGGGGTCTTGGTGGGGTTTTAAAGAGGACGCAGCAGACTGTCATTGCCGGGAGAAGAAGGAACTGGTGGCCCAGGGCAGAACAGAAAAGAGGGAACCAGGAAGGAAAATACCAAAGGCAGACTGATGTCCTGATGCTCTCTTCACTCTGAATAGCGAATGTTGCTTCCAAAGAAGAGTATATAGACTCCCCCTCTCACTCATGGGAATGGCAGCATGACGTTCCTGCACCAGGTTTGCTGCCACAATCCGGTTCAGGGTGACTCTTTGGTTAGTGGGTAAGAGACGCCAGAGAGAATAGTTATTTCTCCATCTCTGGTTTGCTCAGAGTGTTGAGCAGCAACTGACTTGGTTATTTGATAAGCTGTTTAGTTGGAGGTACAGAGACTCCAGGAAACAAGGTACCTCTCTGGAGCATTCAAAATAGAACTGACTCTTTCTCCAAGTGACCACATGTATCCTGCAGCTAAGGATCTGTCACAGGGTTTACTTCTCCTACCTCACCACGAAGCCCTGGAACAGCCTCTCCCTCCACTTCAAGACCTCACCTTCTCTTCGAAAATTCAGAGGGAAACTCATGACCTGGTTGTTCAACTGATTCCTCCCAAGCAGTTTTGCTCTCAGCGCCTGGATACCCTTGCAGGTGAAAAGCAGCGCTTTAAATATCCTGTTTGGTTAATTGATTGAGAGTGTAGTCTGGCAAAAGCGAACACCTTCCCTTGTATTTGTTCCCCATGGGTGTGTGCAGGCAAGCACTGGTCGTTGCCATCAGTGCCTCTTTACCGCCAAGAAGTTCCCGGGGCTAAGAATGGCTATTTCTCCATCATCCTAAGATCAGTCAACATCATTGAGCTAAGTAGCATTAGGTCGAAAACAATTAATCCCTTGGGTTGTGCAAAGAACAAATATCAGAAAGGCATAACAAACACCTGAATCATACTTTTAGGTAGGTACACTGATACTACCCATACACTTAACTCCCACAACACATTTAAATCATTTATATTATATCACTCTAGATTTATCACAAATACTCATTTTATTTAAAACACCTGTTTACAGTTATTTCCACTGAGTTGTCTCACATCCTATATATCACAAAATTCATACAGAACAATTTATTCTAAAAATCCACAATATGTATATAGTATAATAAAATTACAACATAACACAATACAAAATTGTAAAAAGAGAGAGAAAACTATTTTTGAGAGAGAAAAAATTATTTGACAATATACTTTGTCATTCATAAGACATATCCTATGGGACAATTTAATAACTGGGCCTGGATACACTATTCCTTCCAGTATCTAAAGAACCAAGTATTTCCATGGATTAAGTCAGTAATGCGTCGACACGTTTCGATGGGTTTTAATAATGTTCCATCTTTTTCAAGACCATAGTTTTTTCAAGTCTCTCTGTAAACCTTATAATATAGCCCCTGTTAAAATCCTTTCTCTTTAAAATGAAAGATTTTTGGGTAAGTAAGATCCCTCCAACGTCTAGAAAGTCTCTTAGTTTGGATTTCTATTTTCGTATATGTTATCTTTGCGTGTTCTGATATGTATTGATAATATACCCCTACTATTGTCTCTCAGGATTTGGGGACCAATGCATCACTCTTCCTTTCGAATGTCTAGTCTCTTTCACCTTAGATAGCCTCCATTTCAGATTTAGGCGAAGTTCTTCATATGGACGCTCCCAACCTCCTTCGTTCAACGACTGAGGGGCTGTAAATTCTGTGCCTCCTCTATCTTATGGCATTAATCAGCTTAAAATCAGCAGAGTGTCGGGCCATAAACTTTCTCCCTTTCGTCTGCAGGTAGCTACCTAAAAGTATGATTCAGGTGTTCGTTATGCCTTTCTGATATTTGTTCTTTGCACAACCCAAGTGATTACTTGTCAATAGTACCCTAGTCCCTTGGCCAGAACATGGGGTCTCTCTCTTTTTTTATATATGCTAAGTAGCATTAAAACAAGGTATTGGAGAATTGAAACAATTCAGCTGACAAAGAACCGAACTTTCCCTTATTTGAACTGCATTAGCTGTACAGGGAATGCCATGGACTTTAAGAGACTTCTATAAAGTTGGAATCTAAAGTATGGAGTCTCCCTGAAATAAGACATGCTGCACAGAAATAGATGTATGCTGTATGTGATTTGAATGTAAAATTGTTCAACTGGACTGCAGTGACATATTTATAATATTACGTAACAAGCAAGTAGAAAAATTCCTCCGAATTACATTGTAGTGAAAGACTTAAATACCAGGAGCGGCTCCTCCGATATGGCGGTAGAGCGTCACCCCACTGCTGAGCAAAATAACGATGGATTAAACCAAGATCTGTGACTGGGGGTGAATGTTTTGCCAATGTGCAACATTCCATCCATCATCTTGTGTGTTTTGCTGTTCGCCCTATGTGGGAAGGGTATGCCCAGCTGTAGGTCCCGTGCTCACTATGCCACTGGAGTCAAGCTATCCTGGCTGAAGAGGGGTGAAACCCCGAAACCGGTCCTAGGATGTTTGATTCCGGTCCAGGGAAGACATGGCTTGACAGTTCGGGCAGGACTGTTCCCATGAGGCAAAGGGTCACGACTGATTTGCATATGGCCATGGCTGAACTGAGGTGGCGTGGTGAGCAAAATAACGATGGATTAAACACAGATCTGAGACTGGGGGTGAATGTTTTGCCAATGTGCAACATTCCGTCCATCATCCTGTGTGTTTTGCGAAACGCAGCAGGCAGCAGAAAAATAAAATGACAATAAAACCATTTTATTGTCATTTTATTTTTAACATCTAATTCGTGCATCTACCGACCGACCGCCAATGGGTGTAAGCCCCACAAAGCCCAGCCTGACCTCACAGCTCAACGGAACATATGCAGTGTGATGCACCATGACGCAGGGCCTCGTATCACAGTCCTTGAAGCTCATCGCAATCAACAATGGACAACAGGAAGCTTTGCAAAGCAGTGCCATGCAGACTGCACCAAAGACATAAGGAGCAATTACAGTTCCTAGCTGGCCAAACATGGTTCTGTGCCCGGCCTGCACTCCATCACAGTCAGCCTGAACTTGTAACTTTGCCTCAACCCGCCATGACCAGTAACCCTTAGTTGGCACTTTGACCGTTTGGCGCTATTATGAACTAAACTTCTTAAACTGCATATCTCCAGTACTACTGATTGCATTTTTGTCTTTTTGGTCTAAAATATTTTATTCAATTATAGTCTATTTCCTATCTTGGTTTACACAGTGCATCTAAGTTAAGCCTGGTTGCTTTTGTGCCAAGTGACCAGATGATAAAGCACAGGTTAATTTGGGGTTTGCATGTGTCTCAGCCTGACAAGAATTGTGGTTGCTGCTTGAACAGGGTTTCACGCCACTCATCCCTCCACCAGCATCCCAATTTCCTACAAATGGCTTTTATTGGGGCGGGGTGGGGGGGGTGGACTTTAGGCAACCCCTGTGGGAAGTGGATTTGTTTTTAAAATAAACATACATGTGTTGTATCATAGAGTGACCTTTCAGTAACCAGGAAATGTACAGAACCTGAGACAACAAGAAAAAGAGAATGCATGACCATGTTGAAACATTTTTTTACATGGTATTACATTTTATATATCTTTTATTCACACAATGTTTCGATTGGTTGAAAGCTGCATGTCGTCTGTTTTTGTTTTTTTCTGTTTATGCTAATAATCATTATAATTAAGGCTCCCACTCTTCCATTTTTATGGATTTTTACTGAAAAATACAACAGAAAACACTGTGTTTTTTATCTGCATTTATTTTTGATAGTGGATAAATACAGAAAAGTGGACTTCTTTTAAGTGACTCTCCATGCTGTCTTTAAAGAATTATATCCCAACAGCTGAGTAGATGGACAGCTTGGGAAAAAAAAAGAATGAAATTACTTTAAATAAGAGCACACGTCAACATACATTTGTGGCATAATACTAATATTTACCAGTGGATGTCTGGTTATGTAATATTTTGCAGCTTAATAGCTAAAACATGATAGACATCAAAGTATGTGTGCACTTCAATCAGTTAAATAAATATGGAAATGTACAGTTTTACAACTTCATTTATCCACAAAACATAAAAAAATAGATAAATACAGATAAAATGGCCCAAAAAAAAAATATGGAGAAATACAGATTGAAATGTTAAAAAAAAATACCATAAAACCAGAAGCCCTAATTCTAATGAAGGTCCAGTCAAAAAAATCTACTTCTCGCTGCGAACATATATAATTCTAAAAGTTGAAATCAACTATTGGTAATGTCTTTTACTTCAACTTAAAATAAATCCCTCAAAAATATATTTTAAGTGACTTCCGGCTAGGTTCAAACTGTACACACACCAGAGACATTGAATTACACACGTGTCATGCCCGACGTGTTAGTGCGCAGGGGTCGTTAATGTGACGCTTCTCTACTTAACTAGTTTAGACAATGTCGAGCTCTGTGGAGCTGTAAAAAAATATACATGGGTTTAGGGGTGACATCATGTTCAAAGCGCACCAGAAGTGACCAAAAATACCCTACAATAACCTATGAAATGTGTTTCTTCCTGATGCTGTACAATAATATTTCACTTGGCTCGTGGCGGCCGGCGACCCCTTGGAGCAGCTCTGTTTGTTTTTAGTAACCAGGACAATACGGCCACTGTTTTCACACTGGCTTCCCTCGGTGCTGCCGTTTTGCTGTTTTAGCTTCTTTATCCGTGACGACTTCTGACTTGATTCCTGCGAGAGATTAAATCATGTGAAGAAAAGAATGTCTAAAGCAATTGAGATGTAAACTCCTCATCCGGCGGTGCAGCAGGTCTCAACACCACACATCTTCAAAAGAGAGTGTTTACCAAACTAACGAGGGTTTCAAAGCACTGTTACACGAGCAGACTTTCACTTTCACCATGCCACTGCCACTGCATACGGATGCAGGACCCCTTTTATGAAGGTTATTTCTATTGCGTTATCCAAACCTGGCGAATGCATAGCTGCCCCTCTCAGGGCCAGAATAAAGAGAGCCGGGGCAACAATGTTCACCTCATCTCCCTCTGTAGGTGGACCTCACCCAGAATGGGGCTTCAAGGGTCATTTCATGGTTCTTCTTTCCCAGTTTGGTCATCGCAACCCGCCCACCGCGGAAATCAGCTCACTTAGGGCCTTTGGTGAACAATGTGTTGCGATGGCGAGGCAGTATGGTGTCCCCCAAACTCTGAATCTGTCAGCCAGATTTAAACCTACCTCCGACAACCTCAGATGTCCTTCACTGCCAGAAACAGTAAAAATAAAGAAATGACCCGACCCCTGTGGCGTGACGAAAGTTGAGGGGGCCCCGATGCCACGTACAAGGAGGGGCCCCCACTCCAGATTTAACCCGGAGGTCTTGGCCCCGAGTAGTGTGCTGAGGGGCCCCCTGCAGCTCGGAACCCCCCCCCCCCCCGCACCTTGGGGGCTACGGGGCCTGTATTACGCCCCTGCCCACCCAACACCATAAACTATGTTCAGTGGCGTAGCTAGACCAGGGGGCAGATTTATGAGCCCCTTGCGCCACTTTTGCATCACTTTTCCCATGTTAAAAGTGACGCAAAAGTGGCGCAAGGGGCTCATAAATCTGCCCCCAGGTGTCGATATGGCGGTCTCTGCATTTGATGCCCTTGACACATAAGAGCGGATGTGGGATGCTGGCAGGGTCGGATTGGGATCACAATCCAGCCTGGGCACTCCCAAAAAGTGGCCCACATTCCTGGATCACGCCCGTTCACAAGACAGTATTTGGTTAGTCTCATCGGGCTCATTTTTAGAGAAATGTTTGTAAATGATGTATTTTAAAGCTCATAGAGCCAGAAACATTGGTGAAAACTAGGGGGCAGATTTACAAGCCCCTTGCGCCACTTTTGCGTCACTTTTAACATGGGAAAAGTGACGCAAAAGTGGCGCAAGGGGCTTGTAAATCTGCCCCTAGAAGCTTTACATTTTGGCGGAGCGGGCGAAGTGAAATAAAGTGGCCCAAAGGCCACAACTCCTGGTGTGGCTAGGTTTGCCAACTGGCTGTTTTTTGTAACCTGCATTACCAGTATTTTAATGCCCTTGCCAGTACGAAAATGAAGAAAATCACCTAATAAAGCTGGTATTTTCTCCCCCGATCGAATATATACTTTAAAAGCTTGAAACAGTAAACGTAAGGTGAAAGCAGTTTAAAATGTGGTCTAAATCTTCTTTAATGATCTGTGACTGATAGTTAAAATTAAACAAAGGAAGAAAAGCCATGTTAAGAAGGAATACAGACTTTTTTATTATTGAATAAATAATCCTCTCTCATTATTAAGTTTCCAGCTTTTCCAGATTCTTAAAAAATGAGCAAACAGAAGGCTATTTTTTTAATTTTAGTTTTATATAGCGTAAACTCGGCCAAAGGGCGCAATTAAATGAGCACCAGTTACATTACAGAAGATCAAATTCATTTTTATTTTACTCCTTTGCTCAATTAAGTCATTTGCCTAGAATCACAGGATGTTGCCGTGAGGCCGGGACTCGAACCTATTTCCATTGTTCCACATTCGGCAGCTCTGACCCTAACATTACATTATCTCAAATTTCCGCTCTGGGAAAGATGCCTCACAGGGAGGTTTATGCAAACATACAATCCCCCCCACCAAGACCTGAAAGACACTGTAGCCGAGATGTCAACAACATGCCCTCAGCGAGGCCATTCACTCACTCTCCCCAGCCCCTTCAACGGTAGCCTAAGGGTGATGGCCTGGCAGGGGAGGGGTGAACAACAGCAGAGGAGCCGAGGTGATGGTGGCCCATAGCAGGGGAGTGGGACATTGCATCTGCGCCGGCCCCATGGGAGGCCAAGATAAAGTCTGCAGCGGACAAAACAATATTGGCCGAGCGACGCTGCTGAAAACAACCCTCTCAGAGCCTCCCTGCTCATGATGATGCCCCCCACCCCACTCCCTTACAGTGGCCTGGTGGGGAAGACAATAAGTCTCAGGGGCGTAACAGGCCCCCGCAGCTCCCGCGGTGCAGGGGGACCGCAAGCTCCAAGGGGCCCCCTCGGCACTGCACTCTGGCCAGAGAGCTCCTGATTGAGCCTGAAGGGGGCCCCTCGACGTACCGTGCAGGGAGGCCCCCTCTCTTGTCGTTACGCCAGTGATAAGTCCCTGTGGGTCATTTGACAAAAACAGGCCCACTGATGACCCTTAGGCACCGGCCCATCGGCCAATGCCTGACTGCCCCGTTACCAATCCGATGCTGGATGCTGGAGATTTTCGCAAGGGGCGCAGGTAAGGGGGGGTGTTACTGGCGATTCGCGCGGTGGCCACAGTTAATAGCAGGGAAGGCCGCCGCTCCCAAAACTCGTTCCGCCCTGGGCAAAACGCCCCTGACTGTGTGAGAAAGCTCCCGTGGTGTTGGGGCCATTAGTTTTTACTTTTGTGAAGAAAAACAATATATAAAAGTTTGCTGTAGGCTTCCAAAGTTTGGTGTAAGCTTCCGTCACCAATGACAGACACAGACAAAACTTTCAAATGGCGTTGTGTGTCCTGACATGCCAGTAGTTCTTTCAAACTGAGAGAGTTCACTGCAAGGCTGGCTGCATTTACTCAGTCTGTTGAAGTTAGTCTGTTAGCCTGCAACCCACCTGGAAAATGTCAGAGAGCAAATGTGGTAGCAACCTTGAGTGCTGTGTAAGTTACAGTTGCTTGAAATGTTTAGTAAAATCATGAAGCAGGTGCAACCTTCTAAATCCATGTTGGATATTTCTCACCATGCAGCACGCCTTATTTTCATTGTTTGCATCTTTCTTACCACATTTCAACCTTCAAACTCTCTATAAATGTCTGTATTACAGTGGATTGAACCACAGTGCTTCATTTGGCTATCAGTGTTAGCCACTGGAGTCATTTGATCTTCCTCAAATGGATAAAGATTGAGGCTCTCCAGATTACAACTTGTACAGTAATATTACATTTTTTCACTAAATACCTTTTGCAAGATCTGGAAAATACAACACATTCTCAGTTTTGCGCCTTGTATTTGTGCAAAAATATGTAATTGTACTGTTCTGTCTGTTTTGCAAGGTGTGGAATGGAAACGTGATTTCACACAGTGTAGGAATTAATCAGGTGCAATATTCAGTTCAGTTTAAAGCTTTATTTCGGTTAGATTTACCATAAAAGCACATAAAAATATACAAGACAACAAATCAATCAATCCATTTCAAACCTGTGATCACCGATTATTTTATGGTTGTTAGACAATTGTTACTTTAAAATTTATAAATAATTTCAGAATTCTAAAATTGGTATAACAAAGTTATTCTTAAAAGGTTAAAATATAGCTATTCTCTCGGAGTTCATTATACTGGATCATGAATCAAAACATCATTGTTAATCAAGTTCCTTCGTAAAAACCACATTGAATGTAAGTATTTAGTCACTGCAAAGACAATCACAGGATCAGTATCTGATTTTAATATTCTAAAAAAAAACAAGTATTGTCTTATGCCCATATTTTTACACAACTGAATAATCCATTTCTTCCTAATATCGGCGTAAGCAGGACAAAATAGGATAACATGGATAGGGGTCTCATCCTCTAGACGACAGCCTGGGCAGGGGCGTGCTGTTCCACCTTTCCACCTACCAATATTGTGAAAAAAAGGCAGAGTGCCATATCTGAATTGCAGGTAAAGCTTCTTTGCTAGTGTTGGTTGGATTAAATCAATCGCAGGCTCAAAGCTATATATGGACTTAATATCCAAGAAAATGTCGGTTAAGCTTGAGGTTTTTACTGAGCGAAAAAGATTCCTTAGGTTAGTTTCCTTTATAGCATTCGTCATAATTTTCTTAGAAATAGCTGGACAGGAAACTTCGGGATTTAACCAGAGTTCCTCAAAGTCCATCAGCGCAAGTGACTGTTTGATGAATGCTAACCAAGGGATCCTACCAGAACCAATTGAAGCCATGACAACTTTAAGCTCCTCCCTATAGGACGCCAGCTCGGGAGTGCTCCAGAGACGCTTCCAAAATAGTAGTGGACGGACAAAAATAGCGTCTGCAATTGGGCATAGATTTAAGTCGAGTCTTAGCGGGACTAGGGGGGTGCTTTTTGGCAAGTTCAAAAGTTGTCTTAAAAAATTGTTTTCAGTTATTGATAGTTTGCTCACTGTGGTGTGACCCCAGAGTTCTGCCCCATACAGGGAAGAAGCCCTAGCTTGCACTTTAAAAATTTCAAGAGGAGCACTGATTGTTTTAAGGGTGCAACTTTTCTGAACCTTAAGGATTCCCCCTACCGCTTGGGTTAGTCTTAGGTTAGCCTTATCGACTTGCGGACCCCAACCCATTTTATCATTCAGAGTCAAGCCCAGATATTCGAAAGTTGGGACCCTTTCCAGGGGTCTGCCATCCATCATTGGGTGGGGGCAGTTGACAGTATTTGCATTAAAAACCATATACTTAGTCTTATTGATGTTAACTACCAGGTTCCTTTTGGTGCAAAATCTGGAGAACTGGTCCAACACGCGCTGCATCCCCATTGGGGATTTTGAAAGCAGAAGCGTGTCGTCTGCAAACATTAGGGCGGGAAATCTTCGGGCACCCAGTTTGGGGGAGTCTATATCATTTTTGGCTAATAGATCTTCAATCAACCCGTTGAGGAATAGAGAAAATAAAGTCAGGGCAAGGACACACCCCTGCCTGACACCTTTCTCAATCGGGGAGGCCCCAGTTAACTGGCCTAGTTTGCCAAAACGTACTCTTGCAAAAGTGCCTTCTTGGAGGATTCTAAGCTGTTGGCATAAATACGGTGGAACCCCCATTGTTAGTAGAATGGACCATAGTTGTTTCCTGTCCACCATGTCGAAAGCAGATTTTAAATCGACGAAAGTGAGATAGAGACTACCCCCTTCCAGGAACACGTGCTTCCAGTACAGTACTTGTAACCGGAATAATTGGTCGATTGTTGATGTTTTCGCCCTGAATCCCGCCTGTAGCGGCGTTAGAATATTGTTATCACTGGACCAGACCTCCAAACGTTGCAGCAATACCCTGGCATAAATTTTCTGTGTAACATCTATAAGGCTAATTGGCCTGTAATTAGAGGGTTCGAGCGGAGAGCCCTTCTTATAAATTGGGATGATCTCCGCCCCAAGCCAAGTACTCGGCAATGGTAACCCCTGTAGTATCGCATTAAATAGAGCCAAAAGGTAGGGGCCCCAAATTGTTGGTTCGTCTCTGAATAGGTCACCCGGGATTCTATCAAGACCCGGTGCTTTATTGGGCTTGATCTTAAGTATGGCTGTCTTTACTTCCTCCAGTGTGTATAATTGCACTGGCGAAATAGGGGTCGAGGGTAAAGGGCTCAGAGGGACTTCATTAATACAGGAAGGGGAGAGAGAATAAAGATCTTTAAAATACATGGACCAGGCTTCCTCAGATATATTTGGGACAATTGCAGATTTGCCTTCTGTGTTCCCAGTATGGACAAGGTTCCAGAAGGACCTTGCATCCTTAGCGGCAAGTGCAGATGGAATAGCAACCCAGCGGTCAGCCTCCCATTCGGTTTTTGCGCTATGTATCATTTTCTTGTAAACTTGTCTGGCCTCAATGATACAGTGCCTAGTTCCTTGGGTGATGGCCTGAAGTAATGCAGATTTTGCGTCTCTACATCCTCTATTAAACCATGGATTATTACCATGACATGGTTTAGATTTAACTGAGCCGTCTTTGTAGAAGGTATCCTTTAATAGAGTAACCATTTCATTATGGATATCGCTGATTGCGATCACGTCAATAGTAGGAGGATGGGTAAGGGCAGAGTTTGCCTTTTCAAGCAAAGGAATTACTTTTCTATATAGATTAGAAATAGTTTCCATCGAGGATTTTGCTGCCGCCCAACGAATTCTTCTCCCACCTTGCTCTAATCTTAGATCGCAACTGGGAGTAGTGATTATAGTGCTATCCCCACAAGTTAGTTGGAGATCCATCTCTATTATCAAGGGATTGTGGTCACTTTCAGTGCGGTGACAGACGGAGAAGTCTATAATTTTAGACCAAAAGACTAAACTCACCAAAAAATAATCTATCACCGATGAATGTCCCAAGCCACTATAGGTAAATTGGGCAGGGGTGTCGCTCTTGAAGCGACCATTGCAGGCTCTAAGAGAGAATGTGTATGTTAGGGAGGTCATCTGAAGAACTAGGGCAGACCATTTTTTTGTGGGGTATGCAATTGGGGGTGGAACTGACCATGTTTCATCTTCATCCTTGGTGATTGAGGGGACCCCATATAAAGGTTCGAAGTGACAATTGAAGTCGCCTCCTATCAGCAACACTGCGTCACCCCCTAGCGTGTGCAAAAAAGCAGTTAACATATCCAAGGTGTTGGATGTCCCCCCATGTTTTACTGGCCGTGAATAGATATTAATTAGGGCCAACTTGGGTGTCTTGTTATGGGACAGCAGGATGCACGTGAGATCGGGACTAATAGTCTCTATCCTTTTCATCGTGAATCCAAGGTGAATACCTACCCATATACACAACCCCCCTGAGGGTCTGCCTCTTAGCCCTTTTACTGCGGGTTCCGCAAAGGTTACATATCCTACTCTATGGGTGGGACCAGCTGCCCATGTTTCTTGGAATAGGCAGATCCCATGGGAGTCCACAAATGTATACCAGTCCGGAATTTCTAAGTTAGATACAAGGCCCGCTATATTCCAGGATAATATTTTAAGGGACCCTTTAATTCTTGACTGCACGTTTTCCAGGCTTCCCTCATGGCAGGACCCGACAGGGTCATGGGTCCCAGGGCCAACTGATTGATGGTCTAGAAATCCAAGGGCAGACTGGGGTTGTAATACCATAGTACAGATAGCTTTCGGCGAGGTGGATAAACCGTCCCCTGACACACCTATTGGTGAGGGGAGCTTCTCCTTAACTATCAATCCGTCCTTGATAGGAGGCAAAGGATTGTTAGCATCAATTTCCGCCTCCAAATGCTTCTTCCTTGTAATCTTCAAAGCACTAGCTTTTTTTGAGTCAGCGGTTTGAGGAGCCTGAGAATGGCTCGGCAGCGCAGGGAGTCAATCTACTTGATCAAGCAGACTGAAACGATTACTTAACGGGACTCCCGTCGGTTCTGCCCTGAGTTGGCCACCTCTACTTCTAGGTGCACAATGCCAGGGACCCTCTTGCTGAGGCCTAGGGTCAAACCTCCCATAATCGAGAGAGGAACAAACATGGTCTATGAGATAAAAATAGTCTAACTTCCATGTTTTAATCTTTGTGTTAAAACTTGGCTGTTGCCAACTGCATATGTGATCAACTGCCCTGCGATCCTCGAAAGTAATGATTACACAGTCCCCACCCACATTTTTAGGTCTGCTGCCCACCCACCCCACCCTTCTAACAAACAGTATTTTACTATAAAAGGATCTAGGCAGGGGTCTATGGGTGTTCAACCAATGCAAAGTCTTATTTCTGAGTTCCTCAAATGATTCTGTTTTATCACTCGGCAGCTCTGGAACCTCCGTTAGGATGACAACATATGGAGCACAGTCCGGAGGTAAATTAATGCATGGTAGATCTTGATAAATAGTTTTTTCTGCTGGATTATTAGGGAGCTCCTTCCCCAGAGTTGCCGCATTTACAGGATTAATCAATTGCGAGGGCTGCAGAGGGGGTACCTTATTCAAGTCGATTGGTCTATTATTTAGACAGGTGCTGCAGTGACCTGGGGTCAAACCCTGATTGATGGTCATTGAAGGTTTGTTAATTGCAGTAGAGTGTGATGACATGTCTTGTGGCTGTGGGGTTTTGGCTGATAGGGTTAGATCTTTGACTTGGGTTTGGATAACGCAAAAATCCTTCCTGAGGCCCACGCTATCCACGAGCAGAGACTCCATTTTCCCAAGTCTATCATCTAGATGTTTCAGCTTTTGTTCCACAGGTTGGATAAGAGAAGATATAAGAAGACTCAGTCTGCCCACCAATAAATCCAGATCCAGGGAGCAAGAGTTTACAGGAGGGCTGCCATTCTTGGCAGGACTGACTGTTAAAGTCTCACAGGAGCGAGGCTCCGGGGGTGCCATAGAAGGTGGTGGCAATTCAATGGTGGTTTTAGATTGCTTTGGTTTTCTTCCCCGTACCGAGGTATCAGCTTTCCTCTTCTTTGGAATTGCACCCTCCTTGGGTCTTAACTCCTTTTCATTATTTAAACTCAGTTCAGGTGGAGCCACAGTTATATTGGAAGGCTGACCACTTAAAGGACGCATTAAGACCTCTGTCTGGACACCAGTAGCACTACTTAACCCCTTGTTATGTGGATTAGGTGGAGAATCCACAAAGGCTAGATTTGGCTGCATGGGGACAGGAGAGCTAGCATGGGCAATAAGGCCCAGGGAAGATCTTCTTGAACGGACCCGATCTAATGACAAACGGCGTTGCGTCATTTGAATTTCGTGCTCTAACACCGATGATGCCCTTGTTATGAATTGATCCAATGTCCCAGCTACCATCCCTATAGGTGTGGCTTTCGTGCCCTTTCTAGTAGCCATTGTATTGAGTATGGGAAATGCACTGTATTGGTGTACGTACTTACAGTTTACAGTAACAGTTAGAGGGCTGGCCCTGCCCGGCCTCTTCCGGCCCCGGACGGCCACAGACGGCCCGCCCTCTGCCCGGGCTCAGCCCGGCGCCGCCCGCGCGCGTCCCGCGACGCGGAGGGAGCCTGCCTTTTTGAAGCGCCTCCGGGCGCGCTGGTGGGCGGAAGTGGTCAGGTGACGCTGAGCCTCACGGGAGCTGTAGTCTCCCCCGACTGCGGCCGATGCTGTGATGTGGCGGCAGGGGAGACTAACAGCGTTGCCAGCCCGTTTCAGATGCGCTGTGGTGGTCCTTGGAGCTGTTCGTAGCGTCTAGCCCCTTCCAAAGCACTGGCGGTGAGTAGCGAAAGAAATATCCCCCGCTCCACCGAGGGAGCCTGCCCTTTTGAAGCGCCTCCGGGCGCGCTGGTGGGCGGAAGTGGTCAGGTGACGCTGAGCCTCACGGGAGCTGTAGTCTCCCCCGACTGTGGCCGATGCTGTGATGTGGCGGCAGGGGAGACTAACAGCATTGCCAGCCCGTTTCAGATGCGCTGTGGTGGTCCTTGGAGCTGTTCGTAGCGTCTAGCCCCTTCCAAAGCACTGGCGGTGAGTAGCGAAAGAAATATCCCCCGCTCCACCGAGGGAGCCTGCCCTTTTGAAGCGCCTCCGGGCGCGCTGGTGGGCGGAAGTGGTCAGGTGACGCTGAGCCTCACGGGAGCTGTAGTCTCTCCCGACTGCGGCCGATGCTGTGATGTGGCGGCAGGGGAGACTAACAGCGTTGCCAGCCCGTTTCAGATGCGCTGTGGTGGTCCTTGGAGCTGTTCGTAGCGTCTAGCCCCTTCCAAAGCACTGGCGGTGAGTAGCGAAAGAAATATCCCCCCTTAATATTACTACACCGAACGACGGACTATTCAGAATAAGAGCCTTAGCAGGCAATCCTCGGATTTCATCAATGGGTGCTATATAAAACGAAAATATTCAAAGCAATATCAGCATCGCTTCACATTAGAATTCCATAAGCATTAATTGAGTTATTCATTGTCATGGATAGAAAATGTCTGCACCAAAATACCTGTATTTTATCAAAATAAGATAGTTGTCTGGTGCGCTCTTGTCCACCAGCAGTGCACCAACAGTTGTCTTGAGTACACCAGCCTCCACGAAGAGTCATTGGGCAGGAGTGAAGTCTGGTAAAATGCTGGTTGCAAGATGTTCCCTTGTAATGATGTTAGAGGTACACCAGGGAATGTGGAAGGTTCACATACCTAGAGAATAGACAAAGAACGACCTCTTAGCACTCAAACAAGAACGATTTACTCAGATCGTTCTCCTTGCTCCGGAAATAGGCTGCGTAGCAGAACTTACTTATAACTAAAAAAATCTTTGAAACCATTGGGGGCATAGCATCAAGGACCGGCGATAATTATCTCTAAGCGCACTTAGCGCTAGGATAATTATCGCCGGCTAACGTGGATTTTTTTCGCTGAGATAGCATGCTATTAGCAACGCTTATCTCAAAAGCGATTAATATCCTAGCGCTAACTGCCAAACGTGAGATTATCGCTGGAAATCCAGCGATAATCTCACAAAGTTTGGCGTTAGCTTGATGATAGGGCAAGGCAAACTTAGCCATGATATCCACCTTCCATAGGCTATCATGGCTAAGTCAGTCTTGAAGCAGGCGTAAGGAAAGTAGCGATAACAGGGGTTATCGCTACTTTTCTTGCCAGTATGCTTCTTAGCGTGGGGCTTGATGATAGGAGAAATGTCGCATAGCGACATTTCTCCATTCATGTCAGGGCAGAAACGCCCACTTTTCATCTCATTAGAGATGCAAAGCTGGGCGTTCAGAATTTAGACGCTAATGTAAGGTTTCACGCGATAGCGTGACCTTGCTGATTAGGCGATAAAATTATCGCCGCTTTTCGCCCCAAAACGGACGCGAAAGCGGGGATAATTTATTATCTCCTCGTTAATGATATGCCTCTTAGTGTTTAATTTAAAATGACAAAGCCCTCCCTGTATATTCCAAAGTTCCATTAGTCTAGGGATTTATAAATAGCCAAGGTAGCCAGGGCCTAGCCCTGTGCATGACCAAAAAGCTAACGATAAGATCAGAGTTCTCTTATCAGATGAAGAGTAAATGGCCCGAGGCTAGATAGAGAAGAACTACCTGCTATGCCATCAAGGAAAATTGTTCTTTGAAGAAGTGAAATATTCAGGTTTTTCCTGAATTGAAGGATTAGGCTGTCCTGACTGATACATGTATGTTTTTCCATGACCTTTCAGGGGAATCCTTCCATCAATTAAGCCAATTGGGACTCTGTTGTTGGAAAGTTGACAGCTGTCTAACTCTAAAGGAGGTGAGCAGACCGAGGGCTTTCGCGGAGAAGGTACTCTGTCACATTTGTAAAGGAGTATCCTGGCTACCAAACTTTAAATCAGCCCCACAGTAACTTTTTTCACTTCCAGAAGACCAGGAAAAGTGCTAAGATTTCCGTCGGGATGGAGTACCGTCAGCAAAAAAGATAAATAGGTTTGTCAAACTCCGTACATTTAGCTGTTCTGAAAACTGGTTTTAGTTAGAAAGGGGAGCCCTTTCCCAAATGGCTAATCCACTTCTGACAGGTGATCAATGCACAGCAAACCTAGCTAGGCCTAAGCCTTGTACATGGTTAAAAGCAAATCATGTGATCAGTGGTAACTTACTGCATGGAGAGTAAAGGGGCTTCTGACGACGGAGGGGGGCTGCTAATGCAGCAAGATGAAGTGTTCTTTGAAGAGGTGAGATGTCAGATCTTTAAATAATTGAAAGAAGGTTGAGCTGTCCTGATTCATACATGTATGCTATTCCATATGTAACTGCATAGAAAGACATTTCCTGGCTACTTTTGTTTCATTGTTGTTGCATTCCTTTGTCTCCAGGTTGATGGTGTCCTGGCTGTGGGTTTGTTGAGAGCTACAGGAGTTGGTGATCTTGTGAGCCAGATAGATAGGACTGCTGTTCGTGATTACGTTATAGATGATGTATCTGGACATGATAAAAGTGCGGGTTGGTAGGGGGATCCAAGAGATATGGGTTGGTGATTCAGTCAAATTTATGCAGGCTCTTGATGGTGCACTATGGCTGTAGAAAGCAGAATCCTATCATGCTTCAGCAGTGTTGATTGCATATTTGGGCAGTAACTGACTAACAAATTGATTATCATATTATTAGAAACTTCCAGAATGACACCCTGATGTAGATTATTACATTTGAGTGACTATTACATAAATGTATATGCAAATCAGAGGTGGTGATTAAGACATACCAGTTTTGGTTTCAACGCTAACTTAAGTGAGCTAGGTCACCAGTATCACTCTGCAAAATGAATAAGTATGTACTTAAAAAATGGGTGGATATTTCACTGCAGTTCCGTAGCACATAGCAAAAACTCCAATAGTAGTTGAAGGATCTCAGCATGCAGGGCAGGACAGGCCTTCTATCCCACTGAGCATTGCCCCAGGGAGCTGGGGTCCGGTTTTAAACACATAGGGCCGATCCTGGTGCCTCTGTCTCTTTTCCCAGCTCCCGAGGTTTAATGCAGAAGAAACGGGAGGCTACAAGACAGGTAGAAAAGGATAGAGGGAGGGGAAAGGTAGAGCAAATCCAGTCAGAGCAAGAGAGAAATAAGAGAGAGGAAAAAAGGGGAAACATGGGAATAGATGAATGGAAAGAGAAAGATTGAGCAATTACAGTAAGGGAGGGGGGCTCATTTGTGGATATTTTCCAAGGCTGTTTTTGGTTCCCCAGTCCGGCCCTGTCAGCAGGATAAAGGAAATGATGTAAGGCAACAACATGAGTCAGCTCAGCTGATGACTGCCAAAAATACAATTGTTAATAAGGTTCTTGAGCCACAGAGGAGGGAGCATAGAATACAATTGCTCTTTGTGTAAGACAGGAAGCTGCTCAATGTCAGTCAACCATCATTCGTGTAAAATGTAAGTTTGGCCAGTGGCAGGAGCTTCTCTACAGGCTGTAGTCACTTCAGATAGCTCAAAAGAGACATCTAGTAAGGATTTGTGGACAAGCACATTTGTACTGATGATTCTAGAGAGACATCTCCTACTAACCTCTAGGATTGCTTTATTGTGCTGCTCACTTCACTGAGGTCTTTGCTTATAACTTGTGCTAGGTTTAACACATTAAAGTGAGACCCATTGGCTTTGCCAACGATTGCCATTGATCCAGCATTTTCCGGGCCCACTTGCTTACCATTGGTCATCCATTGAACCTTTTTAATCAGTCTGAGAGGTGATGGGAGTTAGCATCAACAGTCAATCAAATTGTAATTAGTATTGCAACCCATTTGGCTACACAATGAGGACCAGGAATATGTGGCCACATTCAAAAGATTTATTACAACTTAATAATCAAATTAAAATAAACAAGTCTTAGCATCATGCTGTAGAGATACAGAATGACAGCTGGGATCCCCGGCTGCTGGAAGAAATTAAGGCAAATTAATATCAAATAAACAAACAATTCTGTGACTGCTATACAGAGCAATAACATTAAGATCTGGTGCTCAAAGAACAATCTAAGACTCTCTCTCCTATACATTAGAAAGCTGAGAATTCGGAGTCCAGAGGATTGTTTAGGTGAAGGAATCTAAGCAAATCAGGTAAACTCCATAAAGGAAGTCAGGTCCGGACAAAAATAAATCAAATAGGAAAGTGTCAGCATCTCAGAAGCTTGGTCAAGAGTCTGCTATGGGTCAAGAATAAGTGTCAGCCTCAGCCACCCTAAAGAAAAAATCAGAAAAAGCATTGGGGCATAAAACCTTTCAAAGTCCATTCATGTAATAGGGCTCAAAGAAATAGGGAAATCAAGGATGAGGTCTGAAAGAATCGTCAAAGGGTCAGTGAGGATCAGAAAGGGATTTTCAAGGAATCTGAGCAAAGTCGGAAAGGGACCACATCTGAATTCCAAGGGGAAAGGTATATTATCGGCCTGGGAGGTAAATTCCGTTCCGCTCGCGGAATTTGCGGAATTTTGCATTCCACGGAGTACGCGTAAATCCCCAAAATGCTGCGTTGCACGGCTTCGCGGAATTTTTCACTTGCTCGCATTCTCAAAATGCGTGTTCGAGCATCACAAACAAACAATTCCGCGTGTTCGCCGGATTTCTGCGTGCTCGCGGAGATTTTTTACAGTTTCACGGAGCTTTACGTAGCATGACTACGCAAATTCCGCCCACCCCTAGTATATTATAGTGTGCAAAGACCATTGGGTGACACCCCCTTGATCACACCATCAGGGTCCAATGTAATCCACGAATCATCATGTTGCAGACTACAATATTTACAGTTTATCCCACACTGGACTTGAGAAGAACATCTTTCCCTCACGTAGATGGCAACCTTTGGACAATCGTTCATTCAGTTAGAGCTCTGTTTCTCTGTGTACCTTCAACAAGCTAGTTTTCTAAGGCTCCCATTCCCTCTATTTCTAGTACAGTAATGTATCTGTTCTAAACTAACAATGCATGTGAATACCTGCAAGAAATGTCGAGTTAGCAGAAAAATGAAATCAGCTATATGCAGCATGGTGAAGTACAGGCCTACTTCGTACAAGTTTAAACATTATCTTCAATGGTGCATGTTTAATAAGTGTGTGCACATTTAAACAAAAATGAATAAGTTTCTAATGCAATAGGTGTTCTACTACATGTAATATTCAAAAAGTAATCATTATATTCAGTAATAAGGATGACTGAGAACTACATTTAAGTCAAATAAATAAAATAGTAATGCACACATTTCATAAATCAACTATTGTTTCCAGAAATATTACATTCTACATATAAGAGAAAGTGTTTAATCACAGCTGCAATTCTTTAAATGTTATCAACATAAAGTAGCACACACAATTAGAAAGTTACATTTCATCTCTTTGGAGAGTACATTTTCTACTAAATAAAGATTTTTTTTATTGATCACTCCTAGTTAGGGTAAAACCTTTGTGTCAGTTCTCTAATCCTGAGTACTGAAGGCACTCTTTAATAAATGTCAAGTGCAACACTTTACTGCAGAGCTGCACTGTGTAAACATTTGCAGCTCTGTTTTCATGAAGGGAAAAATATTGTGCAGTGATCTGCCAATGATGATATGGATGAGTGGAATTTTTTTTTTTTTACAGGGTGCTAAACATTGTGCCCTGATGCAAAGGAAGGCGAGTGCTGTTTTGGAAGAATTGTATTTGAGGACCCCCAGTCACATGTTTACAGTTGGACTACTCATGCGTACAATGTATCATATGTCTCATTTACTTGAAATGACATGTATGACAACTTGGAAAATCATTATAATTTCCTTTGCATTTTTCTTGCACCAGCTTTCATTTGATGCTAGTACTTTATGCAAGATTAGGCATGCTGTGCCAGTAGATCTAGCTGTATGTGGAATACTAGCGGTGACTGTGCCGTTCAGACCTAGTCACACCCAAACATTAACAGTGGCTTGATGCAATACGATTCCGCGCCATGTTGCAATGAGTTCACTTCAATGTTTCAGCACAATAGAGTTAAAGCAGATTACTAAAGGTTTCTGATTTAAGCATGACAGCAACAGCGGCAGCTGTTACATTTTGAACAGACAGGGTGTATCTATTAGGCCATGGTGATATTTGCCTCATTTTCTTTGCCAAATTCACACAAAATCCCCCCAAAATTGAACTAAAGTACAATTTATTTAGGGGTGTATCTTTGGGGGAGTGTTTTGGGCGTTACGCCCCCCTAACAATTGTATTTTGTAGTAGATTGTTAGTACAGGTGAGTTAAAAGTAGCCCTCACAATCTGTACTCCTCTCCCTACCCACTGCTCCTTAACCCCTCGCGAGCATGCGTCAGCCAACAGCCGTCGCGAGCCCTACCTCCGTAGTGCTGCGCATGTCCGTTGGCTGACGAGGCCCCGCCCGCGCAATAAGTCACCCGCACCGCGGCGGAATTTACGCCGTGGTTAATGGGTTAAGGGCCACTCCTGCCCTGCTTTCGTATAATGCATGTTCACCAGCGTGATTGTTGGGAAATCTGAAGCATCCCATCCCCCTTCAATCTTACTAACCAAGCTAAGCCCCTGAATCTACTACTTGAAATGCTGAATTCAACATTTTGCTTTCTGTTTTAGCATGAAAGGTATCCTCTTATTCATGCTTAACACAAGGGCACCTTCTGCACTAACGAAAAACACAAATCACATGTGATCCAAAAACACCCTCTTGCGTTCAGTGCTTTTGCATTCTTCCCATGCTCCTCCAATAGGATTTATTGTTTGATTGATGATACTCTGTCTGTCAGGTTTGCAGAGAAAATTAACTCCACTATTCTGACTTTTGCAAACGGGTTTCACCAATTCAGTATGCCCAGATATTTTGCTTTTTGTTCACCCGGTTTAAAACCTTTATTGAATGGTAATGTTAAAGGCATTTGTAAAGCGCTACTGTTACCCGAAGGTGTCCTGGCGCTAGTTACAGTCCTCCAACTGAGGCGTGAAAAAGAAACCAGAGTTATACATTAAAAAGCCAGGTTTTTATAGCCTTCCTAAATGCCAGTAAATCTGTCATACTTCTTAGATGAAAAGGGAGGCCATTCCAGGCCTTAACTGCACAAACCACAAAACTTCTGCACCCCAACTCGCTTTTTAGGTTTCGCCTACGTAGCGAGCATGCACGGCATAGGAAAAGACCTGTAGCGATTGCTTCAGCTTTGCTGACAAAAACGTGCACGCATTGAATTTCTTTGAATGCAACGCGTGCACTTTTGGCGATTGCCTTGCGGGAGCGAGCTTTGAAACCATGTGTTAATTACAAACATATGGTTCCTGCTCGCTCCCACAAGGGAAGCGCAGGCCCCCTCCTCTCTCCCCTCCCCCTGCTGCCTCCTCCTCTCCTCATCTTTTTTTTCCCTCTTTAGCGCGATGCGCGCGGGCTTGTGGTTCTTTACGCGATAGGAGACTCACAGGCTAACATGCCCCTCTCCATCTACCATATGAACATACCCAGTGACGTACAATGTTTCTACTTGCCATCATATACGTCTTAACTCCTTATTTTACATGCACAATAGTTGTAATGTTTGCAGTAGCATTTCAGTGGTAGAACTCGTTTGATTGGGACTGGAATGGCTGTTTAGTGTCTGGCCAAATCACTTGGAGCTGAGTATCAGGACCAGAGTACAGTGTGGCCAGGTGTTATGACTGTTAGCTACTTGAAGTCACACAGGAGCATGTGTAAAACACACCACCACTGTACGGAACCAGCAGTGGCCGTGTGGGACAAGCCCTGCTGATACAGACTAGCTGGCGCGTCGTATGGTAAAGCTGCACAAGAGAGCTGTGACTTGTTTGCTGTAACTGCTTCACTAATGTAGTAGCCGAATTTAACACACATCGTAGATCTTTTTGTCATCCCAGACCTATGAGAGTTCAGGATATTGATTCTATATGTAATTGAGCACTCAGATGATATCCTAGATGAGATGGCGCAAGTTACTTTCTTTTTGTGCAGAGTCAAGCACTTGGATATTTAAATTAAATACCTTAAGTGTTTTGAGTTAAATAAGCATGTTCATACGGTTTAAGTGGTTTTCTGGAAGGTGTACATTATAATAGAGAATAACCGAAATGATTGAATAATACTTAGAGGTGAGATCTGGTGATGGGGAGGAACAAATGAGTCATTGAAATAGGACGAGCTAGAAATGCCTTGGTTTATTAATTTCACCATTGGTTCTGTCGTAAGACGCTTATATGATGTGAAGGTAGATATTTTTCTATTGAAAGTGGAACATTGGCTTTAAAAGCAACAAGACATTTGGTTTAATAGAAGAGGGCTACCTCATTAGAGGTAGGCATTATATTAAATACTTATTTGTTTTGAATATTCATTCTGTAGTTCATGGATTATGTCTATCTATGAAGAAGGGCAATAATCAAAATATTTGTGTTCTTATGCACATCTAAAAATAGTAGGTGTGACGAATTTTCGATTTCTATTTTTGTTACATGAGAAAGTTGACTATGTACTGCAAACGAATTCAATACCAAAACAACCCTTGGCAAAGCCAGTAGGTCTGGCTTGTATTTCGAGTCCTGATTCAAGTACCAGTGCGATATGAGCTGCAATAGCATGAGCTGCAAGTATCAGTGGGACATCTGTTTGCACTAATGCACACTTCCAGCACAGGCTGGGCATCGAGCGAAGGTGAGGCATCGACCTGGAGTAGCATGTGCTTCATGCACACAGGGAACACTAAGCTGCAGTCGCATCTTTAAGAGTAGGCGTGCCTTTGAGTTTCGGTATTATGCTGTACAAGCAAATATTGATCTACAGTAGTATGTGCTTTAAGAGCTGGTGAGATGTTGAGCTGCAATATTGTGCCCTGTAATGAAGGGCAGGTGAGACACTGTGTCAGTATGTGTGTGTGTGTGTGTATATCTAGATATATAGTTATTACAAAAAAGAGGGAGTTGAGGAAAAAACAGCTAGTAAGGTAGTCTCTAATTCATAAACTGTCACCTCTGTGTACCTGATGAGTGAGTGGACTAATGAGGCAATGGTTTTGTGATCCAAGGTTATGCAAAAGAATCCCTTCTTTTTAGGATGGTAGTTCTCACCCACCGTTTGGTGGCATGCTTCACCATAGGGTACCTCCTCATGCCTGTAGCAGCGGTCACCAACGTGGTCTGTAATCCTGCCTAACAGGGGAGCTCTTATGGATGTTTTACCAGCAGAGGGTGCATGATGAGTCTGTGTGGTGGTGGGTGACCTAAACGGGTGATGGTGGAGAGGTTGTCCCCACTTCCTGTGATATAGAGATGCAATACTGTTAAAAATACCTCATGGCAGATAACAAACTATTTATGTCCCCATATGGGATAGTTAAAATAGAGGGGAATAATTAAACCCTTGGAGCTGGTCAATATGCTAGCCCTACTCTGAGGTGCAGTGGACCTTTTTCAGAACAAAAGTTGTGATTCTCTGTGTGCAGAGCCTGATTGGACAATCCTGAAAAAATGAGCCACAGTAACCTACTCTTGAAGTGCAGGAGCACATGCAGTTGTTTAGATTAATGAATTTCGGTACCAAAAGCTTAGTACACAGAGTTGCAAACAGAAAGCTAAGGAGTGGCAGCTGAGTTGCCCAGAATTCAGGGGACCGATCTGCACCCCTGAATCCAGGCAATATAATTTGAGGTCCTTGGAATGGGTACTACCATGCAAAACTGGGATTATGGGGTCCCTTACAATCCTGGGACTGGACTACAGACATTTCCCACCTACTTTGAGCAGTTGGAAAATGTCACGCAAAACCGTGGATGGTTTAATCGGGTGCAGATTTGCACCTGATGGAAGCGGGCCAAAAACTCCTGCATCTGGTAATTTTAGTAATCTTGTACTGACCCGTTTAGGTCTGGCTAGAGTGGTTTACATTCCTCTCCTCTCCAAAGGGATACCACTCTGACCAGTAATGAAGCCCATAGAGAACAAGCATATGCAATGCAATAGGTTTCGCATTTACGCGAGTGTAGGCTATTGGCTTTGTAAATGATAATGCCTTTTATTTATGTTTTGGTTTTTAAAACCTAAATAAAAGGCATTGTCATTTACAATGCCCATAGCTTAAACTCGCGTAAATGCGAGACCTATTGCATTGCAAATGCTTGTTTTAGATGGAACTGTCACCAGTTTGGCTGCTAGAGAGCGATGGGTCTTTTTGGCACATACCACTGAAATTGCCACTTCAAGTGGTCAGGGCCAACACCTTGAACGGCTTTGCAGAAAATGCAAAGCGATTTAAACTGCACTCGCTTCTTACCAGGTAGCCAGTGAAGTTTCCTAATCTCCGCAGACACTGAAGCAAATTTGAGCATGCCAGTGAGCGGTCTGGCAGCTGTATTCTGAAGGAGTTGAAGTCTGTGCATAAATTGTTCCTGAATTTTCAGGTATAGGCTATTACAATAGTCCAGCTGGACAAAGTTAATGCTGTGATTACAGTTCGCTGACTATCTTTTGGCAAGAAAGGCATTATTTTCTTGCAAGGTCTAAGAACAACAATGTAGCAGAGGCGACTGCATGCACTTGGGCCCCAAAGTTGAGTTTATCATCTATAAAAATTCAGAAGTTTGTTACTTTCCTAATTGGAGTCGGGAGAGGACCCAGCGTATCAGGCCACCGACATGGGGCCCAGAAATTGGGATCATTCCCTAACAGGACAACCTCCGTTTTACCAGAGTTAAGTTTAAGACAGGTTTGGGCCATCCAATTTCCCACAGATACCATGCATTCGTGGAACCGAAGTGCTGTCCCAGGTTCCTTCCCCGGTAGCAGCAACACCACAATTTTAGTGTCGTCAACATACGATGTCAGGCAGAGGCCAAACGATTCAATAAGAGGGGCCAAGGACGACACATAAACATTAAAAATTGTAGGGCTCATGGATGACCCCTGAGGAACTCCACACGGAAGAGAATAAGGTTTAGCAAAGAATTCGCCGAGTGAGATGGTTTGCACTCTGTCTGACAGGAAAGACTTCAGAAGTTTGCAGGCTTTACTCTGGACCTCACTCTCTTGCAGCCGGACCATCAGCAGATCATGATGGACCGTATCAAAGGCCGCAGAAAGGTCATCATAGCTTTGTCTCCCTGGTCTAAGACTGCCCTAATTTCTTCCATGGATTTTAAGAGAGCGGACTCCGTGCTGTGCCCCTCTCTAAACCTATATTGGGTGGATCCAGCACTTGAGCTTCTTGTAGAAACGTACTAAGTTGTACATTCATGTTTTTCTCTACAAGTTTAGCTGGAAGAGAGAGCCGAGAAATAAGTCTGAAGCTGTTTGGATCCTTAGGGTCCATACTCGGCTTCTTAAGCAGGGGCAATATTGATGCAATTTTCCAGGCTTTAGTAAAATACCCTTCAGCAAACATTGCATTCAGGAGAGAGGTGAGCGTCAGGGCAATGGGTTCCTGGGCCAATTTTAACATAGCCACTGGGCAAGGATCATAGGGAGAGCACGATTTAGCCAACATTAAGAGCTTATGTGTGTCCATAATGGACAACGGTGCAAACTCATCAAAAGTAGGGTGGGGGCTTAGAACGGATTTAAGTCCTACTATTGGGTCCGATTTCCTATCAGTTGTTGGGTCTTTAAACGTGGAGTAAATAGCCTCAACTTTATCAAAGAAAATCTGGCTATTTCCTCACATAAACCCTGATTAACTGGAATACTAGGTGAGCATGGGTGCGCCATTTTAGCGACTGCTTTAACCAGTTTTTGGTCGAGTTTTTGGCGGAATTATTTACTGAGCAAAAAACTCTTGCTTTGTCTATAGGAGTAACTGTTTGTAGAGCATAAGGTTTTGTTTATACCCATTCTTTTCCAATTCATCATACCCCTTCCTACAATTCCTCTCTATGCGTTTACAAATCAGTTTTTTGTTTTTGAGTTCCTGAGAGAACCATGGAGCGGAGGGTCGTGCCCTATTAGAAAAGCAAACTTTCTTTGGGGCTAACTTATTACCAGCTGCCTCCAGCCAGTTAGTATACAAAGTGGTGGCCTCGTCTAAGTCTGTGGGTAATTGGTGTGACGTAGATGTCAGCAATTCATTTAGTTCCTGTCATACTTGTGCCCAAGCCTGAGTCGCCGCTGTAGAAGGGATGAGGTCTCCGCTGGTATAAAACGCAACGTGTCCAAACATCGAGCGCTTCGCGTTCTAGTTGTTTGTGTGAGGAGACGTCACTTCCGGGTCGGCCCTTCCGCTTCCGGGACTCACTCTGCAGTGGTGATGCATCGCATCTGATTCCTGCCTTCTCCTTCTCGGGACGTGTTGAGAGTCTCTCTCTGTTGCTGACCTGACGCCGCTGACGGCGATACGGGAACCGTCAGTGGCATTCTTCGCCTCAATCGTTCTATCCAGAAGGAATTTCACCAGTGTGGCGGTAACGCACTAGCGGTAGTCAGGTGGTCCTGTCCCTCCCTCAAAGCTCCTGTGGCTGGCCATGAAGGGGCTCAATTCAGTGGCGCTCTGGCAATTGTTTTCCTCAAAACTCCATTGCTGGCCATGTAGGGGCTCAATTCAGCGGCGCTCTGGCATCTGCATCTTCATTATATGTTTTGAATTAAGCAAAGCATCACCACCTCTCTTCGCATATAATTTATGTTGTATTGTCTTGTATGTCGGATTTGGAGACCACTACTGTACTAGTAGTCCTTGAAACTCCTTTTCCTTTAAGCACTACATATATAGCTGATTATTGTGAGAAGCTGCAAACAATATGCACAGTGGAGATTAGAAAGGTTGTGCTGAAAAACAACCTACACGATATAGTGTTTTCGTATATTGTATGTTCGTTTGATTACTGGGAGGTTGTGCTATTAACAACCCATGCTATTTTTGAAGCCACGATACATTACATGTTCGACATATGTTTGAGAGGGTAAGGTGAGCAATTTCTCTACTACATAAAATATTTATTGTGATGTAGAGCGCTTAGATATTCACATTATCTTTCTTATGTTTAGGAGCATCACACCTGTCATCCATTTTTACCATTTTGTGGACACAAGTGGAAGAGGGGAGATGTTCAGGTAGAATATTGGACCTATCATTAGCTCTGTTATTTAAGACCTAGCTTCACTGTCTGCTAAGCTTCACTATTTGCTAACATAGCTTTCTGTTTGCAGGACTTCTTTTGGAACTCAGTGAGGCTTTCGTGGTGTTTGGAGGTGCGCTGGACCTGCCCTGTCTCTCCTTCCCTTGTCTCCCCTCTTCCCCCCACTCACTTGTTCTGCTTTGACTTTGTTGGGCGGGTGAGTGGTAGAGGGAAGTTGGGAATTATCATCTGGCTCCTGCTTCCTGCCCCTGCAGAGACCTCAGGTGAGCCTGACAGAACGCGAAGCCCACGTGGAATCTCTGCCTGGTCGGGATGGAGGAGAACAAGATTACATTAGCAGACTTAGCACACATGTTAGGGAACTTGCAGAAAGAAACACAAGCTCTTTCCCTAAGAGTAGATACGCTCCAGAGAAGCATGGTCCAAGAGGCCACAAAAGGGGCTAAAGGAGGTCTTCCCTCCTCTTTTTCTTCCCCGTCAGGTGTCAGTAATCCAGTAATTCAGGTTACCACCCCTCCCACTATACCATTGGCCCCCCTGAGAGATTTACGGGATATCCCTCTCGTTTTGCAGCCTTTATTAACCAATGCCAATTGCACTTCATGTGCAAGGCTGCTTGTTTCCCCACTGAACAAGCCAAAGTGGCGTTTGTATTATCGTACTTGGGAGGAGACGCAGCGACATGGTCAATCCCCTTAGTGGAAAGGAATGATCCTTTTTTATACAATTACAATCTATTCAAGGAAGAATTAAAGAGGTTGTTTGATAGACATTCCTTTATACAATCAGTAGACTCAGAACTACTAAATTTGAAACAAGGCTCAAAAGATTTAGTTATGTATATTGCGGAATTTAATCGTCCAGTTTGCCAGAAGAAAAGAGAAGTCAGGGGGCTTAAAGATGAATTGAAAGACGTATTAGCCCAGGTGGTAGACCCCCCCCCCCAAGAGTGTAAGGCCCTTATGGATCTAACAGTGACGCTTGACCACCGATTACATGAACGGAGGAGAGAGAGGGGACGGACTGAGGCACGGCTTACGGCTTCTGACCTATAGAGAGAGGCACACTGAGACTGAGAGACCTGCTACTGAGGTGGAACCAATGCAGATAGGGAGCATAAAAGGTCCTATTAGTAGTGAGGAAAGACAGCGACGTCGTGATCAGAAATTAATTATGCCTCTGCTGTGGAAAACAGGGGCATTTCTTGAAAGATTGTTCCATCAAACCAAAGAAACAAAAGGAGAAGGGAAACTAGGTAACCTGGGATCTACGGGGACAAGAATTTCAGGCGGTTCAGGTTTAATAGTCTCCCAACCTATAGTTACAGAACATTCCTGTACTATGCTCTCCCATTTCCATGTAGATACTTGGTTAGAGTGGGGAGGTCAACATGTTAAATTCCGCGCTATGGTTGATTCCGGTGCTACCGGTAATTTTATGGACAGCCAGTGGGCCACTAAGAAAAACATACCCTGTGACGCAAAGGCAGTAATAGAGGAAGTTAGAACCATAGACGGGAGCACCATTAAATCAGGCCCGGTTACACACACCACTATTTCCTTAAGAATGTGCATAGAAGAAATACACTCAGAAACAATCGCTTTTGATTTGATTAAATCTCCCCAGTTCCCTGTTGTATTGGGGGTGTCTTGGTTATAATCCAACCATAGATTGGAGACAGAGAACTGTCTCATTTGCCTCAGACTATTGTAGTATACTTTGCCTTAAGCAACCCAAAGTTGTAGCCCCTTTGTTAGGATCTTGTATACAAGCAGAACCTGAACTCCCCTCCTTTTACCTGGATTAGAAGGACGTGTTTGACAAACAACAGGCCACGACTCTTCCTCCCCATCGTCCCTACAATTGTAGAATAGATTTGATACCGGGGGCTCAGATCCCTTGCAGTCATATATACGCGCTTACCGAAAAAGAGAACCTTTATCTGCGTGAGTATTTGGATAAAATGCTACGCATAGGCTTTATTCGTCCTTCCAGATCACCAGCTTCCTCTCCTCTCCTTTTCATTCCTAAACGAGAGGGAGGCCTCAGATGCTGTATTGACTACCGCAGCCTGAACACCAACACTATAAAAAACCGATACCCATTGCCTTTAATATCATCTTTATTGGACCAGGTTAAGGAGGCCAAGATCTTTACAAAGTTGGACTTACGAGAGGCATATCACCTTAGTGCGAGTCCAACAAGGCGATGAGTGGAAGACAGCTTTCCACACTAAGTTTGGACTTTACGAATATTTAGTTATGCCCTTCGGGCTTTGTAACGCTCCAGCCGCGTTCCAATACTTCATCAATGAGGTGTTGAGAGACATGTTAGATGTCTATGTCATCGCATACATAGACGACATTCTTGTGTATTCCTCTTCCATGGAAGAGCACATAGGTTATGTGTAGTCAGTACTACAAAGACTCCGAGACAACCATTTTTTTTTAACTAGACAAGTGTGAATTTCACACAACTAGGGTAGCCTTTATGGGTTTCATTTGAACACCTACAGGAGTCAGCATGGATCCACAGAAAGTAGAAGCAATAACTCAATGGCCATCCCCCAAACATGTGAAGGACGTCCAGACCTTCTTTGGGTTCGCCAATTTCTATAGGCGGTTTATTGACAAATTTTCTGAATTGGCATCCCCTATCACAAAACTACTAAAGAAAAATGTGGAATTTGCGTGGTCCCCTACAGCTGACGATGCCTTTGAGACCCTGAAACAAGCTTTCACTAAGGCCCCTGTCTTGAGACATCCAGATCCTTCTCATCCTTTTTTGGTAGAAACTGAAGGATGCCTCTCAGACGGCAATCGGAGGCATTCTATCTCAAAGGGACGCCTCCACTGGATACTTACATCCTGTTGCTTTCTTTTCCCACAAACTTTCTGCCTCCGAACAGAATTACTTAGTAGGAGATCGGGAACTCCTGGCTATTAAACGAGTTTTCGAAGAGTAGAGACAGTACTTGTTAGGGGCCTTACATAAAGTTACTGTTCTTACGGATCATAGAAATTTACTGTTCCTGAAATCCGCAAGAGCATTGTCCACTAGGCAGTTACGGTGGACTTCCTTTTTTAGTGAATATGACTTTGTCATCCAGTATCAGCCTGGGAGAAAACATGGGAAAGCAGATGCGCTGTCCCGATTGGGTTATGACACTAATGAGCAAGCACCCGACCCACCACCTATCATCGCTGCAGATCGTATTGTAGGGGCCCTGACTCTAGAAGAGGAATATTTGCAGAAAGTAAGGGGAATGCAAGAAATAGAGGACCTCAAGGACTGGGAAAAGAAACACCATGGGAATAGAATTGATGGACTCTTATACATCCAAGGAAAACTTGCAGTCCCTACCCCTGACTTGCAAGAACAGGCCTTGAAGTGGTGTCACGCCCATATCCTTGTGGGTCATCCTGGTTGTAAAAAAACACTGGACTTAGTACGTCGTTATTTTTGGTGGCCCTCACTGATGACTGACGTTCAGTCCTATGTCCAACGTTGTCATGTGTGTGCACAAGGCAAGAGCTTACATCAAGCCCCAGCTGGTCTTTTACTACCCATGCCTACACCTCCTAGCCCCTGGCACACTATTTCAATGGATTTTATAGTAGACCTCCCTAGAACGACAAAAGGGCATACAGTAGTATGGGTGGTATTTGACATGTTAACCAAGTTAACCCATTTCACTCCCTTAAAATCACTTCCCACTTCACAAGAACTAGCATGGTTATTCTTGCAACATGTGGTCCGGTTACATGGCTTGCCCACTGTTTTGGTTTCTGACCGAGGGCCCCAGTTCGTGTCTAACTTCTGGAAAGGGTTGGGTAAACTCCTGCACATAGACATGAGGTTTTCTTCAGGGCATCATCCACAAACAGATGGACAGACTGAAAGAATGAACCAGTGTTTAGAACAGTATTTAAGGTGTCAGCTGTTACAGACCCCAGCAGATTGGGATAGGTATTTATGGGCAGCTGAGTTCTCCATTAATAACAGTGTACATTCCTCCACTAATTATTCCCCATTCTTTACTTCGTATGGTTTCCATCCTTGCTTCCTAATGTCACATGTTACACCTTCCACACCTGTCCCTGCTGCTAAGGAGTTTATTACACACCTGCAGCAGTCGGGAATCTTGAAAGAGCCAAGGTGACATATAAGGAGAGTGCAGATGCTCATCGCCGATCAAGCCCCGAATACGTTGTGGGAGACAAAGTCTGGCTGTCAACACGCCATATACAAATTAAAGGCGCTAATAAATGTAAACCTCGATATATAGGTCCTTATAATGTTGCAGAAGTAATCAATCCGGTGGCCATGAGGTAAGAACTCCCTGAAAACTCTAAAAATACATCCAGTATTCCATGTATCTTTGTTGAAGCCTGTTGCGCCTGGTACCAAACTACCAACCCTCCCAGCCCCTCTAGAAGTGGACAATGAAGAAGAGTATGAAGTTCGGGCTATAGTAGATTCTCGGAGAGTACGAGGGAAACTGCAATATCTCATTCATTGGAAAGGGTATGGACCTGCAGATCGAACCTGGGAGGCTGTAGGTCATGTTCATGCTCCCCATTTAATATGCTTGTTCCATTGTAAATATCCTTGGAAACCCAAACCAGTGGGGGGTTCCGTAGGGGGGATATACTGTCATAGTTGTGCCCAAGCCTGAGTCTAAGCGGTAGAAGGGGTGAGGTCACCGCTGGTATAAAACGCGACGCGTCCAAACATCGAGCGCTTCACGTTCTAGTTGTTCGTGTGAGGAGACGTCACTTCCGGGTCGGCCCTTCCGCTCCTGGGACTCAGTCTGCAGCGGTGATGCGTAGTGTAATGTAATGTAATGTAATGTAAAAAGGATTTGTAAAGCTCTGCGTTCACCGGACGGTTTCTTGGCGCTGATCACTAACCCAGGAGGAGGCAGAGAGGGGAGAAAGAGGAACTTTATGTATAGACACCGCGGAAAAGGTGAGTTTTTAGGAGAGACCTAAAGTGAGGGTAGGAAGAAGAGAGTCTGAGGTCCAAAGGTAGAGAGTTCCAGAGTGAGGGGGCCAGAAAGGAGAATCTAAGGCCTCCGTGCTTTTTACGCCTGAACCTAGGTGTCTGGAGGAGGGCGTGACGGGAGGAACGGAGGTGTCTGGGGGGGGCGTATGGATGGAGAAGAGAGGAGATGAAAGAGGGGCCGATGCCGGCCAGGGATTTATGGGTTAGGCAGCCAAGTTTGAACTTGCAGCGTTCCGACACAGGAAGCCAATGAAGGGCTTTGAGAAGGGGACGGACGTGGTGATGTTTTGGCTGACGGTAGATTAGACGGGCGGCCTGATTCTGGATTAACTGAAGTCTCTTTATTTGGTATTGCGGAATGCCTGCGTATAGGGCGTTGGCGTAGTCAATCCGGGAGATGACTAGCGCCAACAACGCCAGGGTGAGAGCTTCAGTGGTCAGGAAGTGAGCTATTTTTTGGATTTTTCTGAGCTGATGGAAGCAGGAGGAAACTGTGGCGCTGATCTGATGATCCATGGAAAGATCCTGTGAGATGTAGACCCCTAGGCTTTTTACTTTATCAGCAGGACTAGGGGGGGGACCAAGGGAAAGGGGCCAGAAGGTGGAGTTCCAGGGATTGGCTGAGCCTCCGACAAGAATGAGCTCCGTCTTGTCGGGGTTAAGCTTGAGGTGGTGAGCGCCCATCCAGTCGCTGATGTGACAATGGGTGGACTGGAAGTCCTGGGCCGCTTCCTGCGAGTCAAGGTTGAAGATGAGCTGAATGTCATCTGCATAGTTAAATGCAGTGACATTCCTTCCCTGAAGGGAGCGGATCAGGGGGGTAAGGTATAAATTAAAAAGGAGCGGAGACAGAGACGAGCCCTGCGGGACTCCGCAGGTGAGTTTCATCCTATCCGCCGAAAATTGGGAGATTCGAACAGATTGGTGGCGGTTCGTCAGGAAGGAGCGAACCCAGTCGAGGGCCGTCCCTCCAATACCTGCCTCCTTGACACGGTCGACCAAGATGGAGTGGTCGACCGTGTCAAAGGCTGCCGACAAGTCCAAAAGGATTAAGGCTTGGCTGGTGTTAGAGTCAGCACCTCTGCGGAGTTCCTCCATTACAGAGAGAATGACCGCCTCGGTTGAGTGGGCTGGTCTAAACCCAGCCTGTTGAGGGTCCAGGAAGCTGGAGTCCTCAATAAAGGAACTGAGGATGCTGGTGACATATGACTCAAGTACTTTGCTAAGGTAGGGAAGGAGGGAAATGGGACGGAAGTTGGCCATGATCGTAGGGTCGGCGCTGGGTTTCTTCAAGATAGGTACTACTTCCGCGTTCTTAAACTGACTGGGAACCTCACCAAGCAGAAGGGAGTTGTTCAGGAGGGCCAATGGAGGGAAGGGGCAGGCTGAGAAGGCAGCCCGGAGAATCGCGGGGGGCAGCAATCTGTGGGGGAACCAGAGGAGACTTTGTTAAGCAGACTGATGAAGACTTCTTCTGATATCGGGGGGAACT
This sequence comes from Triturus cristatus, assembly GCF_964204655.1. NCBI lineage: Eukaryota > Metazoa > Chordata > Amphibia > Caudata > Salamandridae > Triturus > Triturus cristatus. Next base: position 199,216,015 of record NC_140593.1, on the reverse strand, counting down.
GAGTCAGAAGATGAGGGTTGACATAAGGTGCAGCCTCAGTGAAGGGTATAGCCGGGGGAGTGGAGGAGATGCTATTTTTGATTTTGATAATTTTTTCTATAAAAAAACAGTTGAGGGAGTCGCAGAGTGCTTGAGACGGAAGAGGTTTAAGAGTTACCCTATCCGGGTGTGAGAGCTCGTCTACGATTGCAAAGATATCTTTAGATTTCTGCGCAGAGTTGAGGATTTTGGTGGAAAAGTAGGCGGTTTTAGCAGCTGATATAGCTAGTTTGTACTCTCCCAATAATTTTAGAAAGAGTAGTTTCTTTGCAGGATCGTAGCTTCTGCGCCAGCGGTGCTCGGCCTGGCAGAGACCTAGTTTTAAGGTTTTGAGACTATCAGAAAACCATCGATGTGCGTCGTGGGGGCGCTTGGATCTTATTAATTTAAGGGGGGCAACCTTGTCGCTGGCATTTTCTAGCCAGTCGACTAGTGCAACTTCTTGGGAGTCGATGGGGCCAAGAGTGGCCGAGACCGAAGATGTTAAAGAAGTGATGAATAAATCAAGGTCAGCTTTGTTCCAGTTACGAGCATGGAGGCTGGGGCCTCGGCTACGAGGGGGCGGGGGAGGGACCAGAAGGAGAAAAAAAATTAAATGGTGGTCGGACTAGTGGCAGGGTGAGATCGTGAGCGACTTGATTTCGAGGTTGTAGGTCCACACCTGGTCAAGGATATGGCCCTTGGGGTGAGTGGGTAGATGAATGTGTTGGATACCATTAAGCCCAGTTAGAAGATCAGTGAAAGCCAGGGATTGGGGGCTTTCATGGGTGTCTGACGGCCAGTAATTGAAGTCTCCCAGGACTAGGAGTTTAGAATTGTTGATGGTAAGCTGAGAGAGTAGGTCACCAAAATTCGAATAGAAATTAGGCATAGATTGTGGGGGACGGTATACCAGAAAACAGGTAAGAGGGGAGACAGAAGATTCGAGTCTAATTCCCAGACAGTCCACCTGAGGGATGGTGAGGAGGGAGAGGGAAGTGAACCTGAGGGAGAGATTGATAATGGCGGCTACGCCGCCTCCTAGTTTGCCGGCGGGCCTATTGGCGTGGAGTATATAATACCCCGGAGGGATGGCTGCTAGAATGTCGGGGGAGGAATCCTCATTCAGCCAAGTCTCGGTTAGGAGAAGAACGTCGGGTCGGTCCGAGTCTAGGAGGTGGAAGATGTCAGGTTGGTGTCTGACAAGTGAACGAGTATTAAGGTAGATAACCGCTAATTCCATATTAGCGGGTACCTCAACGAGTGGGGGTTTAGGAGGAGGAGGAAGAACTGAGGGTTCAGAAGTGAGAAGGGACGGGAGGGACTGCAACTCAGGAAAGGTACTCCGAGGTTGATAAATACCTAGTTGTTGCAGGCATGTGGAGCTGGTGGTGTCCAGTGACCTCAGTGAGTGTAGAGCAATCAGGTCCCTGGGAGTGAAGGTAGTAGTTTGGGCAGAGTGACATGGCCCGGGCCCCGTCCGGCCGCGGACGGGCGCAGACGGGCTTGCCTTAGGCGCGCCTTCGGCGCGCAAACGGCGCGCCCGCTGCGCACGTCCGCTGCGCTTCCGGTATGGACACATCCTATATACAGGTGAAAGGGAGGTTGGAAAGGGGCGTGGCCTAAATAAGTGGGCGTGGCCTGCTCAGGCGAGAGAGGCGGCAATTACAATCAAGGCTGGTCTCGCCCGCCCGCTGCAGCGCTGAATCGGCTGTTTAGGGGGTCAGGGAGTGGCCAAGATGAATCCTTCGGTACACACAGGTAGGTAAACAGTGTATTAAAATCACACAAATAAGCAGTTTAAAATCGAACAGAGTAGCGTGGCTCCCGGCTGTGCCTCAGGAGAGAAAGTGATTCAAGCGAGCGCTAGCTCTCAGCGCCTAAATACGCTTGGCGAAGGGGGCGTGGCCTAAATAAGTGGGCGTGGCCTGCTCAGGCGAGAGAGGCGGCAATTACAATCAAGGCTGGTCTCGCCCGCCCGCTGCAGCGCTGAATCGGCTGTTTAGGGGGTCAGGGAGTGGCCAAGATGAATCCTTCGGTACACACAGGTAGGTAAACAGTGTATTAAAATCACACAAATAAGCAGTTTAAAATCGAACAGAGTAGCGTGGCTCCCGGCTGTGCCTCAGGAGAGAAAGTGATTTGTCATGTCTGATTCCTGCCTTCTCCTTCTCGGGACATGTTGAGAGTCTCTCTCTGTTGCTGACCTGACGCCGCTGACGGCGACGCGGGAACCGTCAGTGGCATTCTTCGCCTCTATTGTTCTCTCCAGAAGGAATTTCACTAGTGTGGCGGTAACGCGCTAGCGGTAGTCAGGTGGTCCTGTCCCTCCCTCAAAGCTCCTGTGTCTGGCCATGTAGGGGCTCAATTCAGCAGCGCTCCGGCATTTGTTTTCCTCAAAACTCCATTGCTGGCCATGTAGGGGCTCAATTCAGCGGCGCTCTGGCATCTGCATCTTCATTATATGTTTTGAATTAAGCAAAACATCACCCCCTCTCGTCGCATATAATTTATGTTGTATTGTCTTGTATGTCGGATTTGGAGACCGCTACTGGACTAGTAGTCCTTGAAACTCCTTTTCCTTTAAGCACTACATATATAGCTGATTATTGTGAGTAGCTGCAAACAATATGCACAGTGGAGATTAGAAAGGTTGTGCTGAAAAACAACCTACACGATATAGTGTTTTCGTATATTGTATGTTCGTTTGATTACTGGGAGGTTGTGCTATTAGCAACCTATGCTATTTTTGAAGCCACGATACATTTCATGTTCGACATATGTTTGAGAGGGTAAGATGAGCAATTTCTATACTACATAAAATATTTATTGTGATGTAGAGCGCTTAGATATTCACATTATCTTTCTTATGTTTAGGAGCATCGCACCTGTCATCCATTTTTACCATTTTGTGGACACAAGTGGAAGAGGGGAGATGTTCAGGTAGAATATTGGACCTATCATTAACTCTGTTATTTAAGACCTAGCTTCACTGTCTGCTAAGCTTCACTATTTGCTATAATAGCTTTCTGTTTGCAGGACTTCTTTTGGATCTCAGTGAGGCTTTCGTGGTGTTTGGAGGTGCACTGGACCTGCCCTGTATCGCCTTCCCTTGTCTCCCCTCTTCCCCCCACTCACTTGTTCTGCTTTGACTTTGTTGGGCGGGCGAGTGGTGGAGGGAAGTTGGGAATTATCATCTGGCGCCTGCTTCCTGCCCCTGCAGAGACCTCAGGTGAGCTTGACAGTTCCTTTGCCTTTACCTTATTCCATGCTCTACACTCCCTCTGTTTCTTGGCTGATTTCCTCGCGGGATAGTGATCAGACATGGCTAGCTCAAATATAACTGCTGCATGGTCTGACCAAACTTATGGTAGCAGGCCTGTAAATAGCAGATGTGAGTTGTTGGAGAAGATACCATCCAAAGTATGCCCTGCCGAGTGAGTAGCCCCGATAACATGCTGCTTTAGCTCAGCATCACTCATTAGATCTATCAGAGTTACTGTATCTGGATCTGAGTGCACTTCCAAACGGAAGTTAAAATCTCTCAATATAGTATAGGAGCTGGCACACAGCCCATTTTCCAACAAACTTCCCAATGATGTTAAAAAAGGACTCCTAGGGCCCGGCGGCCTCTAGAGGAGAATACCCCTAAAGGTGTGATGGTGGGAGTAATAGAGACCAAAATGCAGTGCCTCACAATCTGTATTTGATGCTGCGCTAAAGGACACCTTTATAGAATTGTGATAGATAACCGCTAAACCCCTCCTTTCCTATTCAGCCTATTTAAGGTATAACATAAGTAATCGGGGGCGTGGCTTTAACCAGATCTGGACCAGAGGCCTCGTCTGTCCATGTTTCCATGATAAATGCCACATTTATTTTTTCATCCTCAATTAGTGTAGCATACTCAACACCAATGATCTTGCATTCAGCAATATGCACTTAAACCTATATTTATGTACTTTTTTGTCTTTGCCAGGTTTTTCACGAGGTTCAGTCGACCTGTACAGATGAGCCTCCTTACCTGAGTCTCACTCCCAGTAATTTCATGGTCAATTAGACTGCGCTTGTTTACAGCCAGTGTCCACCTTTTAAGATAAGGCTGCTTCATTGAAGCTAAGATAAGGGGCACTGTGCATGTGTGTGTACGGGTGCTGGATGCAAATGAGACACTATGGTCATGCAAGCCTGGTAGCTGTAGACAGGTAATCAGCCTGTAGCAGTTTTAAACTACACTTTTGACCTGTCAACATATATCTTTCAACAGGCCTAAACATTCCTTTTAAATATTAGTAAATCAACCATATGTATGCCTTATTGCCCATAATGGCAGGGTGCAGATATTAAAAAGCAATGCATGTAGAAATTAATGTTGAAAATGCCCTTAGAGTGAAATATCCCTAAAAAAACATTTTCACTGTAGCAAAGCTGGTTGCAGCCAAAGTGAATCATTGGGCTACCATGTTACATTTATGAAATGCTAAATTAGGATTAGTAGAACAAGAAAAATACTTCTTACACTCTTTCGAATTGTAATTCAAAACCCTCTTCAAGGTGAGGTTGGATTTTAAATAATTATTTTAGAAATGCAGTTTTTAGAAAGTCGCAATTTTTCTGCCTATAGATTCTGTGAGTTTCCAGCTGCCTGGGCTGGTGATGGCTCCCCCACAGGGAAAGTCATGTTGGAGCCAGACAGTGCACAAATGTGCCTGGGTTTAGAGAGTAGTGGGCCTTTCTTGAATGGTGGCTGGGGAGGAGTTGGACCATGCCCTGTTTACACTCCAGAGGGACTTTCCTTAGAAGACATAAAGAGACCTGACACCAGCCTTTTGTTTCACTAGTCAGTTCGGAGCCAAACTCGGGAATGGATAAAGGTTAGACTAACGTGGAACCCCCACCCACAAGCTGGACTGGGCATAAAGGTCCAAAAACATGAAGGAGAGCAAGACTCTGGACCTGAACTGTGACAGCGACAACAACATGGATAGGTGGCAGGACAACCCCCTATGGACTGAGGATTCTGCCTGGAACTAACCCCACGACTAGTGAAGCTGGCCCCTTACACAACCTGAGGATCAGTTGAGGGAAGACCTGGACTTCTGTGCCCCAGCAGTAGGAGGAGGTCATCAAGAGCCAGGCACCGGAGGACGTTGGTGGAGGTTGCCAGTGAAACCAGCTCCCCACAGAGTGTGCCCCTTTGAGGCTAGAGCTCACCACTAGGAGTAAAACAGGCCCAAGATCATTTGAATTGGCCAAATGGGACCTGAGATGATAACATTTAAATCTTTGTGACCTTTGACCCCTCTACGAGGAACAAAGTATGTGGCACTTCACAGTAAATCCCGAATTCCTCCCGCAGGATGGGACAGTATGGGACAATATGAGCTACTCACAAACGCAGTTATACGAGCTCCGTCCGAGCCTACAACATGACTGTAATATATTTAATCTGGAAACCCCAGATTATAACTGCTCCTGCTGTGGCTTTGCTTTTGATTTACAGTCTAGTAGGGAACATACTACTAATGCTAAGGGTTTTACCAACAATAATACACAGAAGCCATTCCCTGCTATGAGTAAGGTTGCACCTCCCAAGGAATTTACCTTCTTCAACATCAATATCAGGTCGCCCCGTAAACATAAGGATGACATCTTTGACCTCTTGTGGAATAAACAACCCGATGCTATTTTCCTCACGGAAACATGGCTACACAAGAGCTCTGGCCCCGATGTCACTTTCGCTCTGCCCCCCAACTGCACGATAATTAGGAAGGATTGTGGTGCCAAAACAGGAAGTGGTATTGCGATAATTTTTAATAACTCATACACCTGTAAATGGGAGGACCTGCCCTTTAAGGGTTGCAATTCCAGTTCATTCAAACTCTCCCTTACACCCCAATTTACATTCTCTGGGATCTTGATCTACCGCCACCTGGGCCAGCAGGGCCATGGTCGGTGGCGTTTCATGAACATATTGCCCCCCTTTTGTTGGACCTGCCAACTTTACTATTTTGGGAGACTTGAATATTCACTTTGATGACCCAACATGCACAATGAGCACATCTCTGACGGCTGATTTGGCAGCTATGAATATCCTACTCTGCAACTGAGGTCCCACCCACATTGCGGGCCATCTATTGGACCCCATTTTTTCAAACCTACCTAATATTTCATGCCGGAAAGCTCACACAGTACTTTGGTCCGATCATTTCTTGGTCGGATTCGGGCTGAGGCAGGATCTGCAGTGTGCGGATGTATGACGTTACAACGCATACTATTACAACGCATGCCTTTACAACGCATTTTTTACAACGCAAATACCTTTACAACGCGTGTTGTTACAACGAATACTGTTACAACGCGATATAGTGTTATTAGTTGTAAAGTGCTATTACAACGAATTCAAATATAACGCATACCTTTACAACGCATAAATATAGTGGTTTTTTTTATCTTTTTATTTTGTAAAATAAAACCTGGCATGGGATGCAGGGAAATTAGGGTTTTTTGGGTGGGGAAGTGTTTTAAAATATAGAGAAAAACGTAACGTTAATGTAATGAAATGCAAAGCATTTATTAAAATTAATACTCAAGTATTAAAATTAATACTCGAGTATTAAAAAATACTCACTTATTTTCAATTTTGAAAACATTTAGACACGCAATCATTTATTAAATATAATATACTTTCAAAATATTACTAATTCACTAAATAAGTATTCGTAAAAAAAAAAGAATGTCATACACATAGTCGCCATTTTAAACATTGTAGTTCCCAAATTGTCCTACAACACTTTCCATGAAATTAATACCACAACACTACTTGCAAAATGGATGCCAAAACGGATCAAAAAATTGAAAACAACACTTCTTAACATGCTATTTTTAATTATACGTTTCCACAGTAAATAAAAGATTATTAAAAAATATAACCAACGCTGTATTTCTTAAAATTAATTATGACACTTACTAAAACGTATAAATACAACCAACACACCATTTTAAAATCAGTTGATTATAAACACCCAGAGTGACCAGACGCCAAAAGCTGAACCTCTGACCTCTTCACCAAGATAAGACCCAACTCCATTTAAGAAGGAATATTTGCCGAAATACAAGTAAGTTTCTAAAATGAATAACAGAAATGTTTACTTGAAACATTTAAAACGCTGCACCTAATAAGTTTGAGTTTGCATTTTTAAATAAAAAATAAGCACCAACCTATTACTATAGTTTATTTTAACATTACTACGATATAAAGTAAATTGTTTATTTAAGAAAAGGATTGTGAATTAAATTATAATATATATTATTTTTCAAACATCACAAAAAGATTTATTTTTTTCTAAAAGACAACTTCTATAAACTGTGATGAAAACGACTACTTCAAAAAATAGGGTTTTGCAAAATGAGCCACACTATTCATCAAGAAGAAATCGAAGGTATTTTACTAAATTTTTGTAAACAGTATTCTAAATTAGTAACACGAAAAAACTTTTTCTAATCCACACATATTTAATCTTTTTTTCACACAAAAATTCAATAACGAAATCAAAAAAACAAATATCATCTTTGAATATTCAAAAGTCGATTTAGAAAGAAGGTAAATATTTTAAACATTAAATAACTGGTTTTTTTTGCTGTCTTCATGAATGCAAAAAGGAATGTGAAAGTGTAAAAAAGTGTAGAGGTTAAAATAATGCAGATAACGTCATAAACGTGCAGCAGCAGAGAAAATGTGGGATGTTGTAGAGCTATCAATTACGATTTTAACTCCAGAAAGGTGCAACATTAGGGAAAGTGTAGGATGGTGTTCGGTTAACAATTACTATACTAACTCCAGGAAGGTGCAGCAGTAGTGAATGTGTGGGATACTGTAGAGGTAATAATTACTAGTCTAACTCCAGGAAGATGCAGCAGTATGGAAAGTGTGGGATGGTGTAGGGGAAACAATTACTATTCTAACTCCAAGTTGCTGCACCAGTAGAAAAGGTGTAGGCTGGTATACAGGTATCAATAACTATTCTAACTCCATATATGTGCAGCAGCAGGGAAAGTGTTGGATGGTGTAGAGTGAACCAATTACTATTCTACCTCTAGTAAGGTGCAGCAGTAGGGAAAGTGTGGGATGGTGTAGGGGTAACAATTACTTTTCCAACTCCTGGAAGATGCAGCAGTAGTGAATCTGTGGGATACTGTAGGGGTAACAATTAGTATTCTAACTCCAGGAAGATGCAGCAGTAGGGAAAGTGTGTGATGGTGTAGGGGTGAAAATTACTATTCTAACTCCAAATTGGTGCAGCAGTAGGAAAATTGTAGTATAGTATTTATGTACAATAAAGTAAACTATCACTTATCCACAGAAATGTTAACATATTTTACTGTATCACAAACATTACAATAAAAAATAGCATTTACATTACTTACTCTTTTTTCCAGATACTCACATAAATATTCTCAACACCAAATCCAAAGTTGAATCCCACAAGACCAGACAACAAAAAAGACCAGCAAAATTCGAGAAACCAGACTAAAACCAGACCAAGAAGAAAACACCTAAATCAAAAGGTAATTGAAATGAACACTCCAAAGTAGGAAAGCATTCAACTGGCAAAACCTTAAAAAACATATTCAAGAAAGCTGCAACAATACAGAAAGTGTGGCATCTTGTCGAGTTAACAATAACTCTTCTAACTCCAGGTTGCTGCAGCAGTTGAAAATGTGTAGGATGGTATACAGGTATCAATTACTATTCTAACTCCATATATGTGCAGCAGCAGAGAAAGTGTTGGATGGTGTACAGTGAACCAATTACTATTCTACCTCCAGTAAGGTGCAGCAGTAGGGAATGTGTGGCATAGTGTAGGGGTAACAATTACTATTTTAACTCCAGAAGGTGCAGCAGTAGTGAAAGTGTGGGATACTGTAGGGGTAACAATTAGTATTCTTACTCCTAGAAGATGCAGCAGTAGGGAAAGTGTAGGCTGGTGTAGAGGTAACAATTACTATTCTAACTCCAAGTTGGTGCAGCAGTAGCACAAGTGTAGTATAGTAATAAGTTAAAATAAAGTAAAATGTCACTTATGCACATAAAATGATTACATTTTTTACAGTATCACAAACACTGCAATAAAAAATAGCATTAGCATTACTTTCTCATTTTTTCAGATACTCACATAAATCTTCTCAAAAACAAAGCACAATTTGAATCCAAAAAGACCAGACAACAAAAAAGACCAGCAAAATTCGAGAAACCAGACTAAAACCAGACCAAGAAGAAAACACCTAAATCAAAAGGTAATTGAAATGAAAACTCCAAAGTAGAAAAGCATTCAATTGGCAAAACTTTAAAAAACATATTCAAGAAAGCTGCAACAATACAGAAAGTGTGGCATCTTGTCGAGATAACAGTAACTCTTCTAACTCCAGGTTGCTGCAGCAGTAGAAAATGTGTAGGATGGTATACAGGTATCAATTACTATTCTAACTCCATATCTGTGCAGCAGCAGGGAAAGTGTTGGATGGTGTACAGGGAACCAATGACTATTCTACCTCCAGTAAGGTGCAGCAGCAGGGAATGTGTGGGATAGTGTAGGGGTAACAATTACTATTCTAACTCCAGGAAGGTGCACCAGTAGGGAAAGTGTGAGATGGTGTAGGGGTAAAAATTACTATTCTAACTGAAGGAAGGTGCAACAGTAGGGAAAGTGTGGGATGGTGTAGGGGTAACAATTACTATTCTAACTCCAAGTTGGTGCAGTAGTAGCAAAAGTGTAGTATAGTAATAAGTTAAAATAAAATTAAATGTCACTTGTGCACATAAAATGTATACATTTTTTATTGTATTACATACATTGCAATGAACAATACCATTACCATTACTTTATCATTTCTGATTTTTTCAGATACTCACATAAATCTTCTGAAAACCAAAGCACACGTTGAATCCCACAAGACCAGACAACAAAAAAGACCAGCAAAAATCGAGAAACCAGACTAAAACCAAACCAAGAAGAAAACACATAAATCAAAAGGTAATTTAAATTAACACTCCAAAGTAGGAAACCATCCAGTAAGATGCACCAGTAGGGAATGTGTGGGATAGTTTAGGGGTAACAATTACTATTCTAACTCCAGGAAGGAGCACCAGTAGGGAAAGTGTGGGATGGTGTAGGGTTAAAAATGTATAGTCTAACTCCAGGAAGGTGGAACAGTAGGGAAAGTGTGGGATGGTGTAGAGGTAACAATTACTATTGTAACTCCAGAAAGATGCAGCAGTATTGAAAGTGTGGGATACTGTAGGGATAACAATTACTATTCTAACTCCAGGAAGGTGCAGCAGTAGAGAATGTGTGGGATAGTGTAGGGGTATCAATTATTATTCTAACTCCAGGAAGGTGCAGCAGTAGTGAAAGTGTGGGATACTGTAGAGGTAACAATTACTACTCTAACTCCAGGTAGGTGCAGCAGTACTGAATGTGTAGGATACTGTAGTGGTAACAAATTCTATTCTAACTCCAGGAAGGTGTAGCAGTAGGGAAAGTGTGGGATGGTGTAGGGGTAACAATTACTATTCTAACTGCAGGAAGGTAAAGCAATAGGGAAAGTGTTGGATAGTGTAGTGGCTGAATTTCCTATTGTAGCTCCAAGGAGGTGGAACATTATGAAAAGTGGAGCATAGTGTAAATGCAGAATTTACTGTTCTAACTCCCAGAAAGTGCAGCATAATGGATAATGTAGGATATTGATCTTTGTTATTTTTCTTTTTATTCCACATAGTCAAATCAAATATATTTTCTTCACAGATAATGTCTACTCAGGAAACAGCTTCCTACATAAAATCCAGAAAAGGAAACAGATTACTAAAGCATGCTGGATACATATATTGTAAAGAAAGGATAAGTTTCCCAAGAAATCATTGGAGGTGTGTGCAATACCACTCATCCCATTGCAGTGGAAGAGCGGTTACCCTTGATAATATAATTATTAAGACAACAGATCATAACCACTCTGCCTCTGCAATGGAGATTGATGTAAGGGAAACCTTAAATGAAATGAAACAACTTGCAAGCACCTCCAATGATTCTACTGGATCCATTTTAAGAGAGGTTGCACAGCATCTTGAGGAACTTCGATTTTTGATCACGATCGAATCGACCCGCCATTTTGCAACCCGCCGCCATTTTGTGTTGCCATCACTCAGGCAGCACGGCGAACGAAGTCTATTCTGCTTTTTCCCGTAGCTTGGTGTCAAAATCCGTCCTCGGCCTTGTTTGTGAAGCTGATGTTTGAACTAGCCGAGTACACTAATCCGTGTCTGGCTTTTCTAATCCCTGTTTCAACTATCTGTAGGCTCACACCATTCTTTCCCGATCATATCTTATCGACTGGCCTTCACTGTCTCCTGCTAGCATTCTCTTGTGTCATGCCTGTCCTCCAATACACACAAACGTATCTCACCACCTGCAAGTCAGTTGTAATCTGTTAATGAATTAGTTTGGGAGTGGGATGACAAACACAGTTGGAGGAGAGGTCTCTTCGAGTCATCTGATCTTTCTGTTTTCGAACCCTTCTTACTGGTTCCGCTTTGTTTTCCACTTACCCTATTGGCTCTTTTCTTCTTTGCTTGGGGCGTGTGTTTTGTTAATAATTCTGTATTGTATGATATTTAATCTGATGCGCCACAGAGTGAAGTGGCAGTCTCCTGAGAACCTACTTTGTGTACTTCTAGGATAACTGTACTAGCTGCAGCTAAATAAATCCAATCTTCTAACGCCGACAGAGTGTCCCGTGTCTCTGTGTAACGAAGCAGGTGAACCCAGAAGACAGAGGGCATACCCTGTGCCGCCAGGTCCAAAAGGTTCTGATTCTTCAATCTCCCCAGTCATGTTGCTAGTAATAGGCCTATAATTCCTAATTTGAGGCGAACTATACAAAGACAAAAGCAGGCAAGTAACGCACAAACCACAACACCTGACATTATCATTCCACCTGAACTTACTATTTCTTTTGCTGATGAACCTTTCCTTCTCCTTGACAACAAAAACCCTCAAAAACGTATTTTAATTTTTAGTACACCCCGCAACCTTGTTAAATTAGAAAATAGTGAAATTTGGATGATGGATGGAACGTTTAAACTAAAAGTACACCCCATCCTTTCACCCAAATTTACACTATACACGCTAAAATTAACCATAATGTGATCCCCTTAGTCTATAGTTTGCTTCCTGATAAGACTACTGCAACCTACACTGAACTTTTATCAGTTATTAAAAATAAAACATCCAAAAGTCCTAGGAAAATAATTGTCGATTTTGAATTGAGCATGATCAATGTGATCAGTAAAACGTACACAGATACACAAATTCAGGGCTGTATTTTCCATTTTTCCCAGGCATTCTGGCGTAAATTACAGAAAACATCCCTGGTTGCAGAGTACTCAACAGATAGCAAACTTCAATTTGAGTTAAAAAAATTAACAGCTCTTTGTTTTGTTCCTCCCGTAAGTGTAGACGAATACTACACTGCCATTACAGAATCAGATTATTACAATGTAAATGAAGAAAAATTGGCACCCATCCTAAATTATTTTGAAGACACATGGATTGGGCACCTAAGCAGATCAGGTCGCAGGAGGAAGCCACGTTTCCATGTGGAGTGGTGGAACTGTTACACAAGCTGTTTAGAGGGAGAAGCAAAAACAAATAATGCCATTGAGGGATGGCATAACTCCTTCAACCACACAATTGGCAAACCACACCCTAATTTCTACTCTTTTTTGGAAACTTTGAAGAAGGAGCATAGTTTTCAAGAAATGAGACTTTCACAAACATTAACTGGTAGTCTAAACCCATGAGTTACACAAAAAACAAAGGAAATGTCTGAGAGACTTTTGGGTATTATGCAACAGTTTTCGTTGTGTGTGGCTCTAGACTACCTTGAAAATGTTGCTAACATTCTAAACTTCTAAATAACTTCTTCACCTTACTTTCCTGCTTTGCCCTAAATTTTATGAAACAAGAATTACAATTGGCAATAACATTTTTCCAAAACATTTTTCACAAATATACTTCGGGTCAGCCTTCCTTTTGTTGCCTTCTTTAAATTACCATGTTTTTTCGTTCCGCATTAATGCAGAAATGTACTTCTATTATTTATCAATAGATCCAAATCTACCTCCTATGAAAACATATTCTCCCAATTTCAACCTGTGCTATTTTCCTTTTTCCACAATACTTAAAATCGTATTTCTTCTGACCAACCAATTCAAAATTCTACAATTACTACCTCCTACCAAACCATACTGTCACTATATCTGCCATAGTACTTTAAAAAAACAACGGCAACATTAGTTATTTTTTTCAATACAGCTTTTCTTAAACAATTAAGTTGTATAAAACATGTATCTTTTAATAATTAATCTTTATTTTGAAACCAATTGTAAACACAAATAACTTTTGACGATAACTTTTTCTGTCCCGACATAGGCATACTCTAATTACACGATCGGCGACATGCTTTTTTATCTGTTTTACTTTACATTATTTAACCTCAACCTCTCCTTACCCTTTCTTTACAATATATGTATCCTTTTTTAACTTAACATGTATAAATAAAGTTTAAATTGTTTCCTACCTGGACGTAGATCAGCTTCCTGCTGCTTCCTCCATCGATGCTCTTCAAAATGGCCGCTTACGTTCACGTTTACGTGCTTACGTCATCTGAAGCTGCAAAGATGGTTAACGGACTATTTATTTATATTATTTATATTATTACTTTTGTTTTTTAATTTTATAATATATTACTTAAAAAAAATGTAAATATGTGAAAATATTTAAAAAAATAATGAATTTTTTCTATATTTTTCAATAAAAAAATAATTTACTAAACTATGTGTACTATGTTTTTATTAATGTATTTATTTAATCTATATATCTTAATTGTATTTTAATACTTGTAAAATTACGTAATTTTCTCCTTACCTGGATGCTTACTCCATTTCCTTGCAAAAGATCCCCTTTCTTCTTTTTTAACACCTTCCTTTTCAGTTCCGTGGGAGAAACAGCTTCATATATGGAAATAAATGAAGGACAATTTTTCCCATAGAAAACAATGCAAAAGCGTGGGAACTTTTTTATAAATAATAGTTTAAATTTATTTTTCAACTAATAATTATTTTAAAAAAAAATATATATATTTTACATTTATATTTTTATACATTTAAATAATTTTCAACAAAAGTATTGTTTATTTATTATTTTTTTTAATATTAATTTTAATACCTAAATATTAAATTATGTTGTAATATAATTAAACTAGAGTATAATTTTTTTTTATTAATATTATTTTTACCTTATTATTAAATTATTACCTTTACACTCCTTTTTATAAATTTATTTGTAATATAAAAATACTAGAGTATTAATTTCTAAATTTGTTTGTTTCTTCAATATATTTATTAAAAAAATCTATTTAATAATATTTAATACCTGAGTTTTAAAACACTCCTTTTTATATATTTGCTCACTTTTAAAACTATTTGTTTCTATTAACAACACTTTTTATTTACCTCTCATTATTATTACTATTTTTAAAAATATTAATTCTAAAGTATTATTTCACAATACTTGAGTATTTTTACCATTTATTACTTTTAAATATTAATAAAACAACTTGACTAATTTTAAACATTTTTTATTCAATAAATATAATAAATCAGAAATATAATTTAATAATATATATAAAAACTTAAAATAACATAACATAAAATAACATTGAAAAATAAATACTTGCGTTGTAAAGGTACTTGCGTTGTAAAGGTACTTGCGTTGTAAAAGCATGCGTAAAAGCATGCGTTGTAAATCCAATTGTGTTGTAAAAATCCCGTTGTAAAGGTAGTGCGTTGTAAAAGTTGCGTTGTAAAGGTTGTTTACCGCAGTGTGCTAATACGCACATCTTAGCCACCAAGTCGAGGTCCAGAAACTGGAAGAAACTAGACATAGATACTTTTAACCAACACCTCTCTAATAACATCCCTGCTATTACCTCAATCAACTTAGCAGACTCGGACACCATCCATACCTGGATTTTAACATCCATTGATGCGTGCCTCCCATCATCCATTAAAAAAGTCACTGACCTCTTGCCCCGTAGTTCTCTGAAAGGTTAAAAACCGAGAAATCCAAATGTAAAGCACTAGAAAGACGCTGGAGGAAGGACTATACGCACAAATCCAAACTTGCATACAAATTAGCAACAAGCACTGGCTTAGCCAATAGGTCTCGCCTTTGGGACCTTAAAAGTGTTTAGCCATGCAACAGTTGATGTTGTTGCACCAAGGATATTGTGCTGCATAGCTAAATACTTATAAGGTCCCAAAAGCGAGATCTATTGGCTATGCCAATGCTTGTAATTTGTTTTCTCCCTACCTCCACTGCTACTATGCCCACCCCAGGTTGCTTTCCTCTCATCATGCCTCGACTTTTCACAGAAGTCCTTTTCCATTGCTACTCCACACCATCACATCTTTAAAAAATATATATATATTTAAATTGTTTGAGGACTCTGCAGCTGGTATTTGCCGCAGGGCGACTCCTCTGTTTTACTGCTCTATGTTTGGAATGGTCAATAAAAAAAATAAACAAAATGCATGCTGTGACATGCCGTTCATGTGCAGCATGCATGGTATAGCATCATCAAATGTATGCGAGAAGTCGTCATTACACATATGTGCATGCAAGTCATCACTCTTTTTTATTTATTTTTGTCGCGATTTATCACCATCAGTAAGGATTTTTTATTTGGCTGATGCTCAACTGCATCAGTAAAAAAAACTGGCAAGCCAGTAGGTCGAAAAAAGCGAAAACTATTGGCTTTACCGAAGCTTGATGCGAACTGGAACTTACTTTTCATCGTCACTCTTTGGCTCAGAGCAAGAGAAAGAAAGGCAGTGCATTGAAAAGGGAGAAAGAAGAAAAGATAAGAAAACAATGGTGAAGGGAGAACACAGACATGAAACTGTAAGAGTGGTATGTGGAAGAATGAAATCAGGTGGAATCCAGAAACTTGGCACCACGGTTACTTGGCATACCCAGCATGCATCCTCACTGGACGTAGATTCCTAAGAAAAACTTTTGATACTTCAACCTATTAACAGTGTTTTGTTTTGTGTTTCTTTTATTTTTACATATTAAGCATTGTCAAGTTAATGCGCCGAGCGGAAAGCTAACATATAAAACTGAAGAGAGAGAACATTACATGTGCTTCAACTATTAAAAGTACAAAAAAGTCAACTTTTTCATTTCTTTTAGAGACAATACTCTATCAGAAGTTGATTACCAGCCTTGTGGGAATGAGAGGGTAAAAGAGACAGGTGCTGTAGCGGAAACTATTTGTTTTTATGGCCCGCATCAAGGGCCAAGATTCGAAACCAGCCATGTGGATATAACAGATTCTAACCGTAATTAACTAACCCGCTGATGGCTTTAACACCTCTAGGCAGGAACAGCAGTGTTCAGAGTGGAAAATTTCCCCCATAAAAGAACAAGCATTGTCCACGAAAGTCATCGCGATCACGATCGCTGTGAAAGCGAAAGTGATCGCGATGACGCCGAAAGGCCTTCATGAGTGTTGCTGGCTGGCATAGCGCATGGCGGCTGCGCGCGTGCACGCTCACGTGCACGCAAGCGCTAGGCCAGCCAGCAGCACTTAAAAAACTCACATCCAAAATGTCTCTCCGAGCCAACGCATGCGCTGGGCTCAGCGAGACCTAAAAAGTGACGACCGTTCCGTCTGCAATGATGCCCGAGCTGAATATGTGAGTAATACCATGACATCGGCACAAAACAGTTCCAAGACCCTGTTTAAATTAGTCAAAGATCTTTCGGGTGCAGCTTGCCAACCCATTCCCCCTGTGCTCACCGAAGTTCAATGTGAGGATTTAGCCAAGTTCTTCATCGATAAAGTGGAGAAAATCTACTCAGCACTGAACATAGTGACAACCAATGTGGTGCAGCAAACTAAAAACTTTTCTCCTACATCGGGTAGCTCCACTCCACTGGCTAACCAGACCGCCTCACCCTTAAACACTTTAGAAAATTGGCTGCCTCTGGATACCATCTCTTTTAAACGTATCTTAAACAGCCTTAAATCTGGCTCTCCTAGAGATCCTCTTCCCATTGCCATACTTCAGAAGCTTGAGCCATCATCACTAAAGTTAATCATGGAGTTGCTCAATGCATTCCTACAGGAAGCAGTTGTTCCATCTGAATGGAAACATTCCATGGTTCTCCCACTCCTGAAAAAAGCCAATGCTGACCCGGCTGAAGCATCCAATTTCTGCCCGATCTCTTTACTTCCAGCCCTTTCTAACATACTAGAAAAACAGATTTGCCAGCAATTGACGCATTTTGTTTACTCCCATAACGTTTTACATGCATCACAGTCTAGTTTCAGAGCTGGTTACTCTACGGAAACCACTCTTTTGGGAGTTACAGAAACATTGCAACACAGCCTTGATATGGGTGAAACTGTGGTACTCATACTGCTTGATTTGAGTGCTGCTTTCGACACTGTGTCACATACCGCCCTATAAAAGCTCTACAATCTCTGGGCATTGTCGGGGCAGCACTCAAATGGCTCACTGATGTCCTGACCAACCGTACTTGTCAGGTCTTTTCTCAGTTAGCCAGTTCTAAATGCCAGGCTTCTCCTCACTGAGTACTGCAGGGCTCCATTCTCAGCCCACTATTGTTCAATATCTAGGTCAGACCTCTGGCTACAATTGCTGAAGACACTGGGTTGTCTATTTCTTCCTACGCCGATGACACCCAGCTAATTGTCTTCCTTTCCACCAAAGAGGCATCCAAGTCATCTTCTCTCCAGACAGGGCTTCAAAATATAGCAGGTTGGATGCAAGCCAACTTGCTAAAACTTAGCGCCGAAAAAACGGAAGTACTAATTTTTGGGAAAAATATAGATCTCTGGGGCCCCCAGCACTGACCTTCTCAAATGGGTGCTCTTCCCCAACCTGCGCTACAGGTCCGCAATCTAGGCATAATCATCGACGACCAGCTGTCAATGAAGCAGCAAGCAGTCAAGGTCACCTCAACCTGCTTCACCATCCTAAAGTGGCTAAAACAAATCCTTTGGATGTTGCCTGGTCCCACTCAAGTAACTGTGGTCCAGGCTCTTATTACTTCCAGGCTGGACTATGGCAACGTCCTGTATTTTTGTGCCAATAAGGAGGTGATTTGTAAACTTCAAGTAGTGCGGAACTCGGCAGCCAGGTTACTCTGCCAGGTGCCTAGAAGGGCCTCCATTTCAGGCTCGCTCTAGGACCTTAGGGTGGAGAACCGCATTAAATTCAAGGCCCTGAGTTATATGCATGAAATCAAATCTGGTACAGCACCACAGTATCTGAACGCCTTAGTCCATCCCTACCTTCCACCGTGCCTCCTTCACTATTCAATTCAGGCCACATTTTTGGTTCCTAGGACCAGATTGTCGCACATGGGTGGCCGGTCTTTCTCTTGCTTGGGCCCTTCTCTGTGGAACTATACAAATTTTCGAAAATGTTTAAAATCGTGGTTATTCAATCAATAGTTTCCTTTCACTCTGCCCGTGTCTGATGGTGCCGGGAAACCTCCGGGTAGCTGCTTTCCTTATAAAACTAATAATAATAACAGTGCTCAAGGTCTGCTGCAATTTAATTTAAATCATGCTGTTTTGGAAGAGGTATGTGGGTGATCCTCTCTCTGTACTTTTCACTGAACCTGGGGGCCCCAATCTTCCTGGGATCTGAGGGAACAAAAAAAGGGGTGCAGTGGGTACCGGAACCACATCCCCAGGACCCTGAACAGAGACAAGGAGAGGCCCAACCACACATTGGGAAACAAACTGCTCCCTGTCCATGAGCAGCCACAGGAGTGCCATCTCCTGCACACCGCACTAGAGGTGTGTGCAAGCATGCAGCCAAGCAGGGCAGCTGGGATTGGGCTTGCTGGTCTGCCCCCATCACCCTACCTGCACATCAGTACCCAGTAGGCTTGGGCACCCAGGAATAAAAAGGAATAGGAAACTGATCCAGGACAAAGTGGGAGACCTGATGTTATTAAATTCACTGCTCCCACCTGATTCTGCAAAGCAGGATGGAGATGTTAATAATTCAGGATCAAGCATTGAGCTGACTGGCCTCCTTTTTGGAAAATAGAAGCTTTCAAGTCCTGGAGAGACAGTGTCTGTCAGAAGTACATCAGCTTAAGTGTGGAGTTCTTAGAAACAACAAGAGAGAGAGGGTCGAGTTACACTCTTAATCCCCCGAAATCAATGAAAAAAACAACGAAAGAGTGTATATAGGAGGAGGTACAACCAGCCGGTTGATCTCTTAGGTAATGTACTGAGTGCCAGTGAGACAAAATCAATCTGATATTAAAATAAAACCCTCACTCACCAACATAGTTGGTGACATGCTTCATCATGGGGTTTTGCCAGTGGTGCCTTGTGCACCTCTGGTGTGCTTCGACGCTTATAGTATGGCGGAGCAACTGTTGTCAGATTAGAAAGTGAAGTGTACAGTGAGTAGAAATCAAATGTGAGTTAAAAGTCATATGTCGTCTGCCAAATTTTTTTTAATGATGGCGACATATGAACAATTTAAAAATAGTGGTGGATTTCAATTCCTGACTTTAAGTTGGTCAGGCCAATCCTGTTTATGATCAAGTGGTCAACATGTTTCAGCTTATCTATGTGTTTCACCAAGCTTTCGTCAGGACCTAATCATGAAAAAAACACCTTGGCGGTATAAGCACGCTAAGGCTTATCCAAACCTCAGGTGTAACGAACCGATACACTCACGGTTACATCGGGGGTCTTCCACTAATTCAAGGGAAACCTCGTATATCTGTAAGAGATGTATATATATTTTAGAATCAGCATACAGACATTCAATACGATGTGTATATCAAAAAACAGATCAGATGTCAGACAAACACTCATTCACATTGTCCCTATAGTTTCACATGACTCATAATAGACCACGGTGAAATCCGTGAGGACAGAGAACTCTATTTATTTTAGATCTACCAGACACGTCTGAAGCCAATTAGGAGCAAACAAACAGTTGGGCCGATTCGCTCAAGAGTCTGGGTATAAAGAATGGCTTATTGACTCTGTGTTGATCTCTTTTAAAATTGGCACATGGAAATATATGTCGATTAAGAGGGGCAATGGATGATCCCCAGATCCACGACATAATTTGGAAGGAAGGAAAAATAAAATTAAATAAAAGCAAGGCTTACGTAAATGAAGTAGAGGAAATGCTCCTTGGGTAAGAAGGCGGGTGGCGGGACTACAGAACAACTGTGGTAAAAGGGAGTTCCTCAAGGCTCACTCTTGAACCCTACACTCTTTAATGTAGATATGCGCCCTTTGATTGATATCATCTGTCTATCAGGCTTTGCGGTGGTCTCATATGTCAATGACACACAGATTGCCGTCTATCTCTCCTTCAATATTAAACAAACTGAGGCCAAGTTGATGGACTGCAAGGAGCAGGTACAAAAGTGGATGAACAGCAGCCACCTTAAACTAAATGGCGATAAAACAGAGGTGATGCTGGTAGGAAATAATCCCACCCTCTGGAGTAATTTCTCATGGGCTCTAGGTCTGGGTGAACGGCCCATCCCACAAGACGAGATTAAAAGTCTGGGAATAGCATTTGATAGGAATATTTCAATGGCAGCACAGACCAAGAAATTGTCTGGATCATGCTTTGGACTTTTAGGAGCCCTTAGGAAGACTATTAAATGGCTTCCCATTGATACCTGAAGAATTGTTATCCAAGGACTCACTGTGTCTCATCTGGATTAAGATAATTCTCTCTAACTTGGGAGCCCTATCTTTGCCACAAGAAAAGCAACTCCTTGTTCTGCAGCAGAGCGTATGGGACTTACGATCAAACAAACAATCTCTCTTGACCGTACCAAGAATAAAAAGAGCTAGAAGTGGAGGACGTCATCAGGTACTCACTGTGACAGACTCGCGCAGGAAATGATCTTCTAGGAAAACTCATGGATGAACCTCCTATAGAAATTGGTGAAACCAATGAAACTCTGAGCTTCTTTTACAGTTGTTGAAGATTTACAATCTGTGACGACCTTTACCTTTTGTTCATTCATAGTTATGCCTGAAGGGGAGAGCACGAATCCTAACAATTCCACCGTAGTCGCATTGAAAGAGCATTTCTCCAGCTTTGCATATAAAGTAGTCACTCTCAGTCGTTGAAGCACTGCTCTTACTTGCTTCTGATGTTCCTCTTCAGTAGCTAAGTAAATTAGAATATCATCAATGTAGCTGATCGCACATTGATATATGAAGTCACTAAAGACGTAGTTTATGAAATGCTGTAATGCAGCAGGAGCATTGCATAGCCCAACTGCATTACTTAGTAGACAATACTTTGTCCTAAATGCTGTCTTTCATTCATCTCCTTGTTATAGTCTAATGAAATGGTAAGCGCCTCTGAGATCCAGTTTGGTGTACATTTTTGCACCCTTCACTTGGTCTAGGAGCACTGAAATGATAGGCATTGGATAGTGATTTTTGATTGTGATCTGATAGATTGCTCTATAGTCGATACAAGTCCTCAGGTCCCCCTCTTTCTTCGGTACAAAAAAAAGTAGTGATGTAACTGGGGACTGAGATGGTCTAATTAATCCATTGTCTAAATATTTCTTTTAAATGCTGGTTCTTCTTTTCTGTCAGCGCGTAGATTCAACTGCAGGATACATTTGATCCAGGTTTAAGTCCAATCTTGCAGTCATACAACCTATGTGAGGGAAGTTTTGCTAATTCGACTTCATTGAACACATCTGCATAATCCTTATACTCATCTGGAATCTCGTTTGTTTGTATCACACAAACCGATACTCCAATTTCACAAAGTTGAATTGCTGCATTCAATTCATAATGCGGTTCATTTTTTGCGAAACAATTTTCTCTGCGTTAATCTGAATTAATATCAATGGTTCTAGCACTCTAGATTATAGCAGGATTGTGTTCAGTCAACCAGGGAAGTCCTAATATAAGTCGGAACTGCGGAGCATCAATTAAATTAAATTGTAATATTTCTTGATGTCCTTCCAAGCAAGGTAATTGCACTAGTTCTGTGTGACTTACAATGGGCCCCGATGAAAGATTGGTGCCATCAACAGCTCTGACTGTATCGCTTTTGTCCTTTATAATAGCCTTTAAGCCTACGTGAACTGCAAAATTCAAGTCACAAAAGTTCCTGCAGCCCCAGAGTCATTCATCACAGATACTTCCTTGAGAACTGAATTTCGAAATCTTTGTGTCACCGAAAGGACCAAATGAGGTGAAGATACCTATAAGTTATTTGCCACCAGGTGCTTCGTTGGAGTTGTCCAACTCCATTTACTGGTGGTGCTGTGAGTTTTCCTTCACCAGCACTTTAGGTTTCCTCTGACACATCTTTACAAAGTGACCACCTGCTCCCCAGTAGAGACACAATTTATTCAATCTTCTTTTTCCTTTTCTTTTTTTTGATACCGGACCTCTAATAATAACTATTTGCATTGGTTCAACACCCAATGAACCTTCTGTGGTTCTTGCAGTTTCTGCCTTGATTCTCTAGAGCCAAGGCACATTAGATCAAAATTATTTTTTCTTCTCTCCTCGTCTTTCATTTTGACAAAAGTCTAATTCCAGCACCAAATCTAGTAATGCTGAATTCTCAGTTGGTCGTTTAAGGGTTTGTGCTAAGGGATCCTTTAATTTGTGCTTCAGACCTCGATAGAAAACCGCTGCTCTTTTATTCTCAGGCATTCGGTTTCAAGTACTAATTTGTTAAATTGAGCCAGGTAAGTCACCAACTCTCGATTCACTTGTTTCAGTTTCAACCACAAATTTTCAATCACATGAGATGCCTTTCTTCTGTCAAATATTCAAAGGAATTCCTTTTTGAAATCCTCAAAGTCATATAGGATTGGATCATCCTTAGTTACTAGAGGCATAGACCACAATGCCGCATCTCCACTAAGACAAGATGAAGGCTACTCGAGACTGTGCATCTGGGAAAATTGTTGGACAACACATAAAATGAAGTGAAAATTGTGTCAGAAAAACTTGTGTTTTTTTCGGATATCCACTAAAACGCTGTGGGGGTGCTAAGGGATTTACGGCAGATAATGAGTGGATGACTTGAGTAGGTGCGAAAGACTTTGAGTTAGTGGTGGACTAGAGGTTTCAGATGTAGGAATTTTCAAACTAGCCCTTGGCACCAATTCTTCTATACGAGTGTCCAAATCTGAGGTTTCCCTTCTTAAACTCACTATTTCTTGCCTCAAGGCTTTTCCGCTACTAGCTCCTTCTGAATACACCCCCCCTAAGATCTCTCCTAAGTTCTTCAGATAAATTCCCTCAGCCATTCTGCTCAGGAGCAAGTAACCACATGGGTGCTTCACTCTGTCAGGAACTCACTGTGACAGACTTGTGCGGGAGCAGAAAGACGTTGGTTTCCAATGCCCCTCCAGGAACACCAACCACCCAGTTTGAGTACACTAAGCTCAGCTGAGTTCTAAGGGGGAAAGGGATGGGGAAGTAAGAAGAGACAGCCAAGCAAACATGGTTCTTCTTCAAGACGGGTTCTTTCCTGTTCTCACTTATGTTTTCTCTTTCAGTACCCTTGTGACGGTATTCTGAACTGTAAGACAGAAACAGAACATGTATAATCCTACTCTAGTTTAGCCTAACATTCTGATATTATTCTCAATTATTGGTATCATACCCAAACAATGTTATGGTTATTACTCATCTTCTATGATGTTCTACTTATTTCTTCTTGTCATCTGATATACTTTTGAACCAGTGAATCATTCATGCAATTTTCTAGAATTAAAAAATATTACATTTGTCGTCTTTTCCTTCTTTAGGAAGTACTTGCGTGTCTGAATGATCTGTCAGGAAAGGAACTGGAACAACTGTTCTTTAAGGTAATTTGCTCTTGGAAATATTTCTCTGTTGATGTCTTTTTTTTATTTAGTCATTGTTTGCAGATTGATCTTCTTAGTTCAAGAAAATACATTAGAATGCACAGGTAAGTTATCAGTAAGTATCTCCACTTTAATTCTTTTTTTTCCTTTTTAACAATATGCTACTATCACTAATTGTTGACAACCTCTGGTAAGAGACACTGTTCTCTCGATATGAGTTGCACAGCATAGAGACACTTTTATTAAGTACTGTTCCCTCTCTGGCTTGCGAGAGGAGGTGCCATTGACAGACTCAAAGTTGAGATGCTATTCCATCTTACTTCGCACCTGCTCAGAAGAGAGATGAAGGTCAGGAAGAATACCCTTACCGGACTCAAACCAAAGAGTCTAAATGACAAAAACAGGCGCTCCTACCCTGTCTTATCTACTGCGACGTAGAACTCTTCAAATTAAGCTTCCACAGGAACTTAGTCAGGTGAAGCACGCGCATGTTAGTGTACACGTGCTTCATATTCCATTCATGACTGGGTGGAACAACTAATACGCTGCAGGAGAGGCTGAGCTGGCAGACATCTTTGTTTTTGTTTTTTTGTGTTTCCTATATCACCCGTGTTGCAAAGCTGTGCCTTTAAATACGACCTGTACCGCGCTCAGGCCACTTGCAATTTAACAACTAGCCCTGCCGTCCCAGTCCTACCAGTTCCATAGCTTACTGGATTCATGCAGGGATAATCATTGTACATCAACTTAAGGCCTTGTTGTTCCATACCAGCTCAGAAAGTCTTCCCAGATCACACCACTAGAGCCCCCTTCGAGTCTTGTATCCACTTTGCATATAGTGTTAAGCCCCTGAAGCCAATTGCATCCCTGAGGCGGAAGAGGATCTAACTATCTCTTGCAAATTTCTCTCCTGGCTAGAAGGATCATATAGAAGAGAAGATCTCCCCTATTTGCTGATAGGGGCTGACTGGGATCTTCATCCATCCCATCAGAACCAGTGTTGGATTCATTGTTATATTTGACTGAAAGTTATCATTAACAACGTTCTCGACGGCATTTCAATAGCCCTGTGGTTTAGGGAACTCATAAAACATGTGGATATTGTCAGCGCTAGACAAAATGCATCTTCGCCATCTTGGGGTTGGTGCTGCCACAAACTTGCCAAGTTTTTTAGGGGACCAATACAGCCTATTTATTGTGTAGAAATTATTTCTTTTCAAATTTGCAGGTTTAACCTCCTTATGAAGAGTCTTTAAGGAACGTTGCCAGATTGATTGCAGCTCCGTCATCAGAATATCATTTGCCCAGATCTCATGCGGCGCTTTTAACTTCTTATCCTCGGTTTCCAACAAAGTCCAGTACCAGTTGGCAACTTCCTTTTTTCTGGGAACCTCATTCTGTATTTTTAATTCGAATTACCACACACCACCTACCTCTTTCCCATTGCTCACCACCCAGGAGGAAAGCTGGAGATACTTGAAACTTGAGAGGGAGTCAGCCGTTTTTGCCACCAGCACTTCCCAGGGCACCAGACCCTGCATCAACAGAAGATCCCCCCACACTTCAATTTGCGCCCTCCTAAATGGAATATAATACTTGGTAGGTGGAGGAATTTATGGAAGGGTGAATCTAATTAAAATGATTGTGCTACCTAAACTGACATATCTATTCAATTGCATCCATCTGGAGTTCCCCAAATTAATGATTAATAAGATACAGGGGAAATTAGTGAGTTTTGTTTGGGAGTCTAAGGGATTTAGGCTTGCCAGGAAGAAATTGAGGCGCAATTTGGTGAAGGGCGGACTGGCCCTCCCAGACTTGATGCTCTACTTTTTGGCATTTCAGTTTAAGAAATGTAGAATCCTCCTTGGTAAACCAGGATTTTTGGCTTGGGGTGGATTGTTGGAAGAAATTGTGAAGGAATGGGGCTCTAAATGCTTTCTTTACACATTTGGGGCAAGACAAGTTTAAAAAAAAGTAAGGCTAAAGATCTTAAAAGCAGCACTTATTCTTTGGCTGCAGGTAAGGAATATACTTGAAATATATTACTTCTCAGACTTTTCACCAAACTGGGACTCACCAGGTACACCTGAGTGTCTTCAAGATTGGTTAAGCTAGCAGACATCTTGAGTTTACAGCACTGACAGCTCAACCTCCAATTATTACTCTTAGTTTTGTTCTGCTACTTCCTGTTAGTTTTGTCCAAAAGATACTGGCTGTTATGGAATGGATTGCAGGAATCTTCCTAAGGATCCTGACAGACGTTCCTTTGCTTATTTGGCTTCCAAGCTTTGGAACTCACTCCCGCTAAGCCTAAGACCTAAAGTCTACCTGCTTAGTTTCAGGAAACAACTGTAAACATATCTGTTCTCCTGAACTGATTGCAATCCTCCTCATTCAGGTCTCCTGTTAGCACTGGGAAGCCCCTGTTTGGCTAGCCATTCTCCTTATAAGAACCTTGAAAAATGAAATTGAAATGATACACGAAGGAGGTCTTAACTTTCAGAATTTTTTCTTTTATGTAGGCCCAAGGACGGGGGCTCTGCCAACATAGATTTTAAGTACTGTGGGGTCTGCAGGGAGTGCAGCAGTCCCCCTCCAAATAGATTTATAAATTAACCTTATGTCTCCCAGGTCCCAGAAATCATGACCTAGAGAGTCTTTCCCTTCATTTTCACACACTCCTAAGGCTGGAATGTTTGTTCTATAATCTGGGAGTGCAGAGATCTCTAGTGGTTGGCTCTATGGCTGCATTATTTGTGGCTTAATTGTATAAAAGAAAGACTCAGAAACATGTGATATTGATTTTAAATACTTTTTTGACAGTATAATGTTGAAAGTGGCTTTTGATACACATTGTAATGCTTCATTGATAATAAATGTTGCATTTAAGTTTGTTATTGATTTCAATGGAGATTGTTCTTTTGCTGTAGTGATCCCTTGATAAAGCCAATAGGCTTGTCTTATATGTCAATGTGGCTCCTTGATAAAGCCAATAGGTTTGTCTTGTATTAAAGTTGTGATGGCTCCTTGACAAAGCCAATATGTCTGCTTTATTTTGATACCCCCTATATATTGTTGTGTCCCATCTGGTGTAGGTGGGGGAGTACTGTGATTTTTGGGTCATAACCCAGTAGGGGCTCAAATGATTTCAGAATTTCACCTAACGTATTTCTATCTGCCTGGTGTATATCTTTCTAAATTGATGCTTAGTATTTAGTAATGTGCGAAATGAATGTACTTTTCCTTTTTCAAAGACAACGCACTGACTGGACAATTATTTATTGAATGTTACTATTTTTGCACATCACCAAAGGGTTATTACTGACCCACACCTTCTATCCTGAGTAGTCTTTGGAACGCTATGCTTTGCTACCCTATGAGAGTCAGGTGCTACAATGGGGGGCTTGGTTCCTAGTAAGGAGAAATTGTGGACCTATAACCTGCTCAGGCCTCACATCCTGCACAACTAATAACCCAGTTTCTTACACTGACAGACAACCTTCCTTCAAAACTTGAAGTGATGTTCTGCCCAGCAAGCATCTCTGTAAAATGATGGGAATGGATGTCATTGAGTTTTTTTTAAATATTCCATTCACCAAAGCAAGAGTTTGTTTCGGAAAAACAAATTGCTAATGATACCCCCACAACCTGGGAATTTTGTTTTCTCCCAGGGATTTGAGCTCATAATCTTTTTTCTGTTCCTCATTGCAAAGCTTTTCCTGCCAGTGAAGGACAGAATTGTTTTTACTTCATTCTCCCTAAATAGGGCGCATGGTGCAATGTCCTTCCTCTGACAGCCCCTACTCTGTCTGGCTGCTTGAGGATGTTTTCCATTTACGGAGCACATGGGGGCTTCGCCAATGGAAAGCTTAAGGCCTTCCCACTCTAAATGAGGTGGGAGAACCTAGGGTTTGGTAGACAGGGTACTCCATCATCTGTGCAATGGGTTACCTTGTCTGCTAAACTCTAAATCACACACAAAGTGTCAATTACACAACATAATAGTGTAATCTCAGGAATTTTACACCACTTTTTTTAACACAAAAAGCTGGAAATCACATGAAATTAGTCTGGTGTGTTTGAAATTTCGCTGTGGCCTACTAATAAGCAACCAAATATTACATAAAGTGTTTGAGTGTAATGATTGACCCTTATCATCCAAAGAGGGTCTTTATGGTTGTTGGTGGATTCCTCCAAAAACATTTAGAAATAAGTGAGGTGAAAATACACATTGTGCTTCATATATCATATTTTAACAAACATCAGCACTGAATCATCAGCATTACACTCTTTATAGCATGTATTACAATAAGCACTAGGAAGGCAAACATAATAGTGGAACTTGTGCCCTTTTGTTAATATAAATCCTATGACACATATTTGTCATATGGCAATATTAATACAAGTTGAATACAGTAAACTAAGCGTCTATTTCATTATGTGTGTGGTTTAGAAAGGATGACTTGATATTTGCATTTTGTATGTAAAAGAGCTAAACCTTTTACTAGTGTATGCAGAAGATCTCTATCACACAGAAATTTGATATTTATTAACATCATAACCTTGGGAATCATTGTTCCATAAGATCCATGTTTGGACGGCGGCATAACCTGTTATTATGTGTCCCAGTTGAGTCAGTGGCACAAGGGTGCAATTCTACAGGCTCCTACCAGTCGCAGCCGGCATGACTCGTGGGTGGGGAGTGCGGGGGGCATGTGGGGGGTGGGGTCGCGCGGGGAGGGAGGTAATTTAAAAAAATTTAAAAACTTACCTTAGCCTCCGTCCAGTACCACGTTGTGTCTCCTGCTGTCTCTATGCTCACAGGAGGCAGAAGCAGGCAACCTCCCTCTCCTCTCCTAAGCCAATCACAACGCTGCAATGGCAGCGTTGTGATTGGCTAAGATGCCATCCGTACAGGCTTCTATGGGGAGGCTATTTTCTCCATGCAGACTGCATGCAGCCTACATAGAGAAAATGGGAGAGTGCTCATGACTGGTTTGGTCATCCCTAGGGCCAACCAAACAGTCAGCACCCATAACATTGTGCTAGCCACTCCCCCCTGACCCGGCCACTTGCTTGCCCCCAACCAAACCCTTCTTCTGCTTTCTCGCACTGCGAGAAGTATAAACATAAAATGGTATTTACACCATTTTATGTTTCTGCTTCTCACACTGCGAGAAAGCAGTGGGGCAACGCTCCTCTGCCCACGTGGAGCAGCCGCCCCTGAACATTCGCTACTTGACTTAGGTGCTTGTTCTTAAACACCCTAAAAGGAAAGGATTATATTTAAATATTTTGTATTATTATTAAATATTTTGTTTGTTAGTAATGGAGATCAAAATGTAACAATAAACTTGTTTGAAAGCAAATAATCTTAGGTAATAATCTTCCACAGGGGAAACAGTACAAAAAAGACCTGAGCAGAACATGTGCAGAGCCACACACCTCTATTATTATTATTATTATTATTACTATTATTATGATTATAGTATTTATATAGCTCACCATTAATCCCCTCAGGGATATCCCTTAGCTGAAATACATCTACATACTCAGAATACGTCTACATCTACATACTCTGAATCCTTTGCACACAATTGAAAACTTTATTTTTATTCTCTCAGGAATAGTATATTCCCCAATAGCATTAAATACGATTAAAGTGTTGTAGCTTTAGCTGTCTCATGGGTTTTGTGGAAACACATGATGCATAAAGATTCCCTGCTTTAGAGAATATAAATTTTCTTTGTAGTTTCCACATTTTATAAAAAGTTAATCCTGTAGATGAACATGGTGCTTTAGAACTCCCATAATATTGAGAAAGACTTAATTTTGTTTGCTAGTATTCTTTGAATAAAATTAGTGAAAGCAAAGCATGTGTAGAATATATGAAAGGAAGGAATGGTAATGTTTCAGAATACTCAATTCCAATCAATCAATCAATCAGTGTTTTGTAAAGCACGCTACTCACCCGTCAGGGTCTCAAAGTGCTGGGCGGGAGGGGGGGTGCAGTTGCGATGGTGTCATTCGAATAGCAAGGTCTTGAGGTATTTCCTGAATTGGTGCAGTGTTGGGCTTCACCAGAAGTGGAGGGGGAGCTTGTTTCATGTCTTGGCTGCAAGGTAGAATGACCTTCCAACTGCTCTGCTCCTGTTGAAGTGTGGGACGATGGCTAGGGAGAGGTCAGTTTCTCATGGGTGCGTGGAAGGAGAGGCGGTTGTTGAGGTATTGAGGCCCAGTGTTGTGGAGGGCCTTGTATGCGTGTGTGAGGAGCTTGAAAGTTATCCTTCTTTCGACAGGGAGCCAGTGGAGGTCGCAGAGATGTTGGGTGATGTGCCTTGGTATATCGAGGATTAGTCTGGCTGCATCGTTCTGGATGGTCTGGAGTTTGCGGAGTAGTTTCTTGTTGATTCCGGCATAGAGGGCTTTACCATAGTCCAATCTGCTGGTGATGAGGGCTTGAGTGACCGTTTCCAGGAGTCTGCGGCTATCCATTTGAATGTTTTACACAGGATGCGGAGGGTGTTGAATAACCCTGGGCGTAGTTCGCGAAGCAGCACTTCGCGAAGCTACGCAAAGTGCACTTCGCACTACGCGAGCAACGCGTAGCACTTCGCGAACTGCGTAGTACCTTGTTCGCACTGTGCCAGATGTCGGTTTCAATGATTGCACAGTGCGGACAAGCAACCAGCACTGTGCAATCATTGAAAATGGCATCTTGCACAGTGCGAGCTGTAGTTTTCTGCTGCTCGAGTAGATTTTTACTCGAGCGGCAGCTTTCTCAACGCGAACTGGTAGTTTCTCATCGCGAGCGGTCGCGAGCATACGCGACCACTCGCAATGAGAAACCTGACCTCCTCGCGTTGGGAATCTCGCCGGTTGGTTTATTTTCCATACTCGCGATCGCCAACTTGATGTTGCTGATCGCGAACAAGGAAAAAGTCTCGCCGGGATGTCATTTTGCTTGCTCGCGGTCGCCAACTTGACGTTGAGGACCGCGAGCAAGCAAAAAATGACCGCAGCACTACGCAACACTACGCTATGCGTGTTCGCACTGTGCTACGTGCAGTTCGCGTAGTGCGAAGTAGCGCGAACTTCGCAAACTACGCGAGCGTAGCGTAGTGCTTTGCCCAGGCTTGGTGTTGAAGCATGCAGAGGAGACATCGTTGATCTGGCGATTCATTGTGATCGAAGAGTCAAGTATGATGCAGCGGTTAAGCGCATGGTCTGTCAGGGTGTGTGGGTTTCCGAGAGCGGGGGGCCACCAGGTGTCGTCCCATGCTGAGGAGATGGAACCAAGGATGAGGACTTCTGTTTTCTCTCAGTTGAGTTTCAGGCAGCTGTTCTTCATCTAGGTTGCGACAGCTTTCATCCCTTCTTGGAAGTTGTACCTGGTGATGTCGGGTTCCTTGGTGAGTGAGAGTGTGAGTTGGGTATCATCGGCATAGGAGACGATGTTGAGCCCTTGGTTTCTGGTTATGGTTGCGAGTGGGGCCATGTAGGTTTTGAAGAGGGTAGGGCTGAGAGAGGATCCCTGGGGTACTCCACATCTGGTCTCTGTTGGTCCCGAGACGAAGGGCAGGAGTCTTGTTCTCTGTGTTCTGCGGGTGAGAAATTAGTGTATCCAGTCCATGGCCCTTCCTTGGATGTCAGTGGCAATTGTGCGGTGGGAGATGGTGTTGAAGACTACTGAAAGGTCCAGGAGGATGACCTTGGTCAAGGAGAGAGCATATGTCAAATGTGGCGGCTAAGATTAAGTGTGTTACCTGGGTGTTAAAAGCCTTCTCGATTACCTGGGCTGCGAAAGGAGCAGAAAGATGGGCCTGAAATTCTTGAGGTCCTTTAGATCTGCTGAGGGTTTCTTCAGGAGGGGGTTGACTTTGACATGCTTCCAGTCATCGGGGAAAGTGGCAGTCTCGAGGGAGCAGATGATTGTCCAGCGTTGCTCAGGTGTGATGGCTGTGGCGGCCCTGTGGAAGATGTGAAGTGGGCAGGGGTCTGAAGGTGGATGGTCTTCACGGTCTTTGCGGTGTCTTTTGTCATGGATGGGGTCCATGTAAGAAGAGTCTGTTGGGTGGCGTCGCTGGCAGTGGGGGCTGGCAGTGGGGGTAGTGCAGAGGTCTTGGTCGTCAAAGTTGTCGTAGAGTGTCTTGATCTTGCTGTGAAAGAAGAAGCTGAGTCTGTTGCGTAGGTCTTGGGAGGGAGGGATGTCTGTTGTTTTGCTGTTGGGTTTGGCAAATTCCTGTATGATGGAGAAGAGTTCCTTGGTGTTGTGGGCATTGGAGAGGATTCTGTCCTGGAGGAAATTCTTCTTTGTGGATTTGATGAGTTGGTGGGGTGCCATGGTGGAGGTTTTGTAGGCGGTGCATGTTTCCAGAGTTTTGCTCTTTCTCCACGTCTTTTCCAGCCACCAGCAGGAGTGCTTGGATTCTTGGAGTTCTGTGGTGAACCAGTTTGCTTTCTTGTTGTGTTGTTGTGTTGTCTTGTTGTCTTCTGGAGGGGGTCAAATGTTTTGGCACTGTTGGCGATCCATCGGTGGAGGTTGCTTGCGCAGTGTTGCTGTATGTCGTAGTGGGGTGCAGGTGAGGGCAGAAATGAGGTCTTCCTCTGAGACTTTGTTCCAGAGTCTGCATTGGGGCGGTGCACGTTCTTGTGAGCAGTGGGTTTTCTAAAAGAAAAATGGATGCAGTGGTGGTCCGTTAAGAGCTGTTCAGTGGTGTGGCTGAAAGAGATGCTGTTTCCTCCTGCAAAGACAGGGTCGAGTGTGTGTCCAGCTGTGTGGGTCATGGTGGAGACAAGTTGCTCTAGGAGGGCTGTGGTGTTGGGTTTTCCGTCGCTGTCCAAGTGGAAGTTGAGGTCTCCGAGTAGTATGTAATCTGTGGAGGTTAGGGTGTGAGGTGTGATGCAGTCAGCAATTGTGTTGGTGAACAGGATGTGGGGGCCAGGCGTCTGTAGACAAGGGTTCTATGCAGTGTCATTCTCGGGTAGGCCTGGATCTGGAAGTGGATGTGCTCCATGAAGGGCGAGACGTCATCTGAGTTGGTGGTTGTCGTGCAGGGGGAGCTTTTGTGGATGATGGCGAGGCCTACTCCAGGGTGAGTGGGGTGGTCTTTCGTCAAGACCTTGTATCTGTCGGGAATGGTGGTTGGGATGTCGTTGTTCCAGGTCTCTGTGAGGAGGGCGACGTCAGGCTTGTGTGTGTTGAAGAGGTCACAGACTTCTGTGGCATGTCGGTGTAGGGAGCATACATTGAGGATACATTTCAGTCGTTTGTGTGTACTGGCGTCTGGTGGGCTGGGGTTTGCTGCAGCGGACCAGAGGTAGGTGAAGGGGCATCAGCAGGAGATCGGGCCTTGGTTGTTGCTCGGTGTCGAGAGATGGCAGTTGTTGTTGCATCTGGGGTTGAGAGCATGGAGAGTGCCGGGTGGTAGTGGTGGGGGGGTCAGAGGACCTGGGTCCCTGGTGCTGGTTACGGTTGGGTTGCAGACGGGTGCAGATGGCCTTGCCTTTGATGCACCAGCAGCTCAGCGACCGCCATTAAGTGGCAGATGGGGAGGGCAATCAGCTGGAAGGAGGGAGAGACACACTTAGGGGGAGGGGCCGCGGGGGCAACAGTGGCAGGGAGCGCAGGAAGAGGAGGGCAAAGGGAAAAAAGGCAATAAAGAGAGAAAGGGGAAAAAGAAAAAAGCAGCAAAAAAAGAAACAGGGGTAAAGGGAAAGAGGCAAAAGAGAAGAAGGGGAGAAGAAAAAATGAGCAACAAAGAAAAATAAAGAGAGATAGAGCAGAGAGGCAACAAAGAAAAGACACAGAGCAGGGCAGAATACCAGAATAGCAGGCTGCTCTTCCACTAGACCACCAGGGATGAGGCACAGGCAAGAGCCTGTAGGTGGAGTAGGGCCTCGTACACCTATTGGAGAGGTGCTCGGGCTGTAGCTTCAGGGCCATTAATGCTGGAGTTGCACGGGGGAGAGCAGTGACTCTGACCAGGAGGTCATGTAGTGTAGTTCCTATTTCCCTTATAGGCTCTGTGCATTGGAATAATATACACTATAGTTCTGTGCATAGGACTGAGGTCAGTATGCTCCTATCGAGTATATTAAACTTAATTACTTGTGTGCCAGCTAACTCAGACGACACTAGAAACTTCTCGAATGAACAAGAAGGGATTAGTTTCTGACAACCGCATAAACATGACAGCTTTGTTTCCTTTCAGAATCGGAACGTGTCTCGGATTCGTGGAAACAACAGATAACAGTTTCAATCAGTCAATCGTGCATGCTTAGTTTCTTCAGAGTTACACAGAAAATAGGAAGACAGGCATTTTCAATAAAAAAGGATTTATTGAACAGTCTTAGTTCTCGTGTAAGAGATATGAGCTGCCACGATCATTAGACAGTAAGCAAGATATAATATGCACAGCGTCAGCAATAAGAAGAAGTAAAACTGCAACAGCATTATCTTTTAGCTATGACCTATATCTATATACATACACATAAATACACAGGCTAAAAGTGGATACTCATCTGGTGCTTCTAAATAATTCTACCTCAGTGTACCTAACTTGAATGTAGTGCGAGGTAGGAAGTAGGTGCTGATTTAAGCTATAGTTGGTCTGAGCTTAAGTTAGTATTTTATATGAGATGTCAAGAATATCCTTAGGTTCTAGTCAGCTCCATACCTTAAAATGAGAGAGGTGGGAATCTCTTTCCAGAACGCGAACTCTAACACCTTTCAAGGGGAGTTGGAACACTGGAAGCTGGAATCTCTGCGCGCAGGGAAGACAGCGTCTGTTCAGTGCATCAGGCGGGGACTCGAACTCCTTCAGGACTTGCCGTGGCGAGCCGTATAGTCGAGCTGTGCAGTGTTGTGAATTGCCAGGGCAAGTGAAGGTATATTTATACCTGGAAGGTGTCTAGGAATGCTAGCATTGACGTAAAGTCGGGCAGAGGAAGACGTCATGAATGAACCCCTGAGGACTAGTTGTTCATGCATAATAGATGAGTTCTTGGAGAAATCAATAATTCCAGCAGGGAAAATCTCAACGGCTTAAGGGTCTGGTTTCTAAGAACTCGTTGTGACGTGGGATGGACGTATGTAGGTGGCCATGCCTGTATTTGGATCTGCATGGCCAATGCCTAAATAAGGACTGGAATATTATGCCTAAATAAGGACAAGTGAAATTGTGCCTATATAAGGACATGATTCAATAGACCTATATACAGGTATCTAAAGTGACACACAACAGTCAGAGCTCTTGCTCTTCTTGCCGCACAGTGGCGACCATTAGGTAGGGGTGGGGGGTGGGTGATCAGCTGGGAGGCGGCAGCTGTAGTGACACGCTGGGGGGGAGGGGAAGCAGCGGGGGGAGTACTGAAAGAGAGAGCGAGGAGGGCAAAGGGAAAAGAGGCAATAAAGAGAGAAAGGGGAAAAGAAAAAAGCAGCAAAAAGAGAAAAAGGGGTCAAAGGCAAAGAGGCAAAAGAGAAGAATGCGAAATAGAAAAAAGAAGCAACAAAGAGAAACAAAGAGGCATAGAGCAGAGAGGCAAACAAGAGAAAGAAGAGGCAAAGAGGGCATAGAGCAGAGTGGAATAGCAGAAGTGCAGGATGCTCTTCCACTAGACCACCAGGGTGAGGCACAGGCAGGAGCCTGAGGGTGGAGTAGGGCCTCGAACACCTACCAGAGAGAAGATCTGGCTGGAGCTTCAGTGCCCTTAACAGTGGAGCTGCGCGGGGAGAGCTTCCAGTGTTCCCTTTATTTTTTCTCTGTGTGCTACAGTGATGTGTGTCCCAATCTTTGTCGTTTGTGTACACAATGAGTGATGGCAATGTGATCCATCCTTCGATTTGTATAAGAAAAATGTGTTATATTTAAAGCATATTTTTCAATTACATTGTCTAGGAATTCATAGTTTTAGAAACAGTTCTGAAACTGAATTCCTTAAATAATATTCAAATATTTCAAAATCTGCCACAGTACTCAGAAACATGTATATTCCTGTTACCAGCAATCTGTTATTGTTGATAGCCACAAACTATTCATCTGTGCAGTATTGTATTGTCGCATTTATATAATGCTTACTACCCCTAGGTGTGGCACAGAAGCGCTTGCCCAGGGGTAGCATGCTACAGAATGTTCCCATTTTAGATATAATTTCACAACGCCAAGATTGACATTTAGCACACATGTCAAAGAGGAAATGTCCATCACACATCCTTTCACACAGAGGACACATTATCACCATTCAATTACATTGGCAGTGAATGCGTCCTTTATGAATAATTTGGCAGAGCATGCGTTTATCTCCATTGCCAGGCCCTCGAACAAATAAGGCCTGCTCCTGTGCTACTGCTCTGAGATCAGAAAATGGTGCAGTGACCCACTCAGTGGTACAGTAAAAACAAGAATTGTTACCCCTGTGAATCTGAGCTGCTGTGCCTGGGGAGCACGCTCATTAATTACTATCCTGGTCCATTAGTGATAGTCTCAAAGTATGTCTATCAGGTGCAGGGCCACAGAACCCCACCGTCAGTTAATGTGTTATCTCTTTATCACTGTACCACAGCCAACCTTTCCTTAAGTGACTGTGCTAGAGAATGACTACCTGAAGATACAGTGCCAGGGAACACCAGTCCAAAAGTTACTTGAAAATGCAGTGCCAGCCCATGAATTAGTCTGCACAGCCTGATCATGTGATTTTGTGCCACAGGTGGCCTGGCCTTAACTTACGCTACCAAAGGTGGCGCTCATACGTTACTATGCCACAGAATCAGGTGCTGTGCCACAGGACATCTAGCCATCCCATCATATGCCAGGGACTGCCTACCCCCATCACTTACTGTCCCACGGGATGCCAGTCCTTCAGTTACTGTGTACAGAATGCTCTCTATCTATCAGGTACTGCATTACAGAATGCTACACGCAACTGATTCTTCAAATATGGCCCCTCAGGCACTGCACTATTGGATGTGTGCACTTCCAATACTATCACAAGAGCGGGCAGGCCTCTATTTTATATCTTCCCATTCTACTTTAACTCTTTATTAGTCCACGTGCACCTTTGCTCTCTAGGAGAGATGGAAAAGGGGCAGAAGAAAATACAAAAAGTCATCCCTTACAGGCCGTTCTCTACCACATTAACCTCCCTCATCTTACTCACTCACTTGCCTACCATTTCCTGTTTACCCTGATACTCATCGCTACTCTACTCAACCTTACGCTCAATGATTCACCCACCTGCACACTTCAACTCTCGCCAATGTTCTCAGTCTAACCCTGTCACTGTCACACTCACTTACATGTCCTTATCATCTTATTTCGCTGCCTACGTTCTCACTATCCCAAGCTCTGTCTCTGATGAGCTCGCTCTGTCTCCATCTCTTAGTTCATCTCGTCCCCTCTTTCACTGTTTTCCTAGCTCCACTCTTAGGACGCGATTATAGGTTAGATGACGTGGTAGTCCTGGGTGGGATTCTGCTATGCCCCATCGTAGCTGGCCAGTGTTTCCACACCCAGAGGATTGAGCTGCAAACGAAGCCTGTCCTCGGTGCCAGGCTGACCCTCTTCCATAGCGCAGGAGAACATAGAATCCTCCCCTTGCCAGCCAGCAGCCCCAACTGTGCCCTGACATCCTCCCCACCCCCTGCCTCATGCATCGCACCCCCCTCCCCTGCTTTTACATACCACTTGCAAAGGCATTGCATACATGAAATGGCACTTGTCCCTGGAATGTGGATACTGCATGGAGATTTGGACCGGGTAAATCTGGGTCCACATTCTATTCTCCATTCTAAGGACACATGCTTGTGATAGCTGTATTTATGTGTGTCGATCAGGGGC
This sequence comes from Triturus cristatus, assembly GCF_964204655.1. Classification (NCBI taxonomy): domain Eukaryota; kingdom Metazoa; phylum Chordata; class Amphibia; order Caudata; family Salamandridae; genus Triturus; species Triturus cristatus. Next base: position 199,178,148 of record NC_140593.1, on the reverse strand, counting down.
GTAGCTTGGTCAGTAAGATTGTTGGGGGGGGGGGGCTTCAGATGTCTCCACTATATAATGTTAAAATACATTGTACCACAAGCAGGGTGCTTGAGAGGGTCTTAACGGGCAGTAAAAAAGAAGAGGAATGTGAGTCTGTAGGGGTGCTAAGTGACAGAATTCACAATATTTTGCTGAATAACCAACAATTTTGAGAACTTTAAAAACATAGAGAGGTAGAGAGGGTATGTGCGTTTTTTCTATGTTTATGTAAAAAGGCCTGGTGAAATCTGACAGACACCTCCCCAAACCCGACTGAAAACACCTGTACCCAACTATTTACCAGAAAATATATGTATTAGGGATTCTACCACGCCAAACAACTGCCCTGAACCTATGCCCCTGGTGTTGATACCAGCCAAAACATTATTTCCCACCCCATGGTATCCCCGCAAATTATTCTGACCACCATAAAGTCCAGTTTTAGCCTCCATCTTACTCACTCACTAATACAAACAATTGAAACACTTTCATACTCCCTCGCTTGCTCTCTCGGCATCTCTAACTTATTGATTTACTTCCTCACTCAATTGCTGCTCCTCATCTAATGAATAAGAGGAATGAGAGGTGAATACTGAAATGTAGCTGATGGATTTGGTATTGTAACTAGAACATGTAACATTGTGGCAAGACCACAGTTAGCAATTTAATTACTTTTCTACTTAGCCAATTTGAAAGATAAGTCACTATAGTGCTCCTTGGGAACTGTGTCTAAACCGTTTTAGCAGCGTCATTTTGGCCCCACCATTTCATGTCTTGACTATGCCATATATATGTGCATGTAGTTCCATATATTCGCCGTAGGGACCAACATCCGCTTCAGCCACACCACGCAACCCATCTGGATTGCCCACCACTGCGTACACTTCTCTTTCAACACTGACACCACTCACAAACCCACTCCGCGCCCAACTTGAATGAACTGGAGCAAGGTCACAGAGGAACACCTCAACTCCACCCTCATCCACGCCCCCCTGCTGGCCTCAACCAACGCCAACTCTACAGCCAAGGAACTACACTGCTGGATCACCAACTGTGCAGACAAACTCGCACCCCTCCGCAACCTCAACGGACAACGCCCCTTGAAGGCCACCTGGTTCACCACCGACCTCCAAGAGGCCAGACGCTCCTGCAGACATCTTGAAAAACAATGGAGGAACAGCAAAACCACTGAAGACCAGACCACCTACAGGAATGCCATGACAGAATATCACCAACTCATCAGATCCACCAAGAGGACCTACATCCGGAACAAAATCCTCACCAACACCAGCAACTCGAAGGAACTCTTCAGCATCATCCAGAAATTCACTAAACCCTTCAGCGAAGCCACGGACGTCATTCCCTCCCAGGACCTCTGCAACAAGCTCGGCTCATACCTCCACTTGAAATTCGAGGCCCTCTATGACAACATCAGCGAACAGACTCCAGAAATCACCCTTCCTTCCAGTGATGATAGCCAGCCCACCATCACCGCCTGGACCCCGGTCACCACCGAAGACACCACCATGACCATGAAGAGCACTCACTTAGGAGCCCCCACGGACCCCTGCCCGCCGCACATCTTCCACAGAGCCACCGCTGCCATAGCACTCAAGCTACAACGCATCTCTGCAGCGCCACCTTTGAAAACATAAAAAACTACCAACCCATCTGTCTCCTTCCATTCGCACCAATAAACAAAGGGGGCCCCCAAAAACAAATATAAAGGTAGAGACTTAGGGGAGGAAACCAGTTCAGTGCAAAGAGAAATAAACTCTACCCTTTATATGAAAAAAGTACACAGTATCAATGAATTTTTTAGAATACAAGCTAGAGACACTCAAGAGGAAAGGAACATAGAAAATGTATGCATACATATATATACAACCACTTCAATTTATGTTTAATACAAATTCTTTTTATTTCACTAATTATGATATTTTATATATACAAGGTTAGCACATTAGAAAGATTTTAGTGCAACAGAGATCGGAGAAAACAGGTTCCCACTAAGAAACAGCAAAAAAGGAAAATAATCGCACATACATTCATTCACAACCAACACACCCATTCATCCAAATTCATACACATGTACTGTTTATGCTGGTGCAGAATAAATGGCACAAGGGAGGTCCCAACCCTCAAAGGGTCTTCACAAAAAATACTCAAAAACACAAGTGAGTATGTAGGCCTTGGTGGAATCAAGGGTTTCAGAGGAAACCAGTTTTTCTTGATGTTAAATCCGGTAAGGAGAAACAAGAGGGAGGGGCCCTTGTGCAAAACGCCGATGCGCGTTTCGGTGAAAAAACTCCGGATGACGGAGTACCACCTTCTTCAGGGCGAAACAGAACCACACAAATCAAAATCGGGACCTGTATCAATAGGAGAGAAGTAACATAATTGTTCAGCGTAATAGTTTCTAGAACAAAGCTTCAACGCGGCCGAAGGATGCCATACTGAACTAAATACGGATACAGCAAATACTCCAAAATTAGTGGACAGAGCGAAGCCAAAGCGCCAGGATTCGATCTTTGCGGGGAGGGAGAGGCGAGGACACCCCCTTCCAGCAGGCTCACCGCTAATTTCAATGCCCGACCCAAAAGGAGCAAAAACGCCAGATGATTAGAGTCAGAAAAGGCAGAATCGCCAAATGATTGGTATCGGGTACGCCAAATGAATAGTATACCGGGCGGGGCAGCAATAAGCTCGGGATAAGCTTCAAAGTTCAATGAGCGTCTGAACAGATTAACCGACGTCTCAAAGGCGGCGTCCTGGAGAAGCGGCCAAAGTCACCAAAAAGATCGTCAATCCCCAGCCGACAAACTTCATCAAAGAGAACGCCATCCTCGACTCTTCCCAATCCGGATTTCACAGTAACCACAGCACCGAGACCAGCCTTCTTGCCACCACAGACGACATTCACACACTCCTTGACCGAGGCCACATCACGGCCCTCATCCTGATAGACCTCTCTACAGCCTTCGACACCGTCTCCCTCGACACTCTCGCAGCCAGACTCCACAATGCCGGCATCCAGGGAACCGCTCTTGACTTGCCCCGCTCCTTCCTTGCAGGCAGAACCTAAAGGATCAGACTCCCGCCTTTCCTCTCCGAACCCACCGAGATCAATTGCGGAGTACCCCAAGGATCATCACTCAGTCCCACGCTGTTCAACATCTACATGGCCCCCCTCGCCACCATCGCCAGACAGCATGGAATCAGCATAGTATCCTACGCCAATGACACCCAGCTCATCCTCTCCCTCACAAATGACCCCGATGCTACCAGACTCAGCTTCCAGGAAGGAATGAAAGACATCGCAGGTTGGATGAGGAGCAGTTGTCTGAAGCTCAACTCTGAGAAGACATAAGTCCTCGTCCTTGGACCCACCCTTTCAGCTTGGGACAACACCTGGTGGCGAACCAACCTCGGCAAAGCCCCACCCCACTGACTACGCTCTGAACCTCGGCATCATACTCGACTCCTCCCTCACCATGACTCGCCAGGTCAACGCCATTGGCTCCACCTGCTTCAAAACCCTCGGCATCCTCCGCAAGACCTTCAAGTGGATCCCCCCGAAGCCAGAAAGACCATCACCCAGGCACTCATATCAAGCAGAATGGACTTCGGAAATGTCCTTTATGCTGCAATCAATAAATCCCTGTTACACAAACTCTAGACCATCCAGAACACTGTGGCCAGACTCATCCTCAGCATCCCACGACATGAGCACATCACCCAACACCTGCGAGACCGCCACTGGCTCCCCTTAAAAAAAGAGAAAAACCTTCAAGCTACTCACCAATGCCTACAAATCCCTCCACAACAACGGACCTAAAAACCTCAATGAAAGAACCTCCTTCCACATACCCAAAAGAAACCTCCACTCTGCCGAACTTGCCCGAGTGGAAACCCCACGCATCTGGAGAACCGGAGCAGGTGGAAGAGACTTCTCCTACATCATGGCCAAGGCCTGGAATGAGCTCCCAGTCAACATCAGACAATCCCCTACTCTGCACACCTTCTGGCTTTTTTGGCTGACTCAGAACTGCACCCCACCCCCCCCCCCCCCCCACAGCCTTGAGACCCTCTCGGGTGAGTAGTGCATTTTCAAATTTCCCAATTGATTGATATATTTGTGTGCTTTAATATCATTAACATTAACATAAAGAGGTGCACTTGACCGAAATACTGAATTTGCTGTATAATCCAGACATTAACATGAGTGTGAATTGAATACCAATGTTTTCCTTGTAGTGATACCAAATTGCAGTTTTCATATATATCTGTATTTGTGTAATTAGAGTAATGTTGATTTCTTATATACTCACATATTCATTTGAATAGTATCCTACATTTATTTCATAACTGTATATGTATTCATACCTAAATACTTAAATGTGTATTGAAATGCTTTGCTATGTTAGCTTGACCAAAGGCCTCAAGCATTTGAACTTTGATATTTCCTTCAATGTAAAAGTTTGCTAGGGTTGCAATGTTTTCTTTTTTTGTGCAGGTTCATTCGTTAACATCTAAACCAGATGTAGGCGAACCAATAAATTAACAGGAAGAGTCAAGCCAAAGGTCTGATTCGGCTATAAGAGCCCTTGCACAAGTTACACCTGGAAAATATTGGGCATATATGTCATGGAAGAAACATCATGTGAAAATATGATCAAGTCCCATCAAAATGCAAAAACGCATATTTATTTAACACACTGAAGTGTTTCACCTTAGACCCGGAGATTATGTAAACAAGATTTAGTTATACTCCTGATGCTCCATCCTGACAACAATTGCATCTAAGAGGCAAGTCAGATGGCCTAAACACAGTCAAGATTTCTAATATAGATGAAGTAACAGAATAGACTTAAATCAACCACAAGAAGTTTTTGTACAGTGCACATCCTGAACATATGTACTGTTTTCAAAGGTGCACTCATAAATGATAAAAAAGAACAAGGAGCCCCAGTGTATTTAAAATATTTGCATATGGTCATACAGTTCATGAGTAAGTGAGCCAGGATTCATAACAGGCTTTCTTTTTCACATTGAGCAATTCAGCGATAGCTAGGTAGATAGATAGATAGATAGACAGACAGACAGACAGACAGACAGACAGACAGACAGACAGACAGACAGACAGACAGACAGACAGACAGACAGACAGACAGACAGACAGATAGATAGATAGATAGATAGATAGATAGATAGATAGATAGATAGATAGATAGATAGATAGATAGATAGATAGATAGATAGATAGATAGATAGAAATCATTTTTCTATCTCCTATTTTACTGCAAACTCTAACGTTTTGTCTATAATTCTTGGCGCGTGAGGCTAACGAGTGGTGGCATGCAGAAACCACATGCAATCTCGGTTCGTCTAGCTTTTAGTAGCTCACTCGCCAATATCTAAAACCACCAAAAACATGAGTATGAAATTTATATTTAGCTAATTAGTTAACATTGAAAACTATAGATAAAACGTAGAACTACTGTTATTTTTATTTAGCACATGCTGGACCCAATTTTTAGATGATTACATTTTCTTGACAGGTCCATTCAGCAGCTAGCACCAGGTACACATAGCCATGCCCAGCTCTTCATGCCTTGCAGAGCCATATTACTGAGCGCAGCCCAATTTTGCAGATGTTTCTGATCACAGTCAGACTCCAAACTAACACATGCCAACCCTCTTGTAGAAACGGAATGAACCCAGACCCATCGCTATGCTCCCGTGCCAGTGTTTAAAAATGTGGTTATCTGCTCAGGCTCCCTTTTTGTCAAAGCTGTATGTCTTTTCCAAATCATAACAAGTTGCTATTGCTCACGATAATCTCCTCTTCCAGCATCTCACTGCACAGAGGGATGTGCAGGCAGGAGAACTACATGTTACCCAGGGTTTGCTTTGACGATGCACAGAGGTTACTATGGTCACAGAGGTGAAGCGGTGCATTTCACGGAGGCCGCAAGGGGAACGTGTTAATAGAGATGACAAAAAAGCAGTGATAAGGTTGGGGGTGAGGGCACGGAACATGCGCCCTTTGAAAACAGCATCTGACATTTGATCTCAGTCTTTAAATGATCAGCAAATGATCAGGAATGATCATGTAAATTGCTTTCTAAAAAAGAAACTATTGTTCCTAAATAAGATGCTAAAATGTGACAAGTGGATTGATATAGTAATTGGTCCATGCTCTTGGGAAGGGCTACACACAGGAAGAGGCACAACGCATGCATGCCATGGACAAATGGAGAGAAAGAATAGGAGAGCAACGATGGAGACAGGAAATGGGTTGATTGAAGCCCACAAACTATATACAACATGTCTCAAAGGCAAGACCTAAACAAATGACCTGCTCCTGCTTCACAGAAACAGCCTGCCTAGCTCCATTCACAAACTGTGCACCATAGTACACTTGTTGTCTAGCATAGGTTTTGTACTGGAAGCTATCCCATCCAGTACAAAATCTGATGCCTAAACAAATTGTAAAACATTCCACAGGTTGCATGTCTACTGTACAGTGCAGCACATATGCAATGTGTAGAATTACACAAATAACAATATCTCCAAGGCACCACCTGCTTCAAGTTGTCATTATTTATTGATACAATGTCCGGTCTGACTACCATAGTGCATTGGATTTAGCTGCAAAAACTATGGTTTGAAGGTTCACCCAAGTAATGCCCCCTTTAACCAAAGTTGTGCAAAGCAGTGCAAATCTGTATTTATGCTGAAACAAAGTCAGCTTTCCAGCACAAAATACCTTTTGTGCTGGAATGTAAATAGCTTACACAAACATTTGCACCACTTTGTGCGGCTTAATGCCAATGCAAAGCCTTAATACATCGGCCCCACAATCCACTCTACCATATTTGTTTACTCAGAATCCTTATCACAGTGCTAAACACTTCATTTTTATTCTCATGACAAATTAAACATTTCTACATAGCATTAAGTACTCATAAAAACTCTTCATCTTTTGTTGTCTTATTGTGTTTGTGGAAAGGTATAGGGGCATAGTGACCCACCCCAGTGCTGCAGGAGTATTTTGCCCTACCTGTATATATTGAATTTAATTTATTCATGGTGAAATTAAAAATGTTTATTTTTCAGAATGTGAAGAAACATAAATATGAAAGATGACCAACACCCTGTGTTATGGCGTAAGGGCCTGATTTAGATCTTGGCGGTCTTCCTGCTGTCCTGCCGCAGCACTGAGTACTGTGATGGTCTTCCGCCCGCCTAGTATCTCAGCGTAGTCTCAGGTCAACAGCATTTGAAGAGCTATCGAGGCCTAGATCAAATAACAATAACACAACATTACCTGGAAATCAGTAGCACTGCATTGTGTTGCCAGATTTAGCAACAGTTGCGCACCAAAGATGTAAAAGTCATGTTTGTACTAAAAACTGTTTTAGCACGATACTTTGGGGCATATCAACAAGCAGGCGATAAAAAATGAAACGCGTGAAACCTTGCTTTAGCGTCAGGATTCTTAACGTCCAGCTTTGCATCTCTAATGAGATGCAAAGTGGGCGTTCCTGACCTGGCGTGACAGGAGAAATGTCGCTAAGCGACATTTCTCCTATCAGCAAGCCTCACGCTATGAAGCATAGCGTCAGGAAAAGTAGCGATAACCCCTGTTATCGCTACTTTCCTTATGCCTGCTTCAGGACTGACTTAGCCATGATATCCTATGGAAGGTGGATATCATGGCTAAATTTGTGAGTCCCTATCAACTAGCTCACGTGAGATTATCTCTGGGTTTCCAGCGATAATCTCACATTAGCCAGTTAGCGCTAGGATTTTTATCGCTGATGAGATAAGCGTTGCTAATAGCACGCTATCTCAGCGATAAAAATCGGCGCTAGCCGGTGATAATTATCAGAGCGCTAAGTGCGCTCAACGATAATTATCGCCGGTTGTTGTTGATATGCCCCTTAATTAGCTATGGCACAAAGGTGACCCACAGTGCCTTCTAGACATTAGTACTCGAAGTACAGCCTTGAGAACAATTTTCAACACGAGGACAAAAGCTGTATAAAATGTGGAATTTCGCTGCAATTTTTGTGCATATGGTTACTATATGCTATTCCACTTTGCTCTTATTTCATTTGGTGTTAGGTTTTCATGCAAAATCGGGTCATGCTATTTTAATAGCTCTGGCTAAAACATAAAAGCTTATTTTTGCACTGATCCAAGCTTGGAATGCCTGGTTTTCATATATTATGGGGGATGGAACTCTGCAGCACAAACTGATTTTGGCATTACTATTACATGTACGTTTAGCAAAAGATAGTATTTGTGCTTTAGGGTGAGCTGCCAATTTAGAAATGTTATGCCACCAAGCACTGCATGAGTGGTTGCACAATCATGGAATACATTTGAGTCAAAGATCGAGCCTGTGCGTTGGAAATGTGCCCTTCACACAGGGTCGCCTGGGATTTTTGTACCTTTGTATTGAACCCTATGTTTGTTGGCTTAAAACTCTGGGCACGTTAACCTTCGGACACAGTGGTAAAGGGCTTGTGTTCCCTTTTTCAAACATGCTCAAATTGGTTCAACCCAATTCTTACATTTAATTTACTTAATATAAGTCCCTAGAATATGATACTGCATTTACTCAGGGTCTGCAAATAAATGCTACCAGACAGCTGCAAAATGGATTGTGCTACCCACTGCAGTAACCCAATAAATCATGTCTCCAGACCAGCCAATGCAGCCTGGATTGCAGTTTTAAATGGCGTTTTCGACCTGGCAAATTAAACGTTTGCCAGGCCTAAACCTTCCTTCATAATACTTATAGGTCACCCTTAAGGTAGGCCTGAAAGGCCAATAGGGCAGGGTGCATGGTATTTAAAAAGTCGGACATGTATATTCACTGTTTTAGATGCCCTTGGAGCAGCTAGAAAAAGGATTTAAGGTCTTATGTGAATAATAATTTTAAATTCACTGTCATGGTTAAGCCTAATTTAATATTACTATTTTGCAATTTACACTTCAAGTTGTCATTTTCCTGCCTAAAACCAAAAGGCTTTCCTGCCAGTGTCCATCTATCACCTGACCCCTGATGGCTCCCCTGGGGTGAATATGTACTGCTCCCATATAGTGGCCAAAGGCCCTGGAAGTGGGGAGAGGGGCTCTCAATTGCCAAGATGGCCTTGAGGTTGTGCCCAGCCCCTTCCTGAGCTTCAAAGATACCTTCTTTGTCAATACAAGAAGAATCTCACACCTAGGCCTGCCTACCATTTGCCACTCTACTCAGGCTGTCTCCAAACCCTGTGGGAGTAGAGGAAACTGTCCAGAACTGGTTTAGGTGGTGGCCAAAGGCTTGTCTTCCACCCACGCACACAAGGCTCTCCACGACATGGGACCCACATACCTCAACAACCGCCTCACATTCTACACACCCGCCCGCCACCTCCGCTCCGCCAGCCTCGCCCTCGCCAACGTCCCGCGCATCCGCAAGACCACCGCCGGAGGAAGATCCTTCTCCCACCTGGCAGCCAAGACATGGAACTCCCTCCCCACCCACCTACGACTGACCCAGAACCATCTCTCCTTCAGGAAACAGCTCAAGACCAGGCTCTTCGAGCAGTAGCGGATCCCCCTCCCCCCAGCGCCTTGAGACCCTACGGGTGAGTAGCGCGCTTTACAAATTCATTGATTGATTGATTGATTGACTGGTGGGCCCTTAGCATAAAAGTGGATCCCACAATGCCTTTCTCAGAACACATCTGGACCTGTAGAGAATCGGAAGAAGGAATGCTCTGCTGTCTGAGCATCCTGAACCAGAATTGGGCCTTCCCTAGACCATGTTGCTGGCCTCTTTTAGAGTGACTCCTAACCCCTAATTGGGGTCCCCAGGTCCTGGTCTTTTGGCAGATGTTAGAGTGCACTCTTTCTGTCAACACTTCAAAAACTGGGACTTAAAACTTTTGATCAACTTTCTTCCTAGAGAACCAATGCAGGATCACCGCCAACGCTACAGCAGTCATTGTCACATCGCAAATTGGCCTCAGCTTGCTGGCTTGCAGTGAGGGTGATATGACTTCCAGAAATGTTTCTAAGTCCAAACATAGAGTGCTTGGACCTCTTGGAGCGTTTCCTGCCATTGTCGGCGACCACACCGGGACTCTGTTCTTCAGTAGCCTGCTGTCATCGAGCCCCACTTCAGATCTAGCTTGCCTCACCAACGACTCGTTGATGACCACTTTTCCTACATAACAGTTTCTAAGTCAGAAGGAATACTTTCCACTGAGTCAAACCTGGTCCTTGCAGCAAACCTGCGCTCCTTCACGGTCAGCCTTAGCCTTTGACTTTGACTCCCTCTAGCGAAACCAGATAACTGCGGTAGGCGCTTTGTATGTTTTGGTGCTATTTTTATAAAGCACAAATGTTATATGAAGGTACATCAGGAGATCTGCCGCTTGATACCTTGTTGCGCCTGCTTTTCTTTGACATTAGAATTTGGGGTAAACCTCGATCATGTTCCATAAGTAAATCTGGCTCTTCACCCAAAAGATTTTTGCACTGGTGCATAGTAGGCAGGTGGTGCAACACCCCAACATAAATTAATATGAATGTGTACATATTAACGAATTGAAATGAACACATACAAATTTCCTAGGGTAAGAATGGGTTCTTCTAGAACATTATTACAATAATTATATCACAAATGTAGTAAACCTTCAAAATTATTTTCTCTTATGACATGCACAGGGCCTGGTGGCTCTCTTCTGGCTCAGACACTGCTTTCCAGTGCTTCTCCTTACATCTCTGAGAGTTACGTTTCAGAGATTTGCGTCAGCTGACTGATCCGAAATATTTTAAGAGACCTTAAATGGCACAAATACTGAAGCTTCGATTAGTCTATAACTCGTACACAGGTCGAATTCAAATCAGACCTTTGTGGGAGACTCCAAAACACTGAATAAAAAATATCTGTGTCAAATGGTATGTGACTTTTGAAGTACATAATGGAACTTACAGTTGTTTGAAAGTGATTGACATTGAAAAGCCACAAAAAGAAAGGAGGAAGTTATGAAATGGATCTGTGTGATATCCGTACTCGAAAGAAACGCGTCCCATGGTGCCCATGGCTTCAATTGTGGCAGATTGTAAAAATGTACGCCTCTGTTTGATAATACGTAGTTTATGTCTAAATTGCATTTCACGTTTCTCTAGTCACACTTAGATTGATTATGCTTTTCATGTGCAGAACTAAGAGCAAAAAAATCAATATTAATAAGCATATCTTACAGTTCTGAAAAAACACAAATTCACAAAACACAACGCTAACTTTCTTTTGTAAAATGCCACATTGCTTCAAACCATTTTAAGCTTTGCGTTTTATCTTGTGTAAGCCTGTCACCTTGTGGTGTAGGAGAAGTACTGCTATTCTGATAGTTAATTTGAATTTCACGCAGCAATTTATGGAAGCTTTCTTTTATGCTGTCCGCCAAACCTTACTAACAGTAATGTCAGAAATTGTTGAGAAATGTCATAAAATATTAAGAACCTCATTGTAATTTAGAGACTAAATTCCGATCTCTTAGCAGCAAAAGAATTAGTACAGGGATCGGAATTCTGAGTTGGTTGGTAATTATTATCCTATCATCACAGTTTTCCCCTGATAAATTCCCACAGGTCAAACCTGGCAAACTTTATCATTGAAATAGGCCCAGAAAAAAAGGAAAACATGGAAAATTTGATGAGTTAAAAACCTAGGGGTGTATTTATAAGTTTTGTGGCGCAGCGCAGCAAGTCACCTTGCTGCTTTGCCAGGTGTCACAGGGAAAAGGCATGAATGTGCCATATTTTTCCAATACAGAAATTTCCTGCCCTTTTACCCTTGCACCATTGTGGAAGACTAGCGCCAACGCAGACACACTTGCACCATGATGCACGGGGCTTGTGTTGTAACCACGGTTGTTTTTGTGCAGGAAGGGCTTCTTCCTGCACAACAACAATCCTGAGACGCGTTTTCCTCTGTCTATGTGTGCTGCAGAATCATAGAAAGAGTAAAAAACAAGGGTAAATAAAGATATTTCTCCTCGTTACACCTCTCCTGGGGAGCTGTATTTTTTTGGTGCATTTCCAGGTTTACAAGGTCTTGTAAATCTGGGAATGCATTAAAAACCATGGGATTGTGTGGGAACACCCATGCAATGCCAATGGAATGCCTACCCAGGTCAGAGTAATGCAATTCAGTGATTTGCTCTGTGTTTTGTTACTTCATATTTTTTGGAGCCACTCAAAGCCATGTAAAGTGGCTTTGCTTGGCTTCAAAAATATGACTTAAAAGTTTTGTGTCAAGGAGTAAACAGTCTGAACATAAAGTAGGCAATGGTACGTGGACTTCAGACCTCTTCTATTACGCTAGTGTATATTTCACTGCCTACACTGAAGTGCTTAATTAAATACCGCTAAATTTGTAGGTGGCAAACTGCCTGTGGGCACAGTGGGGAGGGCAGTCTAGAAATGGGGTAGTGGTTGTTATGGCAATCACCATGTGGCATACACAGGCGTTCAGAGTGTGTCGTATTTGTCCCAGGGTGAACAGTCAGCAACTTGTAGGCAAGGTTCTAAGAACCATGTTTACTTTCTTCAATGTCCACTTCAAGCCCTTTCCCAGGCCCCCTTTAACCTGGTATGTCATTGGGATGGAAGCGTCTGTGATATCACTTCCTCGACCCTTGGTGAACAGACATGCATGTCAAACACTGGTTTGAAGGGCATCTCAAATTCTGGCACATACCAGAAAAAATAACTCATTATCACTTAGGGGTCTATTAGGATGGCGGTTGGAAAACCATTCCAACCGCCATGGTAGCAGAAATGAACCGTTCGCAGGTACCACGGGAAAACCGGCGGTCAGATTAGGATCAACCGCCAGAAAAATCTGACCATGGCGGAACGATGCCACAAAAGACCGTAGGCAGCGGGCGGAGCAGGTTAAAATCTGTCCTTGGCGGTCAGATTCGCGGCGGAAAAACCCAAACCTGCTGCAAGGCCAGCAGAGTGGTTGCACGCACAATTAGGATACCATTGAGGTGACAGCGGAACGATCCACTGTTTCTGACCGCCACGATCGCTAACAGTGATGGATGGAAGAGCAGGCAGAAGGGTTTTTGCATACCCAACGCCGCGGCTGCACCAGAACTATTATGGCGGTCGACAAAAAAAACACAAAACAAGGCCACCAAGTGTACACATCAAACTAGCCCAGCCCCCAAAAACACCTAACATCCCCCAAGGACACACCCCCAGGGCAACCAAAAAATACAAAGCCCAGGACAACCCACACAACACACCTGCCAGCAATACTCCATTTTGACACACCCGCATAGCTGAGTATAAAACCTGCCCCTTCCCTGACCAGAATCCTTTGCACTACTCCAGCCCTGAAGGAACTAAACCCTACAGCACATTGGATAGGCAAAACACCACACATCTCACCAGCACAACAACACACACACACACCACCTACAACACCCCCACCACCCTCATACCTGCACCCCAAACTGTTTGCACATCACGCACCATGGCACAACAGAATATGCCCAAATTCAATGACAATGAGTTGTCAGTCATGGCAGATTAGATAATCAGAGTAGAACCACAATTGCTTGGTATCCTGGTCCAACAGACACCATTAGCCACCAGAGCATAAATGTGAGGAAGGATAGCCAACAAGGTCGGTCAATGCAGTAGGGACCACCCCGCGCACCAAGAAGGAGATCATGAAGCGGTGGCATGACCTGAAGAGGCAGGTGAAACAGAAGAACTACAAGAACCGTCAGCTGGCTCAGATGACTGGCGGTGGCCCTCCCATTCCACCAAGAACATTCACTGCATGGGAGGAGAAGGTGCTTGCCATACTGAATCCAGAGAGTCTCACAGGAAGAGGCGGGGGAGTGGAGGCTGGTAAGTACAAATACATGTCTACCATCACACTGCTATGTACTGTCTTGCACAACTACAAAGCTACACCTCCTAGGCCCAAATGCACTCATGTGCAACACACACTCCCCAACACATGTCTCACAGATCCAACATTCACTCCATCTAATTCACCCCAAAGATAGCTAGTAACATTCCCTGGGTTGTATGTGTACAGGCAGCTAGCACTACAACTTCCACCAAGCCCCCTGTCCCACAGCTCAGCAGGATGGAACACTCCCCCCACTCAAGAGCCATGTGTAACCAATCACTTCATCTGCTCCACAGGGAGCCAGCCATCTTAACAGGGAGGGGTGTCTTTGGATAGGCAGCCAACACCACAACTCCCAACAGGCCCCCTTGTCTCACAGTTCAGCAAGGTGGAGCACCCACCCCACCCCACCCAGAAGCATGTGGCAGCCATTACATTACCCTCATCAAACTAACAGGTAAGTAGCCATCTTAACAGGGAGGGGTGTCTGTGGGTGGGAGGCCAGCACTACAATTCCCAAAAGGCCCCCATGTCCCACAATCCAGCAACACGGAACACTCCCCCCAAGGCAGAAGCATGTGGCAGCCATTGTATCTCACCAACCAAACCTACAGGTAGGTAGCCATCTTCGTAGGGAGGGGGTTATGTGGGTGGGAGGCCAGCACCACTAAACCCACCAGGCCCCTTGTCCCAAAGCTGAGCAAGATGGAGCTCTACACACACCCACAACCATGTGGCAGCCATTGAATATCACTCATCAAACTTACAGGTAGGTAGCCATCTTAACAGGGAGGGGGGGGTGTGGGTAGGAAGCCATCACTACAACTCCCCCCAGGCCCCCTTGTCCCACAGCTGAGCAGCATGGAGCACTCCCCCACCCAGAACCATGTGGCAGCCATTGCATTGCTCACCTTCACCTAACAGGTAGGTAGCCATCTTATGCTCTCTTGTCCCACTGTGGTAAATTTAAATTACCTAGACTTAATTTATGCGGTAAAATTCAATAAGAATAACTCAGTAAAAATAAGAGGCAGAATCCGTGGTATTTGAGGTTATAAAAGGGAATTTATTCCTTACAAAGAAATTATGGTTCGAACCAGGCAATCGGGTTCCGTCACCACGAAGGTTCAGGAAGGGATCGGCAATACATTATTGACAGGATATTATATTTATAGTAAATGCATTACAGTAAAGACAGATGCAGGAGGCGTAACAGCTGATAGGAAAGATAAGAATACACATACGTAATAAAAAAGGCGTTACAATAGGCGTGCATAAAGGCGTATACTAGAAAACGTCATTAAGAGGATGTCACAGGTGGGTGGATCCATAAGAGAATCCTGTAATGATAGCAGAAATACATGGCAGAGATGCGCGCGCAGCCGCATGACGTGTGATTGACGTGTAACTAGAGGGTGAAGGGGACTTGACATTTTAGCCCTACATGAGGAGACAGAAGTCTGGGATGTCAGAACAACCTAATCCCAAATCGTATCTAATATCTTGTGTTTAAGGAACTATATTATCTGGAAGGGAAGGTCTCTCGGACAGAGTCTATTCTATACCGACTGCTAGTGCGTGTACAAGCGTCTAAGTGTCTACATGAAATGCGAGGGGGCATGGGCCTACCATGGAAACGAAAGCTATGAATTACTTGCACGGAGACAGTGAGGCCGGGCCCTTTGCTCTGTAGCTGGAAGGATGTTTACCTAAACTACTAGACAGGAATGCATTTCTCGAGGAGCGGAGCAGATAACTTGAAGGCTGAATACAGTTTTGGCAGGCAACAGGCCGGGCCAGGCACCGTTAGCCGCGCAGGAAGTAAGACAAAGGTCATGGATACAGATACAGGTCCAGGCTGGAGCATTCAGAGGCAGAAGCAGGAAAAGGCTCGATGGCAGAATTCAGGGCCTACTCGCCTGAGCTGTAAAACGTGAAAAGTGCATCATATAAAGACGGTGGCCAATCATATTTAGGAACGGAATATCCAACCCATTCATGGTGAATCTGAAAGAGGACATGTTAACGTTGGACACAATTGTATTTGCGTCTTCATAGCTTGAAGTGGAGGGAACATACATGTACTTGTAGCATGTACATGGAGCCGTTGGGGTCTAAGATAGGGGACACAATTGATCATAAAAATTCATATTTCCTCATTCCCTCCTTGTCCCCTACGGACCCTTCATGAAATATCGATCCTCAGGAATCCATCAATCTGTTCATGTAACATCATTTGCTCTTCTTTCTTCTTCCGGGATTTTGAATGAAAACTTGAATGTGGAATACACGATGTGGCACACAGACCACAAATCGCTGGCCCACATTGTAGACACAGGCAACAACTGAATATTATGAGAAGGCCAATACCTAGGAAGGATAAGATCCTCCATCCCCAGGCTGACAACACGCTCCAAAGCCAACCGGACCAAGTCCAGGTGCCTAGATTCTGGTGTATCTGGCTTACAATCTTATGAAGACGAGTTATGGCTTTATATACTGATGGCGCGTTTTCTGGAATGAAAACACAGCAACTCGATCCGATGACCCTACAGGCTCCGCCCCTATCGGCTAGGATGACATCAAGGACAAGACGATTTTGAAGAACAACAATCCGCATCGCAGACTGCTCCTCTGTTAAGTTGCCTAGGGCGGAAGTAGTTTCATTCACTACTGCTTCAAGGGTTCTGGTTAATCTACGTATCAGTTTACTATTAGTGACAACACCTATGTAGGGAAAGAAACCTTTATTGAAATCTGTGTATTGCTCCCATGCCGTTTCAGTGTAGTCGACAATCGGGAGATCTCTCTGGGGTCTACTATGTACTAAATGGGTATTCCTATGATAATCAGGAGGGGCTAGGAAAACAGGTGGCAGAAGGAATGCAATGTAACAGGTACCATCCCAATCTAGAGGTAAACGTATATATGCGGTATGACCACATATGAAGTAGGAATGACGGGAAGCTCTAAATGTAGATTTGCCTTGATCACGGAATTTGATCACAGTGGTAAATCTACTATGACCCATGTGTACTGAACCATTCTTTCTTACACATAATTCACCTTTAACTGGAAATACTGACATAGCGGGCAAGACTGGTGCAGCTTCGGATTCAACATTCAGAATCATGAGGTTAAGTGTAAAATTACCTAATCCATATACTTCATTTTCTAGGTCAGTTCCTGTTCTTTTGGGAAGTCCCTCCTTGTTAGGATAGCAGACTTTAAGCAAAACTAAGTTCAGGTTTCCCCATACCCAGTTGCTCTGGAAAACTACAGTATTTGAATCTAAAGAATTAATCAAACTAAACCATGCTCCACAGGAGCCATTGTGTGTGAACGGATACGGAAAGAGGGGCAGAACTCCCTTGTATTTCTGATAGGGAGGGAGTCGGCCACATATCCAACAATTTGTAGCATTGCTGGTCTGATGGGAATGATGTAACATACTAATGAATGTGTTGTTGCGCAGCGCAAGTCTATAGGGCAACTCATGTGACGGTAATTCGCTAAAAGAATGTTCGGCAGTAACATTGTAAGCAGAATGAGCACGCCTGAAAATAGGATAGTACATGTGCAACAGTATACTTGCAGCAATAATCAAAAGACTTAGAAAAAACATAATCAATAATGTCACTATACAGTGACTATGAAGTGATTTACAATATGCATGTTTCTTGAGCTGTTTCTGTCTATTTCTCTCTCTAATTCGGTCTAGAGGATACATGTCAGAGACTAATTCAACCGATTCACCTTGGAGAGGACTTAAACAATCGAATTGTCTGACTTGCTAGACCTTAGTTTCAGTTTATAGTTTTGTGATTCGTTTTTCTCAACCAGGGGGAGTTTTGAGTCAGTCTGTGGGGGAAGGCAGGGCTGAGAGTTCAGATCAGACGGTAGTCCATGAAATTTCTTGATATGGCTCGAGTGTAGCCAACCCTTGCGACCCTCAATCTTCACTGCTGTCCTCGTGGTCAGAAGTACCAATCTTGGTGTTTGCCAGCGAGGCTCCAACGGGCTCCTCCTGTCGAAATTTCTTATGAAGACAAAGTCGCCGGGAACCACTTCATGGGGCTTCACCTCAGTGTTGTCGGGAAAGGCTGCAGCTACCTGTGAACGGCAAGATTGTAGTGCAGACATCAAGGAAGCAAGGTAATCTGTCAGCATATTACAGTCAACGTCAGTGATTTTACGAGGTATAGGCGTCCCCCACATATTTGGTGGCCTACTGAAAACCACCTCGTACGGGGATAGCCCTGTTCGAGAATGTGCTACCATTCTCATGTAAAAGAGAGCAACTGGTAAGGCTACTATCCAGTCGACACCTTTCTCTCTGCAGATTTTAGAAAGTCGAATTTTCAGAGTCTGATTATGACGTTCCACGAGACCTGCTGCCTCGGGATGTCGGACACAGTGGAATTTCCATTGATAGCCTAACAAGAGTGAAATGTGTTTCATCAGCTCGGATGAGAACGGCTGGCCGTTATCTGAGTACACGATACGGGGCAAACCATACCGTGGGAAGAATTCACGAACTAACTGTTTGGCAGTAGTCGGGGGAGTGTAATCTGAGACGGGATATGCCTCTGTCCAACGGGAAAGAGCACATACAACTACGAGGACATATTTGAATCCTCGACAACGTTCCATCTGGATATAATCCATCTGGAGGACTTCAAAAGGGTGATCGGGAGGTTGAAATCCACCTTGCTCTACAGGTACGCCTTTACCTGGGTTGAACTGACAACAAATCATACAAGTTCGGACTTTCTGTTTGGCTGCTGCTCGTAAGTGTTTGTTGAACCAAATGTGTTGAATACTGTCTAGCATAGCTTTCTCTCCTAGGTGCGCTGGACTATGTATTGTGTTAATGATAACTTGAACCATGGAGTCGGGGAGAAACCATATAGATTTTCCCTTCGTCATCCATCCCTGATCTGTTTGGATCCCTCCTAATTCAGTCCATTTCTTTATTTCCTCTGGTGTAGCATGTGTCTGTATGTCAATTACATCAAGGGCGGGATCCTTAACTGTCATGCAGTGTGTCGATGTCGGAACTATTGTCTTTGTCACGTCCATTGCGTGATTCCGATTCTGAGCTGTTTGCTTAGCTGTTCGGTCTGCTAGATCGTTACCCTGGGAAATGATATCGGTGACTTTTGTATGGGCCTTGCATTTCATGATAGATACCGCAGTAGGTAGATGTATTGCATCTAATAGAGCTTGAATGAGGGGACCGTGTTGAATGTTGGCACCATGAGAAGTTAAATAACCTCTCTCTCGCCAAAGGACTCCGAAGTCATGGACAACTCCGAATGCATAACGTGAATCTGTGTATATGTTGACTCTTTTATTTCTGGCTTGAATACAGGCTTGTGTCAGAGCAACGAGCTCTGCTGCTTGAGCTGACAAAGTGTTAATACAATTCGTTTCAATGACTTCAGTGTCTGTTGTGACTGCATAAGCGGCCACTAACTCTCCTGTACTTGTTCTCATGCATGAACCATCCACATAAAGTGTCAGGTCTGGGTCTGGTAATGGGACATCTGTCAAGTCTTGTCTGGGTTTTGTCGTAATAGTAATGACTTCAATACAATCATGTGCCAATGGGTCTGTTTCACTTAATGGCAAAAGCGTGGCAGGATTTAATGTACTACAACGTCTGATTTCTATGTGTGGCTGGAACAATGTTAGTTCATAACCCGTCAGTCGTGCTATAGTCAAGTGTTGAGTCTGAGTTCGGTTTAAAAGAACTTCCACAGAGTGTGGAACTTGCACTGTCAATTGATGTCCTAATACTATGGAATCGCTTTGTCTGATCGCTAAAGCTGTCGCTGCGACTGATTTCAGGCACGCAGGAAGAGCCTGAGCTACGGGATCTAATGTGCTAGAAAAGTAAGCACATGGTTTGTGTGATCCTGCTTGTTCCTGAGTGAGTACTGATAAGGCAGTACCTTCACGTTCCGTAACAAAAAGTGTAAAAGGCTTACTGTAACATGGTGTCGCTAAAACAGGTGCTTGACATAAGGCTTTCTTTAAGTCTTCAAAAGCTTGTGTATGTGCCTGAGTCCACGGGAGGACAGTCGATGTCGCTGCCTCCTGGGTTGTCAACTGAATGAGTGGTTTTGCTAGAAATGCATATTGGGGAATCCACTGCCTACAGTACGAAGTGAGACCTATGAAGGCCCGTACCTCTTTTTGTGTCTTGGGTGGTGGCATGTTTACAATTAACTGGATACGGTCAGGTGTGAGCTGTCTCCCCCCCTTGGACAGCAAGTGCCCAAGGTACACAACTTGCTGAACACAGAATTGTAGCTTCGAAGGGGACACCTTGTGCCCCTTGTCGGCCAGAAAATGTAAAACCGTCAGTGATGCTTTTTCACATTCGGGTTCGCTTCGGGCGGTGATCAGCAGATCATCGACATACTGAAGCAGTGCAGTGTTAACAGGCATGTGGATACTGTCAAGTTGTCTTTTCAGTGCTTGGCTGTAGATGCTGGGGCTTTCTGTGAATCCTTGAGGTGTGCGTGCAAATTTAAAGCTTCGTCCATTTAAACAGAATCCGAACAAATATTGGCTTTCCGGATCGATTGGGACGCTAAAGAAGGCGTTCTTGAGGTCAATTACAGTGAAGAACATTGCTTCTGAATCAATAGCTGTCAGTAATGAAGAGATATCTGGGACCACGGGATATTGTGGTACAATGCATTTATTCAATTCGCGCAGATCAATAACTAATCGATATACTGGGGGTGCTTTTGGATCAGTTCGTTTAAGAATCGGAATGATCGGAGAATTACATACATTGGAGTCGGTTTCCACAACCACTCCTTGTGCAATGAGCTCGTCAATGATTTGCAGTAAAGCCACTACAGCATCTGGAGGTAACTTGTATTGTCGCATTCGTGGTAATACCACTCCTGCTTCGAGTGTGACTCGATATGGTGTAATGTGCATACAACCTACATCAGTGGGGCCTTGTGCCCATAAATGTGCAGGTAGATTCTGTAACCGGTGATCCATGTCTCTTGACACGTAGTGACCTTTAAAGTCACGCAAAAATAGTCGTACTCCGTCCGGAGAACAACATATTATAGCTCCTAGAGCTTTCAATGTCTTTATACCTAACAAGTTTTCTGGACATGATTTAGTAAGCAATAAATCTGTAGTCCGTGTCAATGGACCAACTGCAAGTGGAAGCGGTTGCGATACTTCGTTAATAGTAGGCTTTCCTGAAAAACCAAGGGAAATATTCTGTGAGCCTGAGAGGGGTTCCCCTGGGACTTCGTCGTGACTTATAGTTGTTCTGCTTGCCCCTGTATCAATTAAAAACTTTCTGTCTTTCCCTAATACTTGACTCTGTACATAAGGACCCTCTTGATCTACGGGAACCTCAATAAGGGGTAAGCCAACTTCCTTCTCTAGGCTATTTCATGTGTATCGCTGATAATCGGGATAGTCATTTTGTGCATACTGGTACATCTGTTGTGTCGTGTTTTGTGTTGCGGCAATAGGCTGTGACTGTGGTACCGCTACGGTCTGTTGTGCAGCTTGCATAGGCTGTACATTCTGAGGTGCTTGTTGTTGGATCTGATCCTGTCTAGGCGGACGTGGTCTCTCCTTGGTTTTACCCGTAGAGATATTATGTTTCAGAACTGCACAATCGTTTATATAATGACCTGGCTGTTTACAATAGTTGCATGTCCCTTTAACGGGAACCGCTGAATTACTGGACTGTGTCGCACCCTTTTTATGACCGTCAGCTGAAACTGACTGAGCAACAAGCATTTTCATTTTTGTGTCTTTCATACGTCTTTGTTCGTGTTCTTGTTCTTCTCTAATTCTATTCTGGTGATACTGTAACATTTGTAACATTTGTGAAGGAGTGTTAGCTTGCCAAGTGCTCTCAACTTTCAATACTTTGTTTTTAACCTGCGGCAGGGAATTCTCGACTAGTTTTGTTACAAAAAGATGTGGATATGACTCGCTATTTGCTTTTAAGCCGCTATTAATACCAAAACATTTTTCAAATCGGGAATAGAAATCACTAGTGTCTTCATCGGGTTTCTGTTTACAGGCTGAGATTGCACCCCAGTCTTCCTTTTTCGTAGTTAATAAACGTGGCAATACTTGTACTAATAATCCTGGTAATGCTTTAATTTTGTCCCCAAGCCCTCGGCCTGCTGTTCGGGCTTTTTCTTCGTTTTCTAATGCGGTCCAATCAATCTTTTGGTCTCCCACCTCCCATTCTTTTTCTTTGAGTTTCTCGTAAATACCGGCAGGCAATAATACTTTCAATATTTTCATAATGTCAGGATAGGTATAATCACCCATGAGTAACATGTCCTTTAGTTCACGGTGAAAACCTGCTGGATCTTTGTCATGGCTGGGCACTAATTTTTTCATTTCCAATAGTTCTATTTTATTTCTGGGCGTGTACACAAACAGGCGCGAAAAAGAATCATCCACATTTTTAACTGGGTGCACTTCGCGTAAGGGATTCTGTCTGTCTATGTAATACATTTTTCTTTCCATGGAGGGAGCTGAATCATGCTCTGGACATAGGAAGGCACTGTATCGATGCCGATGTTCTAGAATTTCTTTAATTAGATCGGTACCCATACCTCTCCATTTATTCGTGAGTAATTCTATCAGTATATCAGGTAGGGGACCAGGATCGGAGTGTTCGTTTTTATACAATATAAGGAGGTGTTGTATCATGTATATACCAGCTAAACGCTGTTCGTCTGGTGTGAGATTCAGAAACGTGTGTGCTAGCGCATCATCACTGTATTTTTCAGAACTGTCAGCCCATTGTACTGCTGACCTGGCTAATTCTTGTTCATCCATAGAATCGAGCACATGGTACCCCCTTCGTTCTCGAAGTAATTTATCAGTAGCCTGGAATAAGTGTTCAGGTGTCCTTGGATTTGAGATAGCTGCTTGAAAAATTCTGTTACATTCTGGACGTATCGGACGCATTGCATTATTAAAAGATCTTCCCTTACCTACATAAGCTATCATTTCTCTAGCTGGTAATTCTAATTGTCCTGTGGTCATTTCTGACTGTTCCTCCTCCTCTCCCTCTGATTCAGTTTTATCTGCCTCTAATCTTCTTTCATGTATTCGTTCTACTTCTTTTCTGATCTTTCGGTGCATAACTTCTATACTCTTCTGTTTATCATGTTTTCCGTCTGCTATATTCTGACCCCATCTGGTAAGTACTTGCATTTCCTCCGGATCTACCTCAGGCCTATCTCTGTTTCTGATCAAGCAGTTTATGAAGAAGCGTAACAATAATTTTTGCATGTCCACTTTCTGGTATTCCATGGCCTCGCCAATACTTTCAGGACCTTCCCCTGTTTGGATAAAGTGATATATTTTGTCTAGATGACCAATCATTCCTGGTAGCGTCATTAGATAGGTCGAAACTCGTCGTAGACGTACTGATGATAGCAACATTTTGTCGTGTTTACCGGGCACTAGATCATATCTACAATCTGTAAGAGGCTCATTAAATATATTGTGATTAGCTGTTTGGGGTGTACGTTGGTGTGCTAAATCCCTATAAGTCAACCTAGGTGCTGGCGGTGGCGTGGAAAAACCTCCTGTCGCACCTCCTGTCGCACCTCCTGAGGTGCCAAGTCCAAAAGGATTTGTTGGATGTAGGGTAGAGAGTGTAGATGCAGGAAGGACTGTAGAAACAGGTGGAACGTTTAGAACGTGAGGAGGAGTTTGTTGCAGCGGAGGTGGGGGCAGATGATCTTGGGATTGAGCGTCGTCAACAGGTGGTGTGCGTGGCTGCGCACCATTAGCATATTCGGGGGCGGCATCATCTAAATAGGAAGAAAGGAAAATGTCCTTTGCGGTCTTGGGATGTACTTTAATCGGGAGTAATGGAGGTGGCAGATCTTTTGGTACCTCCAGGGTGGCCTTAGGCAAACCCTCGGCCAGAAGAGGATACATACCATTCATAAGAGTGTTTCGTTGTCTGTCTACTTGTTCTGTTTTTACTCGGATACCTTCGTCAATTAATATGTTTTCTCGGGCTTTGTCTGAATTCTCTCTACTTTTCTCTTCTTTTCTGAACGCTTTCTCTGTGCGTCTATGCGATTCTTTACGCCATAATTCAATGGCATCTTTCTGTGACTGTCTGGCTTTCTTTTTCCATAATACTTCTTCTACTCTCATGATGCAATCTGCATCCCACGTCCCAGCAGCGGGCCATCTCTGACTCTCTGCTAAATCCTTGGTGTAGTCCACCCATAAATCAAGATATAATACGGCATCTAGGCCATGTTTATGGTACATAAAGTACCCGGGAGTGTCCCTAGGTGGAATGGGAATGGCTTCTTCGAGTATCCCTTTTCTAGTTTTTATCTGTCTTAATTTCGAGAATAACGGCATCTTGAACCTTGCTACTTGATTCTCACTTGAATTTTAACACTTGGACTTGAACAC
The DNA here is from genome assembly GCF_964204655.1 of Triturus cristatus. NCBI lineage: Eukaryota > Metazoa > Chordata > Amphibia > Caudata > Salamandridae > Triturus > Triturus cristatus. Next base: position 199,153,718 of record NC_140593.1, on the reverse strand, counting down.
AATTAATACAATAAACACAATAATGAAGATCGAACAATCACTCATACCACGACATTTAAAACATATCAAAACATTTTAGAACGAACATTAATAATTAGAATAAAACTAGTTAACTGCATAATACTAGATATACTGGATGTACTGCTAAACAGCACAGATACACTGCTGAAACAGTGCAGACCAGGTCTGTGTACCCAAACCCGTCTTGACCGGCACAAACCAATGTGCACGTCTAGATGCGTCCCCAGCAACGGTACTCACCGGGAAGCACGGAACGGAAGGCCTCGGAAACTGGACTGGACTGGATCGGACTGGACTGGACTTGACTCGTGACTTAGATACTTCGGAACTTCGGAATCTGGTGGGCCTCTGTATACCTCGGATCTTGCTCTCTCAGCTAGGCTCTGGTCGGGATTCTCCGCACTCCTCACCGCCTCGTCTGGGTGTTGATCGCAGCCTCAGTCGCCCCCGTTGGCCTGAGGGAGATACAGGAAATCCTGCGGGTACGCGTAGTTGTCCGTCCGGCTGTGGCAGGAGACCGGGTCTGCAACGCACCTCCGGCGCGTGGGGTGTGAGAGGTGTCCCTATTCGGGCGCCAATTATGTGGTAAATTTAAATTACCTAGACTTAATTTATGCGGTAAAATTCAATAAGAATAACTCAGTAAAAATAAGAGGCAGAATCCGTGGTATTTGAGGTTATAAAAGGGAATTTATTCCTTACAAAGGAATTATGGTTCGAACCAGGCAATCGGGTTCCGTCACCACGAAGGTTCAGGAAGGGATCGGCAATACATTATTGACAGGATATTATATTTATAGTAAATGCATTACAGTAAAGACAGATGCAGGAGGCGTAACAGCTGATAGGAAAGATAAGAATACACATACGTAATAAAAAAGGCGTTACAATAGGCGTGCATAAAGGCGTATACTAGAAAACGTCATTAAGAGGATGTCACAGGTGGGTGGATCCATAAGAGAATCCTGTAATGTCAGCAGAAATACATGGCAGAGATGCGCGCGCAGCCGCATGACGTGTGATTGACGTGTATCTAGAGGGTGAAGGGGACTTGACATTTTAGCCCTACATGAGGAGACAGAAGTCTGGGATGTCAGAACAACCTAATCCCAAATCGTATCTAATATCTTGTGTTTAAGGAACTATATTATCTGGAAGGGAAGGTCTCTCGGACAGAGTCTATTCTATACCGACTGCTAGTGCGTGTACAAGCGTCTAAGTGTCTACATGAGATGCGAGGGGGCATGGGCCTACCATGGAAACGAAAGCTATGAATTACTTGCACGGAGACAGTGAGGCCGGGCCCTTTGCTCTGTAGCTGGAAGGATGTTTACCTAAACTACTAGACAGGAATGCATTTCTCGAGGAGCGGAGCAGATAACTTGAAGGCTGAATACAGTTTTGGCAGGCAACAGGCCGGGCCAGGCACCGTTAGCCACGCAGGAAGTAAGACAAAGGTCATGGATACAGATACAGGTCCAGGCTGGAGCATTCAGAGGCAGAAGCAGGAAAAGGCTCGATGGCAGAATTCAGGGCCTACTCGCCTGAGCTGTAAAACATGAAAAGTGCATCATATAAAGACGGTGGCCAATCATATTTAGGAACGGAATATCCAACCCATTCATGGTGGATCTGAAAGAGGACATGTTAACGTTGGACACAATTGTATTTGCGTCTTCATAGCTTGAAGTGGAGGGAACATACATGTACTTGTAGCATGTACATGGAGCCGTTGGGGTCTAAGATAGGGGACACAATTGATCATAAAAATTCATATTTCCTCACCACCCCTGAGCAGGATTGAACACTCCCCCCACCCAAGAGCCATGTGTAACCTATTCCCTCACTCTGCCAAAGTAACAGGTAGGTAGCCATCTTCACAGGGAGGGGTGTTTGTGGGTGGGAAGCCAGCACTACAACTCCCAAGAGGCCCCCTTGTCCCACAGCTGAGCAGGATGGATCACTCCACCACACACCCAGAAAGACGTGTCAGAAATTCCCCCCAAATGTGCCACAGACCAGGTAAGTAGACAGTGCATGCACCCCGCCATTTCTCTCAAAAAGCATGGAGCCATATGACCACACCAGCCCTCACATCTCACCAAAATTGGCACAGATCCAATTGTCACTTACAGTGTGCAGACAGCTAAGCGTATGTAACTGTCACAGAAAGCAAAGTGTGACTCACCAAATGATATTTGAAGAAATTCAGTGCACAATCATGCACAGCACTGAATGCTATCTGTAAGTGCCATGGGGGCAGAGCATCAAGGACCACATGACAACAAAACAAGCATGGTCTGTAGTACAAAGAAAGCAAAGCACCTGACACGACAAAGGTATGCATTAGATAACAATGGCTAGTTCATGCTCAGATGTAACGTCTTCCATGCAGAGTAATCAACAAAGATGCTTCACATAAAGCCCTTGTGCTGCTAGTCGTTAGATGATACATGTCCTTGTAATCACAAAATCTGCATGTGGCGCATGGTATCTATTGAGATGTCACACCATGGACAAGTAATGTGTATACCTCTACATCATGTCATGATGCACAGTACTATGCAGACATACAATGTGATATCTAGTAAACTGTGTGGTGTATAACTTGTAAATAAGAAACATCTAACACCAAGCTTGAGGGGTGCACTCCAATGACCATTTCCCCTCTGTTCCACAGGTGACCAAGAACTGACAGCAGAAGATGATCACACCAACCTGCAGAGCCATTCTCCACCACCGGTACATGGACTCTCTGATGCTGACTACCTAGATTTCCTGGATGTGGAGCCAGAAGCCGGCCCATCAGGTATGCCAGGGCGCAAAAGGTCCCAGGACCCCACTGTCCCCCTGCCACCAATTCTGCAACAACAACTACTCTGACCCCTGCTGTAACGACTTGTGCGGCCTCCACCACCACTACCACCAATGCTGCCTGCAACACTCTCCCTGCCTCAGAAGATGACCACCCACCCCCACAATCTGAGGAGGGCAGGGAGAGTAAGCGGGTGCATAGAGTGGTGACACAGGTCCGGGACAGCAGGACAGGTGGGAGGGCAACTGGGCATCAAATCCAACCGGACACTGGGACCGAAGCCCTGGCCAACATCGCCAGAGTCCTTGGGGCCTATGAACGAACCCAAGGACACATGGGCCAGGCTCATGAAGATTCCTGTGAGCTCCGCCTCCTGCTGAGGTCCATAGACACCCGCATGGGCCAAATCGTGGACCTCTTGGGCCAGCTCGTGGGAGTTCTGAGAGACAGGCCTGCGGCCCAAACAACAGCTCCACCTCCCTCCAGTGGCCCGCAGGATGACATTACCCCCACCTCCCCTGCGGCCACAGAGAGGGGTGAGTCCTCAGACCCCATTGAGCCCGCAGCAGAGGCCCCCCCTGCCAAACGTTCAAGGGGCCGTCCAAAGAAATCCCAGGGAGGATCCCGTGGCAAAGCACCAGCCATACACCAGTCAAGGAGCCAGCCATGATGGCACCCCTCTTCACCTTGCCATTGAATTTGTTGACTGTCCTTACCCACACTGCCAGGTTAATGGAATGCATCTGTTGAACTGGGTCACCACATCAATGTGCTGCCTACTCGATTGTCTCATCTTCCATCACTGACAACTCATTGATAACACTTTTCAGCTTTTTGTAAATATTCACTTTCCTGTCACATATACCCATTGTAAATTAACACTCTTTACACACCTATGTGTTCGTGTAAGCTCCATGTTTATCACAGATGTACAATGTTGACTATGTTTACAATGTACCAGGAGCACTGATTGTTTTGAGGCATCGAGAGGCTGAAGGTACCTAGGAAGACACAAGAGAACACTATTCACTTGTCAGGTGATGGCATCACAGCCATTACATAACACTTGCCATCAAGGGACTCAATTCTGCACAAATTACAATGAGCAACAGTACCAACATAGACATTCTGTAGCTGTGCATGACTACCCTGTCCCAGAAACATTAGCAGCCAGCACAGAGCCAACAACAGACAGCAGTCACAAAGCTATCCTAGGCCTTTTCAGCAACAACAAAATCTGCAGACAATGGCACCGTTGTACGTTTTCACTCACCTTCAAGGGAAGTAGCTGTTGATGAGCTGTTGACGCAGGTCGACACCTTCCTCCTCTCCACTATCCTCATCACTGGAAATGTGTGGGATTGCAGGCGGGGGCCTCCACTGCTCATTGTCGTCCAGGAGCAGGGGGATCTTCTTGCGCAAGGCCAGGTTGTGGAGCATGCAGCATGCAACTACAATCTGACACATCTTTTGGGGAGAGTACATCAGTGCACCTCCGCTCTTGTCCAGTGAGCGAAATTGTGACTTAACCCCTTCAGTGCCCATGACGAGATAGTCTCATCATGGAGCGCGGTTGCGCTGTGCCCATGACGAGACTATCTCATCATGAACCCCGCCCGCTAATTCAACGCCCGGCACAGGGCGGGGAAAGGGCGGGGCACTGAAGAGGTTAAGTAGACCAAAGGTACGCTCCACCACACGACGTGTCCTCCCATGGGCATCATTGTAGCAGACATCCCCTGGGGTCCTGGGATTCCTCAGTGGGCTCAGCAACCAAGGCCGGTTGGGATATGCAGAGTCACCTAGGTGTGAGATACACAGACCAATATTGTAATATAAACAATAGCTGAGAACAGCATGTCACACATACAGCACACTACTTGACTCTGCGTACTCACCCACAATCCACGCACGCTCTGGATGCAGATTTGCCATCAGCTGTGGTACGATGCTGTTACGCAGGATGTAGGAGTTGTGGTTTGATCCTGGAAATTTGGCACAGACATGTGAGATTATCATATCTGCCTGGCATACCACTTGCACATTGATGGAATGGAAATGCTTCCTATTCTTGTAGATGTGCTCACATGCCTGTGGTGGAACCAAGCCAACATGTGCGCAGTCAATGGCACCAACAACATTAGGGATGTGGCCAAGGGCATAAAAATCACCCTTCACAGCCGCCAATTCATGCCTCCTGGGGAAATGGATGTATCGGTCCTTGTAGGTCATCATAGCGGACAGGACATCAGGTAGCACCATGCTGAACATAGGTTGCGACATCCCACCTGCGATGGACACCATGTACTGGAATGAACCAGTAGCAAAGAAATGCAGGGCCACCTTCACCGTACACGTTGGTGTCAAAGCCATCGGAGAGGTTCTGCGAGGCCTCAGATGGGGCTCCAACAGATCACATAGGTCTTGAAGGGTAGGTCAATTCAGACGGAATTTAAGTATGATGTCCTCATCCACCATGTCCGCCAGCACTGTGAATGGACAATGTACATTTGGTTGTCTCCTCGATGAGATGAAAGGGCACACATGTCAATGTGAAGTGTCCAACATATTACGTGTTCACTGAGACAGTGCCAACAATGACTGGCAAAAACACTTCAGCTTACAGCACAACTCACATGTAGGGACACCTTGATCTAAACTATTCACACACTTGTCCAGTATTCACACAGTGAGTACCCCCTAAACAGAATCAGACTATGTGAATTCCAAAAGGTACATTTCAACATCTTGTGTCACCAGCCCTGAGAGTAGTTGACCCACACTTCAGTGGACTGACGTGCTAAAACGGCCATTGGTGGTTCTTTGGAGTAAGTGTGACTACAAGACCACATTCCCACACAGGTCCCGGGTTCAGAGAAGTACTTTTGAACTCGTAAAAAGGATTCCTCTCTGCAATTATTGAAGAGTGAGTAACTGGAGAATTTCCATCTTTTAATTGAGGTAAACACCCAGGTGGGGGTGAAGACCAGAAATACAAGGGATCCATACCCTGATGAAGGCCATTGTGACCCAGAAGGGCACGTAGCACTGGCTGAAACATGTTGGTTCCTGCAGTGGGGATATAGGGGCATTTACCTCCCCTAAATATCCTAATTCTAATGTTTTAATCCTATCAAGGGGACACATGAATAAAGGCAAATTGTGGTTATCCGCTTAGATAGTTTTAACCACATGTATCTACACCTTGTGGTCCCTTCTTGAGGGAATACGTTTTTCTCTGTTTTATTTCTTTTCTTCTTTATGACTCACTTCCCTCACCACTCTTCTTCATAAACAAAATCGTGCTCCGTCCAGTGTGTTGGTCTGCACCTAGACGTTTGATGCGGCCCTATGATGAAGCATGACACTGCAAAGTGTGTGAGGGCAGTATTAAGAAAAGTTATGTCTTTGCCATCCCCTTTTGCCTCTTATATTTAATTTTGGAGTTATCCAATTGGAAGGTTTAACAACGGATGGATTTCTTCCCCCTTCCTCGGTGGGTACCACTATGTTATTTTCAGTCCTTCTCTCCCGAGTGAGTTTGCAGTAGTTGACACAGCACATGTGTGAGACTGCAACACTGCTAGCCTCTATGTAGCTGCTGCACCTGTTCTTGTGTAAGTCAGACAGGGCACCCAGTAACAACACAATGTGCACAGTGTGTGCACAAAGAGCAAGTATTATCATGAGTTCAGCAATCTACACTGCGAAGTAGGCACATTATGTGGTCATACCTTCATTTCTGTGTGTCGCTTAGCCATCTCACACATTGAAATGTGAACACATGTGAGAGTCCATTACACCACAGATGTGTGTAGTTGTACAACAAGTGTATAAGTGACATGTGAGTGAGTACATGCCTGTGCATGTAATCTTGTGCAAATACATGACATGTGTAATCATCAGTGTGCTAGATGTCACGCTAGCCTTGCTTAGCACTATCTGGTGCATGATTCATGTGTCTACTGTGCACTGTTGTGAACTGGCCATTGACACTGCCACTGCATGATGTGTCCATAGGTGCCATAAGCGTGCACCGCCACCACAATCAAGGCCATGGGCACCAATATCAAGCGGCCAAATCACGGTAGAGACCGCCTGGCCCCAGCGGTGTGCCACCGCCAATGCCCACTGCAATCGCAGTAGTGATATACACATTGTAAAATGGCAGTTGGTGAGCTCCGCCACCACAATCATGGCCATGGGCACCAATATCAAGCAGCCAAATCACTGTAGCGACCGCATGGCCCCAGCGGTGTGCCACCGCCAATGCCCCCCGCAATCATGGTAGTGAAATACACATTGTAAAATGACGGTTGGTGTGCTTCACCACCACAATCACGGCCATGGGCGCCAATATCAAGCGACCGCCTGGCCCTTGCGGTGTGTCACCGCCAATGCCCATGCCCTTACAGCCAATGGGAAACGCAATCGTGGTAGCCAAATGCAATTTTGAAAATAGCGGTAGGCGTGCTCCGCTACCACGGGCCGATAATTGGATACAATTGTAAGATGCACGATCGCGGTTGCAGCCTCCTGGCCCCTGCGGTGTGTCACCGCCAATGTCCATGCCCTTACAGCCAATGGGAAACACAATCGCGGTAGCCAAATGCAATTTTGAAAATAGCGGTAGGCGTGCTCTGCTACCACGGGGCCGGTCACTGGATGCATTTGAAAAAAGCTGACTTGGAACACCAATTGCAGCAGCTTAGTACTACTGAAACAACCCCAGGGGGCTATATATGTGTGGGAGAGCCACACATTTCCACTGCTTCCAGACACTGCTGACTGACACACTTCACCACCAACTGCTGCTGTTCCTGTCTCCTGGATCCAGTGATGGCGAGGACTGAGAACATCAGGGCCCGTTCCTTCACCACAGAGGAGCTGGAGGTCCTGGTGGACGAGATGCTCACACAGTATGGGAGGCTATATGGTGCTCCTGATGTCATGGTAAGTATTTCAGAGTGAAAGTAAGGGATTGCAGGGAGTGCAAAAATGAAGTTGATCTGCTGAAGTATGTGCCGTAGAGTGAGGGATTGTGTGATACACTGCCTAGCATGCTGACTTCAGTGGAAAGGGGTTTGTAGCCTATTTTAAACATTTCCCTGGCTTCATATCAGTATGGGAGGGACATGCAGTGTTTTTTCAGCCATACAGTGACACAGCAAGTTTGGTAAGTGGGAGTCAGGACAGAAATTGCCTGTGCTAATGGATGTTTGGGTCCATGAGGTTCTTCACAGGCTCATCCATGACCATACAAAGAGTTTCCATCCAGAGGGTACTGATGGAAGTGTGTCTGACTTTATATGCCACCATGGATATGTCAGCATTATGCACAAGAAATACCAGAGGGTGACATTCACCTATGACACAGCAGATTGTTGTACTTTAGAAACATCCCCCTTCCATTTTCTTCCTAATGTGTACTGACTCATGTGTAGGCACATTTTTCCCTCCATATTGTACATGCATGTGACAGTTCTGATAGCCCAAGTTAGACCGCAGTGTGAGCCCCCCTGGCCTGCACAATTACTGCCCAAATTGTCAGGGACACATCACTAAATGGACAGAGTGCGACATATGGGTTGTCCGCTAGCCTATTCCTCATTTAGCTATCTTACGCCTGTGTATTGCACAAGACAGACCTTGTGATAAGGGTTTGAGATTGTAAGATCATGTCCCTATATGTGACCTCCATGACACAGGTAGCCATTCACAGGCCAAGGACATTGAGGGGTGTGCAGTGTTGGACACAGTGAGTCTGCCCCAAAACATAATTTTCAATGTAATGTATGTCTTGCTCCCTCACATACTGCATTGCAGATGTGGGCCATCTTTACCTTTCTTTCTCTGCTGGCAATCTTCATGTGTATGAGATGGCCAGGTACTGTGTCCATCCTCATACCTGCATGCATTTCTATACAATTATCTCATGCTAATGTTCTACATGTCATGCTGTATTGTCTCTGCTAAACGTATCTGAATAGCTGTGCTGATGGTGTGCATGCTCCTGTACTGAGACACAGTGGTACATAACCCAGTGTCACTGAAATTTGTTCTCCTTGTCTCCCATGCCTGCAGCTCAAAGTCCACCAGCGGAAGGCCATATGGAGTGCCATTGCATGCAAGGTGCGGGCTCTCGGTGTCTTCAACCGACGGCACACACACTGTCACAAGAGGTGGGATGACATCTGCCGGCTGAGTAAAAACGTGGCAGAGATGACGCTGGGGCTGCTCCCTCGGACTGGCAGGTTGGCATGCAGGAGCATGACACCACTAATGGCCCTCATCTTGGCTGTGACACAGCCAGAGCTGGATGAACATTTGAGGGCCCATCAGCAGCAAGCTGGGGGTGTGTATTCTGGGAAGGGTGACTTTGGTTGTGAGTGTCTGCATGTATTTCAACCTTGAGCCAGTGCTGGGCTCTGTGATGTTGCTATTGTGATGCAATGGCTTGTAAGTGGCCTCTCTGTTGGGTGCAGCTGTCATGCATTTTTGCTACATGTACTTTCTCATGTCATTGATGTAATGGCCCTTGACGTTGCATTCTGAGTTGTGGCCTTATGGCATTGGCTGCATTAGGGAAGTCAGGGACATCCCATGGCAGTGAACTGCAGTCTGCCTCATCTGAGTGTGCTTTTGCCAATGTGTGCAGAGCCTGAGCTCGAAATTGGGAGAACTACACATCTGACACCAATGTGCAACTGTAGTTGTGCACCAAAGCATGACATGGTGGATGGTAGGAGCTCATGGCCATTGCTAAATGACATTTTGGAGTCTGTATCTGTGTTGACTCCATATGTGACTGTGACAACATGTTGGGATGTCCATCTTTTTCACCCACAGGGACCTAGGTATACTCACAGGGTTATGTAGTGCAGGTTCAACGGAGGCACAGGCAAGCTGTTTGGCTGTGTGGACATCACATGGGTCAATAATGCCAAGTGTGCATGTTACCATGCATCTTTTGAATTTTGAATTAAGCTTGCACAATGTGACTGCACAGGGTGGTGTGCAACTTGAGGTATCATCATCTTGTTTTGCTTTGCTTGCATATGATGTTTGTGTGTATGGCACTAAACTGAACCTATGTCTCTGTCTCTTGCAGCATCTGCCGAGGGCACAGAGGGACAGGGGATGGACACGAGTGGTGAGGCATCTTGAACAACTGCTACACATGATCTCACTGACACTGATGTGACCAGCGCCTCGGAGGGGTACAGGAGTGTCCTTGAGGAATCACGCCCAGAAACACCAACCTCTACGTCATCTGACGCCAGCGTTGACTCCTCGATGTTGGCTGGCAAAGGGAGTGGGAAATATGCCTCCTCTTCCACCACACATCGTCCAGTGTCCACCCTCCCAGCTATTTTCACTAGTGCTGCACGTGCTTGCACCAGTAAGAAGGGAAGAATGTCCTTCCCCCAGGCACCACTGCCCCTGCCCCTGTCTCCCCTGCTGCCCTCAGTGTTGAGGCTGTGGACCTTTTGCGACAGCGGTGTGTGGGTCAGACAACTCTCCTGAATACCTTCCAAGACCATGACAAGAAGTTGACACAGGTACTTGCCTTCATGGAGGGCATTCATTCAGAGGTAGGTGGGCTACACAGAACTGTCCAGTCTTTGTCCTCCACAGTGACGGCAGCCATTCAGCTGTCACAGGCTCAGAGTCCAGCTCCAGTCCCTTTGGCAACCCCCCTGCCAGTGGCTACATCTGATGAGAGTGACCACACACCACAGGCTCCAGGTACATCACACGCAGCACACAACAGCAGCACCCCAAGCGGGGCAGAGCACAGACACCATCCCCCAAACAAACTAAAGTGACACAGGAGCGCAAGGCCCTTCAGGTGACACTCAGGGGCATCAAGCCAAGAAGTAGGCCTCTGGCTCACATGCCTCAAAATCAGCCCCATCCAAGGACACTCCCGTCCCAAAAGTGTCTCCCAAAGACAGACAGACAGTTGCCGTGGCTGCTGTGAAGCTGGTACCTGCTAAGAGTCTGCAGAAAAAGGCCTCTAAGGCAGATTCACCCACAACCTCAACTCCCACCCATACCCCTTTGAAGCTGGGAAAGTAGGGCACTGTAGGGGTTCACCAGGTCAACAGGGGATGGAGGGGAAAAGGCAAGGCCAGGCCAACCGTACAGCCTGATCCGGCAGATCCCCAGAGGGAGGGTCACCACCTACACCTGATGCATCTGTGGTAGTGTGAGGCTGTTGTGACCGCCCCACTTCCCGATCCTACTTAGACAATTATTCCCTATCGAATCCCCAAGAAGTGGAAAGGCAGCCCTCTAAATTCTCCCTCCCACTTTGTCTCACAGCAGCATGTCTCCGCCTCCATGTTCTACCACACCACCCGGTCCAAGCAGTCCTCCGGCTTCAAAAGCCACTGATGGCTCTACCTCAGCTGGTCCTCACTCTCACAGGTCCAGTCCTCCAACTGGCCATGACACTCAGCCACCTCCCAGTCTGACGGACAGCCAAGTCTCATGCTAAGTCCCCCTCCCACACCTATCTCTGCCACAGTGGTGCCTGGACTGCCCATTGTTATCCCCCTAGCTGTGTTGCTTCCCATGGCAGTGTACGGTGTTACCCATTCCCTGTGCAGGTTCTCATACACACATGTGCCTACTTTGAACTATGGACTGGCCACTGGCCTTGCTTTTTGTCACTTTGTTTGCCCATTCCCTCTGCAGGTTCTCATGCACACATGTGCCTACTGTGAACTATAGACTGGCCACTCGCCTTGCTGTTTTTCACTTTCCTTGCCCATTCCCCACACAGGTTCTCATGCACACATGTGCCTACTTTGAACTATGGACTGGCCACTGGCCTTGCTGTTTGTCACTTTCTTTGCCCATTCCCTGTGCAGGTTCTCTTGCACACATGTGCCTACTTTGAACTGTTGACTAACCACTGGCCTTGCTGTTTTTCACTTTATTTGCCCATTCCCTGTGCAGGTTCTCATGCACACATGTGCCTACTTTGAACTATGGACTGGTCACTGGCCTTGCTCTTGTCTACTTTTGATGCCTATCTGGGTAATATGTAATAAAGACAGTTACTCCTGTTGTCTGCTTTGTGAGTGTCCTTGCTTAATTAAAACATTTCTGTATGGGTATGTGTTAGAAATGGGATCTCTGGTTGGCTAAGGCTTGTGCCAAAGCCAGGCAGAGACCACCACTCTAGTCAGGGTAAGGGATTTACACGGCAAAGATAACCCCTGTTCACCCCCTTGGTAGCTTGGCACGAGCAGTCAGGCTTATCCCGGAGGCCATGTGTAAAGCATTTGTGCACACACACATCAACAACATCCCAGGCACACTACAAAAGGAACTCCACACAAGGTTATATTAAAAATAGCCTTTGTATTCTCATAACACATTAGAATAGTAAACACATAATATACATGGTGCCACCTGGCACTAGGTCATATTTACAAGGGATTATATACACCCGACATGGCCCCTTGAACCACTGTCAGAACCATCACTTAGTGAACTTAGTAAATGTAGAACTTATCATAAACATAGAACACGACCAGTAATAACTGGCAACCTCAGCATCATCCTGTAACATAAACCACATTATGCACAGTATCAAATTTAGGCGTGAAATACATTCTGTGCCAACCTCACCAGCATAAACACATTATGCCATCCCATCCTCTCATAAGTCTAAACGCATTAGACCCTAACCTCCTAAGTATAACTCACATTAGGAAATAATCTCAGTGGAACATAATCTCACTAGCATAAACCATAATATGCAAACCAACCTCATTTAGAGGTATAAAACAGGGTGCGTAAATCATACTACATGAATCACATTTCCTAGCACTACATAAATCACATTTAGCACATAGTCTCCTAAGTAAGACCATAGTAGAGGCATTAATCACATTAGGGCCTGGCGCCCTATTAACCTCCCAGTCCCCCTGGCCAACTGGCCATCTCAAAGGGGCTCAAACGCCCTGTGTCCAGAATGTCAGGGCTGCTGCCTATGCAGCGAAATCCAATTGCGCCATTGCGCAAACCTAAACGTAGCAGCTGCCTACTAATTGCTGGGCAGCTGGGAAATCCACTGGCACCTCTGTGCCCCGATCCCTCTCAGGGATATCTCACACTTAGGCCCCTCTCATTACAGCTGCCCGCGCTGGTGCGGCTCAGCTGTGGCACTTCGCATAAAGGGGGCCCGGCACCTCTGTGCCCTCTAAACCCCCACGTGGTATCAAACACATGCCCCCATCGTTGGGGCAGCCCGCTCTCTGGCAGGACCGTTCAGGCACCGACTAAGAACTGTGGCCCTCTGTGGCCCTCTCCGGCACCAAAGAGACTGCTCCCCCAATGTTGGAGCAGCCTGCTCTCTGGCGGGTCCGCTCTGCACAAACACCATCACGGTGCCGCGATCGGCACTAGCAATGCGCCCCTAGAGATCCCATTGTTGCAGCTGCCCTCCAGCAAGTGGGGCAGCTGTAGAAATAGCGAACATATGAGAGGCATGGGCCCCTCTAGGCTCTATGGACCCCCCCCCGGGCCCCAACAACATCGTAGCCCAAGTCGGAGCGGCCCGCTCTCCTGCGGGTGCTGCTCAGAAAACAAACACGGTGCCCTCACTGGCACCACACGGGGACTCCTGACTTCAACGAAGGCTGCCTTACTCACCGGACTCTCCTGCGGCATGTGGGGCTCCTTCTTCACCACGGGAGCCCCGCCTAGGGCATTACTCGGTCACGGCCTGCTCCGGCCGCCTCTCCCCTTCACTCGGGCCCCCTCCTGGGACCCGGGACTTCTCAATGGAGCGCGTGGAGGCTGGTAGGCTCCCGTCCTCTCCAGCACGTCCCGGAGTGAGGTATGCTCCTGCCTGGGTTTCACAATGCCACTCACGCTTCCGGCCTCTTCTGCTCGGCTGCAGGCCCCGCCCATGTCACAGGCCGGTGTGCCTGACTTCCTGGTCGGCCGCGGCTCAGGCCGCTGCGGTGACGATTTCTTCTGGCGGCAATGCGGGTGGGCACCTGCTCAATTAAAGATCAATAAGCGGGGTGGGCTCCCGCATTCAAATTAATAAAATTAAAATGCGGCAATGAGGGGTAGGCTCCCTCTTAATTAAAAGTGTAAAGCGGGGTGGGCACCCTCTTCTCGACATCACGGGGGAATCCCTACAACGGGGATTCTCTCTACAGAGACGGCAGCTCAGCGCTGCGGAGCATACACGCTCCTCTCCTTGGGCAAATAAAAGGAAGCACAAATACAGCGCTCCCAGGGCACAAGATCAGTAACAAGCTCCTCCAAGGTCCTGGAGGATCAGAAAAAGGTCCCAAAAAGTCCTTTAGGCATCAAGGGGCCATGCAGGGCTCAGGGAGGCAAGCCCTCATGGCAGCCCCTCTGGGCCCCAGCAGCAGCACGCCCCAGCAGGAACAGCACACCAGAACTGAACAACATCATGGGGTCACAGCCCCTATATTTATAATACATTTCCCTTTGTGTCACAGCATAGGGCTTGGGGATACCATTCAGGACTGGTTATGGGGGGGATTTGGAGCACTTTGTGTTGCCCAGCTCCTCTCCCCTTTGTCAGTTGGAGGCTCAGTGATCAGACACACCACAGGGGCAGAGCCAGCATTGTACTAGGGAAGCACCATCCCATTCAGAGTCAGGGGGTTACTCCTGCCACCACTCTTCCTCCAGGTGTCCCATTCAGCCTAGCTGACTCACCCTGCCTCTCCTGGAGCCACCCACACCTCTCAGCTCCTGTCAATCACAAGCCAGACATACAATTCACATCAGGCAGGCAGACACACAGCACACAGAAATGCCAACTTCTAAAAGTGCAAAAACAACAGTTGATGGACAGAATGCAGAACAATGTCATACATTCACCCCAGTACAGAGATCTGGGCCTAAATCCATCGTTTTTGCTCACCATGCCATTCCAGTTTGAACCCAGCCATATGCAAATCAGTCTTGACCCCGTGCCTCATGGGAACAGTCCAGCCCGAACTGCCAAGCCAGGTCCTCCCTGGACTGGAATCAAGCATCCTAGGACCGGTTTCGGGGTTTCACCCCTCTTCAGCCAGGATAGCTTGATTCCAGTGGCATGGAGAGCACGGGACTCACGTCTGAGCATACCCGTCCCACTCTGGGTGACAAATGCAAAAACAACAGTTGATGGACAGAATGCTGAACAATATCATACATTCACCCCAGTACAGAGATCTGGGCCTAAATCCATCGTTTTTTTGCTCACCATGCCATTCCAGTTTGAACCCAGCCATATGCAAATCAGTCTTGACCCTGTGCCTCATTGGAACAGTCCAGCCCAAACTGCCAAGCCAGGTCCTCCATGGACTGGAATCAAGCATCCTAGGACCGGTTTCGGGGTTTCACCCCTCTTCAGCCAGGATAGCTTGATTCCAGTGGCATGGAGAGCACGGGACTCACGTCTGAGCATACCCGTCCCACACGGGGTGACAAATGCAAAAACAACAGTTGATGGACAGAATGCAGAACAATGTCATACATTCACCCCAGTACAGAGATCTAGGCCTAAATCCATCGTTTTTTTGCTCACCATGCCATTCGAGTTTGAACCCAGCCATATGCAAATCAGTCTTGACCCTGTGCCTCATGGGAACAGTCCAGCCCGAACTGCCAAGCCAGGTCCTCCCTGGACTGGAACCAAGCATCCTAGGACCGGTTTCGGGGTTTCACCCCTCTTCATCCAGGATAGCTTGATTCCAGTGGCATGGAGAGCACGGGTGTCACGTCTGAGCATACCCGTCCCACTAGGGGTGACAAATGCAAAAACAACAATTGATGGGCAGAATGCAGAACAATGTCATACATTCACCCCAGAACAGAGATCTGGGCCTAAATCCATCGTTTTTTTGCTCGCCATGCCATTCCAGTTTGAACCCAGCCATATGCAAATCAGTCTTAACCCTGTGCCTCATGGGAACAGTCCAGCCCGAACTGCCAAGCCAGATCCTCCCTGGACTGGAACCAAGCATCCTAGGACCGGTTTCGGGGTTTCACCCCTCTTCAGCCAGGATAGCTTGATTCAAGTGGCATGGAGAGCACGGGACTAACGTCTGAGCATACCCGTCCCACTCGGAGTGACGAATGCAAAAACAACAGTTGATGCACAGAATGCAGAACAATGTCATACATTCACCCCAGTACAGAGATCTGGGCCTAAATC
Source organism: Triturus cristatus (assembly GCF_964204655.1). NCBI lineage: Eukaryota > Metazoa > Chordata > Amphibia > Caudata > Salamandridae > Triturus > Triturus cristatus. The sequence goes on along the minus strand of NC_140593.1, from coordinate 199,137,675 downwards.
CATCGATTTTTTGCTCACCATGCCATTCAAGTTTGAACCCAGCCATATGCAAAACAGTCTTGGCCCTGTGCCTCATGGGAACAGTCCAGCCCGAACTGCCAAGCCAGGTCCTCCCTGGACTGGAACCAAGCATCCTAGGACCGGTTTCGGGGTTTCACCCCTCTTCAGCCAGGATAGCTTGATTCCAGTGGCATGGAGGGCACGGGACTCACGTCTGAGCCTACCCGTCCCACTCGGGGTGTGTTAGAAATGGGATTTCTGGTTGGCTAAGGCTTGCGCCAAAGTCAGGCAGAAACCACCACTCTAGTCAGGGCAAGGAAGTTACACGCCAAAGATAACCCCTGCTCACCCCCTTGGTAGCTTGGCACGAGCAGACAGGCTTATCCCTGAGGCGATGTGTAAAGCGTTTGCGCGCGCACCCAGCAACAACACCCAAGGCCCACCACAAAGGAAACTCCACACAAGGTATTCTATAAAAATAACCTTTGTATTATACACAACACATTAGATAAAAACACACACTCTACAATGTGCCAACAGGCACGGGCAGAATTTACAAGGGATTATATGTACAGGGGACAGGGCCACATGGACCACTGTCAGGAATTAGCACTTTTGGAACATAGGAATAATACTGTAGTACAAAATAACAATTGTAGCACACAACCAGTAATTACTGGTATCAGGTAAGTACCACCTACGCAACCCTAACCACCTTAGGAAAATATTGCGCAGGGAATCAGGACCTCACTAGCACCACCTGTACTAGGGAGAAAACAACCACCTAAGTATCACAATACCTGTAGGTGTCTAAGCACATAAACACATGATGCATAACATTCAGAGGTGTAAAGCAAAGCACATGACGCATAAACACATTCAGAGGTGCAGGAAAGTAACAATGGCGCAAAAACTCACATTAGCCACTATCTGTGGCAGTCCCTAGGCCAACTGGCCTTCTCGGGGCTAGGACGCCCTATGTCCCAGCAAAGTCAGGGCGCGACTGCGCAGGCTGCGCAGACCAGGGCGCACAAAGCACAACCTACACGTAGCAGTTGCCCACTAAGTTCTGGGCAACTGGTGAAATGCTGGGGCACCACTGTGCCTTCCTAAACAAATATGGCAGGGGTTGGAGCCTCGTGGCTCTAAATGCACAAAATGCCCCCTAGAGCCTTCGTGGCCCTAAACGTTACTGTGGGGCAAGGGGGGAGCGACCCGCTGCCATCTGGGGCCGCCCCGTCACGAAACAACTGGTGCCCCCTTTAGGTGGAGCCTCGATGGGCTCTCGCAAACCTTGCCCCGTCGTTGGAGCGCCACGCGCTCAGAAACTACAACAATGCCCCCGAGTACGTGGGAGCCTTCTAGGCTCTAGGACAACGTGCCCAGTCGTTGGAGCCTTCACGGCTCTGAACAAATTGGCCCCGTTCGTTGGAGCGCTCTGGGCGCTCTGAGCACAAGGATGCCCTGTACACGTTGGAGCCACGGGGCTCTGATTCTGCCCCCGCACCCCCAGCACATGCGCGGAGTCCCCCAGCCCTCTTAAACACTCACCGGGCTGTCTGCAGGGGACTCCCGCGTCGTCTCTCTCTCCGCTCGGGGGGGGGGGGGGGGGGAAGAAGGCTTCCTAGGCTTTTCCTGAACCGCGGAGGGGGCAGGCACCGATAACGTGCCTCGCGCCCCCCTCCACACAAGCTCCGGCCGCGCTCTCCTCACGGTCCAGCGCGGGGTGGGCTCCCGCCTGGATCTCCGGCTCCTCCGACTTGGCTGCGACCGCGTCGCTCCGTAGGAGGCGGGGTAGGCTCCCGCCCTCCTCTCCTCAGTTCCGGTTGTCCCGGAGGCCCGCCCGCCAGCCCGCCTGACTTCCGGTAAGCCCGGGCCGCGACGGTGATTCCAACTTTCGGGCAGCAAGAGGGGTAGGCTCCCTCGATTATAAAACACTATCCCGCGGGGTGGGCACCCGCTTTCAGTTACTGCAATGTCCCTGGCAGGGTGGGCACCTGCCAGGAGGCTTTAAGATCCACGAAGCTGGGCAAATGCCGGGTGGGCACCGGCTTTCAAGAATAAAGCGCTCCTAGCGCTATGACGCCAGTGAAAGCGCTCCCAGGCGCTTCGGGGCCCACATAAAGCGCTCCTGGCGCTATAAGGCAACTGAAAGCGCTCCCAGGCGCTTCGTGGAGCAGGAAAGCGCTTGCAGGCGCTTAGGGGAACACATCCAGCGCTCCCAGCGCTATGAGGGAAAGAAAATCACTTCCTGGTGTTTTTAGGGGGGCAATAAAGCGCTCCCAGCGCTTTAAGCAGAATCCAAGCAAAGTTCTTCCCTGCATGCAGCAGGGCAGGGGTGGGGGGCAAGGCTGGACCCAGAGCCAGCTCACTGGGCCTCCAGGCAGGGAGGTAGTCCAAGTGGTGGTCCTCTGGTCCAGCAGCAGCAGCAGCCCCCCTCAGGTAAGATCCTGGCAGAGAACAGTTTCTGTGGGGACACAGCCCCATTTTTATACAGTCAAACCCTTTGTTCTGGGTTCAGGGTGAGGGGGAAAACCAGTCGCAGCTGGTTGGGGAGCACCCTTGATGTGCTCAGCCCCTCACTCTATTCACTGGCAGGGCTAGGGTCGTCAGTCGCACCACAGGGGGCGGGGCCAGCATTGTGTGTGGAAGACCCTGTCCTATTCAGGACCCAGGTGTACTCCTCCCACCCATCTAGCTGCTGATCTCCCCATTCACCACTGGGTGACTCATCCTGACACTGGGGAATCCCTAGCCCGTCACATGACATGACCAGCCAATCACGCGACAGACACACTGCACACAGAAGTGCCCACTTCTAGAAGTGGCACTTCCACACTAGGTACATGCACGCCGCACACATCATCGCGCAGCATTCACTCCCACGAGTCCGCACATACCAAACTCGGGCCTGCACACCCCACGCATCAGTAACTACTAGGGACACATACATTCCCCATGCATTCCTATGGGAGGGCAGGCCTATCTCACCACATGCACTCAGAGCACGCACGCACTTTACCCTGGGACACAGGGAAAGTGCGCAGAAACCAAACAATCACCACACCAAGTCACCAGTAAAAATCAAAAAAGTTCAGGGGTGAACCTGCCAGAAGGGCCAAGTCCAACACAACCCCCTTCCAGCCAAAACGCAGGGCAGCCCAATCACCACCGTGATGGACTTCCCTGCTTGGGGCGATAGAACACGGACGCGGGCCCGCACCTGCAGGGACACCCTCCGGTTCTACGCCACGGTGAACCCATGGAATTCTTTCTAACACTACTGTCTGGACCAACTGGGCTACCCCACTGGTACTCCCAAGCTGTCCGCGGCCAAGACCAGGCCCTAGGCCACCCAGGTGCCACTGGTCTTTGCCTAACCACAGAGTGGGGGGTAGTAACCCCTGGCACATAGCGGCCATTCTCCACTCTTCCTCTCTGAAAGACAGGACTAGACTGCCACTGGTTCTCCAGCCTAGGGTCTACACCCTCAGGCGGACCAGGAGTCTCAGGGAAGGCTCTCCTCCCCCTACCTCTTCTCCTAGGGTTCCTCCTCCTCTGGCGAGGGGTACACCTAGAACGCCATTCCAACCCAGGGTTTAACCCCTCAGGTTGTACCGGGGGCAGAGGTGGGCTCTCCCACCCTCTGCACCCCCTTCCAGAACCCTGCTCCCTACCAACTGGGGCGGTACCTCTGGAAGAAGAACTGGTCGGGACGCTGATTACAGACGTCCCACCCTTCAGGTCAGGCTGATCCTGAACCTGGCCTCCCAACCTCCGGCCTAGAACCTTTGGTGGAATAATTGCCTGGCACTCCAGGACTTCTGGGGATTTCCACTCCATCCCCCTGAGGCTATCAAAGGACACATATGTCGAGCGACTGTCTGTCTGGCGCTGATCTCCCGTCCCCTGTCCACCTGACAGTGCGCGGAGATCCCCCAGAACAGAAGTGGTGCCACCCTGGTCACTACACGGGATCCTAGCCCAACTGGGTAGTCCCTGACCCACAGGCTCTTCCACTGGGAAACTCATCCCCCAATCACTCCTCACACTGGACTCCTGTACCCTCCCTACCGGAGCGGTACTGCCAGACTCTAGAACCACAGGAGCCCTGGTTACAGGTGCTCCAGGTCCTCTACTCACCAGGAGATCTCCCTCAAATGGGCTAACAGGACAGCCTAGGTCCCCAACTTGGTGTTCCCTCATGGAACCATCCAAGTCCTGAGGCAGGGTTTCGTACGTCCGGGGACCCTCGGTCACCCTCTCACTCCTGCTCCACTGAGCCAGGCAGTGAGCCCCTACACCCTCCTCGCTATCCTGGGACCTAGCTGGGCTACACTGAGCCTCTTCCACCACGCTGGGCTGGAAGATACCTGACCCACTACTTTTGGAGTCACTCCCTAATGACTCTAGAGAACCTCTAGCCCTTTCCCAGCGCTCTGCCTCATCCGCAAGGTCAAATGGCTCAGACAATCCACACCCCAACAGGTGTTGGCGCAGCCCCGGCACACAACAACTGAGCAGGTGTTCTTTGAGAACCAGATTACACAGTATATCAAAATCACTTGCTGTGGAAATCCAATCAAACATTGCATCCTCACATCCATCCACAAACTCCTCCCAAGTCTGGTGAGACAGTTTCCTACTGCCCCTGAATTTCAACCTTAACTCCTCCTCCTGGGGAACAGGTACCAGACTGGGGGAACTGGGACTGGGATTTCCTACACTGGAATCTACATCGCTACTACCACTGGACTCAACCCTCCCTGGGGAGCCCAGAAAATTAAAACTGCGCGCAGGGGATAGTCTACCCTCCAGAGCTACTTTGCCTCTGGTGGAGGCCCTCTCAGCCTCCTCTACCCTCTCCCACGCCAAGACCCACTCAGTCTCTCGCTGTTGCTTCCTGGCCTCCAGCTGCGCCATAGCCTGAGCATGCTCTAACCTGAGCTTCTCTAACGCCAGCTGGTGCTCCCTTTCTTTCCTCCTATCTTCCCACTCCTCTGGGGACAGGGAAAGGGATGAGGCGCTGCCTCCTACGCTGGACCCAGCAAGGGACGCCCTACCTATGGGGTCCTCACTCTCTACTGGCGTCCAGGTATTGTCATCCTCTACCTCCTCTTCTGAATCTTCAGGGCTCCCCACAGACCCACCACCCTCCAGGTGTGAGGCCCGGGCCCTTTCCATACTGTGCTCAAGATCCCATGGACCCTTTTGCCATAGGACCAGGTGGTCCTGAAGTTCGTACAGGGTGTCGGACTCTCCCTCTGTACAGTACCTTTCTAACTCCTGCCTCTGGCGCCAAGCTAGCTCGTAGGGATCACAAGCAGGCTCCATTCTGGCGGACGTTATGGTAAAAATTATACAGGGAACCTAGGGGTCTGAGTTTCACACAGGAGCACACAATTCACAAAAAGATTCAGCAAGCTCTCTAACCCAGAGAACTCACACTCACTTGCCTAGTGCCACTCACCACTCATCCACACACAACCCTCCCCTCGGACTGGTAAGGCAGTTTCTACCACCCCTGATTCCTCAACCTGACCACCACGTGACACAGGTACCAACTCTGGGCGCAGGGCGGGGGACAAATGTACTGGACACTATTACGCTGCCACCACTGGATCCCACCCTCTGGTGAATCCAGAAACACAATGCACTAAGGGGGATGATCTACCCTCCCGAGCTAGGGACACCTAACTCACAGTGCACAAAACCACATTTCCAAAGAAATGACAATTAAAAACAAACTTTAAAACAATAATCCCTATACCATGTGATTTATCTAAATGCAGAGCTTTGTAGTGCGGCCAGTTGCCGCTGCGGTACAGCGCAAACGCAAGTCCAAATCCCACCGCTGATCACCAATGTTAGAAATGGGATTTCTGGTTGGCTAAGGCTTGCGCCAAAGTCAGGCAGAAACCACCACTCTAGTCAGGGCAAGGAAGTTACACGCCAAAGATAACCCCTGCTCACCCCCTTGGTAGCTTGGCACGAGCAGACAGGCTTATCCCTGAGGCGATGTGTAAAGCGTTTGCACACGCACCCAGCAACAACACCCAAGGCCCACCACAAAGGAAACTCCACACAAGGTATTCTATAAAAATAACCTTTGTATTATACACAACACATTAGATAAAAACACACACTCTACAATGTGCCAACAGGCACGGGCAGAATTTACAAGGGATTATATGTACAGGGGACAGGGCCACATGGACCACTGTCAGGAATTAGCACTTTTGGAACATAGGAATAATACTGTAGTACAAAATAACATATGTAGCACACAACCAGTAATTACTGGTATCAAGTAACTACCACCTACGCAACCCTAACCACCTTAGGAAAATATTGCGCAGGGAATCAGGACCTCACTAGCACCACCTGTACTAGGGAGAAAACAACCACCTAAGTATCACAATACCTGTAGGGGTCTAAGCACATAAACACATGATGCATAACATTCAGAGGTGTAAAGCAAAGCACATGACGCATAAACACATTCAGAGGTGCAGGAAAGGAACAATGGCGCAAAAACTCACATTAGCCACTATCTGTGGCAGTTCCTAGGCCAACTGGCCTTCTCGGGGCTAGGACGCCCTATGTCCCAGCAAAGTCAGGGCGCGACTGCGCAGGCTGCGCAGACCAGGGCGCACAAAGCACAACCTACACGTAGCAGTTGCCCACTAAGTGCTGGGCAACTGGTGAAATGCTGGGGCACCACTGTGCCTTCCTAAACAAATATGGCAGGGGTTGGAGCCTCGTGGCTCTAAATGCACAAAATGCCCCCTAGAGCCTTCGTGGCCCTAAACGTTACTTTGGGGCAAGGGGGGAGCGACCCGCTGCCATCTGGGGCCGCCCCGTCACGAAACAACTGGTGCCCCCTTTAGGTGGAGCCTCGATGGGCTCTCGCAAACCTTGCCCCGTCGTTGGAGCGCCACGCGCTCAGAAACTACAACAATGCCCCCGAGTACGTGGGAGCCTTCTAGGCTCGAGGACAACGTGCCCAGTCGTTGGAGCCTTCACGGCTCTGAACAAATTGGCCCCGTTCGTTGGAGCGCTCTGGGCGCTCTGAGCACAAGGATGCCCTGTACACGTTGGAGCCACGGGGCTCTGATTCTGCCCCCGCACCCCCAGCACATGCGCGGAGTCCCCCAGCCCTCTTAAACACTCACCGGGCTGTCTGCAGGGGACTCCCGCGTCGTCTCTCTCTCCGCTCGGGGGGGGGGGGAAGAAGGCTTCCTAGGCTTTTCCTGAACCGCGGAGGGGGCAGGCACCGATAACGTGCCTCGCGCCCCCCTCCACACAAGCTCCTGCCGCGCTCTCCTCACGGTCCAGCGCGGGGTGGGCTCCCGCCTGGATCTCCGGCTCCTCCGACTTGGCTGCGACCGCGTCGCTCCGTAGGAGGCGGGGTAGGCTCCCGCCCTCCTCTCCTCAGTTCCGGTTGTCCCGGAGGCCCGCCCGCCAGCCCGCCTGACGTCCGGTAAGCCCGGGCCGCGACGGTGATTCCAACTTTCGGGCAGCAAGAGGGGTAGGCTCCCTCGATTATAAAACACTATCCCGCGGGGTGGGCACCCGCTTTCAGTTACTGCAATGTCCCTGGCAGGGTGGGCACCTGCCAGGAGGCTTTAAGATCCACGAAGCTGGGGCAAATGCCGGGTGGGCACCGGCTTTCAAGAATAAAGCGCTCCTAGCGCTATGACGCCAGTGAAAGCGCTCCCAGGCGCTTCGGGGCCCACATAAAGCGCTCCTGGCGCTATAAGGCAACTGAAAGCGCTCCCAGGCGCTTCGGGGAGCAGGAAAGCGCTTGCAGGCGCTTAGGGGAACACATCCAGCGCTCCCAGCGCTATGAGGGAAAGAAAATCACTTCCTGGTGTTTTTAGGGGGGCAATAAAGCGCTCCCAGCGCTTTAAGCAGAATCCAAGCAAAGTTCTTCCCTGCATGCAGCAGGGCAGGGGTGGGGGGCAAGGCTGGACCCAGAGCCAGCTCACTGGGTCTCCAGGCAGGGAGGTAGTCCAAGTGGCGGTCCTCTGGTCCAGCAGCAGCAGCAGCCCCCCTCAGGTAAGATCCTGGCAGAGAACAGTTTCTGTGGGGACACAGCCCCATTTTTATACAGTCAAACCCTTTGTTCTGGGTTCAGGGTGAGGGGGAAAACCAGTCGCAGCTGGTTGGGGAGCACCCTTGATGTGCTCAGCCCCTCACTCTATTCACTGGCAGGGCTAGGGTCGTCAGTCGCACCACAGGGGGCGGGGCCAGCATTGTGTGTGGAAGACCCTGTCCTATTCAGGACCCAGGTGTACTCCTCCCACCCATCTAGCTGCTGATCTCCCCATTCACCACTGGGTGACTCATCCTGACACTGGGGAATCCCTAGCCCGTCACATGACATGACCAGCCAATCACGCGACAGACACACTGCACACAGAAGTGCCCACTTCTAGAAGTGGCACTTCCACACTAGGTACATGCACGCCGCACACATCATCGCGCAGCATTCACTCCCACGAGTCCGCACATACCAAACTCGGGCCTGCACACCCCACGCATCAGGAACTACTAGGGACACATACATTCCCCATGCATTCCTATGGGAGGGCAGGCCTATCTCACCACATGCACTCAGAGCACGCACGCACTTTACCCTGGGACACAGGGAAAGTGCGCAGAAACCAAACAATCACCACACCAAGTCACCAGTAAAAATCAAAAAAAGTTCAGGGGTGAACCTGCCAGAAGGGCCAAGTCCAACAGGGTGACAAATGCTAAAACAACAGTTGATGGACAGAATGCAGAACAATGTCATACATTCACCCCAGTACAGAGATCTGGGCCTAAATCCATCGTGTTTTTGCTCACCATGCCATTCCAGTTTGAACCCAGTCATATGCAAATCAGTCTTGACCCTGTGCCTCATGGGAACAGTCCAGCCCAAACTGCCAAGCCAGGTCCTCCATGGACTGGAATCAAGCATCCTAGGACCGGTTTCGGGGTTTCACCCCTCTTCAGCCAGGATAGCTTGATTCCAGTGGCATGGAGAGCACGGGACTCACGTCTGAGCATACCCGTCCCACACGGGGTGACAAATGCAAAAACAACAGTTGATGGACAGAATGCAGAACAATGTCATACATTCACCCCAGTACAGAGATCTGGGCCTAAATCCATTGTTTTTTTGCTCACCATGCCATTCGAGTTTGAACCCAGCCATATGCAAATCAGTCTTGACCCTGTGCCTCATGGGAACAGTCCAGCCCGAACTGCCAAGCCAGGTCCTCCCTGGACTGGAACCAAGCATCCTAGGACCGGTTTCGGGGTTTCACCCCTCTTCAGCCAGGATAGCTTGATTCCAGTGGCATGGAGAGCACGGGTGTCACGTCTGAGCATACCCGTCCCACTAGGGGTGACAAATGCAAAAACAACAATTGATGGGCAGAATGCAGAACAATGTCATACATTCACCCCAGAACAGAGATCTGGGCCTAAATCCATCGTTTTTTTGCTCGCCATGCCATTCCAGTTTGAACCCAGCCATATGCAAATCAGTCTTAACCCTGTGCCTCATGGGAACAGTCCAGCCCGAACTGCCAAGCCAGATCCTCCCTGGACTGGAACCAAGCATCCTAGGACCGGTTTCGGGGTTTCACCCCTCTTCAGCCAGGATAGCTTGATTCAAGTGGCATGGAGAGCACGGGACTAACGTCTGAGCATACCCGTCCCACTCGGAGTGACGAATGCAAAAACAACAGTTGATGGACAGAATGCAGAACAATGTCATACATTCACCCCAGTACAGAGATCTGGGCCTAAATCCATCGATTTTTTGCTCACCATGCCATTCAAGTTTGAACCCAGCCATATGCAAAACAGTCTTGGCCCTGTGCCTCATGGGAACAGTCCAGCCCGAACTGCCAAGCCAGGTCCTCCCTAGACTGGAACCAAGCATCCTAGGACCGGTTTCGGGGTTTCACCCCTCTTCAGCCAGGATAGCTTGATTCCAGTGGCATGGAGAGCACGGGTCTCACGTCTGAGCAAACCTGTCCCACTCGGGGTGACAAATGCACAAACAACAGTTGATGGACAGAATGCAGAACAATGTCATACATTCACCCCAGTACAGAGATCTGGGCCTAAATCCATCGTTTTTTTGCTCACTATGCCATTCCAGTTTGAATCCAGCCATATGCAAATCAGTCTTGGCCCTTTGCCTCATGGGAACAGTCCAGCCCGAACTGCCAAGCCAGGTCCTCTCTGGACTGGAACCAAGCATCCTAGGACCGGTTTCGGGGTTTCACCCCTCTTCAGCCAGGATAGCTTGATTCCAGTGGCATGGAGGGCACGGGACTCACGTCTGAGCATACCCGTCCCACTCGGGGTGACAAATGCTAAAACAACAGTTGATGGACAGAATGCAGAACAATGTCATACATTCACCCCAGTACAGAGATCTGGGCCTAAATCCATCGTGTTTTTGCTCACCATGCCATTCCAGTTTGAACCCAGTCATATGCAAATCAGTCTTGACCCTGTGCCTCATGGGAACAGTCCAGCCCGAACTGCCAAGCCAGGTCCTCCCTGGACTGGAACCAAGCATCCTAGGACCGGTTTCGGGGTTTCACCCCTCTTCAGCCAGGATAGCTTGATTCCAGTGGCATGGAGAGCACGGGACTCACGTCTGAGCATACCCGACCCACTCGGGGTGACAAATGCAAAAACAACAGTTGATGGACAGAATGCAGAACAATGTCATACATTCACCCCAGTACAGAGATCTGGGCCTAAATCCATCGTTTTTTTGCTCACCATGCCATGCAAATCAGTCTTGACCCTGTGCCTCATGGGAACAGTCCAGCCTGAACTGCCATGCCAGGTCCTCCCTGGACAGGAACCAAGCATCCTAGGACCGGTTTCGGGGGTTCACCCCTCTTCAGCCAGGATAGCTTGATTCCAGTGCCATGGAGAGCATGGGACTCACATCTGAGCATACCCGTCACACTCGGGGAGACGAATGCAAAAACAACAGTTGATGGACAGAATGCAGAACAATGCCATACATTTGCCCCAGTACAGAGATCTGCGCCTAAATCCATCGTTTTTTGCTCACCATGCCATTCCAGTTTGAACCCAGCCAAACTGGGGTGGCGTGGTGAGCAAAATAATGATGGATGAAACCCAGATCTGTGACTGGCGGTGAATGTTTTGCCAATGTGCAACATTCCGTCCATCATCTTGTGTGTTTTGCTGTTCGCCCTATGTGGGAAGTGTATGCCCAGACGTTGGTCCCGTGCTCACTATGCCACTGGAGTCAAGCTATCCTGGCTGAAGACGGGTGAAACCCCGAAACCGGTCCTAGGATGCTTGATTCCGGTCCAGGGAAGACATGGCTTGGCAGTTCGGGCTGGACTGTTTCCATGAGGCAAAGGGTCAAGACTGATTTGCATATGGCCATGTCTGATCTGGGGTGGCGTGGTGAGCAAAATAATGATGGATTAAACCCAGATCTGTGACGGGGGGTGAATGTTTTGCCAATGTGCAACATTCCGTCCATCATCTTGTGTGTTATGCTGTTCGCCCTATGTGGGAAGGCTATGCCCAGACGTTGGTCCCATGCTCACTACGCCACTGGAGTCAAGCTATCCTGGCTTGATTCCGTTCCAGGGAAGACATGGCTTGGCAGTTCGGGCTGGACTGTTCCCATGAGGCACAGGGTCAAGACTGATTTGCATATGGCCATGTCTGAACTGGGGTGGCGTGGTGAGCAAAATAATGATGGATTAAACCCAGATCTGTGACTGGGGGTGAATGTTTTGCCAATGTGCAACATTCCGTCCATCATCTTGTGTGTTTATGTTCTAAAAGTGGCATTCTCCACCAGTCACCATAAATCTGTGCACACCATTGCGCAGCATTTATTCTCACGAGTTCATACATACTAAACTCGACCCTGCACTCCTCTCATACCAGGAATTACCATGGACACACATATCCCCCATGCATTCCTATGGGAGGGCAGGCCAATCTCACCACACACACTCAGAGCGCGCACACACTTTACACTGGACCACCAATACCAGGTCACAGGAAAGGCAAAACGTTTAGGGGTGAACCTGCCAAAAAGGGCCAAGTCCAACAGTATGGTTTCATGTGACACATGCTCTGTATGCCACTTTAACATTGCCAAATGCTTGTTTCACTTTTCAGAGTTTGCCAGAGGTGACATGTACTTCCGTTCCCCTTCACTCTGAGACTAGGGGGTGCAATGATGGGTGTTTGTGATGATCTATTGTTATCCTAATCATTCTATGGTCAGGTTTGCTTGATTGTACACATATCATGTTAGGATGCACTACCAACACAGAGAAGAATTCTATCCACAGGATTACTTGCTGGGTGGTCAGAGGTCCATTATGTCTGTGTGATCTTTCTTGATCTGTGAACAGCAGTGTTGATGTATGGTCATCTTGTGAGGGCTGTCTTCTTAGTCACATGGGTACATTGGAATGTGTGCACTTGAGTGGTCATGAAGTGTGAAGGGGTGACTTTGTCAGTAGTGTGCCAACTGCACAAATGCATGACCTAGGAGCTGAGTGCTTGTTTGTTTGAATTGTCAGCCCTGTGCTTGTGATTATGTGTACATGTAGGAGTTGTAGGTTGTGTACTGTGCAGTGTGTTGGTGTGTCCTTGCACTCCTGGGGGACACCTACTTGTTGTTGCTGCCAGTTGTGAGTATGCAGAGTGTGTGACTGCCAAGTCTGTGTTGTGTTTTGTTCATCAGTCATGTGTCTTGTTACTGTTTGTGCTCTGACATTGACATTATTTGTGAGTTTTCTCATGCATTGCTGTCACTTTAGCCATTTTTGGCTCCAGTATGTTATGTGGGATGTGGAGTCATACCATCCCCTATCTGTGCTTCTGATGACTACCTATTGTGAATGACTACTGTATGTGCTTGTGTACAGTACACTCCTGACCTGTCCACTACTGACGTACACACCACTTCAATCTCTTGTCAACTACCCCCTGGGTTGCCAATGTGTGTGCCTCCCCACCACTTCATTTGTTACAATATGCTTTGTGGTGCTGATCTGTGCACAGGACCAATGTGCCACTCAGGACAGTTTCCCAATTAGTTATGTGTGATGTTCTTGTACTGGTTTGCACACATGGTTGCTCATGTGCAGTGCAACTGTTTGTGCTGCAAATTCCTCTGGTCATGTTGTTTGCACCTGGGTGTCCCTGAGTTGTGCATCTGTGGGTGTTGGGTTGACTGTATGTGTGTTTGCTGAGGTACTGCTACCCTTCCTGAGTGTGATGTTGTCTGTGTGCTGTGCTGATTTGTGTTGTGGGGGTACAGGGTGGGCACTGAGATGTGTGTGCTACTGTTTTCATAGTTGTGCACACACTGCTTGGTGTGCATGCAGTGCTGTCAGTGTATCTTGCCTTGTACTTGCCTGGTGTCCATCCCCCTGATGTCCAGCTGACTTTGCAATGTGATGGATTGGCATGTGCTTCTGTTGTGTTTTTGTTGTGGATGGATGCAGTATTTGGACTGTGTTGGCTCTTTCTGCTGACAGATGCTCTGTGTGTGATGTTCTATATGCATTACATTGTGTGTGAGTGGTTTGTGCATTGTGATACATTCTGATGTGTGTTGCAAGTGTGGTGTGAATTACTTGTGTGTCTATCACATGCAGCAAGGTGTATTATTGTTACTGGGCTTGTTTTGAGTGCACACTGGTGCTATGTCCTCCTCTATTTGACCTGTCACTTGTCAGGATTGTGCATGTGCATGCTTGTGGTACACTATGACACCATGTTGACTTGATGGGTGGTGTGGTGTCTCTGTCTGTGTTAGCTTATTGTCCCATTGATCCCAGTTTGTGTTCATGATTGTTTTGAGATGATGCAATTCTTGTTTGTGTTGGAGTATGGTGTCTGTGCATTGGTCCTGAGTGAGAATGTTGTGTACTCCTGTTCGGTCTGGGGTCACATTGCCTTTCCAATGTCTGGGTAGCCATATGTGGGATTGTTGGACTTCTGTGTATGTTGTTTGTGAGGTTCGTGTTTGGCTATTGTTTTTGTGTCTGCGTTGGCTCAGGCATCCCTGGGTTTGAGTGTGATGTTTGTGGATGCACCCCAGGGAGTGTGATTGGTTGTCAGTGTACTCGCAGGACCTCATTTGCACCATTCTGTGTGTATGACACTGGTGTTGAGTGCTGCAGGTGTGAGGTGGGTACAGGAGGGGTATGTGTGAAAGATCCAACTTGTGTTTGACAGTCATGGAGTGTGACAATGAGCCATGTGTGTTGTGCTGATGACATACACATGCCAAGTAAGTTGAGACAGATGTGTGGCTGATCACTGTTTGACTTCAGACACTTCCTATCATTCCTTTGCCTGTGCATGACTTGCCTTGCTGTCTCCCTGAGTTGTTGCACAGAGGTCACTTGGGTTTAATTCCACTCACTGTGCCACCCATGTCTGTTTTGATGGCCTAAGGGTGTTGTGATATGTTCCTTCTCTTGCATGTGATGTACACATGCTTTGCGGCTTGCTCCATGGCTTTCCAGCACTGTCCACTTCACTTTTGGCCGGCCCATTTATTGTCCTCCATTGCTGCTGGCATCTGGTATGTGTATGTGGCAGAATGTCAGTGTGGAGTGTTTGTGGGTGACTTGACAGGCAGTGTGGACAGCTCAGTGGATGTTCATATGCAATGTGAGTCTTCATTGTGTGATTGGACTCTGTTTGCTTGACATGAGTGGAGGGTAGGTATGAGGAGGAGGAATGCCCTGCCCCTGAGCTCTGGGCAGGGTGTTCCTCTTCACCCCCACCTTCTGAGACAGGCTCCCTGGTTGTTTGGTGTGTGTGGTGCAGGGTCTGGCTACACCTGGCAGATGAATTGTGCAGGGGGGCACAGGAGGATCACAAATCATGTCCCCAAATGGGTGTGGGGGGTGTAGTGTGTGAAGGGTGGAGGTGGGGCCCTGTAAATCTTTGTAGACTGCCTATGCCTGGCACTGGCCCTGACTACTACATTGTGCACAGGTTTTCCTGTGTCTGAACTGCTGCGGTGACGTGACCAGGACATTGCGGTGATTTCACGGTTGATGGGTGACCTGGATGAGTATGGGTTAATTTCTTAAAGGTAGGACATTTGTGGGTACACTTGTGGATGTGTTCTTGTGCCCACCAGAGTGTCTGATGTGGACAGGAAC
The DNA here is from genome assembly GCF_964204655.1 of Triturus cristatus. Lineage (NCBI taxonomy): Eukaryota > Metazoa > Chordata > Amphibia > Caudata > Salamandridae > Triturus > Triturus cristatus. The sequence continues at coordinate 199,122,460 of NC_140593.1, read as the reverse complement.
CGTGTATCAGCCCAGGAGTTGAGTGCTGTGTCTGTGTGCAGAGTTGTGTGACTTGCTACCTGTGGCGTTGTCTGCGACGGTGCATTATTTGCTGGTAGTCGATCAGGTACAGCACTGGAAAGGCGTGTAGAGCTGGATCCATTGCAGTCCAGACTGGGTGGAGGGGACCGGGAGTCTGGTTTTGAGCTCCGCTGTCGTGCTTCCGTCATCTCCAGTTGGGTGGTTTCTCTGCTGCGGTGTGACGGGTTGTTTGGGGCATCGTGATTTGTACGGCAGATGGGACGTCATTCCGCATGGCGGTGTGTCTCTATTGGCTCCCACCGCTGCTGCGGCGGGCGCATTTTTATGGCAGTTAACGTCGCACCGCGGCGGATGGGAAATGGGCTATGTTTGCCCATTGTAATAAGGGTGGGTGCGAGGACCACTGCTGGCGTGCCCCCCAGCACCGCGGAGGTGCCTCTGCCCGCCATCCTAATGAGCCCCTTAATGATTATCACAGATAAAAAAGAATCTTTTGCTCAAGTGGCAGAATGTCCCCACAGAACAGATTTGAAATCCAGTAAAGGCATAACAAAACTCTATCTGTAAATTTGAAGAACTTTAACCATTGATGACATTCAGAACTGTACAGTTTTACTTTACTTTGACATCTCAGTCACTGCACCTACCATCTCTAAGAAAGGTTTCAAATCTATATGGTGTTCTGTAGCCAAAGTTGGTAGAATGAAATTATGGGGGGAAAAAACTGTAGAACATCTTAACATTGAATATGAGAAACTGAAAAAAATGTCTCCCAGTTCACAAGATGTCGAAAAACATGAAGTATAGTTTAGAAATAAATGACAGAGAAGATTAAAAACAGCACAATAATGTATAAACAAGCATTGGCATAGCCAATAGTTCTCACCTCAGGGACCTTATAAGAGTTTAGTTATGCAGCACAATATCATTGGTGCAACAACATCAGTTGTTGCATGGCTAAGAACTTATAAGGTCCCAAAGGCGAGACCTATTGGCTATGCCAATGCTTGTTTCGTATAGCTACGTTTCAAGCCATTTGTGGTAGCTTAGGCGCCTACTGGGTTTTTCACTGGCAGTATTGGAACATGTAACTCCCTAATTATATTTGAAAATCCAAATTTACAAGATCTAGAATGTAAAATGCTGGTGACAAACATAGGACTGGATGAAGGTTTTGGCTGCATTGGGAGTTTATGGCAGCGATATCTAGTAATGTAAACCTAAGCTTCCTAGACAGCAGCACGCCTCAATAAGGACCTGAAGAAGGTCAACCACATCTCCCCAACAGTGAGAGAGCTAAAAAGGCTCCCGCTCTCGGCTCAATGTTTTCAAGAGCAGATGCATCGCCTACAAGACATTCCAAAACAATACAGCGGCAAACCTGCTCAATAATCTAATCACTGCCCGTGGACATGGCATCCACGGGATGCAAAAAGGAGAAGAAAAAAAAAATCTGAAGAAGGGCATTGTCCAATTTCACACCCAGGATCTGGAACAGCATGCACACTATATATCCCGAATGCCCCAGCCCACCTGCAAGCCACAAAGATGAACACACTTCTTTTTGGGGAGCATTCCCTACTGACAGGTATCAAGTTTACAGAGCTGGGTTTTCCTTTCACAGATCCTTTTTATCAGCAAAAGACTACAAGTCCCAGAATCCACTGGCTTGGCAAATAAGAATCCAAGATTAGAATCAGGAAGATCTGCTTAGTGGAATGAGCTGTCAGCCCCGTGTATTCCTGTAAAGAAACAGCGACAGGGCAGGTACATGTTTGTTTTGTTTTTAAATTAAGGGGTTGTTTGCAAAGTCTGGGCCTAAGGATATATACGGCATATTTAAACACTGAAGATGTTAGCGAAGAGCACAATTATCAAGCAAGGCGGAAAAGGTACATTCCTCTGAAACTTATTATACAAAAAAACCAACACAAATAAAACTCGTTCAACAGGTGAAAGCGTCATCGCCTCCTCTCAGTTCTGAGAAAGGGGGAGGGAGGGTGTCCAGTTACCCCACCACAGCCTTCCTTGCGTGTAGTAGCAGTGTTTGAAATGATAATGCACAATTACGAATGCAATAACAAGAATGGGTTTCAGTTCCCATTCTAAAAAGATTTTCTAAGGAACATTCTCGGATTGCATCATGCCACGAACAGGCTTCCTTCCAAAAAGGAAACTTCCAACTTTTGTCATTATATTGTTGTTCTTGCACAAAATAAATCTTTCTTTGTCGAGATAATGCAATGGGCGTATCCCTTTTTTGCACAACGAGGGGTGCCAATGGGACTGGGTCTTCGTAGTGAAAAAACTCAGTGACTGAGTATTTCGGAGCCAAGTGGAGAGGCCCACAAATAAAACAGAAAAGTGAAGAAAAAAATGCATGCCCCGGGCGTGATCCCTGAATATAACTCAGAGTGCATATTGGCTCAACTGCATATAGCATAAATCGAAAATACAACTTATGCGGGTGTTTCTACTTAACCATGCTAATGTGCACGCAGTGCTTCAGCGAACGCCATTCTTGAGACAAGCCCGGACAGCAGGCTGTGAGTCAGGACACCTGGTGAAAGTGGATTCTGGTATGTGGGGGCTTGCACATAGCTTTCAAAGAAGCTTCATACCAAAGAAAGGCGGGTTAATAAAGCCGGGCTACAAACCCCAAAAAAAACAAAAACGCCCGAGTCCCACCATTTCTACATCATGTTGAGAACAAAAATGAAGTGCCTTGTAGGACAAATGTTTTTGTTTTTTTAAGACTTCCCACAAGCTGCTCTGCCTCTCCCCTTCCACGCCCCCAACCGGGTCTACTAACAGCCGACAACACAGCTGTGATGTACATTTGACAAGTTTTCAAAGAGCACCTGAGGGGATCGCCCAGTTCAGATTTTCTTTCATCGCATTCTTATTTAAACCCAGGGCTTTAAGTGGAATAAAAGCAAGTGCGCACGCCTCGCGCTGAAAGTAAAAAAAGTTTAACGAGGAGAGGAGGAGGCAGCAGGGGAGGGGAGAGAGGAGGGGGCCTGCGCCTGTTTCACTTGCGGGAGCGAGCAGGAACCATCTGTTAATTACAAACAGATGGCATCAGAGCTCGCTCCCGCAAGGGAATCGCCAAACGTGCACGCGTTGCCATTGAAAGCAATGCAATGCTTGCGCGTTTTTGGCACAAAAAGTAAATTGATTACTAAAGGTCTCTTCCTAAGCAGCGCATGCGCGCTGCGTAGGCGAGACCTAAAAAGAACGCAGCATGGACATCTGAGATGTAATCAATATTCAAAGCAAAAAACAGCACACACATTAAATGGACAAACCAACAGACTAATGTAAAGACAATGGGAGAATATCTGCCAGACATAAAGGCTCTGTTTTACAGGAGAGCAGATAAGGGTCATCCACAAAAACAAATATGAATGCCCATCATTCTGTGCATTCTGCCACCCTACTTGGAGAGTGACAAATGATGTTTTTCCTAATAGTGGAATCACTGCTAGCTCCAACTTTGGTGCTGGGATGGGAATGTCCCCTACAAAATGTACAGTTGTATTCCCCTGCCCTAAGTGCCCAACTGCAAGCCTCTGGAATATTGCCATTGGTTTTGGCTCCAGCCTCACATTCATTTTATGGATGTGAGAAGACCTAACCTACGTCTACCCCTTAGCATGAGTAAGGTCTTAGACAAGGTAGGGTGCATCAAATGTACCCTCATTAGTTTGACATTCGGCTACTCCCCCTGTCAAGGTTTTTGTCTGTTGAGTGGTGGTATAGTGTTGTATGAATCAATAGATACTTATATATTTTTTTAACTTTATTTTCATTTTGTATACAAACTTATATCTGCTGTTCATTGCGTTACATATGGCGGCAGACAGGAAAAGAAACCAATCTTGACCTTAGCAGCTGTGTGAATAGGAACATCTTACATTAAGAACTGGTGGGGCATTACCATTATACATTTGTACTTATACAGCTCATAAAACAATCGAAGAATAAATCCTAATTTCTTCAGCAGCAACGTGGCCCACCCCTGACACAGAAGTCGGCAACGCACAGCCCACCCGAGCCCCTGTCCATTCAACCTATCCCTGCTTTTTCCTGATCTTCAAATGCTACTACCTCAGTGGCATTGCTGGCCAGACATGCCAGGTATGGGTTCCATATGTTCTTAGGTCTACAACGTGCGTGCATGAGAGCATTATAGTTTTCATGGTGTATGTTGTAACAAGCCAAATCATTCCTTCATTCTTGAATTGTGGGTGTGGGTCCTCTCATCCAGAGCAGAGCAATCCTGCGCTCCGCTATTAGGATACCTAGCACTAACAATTTGCGTGTACATTTAGGGAATTCTTTGGTGTAGCCCAACAGAGCCTCCAGAGGTGTTAAGTTCATGCTGACTTCCGCTATATCCTGCAGTGCCATATGTACCTCCTTCCAAAACCTTTGAATCCCAGGGCAGTCCCAGGCGAAATGTGTGAAATTTGCATTTGTTGTCCTGCATCTCGTACATCTGTCATCATCTCTGAGCCCGCACCTGTACAAACGAGCTGGGGTGTAATACACTCTCTACAGAAATTTGAACTGTAATAGAAGATGCCTACCATTTTGTGAAATTGTCTTCGTGCCCATACAACAACATGACCATTGTTCATCAGTGATATCTATCTGCAATTCTAAACGGCATTCCTGCAGTGCTTTTATGGTCGCGGTGTCTATAACCGTGGTCGCCAGCGTATATAATATCGACATCATGCGATGTGGGGATTGCGCTCATGGCAGGTACGTTAAAGGGGTACATTGAGGTGGTTCAGACATGCCCTCCCCTAGTGTTGCTCTCAATGCATGGCTTGCTCGAAAAAAATGAAATCTTGTGAACAGGTGGCCATCCTGGGCGTCCGCCTGCAACGTATCCCACTGTCTAACTATCCAGTCTTGAAAATAGTCGCCCCTAGTGTGTATGCCCAGCACATTCATAACTGAAATGAATTACTTCTCTTCTGTCATTGGCAACCACACACACAATTCCAGTGGCAATTTTGGAGAATATAGAGGGGTGAGTCCCCGCATACCAGCAGACCTCCACAGGAGGCTCCTTGTGCAACCCACCGGGTCTATGATGTGATAGCGCTTGGTTGGCGCCTCAACAAGTTACTGTGGCAGTGTAAGGGGTTCTACTGCCACCTTTTCAATAAATAACTGTGGGCTGTCTGGGGCTCCATGCAACTAATATAATGCATGCATATGTTATGCAAGACACACCAAAATTAGAATTCAATAATATATTTAGAAAAAACTGATAATTATGGCTGTCACAATTTACAATTTCAATTGCAATATGAAATACGTGACTGTGGTGAAAAAGTGACATGTGGTGGTTGGTGATAAAGACAGTACACTATATACAGAAACAATTAGGCGTGCAATTAAAAAGGGGAGGATGGCAGCCTATGGGTTAATTTGGCAAATTGCAGAGATACCAAGGAATTGTTTTTTGGTAAGCTTGATTTTTGAAAGCCAAACAGTGAATCCAAATTTCTGTTTTATAACACACACCTGACACTCCTCTTTAATTAACCCATAGGCTGCCATCCCCCCTACTGTCCTGAAGAAGACCCACCTTGACTTTTGACCAACCTACAGGGTCGAAACGTAGACGTACTGCATATGTCTACACAACGCTCATGATCACAGTCTTATTTGTCATTGGATCCTGAAGCATATGCGCTAAAATAATAAGGACATACTAAAAAATCTTTCTCCTCCAATTTTTAATTGCACGCTTAATTGTTTCTGTATATAGTGTACTGTCTTTATCACCAACTACCACATGTCACTTTTTCACCACAGTCACTTATTTCATATTGCAATTGAAATTGTAAATTACGACAGCCATAATGATCTGATTTTTTCTAAATATATTATTTAATTCTAATTTTGATGTGTGTTATATAATTCTTCCTCCTTTGCAAAATCATTAATATGTATTATATGTAAGCTGTAGCTACTTGCCCTAAACAATTAAAACCCCGACAGAACCATTTTTTAGTTTAATACGTATACCCAGGTTCTGAGGGACACCGGGTTGCCCCATTACGTTTACTACTGTATCTGTTATGCAGCGCACTAATATAGTTCAAAATCGAGGGCACGAGACCTCCAGCAGAATAAGGTTTGGTCAGTGTCTCCCATCTCACTCGTAGCTGCCTACAGGCCCAGACTGTTGTATTCCGCTTTAGGTGTCCGTATATAGGTTTTCCTGATTCATGTCCTTATATAGGCACAATTCGTATTGCACTTATATAGGCATAGGATCCCAGTCCTCATTTAGGCATTAGCCATGCTATCCAAATACAGGCATGGTCACCTACATTCATCCACCCCAACGTCACAACGAGTTCTTAGAAAACAGACCCTTAAGCTGTTGGGAGTTTCCCTAGCCCAAGATTATTGATTTCTCCAAGAACTCATTTATTATGCATGAACCGCTATACCCTAAGGGTTCACTCATGACGTCTTCCTCTGCCCGACTTTACATCAATGCAAACATTCCTAAGCACCTTCCAGGTATAAATATACCTTCCCTTACCATGGCAAGCCACGGCTCGGCTGCAAGGCTTGATACTGCTCGCCACGGTGGCAAGCAAGGAGGAGACCTCGACTTAGAGGAGTCCGTCTCCCGGCATGATGCACTGACAAGACACTGTCATCCCTGCTCGCAGAGAATCCAGCTTCCAGTGTTCTGACTTATTCGCGGGGTGTTAGAATTCGAGAACCGGATAGAGATTCCAACTTCTCTCATTCTTAAGGTATGAAGGTTACTAGAATCTTGATGGACTCTTGGCATACAAACTTAGTATACCAGACTATAGCATACAGCACCTATTTCTTACCTTGTCCTACACTTAGGTACACTGGGGTAGAATTAGTTAGAGAACGCATTGTATGAGTACTCGCATTTTTAGCCTATGTTATTTGTGTATATGAATATATGTGTCATCGCTAAAAGATAATGCTAGCGCAGTATTATTTCTTTCTACTGTTTACTCTGTACATAATATATCTTGCATGCAGTCTTATGATTGTAACAGCACATATCTCTTACACGAGAATTAAGACTGTTCAATAAACCCTTTTATTGAAACGCCCGTCTACTCTTTCTGTGTAAGCTCTGCAGAAACTAAGCATGCACGATTAGCTGTGTGAAACTGTTATCTATTGTTTCCACGATTCCGAGAGTGTTCCGATTCTAAAGGGAAACAAATTTGTCATGTTTATTCGGTTGCCAGAAACTACTCCCTTCTTGTTTAACAAGGAGTTTCTAGTGGCCTCTGAGTTAGCTGGCACACAAAGTAATTAAGTTTAATATACTCGATAGGGGCATACTAACCTCAGTTCTATGCCAAAACTATAGTGTATATTATTCCAATACGCAGAGCCTATTAAGGAAATAGGAACTACACTGCAAGACTATACGAATCAAAAGAAAACGCAGTGTGCGAAAGAAGGATTTTAGCATTAGAATGGGTACATTAACAAACAAAAACAATAAATGTGGGAGTACTATCATTTTTATGAGTGAAATTTGACCCAGTAAGGACAGTGGCAGCCATATCCATTCTTTAATGGATTCTGAAAGTTTATGCATCACCTTCCCATAGTTTTCGCGGACCACAATCTCCGGGTCAGTATGGATTTGTATCCCCAAATAGTGAGTAAGCTCCGTTGTCCATGCAATAGGGTAGGAAACTTCAATTGGTACAGTGCATGGGGTCAAGGCAAATGCCACAGATTTATTCCAATTAATACGCAAACCTGAATGCTGACCAAACCGTTCCACTTCCTGCAGCATGGGCATTAAGTTTAGTGAAGGTTCCTTAACATATAAGGGTGTGTCATCAGCACAGGCTGCGATTATCAAATTGTACTGTGGGAACTTTAGGCCTCGGTGCCCATGATATTCGCGCAGCGCGCACGCCAGTGGTTCTGCTGTGAGTGCATACAGAAGAGGGGAGAGAGGGCACCCCTGCCTTGTGCCTCTTGTAATATGAATTGGTTCTCAGAGCAGCCAGTTCACGCGCCCCTACGCCTTAAGCTTCTCATACAGTATGTCAACCAATTTGCCTAATATTCCTCCTATGCCCCCTCGTCTCAGCACAGCCCTCAAGAAGTGCCATTCAATGGAATTGAAAGCCTTCTCTGCATCAAATTATATTGCCGCAGCACGTATCTCCGGATTGATACTGGTCATAGCACCGATTAGTGTGCGTAAATTACTTGTCAACAAACAAGTTGGCACAAAGCCTTACTGTTCGGGGGCCACCACTATTGGAAGCAAGGGGGAAATGTGGTTGGCAAAGATTTTAGCATATATCTTGGTGTCAGTATTCAGCAATGAAAGCGGCATGTATGAAGAGCATTGGTTCGGGCGCTTGTCTTTCTTTAACAAGGTGATCAGAGTGGCCTCTCTCATGCTCGGGGGCATTTGCCGGCCCGTGGCCATCTCCTCGAATAAATTTACCAAGTGTGAGAGTAGTTGATCAAGATATGCCTGATAAAATACTACAGTTGGTCCATCTGACCCAGGGGCTTTGTTGTTGGCCATTGTTTTCAATGCTGCAGTAATTTCCGTAGGGCGCAGTGATGTCATCAAGTGTTCCCTATGTGAGTTTGTAAGCCACTTCATGACTATACGATAAATATTCTTCATCCGACTCCTCAGCATCAGATGGCAGCGTACTGTAAAGTTCTGTGTAGTAGGCACGGAATCTATCCACAATTGCTGCAGCACTTCGTTTGACCACCCCGTGGGCCTAACCAGTGAGACCAAGGTTGCTCCAGGCCACTCTCCCTCTCGATACACCCTTGCAGTAGCATATTTCCCCAGATGTATCACCTCAGCTTGGGCTTCATCATTATATTCATCTATCCTAGCTCTTCTCTGGATTAGCACTTCTGGTGATGGATTCGCAACCGCTTGTTGTTCTAGCCGCGCTAATTGCAGTTTGATTCTTTGCAAGCACCCCCTAATGGAACAAAGCACCCCGGCATGTTTCCAGATAGCCACACCTCTGATAAAGACTTTAAATATTTCCCATATAGTGGGTCCATCTTGGGTACACTGCCCAGGTTGGTGGCAAAGAAGAGGTGATCTCCTTTGATACCTCTACTCTAAATGCCTCATCTAACAGTGAATACTGGGGGAATTACCATTTACGGACCCTGGGCTGTAGATCGTCTATTTTCAATTGCAATTTAACTGGGGAGTGATCCAAATATGTGCGTGTAAGGTGCTCACAGTTAGTAATGAATGGTACTAAGACGCGGGATGCAAGCCAGTGGTCTATACGCATGTGTATATTGTGTATAAACGAGTAGTGGGTGTACTCTCTGCACTCCGGTGCTCGGTGTCACCAGACATCTACCAGTTCATCAGTGTCTGCTATTGCTGCAATTGCCGTAGCAGTCACTGCAGGGGGACGTTGTGGGCCTCTAGAGCGATCAAGCGTAGGGGATTGTATGCAATTAAAATCACCACCCCACAAATTGGACATTCTTGGATATGTAGTGAGCTTCTTGTGCAGAGTGCCATGGAATTGGGGGTTGTCATAATTCGGGCCATACACTCCCACCACCCCTACATCCAGGTTATCTTTGCAACAATGCGCTTTGACATACCGCCCCTCAGTGTCCAGTTTCACAGACCGTATTGTAATGTTGGATGCCTGTCTGACCAAGACTAGGACCCCTCTTGCATGGGTGGTGAAACCGGCTGCCATACAGGTGCCCTTCATTCTCCTCGGCGTCAACTGGCTTGTGGTAGGTGCCAAATGTGGTTCCTACAACACCGCAATATCTATGTGGTGCCTAATCAAGTATAGAACCCCCCTGCGGATATTCCGCTGAACATTTAGCCCCCTGACATTCCAGGCTAAGAAGCTGATTATGTGATCACCCCGATTGTCTGTTTGATTATGCCTCCCACTCATGGTTATACAATGAGATGTCTTGTACATTAAACACATAGCCACCTGTGTGGTCATATACAACAATAACGGTACTGCCACCGCTCAAAAATGCACAATATACACTCCCTCCCATCCCCTCCCACATCGCGTCCCCCAACTTTTGACATGACGACATAACCCCCTCCCTCAAAACTTAAACCCCACTACAATAATAAGGGGTGATACACTGTGGGGTGGTGAGTGCCCAAACAACTGTGGTAACCTCAAACATCGCTGCAGTCATTACACTACTAATTTCGTCCATCCATGTCCATGAACCCGGCCCAGCAGGGCAATATTTTATACCAGTTTCTAAACATCCCAACAATGGCAGTGCATTATGCAATCCGGAATGTGTGCCTTCTGCCCCCGCCACCCAGCACTCCCAGTGAACAATACATCTACAAGGGTCTTACTCAGAATCATTGCATCACCAAGACACTTATTGCAGTGTAGATGAGCAGACTCAATTAATCGTTTTTCCTTTGCTACGAGTATCTCCATTTATTGAGCCCCAGGCTCGCGCATATAGATATATCAGTCATTTTGATCCAATATACTCACAGAGTTGTTGTTCGCTGCAGGGCTTTCCGTAGCTTGAGTATGAGTCTGTGCCTTCTTATAGCCTTTCAGCGCCTGCTGGGCATTACCTGGGTCCATATACACCTTCGATTTTCCATTGACAGTGACCTTGAGATGGGTGGGGTAGAGCATAGCATATTCAATATTCATTTCTCTGAGCTTTTTTTCGACGGGTGCAAAGCGTTTGTGCACCCCCTGTACCTAGGGGGTAAAATCTGGGTACAATGACAGCATGGAACCCTCATAGCTGAATGATCTGAGCTCCTGCACTCTCCGCCAAGCAGCATCTCTGTCCCAGTAGTTGAGTATACGAGCTATGATGGGACGTTGAGGAGCACCAGGAGGGGACCTGGCCACCAGTGTCCGTTGTGCCCGTTCCACTACAAAAATCGTGGAAAAGAAGTCTTTGCTCAGAAGTGTGATAAGAAGATTCTCCACAAATAGCTCCATACTTCCCGTTGAAGTGGACTCCGGAAGCCCAACTAAACATATGTTGTTGCTCCTGGAGCACGCTTCAAGGTCCTCTGCTTTTGCCAGCAGTGATTCCACCAGTTTAGACACCTGCTTTTGAGAACCATAGATCTCAACATTATGGTCCTCGATTTCTTATACACACCGCTCCACCATGTCGATCTTTTCAGCATGTCTGTCGAACCTCTCTGACATGCAGTCCATACGGTACGAGAGGGAGTCTATTTCCCCATCAGACAGGCACTGCTGCATGGCCACCAGTATGTGTCACAGGTCCCCTCCTGTCCCCGAGTCAGTTGCACCTTGCTCACCCTGGTCAGAGTCTGCTGCATCTTCTCTCAGTCTAGTGGATTTACGCTGGTCAAAGTGTAGTTTGGATTTGGTTTTATCTGGCTTCCCCATGATGTGTTTATATGCATGCATGTATATCTGTTGACTTTAAGCATGAGGCTTCTGTCCCCCTACCGCTGTCCTCAGTGATGTGCAGCAACTTCTATATAGGAGCAGGTAATACCAACTACATATAGGGGGAAAAGCATGGTGCTGCCGAGGCCTCCCGGGGAATACCGAGATGCACCGGAAAGCCACAGGCGCGAATGTGCACCAACACAAAAATCACCGCTTCAGACAAAAGTGTAGCAATAAGGAGGGAGCGCCTGTGCACTCAAGTTGCCCAACACATTGAAGTGGAGCCTGGCAGAGCAGGCCTTGCACTCCCTAATAAGGCCAGTCTGCCGGACCCAGCACACTCACCGCGTCGCTGTGGCAGAGCACGTCCCGGGGCTCAATCGACCAAAAAACAGTATAGGGCAATCACCCCTGGTCGTGCTGCTTTGTCATGGGCCTCAAGTGGTCACGGGAAGCCAATTCAGTCTCTCCATCATCTCCCTGATGGGATCCTCAGGTCAGCGTAGGCCGCAAGGTTCACCACACTGGCACTTCCACCACAGCCAGACCGGATCCCCTCAGCGACCCCATGCCTCCTCAGATCCATAATACGCTTGTGTCTGCGTGCCGCCAGTGTCAGGTGCTGTCTTCCAATTGCAAACAGGGGGAGCACCGCTGAGCCCCAACAGCCGAGCATTCTGCAGCGGAGCACGGCAGAGTATGCCCCTCACTCCCCCGCAAGATCAGTCCGACGGCCCCAGCACATTCACCATGTAGCCGCGGCAGAGCGCGGCATGGGTCTCAATCCACCAGTAAAGAGCACGGGGAGATCCCCCCCTGTCTCGCCACTTGTCATGACCCTCAATGGGCTGTGGGGAGCCGATCCAGTCTCTCTTTCGTCGCCACAATGGGATCCTCGGGGTTAATGTAGATCGCACTGCCCTCCGTACTGGCACCTCCACCGCAGCTAGGCTCGCACCCCTGCAATTCCGTGACATACTGGTATCAACGCGCAGCCATTGTCAAGCTCTGCCTTATAAGTGTGAATGTCGGCGTCCACATCCATAGATGGAGCTAATATTGAGAGTATTGCAGTGGTGTGTGTCAGAGTTCGGCTACAGTGGGGCCATCTTGAGGCCAGGAAAGCTCCACCCCCATGAATCAATATTTTTGACCAGAACATTTTGATATGTGTTACAAGAGTGGAGGCATACTGGTCCACTTGTGTAAAGTTCTGTGTCCATGCACTAAATCACATCCTAGTGCTATCACAGTGCATGTAATGCATGTGCATTTGAGTGTAGCCTGTGTAGTGTCTGCAGTGCGTTTATGAGTGAATCAGAGGAATAAAGGTCTGTAAACTCCACATTGGAAACCACCAACCTGTCCATCTCCACACGATGGAGATGAGGTTATTTCCCAAACAGTAGAAGTATATTACTGAAATTCCTAAAGTTGGAGGGAGGATACCTAGAAACTGAAGTGGGGAAAGACAAGCCAAGGCTCCCTATAGAAATTTGATTAGGTCCTTTTGCTAGGAGGTGCTGCTGATTAGTCTTCCTGAGCACTGACATTTGGTAGATAGTGCGGGTGAAGGGTGTGATTGCAGTCAATGTTGTTGAGATAATGAAGTATCCTTAAGCCCATGCCAGCTTATTGTTTCTTTCCTGATCACAGTTCAGTGTGACCAGGTGCAGAAAGCTCACACCTGTTTGAGTCTCTGGTGTGGGTGCTCCAAACTGGAGGTGTCCCTGATTTGAGGACCATCATTTTACACAGAGGCTATGTCCAAAAAACAACCTGGAGAGCACATAAGAATGAATAACCACCCTAAAGTGGTGCTGAAATTACAGACAGACAATCCACACCCCTTGCTTGTTTTGACTGTGTAAGGGTGGGAGCTGCTCGCTCACTTGTGGGTTCAGTTTCAAGTTCTCTTTGACCAACTGAGAGAGTAATCTGCACAATAATCTGCAGACTGTTCTACAGCCAGAGTTAGTGTATGTCTGACTGCCAACTTCCAAGAGGTGAAGAGACATCACCTGAAGGTTCATCTGGAAGGAAGAGCAGTCTTTCCATCCTAAAGCACCTGGAAATGAAGTGGTCCACTGAGAGAGAGAAAGATTGTGCTAATCTAGCACGAGTTGTACACATCTAGGCAGAACCAGAAGCAACTGACTCAAGAGGTAAAGGTCTGTCCACCCAGAGAGACTCAGGAGAGCAATCTGCATGTATACAGATCAGAGTGCAGTCACTGATGCTGAACAGTTTGCACTGTGACACTGTCCTGGAATTGTGCCTGAGAGGACTGTGCTGCTGTGAACCTGAACTTGTGCCAGAGCGGCCTATTTCCCATCACTGTCCTGAAGTTGTACCCGAGTGGACTGTGCCTCTGTGATCCTGATATTGTACCTGAATGGACCATGCCGTGCTGCTGCAAAGTTCAGAAGTGGTGCTGAAATGTACTGTGCCACTGCAACAGCTTGGAGTTTGTCAGAGTGGACTGGGTGTGTGAGATCACTGTCTGTACCTGAGTAAACTGTGTTGCTCGTGCAGCACAATTACCTGAGTCTGGATTATGCCACCTGCACATGTCTGAGCTTGCATTTGTAGTTTCACTTTGTGGCATGGCAAATTGCTTTTATGCTGCATGTTGCACTGCATGTACCAATGTAGCCCGGAAAAACACTGGGGTACATTGTTACATTTACAGAATTCTAGAATCAGATTGGTAGCAGCTAGTGAAATAATTCAAGGTATTATATGGTTCCTACTAATCTAGTTGAACTGTGTATGTTGAACAACAAGACTTGATATTATAGTGGCAGAGCCTTAACATATAAACATCAATTGTTGGTCTGTTTGGCTAGCTCACAGGACCACATCTAAACTCCTAAACCTCCAGAGGTATAGATGTTGTCAGTGTTAGAAATGGTGGTCTCTAGTTGGCAGAGGTAGGTACATTTGACCAAATAGGGACCCTTGCTTCTAGTCAGGGTAAGGGGGATACACACTGTAGATAACCTCTGCTCACCCCCTTGGTAGATTGGCACGAACAGACAGGCTTATCACCAAGACATTGTGTAAAGTATTTGCACCAACACCCACAGTAACACAGTGAAACACCACAAATGGCCACCACATAGGTTATTTATAGAAAATAGATATCTCTTTATCTAATTTATGCAAGACCAAAACGACATAAATCCAACGTACATAAATAGCTTTTTCTTCAGGAATTGTTTTTGATAATGTTCAGGGTTAGAAAAAGGAAAATAAGCTTGCAGGTATTTTAGGAATGAAACCACTGGCTTTGAATAGTGTGGTCCTTAATATCAGTGCTTATCTCTAGTGCGCAGGACCCCTCACACTCCTGGATTGGTTGTAGGTAAGCTACTGAGCCCCCAGTTGCGCAATCAGTTGCAGTGCTGACTCCGTCGTCAGCAATTGCCAAATAAATATGCCTCAAATATGCTTTAAGCATGCCCAGATCGTTTCTCTGCACAGACCCCAGTACTGCCGCTTCTCATAGGGCAAGTACAGGCCCTCATGATCTCCTGGCTCACTCAACACAGGCGGGAGGCAGAGAGCGCTCTCCCGCAGACCCCCACCCCTGTCCCAGACGGTAACAACAATATGCTCCCTGGACTGTTCCGAGCGGTTACCTGGGGGGGCACGGTCTCTCTCCTTCCTTTGCCGGCAGCAGCTGGTCGCTGGGACAGAGTCGGGACACCTCGCGCTTCCTTGAATTCAGGGCGGTTTCTCGGGGTGACGAGCCTCTCATTGCTGGCCAACACCCCGTGCTGGCACCAATCCCAGCGCGGCTTCCCTCTGATGTCGGCGAACTTGGCCGGCAGCGGTGAAATCAGCACAGTGCTCCCAAGGTTCCCGGGCTGACGGAGGTGATTTACCGGTACACAGCGCTTCCCTCCGGTCATTGGCCGGCAGCACACACAGCGCGTTCAGGCTCATGGGCCCGCGGCTGTGAAATCGGCACACAGCGCTTTCCTCCAGTCACAGGCCGCCAGCACACACACTGATTTCAGGCTCACGGGCCAGCGGAGATGAAATTGGCCATCAGCTCTCTTAGTAGGACACAGCAACACGGACTTCACGTAGCACACCAGCTGGATACAAGCGCATTCACACAGCGCTTCTAGGAATCTTGGAAACATTTATGACCCTGTGTTTCAATAACAGGAGGCCAGCTCTCCTCAGGCACTTGGAGACTCTTTAACTTCTGGACATAGCACACAGCAAAGTCCTTAGCAAGCAGGGGGACACAGCACACAGCAAAGTCCCTTGTCCTCTCCTCAGTTAAATCAGCAAACTGCAGCCCAGCCCCAGAGAACACAGCAAGGGCAGTACTTCTCCTCAGTCTTCTTCAGCTGTTCTTCTTTGGCAGAGGTTCCTCTTGATCAAGAAGTAGTCTAATATTACAGGGGTTTCAGCTCTTACTTTCATATCCCAAAAGTCTTTGTTCTTCATGTGCTAGGGGTTCTGGACCGAGCTCAAACCCGTTCTGGGTGCACTCTGCCAGTGCACAACTTCTTCCTTTGTGAAGGTGGGCCAGGGTCTTCAGACGCACCACAGGAGGTGGAGCCAGCATTGTGGAAGGCAGCCACAGCCCTATTCAGGCCAAAGGTGCTACTCCTCCCACCACTCCAAATGAAGATAGGTCTATTCAGCCTGGTGCTGACTCACCCAGACTCCTGGAGTCACCCCAGCCCCTGTCACTCTCAAACCAGACAGTCAATCCACAACCAGGCAGAGGCACACAGAGAGGTTGAACAAGAAAATAGCCACTTTCTAAAAGTGCTATTTTCAAACACAGAATTTAAAAAACATCTTTACTATAAGATATGCTATTAAATTCTGAGTTCAGGGATACCAGACTCCAATGGCCTATCTCACGCCTTTGGGAAGATACGCAGGTAAACATGTTACACAGCATTCCCCATTCTGTCCTAGGGGCAAGATGGCTTCTCAATAGTGAAAAATGAAATTGGCAGTATTTCACTATCAGGAAATGGTACACACATTAGTACATGTCTTACCTTTCACATACACTGCACCCTACCCAGGGGGGTACCGTGGGCCTGCTATAGGGGTGTCCTATGTGCACAGAAAGGGAGAGGTATGGCCCGGCAAGTGGGTGCACTTGTCAGGTCAAGATGGCAGTTAGCAACTGCGCTGAGGCACTGCGGTGGCAGGCCTGAGACAACTCTTTGGGGCTACTCATATGGGTGGCACAATCAGTCCTGCAGGCCCACTAGTAGCATTTAACTTACCAGCCCTGGCACACTTAGTGCACTTTACTATGGACCTACTGGTAAGACAAATAGGCCAATCATCGATAACCAATCACCATGACAATTTTATACATGGAGCACTTGCACTTTGACACTGATCAGCAGTGGCAGAGGGACCAAAGCATCTAAACCAGCAAAAACAAAATCCAGCATAGCATCAAAAATATAGGGGGTAGAGGCAAAACGTCAGGAAAAACCATGCCAAGGATGCCAGGTCTAACAGTCAGTAACCTAGAACATGACTCAGATTCTCAAGGAGTCATGGAAACAGATCTAACTCTTTCGTTTGTCAGTCGTACATGTCCAAAGTGTCACAAAGAAAAGATACAGTGTTACATTTTCAGACATTTATTGAAAAGCTCTAATCTTAACAAACAAAACATGAACTGTGGTTGTATAAAAGATGAGGCACATTATTGTAATAAGCATTATTAGAACAGTGAAGAATACAGACAATTCAATCATGGTACTTTTTTCATAACATTGTTAATGTTAATCCTATTAATTGCTATCCTCTATGCTAAAGAGAGCATGTCGGGAGTACCCATCTGCATGGTCAGTTGGAATTACCTAACCCAATAACTTAATAGTGTATGTCAGGAACCCGGGCTGAGTGCATTCACAAATGCACCTCCGAATATACAGCTATCTTACTTCTCAGGATGACGGTCAGGGACAGCAGGCCTGCTTCTCAGCAGCCTTTCATGATGATTCTGGCAGAAGCACACCTCTTGCCGAGTTCATCAAGGATGTGGTTTCAATAGTAAAACAGCCAGCTAGTCAAACTGTGTTAAAGGTGCAGAACAGTGTTGCATTGCGAGGACAGAAAATAAAACAATGCCTTACATTCTGAATTGGTATGATCCTGGAACTAACTTTGCAGACCACAGGGTGCCAAAGCGTTTAAAGAAAATTTGTGCTAGGGTAATTCTCGTAATAAAAAGAAATATACAAAGCACCATTACAAAATGAAAGTCAGCACAAGAACTAAAATGGAAGCTACATGCTACCTGCATAACACCCTTCCCTTGGTCAAAAAAAGGATGACTCAAAAAGGAATAAATAATAATGTATAACATATATAAAAACAGTGTGTACTGTATCTGTTTAAAAACCTTGCTTTAGACATAAAACCTTTAGCAGAACAAGCAGGCTAAAAGCAATGAAAAAGCCCAATTAAAAATCACACAAATGATTTAAAAATGCAGAAAAGAATTTCATAAAAAGAAAAAGAGTCTATGAGGCATCCAAATTGAAATGCAGCATCTCCAACATGTCCGGGACACCCAGATCCGGAATTTCATAAGGACTCAGGTTGGAATTTGCATTTGCAGAGACCACATGAACAGAGGGGAATTGAACAAGATCCAAATAGCAAAGAGAGTCATTCCCAGCCCAGGCAACAAAAGTTGAAGGCAGCTGCGCTGTAGAGGAACCAGAAGTTGAAGGAGCATCGGGACAGAAGGACAGAGACCACTTCTTGTTTAAATACTGTATCATGCATTCATGAAACAAGAGCACATATGGTAGTTCTATTACAATCAGGCCTTGAAGAGCGACAGGCATTGCGGAGCAACAAAAATAGAACCAAAATAGCTATTAAAGAGGTATAAAGATAGAATATCGACGGGAAAATATCGACTAGCATTAATATCGTGGTAAGAATATCGACTGTTAAAAATATCGTAATAGAAAATATCGTTGTAAAAAATATCGTTTCGTGAGAATGACAAAAATATCGTCATAAAAAAATATCGATGAACAGAATATCGTTGATCAAAATGTCGTTTTATATAATATCGACACAAAAATATAAGGTGTTATAAAATTTATAAAAAAATATGTATTATGTTTTTTAAAAACTTACAAAACTCCTACTAGTAATAATATGTGTTAAAAAATATTTTCTACAAAAGAATTGTTAAAATTTTAGTAGCGGGTTATTGGTATTATAGGGGATAAGGGTGGGTAGTAATTTAAAATTTGGTTTTTAAAAAATTTATAAAATATAAACAAATTAGAAAATAATTAAGAAATCGAAAATTTAATTTTAAATTTCGAATTGTTCACGAAATTAAATTTGTAATTAAATTTTAAAATTTCAAATAAAAATTTTAGGAGCGGGTTTTTGTATTATAGGGGATTAGGGTGGGTAGTAATTTAAAAATGTAGTGTTAAAAATTGTATAAAATATTAATAAATTAGAAATTTATCATGAAATCAAAATTTAACATCGAAATTTAAAATTTGACACAACATTTATTTTTTAATATTAATAAAAATTATTAAATTAATATTGAAGAAGCGTTATTTTGGTATTATAGGGGAATAGGGTCTAAAAAATAATTTAGATAGAAAAATGTATATTGTTTACTAACCTGCACATTTCCTGACTTATGTTGGATTGGAGTTAGAATAGTAATTTATTATAGTTTACTATCCAGCACTTTCCCTGAGTTATGTTATGTTTGGAGTTAGAATAGTAATTTATTATGGTTTACTATCCAGCACTTTCCCTGACTTATGTTGGATTGGAGTTAGAATAGTAATTTATTATGGTTTACTATCCAGCACTTTCCCTGACTTATGTTGGATTGGAGTTAGAATAGTAATTTATTATGGTTTACTATCCAGCACTTTCCCTGAGTTATGTTATGTTTGGAGTTAGAATAGTAATTTATTATGGTTTACTATCCAGCACTTTCCCTGACTTATGTTGGATTGGAGTTAGAATAGTAATTTGTTATGGTTTACTATCCAGCACTTTCCCTGAGTTATGTTATGTTTGGAGTTAGAATAGTAATTTATTATGGTTTACTATCCAGCACTTTCCCTGACTTATGTTGGATTGGAGTTAGAATAGTAATTTATTATGGTTTACTATCCAGCACTCTCCCTGACTTATGTTATGTTTGGAGTTAGAATAGTAATTTATTATGGTTTACTATCCAGCACTTTCCCTGACTTATGTTGGATTGGAGTTAGAATAGTAATTTATTATGGTTTACTATCCAGCACTTTCCCTGAGTTATGTTATGTTTGGAGTTAGAATAGTAATTTATTATGGTTTACTATCCAGCACTTTCCCTCACTTATGTTGGATTGGAGTTAGAATAGTAATTTATTATGGTTTACTATCCAGCACTCTCCCTGACTTATGTTATGTTTGGAGTTAGAATAGTAATTTATTATGGTTTACTATCCAGCACTTTCCCTGACTTATGTTGGATTGGAGTTAGAATAGTAATTTATTATGGTTTACTATCCAGCACTTTCCCTGAGTTATGTTATGTTTGGAGTTAGAATAGTAATTTATTATGGTTTACTATCCAGCACTTTCCCTGACTTATGTTGGATTGGAGTTAGAATAGTAATTTATTATGGTTTACTATCCAGCACTTTCCCTGACTTATGTTGGATTGGAGTTAGAATAGTAATTTATTATGGTTTACTGTCCAGCACTTTCCCTGAGTTATGTTATGTTTGGAGTTAGAATAGTAATTTATTATGGTTTACTATCCAGCACTTTCCCTGAGTTATGTTATGTTTGGAGTTAGAATAGTAATTTATTATGGTTTACTATCCAGCACTTTCCCTGACTTATGTTGGATTGGAGTGAGAAGATTATTTTATTATGGTTTACTATCCAGCACTCTCCCTGACTTATGTTATGTTTAGAGTTAGAATAGTAATTTATTATGGTTTACTATCCAGCACTTTCCCTGACTTATGTTGGATTGGAGTTAGAATAGTAATTTATTATGGTTTACTATCCAGCACTTTCCCTGAGTTATGTTATGTTTGGAGTTAGAATAGTAATTTATTATGGTTTACTATCCAGCACTTTCCCTGACTTATGTTGGATTGGAGTTAGAATAGTAATTTATTATGGTTTACTATCCAGCACTTTCCCTGACTTATGTTGGATTGGAGTTAGAATAGTAATTTATTATGGTTTACTATCCAGCACTTTCCCTGAGTTATGTTATGTTTGGAGTTAGAATAGTAATTTATTATGGTTTACTATCCAGCACTTTCCCTGAGTTATGTTATGTTTGGAGTTAGAATAGTAATTTATTATGGTTTACTATCCAGCACTTTCCCTGACTTATGTTGGATTGGAGTTAGAATAGTAATTTGTTATGGTTTACTATCCAGCACTTTCCCTGAGTTATGTTATGTTTGGAGTTAGAATAGTAATTTATTATGGTTTACTATCCAGCACTTTCCCTGACTTATGTTGGATTGGAGTTAGAATAGTAATTTATTATGGTTTACTATCCAGCACTCTCCCTGACTTATGTTATGTTTGGAGTTAGAATAGTAATTCATTATGGTTTACTATCCAGCACTTTCCCTGACTTATGTTGGATTGGAGTTAGAATAGTAATTTATTATGGTTTACTATCCAGCACTTTCCCTGAGTTATGTTATGTTTGGAGTTAGAATAGTAATTTATTATGGTTTACTATCCAGCACTTTCCCTGATTTATGTTGGATTGGAGTTAGAATAGTAATTTATTATGGTTTACTATCCAGCACTTTCCCTGAGTTATGTTATGTTTGGAGTTAGAATAGTAATTTATTATGGTTTACTATCCAGCACTTTCCCTGACTTATGTTGGATTGGAGTTAGAATAGTAATTTATTATGGTTTACTATCCAGCACTTTCCCTGACTTATGTTATGTTTGGAGTTAGAATAGTTAATTATAATGGTTTACTATCCACCATTTACCCTGACTTACGTAGGATTGGAGTTAGAATAGTTAATTATTATGGTTTATTATCCAGCATTATCTATTTACCATTTTTAATAAGAATAATATATGTCATGTTGTAATATTCATTTCAACAATATAAATTAAAAACATTTTTATAACATTTTTACATACATATGACAAGTTTCTAAATTAAGAAACAAAATGTTTTTAATTTTTTTTTATTCATAGTTTAATTTGTTACTGCAAAGAATTTGAACATTTTATAAAACATTTAACATAATTTTTGCTAACAAATTATATTGCAGTTTTGTACATAAATACAGTTTCAGTTATGCATAAATTAGTATATTAAATGTTAATATTTTTTATAAAAATTTAATATATTACATATTTTTTATGTCATTGATTTTATCACGATATGTACATAACATAAATTTACATTTTTTAACATCTGAGAAAAATATTTAACAATGAAAAACATTTTTTAATATACAATAAACAATTAATACATAATTCTATTGAACATATTAATGTATATTTTACAATATTCATTTGTTTTTTAACAATAAAAAGTAAATTATTACTAAACATGGTAAATATTATGCTATTTAATACAATTTATTTTTGATCAAAAGGGTATTTAGTCCTATTTTAGTTTTTATTATGCATCCATTTTGTTTTTGGAACTTCACTTTTTACTCTATCAACATCGTTGTTTGGGTCATTTTAGAAAACGGAACCTCGCGGTTGGGAGCTGCTTCTTGTTGGTGAAGGTAAGTTTATTTTACATTATTTTTAAAGTTATTTAAATTTATTTTAGTGATAGTTGTAGTGTGTACTTGTCGATATGTGTAGTACTTTACTCTTTATGTGCGAATTACGTGTTATTTAGCGTCGTTATGGAGAACGTACTTTGTGAGGTAGTTCGAACACAAGTAACGTTTACTGTTGTATTAATGGATGAATTCAGATGTTGTCTTATGTTTTATATGCTATGTGTAGGCTATGTGTATTTCCTATGTTTTGAGGGTGCGTTTTGTTTCGATTATTTACAGGTGTTCGTTTTGGGGAGCAGATGGATTGTAACGCTTTTTTATTGAAAGCAGGTACATACTTTTTTACTTTCCCTGCTTTTTCGAGTTTTCTACTTTTTTACTCGTGATTATTTATCACCTTTTTAATGGTTTCAATTTCGAGAGGATTGCGACGGGGGACTATTATCAAACAGTTGTATTTTTTCCATTTTGTTGGGATTTTTAAACACTATATGGATAGCGTTTGCTATTATTGCTGTGGAAAGTATCACCGTGGAACATATTCTACAGCAGTAGAACCGTAAGTAAAAGTGATATTTACTTTTGGGTTGCATTGTGTTATAGTGTACTATTTAGTAAAATGTAATGTTATTATGTCTTGTAATAATATATTACTTATATTTTTACATGACATAAGAATAAGAACATGATATAAGAACTCACATACATACATAATGTTACTAAATTTAACTACATAGTATGTTTTGTTATGCTTTGCTTAATTTTTAGGTATTTATATTTAAAGGATGGATTTAGCTATTAGGTCTAAGTATGCTAGACCTTCTATACTTGGGTACATTCTAGTTTTTTGCTGGAGATATTCGTACATATTTAATGTTTGTTTACTTAGTTTAGGGCCAATTTTAGAAAGGGATTGCTCTATTCTGAGTTCTTGGTAGCTTTGTTCTTTTTTAATGCTTTGGATTAGTTTGTGAAGTGTTGGTTGACTTCTTCCTAAAGTGGCTTGGAAGGCATTATGCCATCCTTCAACTGCGTTGTTAGTTTTAGCTTTCTGTGCTATTGTACTAGCATACACATTCCACCATGGAATTTGAAATTTAGGTTGTCTACGGTGGCCTGAACGATGTAATCTTCCAACCCAGGTATCTTCAAAATAGTCCAAGAAGGGAGTTAGTTTTTTCTCATTGGTGCGGTAGAAAGGGCTGTCAATTAATAAATTGTAGTAGTTAGCTACTTCTGTTGTTGGTACATATGCCAATGCAATCAACTTTTTTATTTGATAAGCAAAGTGACTGTTTGTAGAATACTCAATGTTTAAGGTAGATTTTTGTAAGTGCCTCCATATACTTTGGTTGTAGTGATAATAACAACCTTGTATTGAGGTATGGGGATATATTTTAAGGATAGCTTGAATCATGGCCATTTCAAAGTCAATTATAATTCTTTGAGGATAGTAATTATCTGTTAATTCTTTGATCGTTGTTAAAAGTTCAACGTAGGTAGTATTTGTTTTGTTTGGCAGCAGAGTATAAATTAGAGGGATATTTGTATCTTGGTATTCCCCATGGATGGTGTAAAGTTGATAGAAAGGTTTGGGACAAACTTTAAAAGTCCCGTCCATCCTCCATGTTTCACATGATTTAAGTTTTTGCAAATTACTATTAGTAGCAAAAAGTAAAAATCGTTTGTCATGACTCTGGTTGTCATACATTAAGAATTTATCCTCATTATGTGTAATGGTATATTCAGGATATATTTTTATATCCTGAAAACTTTCTGGCGTTGGTGGAGTTGGATCTGAAGCACGTTTAGTTTTTGCAATTAATCTTTTTAAGTTGGGAATAGAAGGTAGCTGTCCTGTCACATGTTCTGGCACTTTGCTTAAAACATTTTTCAAAATACTAGTGCTTGTTTCTTGTGATCCTGTACTAGCATCTTTCAATGTTTCCAGTGCTTCTCTAACTTCCACTTCTGTTACATTTGGTGGGTGGTTATGCTCACGTACATTTACCACATTGTTATCAACAGTTGTTGCTCTACCATAGCATGCACTTGAGTAATATTTGCTACATTTCCAATGGGTCTTATTCGCTTTTATTCTTTCTTGGGTGTAGGTGTAACCCATGTAGTTCAGCATTAGTTTCCCTTTTTGCGAAGTAATGAAAGTAGCTCCAGTTGCCATGTCTAAGGTAGATCTGTGGAAATATATATATGTATTTTTAAGAACATTGAACACGATTTACAGAGATGTGTATAAGAGCAGGAAAAAGCGTGAACATATACTTACTATGTGGCTTCACTGGTAATTCTTTTATTCTTATTTCTCTTTCTGAATTTTCTTCTTTTTAAGTTCTGTAGTAGTGTTAAAGAATAATTGAAAGACATGATTTAGTGTTATAGGTGTTTGATTTTACTTTCAGAATTGTTATACATACAGTGACTATACTTACTTGATGTAGTAGAAGATGTTGGTAGTGTAGTTGTAGATAGGCAAATAATTTTGTAGAGTCTGTGGAAAAAATAATCATTGTGTTACTTATAGTATTTGGATAATAGTAGTTGTTAACATATGAAGTAAATTGTACATTTACTTAGCAGGTTTAAATAATTTTTATCAGCTATCTAAGTAGACATGGATAAGGTAGTTTATAAATGTTTTTACATCTAAGTTTCTGGTCGTTGTTGATAAGTTCAACATGTTTTGTTTTCACTCTAAAGAAGAACAGTTTTTAAATTAGGGAGTTTATCTACTTTTTGCTAAGTTCGAATGAAAAAAGCAATGGGATTTTACTTACTTGAAGTGTAGTATGACGTTTTGTAGTTGTAGTCGTAGGTTTGTATTCTCTTCTCTCAGCAAGGTAACCGTTTTTCTCCAAGTTTGGGCCAAAAATGGTAAATTACGTTAAGTGTATAATTGTTTTTATATTAGTGAGTTAATTAATGGTAGCTTTTGATTGGTTCAATTAGTGAAATTTCAAAATCATTGGTCGGGAACGTTATTTTGAATTAGAAAACCGTTATTTTCGTAAGAGTTTGTTGCATCACTATTTGTTTGTTAAAGTACATAGTAAAAAGTTTTACATGTGCTTTTTTGTTTTACATGTAAATAGTTTATATGTAGAAAATAATGAAATGTGTTTCACATTTAGGCCATCGGAGTGTATGATAGTATCAGTAAATGTAATTATTTTTAACCTATATTATATATTTTTATATCAATAAGTATTAGGAAAACTAAATAATTATATGTGTGAATAGTTTTGTAAAGTAAAATAGTAAAAAAAAGTGAGTAAAATAAAAGAATAGTGCATATCGAGTTGGTAATAAAAAGACAATATTTTTTGTATATTTCTATAAGCAGATAGGTCGTCGATGTTAGTGTAGTCGATATATATGTCTAAGGTAATGTTATTTAAAATAAAGTCGATAATGTAGTAGTTGATATTTATGTTGTAGATATTAGTGTGAACGATATTAGGGTTGTCGATAAAAAAAAATCGATATTTGTGTGAATCCTTGTTTAAGTATAGGATGACGATATTAATGTAAGCGATATTTTAGTGACGATATTTATTTCTGACGATATTTATGTTAACGATATTCCATCATGGAACCATTAAAGAAAACAGCACAATTGGGATACCTCCAAAACCACTTGAAAACAAGGAATGAATAAAGTTCAGAATAACTCCAAGCCCAGTCTAAAATTGGGAAACAAATCCAGACACAATCATTTTTAAAAAGTGTTCCATTCCAGCAGTATTAATAGCATTAAAAATATGGTGTACCAGTTCACGAAAACACAGTGCACAGCAGAGATTGTACTTAAACTTAGGAACCAGCAACTTAGAGATCAATAGTCTCTTGTGCAGATGCTAGTGCCACATTCTTTTGAAACAATAAGGTTTTCAGTCTGCTTAGTTCACCAAAATTAATTTGTGAAAGAGAGACTGTTGGCCACAAAGTAACTTCCCCAAAAGAATGGTTAGGAGGAATAAGGCATTCATACTGCAAGTCACAACCTTGGAAACAGTGAGCACATAAAGGATACATGGTTTCCTCCTGCAGCAGCTCTGATCCGTTGGAAAGTATCAAAAACTCTGGCTTTATCAATGGCATGGAAAAACCCTTTAAATAACACCAAAGGTTAGCAATTGATGCATGACAGACACCATGAAGTGTTATGTCTCTGCAAACATAGGAGTGTCCCAAAGAAGTTCCACAGTCATGTACACTAGCAAAAACGTCCTTGTCTTTGTTCATACATTTGTACTGAAAGGGAAAAAAACAATCTTCATTTAAGAAATGTACACCTATTTATTTATACCTGCCAACAAGAAAGTGTTTGAGACAAGAGGTGAAAATAAACATTAATATAGGCAAAGGAATATATCCATTAATCAGCCATGTCACTGCACCTTTGAAATAAATTCTGGTGAAGCACGATCTGGAAGATAGTGTACATTTAAAAGTAGAAAGATAACTGTGATACAACCAATACAAAGGAAAAGAATATGTAGTAAACGAACAACCCAACAGTAGGACAGAGGAGGAACCAGATATGTTTATTTCAGCCAAAGTAAAAATGCACATATAACTCGTGTAGATTGATATGAATAATCAGAATAAAATCATCAATGTCAATAAAATAACCAGAGGAGAGGGAATCTCAGTAAAAACAGAAACCTCATCAGGCAAAGGTGAGCAGGTAGAAGCCTGCAAAGGCTATTTATCACATAGAACATGGTTGCAAGGAGCAGTAGTGAAAAATGGCATACTCACATTAGCAACAAATCTTGTGTTATCATCATTATCTGGTATGACGAAAAGCTCAGCTTCTTTAGACCCCAGCCGCGGTGTAGAAAAAATTGGACTGCTTAGAGCATGTAGAGGTACTTCAAGCCCAGTAGGCTAGAGGTGTGAAGGAATTTTCCAGAAACCCCTCTGGCTTGCTGTGTAGGCCTGGTCCCATGGTGGAGCTTGATCAAATCAACTGAAACAAGTCTGGCAAAATTGGGTCTTGTCTGTAATGTTCTCTCAGACTATATCCCCAACTTTAGGAATCCAGTCAGAAATAGCTAGTTGCTTCTTCACTTCATCAGTGGCAGAACATTTAGAATTCAAGTTGGAGTGCTCATCTTGGAAGTCTTGTAATTTCCCAGAGCGGGAAGCTTCAGTGGACCTGCCACCTTTGTTATACAACCCTGGACCTCTCCAGATAGTGGAGATGCCCACCTCTCTGTCCTTCTCCAATGTTTGACGGCAAGACTGGTGGGAAAATTTGTAAGATTAAGAGGTGTGCCCACATTTAGCCAGCACCACTCCTAGGGTGGGCCAGTTGATGTGGACCCTACTTTTCAGAGTCTTGTGTTGGAGAGAATTAGCCTATTAGGGTCATGCTTATGTCCACTTCCCACAGGAAGGCAGTCCATTGGCTACTACTTGATACTCCCCTTAACGCCCCTAAATTGAGTATTTAGGTGGCACCCCTCAACCCAGTGCTTTAGATTTGATGGATAAACAGAAGGAAGATGAAGAAAACCCTGCTGTCTACAGCCCTTTCTCAACAGTTGGAACAGAGTGATTCGTCCTGTGAGCTGCAGCACTACCAAAGCCTTGGATAGCCTGCCAGCACTTAAATAAGCACCGAATATCTCCCTTAGAGTAGAGCAGCTACTCCCCTGCAGTCCGCAGGCACTGACAAACAGAGTCTGGTCCAACACCTTGCAGCTCCTCCACCAAACTGATGCCACAAATGACCAGAAGAAGTTACTCGTGCTCTGGAAGGTCAGATCTGTCTCCCCACTGAGTGTGAAGACACCAGGAGCCACCGGAGCCATGCAGTACCCACCCCCAGGATACCGGACGCCCTGTACCAATGTCTGACCATGGGAGTCCAGTCAGGACTCTCACTGCACCAGGACCAAACAGCCATCAAGGGACATCAGCATCACTGAGGCCCACTTCAAGAGTCTCCCAGCTGCATCTGAACCTCCTGGCCGGGGTCCCGATGAACTGGCTGTGCCCCCATGCTCCAAGACCCCTTGCAACCTGAGACCCTGTTTGGGAGCCCTCAGACTTGCCCGCAAGTGCCCTTGTGCAGCCTCTTTTCAGGCGTCCCCCTTCACTGTAGTGCGCCAGCTACCAGCCTCACCAGCACCTTGCTCCCGAAGAACCACTGCTAGTACTTTGAACCTAGGACTACTGTTATTCCTATTCCAGAAGGTGAACCCCTGAAACTGACTTTACCTACCTTTATGCATCTTTGACTTTTCCTCCCATAGGTTTGCATTGTGCATAAAAGCGGGCAGGTCTGAAACGTTGACATACCTGTGCATATTTCATTAGCAAAAACTGTACTTACCATGAAACGAAGTTCTTGAGTTTGAGATATACATAAAAAGAAGTGTTATTTTTCTAAATTGGTCTCGGATTTTTTCTTTGAGTGTGTGTCTCATTTATTGCCTCTGTGAGTACAACAAATGCTTAGCACTACCCTCTGATAAGTCTAACTGCTCTCCCACACTACCTCACAAAAGAGCATTAGTATTATATACTTTAGCCTCTGGAAACCAATTGGAGACCCACTGGACTCTACACAGTGTACTTCATCTTAGTACACTAGATAGAGAGCTAGCTTCCGACACCACATGTTTAGCCTCTTATTTAATATGGTTTGTGCTTGTACTTGCAGACAGGACCGTATAGGCATACTATGATAAGGGGAATCCCTATCTCAGCCTGCCTGGTTGCGATATAATGCTGGGGCTTGAGCAAGAGCCCATCCTGTAGCACATGCTGTTTTAACATCTTATGGAACAATAACAGAAAAGGAATGCATGATTACATTATTTTCTTGTGGGACTTTTATAACAAACTTAGGTGGCCAATCAGTCTCAGCCAAGAAAATATCGTACTCATTAGTTAAATTCTGCCAGACCATTACTTTAATAGTTTGCGGTATACCACCCTCAATTTGTAAGTCTATTTCATAGAGTCCATCAGGAGGGTTTAGAAGAGCGAAGTCATTTGTCGGTTTCACGGCCAAAACCTCTTGAAGAGTCTGGTGAACTATGTTGACCTCTGTTGTGCTGTCGAGCAAGGTCTACGTCCACGTCTTGTTCCAAAGAAGAGTTCTGAGTATTTGTGGCATATTTAGCAGAAATTCCAGCCACTTTCCTTTTCTTGAATTGTGCTTTTTGTTGTGGAAGTTTCTCTTTCTTTTTAATGATGACATCAGAACTTCGCTGTTAGTCTTTTTTTGGTTTCATTTACTCCTCCTCGCCTTGTCCCCCTCTCTCTGACCGTCTGTCTGCAGAGTCCTGAAAAGAACGAGAATGACATGTATCAGAATATTGATACTTATCTGGCTGTTTATCTCTATCTCTGTTAAGTAAATTGTAACATTTTTTGGAAGACTCCAGTTGCAGAGATTCACTCCAAGTTTTTGCTTTTGCCTTTTTTGTATCCCAGCATTTTTTTAGAACACTCTGGTGTCTGTTTGGTAACTTCAGCATCAGCTTTGCCTTTAAGTTGTGGCTTATCAGGCCTTGCTCGCAGACTGGCACCACCTATGGATGTATAGGTTTCTGTAATAATTTTAAGAAGGTCACTTCCTGGTTTGCCACTGGTACTATAGCAAGTGACTGACGTTTTGCCAAGGCAGCTGCGTCTCCCTTAATATTCCTTAGAATTATTGAGGACACCATGGCCAATTAGTTTCATCCCCAAATCGTGAGCAGAGACTGCTCCATCTTCAGCCTGAATCTGTTTAAGGACTTAGGGCTTTGTGTACAACAGCAATGAACAGAATACTGTGGTTGATTGTATAAATAGCCGCAAAAACTGTACCCCATTCGGGGGACCATACCAAGTGGAAGACACATTGTAAGAACTCTGAATTTATTATGGGGTTCCTGTAAAATGCAAGAAAGGAAGGTAAGCTGAGATGAAGTTGTAGCCAAAAGGTACATTTATTCTTCAGTTCAATCAGGTCAGGAACATTTGATGATAAGATGGTTGTAGTAGTATTAGGAGTAGTATCAGGAGAATCAGCCCCACCGGGAGCAGCTACCCTGCTGCTTAGCCCACATACATCAACTGACAATTCTACTCAAGCATACACACAGGGAACATTCTGTGACATCACTTACACTGGCAAAGCAGCAGAGTACAGAACACAGAGAAAGGACTAGACAGAGAAGAGAGCAGGATACTACACACCTGTATGGGGAAATACTGCTTCAACTGATTTGTTTATTTGTGCAATCCAAAACGGAATTTCCTCCCGCTTCGTAGGGATTTCACCCATAATGACATCAATAGTTATAAAACTAATATCAGGCATAGTCAATTGAGCCTGTCCAGGTTGAGGAGCTCATGCTGGCGAAGTAGTAATTGTACGAAGAACATACGGTAGTAGACATCGAAATAACTAACTAAATGGTTTAAGAGAGCAATCGTTTCACTCTGTTGCAATTGTTGAGCATTAGGATAAGGCGTATAGCCTACTAAGGCAGACCATGTTGACCCACTATTACTGAGAAGACCCAGTCTGACATTGTGTGCTGTTTATGGTAGGGTACCTTGGAACCAATTATGATGTTTCTGGTATGTTAAAGGAAATTCATAAGATCTACATACAGCGGAGCTGCAACTTCATCCTATGAGTGAAATGTTTGTCAATTTGGATTGACTGAAGGAAAAACAACCCAAGAATAAAAAACTTTGGGGCATATTATCAAGACAGGCGATAAAATTATCGCTGTTTTAGTGGCAGAAAACTGCCGCTAAAACGGCGATAATGGGCTTGATAATATGCTCTATGGAATTACAATTGAAGCTCAGGTTAGATGTCCTTCACATCTAACATGGGCTTCAATTGGAATACCATAGAGCATATTATCAAGCCCATTATTGCTGTTTTAGCGGCAGTTTTGCGGCTAAAGAAATGATCATTTTATTGCCTGTCTTGATAATATGCCCCTTTATCTGTATACTTTGTGTACCTCAACCACGAAGGTAACTTCTCCACCAGTATTGGGAAGCCTATGTGTAGTTAAATGTTCAGTTATTGCTTGTCTGTAATTGAGAGGAATAAGTACTGGTCGCACCATATTTAATGAATGGAACAAAGAGAAAGTACTGCAGGGGGACAATCCTTGAAATAATCAAGATTGATTGCCCTAGAGACATAAATAAGGGCCACCTATTAAGCTGAAAGAGGGATCACGTAACCCTTACTACCACAGACGTCGCCGTATAGAGGTAATAAAGGAGTTTTGGTCTCATCGCAGGAAACTACTCAGGAGACCCTTTAAATAGGTGCCAAACCTATAACGTTGGTGGCACCATGCTATATGTTCAAATAGGACTGTGTATGTAGAAAAAACAAGACTTCATAATATTGCGATTGAGCAAACAGTAATTATTGGTCTGTCTGGCTAGTTCACTGTACCGCATTAAAACTCGTAGACCTCTAATTAAACTAAAGCAGAAGAGTCATCTCTTTGCAAACACAGAATATAAGAAAATCACTCATGTTCTGAATGCATATGACCGTGGATCTAATAGTGCAGACTACAGGGCATCAATGCCTAGCAAAATAAATATGTGCACGGGCCGTTCTCATAATAGAAAGGCATGTACAAAGCATCATTAGAAAATAAGGCTAAGTTAACAAAAGAATTAAAATGGAAGCTAAATGCAAACTGCATAACAAAGTTATCTAAAATCCAATCTAATGGTAAGATCAAATTTTTTCTAACTATTAACGAACAGAGTTTTAAAGCCAGACAAAGGACAAAGGGCTTGAGTATGGAGAGATTGTGGCCTTTTCTTGACAGGATGGCCTGAGGTGTGTGCACAAGGACTAGTTACACTTCAAAGAGGCCTACCCTGTCACAAGCAGATGAACCTAACACCAGGCCTGCCTCTTTCCTTTGTCCCTCTAGCCAACTTATCTCCAGAACCAGTGGGAGTGGGTGCTGCCCTAGAACTGGTTTGGCGTGACCACAAGGGAGGGTTTCCCTGTATCACAGCCTCAATTCTGGGTGAGCACAGGGAGCTCTAACCAGAGTAAGAAGGGTTCTGACATATTGGATTATCCAAGAAGATTTGAGTTGGCATCCTATTATTGGCATCTATAACTTTCCCCACACATGTATAAACCCCTGCACAAGGAAGTGCAGGTAGTGAGACACTGGTCCTTGGTGGTGGAGTGAACAGAATCATATCTACTTTATATTTGTAAATAAATGCATAGCAGTTAGGTATGTATGTGTGTGTGTGATAAATGTACTTTTCCTTTTCAAAGCATATGCATTGACTCAAAAACCATTTATTGAGTAGTTGTTGTTGCATGCCAGCAAATGGAGATTACTAGCCCACACCACCACCCCTGAGTAGGGCTTGAACGTCTCTACTTCGCTTCTCTTGGAGAGTCAACTGCTACAATGGAGTACTTGGTCCCCAGTAAGGAGACAATTGTGGACTTATTACTAGTGCAGGACTCAAATCCTGTACAACTGATAATATAATTTCTTACAACTGTTTTTTCAGGGTAATTAAAAGCTACTGTGTAACCAGGAAAGGAGCCTGCCTGACCCTGGTGAAGGAGAGGCTGTCAAGGAGGAGAAAGCAAGTGTGTTCCTGACATGAGAAGCACCCGGAGAAAGGCTGACTATTAGAGAATAACCCTCTGTCAAAGTGGTATTCACAACAAGGCGGTAGCATGCGATAGTCTGCCGATACCGC
The DNA here is from genome assembly GCF_964204655.1 of Triturus cristatus. Classification (NCBI taxonomy): domain Eukaryota; kingdom Metazoa; phylum Chordata; class Amphibia; order Caudata; family Salamandridae; genus Triturus; species Triturus cristatus. Next base: position 199,089,438 of record NC_140593.1, on the reverse strand, counting down.
AGCCAATGTTCGCGATACAACCACCTCGACCAAGATAAAAACACAAACCACAACACCCAAAAACGTGCGATGAGCCCATTTGCGATGAGGAAAGCAGGGATAAGCACCGCCAGGGCCTGACACACACGACAGGCAGGAATAAGTACAACAAAAGCCTGAAAAAGAAAGACAAACCAAACGGAAAACAACAGCCAAGCACAATGGAGGCAACCCGAGCCAGTAGACAACCACACAAGCCACATTGGCAACAAAACATTGTACATGGCAAGCCATCGAGGACAAGGTGAATGCAGCTTGAGAGCTGAGGACGATAATGGCAGAAAACCAGAACATCCGGAATGATGCAAAAGGCACAAACAAGCAGAAACACACCAACAACAAGAAAGCAGCAATGCACACCAGAGGCGTCACACCAGGAGCTGGATGACATGGAGGAAATGGTGTCCACCACATCAGTCTGGAGATGGTGGCAGGACTAGGGGCCCGGAAACTGCCCAAAACAACAGAAACAACAGCAACAGGGAGAGGAACCAGCAGGGACTGAGGGGACAGGAGGAGATGGGCACAATGGCATACATGCACAATTAAGCACAGCACACTGCAACTGCAGACAAACCATGCTCAAGAGTAACAACACCAACCAGGAGCACAAGTCACACACCCCAGCAACATAAAACCACTGAACAAGCACAGAAGTGAAAACCACACTGCCTGACAGGCAGAAGGGTGAGCCAAATCAGAGCAGAAGGGACATCCCACACACAATGCAGCACACACACATAGGAAGCAGAGCACCCCAACCTCAAACCCAATCTTGTACAAACACCAACATCTGCACTACCGAACACAGGACACAAGTGCACCCGCCTGTGGCCGATAAACAGCCATACGCATCTGGCTAAGCATGAAACAGGGACCTGATAATGCACAAGTACAAACCCACAGCCCTGATGGGGTAGCAATGCACGTATGGCAGGCAGCCAGAGAGTCCTTGACACACACATTGGCATACAAATCAAGACACAGCACAGTTGGAGACAAGTGAAAGTGCGGGAACTTTATCAACAAGTGCTTATCAGTACGAGATGCAAACCAACGCAGCAGCATGTCTGAATGAGGAATGTAGGAAATCGCCCATGTCCACCTCAGGGGAGTCCATCACCAACACAAGTCAGTGCCAACCCGCCTTGGTTGTCCGCCCATGGATCATGAGTCCAGGTCAATGCAGCCATGTCCACTGTCGTCTTGGGACATGTGACCAGATTCACAACATGCAAACAGGCGTCCAGACACGTGCAATGGGTCACATCCACTTATGGCTGCAGGTACCTTGTCACTCGTCCATGAATGTGAGTGCAGCTGCGTAGGCCAACATCTCCAGTGAGCGATCGTCGTCCACCACATCTGACATGTCATCGACGACAAAGCCCAATCAGGTAGTGGCTCAATGTGCTCACTGCACACGAGGACTCGTGCAATCTCCCAGGTCCAGTTTCCAGCCTGCATGCCAAACATCCATGCATTCCATAGACGGGCATCACGGTGACACTCCTGGTCGTGGTCCAACAGGGCGCACACACACATCATAATCCAGGTCAGCTACCATTACGTTGGAGAGGCAGACATCCATAGACCACTCGAATATGCGCGAGCGACAATGCAACACAGGCTGAACGCAGGCGGAAGCTCAGCCGGTAACTGATCCGCAACACTGCCAACGGCAGTGCCCCCAGTACATGCAGCAGACGTGCACGGTACAGGTCCACGTGACTGGAGTCGAGCATGTGTCCGGGATGGTCTTCCATTGCATCAGTGGCTCTGCTTGAAGCGGCAATGGCTTACCCTGCGCCAGTCCTGTGGGTGAAATAGCACAGCTTGGGCAATGAGCAGTGTCTGTGTGCAACGGGTGCAGGCCTGGGGTGGGGTGGGAGTACGTGTGAAGGCCATTTCACGCACGCTAACTACGACCAAGGACTTCTGCGTGAGGGATGTGTACATGTTGGTCTCACTGCGGGCAGTGTGTAGTGTGAGAGTCACAAGCAAATGCTATGGTATCTGTCAGGGGGTGCTGGCCAAAAGCAAGTCCATGCTCAGAGCTGCAGATGTGCTACTGCCTGATACTTCAGACAAAGGACCATTCATCCCTACAGTCACTTCACCATTTGCATGCATACAGGAGAGGTAGAGAGGCCTGTTGTGGATGTGGTGGGATGTCTGCGACCCTGGGGCTCATGGATAATATGCTCAGCACGTTGCACATGAGTGGCCTCCCGCTGTGTTACGTTGCCACACAGCTGCCCCTCCCTCCCACGTGCCCCCACATCTGTGTGCGCTGCGCGGTTGCATCACGTGCACTCCTACGGCACACCACGGTAATGCCTGTCCGTGCATGTCCAGCGGCATGCCAACGACACCGTGACTCTGGTCTATGAGGGTGGGCAGACACGTGAGTGCAGGCCAATGGTCTGGACAGGGCGGACACAGGTGTACAGCCCATGGCGGCCTGTGATCACGCAGCGAATGAGGCCAGGCAACTGACTCATGCATCCGCAGGGCTGATACACATAACACTTGGCATGCATGTGCCAAAACCCCGTGCAGTCTTGCGCTCCTACATGTCTCTGTAAGTGCAACCCCGCCCTCCTGGTGCATACCACATTGCAACATCGGCTACTGTGGCCCTGGTGGCGACAATACCCCAACACAGAGACACACTTACCGCACTCCCTGTCCAAGGCCAGTTCCGAGCCACGCCCTGCTCCCCCTGCCGTATCAGCACACCCCTGCACTGACCAGATGTACGCCAGACCAGCACACTCCGCTTGTGCATGCAGGGGGATGCGTGCGGAGCTACATGTCCAGGGTCACTTCCAATGCTGAGGTGACATGGTGGCATCTGCTGAAGATAGCACACTGTGAAGTTGCAGGGCCCGTGCCCATCATGCTGACACAATGACCACACGGACACACTTCCTCAGATGGTGTGAATGGCTATGTGCACGTGCGCAACGCCATATTTATTAGCAGGCACATATACCGAGTGACACCTGTGTTGGATGTGTGTGGGGTATGTGCACACCAACCGGCAAGGGCTGCCTGGTGCAGTCAGACATAGACAACAATGTACAGTGTAAAGAACACAACCATTCAACCGTAAGGGCACCATGACTTGTGCTGCACAGAGTTAGTGGCCCCGGATGCACAGCATCCTGCACAGGCCTACCGCCACGGGACGCTGACTTGCGGTGCACTGGGGTAGGGTCACGAGTGCAGAGCAGGTGCTCGTAGATGGCAGGGGGCTTGTCACAGAGTTCTCGGTGGACAGTGGAAGGTGTGCCCCCAGGGCATGATACAGCGGGCAGGACCACGCTGAAACAGTCACTATGGCGGAGAAGAATGGAACAGACACATGTCGGACACCAAGACCGGTCCAGCCAGATGAAGATGCAGGAAACCACCAGCCTCTGGACTCAATCACCACCAAGGTCCAACCAGATAGTGCCCATGACCCATTGCGCACAGAGTTAGTGGCAGCAGTGCCATTAGGGGATGCCGCCTGCGATGAGGCGTGTCCAATGGTGTTGGCTCCTCCACATCTTGCCCAGGACACAGTTCCACATGTGTGACATACTGGACCGCAATGTAGGCCTGAGGCAGCAGTCAGCACGGGCCTTTCACCGAGTGTCACCGGCTTAGGTTGGATGGCCCCAATGGCCTGCGTAGTTCAGGTTCGGTAGCAACACGTGTCGCCGGCTTGCATTGAACAGGGTTAGTGGCACCACGTGTCGCCGGCTCACGTTGAACAGGGTTAGTGGCACCACATGTCGCCAACTTGCGCTAAACAGGGTTAGAGGCACCACGTGTCGCCGGCTGGTGTTGAACAGGGTTAGTGGTCCCACGTGTCACTGGCTTGCGTTAAACAGGGTTAGCGGCACCATGTTGCGCTAGCTTGCGTTGAACAGGGTTAGTGGCACCGCGTGTCACTGGCTGCCGTTGAACAGGGTTAGTGGCACCAAGTGTCGCCGGCTTACGTTGAACAGGGTTAGTGGCACCACATGTCACCAACTTGCATTGAACAGGGTTAGTGGCACCACGTGTCGCCGGCTGGCGTTGAACAGGGTTAGTGGCACCATGTGTCACCGGCTTGCATTGAACAGGGTTAGTGGCACCACGTGTCGCCAGCTTGCGTTGAACAGGGTTAGTGGCACCACGTGTCGCCGGCTGCCGTTGAACAGGGTTAGTGGCACCACGTGTCGCTGGCCTGCCATATGGAACTATGCCAAACTGATCGAAGGGTATCTGGTCCTGTGGCCGCTGCCATGCCCTTGGGGTCACTGCCATTCAGGACTCAGGACACAGTTCCACATGTGGGACCTACTGTGCCAAAGAGGACGCCGGTGAAGTATGTAAATGAAAAAGGAGTAATGTGGGCCAGCGTCGGGGGGGCCAGCGATGGTCTGCTGAGGCTGCAGAAGTCACAGGACTGGTGCTTGGAGCTTGCACCTGCACGTGTTGAGCCCACTTTACCACACGCCGGTGTAGGCAGGTGAGCGGAGCCGCGTTGGTGCGCTGGTGCAGGCATGACGGGTCTATGGTCCAGCGGCCCGGGGTGCAGCAGGTGCACAGGGACGCAGGCCCGGCTGCGCTCACTGCAGGACTCGTGGCGGGCTGTGGGGCACCGCCCTGGCAGACGCGTTGTCCATTCCGAATCAGGACCACGACCGTTGCAACTGGCTTTTTCGTCACACCCCTACACAGGCCTGATGTATGCAGGTACAACCCACTATGCATGCGCATGCAGGGGGAAGTAATGTGCGACATTGCTGCGTTCTGCAACACAGCCTGTGGGGACATGGTAGCGTCCACAGGCCACTACACTACATGCACCAGCAGTTGTCCTCCACATGGCCATTTCCGTGGTTTGCACTCTGTGGTTTGCCCGGCCCCACCACGCCACACCTGGTACTGGGTGGGTTCACATTCCTTAGTCACTTTCTGCTCTCGCACATGCCTGCTCCATGCCTCTCCTCACATCCTGCTATTGTGTGTCCATGTCGTCGCTGGGTTGTGGGTGTGGCAAGGCCGGATTCCTAATGGGGTCGTGTTGTCGTGTCTGGTCGGTTGACATGATGTGTGTCATGTTGTATGTAGTTGTGCTGCGTGCCCATTGGCAGTGTCGTGAGTTGCAGGACTGTGGGTCTTCAGGTCTGGCTCTTGGCTGGGCTCCCTTTCATGCTGCAGGTAGTTGTCCTGCTGAACACCAGCAAGAGGCAGGTGTTAATTCCCTGCTGCTACCGCGGCTTATCGCCTGTTTTCGGTTCGCATCGCAGATCTGGTTGTTCGTTGTGAATGTGGTGTTGTGTTTTTTTCGTGTGTTTTTGCACGGGAACGCCTACTCTGCATTTCATTAGGGTTAGTTGGTGGTGTCCACCGTGGGGCTACATTTTGGGGCAGTTATCGCATGAATACTGGCGATGTCTGCAGTTTGCACCAGCTTGTAAATGGGGTGTTAAATCTATCTCCACTTTTGTTACGTTACGGTGGGGATACTTCGGAGATAAGTCTTTGTGAATATGCCCCTTAGTATCATAGTGTTGAATAGAAATCTGCTGTGGGCTCAATAAATTGATGCTGCATTTGCAGACATTGTGAAGTGAAGCTACTTCACTGCTGCTGTGGGAAGCCTTGATCGGCTGAGAGACCATAACTGAGTTGCAGAATGGATTGCCAGGCTTGTAGTGTGTTGGAGACTATCATCTTGGGATCCAGCCCTATCGGGAAGTGACTACCTAAAAGGAAATGTAGCACCTCACAGCTAAACTTGACTTACGTTACAACCCTGTACAGCCTTCCTATTGATCTTTGTAGGTTTTTTTTCTGTGAGATTAAAGTAGTTTCGTTTACACAGAAGAATACCATTAAGCTGGACAACGGTTATTATGTCTTTTGGTTGACTGTTTTAAGCTTTTGTCACCCACACTAATTCCCTGTGAAGCCTTGTACTGCTCTCCCTCAGTTCTCTGAGAGTCAAGCACAGAAAGGGTTGAACTTGGCCCAGTTTGCAGAGCCATGGAAGGACAGACCCCAGGACAACAGTGAAAGACGACCTCAAGCTCCACAGTTGCGACACTGTAGCTCCTGTCTGGCATCTTGTCCCCTGAACGGGGTCTGATAACACAACATAACATAAAATAACATAACATAACAAAACATTATATAACATAACATAACATAACATGTGTTGCAGACTCAGACTGCCATAGTTCAGATGTAGCTAAATTGGTGGCTATCACAATATAGTAATAGCTACATCTGTTTTTAACGGCGCCTAGAAACAGACAAAGGGGCTTATTTACAAACCCCTATCACTTTTTCTGACGCTGTGGTGGCGATAGGGGCTTCTCCTTATTCATAAGGCGGACTTGTAAATAAGGCCGCCTTTCACACTATGCTTAGCATGAAAGGGGTGGGCAATGGGAGCTGCGGTGGGCATTTCACTGCAACACCCATCTTTTTTGACGCTGCCCCATATTTACAAGGGCAGTGTAAATATGGGGCAGCGCCAAAAATAGGACCAGGGAAAATCTGGTCTTAAATAGGCCCAACGAGGAGAAATGTTTAATTTCTCCTCATTTTTGCTGTTTCCATGTGTGCTGCATTGTTCAGCACACATAGAAACAGAAAAAGGCCATTGATTGTTTATGTGCAGGAAGGTGACCCTTCCTGCACATAAACAATCAATGAAATAAATGACGTTTAGCAACTTCTATGTGTGCAGCACACATAAAAGTTTCAAAATGCCACTTCAGATTATTTATGTGCAGGATGGGACACCTTCTCTACATATACAATCTTCCCCTACAACGCAGACACCCTTGCAAGGGTGCCTGTGTTGGCACTAGGCAGCTAAAATTAGCACCAGCGCAGGTGGAAACGCAGATGTGCACCGTATCCTTGTAAATACGGTGCACCATTCGTTTTGGAAGTGGCGGAACGCTGCGTTTAGCCAAGGTTGCTAACGCCGCGCTCTGCCACTTCCTCGTAAATATGCCCCAAAGTGTGGTAAGAAGTGTAGTTTAAAAAAAAGCTATTATTACTTCCAGCTAATGTTTGATAAAACAGCATAACACAATGTAAGATGCTGTAACAAAGCATAGCATAACGGAACTACGTCCTTCACAGGACTATGCAAGTAGTACTTTTCTATGAATTATCTGCTTAGTTTAGTCGTCCTCGCACATTCGGCTGGGGTTGTCATCTGAGCTAATAACCAAGAGATTAACATCGTATAATTGCATTTGAAAGGAAATCTATGAAGGACTTTGCAGTGATACTTAAGTGGTTTAGTATGACTGTATTGTGTAATCTCCACGCCTCGTGCCTAGTAATTATGTCAAGTGTTACTGGCGAGATTTCCTCCCAGCTATTCTGGGCTTCACTTCCTCGGCTGCCAACAATCATTCATTTAGACCACCAGACGCGAATCAGTGTAATATTCTGGGATTTCAACATGTCCGATATTTTGTTTGAAATCCATCCAGCTGTAACGCTGAGGCAGGTGAAAGCTGAATGCTGTGTGAAAAGTTTATTTCTTTAATGAACTTGTATTTGGGATTGCATAATTTCACATCCAAAACCAATTACCAACTCTGATTCAGTGCAGATTTTGAGCCCTATGGTATGCTGTATGTCATAAGACTGATAACCTCCGTTCACGCCCAAGATTTGCGCCAATACCCCTTCGACCTCACCCTATAACACAGCTCCCTGGTAAATGACCCCCTCCGGTTTGTCCTGGACGTGGGAGCCCAGAATAGGTCTTTGTTATTGTTCCCAGAGGTGTGAAGTAATGAGTTGGGCCTGTAGACATTGGACAGCCCAAATGATAAAACTGAGTCTTGCGGGACTCCACAGGTCATTGCAGCGAATCTGGAGTAGAACTGGTCCTGATGAAGGTTGTTAAGGAGGGAGGAACATAACCAAGATAGGGCACTCCCATTAATGCTGATAGGAAGATTCAAACCATCAAGGAGTACATTATTGTCAAAGGTGTTGAAAGTCATGGAAAGGTTAAGACAAATTAAGGCATATAGGGGCATATTTACAAGAGTCACTTTTTCCGACGCTCCGGTGGCCCAATGCCCTGCTCCATATATACAAGGCAGCGATAAGTCACTTTGCATGGCTTGATCCTGCCTTGTAAATATGGGCCTCCTTGCCGCAGATTTCTGCAGGTAAGGGGCGTGCAATGGGTGTTGCTCTGGGCATTTCCACGCAACAACCATTGCTTTTTGACACTGCCTCAGATTTACAAGGAAATCTGAGGCAGCGCCAAAAACAAATGCCTTTGAAAAGGAGGCGTTAAAGTGGCGCAACGAGTAGAAATATTTGTATTTCTCCTATTTTTTTGCTCTTTCTATGTGTGCTGCACTGTGCAGCCCACATAGAAGGAACAAAAAACAATTGTGTCCACTAATAAAGTGGATACCTTGTATATGTCCAAACAACCCTTATGATGATTTAAAAGGTCAAAGATAAACTTAGAAAGCTATCCAAGTTGTAGCTGTGGAGAGCAGCCTTTAGGCTTAGTCTTGAAGGAATGTTAAGCAGCTTGTTTTACCAAAATGCAACCTTATAGTATTGGTTAAATGAAAGGAGAACCACACAGTAGTATAAAAATATATATTTATTAATATAACACTCTCTAGTACAACACAGTATCTGCTACACGCAGATAATCACAAAAAACACAACACTGCAGCATAGAAACAATAGTAAATAGCACTAATACACAGTGGGCTCCAGGGGAAGACCAAACCATATACTGAAATAGTAGCATAAGAACCACGACTCGAGTCAAGACAGTTTCTCGAGGATGTAGAATCGCTGGGACCCCAAGGAACCGCCCAAGGTGAGTAAGTAGGGACCCCACGGAGGATGGGTGCAGTGTGGGAAAACAACTGCGTGCTCCATACAATTCTATGGGGAAGTCGCGGTTGAAGTTTTAAAGTTTAAGGACCCTTCCAAGTGGACTTCGAAGAAACCTCGTGGAACTTAGGAAGTTGGAGATCCACCCCACCCATGGATACCATAGTACCAGAGTTACCTATCCCAGGGAAGCCGGGTGCATAGGTCTGAAGTGGCGTCAGAACCCGCCATCGAACCCAATGGAGGACTTCGATGAAGAGCCACTGCTGGAAGGAGGAAAAGTGTCAGTTGGAATCCAAAGGTGGATTCTTGTTGAAGAGTACCTGAAAGCAGAGGGGAAAGAGTCTGGGTCACTCAGGAGTGACCAAGGACTCGTTATACGAATGCCACAGGGACCAGGAGATGTCGAGGATGACCAGGAGCTGGTTGCGAGCTGTCCCACAAAGGATGTCGAGTGCTGAGGGGTCGGTGTCCGGCAGGCACACCAACAAGCCTTGGCAACGGCAACCCATGCATAAGGTCAAACAAAGTTACGGTTCGGACCAGCAAGGTCCAGGAGACTCACCAAACACAGGGGAGTTAGGGCAAGCCTGAAGAAACCAGGGTAGCCCAAGAAAAGCAGTGCTGACCATCAAGTGGACCCACAGGCCAGAGGCACTGGGGTCGCGAGGGGATCTCAAACGATTTCACAAAGCAGCAGCCCACGGAGCAATCGGTGTGAGGAGGCCAGCGTTCTTTGTAGAAAATGGTGCCAGAGGTTGGGGCTACTTGGAGCCCAGTGCACTTGTTCTGGAAATGCCAACAAGCATATGCACTTGCAAATGAACTCAGTGCAAAGGGGTATGGGTATTGCAGCCCCCACAAGGGATTCTGTCCTCAAACTTGGTAAGCGGGCAGCTCGGACCTCGAGGAATTTGGAAACCCACTTCCTGTGTTGCTGGAGTCTTTGGAGTCCGTAGGAGATCAGGAGCAGCAGACAAGTCAGTCAGCGGTTGCAGGAGAGGGACTCCTTCACTCCAAGGGAGATTTCTTCGGTTGCCCTTGATGCTCCACAGGTCCTGCACAGAGTTTGTATGGCGAACGGGCACAGACGGTGATTCAGACTGAGAGAGGAGATGAAGTCAGGCCTAAACGAAGTCCAACGAAGTCCAGAGTTTCCAGACAGTGGAAGTTCCCTGATTTCTGGTTCCGATTCTTGTCCACGTCAAATCTAGGGTCCTACAGCCAGGTAAGCCCCTTTGTTCCCACGGGCGAGGGTTGGACAGATTCAGGGGACCCTCCCAGGGGAGTGTCCCATGTCCTTTGTCCAGTTTCATGCCAGAGCAGGAGCTAATGGCTCCCAGGACTGGTTTGAACTGAACTATGCACAGGGACACCAAATATGCCCCTCATGCAGACTTTCGGTCGCTGGCAAGCAAATCCACCCAGCCCTAATACACTAAATCCTGTCTGGGAGGTGGTCACACCTCCCTGTTACAGGATGCCTATTGTTCCACCTTCCTTTCCTTGAGCTTGGATCAGCAGCAGGAGGACAGAAATGTGTCTCTGGCTGGCAGCAACCATTTTTGTCAGCTCGGGACTAGAAGGCTGGTACCAGGAACACCAGGGACCCAATAAAGCTTGCTTCTGAGAGGTGAAATTATACCTCCCACACCGGTTACTGGTGTTGGCGTATGATTCCACAATGTTTGACACCAAACACAATAGGGTTACTTTCAGCCGTTTTAGAGTTGGTCATCACGCGGTCGCATAATGCCACTCTATATGTTGTAAATGGCTGTGGAGAATAGACTCCGTAGGCTGCAGGGGTGTCCTGCTGATGCAGTGGCACCCTTTCACTTAGAACTTAGCACTCTGCCTTCAGGATTGTTAAGGCCTGCTATTGAGGTGACTTATAGGTTTTAAATGTAGTGACCCTTAGACATAGTAAACCTACATCTTAAGTAATATACATGCACCAACTTACACAGGCTGCATTTTGCCTGGCCTCTCATGGGTCGCGTAATACATGCTTCAGACCATGGGAGGCCTCTGGGGTACCTATGCCCTGGGTACAGGGGCACCATATACTCGGGACTGACAAGGGTACCCCAGTATCCAATCTGGAGTGTACCTAAGTACATAACATAACAGTTTAAGGAGAAAGCAGATAGACTGAGGTCCTGATTAGCAGGATCCCAGTAAGACTAGTCAAAAACAGTATCACATGAAGGAAAAAGTGGGGGTAAGCATGAGAAGCAGATCCTACTTTCCTACAAACAGTAAGTATTGTTTTTGTGCAGGAAGGTGTTTGTTCCTGCTCAAACCCAATCATCCCTGCAACGCAGGCACACTGGAACCATGGTGCAAGGGTGCATGTGCTGGCGCTAGGCAGCTTTATTAGCGCCGGCGAAACGGAAAACACAGGATGCGCCGTATTCTTGTAAATACGGCGCATTCCTGCTTTTTTCAAATGATACCGTGCTGCGCAATTGCTAGCAGCACCATTTAGTTGTAACTATGTCCCATAGGAAGCCATGATCTACAGTGTTAAAAAGTTCTTCCCTTTTGTTTAGAAGTGTTGATTCTGTGCCCCTCCAAGGTCTTAAGTCTGATTTAAAGTCACTGAGAAGGCCATGAGCTTCCAGATGAGAAGAGAGCTTTTTCAAGTGTCTTTGCCACACAGAGCAGGCAGGGCCTATCGTTGGAAAGATTGTTAGGTCCAAGGAAGTTTTCTTCAGGCGGGTGTCCTTTCGTAAGGGACAGTCTTGAAATACAATGCATGAAAAAGGCTTTTGCATCCCCTTGCTAAACTCGTCAGCCTAATAATATCTATAAATATTTTGCATTGTATGGTGTTGCACTGCAAATCTAGTCTCCCTCCATGGTGCCTGAAGCCTGCTAGTCGAAAGTCTCACATCCTAAAAGTCTACCTTCCATTGTCCAAAAATTGTGGTGTGAATGATGCATTGTTTTCTTCCCTTCTTCCTACATGTATCTCACATTGAAGCTACAGTTCTGATGGGAACAGACATCTCCCAGAACAACTATCTGTACAAATTCTGACAAGGTCCTGAGCACTGAATGCCAACACCATATATAATAGGCCATGACTTTAGCACCCTATGGTGGACTCCTGTTTGACACCTAATGCTTCCTGAGAAGAGTCAGTACCTCCTATGGAAACCAGCAGATCCTCAGCATGTCTTTCCTCCCACTCCCCTTTTGCCATGGCACAGAGGTAAATGTATCTTCCACAGAGAGACTTCATGAAAAGCCTGGATGTAGAAACTGTGAGACAGGTTAAGGGCGCGCTTTGCCCTGGCCTAGTGTCTCCCTTACAGATTAGCATGGTTTAAGACTCCCTATCATGAGCTCCTTCTTCTCACTGTCCCCTCAAGCCCCCATATGTTACCTGTTCACAGCTCCTATTCCCTTTTGCTACACCCCCACAACTACCTCTTGCGCTTCCTTGCGTATATCTTGAGTAGAGTCAGAAGCCATGTTAGGTCTGGCTACCCATGTGTTTCGCTATTTGCCTTCAGCATAAATATGCCCTACAATCACCTATGGCGTGGCTCCCAACAGAACCCATCTCAAAGATATGTGACTCATAAAAACCCGTAGAACTCAATCTACAATACATCATAGATAAGATGTACCTCATAGACAACTACCATAGTGCTCCCAAGAGTATATTCTACATTGGGCACAAAACAGCACATATCACTCATCCATCCATCACTCAATGTAACACACCAGCAGAGCAAATCACTTTGGAGAAATGTGTATCAAAAATAGAGGAACTCGTTACATAAGATTGTATACAGACACCAGAAGCATAAAACATTTTTCACAGAACATCGCCATTCAAGTGTCCAACACAGTTTCAATATTCCACACAGCAAGAAACAGCATGGTTTGCACCAATAAAAAACAGCAGGGCAATAGGACAACAAAACATCATAATAAACGTTTAAGCATTTGTTAAAACTCTCCAGTGCCATCACTCTGTCCCCAAAATTATACACTCTGAGGGGCAGATTTACAAGCCCCCCGTGCCACCAGAATGTCACTTTTTGTGACGTTCTGGTGGCGTATTTCACTGATCTATATTTACAAGGACAGGAAAAGCCACTCAGGGTGGCTTTTCCTGTCCTTGTAAATAAGTCCCCTTTACACGCAGCACTTTGCGTGAAAGGGGCGTTCAATGTGTGTTGCTGTGGGTGTTCCCACGCAACACACATGGAACCAGACACATTTCCAGATTTACGAGGAATTGTAAATCTGGAAATGCGTGTGAATGCTATGCCTCCTCAGGGGAGGCATAGGGAGGAGCAACGAGGAGAAATGTTTTCATTTCTTCTAATTTTTTCCTCTTTCAATGCGTGCTGCATTCTACTGCTATCCATATAAGTTGCTCTACTTACTGCACCTGGTATTGGTACAACTGAGTCAAAACTCAGCAATAACTGACTTTAGGCATTGGTCAATATATAGCCTGATACTGACCCATACTTTAGCAGCCTCCTCTCCTACAGCCTGGATAGCTTTGCCAGGGTCATCCAAATATATTGCCACATCGTCCATATAGGCACTAATATTTAAATCACATTTGCCAAATACCATAGGACTGATCCCAATTATTTCTAATTACGGCCTGCAGGTAGGGCTATAAATATTGTGCAAATCACAAAGGAGAAAGCAGGCAACCCTACCGCATCGCACATTGTATCTTAAAAGGTGATGAAGACATACCCTCATATAACAATTTAGCCAAGGGGGATTCGTACATAGCCTGCACCCATTTACAAAATCGTATGCCAAGCCTGAAGGCCTCCATCATCCTCCATAGATATTCCCATGTGACCTGATCAAAAGCATTTTTGGCATCCAATAATATAATAGACAACTTTTCCCCCCCTCCTAGCTGCTACATCAAATGACACTATTGCTGCCTTTATGTGGCTTGTTGTGTCTCTACCTGGAATAAAACCATGTTGTTGCTTGGATACAATATCAGGTAAAATTGGGACAAACCGCATAGCCAAGACCTTGGCCAAGATCTTTGCATGAGCATTAATAAGTGAGATAGGTCTGTATGACCCCATCTCTTCTAGCGGTTTGTCTTTTTTAGCAAATGTTGTTATCCTAGTCATATTCCAAGTATCTGGAACTTTACCAGCTTCGTTCATATACTGTATTACCCTACAGGGTGGTGGGATTATGATATCCTTGAATATTTTATAAACTTCTATAGGGATTAAGTAGTCATCTGCTGCCTTTCCCGAAGGCAAAGTGGTAAGAGCCAAATCTAACTCCCCCGCTGATATATCTCTATTCAAAACCCTGCCTGTGGTTCTTCTATCACTGACAGCTTACCACCCATTACATATGCTATTGTTTCCACCATGCTAGGCCTTGAGGATTGACTATATAATTCCTGATAAAATATAGAAAACTGCTTGATAATAGCTTGAGGGGGAGTATAAACACTGTCATCATTGCCTTTGATACCTTGAATCCAGCTTCTGGCCTTCCTATCAGAAATCTGATGGGCCAATACACGGCCCATCTGGTCACCATATTTATACTGAAGGGTCTTATTTTTGGCACAAGCAGCCACAATTTTATCCCTCAAATCTTGGCTAAATTTAGATCGCTTGTTAATAAGCTGCATGTGCAAAGCGCGCTCACTCATATACACTGTCTTAATTACAGGAGCATGAGATATTTCTAACTGTAAGATCGCCTGTGTCAGTATTCAGACAGAATATCGAGTTGGAAATGTCGACTTACACAAATATCGAGTTGGAAATAACGTGACACAGATATATCGACAGCAAGAATATCGTGGTCACGAATATCGACTTTAAGGTAAGAAATATTGTTTACAAAAATATCGAAGTCATTAATATTGTTTGCAAAAGTATAGTTATTTCAAATATCAATTTTTTAATTAGTGTTATGTATTTTAGTATATATTTTAAATGTATGTGATCTATTTGTTTGTATAACTATTGTTTTTGTTTTTTAATATATATGTGTTACATTTTTAGTAAATTTTATTATAATTACATTTTGTTGTTTTTAGTTCCGTAGCGGGTTATGGGTTTACAGTGGAATAGGATGAGAAGTAATTTAATTATAATCAATCAATCAATCAATCAATCAAATAATTTGTAAAGTGCACTATATACCCGCAAGGTTTTCAAGGCGCGGAGGGTGGGGAGTGGGGGGGGGGGTGCTGTTGCTACTGGTCGAACAGCCAGGTCTTGAGTTGTCTCTTGAAGGTTAGAAGGTCTTCGGTTTGTCGTAGGTTGAGGGGGAGGGTGTTCCAGGTCTTGGCGGCACGGTGGGAGAAGGATCTGCCTCCGGCTGTGGTTCGGAGGGTGTTGAAGCAGGTGGAGGAGACAGCGTTTACTTGTTTGGTCATGGTGAGTTTCGAGTCGAGGATGACTCCCAGGCTGTGTGCGTGGTTGGTAGGTGCGGGGGGTGTCCCCAGCAATGCGGGCCACCAGGAGTCATCCCATGCTGAGGGGTTGGGCCCAAGGATGAGGATCTCCATCTTGTCTGTGTTCAGCTTAAGGCGGCTATCCTCCATCCAGTCGGCGACAGCCTTCATTCCCTGGTGGAGGTTGGATTTGACGGTGAGGGGGTACTTGGTGAGGGAGAGGATCAGTTGCGTGTCGTCAGCATAGGAGATTATGTTGAGGTCGTGATGTCGGGCGATGCGTGCGAGAGACGCCATGTAGACGTTGAACAACGTCGGGATGAGGGAGGATCCCTGCGGGACGCCGCAGATGATCTTGGAGGCTTCAGATCAGAACGGGGAGGCGAACTCTCTGGGTTCTGCCGGAGAGGAAGGAGGAGGTCCAGTCCAGGGCCTTGTCTTGGATCCCTGCATTGTGGAGTCGTGTGCGTAGTGTGCGGTGGCAGACGGTGTCGAAGGCGGCGGAGAGGTCCAGAAGGATGAGGGTCGCCGTCTCGCCGTTGTCCAGTAGGATCTTGATGTTGTCTGTGGCGGCGATGAGGGCGGTCTCAGTGCTGTGGTTGCTGTGGAATCCTGACTTGGAGGGGTCCAGGATGCTGTTGTCTTCGAGGTAGCGGGTGAGCTGGATGTTGACTATCTTCTCAATGACCTTAGCTGGGAACGGAAGCAGGGAGATTGGACAGAAGTTTTTGAGTTTGCTTGGGTCCGCCTTTTGTTTCTTCAGTAGGGCATTGATCTCGGCGTGTTTCCAGCTCTCAAGGAAGGTCACGGTCTCGAAGGAGAGGTTGATGATGTTGCGCAGGTGGGGTGCGATGGAGCTGCAAGCATTGATGAAGATGTGGTTTGGAAAAGGGTCAGACGGCGAGCCGAGTGGATTGTGCCCATGGTCTTGATTGTGTCTTCGATGCTCACGTTGGTCCAGGTTGTCAGGGGGTCGTGGTCGGTGGGGAGTGGTGGGTCCGGCGTGTTGGGGCCTGTTAGGGTCATCCGGGGGTTGAAGCTGTTGTGGATGTCTGCGATCTTGCAGTGGAAGAAGGTGGCGAGGGAGTCGCACAAGGCTTGCGAAGGCGGGATGTCGTTGGCGTTGGGGCTGGGGATGGAGAGTTCCTTCACGACGTAAAAGATCTCCTTGCTGTTGTGTGCGTTGTTGTCGAGGCGGTCTTTGAGGGAGGCCCTCTTGGCGGTCCTGATGAGGTGGTGGTGGTTGCGGGTGGCGTCTTTGTGGGCTGCGCGGCTGCCTGGCGACTTCTCGCTGTGCCATATGTTCTCTAACTTCTGGCAGGTGTGCTTTGACGCTAGGAGTTCCGGGGTGAACCAGATGGCTCTCTTGCTGGTGTCTCTGGGTTTTGTTTTTTCAGCGTGGCTAAGGTGTTGGCGCAGTCGTCCATCCATCGTCTAAGGGTGCCTGCACCATCGTCGGGGTTGGAGGGGTTGGTCGATGAGTTGAGTGCGAGGTTTGTCTGTAGTTGTACTTCGGTGATTTTGCCCCAGCAGCGACGGGGCATCTGTAGGGTGTGGTGATGTGCGACGGGTTTCCGGAAGGTGAAGTGGATGCAGTGGTGGTCGGTCCAGGTGGGTTCGGAGACGTGGCTGAAGGAGACGTGGGGGCTTGAGGAGAAGATGGCATCGAGCGTGTGTCCGGCGATGTGGGTCGGCGTCATGACAAGCTGTTCTAGTCCGAGGTTGGCGAGGTTGTCTATCAGGGTGGAGGAGTTGCTGTCGCTGTTGTTCTCCAGATGGAAGTTCAGGTCTCCGAGGAGGATGTAGTCGGTGGAGGTCAGTGCGTGCGTGCTGATGAAGCCGGCGATGGCGTCGCAGAATTGTGGTTGGGGTCCGGGTGGTCTGTAGACGAGGGTGCCTCTTAGGGTAGTCTTGGGGTCTGTGTGGATCTGGAAGTGCATGTGTTCGGCGGTGCTTAGAGTGTCGTCGGTGTTTGTTGAGACCCTGATGGTCTTCTTGTGGATGATGGTGATTCCTCCTCCGACTCCGTTGGTGCGGTCTCTGCGGGCGATCTTGTATCCGTCGGGGATGGCTATGGCGATGTCTGGAGAGGAGGCTTCGTTCATCCAGGTCTCGGTCAGGAAGGTGACGTCTGGTGATGCGGTGTCGAGTAGGTCCCAGAGCTCGACGGCTTGTTTGCGTGCGGAGCGGGTGCTGATCATGATGCATCGGAACTGGTTGTGTTCTGTCATGGGGGGTGTCTCGGCGTCTTCGATGCAGGAGAAGCTGCAGTTCCAGCAGGCGAAGGGACCGTGGGTGCGCTTCGGGGTGGCCCTGCAGCAGGTGAGGGTCCGTCCTGGGTTGAGAGCAATGAGGGTGCTGGCGTTGTATCGGAGGCGGTCTTCATAGCTGGTGCGGGGGCCAGGGGTTCTGGCACTGGGCGCGGTCCAGGCGCGGTCCAGGCGCGGACGGACGCAGACGGGCTTGTCTTAGGCGCGCCTTTGGCGCGCCAGCTGCGCGGCCACATAGCGGCCGCCATTTATGAGGAAGTGGGAGGGAGGAGCAGCTGGGAGGCGGGAGGTGGGTGGCAGGGGGCAGCAAATGGGCACGGAGGGGGGCAGGGCCGCAGGGGATGCAGCGGCGGGAATAGGAGTGGCGAGGGGGGCAAGCAGGCACAACAGGGGGCACGGAGTACAGAAGGAAAAACGGGCAGCGGGGCACAGGAAAGGGCATACAAGAGCACGGGGAACAGAAGGCAAAAATGGGCAGCGGGGCACAGAAGGAACCAAGGGCACACAAGAGCACGGGAATAGAACAAAATGGGCAGCGGGGCACAGAAGGAGCAAAAGGGCACACAAAGGGCACACCAGAGAACGCAGGTGGAGCTGCAGCGGGGGGGAGTGACCTACTTGGCAAGGTCAAGGGTCGCTCTCCTCACCGCACATCGGCCTCCATTTAAGGGGAGGTGGGAGGGAGGAGCAGCTGGGAGACGGGAGGAGGGTGGCAGGGGGCAGCAAATGGGCACGGAGGGGGGTGGGGCCGCAGGGGATGCAGCGGTGGGAACGGGAGCGGCGAGGGGGGCGATCAGGCACAACAGGCGGCATGGGGTACAGAAGGAAAAACGGGCAGCGGGGCACAGGAAAGGGCACACAAGAGCACAGGGAACAGAAGGCAAAAATGGGCAGCGTGGCACAGAAGAAACCAAGGGCACACAAGAGCATGGGGAACAGAACAAATTGGGAAGCGGGGCACAGAAGGAGCAAAAGGGCACACAAAGGGCACTCAGAGAACGCATTGGAGCTGCAGCGGGGGGGAGCGGCCTACCTGGCAAGGTCAAGGGTCGCTCCATATTTATAATAAATTAATGATTATTTTTTATTTAGTAATATTTATTTAATTTAGATTTTTTAGTGCTAATTGTAGGAAGTAATTTATTATTAAGTAATTATTAATTGGTTGTTAATTATATTTACTGAATTAATTGGTGATTAATTATGTTAATTATGTCATTTTTTTAGGAGCGGGTTGTGGGGTTTATATGGGTAAAGGGTGGGAAGTAATTTATTTTTAATTAATTAATAATTATTTGTTAATTAATGCAAATTAATAATTAAAATTTAATATGGCAATTTTGTAATTAATTTTAGATGTGAGTTGTGGGATGTATAGTGGTAAAGGGTGGTAAGTAATTTATTTTTTATTTAAATATTAAGTAGTTGTTAATTGATAATTTATTATTTTAAAATTAATTACGGAAAATGTGTAATGATTTTTTGGGGTGGGTTCTGGGGTTTATAGGGGTAGAGGGTGGAAAGTAATTTATGTTTAATTAATTAATAATTAGTTAATCAATAATATTAATGCATCAATTGATAATTAATTAGGGTAATAGTTTATTTTTTGTGTGAGTTTCGGTTTTATAGGGGTAAGGTTGGGGAGTAAATTAATTTTTATCTGCTTTTAATTTGTTTTTTAATTAATAATATTTCATTAATTGATAGTTAATTATGTTAAATATGGAAGTACATTTTAAAAAATGTGCAATTTGTGTTGTGAGTTGTGCAGTGTTATAGGGTAGGAAATGAAAAAGATAAAATGTATATAATAATTAATGTTTATGTTTATAACAAATTTCTAATGAAAAATAGTTATTTGTTTGTAAATAATTTTTTTATGTATTTAATATAATATTTCTGGGTATTTTTCATATCAATTTAACATTATACCATGTTTCTAATTTTTCAATTTATTTCAATTTTTTTCAATTTTTCATTTTTTTAAATTATATTTTGTGTGGCTGATATTTAGTTTGTTTTTAATTTTGAACTGACTGGAAAGGGAATATACATTTTTACCCCTCTGCTATCCAACACTTTCTCCACTGTTGCACTCACTGGAGTGGAAATAGTAATTTTTACCCCTCCTCTATCCAACACTTCCCCTACTGTTGCACTCACTGGAGTGGGAATAGTATTTTTTACCCCATCGCTATCCAACATGTTCCCTACTGTTGCCCTCGCTGGAATGGGAATAGTATTTTTTACCCCTCCACTATCCAACACTTTCCCTACTGTTGCACTCACTGGCGTGGGAATAGTCATTTTTAGGTCTCGCAGAGGGCAGCGCATGTGCTGCCTCTGCGAGGCATTAAGTAATCAGCATTGCTAGTTAAACTCCACCCATTGCATTTCTCTTTGCTTAGTCACTTACCATTGGTGAAATCTGTCATTGCTCTTCTTAACGTGCTTTTTGTTGACTGGTGGTCTGTCACGTCATTTTCATTTTCTTCCCTTTCTGGCAGAAGCAGCATCGATCAACTACTGTTAACTTGAGCTGCAGGGCACCATCATCTAATGTAAGCACTACTTTTTTTTTTTTTTTTCAATGGCGCCTGGTTCGTGCCCCTCGCTCCTTGTTGTTTTTGGTAATGATTTCACGCATAAAGAAGCATACTGACATCTATCGTGCCTGGGTGGTATCACCTGCTTACATAACGCAGACGTTCTGTTTTCTGCAACTAACTGAAGGTGTATTAGCGCTGAGTAGAATTGAATTTTAGCGCTAATTGATATAAACACGGGGGCATATTATCAAGAAACGGTGTTAAAATTATCGCCGCTTTAGCAACAGAAAACTATAATGGGCTTGATAATATGCCCTTGAGAATTCCCATAGAAGCCCATGTTCTGGTGTCAACATGGGCTTCTATTGGAATTCTCTGTGGCATATTATCAAGCCCATTATCGCCGCTCTACCGGCAGTTTTCTGCCGCTAAAGCTGCGATAATTTTAATGCTGTGCTTGATAATATGCCCCACGCTTCTTTGTTTCTAAATTAATATTAACGCTTTTCAGCAATTAAATACGTGTTGTTTTTTCATATACCGACGAGTTTTTCACATTTGGTAAAAAGAAGCACTTCCACTAACGGGGCGTCCGTACCGGGCGGGGTAGAAGCAGCAATCCCTTTCTTACAGGAAGTGCCTTTCTCCATGATAGCGGCTGAAGCTCAATGTGATGCTTCGTTTCATCGGCAAAACACACAGAAGGATTCCATGATGATTGAATGTATGTATGCCTCGTGTAAAAAAAAAACTAACTATAAAACCTGTCTTGAGTTTTGTAAGCAATTGAACTGTGAGCTTTACATTTAATTAGGGTTCCCTTGCCAAAGCATTTTTGCAGCCGTAAAATCCCATGTGTACATACACACTCTTTAATAGTTAGGAATGCAAAGCGCGACCGGCTTTCAGAATGAGGAGAGGATGTGGTCGGTCGGCTAGACTGCCGACTTTGGTGCTGGAAACCAGGGTTCGAGTCTTGGGGTCGCGTCCACATCCTGTGATTCTGGGTAAAATCACGTAATCTCCCCGTGCCTAAACATGTAATGTAAATACAGTGCTCATGTACAGTGCTCCAATACCTTCGGGTCGAGTTCGCTCTATATAGAAGATGCAACAAAAAAAAAATGCTTCTACCAGATCAGGTTTCCTAGACTTGCTTTGCTGAATGGGAGGGTAGAACGCACGCCTCAGAATCTGTGGCGTACTGCTATCTAGCGGGCACCAGGAAATGGCTGGAAATGATTTTTACAGCGCTCCTTCTAACTCCGCTGCAGGGGGATGGGATGAGATGTGTCATTTCCTCTCAGTCAAAAGCAAGCGCACAGTAATTATAGCGCTTACTACCCAGCCTATCCGTTAAACAAAATACAGGAGGTACAGACTGCCCATCAAAGCCATAGTTGTTGCTTATTTATCTTACAACCACAGACAAAGCCAATAGTCCTGGCTTGTTGTAGGTGTAATGCTATTTGTTGTATTATATATCTGAGTGTAATGACAGAAACAGCAAAATACCAGTTGGCCGCTCACTATGCTATGCACAGATTTGAAGCTTAGGCGTTTTAAGCCACTCCCTTAATTAAATTGGCCACGCCCCTTTGAGAGACCCCCCCCCCAGTTTGTTCATTCCACTTAAACCCCTGTTTGTGATATTTAAAGAGCACACCGGCAGCTACAGGTTTCATGGACTGTGCACTGGGCATTCATTTCCACACAAAGATTGAGAGTCAGCATTGAATCTGTAGCCGCCTAACGCCGCAGAGTTGCTGTATTTTTGATTTTCCAAATAGACTTTGAGTTGCAGTACCATGTGACGGCACTATTAAATGCATTTATTCTCCCTGGATTCCAGTCAAATCCAGCTTCACCACCCGTGTGTCACTTCTGTAGGAGAGTTATTTATGTCTTACACGTTCCCCGCTCAATGTTTTGAAATGATATTCGACAGGCAAGTTTAGACGGCAGTCCTATACTCACGCAGAAGGCAGTGCGATGTGCAACTGAAGCCATTTGGCACTATATTTTTTAAAAAACTATTTTGTTTGATCTCCAAATTCCATGTCCATACAAAACACTCACTGCTGGTAGCACCACTCCATCGCAAATATGATTCCCTTTATACTGGCAGAAATAAAAGAGCACCTTCGGGTAGCACATCAATATTTCCTCTAATCAACTGCGCCAGTGTTTGCTTTCAAAATGTTAAAATGTTCTGTAATAATAAAAATGTTTTACTGTTAGTAGCACTTACATACTTATAGCACACACTGCCCAGGTGCCTGGGATTATCACCATCCCTTCTTGATTTATGCCCATCCTCATGGGTCTCTGTTTATTGTGCCTGCTTATGAGTGATCTCAATGAGGTCAGCAGGGCACGCACCCACATTCTTTCTCCTAGGCAAAGTGCATAGGTCCCGATTGGGGCATATGCATCAACATTAGCATTTGCGATTCCTTATTAGCGAAAAATAAGGATTCGCTAATAAGGAATAGCAAAAGGCTATGCATGTAGGAATCGCTATTCAAATAGCGATTCCTTAACATTCCTTATTACCGAATCGGTAATACCGAATCGGTAATAAGGAATACCTACCCATTCATTCCTATGGCCTTGGAGGCCCATAGGAATGAATGTAAAGCCATTCTGTATTAGCGATTCGGTATTACCGAATCGCTAATAGCTGGAGCACTTTCAAGGGTGCCAGGGTGTCAAAAGGACACCCTGTTGCACCCCTGAAAATGATATGTGCACATATGTTGCACACACACATGCTCTAAGGGCATGTGTGTGCGCAACATGACACTTTGAAAAATGCACAAAAGTGCATTTTTCAAAGTTTTTGCAAATTACCATGCAGTTCATCTTCATGGTAATTTGCTCCCCTCATTAGCGAAATCGCAAATTTTTTAACTTTGATGCATTGCATTTAAGGAATCTCACTTTGGGATTCCTTAAATGCAATCGCTATTTAAGGAATCGGTATTTAAGGAATCCCTATTTAAAGAATCGCTATTTAAGGATTCCTTAAATACCGATTTCTGCTTTTGGGTTGATGCATTGGGATTGGGTATTTTTTACTTAATACCGGGAGCTAATAAGGAATCGGTATTTTACCGACTGGATTTTGGCTTGATGCATAAGGGTGATTGTCATTTACTATGCCAATAGGTCCAACTCTTGCAAATGCGAGACCTATTGTATTGCAAATGCTTGGTATTCCTCTGCTATCCAACACTTTCCCTACTGTTGCACTCACTGGAGTGAGAATAGTGTTTTTTACCTCTCCGCTATCCAACACTGTCCCTACTGTTGCACTCACTGGAGTGGGAATAGTCATTTTTATTTCTCCGCTATCCAACAGTTTCCCTACTGTTGTCCTCACTGTAGTGGGAATAGTATTTTTTACTCCTCCGCTATCCAACACTATACCTTCTGTTGCACTCATTGAAGTGGAGCATTTAAGTTTAAAGACTTTTAAATAGTTTAACGTTTTAATTTATAATATAATGTTTTTTTATTAGATTTTATGTTATTGCTGCATGTATATATATATATATATATATATATATATATATATATTTATTTGCAAATTTTCATATATACAATTATAAAATAAATTAAAATTAATAGTTTATTGTTTTAAAGTAAATACATATATATTACATTTTGGTGCCGATTCCGATCGGGTAAAAACAACTTCCCGTACGACTCGTATCCGTATATTTTTACGTACGAATTGTACAAGTCCCGTCCCACCGGTGAAGTACGATTCGTACATGAAAAATACATACGAATCGTATCGGGAAAAGGTCTATGAGACGTACCCGGACAGTTTTACATGCAAATTGTAAAACTGAAGTCCGAGCGCACAAGTACGATCCGTACCGCCCTTTCCGAATACACAAGCGTATGTAAAACGTCCCGTACGTAGCGAACTCTGTACCACTCGTATCCCGGGTAAACTTGTGCCCGGAATACGAGTCGTACAGCCCCACCCTCGCCCCGCGTATGTCTGCACGTACCCCGTATGTCAGCACCGCACCCCCCGTATGTCAGCACCGTACCCCCCCATGTCCGCACCGTACCCCAGCCCCGTACTTTGACGCACCGTACCCCAGCCCCGTACTTGTACGCACCGTATCCCAGCACCGTACCCCAGCCCCGTACTTGGACGCACCGTACCCCAGCACTGTACCCCAGCCCCGTACTTGGACGCACCGTACCCCAGCCCCGTACTTGTACGCACCGTACCCCAGCTCCATACTTGTACGCACCGTAACCCAGCACCGTACCCCAGCCCCGTACTTGGACGCACCGTACCCCAGCCCCGTACTCGTACGCACCGTACCCCAGCCCTGTAGTCGTACACACCGTACCCCAGCACCGTACCCCTTTGCAACAGACTCACTGCAGCTACAGAGCACACCCCAACAACTGCACCCATACACCTTGACATATACACCTTCACACAAACTCCTTCACACATACCCCCTCTTCACATTCCCACACACACCTTCACATTCACACCCACACACCCACAACCATCCACACCCTCACCCCACACCATGCCCACAGACAAGAATCCAAAGTTCACAAGGGAGGAGCTGGACATCCTTGTCAACGAAGTCATCAGAGTCGAGCCACAGCTCTTTGGAACATTGGTCAGACAGACCAGCATAGCCGAAAAATCACGCCTGTGGCAGAGGATCGTCGATAGGGTGAATGCTGTTGCACCCATCAGAAGGACCCGGAATGAATGCCAAGCCAGGTGGTACGATCTGCGGAGGGCAGTCAAGCGGAAAATGAACGAGGACTACGCCCAGAGCAACATCACTGAAGGTGGGCTGCCCCGCTGACCGGTACATTACCATCCCTGGGAGGAGAAGGTCATGGCCCTGCTTCCGCCGGTGGGAGTACACGGACTTCAAGGACTTCCAGAGCCTGGTGAGTCTACAAACAACTCATGGAACATGGGGGGAATGGCATCCATACCCCAACTACACAAAGTGCACGCAGCTACCCCCAAACCCTCACCGGAGACAACTACACTAAAAATCAACGCTCATGCCACTAACATGTGTATGCCCCATTCACAAAGCAAGGCCATGCCATGTCCCAGGCTACATGAAGCACTAACCCAAGACTGGATGTCCGGGATGCTGGGAGGGTGGGACTCACAAAACACATTGTTCAACTCTGAATCAGACACCATTGCCCTCAGCCCATATGGCCCAGGTACATACCCATGCACCATGCTCAATGCACAGGGACTGGCAAAGTACTGACAAGGTAGCTGACACTTGGTCCTGCTGTAGGCAGCACAAGGCCCTCCTGTGACCACTGCAAACTCAAACACCAACACAACAAACTCAGATATCTAGGACAGGAACTCACACTCACTGTCATGGCAGCATGCTCCATGGGGGGACAGATACATCACCTGGGAGACCCACTGCCAAATCACACACACCCCTTACACAAGCACACACCCCCAGAGCAGGCAATGGATTTACCCACTCTCACAATAGACATGTGACACAACAAGATCAATCCATAGCCAAAGAATCATCCAAGCCAAAAATCTACATGTCAAACACTCAGGAGAACATATCAATCTGTCCCCCGCAACATACCCATCCACAAGTGAACATTGAGGAGAATGCTAGGCACATACAACTACCTGGAGGAACTGTGCCAACTTGAATATGTATGAAACATGGATGTTGCATGAAACAGCATTAACATTGTCTCTCTCTCACACACAGGGCAACCTCATGGATCTCCCCCCAACAATGGGGGTGAAGAATCACAGTCCCAGGCTCGGGAGGAACCTGAGCCCACCGGCAGCGACGCCTCTCAACACTCCACGGATGACCCCAACCCACCTGGAACCTCTGGTGTCCAAGCCCCTGCAGCACCTGCTTCAGGAACATCTGTGCCAACCACCACCCCCATTCCTGCCACATCCCAGGAGACACCCAGGAGCCCTGCCCGCACTGAACAACTGAGACAGTCTGACCTGGAGGGACAAGGTTCGCCGGGCACCCAGGAGGAGGCAGACAACCCCGCAACTGCCATCCCTCAGGGGTCCCGTAGACCCGATGTGCCCACAACGGCAGGCCAGGCTCATGTGGGCAGGGGCGGTGGGAGTAGAGGCAGGTGGAGGCGAGAACCTGACCAGCCAGCTGAAGGGACCGGTATGTCATGGATGCATACCGGCGTGACACCAGGGCCATCAACCAGGTAGTGGAGACCCTCACAGAGATTAAGAACCAGCAGGCAGAGCAACACGCCAGTCAACAAGAACACCAAGGACGGATGGAGGCAAGACTGGCTGAGCTCCTGGCGGTGCAAACGGACATAAGCCGTTCACTTGCCGACAACATGGGCAACCCTCCCTGTGCCACCAGGCGAAGACCACCACCAGCCACAGGGAGGGAGGAGGAGGAGGATTCGTCCGACGAGCGTCCCAAACATCGTCAAGGCCTGCATCTGAGGATCCCACGAGGAAGGTGGGTCGTCCACGGAAAAGACCGTGAGAGGCAGCGGACCATTCACATCTCCCAGGTCACCTGGCCTGGCACCTGGTCTTCATGCGCAGCAGCATCACCTCATTCACTGACATTCTCTGCCACATGGACTTGCTGATCACAGTCTGACCAATGATGACAAACACTGTGTTCTGGACTCAAATGCCAAGGATCCCATCTCCCCCTGTGAACTTTGGATTCTAGGTACACTGTATAGCACCTATTTGTTCCCACAAAACACACCCCCCACCGAGAATAAAACAAAATTTCTTTAATTAGATGTTACAGTCATTTTGCATGAGTCCACAACATACGTGTGGGGAAATGTCAAACTATGCCTGAGTGTTGAACTAACTCCAGTCATCCATACCCTGGGATCTGAGTCCGGTACAGGACACACATGGGTCACAATGTATCATCCAATACAGACATGGAGCACAATACTCACCCAAGATGGCCTCAAGCTGCTGAGGGGGGGCTTGCAATACTGTGCGGACAGATCAATTTGGAAGAGTATCATTAAGGCGTGGAAGTCATGGCGCATGTGGAGGTTCCCGGGGAGGGAGTCCCAGGTATGTTTGCCAGGTGGGAGAACTATCTCCTGCATGATGGAGTTCGGTGGATGTGAAGAATGGTGGCCAGGGCAAGGTTGGATGCAACGGGGTCTTGGATGACAGACATCCAAGGTTGGTTTGGGGTCTGGGGTTTGTGGACTGCCTCCTGAGTGTGGGTGAGGAGTGTGAAGGTCATCCTGCAGCAGACAGTGATCCATTGCAGCTATCTCAGGTGGACGGTGATATGGCTGGGGCACAGGATGTTGAAGCTGAGGTGTGCAGATGCACCCTGGATGTGGACAAGTTTTCCGGGAGTTTGGCTGTTCTTGCTCCGAACAGGGCGGGGCTGTAGTTGACACGTCTGGTGTCCTGGGCCTGAGGGGCGGTCTGTCTTGCCTTGGAGTGGATTTATCTGTGGATCATGTGCATCATGCGGAGGGTGTTGCAGCATGAGGTACAGATGCTGGTGAGTTGCATGGCATTTGAGAGCGACGAGTCCATGATGCACACCATCTTGTGTGCGTGGCCACTGGGTGCTGGTGCAGTGCCCTGGGGGGTGGGACACAAGGAGTTGACCCAGCTGTAAGGGGACAATCCTCAGATGATTACCGCAGTCCTGGCCAAGTCCAGCCTCAGGTGGCTGATGTTCAGCCATTCATCAACGGACCTCATGCCTTCTTGAAGGTTGGAACTGGCAATGGCTGTGACTTTGGTGAGGGTGAGGAGCAGCTGGCTGTCAATGGCATAAGAGATGATGATGAGGTTGTGTGCGCATGTGATGGTGGAGAGGGGGGTCATGGACACATTGAAGATTGACACGCTGAGAGATGAGCCCTTGGCCATGTGCCAGATGACGCCACTGTACTACATGCTTAAGGCTTGAGTCCCACTCCCATGGCCTTGCTGGTGAGCTACTTGGTGATTTCATCCTGGTCCATCCCCTAGATACCAGTGTTGGAGATGTGTGAGCTGACAGTGTGTGAGCACATCGTGTATAATGCTGTGGAGAGGTCAAGGGGGGTGGCATTTATCATTGTTGAGCAGGGCAAAGTTGTTGGTGTTGGTGGCAATGATGACGGTTGCAGTGGGGTGATTACTGTGGAAGATCGTCTTGTGCAGGTTGCCTGGAGCTCTTTGTTTGGAGGAAGTTTGTCAGTTGCTCGTTGACTGTCTTCCTGATGACATTTGCTGGCTAGGGAAGCACGGTGATGTTCCTTGAGAGCCTGCGTTCCTGCCGTCCGTTGTCTAAGAAGGGCCTGGGTCACTGCATGCCTCTATCTACCATGGAATGTGGCTAACTCCACTGATACATACATGACGTGCTGGACGGGGGCTACAAGGAAGGGGAATGATGTGGTTGAGATGTTGTGTGGGAAGGGGCCTGATAGAGATCCCCAGGGGATGTTGCACATGAGCCGGGTGTTGTATCTCCTGATGATGGAAGTCCAAAACCTGAGGGGGGTTGGTCCCGCGTATAATAGTGCGTTCTGCCTCTGTGTGCCAAGGCTTGCGTGTATGTCCATGAGCTTGCAGTGGTAGAAAGTTGCAAGGGATTGGCTCAGCCTTGCAGGGGTTGGGTGTCTTTTGGATGGAGAGCTGATGTCAGTGCAATCACAATGCTGATGAGCTCCTTGATGTCATGCGTTTTTTTGCCTCGGCCCCATCTGAAGGATCTCCAATTGTCCTTGCTGATGATATGGTGATGGCTGTGTGTGCCGTTTTCTAGGGTTGTAAGGCCACTGATGATTATTTGTGTTGCAAGCTGTGCACAAGAGTCCTGCTAGACGTGTATGAGTCCAGTAGGTCTGCCTTGTCCCAGGTGGCTTAATTGTTGTTGTGAGTCACAGGAAAGTCTGTCAACGTGGCTAGATTGTTGGCTCAGTTGCTGATCCAGTGTGTGAGGTTGCAGGGTGTGGTGGTGGTGTTGGTTCCAGTGTCCCACACAGCATGTCTGTGTTGACTTACATCAAGCATCTTTGGGGGATTGGTAGCGGGGTGTGTGGCAGTGTGTTGCTTGTCAGAGACGTGGATGCTAATGTGGATGGACCAATGATGGATGCTGGTGTGGCTCTCATCCAGCCAGAAGTTCCTGGCCCACAGCCACATGTATCCTGTGGATGTGAAGGCGTGCCTGAAGATGGACGTGTTGATGGCTTTGAGGAATTGTGGATGTAGGCCTGGAGATCTGTAGATGAGTGTTACTCTGAGGCTTTGCAGGGGGTTTGTGACAAACTGTATTTGTGACCCTGAGTGCGTACTTGGGAATAGATATCAATTCATCTTCCGGGATTGTTAGTGCCGTCCCTGCGGGTGCTCTTGTATCCGTCTGAGATGGCAATGAAGAAGTTGTGTGCTGAGAATGCTTTTATCCAGGTCACTGTCATGAAAGTGATGTGTGGGCCTGTTGTGTGGAGGAGGTAACAGAGTCCAATGGCGTGCTGTTGGACGGAGCCGGTGTGGAGTAGGAGGGACATGACCCGGTTGGTGTGACAGGGCCTGGAAGGCGGGGCAGCACTGTGTAGGTAGTTGGAGTTGCACACTCAGCATGCGAAGGTGTCATGTGTGCGCTTAGGGTATGCCGGAGAGCAGGCGGTTGATTTTCGGTTGGACATTGCTTGGAGGGTGGCTGCAACATGAGACTGTTGTGTGATGTGGGTCATGCAAGGACATGAGGGTCGTGCAATGTGCACGTTGCATGCACTGACGGTCCTGCCTTTGGCACGGCGTGGCCGCAACAGTGTCACAGACAAGCTGATGACAGCCTAATGAATGGGTGGAGGGAGGAAGGGAGGAGCATCTTGGAGGCGTGTGGGTTGCAGAATCCGGGAACCTGGTGGGCCCTTTCCACAGGGGCCGCAGCAGCAGGCGGCATGTACTGGAAACTAGGCCGAAAGTAGCACACAAAGACAAGGATGTCAGAAAGGACAACTGCAACAGGCGTACGTAAAGGAAGGAGTGTCAGGTTACTCATGGCTCACCCAGAGAAAATGGATGAACAATCACCAAAGATGACTGACACAGGATCAGGAAACAGAAGGCTGAGCTGCGCACAGGAGACACACCCTCAGCAGGCGTTGACGGCCCGTTGGGGGGAGCAACCTGCCCAAATCCATACACAACCATGGACTTCATGCACAATAGAGATAATTAGCCATGAAGAACTGCATGCATGTTGCCGAACTACACATACACTCATATGCACAATCTTTGACAACTATGTCAGAGATGACGCATGGAAAATGGCAAGAGACCTGCATTGACAGAGATGAGGCACTTTGGAGGGTGAGGAACACCTTTATTACTCAAACTCACACTAAGGGAAAGGCATCAATATGAACAGACTCACAGGTCATTTGACTGAACATGTGGGACCTACGCTGGACACCCCCATCACAACACGGATGTTGTAAATCCAAATGAACTGTCACACAAGTTAAGGGGATAAGCCAAACACCTCCTGCTGCACACGGAGAGGCTGCAGTTCCCCATTGAGCCTGTTATGGGGATGTCCAACACTATGTCCACCCGTAGCATCCCGTATGTTTCAGAGGGAAGTTTTACACACATTGATGCCTTCATCAGAATCCAAAATCCATTACAGATGACTGTCCTGAAGGGTGACTATCAATTCATGGGAGTCATGCTACATGTTATGTGCCCCATGATGAGTAGACATGTATGCATGGTAACACAACATGCACAGAAGCAGTCCCCACACATTCCAAACACGTACCGCCCCCAAAATGCCTTGCTGCAATCCTTACCCAAAATGACATTTCCCCATGTCCGTGCATGGAACGCTGATTCAGCACACATTGCAATACTCATGAGGAATAGCAGGAGGCCAACGATGACACGACCAGACAACATGCGCAAGAACCTGGGAATGACAGACGCACAGGAAGTCATCTAAAATATTTTTCTCCGCATACATGGTCATTTACTAAACATGAACAATGTTGTCCCCATGCTAATTTAAAAGAAAGTGTCTCTGCTAAAATGTGTGGAATGACATCATCACTCGAGTGACACATCAGAACACACATCTAAGTCACTTAGCATACAGTCAGCTGGACACACACATTGCAACACATGCCACCCAAGGCTACAAGCGTGCACACTCAGACCCAGTGACTCACCATTATGAGAAGAAGTTGCGTATGAGCTGACTCCGGATATCCTCCTCCTCCTCACTTGCCTCGTGACCAAGCCCTTCATCCTCCACGGGTGGATGTTCCTGCTCATCCTGCTCCAGGATGAGTGGCACTGCCTTCTCCACTGCCATGTTGTGCAGCATGCAGCACACGAGGAAGATTTTGCAGACCTTCGCCGGTGCATATGGGAGGGAACCGCCTGTCTTGTGAAGGCACCGGAATCGGCTCTTCAGGAGGCCAAACGTACTCTCAATCACTCGCCTGGTCTGCCCGTGTGCATTGTTGTACCAGTGATCTGCAGCTGATCT
This sequence comes from Triturus cristatus, assembly GCF_964204655.1. Classification (NCBI taxonomy): domain Eukaryota; kingdom Metazoa; phylum Chordata; class Amphibia; order Caudata; family Salamandridae; genus Triturus; species Triturus cristatus. Next base: position 199,057,706 of record NC_140593.1, on the reverse strand, counting down.
TGGGTTGCGGAGAGGTGTCATCAGCCATGGCATGTTGGGATAGCCAGAGTCCCCTACATGGAAAAATCATGTAAATAAGTGGGTCAGGAGATGCCGTAAGAGCCAAAGATATCGCAACAGACAGGACAAACAGAGTATACCCACCAACAAGACATGCTCATTCGTTGTGCAGCCGCAGCATCATTTGTGGCACCCTGCTACGCCTCATGATGTAGGCATCGTGTGCTGACCCTGGAAAACGTGCACAGACATGGGAAATCAGCATGTTAGCAAGACACACCACAAGGGCATTTATAGAGTGGTAATGTTTATGGTTGCGATAGGCTATCTCCTGTGGCTGTGGTGGTACCACTGACATGGGGCATACCTCCCAGGGCATATAAATCACCGTTGACACCTGTCAACTCCTCAGGAATAGGAAAATGGATGAATTCATCAAGGTGCTCCAACATGGCTGCCAAAACATCACGCAGGACACAGCTGAACATTGTCTGTGACATGCCACCAACATCAGCTATGGTGAATTGAAACGTACCTGTGGCAAAAAAGTAGGGCTGCCATCACCTTCATCTTGGGGGTCAGCGCAGTAGGATACCTGTGTCGCGGTTCGAAGTGTGGTGCCAGCTTGTCGGTCAAGTCGTCAATCAACTGTTGAGTGAATCTGTAATGTCGGATGCAGGCACGTTCCCTCATGGCACCCAAGTCTGGCATTGGTCGGGGGACAGGCAGTGCCCTGCAGAAAATTGTATTGAATAACGAAGATTGAGAGCATAACAACTTCAATGTCAATGAACAGAGCACATGCTAAACTGCTACTACACATCAGCTAAATACAGAGTCTGGTCTGTGCAATACATCCAGGACACGTATGCCAGCTTGGTGATACTCCTACAAAAAGCCAGATACACCCATTCTAATTTCTAATTTAAAATGCTTATAAAGCGCAGCATACACCTTGCGGTTTCTTGGCGCTGAAGGTTCAGTGGCTGAGGGGAAGGAAGACCGGGGAGAAAATTTAGGCGGGGAAAGCCTGGCTAAATAGGAAGGTTTTCAAGTCTCCACGGAAGGAAAGGTACTGAGTTGCGGAGCGGAGGTTATCAGGGAGAGAGTTCCAGAAGGAAGGGGCCAGAGTAGAGAAATTGGATCCACCCCACTTTTTGCGCGAGAAACGGGGGATCAGAAGAAGGGACTTGGAGGAGGACCGGAGATTTCTTGCGGGGACGTAGGGTTTGATGAGTGAAGTGATGAAAGCAGGGGCAGTTGATTGGCAAGTCTACGCGACATGCCCTGAAACGAGCTGGGGGCCAGTCTGAGTGAACAGCCAGAGACATCACAGGAGTGACATACATCCACTTAGCTGCATTTAAAGGATGTCATCTCATACAGACAGCTGACGGCAAGCTAGACGCACATGTCACATGGAATGTCAAATGTACAGATCAAACACATTGCGAAGAAGGGGTACACGTGAAAACAGAAAACACAGACATTGAGACGACGCAGATATGTCCTCATGTGAAAATATCATGTCCGATGCATACAGACCCTGCTTACGTGGGAATCCACATGTGGCATGGTGTGCGTAGATGTGTGCCATGCCCATCTCGACACAGACACATGTTGGATGTAGCAACAGCAGATGTAGTTGACGGAACACTAACAGCAAGCTCATGGGAACACATGACACACACATGACATAGTCACATCGGGGCACGCTGATCGTGAAATGTCAGTTGTTAGTGTCCCTGTCCCTGTCATCAGGGGACAGTTGCAGGTGGTGGTGACTGTGCCATACCAGTGATGCTGTGCTTGACACGTTTGTACTACAGGCACACATGTGCAAAGTGTGAAGGAGAAGTGTGCCACATTGTGCCCCATCACACATGACATGTGTACACAGGTCATCACACATCAATTGTGCAACTACATGAGAAGAAATGTGCAATATCACTGCCTGACACACCTATGCCCTGCACATGAAAGTCTGCAATGACAATGACTTGATGTACAGCCTTGTGCGAGTCGGAGACCTCCATTCCTTTTGTGTGCGCCTCCTATCACCAGTGTAAGCGTGTGAAACGCCCCATACACACGCTCTCAGAGCATGTGTACGGCCCGCATCACTATAGTAGTGGTGCCATAGGAGTATGTGTGGTACGGGCCGTACACACGCTCTGAGAGCGTGTGTACGGTCCGTATCACTATAGTAGTGGTGCTGTAGGAGTACGCGTGGTACGGACCGTAGAAACGCTCTGAGAGCGCGTGTACGGTCCGTACCACGCATACTCCTACGGCACCACTACTATAGTGATACGCACCGTTCCCATGCTATGGATGTGTGAGTACGGTGCGTATCACTATTGTAGTGGTGCCGTAGGAGTACGTGTGGTACGGGCCGTACACATGCTCTGAGAGCGTGTGTATGGTCTGTATCACTATAGTAGTGGTGCCATAGGAGTACGCATGGTACGGACCGTACACACGCTCTGAGAGCGTGTGTACGGTCTGTATCACTATAGTAGTGGTGCTGTAGGAGTACACGTGGTACGGACCGTAGAAACGCTCTGAGAGCGTGTGTACGGTCCGTACCACGCGTACTCCTACGGCACCACTACTATAGTGATACGCACCGTACCCAAGCTATGGATGTGTGAGTACAGTGCGTATCACTATTGTAGTGGTGCCGTACGTGTACGGGTACGTGTGAAACGCACCGTACATATTTTTTGGAATCAAAAATTACATAGGGGACAAGTGTTAGGCCCAAAATGCATGCTGGTTGTCATGGATACAGAGATTTCAGTTGTAATGTGGCCATCATGTGAGATTGAAAAGTCAGTTTGCCCAAAAATTACATTGTTGCAAAGTGGTGTTTGCCTTGCTATGATGCTCAAAATTTTAACCATGCAAATTCGTGTCATTGGTGTATGTTTAAAGGGATTGGAGGAAACGTAGGATGCAAATGAGTCTGACTAATCACTCTGTACTCCTGTAAATGAAAGCCCGCAGCAAGACAGATATAAGTCAGCCAGAACCCATGAGAGGGCACTTGCCTGCACAACTTTCCTGTCGACCACACTGCTGCTGTCTGTGCTTCCTCTGGCACCATGTCGCGTACTGTGGAGAGGGACCAGCCATTCACACTTGAGGAGAATGAGGCATTGCTGGATGTCCTCCTCCCACAGTACCCCAAGCTGTATGGGAGACCAGGGGTGCAGGTGAGTGCTGACTCCACTACCTTTGACTGTGCACCTTTTTGTGACTGTCACTTCTGGCATTGTGTCCAGGTGTGACAGACATGCAATGTTGTTTAGAGTGGGTCCCAGGGGGGGGAAATGCTTCTGTCTCTCATGCAGAGCATGATATAGTTCCTGTGTGCACTCCTCACTTGCATTGTGCTTACTGTGACATTCAATGCGTAGTGCATGACACATTCAGCCTGGCAAATCCTTGGTGGCATTTTTTGGCTGTTGTCCTGAGGTGATTCAGTGGTCCCCTCGGTGTGACAGGTGACTGTACCCACAGATGTGTATGAGTTGAGTGGACCTGTGGTGAGAGTGTCCAAGTGATGTGTACGCCCTCCTGGACATTGATGTGTGTGAATGTTCCTTGTCATGTGGGCGAGTGTCTATGTGAAGTGTTGCACCACAGCTGCATGGAGGAGGCAACAGCTCTACCCATCTGATGTGAGAAGTAAGCCGTGCTGTGTGTCTGACTTGCTGAGCTAGCCCGACACCTGTGACACCCCACAGGCAAGTGGCACGTGTGCAGAGTGAGGTTTGTATCCACTGTTGCCAATGGCAGGTGATTGATCTGTGCCTGTGTGTGAACTGTGTACTCTGCTGAGGTTGCGTCAGTGGCCTGGGGCATGTAACTGCTTTGAGGTGCTGTCCATCAGCCTGGTGTTGCATGTGATGCACAGTGTGTGCAATGATCAGGGAGTGTGTCGCACCCCTCCTGCCACCTGTGTACTTTCAATACCATGTAGTGCATTGGGGCTTCCACAGAGGCCAATGTCTATATGAGAAAGATGGAATTCCTTGGCAGCATCCTATGCCCTGTTCAACATATCAAAGATGTTCAAATGTGTGTCTCTGTGACATGGAGCAGGTGTAGTGATGTTGTCTCACTATGTCATCCTCACAGGTAACTGCCTACGAGAAGGGGGGATCTGGAAGGAGATCGTCAGGGCCGTGAGATCGGCAGGGGGTCGCATCGGCGCCTAGCCCAAGTCCGAAAACGGTAGCAGGACATCCAGTGCTGGACCCGGCGGATCGCCCGGGTCCAGCTGGGGCTCTCACCTCCACGACCCCACGGCGGGCGCCGATGCCTGACCACCCACCTGATGCGTGTCCTGGCGGTGGTCTTCCCTGACCTGGATAGGCAGTTACAGGAGAGACAGCAGCAAGGAGGGGGTAGGTACAAGTCTGTTTGTTGTGTTGTGTGTCCTCAGCTTTTGGAAGTGCTCTGTAGCCTGGATACACTGCCAGGGTTTATATGTGCAGTGCATATTCTGTTCCCCAAAGTCAACCGGTGCTCTTATTCATCCCTTCCCCTCCATGACATGTGCCCCCTGGTCTGTGTGTAATCACAATTGCACATGGACATCTAGGCTGCCAGTTAATCCAAGTGCACATTGCTTTCTGCATCATGTGGCAGGGTGGTCTGTGACATGTGTTGGTACCTTGCCTGTGCCCTGTCCTGTTCACTCTGTTGGGGGTCCATATTTGTTGGCACTGATGATGAGTCTCAGCATAGGAGTGTGAGGTTTCAAATGAACACACTTGCAGCATGCATGACCAATGTTGTGGCCTCAGACATGATGTGCATGAGTGGGAGATATGCATAGTGCCAGGACGGTTGCTCATGTTACAGTCAGATCATTCCAGGAACAAGGAGCAGTGTGCCCACTACAGTCCCCTGAGACACCCTTTCCTCGTAATCATGTGTGTCATCCAACACTGTGCCCATTCTCAGTGTGTTCAGCATATGTTTGCCTCTGTGGCATTGTTCCCTGGCCTCATTTGTATTTATCCAAAGTGTGCTACATGTGTCCACTGGACAGGGAGACCACATTTGGCTTGTGCATACTCACACTGGGCAGTGCCTGTGTGTCTATTCACAACTATCTGTTGATGGTTGTTTGTCACAAATATGTGTTGCCAGCCTCACGAGGTGATGTGGAGTACATTTGGGAATTCTTGCAGCACATTTTTGTAAACCCTGATTAAGAGGTGTCACTTCTTGATCTGTCTCAATCACATTGTCTCAGGTATGGGGGATTTGTGCGGGCGAGGCCTACATGGCCGAACCTTATGTCTCCTTGCCAGGTCTGACCTGTGTGTGATAATTGGCTGGACAGAGACTCAACGTGCAGTGACCCAGTGATGTTGTGCAGGGTTTAATGTTTGTGCTTTGCAGCATGTGTCAATTGTTTAAATACATGATTCCTGCTCATACCTTTTTGGCACCAGTGTATGGTCCAGATGCTACGTAGTTTGGTCTTTGTGTGCTGACATCTGTGTGGACATTCTGGCTTGCCATGAGGGTGTCTCCTCAGTGCAGGTATGCCTTTTTACAGCACAATTGCAGGCCCATTAGCTTATGCATTGTCCTGGGTTTGGACATGTGTGCCACTCCACATGACAGGCAGTGGGTCAGATGTGTTGCCAACTGTGTCATCAGGTAACGGATGGCCATGTGACAACTGACATAATTCAAGTTGTTAGTCAAAAGGTATTGTACCTTGGCACTCACAACACTTGTCAACAGGTGTTCATGTTTTAAATGCTTCAGTTTGATGTTTTGTTGTTAAGAACAATAATCTGCCTGCATGACAGATGTCTCCCAAGGAAGTGCACAACAAACCACCTTTACACTTTCAGGGAACACGCTGGCACATTTTAAAAGAAGGCACTGTTCTAATGAGACTGTTTTTCAGATTATACATATACATGTTCCCCCAGTGTTGTGGAATTTGGGTAAGTCCTTGGTTGTTGGTGATACCAACTTACGAGTGTCAAGTCATCAAGACCTCCGTGGGCCCATGTATATGTACTTTCTGCAACACCATTTCTTTCTAACAGTGGCTTCTTTAAAGAAGGCTGCCAGCTTCTTCAATGACTGGGTAAATGTAGTTTTGTATGCACCTCCTTGGGAGCCATCTTTTATGAAGGCACATGTGTGTTCTGTTCACAAAATGGCACATTCCCATATTCTGACCATGTCGATTGGTATTGAGGTGTGCTAGTTTGCCTTGGGTGCACCACTACTGTTTCTTTCAGAGTAAACAAGAGGTGGCATGACTTCATTGTATTGCTGTGGTCACCTGTTCCTAGACACTAGCTTCTCACTGTATTTCTCATTCAGGTTTTGGGCTGGTGTGTCCTATTTTTCCTTGTGTCCAAGTGGCATGGTGGGTCTACCAACTGGGGAGTACAGGGCTTACATATGTGCGGAGCAATCTAGCTGTTACTCATGATGCATTGCCTGATATGCACTGTGACCTATTGGTTTTGTACTCATGTGTCAGATGTGTACAGGTGACTGATGTTTTTCTGTATCTTCACCTTGCCCACAGCATCATCATTGGAAACCGAGGGAGACACCTGCACGGACCTGGAGGAGGGACCCAGCACCACTGCCACCAGTGCTGGCGAGTCTGCGGGAGCCAGTGGCATGGAGGGCGAGGGGAGTCAGTCGGAGGATCTGTCTGGTGGTGATTCCAACTACGACGCAGACGAGTCCGAGGCTGACCTCATCGAGGGGGCGGAGGCTGCTACAACCCCTGGCAGCAGCCCAACATCTGTCCCCGCCTCCTCCATTCCCATCACCGCACTCCCAGTTGCTCCGGTCCCTTCTGTCCGTGCAGGGCCCCACCATGTCTCCTTCGGGACAGGCACCGTACCCCCTGCTCCTGTCACTCCTGCTGCCCTCAGTGCAGAGTCTGTGGACATACTGCGGCAGTTGCAGGTTGGGCAGGCATCGGTGCTGACTGTCCTCCATGGCCACACCACACTGCTGACACAGATGGTGTCGTTCATGGAGGGCATGTCAGCAACGATGTCTGAACAACGTAGGTTTCTGCGGTCCATGGACTCTTCCCTGACGGCAGCAGTGACTCTCCTGCAGCGCTTCGTCCCCCCCTACCCCAGCCCCATCCACACTTCCCTCTCCCATACCTGTCCCATGCACACCCAGACATTCCCAAGCACGCACCCCACCAGACACAGGCAGCACACCACCAAGTAAGGGCAAGTGCACATGTGAGACCGGCCTCGTGGCGTGGGCCCTCCCGACCAGCAAGTCACACTACAACCACGCCGAACCTCGTGGGCACGGCCTTCCGGCTTCCGTGGACCAACATCCCGAGGGCCGACCAGATCCCCAACACGCATGCCCGGCCGAGGGAGAACGAAACCCCCCCCCCAAACCAGACCGAGAGGCGGCGACTCTGTCACTCCTCTGGCCTCTTCCCCGAGGGAGGTTTCGATCGACCACCAGGCCCCCGGTGAGCGGGCGCCTCTCCTGCTGGGCGTCTGGAGTCCCTCCCGGACTCACCTGAACAGATCAAGGGGCTGAGCAACAAGAAACCCCGAGACACCGCCCCCCAGGCACCAGACCCCTCTCCGCGAGGACTCCGGACTTCAAAGAGGAGGGGGAGTATAACAAGGGGGGCTGAAGGGACGAGAGGCAGAGAAGACCTGGACTGACGAGAGCCTGCTGACCTGGTCGCGGCTCGATCGCTCACCGAACAGAAGAACGCTACCCGAACTCTAAAACCACCTGAGCCCTGCGGACGCTGTCGCGGCTCCCCAAACTCTGAACCATCTGAGCCCTGCTGACGCCGTCGCGGCTCCCCGAACTCTGATCCATCTGAGCCCTGCTGACGCCGTCGCGGCTCCCCGAATTCCGAACCATCTGAGCCCTGCTGATGCCGTCGCGGCTCCCTGAACTACGACCCTCCGGTGCCTGCTGAGTGACTCGCGGCCCGCTCCTCCAAGAGAATCGGCAGAGATTGCCGAGAGAAGCAACATCCCCTCAGCTCGAGGATTGAGAGCTGTGCGCCGGATACCTCGCAGAGACACTGATGCAAAGACTGTCCCGCTACCCCTTTCCCTCATCACGAGATCGCTGCCGCTTGTGGCATTAATTCTGCACCTGCCTGCCGGATCATAAAGATCCCTTACAAACTACCGATAAAAGCTTATTGTCTTATAACGACCTACTGTGTGGTGTCCCTCTATCCGAAGAGAGAGTAACCGCAGCGCGTGCGATCCTAGGTGCGAGACCCTTCCAGGAAGGGCCTCCCTGCTCTTGCTCGGCCTAATTCTAGGAAAGGTGGGCCTCAGGGTGGTCCGGAACCCATTCCACAACCTCCCCGGGGAACGCCTTCCAACATTTGGTGGCAGGCGACGGGATCCGAGCCAACACCTAGAGATCGTGCAGTAGACGGCTTACGCACTACCTAGAAGAAATGGAAGGAGAAACTTCCCTAGGTGCCGCAGGCACCAACCGGAGCACAGCATTTCAAAAACTAAAAATCGAAGGAGAGATAAAACTGGCTGAGAAAAAACTGGCAGTAGAACAGTTACGCCTACAAGGAGAACTAGAGGAAAAGAAACGACAGAGAGAACACGAAGAAAAGAAACTCCAACTAGAGCACGAACGTAGCCTAAAAGAAATCGAGCTCAAGGCTAAGAGGGCGGAGGCCCGACCCTCGGAAACCCAACCCATCTCCTCCACCGTGGAACCGAAGGTCCACATCCCCAAAGATGTGGTGAAAGAATACTATAAGAACGACGACATTCAGCAATGGTTCAAGGCCTACGAAGTCGCCATGACCTCCCACCGAGTCCCGCAGAAAGACTGGGGGGCTGGGCTGTGGGGCTGGTTCCTGAGTGAGGGGAGAGATGCCCTGCTGGACCTGCCCTCCACCGCGATGAACTCCTACAGTCACATGAAAGAGGCCCTGGTAGCCAGATATGGGCTCACCCCTGAAATGTACCGGCAACGGTTTAGAGACTGCAAAAAGATACCCGGTACCACCTGGGTGGAGTACGTGAACTTTTACAGCCGGGCCTTGGACGGATGGATCAAGGGCAGCAAGGTCTCCACCTTTGAGGAGCTGTTCGACCTAATCGCATGGGAACACTTGGCCGCTAATTGCTTCGTAGAGCTGCGCCAGCATCTCCTGGACAGCAAACTCACAGACGCTCGGAAACTGGCCGTCGAGGCTGACCGGTGGGTGAACACCCGGGCCTCCCGGGGCCCCGTGGGAGACTACGGTCGCCACAGTCAGGGACCCCCCCGCCAGAGGGGCGGAGGGAACCAAGGCCGGCAAAGGGAGCTCCCGGGGGGATCCCCGCTCAGCCCTCCCAGAGGACAATCTCCGCCCTTTCCAGCTCCGCCTCCGGCCAGCACCGGGCCACCAGGGAGGCCGGGGCCCCGAGGGAGGATCACCTGTTTCCGCTGCCAACAGACCGGACACTATGCCAGTGACCCTCAGTGTCCCCTGTACCAGCGGACCGCCACAACAACCCCGCCGGCTCGACAGATGGCCTCTGTAGCCCTGGGGGAAGAGATGGAAGACTCCGAAGAATGGGAACCAGCCGCCATGGCCTTGGTCTCCCTAGGGGACCGGGAGATGGTCCCCGGAACGCCCCTGCCCGCCAACACGAAGAAGTACCGACAGCAGGTAACAGTCAACGGTCACCGCATCGAGGGGCTCCGGGACACGGGGGCGAGTGTCACGGCGGTCCATTGTCACCTGATTTCCGAGGATCAGATCCTGCCTGACGCCTTTTGCCCCGTCATATCATCAGACAATTCCGAGTGCCTCTGCCGGATGGCCCTAGTCCCCTTCGAATGGGGGGGAGTCACCGGCAAGTTAAAAGTAGCGGTCCGAACCTCCCAGCCCGTGGACTGCCTCCTGGGCAACGACCTGGAGAACTCCCCATGGGGACAAGTGGAACGAAGGGCCCACCTCGAGATGATGGACCTACCCGAGTCGATGACTCTCCGGGCGCCTTCCTCCGAGGGGGGAGAGGCCATGCCCCTGAGCACCGCCACCATCCCCGAGATCCAGAATACACCACCAGAGGCCAACGACCCCCTTCTGGACGGACCAACCGCTCCCGGCGAAGGATCCGGGCCTTCCGACCCCGAAACCCTGACCAAACTCGGGGACTTGCCAGAACTGGCCCCGTGGCCCTGCGAAGGGGGCCCCTCCTGTGAAGAGTTCTGCCAAGAACAATCCACCTGCCCGTCCCTCATTGGACCCCGACAACAGGCCGAGGCCCAAGCAGCAGGCGACCGGACTGGCACCCACTGGGTATACTGGGAGAACGGACTGCTGTACAGCGAACAGAAGTCGGCCGAGTTGGGATCGGCCCGAGTACTAGTGGTACCCCTACGCTTCCGAAGTCTTCTCCTGGGCCTGGCCCATGATGTACCCCTGGCCGGACACTTAGGCCAAGATAAGACCTACCAACGACTCGTCACCCACTTCTATTGGCCCAAGATGCGAGCAAATGTGGAGGCCCACTGCAAGTCCTGCCCCACGTGCCAGGCCAGCGGAAAGAGTGGGGGCAAGCGCAAGGCTCCGCTACAACCCTTCCCCGTCGTCAGTACCCCTTTTGAGCGGGTAGGAATCGACATTGTAGGACCACTGGACCCCAAGACCGCCCAGGGCCACCGGTTCATCCTCGTCCTGGTGGATCATGCCACCCGTTACCCCGAAGCCATCCCTCTCCGCACCGTGACGGCCCCCGTGGTGGGCCAGGCCTTGATGGGGATCTTCTCCCGCATGGGGTTCCCCCGCGAAGTCGTGAGTGACCGGGGTACGAACTTTATCTCCCGATATATGAAGTCCCTCTGGCAGCAGTGCGGAGTATCATACAAATTCACCACCCCGTACCACCCTCAAGGAAACGGCCTAGTCGAGCACTTCAACAAACACTGAAAGGGATGATCATGGGCCTAGAGGAACCCCTACGCCGGAGGTGGGACGTCCTCCTCCCATGTCTCCTGTTCGCCTACCGGGAGGTTCCCCAAAAATCCCTGGGATTCAGCCCATTCGAACTATTATATGGACACCCCGTCCGAGGACCCCTGAGCCTGGTCAAGGAGGGGTGGGAAGCAACCCCCCGGGGGACCCCTCCGGACGTGTTCCGATACATCTTGGCGCTCCGCAACCAGACCCGAAAATTCAGGGAACTCGCAGAAGCAAACCTCGAGGCCAGTCAAGAAGAGATGAAGCGCTGGTATGACCAGAATGCTACGCTGGTCGAGTTTCAGCCGGGCCAACAAGTCTGGGTCATGGCCCCGGTGAGACCCTGCGCTCTCCAAGATAAATGGACTGGGCCCTTCAAGGTGATCGAGCGGAAGAGCCAAGTCACATATCTCATCGATGTACAGTCCCCGCGGAACCCCCTCCGGGTTCTCCACGTGAACCGCCTCAAGCCCCACTTTGTACGGACCGAATTAAGTCTACTCCTGGCCACCGACGATGGGGCCGAAGAAGACACCGAGCCCCTTCCAGACCCCCTGGGGGCGAAGGAAACCGATGGATCCGTGGAGGGAGTGAGACTGTCGACCGCCCTCACAGCCCAACAGACCGACGACTGCTGCCAGATACTAGGGCAGTTCGCAGATCTCTTCTCCCTGACCCCCGGGGTCACCAGCTGGTGTGTCCACGACGTGGACACCGGAGACAGCCCGTCAGTGAGACATCGGGCCTACCGGGTCCCTGATCGGGTCCGGACCTGCATCCAGACCGAGGTGGCAAAGATGTTAGACCTCGGGGTGATTGAACCCGCCGACAGCCCCTGGGCCAGCCCGGTAGTCCTGGTTCCGAAAGCGACTACCCCAGGTGTTGCCCCCGAGCTGAGATTTTGCGTGGACTACCGAGGCCTCAATGCGGTCACCCGAGTAGACGCTCACCCTATCCCCCGTGCCGACGAACTCATTGACCGCCTTGGGGCCGCCTGCTACCTCAGCACCTTCGACCTGACCAGTGGGTACTGGCAGATTGCCCTCACCGAGGGAGCCAAGGAGCGCTCCGCCTTCTCCACCCCGGATGGGCACTACCGCTTTAGAGTGATGCCGTTCGGAATGAAAAATGCCCCGGCCACCTTCCAGCGGCTGGTGAACAGGGTCCTGTCCGGACTAGAGGGGTTCAGCGCCGCATACCTTGACGACATAGCAGTCTTCAGCTCCCAATGGACCGAGCACCTCCAGCACCTCCGTCAAGTCCTGCTGGCTCTACGCCGGGCCGGCCTCACCATCAAAGCTAGCAAATGTCAAATTGGGCACGGCTCCGTAACCTATCTGGGGCATCAGGTGGGGAGTGGGCAGGTCGCCCGCCTCCAGCCGAAGATCGGCACCATCTTGTCCTGGGAACCCCCTGCAACCCAAACGGAAGTCCGAGCCTTCCTGGGCCTCACCGGCTACTACCGAAGGTTTATTAAAAACTATGGCAGCATCGCAGGCCCTCTCACAGAACTAACCTCCAAAAAACACCCCAAGAAAATACACTGGACTCCCGCCTGCCAGAAGGCGTTCGACACCCTCAAGGCCGCAATGTGCGCGGCTCCAGTGCTCAAAGCACCCGACTACGCCCAGGAGTTTGTGGTCCAGACGGACGCCTCGGAACACGGCATCGGGGCAGTCCTCTCACAGTACGACGACAAAGGCATAGATCAGCCCATAGCCTTCATCAGCCGAAGGTTACTGCCCCGTGAACAGCGGTGGAGCACAATTGAACAAGAGACGTTCGCAGTAGTCTGGGCCCTCAAAAAGCTATGGCCCTACCTGTTCGGAACACACTTCCGAGTGCAAACAGATCATCGACCCCTGCGGTGGTTGATGCAGATGCGAGGGGAAAACCCCAAGCTGCTACGCTGGTCCATCTCTCTCCAGGGGATGGATTTCACTGTGGAACATCGCCCCGGGACTGACCACGCCAACGCGGACGGCCTGTCCCGATTCTTCCGCTTCAGCGAGGAGAACTCCCAAGTGGATGGGTAGTTCTCCCCACCTTTCAGCTGGGGGGGGGCATGTGTGAGACCGGCCTCGTGGCGTGGGCCCTCCCGACCAGCAAGTCACACTACAACCACGCCGAACCTCGTGGGCACGGCCTTCCGGCTTCCGTGGACCAACATCCCGAGGGCTGACCAGATCCCCAACACGCATGCCCGGCTGAGGGAGAATGAAACCCCCCCCCCCCAAACCAGACCGAGAGGCGCCGACTCTGTCACACCTCTGGCCTCTTCCCCGAGGGAGGTTTCGATCGACCACCAGGCCCCCGGTGAGCGGGCGCCTCTCCTGCTGGGCGTCTGGAGTCCCTCCCGGACACACCTGAACAGATCAAGGGGCTGAGCGACAAGAAACCCCGAGACACCGCCCCCCAGGCACCAGACCCCTCTCCGCGAGGACTCCGGACTTCAAAGAGGAGGGGGAGTATGACAAGGGGGGCTGAAGGGACGAGAGGCAGAGAAGACCTGGACTGACGAGAGCCTGCTGACCTGGTCGCGGCTCGATCGCTCACCGAACAGAAGAACGCTACCCGAACTCTGAAACCACCTGAGCCCTGCGGACGCTGTCGCGGCTCCCCGAACTCTGAACCATCTGAGCCCTGCTGACGCCATCGCGGCTCCCCGAACTCTGAACCATCTGAGCCCTGCTGACGCCGTCGCGGCTCCCCGAATTCCGAACCATCTGAGCCCTGCTGACGCCGTCGCGGCTCCCTGAACTACGACCCTCCGGTGCCTGCTGAGTGACTCGCGGCCCGCTCCTCCAAGAGAATCGGCAGAGATTGCCGAGAGAAGCAACATCCCCTCAGCTCGAGGATTGAGAGCTGTGCGCCGGATACCTCGCAGAGACACTGATGCAAAGACTGTCCCGCTACCCCTTTCCCTCATCACGAGATCGCTGCCACTTGTGGCATTAATTCTGCACCTGCCTGCCGGATCATAAAGATCCCTGACAAACTACCGATAAAAGCTTATTGTCTTATAACGACCTACTGTGTGGTGTCCCTCTATCCGAAGAGAGAGTAAGCGCAGCGCGTGCGATCCTAGGTGCGAGACCCTTCCAGGAAGGGCCTCCCTGCTCTTGCTCGGCCTAATTCTGGGAAAGGTGGGCCTCAGGGTGGTCCGGAACCCATTCCGCAACCTCCCCGGGGAACGCCTTCCAACAGCACACCTCCTGGCACGCACACTCAGGGGGATGTAGGCACACCCACTGGGTCTGGGGCAAAAAGACATACACGCAGCCACACTCTGAGTCCGCAGGCCTCACAACCCAGTCCCTCCAAAAGCACTCCCCATGGCTCCCCTGCCAAATTGACACCCAAAGAGGTCGACATGGGTGAGCTGGCCCTCACCCCCACTGTGACACCACCCTGCAAGCGGGCGAGGAAGTCCCCAGGCAGGGTAGTTGAGTCCCCCCCCCTGTCCACCCCCTCCCCCAAGAGCGCTGCACCCCATCCCTCGGCCACCCCCCCCTCTGTTGGCCCTGGGGTTTCTTCCTTTGCAGGGGTTACTCTGGATGTCCTGGCAGCAGTGTGCAGCGCCGAGCTCACCTCCACCTTTGGTGCTGCCCCACCCCCTGTGGTGGAGACGTCCACCCCTGCACCCACCACACCTACCCTCCCCCCTCCTGTCCCTGCGGTGCCTGGTCCTTCCCCACATGATGCCCCCCCCGGTCGACGAACCTGAGGGTTCCACTGTGCAGGCAAGCTAGGGGAGACGCGTGCCCATGTGTCCCCCCAAGGACTTCTATTATGGACTGGCCATTGGCCTTTGTATATAGTGTGATTTCATAATTTGTTTTTTATGCTGAATAAAGCATTTTATTTTTACTTTGAACACTATTGCATTTCAGGTATTGATGTTGGTGCTGAGGCTCCAGGAGTTGGTGTTGTGGTAATCTGTTATGGTTCTGAGAAATGTTCTAGTCTGATGGTCATGAGGTGGACCATGGTATCTGCGTGCCATCACAAGGTCTCTGCAAATATTCATTGGTAGTGTGTGTTATTTTGTTTTTGAGCCGTTGTCCCAAGGAGTGTTCCTTCCTCTGTGGCACCTGACATCTTCCCTGCAAAGAGTTTCACAATTGTTGTGCTGACCTGTGTCTACATTTCCTTTGTTGGTGACGGATCCCTTCAACTATGGCCATGCCTGCTCAGCAATGTCTCCGGCTGCATCGTCTGTGCCATCCTTGCTAGTCACTGTACTTGTGTATTGAGTATGTTGAAATGCCTTCATGGAGAAATTCTCCCTTTTTAGCACTATGCATGTGTGTACTCCCGGCCTAGCACACATATGGTACTTGTTCTGCAGGGTATTTTGGCACCTGACTCTCAATTGTGGGCATTGTATCTGTGGGAACTCCACCCTATTCCTTCCATGAGAGACAACATCTTGGTGGCTGGCCCAGCACCTGTACATTCCTATCAGTCCTGGGATGTGCGTAACAGTGTGTGTTCCCTTTGGCTCTCTTAGTTTAGTAGGCAGTGACATGACTATACAGTCTTGTGGCATGATCTCAGTGTATGTATTGTGCTGCATTCGCCAGGGGTGGGTATGCATCTGTTATTTGTCCTCACACCCACATGTGGTGTGTCATGCAGTGGGGGAACGACATCCATCCTCCTGGGAGTGGGACACTGCTGTCAGTGATGTGTTGTTATGGCACTATCATCATTGCCCAAAGCTGGGATGCGTACATACACCCATGGAGTTGTGGTCATCTGATAATGATGTACCCCCCCATGTCTCTGTCCACTGCTGGGAGTCCTCTGCACCCACCCATATATGTCTGTCCACTGCTGGGTGTCCTCTGCACCCACACACATATGTGTGTCCACTGCTGGGAGTCATTTACACCCACCCCTCACATGTCTGTCCACTGCTGGGAGTGATATGCACCCACTCCTCATATTGCAGGCCACTGCTGCTAGTCATTTACACCCACCCCTCACATGTCTGTCCACTGCTGGGAGTGATATGCACCCACTCCCATGTCTCTGTCCACTGCTGGGAGTACTCTGCACCCACACACATATGTCTGTCCACTGCTGGGAGTCATATACACCCACCCCTCACATGTCTGTCCACTGCTGGGAGTGATATGCACCCACCCCTCATATTGCAGGCCACTGCTGCCAGTCATTTACACCCACCCCTCACATGTCTGTCCACTGCTGGGAGTGATATGCACCCACCCCCATGTCTCTGTCCACTGCTGGGAGTCCTCTGCAACCACCCCTCATATTGCAGGCCACTGCTGGGAGTCATATACACCCACCGCTCACATGTCTGTCCACTGGTGGTAGTGACATGCACCCACCCCCATGTCTCTGTCCACTGCTGAGAGTACTCTGCACCCACACACATATGTCTGTCCACTGCTGGGAGTCATATACACCCACCCCTCACATGTCTGTCCACTGCTGGGAGTGATATGCACCCACCCCTCATATTGCAGGCCACTGCTGGCAGTCATTTACACCCACCCCTCACATGTCTGTCCACTGCTGGGAGTGATATGCACCCACCCCCATGTCTCTGTCCACTGCTGGGAGTCCTCTGCACCCACCCCTCATATTGCAGGCCACTGCTGGGAGTCATATACACCCACCCCTCACATGTCTGTCCACTGGTGGTAGTGATATGCACCCACCCCCATGTCTCTGGCCACTGCTGGGAGTACTCTGCACCCACACACATATCTGTCCACTGCAGGAAGTCATATACACCCACCCCTCACATGTCTGTCCACAGCTGGGAGTGATATGCACCCACCCCCATGTCTCTGTCCACTGCTGGGAGTCCTCTGCACCCACCCCTCATATTGCAGGCTACTGCTGGGAGTCATATACACCCACCCCTCACATGTCTGTCCACGAGTGGTAGTGATATGCACCCACCCCCATGTCTCTGTCCACTGCTGGGAGTACTCTGCACCCACACACATATGTCTGTCCACTGCTGGGAGTCATACACACCCACCCCTCACATGTCTGTCCACTGCTGGGAGTGATATGCACCCACCCCTCATATTGCAGGCCACTGCTGGGAGTCATTTACACCCACCCCTCACATGTCTGTCCACTGCTGGGAGTGATATGCACCCACCCCCATGTCTCTGTCCACTGCTGGGAGTCCTCTGCACCCACCCATCATATTACAGGCCTCTGCTGGGAGTCATATACACCCACCCCTCACATGTCTGTCCACTGGTGGTAGTGATATGCACCCACCCCCATGTCTCTGTCCACTGCTGGAGAACTCTGCACCCACCCCGTGTCTGTCCACTGCTGGGAGTGATATGCACCTACCCCCATGTCTGTCCACTGCTGGGAGTACTCTGCACCCACCCTCATGTCTGTCCACTGCTGGGAGTACTCTGCACCCACCCTCATGTCTGTCCACTGCTGGGAGTGATATGCACCCACCCCCATGTCTCTGTCCACTGCTGGTAGTGATATGCACCGGTTCAGTGACTAAATATCGAGGGACATAATATAGAATGCCCAAAATATTGATGCCAAAATATAGAAGGACAGAATATCGGCCTATCTACAAACAGGTAAGTACTAAAATATCGATTCCAAAATATAGAATGTTAAGATATAGTTAGCTAAAATATCGATTTTTTTTAATGTATTACAAATAATATAAAAGTAATTAAATATTAAAAACAATTAAATAAAACATACATAATATAATATAAAAAAAGCTTAAAATGTAGACATAATAAAAGTAATGTAAAAAAAGTAGAGATTTTGTTGGATAGTGAGAGCGTAAAAATTACTATTCCCACTCCAGTGAGTGCAACAGTAGGAAAAGCGTTGGATAGCGTAGGGGTAAAAATTACTATTCCCACTCCAGAGAGTGCAACAGTAGGGAAAGCGTTGGATAGCGGGAGGGTAAAAATTACTATTCCCACTCCAGAGAGTGCAACAGTAGGGAAAGCGTTGGATAGCGGGAATGGAAAAAGTACTATTCCCACTCCAGTGAGTGTAACAGTAGGGAAAGCGTTGGATAGCGTAGGGGTAAAATTACTATTCCCACTCCAGTGAGTGCAACAGTAGGGAAAACGTTGGATAGCGTAGGGGTAAAAATTGCTATTCCCACTCCAGAGAGTGCAACAGTAGGTAAATCGTTGGATAGCGGGAAGGGAAAAATTACTATTCCCACTCCAGTGACTCCAACAGTAGGGAAAGCATTGGATAGAGTAGGGGTAAAAATTACTATTCCCTCTCCAGAGAGTGCAACAGTACAGAAAGCATTGGATAGCAGGAAGAGAAAAATTACTATTCCCACTCCAATGAGTGCAACAGTAGGGAAAGCATTGGATAGCGAAGGGGTAAAAATTACTATTCCCACTCCAGTGAGTGCAACAGTAGGGAAAAAGTTGGATAGCGTAGGGGTAAAAATTACTATTCCCACTCCAAAGAGTGCAACAGTAGGGAAAGCGTTGGATAGTGGGAGGATAAAATTTACTATTCCCACTCCAGAGAGTGCAACAGTAGGGAAAGAGTTGGATAGGGGGAAGGGAAAAATTACTATTCCCACTCCAGTGAGTGCAACAGTAGGGAAAGCGTTGGATAGCGTAGGGGTAAAAATTACTCTTCCCACTCCAGTGAATGCAACAGTAGAGAAAACGCTGGCTAGTGTAGGAGTAAAAATTACTATTCCCACCCCAAAGAGTGTAACAGTAGGGAAAGCGTTGGATAGCGTAGGGGTAAAAATTACTAATCCCACTCCAGTGAGAGCAACAGTAGGGGAAGAGTTGGATAGCGGGAGGTTAAAAAACACTATTTCCACTCCTGAGAGTGCAAAAGTAGGGAAACTAATGATTTAATTTTAAAATAAGATTACATTAATTATCAATACCAATAAAAATGTTAATTACAAATAATTACCAATTAATAACAATTAACTACCATTGAAAAAAATTAAATGTCATTTAATAAAAATTAATTACCAATTAATAAAAATTCATTACCAATTAATAATTATCAATTATCAATACACATAAATAAAAAAACAATATTTACTTTATTACAATTAATTTACTACCCACCCAATTCCCCTATAAACCCACAACCCACTGCCAATAATTAAAAATACAATTAACATTATTATCAATTAATCAATTAATACAAATTATTTTTCAATTAATAAAAAATAATTAGCAAGTCATACAAATTATTTACCCATTAATACAAATTAATTACCAATTAATAATTAATTATCAATACACATAAATAAATAAAATAATATTTACTTTATTACAATTAAATTACTTCCCACCCAATTCCCCTACAAACCCACAACCCGCTCCTAATAATAAAAAATACAATTAACATAATTATCAATTAATCAATTAATATAGATTGATTACCAATTAATAAAAATTAATTACCAATTAATAATTAATTATCAATCAATTAATTATCAAAACATATAAATATAATTAATATTTAATTAACCATAATTAAATTACTTCCCACCCTATTCCCCTATAAACCCACAACCCGCTACGGAATTAAATTACGCAAATATTAAATTACATAACATTCAGGGTTCGATTCCGATCCTGTTTTTTTTTTTCCCGTACGACTCGTATCCGTATTTTTTTACGTACGAATCGTACAAGTCCCGTACAAACGTCGAAGTACGATTCGTATGTGAATAATACATACGAATCGCCTCGGGAAAAGTCTACGAGACGTCCCCGGACAGTTTTACATACAAATCGTAAAACTGAAGTCCGAGCGCGCAAGTACGATCCGTACCGCCCGTCCGAAAACACAAGCGCATGGAAAAGCGAACTTTGTACGAGCCCTACCCCGAGTACACTTGTGCCCGGGGTACAAGTCGTACGGACCCCCCCATCCTCCCACCCCTCCTGCGTACGTCTGCACCGTACCCCCCACCCCCGTATGTACCGCGCGTACCCCCCACCCGCGTATTTCCGCACCGTACCCCAGGCGTACCCCCCACCACGTATGTCTGCACCGTACCCCAGGCGTACCCCCCACCCGTGAGGATTGGGGTACGGTGCGAAAATACATGGGTGGGGGTACGCCTGGGGTACGGTGCGGACATATGCGGGTGGGGGTGCGCCTGGGGTACGGTGCGGACATACACGGGTGGGGGGTATGCCTGGGGTACGGTGCGGACATACACGGGTGGGGGTACACCTGGGGTACGGTGCGGACATACGCGGGTGGGGGTACGGGCCGTACATATGCCATGTTAGGGTACGCACCGTACATGATGACACGTACGATGTGGGTGAGGGCGTGTACGTCGAGTAGCGGGCCCCCTTTTCCTCGTGCATCGCAGCATACTTAGCTTTTCCGGCACTTTTTGGCTCCCGTAAAAATATAGCCGTGCGGAGTGCTGTAGGTACAAATCGTACTTGCTGGTCCGTAAAACGCTGCCTGACTCCGTGCGGAAGTCGCGTACGCGCTGTCCAGGATCAGAATTGTATGTATTTTTTAGCCGTACGGTGTTTTTTTATGATTTGTGCGGAAATTGTATTTCTGTACGAATCGTACTTGCTGGTTTGTACGTTGGAATTCCCTGGTACGAGTCGTACGGAGAAAACGCTCCGTATGACCATTTGTATCCGGGTTTTACAGGATCGGAATCGGCACCTCATTAGTTTAAAAAAATGAACCATACATTACAAAAATAATACATGTCTGTCCACTGCTGGTAGTGATATGCACCCACCCCCATGTCTCTGTCCACTGCTGGTAGGGATATGCACCCACCCCCATGTCTCTGTCCACTGTTGGGAGTCCTCTGCACCCACACAGATATGTCTGTCCACTGCTGGGAGTCCTCTGCACCCACCCCTCACATGTCTGTCCCCTGCTGGGAGTGATATGCACCCACCCCTCATATTGCAGGCCACTGCTGGTAGTCATTTATACCCACCCTCACATGTCTGTCCACTGCTGGTAGTGATATGCACCCACCCCCATGTCTCTGTCCACTGCTGGGAGTCCTCTGCATCCACCCCTCATATTGCAGGCCACTGCTGGGAGTCATATACACCCACTCCTCACATGTCTGTCCACTGCTGGGAATCCTATGCAGCCACACACCCACCCGCCCACCCCCTTGGTGCAGTACACTGCTGTCCTGGGCCTACACACACACCAATATAAAGGTAATATGCTGCACCAGGCCGTAAGCCAACATTCGTGGCATGTGTACGCCTTGTATCCCAAATGTACTGGTGCCGTAGGGGTACATGTGATACGGACCGTACCCCCGCATTCATAAGGTGTGTACGGTCCGTACCACACGTACCCCTACGGCCCCAATCCAATAGTGAGATGGACCGTACACACGCTCTGAGAGCGTGTGTACGGTCCGTACCATGCGTACCCCTACGGCACCACTACAATAGTGATACGGACCGTACACATGCTCTGAGAGCGTGTGTACGGGCCGTACCACGCGTACCCCTACGGCACCACTATAATAGTGATACGGACTGTACACACGCTCTGAGAGCATGTGTACGGTCCATACCACGCGTACCCCCATGGCACCACTACTATAGTGATACGGACCGTACCCACGCTATGGATGTGTGAGTACAGTGCGTATCACTATTGTAGTGTTGCCGTAGGGGTACGCGTACACATCCACTTCCGTTGTTGCGGGACGCGGGGATTGGTGGACACGACCCCCGAAGTGACCAGACCCTGGAGGTAATGCATGTCCTCAATATTGTAGGTTTTAATTTGGGTAGGGGGTATGTTTCCTGGCTCTCACGCCCCCTTGGCTCCTGGGTGTTGTTTTCACCTTCTATGGCATGTGCGTCGGGTTCGGTGCACCAGGTCGTAGGCTAAGAGGGCCGGGATGACACGTAGGATGGGGTCCATGGCTGTCCGTCATGTACCGGGGCTCCGTTTTCACGTCAGACTCCGTTTTCCGGCATTTTTTGGCTGCCGTAAAAAAATAGCTGTGCGGAGTGACGTAGGGACGATTCGTACTTGCTGATCCGTAAAACGCTGCCTGACTCCGTACGGACGTCGTGTACGCGCTGTACGGGATCAGACTCGTAGGTATTTTTTAGCCGTACGGTATTTTGTACGATTCGTACTGAAATGCTATTTCTGTACGAATCGTACTTGCTGGATTGTACGGTGGATTTCCCGGGTACGAGTCGTACGGATAATACGCTCCGTATGACGAATCATATTACAGGATTGGAATCGGCACCCAAATATACATATGTTTACACATTTTAAATTACATTTATTTGTTATATTTGTTAAAATGTATATTAAATCTAATTTATTTTTGTAAAGTTAATTTTATAATTTCATATATTTAATATTATTTTTATACGTATATTAAAATCGATATTTTGTACAACTATATTTTTTACATCAATATCTTCTTTTTGATATTTTTTTACTTACCATTATAAATATAGATTGTCGATATTTTTGACATCGATAATTATAACTCGATATTTGTGTATGGGGATATTTTGGGGGTCGATATTCTATCAGTGAACCTCTGGGTCAGGCCGTGAGTGCTGGTTCCTGTTCTGTAAATAGATAAATTGTGCATTGATACCCCTAATAAAAGCCTTGCATGTGTCCCATACTTCCAGAGGTGATGCTGTGCAAGATTTACCTCTAAAAAAAACCCTAAGGAGCTCTTCACCATGTTACTATACTCTGAGCTACTGAGGAGATATCTTGAAAATGAGAATTACCACTGGCGACCATCTACCTCTGATAAATTGACCCCTAAAATAATAGGATTGTGGTCTGATGTTGTCCATCATTATATCCCCCCAAATCCCCCATCTGACGTATATCATATCAATCCAGGAATAATGTTTGTGGGGGATGAGAAGTACATATACCCTGGCATTACCAGGAAACAGTGCCCACCAGGTATTCATAAGCTCATGCAATTGGGCTAATTCAGTAATAGAAGCCCTCGTCTTTCCCATTCGAAAAGAGATGCATGGTTAGTTGTATCTATTGCGTAATTCATCACACGATTAAAATCTCCCATTAATAGCTTCTTCTCAGAGTAATCCAACAATTACGAACTAAGCCCATTCAGCATCACGGGATCATCGACATTTGGTCCATATACTGCGCATATTACAAATTTCCAGCTATCCACCAGGAGTTGCACAATCGCCCATCTTCCCCTAGTTCTCACACTCGTGGAGGCATAAGGGAGGAGTCAGCCCCTCGCTGCTGGATTAACCCACCACAATCTTCCCCAGAACTCGGGCTGGTACGCACACAGAGTAAATAAGGGTCACCTCTCACAGTATCAAAGGTGATGGTCCTGTGGTGGAGAGCTTTCGGCAGTAGTTGACCATTAATGGAGCGGGCCATCTTCACTGACAGTCAATGATGCCCTCATTACTATATAGGGCATGCAACAGTGAGTTTGGAGAAGTGGAGCCCCGCTCTCCTAAACACTAAATGATCATCTATGTCAGTTACTCAAAGCTCTATAAAATGCAAGAAGTTTCTAGGCTCTCTGACATAAACTGTACTATTAACGGATTCCTGAGACCCATGACCAGAACCCCTGTAAATGACACAAAGAGCCAGACTCCAACTTCCAACTCGCACTATCTCGACAACTAGCACTAACATAATCCAGTCTGTTAGTCTGTATTCACTCTATCTCAACACAACATCTTTCACACACATAGCTCATTGAATAGACTCACCAGTCAGCCACATGCAATGAAACTGCCACTACAATAAACCATGTTTTGATGAAAAAGCTGCCAAAACACAGTCTCACAGATAAACAAACAACATCTGTTCTCAATGTATATGAGACATAGAAATATTACATTGAAATAGAACTCTGCAGCACTCTCACTACACATCTGCTCTTTGCACACAGTCGTGCTCCCAGTAGAGGCACCAGTCTCAACACATTTTTATCATTATATGAAGACTTAAATACTCATTGTGCATACGTTTATTATAGATTGAGAATTCAGTGTGTTTGGTTGGCGTATAACCATTAAGGACTTCTGCAGGACAAGTACATGGTTTGATAATATTCTGAATGTTGTAGTGCTCTTTGATACACCAACCCCTGAAAATGACACTGACACGCACACACACAAACACACACACATATACTATGAGGACGGCCACTGACCCTAAGCAAGTGTGTATTTACTGTTCTAACCCCACCCATGCTATGATATGGGGGTAGGTTATAAAGCAGCCTGAGGCAAATATAGCTGCACTTTTAGATTTTTGACACAACCACTCAAAAGTGCCCAAACACACTAAGGAGACTGGTCCTCATAGTGCACTGGTCCTCACAAACATAGTGTTTGTCTGACACAAACATGCACACCTCAAGCCACCCGCCCCCCTATTCAAGGCCTCACTGCACCGCGGCAAGTCGTATGTTCTATACCATTACTTAACAAGGGTAGAAGAGACACTTAGCAGGGCCATGCCATATAAACAATATAAAACTTGCTCTGCAGCCCACATGAGGCAAAACACCAGAAGACTCTCTTCTGATTGGGGACTGCTGCTTCTTTTTGCAGGCTAGACATGCATATGTAGCTCACTATCTATTGTGCTTTTGTTCCAGGATAGCACACAGCTTTTATGAGCGCTGCATTATTCTGTCGAATCTGCAATTGAGCTGCGTCTGCCATCTGGTGCAAGGCAGTTCTCAATTATATATTGTGTGGAATATTATGGCAAAGTAGTACTCCATTTTAGTTTGAGAGGTCCTTATTTATCACTTCTGGTAGACCTGGTGGAGGGATTTCCAGAAAACAAAATTGCACCAGACTTCTTTTATCACCTCTGGTGGTCCTGGTTTTAGTGCTGCTCTGGCTGTGTTGTTTGAGATCTTTGAGACGAGAATGATGCGTTGTGGTGTGTTGCATCAAACAAGACACTGCCAATGGGCACATCGTGGCATCACAGCAGTGACTGGGGTTCGGCCTTCTGAATGACTGTATCAGCGCAGCTTGGAACAGTTTATAAATAAAGTATAGTACATATTATTTTATTGTGATAGGTGACTCATGCACACGTGGCAGAAGGAGGAGCAGGATACTCAGGAGAACAAGCAAGGAAGACACAGGGTTGGAAGGGATGTGGGAGACAGGGACTGAATGTTGATCAATAAAAGAATAAACTCAGGTGAGCCACAAAAGTGGAAAGGTGGAAGATGGATGGCAGTGGGCGGAGCCATGCTATGTAAACACTGTAAAGCTTTCACTGCAGCCCACATGAGTCAAATCCCCAATCAAAGGGTGACCCTCTCAGGTGAGGATACAAAAAGATGTCTGAAAAGAGAAAAGGAGGCATACATAATGTGGAATGTATGGAATATATATGGAGTACTAACAGAGGTAAAAATCATAGTAGGTCAGTGGGGATAGGATAGGGGTGGGCATAACTTGCGTAATTCAGGGTAGAGTAAACATGTGGAGTTGCCTAGGAATTCCACGAGATTATGCGTAATTACACTTGAAGAGTAGTTCTTGCGTTTAGCGCTATATGTTAGCACAGACATAGGGGCATATCAATAAGGGCTTTATCTCTGCTTTTTTGGATTTAAAAGCCAAAAAAGGAGAGATAAAACTAGCGCCCTATCAACAACAGGGTGCTAACATGCAAATTTGCATGTTAGCACCCTTTTACTCTACGCTTCCCCTTGCATCTCTAATGAGATGCAAAGGGGGCGTTCCAGAGTAAAATATTAGGAGAAATGTCGCTAAGCGAAATTTCTCCTATTATCAAGAATGTCGCTAACCCTGTTAGAGACAAAATAAGCAGCGCTAACCGCGGTTAACGCTGCTTTTTTACGTCTGGTATTTTTCTGACTTAGCCATGATATCCTATGGAAGGAGGATATCATGGCTAAGTTTGCCTGTCCCTATCAACAAGGTAACGTGAGATTATCGCTGGGTTTCCAGCGATAATCTCACGTTAGCCTGTTAGCGTGAGGATTTTTATCGCTATTGAGATAAGCGTTGCTAATAGCACGCTATCTCAGCGATACAAATTCACGCTAGCTGGCAATAATTATCCTAGCGCTAAGTGCGCTTAGAGATGATTATCGCCGGTTGTTGTTGATATGCCCCATAGCCCCTTGTGTTCAAAATAGTGCAAGAATGCATTTTGAGTAAAGAAATAGCAGTAAAAGCAACAGAACATGAATAGCGAGCAGAAGCTTCTGCTCAAGGTTGCTAAAGGTGCCTTTAGGGTAGGATGTCCCCCCAACTTACTCCTGGCATTTAGCGCTACTTTCTTAATGGAAACTGCCTCCTCTCATGCAAAATGGGCGCAGAATGTATTTTGAGCTAAGAAATAACGCTGAATGGGCGCGTCAGGTAAGAATTTTCCCACAATTTACCTCCAGCATTTATCTCTATTTCCAAAATGGGTGCGAGGATGCAATTTGCGCTAACAAAGAAATCTAAATGCAGCAGAACAAGAACGTTCTTGCTGTAGGATTGTTTTCCTAAAAAGCAGGAGTAATCGCATTATTTTCAGTTATTCTGAGTCAAAGAGTAACATGGAATTACCAAAATTAAATGATTTCCTTTGCGTATTTGAAATTCCGGACCTAAATAGAGAGCGAATGCAAATGATGGTGAACTAAGAATGAGAGAGCTTGATATGAGCTGGGATGAGTATAATTTGAGAGCATCAAAGAAGACGAATAGATTGCTGTGTATTTTAGTTATTTTAGTTTGGTAAATGGACATAAAGGGCCAGGACAGTCTTAAAGAGCATATATTTAGATATATATGAGGCATTTAGAACATCTGTTTTTAGTCATAATACTGCTGGGGGTAATGTATCTGTTTCTATTATTGCATAGTCATGTTATAAGCAACCCGCAGTAAACCTCCTGGTTTGTGTACTGCATCCAGTCATTGGTTCAGCATCTAGATGCAGGACCTGTCCTTGCTATGCACCTCGTGTGATCTACCTCTTTGTCTAGTGTTTAAATTAGAGGGGACTCCATTCTTAAGTTCCTTCCCTCATTTAACTTTGACATTCAAAAACTATACAGTCCTCGGTCTGGTTTTTCTTGTGTTTGGATTCTGCATCACAGTCCAGATGTAATTTTGCCTGATCTCGCTTTAGGGGAGGCATATAAGAAGCATTGTTCTTATTGTTTTGCTGTGAAATTCACAACATAGCGGTTTAAAGTGATTGAGATTATGCATTTAAGTAGGCTGCATCTTTTTCACTACGCAGATCTTGCTCCCATTGTAGTTTCTTCTCTAATTCGTTTTCAGCATTACTTAGGCAACCTTGGTGTAAGAAATTGATTTTTTGGTTTACTGGGGTATGAGCACAAGTGAACCCCAAATTAACCTGTGCTCAACCATCTGGTAGATTGGCACAAAACAGTCGGGCTTAATTTAGAGGCAATGTGTAAAGTATTTGTGCAACACTTCAAATGGTAACGAAGTGAAAGATATCACAAAAAGTATCTATTACCAAGTTAGACAAATAGAGTTATTTTTAATAAATATAAAAAAAAAATAAAAAAATACGATTGGCCGCACTCTGCTAGTCCTACCAGCGTGTTACCCCAAAGAATTATGGTCCATGAAGTAGCGTCGGCGGGTACGCCTATGCCAAAAGTTTAAAATGAAAATGAGTGTCGCGTTAGCCATCCCTGGACACGTGTTTCGAGGTAGTTGCCTCTCGTCAGCAGGGAGTAGGTATGTGTGTAGGGTTGCTGCGTAGGCTGCCAAAAAATATTCTCAGGTAAAGTACCACTCAAGGCGCGCAGGTGCGTAGCCATGGGCTCGTCAGCCCCACCGGCTCAAGGGAGCCTGAATATAAACAAAAATCCGATTGGCCGCACTCTGCTAGTCCTACCAGCGTGTTAACCCAAAGAATTATGGTCCATGAAGTAGCTTCGGCGGGTACGCCTATGCCAAATGTTTAAAATGAAAATGAGTGTCGCGTTAATCATCCCTGGACACGTGTTTCGAGGTAGTTGCCTCTTGTCAGCAGGGAGTAGGTATGTGTGTAGGGTTGCTGCGTACGCTGCCAAAAAATATTCTCAGGTAAAGTACCACTCAAGGCGCGCAGGTGCGTAGCCATGGGCTCGTCAGCCCCACCGGCTCAAGGGAGCCTGAATATAAACAAAAATCCGATTGGCTGCACTCTGCTAGTCCTACCAGCAATACCCCAAAGAATTATGGTCCATGAAGTAGCGTCGGCGGGTACGCCTATGCCAAAAGTTTAAAATGAAAATGAGTGTCGCGTTAGCCATCCCTGGAGATGTGTTTCGAGGTAGTTGCCTCTCGTCAGCAGGGAGTAGGTATGTGTGTAGGTTTGCTGCGTAGGCTGCCAAAAAATATTCTCAGGTAAAGTACCACTCAAGGAGCGCAGGTGCGTAGCCATGGGCTCGTCAGCCCCACCGGCTCAAGGGAGCCTGAATATAAACAAAAATCCGATTGGCCACACTCTGCTAGTCCTACCAGCGTGTTACCCCAAGAATTATGGTCCATGAAGTAGCGTCGGCGGGTACGCCTATGCCAAAAGTTTAAAATTAAAATGAGTGTCGCGTTAGCCATCCCTGGACACGTGTTTCGAGGTAGTTGCCTCTCGTCAGCAGGGAGTAGGTATGTGTGTAGGGTTGCTGCGTAGGCTGCCAAAAAATATTCTCAGGTAAAGTACCACTCAAGGCGCGCAGGTGCGTAGCCATGGGCTCGTCAGCCCCACCGGCTCAAGGGAGCCTGAATATAAACAAAAATCCGATTGGCCGCACTCTGCTAGTCCTACCAGCGTGTTACCCCAAAGAGTTATGGTCAATGAAGTAGCGTCGGCGGGTATGCCTATGCCAAAAGTTTAAAATGAAAATGAGTGTCGCGTTAGCCATCCCTGGACACGTGTTTCGAGGTAGTTGCCTCTCGTCAGCAGGGAGTAGGTATGTGTGTAGGGTTGCTGAGTAGGCTGCCAAAAAATATTCTCAGGTAAAGTACCACTTAAGGCGCGCAGGTGCATAGCCATGGGCTCGTCAGCCCCACCGGCTCAAGGTAGCCTGAATATAAACAAAAATCCGATTGGCCGCACTCTGCTAGTCCTACCAGCGTGTTACCCCAAAGAATTATGGTCCATGAAGTAGCGTCGGCGGGTACGCCTATGCCAAAAGTTTAAAATGAAAATGAGTGTCGCGTTAGCCATCCCTGGACACGTGTTTCGAGGTAGTTGCCTCTCGTCAGCAGGGAGTAGGTATGTGTGTAGGGTTGCTGCGTAGGCTGCCAAAAAATATTCTCAGGTAAAGTTCCACTCAAGGCGCGCAGGTGCGTAGCCATGGGCTCGTCAGCCCAACCGGCTCAAGGGAGCCTGAATATAAACAAAAATCAGATTGGCCGCACTCTGCTAGTCCTACCAGCGTGTTACCCCAAAGAATTATGGTCCATGAAGTAGCGTCGGCGGGTACGCCTATGCCAAAAGTTTAAAATGAAAATGAGTGTCGCGTTAGCCATCCCTGGACACGTGTTTCGAGGTAGTTGCCTCTCGTCAGCAGGGAGTAGGAATGTGTGTAGGGTTGCTGCATAGGCTGCCAAAAAATATTCTCAGGTAAAGTACCACTCAAGGCGCGCAGGTGCGTAGCCATGGGCTCGTCAGCCCCACCGGCTCAAGGGAGCCTGAATATAAACAAAAATCCGATTGGCCGCACTCTGCTAGTCCTACCAGCGTGTTACCCCAAAGAGTTATGGTCAATAAAGTAGCGTCGGCGGGTATGCCTATGCCAAAAGTTTAAAATGAAAATGAGTGTCGCGTTAGCCATCCCTGGACACGTGTTTCGAGGTAGTTGCCTCTCGTCAGCAGGGAGTAGGTATGTGTGTAGGGTTGCTGCGTAGGCTGCCAAAAAATATTCTCAGGTAAAGTACCACTCAAGGCGCACAGGTGCGTAGCCATGGGCTCGTCAGCCCCACCGGCTCAAGGGAGCCTGAATGTAAACAAAAATCAGATTGGCCGCACTCTGCTAGTCCTACCAGCGTGTTACCCCAAAGAATTATGGTCCATGAAGTAGCGGCGGCGGGTATGCCTATGCCAAAAGTTTAAAATGAAAATGAGTGTCGCGTTAGCCATCCCTGGACACGTGTTTCGAGGTAGTTGCCTCTCGTCAGCAGGGAGTAGGAATGTGTGTAGGGTTGCTGCATAGGCTGCCAAAAAATATTCTCAGGTAAAGTACCACTCAAGGCGCGCAGGTGCGTAGCCATGGGCTCGTCAGCCCCACTGGCTCAAGGGAGCCTGAATATAAACAAAAATCAGATTGGCCGCACTCTGCTAGTCCTACCAGCGTGTTACCCCAAAGAATTATGGTCCATGAAGTAGCGTCGGCGGGTACGCCTATGCCAAAAGTTTAAAATGAAAATGAGTGTCGCGTTAGCCATCCCTGGACACGTGTTTCGAGGTAGTTGCCTCTCGTCAGCAGGGAGTAGGTATGTGTGTAGGGTTGCTGCGTAGGCTGCCAAAAAATATTCTCAGGTAAAGTACCACTCAAGGCGCGCAGGTGCTTAGCCATGGGCTCGTCAGCCCCACCGGCTCATGGGAGCCTGAATATAAACAAAAAAAAAATCCGATTGGCCGCACTCTGCTAGTCCTACCAGCGTGTTACCCCAAAGAATTATGGTCCATGAAGTAGCGTCGGCGGGTACGCCTATGCCAAAAGTTTAAAATGAAAATGAGTGTCGCGTTAGCCATCCCTGGACACGTGTTTCGAGGTAGTTGCCTCTCATCTGCAGGGAGTAGGTATGTGTGTAGGGTTGCTGCGTAGGCTGCCAAAAAATATTCTCAGGTAAAGTACCACTCAAGGCTCGCAGGTGCGTAGCCATGGGCTCGTCAGCCCCACCGGCTCAAGGGAGCCTGAATATAAACACAAAGCCGATTGGCCGCACTCTGCTAGTCCTACCAGCGTGTTACCCCAAAGAATTATGGTCCATGAAGTAGCCTCGGCGGGTACGCCTATGCCAAAAGTTTAAAATGAAAATGAGTGTCGCGTTAGCCATCCCTGGAGATGTGTTTCGAGGTAGTTGCCTCTCGTCAGCAGGGAGTAGGTATGTGTGTAGGGTTGCTGCATAGGCTGCCAAAAAATATTCTCAGGTAAAGTACCACTCAAGGCGCGCAGGTGCGTAGCCATGGGCTCGTCAGCCCCACCGGCTCAAGGGAGCCTGAATATAAACAAAAATCCAATTGGCCGCACTCTGCTAGTCCTACCAGTGTGTTACCCCAAAGAATTATGGTCCATGAAGTAGCGTCGGCGGGTACGCCTATGCCAAAAGTTTAAAATGAAAATGAGTGTTGCGTTAGCCATCCCTGGACACGTGTTTCGAGGTAGTTGCCTCTCGTCAGCAGGGAGTAGGTATGTGTGTAGGGTTGCTGCGTAGGCTGCCAAAAAATATTCTCAGGTAAAGTACCACTCAAGGCGCGCAGGTGCGTAGCCATGGGCTCGTCAGCCCCACCGGCTCAAGGGAGCCTGAATATAAACAAAAATCCGATTGGCCGCACTCTGCTAGTCCTACCAGCGTGTTACCCCAAAGAATTATGGTCCATGAAGTAGCGTCGGCGGGTACGCCTATGCCAAAAGTTTAAAATGAAAATGAGTGTCGCGTTAGCCATCCCTGGACACGTGTTTCGAGGTAGCTGCCTCTCGTCAGCAGGGAGTAGGTATGTGTGTAGGGTTGCTGCGTAGGCTGCCAAAAAATATTCTCAGGTAAAGTACCACTCAAGGCACGCAGGTGCGTAGCCATGGGCTCGTCAGCCCCACCGGCTCAAGGGAGCCTGAATATAAACAAAAATCCGATTGGCCGCACTCTGCTAGTCCTACCAGCAATACCCCAAAGAATTATGGTCCATGAAGTAGCGTCGGCGGGTACGCCTATGCCAATAGTTTAAAATGAAAATGAGTGTCGCGTTAGCCATCCCTGGACACGTGTTTCGAGTTAGTTGCCTCTCGTCAGCAGGGAGTAGGTATGTGTGTAGGGTTGCTGCGTAGGCTGCCAAAAAATATTCTCAGGTAAAGTACCACTCAAGGCGCGCAGGTGCTTAGCCATGGGCTCGTCAGCCCCACCGGCTCAAGGGAGCCTGAATATAAACAAAAAAAAAATCCGATTGGCCGCACTCTGCTAGTCCTACCAGCGTGTTACCCCAAAGAATTATGGTCCATGAAGTAGCGTCAGCGGGTACGCCTATGTCAAAAGTTTAAAATGAAAATGAGTGTCGCGTTAGCTATCCCTGGACACGTGTTTCGAGGTAGTTGCCTCTCGTCTGCAGGGAGTAGGTATGTGTGTAGGGTTGCTGCGTAGGCTGCCAAAAAATATTCTCAGGTAAAGTACCACTCAAGGCGTGCAGGTGCGTAGCCATGGGCTCGTCAGCCCCACCGGCTCAAGGGAGCCTGAATATAAACAAAAAGCCGATTGGCCGCACTCTGCTAGTCCTACCAGCGTGTTACCCCAAAGAATTATGGTCCATGAAGTAGCGTCGGCGGGTACGTCTATGCCAAAAGTTTAAAATGAAAATGAGTGTCGCGTTAGCCATCCCTGGACACGTGTTTCGAGGTAGTTGCCTCTCGTCAGCAGGGAGTAGGTATGTGTGTGTAGGGTTGCTGCGTAGGCTGCCAAAAAATATTCTCAGGTAAAGTACCACTCAAGGCGCGCAGGTGCGTAGCCATGGGCTCGTCAGCCCCACCGGCTCAAGGGAGCCTGAATATAAACAAAAATCCGATTGGCCGCACTCTGCTAGTCCTACCAGCGTGTTACCCCAAAGAATTATGGTCCATGAAGTAGCGTCGGCGGGTACGCCTATGCCAAAAGTTTAAAATGAAAATGAGTGTCGCGTTAGCCATCCCTGGACACGTGTTTCGAGGTAGTTGCCTCTCGTCAGCAGGGAGTAGGTATGTGTGTAGGGTTGCTGCATAGGCTGCCAAAAAATATTCTCAGGTAAAGTACCACTCAAGGCGCACAGGTGCGTAGCCATGGGCTCGTCAGCCCCACCGGCTCAAGGGAGCCTGAATATAAACAAAAATCCGATTGGCCGCACTCTGCTAGTCCTACCAGCGTGTTACCCCAAAGAATTATGGTCCATGAAGTAGCGTCGGCGGGTACGCCTATGCCAAAAGTTTAAAATGAAAATGAGTGTCGCGTTAGCCATCCCTGGACACGTGTTTCGAGGTAGTTGCCTCTCGTCAGCAGGGAGTAGGTATGTGTGTAGGGTTGCTGCGTAGGCTGCCAAAAAATATTCTCAGGTAAAGTACCACTCAAGGCGCGCAGGTGCGTAGCCATGGGCTCGTCAGCCCCACCGGCTCAAGGGAGCCTGAATATAAACAAAAATCCGATTGGCTGCACTCTGCTAGTCCTACCAGCGTGTTACCCCAAAGAATTATGGTCCATGAAGTAGCGTCGGCGGGTACGCCTATGCCAAAAGTTTAAAATTAAAATGAGGGTCGCGTTAGCCATCCCTGGACACGTGTTTCGAGATAGTTGCCTCTCGTCAGCAGGGAGTAGGTATGTGTGTAGGGTTGCTGCGTAGGCTGCCAAAAAATATTCTCAGGTAAAGTACCACTCAAGGCGCGCAGGTGCGTAGCCATGGGCTCGTCAGCCCCACCGGCTCAAGGGAGCCTGAATATAAACAAAAATCCGATTGGCCGCACTCTGCTAGTCCTACCAGCGTGTTACCCCAAAGAATTATGGTCCATGAAGTAGCGTCGGCGGGTACGCCTATGCCAAATGTTTAAAATGAAAATGAGTGTCAAGTTAGCCATCCCTGGACACGTGTTTTGAGGTAGTTGCCTCTCGTCAGCAGGGAGTAGGTATGTGTGTAGGGTTGCTGCATAGGCTGCCAAAAAATATTCTCAGGTAAAGTACCACTCAAGGCGCGCAGGTGCGTAGCCATGGGCTCGTCAGCCGCACCGGCTCAAGGGAGCCTGAATATAAACAAAAATCCGATTGGCTGCACTCTGCTAGTCCTACCAGCGTGTTACCCCAAAAAATTATGGTCCATGAAGTAGCGTCGGCGGGTACGCCTATGCCAAAAGTTTAAAATGAAAATGAGTGTCGCGTTAGCCATCCCTGGACACGTGTTTCGCGGCAGTTGCCTCTCGTCAGCAGGGAGTAGGTATGTGTGTAGGGTTGCTGCGTAGGCTGCCAAAAAATATTCTCAGGTAAAGTACCACTCAAGGCGCGCAGGTGCGTAGCCATGGGCTTGTCAGCCCCACCGGCTCAAGGGAGCCTGAATATAAACAAAAATCCGATTGGCCGCACTCTGCTAGTCCTACCAGAGTGTTACCCCAAAGAATTATGGTCCATGAAGTAGCGTCGGCGGGTACGCCTATGCCAAAAGTTCAAAATGAAAATGAGTGTCGCGTTAGCCATCCCTGGACACGTGTTTCGAGGTAGTTGCCTCTCGTCAGCAGGGAGTAGGTATATGTGTAGGGTTGCTGCATAGGCTGCCAAAAAATATTCTCAGGTAAAGTACCACTCAAGGCGCGCAGGTGCGTAGCCATGGACTCGTCAGCCCCACCGGCTCAAGGGAGCCTGAATATACACAAAAATCCGATTGGCCGCACTCTGCTAGTCCTACCAGCGTGTTACCCAAAGAATTATGGTCCATGAAGTAGCGTCGGCGGGTACGCCTATGCCAAAAGTTTAAAATGAAAATGAGTGTCGCGTTAGCCATCCCTGGACACGTGTTTCGAGGTAGTTGCCTCTCGTCAGCAGGGAGTAGGTATGTGTGTAGGGTTGCTGCGTAGGCTGCCAAAAAATATTCTCAGGTAAAGTACCACTCAAGGCGCGCAGGTGCGTAGCCATGGGCTCGTCAGCCCCACCGGCTCAAGGGAGCCTGAATATAAACAAAAATCTGATTGGCCGCACTCTGCTAGTCCTACCAGCGTGTTACCCCAAAGAATTATGGTCCATGAAGTAGCGTCGGCGGGTAAGCCTATGCCAAATGTTTAATATGAAAATGAGTGTGAAGTTAGCCATCCCTGGACACGTGTTTCGAGTTAGTTGCCTCTCGTCAGCAGGGAGTAGGTATGTGTGTAGGGTTGCTGCGTTGGCTGCCAAAAAATATTCTCAGGTAAAGTACCACTCAAGGCGCGCAGGTGCGTAGCCATGGGCTCGTCAGCCCCACCGGCTCAAGGGAGCCTGAATATAAACAAAAATCCAATTGGCCGCACTCTGCTAGTCCTACCAGCGTGTTACCCCAAAGAATTATGGTCCATGAAGTAGCGTCGGCGGGTACGCCTATGCCAAAAGTTTAAAATGAAAATGAGTGTCGCGTTAGCCATCCCTGGACACGTGTTTCCAGGGATAGCTAACGCGAAAAGTACCACTCAAGGCGCGCACGCTGATAGGACTAGCAGAGTGCGGCCAATCGAATTTTTATTTTTATTTTTAATAAATATAACAAGAACAAAAACAACAACAATTCAATCATCAGAACTGGAGACAGGCAATTTTAAAGATTTCAGTAAAAATTGGGCAAAAAAGCACAAAGAGCCAACTGTGGCTACCTAGTCGCACTGGACCAGTACAAAGTCACAAGTTCAGGCCTACCACAGTGGAGCATGGGCTGGCTACAGGTACTCAGTTAGGCTCGCTGAACAAAGTACCTTTATTCCT
The DNA here is from genome assembly GCF_964204655.1 of Triturus cristatus. NCBI lineage: Eukaryota > Metazoa > Chordata > Amphibia > Caudata > Salamandridae > Triturus > Triturus cristatus. The sequence goes on along the minus strand of NC_140593.1, from coordinate 199,022,030 downwards.
GGTTTGCAGAGTGTCGTGAGGATCCAGGTTGAAGATGTGCCGCACAGCCAAGGCCATGCGTCAGTTCCGAGATGCGGCGAGGATGTGATGCTAGATCTTGCGCAGTCATTAAAGATCCCACTGATGAGAGCTTGTAATGCGAAGTCCAGCATCAAAGGTGCACCGCGCAATCTGGGCGATGCGTTAGTTCCGAAGAGCTGCAAGGCTGCAATGTAAAGTCCGGCATCATCATTGTCGAGATTTAAGGGTCTGCGTTGAGGATGTGTTACACAGAGGCAGTTCCAAAGAGACAGTGGGCTTCAAAGATGATGTGAAACTTTGTGATGGGTCCGATCCATGCAGCAGCAGCAATGCATCGGTTCTGCTCGGGATATCTCCAAGCAGTGCAGCAGAGAACATGCATCAGTTACGCTAGGTCCACAGAGGCTGACATAGCACCTCAGTGTCCAGGACTGGGGTGCCACCACTTGGCAGAGTAGACTAACAGATGGCAGAGTTTGGGTTTTTGGATCCTTCTGTCCCTGAGGCTCAATTCAGGAGACCAGTCAACCCACCCTTGGAGTCACTCTGGGGTCCTGGGAGCAACAAATGCAGGTCCAGTCCTTCTCACAAAGGCAAGAGGGCAGCAGATCGGCACAGCAGGGCTGCAGTCCTTTTGTGACAATAGCTCTATAGTAAAAAATGAAGAATAACTGTGTGATGTGTGTCAATTTGGAGGAGGTGGAAATCTTGCACCAAATGTTACCCCAAAATTGTGGAGAAAAAGAGTTGGACAAATCATCCTTCCAAATGAGCTCTAGAGGACTTTTTGTTCTAGTGCAAATAGAGGATATGAGTGTCCTATAAATGAGGGCTGCCTTGGGAATAGTGTGATAGAAAATCTTATTCAAAGGAGTAACAAGGGCAATAGTTGCTGATTCAGAAGTGATTTGGTGTTTGGAAAAAAACCCTGAAGGAAGAGGAGATTAATTCATATTCCTTCAAAATGGAATCTGGTAAATGATAGAGAAGTTGTAAATATTCAAAAGATACCTTCAGAAATTGGTCAACAAAAAAATGCCTTTCTGCTTTCAATATTTAAAGCAGAAAGATCTATTACTTAGTTAAAGAAATTTATTACACTAAGCGGAGTACAAAAAGCATTGTTGGAAAGTAAACTTATCAAAAATATTTTATAAAGTAAAAAATGTAAATATTTCGAAATGTGATTCTTAGAGATAAAGATACAATTTGACATATGAATGACACACCACTGAATGAAAAACATACAAAGTTAATCCACATTGAACATGCTGGTCTTGAAAATGATGTATCATAGCACAAAATTGACATATCAAAAAGGAAGCGTGGTAAATATTAAAGTCTGGGAAAAGGACACATCCTTCACGTTTTGGGCATTTAAGTTTCGATAGAGCAATACAAGGATGTTTATTGTTCCATAGGAATTTCGTGCCAATAGAGTCAAGTTGCTTAAAATAGTAAAATAGAGATGGTGTATAAAATGCTTGGTACAATTATTGATCATTTTAATGGTGTCAAGTCTTACCCACCAAGATAAGAACAGTGGAGACCAAGTCAACAGTCATGTTTGTATTTTAGATTTCAACGTACAGACGTTATGGCAAAGAGCGTCTGTGATGGTGGGAGAAAATAACCCCTGGGGTATTTCATCTTTGAATGACACCATGTGAAATTGGTGTTGTCAAACATGTATTGGCAACAAAGCGAATTCAATTGTAATATTTCAGTTTTAGTAAAATTTAGTTTGTAACCTGAAACGCAATAGTATAATGAGAAATTTTTTAATGAATGATCGAGGGAAGTCAAAGGATTGGACACGTGAATTGGAATGTCATTGGCATAGCAGATAGTTTGACTTGCCAAAATAAGGAGAAAAGCATATTTTACCAAAAACACTAGATCAAGGACTGGAATATAATAACTTTATAAAAGAAATACATTTTGGGCCAAACCATTGAAGAGTAGCAAACAAAAATTGCCAATTAATGTGGTCAAAAGCTTTTTCTGCATTGAGGGAGAGGGCCGCAAGGAAGAGTCCACCTTTCAGCTAAGGTAGTAATTTTGGAGAACTTTCAAGCATTATCCACATCAAGTCATTCCTTAATAAAGCCAGATTGGTCAGGTTTAACAAGAAGAGGGACAACAGATTCTAGATGAGATGCAAAAATATTAGCAAAACTTCCACAGTCATAATTGATAAGGGAAATTGACCTATACATTTTTTTAGATAATTTTGGGTCCTTCTCTTGTTTGGGGAGTATGATTATCAGGGCTTCCTAAAAGGAGACAGTAGCCTTGGAATCAGAGATAAAAGAGTTAATAAGTTCTAATAATTTGGGCGCAAAGAAGGAAAATAAGGATGAAATAAGTTCAATAGAGTACCCACCTGGACTAGGTGCCTTTGCATTTTTTCAAAGAATTAATTGCTTCCAAAACCTCTTGAAGTGTAACATCAGTTTATAACTCAGAGAAAGTATCAGGAAGGGATGGCGGATAGGAAGGCCATTGAAAATATACTGAATATTAGGTAAAGAAGGGATAGTATCCTCAGGCGTATGAAAGGATTGAAAGGAAGAGGATATATCAGCATTGGAGATCGAAATGGAATTATCAAGTTCATTAATGATAGGGCAGATATTTTTAAGTTCCGTTTTAAGCAAGCATTTTGCCCTCCTTATTCTGGCCCCCATGAAACATAGACTTAAACTTGAATAAAATATAATATGCATCATTAGTAGCAAGTTTGTTAAGATCAGATTTAGCAGGGTAGCAGACGATGTAAAGGGAAAGTAAGCATGCTCAAGGGTCTTCAGTAGGAGAGGATATTGAGCATTTAACCATTTTTATCTTCTGATAGAATAAACTATAGTAAATGCACGAAAGGAGGCTTTAATCGCATCATAATTATTTACAGTAGATATATCATTAGAATAATTAAAAAGGAAAAATTCTTCTATAAATGCAGTAGCTTCAGTGACAAATTGATCTTCAGATAATAAGGAATGATTACATCTTCATCTGCCAGTTTTAGAATGAATATTAGAAAAATCAAAAGAAGACAGGACTGGGGCATGATCAGAAAAAAAATTGAACCAATTTCAGAAGACAGTAAAGTTGAGAGCAATGACATAATGATTGAAACATAATCAATTCTGGACAATGTATGATGAACATTAGGAAGAAAAGAAAATTCTAATTTATCAGGATTATAAATCTTCCAAACATCAAATAGTGGTCATGAAGCAATGGCTGACTGGAATGTTTTATGTGATTTGTCAGGTTTAAATATATATTCAGCTTTTCTATTCATAAAAGGGTCCAACAATTGATTAAAACCACCTTCCATAATTATATTAGAATTAGAAATATTGGCAAGTTGTACCTTAATAGAGTGCCGGAAATCAGGATCCAATTTCACTGGCCGATAAACATCAAACAGCGTGACCATATGCATAATAGCATTAACCAACATCCAAAGCCCCTCAGTATCACATTCAGTACAGAAAACCTGTAAGTTTAGTGCTTTGTGACAAAGAATAGCAACGCCGTCTTTATGATTCATAGCTGGAGTGAAAAAAATGTGTACAACCCATTGTCTTTTCAGGTTTACAGATCCAAGAGATCAGATTTACAATGAGTTTCTAGTAAAAATGGAATTTGAGAATCAAAGTTAGATAGATATAAAAGTACCTTTTGTTGTTTGACTAGGTGTCCAAGTCCTAGAACACTCCACAAGATAACATTAAACATATTGGATACGTGAGGGTAGGAGTACAGGCATATGGCTGACAAGCTGCAAAAATAGGGAGAGGGGACAAAGTCATAACATCTATTAAATACGGCATGGGATGATAACAGGTAGGCAAAAAAAACTGAGTAATTCATAAGCACTTACATAGAATAAATAAGAAAAAGGAGCTCTTGAAAGAAGATACATAATAAAGCAAAGAATGGAGCAGATCAAGGAGGCGCATCCAGATCTGAAAGGAAAAATACTAAGAAGTGATGTGAGATGTGTCGGCACCATGACACAAAATACAGCAGAGGGCAGATAAATAAATAGGAACACAAAGAGAAAAAAGCCATAAAATATCAAAGGAAAAAACAGGTGCATGAGATAACCTGGCATGAAATAGTCTGAAGAAACAATCTTATGTTAGCAGGCTCATCAAAGGATTTAGAAGTGCCTTCATGAGTTATCTTGCATAAGCAGGGGTGCAGAATACTGTAACGAATGTTCACCTTACTCATTTGAGGTCTCAAAGCAAAGAACTCCTTACTCCTAGCATTGGTCATGTGGGAAATGTTTTGAGAGATGAATATGTGAATATGTTATGGTCAGATCAAACCCGACGCCTTTTAACTCTATCTTCAATAGGTGTAAAGGTGAATGGTCCCAATCCCTTACTAGCCATAATTAATTGAGCAGAATATACTGAGCGCACTTGTCCATGACAAAGGGGGAGGCCCCTATCCCCCTGGAAATAAAAGAATTCTGAGAGGAAGTCTGGACAAGTTAGGATTGTCGTTTATGCAGGAACAAAATTCCAGTACACCGTTTGCACTTGGTGAATTTTATATAATCTGACTTGTTTGATTTATAGAGTCAGTACAAGAGAGACAGCCAACACATGTTTCGACCCCTTCACATGGCCATCCGGCCTGGGGCTTCCTCAGGGCAGTACGTATATAACTTACATGAGTGCAACAAAAAAACAGCATAGGAACATGCAGCGTGTAGCAAAAATACAATTAATAGATATGTACAGAAAGGAGTTGTGTGATTGATTACAGGAGACAAAAATAAAAAAGCATGTGTATATCACGTAATTACAGTACAGGAAGGGCAAATAAGTAATAGGGGGAGGCACGTTAAACAGGCCAATAGAACATACACAGAAGAACACACAAACAAAAATGACAGTCGAAGGTCAAAAAATAACCGGTATTCGTTGGTGCAAATATTTAAGCAGGTAACAAGAAGAAAAAACGAAAAGGAAAAAAATAGAGGGTAGTTGGAGGAGAGATGGATGACAATGAGGAATAGTCAGGTTGAATGGTAATTACATAACAATAAGATTAGTATTAGTAATGTAGACGTAGGAAAGTTCGAGACAAAGAAGGAAAAGAGATAGATAGGTTAAACAGACAGTGTGATTGACACGGAAAGTGTGCCAATAGTTTATGGTCCAATACATAAATAGCATGACACATAAATAGCAAGAACAAGTAAAGAACGTCATTATAATGCACAAAAGGTAAATCATACACATATTTACATATTATGGCAGTGAGTCAGGTATTCAGGTCCCATGTTCCATTCCGGATATATGAGGAGTGAAACGAAGCAAGGATTAGAAAGGTGTATGCTGATGGCTGGGCTGTTGGACACAGGGAATACCTAAAAGGGGATGAACTTAGCCTGTTTATCCAGTGTATCTAAAAGCAGAAAGTCTGCTCGTAAGTTGTATTGCTCCAAGCATTAAAGTGGTTGGGAGGAAAATAACCATGACTATAAAGGTGGGTCAATCTCACTGCCATAATATGTAAATATGTTTATGATTTACCTTTTGTGCATTATATTGGAGTACTTTACTTTTTCTTGCTATTTATGTGTCATGCTATTTATGTATTGAACCATAAACTATTGACACACTTTCCGTGTCAATCACACTGTCTGTTTAACCTATCTTTCTCTTTTCCTTCTTTGTCTCGAACTTTCCTACGTCTACATTACTAATACTAATCTTATTGTTATGTAATTACCATTCAACCTGACTATTCCTCATTGTCATCCATCTCTCCTCCAACTACCCTCTATTTTTTTTCCTATTCGTTTTTTCTTCTCATTACCTCCCTATATATTTGCACCAACGAATACCGGTTATTTTTTTACCTTCGACTGTCCTTTTTGTTTATCTGTTCTTCTGTGTATGTTCTATTGACCGGTTCAACATGCCTCCTCTTATTCCTTATTTGCACTTCCTGAACTTACTTATGTAATTACGTAATATACACATGCTTTTTAATTTTGTCTTCTGTAATCAATCACACAACTCCTTTCTGTACATATCTATTAATTGTATTTTTGCTACACACTGCATGTTCCTATGCTGTTTTTTGTTGTTGCACTCATGTATGTTATATACGTACAGCCCTGAGGAATCCCCAGGCCAGTTGGCTATGTATATGGGGTAAAACACATGTTGGCTGTCTCTCTTGTACTCACCTTTTATCCCTAGCATCTCTCAAGATATGTAGCAAGTCTGGGAATTCAAGAAATGGCATATTTATTCCTCTAGGGTTAGAAGCATGAGGATTAAGTCGGCCCAGATGATGAGCTCACTGCAGGTTGAGAGGAGGAGCAGTAGGAAGACCGAGAATTTCTGGGAGAAATTTTTTCAAGCAGTCAAGAACATTAGAGCCTTCAAGTGCTTCTGGCAGATCATAGAAGCGGAGATTATTACGATGAGTCCTGTTTCCCAAATCTTCTTTATGGAGTTGAATTTCAGGATCTCCGGTTCAAGCAAATGGATTTTTGTAGCCAAATCATTTACAGAACTAACACATTGCTCCATTTCAACCATTCTTCCTTCCATGATGATCCTTTGCTCCTCAATTTGTTGAAGTTTCTCATTGGTTCTACACATAAATGGTTGCAAGCCCCTCACCGCATCAAGGATAGAGTCAAGAACTGGATTGATAGAAGACATACTGGGTGATGGAGGATTATTTTTCACCCTCTTAGACTTCATGCTAGAAGAAGAGGCTTCAGTACTTGCAAGTAGATGGCTTGCCTTTTTGAAGTGTTGTGCAGTAGTATGCCCATAAAATGAAGAAATGATGAACATATAGTCAAAATAGCGTCAAAAAGAACAATGTTTTAGATGATGAGGCAGGAAAAAAACAAACATATATCAAAAATGATTGTTATGCAATCATAATGAGGCATAAAACGGTAGTAGATATCTGAAAAACTCTATAACAGCCATTGCAAAACTCAGGAAACCTTAATAATGAGAAACCTGTTAATTGAAGTCCTTCAGGCATAGCTTGGAGTCAAAATAACATGAGTACATTACCACAAAATGAACCCAAAACAGCGTTAAAGCATAATCCTTCCAAGCAGAGGTGCAACTAGAGCCAAATTTCGGGGGGGGGGGCTAAGAAAAAATTTCAGGGGGGGGCTGAATCTTTAAGCAATAGCCTGGCAGAGTGGAGCTGATTTCGGTGGGGGGGGCTGAATCTTCAAGCCATAGGCATAGTGGAGCTGCAGGGGCTCTTAGAAGGGGTGAAACAACAGCGAGGCCTCATTAACATGCAAATGGTCTTTTAAAGACCTGTGAAGTGCTCGGGTGCGGCTGTGTGTGTGCCCGGGAAGCTGTCTCATCCCAGGCTGCCACACACGACGGGGGGGCTGAAGCCCTTTGAGTCCAATGGGTGTTGCGCGCCTGCTTCCAAGTACCTGGTTATATAGGAAGGTCTTCTTGTGAGGTAAAATAAATAATTAGTACGTAAGATGTGATTTACATGATCCAAATTGCAGTTTAAAGCCAATATTTTGTCGCAATGGGCACTAGAGAGATCTTAGCTTTTCATGGAATAAGGAATAACAGTATTAATGGAAACTCTATAGAGAAGAAAAGAGAAAAATGATACAAGAGGGGCACTGAGAAAATGGCGTCCGCTCGCTTTCTCATAGAAAATCCCTGCCACAGCACTGCAGCATGTAGCAAGTTCAGAGGTGGACAGCAGAGGAATATACCCTGCCGCAGGAGTTAAATAGTTCCTGAAAACATGCCCATGTGGAGACTTTCAGAGACTGAGAAGAACAGCTTTTAAAAGTGAATGGGGCCCTGCGACATGCCAGAGCTCATGGGTCCGCTACTAACTTGCACGGGCTGAAGCCACGCCTCTTGCACGGCAAGGAAGCCATGACAGCTAAGGCACACCAAACAGCAATGAGGTCCAAAAGTAACTGCCTCCAAAAAAAACAACCTGGAAGTCAGAATTCCAGAACCCTACAAACATTCTATATAGCAACAGGCTGTACATGCAGCAGAATAACATTAGATATATAACACAGATATAATCATATATTTAACCCTTTTTCACTTATGTGTAACAAGCAATGAAAAGTCCAGGGAACATACACATGTATTATTCCACGTTGACTCTCTCGAACCCTAAAATAATAACACGACATTAAAACCCAGTAAAATGTGGAAAACCGCCAAGGAAAGCATTTCACAGAACCAGATCACACAACTAAGCTGTCTGAACTGACGGGTGCCGCCATCTTTTTTTTATAATCAACTCCATTATGCTGCAAAAAAAAGAACCTACCGATCACCTGCAAAGCTAAGATTAAACTAAACTAAGAAAACAACGAGTTGCCTCTAATTCAACAGAGTTTGTAAATCCACGAGCAGCGGTGCCTAATCGTCTGGTATTTTGATTGCTAACTTAGATTCATTCAATTTCAACATGTAAGACATGCACAGTTTTCTTTAAGAATGACTAACCCTCGCGCGGCTCATGCTCCGGCCATTGTCTGCGCCTCATTTCTATATTCTGGCAGAGGTACCTGGGTTGATTGACAGCATAAAAGTGTGCGGTTTCACGTACACAGTTGCATTCAGTCAAGGTACAGCTGAAATGCACTTTTAAAGTAGCTGAGCAAATTTCCGGTTTGTGTTTCAAGAGATAAAGCTGGCTAAGGCATTCCTGGTCTGTGGCATGACAGGAGCATTTAAACCATTTGTTTATCTTTGCTATACATCCACCAATCGTCATTTCCATTCAGCACAATAATCCAGGCTAGGGCAGGCATTGTACATGTGCAAACATAGGAAGCATGGAATTTCCGTCAGCCTTTTCCAGGTATCATTCTCTGTTTATGTAGGTGTTTTTTCAAATACGACTGCTTATTTTATATTCAAGGTGACGCTGAACTTTCAGCTGCCGGTGCTAATGAGACGCAGTATGTGTACTTAACACTACATCTATCTCCAACCCACACAATGGGCACTAGAGGGATCTTAGCCTTTCATGGAATTCATATGAATTCCTTTCCATCAGAAATTGTTTTTTTCTCATGGAGCAATGTTACTGTTTTCAAGAAAAGCATGAACAGAAGAAACCAAAAATACATCATTTTGTGTATTTGATTAAAATGCATTTTTTTCTAAAAGGCAAACATGGGGTTTTGCATTTTAGGAATGCATTCATGATATAATAATTTTATGTATGTTAAAGAATTAATTGTTGGCAGTATTGATTCATTTGCATACTTATAGCCCACATACCTCCGTGCTACAATTGCCCGGCCTGTCACTGATGCTGTGTGGAGCCAGACCACATGAAAAGGGGGGGCTCTTGGCCCCCCCGCCCGCATGGCGGTGCGGCGACCCCCCCCTTGCCCTCCGGACATCTCGGTGGTGGGGCGTGTCCTCTGGGGCGCGCCCTGCCGCCGATTGGTTTGATACCCACCCTTGACCCGGATGGCGTTAATCGACATCCGGGTCGGGGGGTGCATAGTGGCGCCACTCTCGTTGTCCCCGGTTCAGGTGGGGGCAATTCGGAAGGATGTCTGAAGCGCGAGCGCGCCTATTACCGCCCAGGTCGGTAGGGTAGGGGGTGCATAGCGGGACGACGTGCACACGTGAGCAGCCTTTTTGTGGAGCGAATAGGGGGGTGAATAGGCTGTTTATGCTGGCAATTTTTACTTTTAAGAGCTTGAATGCACATGTACAGCCTTGGGGGACAATAGGTGGTAAATAGGTGGTCTGGGAATTTTACTTTTGTTGATTGTGCCCAATTGGGTGTGGCTTTTCTGTTACCAGGTGCAGTGGACTGGGCAGTAAAAGAGAGTGCGAGCAAGTACATGGGGGTTTAACTTTATACAGTCTGCTTTTCACAACTGTGGGCGTTAACATTCCCAGGAATTAATGCATTTTCTATTTTAGGTGTCTTATTACTGCATTCCTCCAACGTCACGTGAGTGGTGGACAGCGGTGGTGGTCGGCTGGGAGTACGCAGGATTAGAACGGTAAGAGGAGAGCGGGGGGCTCGCATTACATTGCTTCTGGTAGCCGCCGGGTGGGTCTACGTTAGAGTTTACTCACCCCTGACAAACCGGATAAGCCGGGGCGTTGCGGTTACGGTTGCATGGTGCTTACAGCCCCCTGTATATCCTCCATCTGGTGAAGGTAAAAAGCGCACTTACACCTGTGTGGAAATACTAGGAGTGTAGGGCGGTACACCTCAGTCATGCCGGGGCCGATGGGTGGTAAAGGAGGGTCCAGGATGGAGGTTATGATGCAGGCCATGATGCAGGAGATGAACAGCATTAATAGGAGATTGAGTAAAGTGGATGAATTGGAGGCCTGCATGAATGAAAGGTTTGCTGATCCCCCAGCCCCTTCAGGCAGGTCCGCGCGGCAGCGGAAGGCACCCTTGCCAAGGGGGGATTTTGCTAGCCCACCAAAGACGTCCAAGGCCAAGAAGCCCAGGTGCAGTGCCCCAGCCCCGGTAGCACCGGTTTCGATTCCATCCGCACCCGCGGTTCCGGTACCCCTTATACCTGTGCCAGTGTTTCCGGCGCCCACGGCACCGGCTCCTGCCATGCCGCCGGTGCCACCTCCTGTGGGGCCTGCCTCCCCGCCCGTGGTACCGGTGCCGGGCCTGCCGCCGCCGGTCACTCCGTTGCCTACCATACCAGTGCCACCAGCCATGCCCCCGGGGGCGCCTGTAGTCCCAGTGGATAACCCGGACTCGGTCCCGGCTGAATTGGTATCCCAAATAACGGCCTTGGCTACAAAAGGGAGGCGTATTACCTGCGTCATCAGATCATGTTGCGGAAGCAGCACAGTTGGTAGAAAAGATTAAATCGGCAGCGGCAATTGATAGAGCTGCGGTTCCCTCATCTTCTTCACTTACAGGTTCCAGCCCCGCCCAACCGAAGGCAGATGGTGGTCAACCGGCCCGGGTGCAAGAAAATGGTAAGGAGGTGGCCCTGCCTCTCTTGGGTGATGGGTCATTGCCCTCTAGGAGTGAGAATTTGGCACAACATGTGTCCCAGGCAACAAAAGAATTGATCTGGGCGGGAAAATATATTTACATTTTTTCATTGCTACTTGATCACAGGGAAATGGAACAGGCAAATACACTAAAGGAGTGGATGTATCCAAGTGAATGGAGGGCACAGTGTTCTAGATTTAGGGTAGAGGAAACTTTGCTCAATTGGGTTAGGGCTTTCGCAGTATTCACGACCATCATGGCCGAACGGCCTCCTAATGTGCAGGCGCCATTGGCTTGCTACCAGAGTAGGATTGTGGGGTGGAGCGAGCAGTACCCAGGGGATGCCTGCAAGGAGTATGATGTCAATTTCAGGAAAGCTAAGGAATTTGACACATCATTGACATGGGACAAGGTTGACTCTGTGTCGTGACATAGGCAGTTCTCAGGGAGCTCAGCCCCACTCCAGTCCACCAGTGCGGCCAGGGGGTACTCCACCAGACCCCAACACCCCTTTCGGGCGGCCCAGGGGAGCGATGTCCCGGGTAGGAGTAGGGGGGGGTCTGAGAGAAAAGGGGTGTGTTGGGATTTTTAATAAGCGCACCTGCACGAGGGCCCCTGGCACCTGTAAATTCAGACATGCATGTTCAGTCTGCGGTCACCCCTCTCACCCCGAGTCATCTTGCAGGTCGAAGCAGGGCAACCACAGTCAGAGGGGGAGAGGGAAGCCAGTGTAGTTCAGATATTTTGGATATCCCCACCCCTATAGATGTTTTGGCAATGATTCCTTGGTTGAATAGGTACCCGAATCACACAGCGGCCACTCTACTTCAGGAAGGTTTTTCCCATGGTTTTAGGATCCCGGCGGGGGGGTACACAGGTAGCGCACATTGCAGGAATCAACTGTCAGTACAACATAACCCCGCAGTGGTGGCTGCTAAGATTAGCAAGGAACTGTCCCTGGGTAGGATAGCTGGCCCTTTCCAGAAGGTGCCTGTCCCCGATTTTGTGTGTTCTCCACTAGGGGTAGTACCCAAAAAAGAGAAAGGGGAGTTCAGACTGATCCACAACCTGTCGGCACCTAGAGGTGCGTCACTGAATGATGCGATTGATGAGGGGATTTGTAGTGTAAAGTATGCCTCATTTGACCAGGCAGTTGACTTATTGCGGGCGCTGGGGCCAGGGGCATTGATGGCAAAATCAGACATAGAATCTGCTTTCCGTCTCCTTCCAGTCCATCCTCTGGACCACCATCTCTTAGGTTTCACTTTCGATGGCAAGTTCTATATGGATAAATGCATGCCCATGGGCTGTTCCATCTCATGTGCTTACTTTGAGGCGTTTAGCTCATTTTTGGAGTGGGTCATGAGAGAGGCGACGGGCCACAGGCAGGTTATGCATTATCTGGACGATTTCCTTTTCTTAGGTGCGGCGGGATCTCAGGAGTGTGCTTGGGCGTTGCGGGAATTTTGTGTGCTCATGCAGGCTTTTGGGGTCCCGCTAGCGCCGGGGAAGACGGTTGGACCGTCCACCTGTTTGGAATTCCTTGGTATCGAAATTGATTCAGTGGAAGGATGCTTCAGGTTGCCCATGGACAAAGTGTCTAGCTTTAGAGCAGCCCTACGTCATTGCCTACGCAAAGACAAGGTTACATTGCAACAGCTACAGGAGGTGGTGGGGCAATTGAATTTTGCGCTTCAGGTCATCCCAATGGCACGCCCTTTCTCACGCTCCATTGCCCAGGCTATGAAAGGGTTACGGGAGAAACATCACCGCACGAGGTTGTCATCTGAGGTTCGCCAGGATATGCGTATTTGGATGGCATTCCTGGAGGATTTTAATGGCAGAGTAGTGTGGTCAGGTCCTCCCTCCACATCAGCAGAATTGGGCTTATGGACAGACGCTGCGGGGAGTACGGGCTTTGGCGCCATCGTGGGTACCAGGTGGGTCGCCCAGCGGTGGCCGGCAGAATGGAGGACACGGGGTCTGACCACCAATATTGGCTTTCTGGAACTCTTCCCGATATGGGTAGCATTGATGGTCTGGCCGGAACACTTAGGCAATCAATCCGTGGTGTTCTGGTCGGATAACATGACGGTTGTGGAATGTATAAACCAGCAGGGGGCACGCTGTCCATTCATACTGCGCTTAATAAAGGAGATTGTGTTGCAATGCTTAAAATGGAATGTGGTTTTCAGAGCCAAGCATGTCCCTGGCATCCTCAACAATGCAGCTGACTCCCTTTCTCGCTTTAAAATGCAGGTTTTCAGGGAACATCTTCCTGCAGCAGATCCCCAGCCGGCGCAATTCCCGGCAGTACTTTGGCAGATTGGTGCCCCAGATTACAGGACCTCGTGGTTGCTAGCTTAGCCCCCAGGACCAAGACAGCTTACGAAGGGGCGTTTTTGTCTTACCGGGCTTTTTTGGGGCAGGAATGGGAGGTTAGGTGGGCCCAGGAGGACAGCTTTGCAGCTTACCTAGAATCGATGCACAGGGAAGGGCGCTCAGTGGCGGCTGCGAGCAGACATAGGGCGGCGGTCTCCTTCTTCGCACAGGGTAAGGGCATGCGAGATCCCACTAACACCTTTCTGGTGCGCAAGGCCTTGAGGGGTTGGCGCCGTTTACAGGGTTACCGGGGTGATAAGAGAAGGCCCATTGGACTGGCACGGCTGAGAGCCTTATTGGGGGCGCTGCACAGTGTCTGTAGCTCGCAGTGGGAGGTACTTTTGTTCAAGGCTGCATTTTCCCTGGCCTTCTATGGGGCTTTGATGGTTGGGGAGTTAGTGGCTGGGTCGAAAGCTGATAGGTTGGGCGGACTACAGTGGGCCGGCGTGAAGATCAGGGAGGACGTTATGTGGATAACAATTCAGAGATCAAAAACTGATCAGGATTCTCGGGGGTCACACCATAGTGCTCCACCGGGCACGGGCTAACCCTTGCTGCCCGGTTTCTCACGTGGAGGCTTTCTGCAGGCAGCGGGAGGGCACGGTGGGGGGCGCACTGTTGTGTCATGCCGATGGTACACCATTGACCAGGTACCAGTTTAGACGAGTCCTGGAGCTAACGGTCAGTCGGGCAGGTTTGGACCCAAAGGAATTCGGCACCCACTCATTTAGGATTGGGGCAGCAACTGAGGCAGTGGCGAGGGGTCTCTCAGTTGAGAATGTGAAAAGACTGGGGAGATGGTCGTCCGAACGTTACAAGAGTTATGTACGAATTGACATGTTGTGACAGGATGGTGCTCACGCCTGGTATGTTTCTGGTTTTTTGCAGTTTCTCAAACCTGTTACGCAGGGGGGGAACTCGCCACCGGGCGCCAACTACCGACATCGGCACAGCACGGAGGACACAAGAAATTGGTGACTTGGATTGTGGGCCACTCTTATGTTAGGCGTGCGGAACATGTTTTTCTTTCAGGAGACCGTAGGAAGAAGGTGGCGCAAAAGGGGTTTGATATCTCATTCTTCGGGAGAGGGGGTTTATGCCTCAGCCAGTTTCGGAATTTTTTCCAGGGACTTTTAGCTCAGCAGCCCGCTCCCCCCTCAGTTGTGATACTTCACCTGGGGGAGAATGATTTGGCCAAATTGGGGAGGCGCATGCTTATTGAGGAGATCATTTCCACTGCGGGGTGGGTGGCCAGGACTTGTCCGGGTTCCACAGTAGTCTGGTCGCAACTTATCCCTTGGTGGCAGTGGCGAGGGGGGGACTCGGTCAGGGCGTTGAATCACTCGGTACGGAGGATCAACACACAGTTGGACAAATTATTTCGAGCCCCCCGGTTGCAGACGATTCCACATGGGTGTATCTGGGGTGAGCAGTTCTACCTGAGGGATGGGGTGCACTTGACTGAGGCAGCGAACGTCTTGTGGTCTAATAATGTCTGGGCCTGGTTGGAGGGATTTGCAAGGTAAGCGCGCTCCTGGCTTAGGTCTAGGAAAGGGGGAGGCCAGATCGTCGGTCAACAATGCTGGCCTGTGGCGGTAAGGTCATGACCGGTGAGCAACTATTTTAAGGTCTGAGGGGGTGGGCATCATCCTATGGAGGTTCCCGCCCAGGGGGAGGGGGCCATTGGCCCCTCCTAGAACTTCAGGGGCAAGGTAACTGGTGCTTCAAAGGGGCGTGGGTTGGGGAGTCACGCTTTCCTTAGGCTGGTAGCCACCCCGCGCGCGCATACTCATGACGTCACCGGATGGCGCAGAGTAAGGGCCCTCCTTTAGTGGGTAAATGAAGTTCACGGCGTGGACCGGGTAATTACCGGGCCCGGCTGCGCATGCGCACATCTGAGGCGCAGCTAGTAGGACCTGACACCGGTTAGCGACCTTGCCATTTGGCCCAGAAATGTTAGTATACAAAAATGCAGAGGAGGATGTTAGACTCGGTTAGGAAACAATCTGTATTAGAGTCTTTGTTAAGGATAGTCATTCACACCTGTTGACAATAATGTATCTAATGTCCTGCTGATTTTTGTATAATGGTTTATCATGCAATTATAAAAATGTTATTGTTTTATAACTTAATAAATACGGCCGGGGGGTCTTGCGACCTCCCGCCTTCCAAAGATACCATGCTTATGTTCCTGTCTCCGGGGGTGGTGAGGTTATAAGGGGGGGGGGCGGTAGCCAGTCACTGACCATGTGAAAAGGGGGGGCTCTTGGCCCCCCCCGCCCGCATGGCAGTGCGGCGACCCCCCCCTTGCCCTCCGGACATCTCGGTGGTGGGGCGTGTCCTCTGGGGCGCGCCCTGCCGCCGATTGGTTTGATACCCACCCTTGACCCGGATGGCGTTAATCGACATCCGGGTCGGGGGGGAAGTGGGGGGTGGGCCGCTGGGAAATAAAGAAGCGGGGAGCGCCCAGGTGACCCTCTTGTTGCCTGGACGCTCCCCCACATCGGACGTGCCCCGCGCTCGGGACTTCGTGTTTTCCCACCCACCATCCCTGTAGGACGCGGTTGATGCGTTACTAGTCCGATTTAGGGTGTAAATTGCTAGGTTGTGGTTAACTTACTTTCTCAGGCTCGGGAAACTGTGTCTGAAGTGTTTGTCTTCTGATGAGGTTTTTCTTTTAGGACTTTCTCTCCCATTGTAGTGCTCGATATTGTATTTCGAAGATATGTTGCTGATTATGCTTGCTCGTAGGCCTTTTTCTCCCAATGTAGTGAATGGTACTGTATTATGTGTCACTGGTACAATTGTGTCTAGGCCCTTTTTTCCCTTGTAGCTCTACGGTGTTATACATGATGTATGCTTTTTAGTCAGTGTAGTTGTCGTTTAGAATTTTTCCCATAGGTCGTCGTATTTATTAGGAATGGGGCATGCGGTAAGGTCATGACCGGTGAGCAACTATTTTAAGGTCTGAGGGGGCGGGCATCATCCTATGGAGGTTCCCGCCCAGGGGGAGGGGGCCATTGGCCCCTCCTAGAACTTCAGGGGCATGGTAACTGGTGCTTCAAAGGGGCGCGGGTTGGGGAGTCACGCTTTCCTTAGGCTGGTAGCCACCCCGCGCGCGCATACTCATGACGTCACCGGATGGCGCAGAGTAAGGGCCCTCCTTTAGTGGGTAAATGAAGTTCACGGCGTGGACCGGGTTATTACCGTGCCCGGCTGCGCATGCGCACATCTGAGGCGCAGCTAGTAGGACCTGACACCGGTTAGCGACCTTGCCATTTGGCCCAGAAATGTTAGTATACAAAAATGCAGAGGAGGATGTTAGACTCGGTTAGGAAACAATCTGTATTAGAGTCTTTGTTAAGGATAGTCATTCACACCTGTTGACAATAATGTATCTAATGTCCTGCTGATTTTTGTATAATGGTTTATCATGCAATTATAAATTTTTTATTGTTTTATAACTTAATAAATACGGCCGGGGGGTCTTGCGACCTCCCGCCTTCCAAATATACCATGCTTATGTTCCTGTCTCCGGGGGTGGTGAGGTTATAAGGGGGGGGGGGGGGCGGTAGCCAGTCACTGACCATGTGTTTCAAGCACAAGGGCGATGGAAATCAAAATACCATTCCTAAGTCATTAGGGAAAGGGTCAGGGTTGTTAAGGCAAAATATACTGGAACACCCATATTGTTGATAAGTCACTCATCTCAGAGGATGTATCTTAGCTGCCAGCCAAGATGGCTGCTTAACTGTGGCTCTCACTCGTACCTCCAAGACCAGGCGCCATCTGTCAGGTACCACGAGCAGTTCATTGCTCAGCACTCCAGATTTTGTGTCAGAAACTGCATGAGGCTCACATTTTCTGTGGTGAATGCGCTGTGGTACAGGAACAGGGAGGAGGAGAACCAATGAGTACATGTGTTGCTGGACCTTGAACAGCGCCGCCACAATAGTGGCCACTGTTGAGTCAAGCTCACCATTCTGTGTTTTCCCTGCTTGCCCATTGGCTACATGCTATCTCCAATGGAGTTATGGGATGGGGACAGTGGAAGATGCAAGGATTGTGGGTAGAGGCTGCAACCTGGCCTATGGGAGACTGTGGAGGCCGTCATCGTGTAGGTGGTTGGGCCGAAGGCCGTGGCTGCTGGAGCCTGGAGGCCTCTAGGTGGTTACCTTTGGTTTATGAACACTGCTGCATGAGATGTGTAGAGGGCCACAACATGAACAGCAGCATCAATAAGGGATCTGAACACTATGAGCCTGAAAGTCACTGCCTCTTTGGTACTTGATAGAGTTAGTGACATGAGGCAAGCATGGGGCACTGGTATGGCATGAGAACTGCCTGGACATGCGAAGGGGCATATTTACAAGGTAAGTGGCGGAGAGTGGCATTAGCTTCCTTGCATTAACGTCACGCTCTGTCACTGTAGAAATGCAGGGCCGCACCATATTCACGAGAGTGCAGGAAGGTCCGCCTTCCTGCACATAAACAATCTTTAAATGCTGTTTTGAAACTCCTATGTGTGCTACTTAATGCAGCACACATAGAAGTTGTAAAACTGATATTTTTTTTTTTTTAAATGATTGTTTATGTGCAGGATGGGGGACCTTCCTGGACATAAACAACCATTGGCCTTTTGCTGTTTACATGTGTGCTGCACAACACAGCACACATAAAAACAGCAAAAACGAAGAGAAATTAAACATTTCTCCTTGTTGTGCTCATTTAAGACCAGGTTTTCCCTGTTCTTAATTATGGTGCTGCCCCATATTTACGCTGCCCTTGTAAATATGGGGCAGCGTCAAAATCAATGGGTGCTGCGGTGGAACACCCACAGCAGCACCCATTGCCCTCCCCTTTCACGCTAAGTATAGCATGAAAGGGTGCCTTATTTACAAGGCAGAGTTAAGCCACGTTAAGTGGCTTAACGCTGCCTCGTAAATAAGACGAACCCCCTATCGCCACCACAACGTCACTGAAAGTGACATCTTGGTGGCGATAGGAACTTGTAAATATTCCCCGAAGTGCCATAGACAGGTGCAAAAGAGAACCTTGCAGGCGAGCTGCCAGCTAGGACTGTGCAAGTATTATAAATGGGAACATTGACAAAACAGAGGACAATAAGAGCACATTGGGGCTCATTTACAAGCCCCTTGCGCCGCCGGTGCACCACTTTTTCAAATATTAAAAGTGACACGAGTTGGTCCTTTGGGGCATTTTTTGTGATTGTTATTCTGCCCAGGGAGGACGTACTCCACTTGAGAAACCTCTCAAACCCTTCTGGTACGGGGACATTCCCCAATACCTTTTTGTGTAGACAGAGTTTATAAATAAGCCCCATTATGTTATAAGTGCCCTCTATTTGCGATAATGGGGCTGCACCCTGCAATCGTCCTCTCCTCACCTACAGAAATCAGCCAGCGTGACTGTGTCCAGTTCAAAACACACAATGGGCCACAAGGATCGTAAGCAATCTAGGCTTACAATTCAACAGGACTAAAGCAGAAAGGGGAGCGCACCCTCGACGCAACACCTGAAGATGCAGGTGCAGAAGGCCATCAACCGGGGGCCAGCACTGACACGAAGTCTATACTTTTGCAGCTTAAATCAGGCCGAGTTTTGATTGATGGTAAAATGTATCTGGTTACACACAGACTGGACCACCTGACCGAAAGTCTACATCAGCAGAATGAGGCTTAGATGGTGCGAAAAACAGAAGTTTAGACCGGGAAGGCGACATGGATGCTGCAATTGAGATACCAAGGAAAGAGTAAAGAGAAATTGAATGGATACAATTGATAATAATCTCAATTGGGAGTTGTACTTGTGCCACAATAATGCACGCATTACTTGCCTTCCTAAATTTACTAACATGGAAAAATCGAAAACTACATAGAGAGATAGTGCTGTTGGCAAGACTGGGATGCACAATTTCATGGTTATATTTTTGGTGGAAAGGGCACAACACTCACTAGCTCCGACACTTCCACAGTACGGCTCTCCAGGGCTCATCATTGCCAGATTATATCACGGCTGCACCATGTCCATCCACCAGATTTTACAGCAACCGTACATGAGGCCTGATGCAAATTCACTGAAGCGTTAACACATCCTTGAGGAATAAATAAAAGAAATACTCCTTGCAATGTCTGGCCACACTTAGACAAATAGTGCAATTTAAACCACATACCTAACACAGACGTCAAGGAAGCAACTAAATGCATAAACACACTCATGGCAATGAAAGGAATTCTGACCCAAAATGAACCCAGGTCCCTGGCATCAATGGACACATAATATACCATGTTTTTGTAAAGCGCACGTTCACGCATGGGCATCTTGGCGCTGCATGACAGATGTTTATTGACTCCAATGATACAGCAGGGGCAAGTGATGTGGAATGACTGTAGGACCCAGGGGACGTGCTGGGACCCATGATCTGGTTACCCCAGGGCAGATACACCTTGTATTATTCCATTGGTCAAGTATAGTGCATGCTGGTTTTCATGCTTGACTAAGTTGCTGATTATTAGACAGTCATTCTAAAGCTGAACCTTAGAACATGGAACGGATTTTTCTACAAAACAAGAATCCTAGGATACCAGTCTTTTATGTTATACCAAAACTACATAAAAGTGAAATCGACCCCCCTGGTAGACCAATCGTCTCAGGGTGTGAGTCGCTCATTTAACCAGTTGCACAATATATCGATTTCTTTCTAAAACCTTTTATTAACGATATTCCTGCCCACTTGAAAGATACTACAGCTTTCTTGAACCGAATAACAACAGTCAAATTCGATAACAAAAGTCAACTAATGGTGACACTAGATGTGGTGTCACTATATACCCAGATTCCTCAAGACCAAGCACTAGAGACACTAACATGGTTCCTGGAGAAAAGAGAACGACCAGTCCAGGTTCCATCGGATTTCATTCTGGAACTCGCAAAATTTGCACTTTCGAAAAATTATTTTTCTTTTGACTCTGATTTCTTCTTTCAAATAAAAGGCGTGGCGATGGGGTGTCCTTTCGCCCCAGAGCTAGCGGTGCTTTTTATGGGATTATATGAAAGAATTTCATCTACGACAACAACCCATATTCGGCTAATATTTCTAACTATATGAGATATATAGACGAGATCTTCTTAATTTGGACTGGATCTGAACAACAATTGGACGAATTTGTAGGATGGCTCAATGAACGCACGAGAGACATCAAATTCAACTGTTCGGCTTCCAATAAATCTATAACATTTTTGGATGTGCAAGTAGAAAACCTATCAGGACAATTAGAGACCACACTTTTCAGAAAGCCAACTGATCGAAATAAGGCATTGCATTACACCAGCAATCACCCCCGGAGCCTAAAGCAGAATTTACCGTATGGGCAGTTCCTACGGACTCGTAGGAATTGTTCACGAAAAGAGGAATACTTTTTGCATGCCAACAAACTTAAAGACCGACTACTTGAGAGAGGATACCCACGAAGACTACTCAAACATTCCCTAAAAAGAGCCTGGTGGACACCAAGGGAAACTCTATTGGCGAGTAAAAAGAGAACTACGGCCAATAGACCTGTTTGTGTAACAACATTCTGCCCCAATTCACATCAAATTCGCAAACTAGTCGTGTCAAATTGGCACCTGATCAACGGTCTACACAATGACTTTTCTACACCACCCCTGTTTGCGTTCAAAAAAGAAAAAAGCATAGCCAACTTCATTGTAAGAGCAGCTTTGCCCAAACAACAGCCCCCTACACTGAGAGGATTATTAGCTCTGCCTCCAATTGTCGGTCATCATAGATGCGGGTCCTGCATTTGTTGTGATCAAACTGTAGAAGGCGATACATTCACCTTTAATAACATCTATTGGAAACATGATGCCTTCACTAATTGTAGAACGAAAAATTTGATTTACGCAGTCACATGCCCATGCCCCAAATTGTATATAGGCAAGACCACTCAGGAAGTACGACAACGCATCATTCAACACAAATCAAGGATCCGACGAAAAGTCGAAAACGCTCCATTGGTGAGCCATTGGACCATATCGAAACACCGCGAGGAAGATCTGAAGTGGACAGTTCTGTCCAAAATCGAGATAGATCCACGGGGAGGTGACTTGGACGGTCGCCTGAGCCAAAGGGAGTCATTTTTAATTATGAAATTTAATACCACGACCAACGGTCTTAATGAAATTGCGGAGATATATAGACCACTCACGACGTGAGCACAACCGGCGTACTTCTCCCAGTATATTAAATCAGGTCCCTACATTTCATCAAAGTCATCTGTCTTTTTGGATATTTTCTTCGACAAAACATTTTTTCGACAAATAAGCTGTTCCGGTATTGGTCTAATTGGAATTTACAATCCCTCTCGTGGTGAGTTCATCGCATTATTTTTGACTGAACCCTTTTAATCGAGATCTATTCATGATGTTTAAAGTTTTGACATCATCAACCCGATGACAAACTACATTTCCCATCGTCCCCATGAAAATAACTACAATTCCCATGATTCCTGGGCATGCGCACCACCTCTCTTTATCAAATCCAAATTCACTTCCTGGTTACTGAAGCAACCCCCGGTTCAGATGTATGGCTCCGGTCGATGGCGGCAACGACGAAAAGAAGTAGCCACCAAGTAGGCGAAGAACCACCGGGTCCCCGTTAGGGGGAAGCTTAAATTTGCGTCCTAACGCGAAAGCGTGTTAGCAAAACGCAACTGATATTGCTTTCGCTTTGTCTTTACAGTCTCTGATGCCAGAGGAATATTTAAAGCCCGACCACGCTAAATAAAGGGAACAAACGAACGCCATACTATTCAACTAGTCGAAATCGTAGGGTGAGCAACTCTTCTATCTGTTGTCCTGTCTTTGTGCGTCTGTCCCATTATGATGCGAATCACTTTGACGAGTAGGTTTATTGGCATATTTGGTTGTTTTCAGCTCCAGGCACCAGCTGATTGAAACATCCTTTGGATATAAACCATACGTGCATAGATATTCTTAAGGTGGGTATGCCAGGTCGAGAATGGAGGCCGGCTCAAGTTCTGATATTTCTGATTAGAGTAGAGATTTTTAATTATCACTTGTTTGATTTTCTTTCCAGAATACATTGGTCCTGATGAGAACCTCATAATGTCAGAGGTTTGAAACGCGTAGACCAGTCGACCAGTCGGTCCTTAACACACTCCATATAAAAAGCCTTGCCCTTGATGTTTCCTTTGGGTTTAAAGTGTTTATTAAGAAATTAATTGTCTTAAAAAGTCTAACACGGATAAATTATCTGTGTTCAACAAGGAGTAGTTGTTGAAGGACCTTTCAGTCCAGTTGAGTATGAGTCAGTTTTTTGGTATGAATGGATTGGCCAAGTATGGTAGATGATTGAATGTTGAAATTGTCTAGGGTGCGGTAAATGTATTGTATTGTCATTCATATTGTATATATATGTATGTATTAGTGACGTTTGTCTTTATCACACAATAAAATAATGTGTAATGAATAAATAAACAACTTTTTGAAGAATAGGCAATTCTTAAAGCCCCATCTTTTGTGTTTCAATTCATGAAAGTGTTTCTAAAATAGTGTGTTATTCAAATCTAATCCAGGTAGGACTAGGTGTTTTGTTCTTTAGAACCTTAGAACATGGGCATTATCACACCACAGAAAAATACACACATGGTCATATACGTACTTGATAAAATGGCAAACTGTAAACTGAGAAAAGCCACACTAATAACAAGGAAGGTAAGGGTCACAACAAGCAGCAAAAGGCAAGTAGAGTGCTGTCTTATTTGGGCAGACACACTGTTGACCTGGCCATGCTTCAGGAGATGCATCCAAAAACCCATGGGCAATCACACTTTGTACAGAAATGGAGGCAGAGCTGAGTCTTTACAGTTCCCCATTCGCAGTGGGTTTGTATTCACATTTCTAAATCATTACATTTTAGACCTGGGGAGAATATGTCAACAGAGAAGGTAGATATATATTACTGGTGGTGATTATATTAGATCACTGCATTACAATTATAAGCAAGGTCATGCCACCTAAATATGGATGCAGTGTTTGGGCAGAATATAGTCTCCAAATTATTGTGTGGACAAAGTATCAAGTCAAAAATATCAAGGACAAAAATATCTTGAAAGTAATTTTGAATATGTAAGCAACGTTTTACTATGATTAATTCAACATGTATGTATCTTGACGATATATATATATATCTTCAAGGTACATAGATGTGGAGTTAAGAATAGTGCCAGCTCCAACTGCGACAGCTCTCCTGTCCAGCTTGCCCGCAGTCCTCTACCCTCTGCTGCCTTATGTTTTTGCCTCTACTGCTCATTTTCTGCCTTCTTTTCTGCTCACTTTGTGCTCATTTGCCTGCCTTTTTCTGACCTCTATGTTTACCTCTCTCTGCTTGTTTGGCTCGTTTTTCGCCTCTTTCTGCTCGTTTCTGAACTTTATTTTTCTTCTACGGCTCGCTTCTGACCTTCATTTTGCCTCTTTCTGCTCATTTCTGCTCAATAGTTTTGCCTCTCTCGGCTTGCTCAGCCCCTTTTTTCGTCTATTTCTGCTTGTTTCTGACCATTATTTTTCCTCTTTTTGCTCCTTTCTGACCTTTACTTTCCTCTTTCTGCTCTTTTGTGACCTTTATTTTTCCTCTTTCTGCTCAATTCTGACCTTCATTTTTCCTCTTACTGCTCTTTTCTGAACTTTATTTTTCCTCTTACTGCTCTTTTCTGAACTTTATTTTTCCTCTTACTGCTCTTTTCTTCCCTCTCACTGCTTGTTGAGGTCGTTTTTTTTGCCTTTTTATGCTAGTTTCTGACCATTATTTTGCCTTTTTCCTTGGCGTGGTTTCCCCTTACATTTTGCCTTCAGATCTCCTGTTTTTACTGACTTCATTTTTGCAGGCCATAGGAATCTGGGCACTTTACCACTGCTAACCAGTATGAAGTATATGTGCTTTCTGCTTAAAACATGCTAACATTAGCTTATCCACAGTTGGCATATTTAATCTGCTTATAAATCCCTAGTAAAGCACACTACATGTGCCCAGGGCCTGTAAATTAAATGCCATTAGAGGCCTCCAGCACTTATTGTGCCACCCACTTAAGTAGTCCATTAAGCATGACTCAAGCCTGCCAGTACAGAGCCCGTGGTAGCAGTTTTAAACTGCCATGTCAACCTGGCAAGTTAACCCTCCATGGGCAGCACCTTCGCGCCTAGGCAAGCAAACCTCTACATGCACATGTTCGAAGAAGGTGTTGTCCTAGGGAGGCACAATCCATTCCTCACACACATAATCCTGTGGAAGAGATAAATAGACGATATCCTCGTTATCTGACGAGGAGCCGAAGTCAAAATCAACCTCTTCCACAAGTGGTTGAACGAAAGCAATGATCATCTACGCTTTAGCAAGGACAAGTAGGCCTTTTTAGATCTTTCGATCTATCCAGTGGGAGGCACTCTCGAAACAGAGCTTTACCAGAAGCCCATGGCCCGCAACGCCAGTGGGTGTTTTCCTTTTTACAATCCCCCCTTGTCGGGTCCGATATCTCTGGACCCCCATCCTTTCCCCTTGGTTTCGTTTTCACTTGGCCTACAGGTAGTCCTTGTTACCATACTACACCCGTGCCAGGTCAGACATCACTTGACCCCCCTTTATGGTTTTGTTGTTGTTTTTACTTGGCCTTCAGGTAGGCCCTTGTAACTATACTGTACCTTAGAATGACACATAGACCATATTCATTGCGGCCGCTATCGGCGGTCCTTGTCATGCACGCCCATCTCTGCTCTTACCTATTGCTTAGACATACAGAGTCACCCGCCTTCCAAGGGACAGATAAACACTAATCCCCTGACTGTTCGAGTTCCAAAACACACACAACATCATTGCATTCTGTCTCAACTTCCCTCTCTTGGGGTTTTCTGTTCTTATGCTACAAACCTTCTTTGATTTTTTCTGGTGCACATACCATATGGCTACTATGCCGGGGCAGATGTGGTGAACTATACAACCTGAAGTGGTGAGTCACAAATAGCAGTTTATTACACATTGGTCTAATATATGAATGTGTTTCAGTGCACTATTTAATGGGAGGATTAACTGTATGTTGTACTCACGCTACATCTAATTCAACAATGTTGTATGCAAATGTGATATGCTTTTCTCTGTCTCCACTATAGGTTGTGCGTTGAACAAACTGAACAGCCAATTCACTGGTTCAGTATTATACCATTTTTTATCGTACGTGTCTAATCATGATTTTTCAAGTTTTGAGCACCTATTTATTGCAGTAGCTGAAATCTTTTGACCATGAAGAAGGCTGTGACACTAGTTTAGGTCCTATGGCCGTAACATGTTGGTCTTGCACTAACACAGAGGCCTCTAATGATGGCACTTGTGTTACCAGCTGTTAGACCTGGCACATTGGCGTGGGTCTCCCTTCCATTTTTTTTGCTGTTGCCTCATATGTTTTTGCTGGTGTTAGTTGCTCAGGGCACTGTGCCACTGCTGTCCAGTGCCACAGTGCAAGTGCTCCCTATTGTAAATTAATGTATAAATTTGTGATTCCATGGTTGGTTGGTTTGGTTTACCTGTCAGACCCTAGTACAGTGCACCAGGAGTGCCCAGGGCTTGTAAATCCAAATACTGCTGGTGGGCTTGCAGCACTGGTTGTGCCACCCACAGAAGCAGCCTGTAAAAGTGTGTCTAAGGTCTGCCATTTCAGAGCCTGCGTGCAGTCTGGTACTGTCATGCTGACTGGGCAAGTGCACCCACTTGGCAGTCCCTAAACCTTCCCTTTTCTTCAAATCAGACACCCCTATAGTAGGCCCAAGGGCAGGGTGCATTGTAAGGATAAGGTAGGATATGCCCTGGTGTGTGGCATGTTCTAATAGTGAATTACAGCCATTTTCGTTTTTCACTATTGCAAGGCTACCTGTTCTCCATAGGCCAGAATGGGCAGTTTGGTTATTACATTTTGTAATCCTAACGGACTCAGGGAACATGGTAGGAATTCGAATTTAGTATGCCTGAACTCAGAATGATAAAATACATCTTTTAGTGAAGTTGGTTTTAACATTCTGTGTTTGAAAATGCCACTTTTAGAAAGTAGGCATTTTCTTGTCTAACCATTCAAACCTGCCTCTGCTAGGCTGTGTATTCCCTGTCTGGAGTTTGAGTGACAGGGCTGGGGAATTCCAGGAGACAGGGTGAGGTGTCCCAGTGGTGAATAGAGAGATCTGCATCTAGATGGGTGGGAGGAGTTGCACCTGGGACCTGAATAGGGCTGTGCCTTACCTCCACAATGCTGGCTCCACCTCCTGTGGTGCGTCTGATGTCTCTGCCCTGCACTCTGAAAGGAAAGAAGGAGTCAGGTAAACAAAGTGCTCCAGGACTGACCAGAACCGGTTTGAACAAGGCAAAGGCCCCTCTGCCCTCGGAGGACAAAGGATTTTGGGGTATAAGTATTGGGACCCTGATCCCAAGAATTTAGATCACTTTGGGAAACAAGAAGAAACTCTGCTGAAGAGTGGAACCAAGAAGAAGAGGAGAGACTATCCCTGAAACTGGGGGATTGGCCTGCAGGGGTTACCTACTGCCAAAGAGAGGAGAAAGGAACTTTGTGTGTACTTTTGCTCAACTTGTGAAGGATCTCCAAGGGCTTGGAAAAGAGCTTGCCTCCTGCTGAAGTTTCAGGAACAACAGACTTCACCCCCCAGCTCCCTAGAGTTCTTTGGAAGTGCCTGCTGCTGTTGTTGGGCCTTCTGAGGGACTGCGTGTCGCAAGGAGCTGAAAGCGCAACTCAAGAAGGAGAAGCGTGCCACCGTCGGAGCTGTTGTTGTCGCGTCACGTAAAGTGTGTCGCCGCTGCAGCTGTCGCATCGAGCGGAAGCGTCTCGCATCATCCAGAAAGTGTCTTGCAACGCCGAAGAAGCGTGTCGCCATCGCAGCCATCGTAGTTGACGCATTGCACCGCATCAAGAGAAGAGTCTTGCATCGAGGAAAAAGCGTGTCGCCATCGCAGCCATCGTAGCTGTCGCATTGCACCGCATCAAGAAAAGCGCCTCGCATCCATGGAGAAGCGTGCTGCCGTCGCAGCTGTTGTCGTCGCATCGCGTAAAGTGTGTCGCCACTGCAAGCTGTTGCATCGAGCGGAAGTGCCTCGCAACGTCGAAGAAGAGTCTCGCGGCCAACGCCGCTGTCGTCGCATCATGTTAAGTGTGTCGGCGCTGCAGCTGATGCATCGAATCGAGTCTTCTCGCAACATTGGAAAAGCGTGCCGCATCTGGAAGATCTTCACGTCTTTATTTCTTTGCACCAAAATCTTCAATGCCTCAACATCGTTTCGTTGCCCTGCGTGTCGCATCTAAAAGGTAAATTGACTTAAAGTGTCGCATTTAAGAACTAAAGAGAACTAAGCAAAATTCTACCATCTAAAGTAACAGTATTGTGTATTTTTGTCGTTTAATGGTCTTGTGGTAAATCTATATAAAGAATACCTATTTTTGATATAAAACCTGTGTGGTGTCCATCTGTAGTGTTGTCACTTGATTACTGTATGTGTTCACAAATGCTTTACACACTGCCTCTGAGATAAGCCTGTCTGCTCGTGCCAAGCTACCAAGGGGGTGAGCAGGGTTTTATTTTAGGAGTGTACCCCTTTACCCTGACTAGAGGTGAGGGTCCCTATTTGTCACAAGTGCATACCTGTGCCAACTAGAAACCCCCAAGTCTAACACCAGCTATTTTCTGTTTTTTATCCTGACACCGGGTAGCTGAATAAAGTTGCAGCATAGCTAACCCCGAAGCCAGTTTCAATCACTCACATTACAGCACTACACTTTTTCTAACACACCAGGCTCACATAGGGTTTTAGTACACCCGCTCCCCCTTTAAAAAAACATCCCTGAGCTCTTCCCTCGCAGCGAGGGGGTTGTAGCCTGCGTGGAGACTTAAGTCTCTCTTGCGAGGAGGCACCCCTATGATGAAGCATGACACCTTTGGTGTGTGAGGGGAACCGTCCTTAAAAGGGGAATCCCCCTTTGTATGCAAGAGTACACCGAGTCAATTGTCTGACCTCCTGTTCACTTCGGACCTGTGGCCTTTTTCTGTGATATGAGGAAGTTAACCCTCTTGTCATGCAATAACCTAACTTTTTCTACATATACGTCACCTCTAAGATAGGCCCTGGACAGCCCAATGGATGGGTGCAGTGTATTTAAAAATAAGGACATGTACTTTTAAGTTTTACCTGTCCTGGTAGTGAAAAACTCTTAAACTAATGTTTCTCTACTGCAAGGCCTAACTCTCCTAGAGGTTAACATCAAGATTAATTTATTACATTTTATGAGTGTCATTTCAAATCGGGAAGAGATTGAACCCCAATGTTTGATGTGTCTGGACTCACATCTTATGGTGAAGTTGGATTTGAAATTGCAATTCTGAAAATACCACTTTTAGAAAATTGACATAATCTCACTTTAGCCATTTGGTACCTTCCGCCTGTCTCTGAATATACGTCTTGAGTGGATGACAGCTGGGCTTTGTGCTTTTTCTCTAGACACACACAAATAGAGCTTAGGTGTGACTGATGGGCCAGCCACATCCCAATGGGCCATCCTGGGCTGGATGGGAGGGAGGAGCTGGCACATACACCTGAATAGGCTGTGTCCTGTCCCCACACAGGGGGCTGCATACCCCACTGTAGTAATTCTGGAGCCAAGGCAGGAAGGGCAGGGACTCTGTTCACTTCAAAGGCCTCTCTCTGAAGTCTCCCCCACTTAAAAAGCACAACTGGGTATAAGTACTGGACCTCTGACACCACCACTTCAGTACACTTCTGGACCTATGGAAACTGTGCCAGGAAGAAGTACTGCTTTGCTGCTAAAGGACTGCCACTCTGCTGGACTGCTACTCTGCTGGATTTCTGCTTTTCTGTGTTGACCTTCTGCCTGCTCACCTCGTTGCATGGCAGTGAGAAGGATTGAACCTGCATCTCTCCTAACCAGAACCAAAGTGACTCCAAAGGCTTGCTGGCTTGTTCCTGTTTGA
The DNA here is from genome assembly GCF_964204655.1 of Triturus cristatus. Lineage (NCBI taxonomy): Eukaryota > Metazoa > Chordata > Amphibia > Caudata > Salamandridae > Triturus > Triturus cristatus. Next base: position 198,992,534 of record NC_140593.1, on the reverse strand, counting down.
AGATTCAGGGACATAAAAAAACTTTGAACTCACCTGCTACAGCACCTGGACTCAGCCATCTGAGAGTCTTGCCCTGCCAAGTGGTGCCGATCCTGTCCTGGAATTTTGGAAGTGGGTATAAAGTGCTGCTCCAGCCAAAATCCATGCAACAACACCATTGCACAGCTCAGAACTGGCGCATGTCCATCGAAGCTGGCGCATTGCTGCTGTTGCGAGTATCAAGTGCATCATATCTCTATCAGCACCAACGCTTCAGCACTGCTGCGAGGATTGAGGTGATTGCATTGCTGACTGCATAGCACATCGCCTCCAAACCTGACACATCTCTAATTTTGTGCAGCTCGGAGCCGATACATCGCCTACATCCTAGGGATCGACACTCCTTTGCTCCCCACATCTCATCCTCAAAGTCAACACAACTGCGAACCAAAGTACTGTTTCGGCTGTCCCTGTATCTGACCTGTGATCCATCCTGGTTGGCTGGAACCTTTGGATTTGACCCAGTCAAGCATGACCAGATTGCCCAGGTGGTAGCCTTATGCTTTTAAGCATTACATTTTAGTTTAGTCTTTAAAAATTCATAATCCCAGTTATATAAATTTTTTCGTTTTGGTATTGTTTTGTTCATTAAATTAAGCTCTATTTATCTAACCAGGTGTGGTTTCTATTTGTGTGGTATTTTTGCTGTTTTACTGTTTGAAATGTTGCACAAATACTTTACATATTGCCTCTTAAGTTAAGCCTGACTGCTCTGTATCAAGCTACCAGGGGGTGAGCATAGCTTAATTTATGGTGTGTATATGACTTGCCGTGACTATGATTGTGTAGGGTACATACCTCTGCTAACCAGAAACCCAATTTCTAACATAAATCTATACTTATGTATTGCACTTAACTTCTCGATATTTTGGTTCTCGATATTTTTCAAATGATATTCAGTACACATGATATTTTTAGCATTGATATTGTATCAGATAACCATGAACATGCTTACGTTATTTCAGAATATGTTGGAGTAGTGCAGAAATGCACAGGTAGAGATAATAATACTTGTAGCGGACATGAATCTGGTGGTAAATCCACAGGTTGATAGGTCTAGTCTTAGAGGTGGCCAAATGTGCCAAGCAGCAACAAATGTAGTACATTTGTAAGACACGTTGTTTCTAAATTTTGCTTGGCAAAACTGGGCATACCACCCTAAGAGATATTTTTAGGTGTTTTATTTTACCAACACCCTGGCTATGCAGGTGAATTTATCAGCTCTGTAAGTGGGGCTCTGACAGCTAAGGTAATGTAGTATGCCAATTGTTAGAAATTGGGTTTCTGGTTGGCTAGGGTATGCACCTAAGCCAGGCAGAAGCCTCCACTCTAGTCAGAGCAAGTAAGTAACACACTAAAGATAACCTGTGCTCACTCTTTTGTAGCTTGGCGCAGAGTAGTCAGGCTTATCATCAGAGGCATTGTGTAAAGCGTTTGTGCAACACATTCACACAGCAACACAACAAATACACCACAAAAGAGACTCGGCACAGGATTATATAAAAATATATACTGTATATTGTATAAAAAACATAGACCATAATAACATGAATCATAAATACTGCGCATATTGTGCCAATACTGAGGTAGTACACTTTATCTTGATAACACAAGAGTCTAAAAGACATACATTATCACATCAAGACATGAAATGCAGCAGATAGGTTAGAGGCAACATACATAAGTTACGAAATATCACCATCAAACCATAAATATTTTGCAAGTTAGGTACCCCAAATGCAGAAAAGTATTTCCCAAGGTATGCAATTTTAAGGTAGCACGTTAGATGTAGGTTAAACCTTGCATAGATATCCCTTGGAATGCATTTGATATTATGGGCAAATGTGGGGAAAGAGCTCAGGTAATCACACCAATCATCATGGACTCATAATGTAGAGAGCACCTGCTCTCCTATACACCCTTACATGATAATTATGGTAAAATTACGAGCTCCTTTGGAAACAAATGCAGGTATTCAACGTAGGCTGCAGGAGCCCCAGTGCGCCTATTACATATAGTGCGGTAATGTACAAGCTTCCGAAATGTAACAAGTGCCCCAGGGCAATTGTGGTCTACATAGAGGATCTGCCCAGTAATGGGGAGTCACAGGCCAAGTGCCCCACAGAACACGTGCCCTCAGATAAGTTTTCCAAATTGGGTGGGGGGCAAGCCCACATCATAGAGTCTTGAGAGAAGTCCTCTCTGGGTCCCCTGCATTTAGAATCCCTAACTGCAGTCTTCTGGAAATGTGCAGATTGTAGAGCCAGCAGCGGTTGGATACAAGTTCCATGCAGTGTCTAAAATCATGGGCTAAGAGCTCCGTTTTTGTACTCAAAATTGTCTTTAATCAATCAATCAATTAATCAATCAGAACATTGTAAAGCGCACTACTTACCCGTGAGGGTCTCAAGGCACTGGAGGGGGGGATGCTGCTACTGCTCTAATAGCCAGGTTTTGAGGAGTCTTCTGAAGGTTAGGAGGTTCTGGGTCTGCCGTAGGGGGATGGGGAGGGTGTTCCAGGTCTTGGCAGCGAGGTGGAAGAACGATCTGCTGCTGGAGGTTGCTCTTCGGATGCGGGGTACTGTGGCGAGGGCGAGGTCGGCGGAGCGGAGCTGGCGGTTGGGGGTGTAGAAGCTCAGTCGTCTGTTGAGGTATGCTGGTCCGGTTTTGTGGAGTGCCTTGTGTGCGTGGGTGAGGAGCTTGAAGGTGATCCTCTTGTTGACAGGGAGCCAGTGCAGGTCTCTCAGGAGGGGTGTGATGAGGCTGCGGCGAGGGATGTCAAGGATCAGGCGTGCAGAGGTGTTTTGAACGCGTTGGAGTCGTTTCAGGAGTTTGGCGGAGCCCAAGTGGCATGACATTTTAATGGAGTGAGGTGATCAGGAGCGTTTTTAAGTCCCAAAAAACAAGCAATTTCTCCCCCGTGCAACAGCTGTATAAACCTTTTTGGACGGAGTTGCAATCCCTAGCAAATTGAATAGGTGTCTCTTGTTCGGAGCATGCTCTCTGTGGTCGAGAGGTGTAACATTTCTGAGCTTGCGCCATGGTGTGCTATCCGGATAATACGAATGCGCACAATTTGTGCGTGTGTTCTAATCGGCCTCTGTGTACATGACTGTGCGCATGCATGGGGCTCAGACCGTTTGGCTGTGAGCATGCGCAGTGGATGGCACGGTGGCCACCTAGCAGACTAGTGCTTGTTACCTGCAGCGGGCAGTGTGTAAGCACACGGCACATGCTGAAAGCAGACTGGAAGCCTCGATAGCCATGCATCGACAGCAGAGGCCGGCCCCAGTGAGTACCGCCGCTGACCAGTTTTAGGTAGTATTAAGACGAGGTAGATAAAAAGTCAGCTCGTGCAGGTGCTAGAGACCTTGAATGTGAGTATTGGAGCCTGTTACCAAAATACCAGTACACAGTGGTGTTAAGCGCGGTTAGCACCTTTTATGCAGCAGTCAGGGAATGACTGGGTGGATCAGGTACTGAAATAAATTGCATAAAATATCATCACGTTCTTGGGTCAGGTGTAATTTGTGCTATAAAGTACAAAGACATACACAGTGAGTGCTACAGTGCACGTCAGCCTGTTTCACTGAACATTACAGTGTGCTTGATTTAGGTTCAGAGAGTGTCATCTTGTACCTTAATCATGAGCATTGTGTGTACCTTAACGTACCGTATCAGGAGCGTGAGTACATTCATGAACCAGGTCGAGTACTAAGGGTACCATCATATAACATTTTTAATATGATTTAATATTGTTTTCAAAAGATTTTATGGTCAAATTGTACTGGTTTGTTATTAATTGACTATAAAGTATTTATATTTGGAGCCAGAATCAGTGAGTACCGTTACATTACATGCTTGAGTCAGGCATATAAAATACTCTCTGGTATTGACTGTGCAGGTGCAGTGAGTACAGCCGTGTACTGGACAAAGGTTGGGATGGGTACTTCACTGTACTGGGTCCTGAAGCAAGAAATATTTTATGTTGCCTTTAATTTTATGGCGTACTGTCACCGAAAGGGTATCTTGGCGCTGTAGCAGGCATTTTAAGCTGCCCTCGGGAGGACCTACTTAAAGAGTCAGGGTTCATCATCTTGTGGAACTCAAGAAGAGAGGAAGAGGCTCTGATGTGTTGTAGGAGGTTGTTCCAGGCTTTAGGAGCCATGTATGAGAAGACACTATCTCCTGATCTGCTTTTGTGTATGTGTGGCATGTGTGCTTTTGAGAGTTGCAGAACAGAGGTGCCTGGAGGGGAGCTGTTCGTGTAGGCAAGTCATGTGCTTTAGATTGCTTTGTATGTGTGGGTGAAGAGTTTTAGAAGTGCACACTTTTGTGTAAAAAAACAGGTGTAGTTCCCTTAGGTGAGGTGTGATGGAGGCTCAGCATGAGAGATTGAGGACTAGTCTGGCTGGTTATTCCTGCATATAGAATGTTCCCGTAGTTTAGTCTGCTGGTGATGACGGCTTGCGTGACTGTTTTACCTGGTGTTATTTGATAGCAGTTTGAAGATTTTCTTGTGCATCTTCAGGGTGTGAAAAGAGGGCAATGCAACTGCATTGTCAACTGCACCACCTCAGCATCTCCTCAGCATCACTCAACACCACACAGCACCACCTCAGCCTCACTCGGCACCATCTGAGCACCATCACAGCATTACCAAAGCATCACTCAGCACCACTTCAGCATCACTGAACAACACCTTAGCATCACTCCGCACCACCTGAGCACCACCTCCGCACAAGCACACCACCACCTTAGTACTTCGTCAGTTTAACTCAGCATGACTTCAGACACCAGTGCAGCACCACCTCACTACCAGTGCAGCACTACCTCTGCATCAGTGCAGCACCACCACCTCCGCATCAGCGCAGCACCATCACCTCAGCATCAGCGTAGCACTAGCACATCATCACTCAGCGCCACCACAGCATCACTCAGCACCACCTCAGCTCCAGCGCAGAATCTCCTCAGCATCACTCAACACCACCACCTCACACCACATCACCACCTCTGCATCAGTGCACCACCACCAGCAAAGCACCAACTCGACACCAGCGCATCCCCATCACAGCACCAGTGAAGCACCACTTCAGCATTAGCGCAGCACCAACTCTGCATCACTGAGCAGCACCTCAGCACCATGTCAGTATAACTCAGCATCACCTGAGCATCAGCACAGCATCACCTCAGCACCAGGGCAGACAAACTGGGAGATATTGTATATATTAATTCTTTTTTTAACAAGGTTGTTCATTGGTACATAATGTTTACTTGGTTAAATATAAGGTAACAAAAATGCTTATTATACTTTATCATATCTTTCCAACATGCTGCACAGCAGCTACACTGCTCTACAACATAGCTTAAACACATTGGCAAAGCCAATAGCTCTCGCTAAACACTTAGAAGGTCTCAAAGGCGAGCCCAATTGGTTATGCCAATGCTGCAAGGTAAACGCTGCGCGTCCCTGCTCCCGGCTGCACTCCACCCACCCCTCCCACTTGTTTACCCTGCGTCGTTTTACAAGGACCTCACACACGGGTCTCTTTTTACCCTAGTATTGCCATATGTTTCAAAGACAAGAGGGGAAAACTTTTTATTAAACATTTGGAAGAAAATATTTCGGAGGGTGCGGAGCCCAAGTGGCATGACATTTTAATGGAGTGAGGTGATCAGGAGCGTTTTTAAGTCCCAAAAAACAAGCAATTTCTCCCCCGTGCAACAGCTGTATAAACCTTTTTGGACGGAGTTGCAATCCCTAGCAAATTGAATAGGTGTCTCTTGTTCGGAGCATGCTCTCTGTGGTCGAGAGGTGTAACATTTCTGAGCTTGCGCCATGGTGTGCTATCCGAATAATACGAATGCGCACAATTTGTGCGTGTGTTCTAATCGGCCTCTGTGTACATGACTGTGCGCATGCATGGGGCTCAGACCGTTTGGCTGTGAGCATGCGCAGTGGATGGCACGGTGGCCACCTAGCAGACTAGTGCTTGTTACCTGCAGCGGGCAGTGTGTAAGCACACGGCACATGCTGAAAGCAGACTGGAAGCCTCGATAGCCATGCATCGACAGCAGAGGCCGGCCCCAGTGAGTACCGCCGCTGACCAGTTTTAGGTAGTATTAAGACGAGGTAGATAAAAAGTCAGCTCGTGCAGGTGCTAGAGACCTTGAATGTGAGTATTGGAGCCTGTTACCAAAATACCAGTACACAGTGGTGTTAAGCGCGGTTAGCACCTTTTATGCAGCAGTCAGGGAATGACTGGGTGGATCAGGTACTGAAATAAATTGCATAAAATATCATCACGTTCTTGGGTCAGGTGTAATTTGTGCTATAAAGTACAAAGCCATACACAGTGAGTGCTACAGTGCACGTCAGCCTGTTTCACTGAACATTACAGTGTGCTTGATTTAGGTTCAGAGAGTGTCATCTTGTACCTTAATCATGAGCATTGTGTGTACCTTAACGTACCGTATCAGGAGCGTGAGTACATTCATGAACCAGGTCGAGTACTAAGGGTACCATCATATAACATTTTTAATATGATTTAATATTGTTTTCAAAAGATTTTATGGTCAAATTGTACTGGTTTGTTATTAATTGACTATAAAGTATTTATATTTGGAGCCAGAATCAGTGAGTACCGTTACATTACATGCTTGAGTCAGGCATATAAAATACTCTCTGGTATTGACTGTGCAGGTGCAGTGAGTACAGCCGTGTACTGGACAAAGGTTGGGATGGGTACTTCACTGTACTGGGTCCTGAAGCAAGAAATATTTTATGTTGCCTTTAATTTTATGGCGTACTGTCACCGAAAGGGTATCTTGGCGCTGTAGCAGGCATTTTAAGCTGCCCTCGGGAGGACCTACTTAAAGAGTCAGGGTTCATCATCTTGTGGAACTCAAGAAGAGAGGAAGAGGCTCTGATGTGTTGTAGGAGGTTGTTCCAGGCTTTAGGAGCCATGTATGAGAAGACACTATCTCCTGATCTGCTTTTGTATATGTGTGGCATGTGTGCTTTTGAGAGTTGCAGAACAGAGGTGCCTGGAGGGGAGCTGTTCGTGTAGGCAAGTCATGTGCTTTAGATTGCTTTGTATGTGTGGGTGAAGAGTTTTAGAAGTGCACACTTTTGTGTAAAAAAACAGGTGTAGTTCCCTTAGGTGAGGTGTGATGGAGGCTCAGCATGAGAGATTGAGGACTAGTCTGGCTGGTTATTCCTGCATATAGAATGTTCTCGTAGTTTAGTCTGCTGGTGATGACGGCTTGGGTGACTGTTTTACCTGGTGTTATTTGATAGCAGTTTGAAGATTTTCTTGTGCATCTTCAGGGTGTGAAAAGAGGGCAATGCAACTGCATTGTCAACTGCACCACCTCAGCATCTCCTCAGCATCACTCAACACCACACAGCACCACCTCAGCCTCACTCGGCACCATCTGAGCACCATCACAGCATTACCAAAGCATCACTCAGCACCACTTCAGCATCACTGAACAACACCTTAGCATCACTCCGCACCACCTGAGCACCACCTCCGCACAAGCACACCACCACCTTAGCACTTCGTCAGTTTAACTCAGCATGACTTCAGACACCAGTGCAGCACCACCTCACTACCAGTGCAGCACTACCTCTGCATCAGTGCAGCACCACCACCTCCGCATCAGCGCAGCACCATCACCTCAGCATCAGCGTAGCACTAGCACATCATCACTCAGCGCCACCACAGCATCACTCAGCACCACCTCAGCTCCAGCGCAGAATCTCCTCAGCATCACTCAACACCACCACCTCACACCACATCACCACCTCTGCATCAGTGCACCACCACCAGCAAAGCACCAACTCGACACCAGCGCATCCCCATCACAGCACCAGTGAAGCACCACTTCAGCATTAGCGCAGCACCAACTCTGCATCACTGAGCTGCACCTCAGCACCATGTCAGTATAACTCAGCATCACCTGAGCATCAGCACAGCATCACCTCAGCACCAGGGCAGACAAACTGGGAGATATTGTATATATAAATTCTTTTTTTAACAAGTTTGTTCATTGGTACATAATGTTTACTTGGTTAAATATAAGGTAACAAAAATGCTTATTATACTTTATCATATCTTTCCAACATGCTGCACAGCAGCTACACTGCTCTACAACATAGCTTAAACACATTGGCAAAGCCAATAGCTCTCGCTAAACACTTAGAAGGTCTCAAAGGCGAGACCTATTGGTTATGCCAATGCTTGTCTACTTTATATGTGTGCTGCACAGTGCAGCACACACGCAAAGTCTTTAAAAAAAAGGAGAAATTAAAAAAATTCTCCTTTTAATGCCTTTTTTCCAGCGGCGTTAACTTTTGGCACTAAACCCTGTCTACTAATGTTAATAGATAGGGTTTAGCATCAACAATCATGGGTGGTTGCATAAGAACACCCATGTGGCAACCATGTAACGCCCCCTTGACGAAAAGTAATGCAAAGCAGCGTTTATCGCTGCTTTGCTTTACTTTTCCATACAAACCAATGCTGATACCAATTGGCGTTGGTTTGTTGATCCACAAAAAGGTTTAGCGTCAGGTTAACATTAAACCAGTAACACTAACCCAATGCTAAACCTTTCTGAATCTGAGCAAAGAGTCTTAAGCACAGAGAAATGCCCACTTTCATTGAGTCATTGACTGACAAGCAAATTGCAGTACTTAGCAAAGGCTGTTCATTTGTACCCACTTTTCAATCTAGAAATTTGGACTCCTTGATTGCTCTTTACAAATTCACCAGGAAGTTACGTCTTAGACTATTCTTTTCTACAATTGTTACGGAATCACAGTCAGACACAGAGGTTGAATATCTTGAGTTCAAGCCACGCAGCACTTTTGTGTCCCCTGTGACACATAAGGCTATAGATCTGTTTGAGACTCTCGTTAAACAGGATATATCCAAGTTCACTTCTCGTCCCCAGGGTAACTCTAATTTGACAAAGAGTGAGATTTTTGCTTTAAAATCACTGCAATCTCAAAATACGTTACACTTCACTAAAGCGGACAAAGGTGGCGCTTTGGTGGTGATGGATCGCAGCAAGTATGAGCTGAAAATAGATCAGATGCTACAAGATCGGTCAACATACTTGCCATTAGAATCAGATCCCACTGATGAATTTTTGAAGACACTGGATTCTATTTTGTCACACGCACTTGAAATGCAATGGATTACTGTTAAAACTAGGGAGTATCTATTCACTCAGTTTCCAAGAAGGCCGAGCCTTTATATGCTCCCTAAAATTCATAAAAATTTGGACGATCCTCCCTTGAGACCCATTGTCTCGGGATGTGACTCGATTCATGACCCTCTTGGTCGTTATTTGGATACTTTTTTCCAACCGATTGTTCAAAGTTGTCCATCTTACGTTCAAGATACCACTCACTTACTGACAATACTCCAAAACATTCACATCCCCGAGGGTGAGCAATTATGGTTATGTACAGTAGATGTGGTTTCTCTGTACACATCTATTCCTCACATGGACGGCATTGATGCCATTGAATGGGCTTTACTACGTCAAAATGATGTTAAAGCAAGTAAGGTTTTCTTATTGGAAATTTTGAATTTTTGCTTGTTTCACAGTTATTTCCAGTGGAAGGGCCAATTTTTCCTTCAATCCAATGGCACATCAATGGGTTTTTCTGGGGCTCCCAGTTATGCGAACATTTTTATGTTCAAATTTGAAACAGAGCACATTCTTACAGACGTTTCGTGGACCTCAAATCTCCTGTTATACCGTCGATATATTGACGATATATTGATTGTCTGGAAAGGGTCTAAAAGCAGTCTTGAGACTAAGATTTTGGCACTTAATCAGATTAATTCTCGAATTCAATTCACACACTTGATCGATTCTTCAAGCATAGCATTTTTGGATGTGCAAGTGATCCTATTAGATTCTTCTATTCAGACCACTGTCTTCACAAAATCGACAGATCGAAATAATGCTTTGTTGTTCCAAAGCTTTCATCCATGGCCATTAAAACGCCACCTTCCGTACTCACAGTTTCTTAGGATCAAACGTATTACGTCTGATCTGGAGGTTGGCGAGCAGGCCATTGAAGCCTCTAAGAGTAAATTCCTTGATAGAGGATATCCTCCTCAAATTGTTGAACAGGCGGCCACAAGGGCTAAATTGTCCAATCGTGAAGATCTATTAAAGAAGAGAATACTGACTGAGAAAAAAAGAGAGGTTTTCGTTTCCACCTACTCAACGGATTCTTACTCTTTAAAAAAAAGTATACTACAAAGATGGGACTTATTGAAATGTGAGCCTGATCTCCAAGGCCTGTTCACTGAAGTTCCACTGTTTGCATACAAGAGATCACGGAATCTAAAAGAACTTTTGACCAAATGCAAAACTGAACCAAAGAAGGCCTACAAAGGCATGTCAAAATGCATGAACTGCTCACATTGTAATAATGTAATGGTAGGCAGCAGCCTTTCCCATCCAAGAACAGGGAAAAAGATTGATCTACATTTTAGTGCTAACTGCAATAGTCATCACGTTGTCTACATCATTAAATGTCCATGCGATTTATGCTATGTAGGTAAGACAGAACGTGCTCTTCGGATACGGATAACAGAGCATAAAAGCCGGATTCGCACTAAAACTATCAGTTCCCCTCTTGCACAACATTGGACTGACTCTAAACATTCACTAGCTCAGTTTAAATTTGGGGTTCTTGAAGTAATTGAAGACATTCCAGGGAGAAACTTGCCTAAAATTCTTGCACAGAGGGAATCACATTGGATTTGGTTCCTACAAACACTTGCCCCATTGGGGCTTAATGATAAATTTGAATTAGCATGTTTTCTGTAAACTATCTTTTGTGTATATTTTTGTCATCTCTCTGCCTGGTACTCTATGATTCATACTGTAAACTGCTGATTGTGCCATATGTTCGTATGGCTGTATATATGTACATTATTGGTTTCTAACATCATGCTTTCTTGTAACTTTATATGGACAGTGTAGATACAGTTATATAATGTCAGGACATTTTTTGAATTTGTTAAACTTTATTGTATAGTATGATTTCTCCATTCTGTATTTTTCACAATTTTTATTCTTTTTATTTATTGTTATACAAAAGTGTCACTTGTGTATTGCCTATTTTCAATTTATGGTCACGAATGTGATAATGTTGATTTTCTAGTTACATTCGTAGGCTTGTTAGAAGTGCCCGTGTTATTCATTTCTCCAATCCAACATGGCCGCGGAGGTTTTTCGATGCAGTCCTCTTTCGTTCACACTGAATTGAGTTTAAAACACGCATGCTCTGCTTTTAGTTTTCACATGCTATCCCGGTGAAGTTGACACTGTTCGGTGACGGATTTCGAGCTCCTTAAGCTTAGGGTAAGCTGCTGCGGTTTTCCGTTTACGTACCACTAAGGCTTACGATTTTCTCGAGTCACGTATTTATTTTCGTGTTTTCTTTTATTTTTTAGTTATTGTGTTTCCGTGGATTTACTGCCGTACGCGGCACATACTTGTGTCGGTAAGATAACCTCTAGCACACTTGGGTGTTTCAGTCATTTAGTTTGTAATGGTTTTTCACTTACGCTTTTCTATTTCTGTTTTGCCTCATGTTCCAGGCTTCCCGCAGTTTGAAATTGACGAATCGACACGCATTTAATAGCGTGGTGATTGTGATTCTCTGGTACGAGATTAGCTAGAGTTTTTTCTCATTGTTTTTCTTTTCTTCTTCGTGCATGGATCTTTGAAGGGTAATCTTTTGAATTATTTACCTTTCCTTTGGACACATTTAGTTTAGAATTGATGCACAGGTATATAACACTCGTGGTGACTTGATCTTCGAATCTATATTTTTTACTTTTTCGGCTTTTCACTCCTGACATCCTGATATCATCACTGCTTGATTTTAATAACGCACTAGTCCTACCGAACTTGTGAGCCCTTATTGTCAACTCCATTATGTTTACATAAGTTGGTTATTCAGATAGGTCATATTACTGTGTACATGGCTGTCATTTTGTTTTATAGAATCCCCTGACGAAGGGCTTTGCGTTTTCAGCCCGAAATGCATTGGGAAATTTTGAAAACAATCATGTATTTGAAAATGTGATCATCACAGCGGGATCTTGCTGTAACCAAGCTATGAATCTCAACTGTTTGTGACAGTAAAGAAAGAACTGTTTCACAATCAACGAACGTCTTTTTGGATTCATTTGATTCATGTACAAATGTTTTTGGTTCAATGATAACAGTGAGATATTTGTGTTTAATGTGATTGATTTATCCTTTTGAGAAACGTACACTGGATAGTGTATCGGAGTAGTGCACTGGGTATCACCAGATACATCTCTGGTTTTTTCATATTACTTTTGTATTCAGTGGTCTGCAGAACCACTTTTCCTGGTGCACACAGAACGTTTAAAGTCATTTTGAAAATGTTATAAATATGATATATGGTTTAAACTAGAGAACTTTTTTGAGTGCATCACAGCTGCTTTTCTCCCAGTCATTCAATTTATCTGCACACAGCTATAGTTGCACCACATAATCAAGCTTTATAAAGTTAAGCAATCATGTCGTTCGACGACATTGTACATCTGACCGAGAACAGAGCACAAACTAAGGCATATTCTGCTGCTGAAGCAGCTGACATTTACGGTCTCATCAAGGAGGTTAGGACTTTTGACTTAAATTCTGGTCCAATACAACAACAAGTTCGGCAGCTAGAGTACCTGATGCGCAGAGAGATCAATCAGCGCCTGCACGCCACCACTTTAATCCAATACCATAAGGCAAGTCGTATACCCAGGGGACTGCGTTTAGCTATCAAGCCCATGTTATTTAAAATGAATAAAAAGTTCATGGAGAAGTGGTACACTATTTTAAATAAATGCTCCCTTGACTTGATTTTGCTCATTGTAGAAGAACTTTCGCTAGTCCTTATTGGTTTAGAAACTGAAATTAAGGAACTTCAGGCTAATCTTGTGTTACGTATGGAGAATGAAGCATGGTCCACTACATTGACAGAGATCAATACGAAACTAGATGTATACGCTAAAGAGATACATGAGCGAAAAGTGAGGAAGTTTCGCCGTGACACAATTGATTATAAGCTGGATGAAGTTTATTCTTGGGCGGAAGTCTACTCTCAGAGAAGAAATTGGCAAAAACCAACCACCACATCTTCTGAAGAGAGCATAGCTTCCACTAGTGACACTCAATTATCTCGACCACCTGTTACTGTAAGTGGTCCACCTCCACCCTCTACGGGTGAGCGTCAATCTCCGGTTCCTAGCACATCTAAGGTGTCTTTTTTGGCCACCAGTCCGGCTTCAAATCAACCACCGACCCAGCCACCCACAGAACATCCCAAACACGTAGAGGCCACCGATTCCATAAAAACAGGGACAAGTCGCCGCACAAAGAAACACTAGTGGTAAACATTTCCTCTAAGTCATTGACTGACAAGCAAATTGCAGTACTTAGCAAAGGCTGTTCATTTGTACCCACTTTTCAATCTAGAAATTTGGACTCCTTGATTGCTCTTTACAAATTCACCAGGAAGTTACGTCTTAGACTATTCTTTTCTACAATTGTTACGGAATCACAGTCAGACACAGAGGTTGAATATCTTGAGTTCAAGCCACGCAGCACTTTTGTGTCCCCTGTGACACATAAGGCTATAGATCTGTTTGAGACTCTCGTTAAACAGGATATATCCAAGTTCACTTCTCGTCCCCAGGGTAACTCTAATTTGACAAAGAGTGAGATTTTTGCTTTAAAATCACTGCAATCTCAAAATACGTTACACTTCACTAAAGCGGACAAAGGTGGCGCTTTGGTGGTGATGGATCGCAGCAAGTATGAGCTGAAAATAGATCAGATGCTACAAGATCGGTCAACATACTTGCCATTAGAATCAGATCCCACTGATGAATTTTTGAAGACACTGGATTCTATTTTGTCACACGCACTTGAAATGCAATGGATTACTGTTAAAACTAGGGAGTATCTATTCACTCAGTTTCCAAGAAGGCCGAGCCTTTATATGCTCCCTAAAATTCATAAAAATTTGGACGATCCTCCCTTGAGACCCATTGTCTCGGGATGTGACTCGATTCATGACCCTCTTGGTCGTTATTTGGATACTTTTTTCCAACCGATTGTTCAAAGTTGTCCATCTTACGTTCAAGATACCACTCACTTACTGACAATACTCCAAAACATTCACATCCCCGAGGGTGAGCAATTATGGTTATGTACAGTAGATGTGGTTTCTCTGTACACATCTATTCCTCACATGGACGGCATTGATGCCATTGAATGGGCTTTACTACGTCAAAATGATGTTAAAGCAAGTAAGGTTTTCTTATTGGAAATTTTGAATTTTTGCTTGTTTCACAGTTATTTCCAGTGGAAGGGCCAATTTTTCCTTCAATCCAATGGCACATCAATGGGTTTTTCTGGGGCTCCCAGTTATGCGAACATTTTTATGTTCAAATTTGAAACAGAGCACATTCTTACAGACGTTTCGTGGACCTCAAATCTCCTGTTATACCGTCGATATATTGACGATATATTGATTGTCTGGAAAGGGTCTAAAAGCAGTCTTGAGACTAAGATTTTGGCACTTAATCAGATTAATTCTCGAATTCAATTCACACACTTGATCGATTCTTCAAGCATAGCATTTTTGGATGTGCAAGTGATCCTATTAGATTCTTCTATTCAGACCACTGTCTTCACAAAATCGACAGATCGAAATAATGCTTTGTTGTTCCAAAGCTTTCATCCATGGCCATTAAAACGCCACCTTCCGTACTCACAGTTTCTTAGGATCAAACGTATTACGTCTGATCTGGAGGTTGGCGAGCAGGCCATTGAAGCCTCTAAGAGTAAATTCCTTGATAGAGGATATCCTCCTCAAATTGTTGAACAGGCGGCCACAAGGGCTAAATTGTCCAATCGTGAAGATCTATTAAAGAAGAGAATACTGACTGAGAAAAAAAGAGAGGTTTTCGTTTCCACCTACTCAACGGATTCTTACTCTTTAAAAAAAAGTATACTACAAAGATGGGACTTATTGAAATGTGAGCCTGATCTCCAAGGCCTGTTCACTGAAGTTCCACTGTTTGCATACAAGAGATCACGGAATCTAAAAGAACTTTTGACCAAATGCAAAACTGAACCAAAGAAGGCCTACAAAGGCATGTCAAAATGCATGAACTGCTCACATTGTAATAATGTAATGGTAGGCAGCAGCCTTTCCCATCCAAGAACAGGGAAAAAGATTGATCTACATTTTAGTGCTAACTGCAATAGTCATCACGTTGTCTACATCATTAAATGTCCATGCGATTTATGCTATGTAGGTAAGACAGAACGTGCTCTTCGGATACGGATAACAGAGCATAAAAGCCGGATTCGCACTAAAACTATCAGTTCCCCTCTTGCACAACATTGGACTGACTCTAAACATTCACTAGCTCAGTTTAAATTTGGGGTTCTTGAAGTAATTGAAGACATTCCAGGGAGAAACTTGCCTAAAATTCTTGCACAGAGGGAATCACATTGGATTTGGTTCCTACAAACACTTGCCCCATTGGGGCTTAATGATAAATTTGAATTAGCATGTTTTCTGTAAACTATCTTTTGTGTATATTTTTGTCATCTCTCTGCCTGGTACTCTATGATTCATACTGTAAACTGCTGATTGTGCCATATGTTCGTATGGCTGTATATATGTACATTATTGGTTTCTAACATCATGCTTTCTTGTAACTTTATATGGACAGTGTAGATACAGTTATATAATGTCAGGACATTTTTTGAATTTGTTAAACTTTATTGTATAGTATGATTTCTCCATTCTGTATTTTTCACAATTTTTATTCTTTTTATTTATTGTTATACAAAAGTGTCACTTGTGTATTGCCTATTTTCAATTTATGGTCACGAATGTGATAATGTTGATTTTCTAGTTACATTCGTAGGCTTGTTAGAAGTGCCCGTGTTATTCATTTCTCCAATCCAACATGGCCGCGGAGGTTTTTCGATGCAGTCCTCTTTCGTTCACACTGAATTGAGTTTAAAACACGCATGCTCTGCTTTTAGTTTTCACATGCTATCCCGGTGAAGTTGACACTGTTCGGTGACGGATTTCGAGCTCCTTAAGCTTAGGGTAAGCTGCTGCGGTTTTCCGTTTACGTACCACTAAGGCTTACGATTTTCTCGAGTCACGTATTTATTTTCGTGTTTTCTTTTATTTTTTAGTTATTGTGTTTCCGTGGATTTACTGCCGTACGCGGCACATACTTGTGTCGGTAAGATAACCTCTAGCACACTTGGGTGTTTCAGTCATTTAGTTTGTAATGGTTTTTCACTTACGCTTTTCTATTTCTGTTTTGCCTCATGTTCCAGGCTTCCCGCAGTTTGAAATTGACGAATCGACACGCATTTAATAGCGTGGTGATTGTGATTCTCTGGTACGAGATTAGCTAGAGTTTTTTCTCATTGTTTTTCTTTTCTTCTTCGTGCATGGATCTTTGAAGGGTAATCTTTTGAATTATTTACCTTTCCTTTGGACACATTTAGTTTAGAATTGATGCACAGGTATATAACACTCGTGGTGACTTGATCTTCGAATCTATATTTTTTACTTTTTCGGCTTTTCACTCCTGACATCCTGATATCATCACTGCTTGATTTTAATAACGCACTAGTCCTACCGAACTTGTGAGCCCTTATTGTCAACTCCATTATGTTTACATAAGTTGGTTATTCAGATAGGTCATATTACTGTGTACATGGCTGTCATTTTGTTTTATAGAATCCCCTGACGAAGGGCTTTGCGTTTTCAGCCCGAAATGCATTGGGAAATTTTGAAAACAATCATGTATTTGAAAATGTGATCATCACAGCGGGATCTTGCTGTAACCAAGCTATGAATCTCAACTGTTTGTGACAGTAAAGAAAGAACTGTTTCACAATCAACGAACGTCTTTTTGGATTCATTTGATTCATGTACAAATGTTTTTGGTTCAATGATAACAGTGAGATATTTGTGTTTAATGTGATTGATTTATCCTTTTGAGAAACGTACACTGGATAGTGTATCGGAGTAGTGCACTGGGTATCACCAGATACATCTCTGGTTTTTTCATATTACTTTTGTATTCAGTGGTCTGCAGAACCACTTTTCCTGGTGCACACAGAACGTTTAAAGTCATTTTGAAAATGTTATAAATATGATATATGGTTTAAACTAGAGAACTTTTTTGAGTGCATCACAGCTGCTTTTCTCCCAGTCATTCAATTTATCTGCACACAGCTATAGTTGCACCACATAATCAAGCTTTATAAAGTTAAGCAATCATGTCGTTCGACGACATTGTACATCTGACCGAGAACAGAGCACAAACTAAGGCATATTCTGCTGCTGAAGCAGCTGACATTTACGGTCTCATCAAGGAGGTTAGGACTTTTGACTTAAATTCTGGTCCAATACTACAACAAGTTCGGCAGCTAGAGTACCTGATGCGCAGAGAGATCAATCAGCGCCTGCACGCCACCACTTTAATCCAATACCATAAGGCAAGTCGTATACCCAGGGGACTGCGTTTAGCTATCAAGCCCATGTTATTTAAAATGAATAAAAAGTTCATGGAGAAGTGGTACACTATTTTAAATAAATGCTCCCTTGACTTGATTTTGCTCATTGTAGAAGAACTTTCGCTAGTCCTTATTGGTTTAGAAACTGAAATTAAGGAACTTCAGGCTAATCTTGTGTTACGTATGGAGAATGAAGCATGGTCCACTACATTGACAGAGATCAATACGAAACTAGATGTATACGCTAAAGAGATACATGAGCGAAAAGTGAGGAAGTTTCGCCGTGACACAATTGATTATAAGCTGGATGAAGTTTATTCTTGGGCGGAAGTCTACTCTCAGAGAAGAAATTGGCAAAAACCAACCACCACATCTTCTGAAGAGAGCATAGCTTCCACTAGTGACACTCAATTATCTCGACCACCTGTTACTGTAAGTGGTCCACCTCCACCCTCTACGGGTGAGCGTCAATCTCCGGTTCCTAGCACATCTAAGGTGTCTTTTTTGGCCACCAGTCCGGCTTCAAATCAACCACCGACGCAGCCACCCACAGAACATCCCAAACACGTAGAGGCCACCGATTCCATAAAAACAGGGACAAGTCGCCGCACAAAGAAACACTAGTGGTAAACATTTCCTCTAAGTCATTGACTGACAAGCAAATTGCAGTACTTAGCAAAGGCTGTTCATTTGTACCCACTTTTCAATCTAGAAATTTGGACTCCTTGATTGCTCTTTACAAATTCACCAGGAAGTTACGTCTTAGACTATTCTTTTCTACAATTGTTACGGAATCACAGTCAGACACAGAGGTTGAATATCTTGAGTTCAAGCCACGCAGCACTTTTGTGTCCCCTGTGACACATAAGGCTATAGATCTGTTTGAGACTCTCGTTAAACAGGATATATCCAAGTTCACTTCTCGTCCCCAGGGTAACTCTAATTTGACAAAGAGTGAGATTTTTGCTTTAAAATCACTGCAATCTCAAAATACGTTACACTTCACTAAAGCGGACAAAGGTGGCGCTTTGGTGGTGATGGATCGCAGCAAGTATGAGCTGAAAATAGATCAGATGCTACAAGATCGGTCAACATACTTGCCATTAGAATCAGATCCCACTGATGAATTTTTGAAGACACTGGATTCTATTTTGTCACACGCACTTGAAATGCAATGGATTACTGTTAAAACTAGGGAGTATCTATTCACTCAGTTTCCAAGAAGGCCGAGCCTTTATATGCTCCCTAAAATTCATAAAAATTTGGACGATCCTCCCTTGAGACCCATTGTCTCGGGATGTGACTCGATTCATGACCCTCTTGGTCGTTATTTGGATACTTTTTTCCAACCGATTGTTCAAAGTTGTCCATCTTACGTTCAAGATACCACTCACTTACTGACAATACTCCAAAACATTCACATCCCCGAGGGTGAGCAATTATGGTTATGTACAGTAGATGTGGTTTCTCTGTACACATCTATTCCTCACATGGACGGCATTGATGCCATTGAATGGGCTTTACTACGTCAAAATGATGTTAAAGCAAGTAAGGTTTTCTTATTGGAAATTTTGAATTTTTGCTTGTTTCACAGTTATTTCCAGTGGAAGGGCCAATTTTTCCTTCAATCCAATGGCACATCAATGGGTTTTTCTGGGGCTCCCAGTTATGCGAACATTTTTATGTTCAAATTTGAAACAGAGCACATTCTTACAGACGTTTCGTGGACCTCAAATCTCCTGTTATACCGTCGATATATTGACGATATATTGATTGTCTGGAAAGGGTCTAAAAGCAGTCTTGAGACTAAGATTTTGGCACTTAATCAGATTAATTCTCGAATTCAATTCACACACTTGATCGATTCTTCAAGCATAGCATTTTTGGATGTGCAAGTGATCCTATTAGATTCTTCTATTCAGACCACTGTCTTCACAAAATCGACAGATCGAAATAATGCTTTGTTGTTCCAAAGCTTTCATCCATGGCCATTAAAACGCCACCTTCCGTACTCACAGTTTCTTAGGATCAAACGTATTACGTCTGATCTGGAGGTTGGCGAGCAGGCCATTGAAGCCTCTAAGAGTAAATTCCTTGATAGAGGATATCCTCCTCAAATTGTTGAACAGGCGGCCACAAGGGCTAAATTGTCCAATCGTGAAGATCTATTAAAGAAGAGAATACTGACTGAGAAAAAAAGAGAGGTTTTCGTTTCCACCTACTCAACGGATTCTTACTCTTTAAAAAAAAGTATACTACAAAGATGGGACTTATTGAAATGTGAGCCTGATCTCCAAGGCCTGTTCACTGAAGTTCCACTGTTTGCATACAAGAGATCACGGAATCTAAAAGAACTTTTGACCAAATGCAAAACTGAACCAAAGAAGGCCTACAAAGGCATGTCAAAATGCATGAACTGCTCACATTGTAATAATGTAATGGTAGGCAGCAGCCTTTCCCATCCAAGAACAGGGAAAAAGATTGATCTACATTTTAGTGCTAACTGCAATAGTCATCACGTTGTCTACATCATTAAATGTCCATGCGATTTATGCTATGTAGGTAAGACAGAACGTGCTCTTCGGATACGGATAACAGAGCATAAAAGCCGGATTCGCACTAAAACTATCAGTTCCCCTCTTGCACAACATTGGACTGACTCTAAACATTCACTAGCTCAGTTTAAATTTGGGGTTCTTGAAGTAATTGAAGACATTCCAGGGAGAAACTTGCCTAAAATTCTTGCACAGAGGGAATCACATTGGATTTGGTTCCTACAAACACTTGCCCCATTGGGGCTTAATGATAAATTTGAATTAGCATGTTTTCTGTAAACTATCTTTTGTGTATATTTTTGTCATCTCTCTGCCTGGTACTCTATGATTCATACTGTAAACTGCTGATTGTGCCATATGTTCGTATGGCTGTATATATGTACATTATTGGTTTCTAACATCATGCTTTCTTGTAACTTTATATGGACAGTGTAGATACAGTTATATAATGTCAGGACATTTTTTGAATTTGTTAAACTTTATTGTATAGTATGATTTCTCCATTCTGTATTTTTCACAATTTTTATTCTTTTTATTTATTGTTATACAAAAGTGTCACTTGTGTATTGCCTATTTTCAATTTATGGTCACGAATGTGATAATGTTGATTTTCTAGTTACATTCGTAGGCTTGTTAGAAGTGCCCGTGTTATTCATTTCTCCAATCCAACATGGCCGCGGAGGTTTTTCGATGCAGTCCTCTTTCGTTCACACTGAATTGAGTTTAAAACACGCATGCTCTGCTTTTAGTTTTCACATGCTATCCCGGTGAAGTTGACACTGTTCGGTGACGGATTTCGAGCTCCTTAAGCTTAGGGTAAGCTGCTGCGGTTTTCCGTTTACGTACCACTAAGGCTTACGATTTTCTCGAGTCACGTATTTATTTTCGTGTTTTCTTTTATTTTTTAGTTATTGTGTTTCCGTGGATTTACTGCCGTACGCGGCACATACTTGTGTCGGTAAGATAACCTCTAGCACACTTGGGTGTTTCAGTCATTTAGTTTGTAATGGTTTTTCACTTACGCTTTTCTATTTCTGTTTTGCCTCATGTTCCAGGCTTCCCGCAGTTTGAAATTGACGAATCGACACGCATTTAATAGCGTGGTGATTGTGATTCTCTGGTACGAGATTAGCTAGAGTTTTTTCTCATTGTTTTTCTTTTCTTCTTCGTGCATGGATCTTTGAAGGGTAATCTTTTGAATTATTTACCTTTCCTTTGGACACATTTAGTTTAGAATTGATGCACAGGTATATAACACTCGTGGTGACTTGATCTTCGAATCTATATTTTTTACTTTTTCGGCTTTTCACTCCTGACATCCTGATATCATCACTGCTTGATTTTAATAACGCACTAGTCCTACCGAACTTGTGAGCCCTTATTGTCAACTCCATTATGTTTACATAAGTTGGTTATTCAGATAGGTCATATTACTGTGTACATGGCTGTCATTTTGTTTTATAGAATCCCCTGACGAAGGGCTTTGCGTTTTCAGCCCGAAATGCATTGGGAAATTTTGAAAACAATCATGTATTTGAAAATGTGATCATCACAGCGGGATCTTGCTGTAACCAAGCTATGAATCTCAACTGTTTGTGACAGTAAAGAAAGAACTGTTTCACAATCAACGAACGTCTTTTTGGATTCATTTGATTCATGTACAAATGTTTTTGGTTCAATGATAACAGTGAGATATTTGTGTTTAATGTGATTGATTTATCCTTTTGAGAAACGTACACTGGATAGTGTATCGGAGTAGTGCACTGGGTATCACCAGATACATCTCTGGTTTTTTCATATTACTTTCTAAAAGCGGCATTTCTAATTTATTAACGTGAAATCCAACTACACCAGATAGCAGGATTTATTACTGCCATTCTAAACATACCAAACATGACAGCGCTACTCCCTTCAGATTAGGAATTGCCACTTAAGTATATATAAGGGAATTCCGAATGCTAGCCTATGAGAGGAGTAGGACTCACAGCAGTGAGAAGCAAAAAAAGGCTGTTTGTCAATACCAGGACATGCCACACAATAAAGACACATGTCCTACTTTTTATTTGCCCAGTACCCTGTCCATTGGGCTACCAAGAGCCTTCCATAGGGGTGGCCTAGTTGTGATAAAAAGGGAGTTTAAAGCTTGGCAAGTAGTTTTAAATGCTAAGTAAAAGTGGCTGCAAACTGCATATGCAGGTCCTGCAGTGGCAGGCCGGAGACAAGTTTAAAAGCATATGTCTGTGGGTGGCACAAGCAGTACTGCAGGCCCACTAGTTTCATTACATTTACAGGCCCTGTGCATATGGGATAAAACTTTACAAGGGATTTACATGTAAATCAAATATGCCAAACAGGTGTAAACAAACCATACCATGTTTTAGAGGAGGGAGCACTTGCACTTTATCTCTGGTTAGCAGTGGTAAAGTGCCCAGATTCCTAAAGCCAACAAAAAGAAGGTCAGGAAAATAGATGGAAGAAGGCAAAAAATGAAGGGACAGCCCTGCAAAAAGGGCCAGGTCCAACACCAATTTTCTGTTTTGGGGTGATTTTTATTTATATGTGGAAGGCACTGGTGATCCCCTATCAAGTCTCTTAACTTGTCTTTTAACCTGACTGGACCAACTCATTAGGCGGGTCTCCTTATAAGTGGAAAGTCCAGTGGCGGTGAGATGGTTGGACCACTTTATGATTCTGTTTTCGTGGTCCTGGAAGCTTAAGGTGGACCAGGAACACTGGGGCAGTGGGAATTTGCTCAGAGCATGGAAAAAGTTAAGATCCCAGAACTGAGGTAAGTTTGAACCCTTTCGGCTCCTACGTTGTCTGGTGAATTGAACGAGGATGTATTAATGGTTAATAATTCGCTCCTGTGTGTAACTAATAAGCATATCCCTGAAAAACACTTGCACTAGGTCAAGACAAGCACCTTTTGTCCCTCATGCTTCTGCCAGCCTCGCAGAGGAAAGAAAATGTTGCAAAAGGTTGGAGAAGATTAGGAGAAGATAGTACTCCACAGTAGATAAGGTTCAAAGAGGCTCATAATAAATATCAAATGAATCCAAAATATGTGCCCAGAAATCACTACACTATGAAAGTGAATAGGGCTCATAATAAACTTAACGAGATTTTTTTGATTGTCCCTAATTTTGTGCACATCAACCCCTCTTCGTCTTACTGCCAATGTGGACTTTATGTATCAAGTTTGGAGATTCCCGAGAAGAAGAAAATAGGACAAAATCAGGTAAATCTCCCAAATCAAGGACAGTTTTCTGCTGTGAGGCATTTTTTTTAAACTCACCATCTGCCCTAGTCTCTGCTTTGCTTCAATTTAAAATAATTGAGCAGAAGGAGTTAAGGACTAGTTTTGAGAATTGTAGATCAGCTCTCCTGTTGATCCTTGTCTGCTCCACATTGTGAAGCAGGTTGTCGATATCATAAAACGGATATACATCAGGTTGTTTAATACCAAATTACACACAGAAGTCCCAACTAATTGGAAACAGGTGAACGTTTTTCCCCTGTTGAAAAGGCCATCAGCAGATAGGTCAGTATTGTCTACTTATAGGCCAATTTTATTGCTACCTCACGCACCAACAATCCTTGAAAAAATTGTTAATGCTCAATTTTCTGATTATTTGGAAATTAATAACTATTGCAACCCTTTCAGGCTGGCTTCCATCCACGACTCAGTACAGAAACAGATTTATTGGATATAGTGGACTCAATTAAGTTGAGCATGGATCAAGGTCACAATGAGGCCTAGATCCTTTTAGATCGTCAACACCTATTAAACAGTCTCTCATGAGATTTTTCTGAACGCCTTTCTAATTTGGGAATAGGGGGTGTGGCCTGGAATTGGTTACAAATCCTTTTTAGACCACAGCGAGCATGCTGTTTGGATGAAACCCTTTTCCTCAGATGTTAAAACAGTTAGGGGCATATTATCAAGAAACAGCGTTAAAATTATCGCTGTTTTAGCGGCAGAAAACTGCCGCTAAAGCGGCGATAATGGGCTTGATAATATACCCTTGAGAATTCCCATAGAAGCCCATGTTCTGGTGTCAACATGGGCTTCTTTTGGAATTCTCTGCGGCATATTATCAAGCCCATTATCGCCGCTTTAGCGGCAGTTTTCTGCCGCTAAAGCAGCAATAATGTTAAGTCCCCTAAATTGGGTATTACTCAAGGATCATCATTATTCCCGACACTGTTCACCATTTATATGTCTCCACTTGCTGAGCTGGTGGAATCTTTTTGAAATATATCATATGCAGATGATGTGCAGCTCTTATTATCTTATGAGGGTGGAGCTGAAATAGCAAAGCAGGCTTTTGCTGCCTGCATAGGAGCTATAATGGATTGGATGAGAATTAATAACTTTTTGTGCAATCCTGTCAAAATTGAGGGGCTGTTATTTGGTGCAGATCCGCTCCCTGGCTGGACCAGTTGCTGGCCTAGAGAAATTCCAGCCCCTCCTTTTATTAATCGCATCTGTTGTGTAAACACGTCGGTGCACAACACCGTCCCAAATCGCAGCTTGTTTTATTTATATTCCTTCCTGCACATTGTTATTTTTTGGGTTTGCATACCGAAGCTGTACTGATGACTGCACCACATTCCTTTGCCCGCTGGGTGTCCGTGCAATCCTTGATATGTTATTTTTATTCTGCCACAGTTAAAGGGAACTTGAAGGACAAACCTTTAAATACCAGTTTAGTGGATTATGGAATCTGCAGCCGACGTATATCTGTTCCAAAAGGGTGGCCACAGCAGAAGGAGAAGAATAAATGCACAAAAGACAGTGTCCATCTTCTGTCTTCACCACGGCCTCCTCCTCTGTTCGTGCACCAGGCAAAGAGACCTCCGCCTCCCACTATGAGATCTGAGGGCATGTGGGCACTAGCATACGGTTTATTTGCCCTATGGCTGTAGCTTCTTCTTTGGTACTGTTAACTTATTTACTATTAGGGTTTTTAAGATTTTTGGATATTAAAAATCACTACTAATATTTGGAAGCTAACTGACGAGTTTCACCCCGAGCGATATCAGACGTTTTTGTTTTTTACTTGCCTTGAAATAAACATGCCAACCTCGCGCCACTGTTGCCTTTGTTTGGTCTACAATTATTTATTTCACACTCTTGACTGCAAGGCACCTGGCAGTTTTCATGGTCTATAAGGCAATTTGCTTCACCTCTCTTTAGAGGTGGGTGAGTCAACAAATTAACAGGGCTAGCTGATTCAAGCGTCTGGCTTGACGAGCCCCATGCACGAGCAGAGCTGTAAAAAATATTTGCTATGTAAAACATACAACAAACTACGTAAAATATGATAGTCTTCAGAATTCTGAAAGGTGTAGTTCTTTAAGGTGTTGAGTACAGCACAGAGGCGTACTTGTTAAAAGTGATGGGGCATATTCTCAAGGAGCTATCGCTGAGTTAACGGCACTTTATCGCAGCCACAATTGTGATAAATGTATTGCCCCATTCTCAAGCTGGTGCAAACAGACCATACCACCAGATTTCCTGCGATAGCAGCTGCAAAAAACATCTCCACAGATGACCCCGGCAGCTATCGCTAATGAGATGCAGAGTAGGCGTTCCCGAGCAAAAAGCCACGACAACACCACTCCACAACATTCTCAACGACCAGCAAGATCGGCGATAAGATCACAAAACATGCGATAAGGCGCATTAGCTGCAGGAAATTAACACCTGCTCTGACCTGGTGCAAAGTCGGACAACAACCGGCAACAGACAAGGGAGCACAGCCCAGAGCCAAACATGAAGAACAACAGATGCACCGGGGCAACTGAACATGCAGCCCGGAGCCCCAATAGGGCAACAACACCCACTGCCACCACCCCCAGGACCAACCCCTGGACCCCCCCGCCCCCTGCCCAGACCAACACTGAGGCAGCGCAGACAAAGACAACGACCTGCTGAAAACGCACCAACCTCACAGACCCAACACCAGGGACCGTCATTGCCCACCACAGGCTCAAAAGGACAACCATCCTACGCATCCTGACCACCATTGCCCACAGGCCAACGGTACCAACACAGCGGACAACCAACATCTCTCCGCAGACAAAGCTGCAGGCTGTCCCGCACCTGTTGGCCTCTGGGACCTGCCAACCAACAACCGCCAGAGTCGTAGAGTCTCACAGCCAGCCACATCCAAGCCCCCCCCAACTGTCTTGGATGCCATCATCAGCTTGGTACCACACTACTTATCCTTCCCCGACACTGCGCAGGAACAGTTGGAGATCAAGCAAGGCATCAAAGCCATAGCTGGATTGACGTACGTGTCAGGGGGCTATTGAAAGCACACATGTCCTACTTGTGCCCCCTGGTGAAACTGCACACAATATCCGCTACCGAAAGCACACGCATACCATCACTGTGCAGGCAATAGTGGACCACCTGGGAATCTCCGCCAACCTCGACGCCAACCACCCATTCCAAGTACATGAGTCCTACATCTTCCGACAGCCCATCACCACCCGGCGCTTCCTGGCTGGCACCTACGGTAATGCGCTGCTCGTTGGCAAGTACAAAATGAACACAGCACACACCTCAACTCCACAACCATGCAACTCACAACACTGGGAATGCACATGTCACAAACTCACATACAAAATGCCAAACAACATGCCCATTCACCAGACACGACAGCACAACTCACTGTGGCAACTTGGGCCAGCCATGCACATAAGTCATCAACTGCATGGTACCTCAGCCACACAATACCAGATTTTGGGAAGAGGTGGGAACCAGGCATGTGCGAAGGAAGCAAGTGACCGATGAATGACAATGTACACAATGCCAAGTATGGCGTCGAAGCGATGGCCAGACTGCCGTACGCAGACCACACAGACCGCTGGTGTATGGAGTGCAGTGGACAGTGGACACTACCATGTCACCCCAGCCAGTGGGGAAGATCCCAGAAATGTAGCTTGTTACTTCCCCCATGTAAGCGTGAGTGGAGTGGGCGGTGCCCGGCGTATGCCGGGCACACTTAGGAGTGTGAATAAACAGCACGTAGCTCTGAGCATGGTCCTCTTCCGGAATGCCCAAGGACTCTGCCAGGGCAGCGCCCCTCACCTAGCGACGAGGCTGTCGCCTTGAGCGGTGCTGCCTGCGTTCCTGTGCCCGTGCTGCACCCCGTGCCGCAGGGCCATTACCAGTCCTGCCAGGCCCGGCGCACCCAGGCTTCAATGCACACCTGCCGACACCGGCATGTGTCGATGAGGGCCCACCACGTACCGGTGCAAGCTCCAAGCCTGAGTGCTGCGAACCTGGCAGCCTCCTGAGACCATCATGGCCTCCGCGACACCGGCCCGCTGTACTCCCTTGCTGACAGCTGCCTCCGGCCTACGCAGCGAGCGAGTAGGTCACACATTTCGGACTGAGTTTTGGTCATCCATTGTCCGAGTACATACAATAATGCAGAGTTTACTTCACTGTACTCCCTTCGATGTGGTGTCACCAAGTATGTGTCTAGCCTCCCAACCACACGTGTCTGTGGGCCCTTGATGACTATGCCATCAGCCTACACTGTGGTCCAACAGGCCTCACGCCAATCCAATCCAGTCCGTACCAGGCAGGACACGTCATCGTCGCTGACTGAACACCCGCTCGGCTCTGGTGCTTTTGCCTCCGTCAACCACAAGTCACCCCAAAATGTCATTTCAACGTTGTGTGTTAGATTTCCAGGAGGAGATCGCTGAACCGCGTCTGGCATGCACTGACCGCTGCCTCAGGCCTACACTGTGGTTGAGTAAGTCCCACTATTCAAATTCAGTCTTGATTTATTTATGGCCGACTTGATGTCATTGTACAGGCCTCAACGCAGACTGCATCCCCTTTCAGCCCCGAGCCACTAAGTCTGTTCCCCGAGAACCAAGGACACTTTCTGGTTGAACTTTGGTGGCGACTGAGTCCATGGACTTGGGGTTGTCGTCGCTATCATGTTGGTGGTACTGACTTTGTGGCTAAAACGATGCAGTGGCATTCCACTCTTCCATTTGCTGCTTCCGGACATCTTCCACCCTCTGTTTTATGCCCTGGAGGACACCTTCCACTGTCCCTCGCAACCCTCCGCCACATACACTTCAGACATTGATGAGGACCCGCTCAGCTTGCGTGGCCCATCTGACTGCACCACAAGTCACCGTCCCGTGGTGGGGTGCCTGTGCCGACTGCAGTGCATCCAGGGCCACTAACTCTGTGCTGGTGAGGTCCGGGACCCCTTCTTCTGAGGTATTGGATGGCCTCTGAGGCGATGGCCTTGGGGTCATCAAGGCGATGTGTCTGTGGCCCTGCGCTGTCCGCTGCCTCTGGCCTCAACTGTGGCCCACCAGGGCTCACACATCAAATGGAGTCCTGACCGTCCCGGACGTCCCATCACCGCAGGAGGCACACACCACCACCGCCAAGACCAACTCTAACCGCCAACTGCCAGTGTCGAAATGGTCGTACTGGCAGACTGACGGAGTTGCTTGCACCTGTCGTGGATGCCATCTTCTGCCTGATCCCCTGCTCAGCACTCAAGGTGCCACTAACTCAGTGCACCACGAATCATCGTCCATTACTGCTTTGGTTATGCGCTGAGGAGAGCTCACGCAGCAATGTCACCTCAGGCAGTGTGGGAGACCTGGGACGACGATGAGGAGGATGATGCAGGTGTGACACCACGCCCCCCCCCCACTGCAGCTGCATCAGGAATGTCCAGAAGGGACACAATCCTAGACATTTTCTTCACATGAGCGTGCTCAGCTCTGGGGCCCCAAACTCAGTGCACTGAAACTCAGGGACACTTCTGTTTGTACGTTGGGTGACCTCTGTAATGCTCGAGCTACATCCATGTTGCTCAGCTGTTGACTCTGTTATGCAGGGGTTTCGTGTTTCCATTGCACCAGTGTCTACTGTTCAATTTATTGCCAGCACCAAGCACTCTGTGCGGGCTGGCTTATACCCACCCCACACACATCCAGCACAGGCATCACTGTACATGTGGCCCTGCCTATGAAGGGGCCGGGCGCACGTGCCCATAGCCAGTTCAACATGATATCTGCGTGTGTCCCTGTGGTCTTGTTGTATGCATGAGGGCCCTGGGCCCTAGGACATTACATTGTGCTGTGTACAGCGGATGCAGACATGTCACCGTAGTCAGCGGGTTAGAACTTGGACATGTAGCTTTGTCGTCACCCACTCAATTCGTAAGGGCAGTGGACTGGGCCATCGTACGCAGAGCCAACGTGGGTGTGTGACTGATATGTGCGTGCCCCTGGGCATGGTTCTGTACTGGGAATGTGCATCTGCATGTGTATCTATTGCAGCGTGGGTCTCCTTTGTGGGGTGTAGGTGGTCCCTGAAGGGTAATAGTCACCCACGTATGTGACCTAGTTCACCTTCCATTGGTTCGGACCACACCCGCACCTGTTCGGCCACCTCCTTTTGGCGTTCTGACACCTGGAATTGGGGTGCCATGTGTGGGTCCGTGAAGTGTTGTGAGCCTGCCGTGCTTGTGGGTGCTTCATGCTGTGTGGTCTGTTGCAGGGGCTGGGTTCTCCTCTAAGTAGCTTGGCTGCCCTGGTTCTGGTGGTGGGTTGCGTGGGATGTCCATGGGCTGTTGTAGGCTGTTGGTGTCGAAGGTGTGGTGGTCCTCTCCGGCATCACTGATGTGTGGTCTACTGTGCTCTGCTGGAGGTGCAATGTGTCCCTCTGCAATGTGTAGGGGAGATGCATGTTGGCATTGTGTTGACGTGTGTGGGCACATTGTTCTTGTTTACCTGCAGACTGTATGACAATGTACATTGTGACTGTTTTGGGGGTGCAGGATTTAGTTGCGGGACAGTGTACATTTGGACTTCATGACTGATGTGAGGTTATACCCTTACATATGCATCTCACTGTTCCCTGCTCTGTCACATGTGATTGGCCTGTTTCTACGCATGGGCGGACACAGTTGTGTCCCCTGTTCTGCAGTGTCGGTGTTGCACTTTGTGCCACATTGTCAAGGGATGTGCTGTGATTGTTGTGGGTGTGTGCTGCAGTGTGCCACGGGGATGGGGACATGACCCTGGGTAATTGTAGGTGTGCAGTGTGCAAAACATCATTGTGCATGTGTGCCATTGTGCCCATTTCCCCTTTTCCCCCAGTCCCTGTTCGTTTCTCATCCTTTTGTTGTTGTGTCAGGTCCTCTCGAGCTGTGTCCGTACTCCCACCTCTTTGCACCATCTCCACACTGATGACTGGCCTCCATTTCCTCCAGCTCCAACTGTGGCGCAGGACTCCCACTTCCTGTCACCGTTGCTGCCCTCCTGTTGGCAGCGGCTTTGGACCTGGTTTAGGTTTTCACGCCATGCCAGCACCTCTTGGCCTCCTCCACTGACCTCCTTGACACTCCGGCTGCATTCAAGGTAGTCTGATTGTGGGTCAGTTTCTGGATGTGTTCTGTCACCTCCGTGACGCTGGTCTTGTTTTCCTGCGGACTGCACCCCGTCTTCCTCTCCCTCTTCTCCTTGGCCTTCCTCAACCCCGTTTTTCCTTGCTGGTGGTCTGTGGGGTTCCCGTTGGCCTCTGCGCTCAGTCACGGTGCATCCATGTTGCTACGCACTTTGGATTCTTTCTGGTGTGTTGTTTTTCTTGCTTTTATAGTGCATTTTCCCGCCAGACGTGTGGAATTTGCAGGCCTGTCGCTGGTTTTCGCAGCTTTTTGTATCACGATTGGCCTCATTGCAGCTTTTTTGGCGTTCGTGTTTCGCATTTTTGCTGCGTGATGTTGATTTTAACGCGGCTATTTGACACGTCTGGCGACTATCGCATGATACCACCGTGTTGTGAATACTTGGTTAACACGGTGTACATTTCCCGCAATAGACTGCGATGTTGGGAGTTGTGTTAAGTTACTTTTGCGATGGTTATCACACGTTCTTGAGAATATACCCCATAGCTTTTAAACACAAACTTGGAGGAGCCATTCTCGACAGTGCCATAAATGGAATAAATGGCAAGACAGTTATGTTAACCCTGTATGTGACCCTAAATTATTCTTTTTTTAAACACTGTATGTGACACACATTTTTATAGAGCAACGTTAGTCCAATATAGGTTTTTGTACAGCTGACAATTGTGAACTCACATATTTTAAGGTACTTTCACATGCAATAATGAAGAAAAAGGAGAGTCAGACAAGTGAAATACTTGACTCATATTACACAATTTAGTCATACCACAATTAAGCTAGATTTTCTGATTTATTTTGACCAAATCAGCTGCTTAATGGGTATCTAGTTGCATCTCCCTTTTACATCAGATGTTTACGCTTTGTTTTTATAACCTCTTTGTGCATGAGGGTAGGGCTCAGGGTGGCAGGCAGAAGCCACATGAAAGCTCAGATCGCTATAGGCTCAAGATTCCAACAGGACCTCCAGCTGAGTCAGATCCAGGTTTCAGACTGGAGCTTTCAGCGGCACTCCCGCCTCTTCCTAGCCTGAACTAGACACTTATTACCAGCACAATTTATATCCCTGAACTGAAATGTTTTATCGGTAACTTGCACAACCTTGCTAAAAGTAGATTATCTACAGACCCCTCTGTAGTCGGGTGCGTAGGGCCCGATTCACAGAACTAACTTAAGACAAAATCCTAAACTTACTACCATTTTGGTATTCACAGAAGGCACTTACTCATTTTGGTATTCACAGAAGGCACTTTCAATGAGTAAGTGCCTTCTGTGAATACCAAAATGGTAGCACGTTTAGAATTTTGTCTAAAGTTAGTTCTGTGAATAGGGCCCTATGAACTTACATGCTGCAGTTGTTCATGAAGAACGTATAATCAGGCTCATTGAAAAGAGCCACAATAGCAGGTAATCGTAAATATTGAACTATTGTATTGCTGAATTGACCTCTAAATTAGATAAAAATTCTCTCAAAAATGGAATCTGCAATGTTATATGAGAGTTAACCCTGTTCTGTTAAGTACTTTAGGTTTAAACTTCTGATTAATTAAAGGCACCGAAGTGGTGAGAAAATAAAACAAGCATTTGCAATGCAAAAGGTCTCACTTTTGTTAAAGTTAAAGATGCTTGCGTTCAAAATGACAATGTTTTTTTCGTTTGTTTTTTTATTTACAGTGGAGTAATTATATTTGCATAGTGCTATTGCCATTGGTATAAAAAAGCAAAAGTAAAAAACATTGTCATTTTAAACGCCAACAGCTCTAACTTTAACAAATGTGAGACCTAGTGCATTGCTTATGCTTGCTATAATTCTTTCCAGTTGGACTTCAGATATTCCACAATATTAACATTTGTAGGAAACTATATATTGGAAAGCCGTTGTTTAATGAAAAGTTTATGATTTGTGGCATATATGATCAAATTACAGTAACCACTCCTTTAATTACAAATTGCAAATGGGCAATCCCAAGGGAACTTTAATTACTAATCCCCTTCACATTTTCAAAATAGCATATCCCCCACCCCACTTCAAGTACTTTAGGAGATAAGGTGGTGGCTATATTATATTTATTTTGAAGTAACCGGCTTTTAGATGAAGCCATAGAGAGAAACTACTGGGGTGACATCCGTTATTGCTTCAAAGGTACAATTATTTATTTAAGTATGAGTCATTTTGCCATTTTTTTAAATGTAGTAGTTTAACAGAAGTTTGCCTTTAGACAATTGTGTTATGGGTTTAACAGACACGATTTGTCAACATTTGACATTCATAGTGACATTGTAAATACATATTATTAATTGTTTTTAATACGTTACACAGAGCTCCTATCACAATGCGCTCCTTGCCAATTTGAAACCCAATGAATATAGCTGATTGTTTGCTTGATCATCCACAGTGCTCTTATTCTTTTGACCAACAGGTCTCAGACCCATGCTTTCTGACGCCCCACATCGTTCTACTTTCACTCTGATTCTATTAATCATCTTTGCTGAGCCTATTGGAGAAATACTTTCCTGACGTGTAGTAGCCTTCCTCCAAAAGGAGAATGATACCCAGGTATAGCTAAAGGTTATCTACCCAAGGTCCATATCTACATCATAGACTTGTAAGAATTGCACTCAAGTATGGGTAAACCAGAGAAACCTGTTCACATTTCTTTAGGATAACCTGTATTTAAGTTTGGCAATGATCTCTTCTATCCTTTGTTCTTCAACAACTGATTGGACAAGAGTAGAGTTGAACCTACCATAGCCACATTCTTGTGGTTTACAATATCACACAGCGGTAGTGATGGTTTCGACAGTCGCACATCAAATTCTATAGTTTACTTAGTCTTTGTTACTTCTAGTATATCATTTACTGAGATTACGGTACCCTTCAAGGTAACAGGAACATCCCACTACCAAGGATGTTGAGTCAACAGGTGTTTCTAGAAAACCCGTTGTTACATATGTTAAAAAACACTTGTACCTCGCCACACTAACATTTAACAAAAAGCAATTTTTTGTATAGTAATTGAGTATAAACAAATGGCCTATTCGAAAGATCCTACGTCAGTGATTAATTTTTTAGTGCATTGTCTCACAAGTGGGAGAACATAAGAAATGCATACATCATTTAAAGAGAAGAAAACATCAAATAGATATATTTTTTATATGATTTAATATTATTCGGCCCAAGTTTCTTTCTTTTTTCAAATACTATATACAATTCAAAGCACAGTACATATAGTTTCAAACAATTCAAAGCACAGTACATATAGTTTCAAATTCAATGCATGGTTTGAATATTTGATATTGCATTAGAATGTTCTTCGCTTTGAGCACTATGTTCAAATATGTAAGCCAGTATGACGGTCCTAATCCTAGAGCCTTCCAAATGATGGCAGTTGGGAAGCAGCCAGAGACAGCCGACACGTGTTTCGTTACTATGTTAACTTTCTCAAGGCTGTGAACAAAGGTTGGCGAAGAAATAGCGCTCATTAGATACTTTGTCTGGTGTGCGTATCAAATAAAAACATTCTATAATTCATATGTGACTGATTTGTGCTTTAAAGAAATTCTGTGCACTGATGTTCTATTGTGGTGATATATACAGAATGGTGATTATCCAGTCATTCCTATAAATGCCAGTGAGCAAACGGAAGGCTTGTGAAACTGTGCTGGTCAAAATAGTGGCTGAAAGAAAAGGAAAAACCAAAATGTGACTGAGAAGAAAAGAAACCTGTCTAATATACAATACGGAAGAGCCATTCTCCAAGAATATAAAGACCCAAGAATTATAGGCCTAAAGATTATAAAAAGCTAAAGTAAACAGCGAGTACCTTATTTTCTGTGCTGATAATCTGTCACAGTGAAAAAGTTTGATTCAATTACCGAAGCGGTACATAGAGGTATTTAATTGGTCCTGTGAAAATAAGTAAAACAGTGCATGTAGTGACATCCCTGTTTGAGTATTGTTGTCACTAATGACTTGAGGTGTGAGAAATACAGACACTAGAAGCAAACAATAAATACCTTGATTTTTCATATGGAATTTCCAACCCTTAGGGAAAGTTATTTCAGGAGCTGGATAAAGCGACAGGTCTGTTATTAATGGACCTGTAAGACACGCCAGGCAAGAAATAATATAGCGAATATTAGCTTCCTAATCTGCAATTATCAGTCTTTGATATAAAAACAGGGAATCGCTAGTTGTGAGATTTATGACAATTGCAAAGAGAAAATGACAGTTTTTGCTACGAAGGTCATATGTGAGGGTAAGCCACCATAATCAAAAAATAATTACGAGATTCTCATACATGTAACCAGTTGTACGGGCATGGTAGATGATCTGTTTTATATCAAAAAAGATTTCGCCAATACTTGAAAGAGTAAGGTGATTCAATTCGCCCCTCCAAAATTCCAAGCCTGTCTGTGCAAGATTCGTTTAATCCATATAGGATTAGGTCATAGAGGGCATATATAATAAATCCTCTGTGGATAAAATGAAAGAAAAACGAGTTACATATCTAAAAGGAATTTTTCTTAAAGGATTGGATACCAACCAGAGTCGGAGATTTATTAAATCTGTTGAATCAGTTTATTTCAACAACAAGTTTAAAATCATGTGCGACCAAGTTCCGTAGTAAGTCAACTTACTTATATGAAACGGTTCCTAACACGTAGCACAAAGGCTATTAATATGCCTCTATAGAGATAGAAAGTGGACAATCTGTTTCCTGTAATGGCCCTACCTGGTTAGTAAAGTTAGAGACGGACTAAAATTCATCTACTTGCTGTCGTCCGCCATGCTTGAAAGGTAAAAAAATAAATTTCAAAAGTGCCGTATATGTGGAAATGGGAACAGAGCTCAAACAGTTTGTAATGGCACTGCAATGATGTATCCAATTGTGTCCAGCGAAAGTGTCAGCCTATTCGTTTTCAAAAGTCACGAATGTTCGCATATCGTCAAAACCACTATTTAGGTCTTACTACTAAAACGTCCTCAGTGAAGGGGGAAATAGTATAGAGCGAATTTCGCATATCGTCAATACCATTATTTAGGTCTTGCTACTAAAAAATCCTCAGTGTGAGAGAAATAGTGTAGAGAGGTGATGTGAAAGAAATTATCTCAAAAATAGGTCTGTTTTTTAAATCATGGGTGCCAAACTAATACCACAATTCGTATAGTTCAACATTTCAGGCTTTTGACATGGGGAAAATATGATGGTACAAGTAGTCAAGATTCCTAAGTCTGCTATAATTAACATAGAAAATTCCATTGGGAACACCATCTTAATACACAGTTTGTATATGAAAATCGGTGTAGGAAACAAGCTATGTTCATTGATAGAACTCATGGCATATGATTTTATGTGTTAGTTAACATTAAAAATACCACATTAAATATAACACATTTTAAATGAACATTTGGCCTATTCAGTCTTGTGTGATAATAAACAGATTTAGCCCCTAATAGCAGCAGTGTTAGTCATTTAGAAACACATGTAGTTCTTTGTCGAAGTTTATGCCCTGTTCCACCGCCCGAAGGCGTATGATCCATTGTGCTTCCATTTTTCTGAGAACGGAGGTTCGATCACCACCCCTGGGGTCATTATAGGCCTGAGCTATCCCATGAAACCTGATGTTTGTTAGGGACGTATTGGGATGGACTCTGTTGAAATTAACTGCCATTGGGTAACTGATGTCATTGTTACGTATTGCCCTTACGTGTTCCTGGATCCTTTCTTTCAGTGCTCGTATGGTGCTGCCGATATAGATCAAGTTGCAGGGACATTTTATACAATACACTAGATATTTGGAATCACAAATCATGAAGTCCTCAATATAGTGTGTTGTGGGAGTGTTGTAACAGAATTCCTTAATGCCGTTATTAGCCAGGGACCACATGTTACAGTGAGCACATTTAAAAAAACATTTTGGTTTGGTTGGTAACCAAGTGATGGTGTTCGATCTAGCAGGTAGATAGATAGTGCAGAGAATGTCCCTGAGGGTTTTACTCCTCTTGTGTACTATCATTGGTCTGTTGGTCAAGTGTTCAGTCAAAGATTTGTCTAATGCAAGGAGATGCCAATGCTTAGATATGATTTTATAGATGGCAATGCTTTCGACATGGAAATCCATGACTATACCTAGTTTGTTTTTGTTCTCTTTGTGAGTGTCCTTATGTTTTTTCTGTAGCAGTGTGTGTCTGGATGTCTTCATTATTTGCTTTTTGGCTTGTTCTAGCATGTCTGGGGAATAACCCCTGCATGTAAAGCGTTCCTGTAGATTGTTTAAACTAAGCCTAGGCAAAGCACTACGCTACGCTCGCGTAGTTTGCGAAGTTTGCGCTACTTCGCACTACGCAAATTGCACGTAGCACAGTGCGAACACGCGTAGCGTAGTGTTGCGTAGTGCTGTGGTCATTTTTTGCTTGCTCGCGGTCCTCAACGTCAAGTTGGCGACCGCGAGCAAGCAAAATGACATCCCGGCGAGACTTTTTCCTTGTTCGCGATCAGCAACATCAAGTTGGCGATCGCGAGGATGGAAAATAAACCTCCCGGCGAGATTCCCAAAGCAAGGAGGTCAGGTTTCTCATTGCGAGTGGTCGCGTATGCTCGCGACCGCTCGCGATGAGAAACTACCAGTTTGCGTTGAGAAAGCTGCCGCTCGAGTAAAAATCTACTCGAGCAGCAGAAAACTACAGCTCGCACTGTGCAAGATACCATTTTCAATGATTGCACAGTGCCGGTTGCTTGTCCGCACTGTGCAATCATTGAAAACGACATCTGGCACAGTGCGAACAAGGTACTACGCAGTTCCCGAAGTGCTACGTGTAGCTCGCGTAGTGCGAACTGCACTTTGCGTAGCTTCGCGAAGTGATATTTCGCGAACTACGCCCAGGGTTAGTTTAAACACAGTTACTGAGCACTTTACTTCACTGTATTTAATGTCACTTTATCTGTGCATTTATTGTCTGACAGCCCTATGAATACAGAATTTTGAATGCCGCATTTATAAAGTAAAAATTGCTAATCTGAGAAGCACTTTTTGGTTGGCTTGCTTTGTTTGTGTTCCAACAATAATGCAATTGAACGATATTATTTGAATCATATACATTGATGTAAAGAAATATTTTGCTCCCCGACAGAACCACTGTACTTCGTCACTAGTAGTAAGCAGCAATTAAACACAGGCAGTAATGTTTCTTGGGAGCACTACCAGCCTGTGTGCCGCCAGTAGTTTGCTGCCCCATCATCATGTGGGGCCACAGGGAGAGCACTCAGCAGAGGTTGGACAGTCATCTGTGCAGAGGGAGGATCTCTAGAAATCTGAGTGCCTCCACGATGCTGTGCTGAAGGAAGAGATCACTCGTGTCCCATCCGCAACTCAGGTCTGACAATTCATGTTGCTCTCTGACATTATGATATCGGTCTACAACAGTCATAATAATTTAATTTTAGCAGGCGGCCTGAGCCTGCAAGTTACGTAGAACTGCTCGCTGGTGCCGCGGCAGATTGGTCTCAGCTGAGTTAACCGACATTGATTAAGATCAGCTGAGACCCCGCAGGATCATGGCTGCCCACTGATGGGGCCTCTGTAGTTGCCCTTGCATATGTACATTAATCCCCTGGGGGTGGCACCTTTCATGTTGCCAGCAGCTGATTTACGGCATGCAGTGCTCAGTTTACTTACTACTTCGGGGACACAGAAAGGCCTGTCTCCTTATATGTTGTTGTAGTTACTTTATTCGACATATAAAAAAAATATCATAAAAGTGTAACACAATACTTGTAAAAGCAGTTAAAAGCCCACAACAACAAATGGCTTCGTTCTTTATATACTTAAAAAAGGGATAAAAAACAGCATGTATATACACACAACATTTTCACATACCCCCATTGGGTAGTGTAATTAACAGTAATAATCGTACAGGGTCAAGGAGATGGATGGTTGACTTATGATTGATGCGTCTTAAGTAGCCTGCGTCTTATCCTCCAAGACCAGCCCAAATATTTGGCGGTCCCGCAGATTACACTAGGGACTGTTGTTTCATAGGTCAAAATGTGCAGTGCCACCCTGGCATACCTAGTGCCCAGATTTTTACAAACCGGTTTCAGCCATCTTGATCTTGGTTGCCTGTACACCTGGCAGGCAAACATAAAATGGCCGATGGATTCTATGGGCGAGGCACAGCCTGGGCAGCCTTTTGGGCTCGCGGTTGCCTTACTCCAGCTAGATTGGAACTCATGAAGTGGAAGGGTGCCATGTCTCAATTTGAGATATAGTGATCTATCTTTAGGGGATTCAATCAGGTCCATAAAGGACTCCATACTAGGAGCAGGGCCGCTGAAATTGCCTTCCCTTCGTAGACCTTAACTGCCGCCGCTATTGGCCTGATGAATGAGAGCCTCTGATGTTTTGATACTGCCCCTGAGGCTCTTTTATGGACAAGGAGCATTTTCGAGAGATGGGGGGCCCATTGAAGCCTATTGTTGGCCCTCACTCCAAGATAATCAAAAGCCTCCACTAGCTCAAGTGTGGTCCCGTTAAGCCTGATGTTATTCCTGAAGTTTTTTGAAGGTGATAGCGCCATCAGCTTGGTTTTTAATGTGTTTATTTTCAAACCCCTGGAGTCGCAAAACTGGGAAAAACGGGACAGCAATCTTTGTAAGCCCATAGGGCTTTTTGAGATCAACAGTGTCGTCAGCAAAAAGCAAGGTGGGTATTTTTTCCCCGCACAGGGTTGGGGCATCAACCATGTCATCTCTTAAATGGTCTGCCACTCCATTTATAAAAAGAGAGAACAGGGTCGGGGCCAGAACACAACCCTGGTGCACCCCTTTCTCGACAGATATCCTCTCTGTAAGCTGACTCTGATGTCCCCACCTAACTTTGGCAAAATTGCCTTCATGGAGGCGTTTAAGAAGGTCCAGGATTAGGGGAGGGATGCCCAGATCGTACAGCACCTGCCACAGCTGTAATCGTGGCACCAGGTCAAAGGCTGTTTTTAAGTCAATGAAGGCCAAAATACAGGCTGCCTTTTTGGATAATCACAGATTTCCAATATATGGTACAAAATCTGAAGACCTGGTCAATAGTACCAACTCCTTCCCTAAAACCTGCTTGGAGGTGGTTCAGAATGCCCTCCTCATCTATCCAGGCCTTAATCCTAGTCAAGAGGACTCTGCCAACCACTTTTTGTATTACATCGATTAAACTAATTGGTCTGTAGTTGGCAGGGTCCCCCCTGTCCCTTTTCTTGTAAATAGCCACCACCTCCGCCCCCTTCCAGGAATCTGGGATTGGGCATCCTAGGGCAAGTTTTTTTAAAATCCGAAGAATAAATTCTGCCCAGAGATCTTTTTCGTGGAGCAAAAGGTCACCGGGAAGACCATCGGGTCCAGCTGCCTTTCCCGGGGCAATCGTATTGATTGCGGAGAGGACCTCCAATAAACCAAAGTCAGCCTCCATCTCCAAGGGTACCGGGTGTTCTATTACCGGGATCTGTTCCACAGAGCCCACTCTTTCCCCAAGTGAGTAAAGATTTGAGAAGTGTAAATGCCATTGGCTCCCCGTTATGTGGTTCGGGATTGGATCGGCCCCACCCCTAGTCCTGATGTTAATAAGGCTCCAAAAGGAGGATGAGTCTTTCAGTAGGGCTGCGGCCTTTAAGTCCTGCCAATGGGTTTCGTCCCACAAGTGCTTTGCCTTCCTTATGGCCTTGTAATAGGTTTTCCGGGCATTGACTATGGCTAGCTGTTCCTTAGATTTTATGGCTCGAGATAGAGTCTGTCTCATTTCCCTACAGTCCTGTGAGAACCAAAGGTTCTCTGTTTTTTGGGGGGGGGGGCGCTTTTGATCCCCCTTTTCATGTATTACAAAGAAGTTCCCAACCCTTGCTATAGTCTGGTGGTAAACTTCTGAGAAGTCTTTGGGAGGGAGAGCCTGTGAGAGACAGCCCATGGGCATGTCCAAAGCTGCAATGCCTTCTTCAACTAACCTTCTAATTTTGTGCAGGTCCATCTCACGCTTTACCACCCTTGGCCACTTGAGGCGTCTATTACAATTAGTAGGGGCAACCTCTCTTGCCCAAGGCCTCTGTTCAATTGAGGGCTCAATGGAAGTAGTGACCAGCCCTCGCCTAAGTTGCATAAACAGAGGACTATGATCGCTCTCAGTCCGGTAGACAACTTCCATGTCGATAAGATCCGGCCAGAGCTCTGTGCCCAACAAGTTATAATCAATGCGTGAGGGGGCGCCAGTTCTCGTAAATGTGGGGGCTCCCGAACTATCCGATTGGGTTCGTCCATTTGTAACCCTCAGATTGAGCTCCAGAGTGAGAGCATTACTTTGTACAACTCTTTTAGACCATTTCTTTAGTGGCGGAAGAGTAAGTTGGGGTATACCCTGCTTAGAATCAACGTCCCCAATACCCAGAATGTCATCGCTGCTCAGGGGCTCAAAGGTACAGTTTAGGTCCCCGGCAACTATGACATTCGCCTTAGAGGTGATTGCTGAAAGTTCGGACTCGAGAACTGATACAGTGGGGCTTACTTGTGCACCGGGGGTTCCTCTAGCATAGATGTTGAATATTTCGAGGGGGAGTTGATGGTCAGCCCCTTT
The DNA here is from genome assembly GCF_964204655.1 of Triturus cristatus. Lineage (NCBI taxonomy): Eukaryota > Metazoa > Chordata > Amphibia > Caudata > Salamandridae > Triturus > Triturus cristatus. The sequence goes on along the minus strand of NC_140593.1, from coordinate 198,951,232 downwards.
AATAGATATATGCAAGAGGTCGTCAGAAATTGTTACATGCCTCTTGACTGCCCAGTTCAGGCTAATATTAACCCAAATTGAAAGACCCCCAGAGGGTCGTCCTCGTATGTACCTAATTGCTGGAACGAAGAGGGTGGTAAACCCTGATCTATGCAGGGGGACCAAACTCCAGGTTTGCTGAAAGAGGATGAGATCGAACTTATCGATAAAATCACTCCAGACAGGATCTGTGAGGTTCCTCCTTAGCCCTGCGATATTCCACGATAGAAACTTGATGACTCCCGAGGGGGTGGGCATTAAAGGTGACCCCATGTCCATCAACATGCTAGCTTGACACCCCTCGTCTGCTGCCAAACTATCATCAGTTTCACCCAAGTCATTTAAGGGCAAGTTAGGACCAAGAGTGGTGTTCGGAACTGACCCCTCATTAGAATGAAGAATAGGTAGATGTAGAGGAAAGCCTATGTGTAGATTGGGTAGTCAGTCTACTTGTCTTAAGCCAGAGTCCTCTCCCTCCCTCTGATGAATCCAAGCAGGAAACCTACGAATCTGGATTGAGGAATGAGCGGGAGGTGAAGTCCTATACTCAAGCAAATGTAAATTTTCAGCTAAGGTGGAGTCCCTAAAAACAATCTCTACACAGTCAGAGCTAGCATCCACCTGTGAAAGCCTCCTTACCCTTGTGATGTCCTCTCTGATGATCGATCTACATCCTCTTACGTGTCTCAACCAGTGTATAACTTTGTTATGTAAGGATGCACTGTTTTCAACAGCGCACCGTGGGGGCAACTTCGGGGCGTGAGTCATGAAAACAGAGGGGTTAACATACGCGGGATAGGAGATGGCCGGGTGAGCTGAAGTGTGGAGTGGTAGGTTGTTATTATCCTGTCTGCGAGGTAGACGAAAACTAGAGGTGCACCTAGAGGGAAAATTTACATTAGATGCGTTTACTGGCTCAGAGCATCTTATCATATCTACATGTGGCTTGGTATGGCCATTTGCTCTAGTATTATTATCCCCGTTGTAAGCTCCCTCATATGAATGATCATCATTAGTTTTCGGGGGAATTAGCTTAGGTGGAACAGACTTCTTCATAGGGAGGGCGGCCCCAGAAGGTGATAGAAGAACAGGAAAGGTCGGGGAGGGAGCCCTGCTCTTAGTAAGGCTCTCCACCCTCCTGCTAAGATCCGCCACCAGCTCCTCTAATCTCTCAATTCTGCCATAGAGACCTGCCATGTTTTCGACGTCAGACCTGATAGGAGTCTCAAGATCCGCTGTAGGCTTAGTAGCAGGGCTAGTGGAATGAGGTAAGTCAGGGTCGAGGGGGGCAAACCTATTAGAGCATAAAATGGGTTGAGAGACAGAATCAGGAGTAACTAAGACCACTTCTGAGACATTCATAGTGACCGTAGGCTGTGTAGGAATGAGTTGAAGATCAGGAATAGTGATAATGGGGGTGGGGATGGACTTTTGTTGTTTAGTCAGGCGCTGGGTATGAAACATGGATGGAATAGTACTGTTGGAATTTAGGGCAGTTTTAACTATCTGGCCCCCCTCCTGCTCGTCAGCCAACGAAACCTCACAGTCGTTAACAATCTCCTCTATTCTGGTCAAAGCGCTATTCATAGCAGCGTGAATGCTTTTCTTAGGTTTTTTCCCCTTTTTGCTGATGTTCGTTGGACCTCCCTCTACGGCCTTCCTTTTACCCATGATAGTAGCCCTACACCGAGGGGGATAGACACAGGCTGAGTGATAGCACACAAACAGTATAAGGGAACCAGCTCGTGGTTATGCGACAATAACCCAGGTCCCACACACACTACATAAAAGTCCTTGAACCGTAGCACAGTACCTTGTCTCTTGGTTGAATGATTAACGTCAATGTCTGCGCGTTAGGGGGGTGGCCCGGCCCAGCCTCTTTCGTCCTCGGACGGCCTCGGACGGCCCGCCCTTTGCCCGGGCTTAGCCCGGCGCCACCCGCGCGCTGTCCCACGACGCGGGGGGTCAGGTGGTTTTTGAAGTCGCCTCCATGTGCGGGTGGTGGGCGGGGGCTTCAGGCCTCAGAGGCAGGTGTACCTGGGAAATGTAGTCTCCCTCCAGACCGCAGCCGCGAGGTTGACAAACGCGGCGGCGGGAGGGAGACACAAGCAAACAAGGCTGATGAGCAAGGGACACCGCTGAGGGGCAGAGAGTCAGCCTTATATGCTGGTTACAGTCCAGCAGTTAAAAATCTGGGAGTTCGATGTTCACAGCACATCTAGTTTAGAAGCTCTGTAGGTGTTAGGCCTCGCTCCGTGATCTCAGGGATGTTTGATTTTAATCCAACAATGAAGAAGAGTTTAGAAGAAGACAGTGGCCCTGAACGAACTATGGCTACCAAAGCACTGGTGAAGAAACATTACAAAAAAAATAAATACCATGAAAAATTCAGACGTTTTTATTCTGGGAATTGCAGCTAATGTAATGTAAGTTGCAATGCACTTGAAAACTGGATCAATTAAACACTGAGATACTAACAAATGCAATTCATTTTTTGTATATTATAGAAATTACCTAATTTACTCAATGCCTTCAACTTCAAATACAGAAAGGCATTTCATTTTCCCTTGAGTGCTATGGAGAGACCAAAAAGTCCTCTCAGTATAGGTTAGATAATTTTTTTTAATTGAAATGAAGATCTTTTTGAGTCAAAGGTTAGTGCTTTTCCAGTGGTGTTTTTTGTTTATTAGTGCCTCTGCAGTTTGTTGCTGGGGGTGCATGAACCAACGTACTGGCCCACCTCAGATTATTGTGAGCAATGCCATCACTGCTGCAGAAGTGGACTAAAGGAGTGACAAAAAAAAGATGTAGGAGGAATCAAGGGAGAGGGGAGAGGACAGAACTAGGTAAGAAATCATGAGAGAAACAAAAGGAGTCTGAGAAAGGAGAGGGAGGATGGATGAGTGAGAGGGAGAGAAAGTGTGGGACAAAAGAAAGAAGTGAAAGTAAGAAGGGTAACCCACAAAAAAGGAAATCGAGGGAAAAAGAGTCATATAGAAGAAACCGGAAAAATGGATGGAGGGGAGACAGATGAACAGAAAATACAGGGGAGAGAATAAAAGTGTAGGAGAAAAAGCTGGCAGAGAAAACAGTGTGAGAAAGGAGGAGAATGGATGGAAGCGCAAGAAAGGAGAATACAGAGGAGAGAAAGGAAGAGGAGGAAAAGCAAACAGTGAGAGAAGTTTGAGAAAGGAAGAGTGGATGAAAGAGCAAGGGAAGAGAGCGCAAGTGAGAGAAAGGGATGAGGGAAATCGGACAGAAAGAGTGGGGAGAACTAGACCAGCTTCAGTGCATCCAGCTGGTTCCGGTTAGCAAGTGTGCTCATCTCTCAAGGTGGCATTTATTTCCATTATCTGAAGTTGCACTCTGTAAAGCACAGCTCCTTTACTCTGTACCTAGGTTTGAACCATCACCTTGCAATGCTAGGACAGAACTAATGGGCAGATTAGTTTAGTTTAGTGATTGTGCTGGCCTGTAATAGAACAGCACTGTTTTTCTCTTGCATGCTGTACATTGCTCCCCTCTCGTTTTGTCACCATACTGCATAATTTATTTTAACATTTTCAAAGGACAGGGGACACAAACTCAAGCGTTCTCTCAACAACACCATTCTGTTTTTGCTTCAGAACCACTCTTTTAAAAATTCAGGCTTATCTTATTGGAAGAAGGATTTAAGTTATTGCCCTTAAATGAGCAAATGAAAAATGTGGATCTCTGTTATGAGCATTTCTAGACCATTATATTGCACACAAGAAAGAGTCATTTCTGTAATTTATCTCAATGCGGGTGAGATAATGCATTTGTTCTTGCAATGAAGTCTTGTTCATAGTGTGACATAATGGCATTGGAATGTCACTCATGAGGATACTGAAAATATTTAAATGTCGCTTATGAGGCAGCAGAAAACTTGGCAGCTATGGCTGAGGGCTCTACTTTGCAGCAATCGCACTGTCTTCAACCTGCACAAAATTGAGTTCAGCCGCATAAGTAAAGTTAGCACAGCTGAGAGCTCTGCATTGCAGTGAGTCACTGTCTGCAGTACGATTAGGTGCTTTGCAAGCCTTTTTAAGATTTTCTTGGAGTTTCTTGTTGCTCAAATGGGTGCAGTTTCTGTTACTTAAACATTTCCCTCATCTTCATTCCTTGATTTTGCTTGCAAGAAAGTGTCACTCATATTCGCTGAATATCACTCAAAATTACACTGGAATTATGAAAATGTCACACATGAGCAGTCTGAAACCTTGACAGCTATGACCCACCTACACAAGAGTAAGCCAACTGCTGTACATGGAGAGTGGAGATGTGTAACTTACACGTTTGTAATAAATTTACACTTAGAGTTTGGGAATACCAAAAACCAGTAAAAGTGTAAATTACTGAAAAGTGTGAGTTACCTTTGTGAATCAGGCCCATATAAACCATGACCTTAGAATGTCAGTGGTGTATTGGATCCACTTCATACTATTCAGGACTATGCATCAAAATATTGATTAGGGTTGTATGACAGAACCATGCATGCCTAAATAACGCGTGGCTTAACAACACAGTCTAAACAACGACTGAATCGTTACCACGCGTTCCTTTAGCACGCCAGTTGTTACAATTACTCCCTTTAGGAAAGCACTGGAATTTGGAATAGTATAAATTACTATTCCAACTCCAGTCTGTGTATCAGTAGTTGCTGTAAAGTGGATTATTAGTTGTGATAAGTAGTGACTCACCACTAGTAACAAGGCCAGAAACACAATCACAGCATCAGCCAAGGTCTCTATAAATGATTCCCTTGCTCAGCCCTTGGTAGCTGGCAACGAGCAGGCAGGCACAACTTAGGAGACAGGTGTGTTAAGCATTTAAACACACCAATACATTAAATAAGTAACATACAACACCCAATAAAAATCCAACTCCAATTTATAACAATAGATTATATTTTTATGAACAAAGTAACACCAAAATGACAAAAATCCAATATAGGGAACTGGAGATATGCTTTTTAAAGAATAAACCCTTTCTAGTGCTTAAAAAGCCTATAACACCACTTTGGGACATCTGGTCGCACTTTACCGTGACAAAGTGAAAGTTTGAGGCCAAACGCCATAGAGCCATGGTCTGATACACTAAGTAGGATGTCTGAAACTAAGCTGGATTTGGAAACTTTTCTGGAGGACTTTTCTCTCGATGTCAAGCGGTACCCTCTGGCAGGAAAATTTCGATGCAACGCCAATGGATTGCTTCTCCGCAAGGCCTCGTCAAATCAGTGAGACAAACCTGAAATCCAGACTGGGTCGCGGTTGAAGGTAGCCGGCTTGACTCTCAATGTTGAGTAGTTCACTTTATGGAGATTTTAGACAAAAAGTTCCCAATCTTTACCAAACCTCTGCATCTTCTTCCAGGAGGTCCCCTGATGGCTACAAGTGTCCAAAACACAAATGCCTGGGTCTTGAATCTCCTAGATGGTCCTTCGAATGTCTGGACTACAATTCCCACAAAGCACCGGGCCAAATCCTTAAAAGTCCACTTGGCACACACCAGGATGGGGACTCTTAGTTGGGATGATGCAGAAGGGCTCTGTTAACCTGTAGCATTCAGGGAATCCACTCCTTACTCCTTCTTGAAGCAAGGCAAAGTCTGTAGGGTTGTAGTACCAGATTGTGCAGCAGGGGCGGTCCTTCAGAGTGCAACCCCTTGGGTGCAGATCCAGATCCCAGCAGGGCAATCCTTCTTCTTCTTGTATTTTCCGGCAGCAGATCTGAGAAGCTATGCAGTGCTCTTATATTTATTCACAGTTTCTGGTCCTCAAGCAGGGGAGCACACCTGACTATTGGGATGCAGGGTGCCACCCAGGTGTATGACAACTTGTTACAAAGTCTGGCATATTCTTGTCCCAGAAAGCACCATTGTCTCAAAACCCAAAATGAAGAAAGTCTCTCCTTTAGGGGTAGATCTGACCACGCCAACCCACTGGTGTGGCTATGTTTTACTCACACACCCCTCCCTTCCAACCCCATGAATAATCTAATTGCAGAAGCTCCTGTGTGACTGGGGGTGCAGCTTGTGGAGTCAGCCTGTGCTGGTCCAAAACTGTCATTTTCCCTCTGAAGACAGGTTTGGCTCTCGCACCCACATCCCTCCATTTGGCTTCTGCAGCGAAGGTTCTTCATCCACAGGAAATCTATTGTTTACTCTGACAGGACACGTCACACCTCATCAAGCAGCTCTGGCTCAGCCTGGGAAAGACTGGTCAATCAGGAGAGGGCAGCGGGAAAGATGGACTTTGGCTCACAGAAAAAAAGTTTAATAAATTATTTTCCGTAATACTTATTATAAATCTAACAGTGGTAAGTTGGTGAATTTATCTTAACTATTAATTAAATACCTTGAAGTGTATTTGGCAGCTTTCCATCACCAGGGCTTATAAAACTTATTTTATAATGTCCCTGTTTTTAGTTACAAGGTACCCTATCTCTGGAGCACCTGGGGGACCGTAGGGTGACTTATATGTAAAAACAAAGTAGTTTGATACTTTTGAAGTACCTTTAAACGCAATGTGAAATTTGCATATAAATTTAAGGGAAAGGCAGCCCCAAAGGCAGTGCTGCCTTAGAAATGACAGACTTCGCGAATGACAGGACGCTTGCCTGCGCGCTGCTGATCATGAAGCAATTGCTGAAACCGACACCAAATCAGATGTGAATCGTCCGTCTGAAAGCCAGAACCTCGTCTATGCTCCCGCAAAGGACGATCAATCCCCTACGCGGATTCGTTCGAATTACTGAACGGAATTCACGCACTTACCAAGGAGAACAGGATACAACTGCTCTTGCCTCTCCTTTACACATCGCCCTTCAAGCAACATTGGGCTTGCTTATTTTGGCTGTCAATCCCTGTCCTGATGAAGACCCGTATTGACTAGCGAATTACGCTACCTTGGGTTGAAACGTCGACACTTATTGAAGGATCAGTTGAAATACTCTGCACAAAAGACTGATTTAATCGACTTGCAGTTTTGATCATTCGCTCAGACTGGCCTTTGCAAATTATTAGTACCCTGGAAAAATCACACTGTATATATTACGCACTTTTCACCACAGCACTGAGCACTTTATGTCACTTTATGCCACTTTGTCACAACTGTGTTTTACATTTGACAGCCATTGTCATTAGTTATTTATGAATGATGCAATTCATAAAGCCTCTTTGAAAAATTACTTATGGTCTCCATGTGTGTTCGTATATGCATATAAATGAAGATTTTTTCTTGAAGCAATACTGTTTACCCGACAGAACCGTTTGTAATATTTTGTTTGCCTTAGAAATGACAGCAGGCACCACAGTAGTGCACAATTAAGTGCATTAAGTCTACTGGGCCTCTAATCGTACATGCCCTGTTATATACTAGGGACTAACAGTTAGGCTTTCAGTACCAGTTATAATTACACCGAATTTGCATTTCTTTATAATCAGAGCACTAGCCCTGGGCATTTTGCAGCACACAATGAATGAGGAAAACACCTCTTGTGTTTTTTTTGTGCAGGAAGGTGTCCCTTGCAAGGGTGCCTGCATTGGCAGCCGGCTGCAGTTTGTGCACCGTCGCTGGCAGAAAGGATAGCAGGAATGGACAGTATCTTGTAGATACAGTGTGTTCCTACCCTTTTCTTTTGACGGAGGGCAGAGCAGCTAGAAGGCTTGTGGCGCTGTCCTATGCCAACATTTTGTAAATATGCCCCAAGGTCTCAAGGGGTTTCAGAGAAACACTCAAAACATTTACAGGATTTATAGGCATATTAAGGAAAATAAGCAACAATGGCACATATTTGCAATATTGTGGTGTAGGGCAACATAGAGTGGGCTTGGGTCTTCCTTTTTCAACTATTAGCTCTTTCAATCAGCGTCTTTCAGCCTTGGACTTTGTCAGTCACTTCCCAATTCATCCCTGTGCAGTGTTCATGTCTCACCTGATGCTTGTGGCTATTTGGAAGTATTTTTCTCCTCCACTTTGCTGCTCGCAATAAACTGCATAAGTATCTATTTTACAACTATAGACCTTTCTGTTCACTTCGGCTGCTTCCCTTCTGTATGCCTCAGTCTAATTCACAGCTGCTGCATGCCTTAGCACATTGAAACCTGACCTATTGGCATTGCCAATGCTTGTTAAAAGGTTAGGAGATTAGCACAATTTTCTTGCACCTATTTTCTGTGCCTAAGAGTAATCAGCAGTGCATTATGTCTAGTTATTATTGTAAACAAAACACATACATAGTTTGCATAATTTGGACACAATCTTTTTTTATCAGGAACTCTGACAATTAAATGTCTGTACTCTTGCTTTTTGTAATATGTGCTGCTAACATTTCTTTTTACTCCTATTCCTGTCACCAATAATTGAGATTATGGCAACACAAGATTTTGAACCCAGGGTCGGAGTAGGACAGAAACTAGGCCTGAGCACCAAAAAACAAGCTCTACTCATTGGCGAATCAAATAGCTAAATAAGTTGCTCAAATTTGCAAACCAGGGTAGTTTTGCTCTTGTAAAGACACAGGGCGTTATTCACAAAGGTAAACTTACACTTTTGTGTTTGTTTATTACTTTTAGGTATTCACAAACTCAGTGCGGAGTTTTATTGCTCCTCTCTCCCTGTGCCTATGAATGCAGAGCTCTCGCCACCTGAAGACTCCACAATAGGGGTCGAGAACTCTGCATACACGCGTATAGGGAACGTGGAGCCATAAAACACTTCGGGGCATATTATCAAGACAGGCGATACAATTATCGTCGCTTTAGCGGCAGAAAACTGCCGCTAAAACTGCGATAATGGGCTTGATAATATGCTCTATGGAATTCCAATTGAAGCTCAGGTTAGACGTCCTTCACATCTAACATGGGCTTCAATTGGAATTCCATAGAGCATATTATCAAGCCCATTATCGCCGTTTTAGCAGCAGTTTTCTGCCGCTAAAGCAGCGATAATTTTTAACGCGGTCCTTGATAATATGCCCCATAGTTTGTGAATATAAAGGTGTAAGTTTACCTTTGTGAATCAGGCCCGCGCTCTGTAGGAGTTTTGCAAATTATCGGGGGCTACATGCATTTGTACTTCCTGCAGCCAACGTTTGTGGTAATATCAGGGAAATCCACAGTAAACACGGCCCCCATGACCATAAACGGGTCCACAAATAGCCGCTAAGTCCCACATACTGACCTGTACGTCCAGCCCTTCAGGCGCTGCCAGTCTGACTCTGGTTGAAGCGAAAGATCAAGGTATCCAAAATCTTTCACTTCAAATAATGTGTTAAAAATGAGAATCGTTTCCTTGCAAATGTGCAGGTGACTTGTATCTTCCAATTTCATTCAAATATTAAGCATCTCCAAATAGTCCTTCCCCCGTGCAAATCAACATAAGAAAACGTTTTACTTTAATGAGTGTTTTTTGTCTCATGAAAGCTTGTCCAACAAGACGGTTACTCAGAGTATATAAACTGATGGTATACCAAATAAAAACATGTATCTGTTGTATTTTCAAAACAAAAGATGCCACCGAAGATAATCTAATACTTAGCAACATATGGAACTCAAGGTTATTTAGTAAGATTTTGTGGAGGTGCTCATATTTTGTTAAGTAATGAAAAGCATTGTGTTTATTTATTTACCATGGGCACAGCATAGAACTGTGCAGTTGTGTGCTACCGACCATGCAACGTCTGGTGAATGTAGGCCCTATTGTCGAAAACGAGTGCCTTCTATTGTAGACCAAGTATAATAAAGGGTCTGAGTCGCAGAAACACATTAAAAAGACACATGACGATTTACAGCCCTTGTAGCATTCAGTAGCATATTAATATTTTAAAAATGGCTTTAAAAAAAATACTACATGCTTCTTTAAGGATTATTAATGCTTAATGATAACATATATTCTGTTCCATCCAGTAATACTGGTCATATGTGATAGTAGAATAATATTTTGTGTGAAATGTATATAATTAAAATAAGAGTTTGCAATTCTCTTTTGTTTTCAAAAACCGCACTAAAACTTGCAAACCTAACTGTGTGGACTGCAGGCTTTGCATTCATATTTCACCACTGGCTTTGAGTTTTTTGTAAACAGTTCCAAAAGTGCAACATTTATGTGCTCAAGGGAATTTCACTTCTTTTGGAGTGTGTTATTGTCGGGATTCGAACTGGAACTTCCTCTGTTTCATGGAGTGCACTTAGCCTGGACAGCAGACATAATTATGTCTCTGCAGCAGGAAGGGCTTTGATCAGCCAGTAAACCCTGGCACTTGTTGGCCTTGAAAGACATTCGATCTTCCACTGTCTTCTGCGGCATTTTGTATTTTCTGTCACTAATGATAAGCTTCTTCATTCCTATAGTAAAGGTGTTATGGATATTTCCTTGACTTTGAAAGCTCCTCCCTGGAACCTGTCATTTTTTCTTAGATGGCTGTCAGGTGGATCTGTAAGGGTCTTTAATCCTAATTTCAGAAAGCCCTGATGTTTCCTTCTAAATGTTTCCTCCCTGTTGTTTGAGACACAATGGAAGTGCTCAAGATGAGACCCAAATAATGTACTTTTCAGCCCCTTTGTATCACTTCCATCACCTAAAGGCATATTGAGAATCAGGTGGAGAACCTCGAAAAGACCTTTCAGGCAGGGAAGGTGCTTGATACAGTTTCTATCCCTGGCCAGCAAAGTATACAGGAGTGCGTTGTGTAACTAGCAGCAGTTAATACATGGAAAACATTTGACGTATAAAAAAGTAGTAAATACATTATGTATATTCCAAAGGCTGAGACATGTGTGTGCATTGTATGAGAAGTCTTGATCCCAAGCAACTCGGAAAAAGTGAAGTAGGGATTTTCCACAGTTTATTTACATAATAATACATAATTATTGGGAACATGAATGAAAGTCGAGGTGGCAGCGTGATTTGTCTTCTAAAAAATATGAAATTGTGCTCTCTAGTTCCCAAACATTATAAAACAATGGTTTAATAAAATAATCTATAGATGTACAATTAACTGCATTATTTGAAAACAATACGTTTGTGAACCACAGATGGCACATGCAGCAGTAAAAAGTTTAAAAAGAATATTCAATTTCACATTGAAAATGAAGATGAAGGGGGTTGATAGAAGGCAAACCGACTCTTATTTTTCTGGAATGCAAAGAGCATCACCTATAATTTTTAAGGTTGCAGTCTACGTGTAAACACAAGGAGATGATGGACGGAGTGCTGACACTGTTCAGACACTCACCCTCAGTCACAGATCTGGGTTTAATCCATCATCATTCTTTAGCTCACTCCGTCACCCCAGTTCAGACATGGTCATATGCAAATCAGTCTGACCATGTGCCTCATGGGAACAGTCCAGTCCGAACTGCCAAGCCATGTCTTCCCTGGAACGGAAACAAGCATCCTAGGAACGGTTTGTGGCTAATCAGCCGTCATCAGCCAGGCTAGCTTGAATCCAGTGGCAAAGTGAGCAAGGGACCCACATCTGGGCATACCCTGCCAACTTAGGGCAAACAAAGCAAACACAAGGAGATGATGGACGGAGTGCTGACACTGTTCATACACAAGCCCCAGTCACAGATCTGGGTTTAATCCATCATCATTCTTTAGCTCAATCTGCCACCCCAGTTCAGACATGGCCATATGCAAATCAGTCTGACCCTGTGCCTTATGGGAACAGTCCAGCCCGAACTGCCCAGCCAAGGGTATTAGTGGGAATTAACACTGTATAATCATTATGATGTGGTAAACATTGTTTTGTGTTTCTTTTAATTAAGATGGTTCGTTTTGGCCTAATCCAAGATGGCTGCTATTTACAGCCTGCGCTCGAGTGATTGAATTTTGACGAGAGGCCCTGCTGAACATGGTTGAAAGTCACCTGACCACAGTCTCTGTCTGATTTAAAAGTTTCCGTGAGGACAGCAGCTCCGGGCATGCTTCCAATTGTCCTTGGAGAAGAATAAAGCCACAATGGACAAAGATAAACCTGCGGTGGCTCTGCTATGGTACCAAGGAAGAGCATTCATAAATGTATCACTTGTAAACTCGAGTTTCCTTCTTCCGTGTTTTTATTTTTGTGATTTTTCCTGAGCGGAGGTTTTCTAAATGTTACCAAGTGACATCCTTTCCTGCTCGCTCCACTCAGCGGCTCAACGGACATTCAGAATTTGTTTGTAACTTTTATTTCGTTAGTTTTGTTATAAATATACTAGACTAGAGAGGGTCCGTGTTCATTGCATTCGGGATTTTGAGGCCACTTCTTCCTGAACCTATGCTGAGGACGGCAGCTTGAGAGACTTTACTGAGAGACCCATCCTGACCCATTTAGCTAGAATAGGTAATTATGAGAATAATGATTTTACTATTGATTGACTTTCATTTGAACTAATTTAGATAAACAACCATTTGTTTGAATTTCAGTGTCGGGTGATTATTTCTTTGTCATTTATTGAGTTTCAAATGTTTTCCCTATGTTTAAAATCATGACTCAGGACAATAACTTTATGGTCGCATTGACCTCGTTTAGATGCAGATTGGTTTAGGTTTCTCTCCTATATTTAGTGTGGATAGAGTAATAGTGTGAATTTCAGTGTAATGGGCCCTAGCGTATGATGAGTGTATGTGCGTGCGACTGTGGATTTACTCTGTCCGTGGAAGTAGGGAGATTTTATATGCGCCGATCTGCAGCAGTTTCCTGGTAGCAGTATGATGGTTTTAGAATATTGTCTTGATCTGATAGATTGCTTGTACATAGGCTTTTTGATTCATTGATTTATTGGTTGATGTTGGTATATGTACTAATACTATATGTTGAGGTCGTCGTATTGAGTTCTATGTAGTGTGTACGGCTTCTGGAATATGGGGAGCTGGTGACGGTTCCGTAGTAGGGCAGAGGGAAGTAAGTGCTGCTCTCGGGAAAGACGGGATTGTTGGCCCTGTACGTATGCGGGGAAAAACGTGTGACAATTGAAGTTGCGCGTCACATTGTCTGGGTTCGGAATAAGTGACATCGTCGTGTGTTACTACTAGAGACATATTTTCGGTATAAAAGGAGTGCGTATGGTAGCGAAGGTTATCTGTGAAACTCTGGTCTTAAGTCCCAGGGATCCGTAAGGTTTGCCGTTAAAGCTTTTTGCTGGAGAAGTAATAGGTATTCTCTGAGCTTGTCTGAAGGACTGGGCAGAGGTAAGCGCTGCTTGGTTAACGTGTGTTATAATTCTGTGGTGGGACAGACTGTTCGCTGTTCTCGGGAAAGGCAGGATTCTGTGTGGGTGTGCTATATTTTTCTGGTGTGAAAGTGCGTGAATGTATGAGCATTTAGTTGATTGTAAGACTCTTTGGAGCAGTCCTAGAGGAAACAGTTAATGGATGCATGTTAGAAGGGCAGAGTAGAGGGATGTGCTACTGTGTCAATGAAAGTAATTACTTCCGTGGTGGAGCAGAGGTAAGCGCTGTTCTAGAGAAATGCGGGATTCTTGTGAGAAAGAATTTTCTTTACTATTCTGTGGTTAGCGAAGCAGACAATGGAGATGTTTATATGTTGTAACTAATAAATTTTGTAGAATCTGAAACGAAGTCTACTGAGAAGGCTTTGTAAAGGAGGGGTAGACGAGTGACAGGAGACAGAGCAGAAGCTGCAGTCAGCGACTACTGACGTCATACAGACCGTGCTGTGATTGGGTAGTGGATCAGAACAGTGCTCGCGCTGGGATTGGTGCGTTAGTGTGAGCCGCGCAGGGATTGGAAGGAGTACAGGGTGACGTAGACGCTCCAGGATTGGTGCGTTGGTGTGAGTCGCGCTGTTATTGGACAAAAGATCATACAGTTGCGGAAGGGACTAGAGAATATTGGTAAACATTAAAATGTATTACCAACCTGAGGAAAAGAAGAAGAAATGCTTGTTCGGTAAAATTAAAAGATGGTTCGACAAGGATAAAAACATAATAACTAGAGAAGGTGAATTGCTACCTCCGACGAGAACTCCTGCATCCTTCATGGTTGCGATAAATGGGTAACATACCTCTATTTGGTTAGATAACTGGGCTAAGTATACTAAAGAGGATGGTGTCTTAGCGTTTCCGGAACATGGTTCATTTATTCTGGCCGTGTTGAGAAATTTACGGGAAAAGAGGATGTGTCTAGAGCCTAGACCAAGGCCGACACAGTTCGAGGCGTTGGTGGAGTGGGAAGATGAGGTACATGAGCGAGAAAAGCAGAGGAGTGGAGGCAATTATAGGTATATGTTCGGGAGGAAATATGATCGTGAAACTCATCATGATCGAATGAGGAGATGGCGAGATGCTAGTATGTCAGAGGGATTATATCCTATGAGGACAGTTGACGAGAAGGAAGAGAGGAAGGCTACAGAAAGGGTGCCTGATGCAGAAGTGAGAAGGTATGGGGCTAATGATTATGAAGATGAGGTCTTGGATGACATGATTTACAAGAGACCACCTCCGTATAGACCAGAACCAGAAGAGAGCACGCCGGTTGCTACTCCAATAAGAGATACTTTGCGAATTGTGAAAACTGAGGTTGTGACACCTGATCTGAAAAGTGGTAGCTCTTTCACGGAAAGGGAAAGAGAGAGAGAGCGGGAGAGAGAGAATCGAGTCAGTGACAAAAAAACAAGAGAATTAGCCAGAACCACATCTGAGCTAACTGAGAAAATTAGAGGGCTGACGAAAAATCTAGAAGCTGTTACAGTGCCTGTAACCATAGGTCCGGTTGTGCCTATTTTTGATAAACAAAGAATGGGTGAAAAATGGTTTGACAGTTCCCTATGTTGGAAATGGTTTGGTTGGTACTTGTACTTTGGAGGAATCAGGAATGAGGACAGGAGGAAATAATTTGAGACAATCGAGACATGACACATGTAGTGGAGGATCAGATGTACAGCCTAATTCAGAACTGAATACTGGTTGTTTGAGAGGAACGATTTTGGAACCACAGAGAATGGTAGAACGAGTGGGTGCAGTGAAAAAGTCTACAGAAATAACAGCTGAGGATTTGAATGATTGGTTGAAAGTTCTTCAAAAGAAGGATAAAGATTCACAGGCAATTGATGTAGCCAGGTTGCGCATAGAATTGGAGGAGCTTATTGCAGGAACAATTCCTACAGATATACTGAAAAATCATCATGATGGAGAGTTGTTATTCATGTGCAAGAGTATCACCTGGAGGGCAAAGAATACACATGACAGGTTAAGAGCAATAGCGAGTGAACAAGGAGTTGACATGGATAAGGTGAAAGCTTTGCAGAAGCCTTACAGGGTGGATTTCTCCAACAAGGATATTGTGAATCTTAATGGTGCTGGCAGAACAGGACAGATTAAGGAAATGATTGCCTTATTGCGAAAATGGGGTGATGTGGAAAAGTGGAAGGATAGATGGTACAAGAAAAGGGAAGATTCAGTGGACAGGACTTACTCAGCTTTTCCCATGAGAGAAAAAGAAAAAACAGTGGATGCTTATCCTATGAGAGAGAATCCTGGAGGAGTATATGTACATGTCCCATGGACTAGACATGATATTTTGTCATTTACGAATGATTTTCCTCGACTGAGAGAAAAGCCCGTCGAGTGGTATAGGCAGGTAGACAGGTTTGTGAAATTGTCAAAAGTGCTGTGGATTGACCTGAATAGTCTGTTTGATATAATTGTTCCAGCAGACTTGTGGGCAGAGTGTTAAATAGTTGTAGATTAGCCTGCTAAGGAGTATCCAAGAGATCCGAAAACAGGAGCACCAGATCCAGAGGTGATGAAGAAGTATGACCAGGTTATTGTGTTCCTGAAAAATAAAGTACCCCCGAAAGAGACAGACTGGGTTAAGATAGATCGAACACATCAGGAAGCAAAAGAATCAGTTCATGCTTTCAACGAAAGGCTGATACTGGCTTTTAAACAGTTCAGTGGAGATGAACACCTGGGTGATAAGGATTTGAGTCATTTTGTATACAGATTTGTATATGGCTTGAGACCTGAAATCAGTGAAAGAATTTGTGAGCATACAGTTGATTGGCAGAGTAAAAAGATTGATGAAATCTTGAGACATGCAAAGTACTTCAGTGATGAGATTGAAGCAAAACAGAGAAAGCTGAAAGAAAAGGCAATGTGGGCACAGGTGAAAGTTGCTGAGAGACAAGAAGCACAGTTGGTGGAACAGGCAAATAATCCAGGAAATAGGCCCAGATATGCAGGAAAGGGAAAGGGGAATCTAGAGGAAGCAAAGAAGAAGTTTATTTATTTATTTATTTATTTTCTAAACTTTTAGAGCGCGAACAAATACCACAAATGGTGTCTCGGCGCTGGGCAGACAGAGAGGCACTTCCTGTGCATTATTGAGTGAATAACCAAGTCTTCACTTGCTTTCTGAAGAGCAGCAGTGAAGAGCTGTTTTTTATGTGATGGGGCAAGGAGTTCCAGAGCCTCGAGGCAGCTACCAAGAAACGTCTGTCTCCCCAAGTGACTGTTCTCACTCGTTGAATGCATAGGGATGCGGATGAGGCAGATCTTAACGCTCTCTTGGGAACATACAGCTGCAGTGATTCCCTAAAAAAGTCGGGCCCTTGGCTATTCAGTGCCTTGTATATAATACACAAAGCCTTGAATTTTGTTCTTTTTTTTACTGGGAGCCAGTGCAGTTGGTAGACGACGGATGAAATAGGCGCGAACTTGGGAGTTTTGGTCAAGATTCGTGCAGCGGCGTTCTGCACCATTTGTAACTTTTTGAAGACCTGCTCCTGAGCATTCAGCAGAAGCCCATTACAGTAGTCCACCTTGGATAGCACCAAGGAGGACATCAGGGTTTTCCCTGCAGACAGGGGAAGGTAAGGTAGTAACTTTTTCACTTTCCGTAGCGTAAAAAAGGAAGAGGAGACTACTGCATTGGCATGATTAGTGAAACTTAGTTTATTGTCAAACAACACTCCTAGGTTTCTGACCTTTGAGACTGGGATGGGTGGGTTGCCCATTTCCGGTGGCCACCAGATCGGAGACCAAGATGGTTTTAGGTCTTCAAACACCATTACCTCGGTCTTATCGGTGTTCAGCTTTAGACACTTACTGTCCATCCAATGACTGATGGCTCTCATGCCCGTCTGAAAGTTGGCTGCCACTTCGGTCCCGTTTTTATGCACTGCCAACACCAACTGGGTATCGTCGGCGTACGAAGTCACTCCCATTCCGTGGGTTTTAATGACCCTCGCCAAGTCCGACACATAGATGTTAAAAAGTGTCGGACTCAGCGAGGATCCCCCGGGGACTCCGCAAGGCAGCACAAACGTTGGTGAATAGAAATTCCCCATCTTTACTGACTGTTCTCTGTTAGCCAGGAAAGAAGCCAGAAGCTCCGCAGCCTTGCCCTTTATGCCCATGGCTGTGACACGGTCGATCAAGATGTTGTGATCGACCGTGTCAAAGGCTGCCGAGAGATCAAGCAAGATCAGAACAGCCGAGCCACCCTGATCCATGATCTGTCTGATCTCTTCAGAAGCCTTAATGAGCGCCGTCTCCGTTCCATGTCCTTTCCTGAACCCAAACTGGGTGTTATCTAACAGGTTGTTATGATCAATATAGCTAGCCAACTGTTTGTTTATAACTTTTTCAAGTATTTTTGATGGATAAGGAAGGGCTGCTATAGGGCGATAACTTTTTAATTCCAAGGTGTTAAGGGTAGGTTTCTTTAGAAGTGGCTTTATTATAGCAGTTTTCCAACTTTGAGGATAGTTTCCTGATTCACAGATGGTACTGCAGATGTTCTCCAGGATTGGTGCTACCACATCAGATGTTAATTTGATGATGGTTGGTGGGCAAGGATCCAGAGGGGAACCTGACATAGTTGTTTTAATGAGATCTTTTATTTCTGATAGAGATGGAGGGAGAAATTCATTCAGAGAGGAGGATGTGAGTTGTACGTTCTTGATGCTATCTGAAAGTTCCCCAGTCTTGATGTTATTAAATTTATCAAAGATTTCTGTGACCTTGGTTCTGAAAAAGTCAGCCATTTGATTACAGAAGTCTTGGGTAGTCTCAGTAGTATTGGCTGTTGGTATAGTTGTTAGTGTAGCCACTACCTGGTATAGTTGCTTACTGGAGTTCTGTGCTTTTTCTATCTGTTCACAGAAATATTTGCTTTTTTCCAGTCTTAGCATCTTCCTGTAGCCTGATAGCGCCTGTTTGTATCTTTCTTTGTCGTTGTTGTCATATTTAACTCGCCAGCGCCTTTCTAGATTGTGGCATTTCTGTCTTTCTATTCTTAGCAGTTCAGAGAACCAAGGGGCTGATGGTGTTGGACGATTTAACCGCACTCTCTTTAGAGGCGCTACTTGATTAAAGGTGTCTGTAAGCCATTGGTTGTAGTTATTTGCTGCTAGTTGCGAGTCTGACACTTTGGATGGTTTAGTATTTTCAAGATTCTCGGCTAGTATATTCATATCTATGTTTTTCCAATCCCTACTGGGCCTCTGTTGCTTTTTTGCCGAGGGTTGATTTTTGTGTTTCTTGACACAGGCGTGGAAAACCACCACTGCATGATCTGACCATACAATGGGAATAACAGTAGGGGGGGTAATGGCCGGGTTATTCGTGAATAATCCGTCAAGGACGTGACCTGCTTTGTGCGTGGGTGAAGTAACCAACTGGTTTAGGCCAACGGCCTTGAAATCCTCAATCAGGCTCAGAGTATCTTTGTCTAATGTATTTTCTAAATGAAAGTTAAAATCTCCAAGTATTGTGAAGTCAGAGACTTCTGGCACTGTTTCTAATAAAGTGCTAATGGATTGGAGAAAAGGTGTTCGGGACGCTGGGGGACGATAGAGCAGGACCCCATTGAACATTTGGGTGGGGGAAAGCGTGATAGAAAAGGATAATGTTTCAGCAGGGATGGTATCTGAGGTTCCGGTTTTTACTGCTAGGTTTAGCCGTAGAATTATGGCAAGGCCGCCCCCTTTTTTTCCAGCCGGTCTATCTTGTCTGACAATATAATAGCCCTCAGGGACGGCTGTCACCAGATCGGGGTCGGAAGCCAAATCGGCCCATGTTTCTGTTATAAACAGGATATCCAATTTGTGTGCTGATATTAATTCGGCCACCTCTTCTCTATGTTTACACATAGATCTAGCGTTCACTAGTGCGCACTTAATGCGTGTGGTCTCATTACATGGTGCCCCTGGAGTTAGAGGTATCTGAGTAAGGGAATGATTGAGTTTAAAATTGCATTTAGGGCAGGCTATATGAATCACGTTGGAATACTTGTCTAGGTTAAGATGTGGGCAGTCCTGCCGAAGCATGGAGTTTTTAATCTCTAACAAATCGGAGGAAGAGTATTTCATTGACTTACTAGGATGGTGTGGTGGCTGGCTAGGAGTTTGGGCCCTGGGCGCGGGTCCGGCGCAGACTGGCACCCCTTTGGCGCGGCTTCGGCGCGCCATCGTCGCGTCCGCTGCGCCCGTCCGCTGCGCCTCCGGCATGGATTCATGGTTTTATAGTAGGAGCTTGGGTGTCGGAGGGGGGTGTTGCCAACAGAGATGGGCGTGTCTCTAGGCTCCTCGCTCGTGGAAATGGCGGCAGAGAAACGAGCGTTTTATCCGATTCCAGCAAGTAAATCAGCTGATCGGCGTAGCTGAGGTGGGTGTCAGGGTTTGCTAGATAAGTCAGGCAGTTTTAAAATCACAACATACAATTTTTAAAATACGAAGGTTTCTGTCTGGAGCTCCCGGCTTCCGCCTCAGGAGTGACTCTGTCCCTTGTCACAACTGTGGACAATTGGGGCATTGGAGATCCGAGTGTACCAATCCACCATTAGTGAGTAATGAGAATAAAACCTTGAATCAACAGGTGCAGAACGAGGGGTGTAATCATCAGCAACAACAGCAGAAGGTTGTCAGACAGCAGAGTCAAGAGCCAAAACCGCCCATGCCGCAGAATAGAGGGTCCCAAAAGTATAACCAGGACTCAGGATTCTACAATGATGAGCAGGTAAACAAACCGAGACGTTCAAACCCGGTACAGCAGTACTGGTTAAAGAATGAGGGGAGTGAGTCTGAAGGGGACTATTGACGGTGCCGAAGAGAGGAGGAAGAGTGCATACTTGGTGCAACTCTAGAAATAGACCAGGCAGGACCATTTGTAGATGGGAAAATAAATGAGGAGAGTGTTACTTTTTTGGTAGACACAGGAGCGACGAGATCAACTGTCAGGTCAGCAGATATTAGAAATCTTCCTCTCTCGGACGAAGCAATCCAAGTAGTTGGTGTAGCAAATACACAGATTAAGACTCGTCTTACCGAACCAGTAAGGGTAAGAATAGGGAAATTTTCAGACATGCACAGATTTGTAGTCTGTGACACTAGTCCAGTGAACTTGTTAGGTAGGGACCTATTGTGCAAGATGAATTGTACAATTTTTTGTACTCCGGATGGAATAGCTTTTGAAACACCAGATGAGGATGTTTTGTACCGGATGACTCTAGATAATAGAGAGAGGGAGATTGTTGGTACATATGCAGTGTTTAACCCAGATGATTTGCCTCAGGAGTTGAGACACACAGTGAAAACAGCAGTTTGGGATTTTACTGGAGAAGATGTGGGATTGATGAATAATGTAGATCCAGTGAAGATTTCAGTGAAAGAGGGGATTGTTTATCCTAATATTCCTCAGTACAGATTGACACCAGAGATAATTGAGGGAATTACTCCTATAATCGACAAGATGATTCAACAGGGTGTTTTGAGAGAGTTACTGAGTAGCCCGTGTAATTCACCGATAATGGGGCTAAAGAAACCTAATGGAAAGTTCAGGATTGTACAAGATTTGAGAAAGGTTAACAAAATTGTGGTGGCATGTTGTCCCATTGTGCCAAATCCGTCAGTGATTTTGTATCAGATTCCTCATGATGCTGAGTGGTACACGGTGATTGATTTGTGTCATGCTTTCTTTTCAATTCCATTGCATCATGACAGCCAGACGATTTTTGCATTTCGGTTTGGACAGCGTATTTTAGCATGGTGTCGTATCCCACAGGGGTATACAGAGAGTCCTTCGATATTCAATCAGTTATTGAAGAAATCATTGGAGAGTTTGATCGTGGCCAAAAGCTTAGTACTAGTGCAGTACATCGATGACCTACTTGTGGCATCGAAGACACGTGAAGCTTGTGAAGTAGATACCATAGCTTTACTGAATCATCTGGCAGATGGAGGGTTAAAGGTATCTCCAGCCAAATTGCAATTTTGCAAGAAAGAGGTACATTATCTTGGACATAATATTGAAAAGGGTCTGAGAAAGGTGACCGATGACAGGATCAAAATTATCAGAGGAATGAGAGCCCCGATGACCCAGAGAGAGGTGAGGATGTTTCTGGGAATAGTGGGTTATTGTCGTCAGTGGATAAGTAATTTCTCCCTGATAGCAAAGCCACTGATTAAGTTGACTAAAAGTGAGGTGAGAGACCCATTGGAACTGGATGGAGAACAAATGGCAGTATTTGAGGAGTTGAAGAGCAGAATGTGTGAAGCTCCTGCTTTGGGAATGCCAGACTATGAGAAAGAGTTTGAGTTGTACTGCAGTGAGAGAAATGGTTGTGCACTTTCAGTGTTAATTCAGAAGCATGGACAACTGAGAAGGCCAATTGCGTACTTCTCATCGACACTTGACCCCATAGCTGTGGGTTTGCCAGGTTGCCTGAAAGCAGTAGCTGCTACATGCAGAAGTTTGGAACAGAGTGAGGGCATAATAATGGGATATCCTGTAAGGGTATGATGTGGCAATTCTTTTGACAAGAAGCAGGACTCAGTACATGTCACATAGTCGATTGACTAAATATGAGAAAATCATTCTGGGAGCATCAAATGTGACTCTTGAGAGATGTGTGAATGTGAATCCAGCAACGTTGTTACCAGATGCTGACAATGTGAATGTGGGAGATGATGTTGATCATGATTGTTTGGATGTGCTTGATTATTGCACAAAACCCAGACCAGACATAAGAGATTTGCCGTTACCTGAGAGTGATCATGTGTTGTTTGTGGATGGATCATGTTTGAGAACTGATGATGGTGTGCTAAGTGCAGCATATGCGGTGTGCAAGGTTTCAGAAGTTATGGAAGCTTCGCCTTTGAAAGGAGTAAGATCTGCTCAAGTGGCTGAATTGGTGGCATTGACAAAAGCTTGCAAAATTGGGAAAAATCTAAGAGTGACTGTGATGACTGATAGTCAGTACGGATTTGGAGTCGTTCATGACTTTGGCCAGCTTTGGCTACAGAGAGGTTTCTTGACGTCGGGTGGGACTCCAATAAAGAATGCTGAGGTGATTGGAAAGTTGCTTGAAGCGATACAGCTGCCTAAAGAACTAGCAGTTGTAAAGTGTGCTGCTCATGGACAAGGAGATGATTTTGTTACTCTTGGTAATTGTTTTGCCAATGACATAGCACAGTATTGTGCAAAGAACAATCATTCGATTAACAGGGCACGAGAAAGGGAAATGTTTTTTTGTTCTGTGATGTTTACTAATGTCCTAGAAATGTGGGATGAAGTGAAACAGTTGCAGGATGAGGCAGGAGATGAGGAAATGAGAGATTGGATTAAGGCAGGTTGTGCCCCAAGAGAGACAGATCAGGTTTGGATCTATAGAGATGGTAGACCAGTCATGCCCAATTCCATGTTGTTGAGAATGGCAAGAATGTATCATGGCCAGGGACATCTGGGGAGGGATGCAATGATTAGGTCTTTTAAGCAAACCTGGTACAATGCAAAGTTCAGGTTAATTGCAGAGAGCATCTGTCAGAGATGTTTGATTTGTCAGCTGTTCAATACTGGGAAAAAGACAGTGGTGAGCCTAGGAACAATAGGTAGAGAAGGAGGTCCTTTTACCAGAATGCAAATAGATTTTATTGAAATGCCCCAAGTGAACAGATTGAGGTATGTTCTAGTGGTAGTCAGTTTGTTCTCAAGATGGGTGGAGGCCTATCCAACTAGGAGGGATGATGGAATAACAGTTGCAAAGTTACTGTTAAGAGAGTTGATTCCTAGGTACGGGTTCCCAGTGACAATTGAGTCTGATAGAGGTGGACACTTCTATAATGAGCTCATGGGTTTAATTTGTGAAGCATTGAGCATACAGCAGAAGCTACATTGTGCATACAGACCAGAGGCTTCTGGCGTCGTTGAACAGATGAACGGCACAATAAAAAACCGAATTGGTAAGATGTGTTTAGCCACTGGAATGAAATGGCCTGATGTCTTGCCTCTAGTGCTGATGACTATTAGGTCTACTCCAGATAGAACCACAGGGTTGAGTCCGCATGAAATATTAATGGGACGTGCGATGAGACATGCTTTCGTGCCTGTCAACAAGTTGATGACAATAACTGATGACATGATTTTGGATTACTGTAAAGGCCTGGCTGACGCAGTTCATTCTGTGTTTCACCAGGTTGGAGAAGACGCTACCACACTTGAGAAGAAGCAAGCTCATGATCTGAGTCCAGGGGACTGGGTGAGGATTAAGGTGCACAGAAGAAGAAATTGCTTGGTTCCAAGGTGGGGAAGGCCAAGACAAGTTATTCTGACTACAACGACTGCAGTAAAGTGTGCTGGTGTGAAAAACTGGGTGCATGCAAGTCATACTCTGAGAGTTCCAAATCCAAAGGATGGGACTGGTAAGGAGTATTTTGAAGAGTCAGATTCCAGTGATGATGCAGAAACTGAACCAGTGAGAAGAAAAAAGAATCCTGAAAGGGGTGAAGGAGAAAGAGAGTCAGGTGATTCTTTTTTCTTTCCAAGAGAGGCTTCAAGAGAAACATTGGGAGTCTCAGAGGAGAGATCGGATTCTGTAAGAGTGCCTGAAGTTCCGACAAGCAGTGGAAAAGAAAGAAGAGAAAAGAGCAATTCCACAGAGACTACACCTGAATCAGATGAGGAGGTTGAAAATCCACTTGAGATTACACCTGAAGAAGCAGGGTCAGTAGAAGATAGAGAGGGACAGATTGCGGAAGACCCCCGAGGAGGTGTAGGGAACATTCCTGATAAGCTAGGTGAAGGGACAAATAGACAGCAAGAAGATTGCGTGTCGGAGACCCGAGGAGGGACAGAAATAGGGAAATCTCAATCAGTGGTGGAAGAGACTGTGGAGCGAAAGAAAATTGTTGAAGATCAAGAGGCAAATGAGACAGAATCAGATGAGAGTGAGAATGAGAAATCAGAGGGTCGAGTTCTGAGAAAGAGAACTTGGATTGGAGAAAGAAATAATAAAGAAGTAAGACCAAAGAGGGTTGTGAGAGGAGATCTTTGGCCTAACAGAATAAAGAGACTGAGGTACAGACTGACACGAGCAAATTCATCGAAAGCTGAACAGGTGAACGAGGTGTCAAGTCAGAATCAAGCAAAGGGTGAAAAACAAAAGGTCTCAAAAGAACCAGAGGAGATCAAGAGAATCAGAAAACCTAACCAGAAGTATAGGTCACCGGAATGGACGTACGTGGCACTGTCTGAAGGTGAAGAGGCAGAAAGTCAAGGAAATCCAGAGGGGACCGTATGAGAAGTGGTTGAGGAGAAAACTGTTGGAATCCTGAAAGTTACCTTGACTGACATTGGAGAAGAGTCGGATGCTCAGGATGTTGTTGAAGATCTGATACAATTCGATGTTGCTGAAGAAGAAGTGAAAAGTGATGAAAATCCAAATTGAGTGAACTTAAGGAGTCACTTGGAGAAAAGTGAAAAGGAGAAAGTCTGAAATTAACTGTTGGAGATAATAGAGATCTAAATTTCAGTAGTGGAGTAGAAGAGGCTAAGTCAAAAGACACTGCTGAAGTAGTAAAATGGCTAACACAGATAATAATCAAAGTAGATGTGCCTTCTTGAAAAGATGGTGTAGAATGTGCTGCTGCTGTACTGGATTATTAATGCTATTATGGGGTGTACTAGCTTTACTAGTTACTTTTAGAGTTACAATAGGTACTTTTGGAATACATACTGAGAATGTGACTAATGTAGAGAAGAGTTCACACAAAGTAGTTCCAACTAGAATTAGTAACATTTATATACATAAAGATAGGTCAATTAATGATTTTTCTAGCAATGGTTTTTCAAAGTTGTTGTATGAATACGTAAAGACAATGGAAGTTAGGGATTGCTACGTCTGTATGCAATTACCTGCATCCGTTTCAGAAGGTGTTACTTATCACCATTTACCAGCTACGTATGGGATTTCATGTAGTGTGTTAAGTAGTGTTTTTTATTTGTTAGGGAAAATAGATTATGAGATGTCTAACAAAGATAACATTTTTGGGCAATTGCCTATGAATAAAAAGCTGAATCCAGCTAAAGAAGCTAACATTTTTGGTGAGATTTTTATTGAGAAAGAAGAATTAACATTAGATTACATTTTTAGAAACAATTTAACTTGCAGTTTGAAGGAAGAGGAGAAGGCTTTCCTAAATATGGTAGAGGAAAGGAGAATGAGCATGCATGAGAAGGCAGGGAATATAAAATGAGTGAGACAATTTGGGATATTGAGATGGGAAAGGAATTGAGGAATGGGGCCAGTCCAACTTTGGCTTTAGATGCACCACAGATGGGTAAACTATGCATTACCAGAAAGAAATCCCAATATGATAGGTATTTTGTTGGGACTAGTGAGTGTTATGATACATACTTCATTGCGACAGGATGGGGTTTTAAAGGTGGAGAAGATCCAGTTTTCCCAGGAGTGTATTATGTTTGTGGGAACAAGGCTTATTACAAGTTGCCTGACCATTGGTATAGCACGTGTTATGTGGGCCTGGTCTTTCCAAAGATTTTTCATATAGATAGGATAGAAGATGTAGAACATATTAATTTACTAACACGTTTTAAGAGAGAAACTTGGTCAGAAATCGTAGGTGATATTTTTGGAGCTTTAATTCCAGCAGTGGGAATTTCTTTAAATGCATATGGAATTCGGAAACTGTCAACAGTGGTGGATCACTTATCGACAAGTACCGCTGGAGGGTTTCTTTTGGTAAATACGGAGATGATTGCCGTACGTGCCATGTCTATGCAAAATCGACTTGCCCTTGATATTCTATTAGCCAAGGAGGGTGGGGTCTGTGGAATGCTGAAAGTTCAACATTGTTGCACTTACATTCCTGACGAAAGCAAAGATCTGAAGGTCTATATTAAAAATATTACTGATTTGCATGAGGAATTGGTACCACTGGAAGCTGAAAGTATCTGGACTAAAATAGCTAATAAGATAGTTGCTGTTTCGAGTTTGCGCTTTTAAAATAACGTGTGCTAATGCTTTTTTGTGTTGCAGACGGCTAGGTAATTACATACACATAAGGGTATTAGTGGGAATTAACACTGTATAATCATTATGATGTGGTAAACATTGTTTTGTGTTTCTTTTAATTAAGATGGTTCGTTTTGGCCTAATCCAAGATGGCTGCTATTTACAGCCTGCGCTCGAGTGATTGAATTTTGACGAGAGGCCCTGCTGAACATGGTTGAAAGTCACCTGACCACAGCCTCTGTCTGATTTAAAAGTTTCCGTGAGGACAGCAGCTCCGGGCATGCTTCCAATTGTCCTTGGAGAAGAATAAAGCCACAATGGACAAAGATAAACCTGCGGTGGCTCTGCTATGGTACCAAGGAAGAGCATTCATAAATGTATCACTTGTAAACTCGAGTTTCCTTCTTCCATGTTTTTATTTTTGTGATTTTTCCTGAGCGGAGGTTTTCTAAATGTTACCAAGTGACATCCTTTCCTGCTCGCTCCGCTCAACGGACATTCAGAATTTGTTTGTAACTTTTATTTCGTTAGTTTTGTTATAAATATACTAGACTGGAGAGGGTCCGTGTTCATTGCATTCGGGATTTTGAGGTCACTTCTTCTTGAACCTATGCTGAGGACGGCAGCTTGAGAGACTTTACTGAGAGACCCGTCCTGACCCATTTAGCTAGAATAGGTAATTATGAGAATAATGATTTTACTATTGATTGACTTTCATTTGAACTAATTTAGATAAACAACCATTTGTTTGAATTTCAGTGTCGGGTGATTATTTCTTTGTCATTTATTGAGTTTCAAATGTTTTCCCTATGTTTAAAATCATGACTCAGGACAATAACTTTATGGTCGCATTGATCTCGTTTAGATGCAGATTGGTTTAGGTTTCTCTCCTATATTTAGTGTGGATAGAGTAATAGTGTGAATTTCAGTGTAATGGGCCCTAGCGTATGATGAGTGTATGTGCGTGCGACTGTGGATTTACTTTGTCCGTGGAAGTAGGGAGATTTTATATGCGCCGATCTGCAGCAAAACCTGATCCGTCACTTAAAGGAAAAAGTGGTGAGACATCAGTTTAGCTCTACCTATCTGACCGTGAGGAGCGTACATCGGTCAGACCATAGATTTTAGAATTTGTTTAGATCAATTGGAGACCATGTTAAGTTCCTGCCTGAGAAGGTAGTTTTGTCTCATGTTCTCAAGGCATCCCTGAACGGGCTTTGGCTCACCGACTTTTATTCATGATCCACAGCCAGATGAGATCTGCTGCAGCTGTTAATTATAGAAGATCACCCAACACTGTACCTTAGACCACAGACGACATCTGCGTCAAAAGATCGTTTTTCTTAATGTCTTAAGGGTAGATGCAAGAACTGACCCATAGAACACCTTGGTGGATGAATGCATCCTCCCACATGTCATTTCTCACAATAGCTACCCAGATTTTAGTTCCGCAGATCCCTCTACCTGTGAATTGCCTACAAACATATCTTTACTTACCTAGCCTTGAAGAAGTCGCTATGTGTCGAAACACGTATCAGCTGTTTTGTGCTGTTTTTCAATATGCCTGTTCAGAAGATCACAGATACCTGATTTCTTTCCACAATAAACTACAGGTTATACTTCATGGATTGTCTTTTGAGTTCTGGACTTCTAATTGAGTTCTATGATATCTTTGTTTATATCTTGTGGGAGCATCAATGCGTGCTGAGAGTGTCTGCTTGTTATAGTGCCTCCGGGAGGGCCAACCTGAGGAAAAACTAAGTTGGAACACTGCGAGCGGGAACAATGACTTGGGCTAAAGACCATGTGCTGAGCTTTCTGTTGCCCATAGAGTGGGAGTCTGTAGATTCTTGGCAATATGGAGTCTTGCTATTTTTTTCCCCTGCTTGTTTGTTGTCAGCAACATGGCCTAATGGGAAGCTCCTAACACATGGAATCTGAGTTGCCCACTGAGCTTACATATATATGACTACTTTTAAACAAATTTGATTTTGATGTTATTTTAAAATCAAAAGTTACAAACTGAATTGAACATTACATTCTGTATGGCAGTAGGCGTACTATAAACAGAGGTAGCCAGAAAAACATCCATTCTAAAATCAAGTTAGGTTTTAGAAACTACTGGGACAAGTGTATATTTAATTCCTTCCATCCATATCAATGCACTGAATAGCTTTGCAGAGGACTTGCATAAATAATAGTTAAGGCAATTTGGAAACAAAAACCCCTTTCCATGGAACACAGCAGCTGCTTTGGAGCCTGTTCAACAGGCTGCATCCACTGCCGAGTTCATCATTAGCAGACCGTCCTCCCTATTTAAAACAGCTGCCTCACTTTTGGCAGTGGATGGATACTGGGATATCGAAGGCACACCAAAGACAAGCCTGTCCTGCACCCATCCATGCATGCTCCTTGCCCCGGTCCAGATCCCTGGCTATTTGGATACTCATGGGCTAAGTCAGGACTTCCTTCTTTGGTTATATCACCATTCTTGAAAAGAATTCTACCAATGACTCCCACAGCATTCAAGCACCAGTTTGTCCAGGTACTGGGCATGAATCGACTGGACTGCTATGTTGAGCTTCTACACTACCTACTCCACATGTTACAGATCATTCAAAATGCTGTAGTTCATCTTCTTCTCTCTGTTCCCAAGTATTCAAGCATCTCAAAGTATATCAAAACTCTGCACTGGCTTTTCAATGAACAAAGATGCATCTTCAAAGCAGTACGCTTTTGTCAAAAGGCAGATCATTCGACTAAGCATATGAATGATATCTCCTCTCTCTTTTCAAAATATATCACTTCCAGTTCCCTGCTCTCCTCTTCCGCCTGCCTTAAGACAGTTCCTAGGTTTCCCAGAACTCGAGCTGTTGGCCATTCCATTTATTTTCCATCTGCTCAGAGTCAAAACATCTTCAATTCCACAAAATTTTAAAAACTCACCTGCTTCACTATTCTTTGTCTCTGATGCTTTCTCTTCTTACATTATCAGTGATAGGACACCTTTGGGCAATCATGCACTTTTAAAATCAGATAATATAGTACATAGCACGTCAGAAAAAACTGTATGTAGAAAACAAGAAAAAAAGTTGAATTTCAATACAAGACCGGAGGCTACCATTATGCAAATACTTTTATTTGCTGCCCAACATGCAGCCCTTTAAAGAATGATAATACATCACAATAAGTAGAACTTTAACAGTAAGATAACAGGACTGTGTA
Source organism: Triturus cristatus (assembly GCF_964204655.1). Lineage (NCBI taxonomy): Eukaryota > Metazoa > Chordata > Amphibia > Caudata > Salamandridae > Triturus > Triturus cristatus. The sequence continues at coordinate 198,921,687 of NC_140593.1, read as the reverse complement.
CACTCCAATCTTCCTCTTTTATTCGCTGCTCCTGACACAGCTAAGTACTCCCTTTTGTTGTGACAGTTATTTTCTTATTTTTATTTTAGACCATACCTCTATATTTATTAGGTAGCTAATTCTAGAGACATTATGCTTACAGTAATGCTTTACTTGTTTTCCTTGTATATTTCGCACTGTTAATTAAACCATTAACGCTTTTTTTCAGGTAGCCCTTCCCCTGTCCAATTTATGGCGGGGAATGGCTTATTTATATCTCCGATTTCGATCGCTACCCGATCGAGTCATTTCCCCCTACGCACTGATATTTAGCGCTGTCATTAATTTAATAAAAGAAACAATCTTTACCTCTTTTCATCGAGTCTGGCCCAAGAAGTAATGCGCGACTAAGAGAAAACGGGCCAAAAGGTAATGCGCGACTAAGAGGAAGCGCTACGTATACAGAAGTCGCATCCAAAATCGCCACAAAGACTTTTCTATTAAAATACGCCCTCTGCCACTCTCGCGTCTCCTAGCAACCGCTTAGTAACACGGTCGAGAGACGCGAGAGCGAAGCTTTGTTTATTAACGCGTGTCCCTGACAACGCGTCCTTTTCATTCCGACACGGCAGGTTTCCATAGTTACGAATTTAATCTCGTAACGGTGCCTGTCGAGTCGGAGCCTGTACTGTTTACTAATTTTTTAATTTCAGCCTAATTGAGAATGCTACACCACCCGTGAGGTTCTGTAGCAATCCGAACCCGTGTATTCAGTATCGTAGTACTGACACGATTTTGGTACCAATGAACCGCAAATGATCCATTATATGCATGACAGTGTTTTCGCTGCGCAACTAACATGAATTCACTGAGAAATAGGGCATTCTGTTGTTAAGTCATGGCATCCATTTTAGATACGGCATCCATTTTGTTTCTTGCCCTCACATAGTCAATGAACGGGCGATGACCCCGGCAGAATCACCTTGTTAAGGACACGTAAGCTCGAGCCCCGAGAAAGGCTGACGCTGCATGACTAGGCAGAATCAAGCCGCCTCCCTTGCCTGAGGCCAGTCCTGCTATACTGGTTCTCGTGTCCATTGTCCTGACTGAGAGGCCGAAGACGGTAGCCATGCCCGTTTATGATCCATAAACACCTCTTATCCTACCTTTCAATCCTTTGCACCTGGCTCTACTCCTCTCCTTCTGGGCTTTTACAATGGGGAGGTTACGATTTTTATGATGGGGAGGATCGGGCAAAGAATGGAAAACTGACAAGGGGACCTGATCGAATACCGAAAACCTACGACTAATTATTGTTTGATGTCTATTTATTGTCTGTTTGGGATACCGGGTTGGGCACGAGAAATATTCGTGTAATGTTGCCTAAAGACATATTTCTTGTATTTAAGGCGCAACCCACTTAATGCAATTTGAACAGTCTCGTAGATTCTGCCTCTGTGTGGTTCCTATGACTTCTGTGTCCCTGCAGTAAATAAACCTTGGTCTTTGACGCCACCATCGAGAAACCCGCGTCTCTGTTTATTTTGTGCACCGAGACAGGAAGGAACTCAGGGGTCTTCGGGTGTTGTTTCCCTGACACCTCTGGACTCTTAAAAGTCCAGAACCTCACCCGGTGGCCTATTTTCATATCGCAGGCAATACTTCTTTAAAGGGAGCTTAACATTGGCGCTTATATTATTTTAATATTACCTGAAAATGTGAGTAAAGGTCATTATTCCTTACTGACCTGCTAGCTAACGGGCTAGTGATCGCGAAGGAGCCTCGAGCGATCGCACTTGAAGCTGGTCCACGGGTCACTCGTGGAGTGGAGGCCAACAATCTTCGGTGCAGGAGGTGCTCAAGGCTGGGACTACTCGAAGCCCAAAGTACAACTTCGAGAAGGACCAGTAAGATAGTGTAGCTGCCAAAGTTCACGGGGTCCAGGGTTCACGGTTCCACATCACCCACGATAGCCACGGGCCTCAGCTTAGCTGTGGACTCAGGGTAGCCTCAGAGAAGTCTGGAAATCCACCTGTGGGGATGCAGAGACTTCGGCGTCCGGCAGGAGCTTCAGAAATGCAGACCGGTCAGTTGCGTCTTTGGTGCCTGCCAAGCACCCCAAGGGAGATTTCTTCAGTCTTCTAGTCAGGATAGAATGTCGAGGGTCCAGGATGTACGTTGCAGAGTTTCGTCCAGGGTAATCTAAAGTCCTAGGGACTAGATTCCTATACTTATAGTAAGTTTAGGGGATGGACTAACTCTAAGGCCCCACCTATGGGTGGGCCAGGAAAGAGGGGTGGTTACACCCATTTACTTTGTCCAGTTTTGCGCCAGAGCAGAGGCGGGTAGCCCCTGCAACCGGTTTGAACTGGAGTATGCACAGGGACACCAACTGTGCCCCCAGTGCAGGACTTCAAAGCACCAGAGAGTGCTCCCGCCCAGCCCCAATACACATCAGCCTGTCTGGGGAGGTGGGGACACCTCCCCTCGACAGGAAACCTATTGTCCAGGCCTCCCCTGCCGGAGTTTCAGTCAGCAACAGGAGACCAGACCCGTGTCTGTGGCAGAAGCATCCATTTTGTGATGCCAGGGCTCAGGAAAGTCCTACCGGGTTTAGCCAGTGTGAACATGTCTCTCCCTCTAGAAGGGTGGAATACTACCTCCGCCGCCAGGACTGGCGGGGGGGTAGTATTCCAAAGTGTTTGTCACCAAGCACGGCATGTTTTGATGCAGCCATCTCAAAGTTAGCATTTACCGCGAGGTTATAATGCACTTAAGAGTATATGGTATGGCTGTATCACAGAACAGCCATAAGGAAGTATTTCTGAAAGCTGCAGAGAGGCTCAGCTCATGCTTGGGCACCCTCTCACATAAAACCAAGCACTCTGCCTTCAGGATTGTCAAGGCCTGCCATAGGAGTGGCTTATAGGTTTATATGTGTCTGTATAAGGTAGTGATATAGGTTGCCTATACCCTTACCCAGACTGCAGTATCAGACCTGTGGTGTCATTTTGGAGTGCTTCCCAGGGGTGGCATAATATATGCTGCAGCCCCTGGTCGGCCTCTGAGGTACCTATGCCCTAGGTACATATCATACCATATACTAGGGGCTTATAAGGCACTCCGGAATCCAATTAGATATGTACCTAATGTACATGGAATCCATTTTAGAGAGGAAGCAGCTAGGCTGTGGTCCTCCTTATCAGGGCCACAGCCAGACTAAGGTCGAAAAACAGTGAAACACCAGCAAAAAGTTGGGGTACCCATATGAAGCAGATCCTACTCTCCTGCACCCACCTTTGACAACTCCACCCCTCAGGTTGGGCAGGCGAGGTGAAGCACAACTCTCAGTCCCTGCCATTTTGCATATGGGAGACTCAGCCTACCAGGGACAGGCTCATGCCCCCCTCCCACTTGAAGGTGGCATAACAGGGGGTGTACCCACCCCAGGGAAGGGACCCATTGGTCCCTGCCTTTTACCTACTTATAAGGCTCCTAAATCTAGTATTTAGGGGGCACCCCAAACCTTGCTTCCTCAGACAAGAAGAAACTACAAAAAGAAGTATAAGAAGGACCAAACAACTGTGCAGCAGCTAACAAGAGTAAGACCCCCACTGACTTGACCCCAGCCCTACCAGCCTCTCTCCCCCTCGAACCTGCTCCTGCGAAATCACAGTGTGTCCTGCAGCCAGCAACCTCAAAAATCCTGGCTTCATCCACAAAGACTTTTCTCCCGTGAACACCGAATTTGTTCATCTGCAACCTCTGGCCTTGGCCGGAAACCGTGAATCTGCACCACTCTGCACCCTCCGTCCAAGGCCCGAGCTCGAGTGGGCAAACACCACAAAGCGGTCATCCTGACCCTAGATCTGGTGACCCCTGACCTGCCTTAAGCCTCCAGCCAACGCCTGCAGCCTTAATCTGGAAGGTCCCCCCAACCACGACCAGAAGCTGGTAAGAAGACCCGACCCCAAAAGGCACCCCTGCACCCGACGCCCCCGACCTTGGGTGCCCAAACCGTTGGTGTCTAACCAACCCCTAACTTCCCAACTTACCTCTCAAAGTGGTGGTCACACCCAGAAGACCTTCGGCCCCAAGCGTGTAGTGCCTTTGCAAACCGGAGGTTCCCCTGTTGAAAACAACCAAGCTCCCAACGTCAAAACAGCACCCTGCACCCGGCTGCCCTAGAGCCGCTGAGGGTGCCCCTTTGGTGCTACTTTGTTTCCCCATTGGCCATGAACTAAAGTCCAGGAGCTTTGCTCCCACAGCAGAGTGGCCTGCTTGCCAGCAGCCACCAACCAAAGGCCCCCTATCCCCCACTGGATAACACTGAGCCCCAGCACTCTGCACCCAGCCTCCCTAGAGCCGCTGAGGGTGTAACAAGAGTGCATCCTTGATCCTGGGGGAACCCTTGTTCTAACCCCAGAAGTTCAACCCCAAAGACTGATTACTTACCTGGTAACCGTTAACTTCATTTCTCTCCATAGGAACCTATTGACTGTTTTTCTCTGAAAAATGCTGTAAGTGTGGAGTTGAATTGTATGGAAACCTGAAAAGTAACAATTGTGCAAAACTGACTTTACTTACCTTTTCTCCAGGAAATGTCCCAGTGTGATATCTAGGCATATCACACCGAGCAGAAAAAGTTATCTCAAAAGTAACGTAAAAATAACTTACCTGTAATTCTTATTGCAAGATCGATACAAAGTATATGTACAGCATACCACAGTATTGCATTACCAGTAATTCAAACTGTAACCATTTCAAAGTACATTTACAACTGCATTCTAAACTGTATATTTACTGGAAAGTATTTATCAACTTACCTGTGCCAGGCTTGCTTTGTTCTAGGAAATAAAATAACAAAAACAATATTTTTATACAAAAACAATTGGTCAGAAGTTCACTCTTTGAGTGTGTGAATTCATTTGCTGACTGAGTGTGTACAACAAATGCTTAACACTGTCCTCTGATACTGCCTTGCTGCTCGACCACACTACCACAACTAGAGAATGAAGTGCTATCTAACTTTACCTCTGCCTACCTTTGGGGTTCTACTGGACACTGGACACTATACCTCACTTTGGTATAGTATATTCAGAGCCAGCTTCCTACATTGCTGGATCAGCGGCGAGATAAACAACTTTGCATTTGTTGGACTACTTGGTTTCCACCTGATCATACAACAGAACTCTTAAATTGTCTTTAGAATTCTGATTTTTCAAATTGGCATTTTTGCGAAATTACTAAAAGACTTGTTAGGGCCTTGGTTAAGTCCCTTTTGAATTTTAGAAAACTAAAAGTGACTTTAGCTAGGATTAGAAGGGTTAGAAGTTTTTTTTAACAATGTCTCAAAACAAGAACCCAGCTGTTAGTGAAAAAAACCACAATGACACAGAGGACTTGGTTTAGGAGCTCAACCTCACCCCTTACCTTCACTTGTCTTTCAAGGAGGTAAGGTCCCTATGTAAACTTAAAAACATAACCATGGGTCCCCATCCCACAAAACAAAAGCCCCAGGAGCTGTTGGCTGGGTATGCTAAGGACCACCCATCTGAAAATGGTGAAGCTCAGTCAGAGGAGGAAGAAGAGGAAGGGGATGACCAGCTAGATCAACCCCCTCCACTTTTTAGGGAGAAAAGGGCCCCGGAGGCCCTGACTCCAAGAATCAATCTCTCAGTACCTAGATCCCATACAGGTGGGTCAGGCACCACTGAGGACATTGAGGACAGCCTCAATGAGGAGGACAGCCTTTTAGTAAGGCTGATCAAAAGACTGGACCGAGAGACCAGACTCCTGGCTCTAGAAAAAGAAAGAGCAGAGATGGGCCTAGGACCCATCAATGGTGGCAGCAATTAACTAAATAAGGATAAAGATCAATCTTATGATCTTAAAATCCCCAAAGAGATTGTCCCTAAATATGAAGAGAATGATGATATCACAAAACGGTTCACAGCCTTTGAGAGGGCTTGTGAAGCCAGAAGAGTGAAGAAAACTAACTGGGGGCACTCCTTTGGGAACTGTTCTCTGGTAACTGCAAAAACAGAATTCTGACCCTTAGTGGGGCAGATGCTGTGTCTTATGACCTCATGAAGAGAACTCTGATTGAGGGATTTGGACTCACAACTGAGGAGTATAGAATAAGATTCATGGGGGCTCAGAAAACCCAGAGTTAGCCTGGGGTAGAATTTGTAGACTACTCAGTTAAGACACTTTCTGGCACATGCATCAACAATGCCATTAGCGATTCCTTAATGGCGAAAAATAAGGATTCGCTAATAAGGAATAGCAAAAGGCTATGCATGTAGAAATCACGTAAAAAATAGCGATTTCTAAACATTCCTTAATTGCTACTCGCAAATTGCGAGTCGCAATTAAGGAATACCTCCCCATTGATTCCTATGGGCCTAGAGGCCCATAGGAATGAATGTGAGGACTTTCTCAATTTGCTAATCTCAATTAGAGAATCGCAAATTGCTCATGCTATTTCAAGGGTGCCAGGGCGTCAAAAAGACACCCGTTTGCACCCCTGAAATCTGCATATGAATACATCTTGCACACACACATGCCCCAAGGGCATGTGTGTGTGTAAAATGGAACTTTGAAAAATGCACTTTAGTGCATTTTTCAAAGTTTTAGCAAATTACCATGAAGTTCAACTTCATGGTAATTTGCTCCCCCTATTAGCGAAATCGCTAATTTTTAAACTTTCATGCATTGCATTTAAGGAATCTCAATTTGGGATTCCTTAAATGCAATCGCAATTTAAGGAATCGCTATTTAGAGATTCCTTAAATAGCGATTTTTGCATTTGGGATGATGCATCCCAAATGCAAAAATTCCGGTCGCAAAGGGGCAGATTCTGCTAATCTGCCCGTTTGCGAGCAGTTTTCTCGTTGATGCATGTGGCCCTAGATGGCTGGTTGACTGAATGCAAAGTGCAAGATTATGATGGTCTTTATAATTTGTTTATGAAAGAACACATAGTAAGTAATCGCATTGATGAAAAGTTGCATCAGTATCTGGTAGACCTAGGTCTAATTTCTGTGAGCCTCCAAAAAATAAAAGTAAGGAGTCCCAGGTAGCCCCCTAAAAACATGACCAGGAGGGAGGGCCCAAAGACACCTCACAAACTAAAACCGGGTACCAAGGTAAGAATTGGGATCCCAACAGGGTATGGTGTCGCAACTGCCGAAAGGCAGTACACCACATAAAGCACCCTAGCTGTCCTAAACAAATTAAGGCCCCTAGTGTAGCTCCAGTGGTTACCAGTGTAGCTTTGGAGGGTGATTCCTCAGATGAGGAAGCCCTCATAGCCTTCAACTGGAAAATGGGTCCAAAAGGTGAGTAGGAGATTCCAGAAGGGAGTAGATACTTCCACCACCTACTGGTGAATGGAATCCCAGCCCTTGACATGAGAGATACCTGTGCTAGTCACACTGTGGTGCATGACAGGTTGGTTCTCTCAAACCAGTATGTTAAGGGGAAACAAAAAGAGTGAAGACTGCCCATGGGGGTGTCACTGTTAGGCATGTGGCTGTAGGGCTCCTAAAAATAGCTGGGTCCCTTAGATGGAGAAAGGTGGTAGTCAGTAAAGACCTCCCCCTTGATTGTCTCCTTGGGAATGACCACCCAGAGTTTGGTCTGAGCCAAAGAGAGGTACTGGTCCAATGCCAGACCTCATCTAAGAAACCTGGAGGGAGGGCAACCTGCAGTTAGTGCAGCTAAGGCCCAAAGAAAAAGAAGAAACAGTGTAGGAAAGGTGGGCAACTGTTAGCCACAGTTCCACTGGGCCAGGAAGATTCTATCCCAGTAAGGGAGAACTCCAAGATTGGCACTAGTGAATTCCCTCCTAGCCAACAAAAAGACCTGACTACTCAGGCAACTGTCCAGCCTGAATTGATGGCTCCTCAGCAGGAAGAACAGAGGGTGGAATAAGGGTGTTCACTACCAAGTGTAGTGACCCCCCCCCTAAACAGCAGACAGGCCCCCCAGATCCAAAGAAGCCTGTAAATTAGCTACTTCACCTACAAGTAAAGAGCTAGAGGTGTGGTTATGGGCACTGACAGATGTCAGTAGCCTCTGTTGGGTGTTAGCCTTCATGGCAGCACTGCCCTTGGCATGGTGGCCTAGCCCCCTGCCCAATAGCAAGTCAGCCCCCCTGACCCTATTGGTCATGGTGGGGTTGCTCAAGCTGTGGGTGACCTCTGTGGGTAAGCTGGGCTTTGTCCTAGCTAAGTTAGAACCCAAACTAAAAAGATGGGATGAAGACACTAAAGAGCTAGAAAAGAAGCATTGGGAATTAGGTCCTGAAACTGTTGAGGTAGGCCAGCTCCCCAAACGGACTGACCTGAACAGGAGGATGTAAGCCAGAGTAGGCTCGCAACTTTCAAACCACTTCCTCTACTCTTCCTCGCCTAAAAGACTAGGAAGACTCTCCCAGCTTTGGCTGAGTCTCCTGGCCTTTGGGCTGGGGGGGCTTGTGTAGGAAAGTGGGTTTCTGTTGCAGTAACCCTCCCACTGTTTGCCAGACTACTGATGCACTTTCACTTGATGTGCCCTGGGTCCCTACCAATCAGGTTCCCAGGGCCTGTGTTCATTCCCCAAAACTAGCCCTATTGGCATCTCTGGCCACAGATCAGCCCCTAGTAAATGGTATCACAGGTACCCAGGATACTGTGGCCTGGGAAGACCTCTAAGGGCTGCAGCACTTATTGTGCCACCCAGAGAAGCCCTGTACCCCTACACACACGCACTGCCTTTGCAGGCTGCGTGTTTTGGTGCAGAACAAAGTGAAGAGTCGACTTGGCACGCACCTCTGTGTGCCATGCCTCCAACCCACTGCCCTGGCATAGATCAGTCACCCCTCTAGCTGGGTGCACTATACCAGTGGTCAGGGTACAGGTGCATGAGCCCTGTACCCCTACAGTCTCTAAGTCCATTCTTAGACATTGTAAGTGCAGTGCTGCAATTAAGAGTATATGGTGCTGGGAGTTTGTCATTACGAACTCCACAGCACCATAATGGCTACACTGAAAACTGAGATGTTTGGTATCAAACATCTCGGCACATTAAACCCACCCTGATGCCAGAGTGGGATTTAATGAGAAATGCAAACAGAGGGCATCATAGAGATGCCCCCTGAGAGCTAACCTACTGCTAGGGTCCAGGCTGAGTGGCTGCTTTAAGCTGCCACCACCAGACATGTTTCTGGACCCCTGGGTTGAGATCCTGCTGCTCTCTGGGGCCTGAAACAATGCACATCCTGGGACTAGGTACCAAGTCTCCTCCCCCAGGATGGGCAGGGTTCATGAAGGGGAAGCTTCAAAGGCTTGCCGCCTTTGTGAACTTCCCCAGGTCACTTGCTGCTTTCAGCAACTGGTCCCCACTGGTTCTGTACCCCACTTTGGGCGGGAGAACCGGTGGCAAAAAGAAGTGAAGAAGAGTGGTGTGCCCACCTCTGCCAACTCCACCCCTCAGGTGGGGGAGGCGAGGTGAAGCACAACTCTCAGTCCCCGCCATCTTGCAGATGGGGGGACTCAGTCAACCAGGGACAGGATCATGCTCCCCTCCCACTGGAGCGTGGCATAATAGGGGGAGTAACCACTCAAGGGAATGGACCCATTGGCCCCTGCCTTTTACCAACCTGTAACACCCCTAAATCTAGTATTTAGGCGGCACCCGAACCTTGCTTCCTCAGACAAGAAGAAACTACAAGAAGAAGAAGAAGGACCGAACAGCTGTGCAGCAGCTAACAAGAGGAGGACGCCCACTGACTTGGCCCCAGCCCTACCGGCCTGTTTCCCCCTAAACCTGCTCCTGCGAAATCCCGATGTGTTCTGTAGCCAGCAACCTCGAAAACCCCAATGGACCTGCCTGCCTTCATCCACAAAGCCTTTGGTGCCGATCACGATCCGGTAAAAAATGTCCCCGTACGACTCGTATCGGGTCTTTTTACCGTACGAATCGTACAAGTGCCGTACGAACTGGCAATCACGATTCGCATGGTAAAAAGTCCATACGAACCGCACTGGGAATCATTCCCCACACGTCCTCGGGTCGGAAAATGTGTCCGACACGTCCTCGGACGATTTACCTTACAAACGTAAAAATCCAAGTCCGACCGAGGAATCACGATCCATCCCGTGCGTCCGAGCGTACAACCGTATGGAAAAAACACCGTCCGCACCGAACACCTATAGCAACCATGGAGACATGTGCCCGCATACGCGCCCAACACTCCCCCCAGCCCCGTACGTCCGACACGTACCCCCCGTATATGTATACCCCCACCCGTCTAGGTACACCCCAGTACGTTCCAGTCGTACCCCCACCCCAGTACGTGTCGTACCACCGTGAACCTACACCCCAGTACGTTCGAGCCCCACCCCCACCCCAGTACGTGTCATACCCCCGTGTACCTACACCCCAGTACGTTCCAGTCGTACCCCCACCCCTGGACGTGTCGTACCACCGTGAACCTACACCCCAGTACGTTCGAGTCCTACCCCCACCCCAGTACGTGTCATACCCCCCATGTACCTACACCCCAGTACGTTCCAGTCGTACCCCCACCCCAGTACGTGTCGTACCCCCCGTGTACCTACACCCCAGTACGTTCGAGCCCCACCCCCACCCCAGTACGTGTCATACCCCCCGTGTACCTACACCCCAGTACGTTCCAGTCGTACCCCCACCCCAGTACGTGTCGTACCCCCGTGTACCTACACCCCAGTACGTTCGAGCCACACCCCCACCCCAGTACGTGTCATAGCCCCGTCTACCTACACCCCAGTACGTTCCAGTCGTACCCCCACCCCAGTACGTGTCATACCCCCGTGTACCTACACCCCAGTACGTTCCAGTCGTACCCCCACCCCAGTACGTGTCGTACCACCGTCAATGTACACCCCCCCACCCCTGTACGTGTCGTACCACCGTCAATGTACACCCCCCCACCCCTGTACGTGTCGTACCACCGTCTATGTACACCCCAGTACGTTCGAGCCCCACCCCCACCCCAGTACGTGTCATACCCCCCGTGTACCTACACCCCAGTACGTTCCAGTCGTACCCCCACCACAGTACGTGTCGTACCAACGTCAATGTACACCCCAGTACGTTCCAGTCGCACCCCCACCCCAGTACGTGTCGTACCCCCCGTGTACCTACACCCCAGTACGTTCCAGTCGTACCCCCACCCCAGTACGTGTCGTACCAACGTCAATGTACACCCCAGTACGTTCCAGTCGCACCCCCACCCCAGTACGTGTCGTACCCCCGTGTACCTACACCCCAGTACGTTCGAGCCCCACCCCCACCCCAGTACGTGTCATACCCCCCCGTGTACCTACACCCCAGTACGTTCCAGTCGTACCCCCACCCCAGTACGTGTCGTACCACCGTCAATGTACACCCCCCCACCCCTGTACGTGTCGTACCACCGTCAATGTACACCCCCCACCCCTGTACGTGTCGTACCACCGTCCATGTACACCCCAGTAGTTCCTGGCGCACCCCCAACACAACCTCCTAAGTACGGAGCGCACCCCATGCCCCAACATCACAACCGCATGTACGAGTCGTACAAAGCCACACACAAGGACATAATCGTACAACCAAATGGCCCATGTACACACCGTACACACGCTCAAAACGCACGTACACAACCAGGACAAAACAAAACAACACAAGAATACACCATTCGAAAGGCACACAGCCACTAAACATGGCCAACAACCACTAAAATAACACAATCACTGACCTGCAACTGCCAAAAACAAACAGAGGCCCAATACACCACCACTCCTTATAACACACCCACCCAAAATTCAAACACTGCCACACCCACACATGGACCAATAAAAAGGGCCCACACACACAAACCATGAGCCTTTGCAACAGACTCACTGCTGCCAGACACCACAGAACCAGACTACAAGCTACACCACACCTTACACTTGCACACCTTCACACGACCACCCTCACAAACACCCTCTCATCACATTCACACACACACACAACCATCCACACCCCCCCCCCAACATCCACACACCCCCCACACCCACACCATCCCCACCCACACCCCTCACCATGCCCACTACCAAGAATCCAAAGTTCAGTCACCGAGAGTTGGAGGTCCTTGTTGATCAAATCCTCAGAGTCGAGCCACAGATCTTTGGAACATTGGTCAGAAGCACCAGCCAGGCAGCCAAAACAGCCATGTGGCAGACCATCGTCGATGCTGTGAATGCCGTTGCGGACACCAGGAGGACCAAGCAGGATTGCCAGAACAGGTGGTACGATCTGCGGAGGAGGGTCAGAGCCAAGAGGCAGGAGGAACACGACCAGGCCAACGCCACCGGAGGAGGGCCCTCCCGCAGAGCCGTACAGTACCATCCCTGGGAGGAGAGGGTGATGGCCATACTGCCGGTGGAGGCAGTTGAAGGAGTAGAAGGACTCCGAGACCCGGGTGAGTACACAAACAACGCACCTCACATGGGGGGAACTGCAACCACAACCAAAATTACTAACAGGCACGCAACCACCACAAGCCATCGCATGACTCAACCACACTCCATGAGCAGGCACATGCCACTGCTGCCACCATGCCCCATGCACCCAGCTGGACAATGTCAAGTCACAGGCCACAGAAGACAACAACACATGACACGGTAACCCGGATGGCGGGAGGCTGGGCACCAAAAATCACATAGTGCGACTCCAAAGCAGACAACAATGCCCTCTGCCCATATGGCCTAGGTCACAGCCAGACAAACACTGTGTCCCAACACAGGAATGACTTGCCAGCAAATGGCGGACGCCTTGCATCAACACATGGGGGTGAAGGCACTGTTTTGCACATGACAGCAGCTAATGAACAGCCAACATTGTGAAAGAGTGGCAGCACACACCACCACAGCAGCAGCGCACAGACACACAGCAGACAAAATGGGTGCCTGGAGATCAGAAACAAACTCACATCAACAGGCCAAGGGCCACTCAAAGATCTGCTAACAGTGTGTGCCCAGGAAGCTGGGCCAAGGTGACAGAGGGTGACACACGGAGGGAGGGAGAGGGGGACACAGAGGGAGGGAGAGGGGGACTGAGAGGGAGGGAGACGGACAGAGGGAGGAGGCTGACACACGGAGGGAGGGAGGAGGCTGACACACAGAGGGAGGGAGAGGGGGACAGAGAGGGAGGGAGAGGGGGTCATAGAGGGAGGGAGACACAGGAAGACGGACAGAGGGAGGAGGCTGACACACAGAGGGAGGGAGAGGGGGACAGAGAGGGAGGGAGAGGGGAACAGAGAGGGAGGGAGAGGGGGCAGAGAGGGAGGGAGAGGGGGACAGAGAGGGAGGGAGCGGGGGACAGAGAGGGAGGGAGAGGGGGACAGAGAGGGAGGGAGAGGGGGACAGAGAAGGAGGGAGACACAGGGAGAGCAAATCAGTCCTTTGGTGTGTGGGAATGTCTGCTCGTCAGCAGGTGGACTGCGTGCATGTAGACAAGGTTGGCCAGTGCCAGAACCCCCCCTCTTCATCATGGCAAAACGCAGGGCCATGTCACAACCTGTACACGAGCACAAGGACAGCCACTTGCATCATATAAGTGTGTGGATCCACTCCAAGTGCACATGTACAGTGCTACAAGGAAGGCGCAAATGCATGGCTCGCCACACCTGCACACTCCACTGCTGACTGCAGTCACACTTGACGCAGCAAGTAAGACTGTGCCACACATAGTTAAAGGGGCCAAATTGGTGCCCAAGGGACACACCCATGCACAAGTGCACTGTGAGTGGAATGCAAGACAGATCCTAATTCCAAGAGGAAATGTGCCAACTTTGAAACGGATGAAACATGGATGTTGCATGGACCAAAATTAACATTTTCTCTCTCACACACAGGTCAATGTCGTGCTGCACCCCCCAACACTGGGGGGGAACACTCACAGGACCCGGATCTGCAGGAGACCGATCCCACCGGCAGCGACCACTCTCACCACTCTGCGGACGACCCTGACCGACCTGGCCCCTCTGGTGTCCAACCACCTGCAGCACCTGCGTCAGGTACAACCATGCCAACCACCACCCCCACTCCTGCCACATCCCAGGAGACACCCAGGATCCCTGCCCCAACACCACAATGCAGCCAGGCTCGCCAGGAGGGACACGGTGTCCCGGGCACCCAGGAGGAGGCAGGCGACAACGCCAATGCCACCCCTCAGGGGTCCCGGAGACCCGATGTGCCCACAAGTGCAGGCCAGACGCAAGTGGGCAGGGGTGGTGGGAGTGGAGGACGGCGGAGGCGCGAGCCTGACCAGTTGGCTGGGGATCCGGTATTTTCCCATGTCCGTAACATCCTGGACTCATACCGGCAGGACACCACGGGCATGGCCCAGGTTGTGTCCGTCCTCGAGGGGATCAAGGTCCAGCAGGCCCAGCAACATGCGGAGCTAATAGCCTGTCTACAGGTACACCAACGGAGGATGGAGGACAGACAGGCTGAGCAAGTGACGGCGTTCCATGGGATTCACGCTACACTCCGTCGGATGGCCGACACCATGGCCGACCCTCCCTGTGCCAGAAGGCGGAGAACATCACCACCCACAGGGAGGGATCAGGAGGAGGAGGAGGAAACATCCGACGGAGCATCCCAGACGTCGTCACGGCCTGCTGCTGAGGTTCCCCGCAGGAAGCCGGGTCGTCCACGGAAAGGACCGTGAGGGTGGCTGCTACATCACCATCTCCCAGGACACCTGGCCTGGCACCTGGCCCACTGGAGCAACAGCATCACAGCATCAAGAGACATTCTCTGCCACATGGCCCTGCTGGTCACTGGCTGACCAATGTTGACAAAGACTGTGGCATGGACTCTGAGGATTTCCAATGGCAAGGACACCAACTCCCCTACTGAACTTTGGATTCCCTAATCCCGGAAAGCCCCTCACTTTGTCCCCCCCCCCCCCACCCAATAATAAATCACACTATTAAGAGTAGATGCCTGCTGGTAGCATTATTACCTAACATGTGTCTTGTACAGTCTAAACATGCCTGAGCCATCTGTTCACTTCAACCATCCACACCCTGGGGCCTGAGTCTGGCACAGGACACATGGGTCACAGTTTATTAGGCAAGACAGACATGGAGCACCATACACACCTGTGATGGGCAGAACCAGCTGAGGGGGTGGCCGAACAACCGTGCTGACAGACACATTGAGTACAGCAACAGTCATGCGCAGAGGTCAGGGATCCTGGCCAGTGTCCTGGGGGGCACCCAGGTATGTGTAGACAGGTGGCAGAACCATGTCCTGCAAGCTTGAGTCCGGTGGATGCAGAGAATGGGGTCATGGACAACGTTGGATGCATGGGGATGGCACATGTCACAATACCCACACAGTCATGGACATCATGCCCAATACACAGTCTCAGCACACACACACAGCTTGCATCTTGCCACTCGACACATTGACACATAGCCACAATCAGGGAATACCATGCCAGACATGCAGGATGCACCGTGCCAACACACCAGCATTGACTGAGAAGAGGCACCTTGGAGGCATAGGGACACCTTTATTAGTCATGTTTTTGGGATTGCAGAGGCAACTTGAAGTACACATGAACACATCATGTGGAGTAACATGTGGGTCCAACACTGGCACCCCCCTTCTGCAGCACAAAGGCGTGATAGCCATGGAACTGGCACACAAGTGTCGGCTAACAGCTAAAACCCACAGCTGCACACGGAGAGCCTGACATACACCATAGATCCGCTGATGTGGAAGTCCCACGCCATGTCAAGACAATGTTAACCGTATGTGTCCGAGGGCAGTGTCACACACATTGATGCCATCATCACAATCCACTATCCCATCACTGATGACTGACAACCAGGCAGCCCATCTATTCAGGTGTACCCAGCTGCATGTCGTGTCCCATGGGGATGCCACATGTCTGCAGAGGAACCAAACCCCGACCGGGGCAGTGTGCACACATCGTGAACAACTGCCACACCCAATACACCCCAGATGCATCCCTTACCCCATGGAGACTTCCAAACGTGTCCGTGCCTGTAACGCTGAGTCAGCCCACGATGTCATGTCCATGAGGAATAGCAGTGCCACAACAATGCAACCAGCAAACGGCATGCGCAGGTACCTGGGGAAGAGAGACACACAAGAAGTCAGCCACAAAAAGCACAGCCACTTGCATGTGCATTTACTCGACACATGTATGGATGACAACATGCTAGGTCACAATTATGACTGGGGAAATACTACCATCACTGCCACCATCACTCCAGTGACACACCCACACACACCTCTGACCCACGTGCCATACATGCAGGTGGAGACACACATCACAACGCATGCCACACGGGGACCAATGCGTGCACACTCAGACCCTGGTACTCACCACTAAGCAAAGAAGTCGCGTATGAGCCGAGTCCGGATGTCCTCTTGCGGCTCCACATCCTCCACATCACTAGCCCCATTGCCAAGCCCTTCGTCCTCCACGGGTGGATGGTCCTCGTCATGTTGATTCAGGATGAGTGGCACAGCTCTTTCAACTGCCATGTTGTGCAGCATGCAGCAGACCATGAAGATCTTGCAGACCTTCGCCGGGGCATAAGGGAGTGCACCGCCGGTCTTGTGGAGGCACCGGAATCGGCTCTTCAGCATGCCAAACGTCCTCTCTATCACTCGCCTTGTCCGGCCATGGGCGGTGTTATAGCGGAGCTGGGCCGGCGTGATGGGGTTGCGGAGAGGTGTCAGCAGCCAAGGCATGTTGGGATAGCCAGCGTCCCCTACATGGGAAGCACATGGACATCGTTAGAACTGGTGAAGCGGTCGTGCTGGTCGGCTATACAGAATACAGGACAGACAGACTGTACCCACCAACAACACATGCCCGTTCGTTGCGCAGCTGCATCATCATATCAGGCATCCCGCTACGCCTCATGATGTAGGCATCGTGTGCTGACCCTGGGAAACGAGCACAGACATGTGAAATCACCATATTGGACAGACACACCACAAGGGCATTGATGGAGTGGTAGTGCTTCCGATTGCGGTACGCCACCTCCCGTGCGTGTGGTGGTACCAAACCTACATGTGTCCCATCTATGGACCCAATGACATGGGGCATCCCTCCCAGGGCATAGAATCCACGCTTGACCTCAGTCATCTGTTCAGGGGTTGGGAACTTGATGAAGTCATCCAGGTGAATCAACATGGCCTCCAAGAAATCATGCAGCACACCGCTGAACATGCTCTGGGACATGCCACCAACATGAGCTATGGTATTTTGGAAGGTACCCGTGGCAAGAAAATGTAGGGCAGCCATTACCTTCAGCTGGGGTGTCAGTGCCGTAGGATACCTGTGCTGCGGTTGCAGGTGTGGTGCCAGTCTCGCCGTCAGCTCCAGAATCAACGGTTGGGTGAAGCGGTAGAGCCGGATCCTGTCATTCTCCTGCATGGTAGCCAAGTCTGGAATTCTTCGGGCAAGAGGCGGCGCTCTGCAGTAATTTGGAAGTGACAAGGAAGAGTGAGTGCACTACGAGAACAACTCATGTCTACTGAGCACATGTAAATCTGGCAATACACACATGCTACATAGGGAGTCAGGTATGTGCTACATGCCCAGGACACGTATGGATGCAAGGTGACACTCCTTCCAAGACCCAGCTACACACGGTGATTGAGAACCTCCCCATGCCACGCCATGGAAATAGCTGTGTCCCAGTGCAAGTGCACAGCCCGACGCAAGACAGGAGTGACATACACCCACACATCAGCAGAAGTGGGATGCCGATTGCAGAGACTGGTAGCGGAACACTGGAGCCACAGGTCACATGACATTACACTAGTCCAGCCCACACACCTTGCCATGAAGGTGCACATGTCATGACTCACCACACATTCCTTGTGAGGATGCTGACATGGCCTTGTCACGCTACTCCGTGTCCCATGCATACATGTGCACCTCACATCCGATAACACATGTGGCATGTTGTGCGGAACAGTGTGCAATGACAATCTACACACAGCCACATGTTGGTTGCTGCAACGGCTGCAGCTTTTGAGGGTGCTACAACATCAACCTGATGTAAATCCCGGACACATATATGACATAGTCACATTGTGCACTGTGGGTAGTGACAAGTCATGTGTCATGACCCCTGTACCGGGCATCATGGGACACTTCCGTGTGTTGGTGTCCGTGCCATGCCAGTGACGCTCACCCCAAGTGCGCAGTCCCACATGCACACATGTCAAAGGAGTCAAGGGCATGCCTGGCACACATTGCACCCTCACACAGTACACCTGTACACATCTCATCATACATCTGGTGCCTTCTCCACTCAGGAGGCATGTTCCACATCACAGCCTGTGACACCTGTGCCCCACACATGTAGTAATGCAGAGACGATGCCTTGATGTCCATTCCTGGACAAGTATGTCCATCCATGGACAAGTATGTCCGCCCTATTCCTACCTGTGTGTCGCCTATCACCACAGTGATGTGTAAAAACCGCCGTACTGCTGCTGAGAGGGCCTGTGCATGTTCCCAAATCACTGTGGGAGTGCTGCCGTATGTGTACCCATCGTGATGGCGAGCGTACAGGCATTTGTACGGTCCGTAGCACTACGAGTACGCATACGCGTGCAGACCCATAGTGATAGTGAACGTAGGCATGCATGTACGGGCCGTTGCCATGCATTTGGGGTGCCCTAGGGCCCCGAAACGCACCGTACCTGTGTGTGATGCTCCAAATTACATAGGGGACAAGTATTAAGGC
Organism: Triturus cristatus; assembly: GCF_964204655.1. Lineage (NCBI taxonomy): Eukaryota > Metazoa > Chordata > Amphibia > Caudata > Salamandridae > Triturus > Triturus cristatus. Next base: position 198,902,903 of record NC_140593.1, on the reverse strand, counting down.
CTACGTGCATGCTGGTTGTCATGGAGACCAAGTTCAAATTTCGAAATTGTTCTGGAAGGTGCACAGCAGAAGTCAGTTGGAATTCTTCTACTTTGTTGCAATGTGTTTGTGGGGCTGACATCATGCAGGAGAATGAAACCGATAGAGAACCCACAGACTGCTAGGTTTGAAGGGATTGGTGGAAACATAGGATGCAAATGTGAGTGACCAATCACTCTGTACTCCTGTGCATGAGACTGGGCAGAAGGGCACATATAAGGCAGCCAGGTCCCATGAGGGAGCACTTGCCTGCACATCTTTGCATTCGTCGACCCAGCTGCTGCTACTGATTCCCTGGAACCATGTCAAGGGCTGTGGAGAGGACACAGCCATTCACCCTGGAGGAGAACATGGCTCTGCTGGATGTGATCCTCCCACAGTACTCCATGCTGTATGGGCGACCAGGGTATCAGGTGAGTGCATAGGCCACTGCCACAGACTGTCCCTATGTTGTGACTGTGACTTCTGCCATTGCGCCCAGGTGTAACACACATGCCATGTACTGTCGGGGGGGTTCCAGGGGGGGGGTGCCTGATGTCTCCCAGCAGTGCCCTGAGACAGGAGGGGTGGGGGACTATCACTCACAGCAGTGCCCTGAGACAGGAGGGGTGGGGGACTATCACTCACAGCAGTGCCCTGAGACAGGAGGGGTGGGGGCCTATCACTCACAGCAGTGCCCTGAGACAGGAGGGGTGTGTGCAGAGTCCTCCCAGCACTGCCCTGAGACAGGAGGGGTGGGGGACTATCACTCACAGCAGTGCCCTGAGACAGGAGGGGTGGGGGACTATCACTCACAGCAGTGCCCTGAGACAGGAGGGGTGTGTGCAGAGTCCTCCCAGCAGTGCCCTGAGACAGGAGGGGTGGGGGACTATCACTCACAGCAGTGCCCTGAGACAGGAGGGGTGGGGGACTATCACTCACAGCAGTGCCCTGAGACAGGAGGGGTGGGGGCCTATCACTCACAGCAGTGCCCTGAGACAGGAGGGGTGGGTGTGATGCACAGTGTGAGCCTTGATCATTGATTGTGACATTGCCATCATTCCACCTGTGTACCCACTGTGGCACGTACTGCTTTTTCCCTCACCAGGGGATGATGTCCCTATGACAAAGGTGCAATGCGTTGGCTGCATGACATGCCTTGTTGTAACCAGCTAATTTGTACCCATATGTCTCTCTGTGACATGTGGCTGGTGTATTGATGTGGTGTCACTTGTTCCTCCTCACAGGTAGGCGCCACTGCCAAGGAGCAGATCTGGCTGACCGCCGTCAGTGCCGTGAGGGGTGTGGTTGGTTCGAGGCGGAGCCTGCCCCAGGTGAGGAAACGCTGGCAGGATATCCGGTGCTGGACGCGGAGGATTGCACGGCTCCTGCTGGGGGACTCACCTGAGAGCCACAAGAACCGCGGCCGCCGCCGTCTGAGCCACCTCCACAGGCGTGTGCTGCCGGTGGTCTTTCCAGACCTGGAGAGGCGCTTACAGGCGATGCAGCAGCCGGAAGGGGGTAGGTACATGTGTGTTTGTTGTGTGTCACCGGCATTTGTAAGGGCACAGTAGCATGAATTCACTGGCAGGGTTTAAAGGTGCTGTGCAGATCCTGTTTGCCCCAGTATAGCGCTGTGCCCCTGCCACCCTTCCCCTCCTTGCAATGTGTTCCCTGGTCTGTGTGTAGTCACTCCTTCACAAGGTAATGTAGGCTGGCGCTTTGTCCACGAGAACAATGACTGTAGCATCATGTGTGGGGGTGGTGTGTAACAGGTTGTGGGACCTTGCCTGTGCACTGTCAAGTTCACTGCATGTGGGTTCCATGTCAGTTGGCACTGATGCTGACTCCAGACATGGGAGTTGGTCTCTCATGTGTCATGCCTTACAGCGCGCATGTCCTATGTAGTGGCCTGTGACATGATGTGCATGAGTGTGCGATACACATAGTGCAGGGATGGTGACGTGTGTTGCAGTCATTACCATTCAGTAGCATGTAGTTGCGTGCCCACTACTGTCCCCTGGGGCACCTTTTCCTCAGTGGTGTATGTGTCATCATAAACGTGGCCAATCTCAGTGTCTACAGCGTAGGTTGTGCTCTGTGCCATTGTCCCCTGTCACCATGTATATAGACGTGCTATTTTGTACAGGTGTCCACTGTGCAGCCTGACCTGATTGTCCTTCTTCATACTCACAGTTGCCAGTGCCTGTGTGTCTTGTTATACTCATCTGAGGATGGGCACTGGTACCCCATTATTTGTACAGGCGCACCTTGGCTGTTTGGCGTCCAATCTTGCTTTTTGCCTGCCCCTGTGTGTATCACCCAGACTATGAGATGTTGGTGCCACCTGTGTCTCAACAATTTGCCTCGTGTAGGGTCTTGTTGGGGCGGGCAATGCCTATGTGTTAAATCCTGATTTCCACTTGCTGGGTCTGGGCAGTGTGTGATGTGTCTGGACACACACGCAATGTGCAGTGACCGAGTCATGTTGTGCATGTTTTCAGCATTACCTATGCAGCATGTGTCTCAAGTTCATGGATATGGTCCCTGGTCATCGGTATTTTCGCCAACGCTGTGTGGTGCAGATGCAGTGCTGGATTGTCCCCAGGGCCTGGGTGCTATGTCAGACTCCGTTTCCTGTGTTTAGCTATTGTCTCATGCTCTCCATGGTATTTCAGTGGCATGGTGGCTCAACCAACTGTGTGTTTCATGCCCTACATCGGTACCCTGTTCAGTAGATGTTAGGGATCTTCCTTTTCAGGCCATGCAATGTTACCTATGTAGATTGGACTCATGTGACAGATGTGTACAGGTGTCTGATTAATTTCTGTCTCTCCACCCTGCCCACAGCATCGTCGGGGGACACAGAGGGAGACATGGACACAGACCAGGCGGAGGGACCGAGCACCAGTGCCAGCCGTGACATCGGGTCTGGCACATCGAGTGGGACAGAGGCGGAGGAGAGTGTGGCCGAGGACCTGTCGACTGGCACATCAGACTACGAAGCTGACAGGTCCGAGGAGGATGTCTCCGAGTGGGCAGAGGCTGCACCAGCAGCTGACAGCGGAACAACACCTCGCACCGCCCCCTCAGTTTCCACCAGCCGCCTCCCACTTGCTCGTGTCCCTTCCCAGCGTGCCCGGTCACAGCATGTCTCCTTCCTGCCAGGCACCGCACCCCCTGCCCCTGTCTCCACTGCTGCCGCCAATGCAGAGTCTGTGGACATCCAGCGGCAACTGCAGGTTGGTCAGGCTGCGATCCTTAATGTCCTCCATGCCCACGGCAAAACCCTCACCAACATCGAGGCTTTCTTGGAGGGCATTCATTCATCGCAGGCTGACCAACTGAGGTCCATAGACTCCACACTGACTGCAGCAGTGGGTCTCCTGCAGCGCGACCTCCCCCCACCTACCCCTGCCCCATCCACACTTCCCACTCCCATGCCTGTCCCACGTACACCCAGACGTCGGCATGCACCCACATCAACGGACACGGGCACCACACCAGCAGGGAAGGTCCACCGCACTCCTCCTGACACGCACACACAGGGTGAGGTAGGCACACCCACTGGGTCGGGGGGCAAACGTGTGACACGCAGCCATAGTGGGAGTCCGCATTCCACCCAGTCCACTCCCTCCAAATCCCCTCCCCTCAGCTCTCCTGGCCACATCTCCCCCAAGGACTCCTTCATGGCCGCTCTGTCCCTGAGCCCCACAGTTACACCACCACGCAAGCGGTCAAGGAGGTCCCCGGTCAGGGTGGTTGAGTCTCCCCCCCCTGTCTCCACCCTCCCCCGGTGGCGCTGCGACCCATCCCTCTGACCCCCCCCCTCCTTGGGGCCTGAGGTCCCTTCGGGTGCAGGGGACTCCCTGGAGGACCTTGCAAAGGTGTGTAGTGCCATCCTGGCCTCCGCCTTTGGCACTGACCCACCCCCTGTGGTGGAGTCCTCCATCCCTGCACCCACAACGCCGCCCCTTTGCCCTGATGTCCCTGCGGTGCCTGTTGCTTCCCCCCCCCCCTGATGCCCTCACCAGTGTGGAAGACGATGCCATTTGACTGTGCGGGCAAGGTAGGGGACATGCATCCCACTGTGTCCCCCATCCAGCTGAGAATCATTGACTGCCCTATGAGCTTTGTGAAGATTGAACTGCCTGCGATCCACGGACATTGTGCTCATGCTGAATAAAGCTTAATTTTGTTTTCATTATCACACTACTGCTATGCTGGTATTGGTGTTGGTGGGGCTGCTACATGGTTTTGGGTGGTGTGTAAGGGTTTGGGTGTGTGGGATATGTAGTAGTGTACTGCTCATTGGTGGGACCCTGTGATCTGTGTGCCATCACAAGGTGTTGGCTAACTTTCTTTGTTCATGTAAGCAGTTACTGCATGGTGCACTTGTCCCAGGGTGTATTCCTTCCTCTGTGTACCCAGCTTTCTTCCCTGCAGGGTGTTCCCAATGTTTAGCGCAGAGCTGTGTCTACATGAGCTGTGTGTGTGACGGAGCCCTTCTACTTTGGCCATGCATGCAGGGCCATGTCTCCACCTGCAACAATCGTGGCATCCTTGGTGATCACTGTACTTGTGTGTGTAGTCTGTTGACATGAGTTCATGGGGACATGTTCCCTTGTAGCCAGTATGCATGTGGATAATTCTGGCCTCACACACATGTGTTACACCCCTCCTGTCTCAGGGCACTGCTGGGAGTGATAGGCACCCACCCCTCCTGTCTCAGGGCACTGCTGGGAGGACTCTGCACCCACCCCTCCTGTCTCAGGGCACTGCTGGGAGGACTCCACACCCACCCCTCCTGTCTCAGGGCACTGCTGGGAGGACTCTGCACACACCCCTCCTGTCTCAGGGCACTGCTGGGAGGACTCCACACCCACCCCTCCTGTCTCAGGGCACTGCTGGGAGGACTCCACACCCACCCCTCCTGTCTCAGGGCACTGCTGGGAGGACTCCACACCCACCCCTCCTGTCTCAGGGCACTGCTGGGAGTGATAGGCACCCACCCCTCCTGTCTCAGGGCACTGCTGGGAGGACTCCACACCCACCCCTCCTGTCTCAGGGCACTGCTGGGAGGACTCCACACCCACCCCTCCTGTCTCAGGGCACTGCTGGGAGTGATAGGCACCCACCCCTCCTGTCTCAGGGCACTGCTGGGAGGACTCTGCACCCACCCCTCCTGTCTCAGGGCACTGCTGGGAGGACTCCACACCCACCCCTCCTGTCTCAGGGCACTGCTGGGAGGACTCCACACCCACCCCTCCTGTCTCAGGGCACTGCTGGGAGGACTCCACACCCACCCCTCCTGTCTCAGGGCACTGCTGGGAGTGATAGGCACCCACCCCTCCTGTCTCAGAGCACTGCTGGGAGGACTCCACACCCACCCCTCCTGTCTCAGGGCACTGCTGGGAGGACTCCACACCCACCCCTCCTGTCTCAGGGCACTGCTGGGAGAGATAGGCACCCACCCCTCCTGTCTCAGGGCACTGCTGGGTGGACTCTGCACACACACCTCCGATTTCAGGATATGTACGCTTGGAACATACACGGTGGGGGTACGCTCAATGCATTCGAGGTGAGGGTACGAGTCTACTTACACTGGTGTGGTGGGGGTACGCTCCATGCATACGCGGGTGAGGGTACGGGTCGAACTTACACCGTTGGGCCGGGGGGTACGCTCCTTGCATACGCGGGTGGGGGTACGGGTCGTACTTACACTGTTGGGGTGGGGGTACGGTCCGTACGTCCGCGGGTGGGGGTACGGGTCGAACTTACACTGTTGGGCCGGGGGGTACGCTCCTTGCATACGCGGGTGGGGGTACGGGTCGTACTTACACTGTTGGGGTGGGGGTACGCTCCGTACGTCCGCGGGTGGGGGTACGGGTCGTACTTACACTGTTGGGCTGGGGGGTACGCTCCTTGCATATGCGGGTGGGGGTACGGTTCGTACTTACACTGTTGGGGTGGGGGGTACGCTCCTTGCATACGCGGGTGAGGGTTCGAGTCGTACTTACACTGTTGGCATGGGGGGTACGCTCCATGCATACGCGGGTGGGGGTACGGGTCGTACTTACACTGTTGGGCTGGGGGGTACGCTCCTTGCATACGCGGGTGGGGGTACGGGTTGTACTTACACTGTTGGGGTGGGGGGTACGCTCCTTGCATACGCGGGTGAGGGTTCGAGTCGTACTTACACTGTTGGGCTGGGGGGTACGCTCCTTGCATATGCGGGTGGGGGTACGGGTCGTACTTACACTGTTGGGCTGGGGGGTACGCTCCTTGCATACGTGGGTGGGGGTACGGGTCGTACTTACACTGTTGGGGTGGGGGTACGGTCCGTGAGTCCGCGGGTGGGGGTAGGAGTCGTACTTACACTGGTGGGGGTGGGGGTATGCTCCGTACGTCCGCGGGTGGGGGTACGGGTCGTACTTACACTGTTGGGCTGGGGGGTACGCTCCATGCATACGCGGGTGGGGGTACGGGTCGTACTTACACTGTTGGGCTGGGGGTACGCTCCTTGCATACGCGGGTGGGGGTACGGGTCGTACTTACACTGTTGGGGTGGGGGTACGGTCCGTGAGTCCGCGGGTGGGGGTAGGAGTCGTACTTACACTGGTGGGGGTGGGGGTACGCTCCGTACGTCCGCGGGTGGGGGTACGGGTCGAACTTACACTGTTGGGCCGGGGGGTACGCTCCTTGCATACGCGGGTGGGGGTACGGGTCGTACTTACACTGTTGGGGTGGGGGTACGCTCCGTACGTCCGCGGGTGGGGGTACGGGTCGTACTTACACTGTTGGGCTGGGGGGTACGCTCCTTGCATACGCGGGTGGGGGTACGGGTCGTACTTACACTGTTGGGGTGGGGGGTACGCTCCTTGCATACGCGGGTGAGGGTTCGAGTCGTACTTACACTGTTGGCATGGGGGGTACGCTCCATGCATACGCGGGTGGGGGTACGGGTCGTACTTACACTGTTGGGCTGGGGGGTACGCTCCTTGCATACGCGGGTGGGGGTACGGGTTGTACTTACACTGTTGGGGTGGGGGGTACGCTCCTTGCATACGCGGGTGAGGGTTCGAGTCGTACTTACACTGTTGGGCTGGGGGGTACGCTCCTTGCATACGCGGGTGGGGGTACGGGTCGTACTTACACTGTTGGGCTGGGGGGTACGCTCCTTGCATACGCGGGTGGGGGTACGGGTCGTACTTACACTGTTGGGGTGGGGGTACGGTCCGTGAGTCCGCGGGTGGGGGTAGGAGTCGTACTTACACTGGTGGGGGTGGGGGTATGCTCCGTACGTCCGCGGGTGGGGGTACGGGTCGTACTTACACTGTTGGGCTGGGGGGTACGCTCCATGCATACGCGGGTGGGGGTACGGGTCGTACTTACACTGTTGGCATGGGGGGTACGCTCCATGCATACGCGGGTGGGGGTACGGGTCGTACTTACACTGTTGGGGTGGGGGGTACGCTCCATGCATACGCGGGTGGGGGTACGGGTCGTACTTACACTGTTGGGCTGGGGGGTACGCTCCTTGCATACGCGGGTGAGGGTTCGAGTCGTACTTACACTGTTGGCATGGGGGGTACGCTCCATGCATACGCGGGTGGGGGTACGGGTCGTACTTACACTGTTGGGCTGGGGGGTACGCTCCATGCATACGCGGGTGGGGGTACGGGTCGTACTTTCACTGTTGGGGTGGGGGGTACGCTCCTTGCATACGGGGTGGGGGTAGGGTCCGTACATATCCGTCCCCACGCTATGTGATGTTTGTGCGGCCCGTACCCAGGCCTTTGCCACGTGGGTGCGATCCGTCCCGCCATTGTTGGGGTGACGTGTGTGGGCGTGGTCCGACTCGTACCTACGCTCTTCAGGCGTGGGTACGGGACGTACCTGTCTGGTTGTGTTGCCGGTTCGCGTGGTGACGGACTTCCGTTGTGGCGGTCGCTGGCTTATCAGGACACGCCCCCACCCCCTCGTGGTGACCAGGGCATGGGAGTCAGGTATGTCCAGGCCATGTGTGGTGTGTGACTTATGTGGTTGTTTTGTGGCCTGCCCTGGTCCTGCCAACCCACCCCACCCCACTTTCCCCCCTCCCTTAGTTATTCTGACCTTCTGCGGCGTCTGCGTCGTAACCTGTAGAGGAGGTGGACTGCTATGAGGGCAGGGATGACTCGTAGGTTCGGGTCCATGTCTGTCCGTCGCGTACTGGTACTCCTTGCTCGCGTCGTCCTGTCGCGTACGGGTCCTCCTTGATCGCGTCGTCCTGTCGCGTATGGGTCCTCCTTGGTGGCGTCGTCCTGTGTGTCCGTCACGTACTGGTCCTCCTTGTTCGCGTCGTCGTCTGTCCGTCGCGTACTGGTGGTCCTTGTTCGCGTCGTCCTGATTTCCCGGCAGTTTTTGGCTGCCGCAAAATATTCACCGTGCGGGGTGACGTCGGTGCGAATCGTGATTCCTGGGTCGTGAATGGCTGGCTGCGAGCGTCCCGACGTCAGGTCGGCGCTTTCCCGGATCGCATTGGTAGGTGTTTTTTGGTTCGGTCGGGTTTTTTTTTTTTTTCGTACGGTAATGGTGTACCCGTGCGAATCGTAATTCCTTGTTTGTAAAAATTGACGACCGGGTACGCGTCGGGCGGAGATTGTGCTCCGTCCGACGGTTCGTACCCGGTTTTTGCCGGATCGTGATCGGCACCCTAGTCTCCTGTGAACACCGGATTTGTTCATCTGTAACCTCTGGCATTGATCGGAAGCCGCAAATCCGCACCACTCTGCACCAGCCGACCACGGCCTGAGCTCGAGGGGGCAAACACCACGAGGAGGTCACCCTGGTGATCCTGACCCAAGATCCGGCAACCCCTGACCTGCCTCAAGCCTCCAGCCGATGCCTGCAGCCTAAATCCAGAAGGTCCCCTCAACCGAGACCAGGAGCTGATAAGAAGATCTAAGCCCAAAAGTCACCCCTGTACCCGACGTCCCACAGCCTTCAGTGCCCAAACTGACGGTGCCTAACCAACCCCTAACTTCCCAACTTACCTCTCGAAATGGTGGTCACACCCAGAATGCCTTTGTCCCCAAGTCTGCTGTGCCTTTGCAAACCGGAGGTTCCCATGAAAACAACAGGGCGCCCGACGTCGAAACAGCACCCTGCACCCGGCCACCCTAGTGCCGCTGAAGGTGCACATTTGGTGCTACTTTGTTTCCCCATTTAACCTGAGCTAAAGTCCAGGAGCTTTGCTTCCACAGCCGAGTGGCCTGCTTGCCAGCAGCCACCAACCAAAGGCCCCCTATCCCCCACTGGATAACACTGAGCCCCAGCACTCTGCACCCAGCCTCCCTAGAGCCACTCAGCGTGTAACAAGAGTGCATCCTTGACCCTGGGGGAACCCTTATTCTAACCCCAGAAGTTCAACTCCAAAGACCGATTACTTACCTAGTACCCGTTAACTTCATTTTTCTCCATAGCAACCTATTGATTGTTTTTCTCTAAAAAATATTCTAAGTGTGGAGTTGAATTGTATGGAAACCTGTAAAATAACAATTGTGCAAAACTGACTACTTACCTTTTCTCTAGGAAATGTCTCAGTGTGATATCTAGGTATATCACACTGAGTAGAAAAAGTAATCTCAAAAGTAACGTGAAAGTAACTTACCTGTAATTCTTATTGCAAATCGATACAAAGTATATGTACAGCGTTCCACAGTATTGCATTAACAGTAATTCAAACTGTAAGAATTTCAAAGTACATTTACAACTGCATTCCAAACTGTATATTTACTGCGAAGTATTGATCAACTTACCTGTGCCAGGCTTGCGTGGTTCTAGGAAATAAAATAACTCAAACAATATTTTTATACAAAAACAATTGGTCTGAAGTTCAGTCTTTGAGTGTGTGAATTCATTTGCTGACTGGGTGTGTACAACAAATTCTTAACTGCTCAACCACACTACCACAAATAGAGAGTGAAGTGCTATCTAACTTTACCTCTGCCTACCTTTGGGGTTCCACTGGACTCTGTGGACACTATACCTCACTTTGGTATAGTACATACAGAGCCAACTTCCTACATTATTCAGCTGAGAGCATTAGAAAAAGGCCTCTTGCAGCTTTTGGTAGCCGGGTTGCCACACAGGAGGTCAGCCAAGTGACGCTTAGAGTTCAGGTCTTTTTCCTTGGTACAAGAGGGTGCAAGTCCAGTCCTTCAGGGTTCCTCTAAGTTCACAGACTCAGGTCATCTTCTGTTCTTGGGTATACTTCTACACCAAGTGCAAGCACTTCACTACTCATTAGCTGGGCTAAAGTCATAGAGGTCTAAAGCCAGCAAAACAGATGAGGCACATATCTTGGGGCGACCATCATACAAAAGATGGTAATTTCTTACACATCATGCATTGAATGGACTCTGTTTAATTGGACATTGAACACACACCTCTTAAAACTTGAAGCGATCATTATTGAATCTCTGCCGCCCTTCAGCTACCCCAAAATTCTAATCTCAAAAACATCATATCTTTTGCTTTTAGACCCAACAATCTTTGCGGGGTATTTCTCCAGACTTTTTGCTTTCATTCCCTGATTTTTGCTGAAATCATTTTTGTTGGCATTAAGACTGGTATTCAGTGGCAAAGTGCTTGTGCTCTTTCCTGCAAAGATGCTAGAGTTGTAATACACCCAATTGGCACATTTAAGTTATGTATTTGTCCATAGTTAATGGTAGTACATGTACTCAGAGCCTGTACAATCCAATGCTACAAGTTGACTGCAACATACATCATGCCTCCCACTTAAAGTAGCACTGTAAAGCATGTCACAGGCCTGCCACTGCACCTGGCAAAATAAACCTACTGCGTAGCCAAACCTCCCTTTCTCATACTTTTATGTCAAGTCAAGGACTGTGTTTATTATTTGAGTGGGGCTTCCATCCTTCTCAACTAATGACTCAATGTCTTACAGTTGCTGACCCCGTAGTTTAACTATGTAAATATGTTCATGCCCCAGTGTTCTTTCGAGTGCCAGAGTTAAAGCTCTCTGTAATGTCACATTTTTCGTTTCAATGGCTATGTTCCCACTTTCAAAACCAGGTTACATAAATTATTCTGAGAGCCATGACAACTACATCGATTCTGATATGGGGATTTTACACCCACAGCTACAGATGCCCTATGTATCTTTAATTCAGGGTGCAAAATTATCAGGACATTATGATGATTAATCACTCGCGTACGGATCCTCTATGGCAGAGGAAATAACATTGGAATTGCACCTATACTTTTGTTTCGACTTGTTAGTATGTACAGCACTTCCATTCGACTGGCTCCATAATAAAACAAATATATAAATACAAGTACAATTAGGCAAAGTCTACAGGAAGAGACTTTTCAAGTTAATGCACAAATTATTGTCCCTCAGAAATTACACGTATAAGATAAAGTAATGCTTTCATTTCAAATGGGTGATAACAAAAAGGAGTGAGTATGGAAAGTGAGCAAGATGACTGATATCAGGCAATGATCAGGTAGTACTTCTTTTCAATGAATACGTCAGTTTCATCACTTTCAACCAGCCATTTTCTTGTCAAGCATTATTGTGGACCGGGTGGGCAGTGACAATCCTTAACAGCAGCATGAACTTGAAACCTTCGTAACCAAAGCCAGGTTTAGGGCTAAATCGACACAGATTAGTTTCTCTGTGTTCCAAATCAGTCTTTTTCCGGCATCATTTAATCTATCCAACACATTTAAACAGGGAAATGTTTGGGTTTCTAACGAGACATGTGTATATTTTCTTTTCCTATACCACCCAATTTTTTGGCATGTCCACAAATCTATTTTTTCACAGAGCTACACTGAAGAACACATACTTTACAACAGAAAGGTTGCATGCCTTTCCAATAAGAAAGTAGCAGTCCTTCCATAGTTTAGAGTAATTACCCGTAAAGTTTTCCAATTATAAAAAACGAGACTTAGAAACAAAAGAAGCGATTTTCCTATAGAATATTCAGACATTAATGTTGAAGTATGTGCTACACTTAACGCATGGAAGAATGCAGGTCTCTGTGGACAGATTACGCATAGCAACAGCTGTGAAATGTCATACTTAACTCACGCAAGACTGTCAGCGCGTCTCGCATTAGTTTCAGGGGGTTGCTATGTCAAGTGCATCACAGCAGCTAATGAACTGTGCAAGTATCTATCACTGTAGGGCTAAAGAGCGCGTGTTTAAGTAGGTCTCACAGAGTGGAACATTTAGAGACCAATCATTGCCAAGATGTTAGCATTGTTAAGTACTAAAACACACACACCTCCTAACTTAGCACAATGGACCAGACTAGACCACCTGCGAATAGTACTGAGAATGGGCTCCCAGCCTGGATTCTGTTTAGGTTAGAGGTGACAGATGGGACTTCACCTAGAAAGCATGTTCATCGCCCGAAGAACAGTGCCAGGCTGAGCAAGCCATACAAAGTGGCCACAAAACGTCACGTTGTAGCTATAACAATCACTAAAATAAAAAGATGCACAAGGGTGAGATTTACTTAATAAATGGGCAAGTGCATGTCTCATTTACACATATATGAGTTGCATACCTTGAGAACACGTTGTGTATGTTAAAAACAATGTATAAACAGACAACTCCAATCTACAGTCTACATACAATGTGGCAGCCATCTTAGAAGTATACAAAATAACAAGGTAACTGTTAGAAATGGGGGTCTCTAATTGGCAGAGGTATGCACCTTTGTCCAACTAGGGACCCTTGCATCTAGTCAGGGCAAGGGAGTTACACACCTTAGATAACTCCTGCTCCCCCCCTTGGTAGCTTGGCACAAGCAGACAGGCTTATCCCAAAGGTAAAGTGTAAAGTAGTTGTAACCAAACACATAGTAACACAGTGAAAACACCACAAATGGACTCTACACCAGTTTAGACAAATAAAGTATCTTTATCTAAACAAAACAAGACCAAAACGACAAAAATCCAACGTACGTGTATCAAATGATGGCTTTAGAACAGTTGTTTCACAAATTGAACTTGTAGAAAAAAATAGCTCCAACTGGGCTATTACGATGTCATGAAAGGCATAAATCCAAATTACGACGCCAAACGGCGAGGTGCGTGGCATCGGGCATGGAGTCATATAGACCCCCACACAACAGTTCCTTGGAAAATGAAGTCTATGGACGATGCATGGCATCGGGGAGGTGAGGCATTGGTGCCAAGGTCAAGGCAGGTTTCCTGTGGCCACGGGGGAGGAGAGGTGTTAAGGGCGTGAGGAGGCGAGGTGTCGAATCCAGGCAGGGAAACTTTAGGCGGCAGAGGAGTGATATCAGGATGCAGGTGCTGGAGATAACGGCATTGGTGCGAGTGCTGGTGTTGGGAAGGCCGATAACTGCAGGCATTGGATCTGCAGTGCAGGCGGGGTGGTGCATCCTGCACTTCATGAGCAGTGTCCTTGGCCTCATGGCAGGCCGTGCTGTCACTGGCAGTGTCGCTGAGGGTGTCAGAGCTGTTTTTCTTGGTTGGCAACATTAACCACACAATTCTCAGGGCCCAGGAACTGGAATTGGTATCCTTTTGAATGCAGGAATCCACAGAGGAATTTAGGTGCTGGTCAGTGGGTTGCAGGTGAAGTCTTTGTGGCCCTGAGACTTCATAACAGGAGGCAAGCACACACAGGCCCTTGGAGATTCTTCTCCAAGGAAGTTCACAGCAAAGTTCCAGTCTTTGTTTGCTCCTGGGCAGAAGCAGCAACTGCAGACCAACCCAGCAAAGCACACACAGCAAAGGGGCCGTACTCCTCCTTACAGCTCTACAGCTCTTCTACTTGGCAGAGGTTCCTCTTGATTCAAGAAGTGATCTAATTCTCTGGGATTTAGCATCCAATACTTATATCCCATGTTCTCTTTGTTCTCTTTGTGGCAAGGCTGTCTGGGCTCAGTTCTAACCAGTTCTGCCCTCTCTGGCCCAACTGATCTACAGGAGGTGGAGACGGCATTGTCCAGAGGAGACACTGCCTAGTCAGGTGCAAGTGAAACTCCTCACATTAAATACAGTTTTCCTAAAAAGATGTGTTAACAAATAATGAGTTCAGAGAGCCTAAAATCCATTTCTTTATCTGGTCCCAATGGCAAGTTATACTTGTAAGAGGTTACAAAGCAGCTTTCATGTGAGCCTATGGGACAGATAACCTTTTAATAGTGAAAAATGAAATAGGAAGTATTTCACTATAAGGACAGGTAAAACACACCAGCACATGTCCTCCCTTTTACATACCTGCTCATGGGGGTACCATGGGCCTATCTGAGGGGTGCCTTACATGTTAGAAAATGGAAGGAGGGGGCCTGGCAAGTGGGTGCACTTGCCAGGTTGACATGGCAGCTAAAAACTGCGCAGACACTGCAGTGGCAGGTATGAGTCACATTTGAAAAGTCTACTTGTGTTGGTGGCACAATAGGTGCTGCAGGCCCACTAATGGCATTTGATTTACAGGCCTGGGCACACAGAGTTCACTGTACTAGGAACTTACCTAGTAAATCAAATATGCCAATCATGAATAACAAATCTGTTAGAATCCGGGGTCTCTGGTTGGCGCAGGTATGCACTTGCGACAAGCAGGGACCCTTTCCTCTAAGTCAGGGCGTAGGATTACCTCTTTAAAAATAACCCCTGCTCACCCTCTAGGTAACGTGGTGCGAGCAGTCAGGCTAGATTTCCAGAGGGCATTAGGTTAAGCGTTCAAGTTGTCCCACACAATAATCACCACCCCACCACACAAAGACACAAGGCTGTATTTGTATTAAAATTAAGTTCTTTATATAAAAGGTTTCTTTAGGCAGGTTGTCAAAAATACAGTCTTTAACTTAAATAAGGTTCCAGTTACTCTTGAAGGCTTTCAGGCAGTCCACAGTTCTTAAAATGGCAAAATTGTACTTAAAATAGCTTCTTTAGGGGGTCTGTGCGCTTCGTAGCGCCTTGCGTACGCTTCGTACGAGGTTTTGGACGTCACTTGCCGTTTCTCACGCTTCTCGCGTGAGCACTCGTACTCGGGACGTGAACCGTACGGACCGTACCTTCGTTGGTATGCATCGTACACGTCCGGTACACCTCTTGCCAAAGCTCACGCTTCACGCGTGAGCGCCGTCAATGTATCTAATGCTGGACGAGCCATACCTTCGTCGGGACGCCTCGAACAGCTTATTTCGAACCGTACAAAAGCTCACTTCACGCGTTAGTCGCATAGCGGGTCTACAGCGCTAGTACGGCCCGAACAAAGCAGCGGACGGGTCGTACTTCAGCGCGCTCGCACACAGTACCTGATTTCTTGCACAAGGGTGATCACAGCAGCTTCAGGGGTCCCTGCAGGAGCGTCCCACGTCGTGTTGTCGTCCCTCTGAGGCAGTGGGCGGCGGTGCTTCGTGGCGTGTTCCAGGACGGTCTTGGCCACACGATCACGGGCAGAAGCAGGAGGGGCAGCTCGGGGGCAATCTCTTCAGCGCATCGCGCTGTCAGCTTCACGAAGGGGGACACACAGTGTGTCACCGGTCTTCACAGGAGCTTCCACGGCCAGGGGGGTTGCAGAGGCTCAGCGCTTGGAGCCGGATGAGTTTCTTTCTTCGCGGTGCGAGCTACGGCTCGGGGGGCAGTTGCTTGCGGTGCTTGGACCAGATGGACAGGTCTTTGCGGTGCTCGCAGTAGCCCCGGTGGCAGATGTCGCGGTGCTCAGAGAAGGGGCACAAGGTCCTCAGGGGTCAGCGTCACAGGATCGCTTCCAGCAGCTTTTCCTCTTCTGGGGGAAAGGTTGCGCCCACTGTTCCTGGGGCGCAGTTCAGGGGGCAAGTTCACAAGCAAGCCCTTGGAGATTGTTAGAAAGCACAAGTTGATGAAAAGTCTTTCCCTCTAGTCTTTTCTCTCCTTCCAGCAGACAGGCACCCACTGCAGGCCAGTCTCTCAGGCAGAGAGACAGTAGTCCTCCTTCAGCTTCTCCAGGTCCTTCTCTTTCAGGCAGAGGTTCGTCTTGGGGCAAACAGGATCTGATTTCTTAGGAGAAGGGCTCCTTCTTTTATAGCACAATTCTTTTGTTCTTTGTCGCCAGGGGACCTGGGCCTGGCTCAGTCCAGTTTTGGAGCACTTTGTTGTGGTGACTCTGCTCTTTCCTTTCAGCAGCAGGGCAGAGACATCAGCCGCTCCACAGGGGCAGAGCCGGCATTGTGGAGGCAGAGCACAGGTCTATTCAGAGTCAAAGGTGTACTCCTCCCACCCATCCTGGTGTAATCTCTCTACCCACCACCTGGCAGCCAGTCTGTCTCCTGGAATTTCCCAGCCCTGCTCCTTTACTGTTACTAGGCAGAACACACACACACAGCAGAGGTGGACTGAAATGGCCAGGTCAGTAAATACTAACTTTCTAAAAGTAGTATTTACAAACACAGGATATTAAAATAAACTTTACTAAAAGAAGTATTTTATTATTCTGAGTTCAGGCATACTAAACTTGACTTTCTACCATGCTCTCTGAGTCCACTGGGATTACAGCGTGTAGTAATTCCAGCAGCCTATTCTGGCCTATGGAGAGCAGGTAGCCTTCAATAGTGAAAAACGAAAATGGCTGTAATTCACTATTAGGACATGCCACACACATCAGGGCATGTCCTACCTTATACCTACAAGGCACCCTGCCCTTGGGCCTACCATAGGGGTGGCTAATATGTAGTTAAGTGAAGGTTTGGGGACTGGCAAGTAGGTGCACTTGCGCAATCAGCGCGACAGTACCAGACCGCACGCAGGTTCTGCAGTGGCAGACCCTAGACATATTTTACTAGGCCGCTTCCGTGGGTGGCACAACCAGTGCTGCAAGCCCACCAGCAGCATTTGTAACAAGCCCTGGCACTCCTGGTGCACTTTACTAGGGGTTGATAGTAAACCAAATAAGCCAAACATGGACACCAATCAATGTATACATTTTACCATAGGGAGAGCATATGCACCTTAGCACTGATCAGCAGTGGTAAGGTGCCCAGAGTCATAAAACAGCCAACAACAGGTCAGAGAAAATACAGGAGGAAGGCAAAAAGTTTAGGGATGCCCCTGCAAAAAGGGCCAAGTCCAACAAAATCACAATAACACTTTATACAGGGAGCACTTCCACGTTGACACTGATCAGCAGTGACAAAGTGACCAAAGCACCTAAGCCAGCAAAAATTACATCCAGAATACCATCAAACATACAGGAGGTAGAGGCAAAAAGTCAGAGGAAACCACACCAATGATGCCAAGTCTAACAGTAACCTAGCCGTTGGCTTTTAGAATTGTAGCACTACACTGTACTGCATTACAGTTCTGCATGCACAGGTTAGTCATTGTTCACAGTAAGGAACATTTTCAAAGGAAGAACGTTTAACTATGCAATGAATGTTGTCATTTTTAGGTCGAGCCTAGTCAGCGTACTCGCTGTCTCTCCGAGATATGATGTAATCAGTATATATGTTGACACTCCGCCTATTGGCTTTTTATTGGTCTGTTCGTCTGTCTTGTAAAATCTCTTTGTTCCTAGTGGTTATTCTGTGTTTGAGTTTCTCCTTTTAGTTCTTTAGTAACGCCTATGCAGCACTGCCTAACTACTGTAAACTTGCTATCGGTGGGATCAAGTATTTGCTATGGAACTCTTTTTTTTTGTTGCTTGAGTTGAATTTTGATGCAGTTTATTTTTTGAACAGGCGGGATGAAGTCTTTGCTTTTTTTGTTTTGGAACTGTTTTGTTTGTGGTTGCTTATGTTGAACGTGCATGCATTTTATTTTTTTGAACATGAATGCATCTTTCTTTTGCTTATTTACTTTGTTAATTGTATTTAATTGTTAAAACTGTAAAACACTCCGTATTTATAATTGTATATTCAAAGTGGAATGGATGGACATGTAGATACTTTAAAGATGTGTTTTTTTTATTCTTATTTACTACATAGCTTTGTTTTTTAATATTAATTTATTGTGCGAATGGGAAATGTAAACAAAGCCATATTATTTAGTTAGTTATTTGAGTTTGTGTAACTTTTTTTTAACTTTCACTGCTGTTTCTGTAATCTTCTATCTACATGCCTTGGTAGCTTCAGCAGTGATCTACAGTTTATTTGTGAACATTGACATCCTGCTGTTTTTGGCAATTTATTTTGTGTGTATCCCACAGATGCTACAGACAGAAAGATAACCATCTTTACTACAAGCATCATTATTATCCTGTCCCTGCTTTCTTTCACACAACATCTTCAAAACATGCTAATGTTTCACACTACTGCAGACTTTAAGGCACACTTTTACCTTGCTTTAAAGCAAGTGGGAATATCTTTAAATTTACTTACACTGTAAAAGCAGCCTAAAAGCAATTTTAGTCTTTTTGATAATTAAAGGCTTATTCTATTAAACAAAGTGGTGTTCGTTTTATATTGGGGGTGGAAGCACGTTTGTGCATAGCTGCAAACGCATAGCTTCAATATTCCTGCGCGTTTGTGCATCCCACACATGCACTATACATTAGCAAAATGTATAACTTTCAGCTGCACCCACTATATATATTGAAACGCTTATCTCCATATAGCCGGCTACTACCCCAAGCGCAACTGTCACTTTATACCTATATTACTGCCACTTACATTTTTTTCCTGCCATAAGTTTATCACCCCCCTCTTTTTTACTCATACACCCTGCAAACTCTCTCTCTCACACACATGCACCCAAGTGTCTCTTTCTTACTTCTGTCTTTACAATTTCTCTCCTCTCTCCTTTCTAACTCCCTCTCCTTCTCTCATGCTCTCTCACACACACATGCACAGAAGTGTCTCTTTTTCACTTTACAATTTATCTTTCTTCTCTCCATTCTACATCCCTCTCCTTCTCTCACTCTCTCTCACACATGCACACATATGTTTCTTTAAAAATTGTTTCTTTACAATTTATCTCTCTTCTTTCCATTTTACCACCCTTTCCTTCTCTCTCTCTCTCTTACGCACACATACATACACACAACTATCTCATTGTAACTTCTTTCCTTAAAATCTATCTTTTCCGTCTTTATTATACCCCCTTTTTATTCTCTCTTTCCATCTCACACACATACACATCTATGTCTCTCACTTCTCTCTTAACAACCTGTCTTAACTATCCAAATATAACATATTATTTCTGCTTTAAAGCAAAGCGTAAAGAAAAAACTTCACTATTACTGCACAGATCTGCGCTGCAGGCAAATACACTATATACTGATAACATTTATAACTGTAATCTGCTCCCAGTGTATGCCAGTATGCTCACTCACACACAGCCACATCCACTCCCAAGCACCACATTGTAAAAGCAGCCTAAAGGCAACATTACACATTTTTATAATTAAAAACTTCAATCAACAAACTAATGCTACTTTATTTTTAAAGGGCAACTCACGTTTGTGCATGCAATGTATTTATCTGTTTGTTTTATAATTACATGTACACATTTTGGGCGGGAAATTACACACAGCTCTATTTTCAACTAAAGCATTATAGCTCCCTCTCCTTTGCCCACTCTCTCTCTCACACACATACATGCACGCACCTATCTCTTTCTCATTTGTCTCTTTACAATTTATCTCTTTCCTCTCCTTTGTAACTCCCTCTCCTTCTCTCACTCTCTCTCTATCACGTATACATTCACACAGCTGTCTCTTTCGCACTTGTCTCTTTGTAATGTATCTTCCTCTCTCCATTCTAGCTCTAGCCCCTTCTCTCACTCTCTATCTCTCTCACACGCAAATACACACAACTGTCTTTCTCACTTGTCTCTGTACAATTTATCTCTCTTCTCTCCATTCTTGATCCCTCTCCTTCTCTCACTCCCTCTCTCTCTCTCACACACACACATTCATACAAGTGTCCCTTTCTCACTTCTCTATTTAAAATTCACCTCTCACCTCCCCGTTTTAGCTCCCTCGCCTTCCCTCACTCTCTCTCACACACATGCATGCAGCTGCCTCTTTCTTACTTGTCTCTTTCATGGATGGACATGTACCTACTTTAAAGGAAATTTTTAACAAAAACATTTTTGTATTGTAGTGCATTTATAATAATTTATTATGTGTGCTCCCAAATGCTCCTTCAAACAATTCCCTATCTCTCTCTTCTACTAAATACCACTAATGTAATGTAATGTAATACCACTGTTATACGCTATTCCCACATCAATAACATAATTCACTTTAAATATTCACACATAATTTCTATTATATCTATTTTCAAAACTTCATTAACTAGAAAACACACTCTATCCTCCTCTTCTAAACTATTCTCCTAAATGCACAAATCAACACTCTTTGAACAACTATAACATCCTCTCCCCTTCTTTCTCTTTCTCGCACACTATTTATACTCGTCTTTCTCAATGTCAATAACTAACCCCTGCATTCTTCCTTTATATCTAAACTAAAAAAATTTCACCACTATCTATTTACAAAACACATAATTCTACTACACAAACACAATAAACAACACACAATTCTACCACACACATCTAAACAACTAACAAGACAACACACAAAAATATATTACACACCACATACACTACAAAACGAAGCACATAAATGAACAACATTATCATTTACAACAAATAAGCTCCAACTCACAAAAATGCGAGACCTATTGCATTGAAAATGCTTATTATGGTTTGTTCTGCTTTATTTAATTTCATTGTCTCATATTTCGGATACTGCATATACATAATATTTCCCCTTCTTTTTATTGTTCTCTAGCTGCAGAAATTATTTTTAAGCATATGCACTGAATTTCACTGTGAACAAGGTATTGAGGTCATGGGGGAGGAGGATGAATCTGGTGGACAGAGAGAGGGTGACAGTAAACAGGATGATGTTAGAAACGTGGAATACTTTTTTGAAGCTAATAGGGCAGACAAGAGACACACACATGGGATTCAGGAGACGGACGCTCCCCCTCACCAGTGCTCAAAGACGTCTTACTTTGAGCCTGGGTGGAGCCTTGTCACATAGACGGGACAGAAGCCAATTCAGGAGAGGAGCGTAAGGTTTGATTGCATGTTAGACCTTTAGGCACAGCATGAAGTAAATAGGTTCTGTCATTATCCACTCTTACTCATTCCGATACGGAACACACAGATAGGGAATGTAGGCACACAGGACTTTTTTAATAGTTATTTATGTATTCTTTGTTTTCATATTGTACTTATAAATCGTGGGGGCAATACTGTATATGTGAAAGTTTTACTTTAGTTGTTAAGGACTAATGTTGAACTAGAGGTGTTTAAAGACTCTCTTGAAGACACAAGGAAACCATTAGTTCAGATGTAAAGGGGGCTGGAGGATGAGCTGGGTGTCATCGTGTATGATTCTGTGTGTCTGACTCATGCTGGCGAGTTGGGTCATGTATGTGTTGAACAATGCATGGCTGAGCATGAATCCTGGTTGTGCTCTGCAGATGAGGTTCGCTGAAGATGAGGTGAAAGTTGTCAGGCTGACTGACTGGGATCAGCCAACGAGGCACCCACTGCGCAGTACACTGAGTGTCCACAGTTCAGTACAGGTGAGAGGAGCTTCGGGGGCAGTGGGCAAGACTTAGAAGGTGGCGGGAAACAGCAGCAGAGGACCATAGCGTCGGAGAGGACATGGTAAAGGCCACCACAGGGGGAAAAAAAGGAGGGAAAAAAGTGCCAGGAGCAAAGGAGGAGGTAAGAGACCAAATATGGGAGAAAAAAAGCCCAAAAAATGGCGAGAGAAAAGGATAGAGAGCAAAGAAAGAGCAAAAAATACACAGAAGTGCCTGAAGAAGGAATGAGTGAGTGAGAGTGGAAAAAAGGCAACAGAAAGCCACGAAGTGCACAAAAGGTGGCAAAGACAGGCTTGGAAATGTAGAAAAGAGAGAATGACAGTGAGAAAGAAAGCAGAGTGCAAGACAGCAGCAAAGGGTGAATGTGGAATGAAAAAGATAAAAAGTCTAGAGAAGCTGCAAAAACAGGAGATCAAAGGGCATAGAGAAAGTTAAGATATGATAATAACAGGGTGTTATTATCATGTTATTTTTCTATGTGGGAGTCAGGGCGTGGTTGGGCCCTGCCGCCAGAGCAGAGGAGGAGTGGTTTGCATTCCTCTAAGTGCACATGATGGTTTGGCCAGCCCTCTAGGGCCAGCAAACCGCCATGCGCACTTGGGATGTTCTCCATTGGGCTATATTGCACAGCCCTGTGGAGAACATGTCCAGGCTCCCAGGCACTGGCCGAGCATCCAAACGAGATGCTCAGACCAATCATGATGCTGCTCCTGCAGTGTTGTGTTTGGCTGGGAGAGTCCGGAAGCCTGGATGCTTCTGGTGCTTCCAGCAGACCTCCCTTTCAGGACAGAGGAGAGATGTTCGGCGGCAGGAGAGGTGACGCGGCACAGAAGGTAAGTTTATTTTTTTAATCCATTCCCACTGCCCAAACACCCCCATTCCGAGGCAGCTGCCACTGAAGTAAGAGGACAAAGCATGAAGCACTGAGCAGCACGCTGGACCTGGGCCTGAAGGGACTGTACCTGGTCACAGGGCCAGGCACAGGAAATGGGGCAGGCACAGGGTGAGGGCCAGATGATGCCTGCATATTTGCAGATAGTTAGGGGGTACATACCAAAATCTTGCTGAAAATGGTT
This sequence comes from Triturus cristatus, assembly GCF_964204655.1. Lineage (NCBI taxonomy): Eukaryota > Metazoa > Chordata > Amphibia > Caudata > Salamandridae > Triturus > Triturus cristatus. The sequence continues at coordinate 198,880,207 of NC_140593.1, read as the reverse complement.
GGTGAATAACCTGCCCTGAAATGCATGTCATTCGCACCTTGGTCTTGTGAAATGTGTTGCTTCGGTGAATGTTACTATGAGGTCAATGAAGGAATTGGATGGTCATGGAAAGTAGCAATGTCAGATGAACAAGTGGCTGAGACCCCTTGACAGGGCAAGGTTTTTATGACAGCTTCCTCTGTATCACTAAGTAAGGCTTTTCTGGTCTGCTGTAAGCCTTCTAGTATCTGTTAGTATCAAACCTTAGGCTAAGGAAACGTGGGCTATGCAAGGATTTTCTTTCAGGAAAGTTGAACTACTGGTTCATGGCACAACACCCCAACTGTGCAGCTGTTTGGAAAGTCTCCAGCACCGTTTCTGAAAAATGTTTATGGTTTATTAAGGAGAGGCCATCCTGAACGCTTTCCTAAGTGAGAGCAATGCTTTATGTGCAGTGGGTTGGTTCATTTTGTGAGAAATTCATTGGAAGTGCAACATTTCTAAGGCTGTTACCAACGTCTCTCTCCATATTCAAAATTCAAATGCTCCTATTGCGGCACTCAGTATTCCCCTGAGTCACATCTTATGCTGCTCACTTGAGGCGCGGTATCCAGTACTCTTCTCAGGCACATCATCCAGTGCTTTCCTGAGGTAAATCAACCAGTGCTCTCCTCATGCATCAGGTACTTCCCTGAGGTTCAGGTCCATCATCCTGTGCTCTCCTGAGACAATTCCCCAGTGCTTCAATGCTACACATCATCAGTGTGGCCTCAGATACTTGAGGTAAATCAACTACATGCCTCATCATGTGCCTCCGCGAGGTGCAGGTTCAATGTCCTGTGCTCCTCTGAGGCACATCCAGAGTGCTTCAATGCAACACATCACCTGTGCTTCCCTCGGGCGCATCAGCAAGTGTTGTCCTGAGGTACATCAGCCAGTGACTGCTTGAGGTAAATCAACTACATGCCTCATCATGGGGCATATCAGCAAGGCGAGCCGATGGTATAATCGCCGCTTTTGCCGCCGTTTTCGGCTGAAAAGCGGCGATAATTTTATCGCCTAATTAGCAAGCTCACGCTAACGCGTGAAAACTTGCGTTCGCATAGGAATTCCTAACGCCCAGCTTTGCATCTCTAATGAGATGCAAAGTGGGCATTCCTGACCTGACATGACAGGATAAATGTCGCTAAGCGACATTTCTCCTATCATCAAGCCCCACGCTATGAAGCATAGCGGCAAGAAAAGTAGCGATAACCCCTGTTATCGCTACTTTCCTTACGCCTGCTTCAGGACTAACTTAGCCATGATATCCTATGGAAGGTGGATATCATGGCTAAGTTTGTGAGTCCCTATCAGCAAGCTAACGCCACATTGCGTGAGATTATTGCTGGGTTTCCAGCGATAATCTCACGATAGGCTGTTAGCGTGAGGATTTTTATCGCTTTTGAGATAAGCGTTGCTAATAGCACGCTATCTCAGCGATAACAATCCACGCTAGCCGGCGATAATTATCCTAGCGCTTAGTGCGCTTAGCGGTAATTATCGCTGGTTGTTGCTGATATGCCCCCAGGTGCTTCCCTGAGGCGCAGATTCAACGTCCTGTGCTGCCCTGAGGCACGTCCGAGGTGCTCCAGTGTATGTGTGGCTATAGAATGTAGCTCTGGTATGTCAAAGTGGAACGTGAAGCTTCACCGTGGGCCTAGTACTTTGGTCATTTCTGAGTTGCTTGGGGGCGGGTGGGGGTGCTTAGGAGCAGGAACCTTTCAATGAGGGTGTTTCCTTCCACACCTTGTTAAATCTCCTGCATTATATGCTGATTGCAGTTTCCCTTGACCTTGCCTTTCACCTTGGTGCAATTGCGTAGTTTATGCAACGTTTATAGTTTCATTTGATTATTTAGAATACAATCCCCCGAGGGCCTGGTTTCCTCTAATGCATGCCTTAACCGCTGCGGTCAGATTCTTTGCTTTATACACAGCAATTCAGATTTTCCAATGCTTTTTCAAGATGTCTGTCTTATATAAACCTTTTCAGACTGTGGTGCAGATATCCGTTTAAACAATGGGACATAACACATTTTATCAGTAAATGTCTATTGTTGTTTAACACATTTTTAATTTTCATTTATCAACATGTCATCTATCCGTGTCGATCCCCGAATAAGAAGGCAACGGAAAGAATGTGTTATTAAAACTTTTACACAGACATTTCCTGAGGAAGTATGGAATAAACTCTTTGTAATTTCAGCAACATACACCAGTTAATGCCTAATTGCTCCTTAATGTCTTCCTGACTTCAAATTGCAGCGCCTAATCCACTCATGAGCGCAACATTCATATTATTATAGGTTTAAAAACGAGGGAAAGCCGGCAAGTCAGAAACACAATGCTTGGCAATGTTCTCCCAAGCAAGAGGCCTGTGGATAATGACATGTTTGGTGTTCTAGAAGCACTGTGGGCAAGACCTTTTAAGTCAGGTAAGTGCAGGGAAAACCAGTAATCACCGGCTCAGAATAACTTGTCAGCTCTCCTTTTATTCATAAAAAAAGGTGATTTTTGCAGGTCTAAATCATTTTGAAAATAAATGGAAACATGAGCCTTTCACCTTTTCCTAGAAAGTTTTGCAGCACTTTGAAAAGAAAAAGCCAGAATGGGGCCGTAGATTATATGTAGGTAAGTAAGCAAGCAAGTCGATTTTTATTTGCAGATTAATTAAAATCGTTACAAAAGCAAATCACGGAAACAAATCAGCTGATTGATCGTGTAGCATAATTACAATAAAACCAAGTCGTTACCTTCGTACTGGAACCAATCACCTGTGTTGTGACTAAAACACAAAATAGCCCTCTGGTTCAAAACAGATTGTAGAATACTCAATATATGTTATTAGTTTTTAAAAAAGTGTTTACAAAGCTGGCGTGGCGAAATGTCTCTTTCCCAAGTTCAGAGAGGCAGCTGTTGTTCACGTCTTTGGTTACTTTTCATTTATTTGGTAACTCATTAGTGCTTAATGTGTAAAAAAATAATATAAGTGCTAGGGCCCTCCTCAGAAGGCCATTGTAGCTTGCACCAAGTGTGACAACTAATGCTATTCCAGGCCCCAAAGCTATAAGAATGACTTGCGTGGAAGTTATCAGTCATTGTTCATGTATATTTCATTAATAAACTGTTGCTGTGCTCATCCCTAATGAGGCTGACAGCAGCATCATGTGGCAGATTGTCATAAGAGCCAGTACTGGCATTTAAGTGCCGGCTCAAGTTAAGCACTGCAGTCAGTAGTGAAATTAATTCAGCAGGGTAATAAAAAATAATTAAAAAACATAAGAACGCGCTATATTGCGAACAGTTCTAAAGTGGGCTGAGGGTTTCATCACATAAGGCATGGCTTAAGAAGACTCTTTTTCTTGTTCAGGGTGACAATTACTCATGACTATTTATTCCTTTGATACAAATTTCATGTACTTGATAGAGCGTGACGTCATCTGGCCAGACTCACCCATCAGGCAACCCTCCACTGCACTTAAGCAAGATCGGATGGACAGACAAAGTATATGTAGGGTTGGGGAAAGTAAGTTAAAGGAAGGGATAGAGGTAGGATAGTATAACTATGGTAGGCATACCAGGGCATATAGAGAGACATACATTTTAGGTTTATAGGGTTGAGGCAGGGGAAAAGGTATTGATGTAGGCCCTATTAAATTGTACTACACTCTACTGTACACTGCTCCACCATATGCCACTCCAATGTACGCCTGAACACTTAATGCCACTAAACTTGATGTTATTATACCAAACACTTCTCAATGCTACTCTACTCCACTGTATGGCACTGCTATTTCACTCTCCACTATTACACTGTACCCAACTGTATTGTATGCTATTCCTCTCTTCACCACTGCGTGCGGCACACCAATAGTCATCACTCCACTTTACGCAATTTTACCCTACAACACTGCACTATACCGCACTCAACTTTATGTAAGCAAACTGTACACCAATGCACTGTACCCCACTCCATTGTATGGTACTACACTGAACCCCACTTCAGTGTATGCTATTCCAGTTTATGCCACTTCATTTTACCACACTCCATTCTTCGCCACTCAACTGTATGCTATTTCAGTATACTGTATCCCAATATATACCCCTACACTGTGAAACACTCCAGTGAATAGCACTCCTTTACCGTACTTCAATACTGTGTACTTGAATACACTCTACAATATTTGCAGGGCATAACTCCACTTTTATCACACTCCACTCTGTACTATCTCACTGTATAACGCTGCACTTTACGCCATTATACTCTATGCCACTCTAATATATGCCACTCTACTGTATCCAAGCTCACTCTATGCCATTCCGCGGTATGCGACTCCACTCTACGCCACTCCCCTGTATGTTATTCCTGTGTATGCCACTCCAGTATATCTCATTTCACTTTACTACACTCCACTGTACCACAATATACTGTACCACACCACACTTTACAACTCTATCCTCTACTATATTGTACTGACCTTCACTTAATAACACTCCACTCCACTCCACAAGATTAAACTGTATGAATATTATAAATTTGGTACTAACACAAAAACTTTTGAAAATCACAAAAAACTAAGTTTAAATATAAGTTAAAGTTAGTAAAACTTTATTTATGTTTGGTACACAACCCCAACTTAAACTACACAAACGGAAGAACTTCAAAATATTATAGTTGTTTGTTACATTTTTCATTTACACATCACTTTCACATTACTGTAAACCACACTTATAACTCACATTTATGCTTATGCACCACCTTTAAATTAATATCACTTGCATGCCTCCATACACAGTCTTGTCACCTCACTTGCCACACTACATTAACTATAAAACACCCCTTCTCCAGAAACTATAACTTTAGGAGAATTTCTAATGTTAGTGTAGTTTAAGCTGGGTTAGTATACCAAACAAAAATAAAGTTTTCCTAAATATAACTTATCTTTCATCTTTGTTTATTTTGCGAAGATATTTACATATATTTATGCAAAATAGAAACAGAGAACTCTGGGTAGTTCCCAAGTTTAGATGGAGAGCAGCTCCTGTCGAGAGCACCTTTACTCTGAATCTGCTCAACTCAAATGCCTGTTTTTCTAGCAACGTTTTTAAGAATAGTATGAGCACAGTGCCATTCACAGCAAGCTAAAAAGGGACAAAGTATTTTGTATATATTCTTGCCTATAGGCGTCACTGCATAATGGTATGTGCACCTTTGACACTGATCATCCTCATCTTGAATACATTTTAATCTGGATAGGCTGTGATTGGTGTAGAGATATTGAGGGAAGCGTGATATTGGGGGTCTGGAATATCTTAACCCTGGGAGAGATAACTCCAGCATATTGAGATACAATTATTAGAATATGGAAACACCAGGACAGAAGAGATTACAGTGTTTTGTGTGAGTTTAGAGACTTCTTCCAATAAATGTACTTTGTACCTGAGTACTGAACAAGACCCAGGTACTGAAATATCAACATAAGTTTAATTAGATTTTATTCAAGATTACATTAATACAAGATGCACAGGAAGAAAGAGGTGTGTGTCTTCTGTATAAGCAGATATGTTAAACTCTGCTTCGTATTTGTAGCTCCTTCAAATCTATGGAATATATTTACAAGAAGTGCCTCTGAGCAGTTTCACGCTGTTTAATGCCATTTTTATTTCCGCTGCCGATCACCAAATCCTAATGCTATGTTGGTGACATAGTTACAATACCTTGTTAGGATCAGTTAGCAGCCGTGAAAAGTGACACGAACTCTAGCGTCAAGGCGATAAAAAATTCACGTTAGCATGAAAAAAAGTGCCGGCTGACCAAAAAGTGGTAAAAAAGTTCACGCTTGTCAGACCAACGTCACTTTTCAGCATCTAGTGGCAGAAAAAGATCACAAATACACCTCTATGGAAGTAAAAAACACCGGAATACAGAATGGAGCAGCCAGGATCAAGTTCAGCATAGGTCAACAACCCCCAACAACCTCACCAAAGTCAGGATGACAAGCCAGAGTCCCAGGGGAAGAGGAAATGCAGATTCAAGGCCTCATTTATGAAAAGTGGCGCATCGCTGGGGAAAAACAGTGATGCATCACTTTTCATTGCTCCATCCTTTCGACACCATGGATGCGTCGTATTTACAACGATACGGTGCAGCCCTGCGTTTCCCCCTGCGCTGGTGCTGATTTCAGCTGCCTAGCGCCAATGCAGGCAACCTTGCACCATAGTGCAAGTGTGGTGCCTGCGTTGTGGGGAGTGATTGTTTATGTGCAGTAAGGTGTCCCTTTCTCGTCTACAGGCCCTCTGGCCAATTCCCACCCTTCACCGATGCCATCGTAGACCTCATCGCACCCCAGGCTCTCGCATCCACCGATTTTATCCTACTCGGAAACCTCAATTTCCACCCGGACAACCCCAGTGACCAGAACCCTGCATCCCTACTGGAAAACCTCGACAACATCGGACTCAAGCAGCTAGTCACCGCACCGACCCACACAGCTGGACACACGCTCGACCCCATTTTCTCGACCAGCGGGAACTTCACCTACTGCAACACCACTGAACTCCTTTGGACCGACTACCACTGCGTACATCTCCCCTTGGCCATGCTCACCACACACCACCACCCTCATCACCCCCCCTGTCAGTGCTAGAACAAGGCCACCAAGCCCCTGTCACTACACCTGCCAGCACCACATGCAACCACGCAGCACCCCAACAGATTGTGCTCAACTGGTGCTCACAGGCGAGACACTTAAGAGTATGAAGAGCATCCACTCAGGAGCCCCATCGGATCCCTGCCCATACCACATCTTTCATAGAACAGCCACCTTCATCGCCCCCCAGCTTTGCTGCACTCAAAACCTCAACCTTCCTCGATGACTGGAAAGATACTGATATCAACCCCTGCTGAAAAAACCATCTGCTGACCCGACAGACCTCAAGAACTTCAGATTCATCTTCCTGCTCCCCTTTCCCAGCCAAGGTCCTCGAGGGCCATCAGCGCACAACTCTCCGAGTTCATCTAAGAGAACCACGTCCTGGACACCTCCAATCTGGCTTCCGATGCAACCACAGCAGCGAGACTGCACTGCTCGCTCGCCACAGATGACATCTGCTTCCTCCTCTACTGGGACGAAACCACAGCCCTCATCTTACTGAACCACTCAGCAACCTTCGACACCATCTCCCACCGCACCTTAATCACGAGACTCAACGATGCTGGCATCTCCAGCAAGGAACTGGACTGGCCTGGATCTACTCCTTCCTGACCGGCCGAATACAGCGAGTCAGACTACCCCGTTCCTCTTAGAACCTGCAGAGATCACCTGAGGAGTGTCTCAGGTCTCCTCCGTGAGCCCAACCCTCTTGAACATCTACATGTCCCCCCTCGAAGCCATCGTCAAAAGCCACAGACTCAACATTGAAGACGGCAGCTAATCATCTCTCTCATCAATGAACCCACAGCTGCCAGAATCAACTTTCATAACGGAATGAAGGTTGCTACTTGGATGAAAGACAGCTGCCTCAAGTTCAACTCAGGCAAGACCAAAGTACTCATCCTGGGATCCACCCCCTCAGCCTGGGATGACTCAAGGTGGCCTACCGCACTCCGAACCTCTCACACCTACGGACAACACACTTAACCAAGGCATCATACTGGACTCCACGCTCACAATGAACCGCCAAATCACAGAATCCTCATCCTGCTTCCACCCGCTCCTCCTACTTCGAAAGTACTTCAGATAGATCCCCACAGAATCCAGAAAGACGGTCACCCACGCACTCATCCCCAGCAGACTGAACTATGGCAACACACTCTATGCGGGCGTCACCAGGAAACAGCTCAGGAAACTACAGAACGTTCAAAACACTGCAGCCAGACTGGTCCTCGACACCCCCCACCGCAGCCACATGATAAAACACCTCCGACAACTTCACTGGCTCCCAATCAACAAGAGAATCACCTTCAAGCTCCTCACACACAACTACAAGGCTCTCCACGACGCAGGACCAGAAAACCTGAAACAACGCCTTGCTTTCCACACACCCACCAGACAATTTGCTCTGCCCAACTCACCCTGGCCTCCGTCCTACAGATCCACAAGCCCAGAACCGGGGGAAGATCCTTCTCTTACCTTGCCGCCAAGACCCGGAACACCCTGCCCATCCACCTCAGGCAATCTGCGTCATTGATACAATTCAGGAAGGACCTCAAGACCTAGCTCTTTGACTGAAACCTCCACACCCAGACAGATCAGCAGGCCCCCTCAGCGCCTTGAGACCCTAATGGGTGGGTAGCCACACTATATAAACCCCTGATTGATTGATTGATTGATTGATTGATTGATTGATTGATTGATTGATTGATTCCTGCACAAAATAAATCAGCCCCGCATGGCAGGCACCCTTGCACCTTAGTGCAAGAGTGCCTGCGTTGGCGCATGGCAGCCCATTGTGCACCAGCACTGGGGAAAAGGGCAGGAATGTGCTGTATATTATAGATAGGGTGCATTCCTCACCTTTTCTTTTGACGCAGGGCAGCCCATCAAGATTCCCTGCGGCGCTGCCCTGTGCCAAAACCTCCTAAATGAGTCCTTTATTATACAAGTGTGTTAGTGTAATTTTTAAGACCAGGTAATTCCTAGCAGTAAGAAATCGCTGCTAATGTGACTTGGCAGCAGTTTTTCTTTTTTAGCGACGTACAAGGAAATCATTGTAAATATCACGTTGTGTGTTTTGCATCTTTTTTTTCCTGGGTAAGCCTACGTTGCATCTCATTTTTAATAAGTCACGCTAAACGAAGTGACGCTGTGAAAAATTCACGTTAACGCTGAAAAAATGCTGCTTGCTGGAGTTTGGCAACTTGTACATTTGGTGATTAAAAAAAAGCTGCTATAACAACAAAAAATTGACGCTACGGCGGTGTTCACTCCTTGCAAATATACCCTTATATTGGTTCTATTTCTGAGGTTATCAAGACAAGAAAATGAAGGCAGGACAGCGGACATTCTCTCTAGGTGGACTCTTCAATGGTCAAAATAGTGGTCGGGATGCCGTAATCAATAAAAAATAAAGGCCTGTGTGCATGGTATGGGATCTCAACCATTGCATTGACTTTCTCCATAGGCCAGTCCCAGTCTGCCTGGGACAAAAAAGTTCACTAAAGTATTGAATGCCCTTTCCACACCTGAGGTAATGGCATACCGAATAATGTTAGTAAGAAGTATATTATTTGAGAATCATGTCTCCCCTTAACAAAAACTATTTGGGTTATTATCCAGGAACAAAGCGTGAAAGATGAGGATTAATCAAACCCAGAGCAGGAAGCTTTGGTCTTGTAACATTCTTTGGATAGCCTTCTGACTTTAACAGGCGTATAATGGGAATTAGATTCTCGATCAGCAGTTGAATTTCATTCTGACCAGCTACAATCTGTGCGAGAAGACAACTGACCACCTTTACCAGTAAGAGCATTTTAGAATTACCTGGAGTCTGTCCAAGTCCAGGTACTGTAGACCCTTCTACTGGCTGCACACTGCATTATGCGGGGGCGAAAAGGGTCATGGAGGGGTGAGTGGCTGTATTGTTCAATATCAACTTCATAAATATTGACCTACAAAAATATTGACTCCACAACATCAACAGTCAGTCTGTACTCAATATTAATATATATGAGCAAGTACATATTTACGATTCTTAACTCTACATGTACCTAACTTGACAATATAGTGTGAAATCAATATTTTTATAATTAGATATTGCAATCAGTTTATTGTGGTTCCCCCTTCTTCCACCCTTCAAGCTTCTACCACCAACAGGCCTATTGACACTGGTAGACAAGATGGCACATACTGAATATTTCGATTGTCTTTTTGTTGCAAAAACTAATTCATGATTTGTACTATACCTAGTTAAGCTGAAGTGCTTAGATCATTTTATTGTACTGTGAATCACTTAGAGATCTTGGTTGAGACTGCAGTAATCTGCTCTTAGTGTTTACACTGCGTTTGAAAAGTGATTGTAGCACTCGTTTTTTGGCTAGGATAGTGAGTTTTTTCAAGGGTTGGAAACGCAGTACTGTTAGAGGCCTAATTTAGGCCCCTACCTGCAGAACTGCAGAGTGTAGATTGATCCTGTCTGTATCCAAGGAGATTCTGAATTGTGGAGCTGCTCCCAGCCCCTGCCCAGCCGCCTGTGCTTGATATCACACGCACCTTATATAAGCTGCTTTTGGACGTTACATCTGTGCACGGATTAGTGGCTGTAGCTGATGTTTCTATTAGGCTTAGGGTTAGTGTTCTCATTGGATGATAAGTCTAGGGTTCTGATTGGTCCCTGGGTCAGTGATTCTACTGGACATAGAGCTGAGGGTTAGAGGTCTGATTGGTGGGTAGATTTAGAGTTTTTTGTTTGGTTTCTGGGGCTAGGGTTTCTATTGGACCTAGAGCTTAGAGTTTGGTTTCTGATTGGCTGTTAGGAGTAGGGCTGTGATTGGGTGTATTTGATTAAATGTGACTGTCCCCCTTGTCTCAAGTGAAGTGCTTGCAATGATTTGGAATAAAAAAAGAAGAGGAGGGGGAGGAGAGTGATTGTGCAGTGCATCAAGGAGGATCTGGGTCCGGCTGTCCATATGTCCCAGTTCCTCTTTTGCTGCTGCCCTTTTTTCGAGCTCTTGAGCAGGAAATGTCAGGAATGTTATCGTTTTGCAGGAAAGTTGTATCGAGGACCCACTGAGGCATTTTATCACAGCCGTCCTGCAGGTCCTGACTTGTGTTTCTCTTAGGATTGGCCTCAGGAGTATCTTCCTTAGATTGTGTAAGGCTGGGCAAATATATAATAGATGTAGTAACGACTCTACTCCCTTGTCACAGAGGCGACAATCCAGAGATGGACAGGTCCGTAACCATTTTGGGGCAAGGTCTTTGCTCGGAAACCACCCCAATCTCAGTAAGCTTAGTTTCCTCTTATAGTGATCCCTAAAGCATTCTTTTACATAGGATTGCTGTTTCAGTTGTTTATACGTTGGCATCACGATCCAGGCATGACTTTTGCCAGCCACTAATGCTTTGTCTATTTGCAACAATGCTTGTTTGACGGCTTTGTTGGTGGTTTGTTTAAAAGCAAGATATAACATTGGTGAATGCCAAGCTTCTTCCAGGTTTAGTGATAGGAGCGCTTGCCTAAGAGACTTGCATGTGGAATTGGTCTGCCTAGCCTGTTTTTTGACCTCTTCCCAACAGTGATGGGCAAGCGGGCTTAGGGCTAGTAGTGTGATTGGTTAGGGCTAGGGTTCCCATTGACCTAAGGGGTCAATTGACCACTAGGGCTATTTAAGGTCAGGGTTGAGAGCGTCTTAGCCCAGGCGTTGAGGCTTAGGGTGGAGAGGACTAGGGCAGCTGCCTGTATGGGTCTGTTCAGGACTGATCGGGCTTAGGGTAAGAGATGTTGCCCACTTTCTCCTACACCAGCACCCATCCTACCCCAACCACATCCACAACCAGAGTAATACGCTCTCAGCAAATGCACCCTAATCATTTCCTACTAACAGACCCTGCACTTTTCAATGTCTCAACACCCACTACAAAACCCCACAACCCACACCTTTACACTCTTCTACCCCAACCACCTCACATTTGCACCTTCACTTACATACAAAACTCCACTCTATTATATACCAATAACCAATCCACTCATCACGTACACAACTCAAATACTCACCATACCTAACTATATTCCATCGAGACACACATTGCCTGCTCTAATTACTCCTAATAGACCCCTTTGTGTCAACAACAAACCTATACTCAGCCTTCCATCTTTTCATTCACCAACAACCTCCCCTTCTTTCTAACACAATAGCACAACCATGCAACACTTACACTCCAATGCACCACACATACTACCTCTTTTAGCAATCAAATCTATCATAAACACTCTTAACTCTTGTTCATCCCCTCTCACGCACCACATACACTCTTTTCTAAAACTCATCACCACCCCATTTACCTTGCAGCTTCCACTCTCCAACAATACTTAACATACAAATCCTTCTCAGAAAACAAATACATCATCACCTTTTTCACTACTCCTCAAAAACAAAAAATGATACACACACCAGCACAACAAAGTCTCTCACACGCAACACCTCATAATACTTTAGATCACATAGATTCCTGACTACACAAATAATGCACACCATAAAGAAACTCCAATGCCAAGCTTTCTCTCTTCCCCCACACTTAAGAAATATAGAACAACACAGAAACTCTCTTTTGACTGCCTCTCATTCATTGGACAATAGTTCTAAATTGGACAATTTAGAACCTTACAACATGACTCAGATTCTGCACCACCACCTGTAACTCATACACCTTCCACCCTAAACAGACGTAAACAAAATAAGCAATATGCCACTCTTCACAACTTTTCATCTCCATGTCTACTGCACAACAAGGTTACTCTACAAAAACAACACAGCTCACCAAACCCCCCTCAACCACAATCTTCACCACCTTCACACATAGATGCTGGATGAGGAACACGATACAGAACAGCGACACTATTTCTATCCTTATACAGCAAATACCAGAACTAAGAGTACGCCTGATGCAAGCCAAAAAATTCTGCTCACTCTTCTAAAAAACAAAGTCACACTATCACCAAAGCACATTCTCTAAACTGCCTACTAATAAATGCTTGCTCGCTCTAAAAAAACAAGCATCACATCTATGACATCCTCACTGACACACAACCTGACTTACTCTTCATAACTGAATTATGGTTGGGAGATGATATGGCTCCAGTCTTGCATGAAGCCATACCTCTACGCTATCAAAGTATCACACAAAATTGTATAGGCAAAAGAGGAGGTGGGCTAGATATTGTGTTCCAGCAAAGCTGACAACATCTCCATACAAGGTTTTGAGGCCCTCTTCATCACATGAAACCGTACACCATCTTCCTCCTATAACTACCTGCTCCTTTACAGACCTCCACCTAGCAATGCAACATATCCAGACACACTTCTAGACACAGTTTCAAACTTTATAACACAGCACTCCAACCTTTGCTTTCTGGGTGAGCTAAACATTTGGTTTGAGAAACCCAATATGCCCCATCCAAAACCAATCATCACTGGCCTAGACGCACTGAACCTACATCAGATCATCCACAAACACACACACATCACTGGACACATCCTAGATGTAATTTGTGTAAATACAGAACTAGTTTCCTTTCAAACAATGACTCAAGTCACATGGTCAGACCACCATTTGCTTTCTTTCCAACATAAAACAACACAAAGGAACACCACTAAAACCACCTTATGTGCATCCACCTACCGACCATGGAACAAACTCAATTTTAAATACTTAGAAACACAACTAAAATCTAGTAAAGATCTAGAAACAATAAATTCCATTCAAAAAGTATATGAATTGCTACAGAAAGCTTTTGACAATATAATACAACTAGGAACGACACAACAGAACAAAGGAAAATAGGCACCTTGGAGAAATACAGAGCTAAAAGAGCTTCAACAGCAAATTAGAAATCCACAATGTACCTGGCTTAAAGCAAACACCAATTCAATTAAGAAAAACTTCACCTACAGAATCAAAAAAGATACAAAAAAAGATACTATACAGACAGAATTCAAAATGCAAAATGCTTAAATAAAGAATTCCATAAAATTTTCACTGAATTTTGCACACAGAATTGCCGAGAAGGAGCTCATCCCATTACATAAGATTACACAGACAAAGAGGCAAATCATTACACGACCAAAGCAGACACATTGGACTTCTATTTAACCCTTTCCATGCATCGGACGGCCCCCGGCCATCCGACGTCACAGTGGGCGTGTGCGGAGGACAGCCGGGGGCCGTCCGAACCCTGCCCACTCATTAATTCACCAGCACCGCAACGGAATTCGTGCCGCGGTCAAGGTGTTAAAACAAAGAAAAAACACCAGCACCGACCCTTTTCCAAAACACCAATCCAAGAGTATACTGACCCAGCCTCTCCATTCCATCCAAAAAATTTCACAGAATGGATTTATTGACCTGGTCAAAGCAAGTAGGCCAGCCAGCACCCCTTCTGATCCGTGTCCACCACAAACCTTCAAGAAAATTCTTCTAACTTCCTTACACCAGTACATCAATTTATTGACCAGGTCAAAGCAAGTAGGCCTGCCAGCAGACCTTGTGATCCGTGTCCACCACAAACCTTCAAGAAAATTCTTCTAACTTCCTTACACCAGTAAGAAGAATCATCAACAATTCCTTAACTACAGGAATATTTCCAGAAGAACTCAAAAAGTCATACATAGGTCCATTACTAAAGAAAACAAACCTGGACCTGCTTAATCCCCACAACTACAGACTGATTACAAATGGGCCTTTCCTGGGCAAACTGATAGGAAGAGCAGCATTCGCTGAGATGTCACAATTCATTGAAGATAATTCCATACTTTCAGACTTCCAAACTGGATTCCGCCCAGGAAGAGGCACATCATTTTTCCTTGTTGCCATCTGAGATGACCTTAAGAACACTGTTGACCAGAACGGGGCTGCTGCACTACTTCTCCTCGACCTCTCAGCTGCCTTTGACACGGTTGACCATAACACTCTAATACAAAGACTCTATGAAGCTGGCATAGAGGGGACTCCTTTCGACTGGATCACATCATACAAAACTAATTCTATTGATACCCTCTTTCTCTTCCAAACCGTACTTCACAAAAGCAGGGGTCCAACAAGGCTCTACTATCTCACCCATGCTTTTCAACATTTACATCAAGTCATTACCTGCACTGATCAATCAATTTACCTCACATGCTGTAACTATGCAGATGACAAGCAAATACTCCTTAAATTGGAAAGCCCCAAAGACATTGGAAACTCACACATTTTCAGTTGTCTCAGAGCCATGGATCAATGGATAACATGGAGCCATCTCAAATCTAATGCTTTCAAAATGGAAATACTCATGTGTAGCAATTGGAAAAATTATGACCCATTCGCCACCTAGCCTGATGATCTGGGAACACCACCTAAAGTATCAAAGGAAGTGAGAAACCTCAGAATTACCACGCACTCCAAGCTATCAACGAATACCCAAGTGGACAAAGTAGCAAGTTCAAATTTGGTTACTATAAAAACTCTGCAACGCATCTTCCCCCACCTGAGATATCGACCCAAGGTCCAGGCTACTATCTTTCTTGTTCTGTCTGAACTTGATTACGCCAATAGCATCTACCATGGATCACCTTTAACAACTATGAAAAGACTACAACGGACTCAGAACTCTGCTGCCAGACTACTCTTACATATAAAGCCACAAGCCCACATCTCCCTGGCATTGAAAGCCCAACATTGGTTGCCAGAAGATCCACATTCAAGCTGCTTTGTATCATCCACAAAGTGAATCATGGAACTGGACCGCTCTTCATGAGGAAGAAAATCACAAAATACATTCAGGAAAGGATCCTCCGCTTTAGATTGGCACCTCGCCTCAAAATCTCACCATACAAGAAAAAAACCATAAGTGGCACATCATTTTCTGTTTAAGGAGGCAAACTATGGAACTCTTTAGCTCCAAACATAAGATCCACGGATAACTACCTTATCTTCAGAAGACTACTCAAGAGTTGTCTCTTCCCCACAAAACCACCATATTCAAACATAAATATACAGCATATCCCTCTGTATATAAGCATTTATTTGGACTATAGATGTGTACCTACACATGTGTATTGCTTTATATAAATGTGTATAATAATTATGTTTTTAAATATATAGATATTCGTTAGTTCCGCTGAACAAATGTACATATTACTTATAGTTATATTATTCTATATTTAACATGTATATAGGTGACTGCATAAATAAGTAAATCTTTTATCATAGCTATTTATTTACAATTGCTTCACTATTGAATTACAAACATAAAATATAATAAAAATAAAAACAAATACATTAACTTAAAGTACAGCAACACTTGAAAGTCTGAGTTTTTTAAATACAACTTAAACCTACATATATCACCTTCCTAATACATATATACCTTCCATGTACTTATGTATCTTTATATTTATCTCTTTGCTTCAAATTAAGCATCCCGAATGCACTACTCTATATCTCACCCTATACCTCTCCCAATATATCCTCTTCCTCAACTCATCCCAAACCCCATTCTACTATCTTGATCCCTCCTCTACCTCTCCTTGTATCATCTCATACCTATTTTACTATTCAGATCTCCCAAACAAGCCTTTCTATACGCTTACCTGTACCTCTTCTCCTTCCACCTCCCCTTTACTCATCCCAAACCTCCTCCTACTGCTAAGAACTCCAAAAAAGAAAAAAAGTAGACCCTTCCCTCTTCTATCCCTCCACTATTCCTTTTCAATCCAAATGGCAGACTAATATGTCCACAACTCAAATTAATTTCATATTCCCCTATATTAATTCCCCACTAATCCTGTTTGGGTTCCGGAGTAGCGTGCTACCCACGAAAAGCGCTTCAATACCTCATCAGGGGTAGCAGGCACTATATAAAATCAAACCCTTTCCTCCTCTATCCCTCTCAATCCAAATAATGGACTAACATGTCAACCACTCAAATTAATTTCATATTTCCCAATACTAATTTACCACTAATCCTTTTTGGGTTCCAGAGTAGCTTGCTGCTCATCAAAAAGCGCTTCAATTCCTCATCAGGGGTAGCAAGTGCTATATAAATGCAAAACCTTCCCTCTTCTATCCCTCCATTATCTTTTTCAATCCAAATAACAGACTGAAATGTCCACCGCTCAAATGTATTTCATATTTCCCCATATTAATTCATCAATAATCCTTCTTGGGTTCTGGAGTAGCGTGCTACTCACTGAAAAATGATTTCAACACCTCTCTCATACCTACATTTCGAGCTCCTCTAAATCTGTCTACTCGTCCATCTAACATGGGAACACCTCTTCCCCATTCATCACTCACCAAAGAATCCCACAAATGTACTTCTAGTCACAAAACCGGAAGTAAATGCTTGGATTTCCGAGAGCACAAGAATACACTAATAACAACTACAGTTCTACCCTACTACCACTTACCTTTGGTTCCAGTGTGGCGTACTCGGGGCAGGATTGGGGTAGTAGTCCCAAACCTAATCCTGATGGGCAAAGTGAAAAATTAGCTGTTGTGAAATTTAGAAAATTGATGCTTGAGTATAGTAATTCATAACTGCCAAGTTTCTTTTGTGCTAACTTTGCTCATCTATGAGGTAAAATGAGTCTCCTGGCGCTTGAGAAGTATATTTTGCAAACCAGAATGCTTCGCTAAAATATTTATATTATTGCTACTTATGAAACCTATGTTATACCTCTCATGAGCTGAGATATGCACCTATCTGTAGTACCGCACAAATGTGTCTCTTGCCTTTCCTGGGGAAGCTTGTAATCCAGTGGCCGGTTGGTAAGGGGTGCACTCTTGGTAGTGTGCTCTGTGATTTGCAGACTATCAATTTTCTCTGCAATAAAAGCTTTTAAGACTCATTCAAAATGTGACATTGAGCATGGCAAAACTAATAGGATTATTATTCCCAGATTGGGAACATCTGCAAAAACGTTGAAGCCACATGTAATCATACGTGTTACCTTCATTGACTCCAGCCATTCAGGAAGTAGGGAGTGTCACAAGCGAATGGAGGCAGCCTTCAGCCATTGATGAGATGGAAGAAGATGACATCACTCGTTCCTATGTCAACCAAGGCGTAGGAAGCGCCTGCACCAGGCCTCTTGGTTGTGGTGCCGTTTGCAGGTATCACAAGTATTTCTGACAGATTGCGTAGCAAGTAGCCACAGGAGACAAATGTAAAACAACTAAATACCATGCTCTAGACATAGAACACACTCCACGGACAGCGTAAAATATTTATTCAAACCATCAGAACACCGACTTAGAGTGTTTACATTATCGAGCATATTCACAAGAAAATAGCCCCAAATTTGGCAGCGCCGTGCTCCCACATTTTAAATACACAAGGATGCGCTGTAGTCACAAGAATACAGTGCGCCCCAGTGTTTCCCCTAGCATTGGTGCAAGGCACCCTGCCGCAATGTGGCAAGGGTGCCTGCGCTACAAGGACAATTGTTTATGTGCAGGAAGGGATGCTTTCCTGAACATAAACAATCAATAATGGCGATTTGCACCTTCTATGTGTGCTGCAGAATACAGCACACATGATAAGAATCTGGTATTCCATGGCATTCGTTTTTGGCGCTGCCTCAGCCTTGTAAATCTTGGGCAGCATCAAAAAGCAATGGGTGTTGTTGTGGAACACACGCAGCAACAGGGATTGCATGCCCCTTTGCCGCAGGGGACTGCAGCAGAAATGGGCATATTTACAAGGTGGCAGTAAGCCACGCAAAGTGGCCTAGCGCCACCTTGTAAATATGGAAATTGACGCAGCTCCACTGGACTGCCCAAAAAAGAGATGCTCTGTTGGCGCTGAAGCCTTGTAAATATGCCCCTATGTTTTCTATGCTCCTTGAAATTAGGCTGCCCGTGGGGTAACACAAAATGATGGGGCTCCCCTGCAAAACGGGATAAGGGGCCCCTGAGTCTCCAATATTTCACAGATATTTATTGGCCTTGGGCTGACTGGGCACCCCCCCTTAAGGGTTAGGAGCCCCCGGAGATTTGTGAGCCCCTTGTACCGCAGGGGATGCAGGTCCCTACGCTACACCCCTGAAAGAAGCGTGTGTAACACTGGTCCGGGTTCGAAGTGCGTCAAGCGTGTACTCGCACTATTGACCAATTTCAATGAGGTTAAAAGATCGAATAGACATGCTGTTTGCAAAACAATACTCTGATTTTAAAAGCATGGATGGAACTTGTGGAAAATATTAACAACTGCGAAATTCACAGCCTATTTTGCGGCCAGCCCAAGTCATGTGATGGTATTTGAGAAAGTTGGCTCTTTTTTATTCCCCTGCATCACTGAAACATTTCCTGAAAGTGCATGGAAGCACAGAAAAACTGTCACAATCTTAGCTATAAATATCCCTGTGCTGCCTTTTATGATAACAGACTGGCAGGAGAAAAGGACTTTTATCATTGCAGCTGCATGGCAGGGCCACACACTGAAACACTTTCAAACTGTTCCGGGGTTCTGTCTTTTAATGAATATTTACCATTTTTCATCTGCTCACTGAAAAAAAATGTAAACATTTTTTCCAGATCCAGCCTGGAACAAGAGCAGGCAAGCTGCTTTAATAATGCCTGCCTCCAAAGGCTCTGCTGTTTTGCTTTTCTTCCGGCCCTCATCTTAACACTTTCTTTATAGATCTGAGCGTGTTTCGAAAAATTGCAAGCCTTCCTGAAATATTTAAGAGCACAGAAACAAAGAAAGCGTGTTCTTTGCATTCCGAGACAGGTCTCCGAGGCCAGCTCTCTCTCTGATGGCAACTTACTGATAAGTCTGCTGGTTTGTGGGAGTATTAAATCACATGGAAAGGCAGAAAGTATGAGTTTTGAAAAATTGTTACACTGTTGTCAAGATGATCAGTAAATAAATCAAGGGAACACTAAGAGTTAAAAGTTAGCAGGGAATGCAGGACTACTTTGGAAACGTGATTTTAGCTAGATATCTTACATTTTTTCATTAAAATTAAGCACACCACATTTAAAAGCTCAGACAAATCTTTTGTTTTTTAATAGTTTATTTTTTTCATAAAACACATAACCCTAATTAATGTACAAAAAGTAATAAGGTGAGCAGAAAAAAAAGCAGAGCAGGGAATTTGGGGCCAGATGTACAAACATTAGGAATGCTGGTTTCCTAATTGCAATTCTCTCCGAAACGCAATTAGGAAATCGGTATCCCTAATGTATAGAACTCATTGAGTTTCATTTAGGGATTCCTTGTGGGTCGCAAATAAACCTACCTCATGAATATTAATGAGGAAGGTCGCAGTTTGTGACCCATTAGGAATTGCAGCCTTCACAGGGATGGTGGTCTGCTGAGATCAGTCTCATTCTGTGTGTGATTGCTTTTTAATAAAGCAATCATATTCTTGTTTTAAATGCATACCAGCACTTTATTTTAGGTTTAGGCTTGATGCCCATCTCCTTGCTTCACTCCCAGACCGATGGAAGGGTAATTTGGGGGGCAGTAAACTCATATTGGATAGATTTCCTATGCCGCTCCTTGGGAATTCGCAAGTTTAGGATAGTCCTGAGAACATGTTAAGCATACACTACCCAATTTATTGTCTTTTCAATTGCCAAGTTCTTTGAAAGCATCTGGCTAAACCAGCTCTGCTCGCCCCCTTACTGATGGAGAATAGGCCCAAACAGTAGCTGCCCCGAAATCGGGTTGGCTAGATTATACCTAAAAGATTTCCAAGGTCAGATGTTGACACCTGCTTCTTGGTGTGGTATTAACTTAACAGGTATGCCTGAAGTGTAGGCTCTACTTTCTTCTTCCGATGAGGACCATATTTATTTAGGCTGATTAAAAATTCTTCAGTTATCTTGTTGATATGATGGTTTTCTTTTTAAACAATTTTTATATAATATTTATTACATGTTTTTATCTGATTTAATGAATCTTTGGTATTGTGTCTATGTGGGCCTGCAATACTTTCGTTTTATTTTCAAACTGTTTTAACTGTTATATGAGCGGCTCATATACTGTATTATTGACTTGTTACCTATATGGTCACTGACCGACATAAAGTATTATAAATGAAACAAAGCATCTCATTTTCATTAAAGGAAAACAGCATGCATTTAAAAAGAAAAAAATGAAGCCTTGAAGTTTAATTTGTTGCGAGCAGGCAGTAGTCCGTGGGACCACTCCTGCTCTTTAGAAATATTTTGTTTTACCGTCTCAAAAGGGAAGCAGTCCTTTGGCAACCCCTTCACCTTTGCGAATGCGAAGTTGCAAAATCGGATAATGCGTTTTTGAAAAAGCATTTTTCCGGTCGCCTATGGCCCGATTTTGCTAACCGGGCCATTTGCAACTGGAAAATGCTTTGTACATCTGGCCCTTGTCTTCACAGGGACGACACTAAAAAGTGTCATGAAATGTCTCTTTCAGCTGATGGGATTTCAGGGAGGCCAGGAAAAGATTTAAAAGAGGAGCAGTACAGGCTGGGAGGGGGGGACTTTCACAATCTCAGAACAGAGGGAGCAAATAATTTTCAAATCAATAGGTTTTTAATGAGAGTTTTTTTGTTTTTTTTTGATAAGCAAATCTTTTTTATTTTGCTTTTAAACATACAAAAATACACGGACAACCGTCCAAAAGAACTGGCAGCAAGAATATAGCTCCTATGTTCAGTGACATTCAATAGCAAGACCTCCCGCCCCCTCCCCGACCACTTCACTCTCTCCACCCGCACCAACACCCCTAGATCACACCCCGAGCCATTTCCCCCATATTCTGTTAAACCTTTTGGGACAACCCCGTACCGAATACATCATGCGCTCCTGTGTTGTGCACCAGTCCACCCCACTCCTCCATGTAGCACTGTTGGGTGGGTCAGTCCGCTTCCATGCTGCAGCAATATCTCGTTTGGCCACAACCAGGGCAGTAGTTTCTCATGACGCGAACCGTCCAAACCGTCCGTTATCCCTAGCAGGGCCAGTCGGGGATCATGGGGGACCTTCCACCCCAGCGTCTCAGTTAGTTCAGTCTCAATCTCACCCCAGTAGGCTCCCAGACGCGGGCAGGTCCACACCATGTGGAAAATGTCCGCCGGGTCGGCCCCACATCGCTCACATAAAGCCTCTGGAGAAAGACCCGCACGATGGAAGCGTTCCAGGGTCAAATAGGCAGTATGCAGGTAATAAAGCTGGATGAGCCGCAGCCTGGCTGATGAGGTGATCGTCCTGGGTGCCATAAGGGCTTCCCTCCAATCGGCCTCATCCAGTGGTCCCACCCATACCTCCCAGCGCAACTTCGTGTCCTCCCAGTCCGTTGGGGTGTTGTTGACCAGGGTCCGGTAAATACGGGAGATGCCCCCCCTCCCCAGAAACCCCATCATCACCTGCGCTTCCGGAGGGCTGTGATCAGGGAGCCGTGAATCTAGAGGGACATGAGACCAAATCGCGTGGCGCAGCTGGAGATATTTGTAAAACTGTGAGGGGCACAGCGAAAAGCGAGCCCGAAGCTCCCGGAAAGAGCACATGTGACTCCCCCGCCACAGGTCGCCTAAACAAGAAATCCCGAGGAGATCCCACGCTCGAAACCCTTCCAAACCCGTGACCTCCCGCAGCCAAGTGCCATGCCAGAGCGGTGTAACACGGGTCAGCTTCCCCGACCACCGGGTGTGTCGTAGAGTGGCACGCCAAGCCAAGAAGGGGGCCCGTACAACGTCCGGAAGCGACCGAGGAACCGTCGCCCCGTAGAGCATATTCTGAATAGAGGGGAACCCCAGCAGTTGTACCTCCAACCTGTAGGCCGGATCGTCCCACCAGCCCGAGAACCAATCATGGACCACCAGGAGCCGAGTCGCAAGGTAATACAGATAAAGGTTGGTCATGCTCAGACCTCCATAATATGACGGAATCCGGCACCGGCTCAGGGCCAGACGGGCCCGACCACCACCCCAGAGAAACTTGGTCGCCAGGCTATCTAAGTCCCAGAACCAAGGACGAGAGAAGAAGCAGGGCGTGTTCTGCAGCATGTACAGAAACTTGGGAAGGATCATCATCTTGTAGAGAGCAATCCTCCCCAATGGTTTCAATGGGAGGGACTGCCACCTCGCCAGGTCTGATCTGGCTTTATTAACCACGGGAGCCACGTTAAGAGCCCAGCAGAGCTCCGGTAGCAGGGTAACCCAGATTCCCAAATACTTAAAAGAAAGCCTCCGGAGGGGAATATCGGATTGCCAATCGAAGCAGTCTCTAGATGGATGCAGCGGAACCAAGACCGATTTCCTGGGATTGAGACGGAGACCCGACGCCCGACCAAACCGGTGCAAAATCCGACGAACAATAGGACCAGAGACCGCTGGGTCGGAGAGAGGTAAAGGAGGACATTGTCCGCATACAGAGCTATTTTATCGGGAGCCATGCCCGGCCAGTCCCACCCACGAAGAGCAGGGTCCGATCGAACCAAGACAGCCAGGGGCTCCATTGCCAAGGCGAGAGCGGGCAACCCTGACGCATCCCCCGCCCAATGGAGAACGGGCGGGATAGGGCCCCATTCACCAGCACCCTAGCCCGTGGAGCCGCGTATAAGACCCGGACCATGGCGTGAAATTGAGGACCGAACTCCACCCTCTCCAACACTTCTCCAAGATAGACCCACCCCACCGAATCAAAGGCTTTTTCAAAGTCGACCAACAGCAAAGCTGGATAAGGAGAGAGGCGCTCTCGGTGAGCCATGGCGAGATGCAGGTGCCGCAGGCAGTGCCTAGTCCCTCGGTTCGGCATGAATCCACATTGGTCCGGATGGACCAGTGAATTGAGGTACGGACGCAACCGTTGCGCCTGGATGGTGGCGTATATCTTGACCTCAGTGTTAATAAGAGATATCGGCTGAAAATCCGAGCAGGACTGCGATGGAGGCTGCGTCTTAGGGAGAACGACTATCGTAACCGTGTCCGTCTCCAATGGGAACGAACCTTTCTCTATCACGTCTGCATAGAGGCCCAAAAGCTGCGGAGCGAGGGTTTCACGGTAGTGGGTGTAGTACTCCTGTGGGAAGCCGTCCGGACCCGGGGTTTTCCCAGGTGCCACGTGGCTGATGGCATCGTCAATCTCTTGCAGCATAACGGGTGAGTCAAGGGTCTCCCTGGCCTCCCGTCCCGAGCACTTCAGAACCGCTCCACCCGTCCCCAGCAAGTCCATAAGGGGGATCCCTGGCTCCGAGCACGGTACAGCGTGGCCAGCCGGTGAAGAAGAGCACCATTCTTATCTCCCCAGCCGTATACCTGCACCACCGAGGAGCGCCATAAAGTTTTCACCGCTTCCATGGAGTGCAAGCGGATCTCATCCCGCAGAAAGGCCAGTCGCCGCGCTTGCCCGGCGTCGGTCAGAGCCTCCGGATCGCACTCAAGCTCCAGGGCTTGCGCTTCACATTCAGTAAGCTGCTGGAGATGCTTCCGACGTTGCTGCTGTACAAGGCCCCTAGCTGCTCCCCTAATAGTCGCCTTCCCAGCCTCCCAGAGGACGGCCGCGGAAGAGACAGAGCCCACATTGTGGTGGTAGTAATTAGAAATCTCGTCTCCCACCGACTTCCGAAATTCCTTATCATGAAGGAACCAAGCGTTCAGGCGCCACACCGGGCGGGCAGAGAAGGGAGGCGGGCAGAGGGCCAGAAGCAGCGGAGAATGGTCCGAAAGGCCCCTAGGAAGAATGCGAGCATCTTGTACCCCATGCATTCGGTAGAGGGGACAAATATTAAATCAATCCTGGCGTGCGAGTGGTGCGCCGCCGAGTTGTGAGTGTATTGGTGGGCCTGCGGGTGCCAGACCCTCCAGACATCGCACAGACCCTGGGTCTCGGCCCAATTCGATAACTGCTTTGCGCGGGAAGCCCTGGCAAGGAAGACCGGGCCCGTCGCATCCATGCTAGGTGTATATACAGCGTTGGAATCCCCTCCCAAGACGAGTGTGCCCGCCGGGAGTGTTGGAAGTAAGTTCGCAGTGTATGAGAGGACGGGTTGCAACTGGGACGGAGCCGCATACAGGGATAGAAGGGTGAGGGGCCGCCCCTCAAGAGTGCCACAAACCGCGAGCGCCATGCCCTGGGAGTCGAAATGCACCTGGGCGAGATCGAAGGGAAAAGTCCGTCTAAGCAGGATAGCCACTCCCCGGGAACCCCTAGCGAAGCCCGAGTGCCACACCCTATCGTACCCATAACGAGCAAGAAAGCGACAGTTATTGCCAATAAGATGGGTTTTCTGCAAGAGAAGGACATCAATCCCCATACGCTGCGCATATTTAAGGACTGCCATGCGCTTGAAACGATCCAAAAGACCGTTGACATTCCATGACAGAAGACGCACGGCGGCCCTAGGAATGGTAGCTTCAGCCATAACCCCAAGTCGGAGCATCTAGTGTACGCGGAAGGGGGGTGTCCCCAGAGCGCATTCCCAGCAACAAGATCAGGGGGGACGCAGGTGCAGGGGCCCCCCAAGGGGAGAGACCCCAGGAAAGCAGGCCAGTGGGAAGGTCAGGAGTGCACTGATGCCATAAAACAACAACCATGAGGAGGATCTTTACAGCCAACATAAACCTCCCTAGGAGAACGAAACAACCCCAAAACCACCCCAACCCCCCACCCCACACCCTATACTTCGAAAACAGAAGCATCTGTCGCCCGAACTGTGAAGAACAACTACCAAGCTAAAACGCTCAGGCTTGAGCACCTAGTGGACCCCCAATTGGTCGGATACTGACCTAATCCCCTGCCCTGGCCGAGAGCTATCCCTGAAATGGAGCACGGAAGAACAAGTATTGGCGCTGGCAGCCCGGTAGACCTCTCCCAGTTTCCCAGCAAACAAACAAACCACTCCCAGCAAGAGAGAGTCAAATCACTGGACTGCAGGAAAGGTCCGAGGTGTCCATTTGCGCAGCAGGCGGGGCCGCAGAGCCCGACCGCACAGGGGATCCAGCCCAGCAGGCAGTGGCAACAGGACTAGCAGGGGCGACCGAAGAGGCCGGTGAAGCTCCAGAGGTCCGACGCGGCCGTCCCATGGAACGTGTGACCACCGCCTCCTCCCCGGCGCGCCCCCGGGGCACGGTGCGCCTCCTGTGACGGGGCCTGGACGGTCTGGGCGCAGTCTGTCCCCCGCGGCCCCTCGCCGGTGAGCCTCGCCAGGCTCGGTGCAGCGGATGTTCCTCCGTCAGCCAAGTCCAAGCAGCTCGAGGCGTCTCGAAGAAAATTGCTTTGTGCTGAAAGATGACCCGGAGACGGGCCGGGAACTGCAGCTGGTACTGGAGGCCCAGGGTCCGCATCTTCTGTTTCACCTCCGTATAGGACCGCCGCAGCTCCTGAACCTCCCGAGTGTAGTCCGGGAAGATCATGATATTATGATTCTGGTAAGCGAGAGATTCAGCACGTCTGGCCTCACGGAGAATTGCATCCCTGTCCCTGAAATTGAGGATCTTGAGAATGAAGGGGCGGGGGGGTGCCCCCGGAGGCCTCGGAGCCAAGGAGCGGTGGGCCCTCTCAACAACAAACCAGGCCGATAGACTGTCCGCTGGCATCCAGGATCTGAACCAGCGCTCCAGGAAGTCATCCGCCCGGCCCGACTCGGCCCCCTCCGGAAACCCCACCAGGCGGAGGTTACTGCGATGCGCCCGGTTTTCAGCATCCTCGGCCTGGCGGTGCAGCTCCTTAGAGTGGGTGGTGAGCTCCCGTACTTGATCCTGCAGCTGATGGATGTCATCCTCCGCCGTCGAGATTCTCGATTTGGCCTCAGAGATACGGGCAGTAGCATTGCGCAAGTCCTGTCGAAGATGGGCAACATCCACCATGACCTCCCCTACCATGCCCTCCAGGGAGGAGCGGGATGCATTAATGGCCTGCAAGATGGCAGCCAGGTCTGTAGCGGGGGCCGATGCAGCCTCCCGGACCGGACCAGTCCCCCTCTCGGAGGTCGTGAATTGATCAATCCTGGTTTGGGTGGCCGCAGGTGCCGGCCAGGGGTTCCTGTCCTTGCCCATGGTGGCCCCACCTCAGTCCGCGGGGAACAGCCACACCCGCCTGGGGCCCCGCAGTAGATCACGGGGAGACCAGGAGGACCGGGGAACTGGGTGGCAAGAGGAAGAACGTGCAGTCAGGGCTTCCACTCGCCCGGGCAGCCTGCAGACTCAAGCCCCTCAAATCACCTCCCGGGGCGCTGCCCGGTATGACAGCCGAATCACCTCCTGGGGCGCTGCCCGGTATGACAGCTGAGCCACCCCCAGGGATCGCCGCTGCTCCACGGCCCGCCCGAGCCCAGGGTGGTACGCCTCCACCTTCCACTGTCTCTGGTCAGTGCCATCGGTGTTCGTGGGGGCCTCCGGGTCCTCTCTCCCCTCACTAGTGTGTAAGCGCTACAGGGCGACCCCCCGGGGCGTGGACGGATGGGGGGGAGAAGAAGGAGCCCGGCCCCCCGACCGCCGATCGCGACCCGATACTCGGGGACCGCCCCAGGCCGCGCCGCGCCCCTCCACTGGTCAAGACGGGCGCCCTCGGAGGGCCTGCATCAACGGAGGTGGGGGGGGGAAAGTAGCCGAGGGAGTGCCGGTCCCCCCCCAGGGACCACCTGCGGGCCCCCACACGGCCACATGGCCCCGCTGTCCTCCATCACGTCACCGCACTCACCGGCCTCCATCCTGCGTCAGTCCATCTCCCGAATGCAGCTCCACTCCCTCACCGGCATGGAGGGTCCACTGGAGGTAGATGGGTCTTGCCTCGTGGTGTGGTGGGGGAAGGGCCCCTCGCGATCCCCGTGGTCCGGCTGCCCCCTCTTTGCCACCGGATGCCCGGAGCCCAGACACCTCGTAGGCGCCGCGGGCTCAAGTAGTCCCCGTCGCCGATCCTCGCTCCAGGCGCTTCGCGTCCGCGCTCCGGGCCCGCTTCAAACACCTCTAGCGGCGCCCGGGGCGGACCGGGGCTCTGCAAACTGCACCTCGAGGGTGAGGGACCGTCCCACGTCGTGATGCGCCCGCTAGAACCCAGCCAGGGCAGCTAGGGATGGAGCCTGCGGATGAAGACGGGGCCGGGCGCTCGGAGCCGCTCTACTAAGCAGCCATGTCGGTCCGGAGCCCCCTAGCGCTCCTAATGAGAGGTTTTTAGGCATGAAAAACATCTCACATATCTAACTTATCTCTCAATGCCTCACTCTCCAGTTCGAGCTACTCCAGGGTCTCTTATGAGCAGTTTGCCCATGTAACTTCTTCCCTTATCTCAGGTGTATCTGGAGCAACCTAGGGGACCACAGGCGGGACAGATCCTTACAGCCTATAGAAAAAAAGCAAATGATTTAAATAGGGAAGGGATGTTGTTGGATGGAAGGAGACAAGAAGAACTGTGAAGAAAATTGGGAAGTAACATAGAGTTGAAAGAGTAAAAAAAGTTAAACGTGGCTTGCCAAAGACAAATAAAAAAAACTAGACACTTTAGGAAAGTGCCCCTTTTTGACATTGTGTCCCCCACTTTTTGACATGTAACTGTTGCGATTTTGACAGAAGTGCACTGGGTTCCTGCTATCCAGGCCTCCATTGCCAGATCTCTTTCCGTAAAACTGTACAATTGTTTCCCCAATTAGCCATACGTTTAGCACCTCTTGTAAGTCCCTAGTAAATGGTACCCCTGATACCTAGGGCAAGGAGGCTAAAGAGGTGCCCTAAGGGCACCAGCGTGTATTGTGCCACCATAAGAGACCCCTCAGCACCAACATGCAAACTGCCATTGCAGGCTGCATGCCATGGTTCAGAGAAAAGTGAAGACATGACATTTCACACCCCCTGTGTGCCATGCCTGATGAAACTGCATGCAGTATAGGTAGGTCACCCCTACAGAGGGCCTTACAACCCTTAGGCAAGGTGCACTATAGTACATGTGTGAACATGTCTGCATGAACAGATATGCCTTTGTGATGCCTAAGTTGATTCTTAGACATTACAAGTGAACAGGGAAGCCATTTTGAGTACATGTGCTGGACACTGGTGTTTAAGAGTTCCACAGGAACATGATGGCTTCACTGAAACTAGAGTTGTTTTGTATCAAACATCTTGTGATAATAAACCCACAGTGATTTAATAATACATGCACCCAGAGGGGACCTTAGAGGTGCCTCCTGAAAACCTACCGACTGCTAGTGTGCTGCCTACTGGTGTTGACCAGTGAAGGAAGTGATCAAATTAGGGCCACCCGGGTCACTCTCGACCTCCTCCAGCCTTCCAAGAAATGAAGACTCGATGTAGCAGTAGAAAATACAAGCAAACTAGTTTATTCACATAGTACACTGCAGTGGAGTCCAATCTGACCAGCCTCCTATGATGGCTGATGAGGGACTGACTCTAACAAGCATAAAGTTACATTATGTATGTTGCAGAGCCCACAAAGACCCGCCTACTATGGAAAAACAATGATAGCTGTTGTAATACAATGGAGATATAGAACAGAAGTTTCAATTCCGCAGCCTGGTATAAGTTATCTACTATCCAAGGTCGTCTGGCCTATCCTCCCCTTTAGACAGGTGGGAGAGGGCCTCTATGTAACAGAAAAAGCATGCATTAATGAGCAATAGTCAGCATTGGAGAAACGAAACTTACCAAGGACCATTTCTCGTAAATGAGCAAGTGACAGTTTCGATTATAGTACAACATGGCATCCTCGAGAAGTAAAATGGTGGCACAATTGTAAACCTAACAAACGAAACATCTACATTTACTAATTGTGTGTACATACGGTATGCTTATATAATGATTCAGCTATATAATGCTAACATAATATTGGGTAAAATACGAGTAATACAGCAGTTTTACGTTTCAATTTGAACACCAGCCTTCCACCACAGAGATGTTTCTGACCGCCGAAGATGAGAGTCTCTGCTCTCTGAGGGCAGAAACAATGCCTGCTCTGGCTGTATGTGTTGTCACCTGCTCCAAGCAGGATGGCTAATTGATCAACATATCAAGGCAGAAGGCTTCAAAGGCCTCTGCCGCATTTCGATGTAACCCAAGGCGTTCCCAGACAGGGTAAATGCCACCCCCTGCACCGGGCCAATTTGTCACCAGGGCAGGTATGAAAATTAGCGAGTCAGGAGATGTGTTCCCCTCTCAGGCTAGTACTACTCCTAAGGTGGCTATCTGTAGTGAAAACAACTTTTAGAATTCCACCATCTTAGTTTTAGCAGAATTAGGCACTCTGGGTCAGGGTTATGCCCCCTTCCCACAGGAAGTAGTCATATAGAGGGTGTATACACCCTAAAGGTAAGTAGCCCATTGGCCACTACCTGTCCCTCCCCTTAAAGCCCCTAAATTGAGTATTTAGGTGGCACCCCTGACACTAGGAACTCAGATTCAATAGATCAAGAAGAGAGGACAAAGAAGAGCCGCAAGAAAAGCGAAAAATGGAGACTGCTGTGAACTTTTGGCTCCAATCTCTGCCTGCTTGCACTAGTCTAGACAACCATCCCCAGTGACTCCTCCTGCGACTGACCAGCTTCCAAGAACCCTGGGAGACAACCACACCTTTGCAAATTGCCAGCAATTTCCCTTGGAGTAGAGGAGTTATCGAAGATCGAAGGTACCGAAGATGTAAAGTTCGGTTTACCGAGTTGCTGCTCCCCGGCCAGGCTGATGAAGCAGCTGCCCACAAAGAGGACTGTGTGCTTCTGAAGGTCAAATCTGTCCCCCCACGAAGTGAGAAGACACAAGGACCAACAAGAGCCACACAGGTCTAATAGCCGGGGTATCGAATCCATTACAACAAACAGCACGTGTGAAAATCCAATTTGGACTCACCCTGCACTGAGCAGCTGATGAGGGACATCAGCACCGCAGACAGCTACTTCCAGAGTGGCCCAGCTGTCCTATTTTGCAATCTCAACCGGCAAAGACCAACAACTGCAAGGCCCTAGGACGCCTAGAGCCGGTCAACCTTTCTACTCTGCACCTGAGTGCCCCAGTCCCGGTACTGACGAACCAGCTGGTCCCGCATGCCCTCAGGACCCGAGCACCACATTGGGAGCTCCCAGGCTTGTCTCCAAGTTTCTAGGTGTCCCCACTTCTTTCCACTGGCGTAGCAAGCACAGCTACAAAACCGACCAGCACCTCTGCACCTGGACGCCCCAGGGCAGGTGACGAACGTCTGCTGGTGGGACTTTGGACCTTGGCCCCATATGACATTAAGCCCCGAAGGACACCACGAGAAATATATTTCAAATAACTGAATGCAACATATGCCTTTTCTTTCATAGGGAAGCATTGCTTCATAAAGACACATTGAAGTGAACTATTTTACTTACTTGTAAAACTTCATATTTAAAAAAGTACTTACTTGATAACAAAGTTCTTGGTATCAAAATGTATATAAAAATACAAGTTACTTTTCTAAAGTGGTCTCGGATTTATTCTTGAGTGTGAACCTCATTTATTGCCTCTGTGAGTACAAATATTGCTTAACTCCACCCTCTGATATGCCTAACTGCTCACCCACACTCAGGAGCGGCTGCTCTATTGGTGCGGAAGGGCATTGACCCCCTGCCTATTGGGAGCAAACACATACATTATAGTGTCCTTTTCTCGTATTTTTATTGATGTGTTCTTATTTTTACTGGCCATGGTACTCTTCGACTGAGTCACGGACCGGATGCTTTTCTGCCTCAGAGTGGGGCTGGGGCTTGATTAATAAAATAGTGACTAGGGAAAGCAGTCCTAAAGTTAAGTGCGCGTGTCAGGTTGGACTGGTGGCTTGCTGTGCTCAGCCCAACATGCGCTCTTTACCACTTTCCTATCCTTTCAGTATTAGGAAGTTGGGAGAAACACAGCCTTAGCCTCCAGCCTCCTAATGAGCGCTGTTTTTGACTGCCCAAGCCAATACTGGCACTGCTCACATGTTGTTCACTAACATAAACCGCATGAAAGCAGTGTTTGTATTGGCTTAGGAGTCTGGCATAGGCTGCACACACGAGTGAGGGGGTAGGATGTTCTCAGATCATGGCCAATCTGTATAGCTTTTTTATGAAGCCATGCAATGGTTGGCCATGTTCACCCCCTTCCATTGGACGCAACGATCTCTTCTTTCTTTTCACGTGAATTTCCAATGACGACATTATGCGTGAAGAAGAAAGAAGTGGTGTTCTGCAGTCACCCTTGCCTGACCCTCAACAGGCATCCAGATAAACATGGAAATGCTGATAAGGAATATGTCAACACTCCGAATATGTCAACACTCCGGAGAGGAGCGTTAAATATAAAAAGTTGTATCCTCTCTGCAGACGGAATCTCTTGCTTATTATGATTGAAAGTAGGTTGGTGCTTGTCTGCATTTGTGTGTGTTAATGTGTGCCTGTGTGTGTGCATTGTCTATACATGAATGCGTGTATTGGTGCAGGCTTGTGTATGCAAGCATGCATGTGTTTGTACGCTCTATGCTGGTGTGTTCATGGGTGGATGTATGCTGTCTATGTTGTGATTCTCTCATTCTTCAGATTATTCACACTTCCCTTCATTGTTTTTTCATTTCTGTTTTAATACGTGTCTGGAGTGACACACTCTTCATTTCTCTTGTTTAGGGTCACATGTAGGGGAAATGCTGTCACTGTTTGATAAGCTTGAGTCCTGCCTGAGACTAAGGCATGGTTAATTCAATTGTTCTGTTCAGCAGATTTTGGCTGGTCAGCAATAGCTCTGATTCAGTTATTTGTTTCAAAGTCAATATATTTACTCAAGGGGCATTTAATTATCCTTGGAAGATGGATTAAATTATTTTAAACTCATCTGTTACAGGGTATTCATTCCCGTTTTGCGAAAAGATTTGTTATCACTATTAATAAACACAATTGTTTTGTTACATTTATGTAGCATTACATGGAGCAAACAGTGGCTTTTTAGCACCTTCATTATAAAAACAACAAGCATTTGCATTGCAATAGGTCTCGCATTTATGGGAGTTTGAGCTATTGACATTGCAAATAGCAATTTATTTTATTTTTGTTTTTGTTTTTCAAACATAAATAAAAGGCATTGTCATTTACAATGCCAATAGCTTAAACTCGCATAAATGCGAAACCTATTGCATTGCAAATGCTTGTTGGTGTCGCCTCCTGCCACTGCCTTCAGGATCCCTGTGAGCAGGGCTAGAGAGCTCCGTGCAAGTGGTACCACAGGGAATGCCAGGGTAGCAGAGGCCACACTCCACTACCCTTTAAACAATGTCCATGTCTGTGTGAGGCAGTGTATTTTATGTGATTATGTGCCTGCAAACTAATTGTGTGTGTGTTTGTGTAAATGTGTCATGTGCGTGTATCTGTGTGGCTGTCCGCATGCATCTGTGTATGGCTGCACTGTGCGTGTGTCTTCATGTGTCTGTGTGTGTCTTTGTGTATGTCTCTTCATGTGTCTGTGTGTGTCTACATTTGTGTGTGTGTTTGCGGGTCAGTGTATCTGCCTGTGTATGTCTGTTTGTGTGTATGTGTATGTGTGTGGCTGCATGTGTGTGCGTGTGTGTGCTCGCCTGTCTGCGTGTGCCTGGTGTGTGCATGGCTCTGCTTGTGCGGTGAGGGTCGGGGTGATCACACGAAAAACGAAGAGCCCCCAAATTGCGCCAGAGCCTGTCCTTTAGCTGTGCCCACCTCCTTTATTTCTTGACAAGCACTTGCCTTCGTGGACTCTTCACCCCAACTCTTTTCTCACAAGCCCTCCGATGGCCTCCTGTGGCTGGAAAGAACTAACTTGCCACGGACATATTATTAAAGGCAGATTAACACATTTTCAAAAAGCCCTCCTGTGACCGAAGCAGGGAAGCGCTCTGTCACGCTCCTGTGCTTGTGAACTGGGGGCAGTACACACTTTGTTCTGATGAAGATGGCTGCCCCCTGCCACTGAGAAGGCCACTCTGACCCGATGAACTCCCATCTGAACAACTGCCTGTGTGTGTCTGTTTGTGTGTATGTGTCTGTGTGTGGCTGCATGTGCGTGTGTGCGTGCTCGCTTGTCTGCACGTGTCTGGTATATGCGTGGCTCTGCCTGTGCGGTGAGGGTCAGAGAGATCACACGAAGAACCCCCAAATTCTGCCAAAGCCTGTCCTTTAGCTGTGCCCACCTCCTTCATTTCTTGTCAAGCGCATGCCCCCATGGATGCTTCACCCTGGCTCTTTTCTCACAAGCCCTCCGATGGCCTCCCGCGGCTCCACTGCTCACTGCTCATTGTAGTGGAAAGAACTAACTTGCCACGTGGTGTGCTTATTAAAACAGGCTTACCACCAGTAATAAAGAATACACATAGTCCAATACCGGTATCTATCTGTAAGGGCGCAAAGCATTGACAGGTAAACAAACAAGTGGAGAAGAAAATAAAATCACACGCAGAGGATCACACAGTTTTGATCAAGCGCTGAAGCTGTTGAACCTGTTTGTGACTATAGGTGACAAAGTCTGTGGGGGTGTTTTATACACTTTTACTCGCTCGCTAAACAGTATTAATGTGAAATATTTTAGGCTGCCTGGGTACCACGTGGTGGGAGTGGCACAAAGGGAACCCGTACTTGCCCTCAGTTCCTCTTTAGGGAGTCTCGGAGAAGGAGCGAGCTCTTCACCTCTCGCCCAGCCCATTTCATAACAAGCATCGATCTCTTGTCTTTATGGGGTCATGTGTTTCTAATTAGAAAGTGCTTTGGGACAGCAGCAAAGCAGGCGACCCAGTCCGGATCGGAGGCAAAAGGGCGTCAACAAAAAACCCTCATTTCCAATGGCAGGCCACCATTTACCATAAACGGTGACGCAAGCCAATGGAAATGAGGGGTGGGGCTTAAAGTCCCTTTTTGAAAACCCCTCATCCACAAAATCTCTCGCCAAGCGAGCAGCGCTTTGCGCTGCAACGCCAGGCAGGACCTAAAAAAGTGACCAGGGTCCTTGTTGAATCAATGCATGCTAAGAAAAATACTGGTGCAAATTAAAATGGCATGAAAGCTGAGGGGGTTCTCTAAAAGGAGTGAAGCATTTTGAATAAAATATTACTAACCTCTGTGTAAGTGGTTTGCAGAGTGTCTCGATCACTTTCATTCTCTTTTTCACACCATTTTCATCAACAGTCTTTCTCTGTATGAAGCATGCACCCATTTTCCTCCCCACATATTTCTGAAATCTTGCATCTGCATAGCTCTCAAGTAGTAGTTTTCCTATTCAACAGTTTTCATTATCTCCTTTTTGTGCATACTTCTTTTCATCTCCTCCACTTTTCTATTTCTTAGGCTCACAGAACATACCCACTCCTCTCACCTGTGAGCACTGCATTCTCTTTTATTTACATATTTTCCTTTCTTGCTGTGCATATTTTGACAGCTCTATGACCCCCCATTATGTGCGATCTCACAGCTGGACATTACCATTTTCAAGTTGCTCTGCACGAGGCCAAGTATGTCTGTTGTGTGAATATCTTTATGAACCACTGATAGGTGCTCAGCTCCAGAGTTCTCAATACTGCTGCATCATAAACACCCTCAACAAATTGAGCTCACTCAGATAGACTTGTTGAAGCAAGTAGAAACTATTGAACATATTTCATTCCGTACAATATGGGGCAATCTTAAATGTTTTAAATATTTCAAGACACAATTAGAATTGCATCATAAACCTTGCTTTTCACAAATTATTGTACTAAAATTAGCTTTAAAGTGTGCCATTTGTCCTTATTTTTTCAATCTTTTCTCAGATGGACAACCCTCGAACCCTCCTTAGTGTCAGGTAGGCTCCCTCCTTTTGCTGGCTCACTACTTAAAACTCATCCACAACTTTTATACCCCCACTCACCACTTCGAATTGTCATCAGCCACGACTTGCCACACTACCACAAAAGAGAGCATTTGGATTATCGCTTGTGCCTCTGTAAACCAACTGGTGTTTGCCTGGACTCTTTACACAGTGTACTTAGTTTTGGTCCACTATATAAAGAGGCAGCTTCCTACAGAGACAAAAACAGAAATGGAGACAGAAAGGAAAAGGGACCCCACGAAGAGAAACGAAGTGAGGGGACACCACTTGCAGCTTCATCTAGAGTTTAGGCAGTATTTAAAAAGTAGCACATTTAATAACACTGATATAAACATAGAAAACAGAAAGGGCCTGATGTGTATACTAATTTCACTCTTTAGAATAGGCTTTAATCATTAATAACGATTTACAAACCCAAAGCTCTTTGACGAAGGCTTCAGGTGTTCTCAATATTTTAATGTTTTGTAACTTTTCATTGGTGATGCCTGCATGATCTGTACCTAGGACTAAACCTTGTTCACATTTAAAAAATCTGTAGGTAGAGATCTAAGATATTTGTAAAATGTCACCAATGTCTGTTTTTCCCTTTACATAAAACCACATGAAAGCTGCTTCTGCCCTGGAAACCTATAGAATTGGGAGGCATTACTGTTCACTTTAACAAATTTCCCAAAAATGTTAAACCTTTGCCTGGCCCAATGAAGCATAATTGTGCTATAAAAAATGAGGATGTGTGCCGAATTCCACAATTTTTAAAGTGGATGGTTAGCAAGACTTTTTATATATGTCACTTTTTCCTCAAATTGAAAATATATTCAAATATATGTTTTTGTGATGTGTTGTAGTACAACTTATATGGTTTTCCAATTATTATTAGGATGTGTGGGATGATTTAGTACAGTTCTTTTCAGGCTTCTGGTTGTATGAAGGTTGCTTTACATCTGGAAAGATGGCCATGGGCTTAGGAGGAGTCTCAGTGCAAAATAAAACACAAACACTCAGAATAGCACATAGAAGTCTGTTGTATCTTGACTCCCATGTTATGCTTGCCCTCGCTGTGGAATCTTGATGTGATGTCACCTTACAGAATGTTGGGACTCAAATAGCCACAGTTGGCTGGGCTGAGCAGCATGCTGGCTGCTCCTGCTGGGGTCTCGTTGTGATCTTGTAACTATCCTGAATAAAACCTCTCTGAACTACATCTACCTGTGTGGACTTGATCACTACAAGTTTTTGGCGACGATCTTCAAAAGAACCTGCTTCTGTCACCTCTTCAAACCTCAAGCAACTTTAAGGTACATATCAATTCAAGTTAATCTAAGGCAACTGGCATCTCTGACCCCACCAGTAACCTCTACATCGGTCGCCCACACAGTCTGCCAGTTGTCCGTGTTCCTGTGCGTCTGGGTGAGTGCTACTTCAAGAGCTGCCCTTTCAGTTTTGGGCGTCTACTCCCCATCATCTCTACGCGTCTCTGCTGTGCCTTCTGAGAGGGTAAGCCTCCAATTCAACAACGTCTGCTTCCTGTGATGCGCCGTGAACCATCCGTTAGAGGGCGTCTGCAACGTGACTCCATCTTGTGATTGGTGATGTTATTCTCCTCTCGTTCAAATTTTGCCAACCACGTTTTCAAAGACCTTGTTTACCGCCACTTCTCCTGTGTACCACTTCAACGGTGATGCGCACACCAGTTAAGACTTCATGTATTTTGCCAACAGCATCACGGTTTTCCCGACTTTCAGCAATTTGTCGGCGAGTCACTACTTAAACGATGTCCTCTTTTGATATAGGATGGACTGTAAGTAATTTCAAAGGTTAATCTATGAAAATCAAAGTACTCTTTCTTTCCGTGCCTGCAACCCACATTTTGCAAGCTTCAGCTGTTTCCTGACCACGGTGACTACTTCATTTATTTTATCTTATTGTTTTCTTGTGACAGTGCATCTTTTTTAGAGCTCATTTACTGTTTGCTTTTACATGTATGCACAGCGTTTCCGTAATACAAGAACAGGTCTTGGGTTCCCACCCACATGTTCATTCTTGCACATATTGCCCCCCACTAGTATGTTGCATAAGTTACGGTCCTTTGATGTCTTCACGAGGTGTGTTCCTTGGGTTGTTTTTCCCTTTGTTACGGTGCATATTATCTTCACCTTTACACGAGGTGAATAGCATGGGTCTCATTTCATTGCTACAGTTGCAGTGCACAATGTTTTCACCTCTACACAAGGTGTGTCGCAAGGGTTCCAGTCCTGTTGCAACAGTGCACTACTGGTGCACAACGTTTTACCTTCACTCGAGGTGTCTCGCATGGGTTCTATTCCATTTGCTCAGCGCACATTGTTTGTACCTCTCCACGGGGTGTGTCTTTATGTGAGGGTTTCAGTCCTTTTCGCATCACAATATGGGTTCATACCCGTTTCACTTGTGCACAATTATCATATGGATTCCTATCCATATCTGTTTTTATTTTGTACACGTCTCACATGTGCACAATTTTAGTCTGTCTTCCTTCTTGGAGCTATGTGAGGGTTTTAGTCCCTTTCACATTATCACATGGTCCCTACCCATATCTGTTTTTATCATACGGTTCCTACCCATATCTGTTTTTTTAGTTTTCAAGATGTCCACATTACAAGGACTATTGTTTCTATGGGTCTTAGTCCCATCTGTTACTTCTATATTCTCTTGTCTTTTTAAGGGTTGCTGTTGGGCTATAGTCCTCCCAATCTTATGTTATTATTATATTGAATATTATATCTACGTTGTTGTCTTTACATTATATTTTTCATTTTATATTGGTGATAGTGTTCCTCTTGGGTGAGGATTATCCTTATACTTTTCCTCATCTTCCTTGTTTTCTTTTCTCATTTTTGTTCTATTGGTGATGTTTTCTCATGGTGTCTCGTGTGGATTCTTTCCTCTGCTTTTCTGTTGTGTTTTCTTGCTCTGTTGGTTTGTCATTTTTCAGCCTCCTTACATTCCTGTTCTGGCCAGTGGGTGTGTTTTGGGGCAGTCGTTCGTGCTTCCTCTTCTCCTCTTTTCTAACTATGTTTTTTCTCACTATGGGGCATATCAACAAGGGCTTTATCTCTGCTTTTTTGGCTTTAAAAGCCAAAAAAGCAGAGATAAAACTAGCACCCTATCAACAACAGGGTGCTAACATGCAAATTGGCATGTTAGCACCCTTTTACTCTACGCTTCCCCTTGCATCTCTAATGAGATGCAAAGGAGGCGTTTCAGAGTAAAATAATAGGAGAAATGTCGCTAAGCGACATTTCTCCTATTATCAAGAATATCGCTAGCCCTGTTAGAGACAAAAAAAGCAGCGCTAACCTTGGTTAACGCTGCTTTTTTACGTCTGTTATTTTTTCTGACTTAGCCATGATATCCTTTGGAAGGAGGATATCATGGCTAAGTTTGTCTGTCCCTATCAACAATCTAACGTGAGATTATCACTGGGTTTCCAGCGATAATCTCACGTTAGCCACTTAGCGTGAGGATTTTTATCGCTATTGAGATAAGCGTTGCTAATAGCACGCTATCTCAGCGATAAAAATCCACGC
Source organism: Triturus cristatus (assembly GCF_964204655.1). Taxonomy (NCBI): domain Eukaryota; kingdom Metazoa; phylum Chordata; class Amphibia; order Caudata; family Salamandridae; genus Triturus; species Triturus cristatus. The sequence continues at coordinate 198,841,181 of NC_140593.1, read as the reverse complement.
TAGCCGGCGATAATTATCCTAGCGCTAAGTACGCTTAGCGATAATTATCGCCGGTTGTTGTTGATATGCCCCTATGTTTTTTCTTGCTTTTGTATATAGAAGGGAGGATGGTTCTTCTGTTCTTATTTTCCTCTCTTCTTTGCTCCTCTCATCCTTTTCGGTTGTGCTCTTCTTTCATGGGTTCGTGGTTCTAAACTTCCTTTCTGTTTCTCTTCTTAATCTTTCTTCTTTTCTCATTGTTGTTCTTTTGTATATTTGGGAGAAAGGGGGATGTGTTATGTCCTGAGTTCAATGCTATTCATGCCCTGCCTGTAGAATCTTACTGTGATGACATGTTATAGAATGTTGTGGGTCAAATAGTCACAGTTGACTGGGCTGAGCAGCATGCTGGCTGCTCCTGGTGGGGTCTTGATATGGACTTGATCTATCTATTGTACCATCTGGAATAAAGTTGCCTAAAACTCATCACTTGTACCTGACTCAATCACTACAAAGTCTAAAATGCATTCAATACAAAAAGAGCTCACAAGAGTTCACAATAAGCCAGGCAATTACCTAATCAACGGATCAGAGGTTCACCCTCGATCAGTTAAAACATATACTGTTAAAATCCATCTATTTTGCTGCTACATTTATATACTTTTTCTCATTGTGAGTGACTGGAAACAAGAGCACATGATAAAATTAAAACCCACAAATAATGTGCAGATGTAATGGGAAGAATAGAAGAAGATTTTGAAAGGAAAATGAAAATTATCCTCTTCAACACATATATAATCCCTTAGCCAGAATCAACCACTATCACAACACAAACGTCCTCTCCTACGCTGATGACATGCAACACATTCTCTCCCTCAGAGACAAGGCACCAAGGGACTTATTCATGAGCCCCTTTGCGACACTTTTGCACCACCGTTGTGTCACTTTTTGTGACCCAGTGGTGGTGACACATCTATGCAGATGCGTCACCTTGTAAGGCCCTGCACCACATTATACCTGCATCAAGTATAATGTATTCAGTGTGGGCGTTCCAATGCAAGAAAGCCTTGTGGAAGGGGCGCAGTGAAATCTATCGGTAAGTTGAAAAAACCCCTGGGCTGGACAAGATTCCTGGGGATTTGTTTGAATCTGCACCAGACTGGTCACCAAACTATGCCATTGCAGCAGCCACACAAATCCCAGATTCCTGAAAGGGAGCAGAAATAGTCCCCATACATAAGAAAGGTCTGAGATCGGTCCTGGCAAACTATTGCCCAATAAGCTTGGTAGATATAGCCCAAAATATCCTTTGCAAACAAGTCCTGGGCCATTTCAATATTTGGCTGAAAGAAAATAATAGTTTGTCCCCATTCCATTTAAGATTTTGTCTAAAAATAAGTACTGTTGACCAAGCTTTAAGATTTTTGATGTTAAGGTGGAAAACCATTGATCTCAAAGGAGGGAGCCCTTATTTAGCATTTGTGGATTTCAAGCCTACCTTCGACCTGGTCCCCAGAGATACACTCTAGGCAGCATTGAGGGACAAATGGGTATCCCCCCATGCTACTCTAAATCATTGTGCGACATCACACTGATAAATTATGCCGTAGTAAGATGGAGCCCTGACGGTGAATTAACAGATCGCATCCCAGTAGACAAGGGTGTAAGGCAAGGATGTGTTCTTGCCCCAACACATTGTCTACTTATTATCGACAGGTGCGTCAACTTCCTAATGGGATGCGTAAACGAATCCCCGGTCCTGGGTGGTGTCAAGATCCCGGTACTGTTATTCGCCAATAATACCATCCAGTGACAAAAAACCCCAAAGGCTTGGAGCTACTATTAGAAAGATTCAACCTCTTTTGCACCACTAATGGGCCAGCCATAAATGCTGACAAAACAAAAGTTATGGCTATCCATACCCACAAACAATTACGTGGAACAATCAGACTGGTGGAAGTTAATTTAGAACAAGTCTCAGATTTCGACTACCTGGGTAAACGCCTATCCAGCACCAGCTCATGCAATAGTCAAATTGAAGAGTCGGCTACTTCTTAAACACATGGCTGCTGCTACATAACATTTTGCCCAAAACACATCTATTCACCCAATGACCCCACTACTGCGAATCATGAGAGCTCCCGTAGCTGTGGCTGCGGCTACTTATGGCTCTGAACTATGAGGCCATAGCCATGTGAAACCATTAGGGACTGCCAAAAACAAGTTATTTCAATCAGTGCTTAGACTCCCCCAAGGCACACCCTGGATTTTCCTTAGAGTAGACCTAAAGATTCGCCAAATTGATGCCACAGAGAGACTAACACCAATCTTATATTGGCTGAGATTATGGCTGGTCCCTGAGCTGGAATGCTTTAGTAACAGATGAAAGTACATTCTCCTACCCCTTCGCAGTGTTGACACTTTGCAGTGGCTAAGCTACATTAAACAATCTCTTTTTGAGCTGTGGGCTTCTGAACTTTCTGCTTCTTCCGTAAAAGGGGTCAAAGAAGCTAACTGGACTAATGAGTGGAGGAAGGAACTGACATCCACTAGTAGTGGCAGTCTATCTGATTTCCTGTTGAACCACAAATGTGAGTCTATGTTCAAAACATACCTGGATGATATTGACCCACCATTCACCAGATCCTTGTACATAACATTTAGGCTGGGTACTCTGCCAATCACATCACTGACCTGTAAATGGAGGTCCATACAGTGAGAAGTACAACCTGCCCCGCCTGTGGAGCAGTCCAGGAGACAGATGCTCACTTACATTTGTTTTGTCCAGCATATACCAGACAATGAAGATGCTAGATTGTACCCTTCTGCAGACCTCTAGGTATAAGGCTCCACAAACAAGCCTCTAGGATCTGCAGGTCAGAGACTGGGTCTTGTGTAGTCTTGTCCATAGCAACATTTCTAGAAGTAGTCTGGCCTGTTCATGCCAGGATAATCACATGTACACTAGAATACAAACATTGAGTACAATCATGATAGCTGCCACTGAACATCCTTGCCCAGCTGATTATTATTAAATATATCCCGCCAAGAAATTGTGAACTTTATAACATAATGATGCTCTTACACCGTTCTGTTTTTTACAATAGTGTTTTAAAATTGCCCTTGAGCAGACATTTTATCCAATCTAAAATCTTTTATTGTGGTCTTTTATCTGGAAACTGTTTATCTTGTATTTATTTCAATAACATTGCAATGTGCCTTCAATTGTATGTTGCTTTTATGGTCACTGACCAAAATAAAGTACTTAAACGAAAATGAAACGAGTCCCCGGCATGCTGGAACTGGTATCATACACAAGCTGATCTGAAAAATGTTTATTGTACCAATGTCAAGAAACTCTGGTCCGAGATAGAATTACTAATTAATGATATATTTCAATCAAACATTACCCTATAGCCATGCACTATTATTCTAGACTTCTGGCACCTAAACTTATCAAATGTACTATCTGATAGTGACCTATCTCTTGTAGACCTATATTTAACCATAGGTGTCAAGACAATCCTATGCACATGGCAAAACTCAAATAATGTCTCATAACATAGATGGTGGTCATTGGTCTGCTTCATAAGAAGCTCTGACAATATTTTAACTCACAACTAACCTTTCAAACTACAATGGAACGAATTAGAGCAATATATGCAAAAGGTTAATCCTCCACAAGGTTCTAATATAATCTCACAATATTAATACAAACTGCTTCTGATCGGCTTCAATAATTATTTTTATTATATAATTATATTTTATTGGAGTAGGTAATTTTATTTCCCTCCTTGCTGTATTGTTACTTCCCTCCTTCTCCATTATACACTATATCATTTTGACTTTTAATGTTTCTTTTCTATTGGTGATGTACCTCATATATTATAAACCCATAACCTGCATAATCCTGACAGTAGAATGTAAAGTATACATATATCTCTGTTCATCCACATCTAATGTTTCTTTACTATATTATCTGCCTCCAAAATGCCACATGAAGACAAATGTACACGGCAGTATACTTTCCTTTTCTTTTTATGATTCTTTTGTCTACAATCTAATAAACAAATTTGAAAACAAAAGAAAACTTTTGAAGCATTGCGACATATCTGCAGGCCCAGGAGATCCATGATGACACCTCCTATCATGATCCTGAAGCGCAACTAACTCTCTGTTTAAAAATGTTTCATTATGGTTCTGTATGACATGAATCCTCTGGTGTTTTTGGTGAGGAAGTTTTGTAGACATCCTGCCACAAGTGGTCGCTGTTTTGAAATGATAAAAAAAGCTTCTAAGCTGAATACATGGTGTTATGATAAGAGAATTTCTGCCACTGCTTGAAAAGCTCTAGTCCTTAACATCCTTGGTGTCCGCATATGCCAGGAAAAGGAGGAAATCCCACGTGCAGGTATGTTTTTAAATCCTCTCTGGCCAAGGTTAGGTAAGGCTGGAAAAGATACGGCAGATTTTTGCATGTGCTCAAACCAGCTTCCTCATTTTTGCTAGGAACATCACTGAATCACCTTTCCTGCCTGTCCAAACCTGCTACCTCTCTCCTGCCAGTGCCTGCCACTGCTCGCATGCCTGTTGCTGCTGCCCCCTCCTACTTACACCTGCCAGTATATATTTTATTGTGTAAGGTGGGCTCACAGTTCCATATTCAGGAGCGGTGCTACGCCAAATTTGGCAACACCACTCTCTGACGTTTTTTAAACGCAGGGATGCGCCATATTCACAAGAATATAGAGCACCCCTGTGTTTCCCCTAGCGCTGGCACAACAAAAGCTGTCTGTCGCCAGCGCAGGCACCCTGCCGCCAGGTTGCAAGAGTGCCTGCACTGTAGGGGCGTTTGTTTATGAGCAGGAAAAGACATCTTCCTGCACATTAAAAATAAATAATGCTGATTTGCTCTTTCTATGTGTTCTAAAGAAAGAGCAAAAAACGCGGAAAAATCAATAATTTCTCCTCGTATTGCCATTCTAAGACCAGGCATTCCCTGGTGTTAGTTTTTGGCGCTGCCTCAGCCTTGTAAATCTGAGCCAGCATCAAAGACCAATTGGTGTTGTAGTGGAATGCCCACTGCAACACCGATTGCACGCCCCTTTGCTGCAGAGTACTGTGGCGGAAAGGGGCATATTTACAAGTTGACGTTAAGCCACGTTAAGGGGCTTATTGCCACCTTGTAAATATGGGTAATGGCGCTACACCACTGGAGTGTAAAAAAGAGTGACGCTCCAGTGGCGAATGAGGCTTGTAATTATGCCCCACAGTCTTGGTGAGTTATAAGTCTCTTGCACTTGTACATGACCTAAGGTTCTCCAACAATACTGAGGTGGTTCTGCCCAGTCCTATGAGGGTGAGCACAGGGGGGCAGATTTACAAGGGGATTGTGCCACCAGAACGTCACTTTTTACAACGTTCCGATGGTGCAATGCTCTGCATCATATGCCACTTTGCACGGCTTAATGCTGCTTTGTAAATATATGGTACCCCTTCACACAGTTTTTTGCGTGAAAGGGCCATACAATGGGTGTTGGTGTGGGCGTTCCACCGCAACACTCATTGGTTTTTGACGCTTCCCCAGATTTACAAGAATCCGTAAATCTGAGGAAGCACCAGAAAATAACATCATGCAAAAGCAGCTGTTAGATTGGCCCAAAGAGGAGAAATACTTTTATTTCTCCTCGTTTTTGCTTTTTCTCTGTGTGCTGCATTTTGTAGCACAGATAGAAATAGAAAAGTGCCTTTAATGATTGTTTATGTGCAGGGAGGTGTCACTTCCTGCACATAAACCATCATTACATAATGGTGATTTGCTACTTTTACGTGTGCTGCGAGTTGCAGCACACATGGAAGTAGCAAATCACCATTATTGATTGTTTATGTGCAGGAAGTGTCACCTTCCTGCACATAAATAATCATTCCCTGCAACGCAGGCACCCTTGCAGTATGGTGCAAGGGTGTCTGTGTTGGCTCTAGGCAGTTATTTTTAGCACTGGGGAAAACACAGCTGTGTTCAGTATTGTTGTAAACACGTTGCAACCCTGCATTTTTTAAATAGCACAGTGCGGCACTGCAGAATTTGCTGCAGCACCCCGCTGTGACATTTTCTTATAGATATGCCCTATGGTGTGGCATCAAATCGGAGAATAAATGTAAAGCTGATTGAGGTCAAAATGCATGGTAACATGCCTTCCCCTGTTTTATCCTACCTGACACAGTGGAAGGAAAATCACTATCCACTCCTGTGCAATTTTGGAGAGACTTTGGTTTCATTAGGAAGATTTAATGAAGCAACAATTATCATTGAGAGTGCTCAGCAGTAAATATAGTCCAGACTCAATCAATACATAATTGATTGCATGCAACTCTTTTACGCCTTCGATGGAATACATATCATTTAACGAAGCCAAGCATGGTATAACACGGCAAATTGATTTAAAAACAAACATTGGTACAAAAGGTGCTGAAAACTTACTAATCACACTGTGCTCAAACTGGTGGATCAGAAATAATCAGCATAACAGCAAAACATTTTTTATATGTAGCATGTGCAGATGTGTCACCATTTCAATCCAATTTCAGTAAAGGCTATCTAAACTCTTGTCCTAGGTCACAGGCTTCCTTTTCAAAAATGCCGTTTTCGCAAACTCACCTCCTTTCTTACAGGACAGTTCTTCTAACCCCAGTCTCATTTTGTATCTATTATAGTAATAATAATAATAATAATAATAATAATAATAATAATAATCATATTAATAATCATAATAAAAATAATAATGCAAGTTATAGAACGAGTAGCTACTTCAAATGAAGTGCCCCCGCGCTAGGTTCAAGCTTCCGCAAGCCAGAAACGTAGCAGTTATCTCATAGTCAACCGGATCTGATTAGCCAAGTTGTGATTTGTTCCGAAAGAGAGCTTCCAACGGGCCTGTCATACTGCAAGGGGAAGAGACTTCCAAGGTCTGGGTGCTAAATCGTTGAAGGAGCTGCCACCAATGTGAGCTCTCTTCACTTTGGGAACACTAGCCAGCATGGCACCTGCAGGTCTTAAATCCCTAGATGGTGCATAGGGTTTATAAAGGATTGGAGGTACCGTGGGCCTTTGTTGGAAAATGCTTTATGGCAATAGCATAGAGCTTTATAGAAGGATCTCTGCATCAGAGAGAGCCAGTGCAGCTTCCTAAATGCAGCACCAATAGCTGCAAGCTTTGGAAAATTCAATAGGAGACGTGCAGCAGCGTTCGGTACTTATTGGAGTCTCTTTACATGGAACTGTGTCACCTCGAGATGCAGAACATTACAGTAGTCAATCTTGGACATAATCAGGGCATGAACTGCAGTTTTTTTTACCGCAGATTTTCTTAAGAGTCCTAAGTAGTCCAAAACATTTTCCTGTAAGTGCAGTGATTTGGTTGTCAAAAGAAAGCTATTTATCAAACCAAATGCCCAGATTCTTGACTTTAGTCTCAAACAGGGGTAATCGGCCCAGATTATTGGGCCACCAAGCAGTGGACCAGATATCAGGAGGTTTGCTTAAGGTCAGTACCTCGGTCTTTCCTGCATTTAGCTTGAGACACTTTGAGTCAATCCACCTCTGCCCGGCTAAGTCATAGGGAGGAGACCATATGGGAGGGGTTCTGTTAAAGAGTGATGATGAGCTAAGTTTCATCCGCATATGAGATTATTGTAAACCCATAACGTTCGATGACCTCAGCCAAGGGGCTCAAATACCATTAAAAAGGGTGGGCTCAAGGAAGAGCCCTGCAGCGCTAATTGCTGCAAAGTAAGCAATTTTGACTGAAAGAGTTTATGAGACAACTGAAAGGTGCCCTCCTGCAGGAAAGAGGCAACCCACCTTAGACCATCATCGCCAGTGCCACAGCTCCAGTGTGATTTGAACAAGATATTATGGGACACAGTATAGAAAGTGGCACTGAGATCCAACAAAAGTAATACTCCATAGTCGCCAGCATCCACAATTTGATTAATTGACTCTGTTCCAAGCAGCAAGGGTGACTCAGTGCTGTAAGAGGGGTGAACACCTGATTGAGTCTTATTAAGCAGATAATGGGCCACAATGAAGCTACAAAGCTGTTTATCAACATGCTTCTCAGTGATATTAGAGAAGAGTAGAGTCAGCGAGTTTTCAGTGGGATCCAGCAAAGGCTTTTTGAGGAGTGGGACTACCACAGCATGCTGTATTGCCGGGCAACCCAGTCCACGACCAAGAAGCTGTTAAGCAGCTGACGCAGTACTGGGTGGACCACCTCCACGTCCCCTCCAGAATGGATGGGGGTAATGAATCAAGCACGGAGTCAGGCTTCTCCTTAGGTTCGATGGACTTAAAGTTCAGCAGCCAGGAGCTGTCGTCAGAGGAGTCGAACCAAGACCTTAAACAAGGAGCACCGTTGGCCTTCACAGGAAAGAAGGCATAAATATTTGCCACCTTTTCAGCCTTCCTCTGATGGGGAAGTAGAGGCTGAGATTAGAGATAGAGAGGAGAGAGGCTTGATACTGGTGAATATTTCACAGGAGGAGTTCTGGGCGGACTGAATTATGTTAGTATAAAAGTCACTACGTGAATTCATGCCACAGTGGTAGTCTATAAGAGCTGCCATTTAGTCTACTTTAGAAGCTGGGTCATAGGCTCTGTGCCAAAAGCGCTCAAAGCACTTACAATTCTTTTTTAATGCTAGAGGTTCATTATTAAACCAGTCAGCCAGTGGGTTTTGTCTTCAAAAAGTCTGATTAACTAAGGGAGCTATTTGATCCAGGACTCCGCTGATTCAGTTGTCCAGTTGTGAGTCAGCCATATCAATACAACTATCCAGAGTGGGCCAGCTGCTGACTAGCGCGTGGCTACATTTAGAGGGGGTAAATCTGGCCCACTGACGTGCCCGTACCACATGCACAGAAATGTGGCTGATTGGTGACTTATCGTGGGGAACTAAAAAAGGTAGAGCAAAATGATCAGACCAGCGAGAGAGGATTGTCAGGCAAAATTTGAAATAATAAGATCAGGGTGTGTCCAAGCCTGTATATAAGGGAGGTAGCATATTGAATTTGCTGTAAAACCTGCACCTGTCCTTACCCAATGCTGTTGTTGGGACAGAAAAGTTCCTCGCAAAGTGATGGACATGCACCCCTGCCCCGTGTGCCCCAACTGTTCTGATGCCTGGATTCTTAATGCTGATAATTCTTGTCAGAGGCAGATATGGATCATGCGTGTGTGCCATGACGTAGGCCTGTCTCATTGATTGTGGTCTTGTTGGACCAGAAGGGACACCCAAACCACTACCCCCATTTTGGTGAAAGGCTACTGCCTTTATCAGGAATTTCACAGCACGAGGGAGGTAGTGGCAGCATATTGTGTAGTAATCAGTAGGATTGAACAGGCCTGTTTTAGCTGTGTCGCTGGAGTGAGGCCTACCGGCTCACATTTCCTCTGTTGTGTGCTTAACATTGGTTTGGCATGCAGTGCTACACAGTGTATGCTGTGATCTACATGTGCTGGGTGGCTGTGTGCCTTTGAATGGTACAATGCAGAGATAATGCAGTACTGTGCAGTGGTGTAAGTTATATGCATGTGGGTGTGTGTGCCTGTGAGAGGTACAATATATAAAGGATGTAGTGTTGTGCAGCATGCGTATGCTACATGCATGTGCTGGGTGTATGTATGCCTGTGAATGATACAATATATGAAGGATGTAGTGCTATGCAGTGCCTGCATGGTGTAAGAATAAATAGGTGTATGTGTGCCTGTGAATAGTACAATACATGGAGGACTATTAAGAGAACCATAAAGAGCAGGGCTGAGGCCCTGGGCTAACCTTTTCATGCACATATCACTATAGCTGACATCCAGGTGTGAATCTCTGGGCACTCCTCTGGCCTGTGCTGTGTGGATATCAGATATGGAGTTGCTCCTGCTGTGACAGACTGCTTGCATAAGTAAGAAGGAATAGAGGAGTGGGCACATAAAAGAAAGCAGACACCCAACATAAACTGCAAAGTCTCAGGCTCTAAATCACATTTGATATCTGGAAATGAATTATAAGATGGGGAGCTTGAGACCCCCAAAATTGTCAACTGTCAAACAGCCAGTCTAGCTGTGCAAGGAGAAGAGGCTCTGCATCACTTCTGCCTTTGACCAGGACTGGGGGCCAAGACCTACTAGTCTCCCAGATGGATGAGGGGACATCACCCAGGGAGTCCTCAGCCACCTGCCCTGGAGCCTGGAGCACCAGTGCCTGCCTGTTTCCAAAGACCAGTGTGCCCTGTGTGGAAAAGGGAAACATTGGAGGGAGCAAACGGATCCCCGTATGGAGATATGAGGAGATGGCTGCTGCACTGATTCATTCATGGAACTTGGGCAGGGGAAGTTGGTGACACTCATACTCCAGCTGAGGGCAGCTACGGAGTGAGCTGTGATTGATCCTGCACCGAATCGGTCATCGCCCATGTGCAGGTTAAGTTGACAACTCTGTGTGCTCAGTGGGTCAGCTGTAAAGAGTACTGCCATATGGAGCAGGCTGTAACCTATGTGCGGTGATAAATTGGTGACCCTATATTCCAGAGGAGGCTGCAGTGAAGAAAGCTGCTGCTCCTAACAGGTTGGAGCCTGTGTGTAGTAAAGGGATGGTGACACCATATGCCAAAGGGGGCCACCAGGACCAAGCATGAACTGTGACCTGGAAGAGACCATCATCAGATGAGAGAGGCCATCGTGGTGACTGTAGCGGGCCTGAGCAGTAACTGAAGACCAGTTCCAGGACCTTCAAACTCCTCTCCCACTACCCGTGGGAAGAACTGAAGAACTTACCTAGCTTTGAGAAGCATCGAGAGCCCTTTGTCAGCTGCAAAACTGTGTCTGACTAACTTGAGGACGGCCAATCACAGTATGCTTGGGCCATGTGTAAAGGACTTACTGGAGGCAGCCGCTGCAGCTCCAGCATCCGCAAGGGGGCACACTCATATACTTCGGTCACTATGATCCTGACAGTGTGGGTAAGATTGATTTCAAGCTAGTTGGTGCCAGAGAAATCTGCTTGCCAGATAGCACTTTGGCATTGAAACTCTTTTGACTTAATACAGAGTGGGACTTCTGCAACTCGGATTTCTAGTGATGTTTAACCTGAATGTCGCCTACAGTGAATGGGGAATAACCACTATCACTAAATTGATAGGAGTGGGATTCAGGGATTCTCTGATGAAATTTCAGAGCCCTGATCTCAGGGGACTGTGTGTTTTTTTTATGAATGCCGCATTTCACTTTGTAGTCTTAGATACATTCTTTTTTTTATCACAAAGCAACTATTTGACTGGACAATAGTTTATTGCTGCTGCAGCAAATATTTTGAGTTGTAAGCCTGTGTTCACTTCCTGTGTCTACCCCTTCTCCCCACCCCTTGAGAAGCCATCAACTGCTCAACCTGTGCTACCACTGAGAGTCCAGTGCTGAAGGGGCACCCAATAGGTCAGGATTTATAATAGGTCAGGACCCGAGATGTCCGACATAAAAGGACTTGACCCCCACGGATGGGCCCAGTAACCCCTCCTTGCCTTGTGGCCCCCTGTATGGGGTTCTGACGTCTATGCCGTAATTTTCCACCTCAACAGTATCAAACAGTATAATACCTGTTTCTTTTCTTATATCAGGACAGACAACAAAGACCTACAGTACAGAGCATGTAGGCAAATGCTGGGAATATGTAAGAATACAAAGTGAATCATGGTTTTTCTGGGACTTTTAGTGTGTATTTCAATAGCCACATGCAAACATTGAGTTTTCCATTGTCCACCATTGACGGCTTCTGTGTCTTGAGCGGTGTGAAGGAATGTGACAAATCATGTCATATTGGTTTCATATGGGGTGTCTTCTCCACGAGGGTGTTTAGGGTGGGGCCCCACAAGTCATAGGGTAAGAGAGAGGAGGAGACTGCCAAGCTAGTTTGCTGTATACATACTGCTGCAGTTGTTAAAATGAGTTCAGCAAACAGGTATTTAGATACTAATGTACATACAAGGTTGGACGGGTTTGATATTGCACCAAACTTATATGCCCAGTGTGTGTCAATTTATAGTGCTGGCAAACTGGCACCTTAGAAAACAGTAATTTTTCATTGGCTTAGGATGAGGAACTTGCTTTAATTTTAGCAATGACATCTGCTGAGATTACCCTTTCTTATCCCGGCTCCTCCTCTGATTTCCCCCTCAGATAATCAGCAAATGAGAGGAGAAGAAGGGATCCTGGTGAGATTGGGTGTTGTCTGTGTGTCTTCCCTGTGGCTGAGCCTTGGCCTGCATTGCTATTTATCTGCCCCTGTCTCTCCTCTGTAGACCCCAGCTGGCTCATTGTTGGTAACCGGCCAACCCAGGACTCAGAAGACAATAAGCTGCAGCCAGCAGCTCTTTTTCTTCTGAGCCATAGGGAGGCCTAACATCAGTGGAGTGGTATCTCTTTTACTCAGACCATTAGTCACTGACTGGAATCCAGATTTAACTCCACAGATTACATAGTCCTAAAAGATTTTAATTTTCATTTGGAGAACTTTTAAGACAGAGATTCAGTGCTCCTAAATGATACCATGGCCAGTCTGGGCCTTGCTCAGTTGGTAGATGCCACTACTAATCTGGATGGCTTTTTTTCTGACAATCCGTCTCTCAACCCAATGGCGATGTTGCCTCTGACATGGTCCGACCATATGGTGGTCATGTTTAATCTAAAAAGCAACATACACCTCACCCCCAGTTAACATGCCCTACTCTGCTAGAAAGGTGTGCTTGTGGCACAAGATAGAATCAACTTTGCTAGACTCAGCTCTCACCAGGTCAAAGCTCAACCTCCCTAAAAGCTCAGACCTAGCAATCTCAGATTATCACCATTGGATAGGCACAGCTGTAAATCAGCAAGCTCCTGAAATAATGTGCACCAGTCGTAGAGCTACACCTTCAGAACTGTGTTTTTCTGACAAACTTAAAGAAAGCAACTCTGCCGCAGGGAGGAGCGTAAGTGAAGAAAGAGTTATGACATTCATGAAAGTAAAATTATAAACACTCAATCAGTGATTATAAAACCCTGATTCAAAAAGAAAAATCTTCCTAGTTTGTTCACAAGATTATGACTTTTGAACTTTCAACCAAAGAACGTTTTAAGCTAGTCAAAAAACTTGCTAATATCCCTGAGAAGAACAACACTAATTGTAATCAATTCTTCTGTAACACACTAGCCACGTTTTTCAGGCTAAAGTTGCAGATGTTTACAACATCTTTGCTGCAAACTGTGCTTCAGGCTCCCTGTCTCATGGTGATACCTGCTTGCCCCCTAAGCTAGAAACATTAGCTTCTTTCACCCCAAAATCTACTGACCATGTGCTTGGCTTGATCAATTCCATTAAGTTGGGCTCCCCACTGGACCCTTGTCTTCCAACAATAATAATACTGCTGGCTTCTAAAACAATATATGTCCATCTGGCAGATATCTTTAATGGAATGTTCAGCTCTGGCTACTTTCCTAATGCTTGGAAAAAACATCAATCCTGCCTCCATTAAAAAAGTCCAGCCTTAGCCCTTTGGACCCTAGTGATTACTGAGCCATCTCATGTCTACCATTACCGGCCAAGATAGCAGAAAAGGCTATGAATCAGGAGCTGGCCTTTTTTATAAATATCAATCACTTGCTCAATCCTACTCAGTATGGATTTAGGAACAAGCACAGCACCGAATCTGCCCTGATTGTTGCGTTTGAAGACATAAGATCTACCCTAGATAAAGGAGGAAATGCTGCCTTGATTATTATAGATCTCTCACGCCATTCAAAACGGTCAATCATGACAATTTGATGGACTGTCTCCATCCTACTGGAAACAAGGGAGAAGCGCTCGCCCTCTAAAAAATCATTTTTGTTGGAGCAGGAACAATTTGTCGCTGTAAACGAATATGTGTTTGATCCTTTGTACCACAGGTGTCCTCCCTGAGCCCCACCCTTTTTAATTTATATGTTACTCCTCTTGCCAGGCTCATAACATCTTTTTGCTTCTCATTAATATCTTCCGCTGACGAAAGCCAAATCATGGTCTCATGTTCTGTAATCCTGATGATACTGCTTTCAGATTCCATGACTGTATGCTGCACATAAGCAAATGGATGAACAACAACTGCCTGAAATTGAACTTAGGAAAAACTGAGGTCCTCCGCTAATTTTAAGGGCTCTAGAGCACTCCTCCCAGAAGCCTCAAAATGTTTCCACAGGCCCGCCCCCCAATGCTGTTCAGGCACACCATTTATTCTCAAAACAATCTCATACGAGGTAAACCAGGCATAGATATCCTCACTCCTATTATAATTCTGTACCAAATCCTTGGGGCTATATACTTTACCCCCCTGCACTGGCTGTGCGCTGCCACCATTGGAACCGGACTCCGCCTGCTTGGCCTTGATATCCAGTTCTGTCATGCTCAACTCATGAGCCAGAAGCAATTTCTTCTCCTCCAAGGCACGTGCATTCTTACTCTCCTCTGCTGCCTTTTCTTTCTCTACTTTTAATTGCTTCATCTTCATTCTCATGATTTCTAATTCATGGTTTCTCACTCTTTGATTCTCCTCTAACTCTTCTGGGTGAAGCCCCTACTGGAATGGTTGCTGTCAGCCCTTGAGACTGGGTTGCTCACAGGCAAATCGTGGGGTTCAAAACCATCCCCTCCACTTGCATCATTTCCATCTTGGGCCTCTCACCAGGCCTTCAAGGCTTTCTGCAGCTCATCCTTTCTAGAGCTGCTTTTCACAGGGCAACCACAATCTCTGCAGAATTGTTTGAGCTCCTCAGCTTTGTATGAATACAGATCCTCAATGCAAAACTCCAATTCTGCCCCCTCACTTGTTGCCTTCTGAGACATGATGCTCTTGAAGAGTTACACAAAAATAGAACCAAAAAACACAGTATGTGGTTGCGTAGTGGTCTGCACTTAAACTAGTGATGTACACCAATTACTATGGGTTAAGTACAAATACAAGTTCAAATCCCACCTCTGCCACCAATGTTAGATCTGGGAGTCTCTAGTTGGCAGAGGTAGGTACCACTGTCCAAATAGGGACCCTTGCTTCTAGTCAGGGTAAGGGGGATACACTCTTTAGATAACCCCTGCTCACCCCCTTGGTAGCTTGGCACGAGCAGACAGGCTTATCAAAGGCAATGTGTAAAGTATTTGCACCAACACTCACAGTAACACAGTGAAAACACCACAAATGGACTCCACACCAGTGTAGATAAATAAAGTATTTTTATATAAACTACACAAGACCAAAACGACAAAAATTCAACGTACACAGTTCAAGAATATGGTTTCAAGAAGAGTTCTTAGTTTTGCGACAAAATCATCCACCTTAGCGTCAATTTTAGCCAACAGTACCTGGTGATGCGATAAAAAGTTCTTAGCGGCGCTCAGGCGTCGAAAAACAACAGCGTCAGTCCTGAGACCCTGGGGAGGCGATGCGACAACCCCGCTGCACGCAGCGGGCGTGTGTGACGAATCCGGTCTGTATGAGGAGTGAGGCGATACTTGTATGGATTCCAAGGCGTAGCTTTTCCGGTAGAAATTTACTCGCTAAGGCAAGATGCGACAAAATTCGTCCCTCTAAGGGGTGACAATTTCACCAGCGATGATCTTGGTTGGCACTGCGACGATATTCGCAGCGACAAAATTTGGCCCGCTAACGAGCGGTGCGATGCTTTTGGCTGGCTCTGCGACGATGTTCGCAGCGATAAAATTTGGCATGCTAACGAGCGGTGCGATGAGCTTGGCTGGCTCTGCGACGATCCCACCCAGCGGCGGCAGGCTCTGCGACGATGTTCGCAGTGATAAAATTCAGCCCGCTAACGAGCGGAGAGGGGATCTGGGCTGGCTCTGCGACGATGTCCGCAGCAATAAAATTCAGCCCGCTAACGAGCGGGTGACGATTTCACCAGCGATGATCCTGCTCAGCGGCGACAGGCTCTGCGACGATGTTCGCAGCGATAAAAATTTGGACCGCTAATGAGCGGAGCGACGGAAATTTTCTCGCTAAGCCGTCTGTGCGTGAAAAAGTGTAGATCCTTTGCTTCTTTCTTCTTATTTATTTATTTATTTATTTCTTGTGACTTGTATAGCGCACTATAACCCAGGGGTCTCTAAGCGCTTTGTTAGGATCAGCTATACAATAAAAAGATGCATCAGATTAAAATTTAGCGGCCACCCCACGCTTGCTGGAAAAGCACAGTTTTTAATTGCTTGCGGAAGGGCATTAGTTTCTTTTCATTGCGGAGTTTCAGCGGTAGTTTATTCCACATAGCTGGCAAAGTATGTGAGAAAGCACGCCCACCCACAGTGGTCAGTCTACAGCGTGGCTGAACCAGATATATGGAATCAGCAGATCTAAGCACCCTCCCTGGTTTGTAAAGGGACAGGCGAGATTTCAGATAGGTGGGTGCTCTGCCATGAAGCGCTTTGTGTACAATGCAGAGCCCCTTGAACATTAGCCTCTGCCTAACTGGCAACCAATGGAGTTCCCGCAGGAGGGGGGATGCCTGGGTACTCCTTGGTTTCTTGAAAATGAGCCTGGCAGCATCATTCATGACCGTCTGCATTCTGTTTAAGAGGCCCTGTGGGAGTCCTATATACAATGAATTGCCATAGTCCAGCCTAGCCAAAATCATTGCAGAAACCGCGCTCCTTAGAGTGGAAAAAGAGAGCAGCGGGGAACCTTTCCTGAGTTGGCGAAGGAGGCCGACGCAGCAGCCCACCACAGCTGTGACTTGCTTTTTCATGGACAGCTTGCTGTCCACCTGGATGCCCAGGCTCTTAACCACCTCAGCCGGTTCTGGAGGCGTGCCCAACTCCCCAGGCCAGAAACGGTCACACCAAGGGTTGCCAGCGATGGTAATCGGCAACACCTCGGTTTTGTCCGGGTTGATTTTTAGGGAGTTGCCGGACATCCAGTTAGCTGTACTTCTCAGAATGTTTTGCAGTCTGGTAAAGGCATTCTGGCTATCCTCCAGCTGGATAATGATCTGGGTGTCGTCTGCGTAGTTATATACCTGACAGTCCATTTGATTAAGCATTCGAATCAAAGGCTGTAGGTATATGTTGAACAATAGGGGTGACAGAGCAGACCCTTGTGGGACTCCGCAAGTGATTGAGGTTGCGGTAGAGAGCATGTCACCTAATTGCACTTTCTGCGTCCTCCCTTGAAGGAAGGATGTGAACCATGCCAGTGCTATGCCCTGAATGCCGAAGTCCCTCATCCGCGACAGTAGTTGTTCATGACACACGGTATCAAATGCCGCGGAGAGGTCCAACAGCACCAGGGCCCCCGGGATTTTCTTGTCTGCTCTGTTCCTAAGTTCGTCTACGATTGACAACATAACCAGCTCCGTGCTGTGATTCGCACGGAAGCCTGCTTGATTCGGCTCTAGCAGCGTGTTGCTTTCCAGATGTTCTGAAAGGGTGATAAGGACATGCTGCTCCAGGACCTTCGCCAAGAATGGTAACTGGGAAATTGGTCTGAAGTTCTTCAGACATTTTGCGTCTGCCCCCGGTTTTTTTAGCAAGGGAATCAGACGGGCTTCCTTGAAGGCAGATGGCACTTGACCAGTTTGTAGAGAGAGGTTCAGGAGACTCAGCACGTCATCCTCAATGCCCGGGAGTGCGAGTTTGAAGACTTCAGGTGGGCATGGATCCGCCCTAGAGCCGGACTTGACCCGTCCCGTGAGGGAGACTAAACTCTCCTTTGTAATCAAGGGTAGATTAGAGAGCGGGATTATAATTGGCAGTATGGCTGGGATATCCACCGGTGGACAGTCAATTTGCGAGGTTGCCGTAATTTCAGTGACCAAATCAATGACTTTGTTGGTGAAGAAATCCTGGAACTTCTGACAGTCCTCCTGACTAAAGTCCGGGGGCTGTTCCTTGTTCTTCCTGAGCTCCGTGAGGACTCGGAAGACTTCTTTCTGAGGGTTCGTGGCCGTAGAAATCCTCTCCTCGTAGAACTCGGACTTCCTGGCTATAATCGCTTGCTTATAACCAGCGAGAGCCCGTAGATAGTTACTACGAGAGTCAGGACTGTAGTTTTTCCGCCAGGTTCTTTCCAGTTTGCGTAGCCCACGTTTCTGAGCTCTGAGTAAGTCATTATACCACGGGGCCCCTCGTTTCCTATCCGTACGGTTCACCCTACAGATTGGTGCAACTTTGTCTGTGGCATTCTGAAGTTTGTCCATGAGTGCCCCACAGAGGGCCTCTGGGTTGAGGGGGCAATTGTTGGCAGGGGGGTTGGTGCGAAGTAAATTTATCATTTTATCCCCATCAAACTTATTCCACTTCCTAACTGCCTTCCATCCTCCTTTGGTTGTTGTTTTCAGTCTGTCCGCCAAAACCTTGCCTCTCACCAAGTGGTGGTCAGACCATACGCATGGCAGAGCCGCAGCCATGTCCTGGACAGGAACTGTCGTCCACACCAAGTCTAGGGTGTGTCCCTTAGCATGTGTTGGGCCTCTTATTTGTTGAACCAGATCTAATGAGGTTAACGCCTCATCGATCTGCAACGCCTGACCATCTTTTGGGACCTTCTCCCAATGGTAGTTAAAATCCCCCATTATCATTACCTTGTCATATCTTGAGCGAATGTCCTGGGCCAGTCTTATGAACAAGTCAGGGAAATCAGGCGAGGTCCACGGAGGGCGATAGACTAACAGAATCAGCAGACAATCCGTCCCTGATTGCAACTTAACGCCCATCGCTTCCGCGCCTGCCAAATTTTCCGTCAAGACCCTTTCAACCAATAGGCGTGAGTTGTACAGGAGGGCAACACCTCCCCCCCTCTTGGCTCCAGATCTATTGTAGAAAAGTGCCGAAAAGTCGGATGGTAGGGAGGCGACGAGATCCGGCATAGAGGAATCCTCTAACCATGTCTCGGTGAGTCCCAGGAGATCTAGTTCTCCTTCTTCAAGAAGGGTAAACACCTCTAAATTATGTCGTTGCAGGGAGCGTGTGTTAAGGAGGCCAAAGCGTAAGCCGCGGGCCTGACTCATAACCTTACGACCCGGCTGGGGAGTGGGGGCGGACAAGATTCTCTCACGCACAAGAATGTCAACACAATCTGGGCTAATATCAAAATTGCAGGTGTTCAAAGACTCCAACTCACCTCTGGTGTATACCAAGCGAGAACCAGGGGTCGTGGCCCCGGGTCCCGTCTGGTCCCTGATGGGCACAGATGGGCTTGCCTCTGGCGAGCCTCCGGCGCGCCCACGCTGCGCGCATACGCTGCGCGCCTGCATGGTGGCAGGGTTAAGTAGCCTCGAGCGTGCAAGGTGGCCAGGCAGCAGCTAGGCTGTCAACCACAATGGCGTCCCAAAGCGGCGCTTCCTCCCCCAAGATGGCTCCCGCCCCAAGAACCCAAGAAAGCAGCTAAAGACCCGCTCAACAGCGGTGCAATCTCCGATTAGAGTGTGGGTATATCCTAACTCAAACCCCACCAGAAAACGGGACCCTTCGAAAAATTTTAAAAGTGCAAATTAATTAATTATTTCCGCATTTAAAAAGCGCTATACTCGCGCTAGTAGCAGCATGTAAATTCTAACAGGAGCAGCCTCAGTATCGCGGCGCTTACCTAGCAAGAAGAAGCCCTGTGCTTCTCAGCTTAAGTAGCCTCGAGCGTGCAAGGTGGCCAGGCAGCAACTAGGCTGTCAACCACAATGGCGTCCCAAAGCGGCGCTTCCTCCCCCAAGATGGCTCCCGCCCCAAGAACCCAAGAAAGCAGCTAAAGACCCGCTCAACAGCGGTGCAATCTCCGATTAGAGTGTGGGTATATCCTAACTCAAACCCCACCAGAAAACGGGACCCTTCGAAAAATTTTAAAAGTGCAAATTAATTAATTATTTCCGCATTTAAAAAGCGCTATACTCGCGCTAGTAGCAGCATGTAAATTCTAACAGGAGCAGCCTCAGTATCGCGGCGCTTACCTAGCATTCTTGGTCAGCTTCCCAACAGCAGACACAACTTCCAGAGGCCTAACAATTGGATCAAGCACTCTAGGAATGGCAGAACTCACACAGTAGAGTTCAGGGGGAAGCTGGGGGTGAAGTCCTTTTGTTCCTGGGACTTCTGTAACAGGAGGCCAGCTCTACTCAGGCCCTTGGAGATTCCTTCAAGCTAGGGGACACAGCACACAGCAAAGTCCGTCCCCTCTCCTTGGCAGCAAAGCAACTGCAGGTCAGCCTTACAACAGGTCAGTCCTTCTTCTTCAGTCTTCCAGCTTTCTCCTTGGCAGAGGTTCCTTCTTGATTCCACGATGATCTAATTTTCTGTAGTCTGGGTCCCAATACTTATACCCCAAAATCCTTTGTCCTCTAAAGGCAGAGGGGCCTTGGCCTAGTCAGGACCAGTTCTGGCCAGTCCTGGAGCACTCTGTTTACTTGGTTTCTTCTTTCCTTTGAGAGAGAGGGGCAGGGTTGTCAGCCGCCCAGCAGGGGGTGGAGCCAGCATTGTTGAAGGCAGGCACAGCCCTATTCAGGCCCAGGTGCTTCTCCTCCCACCCATCTACAGGGGAATGTCCCTACTCAGCCCTGGGCTGACTCATTCAGCTTCTGGGAGCCACCCCTGTCCCTGTCACTCACAAACCAGACAGTCAAGTCACAAACAGGCCAAGGCACACAGAAATGGCAGAAAAGGAAAACAGCCACCTTCTAAAAAGTGTTGTTTTCACACACAGGATTTAAAAACCATCCTTCCTAAAAGATATGTTATTAAATTCTGAATTCAGGGATACCAGACTTTAGCTTTCTATCTTGCTCCTATGGGAAGATATGCAGGTAAACATTATACTCAGCATTCCCCATTATAGCCTATGGGCAAGATAGCCTTTCAATAGTGAAAAACGAAAATGGCTGTAATTCACTACCAGAGCATGTCACCTACACCAGTACGTGCTCTACCTTTCACATGCACTGCACCCTGCCCAGGGGGGTACCTAGGGCCTTCCATAGGGGTGTCCAATGTGTACAGAAAGGGAAGGGTTATGCCTGGCCAGTGTGGACACTGGTCAGGTCAGCATGGCAGTTAACAACTGCACCCAGGCACTGCGGTGGCAGGCCTGTGACACCATTTTAGTGCTACTCCTGTGGGTGGCACAATCAGTGCTGCAGCCCACTAGTAGCATTTGAATCACCAGCCCTGGCACACGCAGTGCACTTTACTAGGGGCTAACAGGTGAAACAAAT
Source organism: Triturus cristatus (assembly GCF_964204655.1). NCBI lineage: Eukaryota > Metazoa > Chordata > Amphibia > Caudata > Salamandridae > Triturus > Triturus cristatus. The sequence continues at coordinate 198,819,949 of NC_140593.1, read as the reverse complement.
ATACCAATCATGGATAACCAATCAATACAACAATTTACCAAGGGAGCACTTGCACTTTGACACTGATCAGCAGTGGCAAAGTGCCCAAAGCATCTAAACCAGCAAAAACGAAATCCAGCATAGCATCAAAAGTAGAGGCAAAAAGTCAGGGGAAACCACGCCAAAGATGCCAGGTCTAACACTCCTGTTTGGTAATAACACCTCCTTTTGGTCCCCCAGTTGGTGGCCTCAAGAAATGGGCACATTGCCAACCCCGGTCAGGAAAGTGAGGAATTTGGGGATCCTTTTTGATGACAAGCTGACCTTTGAAAACCAAATTAATACTGTGATTACATAGGCTTTCTGCACACTGAAGATTCTTAGTAAAGTTCTCCCTTCTACTCCCAAGGAGCTGCAAAATACTGTTGTGACTGCCCTTATGTTATCCAAATTGGATTATTGCAATGTCCTCTATGCCAACATCCAGCAAAAACTTCTAAATAAACTGCAAAGCCTGCAGAATGCTGCAGCTCAATAACTGCTAGGGATTCCCTAACATCAATCACACACAGGCCCTTAAGGATTTACATTGGATTAGTTGCCTATTAGGATACACATTGAATTCAAATCCCTTTGCACTGCTTTTAAAGCACTTCACGACTCTGGTCCTTAGTATTTTAAACATAACTTTTCCTGGTATATCCCTTCCAGGCCATTGCGCTCATCAGCAGCCAAAAACGCAATTGTTCCCAAGTTTAGAAAAACCCATTGAGGTGACATTTAGGAAAGCATTAAATACATGGCTGTTTATTCAATAAATTGCCCTATTTTAGGTCGAGCTATGAGACCTGTTGTATCTACTTGTGGGCTTACAGCCCGCCCTTTAAATTTTAATTTGTTCCTTCCAATGTCCTTTAAAAATGCTTCCCTGCATGCTTCTCTTTTGTCCCACCTTTTAAGATCGAGCTAAAGTGCTTGTGCTGTCTGCAAGATCTGCTGTATTAAAAAAAAAAACTTTAGTCCCGCTAGCTGCATGCTATTGCTGCCTTCTAACTCATGCTGCAGCCGATAGCTCACTTCCGTTTAAGGCTGAGGAGCACCGGGCAAGTACAGTTTCTTCTGTTTTCAGTGGATATATTTTATTTGGGCGAACTACTTTTTTAATGGTTTCCTGCACGTATATGTTTCTGCATGTTTAAAAAACGTAGCTTTACTTCCTCCTTCCAGGACGTTGCTTCGGGACTAAGGCGTTAGATGAACAGTGCTTGTTTGTTTTGTTAATAGTTTCCTGCATGTACATGTTTTTGAAATGTCATTAGATTAACAGAGCTTGTTGGTTTAATTTTTGCTTTCCGCCTGTCGATTTCATGTTTACTTCAGGGTCTTTTCAATACTGTGGCCATCTCACATAGGGCTGTCTGATTGGAGGAGTCAATCAGAGAAGCCAATCATTTTACACAAGTGTCAACACTGACTCCAATTGGAAACATAGCAGCATGCAGTGCAGAAAATACCTGCAGGTTTTACTTTCATAAAGATTAAACTTGCCCATATAAAGTACTTGGCAGTGAAAGTGGAGCTTTTTTCCTGCCATTTGCTTCCTGGCTGTCACCTTTCACTTCCTAGTTGCCACCTTTCACCTTGTCGCTTCTGTCTTTTACCATCCTTGCGACTGCCTTTCACATCAGGTTCATCATGCTGCTGTTGTCCCACTGCTCACACCCTAAACATCTGAAGCTACTTGTAGGTAAGTTTCTGCTTGTCCCATTCCAACTTACCCACTCCTCTCACTATCTGTTTTTCAACCTTTGCCAAACATAGACTAAGTTTTGCATCATGGCACATAACACTTCTATGCACATTCTTACTCCCCAGAAGCTCACACTCTCAGAAAAGCAGACATTCTCACACACACAATAATTAACACACTAAAAAAACACATGCATGCACAACCCGACATCGACACAGCTAGCACTATATCCTGTAATTCGTGTACTTGTCTCATTTAATGCTCTTTTTTGAACATGCTTTTCCTAATTTCTAAGAATGACACAGCCCTCGCAATGATGAATAGAAAGCTGTTTTTAATAGTGCTGCTTTGTGGTGCCACTAGAGATTTACAAAGAATGTAAATGTATGGTCCACTTCCGATAAATAAAATGTAAATGTGTTGTACAGGGCACTGTTACCCTAAGGTGCCCTGGCACTGTACTCATACCGCTGTGGAACCCTTCCTGGCTTTTTCCTGTGAAATGTCCACTCCTGGGCACCCCCAAGGTGAAGCCAGGCATCCCAGCGCTGTTGGGGCTGTTGTGGAGAATAAGCAAGCTATTGCCCAGAGTTGCAGAGTGGGACCCATGATTAGAATAGGCACCGAGGCAAGAATTAACAGGTCCAAGGAAATTGAACCCAAGACCCACCGAGGCAGCAATCGAACACTGGTCCTGGGCCAGACCTCTGCATCAGGGTCTGCCACTCTAACCATTGAGCCACACTTCTCCACTAAAACTGATCGCATCATCTCTCCAATAGTCATGTACTTAACTTTTCGGCCAAAAACACTCATTAATATCTCAATATGTATAAATCCGTTAAGATAACTGTGTTGATCCTCCTTACATTTAACATGCTTTACTTAATCCTAAATTTCCATATGTGTTTGATTTTTCCAGGATGTCGTTACTTTGTTTTTTACAGCCAGCTTATTATTCTTCTCTCGCCTCCCTCATAACCTATTTCCCATTTTCTGGTTCTCCAGCCCTGCAACATCATACAAATAGTAATAGCGCTATGCAAATATCATCACTCTACTGCATACAATTTTTTTTTTTTTTTTAAACATTTTTGATGCTGCAAGCTCTAACTTACACAAATGTGAGACAAATTGCATTGCAAATGCTTGTTGTGTTTTATTTCCTCCCACAGAGCACTGCCCAAGTACTGTATCTTTATGCTTTGGTTGTTTTTGTGCTTGTTTCTGGGACAATTTTTTCTTTCTTTCCTGCCCACTCCCACTTGCTTTCAGACTGTGTTTTTGAAATGCTTATTTAAAATTATTTTGGAGGCTATACCCTCTTGTCCTCCCACTCCGTTGCTCTTCGCCCCTGTTGCGGGTCCAGACGGATCACCGGGGCTGCACAGTTCAGTGCTTCCTGAAGCCAGCTCCTCTCAACCCCCTGCCCAGCCCTGCAGCTCAGCAGAGATCAATTTCTTTTAAAGCAATTCTCCAGCCTGAGACTGGGGCTGTGCAGAGGGAGGCTTCCTCTCTGTCTGAGGCACTTTCCATTAAAGATACATCAACAGCAGGGTGAGGGAGATGGGAATTCTTCTCATGGCATGCCCCCTGGTTTTACCCATTTCATATTTGGTTCCCAATCGGCTTTTTTTTCTGTTTCGGCATTCTATTATTATGTAATTATTTACTCACGGAGACACCTTTGTTACATTAAATTGTATTTGTTTTTTCGTTTAAGCCACATGCGATTAGGTGATTTATTCACAATCACAGGATGTTGAGCCAATGCCAAGACTCAAATTAGGCTGACAATCATTTTACAGCATTTGATGCTTTGAACAGAATTAAGCCATGTAGCCGTTACTCTGTCATGCAATACATCACTGACACCTTCCTCCGTAGTTGCTTCCTCATAGTTGTTGCATGCAGTTGTCGTTGCTCGAGTATGTGCTTCAAATGTACTAGCTTTGCCATGTAAGTGGTAATACACTACCCACATAGCCGCTTCCCATTCTCCAAAATAAGTGCGGTATGAATGTAGTACCTACTGTTCTGGACCCCAGTCCAAGAATACTGAGGATAGCACTCATCCTCCTGCACTCATTTTCAATAAGGTATTTCAATGTGATGCTACTTTGCCTCAGTTATACTTCACAAACTAATTTTTTCATAAACTGGAATTATTGCATCCCTTGTTCTCCAATATTCGTGCGCTGCTTCCCCTTATACAAAAACCCTGAATATGTTGCATCATCCCCTCCATGTGTTGGGGGTGTGTTAGACCTGGCCTACTTGGCATGGTTTCCTTGCCTTTTTGCCTCTGCTTCCTGTATTTTTTATGCTTGCCGGCTAACATTTTTGCTGGCTTAGATGCTTTGGGCACTTTGCCACTGCTGATCAGTGTCAAAGTGCAAGTGCTCTTTTACACAATGGAGAGTGAGAGAAAGTCAGGTCAGTTGCAAACCCCCGCTTACAATGTTATCACATACAAGCAACTGCTGCCTTGAAAGTTCTCCTGAGATTGTTTTGTAAAATCTTTATTATCAACGTAGACGGTCACTTGACAAACGACCATTGTGGGTACACCAACCATTAACTTCCAAAAAAGAAATAAATCACAACTGGGCACACACAGATTCCCTTCCTTCCTTTATATAAACAAGCATTGAAAATTCAACAGGTCTCGCCTTAGGTTAAGTTAGAGCCATTTGCTTTGCTAATGGTATTGTAGAGCAAAGCAAATGGCTTTAACTTAATAAAAGGAGAGACCTTTTGCATTTTTAATGCTTGTTTTTTTGATCCCTTAGATCCGAGTGGCACAATCAAATCACAGCTGCTTACCTGACCAAATTGTGTGATCCTGGGCAAGTATATCAGCGCCCTTGATTTTGCATTTTTAGCAGCCCAAATTGGGAATTTTGGAAACAGACTAGTCCCAGGTTAAAATATTTTCCGAAAAACTGGATATATTGTTTACATATTTAATGCCTATATAAAGAGACCCTTGAGATGCGCGAGCAGCAGGGAATAAAAGACATGGCAGTCTGGAAGCAGCCAGCTGCATACCAAGACGGGAGACGCTGTACCTTAACGCCTGCTTGTGACCGTGAGTTGAGATAAGCCGCATCTGTTTTCTGTGAGTTTTCTTTAAACCCTCTTTCTAATTTAGACCCTATTAAAAAGAGACTCCAGGAGGTATTTTACTGGCCGCTTTAGTTTCAACCATCCATTAAGACGGATTAGATTAAATAACATTAGAAACAGCCAGGGTGCTGGGAGCAGGCCAGGGATTGGACCACCTCTTTTCCGCGAAGCCCGCAGCTGCAGCCGTCCTCCCTCGCCACCGAGTGAGTTAACATGTTAAGCCACTCACTGCCCTCGCCGACATCCACCCCACTCCTGCCCCGAGGGGGGAACAGAGGCGGACTGTGGGACAAACTCAGGCAGACAGGGCCCGAAGACCCGGCTGGGCTGCTTATTGTGTTATCCCCTGCTTCTCATATGCCGGAGGTCACGCCGAGGTCGGCCCATAAATGTAATAAGATTAACGAGAAGGGATATATTTTAATGTGGTTTTAGAGGGCTGGCAATCTGCAGCACATAAATCAGTTTTTTTTTGTTTTCTCAGTGTATGCATATAAATAACTAAGTATACCTCAAAGACCTCAGCTTTGCCCCCATTTTGGCCCACAGGTGTTTCCGTACAGAAGGAGGTCAAATTCTTGCCGCTTATTCCGGCTGAGAAGCCCATGGGAGGAACAGTATAGCAAGATGGCTGATTCTTTCAGTACAGTAAGAATGCAGTTTACTAGTGATCCATTCAGATATCACGGAATTCCAGGGTACGCTCCAACCGTTGATAAAAGTGAGCAGAATAATGCTGGTAATCAAAAGCGTTTCTGTATTGAAGGCAAAAGTAGGCAGATGAAAACCTGCTCAACTCCAGTGCCCTCAGTCCATGCCCTCCACAGCCCGCTCGGAACTCTGCTCATCCCTCCACCCTATACGTACTACAAGCCCAGTGCGAGCACTTTCTCACCTCTTGTTGCCTGGTGCCGCCATGCTTGTTTTTCCTTTTCTGCAGCGTGCGTGTCATACACTTCCAGTTCAACCTGCCGGTCATAGGGAGGCACGTGGCTTAAGGTGAACAGAACAGAGTTGACTGTGCGAGCCTCTCACAGAGAACAGTAGACTCATCAGTCGGTCAGGCTGCAGGAGATTGTACTTATTTGTTTATTTATTTATTTAATGCGTTTTTATATAGCGTGGACTTTACCCGAAGGTGTCACAGTGCTTCACAATAGGAACAGCAGCATTACATGAGAAGAAAATTACAAGTGAGCATGTTACAAAAGCAAACGTTACATTAAATGAGGCAAAAGTGACAAATGTGCATGTATCAAAAGCAAACAAAATACAAGAAGAGGTAGCAAACTATACGTTACAAGAGGAACAAGGCAGAGCAACGCGGTCCTGAAAGTGAAAGAGGACCGCGCTGCAGCCGATCTCTTGTCTTTATGGGGCCATATGTTTGAAACACATGGCCCCATAAAGATTAGAAAATCTTTTACCACAAACGTAAAGCAACCAAGCCAGTTCAATTGGGACGGCTCTAAAAGAGAAAACTGTACGTCACTAGATGCTCTTTTCCAATGGCTGGCCACCGTTTAGCATAAACGGTGACGCCAGCCAATGGAAAAGAGGGGCGGGGCTTAAACCCCGCTAGTGAAATCTACCCTAACTCATTAAATCTCACTAGCGAGACTGCGCAAGTCTGCACAGTCTATGCAAGGCGAGACCTAAAAATCTTTGTACCAAAAAACGTTATTACTAACGTACACGGTCATTCAAAAAACGACCAATGTGGGTATATCAACCACTAACCCTCAAAAAATGAAGGAAATTACAATTGGGAAAATACTGGAAGACGGTATTCAGCCTTCCATTTACCAGAAATGATTGCCATAGAATTAGAATCCCGTGATCGAAATGACAAATTTCCGAGCACGGGACTACATTTCCCAGCATCCGTTTGAAGATAGATGGATGCGCAGCAAGATGACATGGGTGTAACGAGCACATCAAAACAGACCGATCCTGCCAGATTGAGCACTCGACGGCGGTCTGAGAAGGGTCATGAATGTAATCCTGTGGTGCTGGAATCTTTGATGAAGTAAGTGGAGTGAATGATTGCATATGGATGAAAGCATGTGGTGTCTAGATGGGACACTGCTATCCCCCATGTGTCGAGTGAGTGTGAAACAAACTGTGCACCTGCATGGGAAATCTGTGCAGAGACCGCACTGGGAGGGGAGCGGTTGCAGTTGATGTTGTTTCAGACAGTTGAAAAGCCGTATTACAGTACGAAAAGCATTGAGTATTAACATGAGCATGCATCAAGGTCCTCTGGTACGCAGTGGGCCCCCAGGCTGAGGAATAATATACCAGATGTACCGATAGACGGATAATGCATACAATTATAGTATTAAGAGACAGAGTAATTGATTTCCACAAAATAACGCATCACAGCGTGACTAACAATGATATCGGAAAGAAATAGTGTGAATAGGGAATCACATAAAATGTTTTAGTGTTTGACTCTAAGACAGCACCTCCCGCCTGATCCGCATGCCCCTAGAATAAAAAGACCAGTGGATAAGCGTGAGAGTGTCGAAGTGTGATTGACACAACAAGGTGGCCATCACAGAAAGAATGCGTAAGGTTATAATCATGTAATCAGGAGGGGGGGACAGGAGAGCTGGTTATTTAGAGAGGTCCTGTTATAATGCTCCCAGGGGTCTACGTAGGAAAAACAGGTAAGAACAGTTCCTCTAGATGGCCAAATTGGAATAGATCGTTGTTAGTCAGCTGTTAAATCTAATCTGGGAGGGGAAAATTTAAATTTCAGATCTTGTTGCCCTCACACACCTGTTAGGGTGTCATGCTTCATCATTGGGCGCTCCTCGTCGGACCGGCGCTGCAATGTCCAACGGGCCTCGTGGCATCTTTAGCGGAGATCTTTTGATCTGAGAACGCCATTTATGTGAAGACCATGTGTGGGATTGTGGAGGGTAGTAACTCGTAAATCATGTGGGGATTTGAAAGAGCTAAAATAGACCCTGGCCCCTCAATAGTTTTAATTAGGTTAGGTAGGAGCCTTCAATTCTGGACCGTATTAAGGTTCAGCATTACATGTGGTTGACCCAGGATACCCCTTTATAAGAATTGTGGTATATTTACTTCTGGTTGGTCCCACGGTCCTGAAGAAGTGTCGCTCGATTTTGAGCATATAGGACACAAAACATGTTGACCTCTGTCAACTATAGGCTACCCTGATACCTAGAATCACATGAGTAGCCTCCCTGCTTTTACCTAGTCCCAGCCCTACCTAACCTAATTAAAACTATTGAGGGGCCAGGGTCTATTTTAGCTCTTTCAAATCCCCACATTATTTAGGAGTTACTACCGTCCACAATCCCACACATGGTTGGCTTTGACAATACTTGCTTCAACTCTTGCTTATTCCCGTTAGAAATAACTGCTTTCCCATCCTTCTTTAGTGGCCTCCGGGCATTTCAGCGCTTAATACATATACATTTTCTTTGTTTCTCTAGGGCTTGAAGCTCCCCCCTGTTATCAACAGTTTTCAAGGGTGACACGACCTAAGAAAACTACCCTAGAGTTACTTCTAGTGTTATGAATGTTGGTGGGTGCTTGTTTGGGAGTGTATGCATGAATAGGTGTCTGGGTATGCAAGTGTGTCTGTTTGGTTGGGGTCCATACTGATTCATAAATGCTCTGTGTAAGGGTACTCTGGTTCAGTCTTGACCAACAATGAGTAGAGAATGTCTCTTAGTGTCAGTACCCCAGACTCTTATCAAATGTGATATTCATCAATGCCAATACTTGTTTAAAGAAAACAGAACACTCCACAGTTTCAATATCGAATTGTGGATCAATTAAAACCTTCCACTTCAAGTACTAGTTAAAGACATTATAAAACCCCTACCCCTTGAAAGCAACCTCAATGGCTCAGATTCCTTGGCATGTTAATGCCTCCCAGTGTACGTATTGTTTAAGATGCTATGGTGCATATTTACAAGCCCCTATTGCCACAGGAACGTCACTGTTTTGACGTTCCTGTGGCGATCTTCGCCTTCTTTACAAGGCAGTGTTAACGCTGCCTTGCAAATAAGGCATCCTTTCACGCTATACTTAGCAAGGCAATGGGAGTTGCGGTGGGCATTCCGTCACAACACCCACTGATTTTGACGCTGGCCCATATTTACAAGGGTGGGGGAAATATGTGGCAGCGCCAAAATTAAGTTTTAAAACAACTGGTCTTGAACAGGCGAAATGAGGAGAAATGCTTTATTCCTCCTTGTTTTTGCTGTTTCTATGTGTGCTGCATTGTGCAGCACGCATAGGAACAGCAAACCGCCATGCATGATTGTTATGTGCAGGAATGTGTCCCTTCCTGCAAATAAACGATCATTTTAAAAATGATGAGTTGCAACTTCTATATGTGGTCTGAACAAAGCAGCACACATAGAAGTTGCAAATCGCCATTAAAGATTGTTTATGTGCAGGAAGGGACACCTTCCTGAACATAAACAATCATTCCCACCACGCAGGCACCCTTGCACTATGGTCCGGGGGTGGCCCCGTTGGCGCTAGGCAGCTGTAATTAGAGCCAGCACAGGGGAAAACGCAGGGATAAACGGTATTGTTGTAAATACAGTGCAGCCCTGCATTTCCAAAGTGGCGGAGCGTGGCGTAGCGCGGCGTCAAGCTAAGAAGGCCAACCCCACACTCAACCACTTCCCTTGTAAATATACCCCACACTGCTAATTTCCAAACACACCTTCGTGAAAGCTGAAGAAACTTTGCACAAGCGTGTTTGTAGTCAGCTCTTTGAAGACATTGAAGCATCCTGGTGCTGTGCTGTTCAGGGGCGTGTCCTGTGACAACATGTCCAATCACAAAGCACGTCGACCTCAGAGCTTTGAAGTTTGGCACAGCCACAAATCCCAAATCAGAATAGTCAGCGTAAGTGGAAAACGCTAGTGAAAAAAAATATAAGGCTTCTGCGAAGTGCTATACCGACGAATATCTTGCAGGTAAAGTAAATGTTTGGAGGTTAAGCAGGGTATTTGTGCTGCATAGAATTAATTTCTCTAAACGCGTTTTGTTGATTTAATTTCTGAATGTATTTCTGCGGTTTTTATATTGCATGGACATTACCCAGAGGTGGCAGAGCGCTTTACATTAGTCACATCTCAGAGAATAACTTCCAATTTTCTGCAGTAGAGCTGGTGAAAAGTGGGCGGTGGTATCTCACTTCATGTTGACATGAAGGTACTAACCTGGATGTGTTTCTCATCCCCCCTCTTTGAAGGTAATCCAATACTCTCACATGAAGGATGAAAGTCTAAACACAATGAGCTAAGTGCTGCTAAGTGCCTGCAGGGGATAAAGGGATTACGTAAAATTCATACAATGGCGTGCTGTGCAGTGAAACAAAATGTATCCTTTTAAATCCCACATGTTATGTTCACGCCTTCCTTGTTGCCATCGGAGAAGGAGGAGGATTGAGACATGATTTTAGACCCACGTTTTTCACGAAAAGAGCACCCAAGGAAGGATGAAAAACACTTGAGGAGCGCCTAAAATATTAAATTCAAAACTATGACGCAGAGGCGGGCGAGCATGTGTGCACTGCAGCACTTTAACGATATGTGAGGTGCCCACCGCCGAGATAATTGCACCAGCGTTTGCGGTCAGTAACGCCATCTGCAGTCAATTCCAGGGAAACGTTGTTTAAAAATCATACTAACTAATTATAATTAACGTGGAAGTGCGATTTATCAAGCTAACCTGGTTTTAATGTGAAACTTTCTACTACGATTCTTTTTGACATCAAATCTTTCACTCTAATGGCCTCATACACGAAGAAATTAGTAAATCGTAGTGTTATGTTTTGTTACTAATGTTTTTGTCATTTCACATAGTACTGTAATATGCAAATATGGTGAATTTCCCCATCTACACCCACTCCTAAACCAGTCGATTTTATGTTTTTTGTAAAAAGATTAAGTCCGCCGAGTTTCTTAGAAAATGTATGGAAGTGTCTTCAAATGTTAATAGCGTTAATGCACCCACTTAGGTTTAATTGGAGATTTACTTGCATACATTGTGTTTCTAGTGTTTAAAATGCAAAAAAATAAGTGCAGGGGACCGTACTTTTTCTTTGGATTCCTCTGCCAGAGCTGCCGAATGTCAAGGTTGCCAAAATTCAAGGCTGCCTAGTCGTCACTTCACCTTATGCTTTCTCTGCACTCCCTAATTTTTTTGTCTATTCATTTCACTCTTTCAGATTTTGCTGCTAATAAAGGCACACTTTTCATATCATATTCTAGTAATAGTGCAATTTTAAATACAAAAATGTAACATCAGGTCAAATAGCAAGGACATGCTAAATGTGTGTGTTAAACCTGTCATCCTTGGGGTGCTCTCCCATAAAAAATAATTCCTTAATACACTTTTAAACTGTAATTCCTGATCACGGAGGAGTGGCTGCATCGTGTTTTATATCTCTGGAATGGTAATGACAAATCTTTGTTAATGGAAAAGCTGGATTTAACATTAAAATTTTAGAAATGACACTTATAGAAAGAGGGCATTTCTCTGCTTTTACTGCTCTGTGTGCCTGCAGTCTGTCTCCAATACAGGTCTGTAGTGGGTGACTGCTACACCTTGTGCATTCCCTCTAAACAGCCACAAACAAAGGAAGGGTAGGATTGCCACTCTGCTTGACTGCTGTCCTGGAAGAACTAATTTTCTGCTTTGCTGTGCTGCCCTGCTGCCTTCTGATCTCTGCCCTGCTGAGAACATGTACTGGACCCATCTCACTTGAATTCAAAGTGATTCCAAATGCTTGCTGACTTGCCCCTTGTTCGGATGTCTCAGGGCCCTCAAAGACTTCCGTCAACCGTTCAACAGCACCTACACTCTGTCATCTGTGAGTCCTGCCCTGCCAAGTGGTGCTAATCCAGTCATGGCCCTTGAAAGGTGATTTCTGCTGTACTGATCCATCAAAACCGGGGTATCGTTGACTTTGCACTGATCGGAACTTATGCATCGCCCTTCGACACTGACGCAGCTGCATCTCAATGAGATAGCTTCAAAGGACTGCACGGCTTGATGACGACAGACTGCTTGGCTCAACGAAGACACATCGCCGTCATCCTAAAGGGGTTTGCCAATAAAGCCTTCATCGACTGGGCAAATCAGAACTGACGCATCGCTTGCATTCACAGAATCGACAATGTCGCCTCGCCTCCTCTGCTCCTTGCATCAAGTCTTCGACGCTTCCTCCATCCTATGTATTTTTTCAGCGGCACCTGCGAGTCCTGTAGCCGGCCTGCCCTCCATCGCAGTCTGCCTGAATTTTGGACCCCAGTCAAGCGCAACTGCGTGTCCCTGGTTGGCACCTTATGACTTTAAGCACTAAAATGTTATTTAATTTAAAAAACAAAAATCATAAATCTGGTTCTTCTTATTGGATTTTGTTGCTCTGGTCTTGTTTTACTCATAAAAATTGAATCTAATTTTCTAACCCTTTGTGGAGTATTTTTGTGGTGTTTTCATTGTGTGACAGTGTGTGTGTTGCACAAATACTTTACTTATTGTCTTTTTAGATAACCTTGACTGCTCTGTGCCACGCTACCAGAGGGTGAGCTCAGGTTATCTTTTATTGTGTAACTAACTTACCCTGACTAGAGCGGTGGGTCTTGCTTGTACAGGGTGCATACTCTGATAACGCGAACAGTAGGTTGGTAATTCTCCACTCCATGGCCCACCTTGCTCCACACCTACACCCCTGAAGGGCATCATTCACGCCTCAGCATGTCTCATCCAGGGCCTAAAGAAATCTGATCACATCACTCCCATAGTTGAAAGATCTCCATTTTCCATCTGTGCACCCATGATCTGGAACAACATCACTGTGTTCATCATGACAGCCTGAACTCTGCTCCAGTTTAGGAAAGATCATTACATCTAACTGCATTAACTGTCCAATACATGCAACGTCCCCTATCACTCATTGGCATTATGCTTGGTTTCGACCTTGGACAGCTTTCCACTGCTTATTGGCTAGGTTTGTGCTATAAGAATACCAGATACATACAATGCTCAAGTTTAATTTAAAACGTTTCCAGTACATTTTTTGCGTGTTGGCTCTTCATGAGGGATTCATGCATTACACTGGTGGAAACCTGTAACAAAGAACAATATCCTACACAGACTGTATATTTCTGTTAGTGTCACTCATTGGCAACATGCTTACATTAACTGTATGTACTGTAATTATCTTGCTAATTCATATGTATGCCAGTGTGTCAAATATCCTTCTTTAAGACGCCATGTTAGTTAACTTTAGTTACTATTCGTAAGGAATAATGTGTTAGATGTTAAACTTTTGTCTTGGTATTTGATTCAACATTATCATGAAGACATATATGGGTAAAGTAAATATCTGGATGCATTCAAAATATGGGCCTGATCTAGATCTTGGTGTGACTACCGTCTTTCCTCCGTGGCAGCAGTTTGAAGTACTCCGTCGAGCTGACGGCGGTCCACCTGCCTTATTTAGATGTGGCATCAACAGACTGTTTTCCTCTGTGGTGGTGGCCTTTTCGGCTAGCTAACGGTACTCCATCGCTGTCAGGCCAGCAGGTTTACATCGAGCCAATTTAGATGTTCCCATTGTGCTGGCGGTGTCCTTGCAGCGGAATCCTGATGGAGTGAGGCCATGTTGGTGTGGAGACAGGTTAGTAATATTTATCATTATCTCACTACACATATATGTTATGAATATATCAAAATATATATGTAGGTAATGTGTACTCTCCTTTTTTTTACATATAGCAATGCACACGAAGAACATACACACATTACTTAATGTACACCCACAACCACCATCACCAAATAAAATATTTTTTCAAGCGTCAGTACAGGTGTGCACATTTTACCACAATAAGTTGTAAGGTGTACACTCATGCATGACACACAAAAAATTGCAAGTGAGAGCATTGTAAAAATACATGAGTCTAAAGGAAATGTTAAGACACCATTCATAGCAAGGCAAGTGACACAGAAGCCTACCTTTGATTATGTCGACAACAGTGTTGCTTAGTGTAGTGGTTAAGTAGTAGCAGCACAGGAGGGACCTGGACCTATTTTAATTCGATTCGGCCAACTCGAGTTTGGAGGTTTCCCCGCCACAGTTGTCTCAACAGTGAGGCACATCGTAATCATCTCGGCAGTATTCTTGGAGGGACTGCCTCTGACCGCCATTTCTGCCTATGACGCCATTGACACGTGAGAAAGACTCTGGATGAGATGGCGGGACTCCAACGGACTTCCATCCATTGACCATCAACATCTAAATACAGCGGGTCAACCGTCAAGTCGACGGGTAGGAAACCATCAGAAAAGCAACAGCCGGACCAGATCTGCCAACATCTAAATAAGGCCCGATGTTAATTGTGATCTATGCAATTCATGTAGCAAATCCATTAATCAATGTGTGTCTGTTAGACCTGTCAGCCCTTTGGCGGTTCCCTCCTCATTTTATTATTTTTGTCCCTTTCCCCCCTTCTCATTTTTTCTGTCTACCTAACTTTTTAGGTGCTAATGTAGAGGTTCTGGGCGCTTTTCTCTCACTACCTGAGGGAAAGGCGCAAGGTGCTCCTCTGAGGAAAACTAGGGAAGGGAGGTGAGATTCTAAAATGGTGGCACCAACTGTCACCTCAGCACCTGGACCATGACTGCCATGGGGGTTTCCAGAACTTTCTGGGCCCTTCTGGCAGGGCAGGCCCAAGGTGATAAATAGAGGTGGCAGGTGGGCGGCCATTTTAGAAGAGAGCTGAGTGGCCGGTTAGCCAGGAGTAAGGCACCTGAGTAGGGAGGTGGTTGCACTGGGCAGGAAGTGACAGGTCTCAGGGTCTGCGCAGTTACCCTTGCCAGCGACATCACCCCCAACCTCTTGACCGGTCCCTGTGTGCCGCCAGTGACTTGAAACACTCGTTCCAGGGAGGCCCCTGAGGAGAGTGAACCCCTGACCTCTTGATTCGCGGAGAGGGCCATTGCTGTAGGCTGTCGCTTTACAGCCCCGTTATTGACCGGGATTCCTGCCCTGGCCTGGGGGTAGCCACACTTTCTGACAAGCGAGGAGAGGTGGATGAGCTTGAGTCCCTAAAGTCTAGTTGACCTCCGCCACCGTTCCTGTGAGAGAACCGGCACCTGTCAATTCACCCTCCCCCCTCCACGAGCCCCGTCTTGAAATACGGGCCACCACTCCTCCCCCGAGTTCGAGAGATTACCTGGGGGTCTTCCGTCAGGAGTCACTGCCACCGGGATTGGCCCGGGTGTGTGGAGCGAGTGAGCGGCGCGTCTGGCGGCTTAAGGAGAACAACCTTCAGGAAGTGCGGGAGGGAAGGCTGTGAGGCCGCGGTCCTCATCACGTGTGAGGGGCCTAGCGCCGCCCCGCAGTTGCCAGACGGGAGCAGAGGCCGCGCCCCCGCGAGACGCACGGAGCCTGTCATCGTTGGAGCGCCTCCTAGCAGTAGCGGGAGAAGTGAGGCTGTCGCCGCGAGGGGAGAGAGCAACTTAGGGATCCCTTGTGGGAGGAGGCTGGAGGGTGTGTGCAGGCCCCCAAACCCCCCCTTTTTGAGAGGGGATTCCTTCTTCTTGTTTAGCCTGCCAGCTTCGTTCCACGAAGGGAGGGAGCATACCTCTCAACAGCGGTGAACCATCCACGAGGAGGACCACAAGAGTGACAGTAAGCGGGGCCCATACCGAAGGGAAAAGGGGCGAAGTCTCATTACTGAAAAGTAGGATCGGAGACTGAAGGGGGCCCATTTGAACGGGTTGGTGACTCGTGGGAAATCCCGGAGTCCGTTGTAACTATTGTCCCCATCAAGTTGAGGGTAAAGGATAACAGGGCGAGCCTTGTGCCAGCGGGAGAGCCTAGGGGTACTGCCCCACGGGGATGGTTAAGCGTGGTACTAGGGTACCCTAGGAGGAGCTGGCCTGACGGTAACGAAGTGGGCTGCCAGCAGTTTAGTGAATCCAGCTGTGAGGAGGTTGACAACTTCCCCCCCAGAGTCCAAGCGCCCCGGGTGGGGTATCTAGAGGGTCTACAGATTTGCTGTGATAGAATTAACCCGCAGGGACAGTTACTGTGAAATGTAATGACATGATTTATCTTGAGCTATGATGACATGGTTTGTTCTGAAATGTAATGACATGATTTAACTTGAGCTATGATGAAATGATTTGTTCTGAAGTGTAATGACATGGTTTATCTTGAAATGCTTCATGCTAAAAGTGTAAATGGAAAATCCAAGTCGCAAAGAAAAGTGAAAGAACTCTAGTAAATTCCAAAAGATAATCAGTGTAGTGTCCTTTTTTTTTTTCTTTGAGTGGTGCGGCGCTAGATTGCGGACTGAGGAGGATGCAAGCACAAGACGCCATGTTGAGAGGAATGCCTGTTAACTTTAGCCAAGCTACCCCTAGGACATAGTTCTAACAGATTGGTGCTCAGCGGTGGGATCACGTATTCAGTGCTTGCATCCGCTTAGTGGCAGTTTAGCGTGCATCACCACCTACACTGGATTGTTTTGACTGGAGTTTTCTCCAGATTGTTTTCTAATTGGAGGATTTTTTTTTTTTAAATTGTCCTGTGTATGTTCTCTTCTTGAGTAAAATTCCTGTGTTGGGGTCCCATTTGGTAGGATGGAATTCGAATTGGGTAGGCTGGAGGAGTACACAGCGGCCCAATTGAGGGAGTTCTGCCAGGAACGGGGGGTATTCTTTAAGCAGGGGGTGAAGAAGACAGAGCTCCAGGCAAGCTTAAGAGCCTGGGTTATGGCCCACCCTAGCGGGAAACGGGAAGAAGAACCAGAACTAGATCTCCTAGAAGAACCGGAAGTCCTTCTACCCCCTGGGAGCGGTAATATGGACGTTGGGTCCAGGGCCCCATCAAGAGTGGGAAGTAGCGCCTCAGGGGGGAGCCTGTCCTCTGCTGACCTAGTGGATCGGAGGGAAGAGAGACAGCTTAGAATGGATCTGGCCCGGTTGGAAAAGGAGAGGGAGGAGAGGAAGTTCCTCCACGAGCTTCAATTAAAAGAGTTAGAGCTCAAAGTCCTTCAACTTGGAACCCCCAGCAGTCCTAATGGTGGCAGCATACCGAGAGAAGTCTCGAGAGAGTCCAGGCCCTACCTGCCCAAAGACGTGGTTGCTAGCTATGGCATAGGGGATGATATTGTAAAATGGCTGGCTGCCTATGAGGTTTCTCTAAGAGCCCATGGGGTCCCTGAAGCCCAGTGGGGGGGTGGCCTGTATAGGTATATGCCTCCGGTGGGGAGGGATGCCTTGTTAGCGCTAGAACAGCCAGACCAGACCAGGTACCCCGTCATGAAGGTAGCCTTAGTAAGGAAATTCGGACTAACCCCTGAAAAATTCAGGCAGAGGTTCCGGGGTAGTCAGAAGTTGTCCACTCAGAATTGGGTGGACTTCTTGGACTATGCCCGGAAAGCCTTAGAGGGCTGGGTGCAGGGTAGTGAAGTCAAGGACTATGAGGGACTGTACAATTTAATCCTAAAGGAGCACCTCCTCGAGAAAAGTTTTCCAGAGCTGCGTCAGCACCTAGTAGACAGCAAGCTCACTAATCCCAGGAAGCTTGCAGAGGAGGCAGATATCTGGGCCAGTACCCGGCTATCCTCAAAAGGGACTGGAGGGAATTTCCAAGGGGCTGGACAGGGCGCCCCCCAGAAGAAAGGGGGGGAAGACAAAAAGAGGGAGTTCTCTAAAGGCCCCCAAAAGAGTTCACCAGGGAAGGGAGTAGGATTCCCTCCTAAGGTTGTTCCCCACAAACCCCCTTATCCTGACCGTGGTCAGCAGCCTAGGGTTGTCCGATGTTACGAGTGTGGTGAGGTTGGGCACTATAAGGGGGATGCCAAGTGTCCCAAGAGACCACACCCTCCCATTGGAGGAAAGACCCCTGGGGTGGCGAGTGTAGTGCTCGGGGAGGAGTTGCCCCTAGATAAGGGAGGTGAGTGGGCAGGGCTAACCTTAGTGTCCTTAGGGGATTGTGAGATGGTTCCTAAGACCCAGATGCCCTCGAATACTACTAAGTACAGGCAATGGGTCACCATCAATGCCCAGAGGGTGGAGGCTCTGAGGGACACAGGAGCCAGCATGACTATGGTAAGGAGTCAGCTGGTGTCCCCAGAGCAGGTGGTCCCCAATGTAGTCCACCCGGTTGTGATGGCTGACAACCGAGAGGGTCACTATCCGGTGGCCCAGGTTCCCTTTGAGTGGGGAGGGGTTGCGGGTCCTCTACGAGTTGCGATCAGCCCTGCCATGCCGGTCGACTGCCTGTTGGGAAATGACCTTGAACACTCGGCGTGGAAGGAGGTTGAGTTCAGGGCCCACATGGAAATGTTGGGGACCCCTGAGTGGACGTGTGCCCACACTCGGTCCGTGACCACCCGAAGAGGGGATTCACAGAGGTTGGAGCCTGGGACAAAGGCCCAACCAGCTGCCGGAAAGGGTAGACGGGGACGGGGGAAGCCTGCCCCGGCATCTGACCCTCCAAAGGTGGATGGGGCAACTAAGGTGGTCCCGGAGTCTACGGAGGGGGATGTAACGTCCCTGGAGGGCTTGCCTACCCCTGCAGACTGGCAGGTGGAGGGAGGACCTACTAGGGAAGAGTTTTGTCGGGCCCAGAAGGAGTGCCCTACCCTTGAGGGTTTACGGCGGCAGGCCGAAGCCCAGGCAGCGGGTAACGATTCGGGGAACTTCCACATATACTGGGAAGAGGGACTCCTGTATAGCGAACCCAAGGCTCCGGTGCATGGTTCATCCCGGGCCTTGGTAGTTCCCCAGCGTTACCGAGCCTTCCTATTAGGACTGGCTCACGAAATACCCTTGGCAGGACACTTGGGACAAGACAAGACCTTTGCTCGACTTGTCCCTCATTTTTATTGGCCTCAGATGAGGATTGCGTCAGATACTTTTTGTAGGACGTGTGTAACCTGCCAAGCTAGTGGGAAAACAGGGGTGAAGCTGAAGGCTCCCCTGGAACCACTGCCTGTCGTTGGTACCCCCTTTGAAAGGGTGGGCATCGACATTGTCGGGCCATTGGATCCACCAACGTCAGCCGGTCACAGGTTTATCCTGGTTCTGGTGGATCATGCCACACGGTACCCAGAGGCTATCCCTCTGAGGACCATTACTGCACCTGCAGTGGCACGGGCCCTTATGGGAATTTTTACCCGGATGGGATTCCCCAAGGAAGTGGTGTCGGACAGAGGTACCAACTTCATGTCGGCATACATGCGGGCTATGTGGAAAGAGTGTGGAGTTACCTACCGGTTCTCCACTCCTTATCACCCCCAGACTAATGGTCTGGTGGAAAGGTTTAACAAAACCTTAAAGGGCATGATCCGGAGTCTGCCCGAGAGCCTGCGGAGGAAATGGGACGTCCTCCTACCTTGTTTGCTGTTTTCGTACAGGGAGGTACCACAGAAAGGAGTGGGCTTCAGCCCCTTCGAATTGTTGTACGGGCACCCTGTGCGTGGACCCCTCAGCCTGGTGAAGGAAGGATGGGAAAAGACTCCCAGAAAACTTCCCCCGGATGTGGTGAGCTACATGCTGGCATTTCGTAGCCAAATGGCTAGGTTGTGGAAGCAAGCTTCTGAAAACCTAGAAGCCAGCCAAACGGTCATGAAGGAATGGTATGACCGTAACGCTCACCCGGTGGAGCTGGAGCCTGGCCAGAAGGTGTGGGTGATGGAACCTGGAGAGCTTAGCGCCCTCCAGGATCGCTGGTCAGGTCCCTTTGAGGTGGTTGAGAAAAAGGGCAAGGTTACCTACGTGGTAGATCTTAAGACCCCCAGGCAGCCCCATCGGGTGCTCCATGTCAACCGCCTCAAGCCTCACCAAGAGAGACCCGAGGTCACGTTAATGATGGTGACTGATGGGTCAGAGGAAGAGGAAAGTGAACCTCTTCCTGATCTGTTTGCGTCCCGAGAGAAGGATGGATCGGTGGAGGGAGTGATCCTTTCACCGTCACTAACTCCTGAACAACGGAAGGACTGTCGCCAGGTACTGGAGCAGTTTGCTTCCTTGTTCTCCCTTATTCCGGGAAGGACTCATCTGTGTACCCATGATGTGGACACAGGGGACAGCCCACCTGTGAAGTCCAAGTCCTACCGACTGTCGGATAAGGTGAAGGCTAGCATCCATGAGGAAGTTACCAAGATGCTAGAGCTAGGAGTAATTGAGCCTTCAGGAAGTCCCTGGTCCAGTCCGGTGGTACTGGTACCCAAAGCTGCCCCACCGGGCACTACCCCAGAACTCCGGTTCTGTGTGGATTACAGGGGACTGAATTCAGTGACGAAGACAGATGCTCATCCTATCCCCAGAGCGGATGAGCTCATTGACCGGTTGGGAGCTGCCCAATATCTCAGTACCTTTGACCTCACATCTGGGTACTGGCAGATTTCCCTGACAGATGGAGCCAAGGAAAGGTCAGCCTTCTCCACACCCGAGGGTCACTACCAGTTCTGTGTGATGCCCTTCGGGCTCAAGAACGCCCCTGCTACGTTCCAGCGATTGGTGAACCAGGTCCTCTCTGGAATGGAAGCCTTTTCAGTTGCGTACCTGGATGACATTGCTGTCTTCAGCCGCAGCTGGGAGGACCATCTGAGTCACCTTCAGGCTGTTCTTCAGGCTTTGCAGCAGGCAGGTCTGACGATCAAGGCCAGTAAGTGCCAGATCGGGCAGGGGTCGGTAGTGTACCTCGGTCACTTGGTGGGTCGGGGCAAGGTGCAACCCCTCCAGGCCAAGATCGAAACCATCATGGCCTGGGAACCCCCCAAGACACAGACAGAGGTTCGGGCCTTCTTGGGCCTCACTGGTTACTACCGACGCTTTGTCAAGGGATACGGTACCATCGTAGCCCCCTTGACTGAGCTCACCTCCAAAAAGCATCCTCGACGGGTGATCTGGACCGAGGGATGTCAACAAGCTTTTGACACCTTGAAAAAGGCCATGTGTGCGGCACCTGTTCTCAGGGCCCCTGACTTCGCTAAGGAGTTCATCGTCCAGACAGATGCGTCGGAGCACGGTATTGGGGCAGTGCTGTCGCAGCTCAATGATGAGGGTCTAGACCAACCGGTGGTATTCCTATCTAGGAGACTACTCCCCCGGGAACAGAGGTGGAGTGCAATTGAGAGGGAAGCTTTCGCGGTGGTGTGGGCTCTGAAGAAGCTGCGGCCATACTTGTTTGGCTCGCACTTCCTGGTTCAGACCGACCACCGGCCCCTCAGGTGGCTGATGCAAATGAGGGGCGAAAATCCCAAGCTGTTGAGGTGGTCCATTTCCCTACAGGGGATGGACTTTAGGGTGGAACATCGCCCAGGAGTGGACCACGCCAATGCTGACGGTCTCTCCAGGTATTTCCGCCTTAGTGAAGAGGACTCCCAAGGGGTTGGGTAGCTCTCCCCACTTTCAGCTGGGGGGGACGCGTGTTAGACCTGTCAGCCCTTTGGCGGTTCCCTCCTCATTTTATTATTTTTGTCCCTTTCCCCCCTTCTCATTTTTTCTGTCTACCTAACTTTTTAGGTGCTAATGTAGAGGTTCTGGGCGCTTTTCTCTCACTACCTGAGGGAAAGGCGCAAGGTGCTCCTCTGAGGAAAACTAGGGAAGGGAGGTGAGATTCTAAAATGGTGGCACCAACTGTCACCTCAGCACCTGGACCATGACTGCCATGGGGGTTTCCAGAACTTTCTGGGCCCTTCTGGCAGGGCAGGCCCAAGGTGATAAATAGAGGTGGCAGGTGGGCGGCCATTTTAGAAGAGAGCTGAGTGGCCGGTTAGCCAGGAGTAAGGCACCTGAGTAGGGAGGTGGTTGCACTGGGCAGGAAGTGACAGGTCTCAGGGTCTGCGCAGTTACCCTTGCCAGCGACATCACCCCCAACCTCTTGACCGGTCCCTGTGTGCCGCCAGTGACTTGAAACACTCGTTCCAGGGAGGCCCCTGAGGAGAGTGAACCCCTGACCTCTTGATTCGCGGAGAGGGCCATTGCTGTAGGCTGTCGCTTTACAGCCCCGTTATTGACCGGGATTCCTGCCCTGGCCTGGGGGTAGCCACACTTTCTGACAAGCGAGGAGAGGTGGATGAGCTTGAGTCCCTAAAGTCTAGTTGACCTCCGCCACCGTTCCTGTGAGAGAACCGGCACCTGTCAATTCACCCTCCCCCCTCCACGAGCCCCGTCTTGAAATACGGGCCACCACTCCTCCCCCGAGTTCGAGAGATTACCTGGGGGTCTTCCGTCAGGAGTCACTGCCACCGGGATTGGCCCGGGTGTGTGGAGCGAGTGAGCGGCGCGTCTGGCGGCTTAAGGAGAACAACCTTCAGGAAGTGCGGGAGGGAAGGCTGTGAGGCCGCGGTCCTCATCACGTGTGAGGGGCCTAGCGCCGCCCCGCAGTTGCCAGACGGGAGCAGAGGCCGCGCCCCCGCGAGACGCACAGAGCCTGTCATCGTTGGAGCGCCTCCTAGCAGTAGCGGGAGAAGTGAGGCTGTCGCCGCGAGGGGAGAGAGCAACTTAGGGATCCCTTGTGGGAGGAGGCTGGAGGGTGTGTGCAGGCCCCCAAACCCCCCCTTTTTGAGAGGGGATTCCTTCTTCTTGTTTAGCCTGCCAGCTTCGTTCCACGAAGGGAGGGAGCGTACCTCTCAACAGCGGTGAACCATCCACGAGGAGGACCACAAGAGTGACAGTAAGCGGGGCCCATACCGAAGGGAAAAGGGGCGAAGTCTCATTACTGAAAAGTAGGATCGGAGACTGAAGGGGGCCCATTTGAACGGGTTGGTGACTCGTGGGAAATCCCGGAGTCCGTTGTAACTATTGTCCCCACCAAGTTGAGGGTAAAGGATAACAGGGCGAGCCTTGTGCCAGCGGGAGAGCCTAGGGGTACTGCCCCACGGGGATGGTTAAGCGTGGTACTAGGGTACCCTAGGAGGAGCTGGCCTGACGGTAACGAAGTGGGCTGCCAGCAGTTTAGTGAATCCAGCTGTGAGGAGGTTGACAACTTCCCCCCCAGAGTCCAAGCGCCCCGGGTGGGGTATCTAGAGGGTCTACAGATTTGCTGTGATAGAATTAACCCGCAGGGACAGTTACTGTGAAATGTAATGACATGATTTATCTTGAGCTATGATGACATGGTTTGTTCTGAAATGTAATGACATGATTTAACTTGAGCTATGATGAAATGATTTGTTCTGAAGTGGCATGGTTTATCTTGAAATGCTTCATGCTAAAAGTGTAAATTGAAAATCCAAGTCGCAAAGAAAAGTGAAAGAACTCTAGTAAATTCCAAAAGATAATCAGTGTAGTGTCCTTTTTTTTTTCTTTGAGTGGTGCGGCGCTAGATTGCGGACTGAGGAGGATGCAAGCACAAGACGCCATGTTGAGAGGAATGCCTGTTAACTTGAGCCAAGCTACCCCTAGGACATAGTTCTAACAGTGTCCATATGTAATGATTCTACATTACGCTTTCAACAAAAGTTTACCTAGCTTTTTTGATACAACATGCAGTGCAGTACCACTTCATATGTCTGTAAAAAAGACTTACCTGATGGAGTGAAAGGTAATCCCATGGGGGCGCCCAACCTTGCCACCTTTCCATTCAACTTGTGGAAGCAAGGAACGGAAAATATTAGAAAAGGAGGAAAGGTGCAACCAAAAAGGCAAAGACATAGAAATAGGACAGGAAAGTCGACACATGGAAGAAACACTGTAGTCATGCATGCACAGCCTTTTTAAAAACAGGGCCAGGATGTTAGGAGGTGTGTCCCGGGAGTAAATAATAATAATAATTATAAGGAGGGAGAGAGGGGACAAGAGGAAGAAGAAGAAACCACGAAAGACGCCAGAGACCCAACAGAGAGGGGCCAAGCACGCAGAGGTGAACCAAAGCTTTAAGGCTCAGTAAAGTATGGGCTGAACTGAGATGAGTTCCTACTTCCATAATTTTTGATGTGAAGATGTTGCCAATGGTTGACCATGTGTAATGCTGGTCTTACTACAAAAGTGAAAGTTAGTGCAAAAGTGTAGTTTGTGACTACTGAAAAGTAGTAAACTTACTCAAAAGTGTAAACTTACCCAAAAGAGCAGTTTGTGAATAAAACCCAGTGTGTAGTACATGACCACAGTATTTAGACATACATGTCAAACTGTTAGTTTTTGTCATCATTTCCTTTAAATGTCGGCCGGAACACAATACACTTTATAGGACACTTTCAATCATTTCCTTTTGAATACGCTGATTGCAGTTCATCAATGTTGGTTTTTGAATTCATGCCCTTGTATTTTGCGTATATCTCTCCTCTCCATGTGTCATAGAAAGCATTTCATTTCAATGTTGTCATTGGGACATATTGTTTGCTAAGTTTTCCGTTTTTTTAATCAAAAGTATTGTCTTCTGCCTAAGATTTCTTCTAGATTCCCTCATTAATCTGAGGTTTGTACTTTTTCAAAATTACATTTCTGTAGTGTACAGTGAACTGCAACTGGAGCTTTGTTTTTTCTAATGTTCGTCTTAGGTTTGTTAAATCACAACTTTGCTATCCTGGTGGCTTTGTGATACATGCTTTTCTGTATGGGCACTCATGTAAATACAATAAGTTGTAACAAATGTCATGAAGGGTTCCAATTTAATGTGCTTGCTTGTGATTTGAGGATCGAGATTCTGTCCCTTAATGTAGTGTGAGAAGGGGGGGCGTGGCTTGGCGCGCGGCAAGATGGCCGCACTGTAGTGCTGCTCCGCCGGCCGCCGTGATCATCCTGCACTATCCTGCTCTCTGGGTGCCCATCGCCTAACGCCCGACTGGAGGACTGACACTCCGGACACTGTGCTGGCGGAGACTGCTGTCGGGAGGCAGATCCGTGGTCTGAGGCGGCGATCGGAGAATCGCGCCGGTCGCGGCGGCCATCTTGGTAGCCGGCTGCGGTGTGCGGAGCAGACGAGGCGGCGTAGATCAGCGGCGAGTTGGGGGCCCTGCGCTCCATACCTGAAGCTGGTGCTGTATGCGGAGACGACGGAGAGTGGCAGCGAAGGCGTTCGACCTGGGCCCCCCTGCCGCCGCAGCGACGAAGACGAGTGGTGGCCTGGCGGCTGCGGATGCGGAGGTGAGGTGGGCGGTGCGAGCTGCACGCGAGCTGCCGGCTTCGGACGGGTGAGTGGGCCCTGTGGCTGGTGGCGAGCTCCCCCCCCCCCCCGTGCCCTGCTCGCGCTGCTGTGCGGGCACACCTGCTGGAGCGACTACGCACGTGGAGTCCACGGAGAAGAGAGGTGACCGTGGGGGCTGCGAGTAGAGGGGGCAGAGCGCGCGCGGATTGCCGGCCGCTCAGCGAGATACCCCACTGCGTCCTTCGTGGGACCTGGCGCCCTGCAAGGCTCCCTGCCACACACACCTCTGGAGGGATTGGAGCGCTGCGACTTGTGGGACAGATCTAGACATTTGTGGAGTACATGCGGCTGGCTTCCCGCGTGGGGCCTGTGGTGTCACCTGGGGGTGCTGGAGGCGCACGGAACGACTGGAACTGACTGGTGTGCACTGTGAGGAGTTGACCTCGAGCCGTTCCCCCCCCCCCCTCCGGCCCTGGTTGAGTCCTGCTGCTGGCCTGTGTTCTGCTCCCCGCTGCTCTGGGGGTGCACTCGGTCCGGTCTTGATCATGGGCAAATCGGACAAAGCACAACCGAGGCTCACGTTCGAGCCCCGCAAAGGGGGGAAACCCTCGCGGCCCGGGACGCCGGACACGGAGCTGGAGTCTGCCGCGCCGGACCCCACGACTCTGGAAACGACACTGGCGGCGATTCAGGCGAGCCTGCAGTCCATCGATGGCAAAATAGAGGCTCTTAGTGGACGCATGGACTCCATTTCCGCCAGGCTGGACAAGCAGGGGGTGCGCCTGGGCGAGGCGGAACAACGTATATCGGACACTGAAGATGGTCTCCAACAGGTTTCCGATAAGACTGCAGAAATGGCACGACTGCTGGCGGTGATACAGGCCAAGAATGAGGATATTGAGGCGCGCTCTCGGCGCAATAACGTACCAATCTTAGGCCTGCCGGAGTCCACCAATGTGGGCCGACTGGAGGACTACATCGAAACGATGATACGAGATATCTGTGAGCCTGCGAATCTCTCCACCATGTTTGCTGTTGAACGCGCCCACAGGTCTTTAAATGCGCGTCCGCCTCCGGGGGCTCCACCGCGCCCCATTATAGCTAGACTGCTGAACTTCAGAGATCGGGACGCACTGCTCCGTGTCTCTCGTCAGAAAACCACGATCACCTATCAGGGGAATGTCCTCTCCTTCTTCCCAGACTTTACTGCCACGGTTCAAGCTGCCCGCAAAGAATTTCTCGGCGTTAAGAAGCTGCTCATGAAGGAACAGGTCCCCTATGCCATGCTATATCCAGCGCGTCTTCGGATTGGCAAGGATGACGCCGCTAAGATATTCACTAACCCGAAGGCAGCCATGGACCACGGCAAGTCGCTGAGACGGGGGCGGCAGCCCTCCGCTTCCACTTCCGAGATTGAAGACTGACTGTGGCCCTTTTACTTTGATGGACAGTTGCTGAGTTTGCCCTGGGCCTGATCTACCAGACTGCTGTGGGGCCGACTCACGTGGGATGCTTACTGGGTTACACATGTTGATACCTGCGATGTACTCGTATTGCACTTGTTCTGACTCATGTGCACCATTTTGGTGCTTACTCTGGGGTGTTGCAGCGGGTGCAAGTGTTTCACATCTAGCAACGGGCAAGTCTCGGTGTCGTGTGCATGCTGTCTCCGCCAGTTGGCTGCTGTGATGCGGGGGGGCGATTGGGGCTCCCTGGTTGTTTCCCTCAGGATATCATTTCGTCGCTGTACTGGGGGAGCTCGAGGTGCACAATGAATGATTGCGAGGCGTTTTTGGTTGGTGGGATACCCATGGAGAGCATTAGCCACAGTATGGCGGCCCCTCCCCAAAAGACTGGGAGGTATTCGCAGCCAACACGTTCCCCCGATGGGTGCTCCCCACCTTTCTTTGGTATTGCTACCTCAGGGGTTTGTTTCTGGTTTTGTTTTTGTTTTTCTGTGTGCGAAATTGGGGTTTGTCTTTGGCAAGGTTGGGTTGCTGAAGTGGGAGGGGGGTGGGTGTTCAATACAGTTCCGGATGCGATTGGGAACGTCAATTGATGTGCCTGCTGAGAAGATGCAGCGAGATGCGTGTTGTGATGCGGAGCGTGGTGTGGCGGTAGGCTCTGGAACTGTGCTGGTGCATACAGACAATGGGTGACGACTGCCGATGCCTGACTTGGAATGTCCGTGGGCTTAACACCCCAAAAAAAATACGTCAAGTGTTACACTACTTGGACAGGCATAACATTCAGATTGCACTACTGCAGGAGACGCATCTCACTAAACATACAGAGGCTACAATGGCTCACAGATGGGCGGGGTTTCGGCTCGCTTCCTCATACTCGGCTTATGCGCGGGGAGTGGTTATACTGGTCAAAAAGGGTATCCCATTCCTGCCAACACACACCGCTACTGATTCAGAGGGACGCTGGGCGGCAGTGCAGGGCAGGCTGGGCATGACTTATGTTACGATCCTGAATATATACGGTCCAGTAGTAGATGACCCACTCCCCTTTACACAAATGCTTGCTAGGGTGCGCTCCTGGCCGGAGGCTGCGGTGCTATGGGGAGGTGACCTCAACACACATCTCAACCCCCAAGTTGACAAGTCTAACCCGGCGGGAGCCCGCACGCTTAAAGTGGCTCAGTGTGTCCGTGAAGCTATGGCGGAGATGGGGCTGGTGGATGTCTGGAGGTTGCGGAATGAGCAGGCTTGCATGGGTACGCACATCACACCGGCCCATAACAGCTGGTCCCGGCTGGACTACTGGCTATTGAGTGAGGAGACAAATAGATGGGTGATTGGCGTCAACAATCTGCCGCGCACACTATCGGATCACAGCCCGGTATACTTACATCTGCGAATCCCTACTAACCCACACCGCCCCTTCACTTGGCGCTTTCGAGCGGAGGCACTGCGGGATCCTATCTACACAGACACTATTAGTAAGGCCATCGTGAACTACTTCACTGAAAACACAGGCTCGGTGTCTAGTCAGGCGTCACTATGGGAGGCGTTCAAGGTAACGATTCGGGGGGTCTGCATTAGTACCACCGCCAGCATTCTGAAAGACCTTAGGGGGCAACTCGCAAAAACTGAGAAAACTCTTGAAGGGTTGGAGCGGGACTATTACGCAGCGCCGTCCACGGCGGTGCTTGCACGCATTCAAACACTGCTTACGGAATATGAAAAGATGGCCGACACAGAAATAAAATACAGGGGTAAGCGGCACGTAGCTAGGGCGAATGGGGAGGGAGGGCGACCCGGCAGGAACTTGGCCGCTAAGCTGCATTTTCGGGCAAACCATCAGCAGATTGACAAAATAGTGGATGCCGCCGGTAATGAGCATTTCAGGCCTCAGGCTATAGTGGATCAATTTAAGGACTGTTACAAGACACTCTATACCACACAGGGTGAGGTAAACGGGGCGGACTTGACGGACTACTTATCGGACATAGCATGTGCGTGGCTCTCCAACTCCCACAGGGAATACTTATCTCTGCCTATAGACGTGCACGATGTCCGCGACGCCATCATGTCTCTCCCCAACAATAAGGCCCCAGGGCCTGATGGCCTATCGGCCGAATTCTACAAGGCGTACATTGATCTACTTGCCCCGCACATTTTGGAAATGTATGCTGAGGCACATGAGGCCGGCATCCTGCCCCCGTCTTTGCGACAAGCCATGATTATCACTCTCCTCAAAAAGGATAAACCACCAGCCAGTTGCGACTCCTACCGTCCTCTGTCGCTGATTAATCTCGACGCAAAAATACTAGCTAAGATTCTAGCCGCAAAAATGCAGCCCCTAATGAACTGTCTGGTGCTCCCAGATCAGTCCGGGTTTATACCGGAAAGGTCCACCTACCATAACTTGCGGACTATTTTCTCCATGTTTCATATCCTCAATCCTGACCTATCGGCAGCCGCTGTTATGCTGGACGCGGCCAAAGCCTTCGACTCAGTGGAATGGCAATATATGTTTTGCGTATTACGTAAGATTGGTTTCCCAGAGGTCACGTTACGGTGGATCCAGCTATTATACACTGATATATCGGCGGTGGTGCGAGTAGGTAACCACACGTCGGGGCCATTTAGGATTGGTCGAGGTACTAGACAAGGGTGCCCTCTGTCCCCTCTCCTGTTCGCCTTGGCCCTTGAGCCACTGGCTTGCAAGATTCGGCAATGTCACAGGGCGGCCGCCCTAAATTTCAATCTCCGACCGGTGGGCATATCGATGTATGCCGACGATATGGTGTTGTTCATTAGAGATCCCCAGACACACCTATCTCCGGTACTCCGGGAATACATTAAATTCGGATTGTACTCCGGACTTGCGATCAATTGGGACAAATCGGTTGTCGTACCGCTTACGACGATCACGTCACAGCCCCACATGGAGTATCCCTTGATTTGGACGACGGAACCAGTGAAATATCTCGGGGTGTGGGTCCATCGTGATCCCGCGGTGGTGATCCGGGAAAACTATGGTAGGGCATATGACGCACTAGTGCAACAGGTGGACGGATGGCTGCGCCTCCCCTTGTCCCTGGCGGATCGTATCGCTGTGATAAAGATGGTTGTTCTCCCGCGTTTCCTATATTTATATTGTAATATTCCGATTAGGCTGACCCAACACTTTTTCACGACGCTGCGTGCCCAACTACTGCGGTTAATTTGGGGTGGAAAACACCCTAGGATTAGCTGGAAAACATTGAATTTATCGTACGACAGAGGGGGCTTTGCGGCGCCGGACTTTTATGTATACTACCTGTGCGCACAGGCGCAATATGCGTATTTTTGGTATAGACCGCATAGCTTTGTCCCACATGTGGCGGTGGAAGACGGGGACGCCCATCCCACCCCACTTAGAGGTATACTAACGCATACTGTCCGGCATACGCCGCGCACTGAGATTAACACACTGGACATGACTATTGGGGCCTGGCAGGCGATTGGACGCAGAACGCAGAGACTACCGTTATATGCGCCGGCGTTGCCATTGGTGCACCACGCGGCTTTATCAGTTGCGCAGGAAGCTGGCCCTCTCACATCACTTAAAGAAGCGGGTATAACACATATGCAGGACCTTTACACACAGGGCCGTTATCTAGAGCAGAGGGACTTGGCATACATACAGAACCCCACACCCCTGTTTGTGTACACTTGCCACCGTCTCAGGCGGGCCATGAGAGATCTCTACCCCTGTTTCCCCGCTGAACCCCCCACACTTAAAGCCCTGCAGCTGCTGCTGGTGACCCCGTCCAGGAAGAAGCTAATCACAAAATTATACAGAGCAGTACAGGAGGAGACGGTTCATGGCCCCGATGGTAGTTTAGCAAAATGGAATGCTGTGCTGGTCCCCCAGATATCAACTGAGGACTGGGAGCGACTTTGTCAGCTAACGGGCCGCCTCACCCCTAATGGTAACTTGCGTATAATCCACTTCAAGTACTTACATCAAATATACCACACCCCGTCCAGACTGCACAGAATGGGGTTGAGGGAGTCGGATCGTTGCAGACGGTGCAGGCAGGGGGCTGCGGACTTTCTGCATCTGGCGTGGGGCTGTGGGCCAGTGTCTGAGTACTGGAGAGAGGTGCTACATCACATTCACAAAATGACTGGCGCTGAGCTTCCGTGCGAACCCGCGGTGTGTCTGCTGACCTCCGTGCCTCAGTTAAGGGGTTTGGTGGGCAGGTTTGTGAGGGTTGCCCTTCTGTTGGCCAAGCGGCGCACCCTGTTTACATGGGACAGTGCAGCTAAACCAAAGGTGTGTGGATGGTTGTCGGACATGGGATACTGTCGGGAAAACTTAGAACTGTATGCAGAGGAGTTGCCCGCCACCTCCAGACCCAAGGATATCTGGGAGCCGCTTAGGCGCTTTCTTGCTGAGGCGGCACTGAATGCGGCTGATTGAATATTGTTTGCTCTCCATCTGTGCCCAGGTAAATTAACAAGGTGGTGGCTACTAGCTGGTCGGTACTGCGTGCCTGCCGCAGGTCGTTTGCTGTATTTTAGCAGTGCACTTTGTGTTCTGTGATTAGCCCGGAACTGTAATGTTGTTATAATGTTCTATGTTTGTCTGTACGCCGATCACAGATGACGGCGAGATGTACCATGCTTTAAAATAATAAACAGATTTAAAAAAAAAAAAAAAAAAAAAATAATGTAGTGTGAGAAATTCACACATGGATAAAAACCCATTTTAGTGTAGCAAGAGATTTGGTCCAAGTATGAGTTTCATATCTTCTCTAATGATCCTGTCTAACATTTCATCTTCTTTTGTACTCCCTCTAAGGGTCTAATTGTATTAACTTCTATGGTTTTGTATAATCTCATATATTCTGCTTTGCGAAAATGTGTTAACGTAAATCTGTCTTTGTTTCTAATTTATGTTCGCTGGTTTTTTTGTGATAATTCGAAGAGTGTATTAGGGAAAAATAGTAAGTGATGGCTTTAACTTTATGCTTTCCAACTAACTTCTTAGGACTTGAGCCTGCCAGTTTCCATCTTTTATCCCAAACATAAGACTGGAGAAAGCCCCTAGATTAGCCAAAAGTTAATTTGCATGCTTGATCTTGGGAAGGACCTATGAGAGGCTGGGGTATCTTTCTTTGTTGTTTCCATATGTTTATGATGTTACCAGGGATACCACTTGCATATTAGTGATGTGAAGTGGAGGTAAACACAGAATTTTCCCATTTGGGAGTTTAACGTGCGTAGAAAGGGGTCGGTACCAGAAAACGTCCTTCCAAAAATGGGCTCCATGTCTTAGGGGGGCCCAAAAGTATGGGTATAGACACACATCATAAGTGCACCCAAAAGACACTATGTCATGCCTTGTACATGTATATAAATATATGTGTGTGTGTTTCTCTACATCACCAGTTCAGTCAAAGGGTTTAAAGAACGGCTGAAAAGAGTACATATTATGTGAAGATGGCCCGAATCCTGTGAACCTCTCCTTACTTTTTGAGAAAGTTCTTCACAATAAGGTTCGTACAGTGGGCATAAAGGAGCAGAATTATTTTCCATTTTCCATGATATGAATATTCCTGCCATTGTCATTGTTAATGGAACCAAAATGCGTACGCTAAAATTTATGTTGTAAAAATACATTGACATTGAATTAGTAGTCCATAGCATGTCCACTGCCCAACATATCTATTTTCAGGTGAGCAGTGTGCCAGAGCAGTGTACTTGCAATTGAGACTAGCATTGTACTGTGTGTAAGAAACTGGGTTGTTGGTTGACTGGGGTGTGAGCCCTGGTCAAGGAATAACCACAATCCTAGTCAGGGCAAGGCACACGCAAACACCACATTACCTGTGCTAAGTCCCCTGGTAGCTTGGCATAGAGCAGTCAAGCTTAACGTAGAGGCAATGTGTAAAGTATGTGTGCAATACTTCAAACAGTAAAAAAGTGAAAACACCACACTAAGGGCCTCATGTAGGTAAATAAATTTTACCGGTTCTTAAATACCGAGCCGTACCGAATCGGTAAATTAGAATCGGTAAGTTATATGTAGGTAAAAATTCGGTAACAGTTACCGATTCGGTAACATTCGGTAATCACGAATCGGAATTCACCGAATCGGTAAATACCGAGGTGGTATTTACCGAATCGGAAAATACCGAGGTGGTATTTACCGAATCGGAAAATACCGAGGTGGTATTTACCGAATCGGAAAATACCGAATCGGTATGTACGGATTCGGTAAATAAAATCACATGACTTGACGAAACAGCTAATCCTGTGCAACGACAGCCCACCCAACCAGGAAGTGCCCACACCCAGGCAGGTGTACAGAATTAGCCGAAGTGGCCACACCCAGGCAGGTGTACATAATTAGCCGACCCTGGAGAGGCTTGGAGTGCAGAGGAGAGGCAGGGAGCCGTTGCATGTGCGAGCGGGTAAACGAACAGCATGTCCAGCCAGAGAACACAGAAAGACGGAGGGGAAAGGAGGAGGAAGCTGAAATTTAGCCCCAAGGAACTCCAGGTGCTGGTGGAGGAGGTGGTGAAGCAGCACCAGAAGCTGTTTGGAAGGCAATCCCTGCAAGTGCCTGAGGCGGAAAAGCGCAACATATGGCTGGCCATCCAGGCGCAGGTCAATGCTGTGGGAGTGACCCACAGGGATATTGAGGTCCTCAAAAAGCGCTGGTATGACCTGAGGATTGTAACCAAGAGGAAGATGGGCGACATCCAGAAGGAGGCCAGCCAGACCGGAGGTGGAACCAACAGGGCACCTGCCCTCACCGAACTGGAGGAGCTGGTGGCGGCCACAATCCAGCAGGAGAGCGTCGTGGGTCTTGGGGACGCCGACAGCTCTGCCAGAGCCGCAACACACCAAGGTAAGACGAAAGCACAGCAATGTAGCCCCCCCTACCCCTATCCCACATCCCCCATTGTGAAACGAGAATCACACTGCAGTCCACACGTGTCAGTGCAGACAGGCAATGCATTCCGGGAGATGTAGTCAGGGCAACACTAACCATGACGTAAATGTTACAGGGCAACAAGGCATGTCACGCACTCGAGGCACAAGGAGACAGAGGACATATTGGAATGTGAAATGTTTTATTGTGACGCTTGCAATGCAGCCCTTCGGGGACACTGAGCCAATGTTGTATTTCTGTCCACAGATGTGACATCATGCAGGACAGGGCATGCTGCAGGAGAGACGGCACACCGGCCACAAGTATCACCTCTAGCCAGCACAAGTACAGACCAGGGAGCAGGCCCACTGGCAGCCGCACCACCAACACAGCCAGCCTCGCCGCACCCAGAGCCAGCATCACCTCACCGAGAGCCAGCATCACCACAACCAGAGCCAGCATCACCACAACCAGAGCCAGCATCGCCACTCATGTTCGAATCACCGGCCACATCTCCGCTTGCAGGTGTGAGAATGAGGAGGCGTCCAGCAGCCAGGCTACGAGCCTTAGACACCTCGTCAGACGACAGCATGGGCCCAGAAGACCGCACCGGGCCCCAGGAAGGGAGCCATGCCACTGTGCCCCACACCTCACAGGCAGCACAGACGGGAGCAAGAGGGCGCCGCAGGTCGCGTGTCCAGAGTCCACCAGCACCCACTGACGGCCATGGTGTCTTCTTGGGTCTCGAGGGCCAAATGTTGAAGCAACAGCGCCTGCAATCAAAGGCAGTCATGTCAGTCCAGAGGCACATGCGGGTGATGAGGACAACATTAGTCAACATGGACAGTAACATTAGCGGCATGGCTGCGGGCATTCGGGACATGTCCCAGTCAATCCAGCAGTTGTGCAGCAAATTAGATGCTGACATCGAAGCACGGCGCCGGGAACGCCAGAGAAGGGACACTACCAGCAGGGCACTCAACCGTCTGGCAACTGCGACTTCTCTACTGTGCCGGCGCTCTGTGACGATGCAGGAGGGCCTAACACAGTGCTGCAGCGACCTGTCTCGGGGGATGGTGCAGGTGACAAGTGCACTAGGGGTGCTATTGACTAGTCAGGCGTCGACAACTGCTGCAGGGGATGCTGCGGAGAGCATCGACACCAGCAGCAGCATCACACCCCCCGTCCCAGAAGCACGCAGGAGCAGCAGGCGGCTTGGGGTTGGCTCTAGTGAGGATGCACAGGCCGTGCAATCCACCACTGCAGCGCGTATGCGCAAACATTGATGTGGCCCTGCTAAGCCACTTCCCATTGGGTGACGTAACCCTGGACATACTCCTTGTATAGATGGTATATTGCCTGATTGGCCTGTTCATGTGTTCATGGCGTGGTGCCACATTAAAACTACGTCAGTACTTCTCACAACTCGCTGTGTCCCCTCACTTACTCAGAAATAGTTGCATGTGATCTCTGCCCGTCTCTTTCTCCCATCGATTGCAGTTGGCACTCTAGCTGCGTTGCCCTCTGGCTGGCCTGACTCATCCTCGTTGTCCTCAAAATATGTTAGTTCCACATCTGTACCTTTTTTCGTGGCAAGGTTGTGCAGCATTGCACAAGTGGCAATAATCTTGCAGCAGGTGATGGGTTTGTACTGGCGTGCGCCTCCGCTCTTGTGCAGGCAGCGGAACCTGCTCTTCAGTAGTCCAAACGTGCGCTCCACCACATTGCGTGTTGTTTTATGTGCCACGTTGTATCGTCTCTCACTCTGGGTTGCTGGGTGTAGGTAGGGAGTGAGGATGAATGACCGGCATGCATATGCACTGTCGCCTGGATGAGTAAAAGGGAACCATCAGTAACATGCCTCTATACACTATGATTTGCAGGTTTCAAGGGGCGTCACTGTTACTTACCTAGCAGGTATCCCTCTCCGAATTCTCCGGCACTCAGTCGTGTGTAGATCCCACTATTCTGGAAGATGTAAGAGTCGTGGGTGCTCCCAGGAAACTTTGCAACAATATCTGTGATGATGTTCCCTGCATCACAGATCACCTGCACATTGATGGAGTGGGTGGACTTCCTGTTCCTGTAGATGTGCTCTGTCTCAGCTGGTGGACAGATTGGGATGTGTGTACCATCAATACAGCCGATGACATGGGGGAACTGTGCCATGTGATAAAAGTCTGTTTTTGTTTTCTGCAGTGCAGCCTGTGTGTTTGGGAAGCTTATGTAGTGGTGCATTCTCTGCATCATGGCATCCAGGATCTTCCTGAAGAAACGTGACAGGCAACTCTGGGATACCCCACCCACCGCAGCTGTCACCACCTGATAACTGCCGGATGCCAGCAGATGTAGGCTGCAGAGCACCTGCACATGTGGGGGTATGGCGTGCGCCCTTCTTATTGGCTGGTCCAGGAGTGGGTGAAGGTCCCTGATTAAGTCCATGATGGTTTCGGGGTGTAGCCTGTACCTCTCATGTATCTCTGCATCAGTCAGCTGGAATAGTGTGATGCGCTGTCTGTAGATTTGTTCCTCCCGTCGCCACACCCTCAGTCCTGCTGCCTGTAGACGTAGGCGCCTTGCAATGACGTACATGGCGGCCAAGTTGTCCACGCTGTTGCATTTTGGGTTTGCCTATATGCATTGTTGATGGTTACCACCTGCTTTCAATCCGTGTTAATTACCGACTCTTATTTACCGATTTTCCTGGATTTCTTAATTACCGAGTGCTCCTACATGTCATTTTAAATTTTACCACTTCATATTTACCACTTCATGTTTACCGAATCGTTAATTATGTATTCGGTAAATCTGATTCGGTATTTTGGAATTCGGTAAATATGAATCGGTATTTACCGCCTCATATTTACCGAAAAGTGGTTTTTGGACTCCTACATCTCACTTGTCTGAATACCGGTCGGTAACGGCATATTTGCCGAAAATCGGCCGTTACCGACCGGTATTTGGCTACCTACATGAGGCCCTAAAAGATCCCACACCAGGGGCCTCATGTAGGTAGCCAAATACCGGTCGGTAACGGCCGATTTTCGGTAAATATGCCGTTACCGACCGGTATTCAGACAAGTGAGATGTAGGAGTCCAAAAACCACTTTTCGGTAAATATGAGGCGGTAAATACCGATTCATATTTACCGAATTCCAAAATACCGAATCAGATTTACCGAATACATAATTAACGATTCGGTAAACATGAAGTGGTAAATATGAAGTGGTAAAATTTAAAATGACATGTAGGAGCACTCGGTAATTAAGAAATCCAGGAAAATCGGTAAATAAGAGTCGGTAATTAACACGGATTGAAAGCAGGTGGTAACCATCAACAATGCATATAGGCAAACCCAAAATGCAACAGCGTGGACAACATGGCCGCCATGTACGTCATTGCAAGGCGCCTACGTCTACAGGCAGCAGGACTGAGGGTGTGGCGACGGGAGGAACAAATCTACAGACAGCGCATCACACTATTCCAGCTGACTGATGCAGAGATACATGAGAGGTACAGGCTACACCCCGAAACCATCATGGACTTAATCAGGGACCTTCACCCACTCCTGGACCAGCCAATAAGAAGGGCGCACGCCATACCCCCACATGTGCAGGTGCTCTGCAGCCTACATCTGTTGGCATCCAGCAGTTATCAGGTGGTGATAGCTGCGGTGGGTGGGGTATCCCAGAGTTGCCTGTCACGTTTCTTCAGGAAGTTCCTGGATGCCATGATGCAGAGAATGCACCACTACATAAGCTTCCCAAACACACAGGCTGCACTGCAGAAAACAAAAACAGACTTTTATCACATGGCACAGTTCCCCCATGTCATCGGCTGTATTGATGGTACACACATCCCAATCTGTCCACCAGCTGAGACAGAGCACATCTACAGGAACAGGAAGTCCACCCACTCCATCAATGTGCAGGTGATCTGTGATGCAGGGAACATCATCACAGATATTGTTGCAAAGTTTCCTGGGAGCACCCACGACTCTTACATCTTCCAGAATAGTGGGATCTACACACGACTGAGTGCCGGAGAATTCGGAGAGGGATACCTGCTAGGTAAGTAACAGTGACGCCCCTTGAAACCTGCAAATCATAGTGTATAGAGGCATGTTACTGATGGTTCCCTTTTACTCATCCAGGCGACAGTGCATATGCATGCCGGTCATTCATCCTCACTCCCTACCTACACCCAGCAACCCAGAGTGAGAGACGATACAACGTGGCACATAAAACAACACGCAATGTGGTGGAGCGCACGTTTGGACTACTGAAGAGCAGGTTCCGCAGCCTGCACAAGAGCGGAGGCGCACGCCAGTACAAACCCATCACCTGCTGCAAGATTATTGCCACTTGTGCAATGCTGCACAACCTTGCCACGAAAAAAGGTACAGATGTGGAACTAACATATTTTGAGGACAACGAGGATGAGTCAGGCCAGCCAGAGGGCAACGCAGCTAGAGTGCCAACTGCAATCGATGGGAGAGAGAGACGGGCAGAGATCACATGCAACTATTTCTGAGTAAGTGAGGGGACACAGCGAGTTGTGAGAAGTACTGACGTAGTTTTAATGTGGCACCACGCCATGAACACATGAACAGGCCAATCAGGCAATATACCATCTATACAAGGAGTATGTCCAGGGTTACGTCACCCAATGGGAAGTGGCTTAGCAGGGCCACATCAATGTTTGCGCATACGCGCTGCAGTGGTGGATTGCACGGCCTGTGCATCCTCACTAGAGCCAACCCCAAGCCGCCTGCTGCTCCTGCGTGCTTCTGGGACGGGGGGTGTGATGCTGCTGCTGGTGTCGATGCTCTCCGCAGCATCCCCTGCAGCAGTTGTCGACGCCTGACTAGTCAATAGCACCCCTAGTGCACTTGTCACCTGCACCATCCCCCGAGACAGGTCGCTGCAGCACTGTGTTAGGCCCTCCTGCATCGTCACAGAGCGCCGGCACAGTAGAGAAGTCGCAGTTGCCAGACGGTTGAGTGCCCTGCTGGTAGTGTCCCTTCTCTGGCGTTCCCGGCGCCGTGCTTCGATGTCAGCATCTAATTTGCTGCACAACTGCTGGATTGACTGGGACATGTCCCGAATGCCCGCAGCCATGCCGCTAATGTTACTGTCCATGTTGACTAATGTTGTCCTCATCACCCGCATGTGCCTCTGGACTGACATGACTGCCTTTGATTGCAGGCGCTGTTGCTTCAACATTTGGCCTTCGAGACCCAAGAAGACACCATGGCCGTCAGTGGGTGCTGGTGGACTCTGGACACGCGACCTGCGGCGCCCTCTTGCTCCCGTCTGTGCTGCCTGTGAGGTGTGGGGCACAGTGGCATGGCTCCCTTCCTGGGGCCCGGTGCGGTCTTCTGGGCCCATGCTGTCGTCTGACGAGGTGTCTAAGGCTCGTAGCCTGGCTGCTGGACGCCTCCTCATTCTCACACCTGCAAGCGGAGATGTGGCCGGTGATTCGAACATGAGTGGCGATGCTGGCTCTGGTTGTGGTGATGCTGGCTCTGGTTGTGGTGATGCTGGCTCTCGGTGAGGTGATGCTGGCTCTGGGTGCGGCGAGGCTGGCTGTGTTGGTGGTGCGGCTGCCAGTGGGCCTGCTCCCTGGTCTGTACTTGTGCTGGCTAGAGGTGATACTTGTGGCCGGTGTGCCGTCTCTCCTGCAGCATGCCCTGTCCTACATGATGTCACATCTGTGGACAGAAATACAACATTGGCTCAGTGTCCCCGAAGGGCTGCATTGCAAGCGTCACAATAAAACATTTCACATTCCAATATGTCCTCTGTCTCCTTGTGCCTCGAGTGCGTGACATGCCTTGTTGCCCTGTAACATTTACGTCATGGTTAGTGTTGCCCTGACTACATCTCCCGGAATGCATTGCCTGTCTGCACTGACACGTGTGGACTGCAGTGTGATTCTCGTTTCACAATGGGGGATGTGGGATAGGGGTAGGGGGGGCTACATTGCTGTGCTTTCGTCTTACCTTGGTGTGTTGCGGCTCTGGCAGAGCTGTCGGCGTCCCCAAGACCCACGACGCTCTCCTGCTGGATTGTGGCCGCCACCAGCTCCTCCAGTTCGGTGAGGGCAGGTGCCCTGTTGGTTCCACCTCCGGTCTGGCTGGCCTCCTTCTGGATGTCGCCCATCTTCCTCTTGGTTACAATCCTCAGGTCATACCAGCGCTTTTTGAGGACCTCAATGTCCCTGTGGGTCACTCCCACAGCATTGACCTGCGCCTGGATGGCCAGCCATATGTTGCGCTTTTCCGCCTCAGGCACTTGCAGGGATTGCCTTCCAAACAGCTTCTGGTGCTGCTTCACCACCTCCTCCACCAGCACCTGGAGTTCCTTGGGGCTAAATTTCAGCTTCCTCCTCCTTTCCCCTCCGTCTTTCTGTGTTCTCTGGCTGGACATGCTGTTCGTTTACCCGCTCGCACATGCAACGGCTCCCTGCCTCTCCTCTGCACTCCAAGCCTCTCCAGGGTCGGCTAATTATGTACACCTGCCTGGGTGTGGCCACTTCGGCTAATTCTGTACACCTGCCTGGGTGTGGGCACTTCCTGGTTGGGTGGGCTGTCGTTGCACAGGATTAGCTGTTTCGTCAAGTCATGTGATTTTATTTACCGAATCCGTACATACCGATTCGGTATTTTCCGATTCGGTAAATACCACCTCGGTATTTTCCGATTCGGTAAATACCACCTCGGTATTTACCGATTCGGTGAATTCCGATTCGTGATTACCGAATGTTACCGAATCGGTAACTGTTACCGAATTTTTACCTACATATAACTTACCGATTCTAATTTACCGATTCGGTACGGCTCGGTATTTAAGAACCGGTAAAATTTATTTACCTACATGAGGCCCCAGGTGTAGAAAAATAGACCTTAGTGTAATAAATGAAATAAGACCAAAAGAAAAAAATCCAATTAATAGAACTGGAGATATTGAATTAAAAAGTTTATAGTGAAAGTAGCGCAAAAAGTGCCAATTGGGGAAATCTGGTCGCGATGGACTGTGACAACGTCATAAGTTCAGCCTGCACGTGATGGACCATGACCCAGTAAGGCCCACCGAATAAGGATCCTTAAATCCTAGTTTGCGTAGTGTTACATGGATTCATGTCAAAGATGCGCAGTGCAGCGATGCAGAGGTTCGAACATTTGGAGCGGCTGCAGTGAGAGGTCCTGCTGCATTGTTGTTAAGGGTCCTGTCAAAGGGGCTTTCTATTCAAAGTCTGGCGTAGAGAATCCGGCACGCAGCTGGTGATGCATTTGTTCCGAGGAGCTGCGAGGCTGCGATGTGGAGTATGTCATCGTTGTCGAGGCTGCCGTCACCGAGAGATGCAAGGACCTGGGCTATGGCGTCCAGGTGTTGCAGGTGTTTGTGGCAAGTCCAATTCACATTACAGTAATGCTGAGT
This sequence comes from Triturus cristatus, assembly GCF_964204655.1. Classification (NCBI taxonomy): domain Eukaryota; kingdom Metazoa; phylum Chordata; class Amphibia; order Caudata; family Salamandridae; genus Triturus; species Triturus cristatus. The sequence continues at coordinate 198,779,148 of NC_140593.1, read as the reverse complement.
CGGTTCTGCTCAAGGAAGTGTTGCTCAGCAGAAAATATGTCTCGGTTCCACTTACAAGCACCATAGGCCCACTTCTAAGAGTCCAGAACTGGGGTGGCAACCCTTGGCAGGGTAGGCTCACAGATGGCAGAGACCAGGTGCAAGGAGGATAGAAGACGGTTACGACCCTGAGGCTTCAGACCAAGAGAACAGCCAACTAGCCCTTGAAGTCACTCTGGGGTCTGGGTTCAAGAGATGCAGGTCCAATCCTCCCCCAGGCAAGTGGGCAGAAGACAGCAGGACAGAATGGCAAAGCCAGTGTCCAGTAGAGTGCAGTCTAGCAGAGTGTGAGTCCTTCAGCAACACAGCAGTCCTTCTTCCTGCCAGAGTATCCACATATCCAGAAGTGTACTGAAAAGGTGGTGTCTGATGTCTTTCTTTTTTACACAGTTGTGCATTTGAAGTGGGGAGAAGCTCCTAGAGGCATGCCTTTGAAGTGCAGAGATGCCGTGCCTTCCATGCTCTAGCTATAGACTAACTACAGGGGGCAGGCAGCCCTTAGTCTGGAGGCAGGACATCGCCTGTTCAGGTGTAAGTGAGACTGGGCCCAGCTCCTCCCTCCCTTCCTGCCAGTGTAGTCATCATACAGACTTTGTCGCTCTGCCACCTGGCTGGGGCACCATTCATACTCCTGTCCCCAGAGATCTGGTGAAGATGAGGACTCTTCTGGGAGGGATTCAGGATCTTCTGGCAAAGAAGGCAATCGTGCCAGTCCCCCTGGAGGAGCAGATAATGGGTTGCTATTCCATTCTTCTTCTTGTTCAAAATGTGTCAGGGTGGTCAGGCCAGTTTTGGACCTCAAAAGAGTGAATGGGTGGGTCAGGACCATTCACTTCAAGATGGTGATTTTGCAGTCCATAAATCTGTTGGGGGGAGGGGGGGGTCCAGGACTTTATGACTTCTATAGACCTCCAGGAAGCTTATCTGTATGTTCCTATGGCATGAGAGTTTTCTGCGTTTTGCGATAGGGAACTGCCACTACCAGTTTGCGGTGTTGCCATTCGGCCTGAATTCTGCTCCCGGGTCTTCACCAAGCTATTAGCTCCATTGGTGGCCTTGGTTCACAGTCAAGGGATTTTTCTCCATCCCTATCGGAAGACTGGTTGGTCACACGGGGTGGTTCTGGACGTTTTGCTTGAACACGGTTTTCTTATCAATGGGGGAGAGTCCTGCCTTGTTTTGTCCTGGGATCGTCTCTTTATTGGGGCAAGATATCAACCAGATTTGTGGTGGTCACATTGCCTGAGGTTCGGGTGTCCAAAATCCAGTTTCACATTCTGGCTCTTTTGTACAAGCAGGTCCAGGTGGCGGCTCGTTGGCTCCAGGTCCAAGGGGATCTGGCGGCCATGGATTTTCTGGTTCCATCGGCCTGGTTTCATTTGCACAAACTAATGGCACACATTCTGGTGCATTGGTCTCCTCATTGTCTCCCCCTCTCTTCTCCGATTCCGGTGTCCCCTCAGATCAGGGAGGATCTGGGTTGATGGCTGATTCAGGGTCATCTGCTGCGGGGGATGTCTCTCTCTCCTCCAACGCCTTTGTTGGTCACCACAGATGCTAGCCTCTAGGGTGGGGGGCCTGGATGGGGTCCATCAGACCAGTGGCTTCTGATCCCACTTGCAGAGCAGGAGATCTTCGAATTGGAGGGAGTTGGGGGCTGTTTGTTTGGCTCTGATGGCCTTCTCACGGTTGCTGAGGGGCTCGGTTGTCCTGATAAGAGCGGACAACGTCACAACCATGGCTTATGTGAACAGGCAGGGGGGGACCCGGTCCTCCTCTCTGTCTCTGGTGGCAGAGAAGTTGTTTTGTTGAGTGGAGTCCTGTCTCTTCGCGATCTCGTCGATCCATAACCAAGGGGTGTCCAATTCTTTGGTGGATGCTCTCAGCAGGGCCATCCCATCCTCAGTGGATTTTTGCATGGGGTGTTCTGGTGGTGGACGTTTTTGAAAGTGCAGGCAATTCCAAAGTGTCCAGTTTTTGCTGCCGCAGTCAGGAGAGTTTGGCTTGGGCTGGGGATGCTCTCTCCTGCCCGTGGCCTCGGGGTCTTCTATATGCCTTCCCTCCCTTTCCCTGCTTCTCTGGTTCCTTCTGCAGGTTCGGTCTTTGGGGGAGTCAGTGGTCCTGATTGCCCCGGCTTGGCCTCGAGATTCTTGGTTTCCTCTGCTGGTGGAACTGCTGTCAGAGTTGGAGTGGTTGCTGCCCCTGACTCCGTCGCCTTTGTTGTTACCGGTGTTACAGCGGGATGTTCTGTTCTGGATGCACTTGGTGGCCTGGAGATTGAATGCTTAGGTCTGCTGCATAAGGGCGTTCCTGCAGGGTTGACCTTGACTTTGCAGGTGGCTAGGCACTCATCTACCAACAAATCATACTTGAGGAACTGTAGATGGTGTCCTGATACCGGTTTGGACCTCAACTTTTTGAGTAGAGAGACAAAACATGGACTTTTCTTTGAGTCCTGGCCCCCTTCAAACCCAGGCCTACATTTAACCACTGTGCAAGATATCTTGCCAGCTATAGGAGCTTTAAGACCACCCTGCATTAAAAGGTGGTGGGCTGTCTCCAGTTGCTAGGGTTAGTCTATCTTTCCAATGTCCTTCTTTGTAGATGGCACTTTTCCACAACTGGGTGGGATTGCGCCACTGAAGCGCTTCAGTGACATTACAAGATGACTTTCAAGCACATCACAGCCCTACAGCCTTATGCTGCTAACTCATCTGCACTACGGTTTGGTCACTAGTTTTGGCGTTCACTGTCTCCCCATGGAGTCAAGTTACTTACTGTTTAGATACTGTTTCTTCCTGTATTTGGACTGTGCATTGTGTTGATTTACTTGGCTGCTTGTGGGTCCTACTCTGCCCTTCTCCGGGATCCTGAGTCTGGCCATTTCTCTTTAAGACCCGTGAAATGTAATGGCATTTTTTAAAGTAAATGAATAAATGATATGCTGCTGCTACGAAAAAAACTTAAACCTCTGAAGGAAAAGATGATTTACTACAAGTGTACATCCATAAGAATGAGGTAAAGTGCTTGGCAGCTGAGATCAGTTCACACTCTGACATCCGCATGAGCAGAGTTTCAAGTCACAAGCGTCTGAACTCTTTCAACTCAGATTTGTGGAAGTGGCCACTTTGCCGGGTTCACTCGCCTTTCAAGGCACCCCGAGGTCTAAATGGATGGAACTCTTAGATTGATGGGCCCAGGTTCACCCTGTGCTTTCTTTCAAATGTCCTATTGTGTCACAGGGTGCACAGCACGCGGGCGCCTGGTGTTGCTAGGATGTCAACTGTGCCATTAGTCAATCTTTTAGACACTCTGTTGTGACATCGAATGACATATTTCGCGGCCCTATTGATTTTCGAAACATTTGTATTCTTATCTCAGAGGCGGCCCTTTCACCCTGCTGGGAGTCTCCCCCACAGCCGGCGCGTGGCTCATTGATTTGTTCTAAGATTGCACAATGATGTATTTGTATATCGCAAGAGGACTCCTTAAAATGTATAGCCTGATAGATTTAAAGGAATCCCTAAGACTAAAAGCTATGAGCATTTCCTTATTAGCAAAAAAAAACCATGTCAGTCATCTGCAGCAGAATAGGGTGATTTTGTACCTTCCTTTTCAATGTGGGTGAATCATTCACAACAAGCCAGACTTACCGACTTTTATCCTTTCCTTAGTGAATCGATATGTTAAATATCCTAATTATTATGTGCTAACAAAGTGCACTTTACAAGGAACTAAAAGTGCACATCTAACAACAAAACATAGAAAGACGTATGCCACCGAGCATTAAATAACCCCAGAAATTAATATAAACACCCCATGAACAATGGGCTGTTGTATAGAGTGATGGTGTGGTACACGTTCAGCCTGAAATCAAACGAAAATGGAGCAGTGCAACCGAGGAAAAAAAACAGCAAAATTATGTTATTGCTATTATTTGCAAATCTGTGTTTTGTGTTGCTGTGTTAGCCATGGCGTGTTAAGTTCTGATGTATTGTATAAGGTTGTGTAGCGTTGTGTAGTGTTATCTTGTAATGGATTTTATGTTGTGCTACGTCATCTAGTATTGGATTTGTGTTGTCATGAGTTATCTTCTATTTTATGTTGTGTTGTGTTATTTTGTATTGGATTTGGTGTTGTATTGTGTTCAACTAAGGTTTTGAGACTGTTAACATGTGAACTTTAGGTCTCTGCTGAGCACTTGTACTATCTGCTGATGAACGTGTGGAGGTCGAACCAACCAATTCAATTGTTCAGATTCTGTCATGGCAGCTCATGCTATCTTTTTGGGACATTTTACAGTAGTGTACATTTCACAAATAGTTGTTCTTTATTTTGAAACACTATTATTGAGAGGGATCCCTCCAGTTACATGGTCATACTGAAACCAGGAACATGTTTAGCATGTCTGACCAACTTAAAATGGGGTGCTGTGGGCCACATTACTTTTCCTATGTGATATGTATGGCAGATGTGTCGTGCCTCGATTACTGCAACAGTCTGTACTTGAATCTGAAAAAAGAACACCTGTACAGACTACAGCTAGTTCAAAATGCAGCGGTGAGACTGCTAACAGGCAAATTCCTAGATTTGCCTCTGCTCGAGACGGACTACGGCTACTGCACTGGTTGCCAGTAAGTAGACGAGCACAATTCAAAGCATTGTGCACGGTTTTCAAGGCACTGAGGGGCAGCGCCCCGGAATTTCTGAACAGTTGCTTTGATTGCTATGTTCCGGGTAGAGCGCTGCGCTCCGTCGACGGAAGGCTTGTAGCTGTACCACAAATAAAAAAAGCAAGTTGGGGAGGCAAGAGCTTTTCCTATTGTGTGGTCAAAACCTGGAAGAGTCTGCCGTTGCATCTCAGGAATGCCTCGGAGCTCCTTTTGTTTAGAAAGGCACCCTTTTGCTCCAGTGAGTCAGAGTACAGCGCCAGGACACCTTTGGGTAGAAGTGCGCTTTATAAGCTCCGATAACATAACATAACAGATGTTGTTGCAAGCACATTTTGACCCCATATTACCATAAGCAGATTTGTGAGTGTAACAAAAATATTTGTGCATATTAAAGCTGACAAGTTGCACCTGGGTTATGACAACAACATAATATCATACTACAACAACACAGAACAATAACAGCAATATAACAGACCATTACATATCAACACAGCAATTCAACACAACGAATGAGCAAAACAATACACTGTACCAACAGATTTTAACAAAATAATAACACAATACCTTTAAAAAGGCAACATCAATAAAACTCAACTAAACATATAACCTACCAATACAACAAATCATACATAATATTGCACCATCAAAAAACGATACAACAGTACAAATTGTTGTTGTAAAAAATAGGCTATTAGTTGGGGAGGATGTGAGTCCTTTCCCAGTAATAAATCCAAACTCTTGTCAGGTCTACTGTGCATGGTTCATTAATAAACCTGGGCTCAAACCCTGGTAGGCGTGGCATTCAGCAGTGAAGCTTTACATAACAAATAGTGTGTAAAGTATTTCCCAGTAACAAAACAATTAAAAAGCCAAACCACAACACAATTAAAATCCCATTTCTAAAACTCGAGAACATTTTAATAAGAAGATAAAGTAAATGATATTACATTTATTACAATCCAATAAGGGGAACCAGAGATGTGAAGAAAAAGCAAAGTGCCAGTTAGAAATAATTGGTCATGGTTGCCTCGGACCTAGGTGCAATTTCAGGCCAACCGCAATGGAACAAAGGTCGGATATACCAAGTGGGTCATCCCATTTAAAGTGCTTACCATCTGACTTAGTCTTTTTTATGGAAATTTAATTCCTTCAGCAGGCAAAGTTGAAGACTCTATCAGACAAAAATCCTCTCAAAGTCAGCTAGCAGTTGGATGATGTCCAGCTGAAGACATTAGTCTGAGTGGAAAAAGTCAAATTTTACACCAAGCTAAGTCTTTTCATTAGTCGGATACATTACGGTTCTTTACACAGTCAAGATGGTCTCTTTTTAAAGCTCACAATCCTCCGATGGGACAAGACTAGAAGGTTTATCCAAAGAGGTCCTCTCAAAATCTGACCTCTTTTCCATGAGGTCCCACTGCAGCTCCAAAGTACATTGAAGTCCCAACTTTTCAGACTTTCTGGAGAAGCTCCTCTTGGTCTAGTGTAAGGTTCCCAGGGCATCAGACACACGGAGTAGAATCCAGGATTCCCTTCATCAGAGGCCACCAGCAGGATCCAGTACAGTACCAGTTATCACTGGTCAACCTGTCACTCCAGGAAAAAAGGCCTCTTGCTTGTTTTTGTGTCTCTGTAACCACACATTAGGTCAGCCAAATGACCCTTGGAGTCCACTTCTCAGTTCTGTGTACAAGTGGGAGCAGATCCAGTCCATCAGGTCTGCACACAGGTCACAGTCCCCTGGCCTAGTCCTCTTCAGTTTTTTCCTTGGTCCAGAAAGTGTTCCGATGAGCTGGGTTTGAGGTACCAATTTTGGAGGATTTACAGCCAGCGGGAGTGGGTGACTCCTGGACACTTTCTAATTAATGAGAAAAAAGCTTCCAATGGCAAACCTTCCCTGTTTTTGCACCACATCCTGTTTGTCATACTGCAAACTATCACAAAGTGTGATATTCTGAGTAATTAGAACATAGTATAGCCAATGAAGGTTAGTGCTGTCCCAGCCACAGGTGTTTCTAGGGACATGAGTCTTTCCCTCCTCCTCAACTACACCAAAGTGGTTTTGAGACATGCTCCCCATCCCACTGGTCTGGTGCTGCAGTGGTAACAGTTGGCTCTGGGAACAAAAGATTCTCTTCCCAGGTCTGCGTTTACACTTCACTGTGAGTAGGCAGTCCTCACCCTGATTCCTTTCATGTTAATTAAGTTCCTTATTCCTTTCGAAATACCCTTCCAGGGCTGACAGGAGTCACATGCCTAACACCCGGTCTTCTTGCCGAAAGGTCTGAGCCATTGTTTCTGCTCTGGGAATAGCTTTCACACTTCATTAAGGGAAAAAAGCTGACAGGGGCCAGTTGATAGCAGGCTAATTGTAATTAGCCTACTTCAGGCAGGCAAAAAGCTAACTTTTTTAACGGTTCCTTTTCTGTATATTCAAAACAAATCCAACTTCATATTTAATTTTATTTTTAATAAATATATATTTTTAAGTGATTTTTAATTTCTGTGGCTTTTCACAGTCCAAAAATAGTATTTTATTTGAAATTTGGTTTTCCTCACAGGGCCAGCTATGGCCCTACTCAGTAAAAATAGCCTTTTAAAGGTTAGTTACTGTAGAAACATGTCAAAATAAAATTCTTACATGTTCTGTCACATTGTTGACTACAAGGCCTACTTAGTAGTGACTTAGTATTTAAAAGTAGGGTTCCTTCTTGCCAAAAAGAGTAATTATGACAGGTTCACCTGCAGGTTTAAACTCTGCATTAGGCCTGAAGTAATCTTGTTCCTTGTCAGCTTAGTGGATGGCACAATAGGTGTTGAAGTCCACAGGTATTGCATAACTTTCTATGCTATTGATTAATTTTGCTGCACCATATTAAATTGCCTTACTGGAAAGTTCAATATGCTAATGGTGCTTAACCAGTTACCAAAGGGAGGCAATCATGCTAAAAAGAGGGATTTTCTTACAGTTGTTAATTGTGCTGTATTGGATGGAGTTATATTTATATTGTGGTATTGTGGTATGGCATTTTCTTGTTTTGGGAATGTTGTTGGTCTGTTAGTTTGTGTGGTAAAAGGATAATATTGTGTGAATATGGTGTATATTGTTGTGTATGTGTGGTATACCTCTGTTTTGTTTTGCATTCATTGATTTATTTAAGTGTTTTGTTGTGCTATTATGTACGGCTCTCTTGTTGTGATGGCATATCATTATTTCGAGTTATTGTGGCAGGGGTAGCCGCTTTGGAGAGGGACTCAATCTGTCTATACAGCAAAATAATTATGTTGCCCATGCCTTTCGGTTACATTTTTCTTATGTAAATGGCCACATAAATTATTCATTGCCTCTGTCATACTGTCCATTTTCTCACCCTTGGACCTATGGCATTCCGCTATACTATTAGTCAAATGTTGCAAGCCCTTTTTTCTGCTTTTGTTTGCTTGTCTTGTAGGCGCTTTATTGTCAACATTGAGAGCTGTAAACCTCCAAACAACTGTACTTTCTCTCCAATATTTTGAGTTGGTACAGATCTTCTAGATTGTGGCCTCAAAACACTTAGAAGTCACTCACTACAATGTCTGGACCCGCCTCACTGCTGGTTCTTTCTATTTCAGATTTCTATTTCTATTTCTGTTTGTGTGCCTGACTCCATGGGCTTGATTTTTGAGTTTGAATACATTCAGGTTTTGTAAGCCTTTGCCTCTGTGTTCTCAGTGTGACTCCAACAGAGTTAAACCTCTCTTGTATGGAGATCCACGTTTAACTTTTTGGGGAATCTGGCACATAAATTGGGATATGCAACATGCTACTCTGTAAGAATTTGTAATTCCTTCTCAGAGAATTTTAATTTTCCTTTCTTGTCTCCTGCATTCTTCTCAGGATCTTGCCAAGACATTTTGATGGTTTACAAGGGTGCATGGCTAAACATATCAAAGAATTTTGGGGGATTGAGAAATCACTCTCTAACCTGAGTGCTCTCCAGTCCTTTACTGAGCATGTGGTGTATTTATTCATATCTGTGAGGTTATCATTAACTGCCAAAAAGTAACTCGGTTCACAATTTACCAAATAAGGAAATGTAATTTGGAAAATAGCAAATGCAAATTATACCAATTTGGTAAACGTTTACCTAATACTATTGTTCATATCAAATGGCAGCAGATGCATTAGATTAACTTTTACAAGTTCTAAGTTAAAAATTGAAAAGGCCTGTATTGTGTGTCTCAGGGGTAAAACCTTTCAATATTGTAGACTCTTTCTTAAATATTTGGAAGTTTGTCTCACGAAAAAATATTGACCTTTGAATTTCTAGTTATTGACCAGCCACTCCTCTACCTAATACTTGGAATCTTCTCCTTTGCATGCTGGTTGGGGCGAATTAACTTGAAAAACCTAATCTTCTTACCACAGATCCTTTATCTTTGTTGAGTTTTTCCAATTATGTTGCCTAGTCATTTTCCAAAGCCTGCATGCTGCCATAACATCATATATTTAGCCTTTTGAGCAGATTTGTTATGCTTTTGTGCTACTTTCCCAATGATAAAGGTGTGGACGAGTAAGCACTTCCTAATTCGAAGTCATTCTACTGGGCATCTAAACGGATAAGGTTAGCGAAGCTACTGCAGAATGTTTTCAATAGGCCAACATTGATTATTGTTTATTTGAGTTCACTTCAATCTTTTTTTCCTATTACATCTTCCTAACATTTTTAAAATTGTGAACCCGTCAAGTGTAAAGTTTTATTTACAGCTCATGTAAAGCACTCATCCATCTGTGGGCACCTCACACTGAGATGGCAGGTACAGAGATTTAGAATGAAAATGGCTGCTCTTCATACAGAAAATCAAAGTCTTTTACAAATTGAGCACAAACACAGTTTTAAAATTCCATATACTACGTTGTCTTGTAGGCATTGACGTCTCCTGCCTGGACCCATCAATGAAAATAAACAAAAAAGCACAATAATCAGCTCAATCCACTTGCCTAACCTAAAATCTTTTACCCCTAGCCTGAAAGTTAACCCTCAATCCAGAATGTGCCCCTTATTGTATGCAAGAAAGCCATCCCTTTTGCCCCATCACTCCCATTTTGTGACTACTAGATGGTGGTTTTCTAACTCTGATTGTGCCCTGGGCTCTGCTAACCAGACCCAGGGACTGTGCAATGTGTAAAAGGTGCATGGTAATTAGGTATAATTATAATGGTACTCACAGCACATCTGTAAGTCCCTAATTTATGGTAGTACATGTAGGTTTAAAGGCCCAGAAGATTTAATTTGCGTGTAAATCTGTGTTGCCTGCTGTCATTTTAAATGCAGCCCTGCTATGCAGGCTGCTTTTAAGATAAAATTATATGCAAATTCGACTTTCGAATCAAAAGGACTTCCAAAGTCTTAAACTGCCTTATTGTAACATATAAGTCACCCCTATACTCTAACATGGAAAGGCTTTATTAAACTTTAATAATGTTTAACTATTGACAGGAGTGAGATAAATTGATACTGTCAAAGTGTCTAAATAATAGTTAGAATAAATCTAACAACTTGCCAAGGTTAGATTTATTATAACTATGACAGAAAATAAGTTATAGAACTTGCTTTTCTGATGTGTCCAAATCCAGCTCTAGAGTGGCCTCTCCTTTGACATGCTGAACCAAGCTGCTTTGATGAGGTGTGAAGTGGTCTTTAATTATACAAAGAGACATCTAGTGGGAGAAGATCTGCAGGTCAAAGGGAAGTGTGCGCTACTAGATAGAAAGATTTATCCTATACTACTTCCAAAGATTATTATGCTCACATAGAGTATAGAGTAGCGAGGCACAAGAGGAACGAAAGAAGTGTGAACAAAAGGCGGGAGCACTAAAGGTGTTTGGACGAGAAACCTCACTCACCCGAGGGTCACATGCTTCATCATTGGGTCCCTCCACACACTGGGACTGCAAGGTACCCAACGTGGGCTACAATTTTCCCACTAGGCAGTCTCTTGAACCTCGCAAGGCAATTTTTGACCAATTCATTTTGAAAAGTTTATTCTCCAAGAACAATTTAGGGGCTTTGGAAACAATGAGATATTGTGGTGTAATGTTGGCTCTCAAATATACAGTAAAAATAGCCGTGTGTAGGGCTGTCCGAATCTGTTTTCTTTTAAGATTAGTCAGTTTCGTCCACTCTTCAGTCTGTGCTAGTGTTTGTGAAATGTGTGTATCTAAGATACTTGGGGTTTGTAGAATGGTCTGTACCATCTCTTCATCAAAGGTGAGGCCTTTGTTAACAGTCATCTTGCCTACCGCTGTCAAATCCTATAGATTAACTCCAGACTAACCTAAGGCTAAGGTCCCTCATACAATTTCAGGGAAGAAGTATACACTTTTGATTGTGGTGGTGGTGTCCACTGGTGTTTTGGAATTTACATTGATGCATACATTTGATAGGCTCCTCGGGCCTCAGCGCAGGTCATGGCGTCACAGCGGCATCGTTGACGATGTCAGAAACAGGTTTACTTACTTCTCTTGAGTTTCTTCCAGCTCCTAACAACAGGAACAACCTTCAGAGGCCCAACACAGTTACAGGCACCTCCTGGAAGGTAAGAACTTCCAGCAAGGAAGTTCAGGGGAGCTGGGGGTGAAGTCTTTTTGTCCCTGAGACTTCAAAACAGGAACAAGCCCTTGGAGACCTTCTTCAAGCAGGGGACACAGCACACAGCAAAGTCCTTCTACTTTCCTTGGCAGAAACAGCAACTGCAGGCCAACTCAAGACACACAGCAAGGACAGTACTTCCCCTCAGTTTCTCCAGCTCTTCTCCTTGGCAAAGGTTCCTCTTGATTTCAGAAGTAGTCTAAAGTTCAGGGGTTTTAGGTCTAATACTTATACCCTTAAATGTCTTTGTTCTCTTTGTGCAGGGGGCTCTGAGCCCAGTTCAAACCAGTTCTGCCTTCACTGGTGCATGACCACAGGAGGTGGAGACAGTATTGTGCAAGGGGACAGGCCCCATTGAGGTGCAGGGTAAATTTCCTCCCATCACTCCATATGCAGCCAGGGTTTATTCAGCTCAGGGCTGGGTCATCCAGGAAGTACAAGCACACTTCACTCCCCCAAAGGCTGTCTACAGGGAATGCGCATCCTCTTTCTCTCTCACACTGAAACCAGACAGTCAATCCACAAACAGGCAGAGGCACACAGAAAGGTTAAACAAGAAAATAGCCACTTTCCAAAAGTGCTATTTTCAAACGCACAATTACTAAAAGATGTGTTATTAAATCCTGAGTTCAGGGATACTAGACTCCGGTTTTCAATCTTATCCCTATGGGAAGATACGCTTGTAAAATGTTACAAAGTATTCCCCATTCTGTCCTATGGGCAAGATAGCCTTTCAATAGTGAAAAGCGAAATTGTCATTATTTCACAATCAGGACATGTTCCACACATCAGAACATGTCCTACCTTTCACATACACTGCACACTGCCCAGGGGGGTATCTTGGGCCTACCAAAGGGGTGTCCTATGTGCAAGGAAATGTAAGGGTAGGGCCTGGCAAGTGGGTGCACATGCCAAGTCAACATGGCAGTTAACAAACTGCGCACAGGCACCGCGGTGGCTGGCCTGAGAGATCTTTTCAGGGCTATTCATGTGGGTCGCACAATCAGTGCTGCAAGCCCACTAGTAGCATTTGATTTACCAGCCCTGGCACACTCTGTGCACTTTACCAGGGACCTACTGGTAAAACAAATATGCCAATCAGGGAGAACCAATCGCAATATCAATTTACACAGGGAGCACTTGCACTTTGACACCGATCAGCAGTGGCAAAGGGCCTAAAGCATCTAAGCCAGCAAAAACGAAATCCAGCACAGCATCAAAAACATAGGGGGTAGAGGCAAAAAGTCAGGGAAAACCACGCCAAGGATGCCAGGTCTAACAGTGGGTTTTAAGGTACAGGGACTCTTAGAGTGGCACAAAAGGTGCTGCAACCCTCAGATGCCTAACCTGGTCACAGAGTCCTTGGTACCCATGGTAGGGGCTTACCTGTGGCCAGAGATGTGATAATTAGGGGTACAAAGGTATAGCTTCGGGAAAGAACACACAGGCCCTGGGAACCTGATTGGCAGGGACCCAAGGCACATTGAGTTAAAGTGCATCATGTGTCAGGCAAAAAGTGAGGAGTAACCATGCAAAAGGGCGCCCTTTCGTACAGGTACCTACCTACCTACACCTACTAAAAAAGGATGCTGTGCTGCATTATGCGGGAAGGATAAATGAGAGTCAAATGTATTAAGAAATGGTACTTGTCCTCTGCTTCTGCACTCTTCTGCTTATTAACGCCTGCTTCAAAGAGGCATTATTTTTTGGGGCAAAACCCTGTATGTTATTGATAGTAGATAACGTTTTGCATCAACAACCATGGATGGGGGGCAAAGGAGCGCCCATGTACCACTCATTGCACACCACCTTGACACAGAGTAACACAAAGCAGCGCTTTACTTTACTTTCAGGCATCTTTAATGTGCAAAATGTATTTTGTGCTGGACGGTAAGTCTAGAAAATAGCATTTTGTACAGGTTTACATTACTTTTGTGATGCAAACCCTGTGCAAAATATTTGAAAATCTGGCTCTGTATGTCTGTTTCAGAGTCAGTACCAGGGCACATGCAGTAAGTAGCATGCAATAATGAATCCAATGATATTCACTGTTCTTCAAGCCCCCACAGTATCACCTAACTAAAATACAAACATATCCATGTTTTATTAACTTGTGAAGGCTCCACAATCAGATCTACTGTTCTATATGAAGTCAGTGTACATAACAAGAGAACTTCCTTCTGAGCATACTGTGGAAAATCACCTTTGAGCATGGCAAAAGTTCCCATCCTGTCTTTGCTTTTCCCACCGTGTCAGTGCATGCCTCTGGAAGTGGTTTGTGTTTATTTCTCGAATCGGCCACAGGGACTTCATTCTGACGCCTCTTTGATGTGCATACCTAACTAGTTTCCAAAGAAAATCAAAAGCCAGACAGCACTTCCCTGCTGTAATTACCCTTTTTCCTAGATGGAATTTTAGCAGTTGAGAAGTTTTCCGGTGATACAGGTTTCTGCACTTTAATGGTAGGATGTAATATATCAGATTGTCAGTCATAGTTACACTAACAGGGTGGGGACTATGGATTTGTTCCAGTGTTATGTGTTGCTAAATCATGCACTGACATTTTTCATTCCGTGCCCTTTCACAATCTCAGCAAATATCTGAATCACACAGCTAGGACCTGCCACCGACACAAACCTTGCATGCCTGGCTTACTGCAATAATCATTGCAAAGGGATCCGTAGGCAATGCAATGGAGCAAACAAAGAACCAGCAGCCAGGTGTGTCCCAAACATGCACTCTTGGAGCAATCGTATTTCCGGAAGCAAAAGATGTATACAAAGCTACCAATGGAAGACATTGGCCTGGAACGTTCAACCGGGACGTCAGTGCACTGAGCCTACACGTAGTATTGACGCTGAGGAAGGTTTCTAGGAAAGCTGATGTAGAGAGGGACTAACCATATATCCAGCTACTGACCTATCAGTGCCAGATTAAACCCTGTGGAGGCCCCTAGGCAGTCGAAATTTCGGGGTCCCCCCCGTAAATTATCTCCAAATACGTATTTAATTTTAATTTTACCAGCCAACAATTTTAATAAACCAATTTTATTATACAAAACTAAGCATTAACAATTATTAGTGTTTCTTAAAAATAAAGCATTCTTTTTAGTTTTAATAAACTAATAAAACTTTAAATATTCACTTTCCTCAATTTGTGGTGAAATCTTTCAGAATATCTTGGAAGTCTGGTATTCAGTGGCCATAATGGCAAGTGAGTTTAGTCGTTCTTGTGTCACTGAAGATCGATTTCGAGATCAAATCAATATTATTTTCATCCGTTGTCACGGGTTCCCTTAAAGGAGTGGGGCCCATAGGCCCGTGGCTACTTTACCTATGTGGTAATCCGTAACTGTGACCTTCGGATTCCTATTCCGAGTATTCCAAGGTAGCCACGCGCTCTACACATGTTGATTGGTTGATTGAAGAGCTGACCCATATTGGAGGAGCATCCTAAGAACACATGAAAACATTTTGGCAGGAGTAAAACATCCTTCGACCCTTATTGAATTGTATATGTAGTTAATGAATGCCTTTCTTATTCTGCATTGGAGTTAAAGGGTTTTCCAAGCACAGGAAAGAACATAGGGTCCACCCAGGATGATGCTGTTAAATAGTACCAACAAACAGCGAAACTGGTACCACAATCAGATCAGTATTTAAAAAAGGACAGTGTCAAGCTTTCATATCAAGAGTGAAGCTAGAAAAGTTCCTGATTAATGGTCTACTAGTAGTTCACAGGGTTATCCACTGTTCCCATACCTGCGCACTCACGTAGTGGTAATAGGGTGTGCAAAAATGTATGTGAGTGCATACCTTGCTTCGCCGTTTCTTACGAGAACTTTGAAACTATCTTTGCCCCGTAATTTCTGAGCATTTTATAACAGTACATACCTTTCTTAACTTTTCCTTTACCAGTGACTCAACACAAAGTACATTTCTGAAAGTCTTAATTTTCATGGAATAGCCCAACTCACTTGGAACCTCATGAACTTCGTGTATTAGTTTTTGCAAGAAATATCTGAAGTTCACAAAAACACCTTGGCCTCGTTGTACAGCCTATATTAAAACAGGCTGGCCAGCATATCTAGAAGTATCATGGCCTGAAGTAAAACCAAGACCTGCAAGAAATATGTTGTCATAGATGTCTTTATGAGGTATGAGATCCATGCATGAACAAGTCAAAGAATCAAATAGGTTGTCTAGCTAGAAAACACTTTTATCGTTTAATAAATCAGAAGCTTTTTTAATTTCATAATGAAGTGTGTTGTCTACAGATTGGAAAGCAACAGTGTGACCAAAGCACAGCATGTACAAACTTTGGGCCAGCTGTATCAAACCTTTACGCAAAGCAATGCAGCAAGACAACTTGCTGTGCTGCGTGAACGGTTGAGGGCAGGAATGCTCCTTATTTACCAATACATGGAGCATTCCTGCTCTCTCCCTGCACTGTTGCACAATCGCCTGCCTCTCGCCAATGCAGGCACACTTGGTCATGGTGCTAGGGTACCTGCATTACAGGCAGGATTGTTTTTGAGCTGTAATGGACATCTTTCTGCACAAAAGATATTTCTCCTTGTTGGACCTCCCCTGGGAAGGCGTAGCATTTTGATGCATTCCCAGATTTACCAGTGATGGTAAATCTGGGAATGCACCAAAATCCATGGGTGGATGCATAGGAAGACCCACGTTCCACCCATGGAACTCATCAAACGGCAGAGTAATGCAAGGCACCGCCTCGTGCTGCTTTGCATTACTCCAGATATACCAAATAATGCAGAGCAATGCAAGGTGGGCTTGCGTCGCTTACTAAAACTGATTTAGGGATTGTGTTCTCCTTGCGTCACACTGAGTTACGCAAGGGCAACACGGTCCCTTGATAAATCTGGTCCTAAGGGCCAAATTGATCAAACTTTAAAGCAACTCAATGCAGCAAGATACATTTCCTCGCTGCATTGCATGAAAGTAAGAGGGCAGGAATGTGCCATATTTATGATTATATGGCGCACTCCTACTCTCTGACTGCACTGGTGCACCATCTGCTATGCCAAAGCAGGCACCTTTGTGTCATGGTGCAAGGGGGCCTGTGTTGCAGGCTGGGTTTGTTTTGTGCGGGCAGGGATAGCTTCCTGCACAAAAACGATCCTCAGAGGCGTTTTCCCCTTACTAAGTGAGCTGCAGGATTAAAGATATTTCTCATTGTTGAGCCCCCTCTAAGAAGGCGCAGCATTTTGATGCATTCCTAGGTTTACGAGTATTGCTAAATCTGGGAATTTACCAAAATCCATGGGTGGATGCACGGGAACACCCATGCTCCACTCATGGAATACCTTCCCTTAGCAGAGTAACACAAGGCAAAGGCTTGCGCTGCCTCGTGTTACTCCAGATTTACCCAGCAATGCAGGGCCACACAAGGTGGCCTTGTGTTGTTTGGTAAATCTGACATAGAGATTCCATTGCCCTTGCAACACACTGCGTGACTCAAGGGCAACAAATTACTTGATAAATCTGTCCCCATGTCTCTTTTTAGGATAAAGTGTTTTTATTTAAAGGTTTCACATCTTAGGCCTAGGGTATGTTCGCTTCAATCAATATCTCTCCTGGAAAGGCACTGTTGTAATCACACTTAAAAGATGAAATAAGTAATCTTCCTTTATTAAGTAGACAGGTACAAAGTGCATGCAGCACCGAAGCAGGACAACCTCAGAATGAGGTGACACATTCCAGAGTTCAACCCTAATATATTCTGTGACATCCCTTCACTTCTACATTCCAACCCACCAACAAAAATATATTTCATGGTCAATCTCCTTTAAGGGTAATGAAAGTCTACTGAGAAAATCAGCGATGACATTTTTAACTCCAGGAACATATCGTACTTCATAAACAAAGTCTTGGAGTCTCGTAGACATTCTAGCAGTTCTTGCTGAGGCTCTTGAAAGACATTCTGTAGAAAGCAATTTGGTCAAAGGTTTGTTATCAGAACGCAAACTAAATTTCTTTACCCAAATGAATTTCCTGAAATGTTCCATGGTCCAAACACATGCCAAGGTTTCTTGTTCTTTTACAGAGTACTTCTCCTCTGTGGGAGACAATGAACATGACGCAAAGGCCACAACAACTTCATTACCATGCTCTGACACTTGTGACAATACACCCCCCAAACCAGTACCACTGGGATCAGTGGTGACAAATGTGTTAGCAAAAGGATTAAATCCTTGTAGTGTAGGAGCACTAGAGATGGCTTTCTTGATGTCTTCAAAAGACTTTTGACAAGCATAATTCCATGAAAAAGTAGCCTTGGTTTTCATTAGTAACAGCATTTTATATGTGTTCTGGGAAAAGTGGTTAACAAATTTCGAATAAAATTCGGCTAAACCAAGGAAAGATCTAAGTTCATCCTTCGATTTAGGCGCCGGAGCATTGATAATAGCCTCCATTAGTTTACTTTTGGGTTTAATACCTGTGTCACAGATTTCATGCCCTAAGTACTTAACAGATTTTTCAGCGAATTTGCACTTGCTACTCTCAGCAGCTAGACCATTGTCCCTGAGAATAGCCAGAACCTCTCTAAGAATAGCATCATGATGTATTCTGTCCTTTCCTATTACCAAGATGTCATCCTGAAAGAACCCCACCTCAGGAATATGCCCAAACAATTTCGACATCATCTTCTGAAAAACTGCCGCGGCTGATGCCAACCCAAAAGGCATGCGTTTAATTCTATGACACCCCAACGGTGTACAAATAGTGGTTAAATGTCTACTTTCAGTATCCAACACCACCTGGTGGTAAGCATCAGAAAGATCTAATGTGGAAAACCACTTAGCGTTCCGTGTTAAAGAGAACAGCTCATCAATTCTGGGAAGAGAGAGCTGATTCACCAGTATATTGTTGTTGAGATACCTTAAGTCCACACACAAACAAGCCTTCCCATTGGATTTTCGGGCAACGACCAATGGAGAAACCCATTTGGATGCTTCCACAGGTTCAATAACATTAGATTTTAAGAATTTCTCCAACTCACACTTGACCTCGTCTCTGACTATAAAAGGGATATTCCCAGCTTTGTGTACCTTGGGAACTGCACTATCTTTCAATCGAATCTGGTGCGTAAAACCATTGAGTTTCCCCATAACTCCAGCAAAAACTTCTGGAAATTCCTGCAAAACCCACTTCCTAGTGTCATCTCTATCACATGACACCAAAACTTGCTCCTTACTGTTTGGATGAAGAATAATGTTCAAGGATTTCTGATCTTTCCACCCTAAAACTGATGGTCCTTCCTTGGCTATATAGAGTTATCCAGTAGCATGTCTTTCCTTGAAACGAAAGATTAATGTTCTGTAACCCAAAATGTTAATTTTATCCCCTGTAAAGCTCTCAGGAGAAATGTAATTCACTTCTAACCACTCACCAATGTTACTAGTGAAGTGTTTTTTCCAAACCTCTTGGGAAACGATTGTAAGCGGAGTCCCTGAGTCTGCCACAAGTTGAACAGTAATACCACCAAGGGAAACTAGGCATATGTGTTTCGAGGACGACCCATCAGTAATGTTAAGTACTACTTTCTTCTTTTGAACATATTTGACCTGTACCTCATCCTCACTCGAGCTTGAAAAACTCTCCTCCTCCTCTTCTTGTACACATGCAACTTTACCTTTAGATTTGTTTTTTGATTTCCTTCTGCAGACTCTAGAAAAATGCCCAATTAACCCACATTATTATTAGTTCTTATATAGCGCTCAACTCACCCTTGGGCATCTTGGCGCTTGCATTGGGAACCCGTCCTGGTTTTTCCCTGTGAGATAACCCGTACTGGGCATCCCCAAGGTGAAAGCCAGGCATCCCGCCACAGGGGGCCGTTGTGGAGATTAAGCAAGCTTGTTGCCCAGAGCTGCATAGTGTGAACTCGTGCTTAGAGTGGGCACCGAAGCGAGAATTATCGAGTCCGTGGACAATTGGGCTCCGGACCCTGCCGCGTCGGGAATTGAACCCTGGTCCCGGGTCTGACCTCTGCTTCAGGGTATGCCTCCTCTAACCAGTGAGCTACACTTCTCCACAGTGAGCTACACTTCTCCACATTCCATACACTTTGCAGATTTGGCAGGACATCTTTCATACCTAGCGAGTGCGAGAAACGACCACATCTGTAGCAAACCAGGTTACCAATTTTCTTTTGCTCAAAATTGTCTCCTTTCTTTTGGTCAACTTTAAAGTCACGGTACACTTTTTGCCCCGATTTACTTTCCATAATCTTCCCTACAACCTCTGATTCTTTTTTATCATGAGAAAGTGTAGCCTCTGCACAACATTCCGAGAGTTCCACTTTTTTTACCATAGCAATGATATCCTTCAAACAACCTTCGCCTTCCACCCATAATTTATCTTGCATGCTTTTATTCTTAGTATACATGACAACTTGGTCTCGGATGAACTCATCATGCAATTGTGCAAATCTACATTTACTCGCTAATTTTTTTTACACCGAAACATACACTTCAATTCCCACATGTTTTTCTTGTTTCCTGTGAAAGAAAGCATGTCTTGTGACAGCAATGCACACTGAAAATGATCATCAAGATCTAACATGGCTGCTTTAAAAACATCCATATCACCCCCAACTCTCTCTTGCTTTTGTAATTCGTTGTAAATACGTAACCCTTCAGGACCCAAAGAATACATTTAAATCCTTTTTCCTTTCAGGGGAGAAACTTCCACTGATGTCTTCCAGGTTGGCAATATAGTTAAGAAAATACGCCTTCCAGTCATACCAAGTAACCACAGGTTCTCCAGGTGTTGGTAAAAATTCCTTTGGAGAGTTAATGTGTATGGAAGAAAGATTGACATCCCCTGCAGCGCTGGATCCACTTGTAGATGCATTTGTTCCAATAGTAGACATGACTTGGCGCAGAAGAGACAGTGGGGTAGTACAGTAAGGTAAATGTAAATCAAATCAGCCAAAAATAAAGTAACACTAGAGCGCAATGCCCTGAAAAAGCTTCACGTAAGTAATGCAGAAGACTGAACAAAGTAAGTATAGTGTTGCATGCACCTTGAAAGGAACTGTGAAAAATGAAAATAATATCATCCAATACCATACAGTAGGAAGAATGAACAATAGTACCAGGAGAACTCCGATGAAGAGATACTGATTCTCGGATGAAGTGACAGACCTTTCACAACCGAGATACCAACAGTACCCCAAGATGGCCTCCGTGCGTGCTTAATAGCGTAGTGACGTAGCTACGATCAGTCCTTTTTCTCTGTTTGTGAACACGTTCCTAGAATAAACCTCTGTGACACTAGAGGAATGCGCACAGAACGAAGGACTCATGGAAGGCTTGATTGCAGAGTAGGCTGCGCTGGCACGCGGCAATGTGGGATTTAAACAAACGGCGCACCGTTAAGGATGACCGTTGGTAAGTGGTAACAAAATGGGGTTACACTTACTTTAAATATTCATGCTGTTGTTTCTCACTGCACCACTGATGAATGCAGCAAATTCCAATCATGGCATACTAAGTTACCAGGCACAATCCTCTAATTTTTTTGAAAAATCCGTTGGCCAAAGTAGTTCTCCAAGCGACAGGACTCCTTACAGAGAAACAATAATTTCTTCTCAGTGGATACTTAGTGGAGACCGCTCGTCGCCAAATTAAGTGTAGTAATGACACTTAAAAGATTAAATAAGTAATCTTCCTTTATTAAGTAGACAGGTACAAAGTGCATGCAGCACCAAAGCAGGATGACCTCAGAATGAGGTGACACATTCCAGAGCTCATCCCTAATACATTCTGATGACATCCCTTCACTTCCACATTCCAACCCACCAACAAAGATATATAGAACCATGTTACTACAGGCACTTATTCTATGGTCTATTAAAAAGGTAAATTCATTATCAAGACTTTGCATTGGTTTGCATCAATTTATGTGATTCTGCACTCATGCGTAAATCTGCCCAGGGTTTGTAATGCAAAACCCTATCTACTAAAAATACTATACAGGGTTCTGTGCCAAAAAACAACATCACTTGAAAGGTTGTTGTATGTAGGTCCCTGACTACCGAAGCCGTAGAAATCCATCAAATCTGGCATTAGCAGAGACCGGAGAATCTAGGGTTTACAAACCCAATCCTTTCACAGAAACCCTTTTACGTGACCACCCGCCCTGAGGAAGCCCTAGGCCTGACGGCCAGTTAGAGGGCGAAACACGTGTTGGCTGTGCCATCTCTCCTTTTTTTCTTACCTGACGAATAAAGCACAAATATATGACTACCATCATCGGATCTATCTACATTAACTTGGATATTTTATCCTAATGTACTCAAAACTCAGACTCTTGCCCAGATATAACTACAAAATCACTTGAAAGGTGGCATTAAAAAATGAGAAATGTTTTTATTTCTCCAAACCTTTCCTCCTTTGCATGTGTGCTGCACTGTACAGCACATATGAGAAGCGCAAAAAGTTGTTATGTTTGTCTAGGAAATTTTTTTTGTACAACAAGGGCACCCTTCCAGTACAAAACCTATTCTAGACTCATGCAGACACATTTTTACAATGGTGCAAAGGTGCATGCATAGTGCTCAGCAGCCTGATGTGCACCAGCACTAGGGAGAGCAGGATACCGCCATAGCTTAGTAGATATGACACTTTTGTACTCACTCCCTCTCGTTCAATGCAGCACAGTAGTATTGGGTATTGTACTGCGTTCTGTGTCAGTTTGGTACATCTGGGCCTCAGAGGCAGCATTGATGGTAGATGATCTGCAGTTCACCTGTCCATGACGTAACACACATCTGAAGAGGGGTGGGCCAGTGTCTTTGTCTCACCATAATTACAAATGGCCTTGTGAATTATTGGATACAAAATGGCCAGTAAACTCTAGGACTGACAGTTTTGGTACTAATACACCACAAATCCTAAAATCATTCCCAAATTGGATAAGGACCTAATTGGTACCAATTCACCCGGATAGTGGCTTTTATCTGGGTCATAAATAATGTATCTCTAGCCAGAACAATTGTAATGGGGGCCAAAGTATGCAGAATTTCTGAACACCTATGATAGATATGTTTTACGGGGAATCTAGACAAATATCTGAATCACGTGGCATTTCGTATCAGAACCTGTAGAAATAGGCATTCCACAGAAATTATTTAGGAATGAATTCAATGAGGGCATGTGCTCAGAGGGGTGTGACACCCTTCAAATAAATGCATTAGTCTCAGGGTAGTTGGGTCTTAGAGACCTGAGTCAGATCAGCCATGTCTGTGCTGGCTTTTTACTTCCTGAGCCAAGAATGAAGACAAAACTGTTATTGTTTATGTAAATGGGGGAGAGAGAGAGAGAGATACCCATCTATTGGCTGAATTTAAGAATGTGAAACCAGATAATCTGGAAATAATACAAACTATCTTTCTTGACCAACTTGTGTGATCCTATGCAAACATTTTATTTAACAGAGCCATTAAAAAATTGTGTTCAGGATGTGTGCTATACATGCTCCTCTTCTAATTGATTTAATAGACTGTAATGTTGTCCTATCTATAATAAGATTCTAGGCCATGTTTAGGGTTTACATGACTACTGAATAACCTTTTACTTCACTAATGGCATTGTTGCTGGGGGAAAGCCATGAATGTTTCTAAAAGGTCTATCTAAGCAGCTCGCCAGCTCTCAACAGTGAGCTCTCCTTTAAACATTAGGGGGCAAATTCATCAATTTTTCACCCAGTGCAACACAGAAAGCCACTGCGAGAAAGGGCAAGTGCAGAAATGTGCCATATTTAACATTATATGGTGCATTCCTGTCCTTTCCTAGTGCTGGCGCACTTTTGGCTGGGTAGCGCCAGCGTAGGCCTCCTTGCATCTTGATGCAAGGGTGTGTGTGGTAGACAGGATACACATCCTGCACAAAAGCAATCATGAGAGGGATTTTTCTATTTCTACATGTATAAAGAGGAAAAAAGGAGGCAAAATAAAGATATCTCTCCTTGTTACCCCTCACCTGGAAGGCATAGCATTTTGACGCATTCCCAAGTCTACCGCTAGTGGAAAATCTGTGAATGTGCAAACATCCATGGGTGGATGTGTGGGAACACCCAAGCTCCACCCGTGGAATGCCTCCTTGGGCAGAGTAACGCAATGCGGTTATTCGCGTTGCCTTGAGTTACTCCAGATTTATCAAGGCATGCTGATAAATCTGACTTAGGTTTTCGTTAATCCTTGCACCCTCTTGCATGGTGCTAGGGTGACACAAAACCTTGAAAAATCTAGCACCAGATTCTCACTGTCACATACACCTGCTTCAGGTTATTAAGAATCCTCTACAACATGTAAGATGTTCTCTCTTTCTGTGATCTCTAACGTGGCCATGCTAAAAAGCTCATACGCAAACTTCAATTGGTACAGAATTTGGCAGCCAGACTAGTTTTGTCTTGCCAGACACTGCTACATCTCAGCTAAATTGAAGGACCTTTCTTGCTACCAAAAAGATAAGACGATTTCCTTCAATACACTGACTCACATTTTCTGCGACACTTTCCGGCCAGACCTACCTGTGAGACCGTCTAATACCGTCCCTATTTCCCCTCCAAAGCTTTGCACAATAAAGAGAGAAGGGCTCTTGGCAGCAGTTGCAAGAGCAAAAACCTGGGGGCATATTCTCAACGACTTATCGCCAAGTTATCAGCACTTTAACGCAGCAAAAGCGGCAAAAGAATTCTCAAGCTGGAGCAAACTGTCGATAAGCCAGTTTTTCAGCGATAGCTTCCGCAAAAAACATCGCCACGGATGAGAGCCACAACTAACGCTAAAGATATGCAGAGTAGGCGTACCCATGCAAAACATACAAAAACACCACTTCGCGATATTCTCAACGACCAGCCAGATCTGCGATGTGATCCAAAAGCAGGCGGGAAGGCGCGTTAGCAGCAGGGATTTAACACCTGCCTTTTACTGGTGTAAAGCAGGATGACTACCTGCAGTATGAAAGGGAGCCCAGAGCCACATCTAAAGACCAACACATGTCAAGGAGACACTGATCATGCAGCTCAGAGACCCAAGAGGTCCACAACACCCACTGCCACGACCCCCATGCCCCCCACGGACTACACCCTCCCCCGGAATACCACCGAGGCAGCGCAGAACAGGACAGCGGACGTTCCTAACACGCACCAGTCTCAGAGACTCAATGCCTGAGGAAGTCATTGCCCACTACAGGCACAAAAGGACAATCATCCTCCGCATCCTGAACCACATTGCCCACAGGCTGACGGTACCAACACAGTGGACAACCAACATCCCTCCGCAGACAAAGCTGCTGGCTGTGCTGCACCTGTTGGCCCCTGGTACCTCCCAACCAACAACTGCCAGAGTCAGAGGAGTCCCACGGCCATCCCTATCAAACTTTCTCACACAAGTCTTGGATGCATGTCCACAATAGCAACGGTGGGCCCCTGTATCCGCACCACACAACAGTTCCAATTCATAGTTTTCCTTCGTAACCAACACCAGCCGTTGCCAGATACCTCTGATGCCCCATATCCAAGATTGTAGTAACTGAAATGGGGGTGCGCACGGTCATGAAGTCCAGTAGTCAACAGTAGTTCAAAAACAGTCCTCTATTACAAATACACAAATAAGCAATACGAAAAGCACAGCCAACGCCCAACGGGGAACTTAATCAGGGCAACGTGTGGATTCTAGTAACTGCATATGCTGCGGGAACTCCCCAATACAATGCCATACTCATGAAGTCAGTATTCAGAAACCTGTTGAACAAATGGTGACAATGGTCAAGCGTCTTTATAGTCACAAAACTTATCTGGTACAGTGTATAGCCCACTGAAAAACCAGAATGCTTACAGGAAAGACAAATCCTGCTCAGAAAGACCGTAACAGAAGTACGTATGGTCGTAACCTTCATAGGACAGAAAAGGAAGGTTACAGTGACAGTAACACAAACTTCTGTTACGGTCTCATGATGCAGGATTTCTCATACCTGTCAGCATCACAGTTTGTATCAGCTTGATACCCATGCACCTTCACTCCCCCCACCCAGCCACAAGGGTGCTGCCGTGACCGGTGGTGCCTACGCGATCCTGTGCGCCTGCTGCACCCCAGCCCAAGTCCCCAGACCGGTCTGCCGTCCAGGGATGACTGCCCGCCCCTGCGCACCCAGGCCTCAATGCTCACCTGCCGCCTCCGGTGTGTCTCCAAGATGGCCCACCACGTGCCGGTGCAACCTCCTCAGCCGAACGCTGGATTCCGCACCACAGGCCCCCAGCGCACCCTGCTGCACCGCGCCGCAGAGTCATGTCTGTGCAGCCTGCTGCCTTTGGCGTACACTGCGGTGCAGCTGGGCTCACAATTCAAATCGAATGTTGATTGGCAGGACAGCGTATCGAGGTCTACGCATCATCGCAGGCTGCACACCCACACAGCTCTGGTGCCACTAACTCAGTGCACCACAAGTCATCGCCATGTGGCGGTAGGCCCGTGTCAGTCAAAGTGCCTTGGCAGCCACCAACTCTGTGCACCGCAAGTCACCGTCTCATGGTGGTAGGCCTGTGCCAGACAAAGTGCCTCTGCTGCCACCAACTGTGTGCACCGCAAGTCACCGTCTCGTGGCGGTAGGTATGTGCCGGTCAAAGTGCCTCGGCTGCCCCCAACTCTGTGCACCGCAAGTCACCGTCTCGTGGTGGTAGGCCCGTGCTGGCCAAAGTGCCATGGCTGCCACCAACTCTGTGCACCGCAAGTCACCGTCTCGTGGCAGTAGGCCCGTTCCGGCCAAAGTGCCTCGGTTGCCACCAACTCTGTGCACCGCAAGTCATGGGCCCTTTATGACTGAGTCTCGTGCTGCGGACGCCATCATGTCACCTCCGGCAGTGGGGAATGTGATGTGGTAGGGCCGTAGGCCCTCATGCATAAATAATGACCACACGGATACACTCAGATAGATGGTGGAAATGGCCTCAAGCATGTGCGCCCGGCCCGTTTTATTGGCAGGGTCACATGTCCTTTGATGCCTGTGCTGGATGGGTGTGGTGTGGGTGTAAACCAGCCCTCAGGGAGTGGCTGTGGCATGCTGACAACTAGACCTGTGATCAGCAGATCACTACAGGGAAGACCTGGGACATGTAGCGTTGCCGTCCCCACCTGTAAGCGTAAGCAGAGTGGGCTGGCCTGGCATATTCCAGTCCAGCGTAGGGGTGTGAACAATGACCCCGGGGCTCTGGGCGTGGTTTCGTTCTGGGCTGGACAAGAAAGTAACTAATGCCTGTGCGTCTGTTGTAGTGTCGATGCCACCCGGACCGCAATCGGTAATGTTGCACCCTGGGACTGAAGTCCCACAACATGAGCAACATGGACGTAAGGGGTAATCACTGAACCTACAGCCATGGCAGCCATTCTTTCCGCCTGCACCAGCTCCATGTTCTCCATGGTCCTCCGCATGTGTCCCAAATCCCGGATGACACTGCTGGAGCCACTTTGACTAGACAGTTGTCCTTGTCTCCGAGACACGACTCCAGCGATGTCATCCATGGATCATTGGAGAGCATGGAGCAGACTGTGGGTGTCCATTAGGGACTGTAAGTGGTCCCTGATGGGACTTAGACACCCACGTATGGCATCTAGTTTGGCTGCCATGAGGTCGAACCCCACCTGCACCTGATCAGCCATCTTCTCCTGGCACCCTAACACATGTCATTGGAAGGCCATGTGTTGTTTGTATGGGTCCTGGGAGACAGCCATGGTGGTTGGTGCTTCCTTCTGTGTGGTCTGTGCAGGGGGTGAGGTCTCCTCCATGCAGCTGGGCTGCCCTGCTCCTGTGGGTGGGGTGCTGGGGTGCTGGGGGTTTCATGAGCTGTTGGAGGGCATCGGTGTCGAAGGTGGGGAGGTCCTCTTCGTCATCAGTGAAGAGTTGTTGGGTTTGCTCTGCAGGAGGTGTTGATTCTCCCTCTGCAATGTGAAGGGGAGATCCAGTTTTACATTATGTTCACATATATGTTGACGCATTGTACATGTTTAAATACAAACTGCATGACAATGTACATTGTGACTGGGAGGAGTTGCCTGTTTGATGCGGGACAGTGGACATTTCGACAACATCATGGATGTGTGTTTGTACTTGTACATCATCATCTCACATTTCCGTGCTATGCCAAATGTGATTGGCCAGTTTCTACACACAAGCGGCAGCAGTTGTGTCCTCTGTTCTGTTGTGAATGTGTTGCAGTTTGTGCCACATTGTTCTCAATATTGATGAGCTCTGCTTCTTATGTGTGTGTGCTGCATTATGGGAGAGTCGCCCCTGCAGCTCTGATTTTGCTGGCCATTGTCCCTTTCAGTCGGTGTGCCTTTCAATTCTGTGCTTATAAAGTGCTGAGATGTTGCAGACTTGGGTAAATTGGGCTCTTGGTGGGAGTTGGGACTCTTGGGCATGGTTTGTCCGCAGATGTCTTGCTGACGTCAGGGGTTGTTTGTGCACGTGGATGTGTCAGAGTGTGACCTGCTCCTTTACGGATGTGTTCCACACTCAGCCACCTCAGTGTTGTGGCGTGCACCATGTCATGATAATTGGACTGCAGCCATGCTAATCGTCATGCAGTGTCACTGGCATTGTCAGTGTGGGTCATGGACCCGCAGCTTCTCTGGGTTCAGCACATGTGCATTGGTTTGTTTTGAGATTAGTGATGTGTGGGGAGGGCCCCCTCTGGGCGCATAGTTGACAGGGCCCTACTTGCAGTTTCTAGGTGTGCGACAGTGTGCCAAGGGGATCAGGGACATGCTCCAGAGTCATAGTGGGTGTTCATTGTGCTATGCTTCATTGTGCACGTGTGCCATTGTGCCCCTCTCCCCCTGTTCCCCCAGTCCCTGGTCGTTAAACACTTGCTGTTGTGTCCGGTCCCCCAACTCCTGCCACCGTCTCCACACTGATGACTGTGGCCATCTTTTCCTCCATCTCGTCTAGCTCCTCCTGTGGCGCTGGACTCCCACCTCCAGTCTGCATTGCTGCCTTCTGGTTGTTGCCGAGTTTCTGCTTGGTTTTGTGCTTCACATCATTCCAGTGCCTCTTGACCACTTCCATTGTCCTCCTCAGGACTCCGATTGCATTCACCTTGGCCACGATGGACGGCCATATTCAATTTTTTGTCGCCAATGACACATTGGAGGTGACAAACAGAAGTTGATGGTATTTTATCACCTCCGTTATCAGGATCCTGTTTTCCTGCAGACTCAACTGTGTTTTCCTCTTCTTCTTGTCCTTGCCCTTCCCTGACCCAGTGGTCCTGGCCTGGTCCTCCGGGGGGCTTGTGGGGTTCTGGTCGTCCTCTGTTCCTGCTCCGGCTACCTCCATTGTGCTTCTTGGTTGTTTTGTTTATGTTTGTGGTTTTTTTCTGCTTTTATAGTGATTTTTCCCTCCTGATGTGTGTGAATTGCAGGCTTGCCACAACTTATCGCTGATTTTGTCATCGCGGTTGTGCCAATCGCCACTTTTTTCACGTTCGGGTTTTGATTTTTATCTCCGTCCCGGTAATGTTTTCGCAGACATTTGACAAGTTATCGGAACAATATCGCATGTTACCGCCATGTTGAGAATGTGACATCGACACAGAGTTATTTTCCCCCGATAGACAGCGATATGTGAAATTGCGTTAACCTATTTTGGCAATGATTATCGCACGTTCTTGAGAATATCCCCCCTGGCGTTTTACTAATAACTAATTTCCTCAGCACTTTTGTTCCCACCCACTTGGTCTGTTCTCATACTTAATTCTACTTTTCTAAGCTTATAGCACTTTGAAGCTCGTTCTTGAGCATTAACCCTGCTCATAAATCAAATCAAATGCAGTGACATAATCTGATGTAGTATGGTGAAACGCTTCCACTTGTTAAACAAACACATTTTGGGGGACTTTGAAGAGATTGTATCATATTTTTACATTATGTGTGTGCACAATATACATGTGAAAAAATTAGGAACTGGTGCCATGGAACACAACATCGCAAAGCAAGAACATGTTCGTAAAAAATACAGGAAGTTCCTCACGGAAGCAGTCACCAAGAAAGCTAGTTAGCTAATGCTTACCAACTAGCTCATTCTTTCATCATTGACACTTTTCTATTATGGAAGGAAAACCCATATAGTAGTGTGTCTCTATCTATACTGGGTGTATGTGATGAACTGTTACATAAATGTCCTGCACCCAATCATAGGAGGGTCCGAAAACTATGAGAGTAAATTCCTTCCTCTGAATGCAAGGATATATAAAAATGAGTCCATGTGGCATCCCTCAAAAATGTTTTTATAAGTATGACCAGGCTCATGAGTAAAAACACACTAACATGTTTTGACCCATGTGTAAAGAACGGCCGACATGTTTCATTGCCACAAGTAACTTACAGGGAAGTTCATCAGGGCATGAGAACCCATGTGTCACCCAACTGGGCACTGATCCAAAAATCCAACAGGTGAACGTCTACCAGTGGATAATCAGAAAAGTTAAAAAAGTAGAGAAGGTCCATAGACCACCTACAGTGCCCAGTGGTGATTTCATACAACTGAAATTGGTAAAGCTAAACAAAATGAATCCTATCTCATCCAGTCTGTTTGTTAGACACAAAACGAGGGCTGCTGGCCGCTTTTAGCCTATTTTAGAGTATCCTTGCTTTTAACAATCAGCAGCTGCCACTAGACCACATCCTGATCAGAGCAGAGAAGACCGTTTTGGAATTTTCCACAGTCTGGTTGCATCCTCCTCATCATCCATCCATTCCACTGCACTCAAGCATAGGTGCTATTTGTCTCAAGTGCAAAAAAGGAAATCTGGTTCAACTGAAAAAATATTGCACATATTTGTTTCTTATCAGGGCCGTGACTTTGTGATCCAGGCATGATGGTGGCAGACTCTTGAGCACTGATGTGCAGCGGAACCTCCTTTCAATTGGAAAGCCATTGCTGCTCGAGAGGACGACCCTTCACAATCTCTCCTA
Source organism: Triturus cristatus (assembly GCF_964204655.1). NCBI lineage: Eukaryota > Metazoa > Chordata > Amphibia > Caudata > Salamandridae > Triturus > Triturus cristatus. Next base: position 198,748,796 of record NC_140593.1, on the reverse strand, counting down.
ATGCTGACATGCTAATGCACCTGGTAGTGGTGTTTTTTCCATTATACTTAGGAGTTTTCTACTCATTTATGAACCTTTTCTTTTCCCCCAAGAGTGGACTTCATTTTAAATTAGAAGCTAGTTTTTTACTATTTAAGTTCTTCTGAGGCAACGGTGTAACTTACTACAATACCACTTTTACTTCTCTGGAAAATGCACCTGTTATGTCACATTTTGGACTCAAGATAAGTTGAAGGTTTCTTCCCTGCCATCCTGCATGCTTTTTTCTTTCTTATCTGCATGACATTTTGTATTGCTGCTTTCTCTGCACCTTCCTAGTATATGGGTGGAAAGAAATTGTTGCTGCATCTGCTGCACCATAGAAACCTATGGCTAATGACTTGCTTGATGGTGTTAAGGCTACCTCTACTGGGAACAAATCTAAAAGGGCCAAGATTGATTCCCCCATCCCTATTTCTTCATCCAGTTACCAGATTTTGGATACCATTTTGGATGAAGTCAGGGTGCTTCAGACTTTTATGAGTGCTAGTACTGCAAAATTGCAACAGATTGAAGATAGATGGATCCATATGGAGGGCAAAATCGCTGAAATGGAACAACACGTTAGTTCTCTTTAACAAATATCAACACAAATTGCACTACTTGAACAAAAAAGCTCAAACTTCACACAGCAGATTTGGAAAATAGGAATCATCACAATAACCTATGTTTATATGGTCTACCAAAGGCTCTTGAAGACCCTAAACGTCTTGAATTTTTGAAGAAGAAATCCCTCCCAGATCTTTTTGGACTTTCTTCTTCTCCTCTTCTTAATATAAAGTAGGGTCATCATTTGGGGAAAATTCATCCTCATTCTTCCAAACCTCGAGGAATAATGATGCTTTTTCTAGAATTTAAAGACCTTTTTTCCATTTATAAGACAGTGAAGGACAAAAGGCGACTTGTCCAGTCTGGTCACAATATATTCATATCTCAAGATAGTTCTTCTACAGCTAATGGCAGACTAAAGGAATTTCTCAGCTTGAGGCCTCATGCAAAAATTTAACATTTGTTATTGCATTCTTCATCCTTCTTTTTGCAGGATAACTGATGAAGGTGCTACTAATCCTTTGATGAGCCTATTAAACTTAAGTGTTTTCTCCAGACTATTACATCACACCAAATGGATACTATTGCTCTGAAATCTTGAGATGTTTTTCTTTTTTTGTGGCTTTTTCTTTCTTACCTGTATTTTATTATTGTTCTTCTCTATGCTCTGCTGCTGGTCATGATGTACTACTAACATGTCTTCTGCCACTTTTCATTAACTATCTACTCAGATCTGGATTGTTAGAAACAGAGGTCTAATTAGCAGAGGTAGATACCTTTGTCCAAATAGGTACCCTTGGTTCTAGTCAGGGCAAGGGGGATACACTTCTAAAATAACCCCTGCTCACCCCCTTGGTATGTTGGCACAAGCAGACAGGCTTATCTCAGAGACAGTGTGTGAAGCATTTGTGAAGACAAATCCATAATACAGTGAAAACACTAGAAATGGATACCCCACCAGTTTAGAAAAGCAAGTGATCTTTATCTAAACCAAACGAGACCAAACAACAAAATTCCACAATACAGTAATAAAAATATGACTTTCAAATTGTAGAAATAGTTTAGTTCAAAGCAAATTTCAGATGCAACACAAAGTACCTTGGATGCGTCACTCACAGAAACAAAAAGGGTCTCAGGGAAGGTGAGATGTCTGGTCCTTACACTCAGGGAAGGCGATGCTTCGGTTCCTTGCTCCGGGGGAGGTGATGCATTGGTTCCTTGCTGCTGCACAGGGAAGGTGATGCATCAGTTTGTTACTGGAGAGGAGGTGATGCGTCGGTTTCTTACTGCATGTGGAGGTGATGCCTCGGTTTCTTGCTGCGCCCCCCAAAGATACAACAGACTTGGCGCCTCGATGTGAGGCGACGATCCGGGATGATGCGTGAGTTCTTGCAGCCGCACAACAGGCCTAGCATCAGAATCGGTGCGGTGATCTCGGACTTCAAAGATCAGTGCATTCGATGTGGCATGCATCGATTTCTCAAGCCCTGGGCAGGCGCTGTGATGTTTTCTTCTGCGATGCTTCGGAAACAGGTAGGGATGCGTCAAGCTTCTCGAAGTTGCATTACTTTTCCAGCTCCCAGCGGCAAACAGCCTCCAGAGGTCCAAAACAACAGCAAGCACCACTAAGCAGGTCAGAACTCCCAGCAAGGAAGATCAGGGGAGCTGGTGGTGAAGTCTTTGTGTCCCGAGACTTAAGAACAGGAGGCAGGCTCAGTTTCAAGCCCTTGGAGATCTTCCTCAAGCAAGGGACACAGTAAACAGCAAAGTCCTTTTCCCTTTCCTGTGCAGAAAGTAGCCACTGCAGGCCAAACCCAGACAGCAAACAGCACAGGGGCAGTATTCCTCCTCAGCTTCTTCTCCTTGGCAAATGTTCCTCTTGATTCCAAGAAGTGATCTAAAAGTCTGGGGTCTGGGCCCATCTTTTTATACAGTAAATCTGTTTGTTCTCTCCTGGCTCAGGGCTCTGAGTCCAGTCCAAAACAGTACTGGGGAAACTTTGCAAGGGCACAGCCCTATTGATGTGTAGGTGCTACTTCTCTCACCACTGTAAATGCAGACCAGGCGTATTCAGCCTAGCGCTGACTCATCCAGACTATCTGGAACCACTGCACATCCCCAGCCCCTGTCACTCCAAAGCCAGACAGTCAATACGCATCCTAGTAGAGGCACACTGGAAGGCTAAGCAAGAAAATACCTACTTTCTAAAAGTGGTATTTTCAAACACACAATGTAAATATCACCCTCACTAAAGTATGTATTTTAACATTCTGAGTTCAGGCATACTAAACTTTATTTTCCAACTTTGTTTCCAGGGGTAGTTATGTTTATAAGATGTTAAAAGCAAACTCCCCATTCTATCCTATTGGAATAGGTAGCCTTGCAATAGTGAAAAACGAAATTGGTAGTATTTAACTATCAGGGCATGCCACACACACCAGGGAATGCGGGAAAAGGGAAGGTTAAGGACTGGCAAGTTTGGAAGTCGCCATGGCAGTACCAGACTGCATACAGGCTCTGCAATGGCAGGCCTGAGTTACATTTACAGGCTGCTTTGTTGGTAGCTCAATAAGTGCTGCAGGCCCACTAGCTGCATTTGATTTACAGGCCCTGGGCACACACTGTGCATTGTAATAGGGACTGACTAGTAAATCAAATCTGCCAATTATGCAAACACCAATCTGAGCATACAATTTACAGGGAGAGTATGTGCACTTAAGCACTGATCAGTAGTGGTAAAGTGCCCAGAGTCATACAACCAACAAAAACAGGTCAGAAACAGAAGGCCACAAAGCAAAAAAAATACAAGGATAAACCCGCTGTAAAAGCCAGGTCTAACATGGATGTTTTTTCCTTAATCTGCTTTTCCTTCTGCTTTCTTATGCATTTCCTTTCCTTACTTCTATTCGTCTATCCCTCTCTATTTATTGTGAGTGCGTGTATGACATTTGATTTTTCTTTTTGTCCTTCTTTGTATTCCTTGTTTTGTATAATAAGTCTTGTTTTTTGTCTTTCCTCCTTTTAATGCAGCTTGTCACCAATGTTCCTGTATTTCTATCCTCATGTATTTAACATGTTTAATGTTGCCTCGAGGAATGTTTGTGGTCCCCAGCTCACTCAAAGCCTTGTGACTCCCTACATGCCAAACAGAACATTGGGATCAGAGGGTCACAATCTCTAGCTGGTCCCAAGCGTCAAGAGAGCAAGAAGCAGAGGTTGTTCCTTCACATATCTGGTACTCAAATGCTGGAATGCTCTCCCAACACACATCAGACTGGATAAATCAGAAATCAGCTTCAGAAAAAAGCTGAAAACCTACCTATTCTAATCTTTTGGAATACAAGAAGTACAGCTAGCGAAAGTTTGTTACCAGCGCCAGGATGCCTGTTGGATAGCCATGTGCTATATAAATCCCAGAGAATATAATAGAGTGAGTGCGTCAGGTTTTTTTCTCCCCTGCAATTGATTGTAAAGATGTTGTTGCTATTCTTTGCCATAAAGCTTTGAGACTGCAAGTTGTTTCCATTGAATGTGATACTGATGGGCGGCGGGAATTGGTTAATGCCATTATTTACGACAAGCATATTACTTTGTTTAATCTTTTTGGTCCTGTTAAACCTGACTCAAACTTTTGGCACTCCATCAAAGTAAACCTTGCTAATATTTCTAATTACAATATCACTATAGTTGGTGATTTTAACCAACTGTTGGACCCTTTTCTGGATAGAAAATCCAAGTATAAATTTTAACCAGATAATTCACATAAAGCCTTCCTATCAGCTATTGCCTTTAGACCATTATTTGATGTCTGGAGAATCCTTATAAACTGGAAATCTCTCTTTTTTTCAAATGTCCAGACTTGATTATATTTTGGTCACTAAATTATTGCTCCCGACTCTCCAATGGAGATTTAATAATTCTTTATTATTTAGTAACCAGTTTACAGCTTTATATAAGACTTTTTTCTTTTTAACGATTTTGATGGCACTTCTATCGTAAACAATTGGGATGCTTTCAAAGCTTCATTTAGGGCCTTCACTAATGCTTATTCTGCCAGAAAAAAAGGGAATTGAATGTTCATTATGCTCACCTATTGAAACAAATTAAGCCACTTTAGAATGCTTGTTTTACTTCATAGTCTTCTTCTCTTCATCTATACTTCATGATTTGATTACAGCTAAATTAGAACGTTATAAGCTTGCTACATTTGATGCCTGCAATATTCAACTTAATTTTCATGGCAGTTAAAAAAGCTGGTAAAATGCTTGCTAATTATTCAAAAATTAAAACAGAGCATAAAGCTATAGGGTCCTTTATTAATGAAGTTGTTAACTCTTTATCTCTCTCTAAAGCTGAAGTCTCTAATTCATTTCAATCCTTTTATAAAACATTATATACTGAGCGTACAACCTCTCCGCCACTAAATATTAGAAAAATGTTTGATGATCTTCCTCTACCACCCTCCCTTATGTATTGGCTGCATTGGAGGCCGATATTACCTTTCAGATGGTTTTGGATGCAATTAAATCCCTGAAGAGAGCAAAGGCACTGGGCCCAGTTGGGTTTTCTATTGACGTTCTTTCATCCTTGTCTACATGTTTTGCCACCAAATTATTAGAACTTTTTAATTCCTTTATTTCTGATCCCAAAGCTAGTGGCACACTTAGAACCTTTGTCCCTCTTCTTATTAATCCAGATCAATCTTGTTTTGTAAAGGGAAGACTTGCTGTTAAGGCTAGAATGGGCTCCAATATTGTAATTTTAGCTGGAAACTGTATCTCCCCACCTGCTCCCCTCTCATTAGATGCTGATAAAGGTTTTGACCGACTTAACTGGAAGTTTATGTTTGCCCTTGCAGTACAAAATACCATGCTTAGAATACCTTTAAACCCTTAGGTGCTGCTTTGTGCTATTTTTAAGTGAATTTCCAGTGCAAAGCAAGTTTTGCGCTGAAAACTAAATTGGGAAAAAAAGATTTTCTGTCAATTTGCACTAGCTTTGTGACACAAACACACAGCAACATATTATGTAAATATACCTTTAGGTGTCCAAAGCGTGAGTAGCAACAGTCTGCAGTACTTCAGGTTGCTACTTGGTGGCCTGAGAGTGAGTAAAACAGGCATACAGAACATGCAGCTGTTACTGGGTGTCCAAAAAGGGAGCAACACACGGCTTCGGTAGCACAGGCTATAGGTGTTGCAAGAGTGAACAACACAAGACTGCAGTACTACAAACCTTTTTTAACCTTGTTTATTGCAGTTAAACATTCAATGAGAAGATAAAGTTCAAACAAGTTCTATGATTTATATAACAGATCTTTGCCTACATACAAAATGTTTGATTCATTTCTCAGCAGAACTAACAATTGTATGAACACTTTTCTGTGGTTTACATTTTCTCAAGTGCCTAGAGGCCATTTATTTGCTTCTGTGCCATACTGTCCCGCCACAATATTGTTTTCTTTTAAAAACATAATTATACATAAAGCACATGTCTAGTGGGGCTTTTGGTTAGCAGACTCCATCAAGCGATGTGTCACATGTTGCTTCCGCCCACTACAGCATACAGTTTTTGAGCAATGGGCCAGCCCACTTTACCCATCGGCTCCCTGTACTTTGAGTGAATGCATACAACTGTGCACATTATTCACACCCACCTACAATTAGTTCCTTTCCCTTCTGGGGCAAAGCTGTTTCAGCGTTTGCCTTTTTAAAATAGTTTGTATATTAACTTTAAATGCTGGTTACTTATTTTGTCTTCCATCTCTGTTTTAGAGTTGATGTTCTAAAGTACATTGTAGCATTAAAGCTGCCTGCAATATGAGTGGCTAGTTAGGCTATGACTGAATCTTGACTTCTTCACAAACCATAACAATAGCATTACATAATTGCCCACTGTTTTTGTGTGCTGTGCAATGCAGCACACTTGCAAAGAGGAGAAAAACAAGGAGAAATTAAAATATCTCCCCTTGTTACACATTCCTCAAGGAGCTGCAGAATGTTGGAGCAAATCTCTGTCTACAATTCATTGTAGATAACGATGTGCACGAAAATCCATGAGTGGTTGCATAGTAATGCCCACGCACCGCCCATGGAACACCCCAATGACTCAAAGTAACACAAGGCAGACCATTGAGCAGCTTTACATTACTTTTAGTTAACAATCCAATGCAAATCGCAGTTTGCCTCGCATTGTAAATTCCACATATAAACCTGACCCAAAATGATTGTGAATCTAGGTATGAGGAGTGACAATGAGGGGTGGAGAAAATAGGCAGTGAAGTGTAATATGCTTCTTCTAGCCACATTAAAATTCTCCGATGATAAAGTGTTTTTATATCTCAAACAGCTTCAGTGTCCCATGACTTCTGTGTTTTCCTAGAGGCCCATAAGAATGAATGGGAATTGCATGCACAATTAGCGAGTATCCAATAGGTACGCGCAAATTGCGCATGCAATTTTAAGGGTGCAAGGGTGCCAAAAGGACACCCTGTTGCACCCCTGAAATTTCAATGTATCCACATGTTGCGCACATACATGCCCCAAGGCATGTGTGTGTGTGTGTAACATGGGACTTTGAAAAATGCACTTTAGTGCATTTTTCACAGAAATCGCAAATTACCATCAACTTTAGATTGATGGTAATTTGCGATTCCTATTTGCCAAATCGCAAATTTTTATTGTTTAATGCATTGTATTTAAGGAATCGCAATTTGCAATTCCAGAAATGCAATTGCAATTTAAGTAATCACAAATTTTGCGATTACTTAAATTACGATTTTTGTATTTGAGATGATGCATCCTAAATGCAAAAATACCGGTCGCAATGGAGCAGATTCTGCGAATCTGCCCGTTTACGACCAGTTTTTATATTGATGCATGTGGCCCATAGGCCCCAAAGGGGAGACGGATAGCATTGCAAATGCTTGTTTTTATTGCACTCAAGCTTCTTACATCTGCCTGTTGAGCTGTAAGATGGTGAAAGCTAATGGATTGTTAACTCAAGTTTACTCCTTTGACCTGTGCACATTAAATGAAAACAAATCGCCACCCACGGCTATTTAAATAACCTGAATATGTACAGATGTGTGCTGTCTATTTACAAAGAAACAGCAGAAGACATGGTTATGTGTATTTCTCCTAAGGGTTGTGTACCTGTCATAGACATAAAGCTCTGCCATATCACAGTGACAAGGAAAGGAAAGCAAGTGGTTTCTTCACTGGTCCTAGAAAGGTCGTTGAATAGGTCCTTTCAACCCCGAGAGGTTTTCTTGTGTCACTTTCAGAGTGGGCAGTAGTTAAGCTTGCACAGAATTGAAGATCTGAAATGTCCTCTAATTTTGCCCAAGTGAAAAGGATTGCGGAACGCCACCATAGAAGATGCTTATACCCCCTTTAAATTGAAGTTTATGCAACTCTGCCCACACCGCTTTAGACAGTCTGACAGTTCGAGGCTAATGATTCACTCTTTAAGGGAAGCCTGGGAAGAAAGAATACATTGTTCAGCACAAGTTCTCTTGTATGTCATATAGCGACTTTACACAGTTACAGCTGATGTGTGTGCTTTCTCGTGTTGTTTGCCATTGCCTCCCAAAATGGAATACAGTGCTAATTTAACCAGGATGTGAACAAATCAAAACAACTTTATCACTCAGCCACTGTAGCCCTTTTCTAGATTGTCTGGGTTGAGGCAGGACTTGCATTCATATTTTTTATGGATATTCAGGCCCATAGATGAGTGTCAGAGAACACTGACTCTATATATATTTTTTAATCACCATTTAGTCTGATCCTATACTCCTCCCACCCATTTATAATTATTTTCATCCACCCTTCAAGATGCTCCAACACAGCAGTTTCGGTAATGGAGTCACAAATGCTGTTTATAATGTTACTGAAGTGCATCCAATGCTAGACTGTCCGTCAAGGACTTATTGTGAAAAGCAACGCCACTTGAAATCACAATTAAAGTGAAGTTTTCCTGTAAAACAACCACTTTTCATTCATTCCTTTTAAATCGAACATATAATTAACCTTGCATCGGGTCATGAGAACAGTTGCAAAAAGAATAAGTGATGGACAGAATGCTAAACAATGTCAGACATTCACCTCAGTACAGAGATCTGGGACTAAATCCATCATTCTTTTGCTCACCATGCCATTCCAGTTTAAACCCAGCCATATGCAAATCAGTCATGACCCTCAGCCGGAACTGCCAGGCCAGGTCCTCCCTGGACACGAAAAAAAGCATCCTGGGACCTGTTTCAGGGTAGCACCCTCATGAGTCAAGCTAGCTTGACTCCATTGGCATGGAGAGTACGGGACCGACTTTTGGGTATACCCGTCCCACTCGGGGTGACAAATGCAAAAAAAAATAAGTGATGGACAGAATGCTGAACAGTATCAGACATTCACCCCAGTACAGAGAAATGGGCTTAAATCCATTGTTATTTTGCTCCCCATGCCATTCCAGTTCAAACCAACATATACAAACCAGTCTTAACCCTGTTCCCCATGGGAACAGTCCAATCCGAACTGTAAGGTCAGGTCCTCCGAGGACTGGAAAAAAGCATCCTGGGATCGGTTTTGGGGTAACACCCCTCATCAGCCAGGCTAGCTTGACTCCAGCGGCTTAGGAGCAGTTAGGTGGCAGATGGGTGATTTGTAGTATATTAGCCTTGCTGAACAAAAAGTTCCTGGTCTCATAGGGCATAGGCAAAATGAATGTTTTTTCCTGCTCATGTAGTATTCAGTGTACCATCAGCCCCTACTCTTACCTCATTATGTTGAGAGAAGCTTAAGGTAGTCCAAGGTGTTGATAGCTCATTGTATACATGCACTCCCAAAGCAAAAATACAAAACAATCAATGCACAAAATCATTCCAGAAATGTCCTGAATTGTTTGGGTCAAGACAGCGATTCTCGTAATGCCTCTTCGTGTTCTTAAGCCCAAAGACCCTTCTAGAACAATAACACCCACTCATTTTTTAAAATCTGCATTTAGACTGATCAGATTTTCCACATACCTCAGTATTTAATGATACTGATGCATGCTTTAATGTGTGCTCATGAAACAGACTTTATAGGAATACCTGAGTTGTTGCTCACAGTGTAACTACTACACATCTCTGTAATCTTCAAGAGAGTGCTGAGAGAGAACAGCAAGCAAAACCATACCAGTCACCAAGTTATTGTGTTGAAGGTACCAGACTGTACTTTTACCATCTCTTGCTGGCAGCCTACACAAGAGATTTGTTTTGATCGATCTCCTCAAATCACGCTATGTGGCCGGTTCTACATAGCACACCGTGAGCTCTCCTTGGTAGTTACCTGCCTTCTCTCACTACCATGCAGGAAATCTCTTTACAAGTTTTAACCAGCAATGAAATTTCTTCTCCCCAGCTGGGAACAGCTAACACTGAAGTTACACCACTTTCAGTCACATCTATAAACACCATACATCAACAAGTAATCAATTAAGTTATTTATAACACCCCACCATTGGAGTTATCGAACCATTTCTACTCAACTCCTCGAGCCTCCTATATTTGCACAAAATGCCTCTGGGTACTTTGATGGCTTTGATGACTTTTCTTCAGATTCATCTGAACAACCTCCACTCAGTGAACCACGTACATTTTAAATTTGGCTCAAAAAGACATACTTTATCCCTCCTTGGATATACATTTGTATTACAAATTCATTACTGTTCCTCTTCCTTTGGCATGCTTCTGAATGGACACTATCTCCCAGAGTACTCTGCTGTTGAACTGGTAAACAAGGTTTTGAGGCATCATTCTTCATCACACAAAGTGCGAAGATACTTGTCCCTTTTGAAAATTTCAGCGGTTCTGGTTCCTGATGGAATTGTTTGGGATAGAGTACCCTATGATATATTTGAACCAACAGAGACTCTACAAGTCCCATATGTTTTTCATACTTCACTAAATGAAGTTATTACTCTTGACAGTGTCTCTGATGACGGACATTAGTACATTAAAGCAAATGCTTGATGATTTAGAACATTAAACTCTATTTGAAAGTGAAGATATGTATACTGGTACATCTAATTATGATAAAATGTTTTGTTTTCACCATTATTTATACAAAGCAAGTACTCCACATGCAGTATTTAATTACACAGAATGTCAGCACAGCCCTACACCACAAGTGGGAAGTTCAAAGACATTTGCACAGGAATTTGCATATTTTTCTGGTCACAATCCACCCAGAATCCTATTATTATGAGTTTCTCTTGTCCCCGGCAAAGAAGACTATGCTAACTGACACAATGCAATTTTTATTCGGCCCCTTTCACTTCACAGTTGTCGACAGAAGGGTATGACTTTTGGAAAGATAATATTGATATGAAATCCATCTGGGGAACTAAAGATTGGCAGGTTCAGAGAAATGAGGTTTTGTTCAGAGCATGCCTTACAGCACAACAAATGATTTTCCTGAACAAAACAGTGCAGAAACATCCTGTCTCAGCTTGGCCAAGATAAAGGATATGAATATCCCAAATATTTCCACATTAGCACATTTTAGGAATTCAGAACAATTCACAAACTACACGGAGGAAACATTTAACAACATGCTTAGGAATGGTACATACAATTCTTCTAGCTTCTGGGGTGGGAGGGGTGGCTTGTGTGGCCACTAGATACTAATGGATGTAATGTATGTTTCTTAGCAACACAAAAGGGTTCAGGATTAACCCCTTCCATGCTCATGACGGAACGGTTCCGTCATGAGCCACGGTTGAGCTGTGCTCATGACGGAACCGTTCCGTCATGAACCCGCCCGCGCTCGAACCCTTCAGCACCGCGGCGGAATTCGCCCAGCGCTGAAGGGGTTAATAGGCCAGACCCATGTTACATACAGGCACAACACTAAGGAGTGGTAGCAAAATATAGCGTTGGAATGTTGTGCTTAGATTGGCTAAGACATTACACTAGATGAGGTGAAACAACACTTATCCCTCCTTTCTGATGAGATGGTCCTACAGGATTTCTTGTTAGGTCTTAGAAAGCAAAGTTTTGTATTCAATATACAATGAAGTATGGAATATTTCACAACAGAAAACTGCTGAATGAGTGCATGAAATTGACAGAGCATATTTAGAGAAGGCTCTAGTGGTAGTAGACAATGGTATGACTACATTATCGGCTAGGATATATTCTCTGAGTAACATTGTGCCATCTGCTATTGGCATCATACAGATTGACATGTCCCTTTTAAATATGGATAGACATAACATATGTCTATTATTCTATTAAGCTGGACTTTGCAGGCATTGTGCAATGTTTGCATTCCATGGAAGCATTTAAATCCCACACATTTGTTTTAACTGTATCATTTGACAAAAGAACAAAACAACATGGCCAGAAAGACGCAACATACACTAGAAAAGTAGCAGTGACACCATCAGCTTATTAGATGATATATGGAATTATTTCTCTGCCAATTTAACCCTTTACGTGCGCACGATGGCCGGAAGCCGTCATGGGCCACAGTGTTCATGTGTGCAGGACAGCTTCTGGCCGTCCTGGCACATGGCACTGGAAATCCCTCAGGTGTAGGCACAAGAGGGATTTCTTTTTCTCCCCAAAAGCCTCGGGAACTGGGGAAGAGCTTCTCCAGCTCCTGAGGCCGCCCCCTGGTTTCTGTGAAATGACAATCAGCACGCACATCGCGTTGACATCATTTCATAAAAACAGAAACTGAAATGAGCCTTTAGGCTCATTTCAGTTTCACTTTCTATGTGCTCAGGGGGCTATCTTAGCCCCCTGAGCACGTAGAAAGACGGGAGAGGTATCATTGAAAAGGGGAGAATCTCCCCTGTTTAATGGCACCCCTCCCCAGTGGATCCCTGCTTGGATATTTGGAGATCGTCCCAGGAGGGCAATCCCCAAGCAGGGATCCACCCACTAGACACCAGGGAGGGGGGAGCAGCCCCTTGGGAAGGGCCTTTGCTCCAGGGAGGGGGGAGCAGCCCCTTGGGAAGGGCCTTTACTCCCACCAAACAAATTGGCTAAATTCAGTCTTTCTTCCCCCCCGGGGAGCAGAGAGCATAAGAAACCAGGGATTTTTGTTTGTCAATTACAATTAGGGGTGGGGGCTGCCCAAAATGGGTATGCAAATGCCCCCACCCCCGCATAAATTACAGTCTTTCCCCCCCCCTTGGGGGGCAGTAGCCCCCAATCTGCCCCCCGGGGGGAAGAAAACCCATTAGAAACCAGGTATTTCTTTTGGGCAAGTACAATTAGGGGTGGGGGCTGCCAAAAATGGGCATGCCAATGCCCCCACCCCCTGCAAAAATTACAGACTTTCTGCCCACTCCCCCGGGTGGGCAAGAATCCCACTAGACACCAGGGATTTGTTTTTGCCAATTTGAATTAGGGGTGGGGGCAGCCCAAAATGGGCATGCCAAGGCCCCCATCCCCGCAAAAATTCCAATCTTTCTGCCCCCCCAGGGGCAGTATGCCCACTAGAAAACAGGGATTTTTTTGTATTCATGTAGGGGTGGATGGTATCCAAAATTGGCATGATAATACCCCCACCCCCCGAGAAATTCCAGGCTTTCTTCCCCCTTGGGGGGCAGATGAGGCAGTGGCCCCTGATAAGCCCCCCGGGGGGGCAGAAAGCCCACTAGGCTCCAGCGATTACCCTGGTGTTTGTTATGTGTGGGGCTGCCAAGAATGGGCATACCAATGCCCCCACCCCCCCCAAAAATATAGCCACAGTCTTTCTGCTCCCCCTTGGAGGCATATCGGGGCAACTCCTCGATATCCCCCCAAGGCAGCAGAAAACTGACTAGGCACTGACTTGTTTTTAGCAATGTGCCTACCTGTGGATTTTGCGCCCTAGTGCAGCCGGCACCTAGGGAAACCTAGCAAACCTGTCCATTAAATAAAACTACTAGACACTAAGGGGAATCCCGGATGGGGTGACTTGTGTGCTTCTCACCAGGTTCTGTTATCCAGAATCCCTTGCAAACTTCAAACTTAGTTTAAAAAAACACATTTTCCTCACATTTCCCTGATGGAAAGTACTGGGATCTACATGGGTCCACAAAATTCCACCCACCACGCATTCCACAAAGTCTTCCTAGAAAAATGGTACCTCACTTGTGTGGGTAGGCCAAGTGCCCGCAAAAGGAAACAGCCCAAAACGCTACACAACATTTGTACAGTGTTTACCTAGGTTTCCCTAGGTGCTGGCAGAGCTAGGGCTCAAATTCTACAGCTAGGCACTTTGCAAAAAAAGGGTCAGTTTTCACTGTGAAAATGTGGTGTGTCCATGTTGCATTCTGGGCTATTTTTTTTCACGGCCAGTAGGCCTACCCACACAAGTGAGGTATCATTTTTTCAGAAGACTTTGAGGAATGCAGGGAGGGTGGAATTTTGTGGATCCATGCAGATTCCAGAACTTTCTGCCACAGAAATATGAGGAACATGTGTTTTTTTGACAAAGTTTGAGGTTTGCAAGGGATTCTGGGTAAGAGAACCTGGTGAGAGCCACACAAGTCACACCATCCTCGATTCCCCTGAGTGTCTAGTTTCCAAAAATGTATAGGTATGCTAGGTTTCCCTAGGTGCTGGCAGAGCTAGGGTTTCAAAATCTACAGCTAGGCACTTAGCAAAAAAAGGGTCAGTTTTCACAGTGAAAATGTGGTGTGTTCACGTTGCATTTTGGGCCGTTTCCTGTCACAGCCACTAGGCTACCCACACAAGTGAGATATAATTTTTCTTAGAAGACTTTGAGGAATGCGGGATGGGTGGACTTTTGTGGATCCATGCAGAGTCCAGAACTTTCCACCACAGGAATGCGAGGAAAATATGTTTTTTGTTTACAAAGTTTGAGGTTTGCAAGGGATTCTGGGTAACAGACCCTGGTGAGAGCCAGACAAGTCACCCCATCCTGGATTCCGCTAGATGTCTAGTTTTCAAAAATGTATAGGTTTGCTAGCTTTCCCTAAGTGCAGGCAAATCTAGGGTTCAAAATCTACAGCTAGGCACTTTGCAAAACAGGGTCCTTTTTCACTCTGAAAATGTGGTGTGTCCTCGTTGCGTTTTGGGCCATTTCCTGTCGCGGACACTAGGCCTACTCACACAAGTGATGTACCATTTTTCTCAGAAGACTTTGGGGAATCTGGGCTGGGTGGAATTTTGTGGATCCAACAGATTCCAGAACTTTTCACCACAGAAATGTGAGGAAAATGTGTTATTTTTTAATACAAAGTTTGAGGTTTGCAAGGGATTCTGGGTAACAGAATCTGGTGAGAGCCAATCAAGTCACCCCATACTGGATTCCCCTAGGTGTCTAGTTTTCAAAAATGTATAGGGTTTCTAGGTTTCCCTAGGTGCCGGCAGAGCTAGGGTTCAAAATCAACAGCTAGGCACTTTGCAAAAAAAGGGTCAGTTTTCACTGTGAAAATGTGGTGTCCAGGTTGCGTTTTGGGCCGTTTCCTGTCACAGGCACTAGGCCTACCCACACAAGTGAGGTACCATTTTTCTCGGAAGACTTTGGGGGATGCGGAGTGAGTAGAATTTTGTGTAAACATGCAGATTCCAAAACTTTTCCCCCAAGAAATGTGAGGAAAATGTGTTTTTGTTTACAAAGTTTGAGGTTTGCAAGGGATTCTTGGTAACAGAACCTGGTGAGAGCCAGACAAGTCACCCCATCCTGGATTCCCCTGCGTGTCTAGTTTTCAGAAATGTATAGGTTTGCTAGGTTTCCCTACGTGCCGGCAGAGCTAGGGTTCAAAATCTACGGCTAGACACTTTGCAAAAAAAGGGCTCAGTTTTCACAATAAACATAAAGTGTGTCCATGTTGCGTTTTGGGCTGTTTCCTGTCGCGGGCACTAGGCCTACCCACACAAGTGCTGAACCATATTTATCGGGAGACTTAGGGTAACACAGAATTGTAGAGCAACTGTTATTACCTATTGACTTTCGATGCATTTCTGCCTTCCAGATGAAAGAGAATGTGTAAAAAAGAAGTCACTTTGAAAAATGTCCTCTAATTCTCATGCTAGTATGTGTACTCACAATTTCGTAAATGTGCAAATAGCTACTGTTTCTAAACTTTATATTTTGTTCCAATTTCAGAAATACATAGGTGTCTTTCATCCCGATTTTCTCTGTATACATTTTCCCAAATTAATTGCTACATACACGGCACATAATAAAAAATTAAAAAAGACTGTGCTCAGTTTTTGGCTCTGGGTTCGTCGGGTTCTTGGTGAACCTACAAGTCCTCTATATCCCCACAATCAGAAAGGTCCAGCGGATGTAATGGTATATTGCTTTCAAACATGTCATAATTAGAAGAAGTTACAGATGAAAACTTTGGCACAAATGGCTGTTTTTTCCAACTCATTTTCAATTTTTCCTATTTCAACTGTTAGTTTCTATAAAGAGACCTTGAAGGATCTACACAAATGACCCCTTGCTGAATTCAGAAATGTGTCTAATTTTCTAAAATTTATTCCTTTCCAGGATGCATTATTGCTTTCATACCCATTTCTACCATTAACTAGAAGAAGGTTGAAAGCACAACAAATAGCAAAAATAGGCTATGTCCCAGTAAAAGGCCAAAAATGTGTAAAAAATGTTGATTTTCTGACAAAAGTCTGTCAGCCCCTGAAAGCTCGGAAAATGGAGATTTCAGCCTCACAAACCCTTTGTTGATACCATTTGCAGGGAAAAAAACAGACACTTTCATTTGCAGCACTTTATTCCCATTTTTCCTAAACAAACCAACATTTAGTTGTATTTTGGCTAATTTCTAGGTACCCTCCAGGGGAATCCACTAACCCTGGAATTTAGAATTCCACCCTTTAGGATTCCCGTGATGTAGTAAGAAAAGGTCACAAATTTGGCGTGGATACCATATGTGGTCAAAAAGGTACAGGGACCTAAACGCCACACCACACCCGAGAAAGAAAGTGAAACCATTACCATAGGCATCGGGATCCGCTGCGCGCACCAGCCGCCATCTTTGGACAACAAGTCAGCAAGCGGCTGGGTGGGTAGGCTAGGGCAGCAGGGCCTAGTAGCTTTACTTAAACCTGCAGCCTGCGCAGCACAGGTCAGTACAGTACTGCGGCGCCAGCACGACTATATGGTATACCGCAATGGCCGGTGAGCCTTTAGTGAATCTGAATTTCAGGCAGCATTTGCATCCTATTTTTATTCCTAATAAATAATTAGTATTATAGAGCTGTCCCTCTCCCCCCGCCCCACGCTGGTGATCTTACAATGCAACCGGAATCCAGACCCTCACTCACACACTACCCAAAATAAAAATACAGCGTTTTTACTCGGTATTCAGTACTGACGCCTGACGGTATTGGAATGGCAATTAACTTCAATCTTATTCTTACCGTTACTCGTGGTACGGTCCGGCTCAGTGAATACCTTTTTACAAGATTAGGCGGGCCGGTGCACTGCTGCTGCTGTTTGCTCTACCCAGTAGTAGTTCCCAACAATGCTACCAGAACCACCAGCAGTAATGTCCTGGTTTAGGTTAGCACTGCAGTGATACTGGCTGCGGTGGTTGTGCAGGGGCGTGGCGCGCGCGAGCGAGTGGTCATGTGACTAAAATCTGCGCACGCTGCCGCGCGTACAGCGGCCCCTACCCCCCCCTATCAGAACAGTTAGAAGTTAGAGAACCAAAATCCAGCCCGCCCCTGGTGCCCCAATAAATCAGTGTGTGTGCCAGACACACAATACTACTGCCACCAGTATGTTTCCTCCTGGTCCCGACTCCCGCGCCCGGTCACCTTCAAAGCACAGCGCACGCACAGTTAACTGTGCAGTGCACACGTCACGCACGGCCCACTCACTGTGTGAATGTAAGTGACCAAGAAGTGTTGCGGCCACGGCTGGGCCTCAAGGTCACCGGGAGGGATTGACAGCTGCCATGAAATATATCTATTTCTGCTGCTACCGTCCCTTTATGGTGAAAGCAATTTGCAGTGTTTTGTTTTAGTACCTAAGAACTTAAAACAGGGGCTTCTCAACTAGCAGCAACCGCCGTCTATGGACAGGAAGGCTGCGCAGACCAGAGCACTACTTCCGGCCTAGTGGTACTTCCTACACCGTGCAAATCACATGATGTGGTTATGATTTACAGAAATATTATCACATCTTTTTTAATTCCACTGGCGCTTTGGCTTTTATGATCGATTTAATTTCTTTTGAGCAAGCAGGTCAGAGTCAGACACTTTAGACAGACATGGGTTAAAATAAATTAAGCAAAGGCCATGACCTTCCGGCAGCCTCGGAGCATTGCACTGCACACAGTGCCCCACCCGACTCCGGTGGCATGACTGCTGGGGCCTTATTGCTGGGGCCTCTGAGACTCTGACTCAGTTCTGGTGACCGTCAACACGCGCCAGTAAAAGCAGCATTTTCTTTTATTACTCACTGCGTGGTGGCACTGCCAGGACTGCAGGCCTGCTGCTGCTTCACATCTTGCTAACTGGTGCTGCCCTGATGGTGACTCGTGTGCAAGCGCATGTGTGTTGGGGATGGGCGTGGTCCACCGTCCCTGGAATCATAGCAGGTTAAGCACGGTACGCTGCCGCAGCCCTCTACCCCCATAGTAGAATCAATTACATCCTAATGTTCGGCCCGCCCACCAGCAACACTGAGACCAAATAGATTCGCGGTGGCAGAGATTGATTTATTATCGGGCTTACGGGCTCGCTCTCTGAACACTGCACAAAACACTCTTCTTCACCAACGGACTCGCTCCGGAGACTCTGTCAGAGTGTGAAAAGAACACTGCAGTAAGGCAAATATATTTAATTTACTGTTTGACACGTATAGATTGCAGTGCAGTCGTGCAGTTGTAAATTGTAGACCCGGCCCTGAGAAAAAGGTGCCGGTGCTAAGCACCGGAAAGCTCCGGCCCAAATGAAGCACTGATTTGATGTTGAATACCCAAGTGTGCTGTGTAATGATACCAGGAATACCATATCTGGTTATGATGTCTAAGGTTTAGATCTGTTTTACACAAGTGATTTTGCCACCTGCCCGCATAGTTAGGGGCATAATTTAGACTTCAATGTCATTTATAAATGTGAAGTTTGATGCTTTAAGCAGACTGAAAGCCTTATTGTTTCAGAAGGAAGTTGTATTAACATCTGCACAGAAGATGTTTTATCTTCAAGTTGCAAGGATTTCTTCTGAGATACAGTTGTTACTATGCACTGACCCCCAACACCATTTCGGGCAGCTTGTGCACCATGTTTTTAATGCCTCAGACAATTGGCTCCAGGTTTGTTAGTACCTCCCAGACTGTCTTCGGAGTAATTCCATTTTTCATACACTCCGTGCTTGGAAGCATTTTTGGAGGCTTACTGCTTGCCCTGTTCCTCATTGTCGGGATATTAATTGTATTCTTTTGCCTCCGCATGTGCTCCTTTGTCGTGAAATGATGATACAGTATTTTGGTGCACCCTTGCTTCAGGAACTAAAGGATAACTGGTTCTTGTCATTTCAACCTATCTGGTTACACTGCATGCAGCCTGTGTTCCACTGTCTACTTTGCACTTGGATATATGCCTTTGAATGCATCCAACTCAATCTATGGACATAGGATTGTTGGTAGTCCATTAAAAGCTCACGTACGAAGTTGCCCTGTGCAATTGCCATTGCTAGAAAATGCGTATTACGAGGCCTCTTGGGATGCTTCAGCTCCTGGATTTCTGGATCCTGTGTTGTCCTCTACGGATGCACTACTGACTGTCACATCTTCAGCGGCTGCTAAGGGGGGTGGATTTGACCATGTTTGTTCATTGGAACTTATGAGAGGGGTGCCAACGGAACATCGTCTGCGAGAGCTGGGAACATTATTGTTTAGTCTGCTTCTTGGAACATTTAAACAAATTGGCCGCTTTGAGCAGTGAAGATTTTATTTTAATTCGGCATTGCTTTTACTTGCAAAATTGCTTTTAATGCAGTCTCTTCATGTGCTTTTTTAAATTCCCTTCTAAGTACATTTTGGGTTTTATTTTTGCTTTTAATTCAGAAGAACCACATTTTCTTTTCGATTTTAAGTTTAAATGAGAGATTTGAAAATATATTAGCACATATTTTAGAAAGTTTTTAGTCAGCTTACGTACAAGGTGTAGATGTCATATCAATATGTAGGCCTCAGACAGTTAACATCACCATTTTACATGTTCACGTTTAAAGTTGACATCTTTCTTAAACTTTGACTCTTGCCACACATTTGCATTGCACATATATAGGATAATATTCTCGGAAATGGATTTGCTGACATATACACTTCCCCATAGGTATATTATCAGGGCCTTGAACATTCTGTATCAGGCTTAAGTTCACTACGCAAAAAGTTGATGTTCATTGTCCGCTCGGTCACAGCCCTGCAACGGTAGAACCAATAACGACGGCTTGACTAGAGATCCGGCATGGCAACATGGGTGAAGTTTATTATATAAACAACACCAATCCTTAGAGAGAGGAACATTTCGCTGTCAAGGTCACCTCATGCCCAGCTAAATCCTGTTTACCTTTCTGAGAAGGACGATGGCCTGCTCTGCACAAGAACGGGCTCCCAGAATAAACATGCCCACTGGTAACTGGGGAGTTAGATCACCCAAGGGTATTCTGGAAGATTTTCACCCCCTAAACCCACTAGGTTAGGAAGCACAAGTTAGGAGTATTGATATGATTATATATGTATGCTTATAATCAATGTAACAGCACAATGGTTGAATTGCTGATCTTCTTTACCATGCTAATAATGCTGATTACTGTTTCCTTCTATTTATCATTGCAGAGCACGTATTTCACACAAGAATCATGTTGCTTCAATTAACAATTGAAAAGCCAATTTGAGTACTTCTTGTGTCTCTATTTGGGCATCCATGAGTTGTTAATGTAAGGTTTAGAGGTCCAGAGGGTGCAGTGTGAGCTAGCCAGGACTAAGGCCAACATATCCTGATGGTGTGCCTAGACTCAGTCTTGCACAGTTTTTATGCTTATGTTACCCAAATGCACAGTGTTAGTGATAAAGTATAAACCGTATGACAAAGGAGCTTGAACTAGCCAAACCACACCTCAATTCCCACTCCATAAAGACAGGTAAAAAAGCCCTGGTTAAGCTGCAGTGACGGAATGGCATGGTGGAAGACTACCACCTCCCACTGGTGGAGATGTCTAGACGTAATGTTCTTAAATGGGAACATCTGAATCTCTCACTGTGGGGAAGGGAGCAAATTGTTAAGATTCTGGTAACCCCCGCTACAACTATATACTGGGAACACTGCTCCTCCGAGTACCCTGTGCTCTCCTCCCAGCCCGGACTGGCTACCGGGCATTTTTAAGTAAACAATGCAAAACCAAATGGTTTTAAAGTATGCTTTAAAACCATTTATTTTGCTTTCTTTATTTAGAAGCACATGCAGGTTCCAATCAACAAAATAAGCCCCCACTGCCGTCTAATCTGCACCTCAGCTTGGCAGCCCACCAAAACGCCCGGTAGCCAGTCCCGCCTTGCTCTCCTCCAGGGTAAAAAAGCAGACAATCAAACACCTGTATTGGGCGAAGACCATGGCTCCATGCACCACAGTTATGGGTAGATACCATGGCATGGGGCCTGTGTCTCCCCCACATGACATAATAAAGTTTGGCCTTCCATATTTCCCAATTGTCCCTTTATGTGTGTAAGCTTCAGGATGGCCCAATGTGGATTCGCATTGAACGTCTCATCTAAATATGTCCTAACGTCTGTCTGCCGGTGTAATTATCTACTTCGCACCGCCCTCTGGCAGACAACCCGATTCTTAATTCCACTGCAGCAGCATGACGCTCTGCACATAGGCTTTTAGGGATAGCTCCATTCCTTTACAGCAAAGCACAGCTGTAGCATACTTGTCCCTTACGCATAGTCAAAGTTCCATTCTAATTGGCTTCTTGGAATCACAGAGGAGTGAGATGCAAAGACTAGTTATATCAAGATGGTCTTCTTAAATCATATCAGGCATTGAGAGGGTAATTTAACCTCCCTGCTGTGTATCATTGGAGACACCATCAATTGACCCACTGCATTTGGGCCGTCAT
Organism: Triturus cristatus; assembly: GCF_964204655.1. NCBI lineage: Eukaryota > Metazoa > Chordata > Amphibia > Caudata > Salamandridae > Triturus > Triturus cristatus. The sequence continues at coordinate 198,727,107 of NC_140593.1, read as the reverse complement.
AGCCTCTTCACCATTAGCCCTACCTGACTGGTATTGAATACCCCAGTATTGGGCGTACTGGGCACGGTTACTGGCCTGGCCCTTGATCTGTATGGGAACTGTGGGGATGGTAACTGTAATCTCTATCATATTCTATCGACCTAATTTACTGTACAAGCTTACTTGGTGTCGGAGTGGGCCCTCTTGCGACTCTACAGACTCCTTACATTAGGTCCTTCACCTCATCCCACTTTTCTTCACGATAAGTCTAATATCTATGACATAGAATCCAATGCTTACCACTGGCTTGCCACCTTTTTGTAAATTGCTACGGTATGTATCCTTCACCAATGGCATCAGACCACAACTTCCACGGGCCAGGTGTGTATCATCGTATTGCGTAGGGTGGCATTGCATGAACACTGTATGTACAAACTTAACAATAAACTGGACACCTATAACAGGGTATCGAGCATTTTATTTTGGTCTTTCCGGGCAGATAATCCACGGATTTAATCTGCCACTGTCTCGTTAGCTTGCAGTCAGTTTGGACCTACCTGTTATTGTCATCCAGCTCTGGGATTCTATTGGTCCGTTGAGTTTCCCTCTAGTTTTATGCCCCTGTAGGCATTATCTCCCGAGCTGATCTTTGGTCTCCAGAGCTCTCACTGTTCCCACCGGCTTCTTTTGGTGTAGCACTGTGTAATTGTCGGCCTCCTGTGATGCTGTTGTGGGTGCTTACGGGGAAGGGACTCATTCACCCACTCATCCTCCCTTATCTGAAATTGAGTTCTCTCCTTCTTTCATGTGCTTTTTTTTCATTTTGTATCAATTCTTTCAATAGAACTGCACTCTTACTTCCTTGATGTTTCCTTAGCGCGTGCCTTAGTTGCAAGGGTCTCGTTTTAATTCACTTTTATTATCATGTTGTTGTATGTTGCATTGAGGCATTTATTTGAAACATAGTGCCATGGGGTCTGGGGACTATTACCATTGTGTTATCGTCCACTTTCCCTTTCCCATCTCTAATCCCTTTCGATCCCTGTCCCTAGCCTTTTCCCCATTCCCTCCCCATTCCCTGTTATTTCCATACTGGCGGGTTTTAGGGTATAGTTTGTACCAGTTAGCTCTGTTGGGACCTGCGCTGCTATGGCTATTTCGTAGAATTGGAAAATAGAAACTGTTTATTTGGAAACTACTACTGGACCATGGCCACATCAAAGTATACATCAATGTTGGGAAAAAACAGAAGAAATCGTCTTCTGGATGGAACAAGCACAGGAACAAAAGGAATAAAACCATTGAGTCAGAAACAGGAGGGGTCTGCGATAGACAGGCTTCATGATGTGTAAGGGACAGAGCCAAAGGTCACTCAAAATATACTAGATAAAAACACAAAGCTACCGCTGTTAATAGGTGAATCTGAACAAGTTATAATTAATCCAGAGAGTGTAATGCTTTGCATATTGCTGCCAACCTTGCAGTGTTCCTTAAAGATACACTGTATCAGCACAGATGTCCAGTTTTTCCAATCCAGATGTTATGGAAGGCACGACCTTTAAGGACATCCTCCCAGAATGGCTTCTGTAACTTTACGGTAGAGTATCTGTTTCGTTTTTTTGTGGCAGCATGAGGTCAATGCAACTCAATGTTGTGATTTAGATGCCTCCTCGATGCTTATGTGTAGGTTTTATTTTGTGTTTCAGAATCACACGCATGTTTGGAAAATATGTTCCTTCTGGGTTCTCTCCTTCGTACAAAGAAAATACCCAGAGCCCAGCACTCTCTCTCTGAATGCAGGCTGCTTAAACAGCTGAAACTGTCACGGGGCTGTTTCTTTATGAGCACAGGGGCCCTTTGTTTTTCGCCTGGGCTTTCAAGAGGTATTTGCAAGCTCCTTGCTTGATCACACATTACCTGCGTGTGACCTCTGAGCGAACTAGAACATTTTGCTGATATTGACATATTCCAGACATGTTTGCTTTCCTGTCTTTTTTTAATTTCCCTGATTATCATTTTTACAGCATTCCAAGTGGAGCTTAAAGCCCCTTGAAATATAATTGCTCCTTTTATCTTGATATAAACATGATGAGTGAAGAAATGCACACCCTCGAGACCTGGACACAAGAGAGGCCCATTCAGCACCATGCATGTTTCTTTCTAGATCTCCTACAATGAGAACTCTTAGGACTAGATTCTGGCCGACCATCAATGGCAATGCTCTGACACCCCACCATTGGCAAGGAACTTTAACAAGCTTCACAGACAGCCAACACTCTACTGTAACATAATAATTAAACTCAAACACTGATAGGCAGGTGATGGCTGTACAGGATGGCAGCTTGTGGCCTGTATTTCAAAATAAAAATAATCAACTATATTTGTAAGCCATGGTTGCTGCTTCTAGGAAACCATGTGGGGGCAGAATTTGGATAACGAGTTGTTTGGCAACTTGCTTTCTCTCAAGGGTCCTTGAGAAAAGGTAATGTGTGCTTTCCCCCTATGAATGTTACAAGTATTAACAAGAGTAATGAATGCCAATTACAGAGAAGCGAGCAAATGTGTGCTTTCTCTCAATTCGGATTTATCACAAATACCCTAAGATATATTCTCTACTAGAGGAGGCAAGTGAAATACGTCTGAAAACTCTTAGTGAACTGAGTGGAAACTGAAGGCGCCTGGAGAACCAAAACTGCTTGTGTGCCCACTTTGTGGGGCATATTATCAAGCACGGTGTTAACATTATCGCCGCTTTAGCGGCAGAAAACTGCCACCAAAGCGGCGATAATGAGCTTAATAATATGCCGCAGAGAATTCCAATAGAAGCCCATGTTGACACCAGAACATGGGCTTCTATTTGAATTCTCAAGGGCATATTATCAAGCCCATTGTCGCCGCTTTAGCGGCTGTTTTCTGCCGCTAAAGCTGTTTCCTGATAATATGCCCCAGTGTTTTTACTGAATTGCACGAGGCTCCTTCCAATTCCTGGAAATACAGGGTGGTAATTGAGCACCTGGTAAATGCCGATACTGAAAGTCCGATTTATTCTGGGAGCACAATTACTACACAATCTCACATAAAATGTGGAAGAAATGCTAGTGTTGCCTCAACCAAACTCTCCCCATCCAGGACCCCGTGCAGCTATGGCAAGAGTATTTTCAAGACAGTCCTACAACCATGTGCGCCAACAATGAGTAACAATAAACCTGCTCTTTGAAAAACATTCTAAGATCCAATGAAGAAACACTACAGAAACTAAACCAGGGCTCTTATTCTGTATGTTTACGACCAACAGGGGCAGCCCTATTACCTGAACCAGGGGCAAGGTAAAGACTAAAAGGTTCAAGTAATACATTACATACCACATAAAATAAAATAATGTAAAATATACATCACATAAAACAAGACAAACTATACAAGACATGAGAATTTTGCCAAGTGATATCCCTGCACAGACAAATGTGTGCAAAATTTAATAGGACAGTGGTATAAAATCAGAAGAAAATGGCGCTCTCTTAGTTACACATCAAACAATATAAAGACAATTAACAGTGTAAACGTAAACAGTGGCTGAGGAAAAATTATTACACACAAACAAAAAACAGAAATAGCAAAGATTGCGTCCTCTTCAATCGAGGCCACATATAGGCGTCAACGGTGTTTTGACCAAACTAAACTTGAATGTTCATCATCATGACAAACAATATTTAATAGTAGATCATCCAATATTTAGATTTATTCCTTTATCACAGGGAGTCAAGGTTTAGGAATATAAATTACTCCAGTGATCTTTAATCCACACAAAGGGAATCGGTGCGAATAATATATCAATATATACTCGCGAATCCAATCCCTCTCTTAGAGGCCAAATAATGCGCAAACAGTCACTCAAGAGAAAGCATGAATGCTCGGAGCTACAATCAAGTCATCCTGCCAGGCGCCATGCAGACCGTAACAGCGTCTCAGTGACAAGGAGGAAGTGAACTTCTTGTGTATAGAGCAATAGATTATTAGCTACAAAGCATGTGTAAAGAGTAACAGGCATTGGGCTCCGCCCGCGCCTATAATCATGCTTTTCCCTCAGTCCATTGAACATGAAATTTGTTTGAGAATTATATGTCATGTAAAGAGAAACCTTGTACAGATTTAGATGTCCAACTTTATGAATCTAAATGTGGATTGTGTTTGAGGCATACGTTTGTGTCCAAGCATGTGTACCACACTGCCATTCCACCACCTTGCACTGTGTTCCAAGAGGGTTTTGCTTTCTTAATTTCTTTCTGCTCACAATTACAACCTTAGCAGTGCTTTATCCTGCATACCTGCACATTTTACATAGGGTGATCTCAGATTAATAACATTAAGTGTCTAGCCGTAGATTTTGAACCCTAGCTCTGCCGGCACCTAGGGAAACCAGATGACCATGACCTGGTGGCAAATACCGGTCACAATTTGTGACCAGTAATTTTGCAACCACTGCATTGTTTTGCAAACCAGCCTATGGATTAATATGTCAATTCACAAAATAGGAATTCAAGTGGGGAGCAATCTAACCTGCCTCATTACTATTCATGACATAGATTGTGCATTGTGACTTAATCCAATTGGTGGGTATCACAGGGATGGTGTCCTGCTAGGGTCAGCAGACCACTGTATCTGTGATCAGTTTTTAAATATGAAAGAAAATGGTGCTGCATTTTAAAACAAATCCTTCCAATAAAAAGTGTGTTTCAGAGTTGCCATTTGATTCCATGGTCCAATCCCCACTCCCAAACAGTTTTTAAACATTCACAAATGCACCTGTTAAACTATAAACAGGGCCGGCTTTAGCGCTAGTGGCGCCCTGTGGTTTAATATTTGTTGGCGCCCCCACGGACTCCCTAACTACCACCTTTTAACAGTGCCCCCTTAAGTCTCCATAACTACTCTCTCTCAGAGGTATTTGGTTACATAGCGCCACCTATACCAGTGTAGGGTGTCAGAGCACTTTATATCACACACACATTACACAGAGTCAATCAATCATATGTGTGTAAATCAGTGTATAGGAAATGTTACATAAGCTAGAAGATTGTAAGGTTAGTCCCATGCCATCCATACAGGTAGACAGTATAGTTTAAGAGCGATTGGGCTGGAGAAGCACAGACTCAGAATTTAAAACAAAACCCCATGGTCGGGGGTTACATTTAATAATAAGGATTTTTTTTAAGGAAATTAACCCTTTTTGAAGCATTAGAATAATAAAAGACAGAGGAAAAAACCATAATGCTCTAATCTATACCTTGCAGTTTGCATCAGTTCTTTGAGGACAGTTAGTAGCTCACTGTTCTATGTTAGAATTTTAACTTCTACACTGCTAGTAACAAAAGCATCTCGCTGACAAAAGCACTGACCTATTTAAACTATATGCACTTTGTAATCTGCATGGTACACATTCTTTGCAGCAGGCATATTAACCCTCTGTGCTACCATAACATGAGTTAAAACTTCCACTAGACAAAACTCCTTCTCGCTCCAGGAAGAAGGAAGAACATTAATCACCAGAGTTAACTTAACATTTTTATTGTTGATGAAAATTGCAAAATGGTGCTTTCAAAACCATAAAATACTTTCAAACACAGCACCCCCTCAAAGAGTCAGCACCCGGTGAGGTGGCACCTGTTGCAGCGCCCTAGAGCGGGCCCTGACTATCAATCATTTGTGACGGAAATTGTGGTCACAAACTATTGATGCATATTAATCCACAATAGAAGGGAAGCCCTAAGTACACCCCTTCCAAATAACAATTCAGTATTTATTTCTAAAGCCATTTTGTGATTCGGTACATACTTAGTGAACACAAAATAGGTTTAACACACGCTGAAAAGCCATTAGCAGGCACAAACCCTGTGATTTAGCAAATCACAGGCGTTGTGACCACTAAATGGTTTCATACACCTGGACCATGATCTCTGTTCATGAAGAGGGTGGTAAAGCGGTCGCAAAACATTCTTACATAGGTGTTGGACTCGCTATTAGCAAGGGACGCCTTTGGACGCTTCTTCCTAATAGCGAGTCGCTAACCTTATTTTACGATTTGCTATTTAATTAGCGACTCATAAAATAGGGTTAGTACATGGGCCACATGTTTTTTGCTTGCGCAAATGAGCCTAGAACCCATTTGCGCTCGCAGAAGAAGGCCGTACATCTGGCCCAAAGAAAATAATCTTGAAATTAAGTTATGAATAATTTGAAAACAACCAAAAAGGCTAGCGCTCCCACCTACGCAGAATCACTGCCTTGGTATTGTCTAAATATTAATTACAATGTAAATTTGGAATTGGATATGCAAATGATCTAAAACATGCACAAAAGGAGAAATGTCTATCTAAATTTATGCTTTTGCTCTAGCAGGTCCACAAATGGCAAAATTGCTCATCTGCAAAATATTACTTAATAAACACATCAAATCACAGCAGTGCCAAGAAGCAGTAGGCCCAGATTAGCACACTTCAGGAGAATCATGTGCAAGACATAAGTATAGTTTGTGTTTTTCCAAATATTTCTCTGTTTTCAGAGGAATCCACTATTTAATTTGATACCACATGATGATAAATAATGCACACTAAAATGAAAGGCGTTTGTATTTGTTGCAAATAGATAAGACTTTCTAAGCAAGTAAGATAGCTTGTAGGTAGACGAATACAAGTTAGTGATGCAATATTTATTGGATTTACAATTACATCACCATTCCCAGTTTTTGACCTTGGGATGGGGGACAAATCCCTCAAAAATTCAGTATGTGCGTAATTTGCCCCAACAATTTGCTCCATGCTTTGCCTTGTGAAAATTATGGGCCAAACATACTTTGGGGAGCAGTTAATATACCAGTTAGAATCTTAGGCACGGATTTGCAAAAACCTTGCGTGGCCAATGGATCACACGATGTGGTGCAATGTAACACAAGGGATTGAGTGAGATTTACTAAACCACACAAAGCCACCTTGCATGGCTCTATGTGGCTTAGTAAATCCAGAGTAACACAAGGCAGAGCAAATCAAACCTTGAGCTGCTCTGCATTGGGAAGGCGTTCCATGGGTGGAGCGCAGGTATTCCCATGCACCCACTCATTGAATTTTGTGCATTTCCAGATTTTCTAAGGCTAGTTTACCCGGGAATGCATCAAAATGCTATGCCTTCCCAACAGAGGCACAACAAAAAGAAATATATCATTTGCTCGTTCTACGTGTAGAAAGAGAAAAATGTCTCTGCGGAATGTTTTTGTGCAGGAAGGTGCCCCTTCCTGCACAAAAATAATCCATACTGTAATGCAGGCACTGCTGGACCATGGCGGAAGGGAGCCTGTGTTTCTGCTAGGATTCACTGTGTGTTCAAGGGCAGAGAGAGACCAGGAATTAGCTATATGATAGTAAATTTGGTGCATTCCTGCACTCTCCATTTGATGTAGCAGAGCAAGTTGTCATGCTACACTGCACTGTTACAAATAATAGTAAATCTAGGCCTTAACTTGGGCGTGACCTTTTCTTTGACAGTAAGTCATATTATTTTCTTCATTAGCAAAACAAGCATTGGTAGAGCTAATACATTAAGATTTGTATTAAGGGAAGTATGTGTATTGCCCCCAGCATTCTGTTAGACCTGTGAGGCTTGAGGTTCTTCAGTCCAAACCTTTTGCCTGTGTCCCTCCATTTTTGCTGAAATTCTTTTTTGATGGCCTTAGGACTGCATGTTACAACTACTAACCTGTGTTAAAATGCTTGTGCTTACCCCCCCCAAGTCTGGTAAAATTGTCTTACACCTGATTGACATATTTAATTTACTTATACGTCCCATGTAGAGTAGTATACAATATACCCAGGGCCTGTAAATTAAATGCCACTAGTGGGCCTGTGGTACTTATGGTGCCACCCACATAAGTAGCCCTTTAAAGCATGTCCTTGACCTGCCATTGCAGCATGAATGCAGTTTTAAACTGCCAATTCGACTTTGTGATATAACTCTGTTGCCAAGCCTTAACCTTTCCTTTTAGTACATATATGTCATTCCTAAGGTAAGTCCTCGGTAGCCCATAGGACAGGGTGCATTGTAATTAAATGGTTGGACATGTACCTTTAAGTTTTATATATCTTGGTAGTGAAAAACTCCTAAATTCTTTTTTCACTACTGTGGGGCCTACCTGGCCCATAAGATAACATTGGGTTGCCTACTTATATTTAATAAGTACTAACTTTTGATTGGGGACAGATAAGCATTTCATGTTTGGAATCTATGAAATTGAAATTAAAAATTCTCTTTAATGGTAAAGTAGGATTTTAAGTTACAATTTTGAAAGTGCCACATTTAGAAAGTTTGCATTTTCCTTCCATTAGCCATTTGGCCCCTGCAGTCTGCTGTAGGTCACATGACTGAGGGTAGTTGGCAGTTAGACTGTGAATTCCTCCTAGATAGTCACATAATGGAGGGTTTAAGTGTGCCTGAATGGGTCATCTGCTGGCAGGATGGGGGGGGGGCAGACCTGGGCACTGCCTAACTAGCAACTGAATATGCATACTGTGCCTTCACACAAAGGTGCTTGTCATCACTGCAATGTTTCCTGCAGCCAGATTGGAGACAGGGCAGGGGAGTTAGAAAATTCCAAGCACTTCATAGGGAAGCCTCTAGAAATGTCTCCTACTTCATAGAAGGCACCTGGTATAGGACCCTCAGACCCACTCTTCAGTTCACTTTCTGGACCGGTGGAAGGACTATCAGACGACTGCTTTCTGTTTGGCCTGCTGTATATTTCACAAGACTGCTTTGCTACTCCTGGAAGGACTGCTTGTCTACCTTGAATTCTCAGAGCCCTGCCGGGCTGCTTGAGTCCTGCTCCTTCACCTAAACCCAGGACTATCAGAGTGACTCCATGGGCTGTTGTGCTGCCCTACTGTCCTGATAGAGGTGCCCAGATGGCCAAAATCTAAAACTTGGGACTTAGATTTAAAACTGCTCAGAGAACCAAGGGAAAGCTGCAACCAACCTGCAAACAACCTGCTTGTAAATCTGCCCAAGGTGCATTCCTAGTCAGCCTGATTTCATGGCTGCTCCAGTTATGCTCTTAGTCTGCGAAATGTCCTGTTGAATCCTAATACTTCTAAAAATTAACTTAGTTTTATCCAAAAAAAAGAACTATATGGCTGTTTTAATTAATACTAAATTGGTTACTGAGTCATGCTTTACTCCTGATTCTCTCCTGGTACTATATGACTTGGTAAATATACTTTACATGATAAGTTGAAAAAAGCTGCACATTTGAAATAGGCGGCAGAGTTACAAAACCATAATCCTGTCACTCTCCTAGGTTTCTGTTTCCTCTTATAAGAGAATCCAATCATGTAATTTAATTAAGGTCACTGGGAAGAAATCATCACCAGACTGTACCTTTTCAACATCTAAAACGTCTAAGTATCTTTATATACTAGTACAGATTTAACCACTCCCACAGCTTTGTCCTTACCTAGTATGCCGTGACAGGTTTTGCATAAGAAATTCTCTGATATTTTCACGAACAATGTTGTGTGATTAGAGCCAATTATAAGGTTGTTCCTTTTTAATCTACAAATGATCTAGCCATTGTTTGAGTTGACCTGATATTTTATCCTCCTGTCTGACATTTTAAAACTCTCTCAAACACATAAATCAATGACCTTCTTCTCTACGTATTGCTTCCTCATTATCCATGTTCATCCAGATTATTGAAAGCCATGGCTAACATTTCCTGCACTGTCCAGAGACACTTCATGAATATCTTTTTAAATGTGTAGCATTTGCTACGTATGGGCAAAGCAGAAGAGGTTTAAGAAGGCACAATAATTCTACACTGGACTCTATAGTTACCTATCTCAAGTCTCCTGAATATTATACTGCAGTGAATAGGAACCACACATCTCTAACTTTGTGTATTATGCATGACTTCCAGGCCAGCTTTAGGCCAGAAATGGCAATAAAAGCAGTGTGCTTTCTGTGCTGGATCTGGGTGTTGGTGGTGATAGTATGATCAAACATTTACTCCTCTCTGTGGCCTTTAGCATACCTGACCACCTACATTTGTTACTGTCTGATTTATTTTTTTGTAAACAGATTTTTATTAAGTTGTAAAAAAACATATAAAAGCATCACATACACCACACTGTAAGCACATGCAAGTTCCATTGTACATCTCAATGCAGTTACACATAGGAATCTCAGGATGTCCATCTGCAAACAGTCAATAGTTCTGCACTTGAACAAGGAAATAAAGGTTCATCCTAATTCTGAGGCAGCCCTCAGTTCTTAGTCCTGTAGTGCTTTGTAAAGCGCACTATTAGGCGTGGATCCCCTCGGGGTTCTGCTCTTCAACTAATATTCAACAAAGTCCCCCCTTCACCTCCAAACAACCACCCTCCCCCCCCCCCCCAGACATGTCCCTGAATCATCAAATTCTCTGTATATTGATGCTGGTCAGTCCAACAGTGCACAGTGTATTCTATTCCAGTTAACGCACCCCAATGATGGGGTTCTGCAGAATATGTACTCCACCAGTCAGTCCGATTTTGCGGTCAGCAGTCAGGGTCACTAAGTGAATCAAGAGTTAGTCTCCTGCAGTAGGGACTTCTCCGTCAGGGTTTGCATCATCGTCATCAGTCGGCTGTTTCAATGACTCTACTAACGCCACCCATGCCCTCACTGCCTACAATGTCTTTTCGTTCCCAGTCCTTTGGGCCATTTGCATTCGGAAGGGCCCTTCGCAGTCTGCCCACTTCACAAGCTCCCTCGTCAATCTTAGCACGCTAGGGCCATTTTTCGCCTTCCAATGCCTAGTGAGTTCCCTTTTAGCCAACACCAACCCCAAGTCTATACATTTGCTAATGACCCTATTCCTGGCAGTGTGAGGCAACCAATGGAGTAGGCAACACCCTGGGGTTAGTGCTACATCCCTCTCCATCGTGGCCGCTAAGCTAGTTGTCAACCCTCTCCAGGACGCTCCCAGCAGCGTGCAATCCCAAAGCATGTGCAAAAACCCGGCACCTTCCAAGTTACACCTCGGGATGGTGGTCTGGGCCCCAAAATATTTATAATTCTTACTTGGGATAAGGTACGCCCTATGTAGGACATAGAAGGGAATCAACTGGAAGCGTGCATTTCTAGTACTCTTCCAAGCCCTTTCCACCAGCTCTCCCCATGGTTTCTCGTCAATGGTCTCACCCAAATCCCTCTCCCATTTGAAATGTAGGGCTGTCAGGGGTCGGCGTATCTCCTGCGTGAGGCGTCCGTAGAGGCAAGTGACTGCCTTAAACTTTCCATCAGCTATCACTATATATTGACAAACCAGGGAGGTCTGAGGTGTCACTATTCCCTCTTGCCAATGTTTTAGGATAGCAGCTTCTTGGGAGGTCGTAGCGCTCTAGAAGATTATTAAAAGGGGACAAGGTATTTTCATCATATAAATCCCCTATAGTGGAGATCCCTGCCTCCATCCATGTCCGTAACCTATGCCAATCCCCACCATGGGGCAGTGCCTCGCATACCAGTAATGGGATATCTGGCGCATAAGGGTATCGTATCTGCACCCGTCCAAATGACCGATTCCAGTATCTGCGCACTGTCTGTAGCTCTGAGGGGGCCGCCCTATCCCTCATGGGGAGACGCAACAACACACGGGAAAGGAGCCTCAAACTCGGATCTGGACCCCCAGGGTCCTCTGCGTTCCTGAAACGCTCCACCATCCACTTCATGAACCACGGCAACTGTGCTGCATGATAATAGGCCTAAAAAATCTGGCCCTGCAAATCCCCTTCCGCTGTGGGCCTTGTCATGGTGGCAAGTTCTACTCTCCACCTTCCGGTGCCCCACTAGAAGCCCGTAACCAGTTTATTGAGGTGAGCAAAAATTCTGTGTGGGATCCAGAGTGGAAGCGATCCAAAATAATAGAGAAGTCTAGGCAGCGTAGCCATCTTTAATAATGCCACCCTACCCAGTACACACAGTGGGAGGGTTCCCCAGAACTCAAAATTACTTTTGGTGCTGTGTATTGCACGCCCTATGTTGCCCTCCAGTAGGTCTACAGTGTCATGATATATTTGAACACCCAGATAGGGCAGGCATCTGTTTTCCCACAGCATGTCTTCCGTTTTTAGTGGTCCAACCCTCTCTGCAAATGCAGGAAAAAGTCACGTCGAGGCCCAATTTAACCGAAGTCCTGCGACTCTCCCGAGTATATCCAGGAGATCCTTGGCTACTTGTAGGGCTTCTCCTGCGTTAGCTAGGAACATCAGGAGGTCGTCCGCATATAGTGCTATATATTGGAGCTCTCCCATCACCTCCAATCCCTGATAGTAGCGGCCTGATCTAGCGTGCGTGGCCAGAGGTTCCATCGCCAGCGCGAATAATAGGGGAGACAACCGGCAGCCCTGTCTCGTTCATCGGCCCACCATGCAGGCATCCAAAATCAGTCCTCCTGTCCTAACTCTAGCAGAAGAATTTTTATATAAGATTGCCGTCCATACTACAAAACTTTCCCCCAGCCCGAACGCTCTCAGAACCTCTCAGAACTCTAAAAATATATGGCCACTCAAGGCTATCAAAAGCTTTCTCGATGTCAATTGCTAAAATGCACGCCTCCTCCTTTTAGTAAGTGTCTGCTTCTAATATCCGTAGCAGTCTACGTATATTCATCGCTGTGTTCCTGGTCGGAATAAAGCCTGCCTGATCCATATGTATGAGCGTTGACATGTGGACTAGCAGTCGGTTGGCCAATATGCGGCTTAAAATTTTATACTCCAAGCTAAGCATGGCGAGGGGACAATACGCAGTCCGGTCCCTAGCCGGTTTGCCGGGTTTTAAAAGTGGAATGATTACCACCTCCCTCATTGAAGCAGGTAGGCAGCCTTCATCTCCTCCATCACTCCAGGGTCAAGCCTACTCTGGTATAGAGCAGTGTAATATTCCAAAAACTGGACATTAATATCCTGCTGGCTATAATAAATCTGATCTTCTCACCCCCGCAGCTCGAGTATCGTCGTCCCTCTGCACGCTGGGTTGGACAGACAGGCTAATAGTGCTCCAGCCTTATCCCTCTCAGCATGAGCCCGAGCAATATGGGCCTTATAATCGAAACAACGCAACTTTTCTACTCGTGTCGCCAGTACTTCTCTAGCTGCAAGAAGGTCAGCCTGCCTATCCACCTTCTCCGGCCTATCCTTCTCTACCTCCCGAAGACGTTGCTCCACGCTTTGTACATCCCGTAGGAGTACCTTCCACACCCCCACCACCTCCCCAATGCAACGGTCTCTTATAACAGTTTTAAAGACTGCCCATTCAATGAGTCGGCTTGTCGCTGTATTGGCATTATCTGAGAAGTAATCCTCAATAGCGGTACTTATTGTGGTCCGAAATACCTGATCTTCCAATGCTTCCAGCCTCAGCCGCCAGCTAGGTATTTTAGGTATGATACCCAATCCAAAGACACCAGCAGTGGATTATGATCGGAAATCGTCCTAGTCAAATATTCACTCAGTCTGATCCCTCCATGCACATCTGGGGAGCACAGGATTGAGCCGAATCGAATGTGTAACTCATGTAAAGCAGAAAAATAGGAATAATTCCTTTTCTCAGGGTATTGGGCTCTCCAAGTATCTGTCAAACCCCAGTGGCACTGCCAGTCACGTCTAGCCTCAGAAATTCTATGTGTGGGAGCGTCTGGAAGCGGCGGGTGGGAGCGGTTCAGTCTGACATCAGCAATACAGTTAATGTCCCCCCTAGTAGAACTGATCCTGATAATACTGACTCAGGTGTCCGTGAGAGTTGTGCTAAAAATGCAGGTTGGTCTACGTTAGGGGCATAAATACTAGATATCACTATATCCCATCTGTCCAATCTCCCTGAAAGCACCACAAATCTGCCCTCCAGATCTATTATTTGCCTAATACACTGAAAGGGGACTCCCGCTTGCACCCAGCCCAGAGTCCCCCTTGCAAAGGCCGAGTATGTAGTATAAAACACCTGCCCTCCATCTTCGCTGCAATGCAACTCCTTCCTTTTGCAATAAGTGAGTCTTCTGCAAAAGGACAATCTGTACCCCTCTCCTGACCAGGCATGTATGTATTTTGTGATGACACTGCATGGTGTGCATCCCCCTAACGTTCCAAGATATACATTTAATACCTATGGCGGGTCCTATTGTGCTAACCTGGACCCAATCCAAATCCCTTCAACAATAAGAACTCCCCAACGCCCCTTCCCCAGGACAAGTTCCCATCCAAACTAAAGCATGTGAACAGCTATTCACGAAAGTGGTGGGAGTAAACTGACCCTGTTGGACCCAGAAACACCCCAGGTCCTCCCCCAACCTCTTTGCTCAGGTGGTAGCCCCAGCTTCTGCTTCTGTGGCATCAGATGCGGAAGGGTAAATATGCCAACAAGGGGTTTTGTTTTAGAGTGATCTATTATTCGTAAATTTCAATGATCTGAATCAATAAACATGTTAAGATGAAATAACATCACTGTGAAATCAATCAACTGATATGAACATCTGAAATATATATAATGACAACAACACACACGGGGGTTCTTTTTGTGATTTAAGCACAATGATTTTTATATTTTTTCATCCAAAGTAAAAAGAGTACAAAAGAGACATAAATTGGAGCAATATATCATGAAAACAGGGGACGGAATTAAGTCCTCATTTCATCTAACAAACACATCTATTCCTGATTCGTTTGAACAGAGATAAAACTCCTTTTGAGCATATAATCTACTGTACATAACATTTAAACTGGAATTAGATGGTAAAGTCGACGTTTCGGTCTTGGGTGGTGTCAATCCGTCAGACCATCTTCAGGACAATAATTGCATAAAACAGACTCTTCGAGGTCTCAATAGTGTTCTCACGTAACTTTGATTAAAATCATCGAGATATTTACACATGAAGTACTTGGCACCTGCAGTTGCCTATTCGTATTTATACGGGAGTCAATCCTGCCGTGATTTTATAGATTTCTGACGTTAGTCTTCAGAACGCAGATGGGGGTCCGCCTGAATCGAAACAGCCTAAAAATCAGGCATCAGGCCACCGCCACAAGGCGCGGGCCACAGCAGAAGTCACCCTCCAGTAATTTTCTTACGACCTGATGTGCGGACTTCAGGCTATGTCTTCTGCTGTTTGAGGGGTAAGGTCCGGAAGTTCGATCTCAGAGTCCCCGTTCATGCTGCTCGGATGCGAGCTTTCAGATCTGTCCGTTCTATGCTCACTGACGGTCGTGCTCGGGCTAGTTCCTCCATGGCTAATCTCTGTATCCGCCTGCACAGCTTTGTCCCGCTCTAGTCGGCGCCCTTTAGGTGAAGGAGCTCTTGGAGGAGACGGAGGGGTGGTCGGAGTCCGCTGGGTCAAGCCCGGTGATGAAGCACAAGTTCCGGTGCTCTGCCGGGTCTCCAGCCATTCCCATGCGGGGCAGTAAAGAAATGTGTCTCTGGCTTATCAATCACCCAAAGGTGTGCCGGGAACAGCATGGCTTAGGAGATTTGCAATTGGCGCAATGTCCGCTTGAGGTGATGAAGGAAGCCCGCTGGCGTAATACCTCTCTGGTGAAATCCGGGAAGATCACTTTACTATTTCCAATCTGCAAGTTCTGTTTTTCTCAGGCTTGCTGCAGTATGTGGTCCCGGTCCCGATAGAGAAGAAGTCGCACCACCAACGGGTGAGATGGAGCTCCAGCCTTGGGTGGGCGAGCTGGGACTCTATGGGTGCATTCAATAGCATAAAAGGAGGAGAGACCCCCCGGGGCCACCTCCACTCTGAGCCAGTTCTCCAGGAAGTGCACGGCATCAGCCCCTTCCTATCGTTACGGAACCCCCACTATACGTAAATTATTCCTGCAGGAGCGCCCTTCGATGTCTTCCGCTCTCATTTCTAGCACCTTAATCCTGGTTTCCACAGTTTTCAGAGTGCGCTGTAATGTGAAAACTGCTTCCGAGACCTCCTCCAGGTTTTTCTCGTTGAGTTTCACTCTCTCTTTGAGCTTGCGGTGGTCGTCTTTTAGCAAGTTGAGATCTGCTCCTAGGGAATCTATCTTTGTCTCCAGACTTCTCTTTATGAAGTAATGGCCTGCATAATGTCTGCCAGGGTAAGGCCCCCCGGGGCACCCTCTTTTCATCTCTCTGATGCGTCGTCGTCATCATCAGTATGGTGCCCTGTGTCCTCTACATGCAGGACCGCAAACCCCTTCTTTCTGGATACTCTCCCCATTGTGGATGGCCTGCGCGTGTCCACTGGGTTGTTTCAGGACGATTTCAACAATGTGCGCAGCTTTCTGGCGCCATGTTCGGCGGTAAAATGGAACAGACTCTAGGATGTGGCTGTAGGCAGACAAATTTCCAGCCCTCCAGACCTTCTGCGGTATACGCACGTCGTCAGGGCCCTGATTAATTATGTAGGTCCAGAAACAGTGTTTAGGTATGCCCCGCCTGCTGCCTCCCCAGCCCTCCGTTCCTGCCACAGTCATCTAGAAGAGAATCCAGGGCCTCGCCATGTTCATCGTGGTTTCTTCCTCTCTGCCACACATTCCAAGCATGCTCTCCGTCAAAGGGAAATACTCCTATTCTCCTGCAATCCTTGCTCTGCAGTAATGGGCCTAAAAATGCAACAGTGTGCTCCAGCTAGTCTTGCGCCGTCTGCGATCAATTTTTTTTTCTCAGCCAGATCCCAGTATAGTCCAACAGGCTCACACCTTCAAGCTGCCCGCCATTCCCTGCCCTCAGTGCCACCACACAGTTTTCACAGCGTAGCAGGGCCGGTCCAATACTGCCACCGCACCTCTTAACATTGAGGTTAAGGGCGTGAGGTGCGTGTCTCAGCGGTTAGCAATCTCACCAGCGATCAATGCCCCCTTTGCCACACTGCCTCAGTCTGCCTCTCACCTCCGCAGTCATCAGGGCTCTGCATCACAGCTCACAGCCGCACTCTTGGGGGTGTAATGTGATGTAGGAAGGCTCAGGAGATCAACCCTCTAAACTTCACCCCCAGGGCTGCCGCCTCTATGGTGCTCTGCTGTAGTCCTGCGCACCTGACTGCTTCCGACTGCTTCCGGGTCGCTTGTATACAGAACGCAGGTTCCTTGCTACCAAAGCATGTAGAGGTCGCCGCCTCAGAGTCCGTCCGCCATCTTGGACGCGCCGCACCCGGAGTGCGGTCAGAGGATTAACTGTACTTTCGCCTCCGCAGCGGCACCAATGCGCCCCAGCAGCGGTCCAGTCTGGGCACCAGTATGTCCGCCACCAGAATTCCAATAAGCGGCCACCTTATCATAGCAGGATCATTGCCGTTAGAGGGAAGACGGGGACGGAGCTACGGAGTCTGCTTCCCCTCACATCGGCATCAAGCCATGCCCCCCTTTTGTTGCTGTCTGATATGAGTGTTTTGTTTCAGTTTGCTCACCATCTGTGATGGTCATGTATATTATGGCTCTGCTACCTCACCTATTTTGATAAACTAGCACCTGTGTGCCTCCGGTAATCAAGCTTCACACACATAGCATGAGGTATTATATACATGCCAGTGAAACCCAAGTAGCTATTAGTTTGAAGATCAAGGATTATTTTGCCTACTCAGTCCATGTCAGCATAAAATAATGTTGGCCTTTGTTGGTGCCCTCAGTGGGATCTATTCCCTGGATGCAATCCATGGGAAAATGTCCTGTTCCAACCAAAATGGATCATAATCATTGCATTTGTGATTTGCACTCATCACTTAGTTCTCAGACTGGCAGCCAAGGGTCATGTTTTCTAGTACAAACTGGTGGCAGCGTCTTCCATGTTGTGGCCAAACTCTTAGGGAATTCACTTCAAACACATCTTATGCTTAAAACCACTCCATCCCTGCCTTAGCAAAGCCATGAAACCTTCACATACAGACACATATCGCACTCTTTTAGTATTAATTCCACTAATGCCAGACGATCCTGTGGGGAGGTGGTGCACCCCTTAGCACAACATCCGTAAAATACTTAAGGGCATATTATCAACGGCCAGCGATGATTATCGCTGGCCGTGCTTAGCGATAATTTTATTATCGCATGCTATCTCTGGAATTTATCGCACTGGTAGCGTGTTATTAACAACGAGTTTCTCCAGGGCGATAAAAATTCCAGAGATAGCGAGGTTATCGCTGTTTTGCAAAACGGCGATAACCTTGCTGATACAACCCACAGGGTCGTATCAGCATAATCCACCCCAATGTTAGGGATAGGTAAGTCTGCTTTTTAGCAGACGTTAGTTTTTGGAGAAAACAGCGGTTTTCTCCAAAAACTAACGTGTGCTAAAATGCTGGGGCAGCCTTGTAAATATTGCGATGTGAACATCAGCGATATTTACAAGGTTGTCCTGCCCAGTGACTCCCACTTTGCATCTCATTAGAGATGCAAAGGGAGGCGTCGCATGTTAGCACCCTCTTGTTAATAGGGCGATAGTTTTATCTCCGCTTTTTTGACTTTAAAAGACAAAAAAGCGAAGATAAAGCCCTTGTAAATATTCCCCCATGAGTCTTAGCAGGGGAAAAAGGAAATACTGAACAAGCAAGGAAATTGTAACTTCAAAGGGGAGAGAAGTGGGAAGGGGAGCAGCGCAACCGCTGCAAAGGAGGAGAGAAATACAGAAATCACAGCATTTTATCTGAACATAACTTAAAGAGACATTTTAAAAATAAAACGTTTTACAATAGTTTGCCGTGATTGAGGTTATGCCAAAGGGAATGTGATTCATCCTGATAGGTTTTTTTAATATTGGGAAACAGTGATGCAAAAGTACCTAACTACATTCCTCCCCATATTAAACACATGAAAGACATGGCTTTTTGATCAAAAAGATAGACATATTTCAACTTTCTATTAAAATGCATTGAGCACAACGCATTTATAGCAGGAAGAGTTTAAAAGTGTAAATAAACTGACGTCTCTGTCTCAGGACTGAGCTGTTGACAAAGCTGTAATTTAAGAACTTATAAGGTAACAAACTGTGCATAGTTCTTCCTTATGCAGCAAACCCATCCCTCTGGTGACATATCTTTCAGGTTCAGCTCTCATGCCGCACTGCTTTCCCTGAGGTTGTACACATCGTATAAGCCTGAGCCTCAGAGAACAGACCTACCCCTCAGGTTGTACATATATTATTGGTTAGGAATGGCATGTATCCCATGTGATCAGCCCACAAGCAGACTAGGCATTTGTATCATCAGGACAGAGACTGTTGTAAGGTAAGTAGGACAAAAGCAGAACTGGTCACATCTCTGTCTCAATAGGACAGAACCTCTGAATGACCGGTAGCCCTGTGTTGGAGTAACAGATTGTTATCTTTAGGTCGGTGTCTGTATTATTGTCTGTTACATGGAATTCTAGATTTGTAACTGTGAAAATAGGGATCTTTTTCATCACTTTGTGAGATAAAAGAGACAATTTGAACAACCATAACTAAAGTGTCACTCAGAAGAACCTCAATGTGATGTGCATTCCATTAAGTCATAGTTACTCTTACAATGTTATGAATGACCCCTACATACTGTCGCCTCCTCTGGTCAGTGGCACACAGACAGAGGAGTCATTGTGGAGCGATGCACAGCCTGGTGTCCAGTAATTCACCCCACCGGACTCTGCACTATCTTCCACTTCCCCACCAAGATATTAAAAATGGCCTGGTTTTGTGCTCCACCACCCTCTGTAGTATCCCCCTTCAACAAATATCTTAATATCCACTTTCCACATATGCCTTCCTCGCCTGAGAAATATCTCAAAATAGCCTTATGCCCTGTCACCCACCCCTGCTGGTTGGAGTAACACCCACCATCCCACACCACCCTCATCTCATTCCCTCGTCCCCCAACCCAAGATATGTTCTCTGATCTCACTTTGAGTGTGGAAAGAAGGAGCCATGCTGCAAGTAACTCAGTGAAAGCTGCTTCAGCACTCTCTCACCTTACCTGCAGAGACATGCATACGGCAAAGGAGATGGTGGTTGGCACAGCAGGAGTGGTGGTACTCTTGTTCATGCATTGCTCTAGGATTTCTAGAGACATAGGGGAGGGTGAGGGAAAGCCTTGTCTTGCTGTTAATCATGGCTTCCTATGAAAGTCATCCATAACACACAGCACCTGATTACAAGTGGGCTATAAATTGCAATCCCTGTGCAAACAATTGTTTGTGCAGGGAAGGCAATTATAACTGGTGCAAAGTCTATCACATGTGGTAGATATAAGATGCAATAAACATTAAGCCCGTTAGAATCTAATAAGAGTAAAAGACCCGAAGCCATATTATCAAGAACGGTCATAAAATTATCGCTGCTTTAGCGGGAGGAAACTGCCGCTAAAGCGGCGATAAGGGGCTTGATAATATGCCCTTGTGAATTCCAATAGAAGCCCAGGTTTGTGGTCCTTCACACCAGAACCTGGGCTTCTATTGGAATTATCTGTGGCATATTATCAAGCCCCCTATCGCCGCTTTAGAGGCAGTTTCCTGCCGCTAAAGCGGCAATAATGTTTGCGCCATTCTTGGTAATATGGCCCCCGATATTTACTGGGACATGCAGATTTTCGTACATAAATTCAGAATAGGCAACATTATTGCTTTCAGTAAATTATGTGCTGGATTTTATTGGATACCATATATATTGCATTTAACAGGGGTAGATTGTAATCGGGCCCATACATTGGCATTTTCTGCTCCTGAGAGATAGACGTTTTCCATATTTTTCCATAAAGGCTAATATTTGAAAATTGGTGGGCCAGGGGTAAACACTTATCCATAACTTAAAATGTACGTTAAAAAATAGTCACGAAAATGTTTAGCATGAGAACAATTGCGCCTTGTAACTTTGTATTTTTTTTTTCTCTCAACTTCCCTACTAGTCTTGATTCTACCATGGAAACAGATCCATGTCTACGCTGTAAGGAGACAACCCTTGCTTGTTTCTGGAGTGGGAATCGACTCAGCAAACCACACAAACAGAAAACTTTGCGGGTCAAATAAACATGCCAAGAAATCCGCACCCTGAATACCCACGCCCCACCCAGGAGAGCAGTTACTCCCAATAAAACGCCACATCATGTCGGTGTAATATTATGTATGAGTAAATACATTTGTAAGTGTAATGTTATGTCAATTTGCACTTGGAACGTCTGACGAATGCTCTGCGAATGAAGATCCGAGCATTTCACAGGCTAAGATAGTAAACTGTTCACTGCAGGAGGAAGCTGGATGCACCTGAACGCAGGGCTAGCGTTGTAAGTTATGGTAGGGCGAAAGCTATTAAGTGCCTGAAGCCGACAAATGTACTTACAATTTGCATCATGAATTCGACAATAGCTAAAGAATCGTTCTTTCTAGAGGTCACTCAAAAGGTCAAAGTAAACATCACATTTTCCTATTTGCTTTCTGTATCTTTTGATCCTCACGAGTCACATAACTTAAAAATGTCACCCATGTTTCCTAAACAGCTCATCCTGTGTGTAGTTGAGGTCAGGAGCTGCATAGTTTGATGAACACCTTCATTTACAACTGAGGTTGGAGGTGAGAAGGGTGAATTAATATTTCTAATCTGCCAACATGTTCTTTAAAAATGTTAGGTTGGGTGGTGCCAATGTCATTTTACCCGGGGAAACATCCCCACCATAATCTGGAGAATTCATCTTCAAAACATAAAAATAAATTTTTGACTGCTTCTGTTCTGCTTGCTCAGCTGTAGTCAAGCAAGGGCTGCTGCGCATTTTCATTATTAACTCTGATTCAGGATGTAAAATGTAAGACCCTGTAATGTGGCATTTTCTTAGGAAAGTTTAAAATGTTCCATGGAGGAAATTAAGGTGATAAAAGAAGGGAAACTGGCAATGAAGCATTCATGCACAGTTGCCTTCTGGCTCTTTATTCCCATTTGGTTACCTTCAGTGAAACTCCAATTTGCACCATGTTTTTACGTAATAATGAGACTTCATCAAACTGCGAGCACATTAGATGTCTCTTTGATGGAGTTCTTGTAAACACCTGAACAGTTACCTTTCTAACAAAGAAGTACTGTACTGAGCCGCCACTGTACAGACTTGCCCAGCCCACCCAAGCTCGCTGCACGTCTGAGCATAAACCAGCTATTAAAATCACCGTCTTATGCCAAAACTAATATGGACTAAATGGATTTCTGTAAGCAGTCCAAAACTGCATTCCATGTCATAGTCAAGCTATATTCACCCAAACTGTGCATTTACATTTGTACAGTATTGCTGCATTCCTAATCAACACAGTTATGCGTCTTCTTATACAATGAAAATGTTCTCTGTAATACAATCCTGCTCTGATGTTGGCGTAGGACATTCAACAGGTATATTTCAATGCCATCAGTACAGTGATGCCTAAATTGGAATTCCAAAATCGGCAATTCTTTAAAACACTTTAACTAATTAGCAGCAAGTTGTGAAGATCTGATTCACAAAGGTAAATATACACTTGTGTGTAAGATTACGTTTGTTTTGGAATTCACAAACTCCGATATAATTGTAAATTTGCAGCTGCAGAGGCTCCGCAGCCTGGGTGGAGAACTCCGCGTATAAAAAGATACAACATGCCTACATTTTTATGGGCGGAGTTCTTCGCCCCGACTGCGGCGCCTCTGCAGTTGAAAACTTACTATTAAATCTGAGCTTGTGAATTCTATAACAAATGTAAACTTACACAAAAGTGTAAGTTTACCATTGTGAATCAGGCACTATGTGCTCAAATTGTAATGGAATCAGTGCTGGTGTACAAGTGTGTTTTTTTAAATGCCTGCGCACCACATACCAAGCCACCGTAGTCTTGCATCGACCTCATGGCTCTTTCATAAGCTGTCAGGGACACCTGCCCCTTTATCTTACTCATTCAGGTTCCTGCTTTCTCCGTTTGCAACGGTTTTTCCATCTTTCTCTTACTACTTTTTTACCTTTT
Source organism: Triturus cristatus (assembly GCF_964204655.1). Classification (NCBI taxonomy): domain Eukaryota; kingdom Metazoa; phylum Chordata; class Amphibia; order Caudata; family Salamandridae; genus Triturus; species Triturus cristatus. The sequence goes on along the minus strand of NC_140593.1, from coordinate 198,704,155 downwards.
GTGTGTCTTTCCCTCTCTTGCTCATGGTCAATGTCTGATGGGGAAAAATAAGTGCTGGTCCCTAAGAATGAGAATCGGTCAACCCCACTAGCAGCCACCAGTTCAAATTAAGCACTGCAACCAGTAAAAGACTATATATTATTTCAATATCTGGTTATGGCATTTTAAAAACAGTAGAACCCAATGTGGACTTCAAAGTTAAATATTTGTAGTTTAAAATAAAAATTTACTCAGCCTGAAACACCGTTGCCCCAGACATCAAAATAATACAAACCCAAATCGGATTTTGTTATAATGATAAAGGTAGTTGCAAAGTAAATCATAACGTAAAAGTAAATTTTTATAGCTCCTTACTTAACAAGGTATATAAATTATATATTCTAGTCCATGCATTGCTATGAGGCATTTCTCTTACAGACAGTGTAATTGTTGATATTGATAAAAAAGATGCAAATGCTTATGATGATACACTTGCATACACAAACTAAATCTCATCGCTATTGTCAAATTCATCCATCATGAACTCTCCATCCATCCCGACTCGAAAATATGTGATCACTCAGGTTCAGCAGTTGAGGGCCATAGTAACTATCTGCCATGTCACAGGTTGGGTGGCACATAGCCAGCAGACAAAAATGCGAACAGGAAACTCAGGTCCATCCCCCAGTTAGGCACAGCGACATCACAATGGTCCAGGAAAATTGGCCCCAATAAAGCACTCATGGCTGGAGGGGTGTGCACATTCCCAAAACACCATAAAGTCAGATGCCACATGAAGTTAGGAACATGCAGCCAATCAGAACACAACACACACAGTACACGCAGTGATCATGCGTCCCTCATGCAGAACATCTGGACACACTCCACACTGGCCTACATTGTGTTTGTGCAAGGTTGAGGCCTACCTGCATTTGTTATCGGGCCCTTTTTTTATGACTCCACAGACAGGGCCCACATTATTTTTCCAAAAAAGTATATTCAGATGTACTTTTATTGCTCCCAAAGCTGTATAAAATCTCTTGGATTAATTGTACTTTGACACAGTCTTCAGACCTTCAGAGCTTAAGTTCCGGCCGCAGTGTTTAATTAAACCAACTGTTCCTGTTCTGCCAAACGCATCTTGTCTTTTGTTTTTTCAAGGTAAATTCACATTCTAGCAAAATAATATTAAGCATAACAGATATGTCACTAAAATACAAAGTATAGAGGAAAGTTATAGTTCACCGGGAATCTGAACGGCAGCAGCAGCAACACCAACACATCTTTAAAAAAGGGTCAAACTTCACAGGTTAAGACAATACTTTCACCTAATATTGTACACCTTTGATAATAACTCACCCTTATCTCTAACACCAGACATGACTTTTTGAAAGGGAATAAGATGTAAATGAGAGACTACATGTGTCTGTTGATTAATGTGTAAATATTTTGTATGCTTTTGGGAATAAGTATCAGTAGTCCATTCGATTACAGAGGGCACTTGTTGAATACTTTGTATGAGGAGGCACTGGCATGTTGTAGAAATGTCTGAAATTGGTTACATGGTTGGTCACTGAGTTGTTCTTATGAGGAGTTTTTACCATAAATTATCACATACTCCTTAGATGCTCGTGTATGATGGTCAATTGTATACTTCATGTTTGTATTAGTAATGAAACATGTAAATCCCATGCTTATATATATGTATAGATGCACTTCATGATATTATACACTGTAATATGGCTTATTTTATTGCAGAACTGGGATTATTCATAGATTTTATATGAAGTTTTATGGTTGAACTTTAGGTATTACATGGTGCAGTTTCATGTTTTTATCCCTCAAAATTGGAATTTCATTAAGTTACAATGATTATCAATGGCCTTTGCCTTATTGTTGTTTTTGTAACATGGTGCATAAATATGTTCAGTTTTGCTCTGGGTGTATGTGCCGCGGCAGTTACGTTTTTATGGCCAGTGTGGGATTAGATGGAGGTAGTGCCTTATTGTCTGAATTTCCTTTCCTTTATTGTTTTGTGGGGTTGACATCATTTTCCCTTCGAATCTAAAATCCCTAATAACTTTAGTTTTTGTAGGATTTCATTATTCCTTTTAACTGTACACCTGTAATAATGATTGGATTATTGCTAACTAACTTTGTCACTCTTTTTAACACAGCAATCAAGGTACAAGGCCCACTGTCAACTGTCTTGGAGCTCCTTCATTCTAATTTTTCAAAAGATGAAGGGGGCCTCCGACAGCTGACTGTGTGATTGTTTCTCTGTTTGATACTGAGAACCATGCACTGAGGCAACTGTCACTTGTCCCAATTCTCTTTAATATGCTAAGTAGTGTGGGATAGAGGAGGAGCAAGGTAGCTTATATTTTACTAATTGCCTGGCTGTAATTGCAAACAGGTCACTCTAACATGGCATCCTGTTTTGTATCTTTTTGTGTATTTGGGGGGGGGGATTTTGTGTACTTTCCACAAAGGACATGATGCATATTTCACACAGGAATAACAGTTTCTTTACACATGTGTCGTCTGATGATGTAAGCATGTTTGTGGGTGTGTGCATGTTTGATTGTATGCACAAGAGTATATTCATTTGCATTGGTATTCATAGTGGTTATTCATGACGGAGACTCCACATATAAAAAGACAGGTCTGTCTTTTCATGTGCAGAGTTCAGTGCCCCAATTGTAGATTCTCCGTAGTAATAAAATAACTATTAGTAAAATTGTAAACTTACACAAAAACGTAAGTTTACCGTAAATGAGGCCCTCTATTTTGTGGTGAATAAAGCAAGTGATGGAAAAATGAAATCAAGAGATTTGCCCAGGACAGGAGCTCAAAATATCTGCACGTAAAGCAGCTCGGATAAAAGCCTGATCTCTGTTTTTCAGAGCAGACCATCTAGTTATCAGACAACATACATCATTGCTAAATAATTACATATAAAGAACTGTGCTGAAATGAACTACTCAGCCTACACTTTAGGCCTAAAACGTTTTCTGATTTCACATAAAGTGAAATGAAATGTGTCTAACACCATGCCATCAGTTGGCTCAGAAGGAGGATTTAAAATAAATATACATTGAGAGCTTAACATATAATTCTCTTGAGAAATTTAAATCTCTACACTCTTACTGTGAATTACACCACTGTTGAGCAGGAACATTACCCAATAAAGCCTTTTACTTGAATGGATGTATAGACCTTATGTGTGATGCCTGTAGCCATGAATCAAAGTAAATAACGAGAATCAGGCATAAGGTTATGGCAAGTGACTTCCATTGTGGGTGGCTGTTCTTTCAAGGTGTGACTTAAAATAATACTCATCCCTTTCTGAGAATAATGAATGAGTGGAATCGGTATTCTTTCAAGATGAAGAGGCCGAGAATGAATTAAGTGCAACATTCATCAAAGGGGATAAATAAACAGAAGATTTGATCTTGAAGCCGAACTAGAAGAGTGCCAGCAATCACATAGTCTCAGGTCTGGGAGAAGCTAAGCTGATGTCTCAGATAATAAGCATGAGCATGCACACCCTCCCAGTGTTGGCGGTAGAATCCTTTATCTCGTCAGCTGAACAATCTCCGCGAATCTGTGATTGCTTCAGACAATGCTAAGGATAGATATACATGTTTTGACTTTGAAGCAAACATTTAAGGGGCAAACCAGTGTGAATATGATGCTCAAAGGAATCCAATGCAAATTGCATGAATACTAAAGGCTTCATTTAGACGTTGTCAGGTGCTTGGCTTTCACCAGAAAATTGCAGGTGCCCACCAACATCACACTTCCTGTCCCATTTACATGTGGGTGACCTCAGGGTTTCCAGAGGAAGTGCCTCATCTGGCGCTGGCAGTGCAAACCCTTAGCCTGGAAGCCTAAAGCTGTTGAGCTGCCAGGTTGTAAAGATGGCTTTACCCCACTAAATAAAGTTGGGTAGTATCACTGCCGTCCCCTGGCCAGAACCCCAGTTCAAAGCATAGCTGTATTGGACAGAGAAAACACACAATGGCCCTGACTCGCAGGAAGAACATTTCTTTTGTGTCAGGGCCATTGACATTTTGTCTTACAGAATCAAAGTCCCAGTTTGCGAATTTGATTTCCTAAAACAAAAAACCTGCCACCCACTTGGCAAAGTGCTCTGCCTTCAGTGCATCCACCACACGGGCTAATGCAATGCAGGCAACATGATCACTACAAAGCATACAGGGATCTCTGGACATAGTGGCCTGTCCTCTACCATTGGAAAGGAGGCCAGGTCCTCCACTGGCCTGATGGGGTCGTTGGCCGTCAGACGACCAGCTCATCATATTATGAATTGACCCCTATGTGGGGATTAGATACCTAAAGTGAGAAACCCCTTGCAGTTTCAAGTTTTGTTTCTTCATTATAAGCATTTTATATTCAAATATAATGTATGAGTGCTGCATTCTAATCACTGTCAAATACAATTTGAAAGCATTGCATAAGTGGCATTCCCTAGTCCAGGTGCGGTAGCAGGAAGCCATGAAATGGTAATTGCACGAAGGACAAAAGTGTGTGGATATGCTACTGCTATTTAGATACAACAGAGTCCACACCAAACTTTGGCTACTTTACTTTGACTCGGATTCCAAATGAGGTGGAAGGGGATCAGGAATCTTCCACACCCAGTAGATGCCCATGCCATGGACACAGGGAATACCTCATATTCTGATGTTTTTTCTGGAAACAGAGGATATGCATGTGAAATTGAGTGTTTTCTCACAAACCTCCACATGTATCAAAATGTATGACGTTTTTCACAAATTGAATTTGACCAGGTTGGACTTTCCTAAGTTCACCGGGTGAAACATTGTGGGTTGCAGTGCTTACTGCAAATCTCTGAATTCCAATCCCTTCACATAGGGATTTCACAATCACCTTTGTGTTTTAAGACTGTGGTTAATGAGGACATCTAGAGTCAATGACTAGGTCACATCGAATATACCTATGCCATTTATTTGTTTCAGTTTATTTAGCTATGAGTAAATCTTAATTCTAAGAATCTAAGGTTACCAGCTTCCTCTGATCTAGATTGTGAGCCAGTTTATTTTGGTGTCCTGGTAACTATTTGCTGCAGGCAGAAATAAATAATGTATCAGGGCTGCATTGAAAACAGACGCTGACTTTATTAGTGGCACAGAAGCCCATGCTTATAGATGTTGCTGCACAGGAGCAGATATGCATATTGAGCATAATATGAGCAGTGACCTGATTCTTAAAGTAATAGATGAGATGATGATAATGCTAGTCTGTCTGGGGCATTATTCATTTCTCAACATTTATTTGTAAGTTGTGCTTTTACATACAGATATTCTTGCTTTAATGAGCCTTAGGTCACTTCAAATATTCTTCCTCAGATGCTATGTTAACTAATGGCATTTAAATCAGAAAGTATATAATGTCAAACACTGAAAAACCTGGATGGGAAATAGTAATAGTAGCAGTATCTGTCAATGTTGTAAAAGTTTGACGGGCAGCTCTGTCAAACATGATGGCCACCTGTCAAACTTTTACAAAAGTGTTCATTTTTCAAAGACAAAATCCCAAAGTGGGAGTTTGTTTTTGAAAAATAAAAAACTAATAATTCTGATACCATGGGAGTGCTCCCCCATGGTGTAGCAGTCATTTATCTTTTTTACTGTTCTTTACCGCCATCAAAAGCCATCTGATCACTCACTCTAATTTAAGCAGACAGTCGGATGTCTAACTTCTGATGGCCGTATTCTTGTTAAAGTTTTTCCCTATGTGCACATTTGGGTGACAAATTAGTTGTGTGAACTGCTGATTTTAATGATGAATATGGCCATAACCGAGGAGCTAATGGAGATGTTCTTGAAACAACTTAATTAGGTGGGATAGAAGTGAGATTAGTAATGCAATAAAGTTATTCCACATTTTGATGTTAGACTGCATTTTATTAGAATGGATGAAGTTTCTGATGGTTTGCTCATCTTGCTCATTACCCCTTCCAAAAAAAGACCAGCTGCAAGCCTTCTCTCCTAACATTATCTGTGAAGCACAGGGTGCTATGCCGTAAATACTGAATTGTCTTAGAAAGCGTGTATTGTGAATGAAAATTTCCACTGTGTACCCAAGGACGTCAATGGGAAATGCTGATGTAGGCTTGCAGAAGAGCAGTAAGTCTATGAGCTTTTGTTTGAGCTTAAGAAATAGGTTAGTGTTAAGATTTTTTATTATTACTAAGTTGATTTTGATGTTCCCGTGCAACCTAACTATGATCATGGCATGCTAAATCCGAAGTTTTGCTAATTATTTATGTATAAAATGTGTATAAAACCTACTGGCTTTGAAGGTATGTGGGTGACGTCTCACTTGTTTAGAGACCTTCTCCTTTTCCCTTAGAATGTCGTCAGTACTCTTCATGAGATTGACACTTAGGGCCAGCATGGTTGCACCACTTTTGTGGTTCAGCCATAACGCAAAATGCTAGTAGATATTTACAAAGCCACGCAGGGTGTGATTTCCACCATATTTCATTCTGGGAGGCGTTCCATGGGCAAAGCATTAGCGTTCCCATGCATCCACCTATGGATTTCACACTGTTCTAGATTTACAAAGGTTTGTAAACCTGAGATTATCTTTAAGGGGTCTCAAAACATGAACATTGTAGCATTGACTTTTTAGTGCCTGGTTTGAGGGAGAAAGGAGTTTTTGGAAACTAGTCAACTTTCAGGTGTCTGATTCTCCTATAAAATTGTGAAGCTGGATTGACTGTGTGTTCCTGAATGAATTTGGGGTGCAAGTATGTGCATTGAAGTATGGGACAGTGGTTATGGATTTGTGTTTTTTCTTTGATTTGTTTGGGTACACGATGATGATTTTGGGCACAGTTTGAGCACTGATTACTGATGTATTGATGTAATAGTTACATTTGTGATCACATTTGAAGTTTATATTGATATTAGTTTGAACTGACTTGATTATCGGATTCTTTGCAAATCCAGGATCTCGAGATAGTGATCATTTGTTTGTTATTGTGGTGTATAGAACGAGGCACTGCTTGCCATGTGTTAGGGATTCTGAACTAACAGATTATTTTTCCAGGTTTTGTGCTTCATTTTAAATAGTGTAGCTTGTTCTTGAGTGCACAAGAGCGAGAGCACTGTGTAGAGTAGTCAACTGCTGTACTAGAGTCTACCTGGTATGAATAGCAGTTTAAAAGAATTGTGGTTTCCTGTTTTGAAGTTTAAAACATCTATTTACTGGACTTGACTTTAATTTCCTTTCTAGGGTAGACATAGAAGGGTTATTTAGATATTTGATTTGAGAGAGGTTTTGCAATTGTTTTCCTGTTTCACTGATAACTCGTATCGTGGTTGGCTATACAGCCAGCGAGCTGCATTCTGAGTGGTTGGTTGTTGACGAGCCTGTGCTTTGAAGGCTGACCTTTGACAGAACTGCGCTGATTTTGGTTGTTGTTCACTAAACTGTTTATTGTGGTTCAAAGTTGTTTTTGAGCTTATGGTTTGTTAGTTTTGAGACTAAAAAAACTGGAAATGTGTCAACAAAGCCTAAAGAGATGTCTAGAGATGGTCAGAAAATGCCAGCTGAAGGTATGCCATACTCTAAAATGATGAGATTGGTTGGGTACAAAACGTGTATCTGGATTTCAGGATGAAATAAATACACTGCATGTTAGAAATGGGGTTTGTGGTTGGCTAGGGTATGCACCTAAGCCAGGCAGAACCCACCACACTAGTCAGGGCAAGGGAGTTACACACACACGATAACCCCTGCTCACCCCCTTGGTAGCTTTGCAGAGTAGTCAGGCTTATCCCAGACGCAATGTGTAAAGCGTTTGCGCAACACACACACACACCAGTGACACACTAGGCACACCACAAAAAGAGACAACCCGCAAGGTTACATAAAAATATCCTTTGTATTGTACATAAAACACATTAGACCACAATCAAATAAATCACTGTGCCACTAGGCACTTGTCATGACATCACATAGATCATAAAATCACTTTGCCACGAGGCAATTGTCATAACATCATAATTAGTGCAATAAGGTAAATTCTTCTAAAATGCACTTATCATAAAACCACCATTATGTAAATAAAACACCTCATCCCCAAGTATGGCCATAAACAGATGAAGCATGTGATGAGTAAATACCATCACTGCATATCAGTCACCCAGTATTGCAAGGTAACATTGATTATAACCCTGAATTCTTAGAGCACAGTGATTCTGTGATTCTAATACCCATAATATGGTAATCTTCAATAACACATGGGTGCCAGGGATCCCCTGCTCACCTACAACAGTGAATGCTGTAGTTCCAGTGAATTTCCCTTAAGGGAGCAAGGGCCTCCATCGAGGACTCTCCCCGGTCTTCCCCTAATGAAGGGAAGTGCCCCCAAGGTGTATACCAACACGAGTGTTCACTGAAAAACCCAGCGGCCCGGAATGGGTCAGGGAATGGCAGCTGCTGTGACTGTAAGGTGGAGCTGCCAAAACCAATGGAGCTGGCTCCAGTACTTAGACCGGCATTGCAGAGTGTCCAGGACCCTCCGGGTTCTCTTGGACCGCTGGTAATAATGCCCCCAAAGCCGAGATGCCTGCACCATCCCCACGACACAGGCCGACACGGTTTCCTGCACGGGAAGCGCTTTTAGACACACCAATCAGCCAGCCCCAACTGCGGAGGCCTGTACCCAGCTAAGAGCAGCGCTGCGCTCCATCTCGCTGGGGGGGCAGCTTCTCTCCCTGAGGCAGCCATGATTCCTTCGCGGGCTCAACTTTCGTGATGGTGGGGCCCTGCGAGGGGGGTGCCTGACAGGCGGCAACATGGCCTTGAACGGGAATGCAGCCTCAGTTGACTGGGTCAGATCGAGGTGCTCGGCACGCCCTACCCAGACACAAGCACTCCTCCTAGGTGACCCAAAAGATGGTCCTCCACACTCACCACCCTTGATGAAAGTGGAAATCAAAGCTCTCCCTGTGCTGACACAGGAGAATTGAGAACCCAGATGGTCTCCAAAATTGTGAGCTCTTCACATGCTCCCAGAGCCAAAAGAATAAAGCGCTCACCAAGCGCTAGATTTTCAAATGCGCAGGGCAGACCAGCAAGCCCTGGGAGATCACAAGGCACCAAGTAGGAATAGGTGCAGCAGGCCAGCAAACAGAGCCCTTGTAGGGAAGCTGGTAGTCCTTCTTGTAGCCCACAGGTCCGCACAACAAAATAAGGGAGTCCAATGGTGGTTCCTTCTGGCAGCCTAATAGTTCTTTCTGGTGCAGTATGTGCAGCCAGCAGTGTCTGGTTACAAGTTCCATGCAGTGTCTCAAACCACGTAGTCACAGCCCCTGTACTTATAGTTCAAATGTCTTTATTCCAGGGGCACTGCAAACAACTTTTAGAAGTGCACAACACCCCCTTCCATTCAATCTCAAGCCCTGGCTCCAGACAGACTACAGGGGGGCGGAGACAGGATTTGAAGGTCAGGCACAGCCCTATTCAGGTGCAGGGGCAACTCCTCCCACCACTCTAAATGCAGACCAGGCCTATTCAGTTGCAAGGGAAACTCCTTCCATCACTCTAAATGCACCCAAGGTCTATTCAGTACAGCACTGAGTCACCCAGGAAAGGCAGGGCACACCTCAACCCACATTGTGACTGTCTAGAGTAAACACACATCCCCTTCTCCTGTCCGTCTAAACCAGACATTGAATACACAAACAGGCAGGGCACAAAGAGTCATACGCACACAGAAATGGCCACTTGTAAAAGTGGCATTTTCTAAAATGGTAATAACAAATCCGCTTTCACCAACAAGCAGGATTTATTACCACTATTCCAAACATATCAAACATGGTCATTCTACCCCTTTCATATCAGAAATTACCACTGAAGCACAGATCAGGAAATTCCCAATGCAAACCTATGAGAGGCCAGCCTCACAGCAGTGAGAAACCAAATAGGTTGGTTGTCACTACCAGGACATGCCACACAACAAAGGTGCATGTTCTACCTTTTACCTAGACAGCACCCTGCCCATAGGGCTACCTAGGGCCTACCTTAAGGGTAACCTATGTGTAGTAAAAGGGTAGTTTTAGATGTGGTGAACACTTTAAGTGCCACATCACTGCAGCAGTAAATTGTGTGCATAGGCTCTGTACCAGCAGAGGCCTGAGACAGGTTTGAAATGCTACTTCAGTGGGTGGCTCAAGCACATCTGCAGGCCCTCTAGCGCAAAAAGAACAGATGATGGATGGAATGCTGAATCAATTGGACATTCACCCCCAGTCACAGGTCTGGGCTAAATCCATTGCATGTTTGCATGCCATGCCATTCCAGTTTGGACTGAGCCATATGCAAATCAGTCTTGACCCTGTTCCCCTTGGAAACTGTCCAGCCCGAACAGCCACGCCAGGTCCTCCTGGACCAGAAACAAGCATCCTAGGACCGGTTTCATGGTTTCACCCCTCATCAGCAAGGACAGCTTGAATCTGGTGGTGTAGCGAGGACATACCCTTCCCACTTAGCAGGACAAATGCAAAAAAGAACAGATTATGGATGGAATGCTGAATCAATCGAACATTCACCCGCAGTCACAGATCTGGGTTAAATCCATTGTTTGTTTGCATGGCACAGCATTCCAGTTTGGAGCCAGCCATATGCAAATCAGTCTTGACCCTGTTTCCCATGGGAACAGTCCAGCTCGAACTGCCAGGTCAAGGTCTCCCTGGACCAGAAACAAGCATCCTAAAACCGGCATTTAATTTACAGGCTGTGGGTATATGGGATGCCATGTACAGGGGACTTACAGGTACATTAAATTACCCATACAGAAAAAGGGCTGATGCAATAGCCAATCGCACCTGCCACTACAGTGGAAGAAGTTTGTTAAGACACTTTAAACCGTGCACAGAACCAGAAGATCAGCCCTTTTCACCTTCCAATAAACAAAAAAGTCTTCTTCAATATAAATCAAAGAGATGGTTCAGCACCACAACTGATGAGTGTATCTCACTTTTGGAAATGATACCAAACAGGTGTAGAAGACCAATCTTAGCAAGTTTACAAGAGAGAGCATATGCACTTTAGTACAGATTAGCAGTGGTAAAGTGCCCATAGTCACAAAACCAACAACAGCAGGTCAGAAAAAATACAGGAGGAAGGCAAAACGTTTGGGGATAACCCTGCAAAAAGGGCCATGTCCAACACTGAGCATGATGACAATTTGAAGTTTATATTACAGTGTACTTTTAATATCAGGAAGTTAGTGTTTTTGAGACAAAACATGTATGACATGAGGCAGATGACCAGACCTATACAGTTCGAGAAGCTTAATAAATAAGATTGCATGGCTACTGAGAAGGAGAGAAAGAATAGCTCCAAAGAGGCAAACAGTTCATTTTGACAATGGCTTGAGAATAAACTTGGCAGACAATAGAAGGGTTGGAGAGAACACAGAATTGAATGGGTAAATACCTTCCCTGCTATAATTACTGCAAAAGAGCAGGGTAAAGAGAAAATAAAAAGGTGAATGATGAATCAGATGATGATTACAATACATTTATAAGGGATCTTTTAAACTCTAGAACTCCTCAGTTCACACATCGACCAATGGAAACTACTCATACAACTGGAGGGGTTGTGCGATTGCTGAGGGAGATACTGCTATAGTACAGGCTCTGACTGGAGTTGTACTGCGTGCACCAGCAGAAGATACAGAGACAGCATCAATACCTAATAGAAGTGGAAGCGGGTTGCCAGAAAAAGAGGCACTGGATACTCCTGTGAGAGCAATGAAAGAACCAACCCCTAAAGAAATCTGTATTGGAATATTGAAATAGAATTTGGCAAAATAATGCAAGGGAATATGGTTTTGAATAGCCTATTGATTTACAATCCTGATGAAATTAGGTATTTGATCAAGAAACTGCTAGATGTGCTGATCATGCACATGACACATTGGAAGAATTGGATGATAAGTTAGATATTGACATCAGCAAAAATTCAAAACATGAAACAAAATTATAAAAGGGAATTAACACATGATGAAATTAGAGAAATTGGTCAGATCAGATATTAATGATTTAATTGAGAAAATGCAAGACTGGGGTGATTTCAAGAAATATAGAGAAAGATGGAAGAAGGCTGTTTATCTGCAAATTTGAATGTGAGAATTTACAAAGACAGCCAGTATGGTTTTCTGTTGTTCATGATTATGGTCAGCTATGGTCACAAGGGGGCTTTATGACATCCCCAGGAGCTCCAATAAAAACAGCATGTATGTATTGAATTTACAGGGAGAAATTGAAAAGCCAGAAGGGGATAGCTATTGTAGGTAACACAGCCCATAAAGTTGGCAGAGATGTGGTCCCAATAAGAAATAAATATGCAGATCAGATGACAAGATACTGTGCCCTACAGGAAGAGTCGATTATTCAGGAAAATGGAAATGATGAATTTGCAACAAATACCACACAGAGTTTAAATAATGTGAATCATTTCTTTATGGCTTCACTCTAAACATCCTTGAGGGAACTGAGATACCTACTGGAGGATGCTCCTAATGAAGAGAAAAGAAAATGAACTCCAAAAGAATTATCAGGATTCATATGTAAATTTGGAGCAGAAATATGCTTTGCCTAATTCTCTTTTACACCCCATGAATAAATATTTCCATAATCAGACTCATGCAGGAACGGATACACAGGATTTCTACATGTTGATTAAGATGAGTGCAGTTGTTGTTTGGCATGTCATTTAACTAACCAGGGTAAGAAAACTTAACCACATTCGCAATCAGAAGACCCAGATTGCAAGCAGACATTATTGAGATGCCACATTGTAATGGCTTAAAATATGTCTTTGTCATTGTCTGTCTGTTCTCCAAATGGGAGAAAGCATTTCCCACAAGGAGAGTGGATAGCATTCCAGTTGCCAAATTGTTGTTAAGGGAATTGATTCCTTGAGTCAGCCTCCCAAATTGTATTTAGACTGATTGCGGCACACACTTCAACAATGACGTGTTGCAGATAATCCATACAGCTTTCTCGATCAATCAGCAATTTTATTGTAGTTATCGACCACAGTGCTCATGTTTACTGAAACATGCGGCTGGTACTCTAAAAAATAAACTGGCAAAGTTTTTACTTCAACTGACTGGAGTCTTCCTCGGTCTTGATGACTTTGAATAGGACTCCTACCAAGAAAACTGGTTTATCTCCTCAGAGGCAGAAAGGGAAGAGCAAGGAGACTAGCACACGGACCTTCAGCTGCACTAGTTTCAATAACTGATGATATTCTTATGGATTATTGAAAAGGTCAGCTTCAAGACCTATTACAATGTAAAGACCAAAGCTTGAGCGGCGGCAGGAGGAAGTAGCCTCTGATCAAAGCAGTGACAAGTTGCAGTTGAAAATTGAAAAAATAAAGACCCATTTCAGTAGAAACAGATTCACTGTGAATGAAGTAGAAAGAGACAAGACTGATCTAACTGTAAGTTCAAGTCAGAATTCCTGATAGAGCTCAAGTCAAAGTCTCAAGGAAGACAATGAGCTGAAGACTGTTATTGAAAGAGAAAAGAATGAAGATATTCCAAGGAAGAGAATTTGCAAACAAAACCATGTGAGCCAGAAGGAGATTTTGAGAGACTGTTGAAATTAAAAACTGGTGAGAATGAATACAGAGTTGCTAAAAGATCAACTAGATAAGGATGATTTCAAATAAACAGATGCTTCGTCTGAATGTGTGTATCAGAAGAAAAGTAAGCAAATTAATTTTAGGAAGATTTTTCTCTGGTAAACAAATGCCAATACAAGTTTGAGAGTGGTTCAGAGACAGCAAACTGACACAGTGGAAGTTCCAATGTTGAAAGTAAAATTGAGACTTTGAATATTCAGCACTGATGAAAGACTTGAACAGAAATAGAAAGATTTTTACCGAAATAAGATGCTTAGTTTGATTGATCCCTGACAAATTGTTTGAGTTCAAAATAGGAGCTCTTTTTTAAAAGGACTGTGAAAGTGAATCCTATTTTTACTTTATAATATTGTTTTTTTATCTACAATTTTCATGAAATAATAAGAAAAATATTATCATTTTAAAGATTTTTGTTTGTTTTTCATGTTTTACCACAATAAGGTTTTTTTGTTTCAACAAAAGGATGGGAAACCACAGATGCTCTAAAATTGTAGGGATGGGCCTATTAATCATAACATGTTTAGATTTAGTTGGCCTGTTGGTGTGCTTACTGACTCTGGCAGGATATATTTCAGATTGACTGAATTTGGATGTCAAAGTTGGAAATGATACCAGTATATGAAGAACACATAGTTAGTGGTTATAAGGATAATGTGTATACTAAAATGATTAGGGAGTATATAGATGTAATGAAATCAGTAATTCCTATGTGTGTACTTACCTTCCCACTCTAGTTAGGGAGAGTTCGACGTATATCCAGGTAGAGATTTCTTACACCTCATCGTGTAGTGTTTTCATGGCTATCTTAATTGATTAAGAATGTAATTCTCCTTACATGGTTGATTTTAAAATGAATCTATATAATTTGCTCATTAATAAGAATAATAGAGAAGTTAAGTATTGTGAGTATTTGAGAGTTATTGCCCAAAACAGATATGATACTAACTTAAATAGAGATTATTTGTGTCTTTTGTGTAATGAGAAGTAGGATTTCATTAGAGAATATAATGAAAGAGGAGTGAAAGTATTGCGAAAGTTATAAATGAACAAAAATGTTTCGGGTGAGATACAAGTGGAAGCAAAATCTAGTCTCTCAGGTTTACGTCCTACATTGTGAATGGAAGAACAAAGAAAAGGTGAAATGTGTATGGTAAGGTGTTGGACTTGGCCATTTTTGCAGGGTCATCCCAGAACTTTTTGCCTTCCTCCTGTATTTGTTCTGACCTGTTTGTGTTGGTTTTATGACTCTGGGCACTTTACCACTGCTGATCAGTGCTAACATGCAAGTGCTCTCTCTGGTAAACTTGGTAAGATTGGCCTACACCTGTTTGGCATATTTAATTTACCTGCAAGTCCCTTGTACGGTGGTATCTCATATACCCAGGGCCTGTAACTTAAATCATCATAATCTTTATTTCGGTCACTAAGGACCATAAAAGGACACAACAATATTACAATTTATAAAATACAGAATAAAAAGATTACATTTAGATGAATGAAGGAAAATCATAAAACAATCAATTTAAAATCATTAAAAAGGTTCAAATAATCATATTAGACTTGATATAACGATTACGGATAAACCACATAGCTGTTAAGAATTTGGCAACTGCAAATACAATTTGGGCGGACAAATCTCTCTTTAAAATTCTATATGCAGGGAAATGATTCCTAAAACCTAGGTTTTTGAGGAGTGGGACAAGCCAATATTTCCGAGGTGTGCGGTAAGCTGGGCAGAAAAATGCAATGTGCAGGTCATTCTCTCTCGCGTGTGCACATGCCGGGCATTGGGCCGAAAACTGTTTTTTAGTCCAGTGATCGGTATATGCCCGCAAGGGAAGAGTGCCGTAACGCCACTGCATGTATAATCTCCTTGTTATTTGAGGACCCATGTCATCAAAGACGGGCTCTAAACAATATGAATCTTTGATAGCAAAGAAATGATTAGATAAAGATCCCTCGCGTGTACTCTCTATAGAGACCCGTAGCTTATGCTCTTAATAGACCTTCGTTATAGATTTACGTGAGATCCTGCCACATGCATTTCCCGGATTAAGCCACAAATCCGGTCTCCCTAGTGTTTCAAATGTGTACTTGATGTATTTTAGCCACGGTATTTGTGCCGCTTTAGGTAGGCGCAAGATCTCTGCGAGCTCAGCCCTATAACTAAGTAGTTCCTGCGAGCTCCAGATTTTGCGCCAAAAAGTCAATGGTTTAAGTCCCAACTCCTCCGTAATAGGTCTCAGGCCCAGGTCAAATCTTAATGGGAGAAGTGGGGTGCTAGGCGGTAGTGCTGCCAGTTGTCTTATAAAGTTGTTCTCTGTTAGCTGTAATTTCTGATCAGCTGTGTACCCCCATATTTCGCCCCCATAGGTTACCGCCCCTCTAGCCTGTGTTTTATTAATTTGGAGGGGTGGACCAAAAGGTTTATATGACGACCTACTTATCATCCTGCATATGCCACCCGTTAGCTTTGCCAAATTCATATTTGCCTTAGTTCTGTGGGAGTCCCAGGTCATATTTTGATTGAGTGTGACCCCCAAATAATCAAACGTAGTGACCCGCTCTAATCTAACAGACCCTATCATGGGATTTGGGCGAGTTGAGGGGGGCGGGTTGAAAATCATGTACTTAGTTTTTGGGGCATTGATTTCCAAGCCGCGTTTCTCACAAAAGTTCGAGAACCCATCCAAGACCCGGTGTATGCCCATAGGGGATTTGGAGAGCAGCAGGGTGTCATCCGCAAACATAATTGCGGGCACCCTGCTGCCATTTAACTTAGGGGAATCGGTATTGTTTAACCCCGTCCACAAAGAGGCAAAACAGGGTCGGTGCAAGTACGCAATCCTGCCTAACCCCCGTGTCGACGGGGAAACTGTCTGAGAGGATTCCCCCTCTACCGCACCTAACCTTAGCAAAATTATCATGATGTAATCTCCTCAAGATTAGTAAAATATCAGCGGGAACCCCTAGGTCCATTAAAACAATCCAAAGTTTATCCCTCGATACTAAGTCAAATGCCGCTCGTAGATCCACAAAGACCGTATACAAGGTGCCGCCCTCAATTAGTGCAGTCTTCCAATATAAAAGGTTTAAACGAAAAATCTGGTCTGTGGTTGAAACTCCCTCTCTGAACCCTGCTTGATACGGACTTAAAATGTCTCGTTCTTCATTCCAATTTTGGAGGCGGTTTAGTATCAGTCTACCGAAAAGCTTTTGGGGGACATCAATAAGACTGATAGGTCTTTAATTGGATGGGAGCAGAGGGGATCCCTTTTTGAATATTGGGACGATCTCTGCGCCCAGCCAAGTATTTGGCACCTCCATACCTTCGAGGATAGAATTAAATAATGTCAATAAATAAGGAGCCCAAACATCGGGTTCATGTTTGAATAGGTCCCCCGGTAAACCATCCAAACCGGGTGCCTTGCCTGGTGCCAACCGTCCAATGGCCTCTCGGACCTCCATTAATGTAAATGGGACCCCATTCATTTCGTCTCCATTAGGATGAATAGGATTGAGTCGTGGGCCGTCAGCTACACTATATAGGGACTGAAAATGGTTTTGCCATACCTCGGCTGAAATGTTAGGCTCAATTGCAGAGGTCAGCTCATCAGTTCCTGTATTCACGTGTCGCCAAAATACACGTGAATCACCACGTGCCAGGGAAATTTTAAGTTCTTCCCATTTATCATGCTCCCATTCACTTTTTGCATTACTAATCAGGCACTTATAAGCCGTTCTCCTAGCCCTGATCTCCTCACTCCCTTTCCCTTCCTTTATCGAGGCCAGGAGATCAGTTTTTGCTTTGCGGCATTAGGCATTGTACCAGAGAGGGCAAGGGGGGCGTCCATTTGTCCTTTTTGAGGTGGAAAAAAGGATTTCAGACACTGATTTGATAAGGTCCTCATGTAACAAGCCCCACAGTGTATGTATGTCCTGGGTGCTATCTTGTTCTAATAATAGGAGGGCCTTTTCGAGTGTGGGGATACCCCGGGCATATAGCCTGGATATCTTCTCTGGGTTGGAAGCTAGCTTCTCCCACTTCACTCTTGGTCTGTTGTTCGTAATGCCTAGTCCCACCTCAAGTGTCGCCCTCTGTTCCCTCCTAGCCCCGAGGCCAGGAAGGTTATATTCCAATTCCAGTGAGTTGTGGTCACTGTCTGCCCTTAGGGATATCCGAAAGTCATAATCGAGTTTTGATTCCCTCCCCCCTCTATTATATGTATATTTTGGAGGAATATCGGATTTTATCCGACCATTACAGGCCCTCACACCATATTTTAGAGTTAAAGATGTAATTTGCAGAGCCAAAGGTGTCCAAGCTCTTGGGGCCGATGCCTCCAATGGGGGTACGGACCAGACCGCATCCTCCTCTTGGGCTAGGTCATCCAATGGGCCAAGAAGCGGCTCATGGCAATTTAGGTCCCCTCCAATTATAAAAGGGATACCCTCGGGGATTTCACTTAGGTCGTCCGCGAGTTCCTCTATAGTGCGTGATTCTTGCGTGATATTTGCTGGCCTAGAGTAAACGTTTACCAGCAAAAGCCGGTGTAGGTTTGGCCATTTCAACAGTACAGCAAGAATATCCTCGTTGCTGAGTGGGAGTAAAGTGGCCCTGCACCCCAAATCAGTAGCCACCCAAGTTGCGAGTCCTCCCGAGGGACGTCCCTTGCCCCCCCATTTAGCATTTATAGAGAATGTAGCATAGCCAATGCGATTGACTTCTTCACGCGCCCAAGTTTCCTGGAACAGGCATATGTCTTTGCCCTCAATGTATGAATTCCAATCCGGGCAATGCAATTTGTTAAGGAGACCTGCCACGTTTCAGGATACTAACTTCAAGGAGGGCGTGATGGCACTCTTAGTTGATGAATTCAAGAACGGAACCCGACTAGGTTGCGGGTCCAATAATGTATTGGTGTAAATATTATTATCTTGGAGCACCGCAGCCTCCCTTACAATGATTGGGGGGAAGCAGGCTGGATGGCTGTCTCTCCGGCATTATATTTCTCCTCGGGATTGGCCTTCATTCTGGAAATAACTGAACATGTTTTAGTATCGTGAGGGTCATTATATCCGCTATCTACCCCACTCCCTCTCTTGCTCAGTCAGTCTACCATATCTAGGTGACTGAATCTGTTTTGGATAGGGAAGAAGTCATAATGTTGTATTCTTGGGGGGTGGGGGGTCCTTCTTTCTCTATTGCCCCATCTACCCCCTCCTCTCTGTACTAGTTCCCACCCTTGCTCTTCCTGATCATGTATTATAGGTGGGTAGAAGAATGATAATGGTAATACTTGGATGGAGGTCCCCTTGTCACGATATGGCCAGCTACATATGTATGAGACAGTCGAAGAGTTCCTAAAATTAACTAGGACACAGTCACCAGCGATGGATTTCCTGGTATCACCCAACCATGGGGTTCTTCTTACCATAAGGACCTCACTCCTTATTCCGTCAGGGAGGGTCTATTAATGGAAAGCCAATTTATGACCTTGTTTTTGAGAGCTTCCACAGGTTCCCGAGAAGATTGTTTTAATTCGGGAATACCTGCTAGAATGATTGTATACGGGCTTGCCTTCCGGGGGTAAATTAACTATCCTGTGTTTATTAACTTTACCATTACCCGGATCCCCCTTTCCAGACATAGCTAGATTCTTCTGAGGGCTTGTGTTTACTGTGCGTTCTGCAGCCGGTGAATTAAGCTGTTGTGCGGAATGTTGAATTTGTATGGGCTCAGGTACAAGACCCGTCTCCTTAACTGTGGGGGCTGTTTTACCTATCTCACCGCTGTGTCTCATCCCTGTTCCCAATAGTTGGCTATCTTTTTTAGGGGCAACTGATAAGAGTGCGATTTCCTTTTCAATATTCAGTAAGCAAGTTTCCATCTTTGCTAATCGCACTTCCAGAGGATTAAGCATTATCCTCATCAAAGTGTGAATGTCAGAGAGAGTGATATCCTCCTCCCCAGAATTTACATTTGTAATGGAGGATATCTGCCGCGGTGTATAAGAGGGTATTTGCTTATTCTTCAATGGCGAAGTTTACCTCTTACTTTGTATACCATTTTTTTTGCCCTCGATCAAGGTGGAATTCTTAGCAATTTTCGATTTTCTCCCTCGGCAATTTTGTACCCTCTGTTTCCTTTTTGGTATTGCTCCCTCCCTCTCTCCTTGCCTTGGCAGGGTAGACTGATGAGCCCTAATAATAGTTCCCTCCATATTAGACGGGGTCATATTAAGTGCAATTGTAGGTATGAGAGGCTTAGGTAGAGGTAAAGGTGCTATACTGAGATCTACGGGGGCCGAAATATCACATTCAGTGTTAGGAACAGCATGGCCACTCGAATCAACTATATCAGGTATGACATCTGTACCCCTAGCCCCAACATCTAATAATGTACATTCCAGTCTTGGTTCAGGGGTCGTAGCATGTGCAAGCGGGCCCAAAGACGATCTCCTTACCCACTCTATTTCTTGGGAGATACGTCTTTCCAGAATGGAAATTTCATCAATGAGGAGAGAACCAGCCTTAGCGAAATAATTGTCCAAAGTACCTTGTGACTTCCCAGCAGCCAGCATTGTCTTGCTCCTTGTCTCTCTTGTGGCCATACTCTGAGGATGACGATGTGATGTATACAGAGTGCAGGGCAAGAATCAGGAGTATTGGCCCTGTCCCGATCTCGTCCGTTCTCGAACGGCCTCAAACGGCCCACTCTTTGCCCAGTCTTCGCCCCACGCTTCGTCCCGCGCGCGTCCCGCTAGCGCGTTTCCACCTGAGGTTTAAATAGAGGGGTAGATCAGGCGGAAGTAGGCGGGAAGAGGCCCCAGCTGCACCTGTGGTGATGGCGCTGTGCAGGCTGGTCCTCGCAGTCCCACCTGCGGTGTTCAGCAAGCTGGTAAGACTTCCCTGGGTCCGGTATGCTCCTGACAGTCCGTGCTCAAGGGTCGTGAGCTCCTGCAGCGTCCAGCGATAATTAATTCTGCGAGCGTGTGTGTATTAATATACATGCTTCGACATATCATATCTCTATCAGGCGACCGGAACAACCTTCACTTAGGTTGTAAAAACGTATATGGATTGAGGTATTGTAGAATTGAAGACCTGGTCCAGCCAGAATATGGTTGATCCAATATTAAAGGCAAAGTGCCAAGTACAACCTCAAGGGGTTGGCAATCGTGGTCGGAGCGTCTCCCGTCAAGTCACGTCAGGGCAAAACTTAAATGCTACTAGTGTACAGAGCTGCTTGCAGCACCCACTGAAGTAGCCATTCAAACTTTTATCAGGCCTCTACCACTGCAGGACCTGTGTGCGTAGTTTACTGCTGCAGTGACGTGACATGTAAAGTTGTTGTCTTCAACTCCCCATTTACTACATAAAAGTCACCCCTAAGGTAGGCCCCAGAATGCCCTCTGGGCAGGGTGCTGTGTACGTCAAAGGTAGGACAGGTGCCTTAACTGTGTTGCATGTCCTGGTAGTGACAAACAGCCTATTTGGTTTCTCACTGTGTGATGCTGCCCTCTCATAGGTTTGCATCGAGTATTCCCTTATATGTGCTTTGGTGGTAATTGCCGACATGAGAGGGGTAGTGTGACCATGTTTGGCATGTTTGGAATAGTACTGATAAATCCTGCTTATTGGTGAATGAGGATTTGTCATTACTATTTTAGAAATGCCACTTTTGGAATGAGGGTGTTGTGCACTTCTATACAGTGTTTGAAGTGCCCCCAGACCAAAAGCATTCTACCTATTCTACCTATAAGTACAGGGCCTGTGACCCCACAAAGATAGACACTGCATGGGACTTGTAACCGGAGGACTGCTCTGTGCCAGAGAGCACTTCTAAGGAGAGAGAGTATGTGGGGAATGCTGTTCCACCTCCTAAGGGAGGCAAAGAGCTTCTTTTCTTCCTCCAGCACCTGGTGAGCACTTCATTGGGGCACAGGTGCTGTCTGGAGCGCTGCTGTACCCAGTGCGTTCTTGAGCTGAGGCTAGTATCCCCATTTCGGGGACAGCCACTTTGTGTCGTGAGTGGGCTAGAGGAGAGCCGACGTGCCTCCCTGTGAGTCAGCCTACATCTGGCATGGTGCTTTGCGATTACGCAAAGCTCCTTGCCCCCCTTGCTGTGGTAGAGGGAAGTCCTGTCCCGCCTGCCCCCGAGCTGAGGGAGGAAGAGGTGATCTTTTACCAGCATCAGTCAGGAGGGTTGTGCCAGAAAAGTAAGCCTGGAGGCGGCACAGTCAGGTTGCCGTGGCAACCTGAGAGCGCTGGCAGAGGCAGACCTGGGGCTGCTCGGCTCACCGAGAGGAAGCCGCTTGGGGCCACACTGAGCATGGAAGTGCCCCGGAGGTCCTCAGGGCTGCCCAAGTTGGGGAGCGGAATTGCCCTACCAACAGCTGTGCTGCGAGGTCGCAGGAAGGTACATTTTACCACTTATATTCAACAAGGAGTTACAGAGGGAAAATGTATACCAGGCCACCCTCCACTCAATCTGTAATACAACAACAAGGACCTGGTAACAAAAAGGCACTACTTTAAACAATATAATTACATGGGACTCCTAGTAGGGTAATGTATAAATCTATTGCTCCTACATTAGTAGTTCTTATCATGAACTATCATTAAGTCCCTAGTGCCATGCAACTTAATATTTATTAATTCCCAAAAAGTGAAAAAAAACAGCCATGTATTGAAGTCACTCAACCAGCATCTATAGGTGACTATAGTGCAATAATTATAAAAGAAAAAGTGAGGAAAAAATGAGAAAGTATCTCACGTGTGCAACACCAGAGGAGCTGCTGGCAGGTACTCACCAGTTTGCTCACGATTTTATCATCATCGATATCATTCTCATGAAAAAAACTGTGTGTCCCATTCAAGAAAGTGTGAAAAATATATAAAAATGGAAAAAGCAAACCCCAAAACCAAAAGGAGAGACCAGTAAAGTCTTAAATAAAATTAGGTCTGACTCACGTATATAATTCCAACTTCTTTATTTCATTATGTGAGTCATCCCAAGGTTAAAAACACAGTCATGTCATGTAACCACATTCAGGAATGGCCAACATGTTTCATTGCCTTTTCAAAATGGCGGCAAATTCATCAGGGCATCAAGGGTCTACGTTCACTTTCCCTGGACTTTTTCTATTTAAGAAAGAGTGACTGCAAATACGCACACAGAATAAAAAGAAGAAGCACGGCTGGTAAATTCATGAGACAACACCCAGCTCCTACTTCAAAATTGAAAGACAGGTAGTCTGACTTAAAAACACAAAACAACGACCCTCTGACTTCAGGCCATGCCAGGCCTATACCTGATAATAGTAGAACTATTGATTCTTTCACTAGTAATATAACTAATTTAACTCATGAGTTTATCTTCTTAGGTGAACCAGGTCTATCGGAAACTGTAGGATTCTAGATAAGTGAGTTAGGAAAAAGTTTTGGTAAAATAGTAGCATGGCTAAGTAATATTGGTGGTGGTGCTCATCAGTCATTCTTAACACCTGTATTAATCATTATTGCAATTATTCTATTTATTTTATGTATTACCTTATGGTACCTTATGGTATGATTGGTAAATATAATAGTAGAACTAAAAGCAATAAGAAATCAAAAAAGAAGAAAAGATCAATGGATTTGGAAATGGGTGACTACAAAGATCGAGCGTATCAATAATTAAAGATGTTGGGGAGAATGTTTGATTACTTAACATTAAGACCTCTACTAACTAATGGCTGATTGATAGTTTCTTAATGGTGTTCTAGTGATTATTTTAAAAATAATTAGAGGTGGGAAGTTGTTAAAGTTTCTTGTTATGTGCAAATTTGGGTGACAAATCACTTGTGAACAATGGTGAATTGATGATGCTTATGGTCATTACTTATGAACTAATGAAGATGTGGTTAAACAACTTAAAAAGATGGGACAGAAGTGTGATTAATAATGCAATGTAGTTGTTACACTGTTGGACCTGGTCCTTTTTGCAGGGTTATCCCCACATTTTTTGCTTTCCTGCTCCTATTTTATGTGAGCTGCTTTTGTTGGTTTTAGGACTCTGGACACTTTACCACTGCTACCCAGTGGCAACGTGTGCATACTCTCTGTCTGAATTGTATTGGTGATTGCTCTATCCATGATTGGCATATTTAATTTACAGGTAAATCCCTAGTAAAGTGCATGGTATGTGCCCAGGGTCTGGAAATCAAATGCTACTAGTGGGCCTGCAGCTCTGATTGTCCACCCACGTGAATGGCCCTGTAAACCTGTCTCAGCCTGCCTGCCAGGCTCCAAACCTTCCTTTTTCTTACATGTAAGGTACCCCTAAGGTAGGCCCAAGGTAGGCCCATGGTCAGGGTCCAGTGTATGTGAAAGGTAGGACCTGTGCTGATATGTTTTTGCATGTCCTGAAAGTAAAATACTGCCAATTTAGTTGTTCACTATTGCAAGGAGTAGCTATCCCATAGGTTATCATTGGAGCTGCCTTGTAATGTTTTGCAAGTGTAACTTTCGATTGGGAAGACCTAGAGATTTGGAGTTTGAGCTCTCTGAGTTCAGCGCTTGAAAACACATCTTTTAGAAAAGGTAGTTTTTAAATTGTGTGTAAGAAAATGCCACTTTTAGAAATTGCGCATTTTCTTGCTTTACCATCCTGTGCCTCTACCTGCTTGAGGAATCAATGTTTGGTTTAGACTGACAGCTGGGTTGTTTGTGCATTCACTCTAGATAGTCCTAAAAAGGGAGCTGAGATGTGCCCTGTATACCCTGATGGCCCATCACCGGGCTGATGGACCTTCCTGAACTAGAGAGGTGGGAGGAATTTTCACTGACATCTGAATATGGCTTGGTCTCCCACAATGCTGTATCCACCTCCCTGTAGTGTGTCTGTAGCCAAGGCAGGATCTTGTGGACAGCAAAGACTTTCCCTTAAAGTATGCCTACTTCAAAGGCCAAAAGGGGTATAAGTATTAGACTTAAAACCCGAGAATTTTAGTACATTTCTAGACTGAGGACTCTATCAAGAAGAAGTGCTGGTGATCTGTCAGGAGGAGTGCTGCCCCTTTGCTGTGTGTTGCTTTGCTGGGTTGGCCTCCGGGTTGCTGCTTCTGTCTGTGGGCAGTGAAAGGACTGGACAGTCTTTCTATCCGGCTTGTTAAAGGTACTCCAAGGGCTTGTGTATGCTTGCCTCTGAGTTTCATGGAGATCCCTGGGACATAAAGGATCTCTTACTACCAACTGACGTTTGCACTCTAAGTGAAAAGAGGGTGTCAATTGTGCTCGAGGGCTGAGTGCTGTGATATCTGTGAACTTGCTGCGCTAAGCAGCCTTCTTGCCCTGTGGATTTCCCCAGCGCTCCCACTTTAAAACAAGTGACTTTTCCACAATTAGGACAAACAAGCACCGGGGATTGCTGGTTGCGAACATTGCATGTGGTCACCACAGTACTGCTAAGTGTGAGCCAGTGCCTGTCGGTGAAGAGGATCCCCATGCCGGGGTCCCAGATGGAGAGCCTCTCCTGTGCTGCCCTCTCCTGCTGCACAGAAATGTGATACATGGACCCGTGTGGTCCTAGCCACTAGAGGGCACCCTGTTCGCAACCCCATATTCCCTGAGACTGACTTGTGATCCCCGTGTGGAGCCCTTTCGAATATCCCCATCCTCGGAAGTGAGACGGCTGCAAGGTGGGAGGGGGAAGCCTGCAGCAGTACGGTAAACTCCCAACAAGGGAGTGCCAAACTTTGGGGCAGATTTACAAGGACTGGTACATCCCTGAATATCAGTAGGGATGCGCCAGGTAAGATGCGTCACGCAAGTTTACACGTGTGCCACCACAGATGCGCCGCATTGTAAATGCGGCGCATCGTGGCGCAAGGATAAACAGATGCGTGACGCATCTGATGGCGTAAGGGCGGCGCATTGCTGCAGTTGTGTCTCAAGCACGACGCAACTCCAGCAATGCTCAGGGGCTGCCCATGCCTAACATACTGCGTCATGCCTTACGCCTGCTTCAAGCAGGCGCAGGGTTTTGACACAGCGGGGTCGGAAAAGTGACTCAGGGAAATCTTGTAGATTTCACTGCATCACTTTTCCGAGGCTGTTTCTGATGGAATGCCCACCTTGCATACATTAAACCTGACGCAGGGCTTTACAACGTGATGCATCTCCCTAGATGCGTCACGCTGTAAATAAGGCGCAACATGGCGCATGGTTTACGCCGCTGCTGCGTCACAAAAGTGACGCAATGGTGGCGTAAATGTGTCGCCAGGGGCTTGTAAATCTGCACCTTTATGTTCCGATCCATAAATCTGTGTTGGCATATCACCTGCTGTTGAAACATGCTAGCAGTGTTAGCAGAGCATACTTCAATATTTTGGGACAAGCTGGTTTTCCTTTACTTCAACCCCGACTTGTTCTAAAGTGCTTCTTTTGCTCTCCTCGCACTGACTCCCCAGATACCATAATTGCTTTGTTAGAAGCCCACTAGGTTCAAGAGTCATTGTTATTCATGCCGTGGGGAGTGTTAATGTAACCCTAAGTACAATACAAGCATCCTGCTTGAAACAAGTGACATCTAGACTATGTATGTTGGATTTTTGTCATTTTGTTCTTGTATTGTTTAGATAAAGAGTGACTATTCTTCTAAACTGGTGAGGTATCCATTTGTAGTGTTTTCACTGTATTACTGTGTGATTATGTACAATTACTTTACACATTGCCTCTGAGATAAGCCTGACTGCTCATACAAAGCTACCATGGGGTGAGCATGGGTTATCTGGGTGTGTAACTCCCTTTTCCTGACTCGAAGCAAGGGTCCCTACTTGGACAGGGTGCAAGCCACTGCCAAATAGAGACTGACATTTCTTACAGTCACATTTTCATGTTAGATTCCATCTTTTTTTTTTTCATTTCAAAAGAATTTTATTATTTTAAAAGCGCAAATATGAAACATAAGATACAGGCCAAAGTGATACAATTGATATCGGACAATAAGGTAATAAATACATTAAAATAAAATTAATTAATAGGAGAACAAATCAATGTCATTCATTAATCTGCAGACATCAGATAAATAAATTACTTAAGGAGGGAAGACCCAAAATGATATCTGGCAAAGAAATATATCAAAAGTATCACCCACAGATGGCAAATTAGGGAAAAGAGGGAAGAGAAGAAAGGAAGAAAGAAAAGACGGAAAGAGTAGGAAAGAGAAGAAGAAAGAAAAAGAGAGACAGAGAGGAGAAACGGAAGAGGAGAGGATTTCCAGAGGAATCACCCAAACACAAGACAACACTAACCAGACCAATCAAAGGGAAATTGCGCCACTAACCCTTCAGAGGCCAACTCCATGTATGAATCTAAGGCTTTCCAAACACCAGAGGAAATAGAAGGAGAAAGATGAGCATGGTCCACTGACGTATGAGCACTACGTAGAAAGGAAACCCAAGCCCACCAAGTATGGTAAGAGACGGACGAAAAGGATTTCCACTCCATGAGAATTACTTTGACTGCAATAGTTAACAAGAGGTCCAACAACTGTAACTCCATGGGATCTAAAGGCAGAGGGACTGGGGTCGCCAATGGACCCAAAAGAATTAATGGAAAAGACAGTTGGAATTTGATGTTAAAGATGAGCATGAGGTGTTTGTGAACTAAATCCCAAAAGGATTGGAGAAGGGAACAATCAAGGAACATATGTTGAAAATCACCTGGTAAAAGCCCGCAGCTCCAGCACAAATTGTCTTCTTTAAGATTAAGTGAATGCAGACGAATGGGAGTCCAGTGAAGAAGATTAATAGAGAAAAACTTAGACTGCGTTAGGGAAGGGGCAATTTTGTTACGAAGAGAAAATTTACCAATATTTTGCCAGGTATCAGGAGAGATATGAGCAGTAACACTCTGATCAAAATGATGTACCCATTTTTGCTGTGTGACAGTTTGGGAGGGGAGTGTAGAGGACGATAAAAATTTGTAAATCCGAGACGCAACATGACCAGTCCTAATCCAAAGCTGAAAAAGCGTAATCGTAGGGGAAGAAGGATGAAGGTGTAATTTAGCAAGTGCAACCTTAATCTTAAGAAAAGTATAAAAATCTAAATTAGATAAAGAGAATTGTTGAGCAAGGGATGAGAAAGGGGAAGGATCATTATTGGAATCATAGAGATGTTTAACAAGTGAAACACCTTTCCCACCTTTCCTCGGCCCCTCCCGCCCTCAGCCCTACAAAAGCCTCTCTCGCACTTTGGCCATTTGATAGATGCTTACGGTCGCTAGAGGATTTACCGGGCCCGTGACTAAGCTTAGAAGCCACAAGGCTACTTTTAAAATCGAATTGTGTATCTTAAAATTGAACTGTGTATTTTAAAATCGAACTGTGTATTTTAAATTACATTTGCACTCTGTATGTTAACCCCCTTTTTGTTGTGCAGGTTGACTGTTTGTGCTTACCTGGGCTTTATCTGTACATTCGCCCTTGATTTGTCTCGTGGCAGGCGATTATAGCGCTGCCCGGGACCCGACTTTGGCCGCCATCTTGGGTGAGGAGCCTGTAGTCGAGGCGAGCGGACTAGCGCTCGGCCCCTCCCGCCCTCAGCCCTACAAAATGGCCTCCTCTTACCGGAAGCGCAGCGGACGAGCGCAGCGGGCGCGACGTAGGCGCGCCGGAGTTGCGCCTGAGTTAAGCCCGTCTGCGCCCGTCCGCGGCCTGACGGGCCCTGGGCCCCGGATTGCTGCTCCTCCTTTCATCTACTCAGCTGCCACACTTAGAGCGCTGCAGCATCCACCCTGTGCACTTTCTACCACAATCTGGGATCGCCTAGTGTCTCTTGGCATCTCGGCTGATACTTCTGCTCCCCGACTTACACATCAAGTTCTGTCCACCCCGTCCCAGCCTGAGTCTTGCATTCGTATACTGTATCTTAACACACGCTCCCTCCCTCAACATCACTTGGATATATTTCTTCTTTTGACGGCTGAGAGCCCTGATGTCTTGCTGCTTACCGAAACTTGGCTGTCTGATTCCTCCCTCCCTGATATCCTGGCAGCCTTGCCTCCCAGCTACTACATGCTGAATGCCAATCGGCCTACAGCTCGCCGCGGCGGAGGCGTGGCGGCAATCATACGTAAAGATCTTAAATTCATTGCGTCTTCTTCGCTCTGTCTTCCTGAGGTTGAGAACCTTGTCATCAGCTTAGCCTCTGAAGCTGGAGCCCTGACTCTCATTGTTCTGTATCGTCCTCCCACCCCTATGCCCTTGTTCCCTGCTGCTCTCAGCGATCAGCTTGCCGCCCTGATGACTGCCTCTGCCCGTATTGCCATGTTCGGCGACTTTAATTACTGGTACAAACAGGCTGACGCCGGCCCCCATGCTACCGAATTGATCGAGGCACTCCTCAGTTTAAATCTGACCCAGCATGTTACCACTCCCACTCACATTGGGGGTCACATTCTGGATCACATCTGGACGCTGGGGGTATCACTTTCTTGCCCGATTATTTCCCCATGTGTCTGGTCAGACCACTCGCTGATTGAGACCTCTATCTCCGCGAAGGGCTTGGTCAGACTGCCGCCTTTGGAGGGTGGGGTCGCTAGGAAATGGAATGCTCTCGATCTTCCTGCCTTCCTCTCTCTTCTCGCAGTGACTCAACCCCCCTCTAGTAACAGCTTAGGGGTTGAAGTCTTGGATGCAAATATCACTGACTGGCTCACAATGGCTAGCGACCAACTTGCCCCCTTTTCTCGGTTCCCTCGCTCCCGACATAGTAAATCTCATAAATGGTTTACCTCAGCCCTGAAACTTCAACATCTTGAGATACGTCAAGCAGAGCGTAGGTGGAGACGTAATTACCTCAGCACCGATAGGGAGGCGTACGTGCTTGCACGTAAGGAATATAAAAATGCCATCACCACCACTAAGGCCGCCTTTGTCTCTAAGAGAATACTAACTGCCCCTAACAAATCCAAAGAGATCTTCAAGGTTCTCGCTGAATTTACATCAGACGATAGGACTCTCCCCAATCAGGCCCCCTCTGCCGAATCATGCAATGCCCTGAACTCCTTCTTCATGGATAAAATCTTGACAATCAAAAATTCTATCCCTTATTCTCCCTTTTCGGCTATTGCCGCAGCCCCTTCTATTAATTCCTCTACTCTGACTTGTTTTCCGACTCTTGACTCCGACTCTTTGGCCAAATTGGCGACGCGTGTAAAGTCTGGCTCCCCCAAAGATTGCTGCCCTCCCTCAGTGCTCCGTGAGATCTGTTACACTTTTCCGCACAATGTTTTATCCCTACTTAACGCCTCTCTTAGCTCCGGAATAGTCCCAAGGTCCTTCAAGGAAGCTATCCTGGTGCCTTTGCTGAAAAAACCTGGCGCGGACCCTGCGGCCCTCGCAAACTATCGGCCCATCTCCCTTCTGCCTTACCTGTCTAAAATCTTAGAGGCACATGTCACTGCTTGCCTCTCGCAATTCATTGAGGAATCCCATTTCTTGGAAATAAATCAAGCGGGCTTCAGACCAGCCCACTCTACCGAGGCTGTCATTCTCGCCGTGCTGGATAACCTCAGAAATAATGCTGACAGAGGTCTCTCCCAGGCACTGGTCCTACTGGATTTGTCGGCAGCTTTCGACACGGTGGATCATGCCATCTTACTCCACCGTGTCGAGTCAGCTGGAATTCGTGGGCTCGCCCTGACTTGGGTCAGGTCTTTCCTTGAGGGAAGATCTCAAGCTGTCAAACTGGGCCCCTTCAGAGCTACTAGCGGCCCGTCGCTGTGCGGCGTTCCCCAAGGATCATCTCTGTCTCCCCTTCTTTTTAATTTATATCTCCAACCCCTTATCCACTCCTTGGGCAGATGGGACGTCACCGTGCTCAATTATGCAGACGACTTACAAATTATTTTCCCCCTCACCTCCCCTGACGCCATCACCAACTTCCAGGCGGTCATGACACACATCCAGCAC
Source organism: Triturus cristatus (assembly GCF_964204655.1). Taxonomy (NCBI): domain Eukaryota; kingdom Metazoa; phylum Chordata; class Amphibia; order Caudata; family Salamandridae; genus Triturus; species Triturus cristatus. Next base: position 198,673,491 of record NC_140593.1, on the reverse strand, counting down.
TGGATGAATCAAAATCAACTGAAGCTCAATCCTGGGAAAACTGAGCTCCTCCTTCCCGGGAGGAGCGCTTCCCACTGGGGCCCTCAGTTCTGGCCCTTTGAGCTTGGCCCTCCGCCTCTTCCCGCTGATTGTGTAAAGAGTCTCGGGGTCATTATTGACTCTGAGCTCAATATCAAGGCTCAGGTGAGTGCTGTAACCTCCGCCTGTATGTTCCAGCTCTACAGAATACGGAAGGTCGCCCACCTCTTGACTCCGGAAGCCTTGTTACAGGTTATAATAGCATTGGTTATGTCCCGTCTGGACTTCTCCAACTCTCTTTACTTTGGCCTCCCAAAATCCCTGCTTTCCAGGCTACAGATTATTCAAAACCAGGCCGCAAGACTTGCTTTCAAAATCCCAAGATGGCAGTCGGCTAGACCTCTGCTCCATCAATTACACTGGCTGCCTATCAGTGAAAGAATAGCCTTTAAGGTCTGCTGCCTGGTTTTTAAAGCCCGTACCGGCTCCTCTCCGGCTTTTGTAAAGTCCTTGGTTACCCCTTACTGCCCTTCCCGTACTTTGAGGTCCTCTAATCTCCAGTTGCTGGTTGTTCCTCGCTTTAGACTCTCTAGACTAGGTGGTCGCAGCTTTATCCACTTGGCACCTAAGCTGTGGAATTCCCTTCCACTCTCTCTTAAGACTGAGCCTTCTCTTCTGTCTTTTAGGAAATCTCTGAAAACCCTGCTTTTTTCACATCCCCGCTAAGTCTCTTCTGCATTACCTTGGGAGTCTATCAGCGCCAGGAAACTCATGGTGTCAGTGCGCTCAATAAGTTCCCCTTAACATTAACATTAACATTAACAGTAAGACATCAACTCAGGGTCAATATTAATTTTGATTTTAGAATTGCGCCAAATAGACGACCATCTAGTTTTATGTAATGGAATTGCTACTCTCTTATCAACCTTACGAACCGCAGCAATAGTGTCTAAAATAATAGAGCGAGAGAATGGAATAGAAAGGGTGTTTGTGGTTAAAAAGGATGCAGTCGGCAGTGGGGATGTTAGATTCCATCTTGACAGAATGGATAACGTTACTACTGCTCTACTAATCTTGCTGCTGCTCTTTTCTCCTCCCAATCAAAGATGTGCTGCAATTCTTCTCTCTGCACAGTTCCCATGGAGCACAGGGTGCTATGCTGTAAATATTAAGTTTTCATAGAGAGTGTGTATTGTAAATTGAACTTTTCACCATGTACCCAGTGTATCATTTTGAAGGACTTCTGTTGTAAGTTCCGATGTAGGCTTGCAGAAGAATAGTAATTCTATAAGCCTTTGTTTGAGAAATGTTTCACATTGTGTTGTACATCTCCAGAATGCGGTTGCAGAGGAGGCAAGGGGATGATTTTCTATGACCTTAAGAAATTGGTAAGTGTTGGGAGCCTTAATTATTATGCTGTATCTTTTTAGTTGCCAATGCAACCTAAGCATTATCATGTCATACTGAATCCGCGGTGTTGCTAATTGTTGATGCATAAAATGTGTATAAAAAACCCTAGTTTTGAAGGTGTGGGGGTGACTTCTCATTTTCCTTCTGAGACTCTGTCCAACTGTTTTGAGACTTTCTCCTTACCCCCTAGAATTTTGTCAGTATTCTTTATGAGTTTGGGACTTAGAATCTGAAGAGATTTAACTGCTTAAATAAAGATTTTTGCTAAGATTTTTTGATTATGTATTCTGTATCTGAGCCTTCATGGCAGACCAGATTTCTATCTGTATAATTTATATTATCAATCTTGTAATAAACCTTAAAAAGTTATTCTTGATCTAAAAATTAGTTATTGAGTGGACCCATTTCCTATATGAATTTCACTCTGCTAATTTGTGGGTCTGATGTTGAGAAAAGCGGTGTCTCTTACTACTAAATCAACAAGAATTACGGAGCCTGATGAAGGTAAAAATTGAGGTGCATAAAATAGCTGGATTGAGTTAATTATTGGCGCTCGATTCCCACACTCTTTTGTGTCATTGGAGTAGTATGTCGGCAATCGAGCTGGAGTAGGCTTCACAACATACTTAAGGCCTACTCACCTCAATATCAGGCACACAGACTTTGAGTTTGGCAGAGAGGCTGCTCCTTTGACATTGTGACTGAGGACCCTCTCTACCAAACTCTAAATCAGCCTCCTTATTTGGTGAGGCCAGGTTGAAAGTAGATACACTTGAAGTGGGCCAGTCCGTAGTGTTAAGTAGTTAATGTACATTGTGAAGTTTACATGAAAGTAAAAAATGCAATTTCTAACGTATGACCAGTTCAATGACCATTAAGGAATCAATTAGTATTGATTCTAAGATTGCCATATAACAAATGGAAAACTACAATATATATACCCAATCCTAGCTCTAATTTTGCACGGTCTGTCCATTTGCATATGCCCCTAAAAAACTCTGTGGTCAGGCCTTGGGCAGCAATATTAAAACATCCACGTTTCTCATTCGGACGGCAACTACTAATACAAATCGAATTGGAATTTCCCTCAGACTTCAAAGAGGTCCTATGAATAAATGGTGAGAATGATACCTATTTCTTTCCCACCTGTTCTATTTGCTACCCAGCTTGCCCTTGACATTGATTTCATAAGTACATTCCATAAAGGCACTTTAAAATATTCTAAATATTTTGTAACCTCAGTAATATTAATTGTCATCTAAAGTAGACCATTATCCTGCGATTCTTAGCCCTACTGGACTGCTATACTTATTCTTATAACACCTGCTTCTATGCACCCAAGGATATAGTAGTATTTGGCTACAAATGTTTAATGTTTTCAAATCTAACCATATCAGGACCTTTGTGTTTTTTAGCCTTGTAATATATTGTATCGTGCATGCTGCTTTCAGAATATCATGCACATCCTGTTGGAGAAATTCTTAACTGGACCAACCGGCCATCATAGAAGAACCATGAGTATGAAAAAGAATCATTACCCCACTATTTACTTTAAATTGCTTGTTATTCATGGCTCTAACTGAGTGCCACTATCATGATTACCAGATTTTAATTCTGTTTATTTTGGTTGTTCACCACCAATAGTTGTTTCTCACTGTTGCTATGTCATAAGGCAGTGCTGTCTCTGTTCTTCAATGGAGAGCAGAGAGGACAGGTTGAAACAGGGAGGCGGTGGGAGACAGAGACGGGGTAGAGTGGGTAGCAGGAGGCTATACTTTTTTGATGCATTGTGCCAACAAAAAACACTTTAAGGCAGGCTTTAGGTAGGAGAAATCTTTTTCTTTCCCCTGACTTTTCATACATTGCTTGTGGACTGCACTGTACAGCACACATTTTTTAGGTATAGTATTTTGTACTTGCAGGATACCCTTCTAGTATAAAATGTATGCTGGACATTATGCACAAACCTTTGCACTATTGTGCAAATGTGTTTGAGTCATGCTAGGCAACCTATGTCTGCGTCAACACTGGGAAAGAGAGCTGAAGTGTGATAGCTTAGTTGACATGACTGTGTGCAGTCTCTCTATCTCTTTCATGCTGCATTCCTGTAAATCTACTCCCTTATCTTTTTATAGGGAGCAAAGGAAAGGGTGCAATGGCTTACTGAAATGCATTATTGGTTTCTGCTCAGACTTGGGTGTCCAAATGGTGAAGTTTGGAAGGTGTAAGTATTTTTCAGTATCCTATCATGCTTGGTTTTGTGGTCCAGAGTCTCGCACGGTGTGCATAAGTTTAATTATTTAATTGTTGCTCATCCAGGAGAAGAATCCATCGATTAACCTGTTGTGTTAATGCCTTCAAGTAAAAGGAGCCAATCACTGACTATAAACAGTTGGCATAGAGATCCTTTTTCAAAAGACAACAAGGCCTAGATTTAATAACTTTTGTGCAGTTGCTCGAACACCACTTCACAATGTTGCACAATGCCCACTGCCTTTTTAGTAGTAAGTCCTGTGATGCAATTCTTTGCATCACGTTTCGATGCATGAGTGACCATGCAAAATATTAATAAATAACCTCCTACAGTACTTCTTTGTCATTACCCATTTAATGGTTTCTGTAATCTAGAAAGCTCACCTGTCGTTTTCCAATTATATATGGGGTACTTTTAAGTATGGTCTTGCTCTTTCAGGCCTGCATGCACATGAATCATAGCTTAGCTCATCATGTGCGTTGTCTGATAGTTGAATGTTTACTGTTCGGCTACAAACAAACAGCTACCAAATAGGCATTTTTCAGATGGAGTTGTATGATTGCATCAGATGAAGGGTAAGGAGAGCTGATGGGATCATCAACTTTCCCTCCCCTCTGAAAACAGGGAAATCCCCGACCCATCTGAAGAAAATTTGACCAGAACAAGAAGATCTATATAATTACCAGCAGGCTACCCATACAACTGTAAAATCCACATTGGTTTCACAATACAAAATGTAACAAAACATTCATTTTGGCAGCATTTAACTGGATGCATAGCAGAGGTTCAAGCCAATCAGCTATTTTTTAAAAGATATGTGACTTCTTTTTCTGGCCAACCTCAAATGTCTCAGATCTGCAAATAAGAGTAACCACTGATTACCACTAAATATTCTTTCTTTTTATGGTATTGTGGAGCACCGTCTGTTGTCTCTGTAGTTTATGCTTACATTATCATTAATCAGAGTTGACCTAATGAAATCTATTTCAGATGATTATCATACCCACTCTGCATTCCCAAACCAGGAAATAACAATTTTAACTCCTGCAACTCTTCTTGGATCAAGGGTGACAGGTCTAGATGGGCTATTCTTCCAAAATTCTCCAAAATCTTCAACCCCTTTCACCTTCACCTCCTTTTAAATGTATATCATATAACATAAGAATCGTATATTGCTTAAATTATTTTTTAATCACCATTTTTCATCCGTTCAAGCATGTAACTCTTGGACGAGTCATTCCATAATACTACCACAGTTTCCCACCCCTGTTGGACCTCCAATTTAACAGCTGTGATGTTTGCAGGTTTTGAGTTTGGTTTGGAGCTGATTGATAGATTTTAGCAGGACCCCATTCCAGTTTGTAAAGTGTTCATCCACCTGGAGGTTCAGTGATGTAATTTCTCTGATTCTCTAATACTAGTCTATAAAGCCTGCAAGTGTATGATTATATAGTAAGTGCATTTTTCCATTTCAACAAGAGTTTGAGGTTAATTTGTATGTTATCATAACAGTATGGGGGCAATCAAAAATTGAGTTATGCTGTGCTGAAAAGGGCATCCTAAAAGTCATCCAGACAAGTTGCTCTTTAATTAGGTTGAAATCTATCATTTTTTTAAACACTTAGGGGCCCATTAGCATGTCGGGTGGATCTCCACCACCCGCATGGCGGTGGGGATCCGCCCGACATTTGTGCCCTCCTGCATGCCAATTCCCCCGCCATATTACTTTGGAGGGGGAAACCCCGGCATACGGAAAGACTGTCCGCCGGTTTTCCGCCGGTAGGCAATCCGCCCGATTGCCTACTGGGTGGAAAAGCAGTTATTATGGTGGCGGTGTCTGGTAGACACCGCCATCCATATTATGATGCATGCGGGGTGTTGCCTTGTTGCCGCCGTGGAAAGGCAGGTGGTTCTCGCAATTGGGTGCCCGTAGTGGGCCCACAGGGATTCTCGGGGGCTGGGGTGGGCACATGGGGGGTACCTATGGTACCCCCCTGCAGTTCCATGCAAAACATGGCAGGCACCGTGCGGTGCCTGCCATGTTGTGCATGGAACTGCACGACATGCCTTTTTGGCATTGCGGTGGGCGGTGCTGAGAGCACCACCCGCTGCAATGTCAAGAATACAGGATACACCCACCAGTGTGGCGGGCGCATCCTAATGTCACCCACGGGACCCCCACACCTATGGAGGGTGATCCCATTCTATGAAAGGATGGCGGGCAGACAAAGTCCGCCCGCCAACCTAATGTTGCCCTTAATCTCAATTTCCTAACTCTTTTCAAGAAAATATCTTAGTGTTGGACTGTTTGAATAATTTCTTTGCAAAGTTATGTCATAGACCTTATCCCTAAATCACATGCATACTTAGGGGCTTATTTCCAAGCCCCTTACACCGCTGGTGCATCACGTTGCGTGACGCACCGGCGGCGTAACCTGCTGCGTGATATTTACAAGCACACATAAAGCCACCCTCCGTGGCTTTATGTGTGCTTGTATACATCGCCCCTTTTCACACAACACTTTGTGTGTTGGGGAGTGACATGGGTGTTCCTGTGGGTGTTCCCACGCAACACCTATGTCCACTGATGCATTTCCAGTATAACGAGCAATCGTAAACCTGGAAATGCGTCAGAATGCTTCGCCACCCCAGGTGTGGCGTAGCGGGGCACAATAAGGAGAAATGTTTTCATTTCTCCTAATTTATTTCCTCTTTCAATGCGTGCTGCATTCTACAGCATGCATTGGAAGAAGAAATCACCTCAATTGATTGTTTTTGTGCAGGAAGGTGCCCCTTCTTTCCCAAAAACAATCTCCCCACGATACAGGCATCTTTGCACCATGGTGCAAGGGTGCCTGCGCAAGACCCATTTTGCAAGCCAGAAAGACTTTTTCTGATTCACAAAAATGATCTTGGACTTTTTAACACACTCTTTTCCAGTTGCAAGCCTTGTGATTTTGTCAATTGCAGGGTTTGCAACCACAAAACTGTTTTGTACATCAGGCCTCAGAGATTAATAACATCTGTAATGTTACCGATTTTAAATTTGAGCAATACGGCCCTTAAGTTTATCTTTTGAACATTGCTAAGCATTTCTGATTTTGTCTTTTACCTTATTTTAAAATCTACTAAGGTAAATGGCCACGAGTATGTTATGAAATTATTTGTACATTTATCAGTATGTCTGTATAAAAAGACATATAAAATTAATCCATGAAGAAACCAATATCTACATGAACAGTAGACTCAAAAAAGCAAGAAAAAACTAAAAGAAGTACAAGAATGGGACATTGAGTTATTGAGCTTTAGAACTGAATCAGAACAATTAATCAACATTGAGTACATAAAGTAGCAAAAATCATACATTCATCATGTACAGATAAAATACAACATATACAATAATCTGTTAATCAGCGTTTTATAACTGTATGATGAATCACTCTTATTAAGAGAATAGTTCATACAGTGTTACACGTCAGTTTTGGATTTGGTTTTTCCCAGGTGAAAAGTTTGAAATAAGAAGCGTAACCACTGTCAATGTTTCAATCTCTAGTGTACTTAATAAACATTGCATTGCACTGGGATTATTAGATAGACCTGTAATGAATTCTAAGTGGATAAAAGATTTGTTGATTGGTCCATAATAATTGAAAAAGTGAGCAGCACTCATGCATGACTTCAAACATAGTGTTTACACAGTGATATATAATCAGCATATTTGGAAAGCTGAAACATGTTTTGTTTGTTGCACCAAATATACTCATGGTGAGATTGCAGTGGAGTGCCATCCTTCTTTATTGTATTGTTTCTTTTATTTTACAGAATGGTGAAAGTCACTCTGTATTTTTAGTTAAATTTACCAAGGATAGGGATTCCGCAGATTTTTGTCCCTTAATAACTTTGCACCCATTTGACGAATCTTCGCAAAACTATTGTACCTGTTCAATTTTTAAAGGATTGGCAGTTTGGCAGGGTTTGGTCAAGGGACATAGACGTTAGTTTTTTACATAGCGGCACCATGACTGAATGGATTAGAATGAATTTTTGCAGCAATGTACATTAGACTATGTAAATGGGTCTTTTTGCTATTGCTAGTGATGGTATGAAGTGGGTATGACGTTATAATGGTAAACACCTTAGTGAATCTGTGTAGCACAATACTACTAACAGTAAGGAAGCCCAAAAATTAAACTAGATTGTATATGTAAAGTTTAAGAATCACTGCATGAACAATTAAAAGACACACTTATGGTCACATTATTATAAAATCCAATGCACAAATACAATAGATAAAATAAAAAGAAAGAAATCACAATAAATCTTGTTGCCACTTTTGCAGTGCAAGCGTGGTAAAATGTTTATTATGCGATTACTCTCCTTTACTACTCTAACAGTACTGGGCCCTTTATGATTAGACAATCTGCAGTATTTCCATTTACCACAGAGGCATTTTTCGCTGATAGGAGTGGTGGAAATTAGGGTAACCAAATCACCACATTAGCTGTCCAATTAGGGCCAATAATTGACAGACAGCTCACAAATTTGAGATCAGATTTGGGTACACCACTCTTAAAACCATGCTGTAGCAATAAAGAATAGCAACAGGAAGAACTAACATCCTGAAGAAGTTAAATTGAGCTAGAATTATGCAGACCAAAAGCTCTGCAACAGCAATACAGAACAAAAGAAGTAAAACTTGATGTTCTGACAAAGCTCGCTGATTCTCCCTACAACTCATTTAAATCATTTGTAAAATGGAACAGTTTAAATGGAAGAACCAATAGGACTCAATATTAGACTTCAAAAGATATTTGATTCATTAGATTGTTGTATTGAGGAGTCAAAGTTCATTGCCACAAGCTATTTCTTAAGAAGTTCAGTTAGGAATATCACAGATTGTATAACAGCACCAAACATTTAAGCAGGCTTTTCCAGATGATTTTTTATTAAAAACATCTAGGTTTAGGTGGAAGGAATAGTCTGCTGTCTAACAGCTCAAGTCCGACGAAGATGGGGAAAGAGCTCAAATTTAAAGTCCATTAAGAGTGACTCCAATATTCTAAACAAGAAATGAAAGGAATGAAAAATGGGAATGGTTCAGCAAAGAAGGTTTAGTGCATTAGCTGCCAACTGTAGCATCATAAATGCAGTCCAAAACTAAGAGAACAGATCATCAAAAATCGATCAGCGTACCATCCTCCTGCACGGGCAAAAGTATGACGTGACAACTGATCTGGGTTTAATCCATCACCATTCTTTAGCCCACTCTGCCACCCCAGTTCAGACATGGCCATATGGAAAAAATGCCAGAAACCGGTCCTAGGAAGCTTGTTTTCGGTCCAGGGAAGACATGACTTGGCAGTTCCGGCTGGACTGTTCCCATGAGGCACAGGGTCAGACTGATTTGCATATAGCCATGTCTGAACTGGGGTGGCAGAGTGGGCTAAAGAACGGTGATGGATTAAACCCAGATCAGTTGACTGGGGGTGAGTGCGTGCAATGTTCAACACTCCGTCCATCATTTCCTTTGGTTTTTGCTTTGTTCGCCATAAGTTGGCAGGGTATGCTCAGACGCGAGTCCCTTGCTCACTTTGCCACTGGATTCAAGCAAGCCTGGCTGAAGACGGCTGAAATGCCAGAAACCGGTCGTAGGAAGCTTGTTTTCGGTCCAGGGAAGACATGGCTTGGCAGTTCTGGCTGGACTGTTCCCATGAGGCACAGGGTCAGACTGATTTGCATATGGCCATGTCTGAACTGGGGTGGCAGAGTGGGCTAAAGAACGGTGATGGATTAAACCCAGATCAGTTGACTGGGGGTGAGTGCGTGCAATGTTCAACACTCCGTCCATCATTTCCTTTGGTTTTTGCTTTGTTCGCCATAAGTTGGCAGGGTATGCTCAGACGTGAGTCCCTTGCTCACTTTGCCACTGGATTCAAGCAAGCCTGGCTGAAGACGGCTGAAATGCCAGAAACCGGTCCTAGGAAGCTTGTTTTCGGCCCAGGGAAGACATGGCTTGGCAGTTCGGGCTGGACTGTTCCCATGAGGCACAGGGTCAGACTGATTTGCATATGGCCATGTCTGAACTGGGGTGGCAGAGTGGGCTAAAGAACGGTGATGGATTAAACCCAGATCAGTTGACTGGGGTGAGTGCGTGCAATGTTCAACACTCCGTCCATCATTTCCTTTGGTTTTTGCTTTGTTCGCCATAAGTTGGCAGGGTATGCTCAGACGTGAGTCCCTTGCTCACTTTGCCACTGGATTCAAGCAAGCCTGGCTGAAGACGGCTGAAATGCCAGAAACCGGTCCTAGGAAGCTTGTTTTCGGCCCAGGGAAGACATGGCTTGGCAGTTCGGGCTGGACTGTTCCCATGAGGCACAGGGTCAGACTGATTTGCATATGGCCATGTCTGAACTGGGGTGGCAGAGTGGGCTAAAGAACGGTGATGGATTAAACCCAGATCAGTTGACTGGGGGTGAGTGCGTGCAATGTTCAACACTCCGTCCATCATTTCCTTTGGTTTTTGCTTTTCTATATGACTCAGCAATTCACTCTACTGTAGAAAACCCCACTCCAACAGTTTACTATCCACGCTTTGCCACTCCACTCCACACCATGCCACTCTACTCACAATACACTCTATTGTACTTTATTCCACACTACATTACACCACTCCACTTCACTCTACTCCATTGAAGAGACTTTACCTCATGTTTACTACTATACAACTATCCACTCTATGCAGTGCCACTGTTTGACACACTACAGTACTCTATCCAACTCCACTCTCCAGCAGTCTACTACACTGTATGCCACTCTCGAAACTTTACTTCTGGCTATACCCCTGTACTCTACTCTATGCAATGGGACAGCACTCTACGCCATTCTGTGCAGCTCTATGGGAAAAAGTGTTTACAATGCTGCCATCACATTGTGTAACTATTACAACACAGTGATGCCTTTACATCACAAGTCATTAGATCGACTTCCTGTAGGGGGTGCTCTAACCTAAGGAATAGTATAATTTACTATTCCAACACCTTCCGTACTGTTGCACAGGCTGGAGTTGGAATAGTAAATTATACTATTCCTAAGTCCAGCGTGTCCCTACAGCAAGTCGATCTAATCACTTGCAATGTAAAGGTATTGCGGTCTAACAAAGCGGTCTTTGTAACGACAGCGTTGTAATAGAATGCAATGTTATAGCATGCGATGTAACATGTTATATTCCGCTCTACAGTACTCTAGTCCACTATACAACACTGTCTGGTTAGCGAGCTGAAAAGAGTGTGTAACGAGGTGCGCTACTTATAATGATTTGAAGGAGGTTGCAAAACTGAAAATGAAAGTTATAACGAAAACTGTAGAATTCGTAAAGTTTTTGTAGTTTAAGCTTGGTTTGTGTAAGGAATTGAAAAAAAAAATCCTAACTATATCTAAACTATATATACATATGATGTGATCAAGGCCGCAGGTGGGCGGGCGAAACGGGTTATGTGGACCATTCTTGGCATGTAATAAACACTGGATTTCACCTGTTATTGTGGTCTGTGCTCGTGTGTTCCTTGCTGGTTGCAGTTACTACAGGACTTTGTGCCGATATATACATAAATAATTTTTAAAAAATGTGACAAACTGGATTTGATTTAGTTTCTTAATAATTATGATAGAATAATAACTTTGATTTTGTAGAAGTCCGATATTGTCTAATGCTTTTCAGGTTGCATTGCAAATAGGAAATTTCACATCTTCAAAGTCCAACACTTTCTCTACTGTTGTTCAGGTTTGAGTGGAAATAGCACATTTAAGCTAGACGTATTCCACAACTTTGACCAATGTTTTTCAGTTTGAAGTGGGAAGGGTAAATATGACCCCTCCAAGGTCCAACACTTTCCTTGCTGTTCCCTCAGTTTTGAGTGGGAATAGTACCTCTGACCACTCCAAAGTTAAGTACTTCCTGATTGTTGCTCTGTTTGGAGTAGGAATAGTAAACTTAACCTCTCCAAAACCAACACTTTCTCTACTGTTGCTTATGTTAGAGAGAAAATAGTAAATATAACTTTTCAACAGACCAACACTTCACCAATGTTGCTCAGTTTGGAGTAGGAATAGCATATCAGTAGTCTAAGGCTTAGCCTACTGTAGATTACGTTGGCCTGGGTCCTTAATGTAACCATAAATAAGCACACAGATAAACATAACATCTTCCTCTTTAATTTTGATTTTATCTAACTTAACATTTTCTATAATGTCAGCTCTTCAACATATTCCATGGGGAGCACCTACCGCCGCTGCTGCTGTTGTTGCTGGGGAGCCACCGGACTACATGCCTCAGAAGCCTCTACTCCCTTGAGGGAGCACCACCAACATGCTATTATAGTGCCCTTTGTCACCCACAGCACGGGAGCAATTACTGCCGCTGCTGTTGTTGCTGGGGGCCACAGTACTACATGCCCCAGAAGCCTCTATTCCCTGGAGGGAGCACCACCAACGCGCTATAAAAGCGCCCTTTGTAACCCGTGGCATGGGACGCGCGTAGGTCAAGCCGGGGCGAAGCCCGGGCCAAGGGCAGGCCCGCCCTTGCCCGTCATTGGCAGGAAGAGGCAGGGCAGGACCACCCCTGTGATTTTTGGAACCCAGAGATTGGTTAAGGTTGGCTGTTACAACTACAAGGTACTGTATCGTTTTATTCTATCCTCAGTTTGGAGGATGGTATGTTCACATTCCCACCGACCTGTGACACTAAAGCTCAATTGACTGCAACCTTCCACTTTTGTGCTGCCATATCCTATACTGAGGAAGTTATTGATTTTTTTCCTGTCAGGACTACTGATTTATAACCTCATAATACTCACTATTTCTGTTGCGGGCCTTCTTTTATGGGCTTCTGGTGGACCTTTAAATTGGTTGTGTACTATTGTTGTGTTTTTTCTTAGGGGAGAACAAGGACCTCTAGGTAGGCTGACAAGCGGGAGCAGTCTTCTCTTTGTCGTACGAGGTTGTGGTACTAATGAGGAAAAGGAAAGCGACGGAAGGTGGGGTGTGCCTTAGCGGGGAAGGGGAAAAAGGCAAAGAAATCGAAGAAACACGCTGGTAGTAATTGTGTCTTAGATCAAATCGATTGCTTACTAGATGAATGCGAAAGCATGCTAGACACCGAAGCATTAGCCTCACCAAGCCCATCAGGTAGGCAAGCCCCCCCAAAAAACAATACCAGATTGAGCATGACGCCGTCTATCACAAAAATGTTTAACAGAATAGCAAGTAAGAATCCCATCCCTAGCGAACAGAGAGATACATGCCACATTGCGAGAGTTCACTCACCACCAATTGATACTTACACAATGAGCCAGCCTGCCTTAGGGTTCCAGTGTAGTAATATATACTCCCCTCTTTCTGACTCAAACATCAACCCAATAAACAACAGCATGCACCCCGACACAGAGGTATTAAGAGAGACAGTTCCAATTTCCCAAGACCATAACCTGAATACCATCCGGCTCATTAGTGACCTGAGGACAGAACTGGGGTTTGTAAGATCCATGATAGCTAGCGTAGAAGGGTTACTGACACAACTGTTGAAGAATAGTTCAAGAACTGCTCCCCCGGTTGTGAAGGCACTGAGAGAACCCAGCCAATCTTCTTACGTATCCCCTCCCCTAACACCTCCTAAAAAGCATGTTCAAAGCAGTCAGCATTTCGTTATGACTGCCATGCCCAAGGGGTACCAAACACAAACTTCCCCACAACTGATTCCTCTGTTAACCAAATGGCAGAGAGAAAACTCTTTAATCATCACGGAGCGACAAAAAATAGTATATGCTAGGGGTTCCGCCTGTTAAATCTGACTGGTCACAGCAAATTCCCCAAACCCAAGTACCTTTAGCTCCATATGCTACTCAGAAGATCTATATGACCAATGTTCCCAAACTGGGTGAGAGGAAGGGGATGAGGGCAGAGATTCACTGACAATTAAAGCCATCCACTGGATTTGCCATGTCAGGGGATGTCGATCAGTAATTCCTGACGACATCCTAGGGGCAAGAAGTCCCAATTCAGCCCACCGATTGCATAGAATTAATTCTTAAAGGGAAAGAGCTAGCTAAGAATCTTCTAGCCTTAGACTATGGAAGCTGCCCACCAGACTCATCTCATATCCAACTGAGACGATATATCCCTACAGAACAGCCAAAAACACATCCAAAACCATCTACCTTATTGGACCATACAGGCCCCAAATGAACATTGGAAACCATTGATGGACTTCTGGGGGAAAATCATCACCGGGATAGAAATTCCTGCACTATTACCATGACACATACCCCTAGTTTCCATCACTAAGGCACTCTGTCTCTAACTGAGGAGGGGAGTAGGACCGGAAAAAACTGAATTCGAATAGCCAAGATGCTCTTGGGCTACGAATTACAGGCTCTTCAGGCAAACCTATCGAGCTATATAATATATATGTGAGGGGAACAAGAGGGGAACAAGACCAACAGACCATCAGCTACTCTTGCCCATTTGGGGGAACTATTGGACAAGTGCCAAGTTCAGTCAAGACTAATGGTAGCAGGTGACCTCAATATCTCATTCAAACCTTTAGACATAACCAACATAATGGGGACGAGTGAAGAAGACAAGATGTGGGGAGTCCCCTCCCTAGACCTGCTGCCAGTTAAGAGATGGTCACAATTAGCTATTCAAGTAACTGCCCTAAACCTAGAGTATAGGCTGAGGGCAGTCAATATCAGATTCCTCAGGAGCAAACACCTTCAATAGAGCAAATAGTCCATCTTGAATTGATTATATCTTAATAGATTTGAGGCTATGAAGGAGTGTTGTTGACATGATTGTGGGTGCCACAACCGATAGTGACCATAACCCGCTTTGCCTATGCATGAAGCATGAGGGCCAGTGTGGGGTGGCACCCTCAATGAGCTCCCACCTCTGAATACTTCAAAGGAGGTCCTTCCAACAAACGTTAGCCGCAGATTGAAATGGCAAAGGGTCACTGTCTGTGAAGACAAACTTTGGGGCCTACGGCAGGATCTGTCGCCGGGTATTCTTGAATTACAAGCTCTACCCAAGAGCCAAGAAGAGTTAGCAGATGTATGTTTTGTCCACTCTTGTTTCTTTGATCAAATAGGCTCCTACTTTATCACACCAGGGCACAAACCAAGCACCAGAAAATCAGAAAAGGGCCAAGTAACTTGGGACAACAAGGATTGTAAGACCCAGCGGCTAAATCTTGCCTTGGCTTTTAAATCTAAGGACCCCTTCCAAATTAGAGTCTCTTGAAGTAGCTATAAGGCTGCTATCAATCGTGCGAAGAAGGAGTGGGATGAATCCCGCTGTCAGGTACTCAAGGAAGCTTGTGCCAACAAAGACACAAAACTATTCTGGTCCCTATTTGTTTGGGGAAATGACATTGGGGGGTCGTCACCCCCTAACTATATTGAAGCCCAAGCCTGGCTTGAATACTCCAAAAAGCTTTACACTGATCCTGCAGATTCACTTTCTGTGGGAAACAACGCATGTCCTCCGCACCATATGGACTTAGACTTTTTCTCTCTGAAGCAGATTGAGGGTGCAATTGGGCTAATAGTCCTGGCCAAAGCCCCAGGATCAGATGGAGTTCCTGGGGACCTTTTTCTATCTGACACCCCAAATTGGGCCCGCTATATAATTCTTCTTTCTAACGCCATTGCAAGCAGCGCCTCTGTCCCAGATTCTTGGCTGGGGCGGAGGTGGTCCCTGTAGGAGAGTAGGATCTGCTTCACATGGGTACCCCCACTTTTTGCTGGTGTTTCACTGTTTTTCGACCTTAGTCTGGCTGTGGCCCTGCTAATCAGGACCACAGCCTAGCTGCTTCCTCTCTAAAATGGTTTCCATGTACATTAGCTACATATCTAATTGGATTCTGGAGTGCCTTATAAGCCCCTAGTATATGGTATACTATGTACCTAGGGCATAGGTACCTCAGAGGCCTACCAGAGGCTGCAGCATATATTATGCCATCCCTGGGAAGCACTCCAAAATGACACCACAAGCCTACTACAGCAGCCTGGGTAAGGATGTGCTTGCACCCCTTACTGCGGTATAGGCTACCTATATCACTACCCTATACAGACACATATAAACCTATAAGCCACTCCTATGGCAGGCCTTGACAATCCTGAAGGCAGAGTGTTTGGTTTTATGTGAGAGGGTGCCCAAGCATGAGCTGAGCCCCTCTGCAGCTTTCAGAAATACTTCCTTATGGCTGTTCTGTGGTACAGCCATACCATATACTCTTAAGTGCATTATAACCTCGCGGTAAATGGTAACTTGGAATGGCTGCATCAAAACATGTCGTGTTTGGTGTCTAACACTTTGGAATACTACCCTCCCGCCAATTGTGGTGGTGGGGGAAGCATTCCACCCTTCTAAAGGGAGAGACATGTTCACACTGGCTAAACCCGGTAGGACTTTCCTGAGCCCTGGCATCACAAAATGGATGCCTCTGCCACAGACACGGGTCTGGCCTCCTGCTGCTGACCAAAACTCCGGCAGGGGAGGCCTGGACAATAGGTTTCCTGTCGAAGGGAGGTGTGACCACCTCCCCAGACAGGCTGATGTGTATTGGGGCTGGGCTGGAGCACTCTCTGGTGCTTTGAAGTCCTGCACTGGGGGCACGTTTGCTGTCCCTGTGCATAGCCCAGTTCAAACTGGTTGCAGGGGCTACCTGCCCCTGCTCTGGTGAGAAACTGAACAAAGGAAATGGGTGTAACCACCCCTCTTTCCTGGCCCACCCATAGGTCCATCCCCTAAACTTACTATAAGCATAGGAATCCAGTCCCTAGGACTTTAGATTACCCTGGATGAAACTCTGCACCGTACATCCTGGACCTTCGACATTCTATCCTGACTAGAAGACTGAAGAGATCTCCCATGGGGTCAAGGAGTGACTTCCCTGCTTGGCAGGCACCAAAGAAGCAACTGACCGGTCTGCAATTCTGAAGCTCCCCCGGGCTCCGAAGTCTCTGCATTCCCAGAGGTGGATTTCCAGACTTCCCCGAGGCTACCCTGAGTCCACAGCAAAGCTGAGGCCCGTGGCTACGTGGGTGACGTGGAACCGTGACCCCTGGACACCGTGAACTTTTGCAGCAACACTATTTTCCTGGTCCTCCTCGAAGTTGTGCTTTGGGATCCGAGTATCCCCAGCCTTGAGTACCTCCTGCACCGAAGATTGTTGGTCTCCACTCCACGAGTGACCCGTGGGCCAGCTTCAAGTGTGACCGCTTGAGGCTCCTTTGCGATCACTAGCCCGTTGGCTAGCAGGTCCCTACAAAGGCGACTCCTTTTCTGATTGGGCTTACCTGGTTGCTCCAGACGTGCCCTCACTTACCCTTGCTGGGTGAGTCCCTCAGACCTTGCTGTTCTGCACTGCAGTCCTTTCTCTGATTTCCAGTGACTTGCCGTTGCCAAGGCTTGTTGGGTCCATTCTGGTCACCGACACTGCAGCACTCGACAGACTTTGTGGGACAGCTCGAATCCGGCTCATGGACTTCGTCAATGCCTCCTGGACCTCGTGGCTGAAGAGTCGCCCACTTAGATGTTTTTAACAAGGTGGGGTGGCTGAGCAACATAAAGAAGCTTCTATTCGGCATAGGGCTAAAAGAAGCCTGGGAAAATTATGTGTCACCCCTGCTTCGGAAAGCTGTATTAAAGAAGCACTATTGGGAATGGGTCGCACAAGCAGACATTTCCTGGGTCGAGGAGGATAAACTAAATACAGAATTTTTACTTCACAAACAGTCTAGATTTCTCGAACCCTATCTTGATCTAATACAAGTAACCCAAGACAGAAATCTCTATGCCCAATACAGGCTTGGCACGCTTCCAGTAAATGAGGTAAAAGTCAGATGGCACACTAAAGATCCATGCCCCAGTAAATGCCCAGGATGCGAGGCTCTAATAGAATCCATAGCCCATTTGCTGTTTGCTTGCCCGGCTTACGCATGCCCAAGACGGAAATGGATTAAGCCCATCTGTCAGCAATTGGGCAAGTGGATCTTTTAGGAAGCTCTCCGTATTTTAAAATCAGATACAAGAGATGTATTTGTTTGTGTAGTAGCTATGTTCCGTGGCCACATGTGGGGCATCAGGTCATCAGCATCTAAATGGCCTAACCTTCAATGCAGTATTTAGGGGATACACTATTATAAACTGTTGTCGAGGAGGCTTTAATTGTACAAATCCTACTCAAGTCATTTTGTGCTTGCTGCAAAGTCATCCTGTGCCCTGGGCACCCCCGAACTTTTTGCTGAATGGCACTGGTGGTAACTGACTCTGACTGACCCTGGGCTCTGCCTAACCAGGCCCAGGGCCAGTGCTATGCTGAAAGAGACACATTTAGAATACAGTGAAAACACCTACATACACTAGGGTACACTAAGGGTTGGGGTGCCCCGGTGGTTGGCATGACCTACCCAATCAGACCCTATGAAATATTAGGGCAGGGGGATTAAAACAACCTAGAAGTCCCTAGCCTACAATAGGGCATGGCAGTTTGGAGGCCAGCATCTTTTTTCTGCAATTGCATGTGTGCACTGCTGAAGCCTGAGGTCAGTTTTAAAAGTAGCCCTGGGTGGCAGGACTGCTTTAAAAATAAGAATTGTGCTCAAACTCGACATTGGGGTTTGGGGCACTCAAAAATGGTTAACCTACAATGTTTTGGCATATTAGGAACTCCCAGGGTCCCCCCTAGGTGTCCCCGCGGTGGGGGGGTCAGGTATTTGTAAGGTAGACCCTTATAAAATGAGTTTTATATGCCCTGGGTTAAGTGAAATTTCACATGTCACTCCCCACATTGTGATAAAGTGCTGCCCAAATTCGACTTTGATGCTAGGAGCCCTGTGGTGGAAGGATTTGCAATAGTTCTACAGATTCAAAACCCCTAAAGTCTCCCCTAGTTGTCCCATGGGGTGGGGGTCCTGTAGATATAAGCGAAGTACTTATAAAATATGTTTTTGTAAGTCCTGGTGCTGGAAACATGGCCCAAGTCATTTTTCCCATTGCAAATCCCCTGCCACATAGTTTAACATAGCAGAAAGTTATTAACAAATAACTCTTGATAGGAGGGGGCTAGAAGTACCATTTAAAGACTTCTCGGAATGGTATTAATAAACTCAAGAATATGATATGGCAGAATTTCTCCTAAAGTGTACATACAAGAAGTTATAAGACTTTCTTGTTTGTAAGTCTAGATTCAGCCTTCCAGTGGTCTGTCCTGATTGGTCAGAGTTAAGTGGATTAGCCAGGCTGCCTTGAAGAGGTGATAAAGAGCCCCTGGGGTTAACCAGCTCTGCTGGGAGGATAGTGTGCTGCTACACAGAAATGTCAGAGCAGGGGGAGGAGTCGTAAACCATGGTCTTCAAAGAGAAGACGATGCCTTAGTGTCATTTACAACTCTCAACTTTTCACCTCAGCCAGAGCTAGACTTATGGAAGGAATGCACAAATGCCTGGGGAGTGTTTATGGAAAGTAAGCCATCCTAGGGGTATGTTTATCCAGCTCTTACCTCACTGCTGGAAAAACAGCCATTAGGAACTTGGAGGATTTGGTGCACTCGGGGACAAAATAACGCTACACTTGACAGGATGTGGTCATATTCTTGGGGAGTTGCCCTACTCCCATTGGTCAGTAGTGACCTCCTGCTTGACCCAGAGAACTTGGAATAAGTATCTGAGAAGAGCAGAGTCTCTCAGATCTGCTGCTTGAAACTTAAGAAAGCAAGACATTGCAATGCTGAGAAGCTGAGATGCAAAATTCTAAGGCCTGCCCTCTGAAGACTGCACCAGCTGAAACAACAGCCCTGTGGATTACCTTGCTGCAAAAGAACTAAAGAGTGGACTCCCTGCAAGCTACAGGTCAACAGGGCTCACCTGGACCATCACCACCAAGGATCCTCAACCTGGAGAACACCAGTCGATTTGTAAGGGTTTTGTCCAGGTGGTTTGTGGGAACTGAAGTCCTCAAATTTAAGGACCAACTTGGAGTTTCCAAACCTTTGGAGTGAGTTTGAGACACTTTGGGATTCCTTGAGGAACTTCAGGAAGAAGTTCAAGAAGTTTGGAGAACTTTGGAGCAACTTTGAAAAAAAGCTCCATAGAGGGACCGACTCAACCTGGCCAGCGAAGCCACCTGCCTTCAACCACGAGCCAGCCAAGCCATCCAGGTTTGTCCCGCTAAGAGCTCCGTAGGTCCCACTTCCAGAGTATGACCGGGAGTAGAAGAAATCTGAGGCCGGCAAACCCTCACCGAATTTAGCCTGGTGAAGACCATGTAAAAGTTTCTAAGTCCGAATGAAGAAAAGGTGACTGAGAGCAACCATGAAAGCCGAGCCGCCTGCCTTCAACCGCGTGTCGGCCTGGGTCCTTGGTTTGCCCCGCTGGAATACTCCGGAGGTCAGACTTCCATAAGTTTGACCGGGAGCTCGATGCAAGGCTTCTGGCGAACCCTCACCAAATCCGGACTGACTGAGAGCTTCGAGGGACCCCGGGTAGAAAAGCTCCAGAAAAGTTTCTAAGTCCGAACGTAAAAACTGTGACCGGGACCTACCGCGAGTGGTAGCCGCTCAGGGCTCCACCGCAGTTGGCCTGAAACTTTGACTTTGAGCCGGTCTATCGCGACCAGATATCCCAATAAGGCGCTATATGTTTCTAAGTGCTATATAATGCTAAATCTTAGAAAATTCTTATCTCCGGTTCCCTACATTGGATGTTTGTCATTTTGGTGTCAATTTAAAGATAAATACATTTCCTATTTTAATAAATTGGTGTTGGGTTTTTGTTATGTGTTGTGTCTTAATTATTTACTGAATTGGTGTTTTTAAATGCTGTACATACCTGTCTTTGAAGTTAAGCCTGTCTGCTCGCAGCCACGTTACCTAGGGTTGAGCATGAGAATAATTTTCTAAGACTTTTGCTGGGTCCTATCATGTGTTAGTGGCCTTATTGCCAGTGGCAGACCTACATTTGCCCCTACCAATAACCCACTTTCCAACAGGGCTGTTTTAAAATTGTGTACATATATGTTTCTTTTATTTTTATCTTCCTAATCGTAGTCATGCTCTGATGGTTATTATCTTAATTGTTTATGAAATTTTACCTGTAAGACTGTGTTCTTAATATGAATAATTGTATCTAGTTGTTGGATATGACACTTTTGAAGGCATTTTTTGCCGAAATAAAGTAATTTGACTAGATATTCTAATATTCAGCTAATCAATTCACTTGTGGACAGCTATTAAAAATCTGGCTTCAAAATGGGGGGCACCGGGTTTAGTTCCATTAATAAATACAATGTACTATTATGCATAATACTACAAATTTCTTGCACTTAGGATTCAACTCTACTTCCAGGTGCTGCAAGTGGCATAGCATGCAAAATGAATCATAGATTGAATGTTCTTATTACTGCAGTATGTGCTAATAGATAAGCTACAAATGGTTCCTAGAGGTTTGAGTTGTAGCCCATGGATCTTTTCTCGCAGATCAGCCTATTTTCACTTGAAAAAAATCAAGGGAAATTCTATCAGCTAAACCAGTAGTTATTACTAGAGATGAATAACCAGTTTCAAAATGCAAAAATTTGCATCTCTGAAAAATATATGCCAGCACTTTTAAGTGTTTTATTAAGATTGTTTGACTTTCTTTGGTTACATTGGGATCTGATGTTATGGCGAAGAGGCCTGTTTAGTTAGGCTACGCTTACAATTTGTAATATTTCGAATCTCTCTTCTTAGTTAACGGTGGTGGTCGTTATTGGGACATATTATGGGTTAAATTCAGTGGAAATCTTGTTGGTCTTAATTTAATACAGTTTGCCAAACTATGCTATTTATGTACTCTGTTATGTCACCCCAATTTATAGGCGACAATGTTTGTCAGTTTCGTGCTGTTGTATGTTTATTCGGCAAGCCTGATGGTCAGTGTTCGGATACTGGGTATAGAGCGGTCTTCAGCATTTTCTGACACTAGGTAGCACTGTCCCTCTTCGGTAGTGATAGACTACAATAAAGTGTGGCTGTTAGAGAAAGCCAGTCTAAACTAGTATTAGGAATTTTGAGCAGGTGAAGTGAGAGAAACATATATCTTGCATTATATTTCTGGAATTTTCACTGAGAAATTAAAGGTCCTGGTAGGTTTTTTGGGAGGCCAGTGAGTGCACATCAGGGACCGTAAGGAGAGGGGTGTAGATTGTGAGGTATTCGTGCCGGCCACAGATACCATTATTTATAAAGGAACAAAGGTCCCTCACTCATGAACTAAGAACAAGATTTAACAGAGAAATACAATGAGGTCTATGCTTCTATACATCCAACTGGATATTGTATTTTTTTTTAAGTTCTCAAAACCATAAAGGTGGGACAGTTTTCAACGAAGCATTGAGTTACCAAACTCAGGCATTGCACACAGTGGCCGAAATACAATGAATGGTTAGGCCGCAGACATGAAAAATACACAAATACCATGGCAAATACCTTAGTGAAGTAAGTTTCCTTTGTAAACCTACTCACTTCATGTTCTGGATATCTGCTAGCTTGTAGCTTATTGTGGAGTGGCTGCCTCTGGGATGCATGCTCCAAACAGCTTGCAGCTGCGGTCGGATTGGGACAGTGTGGATAGTTACTGCAGCATGAGGGGAGGAGAGAACACTACTTAGTTGCAACTTGTATGCAACCGCATCCAAAGGAATCAGCAGTCATCTCCCTGATATTTCAGAGACAGTTTTAAACATGTCAGTTCTGCTTGCATTTGGATCTAATTGATAGCTGGGACATGGTGATGCAACTACAGGGCCATTCTTCAATGTGGTGTTTACGGGTATATTCTGATGTCCAAGAAAACCTGCAGTTGTTTTTTCATTTCTTCTCTTGCGACCACACAATACCTACATAACACCAAATAACTAAAATATTATCCACTGCAACTAACACAGGAGACTACAGACAGCAGAACACATTGTTAACCTCTTCTCAGGTAATGACCAGTGGGAATCTCATCAGTCTTTAAAGGTTTGCAAGTAACCCAAGATCCGGGAGAAATGTGTAAAAGGTCAAGGGTTGGTGACCAAGTGTTGAAATTCAAGTCCCTGTCTTACAACACATGAGGGCACCATCTCATAAGTAGTCAACAATTGTATATCTCACCCGCAGTACTGTAAAGGTTGTATGTTTCATTTGCATGACCTCCGGTTGCAGGCTCATTCTGAGCTCGGGGTATCGACGGATAGAGCGCTGCCCCCATCCCGAGCGGTTGCCAGGCTGAAGTGTAGTTTGTTACCCAGCCGTTGCGAGTAATCTCACCTTCCGGAGCAGTCGGAGTTTTGAGCACATTTGTCTTTTGTATCCTTTGTCTACACATTTATTTGGGCACTATAGCAGCAACATTTATATAGGTCCAGAAGAAAGCCTTGCCCAATTTAGGGGCACCTTAGGCAGAAACATGTCGACCATCACTCTTCACTATATCACTGCGACTTAATTCCATGTCGCTAATGCACTGTTTTTAATCCTGGCAGAGGGAGCTCCTGAACAAAACGCATATTTGACGCCCCCTAGCCAGTTTTAGTCACACTTTCCTCACATTTCATGTTTTCTTTGCGCTGCACCCTTGCTCACAATGTTTTTGCTCATCACATGTGGATTTAGAATATCCTATAATCAGATATCTTAAAACATCCCTGAGCTCCCCACTCTGAAAGAGGGGGTTGTAGCCCTCGAAGGAACTAGGGGGCATATCAATAATGCAGCGCTAAAATTTTTTATTGCCTTATCAGCAAAGACACGCTATCGCGTGTTTTGCTGATTTTGCTCCAGCACGCCTAACTTCACATCGCTAATGAGATGCAAAGTAGGCATGTATGTGGAAACAACATGGGTAAATATCGCGAAGGCAGCTTCGTGATATTTACAATGCAGGGAAACGATTATTTTAATTGCGCTTAACGCAGGAATTTAACGTCTGTTAAATTCCTGACTAAGGCATACCTAACATGGGAGGTGGATTCATGTGATACGACCACAGGTTCGTATCATCAAGCATATCGCCGTTTTACATGGAACATCGCTGGAAAACCAGCGATGTTCCATGGAAAAGGGCGCAATCGCTGGAATATACATTGCCATAGCGCAAAGCGTTGTAAATACAACGCTAGCCTGGCGAAATATTCCACCGATAGAAAAAAATGCGGTATACCGGGTCAGAGATAATTATCACTGCCTGTTGCAAATATGCCCCTAGGTCTTTCCTTCGAGACGAGAATCCCATATGATGAAGCATGTCACCTCTGGTGACTAAGGAATTTCGTCCTAATAAGGGAATTCTCCACAGATAAGTCTGTGTGGGATAGTCTATGGCTCAACTGTTACTTCCTATTGTTGAATATTTTTGCACTTTTTTAGACCCAGGGATTCCATATGTGTCTTTGTTTAATTTGCATGATACCCAAGCCATTCAACAAATTGTGTGTTTAACTGGAAGCATATGGCTGCAAAAGCGTTGTGGTTGCTATTAAGTAGCTTTATAGTAAACTTATTTTATTACACTAGTACGTTTTAAGTGGATGATTTAAGTCTTAAATTGAATATTCCATAAAACGTTGAATTGTGTCTTAGATGTTTTTGTAACTAGATTTGATTTAACTTTGTTTGTAGAACTTGTGGTGTTTCACAGCTGAAGCTCAAAACAAAGTCATCTTTTTGAGCAGGCCTGTACATCCTAACATATCTGTTCTGCATCACAAAAGATGTTGGTAGTTGCCCCAGGGCTAGTCTAGGCGGCTGCCTTAGAAGTCACAAGCAGGGATGCGAGCCATTGTTCCTTCCAGTTGGGTCAACAGCTAGCTGAGGGAGTGTGCAAAATATCATCTTGTGAATGCTGTTACATATCTTCACAATGACTCAACCTTACTCCAAGCAGTATACACTCACGATTTCAATCCCCCATGAGACTAAAAATGTATAGAAAGTCTAATTTAGCAAAATGGAATGACTCATTTTTCTCCCCGTGCAGGAAAGGATGGGTTGAAGTTAAGTGCACACACTGCTTGTATGAGCTGCTGAATGATTGGATGACAGATGGTTTTCAAAACAGCAAATGTTCACAGGATTATGCCTAGTACTATCAAACAAAGAATGTGCGCCATTTAAAAGGAAAAAGGAACTGTCCATTATCAGCCCATCTCCCCTGCTTTAAAAATGAAATGAAAGAAATGCCAAACGATGGAATGAAGACAGGAGATCTGTCATTGTATTTAAGCTGCTTATAAAAGGTTGAAGTGAGCATGTTTTAGCACCACTCAGAAGAGACATATTTCTTAAAAGATGTCAGATAAACACTAGGGTATAGAAGGTGCACTCTCTTTCTACTGATCTCAGGGCACATTGGAAAATAAATGCACCAGCCAAGATGAGTTTTCAAAACTGTACTTTTTTTATTACAGATAGAACGCTGTTTTATTGTTACTTTTCAGTTTTACAGACTTAAATATGTCTGTTTTGAAGATACACCCATTATTTCACAAATTCAGGGAGGGGTATCCCAAAAGTGTTTCCTTTGTCAGTAAATTGTTTGCTGTTGGTTCTTAAAACTGACAACATCGTAATACGCAGTGCTTAATTTGTAAACCAATAAGTTCCAGGGTCCTCGTCCAAAGGTCACTGCAGCTTCTGCCTTCCATAGCCCCTGCCAGCGCTGCCAATGACAGTACCAACACAAGTACTAATCTGCAAACTCCTACAAGTATGACAATTCAGACTATTCCAGGCCCCAAACGGTACAAGAATGGCTTTGGATGGCAGGTATTTGTCATTTTTAATGTACATCGAATTTTTAAACTGTTGTTGTGCTCATATTCAAATTACACAAACAGCGCTGCAAAGTGGCTGACCGTCATAAGTGCTGGTGTTGACAAATAAGTGCTGGTGCTGAGCACCGGAAACCACCGGCTCAAATTAAGCACTGGTAATAAGGCAGCCAGACCTGGTCCAAAGACTGCCGAACTCGTAATGAGGCCCTAAGCGAAGTAGGATTCCAATTCACAGCACTTTTTGCACACCTAAGATCAACTATGTCCCTTTAGCTGTGCAAAATAGCCATTACCAATCACAAATTATATTTCTTGATTCACAGAATCAGGTCTTGGGGTTATTTTTAAGGGTGGGCGGAATTTGCAAAATTGACTTTCGCAAATTATTGCGAAATTGCACAAAATCTCCGCGAGCATGCAAAACTTTCGCGAAGATGTGGAGATTTCTTTTCCCGCCCGTTTGCGATGTGTTTTTGCGTGCTCGCGGGGAAATATATCTCAAACTTGCCCATGCGGTCGCTAATGGGTGCGGCCATCTTGCTCGCGATGCTTATTTCCTTTTCGCGATCGCACTGCGGGATAGCGCAACCGGCTACCAACAATCCAACATCTTGTGGCGCGCGCGAACGGATAGGAAAACTCGTTGGCGAACGCAGGGACCCAGTAAGTCGCGACCGCGAGAATGCATTTTTAAAGCACGAACAAGAGAAATACTTCCGTTTCGCGGCAGGTTGCGAAAGTTTTGACATTTTCGCGCTCTCCGCGGAACGCGAAAATGTCAAAATATCGCAAATTCCGCAAACGGAACAAAATTTACCACCCAGGCCTAGTTCTTTTCACATGTTGGAACTGACGACTATACAAACTCTTCATGTGCGCAAGATGTTTCATAGTTATACTTAAAAGTGAAAGCATCCGTGTTCCTGGTGCCGTGGGTAGAGGTGGCCTCTGAGAATACTCTGATTACTTATTAGTAATCCTCATTACTCTTAGCCCTACTCATTCTTGTTTCAGTCTTTATCAATAAGGTGTGATCAACCCCATAAAAGGCACATATAAGGACTCTTTTATAATTCTCCTCTCTAGGGGCAGGCACGATAATGCCACACCTTCAAGGCACATCCTGCACATAACAATCTGATGGGAACCATGCCACTATCACCAGGGCAGGAAGGTAGGAAGTAGGATAAGGGAGAGATACTCAGTGAAATGAAGACTATGTATGTAATCGGGAATTACTCTACACATCTTCCTTGTCATAGGATTTATAATTCATAAATGTGGAACTACAACAAATAAAGACGATTTGGGAGTAAAAACTCGGACCAAAGGAAGCAGCATGCAAGTTGTTGTTTTCTTTGTGGAAATACAGTCAAGTTACAGTGTATATAGTTAGGCCCTTCTTTTGGCATAGCATTTAATGCTCTTCTGGGTCCTGGGGCTGACTGTGATCATGTTATAGGGATGAGGTATTTTCAGGGGCAATGGCTGCTGTCCAGAAAGGTGAGTGGGCAAGTGGAAGGCCATTGTCACACAGACCTTAGAACACATTTCAAGGGTATTATAGTGACATACTCAGAGTCTCTTATCAGAGTAAAGTTATACTTTGTCTGTATACACATATTTGTAGTATTCATCTTGACGCATGATGCTCGTTTTCAACAAGATTTGGGGGTTTATCCTTTGTAGCTTGTTTGTTGTAGTTTCTTTCTGACCAGATGTGTTAATATTGGTGCAGCAGTACCCACACAGACTGAGATATGAATTGATGTATTGGTTGGTTATGCATTCATAGGGATGTGTTGTTGGCTGTATCATGGTGCCCTAATTGATGGGTCTTTGCTGTGGTTTTCTTACCTTCACCTTTGCTTTCCATGACCTTCATCATATAGCTCTTTGCTCAAATTCTACACGTCAGCTTTCTGCCTTGGGTTTCTATTTGATGGAAAACATCTTTGCCATTACCCAATGGCCTTGGAATAAAATTCCACAGCTTCCAACCAGAAAATCTAGAAGAGGGAATTGGACATATATTCATCATTCCTGTGCCCACTGATATAAGACATTTGGAGATACGAATTCCCAGTTTCTTCTTCTCTGCTGACTTATCCAAATAATGTGTGGAGTGCACAGAGCGTGCTTTTAAAGAAAAAAAAGAATATTCTATGGACAATAAGGTATAACGTACGCTAGCACTCTTTTAGAAGTTTTTATTTTTTTGCTTCAGAATTTATATTTTTTTAATAGTCCACACCTTGGTCTCAGGATATATGACATCACCTGGCTGTTTACAGGTGCCAAAAGATAATCAAGTCAAAGACGTTAATACATCTGTAAATCAGCACTGTAAACAGCTGCCAAGACATCGATAGAGAGCTGTAATGCGATTTTCCTGATGCATAATATGTTTAAGAGGCCCACAAATGATCATTGAGGTTTCAGGGTGTTCTTCACTGGTAACAATTTTGACAACTTTTTAAAACAAATGCGAGTGCCACAAAGCTCTGTAGCGCTTTCGAAACATAGCTGAAAATTCCATCAATAACGACTGGTGTGGGACTGTCAATTCTAGGTTTCATTAAATACGGGTAACCCTAACAATAAGGCCTATTATATATTCTTAACCGCCGTCTTCTGGCTTATAAACATTTACACCACAAATAAACAATTATGTCCTGGAAAATGGCCTGCGCTCCCGCACTGTTATAACAATAACCAGCATGCCCCTGTCCGGTTCAGCGTTCCATCCTGTGTAAGGGCGGAGGAGACTTCCTGGCTAATCAGATGCAGACTGCATTCCAATGGGATGTGCAGCCGGAAAGCCAGCAGTGTCTAAAACACGGTTCTAATTACAAATATGATAATTGGGGGCTTCCTCTTTTAAAGAAACCACTGGCATTCCTCCTCTGGAACTGCTCGTTTTCTCTCCAGTCACAAAGGAAGTGGGTCTGTTTCTCTTCCACCTACAAACCGATGTATAAATGCGCTAAGAACAATGATCGATTGTTCTAAAGGAATTATTTAGCATTAATATTTACATAAAGAAACGTAAGGACTGAATGAAGACAGTGTTTCCAAAATGCAGCCTCTTCTTTTTATGTAAGTAGAGGATGTTAGTATAAAGAGTGTATATTGATTTAAAAAAATCACAAATGTGGTACATACGTTTCACATTTTCTTTTATAAATTTCAACAAACTCAGATAAATCACAACAAATTGTAAAAAGGCTTTGGGCCACATTCTTAAAGATATTCGTACAGTCAGACTTACCTGAGCAAATAGCTTCATTTACTAGTGCAAAGCCACTATTTAAATCCAGGTTCACAAGTGTGAATGGATTGCTCACATAGCGATTTGTGTGTGTGTGTGTAATCTACTACTGTGGTTGCAGAGTGGGCTCAAAGTGGATGTACCAGGGCAGGTATTTCCAGGATGGTGCCACTCGACCTAAAACTTACAGATTTATAACCCTTTTTCTGACCCTTTTCTGGCCATTTTCTGACCTTTTTCAAAATGGAGATGATTGGAGATGTACTCCTGTCAAGGGTAGGAATAAATTCCTGTCCATGGCAGTAAGCTGAACGAAACACGCCCAAAAAGAAATGGACACACTCACTGATTTTTTTCGCATGATAGAAGATATGCTTCTATATTATCATATGAGAAAATGGCAAAATGCTTTCAGGAATGTGCCTGGGTGCTTGTGAATGTCACAGCATTCCAGGCCTACAGTGACAAGGTTTTGGCAATTCTACACAAAGTAAGACTTGACCTGGGTAATCTGGTGAACCTCCATAGGCTAGTTCATAAGGCCACTCTCGGTCATAAATGTAAGGTTGCAGCCGTAATTATCTACATTTAGGCCTGCCAGGAATTCCCAAAGCTATTTTGCCATTTGGGTTTAATATTGAAAACATCTGCAGTAGTAAATCCAACGCTAGGGGTGGGTAGAGGGCATTACCGGGTGTGGCTAGCCTTGAACGTCTGGGAACGTCTACAAACTTGTATGTTTGTGGGCATTTCAAATCTCTGACCTGACCCTTTCCCACTCTTGACATGGTTGGAAATGTACTCCCCATAGAATGACTCCCCTTCTGGCATTGGAAGGGGAATGGGTCACCTCAGGAAATGGTGGAGTTTCAGAGATTGTACATTGGCATAGTGGGTTCCATTGCCCTGTGTTTAAATCTATGCCACATGTATTTCTGTGAATGGGAAAAAAGGAGCCCTTGGGATATATCATGCGACTTGCCCAGTAATACACCTCGAAACCTGCACCTGATGCAGCTTTCTAGAGGTGCTACTGGGAATGTTTGTGGCTTATAACATCAGAAGTGACAAAACTCATTTACCTCTCTCTGTGGTAAGCATGATTTAAATTTGTCATGGTGACAATGCTACAAGAATTCAATTATTGGCTCTACCAGTTGCCATTTACATTTTTAATAAATGTATTTTGACAAACCAGAGTTAGTTATTGTATCTCATTCTCCTCCTCGATCGACGAAAAAGCTTTTTATGCGTTCAAAGATTCTGCTTTTTTCAAAAGTTGTAGGACACAGTGAGGAGGAAATCAGTTACGCTGCTTATCTGAGAAGACATGTGTGCCCCGGATCATGCAATTCTGCCACGTTATCGATACTCACTGAGCACTGGGACTTCGAATATTTGCTTCCAAAATTGAAATGTGTCATCAGATGCAGCTCACTTTGCAGCATTTGATGTCTGTGCAAGTGTTGTACTCCAAGCTTGCTTATGCCAAGCACATTCAAAAGGAGAAAAGGCTGGAGGTCAGAAAATGTTTGGGATGATTGGCAAAAGGCTTTGGATACCTGGGGGACACACTACACTTCAGTCTTTATACACAAACTGCATTTTCCTTGATTCCATTGAAGTCTCATGTTGTTTGGAAATGGTGAACCCCTTTATAAGTTATTTGGGCATAAGTTTCATTGTAACTCACAGCGTCCTTGCTAGGCAATCAAGATGCTATGTTGGTGTGCTTGTGACCTTGATTCCAGTTCTTGTGGATACCTTATAGACTGTTCCTGTTTCTTAGAAGCATATGCGAAACATGGAATTTTAACACAGAGAAGCATTCTAAGGATATACAGTTAAATTTGGAGAAAGAATCTTTGAAAGGATGAAATACTGAATCTAAACTCTCTTGTAGTAGGACAGAACTACTGGCCTAATGTAATAAACACATTTGCACACTCTGTGATTTGCAAAATCACAAGGTTTGTAAATGCTATAGTGCAGTGATTCTTAAATTCTAGTGGTCAAGGATACCGACTCGGGGGTTCACCACAGTTTAGAAATGAAATAAGAGTAGATTAAGAAAATATATTTAGATAACAAAGCAAAATTGAAATTTTTTAAAAAGCTCTGTGTGAAGGAATTTGAAATTGGAGGCTAACAATTAAGTTGACATTCTTTTCTTGATGAAAAGTACAACACATGTATCTAGTGAGGGAGGTTGATGGCCCCAATTGAAGTTTTGGTAGTAATATCCAACAAAAAGACAGCCCTAATTGATGGGTCCTTGCTGTTTTTTTGTGACTTTCACTTGTACTTCCATGACTTTAGTCATCCGGCTCTTTGCTCAAATTCCACACGTCAGCTCAAAATTTGGCCTTGGGTTTCTAATTGAAGAATTTTTTTTTGCTATTACCCAACGGCCTTGGCATCAATTACACAGCTTTAAACCAGAAGAACTAGAAGGGGGAATGGGGTATCATATTGATCGCAAGGTTTATAAATGCTATAGTGCAATGATTCTTAACCTCTAATGGTCAGGAACACCTACTCAGGGGGTTCACCACTGTTTAGAAAAGGAAACAATATTAGCAGATTAAGAAAGTATATCTAGATAAAAAAGCAAAATTTAAAATTTAATAAAAGCTCTATGTGAAGGAATTTAAAATTTGAGGATAAAATTTAAGTTGACATCCTTTTCTTCATTAAAAGTACTGCAAAATTAAACTAGTGAGAGAGGTTGATGGCCCCAGTTGAAGCACTAGTAAAAGCCAATAAAAAGAAGTAAAGTGTGTGGAGCAAAAAAGACAAAATTATATACCGGAATCCAGCATATCATGCTTCAATCTGCCAAATAAAATAAAGTTTTGATTTTTACATATGGTTCTTGTGAGGAATTGGGTGTTGGTTGAGTGGGATGTTAACCATGCTCTAGCAACAGCCACAATCACTGACAGGATGAACCACAAAAGTTACAAAATTAACCTCTGCCTAACCATCTTATGGTTTGGCACAAAAGCAGTCAGGATTAACTTAGAGGCAATGTGTAAAGTATTTATTTAGCACACAAAGGGGGATATTCTCAAGAACGTGTGCTAATCATCGTAAATTTAGCTTAACGGAACTTTGCACATCGCAGTCTATCGTGGGAAAAGAACACCGTGGTAATGTGGTATTCCCAAGCCGGTGGCACCATATGATAGGCTCACAATAACGCGTCGAATGTACACAATAAAGTCAATGCGACACCGCAAAAATGCGAAACACAAACGCAAAAAAAAGCTGCAATGAGGTCAATTGCGATACAAAAATCAGCGAAAACCAGCAACAAGCCTGCAATTTCCACGCGTCATGCAGGTAAATGCACTATAAAAGCAACAAAAAAAAGGTAGAAGAAAAGAAACTGCATAGCACCATGGATGCACCCGGACCGAGTGCAGAGGCCAACGTGAACCCCACAAGCCCCACAGACCACCAGCAAGGAACCTCGTGGTCGGGGACGGTCAAAGAGAAGAGGAAGAGGCAGACGGGGTGCAGTCCGCAGGAAAACCAGATCAGCGTCACGGAGGTGACAGAACACTACCATCCACTGAACGTCAATATGACAAAAGTGAATGCAGTCAGAGTCTTGAGGAGGTCTATGGAGGAGGACAAGAGGCGCTGGCATGATGTGAAAAGCCAAACCAAGCACAAACCTTCTACCAACAGGAAGGCAGCATCGGCGACTGGAGGTGGGAGTTGTGCGCCACAGGAGGAGCAGCAGCAAATTGAGGCCACAGTCATCAGGGTGGAGACGGCACAAGGAGTTGGGAGTCCGGACACAGCTCAATAGGACCTGACACAACATCAACAGGGTGAGTAACGACCAGGGACTGGGGGACGGGGAGAGATGGCCACAATGGCACACATGCACAATGATGTGTAGCACACTGCACACCCACAATGACCCTGGATCATGTACCTGAACCCTGTGGCACACTGCGGCACACACACATAGCAATAATAGCACACCCAACGGCAATGTGGCACAGAGTGCAACACCAACACTGCAGAACAGAGGACAAAATTGGGTCCGCTCATGCGCAGAAACAGGCCAATCACATCTAACATAGCAGGAAACTGTGAGATGGAAATGCACGTGTACAACCACAAATGCGTCATGTAGTCCAAATGTCCACTGTCCCACATCAAATATACAGCACCTCCCAAACAGTCACAATGTACATTGTCATACAGTCTGCATGTAAACTAGAACAATGCGCCAACATACATGTCAACACAATGTCAACATGCATCTCCCCTTCACATTGCAGAGGGACAAACAACACCTCCAGCAGAGCAGACCAGACTACTCATCAGTGATGCTGGAGAGGACCACCATACCTTCGACACCGACGCCCTACAACAGCCCATGGACATCTCAGGCAACCCACCCCCAGGAGCAGCGCAGCCAAGCTACATAGAGGAGACCCCAGCCCCTGCACAGATCACACAGCAGAAAGCACCCTCCACCACGGCTGGCTCCCAACACCTCACTTAGGCACACATCGCATTCCAATGCCAGGTGTCGGAATGCCAAAAAGAGGTGTCTGAACAGGTGCGGGTGGGGTCAGAGCTCATGGAAGCCAAAGTAGACCACATATGTGGGTGTTTAAGTCCCATCAGGGACCACCTACATCCCACAAAGGAGACCCACACAGCGACAGAGACACATGCATTTGCACATTTCCTGCAAAGAACCATGCCCAGAGCCCAGGAATCATCATTCACACCCTCACGCTAAACCTCCATACGACAGCCCAGTCCACTCCTCTTTCGTATTGAGTGGTTGACTACAAACCTACATGTCCAAGGTCTTACCCGCATCCAGCGGTGACATGGTTGCGTCCGCTGTACACAGCACAATGTAATATTGTAGGCCCTGGGGCCCTCATGCATACATTATGACTACACGAACACGCGCAGGTAGTTTCTGGAACTGGCTACAGGCAAGTGCGCCCGGCCCCTCTATTGGCAGGGTCACATGTACAGTGATGCCTGTGCTGGATGGGTGTGGAGTGAGTGTAAGCCAGCCTGCACAGAGGGGTTGGTGCTGGCAACAACTTGAACAGTGAACACCATTAAAATGTTGATGTTCAGCATTACAGAGACAACTGCAGAGCATCATGGTGGTAGCCGGAGCAAGTACAGAGGTCACGCAATCTGCAAACTGAAGTGTCCGTGAGTGCAGTGCACTGAGGTTGGGGCACTAGGGCTAAGCGTGCTCATGTGAAGAAAATGTCTAGGATTGTGTCCCTTCGGGTATTCCTGATGCAGCTGCAGTGGGGTGTGTCACCCATGCATCATCTTCATCATTGTCACAGGTCTCCCACATTGCTGTGTGAGCTCACCACAGCACACAACTCATTCAGAAATGGTCCATGAGTCGTGGTGCACTGAGTTAGTGGCACCTGGAGTGCTGAGCAGGGTATCAAGAAGATGATGGCATCCATGACAGGTGTGAGCAACTCCGTTAGTCTGCCAGTACGTCTATTTCAACTCTGGCAGTTGGCGTTTGGAGGTGGTTCTGGCGATGGTGGCGTATGCCTCCTGCGGTGGTGCGACGTCTGGGCCAGACAGAACTCGATTTGATGTGTGAGCCCTGGTGGACTGCAGTTGAGGCCAGAAGCAGTGGACAGGGCAGGGCCACAGACACAGGGCATTGATGACCCCAAGGCCATTGTTTCGGAGGCCATCCAATATCTCACCAGACAGGGTCCTTGACTTGAGCTGTTAGTGGCCCTGGATGCACTGCGGCTGGCACAGGCACACCGCCACAGGACGGTGACTTGCGGCGCAGTGAGATAGGGCCATGTGAGCTGAGCGGGTCCTCATCGATGTCTAAGGTGAATGTTGCGGAGGGTTTCGAGGGACAGTGGAAGGTGTCCTCTAGGGCATGATGCAGAGGGTAGAAGCCATCCGGAAACATCAAATTGAGGAGTGGAATGCTACAGCCTTGTTTTCACCAATAAATCAGTATCACCGACATGATAATGAAGACAACCCCCAGTCCATAGACTCAGTCGCCATCAAAGTTCAACCAGAAAGTGTTCATGGCTGTAGGGGAACAGATGTGTTGGCACCGGAGCTGAAGGGATATGCAGTCTGCGCTGAGGCCAGTACAATGATATAAAAGCTGCCATAAATAAATCAAGACTGAGTTCCTAATGTGTGACCTGCTCGACCGCAGTGTAGGCCGGAGGCAGCGGTCAGAAGGGGCCCACAACCACGTGTCATTGGCTCGCGATGCACAGAGTTAGCGACTCCAGAGCAGTTGTTGGCAGTGTTCGATCACCTCCGTATCGAGGATCCTTTCTTCCTCCGGACTGCACCACGTCTTCCTCTTACTCCTCTCCATGCGCTCAATGATATGAACTCTGCCATACATGAATAAAGACTCAGTTCCAACTGTGTGACCTACTCGACCGCAGTGTAGGCCGAAGGCAGTAGTCAGGGACCACAAACAGGTGTCGTGCGGATGCTATGCACAGAGTTGGTGGCACCACATCGAAGGGAGTACAGTCTTATAAACTCTTCCATAAAGTGTGTACCATTGCGTAATCAAGACTCAGTTCCAAATGTGTGACCGACTTGGCAGCTGTGTAGGCCGGTAGAGTATGTCAACGAGAAAGGAGTACTGCGGGCCTGTGCTGCGGAGGCTGTGATGGTCTTAGGAGGCTGCTAAGCTCGCGGGCCTCAGACTTGGGGCTTGCAACGGCACGTGGTGGGCCCTCCTTGACACACACCAGTTTCGGCAGGTGAGCAGAGAGGCCTGGCTGAGCAGGGGCGGGCAAGACGGGTTCGGGGACAAGCGGGCCGGGGTGCAAGGATTGCAGGCAACACCGCTCACGGCGACGGTGTCGGGCTCATGGCGGGCTGAGAGGCGCCGCCCTGGCAGAGACGTTAGGCATTCTGGAACAGAACCACGCCCAGAGCTAAATGCTTTGTATTCACACCCCTACGCTGGCCTGGCTACGCTGGGATGGCCCAATCTGCTCACGCTCACAGGGGGGACATCACAGGCTACATATCCAGGATCTTACCCACTGGCTGGGGTGACATGGTTGCGTCCACTGTCCACTACACTCCATACACCAGCAGTGCATGTGGACATGGATATGTCTGTGGTCTGCATACTGTAATCTATCCAGCACATCTCCGCCACACTTGGCATTGTGTACCTTCTCATTCATGGGTCACTTGCCTCCATCGTACATGCTTGGTTCCCACCTCTCCCCACATTCCGCTATTGACTGAGGTGCCATGCCGTTGATGGCTCATGTACATGGCTAGCCCAGGTTGCCACAGTAAGTTATGCTGTTGTGTCTGGTGGGTGGGCATATTGTTTGGCATGTTGAATGTGAGTCTGTGATGTGTGCATTCCCAGAGTTGTGAGTTGCATGATTGTGGAGTTGGGGGTGTGGTGTGTTCATTTGGTATTTGACAACAAGCAGTGCATTTCCATGGGTGCCATCCTGTTGGCGCTGGTTGATGATGGACTGTCGGTAGAAGTAGGAATCATGCACACTGCCTGGGTAGTTGGCCACGACGTTGGTGGCGATTCCCAGGTGGTCCACTGTTGCCTGCACATTGATGGAATGTGTATGCTTTCTGTTGCAGTAATTGTGTGCAGTGTCACCAGGGGGCACAAGTATGACTTGTGTGCAGTCAATTGCCCCCTAACACGTGCAGGAAGCCAGCTATGGCATACACGCCTTGCTTGGTTTTCAGCTGTTCCTGTGCCGTGTGGGGGGAATATAGGTACTGGGGTACCAAGCTGATGATGGCATCCAAGACAGTTGTGATGATCTTTGATAGGGCTGGCTATGAGACTCCTCGGACTCTGGCGGTTGTTGGTTGGAAGGTCCCTGACGCCAACATGTGCAGCACAGCCAGCAGCTTTGTCTGCGGCGGGATGTTGGTTGTAATCTGTGTTGGTACCGTCTGTCTGTGGGCAATGGTGGTCAGGATGCGTAGGATTGTTGTCCTTTTGAGCCTGTAGTGGGCAATATCATTCTCTGGTGTTGGGTCTGTGAGGTTGGTGCGTTTTCTGAAGGTCCGCTGTCTTGGTCTGCGCTGCCTCTGTGGTGGTCCAGAGGTGGTACGGGGAGTGGCTGTCCTGGGTGTGGCGGTGGTGGGTGTTGTTGCCCTGTTGGGGCCTTGAGCTGCATGATCAGTGGCTCCATGGCATCTGTTGGTCTTCAGGTGTGGATGTGGTCTGGGCTCCCTTTTCTGTTGCCGGTTGTCGTCTGACTTTGCACCAGGTCAGAGTAGGTGTTAATTTCCTGCTGCTAAAGCGCCTTATTGCATGTTTTGTGATCTTATCGCCAATCTGGCTGGTCGTTGAGAATGTTAAGGTGTGGTGATGTCGTGGCTTTTTGCTCGGGAATGCCTACTCTGCATCTCATTAGCGATAGTTGCGGGATCATTTGTCGCAATGTTTTTTGAGGATGCTATCGCCAGAAAACTGGTGATATCTACTGCTTGCTCCAGATTGTGAATGGGGCGATACATTTATCGTGACTTTGGCTGCGATAAAGTGCCGATAACTCGGCGATAGATCCTTGAGAATATGCCCCAAACAGTAATAAAGTGAAAACACGCCACAAGAAAAAAATCCTGCACCAATTTAGAAAAATAGAGCAGATTTTAATAAGTTAACACCAAAACATGGTAAAAACGAGTGCCTAAAATTTCAACACGCACACTTTAGAAATCTAGTCGTGAGAGACTAAGTCAAAGTCAAAAAATATGGCCAATATGATGGAGCTCAATATGGATACGCAGCTCAATACGGATACAATTAGCAGATTGGGCCCAGTTGGTGCTTACCTTTGGACTTAGAACAAATTTGAAGACAAATATTCTGTGAAGGTGATGTTCAGGTTCTGATTTTTTTGTTCAAACTTAGGGCCTGATTTAGGTCTAGGTGAGCGGGTTACTCTGTCACAATGGTGATTGTTGTTACATCCATCAAAATATAAATTCCATTGGATATAATGGGATTTATATTTTGGCACCGTTGTAATGGAGTTAACCATCCACCAAGATGTAAATCAGGCCCTTAGTCACTATTTTGGAAGTCAAAAATCTCAAGCGGGATGAGGCCAGTGGCTGTAGCTGACGAAGGTTATGCAAGATCAAAAACAGTACGTTATGTGGCACAGTCAATTTAACTGTTACTCCTGATGTAAATTAAATTTACTCCCAAGTTTAATAGAATTTTGGGTGCATGAATATATAGCTTTTTCAAGATGGTGACCGCCATCAGTTACTCTTTGTCTTGTTTCCTTTTCTAGTCTCTTTTCCCTGCGTATGTCTGTTCACCTTCGTAAACACTGGGACACACGCCAGGGCTCACTCGCATGTTGAGATAGAGGCACCGGCACTATTGCTTTACCTAAGCATGTAAGGTAAGACTTACGCAAGTACAGAGTCTTCTCGGTTCATCTAGGCTCACACGTTTTGTACCGGATCGTAATTTATACCTTTTACGGTTTTTCCCATCCGCAGCGTTCTACATACATATACACGGTCAGCGTATAGAAATTGAGTATTTCGCGTATATTGTGGTCCCTTTGGAATGATTCCTCACAACTTTGGTTTGTAGACACACTACAGGTGTTTGCATTCGCATTCTGAGCACTGGATTTTAACCATTAAATATCACTGGTATTATGGTATCACGTTTTAGTTTGATTCCATTTCACTCTTTTATTGCTCACCGAATAGTGAGGCATTTTGGCCCTGCATGTTGTGCACCATCTTTGTTCTTCATTTTCACTTCTGGGGGCATGTTGGGAATCATTTCTTTTCAAGTTTCATTATGCAGGCACATTATTTTTCACTTTGTTTAATTTTGGTCACGTAATATTAATTTACTAATTTCAGGATTTGTTATCTCTTGAATCATTGAGTTTTGTTGTTAATCTTTACAAAATGATTCCCTTGAAGAAGGGCTTTGAGCCTTTGACCCGAAATGCATCAGGAATATGGGAACATTTTAAGACATTTGAAAATGTTCTACAATGAAAATCATGGTGCATGAGGATCATCCATACATATGATGCAACATTGTGGAAAAAGTTATTAAAGAAGAATTACAGAATAAAAACAATTTCATTATAAGTTTATTACAAAAACATGAAAGTTATACAAGGCCAGATTCCCCTTTGGCGAAGGACCACTGAACAGGATTTGCTTCTGTGGAGAAGAACATAGTAGGAGCTGCCACGAAGTCAGGCCAAAGAGCGATGCACCTTGAACAGATAGACGAGCAGATTGGCTCCAGTCTCCTTTCTGTTCTCAGAGCTGTTTTTAGCAAAAAATGTTCCAAGTTCTGAATTTGGTTATCTGGGCGCCTTTAGCACCAGCACCAAGGGTCCAGGGCTGGAGGGGCACTGCCTGTGGGGTTGGGTGCAGGTTGAAGATTGTTGGAAGAGTGTCTGTCCCTGAGGATCTGATCAGGAGGGAATTCTGGAAGTCCTGGATTCAGCAGTAGAACAGAGCACAAACAGCAGGACATGCCTCTGAAGGTTAAAGGCAGTGGAAAAGTCCTTCTAGGTACAGAAAGGCAGTATTTTGAAGTACACAGCAGGCTACAGAAGCAGGCAATCCTTTGAGAGCCTTTCCACAAGTCAAGAAAGTGAACTAAAGAGTGGGTCTGAAGTTCCTATTTTTACACCTGGCTGCTCCTTGGAAGAAGGAGATGTTTCTAGAGAATTCCCTTTGAGGTGCTTGAATTTTCCTGATTCTCCTGCCCAGGTTCCAAGCTGGCTGTATTATCAATGCAGGAGTGAGAAGTCCTTTGTGTGAAGGCATAGCACAGCCAATTGAGCTGCAAGTGGGACTGTGCCAAGCTCCTCACCCCATCCTACCAGTTAATGGCCCACCTATCCCTGATAGCTTTCAGTACAACTTTGACTTAAACCATCCTCATCCAACGGCCATGGGTAGTCTGAGCAAATTTAAACTCTGCTCTGAGCTTCGGGTGTTGAAAATGCAACCGCACGCCAAGTCTCACTCACCTCTGGACCCCTGCCCGTCCAGAATAGCAACTGGCTTAGCAACCTGCCTAGCTCCTGAAGTTAAAGATCTTAACAATCTTTCTCTGACTACAGCCAAAGTGCCCAAGGAATGGAAGCACTCTTTGGTATCTCCGATGTCTAAAAAAGCTACAGCAAATCTGAATGCTTTCTCCAACCATTGACCGATTTTGATGTTACCTTTTCGTGCTAAATCTCTTTAAAGATTTATTAACAAACAACTCATTGCGTTTCTTGAGGAAAATCACATCCTGGACTCTTCACAATCTGGCTTTAGAGAGCTTCACAGCACAGAAAGCGCGTTGTTGGCTGCGGTTGATAATATCAGGCTCTCTCTAGATACGGGTACCCCAATTATGCTGGTGCTGCTGAATCTGTCTGCAGCATTTGATCCAGTCCCCCAATCCAATCTAATCCACAGGCTTCACAAGGCTGGGCTGCATGGTAAGGCCCTATACTGGCTCAGTGACTGATTTACTAATCTAATACAGCAAGTCTGCTTGGACTCCTTCAAATCACATCTAATGCAACTGAACAAGGGAGTGCCCCAGGGCTCGTGCCTAAGCCCAACCCTCTTTAATATCTATGAAACCCACTTGCCTAGATCGTGAGAGCCTGCGGTGTGGAGATCCAACTCCTTATTTTATTTGGCCCAGATCCAGCGAAAGTGAAAAGTAAATTTGCTAACTTCATGAGGGAAGTCACTGGTTGGATGACTAGCATCTATATCCAACTAAACAGTGACAAGAAAGAGATCATGCTTTTTGGAAAAGGGACTGAACCCTGGTCGCTGACTGGTGGCCTTCTGGACTTGGCCCTGCACCTTCACCTAAGCAGGCAGTGAAAAATCCTGGAGTGAAGTTAGATCAATCACTCTCCATGAAAGACCACGTTAATGCCAGCTGCGGCACCTGCTTTGCTACTGTGAAGCTTCTTAAAAAGGCCCTCCCTGGGCTTCTCGACAGCGCTAGAACAATTCTTGTCCAGGCTCTTATCACCAGCTACTAATGCTGCATTAGTAAATGATACCCTGTTGTCCAAGCTGCAACTGCCACTAAGCTAATTTTCAATCTTCCTTCTTGCTCGCCTTTCTCCCCTATTTTCCGAAAGTCTCATTGGCTGCCAATTAGAAAACGTGTCACCTTTAAACTCTATTGTCTGACACATAAGGCACTTCACAAATCTCATCCTGCATGTCAGGGTTTGAGGGCCAGGGCGCCTACGAAGTTGCGTGGAGAAATCCAGCGGAACTACATGTCCCAGCAACCCCAGACCAAGGGGATTTAGAATCAGAGTGTGGGGAGGTCGGGAGGGGGACCCCTTTGAGCATCGCCCTGATCCTGAGGAGAACCGGAAGACCGTGACAGAATCACGAACCCACGTTATCTTCTCCTCCCGGTCGGGGCGATTCACTAAGATGGCAACACTCGAGGAGGTGCTGCAGGCCTTAGCCGCGGTGCGGCAAGAGTTGGTGGCATCTCGAGCTGAGACAGCAGCATTGCGGGAGAGGGTGGATAGACAAGCTAGGAATCCCTTCGACGCTGTGGTAGGTCCACCCCAAATTCAGGTCACAGTACCTCTGCCCATTCCCTTGGCTAGCCCTGAAAGGTATGCAGGTGACCCATTAAAAATTCAGACGTTCCTAACCCAGATCACGCTTCACTTCTCGTGTCGTCCGTCATCATTCCCCACTAACCTATCGAGGGTGGCTTTTGCGATCTCTTACCTGACCGGTGATGCCGCCGACTGGGCGGTTCCGCTGGTCAGGAACGATGATCCTCTACTGACCGACTGGAACGCCTTCCGAAAGGAATTTGAAAGGGTGTTCGACCGCCGGGCTACCACGCTAAGTGCAGACCGGGAACTGCTAGAATTACGACAGGGCAAGAACGACTTGGTCACGTATATGACTACGTTCAACCGGCTGGTGGTCGAGACAGCCTGGACCGAAGAAAAGAGAATGGCCCTGTATTATCAAGGGTTGAAAGATGACCTTAAAGATGTGCTGGTGAGGATAGACCCCCAGCCCACAACCTGTACAGATTTAATCAATCTCACGCTACGCCTTGATCACAGGTTGTCAGAGAGGGGGAGTGATCGGAGAAAAGGTGAGAGGTCAGGAGTCGGAGTGGAGCAGGACAGCCGCCCCCCGAATGTAGCGCGGGAGACAGGTCCTGAACCTATGGAAGTGGGGGCAGTTCGACCTCCGTTGTCGAAAACCGAGAGAGAAAACCGCAGAGTCCAGGGACTCTGCATGTATTGCGGGAAAAAGGGGCACTTTGTGAGGGAGTGTCCCCTAAAGCCCAAGAAACAAGCGACGGGATTCATGGGGAAGAGGGTGGCCATCACCGCCGTGGAAACAACCGCCGAGGGAGGCGCACCTCAGACCGACGCAGAAGAAATTGAGGTACGTGAGACGGAATGGAGATTACCGTCACTGGCGGGGGGCGATACGTCCGCAACAGAATCCCATATAGTACTTCCCATGTTCCTTAACACCGGTCCAGACACACATCCGGTGCTCGTAATGGTTGATTCGGGAGCCACTGGCAACTTTATGGATGAGGGGCTGGTGCATAGGTTGGGGTTGGTTAGGGTCCCAGTGACTAAGCCGGAGGCTGTGTTGGCTGTGGATGGGAAACCGCTGACCTCCAGTCCTATCACGGAGCAGACGGAGGTGGTGGAATTGGTGCTCCGCGGCGAGAACCAGGACCACGTGGAAAATATCTCCCTGAAAATAATCGAAGCCCCCCAGTACGAGATTATCTTGCGGATGCCATGGTTGCGTTGGCATAACCCTGCCATAGATTGGAGGCAGAAAACCATATGTTTCACCTCCAAAGAATGTATGGAGCGGTGTATGACTGACAGGGGATCCGTCGCCCTCACGCTCGCCCAAGCTCCGATGTGGCAGGTGGCCACGGCGGCCGAAAAAGAAGTAGAGCTACCACCTGAATACGTCAGGTATCGGGGAGTGTTTTGCGAAAAAGAAGCGGAAACCCTGCCGCCCCATCGCGAGTATGATTGTCGAATCGACTTAGTGGATGGGGCGGCTATGCCCACCTGCCGGGTGTACGCCTTATCCGAGACCAGACATCTGCGGGAATACTTAGATACCTTCTGTGCATTAGGGTTTATTCGCCCCTCCCGCTCTCCGGCAGCTTCTCCTCTTTTCTTTATCGCAAAGGCGAACGGCGATCTTCGAACGTGCATAGATTATCGCATGTTAAATAAAAACACCATCAGGAATAGGTACCCTCTGCCGCTCATCCCCGTGTTGCTGGACCAGGTGAAGGAGGCCACCATTTACACGCGACTCGACTTACGAGGGGCCTGTCATCTGGTCCGAGTACGCAAGGGGGATGAATGGAAAACGGCGTTCAAAACCCGATTCGGTCTTTTTGAATATCTGGTGATGCCGTTCGAGCTTTGTAACGCCCCGGCGGCGTTTCAATATTTTTTGAACGACGTGCTGAAGGATTACATTGACAGATTTGTCATCGTCTACATCGATGACATTCTGGTCTTCTCTGTCTCCCCGGAACAACATGTGAGCCACGTCCTAATGATTCTGAAAAGACTACAAGAACAGCACTTATACTGCAAGCTTAGCAAGTGCGAGTTTGGGGTCACAGAGGTGGAGTTCCTGGGAGTAATCCTGAGTCCCTGGGGGTTTAGGATGGCTGAGAGAAAGGTGAAAGCGGTACAGGAATGGCCGGTGCCACGCTGTGTGAGAGATGTACAGTGTTTTCTGGGCTTCTCCAATTATTATCGGAGGTTCATCTCTCACTTTTCTCAACTAGCGTCTCCCATCACTAGGTTGTTGAGAAAGGGGGCCGTCTTCTTATGGACCCCCGAAGCCATGGACGCTTTCCTCCATCTAAAAAAGGCATTCTGTTCCGCCCCATCTTGCGACACCCGCAACCCGATATCCCTTTCATCGTCGAGGCTGATGCCTCCAATATCGCGGTGGGGGCGGTGTTGTCTCAACGAGACAAACAGACAGGACAGCTACACCCGGTGGCTTTCTTGTCGAAGAAACTGAGCCCGGCAGAACTCAATTACTCAGTTCCCGAAAAGGAGCTGTTGGCAATCAAGAAAGCCTTCCAGGAGTGGAGACACTATTTATGGGGGGCCCTTCATCCGGTCACCGTGTACACTGATCACAAAAACCTTCAATACATGAAGACCGCGAGACTC
The DNA here is from genome assembly GCF_964204655.1 of Triturus cristatus. NCBI lineage: Eukaryota > Metazoa > Chordata > Amphibia > Caudata > Salamandridae > Triturus > Triturus cristatus. The sequence goes on along the minus strand of NC_140593.1, from coordinate 198,629,414 downwards.
CTCTCGCAGAGGCAGATGAGATGGATGTTATTCTTCGCGGAATACGAGTTTGTTGTCACGTTTCGCCCAGGCTCAGAGAACCGGAAAGCCGACTCGTTGTCAAGACTGGGTGAAAGCGAAAGCACCCAACAGCCTCATCTGGAAGCTATCGTCCATCCTGAGAAGGTCCTGTGCGTGATCACCGCGGACAAGTTCGTGGGCCAGGTCAAGGACAGCCGCACGATGATGCGGTGGCAGCAGTGGGCGAAGCAAGACCCATGTCGGGTCTTGAAACACGGCATACCTCTCCACAATAACAAGTTGTTTCTGCCCACGCAAGAGCTCCAAGTACAGGCGTTCAACTGGTGTCACAATACCGTGCTAGCAGGGCACCCTGGAAACCAGAAGACCCTCCATCTCGTGCAACGGTATTTCTGGTGGGATGGCATGGTCGCAGATGTAAAAAGATGGGTATCGCACTGTGAGACCTGTGCTCGGGCGAAAGGAGAACACGGCAAGGCTAGAGGACATCTGCTGCCGTTGCCAACGCCGCCTCAACCCTGGCACACGATAAGCTTGGAATTTGTTCTCGGCCTACCCCTGGACCAAGGGTTCAACGCCATATTAGTGGTGGTGGATAGCCTGACGAAAATGTGGCATTTTTTACCCTGCAAAAACCTTCCCACGGCAGGGCAGACAGCACAGATGCTCTTGACGCAGGTGGTGCATTTACATGGTCTCCCCAGGATTATCATTTCCGACAGGGGCCCGCAATTCGTGGCCCGCTTCTGGCGCATGTGGTGCAAGGCTCTTCAGGTGACTGCCGCTCTGTCCACCAGCTTTCACCCACAGACTGATGGGCAGACCGAGCGTTTAAACCAAACACTGAAAAAATATCTGCGCTGCTTTTCTGAGGAGGCCAAGGAATCTTGGGTTTCGTTGTTATGGTTAGCAGAACTGTCGTACAATAACACCTGGCATAGCTCCATTAACGAAACGCCCTTCAGAGCCAACCACGGCTTTCATGCTTCTACCTTGCCATTGGTCATTCCTATAGAGATCCACAACCAACCCACAGTGATGGAACAAGCAGCAGTACAAGAAATGGGCCGATCGCCACAGGCAAGAAGGGCCTAGTTACCAGGTGGGAGATCGTGTATGGCTCTCCACAAAGAACATCCACTTTCGATGGCGTAGCATATTCCATCCCAGATATATAGGGCCCTATACGGTGGTGCGGAAGATCAACCCAGTGGTTTATCAGTTGAAACTGCCAGCATCCTTGCGAATACATCCCATGTTCCACTGCGGCCTTCTGAAACCAGCAAGGAATGTCAGAAGCCGAGCCACGCCGCCCGTAGAGCGGGACGGCCAGCTAGAATACGAAGTGAAACGAATCGTGGACTCAAAATGGAGACAAGGAAAACTGTGGTATCTGATTTCCTGGAAGGGGTACCCGACCGAAAACGACTCGTGGGAACCCAGCACGAATGTCCACGCCCCACGGGCTACTCGTCTGTTCCATGCCCGCAACCCGGGAAAACCAGGGTCAAGGAGGCGCTGGGGAGGGCGGCATACTGTCAGGGTTTGAGGGCCAGGGCGCCTACGAAGTTGCGCGGAGAAATCCAGCGGAACTACACGTCCCAGCAACCCCAGACCAAGGGGAGGGGCGAAAGACTTTATTAACATGAACAACGCGTTAGGACGTTGTTCGTGATTCTGAATCCTGTGCACAGCCGTCAGCGGCCGAACGGCAGTGCTTTCGAGCAGCTCTTCCGGGTTTGGGAGGGAGCTCCGTGAGCTGAGGATCTTTCCTGGGACGGCCGGAGTCAGAGGAGGGCAGAGCAGGCGAGGTGATCCAGGTGCTTCCTTCTCGTGCACCTTAACCCCGCAGCGCGCGCTGCCCAAGGCGGACACCAGCTACTAGCGGCAGGTAAACCGTGTGTGTTAACACGGCAGCCCAGATAGTAGCAGGGGCTTGTGTTTTCTTTGGACATAACGTTATTTTCTTGTTTTTTCTGAAGTACGGTTCACGGCCATCTGGCAGCCATGTGGGTGGAGCCGGCCACGTACTTTGTTTGTTGTCTTTGATTCATCGGCCCTCTGGCAGCCAATGAGGTGGAGCCGGGCCCCACGTTAGGGGAGTTCGAGACTTATCCAAGAGGGAGGAGTACCGTATGTACTATACTGTTTTACATGCTATACGAGTCCTCCACTGCCAAGCAGAAGAACCTTGACTGAAAAGGGTTCTCTCGTTTTCTTTTCTTTGTTGGAACTTTCCTTCTTTCTTCAGTTTTGGATTACATGCGAGTGGGGGATAGGAGTGGGTACGTATGTGGACATGGGAGAAAGGAGGTATTTGATCTGACGGGTGAGATTGGCCCGAGTTAACTGTCTTGTACTTGTTGGTTTTGGCATAGGTCCAGGTGCAGCAGTCTCCGAGAGACGACTTGTGTATGCTAGAGGAACGATTGACAGGGATACGCCTTGGCAGGTAGGAGGAGGAACTAGTGAGACCACCTGAGAGTAGACAGGGTCTGAGAGGTTATTAATTGCATGTATTTTGTTTTCCAGGTGTCCCTTCCCACGCTGCCCCTACCCTATCCTTCCCTCGCCTGATCGCCGCAACACTCTGTGGATTTAGAATCAGAGTGTGGGGAGGTCGGGAGGGGGACCCCTTTGAGCATCGCCCTGATCCTGAGGAAAACCGGAAGACCGTGACACTGCATATCTGTTTATCCGATTAAAACCCTATCTGCCCTCCAGATGCCTTAGGTCAGCAGATAAGTTACTTTTCGCTATCCCTTACATACGGACCTCAAAACAGGAGGGCAGATCATTCTCCTATACTTCCCCCGAACACTGGAACAAACTTCGCCTTAGTCTTTGCTCTTGCTCAGACTTTGCCTCCTTCAAGAAGGGGCTGAAGACTTGGTTCTTTTAGAAATCTCCCCCTTTCAAAGCAGTGCAGCGCCGAGATACTCCTCTGGGAGTGATTCGTACACTTTATTAAATGTCTTTATCATATAATCCAGGCACACCTAATTCTTTTATTGTGTGGCTATGTGAGAAGAATATAAAAAGTCCACCTGCCAACTACACCCAGTCATGTGACCAAAAAACAGGGCGGAGACACCAAATAATTAGGGCAGGAAAAAGCCAACTTTCTAAAAGTGGCATTTTCAAAACTGTAATTTAAAATTCAACTTTAGCATCAAAGAGGATTTTTAATTACAATTTCATAAATGGCATCATGAAATGCTATCTGTTCCCAATCAAAAGTTAGCACTTATTAAATTTTATAAGGCAGCCCAATGTTATCTGTAGGGGGAAGTATGTCTCACAGTAGTGAAAAACAAATTTAGGAGTTTTTCCATACCAGGGCAAGTAAAACTTAAAAGTACATGTCTAACCTATTAATTATAATGCACCCTGCCCTCTGGTCTGTGTAGGACCTACCTTTGGGGTGATGTACATGCAATAAAAGGAGAGTTTTAGGCTTGGCGAGGAGGTTATATTGCCAATTTAAATTGCCATTTTAAAACTGCAATCAGGTTGCAATGGCAAACCTGGAACATGTTTTAAGAGGCTACTTGAGCGTGTGGCACAATAGGTGTTGCAGACCCACTAATGGCATTTACAGGCCTAGGGTATATACTACACCCCCTTAATTGGGACTTCTAAGTAAATTAAATATTCCAATCAGGTGTAAGCCAATGTTACCATATTTTAGGAAGTAAGCACAAGCACTTTAGCACTGGTCACCCGTGTAAAGTTCACTAAGACCTAAAGGCAGCATAAACGAACTCAGCAACATAGGAGGGTAAAGGAAAACATTTAGATGAAGACCACCCTACCGCTGCCAGGTGCAACATTTTTGTTTGTGAAAAGTGATATTTCATAATTTGTGTGTTTGATTCTGTTTTAGTATATTGTTTTGAGGTTGAAACATTGAAATTGTTTATGGTTGGGCCCTCAGCTTCCAGTTGTGATTCAATGGGGTCCACAGAAAGTCAAAATGTTCAGAAACGCTGATATGCTGTAACTTGCAATTACTAAACCCACTTTATGAATTGGAAAAGCCTTTTCCACTCTGAAATGGATTTTGCTATCTGTTTTTTAATCACAATTAGGAAGGGGCATAAAAGGGACATCTCTTTTTAATTTTGAGGAACAATGGTATGCATCAATGGTGTGCAATCTCAATTGAATTTGCAACCTATTCATCAGATTCCAACACCTCAAAGGAGATAGTACCTGATTCACAAAGTGGAAGGGTCATCTTGAGAACCTATCCTTTGTAAATTGTGTTGGGCAACCTCAGGGGAGTAGGTAGTGGTCCATAGGACCACTGCCTGCACAACCTTGACATTCTTTCAAATGGTAAAGTTTTTGTAAATGCAGCACCCATTCCTTTATTGAAAATAGGCTATTAAACATCCCATTTGAGAATGGAAACACAGAGGTAGTGGTCTGCTGTGTCTTGCAGGACATCATGCCTTTGTTTGCATCCAAACGAAAATTGGAGAGCAAATCGTTGTGACCTACCTAATTAATATTAATTAGACAGGCCGTTCTGTGACCTCCTGTGACTGGAGATTTTGCTATGCCAAATATTAACACACTGGTTGCATCATAAAATCAAAGTTAGTCCACGAAACACCAATGTGTAATTTGCAACCATTTTTTGCAACCTCTCTCTTATTACATATCATTTGTTCTACAGTACTATATCCTATTATATGAAGCAACTGAAGAGTTTTTTCTTTTTGTCAAAATGTATCACATGGGAGAATATTATTCTATTTCAGTTTGCCAATGGCTATCTCAAATATAGGTTACAACAACAGACAGCATCTATTGAAAAATAGAAAGTTGTTCCCTTACGTGTGGCCTGGCACCACTCAAGACAGCAGCATAGTGGTGAAATTCTGGGTCATTCAGCTTCTTTTGAAGTGCAAGGGTCCCCTTTCCAATATGATTTGCGCTGATTCGCTCCATTGGGCGGTGAGTCGCTCCTTCTAATTTATGAAGCCCATATCTTCATTTTAGACATTGTTTTATTGACTGAGGCCGTTTTGTATTGTGGACATTGTGAACTTTCAGGCACAAGAAATATCTGCATTTTTGGCTGAATTTCAACGATCTGCAGTATTATTTTTTTAAACCCTGCTTCCTCCTCAGGGGCATAAATTAATGTATTATGAAGGTTCTATTTTTGTTTTTCAAATTTGGATTAGGCTTTCTAGTCATGTTTTTGACTGTTACATTTAGTGGCAGAAGCAAAATAATGTAGCTAATTGTTAGTTGATTGAGTTATATAGTCAATTAACTCAAGGCCTCCTGTGGATTTAAGGCTTAGCTATAAATCTCCAATGCCTAACAATTATTTAATTGTATGTTCTTAAATGGGCAGAAGGAAGAGAGTTAATTATTCTCATTGCCCTGGCTTGTAATCAGTTAAACAATTGCATCCATAGTTTCCCTATTACAAGAGATATATGTCTGCAAACTTTGATGGTTCTAGAGTGGATATTCCTACCTCTAGCTCTTCAAAATCAAGTTTCTCCTCATCTAAAGCTGGTTCATCAAAAAGGGATAATATTTCCGCTGTTCTAGTCCTCCTATGGGCATTTGACACCTACTATGGAAGAACCACACAAAAGACATGATAGAATTGATGACAAATAGTCTTCATTAAAACATAATTTCTATTGTTGAGCAAATGGTGAGTGATACAGAGGTCATTACTAATAAAGTGTCTATGTTGTAAGCAGTGAGAAAGCATTATGAGAATGTGGTGAATGATAAAAATGATAGTACTTGTAAACTTGTTGCTCCCTAAGCTAACAGGCGACTCAGACATTTTTAACGGCAGTATTTAACTAGATTACAAGCTTGACAGAAAAGCAAAGAACTCTAAAGGTTTTTCTAACCACAAAGTATCATGGCAAAATCTTTATTTCTACAATTTGCTCTTTCAGATAGTGAACCACCTGGCTGTTCCTAAAAAGAATAAACCCTGGAATTGTATGCTCCACCATTAGGCCCCTCCTCACTATAAAACCTAAACAGTGTGTGCGGTGGGCTCCCTCATTTTCAGATGCACTCATGTGCCTTATTCCAAAGTCTGACCAAAATACTGTGCTATTGGACAGGGACGGCCACTTAAAGACCTGCCCTCATAGTTGTAGTTCACTACTGCCTTTGCCATGTGCAAAAGAGCACAATTGTGGGGGTGGCAGCATGCTGTGTGGTGATCAGTAGTAACTCACATAATCATTCAACTCGCGGTCCCTGGAGTGAGTCCTACCAGCCTACTCACCTCCTCTAAAGTTCTGCTGCTGTGTGTTCAACTCACCCCAGCCCAACATCAGGTTGATCTGGAAGTTGATCTGATCATGGATGCACATGCTTAACCCCTTTGCTGCTAGGCCTCCCCCCGTGCTCAGCCTTTGCTTGGCTATTTGGGGTAGTTCGCACTTAGGCCCCTGTAACTTTTTGACCACATAAGGTATCCAGTCCAAATTTACATCCTTTTTTTCCAACATCATGGGGATTCTAAAGGTACCCGGGGTTTGTGGATTGCCCTGGAAGGGACCCAGAAATTAGCCAAAATACAGCAACATTTTGGTTTTTTTTGGAAAAAAGGGCTACAGATGAAAGTGTCTGTTTTTTTCCCTGCAAATGTTATCATAAAAGGGGTTGTGGTGCTGAAATTACCATCTTTCCAGCTTTCAGGGACAAGCAGACTTTTGTCAGAAAATCTAAATGTTTTACACAGTTTTGGCATTTTTCTGGGACATGACCTATTTTTGCTATTTTTGTGCTTTCAGCCTCCTTCCAGTTAATGGTAGAAATGGGTATGAAAGCAATAATAGATCCTGGATAGCTATACATTTTGGAAAAGTAGACAAAATTCTGAATTCAGCAAGGGGTCGTTTGTGTAGATACTTCAAGATTTCTTTATAGAAACTAACAGTTAAATATAGGAAAAATTGAAAATTAGTAAGAAAAAAACAACCATTTGTGGCAACGTTTTCACCTGTAACTTCTTCTATTCGTGACAGCTGTTTGAAAGAAATATACCGTTACATCCACTGGACCTTTCTTGTTGTGGGGATATATAGGACTTGTAGGTTCACCAAGAATCCGACGAACCCAAAGCCAATAACTGAGCAGCGACTTGCAATGGTTTTTTATTATGTACCGGGTATATAGCAATTATTCTGGGAAAATATATACATGGAAAAATCTGTATGAAAGACACCTATGTATTTCTGAAATGGGAACAAAATATAGAGTTTAGAAACTGTAGATATTTGCACATTTCCGAAATTGGGAATACCCATACTAGCATGAGAATTATAGGTCATTTTTCAAAATGACTTCTTTTTTACACATTGTCTTTCATTTGGAAGCCCGAAATCCATCGAAAGTCAATAGGTAACAACAGTTGCTCATTAATTCTGTATTACCCTAAATCTCCCGATAAAAATGGTACCTCACTTGTGTGGGTAGGCCTAGTGCCCATGACAGGAAATAGCTCAAAACGCAACGTGGACCCACCACATTTTCACAGTGAAAAATTACCCTTTTTTTGGAAAGTGCCCAGCTGTAGTTTTTGAACCCTAGCTCTGCCGGCACCTAGGGAAACCTAGCAAACCTATCCATTTTTGAAAACTAGACACCCAGTGAAATCCGGGATGGGGTGGATTGACTGGCTTCCACCAGGTTCTGTTACCCAGAATCCCTTGCAAACCTAAAAATTGTCCAAAAAAACACATTTTCCTCACATTTCTATGGTGGAAAGTTCTGGAATCTGCGTGGATCCACAACATTCCACCCACCCCGGATTCCCCAAAGTCTTCTGAGAAAAATTGTACCTCACTTGGGTGGGCAGGCCTAGTGCCCGCAACAGGAAACAGCCCAAAACGCAACGTGGATACACATTTTCACAGTGAAAAATGACCCTTTTTTTGCAAAGTGCCTAGCTGTAGTTTTTTAACCCTAGCTCTGCCGGCACCTTGGGAAACCTAGCAAACCTATACATTTTTTAAAACTAGCACCCAGGGGAATCCAGGATGGGGTGACTTGACTGGCTCTCACCAGGTTCTGATGCCCAGAATGCCGTGCAAACCTAAAAAATTGTCAAAATAAACACATTTTCCTCACATTTCTGTGGTGGAAAGTTCTGGAATCTGCGTGGATCCACAAAAATCCACCCATCCCGCATTCCCCAAAGTCTTCTGAGAAAAATGGTACCTCACTTGTGTGGGTAGACCTAGTGCCCGCAAGAGGAAACGGTGCAAAACGTAACGTGGACACACCTCAATTTCACAGCGAAAAATGACCCTTTTTTTGGCAAAGTGCCTAGCTGTAGTTTTTGAACCATAGCTCTGCCGGCACCTAGGGAAACCTAGCAAACCTATACATTTTTGAAAACTAGACACCCGGGGGAATCCAGGATGGGGTGACTTGACTGCCTCCCACCAGGTCCTGTTACCCAGAATCCCTTGTAAACCTAAAAAATTGCCAAAAAAACCACATTTTCCCCACATTTCTGTGGTGGAAAGTTCGGGAATCTGCGTGGATCCACAAATTTCCACCCACCCCGTGTTCCCCAAAACGCAACGTGGCCACACCACATTTTCACAGTGAAAAATGACCCTTTTTTGCAATGTGCCTAGCTGTAGTTTTTGAACCCTAGCTCTGCCGTAACCAAGGGAAAACTAGCAAACCTATACATTTTTAAAAACTAGACACCCAGGGAAATCCAGGATGGGGTGACTTGACTGGGTCTCTCCAGGTTCTGTTACCCAAAGTCCCTTGCAAACCTAAAAAATTATCCAAAAAAACAAATTTTCCTCACATTTCCCAAAGTGTTTCAAGAAAAATGGCACCTTACTTGCGTGGGTGGGTCAAGTACCCGTGACAGGCAAGGGCCCAAAACCTATTGAGTCGAAATCAAAATTACCTATCACAAACCAACCTGGTTTTGCAAAGGGGGTCCCATGAGTTTTTGGGCCCGGGGCTGGGCGGTCATCTAGGGAAATCTACCAAACCCACACATTTCTGGAAACTAGACACCCATGGAGTCCAGTGAGGTATGGCTTGCATGGGTCCCCCAACATTCTCCTACCCAGAATCCCCTGCAAACCTCAATTTCCGCTGAAAAAATAATTTTTTCTCAAATATCTGTGTGGGAAAGTTCTGGAATCTGCGTGGATCCACAAATTTCCGCCCACCCAGTGTTCCCCCAGGTCTCCCGATAAAAATAGTACCTCACTCGCAGCCCCCCTTGCAAAACCAGGTTGTTTTGTGATAGGTAATATTGATGTCTCCTCAATATGTTTTGGGCCCTTTCCTGTCACAGGTACTTGACCCACCCACACAAGTGAGGTACCATTTTTCTCTGACGACTTTGGGGAACGCGGAGTGGGTGGAATTTTGTGGATCCACGAAGATTCCAGAACTTTCCACTACAAAAATGTGAGGAAAATGTGGGTTTTTTTCACAAAGTTTGGGGTTTGCAAGGGATTCTGGGTAACAGAACCTGGTGAGAGGCACACAAGTCACCCCATCCTGGATTTCCCTTGGTGTCTAGTTTTAAAAAATTTACAGGTTTGCTAGGTTTCCCAATGTGCCGACTGCGCTAGGGCCCAAAATCCACAGGTAGGCACATCCTAAAGAAAATTCAGTGCCTAGTGGACTTTCAGCCGCCTTGGGGAGGGGGAAATCGAGGGCTATTGCCCCAATATGCCCCCAAGGGGGTAGAAAGACTGTGGATTTATTTTTGTGGGAGTGGGGACATTGGGATGCCCATTATGGGAAGCCCCATCCCTACTAATAGAAAAGCCAGCATATTCGCTGGCGCCTAGTGGACTTTTTGACCCCCAAAGGGCAGATCAGGGGCTACTGCCCCATCTGCCTCCTGGGGGCGCAGAAAGTCCGTGGCTTTTTTTTTGGGGGGGTTGGGGGCATTGGCATGCCCATTTTTGGCAACCCCTACCCCGAACTTTGAGAAAAAATAACCCCTGGTGGCTAGTGGACTTTCTGTCCCACCGCTGGGGGGCAGTTAAGGGGCTATTGCCCCATCTGCCTCCCAGGGAGGGCAGAAAGGCTGTATCATTTTTTTGGGGGTGGGGGCCTTGACATACCCATTCTGGGTAACCCCCACCCCTACCTATATAAAAAAATCCCTGGAGCTTAGTGGGCTTTCTGCCCCCCTGGGGGCAGATCAGGGGCTATTGCCCCCATCTTCCTCCTGGAGTGGCAGCAAGTCTTTGGTTTTCTTTGGGGTAGTGGGGGCATTTGCATGCCCATTTTGGGCAGCCCCCACCCCGGGCCTATAAAAAAATAATCCCTGGTGTCTAGGGTGCTTCCTGCCCCCCAGGGGTGGCAGAAATACTAACATTTTGTTGGGGGGAGGGGTGAGAGCATTGGCATGCCCGTCTTTGGTAGCCCTCACCCCTAAATTAATTGTTTAAAAAAAAACTGGCATCTAGTGGGCTTTTTGCCCCCCAGGGGGGTAGATTGGGGGCTACAGCCCCCATCTGCACTCGGGGGTAGCAGAAAGACTGTTATTGTGCAGGGGGGGGGGGTTGGGGGCTTTGGTGTGCTCACTTTGCGCAACCCTCACCCCTAATTTACACAATAAAATAAATCCCTGTTTTCTAGTGGGCTTTCTGCCAACCCAGGGGGCACAAAGACTACAATTGTGTGGGGGGGAGGAGTGGGGGCATTGGCATGCCCATCTTGGGCAGACCCCACCCCTAAATTAAATGTTAAAAAAACCCTGGCGTTCAGTTGGCTTTTTGCCCCCCCAGGGGGGTAGATTGGAGGCTACAGCCCCCATCTGCACTCGGGGGTGGCAGAAAGACTCTAATTGTGCAGGGGGGAGGGCATTGGTGTGCCCATATTGGGCAGCCCCCACCTCTAATTTACATAGTAAAAAGATTACCTGGTTCTTGTGGGCTTTCTGCCCCCCCAAGGGGGCAGAAAGACTGAATTAGGCCAAAAATATGGGGGGCCCTTGCCCAAGGAGCTGCTCTCCCCTCCCTGGTGCCTAATGGGTGGATCCCCAAGCAGGGATCCACTAGGGTGGGGTCCCCTTACCAACTATACCTCTCCCATCTGTTTCGGTGCTCGGGGGCTGAGATAGCCCCACGAGCACCGAAACAATGAAACTGAAACTAAGTTTCAGTTTCATTTTCATTGCAATGACGACAGCACGCCATGCGCACGATCCTCATTGCAATGCAAATTGGCCTCGGGAGGTTGGGAAAGCTCTTCCCCAACCTCCTGAGGCCAATACATAAAAGGGAAATCCCTCTGCTGTCTGCAGCAGAGGGATTTCGAGCCCCTGTCCTCATGACAGAATGGTTCCGTCATGAGCACAGGAGCACCGGTGCTCATGACGGAACCATTTTGCCATGAGCACCAACGGAGTTAATGTGTGGGTGCTGGTAGTGTGTGTTCAAAGTAACACACTCTAGTATAGTACAAAGGGACAGTTGTATTGAACTGTGTGGGAAGACTATGTGTTTGTGCTGCATGTTAGTTTGCTGGTGGTAGCACATTACATGTGGATTACAGTATTGGGCACTGAATGTGCTGTGACAGTACACTGAGTCCAGAAGTGTCTGCACTGCTACATAACATGGAGGACCTTGGGTTCTTTTGTGGGTAAGGTCATGACTGGCTGGGGAAAACATGAGCAGTAAAGGAATCCCACCAGACTGAGTTTTACAGTTCAGGAAAGCTAAAAGCTGGGTGGGAGATACACTGGAGTATTGGAGAGCCAGCCTATCTCTGTGCTTTCCTAAGTGTTTGATGAATCAGTGATAGATCACAAGGAAGGGACCTGGACACATCTCAGAAAGAGAGAGATTGGGCCGAATCGGGAATCTAAAAGAGTGGGGCAGAGGGCCCAGGATCAACCTTTCAATGCACATATGACTGTGGATGACATCCAGATGTGTACCCCGGTAATTCATATGAATCTTGATGTGGGAGCAATCAGCTTTGGGTTCCTGTCTTCCTCAGCTGCCATGATCCCTGCTGTTCCCCTGGCTGGGTGATAAGGACTGCGCATGCATCACTTGAACCCAGAGTAACTCTGAAGCAGGCATAAGGATTGATGCAGCATTAACAAGATAGGGCCCCCCAGAGCATTGCTGGAGCTGCATCGCGCTTGCGACGCAACTCCAGCAATGCGCCACTTTTACGGCACAGATGCATCACGCATCTGTGCTGTTTTTGCCCCATGGTGCACCGCATTGTAAATGCGGCGCATCCATGGTGGCGGAGGTGTGGCGCACAATAACTGGCGCATCCCTGCTGATATGCAGGGATGCGCCAGTTATTGTAAATATGCCCCTTAGTATACACAGGGCCAGGCAAGTGCCCTTGCATGTCATGGTTACTGTAATTCAAGGTATTGGGTTGCCCTCATGCATCCTTGTGTGTCACAAGTACAATGCAATCCATGAGGAAAATGAGCCTCAGTATCTGGCTAGTATTGGTACAACCTTCCAGATTTCTGCATTGTTGATTACATTTTGTCTGAGCAGTGAGGTATACACATTAGTTAATGATGTGTGTGCAACAGTGTGTTGGCCTCGCATGACCCACACATCTTATTTATAGGTGGCAAGTACTTGTGTACTTTGCAAAAAATCTCACTGTGTGTCTAGCAATAAAATTGATTGATTGATTGATGTACTTATAGAGCGCAGCTATCACCCTACGGGCATCTTGGCGCTTGCATTGGGAACCCATCCTGGTTTTTCCCTGTAAGATAACCCGTACTGGGCATCCCCAAGGTGAAAGCCAGGCATCCCGCCGCGGGGGGCCGTTGTGGAGATTAAGCAGGCTTGTTGCCCAGAGCTGCATAGTGTGAACTCGTGCTTAGAGTGGGCACCGAAGCGAGAATTATCGAGCCCGTGGACAATTGGGCTCTGGACCCTGCCGCGTCGGGAATCAAACCCAGGTCCCGGGTCTGATCTCTGCTTCAGGGTATGCCTCCTCTAACCAGTGAGCTACACTTCTCCAATGCAGTTTGTTGATACACTCTGACGTTACATTGGCAAACTACACATTGCTCATCATACCATCGCAATGTATGTAGTTGGTGTAATGCATATACAAAGATAGCATGTGCAATTGACTTTAGATCACTGTTCTTCAACTACAAAAAGTGGTTTAGGGTTTTAGAGTTACATATTATTATGCAGACTTTTAAGAAACAACTATACAAAACTCATAATGGTTTTTAAAAAACAGAGTTTTTTTGTATAATTCCAGACATTCAGATCCTCTCATTACAACATGTGAGTAGTTGGTTGGTTATGGCAATCAACAGGTATACAACATAATGATGCATTGTGCCTAAACAATTAATTTGTTTACACGAGTTCACATTTACATTTCATCATTTTGATTAGTGAGGAGGAAAAAATTGCCATTAGCAAGTGAAGCATTTTATTCTGAACTGCAAGTGGACAGGATGAGCTACTGCACAAACTAAAAGTACTGTACTGGGTTCCAAAGAAGGTAGCATGATGTCCTATACAGGACATTCAGAAAAACTGTGGCCAGGGGGAACTCACAAATGTTTATCAGGAAGTTCATCTTTGGAAAATGGGGAACCTTACATATTCCTCCTCTGGAAGTTGTTGAGTTGGAATGAGAGGCAACTGAGTGGTGTTACTAGAATCAGGCGCACACATCAGAGGCAGATGATGTAACTCCCATATTTCCAACATTTGTGAGTACCAGTAAGGCAGCATGGTAGTCCCTAGCAAGCGTTTGCTGATTAGCCAGTAAAGCAAGAACATTGCTGTTGAGGGCACTTGACAGTGCAATGAAGGAGTCAATCTTGGCCTGCAGGATGGATGTATTAATGTCTCCCAGCTGCCTGACAACTTCACTGGTGTCAGATATAGAAGGCTGGTGTTGGTGATCGTTCTGCATTAGGACACCAGCAATGTCAGGTACGGACTCATCAATCCCATGAAGCCAAGAGTGGGTGTCTGTGATAGCCTTCATCAACCACTTAATAAGGCTAAGACACCTACAGACTCCTTCAAGAGTGCTCACTAGGGTCTCCAGCCCCAGCCGAACCTCATTAGACATTCACTGCTGAAATCATACCACTCGCTGTTGAAAAGCAACTTGGGGGTAAACAGAGTCCTCAGCTATGATATCAAAGGTTGATGGTCCAGTCTATGTTGGTTCATCTGGAGACTCAACAATGTCGTCTTTCCTTGCCAGTACAGGAGAAGAAATTTCAAAAGTGTCCAAGGGTTGTAGGAAGGTGTCTTCATCCACGGGGGCAGGATGGTGTCCTGAATAGGTTGGGCATCACGGACAGGCTGAACTCTAGGAGGTGTTATTTGTTCCTCTGGAAAGAAATATAAATATGTTATGAAGATTCAATGAGTGACTGTGACATTAGTGATTTTTGTAACATTCGGACAGTATTTTTCTTCTCTTGCAAGTACACAGGAATATGTGGAGCACATGTTTCTACAAGTGGATATAGCTGTATTGTACTATTGTTGCTTTTCAAAAGTACATTGCTCATGCAATCTCAGCATTTACTGAAGACCTATTTGTGTAAATTTCACACAATGCAGCTAAGCAGCTTGCTGCCCTGACTGAGAGAGCAAGTGCAGGAATGGGCCACATTTTGCATACTATGGTCAATTTTCCCTCCAATTTTCTTTCCTCTATGTGCAGCGATAAAGGCCCTTCATGCACTGCAGGTAAGGCTGCATACACTGTAGATAGGCACCAACTTAATATGCAAGCATGTGCCGTGTGCAATCTACCAAAATCAGTGGCATAGTAAGGTTGCCATGTGCCCTAATACAAACCGCAGACACCCATAACTGGGGCGCAGAGGGCTCCTTGCACCCCCTGGGCATGGGTGCCACTGCATCTTGGGTCCTAATCATTCTACCTCTACTTCCTCTGTATTTGCTATCTCCATATAAGTCTTTTAAAAAAAAAAAATTATTAAGCAGGGCATCGAGAACATAACTCATCACAAAAGAGATACATAACAGGATAATATCAATAGATCATGATATGGATAAAAAACGTACATAAAAACATAAAATATGTGCAAAAAACATTTTTTCATCGGAGGTTCGAGAACAACGCCATTTAAACATTCTTGCAGAAATATTTAAAGTGCTAATATATGAAAGTGTTAAAGTGCTAAAGTGTAAAGATGCTAAAGTGCAAGAATATCTCTGGAATCAATCTCCAAACCCCTTCAACATATACCCCATATTCCACCAACCTCTAAAATTCAAGAGGACTTAAATACCTTATCGTAGCAAGACCACTAACCTATCAGATTATCCAAACTCCTAAAATACTTCCAGATTTCATTAAACTTTTTGAGAGCACCCACTCGCCTCGCATAAGCTTCCTCAAAGGCCCTAGTCCACTTCATTTTGTTTATCACTTTTCATAAATGGGTACTTCCGACGACCTCCAGTTCTGAAGAATTAAGGAGCGGGCAACCAGGGAAGAGATAAAGAAAAAAGCCTTCTCTGCTTTTGTCAGTGTTGCCCTATTTTTACTAATTCCAAACAGGGCAACCTCGGCCTCTGGCTGGACCCTCTTCTTAATTGCCCTATCTAAAGCCAAGAAGATCTTACTCCTGAAGGGCCCTAATCTAGGACACATAAAAAAATATGTAGCCAGGCCCCTTCACCTTCTGCCTGGCACCGGAAGCATCTATTTTCAACTTCTGGGTATTTCTTATTAAGTGTTTAAGTATGTAAAGTATGCCAGCCACCAGGATAAAAAGGCCATTCTTTTAAAATTAGCGGCTCTCAAGGCCTTACTATCAGACTGGCATAAGACTTGCCATTCTTGACTAGACAGGGTACATTGCGTTTCCTGAGTTACCCTTTCTAGATGCTTCTTAACCAGTAAGGGTTGGCCCTCATTGTGCAAAAGACTATACCAGTTACCCACCCCTCTTAGCTTTGCTCCAAAAAGGGCTGTCATCAATTCAGTTGGCGCACTAGCAGTAAAATTTTGTCTGTTTAGGAAATATGAAATCTGTAGATATTAAAGAAATCTGGCTTCCTACTGTCCCCGTTCCTCATCAGCACCTCTTGCCAGGTGATTATCCTGTTCCGAATTAAGAAATGTCTTAACTCTTCAAACTCACAGTCCTTCCAATTTCTCAGATGTCTAGATGGGAATTGGAGGTCAAGTTATTTACATTCTCCTAATTTTAAATAGTGGAGCCCGGAGGAATCATCCCTCTTAAAAAAGGATTGAAGTCTGACAGAGTAATTCTTCAACGTCTTACATCTTGTCCTTTTAGGGAGTTTAGAGGTTTTTGAAAATGTTGGAATCTGGGAGCCCGCTTCCCACACCATTTTATCCACAAAAAAATTGTCATTTAAAACATTAGAAACCAATAGACGAGATGTTAAGTCTAAAAAGGCGGCTTCATAATATAAGCGAACATGAGGTAAGGCCAATCCACCCTGGTTAATATCTAATTGAAGTGAAGAAAGCTTATCCCTTGATGTCTTCTTCCCCCAAACAAACTGTCTAAACATAGTTTCCAGCTCCTCAAAGTACTTAATGTTAATTTTGATAGGTATCTTTATAAAAAGGAAAACAAGTTAAAGAAGTTAAAGGTAGCAGCGACCAGTTGTCCAGCAGTTCCTTGATTTTACCCTGCATTGCTACGTAATTCAACTTGTATAGCTGTTGATATTGATCAGAGACATAGATCCCCAAGTAAAGTATTGGGTCAGGCTTAACAGCTTGGTACTTAAGATTGACTGGTAGAAAATTTGTGTCAGAGTTCAGTACGAGGATTTCTGTTTTGTTTTGTTTTATTTTATATCCCCCAGTTAATTCAAATTAACAGAATTCCATCGAAACCAGTTCCAAGTTCTGACTTTCGGGTTTTAAATATAAAATAATATCGTCTGCATGTAACTTTAATTTGGACATACTCAGAATTGGAGCGTTGATTGCAACATTTTCTTACATTTGGATGGCTAAAGGTTCAATGAAAAATGTGAACAGTAAAGGGGAAAGCGGGCACCCTTCTCTTGTCCCCCGGTTTAGTTTTACTGTGCCCGCACGACTTGCATTAATTACCACCTGAGCCCCCTGATAAATGTTCCGAACCATTAAAATAGCCTGGGAAGGGATGCCAAACCTGCCAAGGCCAAAAAAGAGGGTAATCCAATTTACCAGGTCCCATGCCTTTTCGGCGTCGACCATCATGCTACAGGCTAGGGTTGTGTTACAATAGTTAAGAGCCTGTATTAAAAATTCAGTATTAGATGACATAGATCTCCCTTCTATGATCCCGGACTGATCCTTATGGATTATTTCCTGTGCAATGGGTATAAAACGCTGCGCCCAGACCTTCATTAAGATCTTATAATCAGCGTTAAGGAGACTGATGGGTCTATAGAAATTAACATCTTTTGGATCCTTTCCTTTTTTCACAAAACTGACAACGATCGCTTCTTTAAAAGACGAGGGCACCACACCGCCATATTTGATATAATTAAATAGCTTAGTCAATGGTTGAGTCAATTCCTTGGCAAATACCTTATACAATTCAAAAGGGAGCCATCTTCTCCACAAGCTTTGGCTCCAGCAATTGATTTTAAGGCTGCCAGAATTTCTGAATTTGAAATGTCTATTTTTAGCTGTTCTACAAGGGGATCAGACAGTTTCGGCAGATCTACACCGTCAAAATAATTCTGTATAGTATCTTGCCCAGCTGGGTATTCCATTGTATTCAGCTGTTGGTAGTGTTCCATGAAGGCCTGAGCCATCTCATCACTTTTTGATACTACAAATCCAGTCTTGGGATCCACCACCTTTGAAATTAGGGCCGCTTCTTGTCTAGTTTTTGTAGAGCCAGCTAACAATTTATCCACCATTTGGCTTTCCTCGTATACCAGTGGTTGGTAAGTTCGAGAGCTACTAATTTCTTCTAATAAGAAGAATTCCCTCAAAGCATTTTTGGCATCTTCAAGGAGATGTCGTTAAGATACGTTGCTCAGATCTTGAGCCCTTTCCACGGCCAGCCGGAGTTCAGCTATTTTAGCCCGTCGTACTTTCAACTGAACGGCCGAGAAGGAGATAATTTGTCCTCAAACAGCAGCCTTGAACCCCCCCACATACTGAGAAGGGTTCAGCTGTCTCCTCATTTAGCCTGAAATATTCAAGAATCCATTCTCTTAGGCTCTCGACCCATTGTTGATCATGAAGGAGAAGACGATCCATCTGCCACCTGAATCGCTCCCTTTTCTCCTCATCAATTTCTAGGTCCAGCTTGATATATGAGTGGTCAGAGAAAGAATTAGCCCCGATGTCTGCCTTTAAGATATTCAATGATCTGGAAGTTAAAAAAAAATCAATACGAGATGCTGTCTGGTGTTGGTGAGAGTGGCATGTATAGCTATTTGTGACCGGGTTGGCATTACGCCATGGGTCTATCAGCTGATAGTCATGTTTTATAACTTCTAAGATTGTTTTTGTATTTGGTTTCAATTGTTTTTTAAGATCCTGGATATAATTGAAGTCCCCCCCAATAATGATCTGTCCGGGGGCTCCCCTTAGAAGCTCGTTGGTCTGGGCTAGCCCAGAAGCATCATCCATAATCGGACCTTAATAATTCACAAAATTCAAAATCCTCCCATTTACTTTTGCCACTACCCTTAGCCATCTTCCCTGGGGATCCTTGTGAACCTGTTCAAATTCCCAAGATAGTTTTCTAGACAAGTAAATAGCTACACCTGTCATTGCTAACCCAGCTGACGCAAAAAAAGCATCAGAGAAAGTTGTCTGTAGAAAGAGCTTGGGTGAGTTAGACTTGAGGTGTGTCTCTTGAAGAAAAAGAACTTGGGGCATGAAAGAGGCGAGCCATCTTATAAGCCCACAATATTTCTGTTTGTTAAGCATGCCACTCATGTTACATGACAAAATACTAAAATTACTAGCCATATCTATTGATTGGACAAGTATGGTATTTTAGCAAATGCAAGATCCTATTTTCTCCTCCTTTGTTCCCTTTGCCACTGCTCTTTTTACTGCTAAGTAAAACCCAGTCCCACCCCCCGCATATTCCCTCCTGGATTGTGGGCCCCACCCCCCTGAAATGTGAAAAACCCCACTAACCACGCTAACCACATTTCAGCCCCCCCTACCTTCCTAGTAGGTGTCATGGAACTACACCCTTGGTAACCCTACCTCCCCCAGCAATGGATTCATTTTAGAGAAGAAATCTCTTTCAATAATTCCTGGGCCTCTTCTATGCTTGAGAATGTATGGAATGTTCTTCTCACCAGGACCCTAAGCTTTGATTGCTGAGCAATAAAAGCATGCTCCCCTTGAGCTTTGAAGAGATACAGGAGTTTCACAAACTCTTTACGCCTGTGTGCGGCTACCACTGACATATCTGCAAAAATCAGACCTTTAAACCCCTCATTGATGGAAAACTGTCTCTGCTGAATGGCTTTAGCCAGAACGTTCTCTTTTGCACGGTAGTCTGCAAAGTTAGTCAAAATGGCATTTGGAAATTTAAGATTAGGTAGGGAATGAGCTGGAATGCGATGAGCCCTGATTATTGCTAGGTCTCCAGTGAACTCAGGTAACACCTTTTGTTTAATAAATGATTCCACCCACTGGAGAACATTGGCTCCCTCGCTTCCCTCAGGTACCCCCACGATTCGGAGATTCGAATGACGGTAGTGGTTCTCCAAATCCTTGAGTTTGCTCTACAGAACCATTTTGTCTTTCGTTGATGCATTTACTTTTAGAAGCATGGAATTCATCTGGTCTTCTAGCGAGGCGATCCTTGATTCGGCTTCTTGCAGTCTAACAGGGAAGCAGGTCACAGCCTCCTCAATTTTCCCAAGCCGATGATGTAAAGCAGCGATCTCATTCTCCTGAGACTTCTTCATGTCTCTAATCTCATCCAAAATGAGATTAAGCATGGTCTTTATTTCCAGCTGTTGCGTACTGACTCCTCCACTTAGTAGTTTGGGGGCTTCTTGTTGAAGTTTGCCATCTGATCTGGCTAGCTGATCTGGCCGTTGTGGCTCATCTTTACTAAATATTTGGGATGATACCAGAGACTGCACCTTACCCTCCAGCTGTTGATTTAGGGCGTCTTCTGCTTGGGGAGACAGAGCAATAGCCGAAAGATGAGCTGAAGCCGTTGATGGCGCTGGTGCTGGTGTACTAGCCTGGCCGTGCCCTGGATGTCCGGCCTCTGGTAAGGTCGAAGTGGCTGCCAAAGGAGCCGGAGCCCGAAGAGGAGGGGGAGATGAGAACAAAGTTTGCGAAAAGTCAGTTGAGTCAGTTGACACTTTTTCTAGTGTGGTTGCAGAAGCCTCATTTGATTTTAACAAGGCAGCCATCGTTTGAGCAATTATAGGTTGAGCGCTTTGTTTTTAGAATAACGGAAGTTTTTATCACTTTTTAGCTCGACCTTTTTAATCTTTATCGCTGGCACGCTAACCTGCTCCTTCTTTCGACTGATAGAACCATCCACTTGGATTGAACTACTAGGGCTAATAGCAACCCGCTCCCCTGGCTGGGGCTCCAGCTGGGGCGCAGCCGGCTCTCCTTCTGAACCCTCAAAGCTAGTATTCAGTCCTGATCGGTTTACAGCGTTCCCAGCTTTAGCTGTTGAACGAGTCGCTTTTGCTTGAGCTGAGCGTGTTTTGGCTTTTACCCCTGATGCGGCGTCTACTTTGGCAAACACACTCGTCTGTTTATGATGTTTTTCCATCTTTCCTTTAATCCTGCTTATCTGCGTGCCCAATGGGTCAAGCCAAAATACGGGAGAGGGAAAAGAAGTGGAACCTGTGCTGATTGTACCAGCTCCCCCCAAATCCTCTCAGCTGGTAAGGTTGCACTTGAATGCTTGATAATTGCTCTTCAACTTTAAAGTTTGGACTTTAAATTTCTTTTTCCAACAGTTTAATACTTGATCTCATTCATGCATTGATCGATATTTTTTTTAATTGTTTTGCATTGCAGCAGACATTTTTATTACTGTTGTCCGCGCACAAGAGTGCCAAACAAACTAGCTTTGCCAGTGCTTGTCTTTTTTGTGTGTGTTTACAAACAGTCCAGCAGACCAACTGCCAAATGTTTCCCCCATGCGATAAAACTTCCCACCAGACACCAAGACACCAATCACCTTGCTGCCAGCCCCACCTCACAACCGTCGTGCATTAGCTCCTTCTCCTGGGGTTCAAAATCAGCATTTTTACTTCCTTGTACAGCCCCCCTCCAACAAGTCGCCGATTCTCTCCCCAAGCTCCGCCTTAACTCAGGCGCTCCGGCCAGCGAGCTCTGAGCGCCGTCCAGACAACACGGGTTCCACTTCAGGCCCCTGCCAAGTAGCCTCCATCAGCACCGCATCCAGGCTCACCGGCCATGCCAAGCGCGGAGGCTGCCACGAAACGCCAGCCACAATGCAAACACCGGCTGTAAAACGAACAAGACAATCTCCAGTGAAACCTCAGCCTCGGGCAGCAAGCCCGCAGGTATGCTGGGACTCGATTGCCTAGAGGAGGGGGTGGTGATCACCTATGGCTACACGGAGGCTTGGTTCTCCGTAGCCATCCCCTATCTCCATATAAGTTTTATCTCCTCCTTGCACCTTTTCTTATCTTTGCCCACTTCCACTCGATTTCCTAACTTGTCCTTATCGCCTTCCTCATTTTTTTCTCTCCTTGCTCTCTCTTACATTCCCACTTTTCTTTCTCTATTTTTGACTCTGCTCCACTTTTCCCTTATTCTGTCTTCTCTCTTCAATCTACATCCTACTCTTCTCTCTTTGTCAAAGTCTCTCTAATCTCCCTGTTCTCTCTCATGCCACCCTTACTCTGTCAAATCTATATCTTGACTATGCTTCTCTCTCATCTTCTTCCACTCCTTGGCTCCGACCTCCTTGTATGCCACCTCTTGGTCTACCTATTCCCCTTTGGTTGTTTATCATACTTTCCTTCTTTCTTTCCCTCCCTTTTCCCTCTTCCTTCTATGCAACACTCCCCTTTCTTTCTTTTCCTCTCTATTTCTTTCTTTCTATCTCACTTCCATAGCTCATCCTCTCATGTTTCCTTTTCTCTCTGCACGCATATCTCCTCTCTCCCTCCCAAATCATCTTTCCTCTCCATCTCTCTTTTATGTCTGTTCTTCCTACTTTTTTCCTTTTCTATCCAGTAATTTTTCTTACTTTCCAAACCCCATTCTTATCTTTTCTCTTTTTCTCTACCCTCCAATCTTTGTTTCCAATCTGTCTTTCCTATTTCCTTGTTCATTTTCTTACCCTGTCTCCCCTCTTCCTTTATTCTCTCTACTTCATATCCCAGTCCCATCCCTCCATTCTTTCCCTCCTCAATATGTAGACTAAATAGTTGCCCTCCACCCGCCAACCTTATTGTATCACCTCTAGTTCATTCCACCGTTTTGTTTTTCTTCATTTCTGCTGCCTTTTTGGCACATCCATTAATTTCCAAACTATTTTCTTGTCTGTTTTTCTACCTCATGACACGCTCTTGCACAAACCCAATGAATTAAACTTTGGTCTCTGCTCTGCTATAGCCTCTGTTCTGTCTGGGACTGGTTTCACTCTCTCTGGCAACCCCTCCCAGACGGAGACCACACAGATCTAAACCCAGTGAGGCACTTCAAAAAAATTCTTAGCAAAATCAGGGCAAAATCGCTCCTGGGTTGCTTGTGTTTTGGTTCAAGGAGCACCTGGTCTGGCAGCTTGGGCTAGTATGCTCCTATTGGAGTAGGGTCAAGACTGATTTGCATGTGGCTGGGTCCAAACTGAGTTTCCCTAGTGGGCAAAAGAACAATTGTTTGAAATGCTACCCCCAGTGATTGCCATTGGTTGGACCTACTGGAAGCATTCCTCCAATCGCCTTTCGTGTGTTTGATGTAACGCACTAAGTGACCATGGGTAAGCCCAGACGTGGACCCCATGCTCAATATGCCACCAGTTTAAAAATATTTGCCTATTCTTTAAGGTGAAAGTTTCATGATTTTTACAGTTTTTTGAGCAACTGCGACTGAAAAGTATTGGAACTCTTTACTTGAGCATCAAGACTGGAACCTTTTTACCCTGTTCCAATGTCAGTAACACTGGCCGTAATGCCATAGCCAAACCTTCTCATTGCAGTGTGAAGCTCATTCACAAGCGTTTCATTTTACACTGCGTTTTTTTAAAAAAGCAACTCCTTTGTCATTTAAGTGATTTACTGTGCCTCCTGGTGCGCCGCTTGCCTCAAAAAGGGAAGTTTTCATGCTTCCCTTTTGTTATGTATTTTATTCCTTGAGGGGAGAGCACACTTCCACAGAGTGCCTGGGCAATGTAAGAAGCAAAGCTGCACACACGCAGCCTAGAGGGAACATAGGTTATGGTAAATTTCTGCTGTCTGCCTGCACTGATGCAAAAAACAATCCTTAGCACCACTGCAGAGACCATTCTACCATGTACCAAGGGTGCCTGCATTTTCTCTAGCCATCAGTTTGTGACCCAGCACTAGCCTAGAGGTATCATATATTGTTATACCGCCAACTGTCCTGCACTCAGCCTTTCACATAGCAGTACACACCAAGCAGCATTACTGTATTGTCTTGCATGTACTTTGTGCAATATTGTGCCATAGGGTTCATATTTCACAAACATCCAAATAGCACTGCATATCAAGCCACATTGCTGCATTGTAAAGGGAAGGGACTGTACATACCATAATTCTATTTTTTGGGGCAATCCTGTGGTTTGCTAGCACACACACAGTCAACTACAGACTCCTCAACACTAAAAGCCAAGGTGCATCTCTGATGTGGATAGCCTCTTTCATAATTGTAGGTATGCACCAGCTCAAGCTCACTCCATTCCCTCAGGGCCCAAGCAGCTCTTCTACAGAGCCCGGGAAAACTCTTCAGTCATCCCCACTCTCTTAAAGCTGGACACGACTCCTCTGGCAATCATCATTCAGATCCAGAATTTACATCATCTCTTACACTGATGCCATCCAGATCGTACAACATTTCTAAGGAGACACCAACACCACCAACAGATGTTACAATATAGCATTGACTAACATGGCTAACTGTATGTGAGATTAGTTGCTCATACTCAATCTGACAAGATAGAAGTGATGATATTCTGTAACTTTTACTCAATGTACTCACCCTGGTTGCCCACATAACTAGGCCGAAGCCCCTCATCATCCAACACCCGAGACACCTGTCCACCATGCTGGACACCTACCTCACCATGAGAATTCAAATTGTCACCATCACCTCTACCTGCTTTCAATTTATTTGCATGGTCAGACATTTCCCCATATGACTGCCTCCTGACACCTGTGGGACCATCAGCTAGGCCCTCATCACATGCACACTGTAGTACACCAATGCCCTCTACAACAGCATCTCTGCACACATGCTACACAAGAGGCAGACTACCAAACACACCACTGCTAGACTATTACTCAGCCTACCTTGTAGCACGCCCTTTAGCCGTGACCTCAGAAAAACTCTATTACTTTCCCGATCAGGCCCACTGCCAGTTCAAGATGCTCAGCCACACCTACAAGGCACTACACTACCAGGGACCCACCTAGCTCACACACCATCTATGCTTCCACCAGCCAATCATGAACTTCCACTCTGGATCACTTGCACTCACATCCACACCCCCATATCCATATGAGCAAGACAGGAGGTAGGGTGTTTTCATACATGGCAGGCTAAGCCTCGAACAACCTCCCTCAGCTCATCAGGTCAGCTGCGTCAAATATGGATTTGTACTATGAACTGTACACCTGGCTCTTCGAGTGATACTACTTGTAGTGCATGCACCTACTCAGCACATGGAGACTCTCTCAGGTGACACATTGATCCTCTACAAAGCCACATTAACTGAGTTTGCATTACAGTACACTTTTGGCTACCTAGCCCAAACGCAAGCTCAATTGCATCATGGTGCGGGGGCCTGCATTGGTACTGGCATATCTGCCAAGTTTCCAATGTCCATGCATGATGTGCTGCTACAGTCCATGTTTTCTACTTTGTATTCTGGAACTTGTAGTCCTGTTTTGTGAAGGGATAAATAGCACTATAAGTCCCAGTATTGAAAGGAAATACCTGGACTGGGGCAGCAGATCATGAATGGACCTTGGAAACTTGAGAGGGCTGGACTGGGCTAGAAAAAGTTGGTATTGCCCAAGGAAAGGACAGTTATGTATTGGATGAGGTAACATGTGGGGCATTCCTGCCCTTTCACTCAATGCAGTGGATCAAAGTGTGTTGCTGCTTTGACCTGCATGACAGTTTGCTAATATATGGCCCCTTGTTTTCACTCAAACTGTAGTTTTTGATGGCCCTCTACTTCAGCAGTCCTGCCCTTCCACTCCAGCTGCCAAGTCTGTTCGAATAAGGAATGAAACCTGCTCCTTAAATGGATCCAACTCCTCCTGGTCATCAGGTCCTCCTCCAGTCATCATGACTGCCTTAAGGCCTGGGACAGTTTTTTTTTGTTCCTGCATTGTAGTTGTGGCACCTCTTCTTGCACCCCAGGATGGTGCTTTTTTGTGCTTCACAGCTTTTTTTGTCCACAATGGATTGCCAAATGGCATACTTCCTCCCTAATGGCAGTTCTGCGGTGACAAATAGGAGATATACATTTTTTGTCACCTCATTTATTAATATCTGGTTCTCCCCCTCATTAAAGTTTGACTTCCTCTTCCTTTTCCCCAGGGAGGATGGTAAGTCTTATGGGTTTGGGTTGTTACCCTCCTGTTGGGTCCTTGAGGTTCCTTCCATGCATCTCTGTATTGAGGAGTACTGCTGTGTAGATTGGGTTGCGTTTTCAGGCGCTTCCGCGACGCAAAGCACTCCTGCATGACATAATGCATATTTGTGGCACGTATAGGTACTTTATCACAAGCGAATCAACTTTGTGTCACTTAGGGAGTACTTGTGTTTTGGCACTTTTCGCCATTCCCGACACTGTTTTGTTAGAATTCCTGATGCATCTTTGGTCCTCATGCCATTGTGCGCCGAACCATAAATACGGCGCATCAATAGCACTGGGAAATGCCACAACACAGCGCAGATTTTTCTGACACAACGCTGCATTGCATCAGTGATAAGAAATGTGCCCTGTAATCTAAATCATCCCCAGAGCAATGGTCGAAATGAGGCAGCCAACAGGATGGTAAGTGAATGTGTCAGGGGAGCTGTAATTGATGGTGTTGATGTGGGGGATGCTGTTTGTGCTATGTTGTGGTCATACCACTTCATGCCTCACAGTGTGACAGGAATTTTACCATTTATGGCTTTCAGAAGAAGAGTCACACAAGATCATTTGAGGACGGCATTGTTAAAAAGTTTATCGAGGTGAAATCCAGTGGTGGGTTTAAACAAGACATTGGCAAGATCCGTACCAATATTTGGAAAAGTCAGAAAAAGAGTCAATAAAAGTATGAATTGATTAAAGGAACCAAAAATTGTCTTTTGAGAAGGGTGACAGGGTGCGAGTGAAGCTACCTGAATCCAGAGTTGTTAAAGGAACAGTGATGTTTGCTTCTACTAGTCAGGTGGTGGAGGTTGGTAAAAATGGATGTGTGGTGAAATTGTTGAGTGGACAATGGTGAGTGATTAGTGAAAGTGAAGGGGCCTGAGTTTGCATAGGCTAAGTCTGTAGTGATTAGTGGAAATGAAAGTGTTTCTCGAAGGATACATACATGAAAAATACCTGGAAGATATAGGGATTTTGGTGAACACAGAATTTGTCTATTTTAGGCTATGCATTTGTGAAGTTGTTTTTTGCACTCTGTAACACAAATGTATTTCTTCTTAGGTAAACATGCTGTTATTACCAGGCAGAATTATCATGTTATTATGTTAATTTCTATTACTTTTTCCAATTGTTTTTCTGTTATTTTTGATTCCTGTTGTTTTAACATTCATTGTTATTTTTGTTATAATCTTGTTGTAATATATTGGAAAAAGCAAATTGTGCTGTATGTTGGGATATGGGTTCTGGGATTGTGTTCTTTGGCTCGTGCCACCTGTGCCCTGGTGGAATGTGGAATGTTGGGTTTGGTATTCTGCAGAGAGCAAGAGAAGAACAGGTGAGGGATGACGGTTGGAGTCGCCGCAGCACTTGTTATCTGGGGACAGCTGACTGTGTTTGTCCTGTTTTGTTCTTCAATAAAATGCATTGTTCAAGACATTTGTGCTGGGAA
This sequence comes from Triturus cristatus, assembly GCF_964204655.1. NCBI lineage: Eukaryota > Metazoa > Chordata > Amphibia > Caudata > Salamandridae > Triturus > Triturus cristatus. Next base: position 198,602,139 of record NC_140593.1, on the reverse strand, counting down.
ACTTACTTGTGTTCAACATGTTCTCATGGAACAAACATATGTCTCATCTTTTTCTTTCAAAAAAGTGTTTTCAATGACACTGCAACCATTGTTTGTCTTTCCGTTTGTTGAAATTACTTCTACAATAAAAGTATGCAACCCAATAAAACTGTGATATTTTGTTTGAACTACAAAAGGTTTGTCTTTGGAATCTCAGCAAGAATGAGTTCTTGATTCAATTTTTCTAAGTTACAAGATGCTTACAAAATACCTAAAAATTGTAAGAAACAATCTGATAAATTGATGTTTTTAGAAAGCAACTTATCCGTCCTTAATCTTGAACTGCATGACCTGACCTGCACAGTAACAATTTTAATGGTTTAGACCAACACTGTACATCTAATACAGGTTTAATGATTAACTCTGAAATTACCTTTTCTAAAGAAACAAGCGATATCTCTAAGTGTGAAGAGGACGGGGAATCGGATTTGAATGTCATCGACTCAATCGATATTTAGAATTTTATTAGTAAAAATCATTGTATTTCAAGATCAGTTAGCACAACGAAAACATTGTATTTTTTTTAATAGCGCATTCATTAAACCTTCTTTAAAAACTATAATAAATCTTTCTTCTAATAATTTATGTTGGTTGTACATGGGTCACATTGGTACATTTTTTCATCTATTTTTTGGGTGTGAGCAAGATAGTCTCTTTTGGTTAGACATCTAGAGCACTCTTAGTTTTATTGTTAATATCAAGGTTTATTTTCATTGTCGTAAAGTCTGGTTAGGTAAAATAGACTGAATTAATTTAGTTAAATGCGAGTCTTTGGAAAAAAAGAGATCCTATATGGTCTTCTTTTACCACGTGTAATGCCTATTATTTGTAGTGTTTGTTACAGATACTTCGAAGTTGTCAAGGTCTCTAAACCTCCTTGATTTTATTTTATGCACTGAATTATCTACTGACAAATGTTTTCTATTTTTCCCCTTTCCTTTTTATTCGTTTCTTCTGTTTTCTTTTTTTCAGCTTTTTAACTGGGAACAATCATTTTCCTTTGATGATATTTCTGTCGAAATGAAAAACACTATGCTAAATTGTTTAGTAAATGGGCATTCCACTTATATAGCTATCATACTGTCTGTTATCTGTTAATAATGTGCATTGTTTCATTTATTGCATGCTTTTCTAAAGAAAATATCAAACTTAAGCAGGATAGCTGCCTTATAAAAAAAATGAGTTTATGCTAAATGTTGTCGAACACTATGTATAAAGATATTATTTATGTTACAATGTTTCAGAGTTACCAGTGTCCACTTCAAAACAGAGAACCCGAAATATAGAGACGCTTAAACACTAATACAAAGCAGAATGATGAATCAAAGTGATGATTTGCTGTGTTTCTGTTATCTCTATTTTCCCAGTTCCCTTTTTCTGTGTCTACAGATACCCTACAGTTAAAATGTATGTGAGATTGATTTTGGATTCAGCAAAGTGTGGAAACATACATCAACCATGTAGGATACTGAATACAAGGTTAGTGTTCTCTGACAGAAGGCAACTGTAGGCAATTATCACGCAGTTTGTTAGTCTTTAAACATGGTCATATGTGACTTAGACAAATGTTAGAAGACAGTGAAAGGAGAGGATCACTAAGACAGATTTTATCAACAGATTTTCATCAACAAGCACCTCACAACCCGCGTATATGCCCACCTGCTGTAGGAATATGAGGGGACTCCGGCTTGCTCACAATGCTCTGTAATTGTAACCATCAACACTGCCCTGTTATGTTTTGTAAAAGCGACAATTAAAAATATTTAAAAAACAACCAAGCAACTCACAACCTACCTTGAACTAAACCATCTGCTAGACAACACTCAGGGCCATATGTAGGTAGCTAAATACCGGTCGGTAGCGGCTGAAATTCGGTAAATATCCCATTACCGACCGGTATTTAGGCATTTGAGATGTAGGAGGCATGATTTAAGGATTCGGTAATTTACCGAATCGGTAATGGATCGGTAAAATACCGAATCGGTAAAATACAGATTCGGTAAATTACCGAATCCTTAAATCATATGTAGGGAGCACTCAAGTGCATGTTTTATTGTATTCAGGATTCGGTATTTACCACCAAATACAGGTTGGTGATAAATATCGAATACCTTTCAAAAATCTATTTTTTGCTGTTTTGACAGTGCCATGTGGCAGACATACATGCCCTTAGGGCACACATGCACGATTCAGGGGTGCAACAGGGTGTCAATGTGACACCCTGCCACCCTTGAATATGCTCCCCCTATTACCGATTCGGTATTTACCGAATCGGTAATGGTGAATGGCTTCCCATTGATTCCTATGGGCCTCCAGGCCCATAGGAATCAATGGGATGGTATGCCTCATTACCGATTCGGTAAATACCGAATCAGTAATACAGAATCTTTCCGAATCGGTAAAATTTACCGATTTTTTTACCTACATACTATTTACCGAATCTTAAATACCGAATCGGTAAAATTCGGTATTTATGAATTGGTAAATAGTATGTTACCTACATATGGCCCTCAGTCATTATTCAGAAAGAACCACAGCACGAAAACAGCTCTCATCACGGCCACCGATAACATTCGAATCATCCTGGACAGAGAAGAAACAGCTGCCTCATCCTGCTCCACCTCTCTGCAGCCTTCGACACTGTCTCCCATAACACCCTCATCAGAAGTCTCCACGAGTTTGGTATACAAGGATCAGCTCTAAAATGGATTTATTCCTTCCTCACAGAAAGGACTCAAAGGGTCCAGCTGCCACCCTTCACAACAGAAACCAAGAAATTGATACGCAAAGTCCCACAGGGATCGTCCCTCAGCCCCAACCTTTTCAACATACATATGACACAGATCACAAGAATTCACTGTCATCTCCTGCACCAATGACAACTAACACATCGCAGGCACACATCACCAGTAGGCTGTACTACAGCAGCACTCTCTATGCCGGTATCTCAAAACAGCTCCTAGACAAAGACTCCAGACCATCCAGAACACCACTGCAAGACTCTTACTTGACCTCCCCCACTGCATCCACATCACAATGCACCTCAGGAGGATTCACTGGCTCCCCATTCACAAGTGCACCAATTCAAACTTCTCATGCACACATACAAAGCCCTACACAATACAGGACTAGAAACCCCTAACAGCCACTTTCACCTACCCACCAGACACCTGCATTCTGCCTCACTCTCACTTACACACATTCTTCGCATGGGCACAAGCAAAACTGGAGGTTGCTCATTCTCCTGCATTGCACCCAAGACATGCAATAACCTCCTTCATCACATCAGAGCCCCTTCCTCACTTATTGATTTCCGCAAGAAGCTGAAGACCTGGCTGTTCATATGAGCACCTTGGGGCCCGAAACCTACACACATGGGCAAGCTCCTGGACACCCTATTGTGTGATTGGTGTATGCTATACAAATCAATATACCATAACATATGATGCCTGTGAAAAACTACTACTATCAAGAGGCACTATTGTTGCAAAACCAAATGTATCTTTTCTCAATGCATTACTCTAACAGGGCAAATGAGGTGACATTATGTCCCCGATATTAAACTACAAAATATTTCATATGCTGATCCTCCTCCTATGTCAATAGGGCCCCATGTTTTTAAGATTCCTCCAATTCATTTCTTCATATTTGCTAAAGGGTGCTACAGACCTTGTGATGGTTAAAAAACAATAATTACACCAGGTAACCAAAGTGCCCAAATATACATTTTGCATAATATCTTAACATGTATTTAATTGTAGAGGAGGGTGCTGCGGCCTCACATAGTCAGACATCCTTAAGGGAGTGGCTCTTTTAATTGCTGAGATGCATCAGATAAACATTTGAAGGCTTCTACCCCTCATGGATGGTCTTTCTGATCTCACTTGTTCAATTGTACCTTTAACTGACATAATAGCTAGCATCTTGTATATCTGCTACTCAACTGCCAATCCAATAAGATGAAGAAAACAATTACCTTACAATAAGAATTTGCGTCAAAGTGAATGAGATGACCATCATGTGTGCTGAACAATCAGACCAGGCTCAAATCAAAAGTATTATCTCAGACTTACTCCATACTCCAGTAAATTTCATGGAAGGGGAGGATCATGTCTGCAATAATATTAGGCACAGGAACACATCATGAATGTCAGCCTTAGACAGGCACGCACATTACCAGAAGAAATAGGAAATAAAAGAGCTGGTGGAACAAAATAAAAAAATGTTTCCTGTATGGGTAGAGTAGGTTGTGGAATAAGAGTCATATTTTATTTGATTTCAAGCAGCAGAAGAAGAAATGATAGGGCATAGCAACAATTGCCCTAGAAAACAATCGGTTTTGAAGAGAAAACAAATCGAGGAACATTACAAGATGTGGTAACACAAACAGAAAAACATCTCAGTGTAATAGGAATGATATAGCTCACATAGCATTGCAGCGGGACACTAGCATAATTATGTGTAAGGAGTCTCTATTCAAAAGTGTCCCGATCCTCCGTCCAGTCAGTATCTTGTGTAAAGAGTCAGTTTCTGTTTTCATTTTACTTAGTCTGGAATAAGAAAACCGCATGTTTATGGCTGGCATCCTAATATCTCCAACCCCTACTAATGGGCATATGTTTACTGAAATGACAACTTCAGCCATTCACACATATAACTAAACTGAACAATATTGTAGTTAAGGAGAAAGTAGGATATTTTTTGAGGATTGCCAGTGAAGAAGCATTTTCTAACCAGTCTACCCTCGGTATCACAGCTGGACCGACGCAAATGGCACTGAGAGGAAGGGAGGTGCTTCTTCCTGAAATATGAACTCTGAATTCCATAAAAAGGACACATCTTTTCGCATCTAATGCAAGTAAAAAGTGTGGTGCGACTGACAGGTGGGTCTGAATTTTACATCATTCATATCTGAAGTATTGTATGATTTTTTATATCAGGGTGATATGGTGCCAATCTATCTAGGATTGTTTTTACTCTCCACAAACATTCCAACTGGTCGTGTAATTTCCATATATTTTCTACCCTCACCTGGAGGACTGCAAAATGTAATCACTCTTTGAGTTTTTTTCATAACCGAGGAATTTATTTATTGCAATGTTCATAAGGAAAGGCATATTTATTTCTCCGTGTTAATCTTCCACTGAGAGTAGTAGAGCAAAGAAATTCAGTGGGCAAGAAATTATGGAAGCCCTGTCTAAGTGATAAACCTCCAGTAATAACCACAAGAAAATGAAGGCTTGTTATTCAAAGATAAAACACTTGCATGTACACCCTAGTAAGTTTGATAACTCTGAGAAGCCTGTCAGTTAGTCAATCAAGATAAACATATTCAGCGTTTGTGCATTGTAGAAGTCCATTTACATACCATAAATTCACATACATACAGTACATTATTAATAAAACTACCATTTTGTCCACTCAATATGCAGTGGTTCATATTTCAAAGAAACTATAGGCAAAAAGTCTGAATTTCAATAAACAGAAATATAAGAGAAATTTCACCATATCACTTAACATGCTAAACAGACCGGATTCATAGGGCACTGAAACAACATCACCCTGTATTGTCCAGGTGATATAGAATGGTAAATCTATGCTTCCCAATATATGTTTACCTTGACATATATAGTGATATTTGATATTGTGCAGTCAATGTAAGTCATATAAGTACAGATAAGTATGAATGAATGAATGAAGATAGATTTATATTGCGCAACTAAAACCCGAAGGCATCAAGGCGCCTACAAACAGATCAAAATCAGAAAACAGAGCACCACTACGGGTATGATTTTGCGAAAAGACGGGTTTTCAAGGCAACTCTAAAAAGCTGTAAGGTGGGAAGAGACCTGAGTTCCAGTGGAAGATCATTCCACCACTTAGGTGCCAGAAAAGAGAAGGCTTTGCCTCCCCATCTAGCTTTCCGAATACGGGGGACTAGTAAGAGAAGTCTGTTGGAGGAGCGCAAGTTCCTGGAGGGGCTATAATGAGACAGAATAGATCCCACTCCAGAAGAGCTACCATTAGCTAGAGCCCTATAGGTCATAACCATGGTCTTGAAAAGTATCCGGTCCTCTATAGGAAGCAAGTGTAACAATTTTCTGGCAGAAGTAGCCGAGGCATGCCTGGGCAGATCAAGGACAAACCTAGCTGCTGCATTCTGGGCTACTTGCAGGCGCTGCAGCAGACTTCTATTAAGTCCCGCATATAGCGCATTGCAATAGTCCAGCCGGGAACCAATAAGAGCAACAGCAACTTGTTTCCTTGCCTGCTGCGAGAGATAGTGTCTAATTTTTCTCAGTATATATATAATGCCCCAGCAGGTAGAGACCGTTCTATTAACTTGTTGACACATGTTAAGGGTGGGGTTGATCAAAACTCCTAGGTTCTTGGCCGACGAGGCAGGATCAGGACACATTCCCAATGAGTCCGGCCACCAATCATGAGACCAAACCTCTTCCTTCCCTCCAAACACCATCACCTCCGTCTTCTCCCCATTCAGTTTCAATGAATTATGGATCATCCATTGTCCCACTGCCTCCATACAAGATTTAAAATTGGAGGCAGTCTACCTAACTGACTGGGAGAGAGAGACGAGGATCTGTGTGTCATCTGCATAGGAAACTACCTCCATCCCAAAAGATCTAATTAGTCTGGCAAGGGGGGTCACATATATGTTAAAAAGGGTCGGACTTAAGGCCGACCCCTGAGGGACCCCACATTGTAGAGGTCGACATTACTGACCTGCTACTGCTGGAGCGGGTAGTACAAAATTTTGTATACCCCCCCATTCTGCATGTTTATATTAAAATGAATAATCAATTAATTGTAATATTATTAATTTGTTTGAAGTGATAACTCACCAACTATATTAACAAAAGAATTACACGTGGGAATTGCATCTTGCATGGCTATATTAATTGTAAACTAACTTGAGTACGCATATTAATAGTAGAAAACTAGAATATTGCATGTTATATGTTGCTTTGGTGATGTATTTGTGATTTGTGCTTTATTCAGTAAATATAAACTGCTCTGAGTGTTGCTTCTGCTAGATAAATACACACACATATGGGTATTATCAAGGGGATAACATTTTATTAGCCATTTCTATGTTTTAATTACGTTTTTGTGTTTCTTTTGCTTAAGTTGACCATTTCGGCCTATACAAGATGGCTGAACGAGACGTTAAACGTGACTGCCCTGACAACACGAGGTTCTGGGTGAAGTGCGCAGGCGTCACCGCCAGCAGCAGTGGCCTGGACCTGACCCCGGGAGAACATGTACCCTTCAAGGATGCTTCGGGAACCCATCCAAGACCAAGACAATGCTTGATTTAAAAACCGGAACCAGTAAGTGCGATGACTCCATTTTGCGGACTATGTGAGAACTTCACCTCACGACCCCAAGTTGACTAATCCGGACTCTCTAAACCCCGATCTTGATACTTTTTGACATTATTTTCATGATAAAAGTAGGTAGGGAATTAGGCTAAATCTGTCGCTGATGCTGAGGTCTTGCTCTTCTTTGACGAACTCAATTTCCTGACATTATGCTGACGGAGAGGACGGTGACACAGCTGGACAGCTGTTATCCTGAATCTTTGAGAGGCTAAATTGCGGCCTAACTTTGCTGAATACATTCTTCTTTGACTGATTGACTTAGAGGACGACTTTAGCCAGAATAGGTAAATATGATGCTCTGAAATACTGATGATGATTTCTAACGTTTCTTGCAATATTTCTTAGATAAAGAGTATTGACTAATTGACAAATGTTTTGTGTCGATTATTTTAATAAGAGAACAACAGTAAAGAAGTAATGTGCAGATAGACGAGTTATTCATTAAAACCATAAATAACAACTAAATGATCCATCTCCGTATGAGAGGGATCATTTAGTCTGAGGGTCTGAGGGCAATGTGTTTAAGGGTAAGGTAATGTCAGCGTTTGGAAGCGTATTTTCCCCTCAGGAAAAACAGATCAACGGAGTGTAAGTATATTGGTGTTATGGGCCCCACCAATGAATTTATTTGAGTGAATTGGATGCCGAGGTGGTTGGTCTGTGCCGAAGGGGGAATTTGATGTTCCGCGCTGCAACACTACCATCCACATATAGAGCAAGTAGTGAACTGATTACCAACTGACAATCACAGTGAGTAAGCTGTCAGTGATTTGTAACAGTTGACTGACAGGATACTGAATACAGAAAATGTGTCCGAAATCTGAATTGGGTCCCAAATTTAATTTACAAAAATGTCGTCCCATTAGGTGCAGATTTATTATTATTTGTCCCAATGATTGACATTTTTTGCAAACAATATTTACGACAGTATATTTATGAGACGGTGTTTTCCCATCGATATTCTGGTGCCATACCCTTAGTGACCACAAGATTGGTGCAAACCATTGACATCTTTCCTTACAAGTGTATAGCAGTGCATCACTCACTTTGTCTTGTGCATTACAAGGAGTCATATTATTGACATTGCAAGTTGCAAAGGTTTTTGCAACTCAGTCATACTTTTGTGCAAAGCAAAGTTTTGCACCCGCAAAGCCTGCCAATTTGTGCAAAACAAGCTTTGTGAGTGCGAAGTGTCTTAATACAGCTGGGGCATCTTTTGCATAAGCCATGGGCATCTTTCGGATGAGACATAATTTACCTGATGAAAACTAAGATGTCATGGTGCTTGGAACATAAAACCATACTTCTTTTAAACTGATGTTAAGATGCCTTATTAAGTCAGGCGACACGATGCCTGACACCATTCTATGACAAATAGTTACCCAGAGATCTCCATATACTGTCTCTAATTCTACTAATGTGTTATTTCAGGTAAAGTATACCTCAGTTCAGTTCTGTTTCAGTGTACCAGTGCTTGTGTCGTGCTAGTATCCACGCCTGTAGTGAAAATGCACAGATGTTTGTTACAGAATCAAACGTGAAACAGAAAACGTTAATTTAAAAAAAAAAAAATCAGTTAAATTATTTGTCCATGTTTTTCATTTTACTCTTGTCTAAACCATCTTCTTTAGTACACATAATTGTACTGGAATTATATATGGAAACATTTCTTACACAAATAGTGGGATTCTAATGAGTAAGGAAAGCGTTTTCAGCAAAATAAACAAACATATTTACTCGCCGTGGTGTTCCAATCTATGTTTTTCAGAGCAGAAAGGCAGCTTTTCCTGTACAGTAAACTCAGGATCTAGCCTTCGGCTAAAGTCCTCTGACTGTGTCAGAAGATAAAGCGAAAGATGAATAGGAGCTGGTTTACAGAAACAAAATGCTGAAAGCTTAATTGAGCATGCAAAGAGAAAGGGGATGTCTAGGCTACCAGCCCTGCGACTGCAGACAACCCTTAAAAGGGAACCCGGAAGTCTGGTTTAAATCCGCGGTGTCTGTCAGGGTTCTGTCAATAACCATTTACTGTCGATGAGCACACTTCCTGACGCTTTCCTTGTTACACAGAGGGCAAGCAGCCTGTCTCTGCCACCTATCTCAAACAATATCTGACAGGAGGCCCTCTTTAAAGCGGTGGAAAGGGTGTTTAACTATATGAGCATTCTAATAAGGAGACACCTTCACTTCCCCCATTATATTTACAACTTTAACTATGGCGAGCCGGTGGAGACAAAACAGCTCCGGAAATGTTTAATACCAACCAGCCTCACATTGCATGAAGCGGGAAAAACAAAAACACCTATTGGTGAGGTGGGCGGAGGGGTGCACAGTGGAGGGGGTGTTTTGTGGGCCTCTGACACCAGGGAACCGTCTTTTGAACGTGGCCAGCCATTTATGTTTTACCGATAGATTTATTTCGGAAGAGTCCTTCCGGATATGGTCACAATTTTGGTTTATTATTTTTAGTGAAATATCTTTATGCAAGGGTGTAGAGTAAATGTTCTTGTTCCCAAAAAACACAATATTTTAATTCATTAGTACACAAACTCGCAAAATGTATTTTAGACACTATTCTGCTTACCTCTCTCATGTATGATGTGCATGGATAAGAAAAAGGCAGGCATCACATTTTTAAAACGTTTTGCTTCCATGTAGCACTCTACTTAATTTAAATAATCGTGTTCAACCCAAGATTTCTTTTTTTTTGTTCCATGTGTACATTAACACCATTGATTTCTGGCAGCGTTGCACCTTTCCAAATTAGTCCACAACAACGGATGTAAATTCACTGGTCTGGGAAATAAATAGGTATGTACACATACAAGTGTTATAATAAATTAATATATATTAAAAAGACAATTCTTTTTGGCCGCTTGGAGGTATAATGATATCACTTGATTGGGGGGTAACAATTTAAAATAATGATTTTTATATGGTTCGGTAGCACAGTTGCTGATGTTCCTAGGTGCAGCAAACAACAGGTGTTATTCTTACCCAATTTAATGGTATTGCGTTTATCAGCCTCGAAATGATGAAAGGCAACCAAATGCTTTATTTAAGTTAATGGGATTGCCTTAAAATCAGACCCTCCTATTGGGTGCAGAGGCAGCCCAAAGATATACAGCACCCAATGATTTAGATCATAAGAAGCAGTGACCGCAAGGTTGTGGTTAATCTAGGCAATCAGGACCAGTTTCAAGTGAGCTAATGATCCCTTTGCATCCTTCAGTAAAGAGAATAATGACTTAAACGTTGGGCTCAGCCGACGGCCTGGGGGTGTATTTCAGGCTAAACAATGAAGATTGGGAACCTCCACCATCTCCACTACAACCCTAACCAAACGGATGGTTATATCCGCCTCTTCATGCATCTACATTTCCACTTGATGATTAGTCTGCATTCATTAACATGCTCATCTTTTTAGTCCTCATGATATAACCGCCAGTTTCATGGTTATGATGTAAAGTGAAAAATCAAATCACACAGAAAGGGCCAGGGGAGATTTAAAGACCTGCAGGAGTTGACTCCCCAAACCCTTATATTGACCACAAAATAAACGCCTGGTTCTAATAGAGAGAGAGGGCACCCTTAGTTGCATCTTCACCACCCTTTTCATTGCCGGCTCACCGCCTTGAAATTGGCAGTGGAAATACAACTCGGAATATGTTCGGAGGTGCCAGAGCGGCACCACCAGCATATTCCTCGCTACGGGATCCTGGATCCCGACGGAGGCAGCGTTCCAATGGTGTTCTAACCGCCACACTTGAAATATGGTGGTCGGACCCACAGTGGTGGCTGAACCGCCACCGCAAGTTCGGCGGTTCTAGGAGCACCGTACTCGGAATAAGGTCCCGGGTGTTATAACTAATATTACAACTATTGTTGTTTACATGCATGCTATTTCCATTGATTTTTACAACATTGTATTCATGGCATATTTCAGTACATTTTATGTACATATATATAAAACCCAGGGTTGGTCGACGTTGATTAGTTATAGCCAGGTCCATGTTTCCATAGGAAATAAATATTTTGGTTTGCTTATAACTTTGGCATCATTTGACAAATATATACCTAACTCTCCAAAAAAAGAAAAAGAAAACTTTGGCCGCCTCAGCTTCTTCCAGGAAAGTTTTGGAATGATCCATTAATCATTGCTGAGAAAAAGGGAGGTCCCAAAGCACATTTTACATCTGCAATTTTATATCGGAAAATTAGACACAGCTAAAGGCAAAATGGCTAAAGAGAATTGCACCAAATTTGGTAGAAAGCTAGATCTTGGTCCAGACAATGTGCTTTTTGAGATTTGGTGTAAATTCACTCACTAGTTTTTGTGAAATTAAATTTCAAATTGTGTGTATGTATCTCGCCACGGAAGATGCATGGAGCTGCCAGATCTAATGATCAAATCTGATGGCCTGGCACCACATCAACAATGATGTGGTGGCAGCCATTTAGGACTCAGGTATAAGTTAAAATAAATATAGGGGGCAGGGTAGTGATAGGGGGATAGGCCTCGTAGATGGCTCCTAGAGGAACCTCCCCACCCCTTCCCGGACCAAATATGTAATTTTTATTTATTTATCGTTACTGTGGATCCATGGAGGACCCACAGACCCCTGACCATGAGAAACACGTTGTGGCCGAAATGCATAGGTTTTTACTCTGTGCTATTGTTTAATAAGTTAGAACACTCTGACTTGAGCGTGTCCTGTTTATTTTGTCTAAGAGACCACAGAATGTGCTTGGAAAATTGAAATGAGTGGTACATATACCGCTGACTACACCCTCAAGACCATGAAGAGCATCCGCTCCGGAGTACCCTTGGATCCCTACCCGCATCACATCTTCAACAGAGCTGGTACCAACATCGCCCCCAAACTCTGCTGCATCATCAACTTCTCCATCAATAGCACCACCTTCCCAGAAGACTGGAAATATGCAGAGATCAACCCCTTGCTGAAGAAACCCTCTGCCAACCCGATGGACCCCTTAAGAAATTCAGACCCATCTCTCTTCTCCTCTTCCCAGTCAAGGTCATTGAGAAGGCCATCAACACCCAACTTTCTGAGTTTATCGAAGTGAACCAAATCATGGACCTCTCCCAATGTGGCTTGTGAAGCAACCACAGCACTGAGACCACCCTCCTTGCCGCCACAGACGACATCTGCACCCTCCTCAACCGAGTTAAAAACTGCAGCCCTCTGGACCTCTCAGTCGCCTTCAATACTGTCTCCCACACCAACCTATGCACAAGACTCGACGACGCTGGCATCCATTGCAAAGCCCTGGAATGGATTCTCTCCTTTCTCACCGGCCGAACACAAAGAGTCATACTACCACCGTTCCACTCCGAACCCACAGAGATCAGATGCGGTAGGCCCCGGGGCTCCTCCCTGAGCCCACTCTCTTCAACATCTACATGACCCACTCGCAGCCATCTCCAGGAACCCCGGACTCAACATTGTCTCCTATGTGAGCAATACCCAGCTGATTCTCTCCCTCACCAATTAACCTACAGTCAACAAGACCAACTTCCACGACGGGATGAATGCTGTTGCCACCTGGATGAAGAGCAGCTGCTTCAAGCTTAACTCAGAGAAGACTGAAGTCCTCATCATGGGTCTCCCCCTCAGCCTGGGACAACTCCTGTTGGCCCACAGCACTTGGAACCCCCCTATACCCACAGACCGCGCACAAAACCTAGGCATCATCCTGGACTCCTCGCTCACCATTAACTACCAGATCAATGCCATCTCATCATCCTGCTTCTACACGCTATGCCTGCTTTGAAAGTTCTTCAAGTGGATCCCCACCGAGTCCAAAAAGACGGTCACCCATGCACTCATCATCAGCAGAATAGCTACGGCAACGCACTCTATGCCGGCATTACCCAGTAACTCCTCAAGATACTGCAGAACATTCACAACTTCTCCACCAGACTCATCCTTAACATCCCTAGCCACAGCAACATCACTGGCCACCTGAGAGACCATCACTGGCTCCCAGTCAACAAAAGATTCAACTTCAAGCTCCTCACACACGCCTACAAAGCTCTGCATGACGCGGGACCTGCATACCCTTAACCACCGCCTCGCATTCCTCGCACCCACTAGAGACCTCCGCTCCTCCCTGACTGCCATCCCACGAATCCCTAAGATGAAGGAAGATCCTTTTCCTACCACTCAGCAAAGACCTGGAACACCCTGCCTGTCCACCTCAGGCAATCACCGTCATTGCTTCAATTCAGGAAGGACCTCAAGACCTGGCACTTCGACTGAATCTCAGCAACTTCAGCGGACCTGCTGTTTCCCCCATTCCCCCCGCCCCAGTTCCTTGAGACCCTTGCGGGTGAGTGGTCATGCTTTACAAACCTCTGATTGACTGATTGAATATATATGTATACACACACACACACACATATAGATGGCCTTACAGAAGCTTTAAATGCTAAGCAAGCCAGTGATATAAAATAACATATGTCTTTTAGTTTGTAAACATGAGTGACTTCACGTCAGCAGCTCTATGTGTTTGGGTGTTTAAAGGTGTCTACCTGGAAGACTGCTGGCTACTGTCAGAGGATGTAGAGCATGTATGTCTCTGGGTATGTTGCTCCCTCTGCATAATTGCAGATCTGTGGCATATATGTCAATATGTGCTTGTATGCTGTATACTGTGTGCATATTGTGTGTTGTTCTGTATGTGTCCTTGCACTACAGAAATGTCAATTGTATTGCATTTGTCAATGCTTATTTCGACAGGTGTCACTGCCCGTTTTTCTCAGTATTTCTCAGTTGACTGAATTGTCTTCTTAACCTTTTTGGGCCACATCGGGAATGATTTAATTTGTTTATTTTCTCATACGTTGCACAAAGCAAAAACAATTCTGCCCTTAATGGATAATGAAGATAGAATCCACACAATATTGCAGAATATCTAGCTTTTTTGCTGCGAGCCTTTTAAACAAAAGTTGTTCTCCAGCGAACTTCCACACTACGACCGTGCACTACTGATACCTATTCGGAGGCTGCACCTGACAGTCTCCAGATCTTCCAAACTGCAGTGTTATTCTTTACGAGGAACAATGACATTCTCAGATACAAAGAAGAGCTTTATAATCCCTGCCCTCGTCGTGTGTGAGTAGGACTGTCCCAGGGCCTGGGAAAGCTTCTTCCTCAAGAGACCAGTTTCATCAGAGAGCCGCATTTACATGTTATTAGGAGCAGTGACTCCACCTGGAGCTTGCCCAATCAGTGCCAGGGAAACAATGCAAACGCCTGACGTAGATGATGGACTTGGGGAAAACACGTATGTGAGCACAAAGTGCATTTTCAGAGGAGCAGCCCTGATTCCAATAAAAAACATTATTTGTCAAACATAATGTCAATTCAAATGAAAAAAACATCAACTAACCTTAGGGCATATTTACAAGGGCCATATCGCCGCTTTTTTGGCTTTTAAAGCCAAAAAAGCGGAGATAAAAATATCACCCTATTTACAAGAGGGTGCTAACATGCATTAGCGCATGTTAGCACCCTTTTTTCCGACGCCTCACTTTGCATCTCTAATGAGATGCAAAGTGGGCATCACTGGGCAGTACAACCTTGTAAATATTGCTGATGTGCACATCACGATATTTACAAGGTGGCCCACGCATTTTAGCATACGTTAGTTTTGGGCGAAAACTGCTGTTTTCGCCAGAAACTAACGTCTGCTAAAATCATGAGTAACCCATACCTAACATGGGGGTGGATTCTTGTGTTATGACCACATGTTCGTATCAACAAGCATATCGCCGTTTTGCAGGAAACATCGCACTCCCCATTGCTTAAATTATAACAAAAAAAAAAGCAAGGGCTCTCTGGCTTAGAAGAGAGACCCTTAGCAACGACACTCTCCTAACGCACAACGCAAGGCTAGGCTTCTTCAGTTTCCTAGCAACACATTCACAACAGCTGTTTTTCCTTCATTGGTTAACTCAGACTTCGTTTTTCTCCGTTTTCGCATCAATTTCGACGCTTTGGCCACATCCAGCAATTGTTTTGGCACAAATCAAATATTAATTATATCTAATACCAGAAATTAATATTTATATTATAATTAATACCTTAAAAAAAAAAGAAACTTTACCTGAACTTTTACCATGTCTGACGTCGATTCAAATGAATCTCAGACCCAGGTTCCCCCTCCCTTTTCTAATGAGGAGATTATTAAGAAGATAATTCATAAGGAATTACACTCCTGTATGAGGGAAACTATAAACAAAATTGTTGCAGGGAAGAGGTCGCTTTCAGAGCCCACGATTTACCCTTCTCATCATCACCTACTAAAAAAACCTGAAGGTAAAAGAATTAAAAAATGCAACAATCTAGAAAAGATAAGCACTTCCGGAGGTCAAAGCACCTCAAACATATTGGGAGATCTACGCACCTCAAATAATGAAGGAGGACTAAGCTCCTCAATTAATACGGGAGGCCTACGCGCCCCAACTAGACCACCTGCCAACAATGGCATATCTCATTCGGATGCCCCAAGCGGCTCACATCCTTTAAGTGCTTCAGATCCCCTCTTATCCAACGAACTGGATACTTCTAGCGAATCCCTGGATGAATATATTTTGGACCTAGACCAAATTGACGACGATATTAACCATGACTTATCCAATGAAGAACTTCCCTCCTCCTCTAAAGAAATTATTTTTGACCCACTTGGTGGGGAAATGTTTTCTCCCGAGAATTTACAACACCCAAGGAGCTCTCAGTGGTGGCCACAAAAACATGTGGCTAAGTTTATTAAGAGATAGATCAAGAACCCCTTGGAAAATGAGACAAGAAACATCTTGAGAGCATAATGCCCTCGCCCCATCATAGAAGATAAATTTTGCTTAACTCCCAACTTAGACCCTGAACTCATCAAGTTCTTATTCAAATTGGGCAGGGATCCTCGGAAAGGTATGGAACGCTCTCTGAAAACCTGCCAAGACCGCATGCTCGATATGCTTGGACCACCAATGCTTCTCATCCAAATATTGATCTGCTTCGAGGATGGAGCCAAAGAACACTAATCCTCCTCGGCAACGCTAACTCAGCCTTGAATACTGAGAGAAAGAAAGTAGTCTTGTCAAAAATCGACACTAAACTCTGCGACATGGCAGAAAAAGAATCTTCATCCAATCCCAATGGCCTCCTTTTTGGGGAAGATATGATCAAAACTCTGGGAAAATATGTTGCCACATTTACTGCCCTGGACAGAGCACAATCAAACATTTGCAGAGTTTTCAACCCTAGTGTTTTCGCAAGAGCCGGCAGAAGGGGTCGTTCTGCCGGACGATTCTTCCAAAGACCCTTCGCTAGACAAAGAGGTTTAGGTCGTCAGTTCCAAACCAACAATTCCTTCTTTCCACAACGAGGACGATCTTCCCGTTTCAGAGGTTTCAGGACCAGAGGAGCCAATCCATCCAACACCTCATTAAGTACACATCCCCCTCCTCCTTCCTCTTCTACTCAGAGAGTAGGGGGTCGCCTAAAGCATTTCCTACACGTATGGAAACAAATCACACACGATCCTTGGGTTTTAGAAACCATTCAAGGATTCAGAATAGATTTCACGGAAAGACCCCTGCAAGTTTCAACTCCCCAAGTTTTAAACCTGTCACTAGAACAACACTCCATTGTCGCGGAGGAGGTAAATTCTATGCTAACAAAGGGCGCAATCATAGAAGTTCCTTGGGAACACAAGAATTTTGTGAGCAATATTTTCCTTGTGGAAAAAAAGGACAAGGGGTGGAGACCGGTAATAAATCTGAAAGAATTAAACAAATATCTCACTTACAATCATATCAAGATGGAAGGTATCCATCTCCTCAGGGACATGCTTCTTAGAAAAAGACTTGCTAGTGAAACTAGATCTAAAAGACGCATACTTCACCATTCCCATGGCAGAAGAATCCCAATTCTTCCTTCAATTTGCGTGGAACAACCAACTCTATCAGTTCCAAGCCCTGCCTTTCGGCCTATCTTCAGCCCCATGGTGTTTCACCAAAGTAATGAAGGCGATTACCATGACCCTTCGAGAAAGGGGTGTCCGTCTCATAATCTATTTAGAGGACATCCTTCTCATGTCCCAGGACCATTCTCAAATCCTGAAAGACTTGAACACCACGGTGAATTTAATAGAGAGTACCGGTTTTATTTTAAACAAGGAAAAATCCATCCTGATCCCATCGAGGTCTCTAGAATTCCTAGGCTTCACGGTCGACACATTAAAATCAATGCTTTTTCTTCCTCGAAAGAAGATTTCCAAGATCCGGAAGGAAATCTGTCACGTTCTGAAATTAGATCTCATAACATTAAGGGAACTAGCCAGACTTCTGGGCCTCCTTTTTTCTTCTATTCAAGCTATCTTTCCCGGTCCTCTATACTACCGCGCCCTTCAAAGAATCAAGGGCAAGGCCCTCCGCTCCGGGCTTTGGTACGGAGACAGAATTCACGTAGACATGGAAGCCAGAGAGGAACTGACCTGGTGGCTAGAGAATCTAGATGCATGGAACTGGAAAGCCATCTTTGGCACTTCCCCAGATTATGTACTGGAATCAGATGCAAGCCTTCATGGCTGGGGTGCCTGTTTTCAAAATCAGAACACGGGAGGTTTATGGTCTTATTCGGAGAGCTTACACCACATAAACTTTCCAGTGATAAACGCGGGCCTTTACGCATTAATGAGCTTCAAGCATTCCCTTCAAGGGAGATCAGTCCTACTCAAGATGGGGGGCTGTCTGAAAACGCTGTGCCTACCTGCTTACTGCCTTGGCCTTTGGGGGTTGCTGTGCGGATCGTCTCTCCCTCCCGCCGTCGCATCGGTGACTTCGGCGACCGCAGCGCGGAGGGAGCAGGAAGCTTCATTTCCCAGGCTCCTTTGCCCACCGGAAGCGGAAGCGGACCTACGGCATCTCGCGCCTGAAGGCGCTACAAAAACAGCTTCACCCCCGGCAGAGCGGGGGCTGTCTGAAAACGCTGTGCCTACCTGCTTACTGCCTTGGCCTTTGGGGGTTGCTGTGCGGATCGTCTCTCCCTCCCGCCGTCGCATCGGTGACTTCGGCGACCGCAGCGCGGAGGGAGCAGGAAACCTACGGCATCTCGCGCCTGAAGGCGCTACAAAAACAGCTTCACCCCCCGCGTCGCGGGACGCGCGCGGGCATCGCCGGGCTAAGCCCGGGCAAAGGGCTGGCCGTCTGTGGCCGTCCAGGGCTGGACAGGGCTGAGCTGGGCCACCCCCCTTATCCTGCACGAACGTTACAAGGTGATTAGGGGCTGTCATATACAGTCTACGGCAAGGATCTATTTGTTCAGCACAAGTCATGGCTAAGAACTTCAACAAGGCTCAGATAGTGGGAGGTCCTGGAACTTTAGACGCCTTTTTGAAAAAAGCCGAACATGTTGTCTCCAAAGAAATTGAGATCGTGGAAAAAAGGTTGTCACTAGAGTCTCTTTCTCAACCCTTGTTGGCTGCTCCCTCTGGGACTTCTCACTCTATTTTCTCTGGGCCCGCACCTGAGTTCTATCATCCCAGCGTTCAATCATCGTTGAACGTGTCCAGTCCTTCTCCTTCTCTTTCCCCCCCAGTTTTACGTACTAGGCAGCCAAAAGCTTCCTCTGTGGCCCATGTTAAAGCTTCTAAAGGTAAGAGGAAAGCCATTCACGCTCCTAACGGACCTCGTCATCACGCTAAACAATCCAGAAATAATGATCCTATTAAGGGGGTGACTCACCCGGTAGAGAGCCCAGTGGTCGCGACCACACCTCATTCAGGTAGCGGTGTTATGGAGTCTGTTGCCCAGGGGGGGGCTGTTATTTTTAGAGACATGTTAGCTGATGTAATTAAGCAGCTGGATGAACGATTGATTAGGTGTATATCCCCAGTCTTGGATAGACTCAGTGAGATTGATAATAGACTTACTCTTATTGAGCGCCACATTGCTGTTCAAAGCGCCCCTGTGCCAAGGTCTAATCCCTCTGATTTACTACCCCTCGGCGAAGTTACTACTAGAGTAGGGGATATGATTGACATCATGGCAACTACTGTTGCAAGTCCAGCAATCCCCTTACCACCTGCCCCGAGCATTAACGGTACCAGTCTAGGCCCGAGGAACATTATTGAAAGCCGAAGAGTTCAGGGACATTTGGCATATGAGGGACGCTCATTAAATTTGCCCCCAGAAGCCTGCCCTTATACCGTTATCTTGGCCAACGTTCCTAAGACTAGTGATGGTAAAGAAGAGCACTGGTCTACTCTGAAAAACAAAACCCTTCATTTTTTGGCAGGAAAGACAGTCCTGGGGAGTCACCTCTATGATTGTTTTAAAATGGTGAGAAGGGTCCCGTGGGTGGGGAAATCTAATAAGTCTCTGAGGGGCGATTGTGTTGTGGTGAACTTCAGTACCCCTGATATAGTTGATCACATTTTTAGACAAGCAGGGTCTATTAGAATTCATCAGGACCACATTAACGTTCTTCCATTGGGTTTCTTTTATCCACCATCTCTTGCAGGTCAGGGCAGACAGAGAGAGCGTCCCCTTCAGTACGCCCCTTCTAGTAATCCTTTGTTGTTATCAAATAGATTTGAAGCCCTTAGCACTCTAGATACTAACGATTGACTTAGTGATAATGGAGCTTATTTAAATAATGATGTTTTTAGTATAGACGTTTCTAATTCTTCTGAGCCTTTATCTGCTGGGTTTCCCGTCACGGCGAATAATGCCCCTTCCACTGCACTAGTTAATAATTTGCCATTGCAATCTGAGGATGCAGTCGAGAAAGGAATTGCGCCCATTTTTAATGGGGAAAACATGGGCGTGGACTTACCTTGGAATGGTGTAGAGGTTGCTCCATTACCTTGTTTATCTAACCTGGTTAACACTCTAACTAAGGATCAAGGGCACATAATGGACCTTCCAGCTGCAGATTTAATTTCTGCATTATCTTGGAACATAGCTGGTCTTCGGTCCAAACGAGGCAATCAAAATTGGTTGGCTTTTCTCTCCTCATATCATATAATTGCCTTACAAGAAACATGGGAGGCCAAAGATCCTTTTTTTATGGATGGCTACCAATCTTTTATTAAATATGCTACACCCTCGGATATGGGGAGACCACGAGGGGGCCTCCTGTTATTATTCAGCCTAAAGCTTCGTTATAACATTGAGTTATTACCAACTAACTCTCCTCACATCCTAGCAGTGAAAATGGAATGTGTTAACCTGCCATCATTTTTGGTGGTGAATTTTTACAATTCATTTACTAGGACGGAAGAACTGGAACATCTCAAAGCACTACTCAGTTTCTTGGATGAGTTTGATGCATTGAATGAAAAACCTTATCTTCTTTTACTTTTTGGTGATTTTAATATACACTTATGTTATCTTAACTGTTGCTCAAATAATTATTTAGATTTTTGCCCAAATGAAGTGACCCACTTTGAGCACACTAAAGGCGGGATCTTTCTAGAGAATATAGTATCGTCTTATTATCTCTACATGCCGGTTCAAGACTTGTCGGACCCGGTTCACACATTTACTGGTCATGGCCACGGTAGTACAATCGATTATATTTTTGTACCGCGTAACATGCTGTACCTATTGGGCACGTTTTGTGTTACAGAAAATGGCCTAAGTGACCATAACCCACTAATTTTGGAAATCAAAGTTAAGGCTTTGAGGAAAGATGTTCCTCAGCCTTTGATCTCTAATTCAAATCTTGAGCCTACAAGCCAGGGCAGACGACTTAGATGGGATGTCATTACCCCGGCTGATTTCCTCGTCAATTTATATGAAAGCAAAACAGAGGATTTTAGCTTGTGTCTTTCTTTAGGGGAGGAACCGAAAGTGATTCTGGATGCTTTTGAAAGAATCACTAAACACGCCCAGGGGAGTCTCACCTCCCATGGGAAACCTAAACCCAGGAAGTTTAAAAACTGGTTTGACCATGCCTGTTCTAGTGCCCACTCTGCTCTCTTACTGGCACTTAAAGAATCTGGGAGCACCCCCAGTAAGATAATTGAGGCAAGAAAAGGTTATAAAAAAGCTATAAAGGATAGGAAACGCGAGCTAAAGTCCAAGGCATGGGAAGATTTGAAGGATGCAAGCATACAGAAAAATAGCAGCCAGTTTTGGAAGGTGATAAATAGTCCCCTCTTTAATGAGACGGAGAATACCATCAAAGAATGTCTTATCCCGCCAGACAAATGGGTGGCTCACTTCAGTGGTCTCTATTCGGAGATACAAGAAGCTAATCCCACAAATTACGTGGATTACACTTTAGCTTCAAGAATCCTTTTTAAGGAGGAGGAAGTCCGGGAGGCCATTGAGGCCACGGCGTCTGGTAAAGCCCCTGGTCCGGATGGTGTCCCAGCGGACCTCTATAGGGCAGATCCACAGCTTTGGGCGAAACTTTTAACCTGTGTTTTTAACGCAGCTTCTGTGGTCGGTGCCCCTAGATCATGGGCAAAAGCCGTTATTGTTCCACTTTTTAAAAAAGGTTCAAGAGAAGACCCGGCTTGCTACCGGCCTATTTCTCTCCTTGATTCTGCCATGAAAGTCATGGGTAAAGTTGTTCTTGCTCGTTTAACTGTGTGGTTGGAGGAGCAATCCATCATTTCCGATCTACAATATGGGTTTAGACAGGGAAGGGGCACAGTGGGCCAATGCCTCAATTTACACCTTATTATAGGAAAATATACAGTCGCTAAGCAGGGGGACCTCCATTTAGCTTTTATGGATTTGTCCACTGCTTTCGACCTTGTAAATCGGCAAAAATTATGGGCATTACTAGCCGGTTTGGGGCTTGACCCGGTTTTGATCTCTTTCCTGGCTGTAATCCATGACGACACAACCGCAGTCGTCCGTTACAGGGATGATGGAAGCCAGACTGATGCCTGGCAGGTAAAGCGGGGAGTAAGACAGGGGTGTATTCTTGCTCCCCTACTCTTCTCGCTTTACATCAATAATTTGGGACCGGTTCTGAATTCGATCTGTAAAGACACCCCGAAAGCCGGGTCCAAAATGATTCCCGCTCTACTATACGCGGACGATACAGTTTTGTTGGCCAGAACCGCGAGAGGATTGCAAGCTCTCTTAAATGGATTTTATGATTTTATGGTCTCTTTAGACTTATTAATTAATTTTAAAAAATCGCATTCTATGTCGATTGGTTCAGGGAAAGCAAAAAGGGTGAAATTTTTCTGCAATGGCCAGGAATTAACGAAAGTCCAGACGTTCCCATATCTAGGGGTAGCATTTGACGACAGATCATCCTGGGTCACACAACGTGCTCAAAAAAAGAATATCTTAGCTAGTGCCACAGGCGCTGTGTTGGGCTTTGCAAAGCGCTTAGGCTGTAAACCACTCCCCGCTTTATTAAAAATATACAGTGCGAAGTGTTTGCCCATGGCACTTTATGGTAGCGAGGTCTGGGGTTACAAGGCTTCTCCTAATATCCAAGTGGTTGAAAATAATTTCTTTCGGAAACTGCTGTCTCTACCCCCCTCTGCCCCCACTTTTAATATTCATGAGGACTTAGGGATGGGTTATATCAGTGACCAAATAGCAGTGGCCCCGCTACTAGGCTGGCTGAGGGTTTGGGCACAACAGCCACCAAACTTAAACCAACAAATTATTCAGGACTGTCTGTCCTTGGAAAAAGCCCTGTCTATTCCTTGGTTAAGTTACATCAAAAATAAATTGACTTCAATAGGGTGTTCGGAATTGTTCTCTAGTCCTTGTGTGATTAGTAAAGAGCAAATTAAAGCTATCAAGACCCAATTTTTGTCAAGAGTAATGTTGTCAAGAGAAAGTGATGAGCTGGGGAAACCGACAGTGAGGAGGTTTGTGATGTTGAGTTCAGGGAACAAGATTCAGCCCTACCTAACCTACATTAATAAACCTTTCCATATGTTTTTGCTAATAAGATTTAAGCATGGTTTGCTTCCCTGGCTCTTGGCATACCCGAAAGGATTTTTTAAAGAGGGAACTCTGGGGCCCTGTCCCTGTGATAATATTTCTGAACAAAATTTGTTGCACATGATATTTTTCTGTAAATTTTACTCTGTACAGCGGAAAAAATATATCTTGCCTATTTTAAAAAATTGCCAATTTAAGCAAGTTAGGCCTGCCTTGGCTTATTTACAAATGTTGGAATCTCCATTGATTTGTTTTGGGGTTGCCTGCTTTATAGTGGGTGCCCTGAGAGTCAGAAATAGGGCCCAGTTGACATAGTTACCTGATAATGATTATTGTGCCCACTACGTTGTCGTAGATGAAATGTTTTTTAAGGTCATTATGAAATTTTACAATGTTTTTAGCTATAGGAATGAATTCTCTAAGTGTTATTTTATTGTACATTGCGCCAATCTGTTTTGTATTTATTATTTGTGTTAATAATTTTTCTGTAATGCATTTTCCTCTATTTTGTCTGCTGTTTTGTGCTTTGATGGTTTTAAATTTTAACCGAATAAAGCAAACTTTGACTTTGACTTTGACTTACTCAAGATGGACAACATGTCAGCCGCCGCCTATATCAATCGCCTAGGCGGTACCAGATCTCCAGACCTCTCCAACCTTGCCAAGAAAATTTGGATGTTCTGCCTGGAACACCAAATTTCCTTAAGAGCAGAATACCTTCCCAGTCTAAAAAATGTCTATGCGGACTGGAATTCAAAAAGGTTCCTGGTAGATCACACCAACTGGAAGTTAGATGCAAACATATTCAACAGTCTAGACTATCTTTTGGGTCCCCTAGAAATAGACCTCTTCGTGAGCAGACTCACTTCCCAACTTCCCAATTACTTCAGCTGGATGCCCGACCTGGGTGCTCTGGCAGTGAACGCCTTTCTCCAAGACTGGAGAAACATTTGGGGATACGACTTTCCCCCTTTGCGATGATTCAACGCGTCCTTCAGAAGTTGAGAACAGAACATTCCTCAATAGTCCTAGTGACCCCATTTTGGCCCTCCCAAGCGTGGTTCCCGACAACCTTGGAATTAACTTACGAAGTTCCCTTTCTACTTCCAGCTTCACCAGGCCTCCTAAAAGACATAGACGGTTCGGATCACCCACTTCTTCTGAACGGGACTTTGAACCTTCTTGCATGGAAGGTGTCAGGCGATCCAACGAAGTCTCTGGACTTTCGTCACAGGCTTCTTTTCTCCTCCAAGAATCTTGGGCCCCCGGCATACACTATAGATACAACGGCATCTGGAAAAGATGGGTTTGTTGGTGCCTGGAAAGGAACCTGAATTCCGTGGAGGCTCCTATCGTCCATATAGCCAATTTTCTCGTCGAACAGTTTAAAAGAGGTCTTTCATATAGATCAATTAACTGTTATAGGTCTGCCATTTCTACGGGTCACTCACTCTTTAATGGTAGAACTATCGGTAAAAATCCAATAATTTGCAGAATTATGAAGAGTATCAGACTTAGAAGAACCCCCAAACTAAATACGACACCCTTTGGGACGTTAAGTTGCTTCTTGATCTATTTTGTAACTGGCCAGATAATAACTTGTTAGATAATAACTCACTCTCCATCAAATTAGCTTCTCTCCTTTGCCTAATATCCTGCCGTAGAGTTTCGGACGTTAATGCATTGGAGATTTCCAACAGGTGCTATGATGCATTCAACGTCACGTTCGAAATCATCAAGAGAACTAAAACTATGTCTGACATGATTTTTTACCCTAGGTTTGATGCTTGTAAAAAATTGTGTGTGGTGGACTGCATGAAGGAATATGATTCAAGGATGGACCCCCGTCGCACCACTGGTATTAACCAACTCCTTATATCCTTTGTTAAGCCCTTCAAACCTGTTTCTGCTTCTACTATGGCTAGACGGGTTAAACTATCGATGCAATTGGCTGGCATTTACCTCCATAGATTCCAAGCTCATTCTTTAAGAGGGGCTATGGCTAGTCAATCCTTTTGGAAAGGAGGTAAGTTAAATGACATCCTCAAAGCAGCAGACTGGTCAAATTCCTATACCTTTGCAAAACATTATTGCAAACCTGTTGAACACATGTCTGATGTAGTTCTTCTTGACTACCAACAAGCAAAATGGCAGCCTCCGGTCTTGTAATTAAATTGCGATTCTCCTATTACCATGACCAGAGAATCTGGATTTCATTAAAGACACGGAGGCTGACATTATCCCATCCCTCCCTCCCGGAGGTTTATCTTATGTAATGGCTTGAATTGTTTACCTTATTATTCAGTTTTAACACTGTATTTTACATTTTAAAGTATAATATCATTTACTAAGTCTCCTTTCCCTTTCCATAGGGTGTTATTTCATTTTTGCTAATACTTTGTCATTTTTTCAGCTAATTTATCTTGACTGCTTAATTTTCATGATATGTTGAAGACCTTTCCAGACTCTTCGTCTTCCTTCTCAAGACTGACCTTCACCTCATGACTCCAGTTTTTTGGAATTCGTTACCTTCACAAGAACATTTTTATTGACTTTCATTGCATTTAAAAGAGGCTGATCTCTGTATCTTTGTTACCTAGTTACTCTTGTTTATTCTAGAACCTTTACTTTACGATGTAACTTTTAAGTGGCTGTACTTGAAGTTGCATAAAAAGATAATGCATAATGTCAGCCTCCGTGCCTTTAATGAAATCCAGATTCTCTGGTCATGGTAATAGGAGAATCGCAATTCTTGTGTTATGACCGCATGGTCGTATCAACAAGCATATCGCCGTTTTGCAGGGAACATCGCTGGAAAACCAGTGATGTTCCCTGTAAAATGGCGGTTACCCCACTATCGCTGGAATTCATATCACCATTGCGCTATGCGTTGTAAATACAGCGCACGCATGGCAATGAATTCCAGCGATAGACGGCGATAAATATAAAAGCGCTAAGCGTGCTTTGCGATGTTTATCGCTGTCTGTTGTAAATATGCCCCCTTGTAATTTATGATGCCTCTGATTGAACATGCTGACCTGTAATAGGCTTGGCACACATTGACTCCATTATCGAGACACTGTACACTTGTTCCAACAAAGTAGGAATCAGTGAATTGGGAAAGTAAAGCAAAAATAATCTAACAAAGTCATGGCATTTGTATTGATGTTCTATCTGAGGTTATCATGAAGATGGGAGGCTGCTACTGGTACCTTAAACAAGCATTGTCAAAGCCCACACGTCTGCCGTTTTTATATGTAACAGTGAACTTCACTGATTGGCACATGTTGGGCAACATTGTTCGAATGGGTGAGTGGGTGAATGTGATCATGAGTAAATGAATGGAGGATCGAGTGGTTTGACTGAGTTCATGGAAACATGGGATGACGAATACATGAATAATTGGCTGCATGGATGAATGAGTGATTGCATAGATGGGAGGTTGAATGTGAGAATAAGCCCCTGAATGGATAAATGGGGAGTGCATGGATGGGTTGATGAATATGTGACTGCAGTAGTGCATGACTGAGCAGCGACGGCTCCTCCTCAATGGAGGAGCATCGCCCCACTGGCTCAGCCAGCAGCTGAAAAATAAAACAATATTGTTTAATTTTTCAGCTGTTGGCTGAGACAGCGTGTGTGGGGATGGGCAGGTCAGGCATTGGGAGGGCAACAGAGAGGTAGGTGCACTGCTATCTGCATGTCTGTTTGGCTGGCTATCTTAAGCCGGCCAAAAACACTTGCGCAGTTAGGATTCTCCAACCGAGCTGTATTACACAGCTGAGAAACAGCCCAGACTCCCTGTGCCTGAGCAAGCGTTAAACAAGCCTGCTCAGGTCAATCCCTGCCCTGCTTTAATGCAGCATGAGAGCAGCACGGGGATGGCACAGGGAGTCTCTCATGCTGGTCCAGGGGCTGCTGGGACCTTGAAGCAGAGGAGCTTTGGGGCACGAGGTGGCAGAAGCAGCATCAGGTAAGCTTTATTTTTTTATTATTCCACCCCCACATGCTTTCTCAAGTTCCCCCTGCCCTCCCCCACACTTTCCGACTCCTAGCCTCTGCCCAACCACTGTTTATATGCGTCGGCCACAACTGTGTGTGAGTAAAAAATTGTGTACAAAGATTGATGAATGGTTAGCTACAGAAAATGACAGAGATGAGATCCAGGGATGCACTGGTAGAAACCCTGGATGTGATGTACCACTCTCAAATAGGGTTCTACAAGAAAAAGCTAACACTTTCACTCATAAAAAACCTGCCTGAAGCTCCAACCAAGCAAAAACGTTGACTGTCCAGTAACCACATTTACTAAAAAAACAATGCATTCCTGCATGGAGATTACACAACATATTGATTGGGCAGCCAGGATAAATGTAATGTTTGAAGGTTCCTGAGAAAAGCTGGACCGCGGAGAATGACGAGAAGCTAATGAGGCTCAAGAATGTATCTTTTCACTCTAACCTGATTGGTTCATTTTATGGGAACTGTAAGTAGGTTTTGTAACTGTTATGTTTAAGCTAGTGCAGAGTAGATGTTATGTTATGTTATGTTATGTTATGTTATGTTATGCGTTCTTATATAGCGCAACAGCTGCCCCAGCAAAGGGGCGTCCCGGCGCTCTGACAGGCAGGAAGAGGCATACGAAGAACAGGAAGGCTAACAGAGGAAAAGAGAAGCAGGGAAAACAAATGACCTAAGCAATAACCTTAGAACCAGAGGGAAAAAGATAAGTTTTAATGGCCCTCCTAAACAAAAGCAGGTCCTCGAGGGCACAAATATGAGCAGGTAATGTGTTCCAAAGCCTAGCCACCAAAACGCGGAAGGAGCGCCCTCCCGCTCTGCAACGTTTGAAACGTGGAACTACTGCCAGATTTTGGCCTGGTGACCTCAGACAGCGAGGAGGGACATAAGGAGTGAGAAGGTGCTCCAGGATCGGGGGGTTGGATAGCTTAAGGATCTTAAAGGAGAGACAAAGAATCTTAAACTCAATCCTTTGAGCCATGGGCAGCCAGTGAAGTTTCAAGATAGTTTCCCTCACGGAGCAGAATCTAGGCAGACCCACCAAGGCTCTGGCCACCGCATTCTGAACTCGCTGCAGCCGGATAACTTCCACCTGATTGGCTCCCACCAAAAGCGAGCTTGCGTAGTCGAGCCGAGAGAGTATAGTAGCCTGGATGATCAACTGCCTAGTGGGGGAATCAAAAAACTTCAGGGTTGGCCTCATTCCCCGCAGGACCCCGAAGCAAGCGGCCGCCACTTTTTTGGTGTGACCGCAGAAGCTAAGGGCAGAGTCAAGCCTGACACCCAGGTTTTTGACCTCAGGGACGGGAATGGGGGCTGGGCCCAACTCAGGGGGCCACCACTGATCACCCCAAAGACTGCATTGTTTCCCAACGATAAGAATTTCCGCCTTTTTAGCATTAAGTTGTAGATAATTGGCCGTCATCCAGCCTGCCACTGCAGTTAAGCCCTCCCTGAATCTAGAGGCCTCAGAGTCGGAATCCCCATTTAGTGCGACCGCCAACTGCGTGTCGTCCGCATAGGAAACCATAGTCAGGCCCCACTGCTTGGCGACCGCAGCCAACGGCCGCACATACAGATTAAACAACGTGAGGCTGAGAGCCGACCCCTGAGGATCTCCTTGCTCAATGGAATAGAATATGGATTCAAAAGGGGGTGTGGCAACCCTAAACGACCGACCAGCTAGAAAGGAGCGAAACCAATCAAGTGCCGAACCAGAGATATCTGCCTCACCCAGACGCTGCAAAAGTATCCCATGTGAGACCGTGTCAAACGCGGCACTGAGGTCAAGTAACACCAGTGCCGCAGTTTGACCGGAATCCAGCATGGTGCGAAGATGTTCCCTCATCGCAAGAAGAGCAGTCTCAGTACTGTGACCCGCTCGAAAGCCGTTCTGTGATGGATCTAATATGTTAGTGGTCTGGAGATGTTGAGTTAGAATTCCATTAACATGCGCCTCCGCAACCTTGGCAACCCAAGGGAGGAGAGAGATAGGACGATAATTCTCCAATTTGAGGGGGTCCAAGGCGGGTGTTTTCAGAATAGGGGTAACATAAGCTTGTTTCCACTTAGAAGGCACCATCCCTGAGCACAGTGAAAGATTGATGAGTTGGCGCACAGGGGGGAAACTAAGGGCAGCCGACTCTCTGAACTGCGCGGGTCTGAGCGGGTCTGCAGGGGACCCAGATTTAACTTTGACTGCCAACCTATTAAACTCACCCTCAGAGATTTCCGAGAGAGTGAGTAGGGCCCCATTGGGGATGGCAGGAGATTTCAATCCTTCACACAAAGGGGAAGTATTAGGAA
The DNA here is from genome assembly GCF_964204655.1 of Triturus cristatus. Taxonomy (NCBI): domain Eukaryota; kingdom Metazoa; phylum Chordata; class Amphibia; order Caudata; family Salamandridae; genus Triturus; species Triturus cristatus. The sequence continues at coordinate 198,572,415 of NC_140593.1, read as the reverse complement.
AGGAGCAATAGATGGTATGCACCTTATGCAGGAAAAAGTTGGCTAGTTTCTCACAGTGAGATGCAGAGCATACCTCAACTGCTGAAGCTCTTTTAGACGTCAGATCTTTAAGGACTTTAAAAATCATCTTTGCAGGATTGGGGCTAAGTTTAAACTCCTGGGAGTAATAGGCTGCACGAGCTCTGCTAATGGCTCTATGGTATGATTTAATCTTTACGAGAATTTTTTTCTCGGCGTCATAAGTTTTGCGCCAATCTCTTTCTGCTTGTTTACAAGATTTTTTTAGAAGCAGTAAAGCTTCATCATACCATGGGCTGGGTTCAAGAGAGCGACATTTACTCCACGTAGCAGGGATCAGCAAGTCAAGTGCACGAGAGACCCAATCACAGAAGAGATTATAACCCGACTCTACATCGGAAAAGGGATCAAGAGGGTGTTCCCTGAGTACCCGATGAAAGTCCTCGAGCGTCAGTTTCTTCCAAGGACGTTTGAATACGGACCTGTCTAATTTTGTGAAGAGAGGCTTTCTAATCACAAGGTTCAGTTCCACCAAAAAATGGTCTGTCCAGGCTATCGGAAGAGGGGGCAGAACATTAAACGCGGACAGATTCGTGAAAATGGGGTCCAAGATATGACCACCAATATGCGTAGGGAGGGTGACCATCTGACATAACTGCAGCGCCTCCAGATCTGCAAGAGTATTACTAATCGCGGGGATGTGGCCAAGATCAAAGTGGAGATTAAGATCGCCGAGAACTGTGAAATTAGCCGAGCCTATTGCGAGGGAGCTCACTGCTTCTGGAAGAGCCTTTCTGAAGGCTACATCGTTACAAGGAGGTCTGTAAATCAGGAGTCCAGAAAAGGTAAGATGGTGATTGATCGAAACACAGAAGTGCGCACTCTCGCAACTGTCTATGGCTAGTTTCTTCCACGTACAGGGGTAGCAGGATTTGGCTACCATTGCAATGCCCCCACCCCTAGAATTGCGATTGTGAGTAAAGATAGAATATTGTTGCTGGATAGCCAGGTTCAATTCCGCCGTGGCCTCGTCCTGCAGCCAAGTCTCTGTCATGAAAAAGATATCGGGGCCCTCAGCTAAAATAAGGTCATGGATATCAGAATGGTGTTTGATTAGTGACCTAACGGTGAGGTTCCAAATCTTAAGGGTCCGGGGAGTGGAAGACTCAATGGACCGGGATGATAGGAGATGGAGCTCACACAGTACTCTAATGGGGGAAGGGGAACCGAGATCAAAATTGCCACAAGGGCAACGATAGGGACCACAAAGCGGGTTATGGGGGGAGTACTCACAGAAAGTGTGGATCGGCCAGGAACTAAGTAGATCCTCTCTCGTATATGGTCTAGCAGCGAAACGATACACCACGGTGGACCTTGAGCCTTGCGCCTCCTTAGCGCTGACGGGCGCAGACGGGCAGGACTCTGGCACGACTCCGGCGCAGATACGGCGCGTCCGCTGATCGCGTCCGCTGCGCGGAGCCATTACCTTCCCTTTTTATGCGCTGCTAGAACGCGACCCAACAGTAGCCCAGCCCAATATGGCCGCCGTCTACCACTCGTCCCACGAAGCCGGTCTCTCAGCGTCAATACTCGGCTGAGAGTGACCCGGCGACGAGGGGAGGGAGAGGTCTCTGCAGGAGCCAAGGCAAGTGTCCCCCAAGTGCAGTATAACCCTCGTGCACTCACACACAACACGAGTCTCAATGGCACAAGCAATGGCAGACCACGCACCAAGACATGTTTGTATGAAGATTTGAATAGAGTAGAAGTTTTAGGGTACTCTCTTTATGGGATTATGGGAGAACTGATTTTCTAAACTTTTTCCTTTGAGGTGAGTCTATGCCGGTTCATCCTCACCTTTCATAACTTTGACTTGAACGTCTTATTAATTAAATCATTCATAAATGGAATATTGATTGATACTATCTAGACGATTTTTTCATCTATAAACAAGTTAATCCTTAATAAACATTGTGGTTTAAAAACGTCATAATTCTCTGCCTTTCTTGTAGTCTAATATGCGTCATGTTCATTATTTGTACTGATATGCTGACCAGCCTCAGTTGCAAACTTTAATTCATAAGATAGTGCTTTAAGGGCTCCAAATTAGCACAGAGAAAAGAGCTAACAATCGGAATGTAAGATGGAGAACGAGTGGGAGAGAAAGAGAGATTAAATTGTAAGAGTGTAAACTGTGAAAAAGAGAGTGAAGGGGCAGAGTGGAATGAGGAGAAGAACAAATGTGTTACAGCCATAGGAAAGAATGAGTGGAAGAGAGAACGAGTGGGTAGGGAATTTGCATTTTACAGGTACTGCTACCTAAGAGTTTCTAGCTATGGGACCAAGGAATTATGCACCAGGCATTTTTGGAAAATACACTCTCAGCATAAGGCTGCACAGCAACACTAAGAACCTAATTATGACTTTTTGGCGGAGCGGTGGCACAGCGGTTTTGCTGCCGCCCGCCTGCCACATTACAACTTTTGAGTAGTCTTGTAGGCGCACGGTATGACGGTCCCATGTTGGTGCCTCATTTAAAGGCGGCAGTGCCTTTGAAAAAGGCACCGCAATGGGACTGCACTACAAGGTTCCAGCACGGCATGGACTCAAAAGTCCATACCATGCAGGAACCTATGTGCATGCACACAGGGGGGCACATGTTACGCCCCCGTGTGCATCCACATGCGCTGGACGGACAGGGGGCCCTGTAGAGCCCTCTTCATTTCCTCTCCATCAGGGTTTTCATGGCGGTTCCATTGCCATGAAAACCCTGGCAGAGAGGAAACTTGAAATATGTTCCTGCCAAGCATATTGTGGCCTCTGACTGCAGCTCAAACGCCAGGGAGCGGCAGTTCCCTGGCGGAGCCAGTGGTCCCAGGGCGGTCCGGCTGCCCAGATTGTAATCAGGAAGTCTGACTGCCGATGCAGCAGTGGCTGGATCTGCTATAGCCGCGCCACCACGAGTCTGACGGTCCTTGGACCACCAGACTCGTAATAGGGTCCTAAAGGTGCAAATATACAGACAAGTCTGTGGTTCATAGACATAATTTCCTTTGCAAGCATCCTCTATTCAAGCGAGCTCAATATTTGCCTTTATTGATGAATATACCCCACTTCAATGTATGGAAGCTTCTCCATCTATGCATTGCAACAGAGAGCAAAATGAAACAAGCAATTGCAAAGTTACTAAGTCTGGCTTTGAATGCCAGCCTTTGAGGTATGGCAGTTCTTCTTTTGTTCTGCCATTGGTTTTGCAAAACTGTATTGATGGGTATGCTACCTGACCCTTATCAATCTAGATAAAGAAATTGTCTAAATGCAAAAATACTCTTTTTGGTTCCAAAAAAGCACGTTAACATAGTACTGGAATTAAAAGGAACTATTTTGTGTTTAGATTTTCTCCTTGTCAAAGAGCAGCATGCCGTAACTGACATTGAAGTCAGCAAATGGATGAAGTGGGCTAACTCATTGCTCTATGATGCATTCTGAAGTGGGAGGAAGAAAATTGTGAATGACGTAAAAACAGACTAATTGTTGATGTCTGTCTCAAAATCCAAAGGTATTAGTTAACAGCATACCTAAAAAAAAGCCACTCGGTTTTGCATTTACTGTCAGCCTCTTGTCAGTGCTAATTCTCTTTTTGTGGTGTTTTTGTAAATCTTTATGATAGATAGATCGATAGATAGACAGACAGACAGACAGACAGACAGGCAGACAGACAGACAGACAGATAGACAGACAGACAGACAGACAGACAGATAGACAGATAGACAGATAGATAGATAGATAGATAGATAGATAGATAGATAGATAGATAGATAGATAGATAGATAGATAGATAGATAGATAGATAGATAGATAGATAGATAGATAGATAGATAGATAGATTAGATAGATAGATAGATAGATAGATAGATAGATAGATTTGCAAAGAGAGATAGACACAGACCAATAGAGTTGTATAGATGGATAGATTGATAGACAGACAGATAAATGGATAGATAGGCAGACAGATGGATAGACTAACAGATGTAAAGGTAGATTAGATAGGGCTCAGCCCCACGCTCTTCAACGCATATATGGCCCAGCTGGCCAACATTGCCAGAGCTCATGCTCTCAACGTAATTTCCTATGCAGACAACACCCAACTCATGCTCTCACTCACTAATGATCCCACCCGAACCAACTTCCCCAGAACACAGACAGGACAGAAGTACTGATATTTGGCAACAGCAGCAACACAAGAAACAACTCCAGGTGGCCATCAGACTTAGTGCCTGCAACCACTACCTCCAACCATGCCAGTAACCTCAGAATAATCATTGACAACAAGTTCACCATGAGATCCCAGATCAATGCCATCTCCTCTGCCTGCTTCCTCACTCTGCAAGTTACATAAGAACTTCAAGTGGCTACCCCTACACATGAGATGCACTGTGACACAAGCCCTCATTTCCAGCTGACTGGACTATGGCAACTCCCTCTATGTAGGAATCACAGCCCATCTCCTAAAAGACTTCAGACCATACAGAACACCGCAGCCAGACTCCTCGACAAACCTACATCACACTCCTTCTCGGGCAACTCCACAGGCTCCCCATACAGAAGAGATGCCAATTCAAGCTGCCGACTCATGCACACAAGGCTTTACATGACCAAGGACCCGTCTACATTAACCACCACATTAATTTCCGCCAACCATTCAATTGCCCATACTTCACGCATCTACCTATGCCGCACTCCTTCTCCCACATCACAGCAAAGACATGGAACAGCCTCCCCAAGCAACTTTAGACCATCACCTAACTTTGGGAATTCCAAATGGCCTTCAAGTCATGGCTGTTTGAATAGGCCTCTGGGTCTTGCAAGCACTTGGACACCCTATCGGGAGATTAGCTGTGCATTGTAAATCCTAATTGATTGGTGGATTTATAGGAATTGCAAAGACAGACAAGAAGACAGAAACAGAGGTTCAGGCAGATGGATATATAAATAGGTAGTCAGACAGACAGACAGATGAATAGATAGCTAGATAGCTAGCTAGATAGATAGCTAGATAGATAGATAGATAGATAGATAGATAGATAGATAGATAGATAGATAGATAGATAGATAGATAGATAGATAGATAGATAGATAGATAGATAGATAGATAGATAGATAGATAGATAGATAGATAGATAGATAGATAGATAGATAGATAGATAGATAGATAGATAGATAGATAGATAGATAGATAGATAGATAGATAGATAGATAGATAGATAGATAGATAGATAGATAGATAGATAGATAGATAGATAGATAGATAGATAGATAGATAGATAGACAGACAGACAGACAGACAGACAGACACAGACAGACAGACAGACAGACAAACAGACAGACAGAAGAACAGATTGAGTTGTAAAGATAGATAGATGAGACAGGAAATTGGAATGAACCACACAGCTTCAATTACCACTATACCAGTGCAGTAGTATCTCACCACAGTAGAGAAAAACGTGTTTTGCTGATGGTAACTTCACATATATAAATATGTTTAAGCTTGTGGAGATGCTCTTAATTTAAGCTATGTCCACAATAGACTAGATCTAATGCAGAAACAAAATTACTTTGTCTGCCTACTGTGAAGGATTTAACATGCATCTCTAAATGAGGGCCTAAACTTAATTAATTAATTCATGAAACCCCTCCATTGGTCAAAAAATATGCTAGTTCATTTCTCAGCTAGAAACTTTTACCAAACATTACCCTAGGTGCTACCCGGGATCAAATTTGAGGTGCGAAATGCACCTCTACTGTCATGTGCTCTTTGATCAAAAGCTTTATATGCAATGCGCATGTTTTTGCTCATGCTTCTGCAGCCCCTTTGGTCCTACCACCCAATGCCCATCACTGGCAAAAGGGTCTGAAAAATGTGTCTGGATTTTGGACACACATCAGTCACTAATGGATAGAAGGATGGTTTCAATAGTCAATGTTTACTGTTTTCTTACAGACATATGAATTTAAAACCACTTCCTCTTATCAAAATGAAGTTAAAAGGCTATTTCAGTTTCAAATAAAGTGACATCAGTGTACTGAAATTTTAAAAAAGTATCCTCTGGAGTTACGAGAACCAGAGAAATTCCCAGCCCTTGGTGCAAGTATGTGCTGTTCATGTTTTCTACACTACAACGGAGAACATGAATGTCACATCACCAGCACTACAGCGGTTAAATGATAGTTTCTCGTGCAAAAACTATGCACATGTAGCAACACCATTCAGTCTCATTTGTGCATCAGAAATAAAATATGCCTTCGTGAAATAATTTCTGCATAATGTAAGCTATAAATAATTCGTTTATAAATGTTTTGTGAATCCTTTTGAGAACATTGTTTATTTTCATTATTATTCAATTCTCAGAAGTTAGGACTTCTTTTTCCAACATGACTGTTATTGTACTGACATTGTTGGTGCTATTATCTTATTAAATATTGTAATAACATTTTTTAAACATGAATTTGAAAAATGATGCATTCTCGCATTGGCCAGTGGTTAACATTCATTGTGTTCTTTATTCAGCAAAGTCTGTTGAGGTTCATTGGACCTATGAAATTTAGCAGAATGTCCTTCTCAGATGAAATGTCTGTGACCCGTCTTAAAAAAAGACAATTTTGTCTGCTACAGTGCACTTGACACTTAGGTACTCCTACTAGTATTGTGGGTTGTCAGATCCACACTTCAATATGATAAGATGTTATTTTCTCCATTTTGATAAAATGTTTTTTTAAATATTGACTTAAGTTTTACAAGCCATAGCCTAGGGTCCAGAATGTGTACATTTTAGGGTGTTCATTAGATATGGGAGTATCTGCTGCTACACGTTATTGTGCCCTGGATTTGTTAAAGAACTGAGGGGCATATCAACAAGGGCTTTATCTCTGCTTTTTTGGCTTTAAAAGCCAAAAAAGCAGAGATAAAACTAGCGCCCTATCAACAACAGGGTGCTAACACGCAAATTTGCATGTTAGCACCCTTTTACTCTACGCTTCCCCTTGCATCTCTAATGAGATGCAAAGGGGGCGTTCCTTAGTAAAATAATAGGAGAAATGTCGCTAAGCGACATTTCTCCTATTATCAAGAATGTCGCTCACCCTGTTAGAGACAAAAAAAGCAGCGCTAACCGCGGTTAACGCTGCTTTTTTACATCTGCTAATTTTCAGACTTAGCCATGATATCCTATGGAAGGAGGATATCATGGCTAAGTTTGCCTGTCCCTATCAACAAGGTAACGTGTGATTATCGCTGGGTTTCCAGCGATAATCTCACGTTAGCCTGTTAGCGTGTAGATTTTTATCGCTATTGAGATAAGCGTTGCTAATAGCACGCTATCTCAGCGATAAAAATTCACGCTAGCCGGCGATAATTATCCTCACGCTAAGAGCGCTGAGCGATAATTATCGCCGGTTGTTGTTGATATGCCCCTGAGGGGAATATCTACAAGGGCTTTATCTCTGCTTTTTTGGCTTTAAAAGCCAAAAAAGCAGAGATAAAACTAGCGCCCTATCAACAACAGGGTGCTAACACGCAAATTTGCATGTTAGCACCCTTTTACTCTACGCTTCCCCTTGCATCTCTAATGAGATGCAAAGGGGGCGTTCCTTAGTAAAATAATAGGAGAAATGTCGCTAAGCGACATTTCTCCTATTATCAAGAATGTCGCTCACCCTGTTAGAGACAAAAAAAGCAGCGCTAACCGCGGTTAACGCTGCTTTTTTACATCTGCTAATTTTCAGACTTAGCCATGATATCCTATGGAAGGAGGATATCATGGCTAAGTTTGCCTGTCCCTATCAACAAGGTAACGTGTGATTATCGCTGGGTTTCCAGCGATAATCTCACGTTAGCCTGTTAGCGTCGCTATTGAGATAAGCGTTGCTAATAGTACGCTATCTCAGCGATAAAAATTCACGCTAGCCGGCGATAATTATCCTCACGCTAAGAGCGCTGAGCGATAATTATCGCCGGTTGTTGTTGATATGCCCCATATTTCCCAATGTCAGCTTTAGAAATTCTGCTGGCAGGCAGAGAAGAAGAGGTGAGAGAGTCTTCTTGTCTTCCTACGAACTCTGCAGGAATTCTGACATATCTTGATTGGAGAAGTTCACAGGAATAAACCCAGTGTACCCCAAGGAGGGCATTTTCCACCATTTAATTGCACAGCCAGGAACAAAGACTAAACATCAACAGTGCTAGAACTAAAACTTCATACCAAAAGATAAAACAATAAGGTCAGGCGTTCCCAAATGAGACAATCAAAAGCAACTTTTCAGAGGGAACGTTAAAAACGTCAGATAATTACTAAGTCCCCATGTGAAACTAATGTTGAAGCTAGGGCGAGCAGTGGTTAAAAGCGATCATAGATTTTACCTTTGTATTTATTACTTAAGTTCACTTAACAGGATAAGCTGAAGGCTGTTACCTACCACACTTCAACAGGCCTGTTTACATTGAGCAATGAGTGAAGAGACATGAAAACAAAAGCTCCAATGAGGAGAAGGGTTTTTTGAAGGAGTGGTGGCACTGAGTGCACAGGCCTTTGTTGAGAAGGAGCAATACCAGTAAAAATAGGTGATACAAAGAGAGCCCACACGCTGCAGTAACATCTACAAGTCACCGCTCCACCAACTGCCCTGTAGGACGCTGTCACAGAACATCCCTGAGAAAACAAAGCAGAACATTAAACACAATTAAATGTAAACTAAAACATGAGGTAATAGTTAAAGAAACATAGCACAGAAACATAAAAACCATAAACTTATAACAAATTAAATACTACTCATGGTACAACCTAAAGGTATATCACCTTCCTCCTTATGACAAAAGAAAACAGCATGTAAAAATAGATGGATGTCAATGCATGTAAAAATGCCTAAATGTAAGAGGTAAAGATACATTGCAAACAGATCTTTAAGTACAAACATATGTGGCAACTTGCTAAGCAACAGTCTTACTAACTCTCATAGAAAGCCTGTTGGACTCATCCTGTACAGAGTCACTCAAGGAAGTATCATTGGTAACCGAACCTGTAACAGAAACCTTGCATGAGTCTGATGAGGGAAACATACCTTTCTCAGAATAATTTACCTACTAAGACTCATCGAGTTGACCAGAGCCATTACCACTCTTTACCATACTGAATTCTTTTCTTAACAAGATCTTTGCCAGTTAACCTCACTACACATCTCCTGCTCCATCATCCCTTGCCATCAATCAAAACTGCACCTTTAGACAATTTCACCCCCTTGCGAAGAGGCATTCACGTAGACTCTCCTTTGTTTCCCTTATATGGCTTTGTCTGGGCAGTGAACTCCACTTCGCTTGCAAAGCTAGCGGAGTTCTGCAAAACGTATCTTTTTTTTTCCTTGCTCGCATTCGTCAACGTCAAGTTGGTGAGCGCGAGCGAAGAAAATCCACCTTCCTGAGAGATTTTTCCTCGTTCTCGATCGTCAACATCAAGTTGGCGAGCGCGAGCGTGGAAAAGCAACCTCTCGGCGAGATTTCTCAACGTGGGCGATCAGATTTCTCAGTTTGAGTGGTCACGTATGCTTGCGCCCGCTCCCGTTGAGAAACCGTCAATTCGCATTGGGAACAGCTGCCACGCGAGTAAAAATCTACTCGAGTGGCAGAAAGGAAACAGCGCCCGCTTGCGCTGTGGATGGTGCCATTCGCAAGAATGTATAACATTACATCACATACATTCACAACGCGGTATTTTACATCATGTTCATTGCAACGCAAGTCGTTACAACAACTTGCGCTAGAGGTGCTGGACTTAGGAATAGTATGATTTACTATTCCAACTCCAGCCTACGTAACAGTAGGGAAGGTGTTGGAATAGTAAATCATACTATTCCTTAGTGTATAGCGCCATCCAGTGCAAGTCATTGTAACGACTTGCGTTGTAATGACCGCGTTGTAAAGCTATCGCGGTGAACGACCACGTTGTAAATGTCGTTCTCCTGTTCACGATGATTGCGCAGTGCGGACAAGCACCTGGCACTGAAAATCACAGTAAACTGGCATTTATCTAATGCACTCTGCTGCTTGCAGACCTTTGCATAGTGTTGCGGAGTTTTTTTTGCACTTTGCGGAGTTAACTCCACACACTACGCCCAGGCTTATGAGTACCTAATTACCAACTACTTGATTAGACTCTTTGGGTCCGATTCACAGAACTAACTTAAGACAAAATCCTAAATTTACTACCATTTTGGTATTCACAGAAGGCACTTACTCATTTTGGTATTAACAGAAGGCACTTACTCATTTCGGTATTCACAGAAGTTAGGAGTACTAACTTTAGGACTCCTAAATGCCTTCTGTGAATACCGAAAGTCTTAAAATTAGGATTTTTCTCAATTTAGTAGTAGTAAAGTTAGGACTCCTAACTTTAGGACTCCTAAATGCCTTCTGTGAATACCGAAAGCCTTAAAATCAGGGAGCATATGTATCAACATCACCATTTGCGATTCTCAAATAGCGATTTTTAAAGAATCGCTATTTGAGAATTGCAAAACGGGATGTATTTAAGAAATTGCAAACTTTTTGCGATTTCTTAAAATTCCTTAATTGCGATTAGCAAATTGCGAAATCGCAATTAAGGAATACCTGCCCATTCATTTCTATAGGCCAGGAGACCCATAGGAATGAATGGGAAGTAATTCTCAAATAGCGAATCGCAATTTGCTAATCGCAATTTGAGAATAATTTCAAAGGTGCAAGGGTGTCATGATGACACCCTGATGCACCCCTGAAATGAACGTGTGTGCATATGGCGCACATACATGCCCTAAGGGCATGTATGAGCGCCTCGTGGCACTTTGTAAAATTCAAAAAAGTGCATTTTGAAAGGAAATCGCAAATTACCACCAACTGGAAGTTGGTGGTAATTTGCGATTTCTTAAGGATAATTCGCACAACTTGGGTGCTTTTTACATATCATTTAAGAAATCGCAATTTGCGATTTCTTAAATGCTTACGCAAAATTAATAAATCGCTAAATTAGCAATTCATTAATTTTGCGATGGGATTTGGCTCATACATCCCGAATACCGATTTTTTAATCGCAAACGCTGTTATTTTGCAAATCGCAGCATTTGCGATTAAAAAATCGTTTGATACATATGCCCCTAGGATTTTTCTCAGTTTAGTAGTAGTATAGTTAGGACTCCTAACTTTAGGACTCCTAAATGCCTTCTCTGAATACCGAAAGTCTTAAAATTAGGATTTTTCTCAATTTAGTAGTAGTAAAGTTAGGACTCCTAACTTTTGGACTCCTAAATGCCTTCTGTGAATACCAAAAGCCTTAAAATTTGGATGTTTCTCAGTTTAGTAGTAGTAAAGTAAGGAGTCCTAACTTTAGGACTCCTAAACTGAGAAAATCCTAATTTTAAGACTTTCGGTATTCACAGAAGGCATTTAGGAGTTCTAAAGTTAGGACTCCTAACTTCTGTGAATACCGAAGTGAGTAAGTGTCTTCTGTGAATACCAAAATGAGAAAGTGCCTTCTGTGAATACGGAAACGGTAGTAAATTTAGGATTTTGTCTTAAGTTAGTTCTGTGAATCGGGCCCCTTATCATTATGCTTCTTGTCAAAATATTTTTTGACAAGTGCTCCTGACATACATATTTGTTGGCAATTACTCTATTGGACATGTGAGGCTACATTTTTCCATTGGTAGACATATTACTCAACCAATCCGGACATAAATTTACTCTCAGAGATCTCTTCCACAACAACTTAAAAGGAGGCCCTCTAGTGCTACTATCAGGAGTGAAAGCATAAGTTCACAGCTTTTCCCTAAGAAAACCTTCAACATTTGCACCAATAGCTAAAGAAGTTGGAATCCCTTCCTTGAAGAACTTGTTCATTCTCTCCACCAAATTGTTCGATGTGGGAGAATAAAGTGCTACCTGAAGGTGCTTAATGTGATACAAATTAATTTGCAGAGAGGTAAAGAGTGTTTCATTGTCTGTGATTAATAATTCCTTAGGTGGACCTTCAATTTGATGAATTCTCTAAAAAATCTGGGAACAGAAACAGTATTAGGAGATGAAGCAAAACCAAAATATATCCGCTTAGAGTAACAATCTATCTATGATCGGTTCAAGGCAAACTTTTATGGTTGGTTTGCAATTCTGCCCAATTGACTAAATTTTTTTGTATGCCTGGAATTTCAAGAACATTAAGTGTTTTTTAATAAATAATAGAAGGGAAGAAAAGTAACCATAATCCTCTAAAATGTGAATTATTTAGGGGGAAAGGGCCCCACGAGAAAAGTTAATTCCTCTACAAGTGGATTATCCAAGGCGCCACTCCACAAGAATGACAGAGGAATGTATGGAAAAACTGGCTGAGATGCAGCAGAATTTAATAGTGGAAAGTGTAACGGTAATGAATCTAGAGAAGGACGGAAGTATGATTAACCAAGTGGTACTGTGCCTGAGGGTCAAAGTAAAAAGAACCTCGACCAACGTTAAAACAAATGTGGCTAACCATGGGAAGAGAAAGGAATGGTTCAGTAAAGTCTGACATTGTAAGTTATTGTAATCTGGTAAAATTCAGGAAAATGTTCTTATCCGAAACCAGAAAAGGAAATTTTAGGATAAATGATGGAGTAATTCACTAGGAGCAATAGAAACAAAGAATGTAAGAACGTTCGGGAAGCTAATCCAGGAAGGCTCAGGCAAAAATCCAGGGTGTAATGAACTGTGTGGAGGAGGAAGCCGGTTGGAAAAAATACCTGGGTGAAAAATATGGTGAAAGGAAAGAGCCATCGGACAGAAATAGAACTCACTGGGTAGGGTTGGAGGACGATATCAGAGCACGCTTCACGGTAGAGAATATAAAAAGAGCTATAGGCAGCATGAATCTTAGTCATGCAGCGTGCCCAGGTAATATCCCAGCAATACTATTAAAAACGTGACTAGGATGGTGGACAGACCTTTTATCAGAGTTGTTCTCTTTTATACTTTACAGAGGACAATTTCTGGAAAGTTTCAGAGGGACTATAAGAAGACCTATCCATAATAGAGGAGATATATGGTTCCCCAAAAACTATATGCTGATTGTTAGATTTGGGGGTCTCTAGTTGGCATAGCTAGGTACCTGTGACAAATAAGGACCCTTGCGTCTAGTCAGAGTAAGGGGGTACACCCCTAAAATAACCCCTGCTCACCCCCTTGGTAGCTTGGCACAACGAGCAGACAGGCTTAACTCAGAGGCAGTGTGTAAAGCAATTGTGAACACATACAGTAATCAAGTGACAACACTACAGATGGACATCACACAACTTTGATATCAAAAATAAGTATTCTTTATATAGACTTATCACAAGACCACAAACGACAAAAATCCACAATACCGTTACTTTAAAATGGTAGAATTAGCTTAGATCTCTTAAGATGGTAAATGCGACATTCAGAGTTCAATGTACCTTAAGATGCGTAACGCAAGACAATGAAAGTGTTGCAAGGACTGTGATGCGTTGAAGATCTGGTGCAAAGAAACAAAGATGGCGCTTTCTTCTTGATGCGACACGCTTCCTGGTGATGCGGCGGCTTCTGTTATGACGTCGATCCTCTTCTCCGGCGATGAGCCGCGACAGGCCCTGCGACACGCTTCCCGGAGATGCGGCGGCACCTGATGCGACGTCAATCCTCTTCTCCGGCGATGCGAGGTGCTTCAGTGGACCTGCCATGACTCAACGATTCTTCTGCGACACGCTTCCCGGTGATGCGGCGGCGTCTGCTGCGACGTCGATCCTCTTCTCCGGCGATGCGAGGCGCTTCGTGTTGTGAAGCGGCAGCGGCAGTTCGGTGACACGCTTCTTGTTTGTGAGTCACGCTTCCCGCTCCTTGTGACACCCAGTCCCTCTTAAAGCCTCCCAAGACAGCATGCACTTCCAAAGAACTCTTGGGGAGCAGGTGGGTGAAGTCTGTTGTCCCTGAGACTTCAGCAGGAGGCAAGCTCTTTTCCAAGCCCTTGGAAATCCTTCACAAGTTGAATAAAGTGCACACAACGTTCTTTCTCCTTTCTTTGGCAGTCAGGCAACCACTGCAGGCCAATCCCTTAAGCTTTTGGATAGTCTCTCCTCAGCCTCTTCTGGTTCCACACCTCAGCAAAGGTTTCTTCTTGTTTCCCAAAGTGATATAAAGTTCTTGGGTTTGGTTCCCAATATTTATATCTAAGTTTCTCCTTGTTCTCTGAAGGCACAGTCCTGGAGCACTTTGTTGACAAGACTCCTTCTTTCCTTTCAGTGTGCAGGGCAGAGACATCAGACGCACAACAGGAGGTGGAGCCAGCATTGTGGAGGGAAGGCACAGCCCTATTCTGGTCCCAGGTGCAACCCCTCCCACCCATCTAGATGCAGATCTCTCTATTCAGCCCTGTGCTGACTCACCCTGTCTCCGGGAATCCCCCAGCCCCTCCCCCAGCCCCTGTCACTCAAGCTAAAGACAAGGAATACCCAGCCTAGCAGAGGCAGGTTTGGATGGTTAGACAAGTAAATACCTACTTATTAAAAGTGGTATTTTCAAACACAGAATGTTGAAACCAACTTCACTAAAAGATGTATTTTATCATTCTGAGTTCAGGCATACTAAACTCAAATTTTTACCATGTTCCCTGAGTCAGTTAGGAATATAGGATGTAATAATCAAACTGCCCATTCTGGCCTATGGGGAACAGGTAGCCTTGCAATAGTGAAAAATGAAAATGGCTGTAATTCACTATTAGGACATGCCACACACAAAGGGCATGTCCTATCTTATACCTACAATGCACCCTGCCCTTGGGCATACCATAGGGGTGTCTGATATGAAGAAAAGGGAAGGTTTGGGGACTGGCAAGTGGGTGCACTTGCCCAGTCAGTATGGCAGTACCGGACTGCACACAGGCTCTGCAATGGCAAGCCTTAGACACACTTTTACAGGCTGCTTCTGTGGGTGGCACAGCTAGTGCTGCAAACCTACCAGCAGCATTTGGATTTACAAGCCCTGGGCAAGTCTGGTGCACTGTACTAGAGTCTGACAAGTAAACCAAATCAGCCAATCATGGAATCACTAATCCATACATCAATTTACAATAGGGAGCACTTGCACTGTGGCACTGGACAGCAGTGGCACAGTACCCAAAGCATCTAACACCAGCAAAAACACATGAGGCAACAGCAACAAATGGAAGGGAGACCCACGCCAAGGTGCCAGGTCTAACACTGATTAACCTTCTAGATGTGGGCGAAAAAGTATTTGCAAAACTTATATTCGAAATATTGAAGGATTGGGTCGAACTGAAATCAATAGTCCCCCCTCGGAACACGGTGGCTTTAAAGATGGTCACTTCATAGTTGACCATTGCTTTGCCCTTTGGTCCATTGCAAGGAAGTCGGTCGATCAGAGAGGGAGGTTGTTCTGCTACTTCACAGACTTTCGTACTGCCTTTGATTTGGTGGACCAGGATCGCTTATGAGAAACAATGATAGATTATGATATCCAAAAGGAAATCTCAGGCATAATACAGGAGTTAAACAAACATAATTGGGTCCAAGTTATTATCAATACAGAGGGGTCACTGACGCAAAAAATAGAATTTAATAATGGATTGAGACAGGGGTGTGTGTTGGCCCCATTGCTACTCTCTACATCTGTTGCCAACCTCCCCAAGACGTTGATGAGGGGAAAAGGCACTATCCCTAGGATAGATGGTAAACATATATTGTGCCTTTTGTATGCAGTTGACCTGGTAGTTTTAGACCAGACGGAGATGGGTTTACAGAGGAAGTTGGATAAATTCAGGAATTATTGTATCCATAAACAGTTAACTGTAAATATGGATAAAACGAAAGTGGCGTGCTTTGGCAAAAAAGCTAATAAATTCAGTTCGTATCTGGGAACCACTAAATTAGAATTAGTTACAGAGTTTAAATACTTGAGAATTTGGTTTGAAAGGTCCCTGAACTGGCATACCATCTGGAGACCCTAAAAGCAAGGGCCCTTGCTTCAGTGAATGGCCTATGAAAATTTAACCGGGTCTATGGGGAGATGTCACATTGACCAGTTCTGAAAGCGTTTGTGGCCATGATACTGCCACAACTACAATATGGAGCTGTATTACTTTGCATCAGTGGTAAAAATGGGTGGGATCCCATGGAGGGGAAATGTATTAAGACCTTAATGTCCCTGCCAGGTTCCTCCATGGTGCAGGCCATCAGACTAGAGGCGAGTCTGACCTCATGGACCATATTGGCACAAGTGGCTTTAATAAGATTTTGGAGGGGGGGGGCGGAGTCAAGATGGCAAGAGTGAGCAGACGTGTTGCGCTTCTGCTCCCGCCGGCGATCCTGATAGCACCGGTCCACGGACCGTCTTTGGCGCATACAGGTCTGATTCCAGGGGTCGGGGTGACCCGCAACCACTGGGAGCGTTGGTTCGCCGGTTCCGGGCCCGGCAGAGTCGGTGGCGGTGGCGCCGGAAGTGCTGCAGGGCTCGACAGCACGAGAGGCCGACGCCTGGTCGGAGATTGAGGCCGGTGGAAGCGGGGCCCTGGACGCGTGAGGAAGGCTGGGGAAGACTGTGCAGCGGAGCTGGCGGCACAGGGAGTCGGAGGCCTGCTCTTACCGTGGAAACTGAGCAGTGGCGGTTCTGCGCTCGGCACGGGAGGAGGAGCGGCGCTCGGCCGAGCAGCGGCCGCGAAGTGAGGACGATGCGGCGGCGGGGCCGGTGAGTGAGGCCTGCACTCCCCTCTGTCCTTTCCCTCCCCACACAGCCACGAAGTCGGTGGCGCTAATTTCCCCCGGGGGGGGGACGGGAAGATGCGGACCCCGAGGAAGACCAGCGAGTAGACCCGGGCCCCCGAGGTGGCAGCAACAGGAGGTCGACGGTGGCTGACCGGGCCCACGAGGCAGCGCTGGAGCGCGAGGAGTGTGCCTGCTGGGACGGGCTGGGCAGCCTGCGGGGAACCTGAAGAGACGGACCCCGTCTCGCCTGGAGAAGCAGGGTTTGGAGTCTGTGGCGGGAAGGCGTGACGAGCTGGGAGGAGACGCCTTAGAGCCGCGGCACAGAGGACTGGTGCTCTGACCCTGGTGTGCGGTGCTGTCCGGAGGTAGGCCACAGGGGGAGAGGCGGGCTTCGCGGCGAAGGGACCCACATGGGCGCAATTGCAATCGGAGCCCCAACGTTCGAACGAGACGAGTGAAGGTCGGCGCTACTGCTACTTGGTCCGATGCGTAATCCAGCAGCGTTGCCACCTTTGGATCAGGGCGGGTGCAGACCTGTCCCTCGGTGCTAAGAGGGGGTCGTGTCAATCGCCTGGCGCCGGGAGGCCCACTCTGGATCGGTGGAGTGAGCCGAGAGAGGCCTGCTGGGGAGGAGCGGGGGCAGCGGTGCCGGGCCCGACGCACCCTCGGCGGCTCGGCCTGAGAGGGCTATGCCCACAACCAAGAAGAGGCAGGGTCGGTCGATCAAGGATTTGTTTGCCCAGGGCTCGGCTGATCAGATGGCTTCGGGCACGGAAGCGGGAGCCACCGGGGGAGCTGCGGCGCAGGGGGAGGATCCGGGCCGGTCACCAGGGCCTTTCTTGAGTCTATGTTTGGGGCACTGAGAGAAGATATTCGCACATTTAAGCAGGAGTTTACTTCAGAGCTGAAAGAGGTGCGCCGCGAAGTGGATTCTATTGGAGAGAGAGTGGCGGAGCTGGAAGGCAAGGGGGATGGCCGTGATGTGGAGATCTCGGAGCTTCAACAGGAGATCATCTGGCTCCATGATAAGCAAGTGGACCTCCAAACCCACCTCGAGGACAAGGAAAACCGCTCCCGACGCCACAATATACGAATTAGGGGGGTGAAAGCAGATGACTCTTCGAAGGACCTGTTTGAATACGCACAGAAGCTCTTTAATCACATTTTGGGCAACCCCTCTGAGACTGAGATCCGAATAGACCGCGCTCACAGAGTGGGTCCTCCGCGGGCGCCGACGGCTTCCCCTTCGGATATCCTAATATGTGTCCAGGACTATCGCACTAAAGAAGCCATCCTTCAGAAAGTGCGCCATCTACACCCCATACAGTTTCAGGGTCAGACTTTTGCACTGTTTCACGACTTATCCGCCCTTACATTACAAAAACGGCGAACATTTAGGCCTGTCACTGCGCACCTTCAAAAACAGGGCATCCCCTACAGCTGGGGCCATCCTTTCCGGCTGGTGTTCCGTAAGGACAACAAGCTGTTTCAATTGCGCTCTTTATCGGAGGCCTGCACGATCCTGGGCCTTGACCCTCCGGAGGAGGGGTCTAGCGGGGAGCCTCGTAGGTTGGACATGGAGAAACATGGGGCTGGCTGGCGCATACAGAGTTGCAGACGGTGCCCTAAGAAGCCCCCAGCAGCGGACATTGCGGAGAGTCAGAGATCTGCTCTGGAGGCCGGCTCCGTTGGTCTGTCGGGGCCTGGTCCGGCTTGACTCCGAACAACTATTTGCTTAATATCTGCAGCCTGTCTGTTATTAGAGGGTTCGCTGGCGGGAGGAGGGCTTTCGTCCCACGGTGGAAAACTTCACCCACATGGTTTCTTACCAATCACTGACGAGTGATGGACTCAGAGTTTTTTGGGGTGGTTGTAAAGTGTTTTTGTTGATGTGTTATTGGGGGTTGGTTGGGGGAGGGATTCCGATGCCCCGTGCTCACCCTCTTTGTGTTCTGCTAGGGTCTGCCGGTGCCCATGCACGGTTCCAACGTCTGTCGGACGGGTGGGCGGGAGTGGTCTCGGGGTACGTTTCCTTAAGGTCGCAAGGAAGGGGGGCTCTTGCTTATGCCGGTCACCACACTTAAAATCCTTACCCTCAATGTGAGGGGTCTGAACAATCCCCTGAAGCGTAGGGCTGTGTTGTCCTGTCTGGAGCACTCCCAGGCGGACCTGTGCCTTTTACAGGAGACCCATTTATTGCTGAGAGACTGCCACCCTCTCCGATCCCGGAAATTCCCTACACAGTTTTTTTCTTCTGCCTCTACTAAGACGGCGATACTGGTGGCACAGAAGTTCCGGGGGGAAGTCCTTCAAAGGGTGGCCGAGATCCGGGGAAGATTGTTAGTCTTTCGCTTTGCCCTGGGGGGGGCAGGCATTCACGGTTGGTTCCCTATACGCCCCGAATGAAAACCAGGAACGGTTTATACATTCTGCTTTCATAGAGGCAACAGCCACGACAGACCGGAATATCATTTTAGGGGGCGATTTGAATCTGGTGTTTGACACTCACAGGGACAGGTCTAGTCAATGCACCCACTTCAAAGGGGCCCTATCAGTGGAGGGGATCGCACACATAAAAGAGTTGGGACTGTGTGACCTATGGCGTAGCTTTCACCCTTACTCCAGGGAATACTCATTTTATTCTAATGCACACAAGACATACGCTCGCCTAGATCATTTCCTGGCGTCTGACTCGATACGCGCACTTACCAAGACAGTGGAGATTGGGGTGGCAGCTTTGTCGGACCATGCACCAGTTCTGGCGACTCTGGCCCTTCCGCCCACACCATGACCACTTAGGGTTTGGCGACTCAGGGACACTCTCCTACATCGACCAGACGTTGTCCAGCACATAAGACGCACCATGGACGACTTCACCATACACAATGCAAACTCCGACACCACACTGGCAATACAATGGGCGTCCATGAAGACAGTAATTCGAGGGGAATTTATAGCATTGTCGGTGGCAGACAACAAAGAGCGCGGTCGGAAGCGGGACGAACTCACGCAACAGACACGGGAATTAGAACAGATACACCAGATAACGGGAGCGCCTAGAGTCTGGAGAAAGCTTAAAGCCGCGCGCCACCAGTTAGCCGCGCTAGATCAGGACAGAGCGGAATATGCGGCATTGCGGCTGAAGCATGCATATTACACCAGGGGGGGACAGATGTGGACGTCTCCTCGCCCACAAGCTGCGGGAAGTACATCAGCAGCGGGGGGTCCAGACTATCGCCCGACTGGATGGCACTTATGTATCGGAGGATGGGGCTATAGCGGAGGCGTTCCGTGCCTTCTATGCCAGGCTGTATGCCGGAGACTCGTTAGAGAGCTCGGAGGGGGCAGCCCTCCTTGAGTCCGTTAATTTACCTACATTGACAGAGGATCAAGCGAACCACCTAGACAGGGAAATCCAACAGGAAGAGGTCATAGCAGCTACATCTCGCCTTAAATTGGGGAAGGCCCCCGGCCCCGACGGCTTTTCCGCAATTTTTTACAAAACATTCTGCGCCGTGCTTGCCCCGATCCTCACCCGGCTGTTTAATTCCTTTGCCACCCTGGGGGCGTTGCACACGGACCTTTTGGAAGCCTCTATAGTGGTAATCCCCAAACCTGGGAAAGATAGATCCTGTTGCGGATCATATTGTCCAATTTCCCTCCTCTACACAGATCTTAAACTATACACGGGGATCCTGGCCTCCCGACTTGGTCCTTATATGACAAGCCTCATTGACCCGGATCAAGCCGGGTTTATCCCAGAGCGGCAAACGGCGGATAACACCAAAAGCGTCCTGCACCTTTTCGAGAAAGCTTCGCGGGTGCCAGGCGAATATATGATGTTGGCCATTGATGCCGAAAAGGCATTCGACCACGTGCACTGGCCATATTTGGAGCAGGTGCTGGGGAAGGTCGGGATAGGTGAACGATTCCGCACGCTCATATTCAATTGCTATAGGTTCCCCACCGCAACAGTTAGAGTAAATGTCCACACTTCCTCCCGTTTCCCAATTGAAAGGGGTACGAGGCAGGGATGTCCTCTGTCCCCCCTTCTTTTTGCCCTCTACATGGAGCCCTTGGCTCAAAGAATACGGCAGAACCCGGAGATACAGGGGATCAAATTCGGGGAGTTCACTCACACCATTAGCTAATATGCAGACGATGTCCTTTTGTCACTCGCCGAGCCGAGGTCCGCGCTGCCAGCGTGTATGGCAGAGCTAGAGGCGTTTGCCCGAGTCGCAGGATTTAAGGTGAACACGGATAAGTCTCTGGCCCTCGATCTGTCTTTGTCAAGGCCCACGAGGGAGTTTTTGCAGTCAATACTTCCAATACAGTGGGCGACGGACACGATCCCCTACTTGGGGATCCAGTTGGCTCCCTCTCTCTCAGCAGTGGTTGATGTCAACTATGCTATATTGCGCGGGAAAGTTCGCCGTGAATTGGGCCGTTGGAAACACTACCCCCTTTCCTGGTTAGGAAGGGTGGCGGCAGTTAAGATGACCATTCTGCCAAAGATCCTCTATCTCTTCCGTACCATTCCCTTGCGACCGCCAGCCGACTGGATTCGCCAGACTCAATACGACTTAGCTCAATTTATTTGGAATGGCCGAAAACCACGAATGCGGCGCGCTTTGGTGGCGCTTGCTCCAGAAGGCGGGGGGCTGGGTGTCCCAGATCTCGGCTCTACTTCTGGGTGGCGCAGCTTAGGTATCTGATGGAATGGAGTAAATGGGAATCGGGTAAGCACTGGCTATTCCAAGATCAGGCGGTGGCAGCTCGCGCCCTGCAGGAAATCCCGTTTCTGCGTAAGCCTCACAGACCACCTAATCTATATGCCTCACACATCACGCGTGTCCCTCTAGAAGTGTGGGACGCCACTAGCACTAAAGATAAGCTCACATCCTTCCAGCCATTTTTAATGAAACTTCAAACCTTCTTCAGATCATCATTTAAATGCAAGACTTCAACCATACAGTCCTGGAAACCACTCATTTGCTTTCTAGTGCATCTTCCACAACAGCCACCACACATTCAACGTCATCCTGACCATCAGAAACATCATCTGATTCCAGAGGCATTCTGGACAAACAGTCTGACCTACTGCCTCCCCCCCCAAAAAAATTATTTGATAATAAAGGAATACTCTTGGGGCGAGGCAGTAGCCTAATCAATTTAGACGATGAATTGTCTGTGCCATTACCATTTCGCATGCAAATTAATGGCTTATGATCAGCATATATTTCAAATTGTGCACTCCATTGAAAAGTTCTGAACTTTCCCACCACCCAACAGCACGGCAGGGTCTCTCTATCTATAATGCTGTATTGGATTTTGGGTTGGTTCAAGCATCTAGATGCAAACACCAAACTCTGCTCTTTGTCATCCACCCTTGGGGGCAGACTGGCATCAACTGTTACAAAACATTTTCTTTCTGAGTCAAATGAGGAAAGTCCAGTAGATCATATGATCAGCTTCTTAATCTCTATGAATGCTTCTTTAACACAGTCAGTCCAAATAAACCTGGCCTCTTTTTTCAATAAATAATATAAAGGCAAAAAAATAAAAGCATATCGCTCAATGAACAATTAAAGTGTGTCCTTGTCCCTAGGTGAAGCACCATTTCGAATACCCTGAATTAGAGAAAACGTAGGTTTGATCCCCTCAACAGTAATGCTATGACCAAGATAATCAAGTTCCTGAATTAAAAATATCACTTACCTTTCTTAAGTGTGATGCCCACATCCCTTAAAATTATTAACACCTTTTCTAGGAGCAAATTATGTTTCTCAATGCTCTCAGCAAAACTTAAGACAGTGTCCTGGAACGCTTGTACCCTGGGATGTCACACAAAATAGTGTTGATGAACTTTTGAAAAATATTAGCTGCAGGGCCTACTCCATAAGGCAGTCATAAAAATGAAAACTCACCAACCAACGCTACAAATGTGGCTAAGTCTTGGGAATAATCATTGTTTCCTTAATTGGCCAAACGTTTGTGCACCTTGGGTAGTGGGTGACAATCCACAACAATGTTCTTACTGAGTGCGCGAAGATCTGCACATAAACATATTTTGCCAGATTTCTTTTGATTCTGTGTTCAAAATTCCTAATTGTTAGACCTGTTAGTCTTAGGGTGGTCTTCTCCTAAACATTTTTCCTATTAGACTCCAATTTTGCCGAATTCTTTTTGTTGGCCTTTGGACTCTGAGCATGTTACCACTGCCAACCAGTAAAAAGTGAATGTTCTCTTTCCCCTAAACATGTTTTATTTGACCAATCTACAATTGGCATATTTAATTTGCCAATAAGTCGAGTGCACTGAATCTGCCCTGTGCCTGTAAATTGAATGTTGCTAGTGGGCATGCAGCACTGATTGTCCCACTCACACAAGTAGCACTTTAAACATGTCTCAGGACTGCCACTGCAGAGCCTGTGAGTGCAGTTTATGCTGCCTTCTCGACTTATCCTTTAAAATTCCTTGCCAAGCATTAAATTCTGCTTTTATTATAGATACGTCACACCGTAGTTAGGCCCTAGTTTGCTCATAGGGCATGGTGCTGCATAATCAAAAGGTATGACATGTAATTTTATTTTTTGCATGTCCTCACACTCAAATTCGTTTTTCACTATTGGGAGGTCTACCCCTCTCATAGGTTAACATTAGGAATTCTTTATTGCACTTTATGAGGTGTAATTGCTGATTGAGAAGTAGTAGATCTTTTATGTTTCATATCACTGGAATGTTAATAATAAATCCTCCCTACTTGAAAAGTTGAATGTATCATTACCCTTTTAAAAATGCCACTTTTAGAAAGACAAAAATGTTCTGCTTTTAGCCCTGTGTGCCTGTAACCTGCCTCCAATACATGTCTAGTGTGGGTAGCAGCTGGATTTTCTGCATTCCATTTAGACAGCCACACGCAAAGGGAGCTTAGGTGTGACTGAGTGGCCATCCCCATCCTGATGAGCCATTATGGGCAGGAGGAGAGGGAGGAGCTAACACTTACATCAGAACAGGCTGTGTCTTGCCCCCGCACAAAGGGCTGCAGACGCCCCTAGAGTGAGTCTGGAGCCAGAGTTGGAAGGGAGGACATCTGTGCATTTCAAAACACTTCTTAAAAGTCACCCCCACGTCAAAGTCACTACTGGTTAGAAGAAGTATACTTCTGGCCCAACCACTTCAGAACACTACTGAACCTGTAAAGCCTGTAAAGAACTACCAGGAGAAAGGACTGCTGTGCTGCTACGTGCACTGCCAATCTGCTGGAGTGCTGCTCTGTTTTTCTGATGCACTGCTGCCCTGCTACCCTCTGCCCTGCTGAGGAATGACTGGGCCCATCTCACTTGAACCCAGGGTGAATCCAAGGAAATGCTGGCTTTCCCCCTGTTCTAAGTCTCAGGGACATCATCGACTTCTCATCAACCTGCAACAGCACCTGAACTTTGCTTGTTGAAAGTCTTGCCCTGCCAAGTGGTGCTAATCCAGTTATGGGTCCTTAGAAGTGGGTATAAAGTGCTGCAACTGCCAGATAATTTTCAAAAATGCAGAGCCATTGTTTCCAGTGAGCAGGTGCTTTTCCATGGTTCAGAAGAAAAGGTTGGATCTGAACCAACTGCTGATTGAATGCCATGTAAAACTAAAAAAGTGCTGCCTGAACTTGGACCGCCAACCACCAAAATACAAAAGTTAAAATCAATACCTTTAATAATGCGATATATATTTTTCCACAGTAGAAGCCGTGCAAAACACTACAAACCGCTTCCAATAGCAAAAACTGCTTGAAATTATGAAAAGCTGATATGTGGTATTTCCGAAGAAACCGGCCCAATCCAAGATAGCCACCACATTGTGGAAATCATGCGATGGCGCCAGCAAAGCTATGACAGTAGATTCTGACGGGCTTGTAAAGACCGATGCAGACAGTTGGATGTGAGTGAGGATTGCCCAAGACAGTGTGGCTCACGGAAACTCCAAAATGGGTCGAGAAAACTGTGGTAAATCAACTGCCAGTAAATTCAGATCCACAGATAGTACAGAGATGGTGCCCCAACCCAAAGAGGTAGAACTCCTGAAGATGAACTGGAGAGCGACGTGGAAATCTGTTAACCACAAAGCAAATGCCTGCAACCGCTCCCAAAATCAAGCGGAAAGGAAAACAGCTCTTCACCAGGACAATATGTTGCAGAGCAGAGGAGAACCCAAGGAAGCATATTAGAATAAAGCACCTTCACTGCTGAGTCTCAAGAATATCAAATAGGGACTTCCCTTTGACAGCTTGATCCCAATGTTGAGAAGCAGCATAAACAGTAAGATAGGTATAAGCAAAGTTTATTGTAATACAAAGGCAGTCTACATGCTGCAATAAGGTCTCCAAGACAGCTCTCCACCAACTGCCCTGTAGGACGCAAGCGCAAAGCATCCCAGAGACAACAAAACAGAACATGGAACACAATTAAATGTCTACCAAACACTAGTTTGGAGTTGAAGAAGGACATAAAGAAAATATACATATATCATATTAAATACTTCTATGGTACATCCTAATGGTACAGCCGTCCAAACTGACCTACAAATAACCAAACAAAAACACTACTACTACTACAACTGTTGCTACTACTACTACTGTTGCTACTACTACTACTACTAATATTAATAATATAACAATAAATGATAAAACAATAATAACTGCATGCTACGTCTTCCATTTCATCGAGATGTAAATAAATGTTGCCTGATTATGGCACACAGCATCCCAGTCTGCACAGGACTCACCATCAGATTACAGAAATAAATATCCTGTCTGCATTACAGACAGGAACCCCTGTGCTGGGGAAAGCACAACTTGGGAGGTACAGGATTGTGGTTTGAGATCCGGTACATCTTTCACTGACAGCAGAACCATCCAGCCTTTGACGATGATGGCAGGATACCTCACTAACCAGTACAATGAATAACTGAGGGGTTTCCTGGACCCTCAGTATCGCCTCACAAAGAGCCCCCTCTTTGACACACTGTCTACAGCGTGCCTTCTGTCAACCTCTTTGCCCTTGTGTTACACGTAAAGTATGGCGCAGTTGAAGAGGTGTTTGTAAAATAATTTTAAAGATTTACATTTTTGTGCATAATTAACAACGTGCAACAAGCAATTCCGCTCATGATTTTACATCACTGATAAAATTAATAACATTTACTTTAAGAGGTTTTCTATCATGTATAAAAGAGCATTTTTTATGTTTTAGTTAGACCACATTTCTGTGCAAACTGTAATCTTGAACAAAATGTGTCTGTCCCTAACTCATTCTCCCCCTCTACGGACATCCTCTCCCCACAGGCTCCACTTCACACAGTCAAGTTGAAGTCATATTAGTATATTTTCACTGTTGTTATTGTTCTGTTCATGATGAACCTTCCACATTTCGGATATAAATTTGTTACTTGCAAGTACGCCTTTCCTTTCTTCACTGGGATCTATTCTTTCTAAGAAGGTTTTGTTGTCAATGTTTCTTGTCTGTTCGAACATCTCAGTATGACATTGGCAAAGAGAGTGTTGAATAATTATTCCTGAAAATGGGATAGTGTTTAGATATTAAGATAATGGCATTTATTTTTCTTGTGCTCTGATTTGCTGAAGAAGTTATACGTTTGCTAACACACTACAGATTCTGCAAAAATTCTTATTTTCTTTGCAAAAATTGTATGAAAAGAAACTTGATTTTGAAGGTGAGGCAAGAGACTTTCCTATTCTGCTTGGGATGTTTTACAGTTCTTTTCTGATTTTGCTGCTCATAGAGTTTTGCATTCTCTGTATGACCCTGCATTTAGGAGCCTTCATGGCCTTGACTCTGAACTGCAATAAAACCCTTTACGTTTTCATTGATCTATAACTCAGTTATTGAGTCGGCCCAGATTAATTTTTGAATAGTGGCTTGATTGATTTTGATGCTTGGGAGGTGCCTCAACGCGGTGACACAATGCCTCAAGAAATTGAGATATACCGCCTTCTCCGATCATGTAAGTGTGGAAAATCTGTTTGAGGTAAATTTTGTGGTGTCTCATTTCCGAGGTATCTTTTTGATCCCACGTGTTCACTCATTTGAATGGGACCACAATCCTGCATAAATCGGGGAAAGTCACCTTGCAATTGCACATATACAAAAAGTGTGGGGAACTTGTATAATGTGGCCCATGATATTAATATTTAATGTCAAAGTTTGTTATGAAGAAAAATTACTTATGAGTGTTTTCCAACAATAGTAGCAACAACTACCAAAGATTTAATTCGATTTTCAGATTGATCAATATATCTCCTTGGATGCCCATATTGATTATCCAGTACAAAATGCCAAAGATACTCATAGATCAGAAAAAAATTAAACCATTTCTGAAATCTTCTGCTCAGTCGTGCAATTTTTATTGTGCTCTTGAACTGTCTTTGTTAATGCAGCATTCATAGGCCTTCCTAAACATTCAGTGACTCTTCCCAGCAAGAAAGCTATCCCATCACACCAATATTAGAACAATCTCCCCCTCAACCTCACTACTTCATTGGCAATCTCTGGGCAAGGAGAAGGGAAAACCAGAGAATCAGAGACAACCTAAAGCTGGATCAGAGAAAATCAACTCACAACAAGCTGTTCCGCAAAGATATTCTGGTGAATTCCCTATACTATGGAACTCACTGCCCAAAGACCCAGGCATACAGCGATCTTTAAGAAAAATTTGAAAATGTCATTATTCATTTGCTTTCTATCCATACTAGCATCCTATCCAACTTGCATCCCATCTTACCTCCTGTAATACCTATTTATCCGAAAACCCCTTAACAATGTTGTCTCCCCTAATTCCCCTAATGACTCATCCTTCTTAGGTTCTCTGTTTTTAGTTGAATTTTTGTTCCACTTAATATGGTTGTTACTTTGTAAAACGTGACAACACTCCTTCTGGGAAAAGCAGCACTACATAGAAAAGTTTTAAAAAATAACTATTTTGTAGGAACAGACAATCTAAATAACGCACTTCAATTCTTTCTCTTTATACCATGGGGATTCCTCTGTCATTGCCTGGCTATAATGCAAAGGTTTGCCTTCCCGTAGGTGTACTTCGAATTCTTATATTCCAAATTCTTACTTTAGGTTGATGTTTTATCCTCAAATCATGCTTCCAAATATAAAACCAGTGGCTATCATCAATCACAATTTACCAATAACTAGCAATTTTATTGTAAGTTCAGCTCACTGTAAGGTTGCAAGCTGTAAGGAAATACCTCTTTTAGCATGATCACCCTCCAACGTTTTGGACTGAGGCTTCTGGTGTTTTGACTCTAAGAGTGCACTGAGAAATGCTAACCGTGCCTCCGTGCCTGTGCTCTGATTGGCTCATATCTAAGGCATATGTTAAAATACTTATAAGACCCTAGTATATGTTACCTGGGGAACTCAGGGCCTGTAACTTAATGTGCCCCTTAGGGATTGCAACACTTTTTGTGCAACCCTGAGTGTGAGTAAAACTTATCATCATTATCAAGTTACTAGCTTGACTTTGCCATTTAAACCAACATCATAGCTCAAACCTCCCTTTTTAATGTATATGTCACCCCAACAGCAGGCCTATCAAGTCCTAAGGCAGGGTGCTGTACGACATGTATTTTTATAAGTCCTAACAAAAAAAAAAGAAATTGTTGTTTTTACTGTAGAAAGGCCTGTAGCCCCATTCCCAAATACAGGGTTACACACTGACCACTCACCTGTGCTAATTTCGGAATGGAACTAATAAAGTTGGTACTTCAACGTGTTAAATGAATAATTGCATTAAACCCAATTTGATGCCCAAGTCGAATTTAACAAAACTTTTAAGGAAATGTAACTGTTAGAAAGTTGCCACTCTGTTGCCAAGTTTTCTAGTGGCCATTCGCATATGCTGGCCACAAGACAGCCTTCTCCCTTCCTGGGAGGAGGTGTGAGTAACTCCCAGTAGAGGGAACAATAGTGGTCTGCCATTGGAAGAGGCAGAAAGCCAAACAGGGTGTGAGTCCAAAAGGTGAACTTCAAAGGGGAAGTCGCATTTGAAGGACAAACAGTGGACACAAATGAGAGGGGCTGCTCTTTTGTTAAGGTAGATGGGCTGACATCGGTGACAGAGAGGGTAGACCAGTTGTCAAACCATTTTTCTGTGGGTGTGTAGCCCTCTTGTAGCCACACCTATAGGGTGGGCTAGCAAGTGCCACACACTGAGAGAAGGGTGCAGCTATCTTAGGAGTTGCTAGAATAGTGCACTCTGGGATAGCAGGTTGCCACACATTGCAGGATGTCATTAGGCAGGGAGGGGCTTGGTAGCCCATTGGCTACTGACTGCTCTATTCCCTAAGGGCACTTTCTGAGTGTAAATTTGGCACCCAGATTCTCAGATCCATGTCTGTCCTGGAGAGAGGACCGAAGAAGGACTACCCTGTTGTTCCCTGGACCTGGCAAGAGAGGCTGCACCAACCACTGAATTGTACCTGCTGACACTTTGGTTAGCATAGAGATCTGTCGAAAAGTCACTTCCGAGCCCCAGATAAAAGAGGTGGACTTCAAGAGTTAGTTGACTGACTTCCTGTCACAGTACCAGGGCGACAAAAGCTGAAGAAGCATGTACTGGAAAGTCAGTAGCCACAATCGATTGACTACCACTGACTGCCAACGTGCAGCCCCTGAGACTGAAACTCAATGCTCAAACATTGCACCCGAGACTGCTGAATCTGAGAGAGTCATCAAAGTGCACATTGGATGCCCAAGAGAGACACTAGCCTTCACCAAAGGGATGCACTAGTTCTGCTGTGACCAGAGACTAGTAGTCCAGGGGCAACTGGACTTCTGCTGAAAAAAAGAGGACTTTGAGGGATATCGATCCATGTGGCCAAAGTCACCCCACCTTCACTGTGCTTAAAGGCGTAGTCTCAGGAAGACCCTCATTGACTGCTCAGCATCCCACAGCATTTTCAGCATCCTGTATCCCTTGCATCAGGACCACTCCTTTGAAGTCTATGGGGGTCCGGCCATAGAGCTTGAATCTGGACTGGAGACTGCTTAGCTTCTAAAGTAACTGTCCTATACCTCCTTATTGGCTCCATGAATCTCCTCCCTGCTGGAGGTGGATGGCCAAAGTGGGTTGAAACAGACAAACACAACTTTTCAAAAGTTTTAGAAAGTTTCCAAACTTTGCAGTTACCATTGCTTGTTGGGATCTTGCAGTAATTTAAGTTTTACTTGAAAATCTATATCTCTGGAACCCTCTGGTGGATTTTGTTTGTTTTTGTGTCGCAATATTCATAAAAATAAGATCTATTTTTATAAATTGGTGTTGGACTTCTTTCATGTTGTGTGATTTTCTTATTTTGTTGTTTTGGTACATTTAAATGCTTTGTACTTGTTCCTTACTTTAAGCCTTGCTCCTCGAAGCCCCAGCTACCCAGGGTCGAGCTAAAGGTTCAACAAATGTGCCTGACTGGACCCAAGATGGTTTTGCGAGTGGATTACACTGTAAGGTCACACAAGCACATCATAAAATGCAGAGAGTGCAGAGAGTGATTAAGCACCACAGTAGGGGTAAAGTGGCGCAGTCCAGATCTAGGAAGGGAAGGCAAGTATCTGGACACATGCACAAAGAATGGATGGGGTACAGGGAGTATATTCATACACATTGCAAAGGATTATGTAGCTGTGGTCCACTCATGGCCATGTACCTGACAATAGGGACAGCTAGTGAGGGTCTATTTTGCATATTGGTGAAGACTGATTAAAGTTCTTACATGTGAGGTAGTTCCATTAGGAAACCTGGTCATATATTAAGCTTTCTATTGTTGCTTGAGCACCCTTTCCTTATTACTTGTGTGATCACATTCTAAATTGTATTCACTTACTCCTCAACTTCATTATTCTCTCTTGGTTCTTTTCACAACTATGTAATACATACTTCTGTAACCACGTGCAATTGCATTCATAAAATAGAATATCTGCATACGATGGCTCACTAATCTCTGTATTTCATACTTGTCCTTATCCACAATTTGTACATTATCATATTTAGGATTTTTGTATGTCATTTAAGTCATCTTGCTTTGTATTTCCATATATTGACCCGTGTGTCAATCAGATTAAGTGCTTTTTAAAATTCATGTACATCTTTAGGATAACTTAAAGCATACATATCATAATTGAGTGTGCAAATGTACATTATGGTTAAACTAGCGCACAGTACTGTCTAATTAGGTGAGCTATCAGGAGTGAGAACCATTGATTTAAAAATACTCAGAAGACATGGTCTTATGCAGCCACTGGACTATCTTGATAGCAAGGCATGCCAACCCTCCAATGAGATGTTGTACACTGATAATAGTGAAGGAAACAAAATAAAGAACCTGATCACAAAATAGTGTACTCCTGGAGTATATGCAAATCTGAAATATATACCAACTCTAATGGAAAAATTGGATTCTGGGACCATATGACCAACTGTTAAGTATATTGCTTCGTTTTTGAGCTAACACTTTTCATGCTTTACTTTCTAAGCACATGCCCGCTGTCTTTACAAAGAAACTACAAGTCCCGGATTGCATGGTGCGGATGTCTAAAACGCTATGAAGTGCTAAAGGTGTCACACATGACGACTTGGAGAAGGCAGCTATATAGCAAGTGTGCTCTGACCATTATGCTGCTGTTCGTGGTCACAATCATGATCTCTCATTCCATAGTTAGGAGAGACGCTCCTTCCTGTGACTATTGCAAGTTCCGTCATTCCTTCCTCCTTATTCGTACTTGCCGAGTGCCTTCGGGCAAGGCCATATCCCATCGCATGGCTGCCTGTCCCAGCAGCAGCCCCAGGCATGCAGCACAGGTGACCTCTCCCGTTCTGACTGTTCTGCACCTCCTACAGCAACCTAGAAACGACACCGTGACCCAGAAGAGCTGAGACACACATCAACTGAAGGCATGAAGCCTGAATGGAGCAGTCGCACCTCAGAGGCTAGGGATTGAATCCTGGCTGTCCCGTGCACGCCACCTCCCCTGTACATCTACATCTGTAGTCTCCAGGTATGTACGTTTATTTACCTTTTAATTCTAAGCAAATTGCATTCCTTCACGTTCTTTACACCACCTGTTCACCCAAATGTGCATTAATTATAATTAATTTTGTTTTCCCCTTTACCTGCAAATTTAGATTTCTAGTCCTTGTAAAAATTCACATTTTGCTTCCTCCCACTGCAGCTGCAGCCTTTGGTGGGGCCAATACAATTCAGTCTCTCTAGTAGGGGGACCACTAGGGATGGAGACGAATGTTGAGCAGTTAGTGAAAATATTTTGAATGTAATAGGTCTCGCATTGAAATGCGCGACCTATGGCATTCAATTTGAAGTGGCCGCCATTGTCCCGGCTGCTTTAAAAGTGAAAGCTCCCACTGCGGGGTAAATGCACATCGTCGTGCCTGCAGTAGGGGAAACTCATTAATGTAAAGAGTACACGTACAGTGTAACAGCCAAGTAAAGGGGCCAGTAGCCATGGGAGGTTACAAATGACGACAAGGACAAAGACACAAGCTAATGGAAATTATGGTCGGGGGAGTGGGTGAGATTTCTCTCCCGTACTGAACTACCACAGATCATTCCCAGAGCAGCGATTGCGTGCTGACTCAGGCTCGACCTAACAATTGATGTGGGGAAAAGCACTGCTTAAAAACCATGGGAAATCAGTGTTAATCTATGGAAAGCAGTTGTTCTAGCCCTAGACACCCATAGTAACTGACATGTCTTCTTGACCCATGGCCCAGTAAAGTGTATGGTTCAAAGGTCTTCACAGCCCTGAAGAGTTCGACTTAAGAAACTTGAACTTAAAAACTTGTTTACCAGTTGAAGGTCTTCAGCAGGGCAAGGCTAGAAGCTGTATCACGAAGAACCCATGAAGTTAGATATTTATGTTCAGCCTCAGACTTCACCCAAAAACTCAGAATGGAAAATAGCACAATGAAAAGCTGTTGAAGGTGCTTTTTTTCAAGCGGTGGTCCTGGCACCTCTAGAGATAAAAATGTGCTGGTCCAAATTTTCTAATTACTTAAATACCTTGAACTTGTTTAGCTGGGAAGTCACATTAACTTCAGGACTGCCCATTCGGATGATGCACTACCGTTTCCATTTGTAGAGGGGCTATCAACAGCTACAGTTAGGTCTACAGCAAAATGCCCACTTCCAGCTGAACCTTAGGATTTGTTGGCATCACCATCAGCTTTTATCATCTATGAGACATACTGCACTCTGCAAATACACTAGAGAATCTTCCCAGGGGATGAATGTGTAGTTATAATAGAGCCATTTGTTTTATTCTAGGCGGGCAACTTCTGCTTCAGAAACCACTACGCTACTAGCCACAGCGGACGTGTCGCTAGCGGTGGAGCAGGCTTCACTGGGGAGATCTGGGTCCTCGGTGTCTTTGAGGGTCATCATGACAGTAGCATCTCTATCCTGAGGATCAAGATGGAGACATTTCTCTCTACACTGCTCTGTCAGGCAGGCAGCAATTCTCCAGAGCAAAAATCACAGTAGTGCTGCCTTTCTCCCTCTGTTTGGGAGCAGCTATCTCCTGAAAGTAGATCATTTTGAAAGTTATCAGCAGCCACTGGTGATGGATCTCCAATAAATAGGGCTACAACTCTCAGACTTCCCTCTTCCAGATTTGCCGTAGTTTGGCCAAGTTGCTGCCCCCATGTCAACCTGTGCGATGTGCCAGTAATGACAGAACCTCAAAGTCGCGTTTTCATCGCTTCCTTGTGTTGAACTCTCGCAGTTCCTTAACTCCAGTATAAGCCGTAACATTTCCTCCTAACATGTATTAAAGGAAGTGATCACCGCCAGAGGCCCATCTGAGTCAGCTTTTCCAGTGGAATTTGGCTCGAGAGATCTGTTTCAGAAGAAACTTATGTGGCCTGAGAGGCCCGAATCTAATCACCCCTCGATTTCCTTTGTTCTTCCTACTTGTGTCTCTGGCTGACAATCGGAGACTTAGATGTGAATGACAGAAGGTTAGACCGACAGGAAAATGACTTTTTGTGTTACGGATTTCAGCTTACCTTACTTACACTTTGTTTAATGTTCTGAAAATGGATAAAGCATTGCAGACGCCACAATTGACAACGCCCATGATCTTTCAAAAATGCAATGATGACAGTAAAATCCTGCACAACATGATCAAACTGTGGTATTTAGTCATTTCATCATTTTATGCTTTGGGAAAATAATCTTCAGCCAAATTACTGCAACATTGCACTTATAAAAGCAAATTCCATATTAAGGTACAAGTGGGAAAAGTATTTTCTTTCAAGGTGATTCAACAAAGTTTCTGTCATTGCAAATTTAATCTAAAAACGGTATTGCTTCTAAACAAAGCACATGTAGATGGGCTCTTTAGAAAGTTGCAACCACTGCTGAGATCAAAATACCAACTACATCATAATCCCTTCCAGCATCCCTATGCATATTAAAGCAGAGCAAATACAAGTACACCAACCCAGGAAGTTTGTTTAACTTACTACACCGTTTATGGCATGGTGTGAGGGCTAACCATGCCAGCAGCCGTAACAGATACAAAAAGGCTTCTGTGGTGCACACTGCACATCAACACAGGTGGTCCATAAAATGTAAATAAAAAATTAGCATCCTGCTAAAATATACAGGTTTTACGATAGTGGAACATCCAACTTATTTTAGTCAACGCTACCATGTGAAATGCCATGCTAAATACGAAAAGGGGCATTTGAAATCTTAAAGTGCTCTTGTGCAAAATACCATCCAAGAGATGGTTTGTAGCAGTACACCGAGCGTAATATTATCCAAACAGCAAAAATACATTCCAAAAGGATAGGCATAAGTCAACAAAAGGCTACATTTCACTTCAAAGTGCTGGAAGCTCTGATAAATAGGCTAATCTGAAATGAGTCACGATACATACAGTGGAAAGCGGGTGGCTGTACTATGAATAAATAAAGAGATTGGGATGCTAAGGAGATTACAAGGGTCTAGAGTAGTCTGAAAGTAGGAAGATCAGATCAGCCTCTGTTCCTTGTCTTGAAACAATCAAAGGGATATGGCTCTGATCTGCAACTGTAATCTGAAGACTCAGGGGGTTATTAGGATAGCGGGCGGATCGCCACCGCCCATATGGCGGTGGCGATCTGCCCGCTAAAATCCACCGCCCGCATGACTTCCCCCCTCGCCACATTAGGATTGTGGGAGGGACCCCGGCGGACGGGAAGACCGTCCGCCGGTTTTCCGCCGGTAGGCAATCTGCCCGATTGCCTATTGGGCGGAAAAGCCCAGGAATATGGTGGCGGTGCCTTGCAGGCACTGCCATCCATATTATCATCATGGCGGTGAACTGCCTTTTCATGGCGGAGACTCCGCCATGGAAAGGCAGGCGGTTTTGTCTTTGGGGGCCCGTTGCGGGCCCCCAGGGTGTTTGGGGGTCGGGGGTGCACAGGGAGAGTACCTATGGTACCCCCTGCATTGTCATGGACATGGTGGCAGGCACCTTGCGGTACCTGTCACCTTGTGCATGACAATGCACACAGTGCATTCCCAGCATTGTGGCGGGCAGTGCTATGCCACTGCCACGGTGGAGGTGGCATCCTAATTGCAGGTGCGGGACTGCCTCACCACTGGCGGCGGGTTCCAGCAACTCTAGGGTGGTCCGCCCGCCATCCTAATGGGCCCCTCAGTATCCCTTTGCAAGACCATCCATACATCCTCACTTTTCTGGTTAAGACAAGGCACAGCAAAATCAGCTGATACTACACCAGTCCATTGTGTAGGGAAAGAATGGGCATATTTCTGCAGTGGTGGCTGATTCTGAAGTATCGGGTTTTGGTGGAGCCAGTCCTTAAGGAAAGACGGGCTCACAATCCTATTTATTCTCAGGATCACATATCCATTTCCACCGATTGTTTGCTCATCCATTCTAAAACTCATATAACCATTTTGACCACTGGGCAATACCTTTATAAAAGCAGAAGATACACCCTGTGAATGAAGTGTCAGTCCTCGTGTGAAGCTGGGCTAATGGCCATATCCCATGGTCAATCCCTCAGAGGATAACACGTTTGCTTAAGAGTTGAATAGGTCACCTTGGGGAGCTACACAAAGCAGAAATAGCCACCTCAGAAACAGATACATGAGATGCTGGGCATAAGAGCACACCAGATAGCCCGATAACAATTCACTTAAGAAATAAACTGCTGAAAGTTCTGCACCAACATTAAGTAAACATATCTATATGCAAAATCAATGAGACATTTATAAAGACAAATGATAATGATACAATTAATCAATCAGGGTTAGTAAAGCGCAGCTACTCAACTGTAAGGGTTTCAAGGCGCTGGGGGGGAGGGGTTGGCTGCGTTGAGTGCTGGGGTCATCCGAAAAGCCAGGTCTTGCGGTCCTTCCTGAACTGGTTATGGTAGAAAGAAAATTACCACTCAGGAGTCTGTGGGTAGCAGCTGGTACATTATGGTCTATCACAAAAGCAAAAATATATCTAAAAAGTTCTAGAGAGGTTCCTAGAAAGCTTGATAGGAGATGGCACGGCCTGATGCTCATATCGCTACGCTTCCAGTCTGATAAAACGTGGGGTTTGTACCAGTCAATCATTTTACGTTTTTACTCAGAAAGCGTTGTGGAAATAAAATATGTTGAGGATCCATGCAGGTAAAAATTCCCTGACAGAGTAGCCAAGTTCCATCCAGCTCATTTCATCATTCTGGCTGATCCACTGTCTGTACAGATGGTCCGTCTCACGAGTCCTATGTCCAGTGCACTACATGATTTTTGTACTGCTATTCACTGAAGTTATAAACTTTGCAGAACTGAATGAGTCCATACAAAGTGCAACAGCTATTAAAATGGGTGTGCACTGTTCTCATAACCAGGCCATGACATGACTGCAGATTGGTTGGAACTTAGTGATAGTCACTAGGTATAAACCTTTTTATGTCCGCTCTTAATTGGAGTTGCTGCATACTTTCACTTCTTGATCATGTCGTAGGAACTGGGTACTCAGGTAGAGCCCTGCCTCATATGAGGTGCGCCCAATGTTTATAGGGCTTCTGTAGGAACAGTGGTAGCCAGAGGGAAGGTTTTCACGCATGTCTCAATTTAGTTCACAGTCATCTGGTTGCAGTGCAAAAGTTCAGGCCAACGGCAATGGAGGCGAGTCAGACACGGGGAACAGGTTAGTTCTGCTGAAGAGTTAACTTCTCAAAACCGGCTCGAAGGGTGCTTGGCGAGGGCCAGAAGGAGGAGGCTTTAAGCATGAGGAGAGGTTGAGTATTGCGGACATTCATTGCAGTAGTGCAAAGAGCCAGTCATCGCTGGAGATTCATGTTGGTGGATAGTAGTGAATAGTTGCTGTCTCCATGAAGTGCAGGTCTCATGTTGTCAGTCGTCGCGGATGGTCTCTGTTAGCACAGAGAGCTGGTGCTATTTGACCTTCACAGTGGCAGTAGGCATGGGCGGTCGGTTCTCCGAGTGACAACGTCACTTCATGGTCGCACAGAGCCCAAACGTCATGATTTTCACCTGTCCTTGAGGAGGAATTCTCGCTGATGCCAGCTCAGGATCAAGGACCTGAGTGGGCACCTCTTGGGGATCAGGACTCACTTCTGCAGAGGCCAGCAGGAGGGCTCAAGCAGGTACAGTTGGTGCTGGTTGGCTGGGCATTATCAGGGAGCCCTCTGGATGTTTTGAGTGTCCCTGATGCTCACACAAGCAGCCAGCCAACTGACTCTTGGAGCCATTCTGGGTAGCCTGGGTTCAACACAAGCTGGTCCAATCCATCTTCAGTCAGCAGGGCAATTCTTCTTCGCTGACAGCAGGGCATTCCTTCTTCTGACTCTTCCACAGGTCCAGGAGTGTTCTGCTTAGAGTTTCTGAAAATCCCTCTTTTATACCTGGGGCCAACTACTGTGTGGTATAATTCCCTGACCTACCCTCAAACCTGGTTCTGCTCAGTTCTTCCTCTCCCACTGTTCCTGGCTCCAAAGAGTCTAGGGTAAAAAAAGCAAGTGCAGGCCTGGTGGCAGGTTCTACTGTGTGCTCCAGGCATGGCCCTTTGAATTGTAATCAGGGCAGGGCTCCTTTCACACCTAGGCCTATTTCGTCTCAATGTCTAGAAACAATATACAACCCACAACCTGAGAGCCATTCACAGTCATGTGACGCAAGACACTGACAAAGAGGTGCATTTAGTTTAGGCAAACGAATGCCAACTTTCTAAAAGTGCAAATGAAACAATGGATGGACGGAATGCTGGACTATGCAAACATTCACTCCCAGTCACAAGGAACTTGGTTTAATCCATCATTGTTTTGCTCACCACACCACCACAGTTTGGACCCAGCCATATGCAAATCAGTCTTGCCTTTCATTGTGGGACCAGCCCAGCCCAAACTGCCAGGCCAGCTCCTCCGTGGACTGGAAACAAGCATCCTGGGACCACTTTAAAGGCATCACCCTTTATCAGCCAGGCTAGCTTGAATCCAGGGGTGTGGTGAGCATGGGACCCATGTCTGGGCGCACCCGTCCCACTCAGGGTGACAAATGCAAAAAGAACAATTGATGGACGGAATTTTGGACATGCTCTCCATGCCACTGAAGTCAAGCTATCTTGGCTGATGAGGGGTGAAGCCCCGAAACCATACCTAGGATGCTTGTTTCCAGTCCAGGGAGGACCTGTCCTGGCAGTTCGGGCTGGACGGTTCCCATTGGGAGCAGGATCAGGTCTGCTTTGCATATGGCTGGGTCCAAACTGGAATGGAATGGGGAGCAAAAATCCGATGGATTTAGGCCCAGATCTCTGTACTGGGGTGAATGTATGACATGGTTTTGCATTCTGTCCATCAATTGTTCTTTTTGCAACTCTCTTAAAGTGACATTTTCAGAATAGTAACTAAAAGTTCAACTTTACCACTAAAAAGGATTTTAACATACAATTCATTTGAGTAGCAACAACAAGATAACCCAGTGTTAGTCTAAGGGAGAGATGGGCCTTACAACAGTAAAGCACAACTGTGCAAGGTTTTAACTGTCAGGACATGTAAAGCTTAAACACATATGGCCTACTGTTTAAATACCATGCACCCTGTTGAACACCATGCACACTGCCCTAGAGGTGGCACGAGCACAAATGCCCACTTAGGTTTCTACAACCTGGCTGTATTGAACAGCCGGATTGGAGAAACAGTATAGACTCCCTGTCCTGAGTGAGCATCAAACCAACCCGCTCAGGCCAGTCCCCGCTCTGCTCTCAAGCTTGAGAGCGGTGCAGGGATTGGATGGTAGTCGCGCAGCAGGAACTAGAGCAGAGGAGCGCAAGGCGGCTGGCAGCACCAGGTGTTTTTTTACATTTTATTTTTTTAATCATTAACAACCACCCTGACACGTGCTCCTCCCATGTGCCGCCTCCTGGCCTCCCCTTTCCCCTTCCTGCGCCCTCTCCACCTGCGCTGCCGGCATTTTTCTGTGTCAGCCGCCACTGTTAGGGACTACCTCAGGGGGTGACATGTAAGTTTTAATAAGGAAGGATTAGGCCTGGCAAAAGGTTTTTTTGTCAGGTCTAATGCAGTTTAAAACTGCACTCCGGGCGGCAGGCCTGAGACATGTTTTGCTGTGCTTCTTTATTGGATGGGACAATGAGTGTTGCAGGTCCACAAGTAGTGTCTAATTTACTAGAGACTTAGAAAGTAAATTAAATGTGCCAATCATGTGTAATCCAATTTTACCATGGTTTAGGGCATGAGCACACACACACTTCAGCACTGGCTAGCAATGGTGAAGTACACAGAGTCCTAAAGTGCAATTTAAACTTGATCAGCAAAAAAGTAGAGGAGTGAGGCAAAAAAATGTAAAGTAAATTAACTGTGCCTACTAGGTGTAGGTAAATCTTGCCATGTTTTATGGAGAAAACACACACACTTTAACACTGCTTTGCGGGGAAAAGCGTAAGGAGCACTGAAAGCCAACAAAAAAGGGTTCAGCAAATGAAGGCAACAATCTGGGTTTCCTCCGCAGACAGGACCAGGTCCAACAATATGCCACAAAAGAGCATTGAAATATTTTTCCTGGTAACTACTACCTCATTTTCTATGTAGCTTGGAACATGCAGGTCTGTTCTTGAAGCCTACATTTCAATTGATTTACTCCTGTGTTCCTGTGCATGATTATGTGCATGATGGTGGCTAACAGCATTGCTGTGTCATGGAGTAACTTCTTCGTTCTTAGCAGTTCGGGTTGTGGAATATGCTTTTATTTGTGCACATCTGTAAACTCACGTAACTTCTTTGTGGAAAACCAAACTCATGATTATGAACCAGAAGATTCCTCTGAAATCTTTTGTTGCTGTTAATAGACCTCCACTAGAAAGAGTCACATCCTTTTGTTATTTAGGCAAAAGGTTTCATTATGAGCTGTAATAGGCCAAACAACACGACATAAGAGTGCGCGCCATGAATCAGACTAGAATTCTGTGCTTTATTGCAACTGCAACATTGGGGGGGGGGGGGTTCACTAAAGGAATCTTAGATGTACATAGGATGAAGTCAGTTACTGCAGCAACATATGGGGCAGAACGTGAGATCACCGGAAATACCTGAGGAACAGAAGGTACAAAAACAGCTCATTGGGAAAACGACTGCTTTTGGGCACTGCCCCCGCACTAGTAGCCCTAAGACTACATTTCCAGAGTAAATTAGATCCAACTGTGCCCAGTCCTTTTGGGAACTGGGTCACATGTAAATCTATAACCAAAGATGTATTTAATGTCCCTGCAGAATACGATGGGCATGGGATGATCTTCGAACAGCCGCCAGCTGAATCATGTGGAAAAAAACTTTCCAATAATAGGCTGTGGAGATGTTTTTGCAGAACAAAAGGAAAATGAATGCAACAAGTGGCTCAGTGATGAAGATGATTTTTTGACAGTGTTGACCATTATCAGTTCCGGAGAGGTCTG
Source organism: Triturus cristatus (assembly GCF_964204655.1). Lineage (NCBI taxonomy): Eukaryota > Metazoa > Chordata > Amphibia > Caudata > Salamandridae > Triturus > Triturus cristatus. Next base: position 198,531,589 of record NC_140593.1, on the reverse strand, counting down.
CCACTCCATGGGGCATATTATCAAGAAACAGGGGTATATTAACAACGGCCAGCGATAATTATCGCTGGCCGTGCTTAGCAATAATTATATTATCACAGGCTATCTCTGGTATTTATCGCCCTGGTAGCACGTTATTAACAACGCGTTACTCCAGGGCGATAAAAATTCCAGAGATAGCGAGGTTATCGCCCTTTTGCAGGGAACATCGCTGGAAAACCAGCGATGTTCCATGCAAAAGGGCGATAACCTTGTGTTGTATCAGCACAATCCACCCCCTATGTTATGGATGGCTAAGTCAGGATTTTAGCAGTCGTTAGGTTTTGGCGAAAACGTCAGTTTTCGCCAAAATCTAATGTGTGCTAAAATCATGTGGGCTGCCTTGTAAATATTGCGATGTAAACATCAGTGATATTTGCAAGGTAGTCCATCTTGGGTACGCCCAGTAACGCCCACTTTGCATCTAATTGGAGATGCAAAGTGAGGCGTTGGGGAAAAATGGTGCTAACATGCGATTATGCATGTTGGCACCCTCTTGTAAATAGGGCGCTCGTTTTATCTCCGCTTTTTTGGCTTTGTAACCCAAAAAAGCGGAGATCAAGCTCTTGTAAATATGCCCCACAGAGTTAAAATTATCGCCGCTTTAGCGGCAGAAAACTACTGCTAAAGCGGCGATAATGGGCTTGATAATATGCCCTTGAGAATTCCCATAGAAACCCATGTTTTGGTGACAACATGGCCTTTTATTGGAATTCTCAAGTGCATATTATCAAGCCCATTATTGCCGCTTTAGTAGCAGTTTTCTGCCGCTAAAGCGGCGATAATTTTAACTCCATGCTTGATAATATGCCCCCATGTTATTAAAATGTATGCTCTATGGGGCATATCAGCAAGCTGGCGATGACAAATTATCGCCGCTTTAGCGTCCGTTTTCGGACGAAAAGCGGCGATAATTTTATCGCTTAATCATCAAGGTCACGCTAACGCGTGATTCCTTGCTTTAGCTCCCTTTCCCATAACGCCCACTTTGCATCTCTAATGAGATGCAAAGTGGGCGTTCCGTCCCAAAATAACTGGAGAAATGTCGCTAACCGACATTTCTCCAATTATCAAGGGAATCGCTAACAGGCATAGCAATAAGAAAAGTAGCGCTAACCACAGTTAACGCTACTTTCCTTACGCCTGCTTTCACCATGACTTAGCCATTATATCCAATGTAAGTTGGATATAATGGCTAAGTATGCCCTGCCTTATCAGCAAGGTAACACCAAAATGTGTGAGATTATCGCTGGATTTCCAGCGATAATCTCACTTTTGGCTCTTAGCGCGAGCAATTTTATCGCTTTTGAGATAAGCGTTGCTGATAGCACGCTATCTCAGCAATAAAATTCCACGATAGCCGGCGATAATTATCCTAGCGCTAAGTGCGCTTAGCGATAATTATCGCCGGCCCTTGCTGATATGCCCGTGAGTTCTACAGATACGAGCATTCACCTCGAGATAGTCAACCAAGAAAGACGGAAGTGTCTTATGAACTTGCATTCTGGAAGGAGTAGAGACTGAGCGTTATTTTCTACTAATTTACACACAACCTGCAGCGCAGCGAAACCGAATTGTTTTCCCCTTATTTAAGCAATTCGTGGCTAAGTGATGCAGAAAGGCAATAGCAGCTAGAGGGCGAATGCCATCTATCCTCCTTCCTGATTCATCCTAAATTGTCTCAGCATGGCAACTCACGCACATCTAAGCGGAACAAGGAACGGCCCCGCACAAAATCTACACACACTCGATGTGGATAACATTTTGTTGCCCTTAAGTTTTAAAGAGATTTCTGCGATTTTAAAGTAGTATAAATGTGTTTTATTGACGTTTAGTTATTGTGTGGCATCGGAGCTACTCATATTAATACATACGGTCTGTTGCTTTATTGGCCGTGCGCTCCTTCACTTTTTACTATGCACCCTTATACGTACTTTGTGGAGCATAAACCTGTTGGGCGCTTTAAGTATATACAACCAACTGCTTCCTCTTTACATTTTAATTTGTAGATGCATGACTTACAGTAGGACGGCAATGGAAACCCGGCCAGTGAACAGTGGAAAACCCATCTGTGCACCCTATTCAGAGGTGTGCCAATGGTCGAGACCCTGAGAGCTCTGCCATATGTGTCTGGCACGGTGAGAAGATAACCAAACTACCAAACAAGTCCATCGATCTACGGTGTACAACCCGCCACCAAGCCTGGTAGATGTCCACCTATGTGGAACTATTTTGGGTCTCAGACTTTCACAAAACATATATACAATACCTTTAACATGCAGGTAAACACCTCCAATATGCTAGACACACCAACAATGCAGACCCTGACAATAAACTCTAGACTTGTAAATACCAGTGGTACAATTTTGTGGTGGAAATCTTACCACCTTGATGGGCCTTGGGGACATTTCCACCAGAGCACTTCGTTAGAGAAGCTTGCTCTACAGTGGCAGACAACTGGGAATGTGGCAGCTTTTCCACCACTGCCATGGGAAAAGCAGTAAGTGCCCCACACTGACAGTCGGCCAAAGAAATTCTAAATTAGGCATGTGGAATTTACCAGTAACATTTGTCTCATAGTGGCATAAATGTACTACCTCCCAAAAGTTCACCCAATTTTCTATGTTGGGATATTCACACGTGTATGTTAGCCATCATCAAGAGTGTGTTATCTTTGGTATTGAAACCTGCTTACAGCATTTATGAAAGTTATTTGTTGGATGGCTTCCTCCAGCAGCGAAATTCATATTCGTTTTATGGCAGAAATGCTATTGTTTTTCTGTGTGAGGATTGGATTCTGCATGGATGGCAATGATTAAAAAGCAATTGGTGAAATTGTGCAAAACATAATGAGGCCCATATTTGATATTCCTTCTGATTTTTAATATATAGTTTAGGAACAATAGTCATTGAAACTGTATATAGAACGAACATGTGGGATGTACAGCAAAACAAACAGATTTGGGATATAATCCGACAAAATAATATGCTTCAGAGATGGATAAACAGACCTATGGAAAATGTCTGTGCTGCACGCCACATTTCCATACGCTTAAGCCAATAATTGGATGTTTATTTCCAAATCAAGTCATGCTGCAAAAGCTGGAAAAACGATATAATGCAAGGACGACTGCGAGCAAGGTTAAAAGCATCTCACGCCTTACTGAAGATACTGAACTGATGCTAAAATCACTTGTAGGGATGGAAAGTTTGAAGAGGAGCATCCGCATCCGGCACTAAAGGAAACACAGAGACACGTGCGGCATTCTTTGTGGTTATATGGTTATAGAATATTCAGTGTTTTCTTTGCATCGGATACACATTTTTCCGATGGATGAAAAGGGTACATTTTATTGTGTTGACACTTTCTGGAGGGTTTTGTCCTGAATGTATGTGGACACGTGATGAAATCTGAAATTCAGTGAAAATTGATTAGGGCGGAGAAGTACATTCTAAGAGTGCAGTGGGTGACCTAATATCTACTTCACCACTTTCATAATCAGGAGGCCTATATTATCATTCTGAAGGTCCCAGCGGGTAAGTTATGTCTTTCACACCAGGTCATCAATGTGAAGCTACAGAAAGGTGCCATGCCCAGGGCAAGGGCAGGTTGGATTAAGACAGGAGCATTGATTGTCTGATGCAGAATGACCTTAGTGAGGGGGGTCAAGCCGAGACTGTGTTATCAAGAGCAGAGGCTGCAACCAGAGCAGGCTTAAGGAGGCAGGAGACCCTTAGAGGACGCTTTCTCCCAGTGATGCAGAGAAATCGGAAACTGGTGTAATAAAGCAAAGACAACATTGCCATATTCTAAACTGTCTATGTCTCAAGAAGAGAATCAGAGATGCCAGCAACTGACCAGGCAGCAGGGCTGAGGAACGAATATAGGTCTTTGTCCCGCAGTCTTTTTTCCCGCATGGAATCACAATGCGGTCGTTACAACGACCGCGTTGTGATTCCGCATACCATTACTCCGCATTTCGGAACAACGAGTTGCGGAGGGGGGGGGGGGCGCTGGATGTTGGAATAGTATAATTTACTATTCCAACTCCAGTCTGAGCGGACACTAGGGAAGGTGTTGGATTTTAAATCCAACACCTCCCACCCCACCTCCTCAAGTCGTTCTTCCGACTTGCGGAGTAATGGTATGCGGAATCCCAACGCGGTCGTTTTAATGACCGCGATGTGATTCCGCATACCATTACTCCGCATTTCGGAACAACGAGTTGCGGAGGGGGGGGGGCGCTGGATGTTGGAATAGTATAATTTACTATTCCAACTCCAGTCTGAGCGGACACCAGGGAAGGTGTTGGATTTTAAATCCAACACCTCCCACCCCACCTCCTCAAGTCGTTCTTCCGACTTGCGGAGTAATGGTATGCGGAATCCCAACGCGGTCGTTGTAATGACCGCGTTGTGATTCCATGCGGGAAAAATGTTTCGTCATAAACGTTGATTACCCTGAGGAACATGCCCGTGATTCAAGATTGATTCATGCTGGAGGTCTTGGCAAGTCTTCATTTTGGAAAGGCAATATCAGAACGCCCTGCTGCAATCCCTTCACAGGTCGCGTTTCTTGTGCACATAAGGTGGGCTATCCTAGAACCTCAGGGCAGCAAAATATGTTTCATCAGCCAGGTGACTTAAAGCTTGTTGATGCAGGTGGGCTGCAAGGATGTTTGGAGATAGAAAACATAGCAAGGGGAAGCTTTTAACTTTAAATGGGACAAGAAAGTCAGCCCTTCTGCCACTGATCTTCTAATTAGCAGTTGGGTTGCATATCTGGGGGACAGACACATTTACCCCTAGTGCCACTGCCAGTGCCAGTGTTCACTTTTGGAGATCAGAGACAGCATTAATTACCGGACAAAAATATTTTCACAGATTTACTCACATTCTCCCCTTTCCAGAGTGGCATCATATGAAAGTCTGTAACATTTCCAAAATGACCTGTCAGGTGCATAAAGTCCTAATTTTGGTGTGCCGCGACTATCCGGCATAGACACTGACCACCTCTGGTGGAGTTAGTTTTATTTTAATCTCTTCTCTTGGATCCGCCTACATTTAAGAGACTACGGAAATACGAGGCATTTTCGTCATTTGTTAAATACCATTACTCCAGGCTTAGTTATTTACCAGGCATGATGGCGTCTTCTCTGAGTTTACAATAAAAAAATGAGGCACGACATGCAGAAAAACATAACATACCTATTTGTAAAGCGCATGTTGACCCAGAAAGGCATTTTGACACTGAATAACAAGTTAATTGTTAACCAACGGTATTTATTTTATCGACCTCAGAAGGATGAAAGGCTGAGGGACCCTTACAGTGGATGCGTTAGTCCACCTTTTAAAAAACACTGAATTCTGCTTGTTTTGCCTTTTCTGGGACATTTTTTACTAATACATTTCAGCATAAATCAGGGAAAACTGCTGGCAGGGTGTGATATTTAACGTAGTCAGAAACACAGAACTGGAACCTTTGTGTCTATTGAACTAGTCAATGAATCGTGCCTGTAACACAGGATAGAGACAATCTAAGAGGTATATTCTAAATACTCCCCCAAAAATTTAATAAAATTAACAAATATTTACAAGACACCCGTGGCGTGGTGGGTGTCATATAAATACCTGTTGTTCTATTCATTTCTTTTTTGTTGAGCGCTACAAGCAGAAGCACTTTTCTTGGTCCTGAAGAAAGCCACATCACCGTTCTGGTCACTGGCTGAAACATGTTGACCTCGTTCACGCACAAGTTGGTCTAATCTCCCCCGCTGTGCCACGCTGTTTTTAATCCTAGCACAGGGAAGCCCGAATAAAATATCGTATTTGCGAACCCTGTAGTTACTTTTAAATCACCTTCCATTATTTTGTCCTGCTGCCGTCAACATCCCTGGTTCATCAATTGGGTATTTAGAATATATCTCTTAGCTTGAAAACATCTCTGAGCTCCTCCCTCATAGAGAGGGGGTTGTAGCCCGTGTCGTGACTAGGTTTCACGACACGGGGAGGTTTCCCAATAATGAAGCATGCCACCATTGGGTGGGTGAGGAAAACCATCCTATAAAAGGGATGCCCCCATTCCTTTTTGTTTCTTTCCTGTGTTACGGGTACAATACATTGACTAGTTCAACAGACCCAAAGGTTCCAGTTCTGTTTAGTTATGAAGTTTTATAAAACGTGAACAAGACCAAAGTTTTGGTGTCAGAGCGCTGTACAACCTAGCAAATAGCATCAAACATACAAGGAACAAAATATAGAATATACAGCATGAAAAGATAATACAAAGAGAAGAGTGAAAAGACCAGCAATGAAATTAAATTGGCATGGATAGTTGCCATGGATAGGAAGGAGATTATTCAGTACTCTCATTTTTACTTCGTTTTTGAAAAGAGCGAATGAAGGGACAGTCCTGATCTCTGGGGGAATAGAGTTCAAAATTATTGGGGCAATTCCAGAGAACGTTCTCTTATAGGTTTTCTTTTTGTGGAGTTTTTGGGGTTTCAGCAGTAAGGAGCATGTACTACGAGAAGCTCCATTCCTTCCGGATAGAACCAGTTTCTGAGCCAGGTAGCGAGGAGTGTTGTGGTGGATGGCTTTGTATGTCATGCTTTCTATTTTTAGGTGGATCCTATATTCATAGGGTAGCCAGTTCAGAAAGTGGAGGGCCGGGGCGATGTGATAATATTTCTTTATGCCTGTGGAGTGCCATGCAGCCGCATTGAGGGTAGCCCTCAGCGGTGCTAGTTTTATTTTCGGTAGGCCAATGAGGGTAGCATTCCCATAGTCAAGTTTGGAGATCATGAGAGCCTGAACCGCCATCTTGAGATCTGAATTGGGCGGAAAAGGCTTTAGTTTTCTTAAGACGTGGAGATGGAGATTGCCCCCTCTGATTGTGGGGCTGATATGAGTTAGAATGGATAGGTTGTTGTCTAGAGTTATTCCTATTGAGTTTGCTGAATCAACGATATGTGGGGTACAGTTCAAGGCAGTGATTAGTGGGAGTCAGTCTTTGATGTTAGAGGTAGGGCTGGGAGACAAGATTAATAGGAATTCGGTTTTGCAGATGTTAAGTTTGAGGTGGTTAAGAGTTAACCAGTGTTGAGTTTTGTTCAAGATGTTATTGAGAGTGCTGATGTCGTTAGGGAAGGTAATCTTCATGTACAATTGTGCATCATCAGCGTACATATGGTAGGAGATATTATGGTGTTGGAGGATTTCAGTTGGGTATTCCATTTAATGATTAAACAGGGTGGGGGAAAGTGAAGAACCTTAGGCAACGCCGATAGGGACTGGTGCTTCACTGGATAAGTCATGATTGATTAGTACTCGTTGAGATCTGTTTTGTAGGAATGAGCATAACCATTTTAAGACAGTACCAGAGTTCCAAGAGGTTGAGGAGTGTTTCATGTTTGACTGTGTCAAACGCTGCTGATAGGTCAAGAAGGATTTAAAGACAGGATTAATTAGGATCGAGAAAGTGTAAAGCATCGTCTATAATATGGACCATGGCAGTTTCAGTACTGTGACCTGGTCTGAAACCAGATTGGCAGTGGTCGAGGAGTTGGTGCTGGTCAAAGTGATTGCAGAGCTGTTGATGAACACATTTTTCCAGGAGCTTGGCTAAGGTTGGGATGCCCGAAATAGGGAAAATATTTTTGGGATCATAGAGGTCTGCATCTGGCTTTTTCAGGATAGGTGTGACTTGTCCATTTTTAGACAGTATGGCATGGTGCCTTGTATAAGAGGCATTGATAATTCTGGTCCATAGGTGTATCAGGAGGTGTGAAGTTTCTTTGAGGAATTTGGAGGGGAGGGGGTCATTGAAATGGTTGGAAAGTTTGGTGAAAGACTGTACCTTTTGGATGTCAGAGAAAGATGGGCCACAAAGCATTGTTTTTAGGTTTAAAGAGAAGGTTGCTAGGGGAAATTTCCTGCGAGGTGGAGGTGAATTGTGGCGGGGATTCAGGCGGTAAGCAATTCACAGCATTGTGGAGCTCCTTACTTTTGACTTAGTTTTCTCAAAAAAGGAGGACAATGTTTGACAATTAGGTAGGGTTGTAGTGTCAGTTGTGTAGGACCTATGTTTCCCATTAGTTTGTTGTTTTACCAGTTCAAGGAGTTTTTTGGGACGGTTGAAGGCTGTGTCCAGTTGTTGACGGAAAAATTATGATATGTCACTTCGGATGCACCTATTGTAGTTCCGCCTTTTTGTACGCAACAGTTTAAGGTTTGAAAGAGATGGGGTCTGTCTCCACACTCTTTCTGCAAGTCTATGGACACGGCGTTCCTCGTTAAGGCTACGGATGTGTTTCTGATTCTTGATAGGGGAGTCAACCTTTGCTGGTCTTTAAATCTCCTCTGCCCCCGTTGTGTTTATGATAATTAATGTAATCCCAATCTCTTTGGAAATTCTTGAGCGCACAGGGATCAGAATTTAACCCTTAAATTGTAATGAGAGCATATTTTGAGAATTATCAGTTCATTATGAGGAAGCACTCCATTGGGATTATACCAAATTATCATTGTACTGATGGCTGTTTTTCTTTTGTTTTCTTTTACAGTTTTTAAGTATATAGGCTGTTGTGCAAATGTGATTGCAAAATCTGTCTACACTTTATAACAATGTGGTTCCTTAAATTGTATTTTTACTTTGCTTCTTGGTATTTGTCTTTCAACTGATATGCTGTTTCATTTGAAGCTAATTGCAGTGTGTTCCCATGATCTCTATTTGTTATATGCATTTTTGCTTATGTTGCTTTCTAAATATTGTTCAATATTTGCTGTATCATGCGATCTAACAACCTGGGAATAAGGTTGGTGTCATTTACAACTTACGGGATAGATTTGAGTTAAAAGTAACATGATTGCCTCACCCCCAAAAGCATATCTTCGAATTGTCGCGAGTTGCATTCATGTTGCTGACATTGGCTACACATCGTGCTGTGTTAGCATCATGCTTCATTATTAATAACTCCAAACAAAGAAAACATATGTTATAGTGGAACCAGTCAATTAGCACCATGTTTCATTATTTATAATTCTGCTCAAAGAAACATATTTCAAGGTGGAAGCAGTCACCAGATCAGCACTGAAGGTGGATATTCATAATCTTCCTCTACAATGACGACCGAGAGAAGAAAAAGAGGTAAATAAGTACGGAGGAGTAAAGACATTCATTTCATTTTAACAGCTGAAATGCTTTATTCTACCACTACAAAGTACTATGCAAAGAGATTATCTGGATGCAATAATTTATCAGCTGTGATCATTCTAATCGCATCGCAAATAATCTTGGGAATACAGGAAAGCTAGACAGGTGGGGACTCACTTAGTGAGTGACCCAGAGGTCAGTTTTAATGTCTCTATTTTTGTACCGGGCCCTGGAGTTCAAGTTCAATGGCTTCCCAATCCAGTGCCTGAGCTTGGCTGGGGCAGATTTAAATTGACATGATGCAGCAGATCTTCAGTTCTGAGATCGGTAGAGACAGGAAAATGGTGGATGGGTTATTAGTCAGGCCTGCAATTGGTCACAGAGTCCATAGGGGGGCTGTAGATTTTCCTAGAACCCACTTTCTACGATCCCCAGGTATACCGTGGTGTTTGTGAAAGGTCACTTAGTTCACTTATTAGTGCCAGGAGCACAGTTGGGTCCACAACATTAGCTGCACATTAGTGGTTTACTTTTATGTGACCGAGTTTGCTTTGGGGTCACACCTTTATCCACGCAGATCACAAGTGGGTCCATGTGATCAGGGTTCCCTTTTGTCCATGCCATCTACCCCAAAGTGCTCTCATATGCCACGGAGAAGGACCAAGGAAAACTACAGTTCCAGTTGGGTGTACCAAGGAAAAAACACTAAGGGACAGTGGAAGTGGCCCTTTGCTCTCGATGTAGTTTTAGTTTTAGTTGCTAGGGCCAGGCTGATTCCTTTGGCAGCATCTACAGCAGCTAGGGCTGGGCTTCTCCTCTGGGTAGACTCCTCCTGCATGGAAATCTTCTGCACACCTGTCTCAGCAGGCAAGAAAAGCTCATTTCCAAGGCAGACCTCCAGTACCTCCAGCAGATCATCACAGACTTATTTAGGTGATGTCCCCTCACCTGGCTGGGAAGTCAGCTGTCAAAGATACCAGCCCTATAACTCAGAGGATTCCCCAATAACCTATGGAACCTTCAATTTTACTAGTCCTGCAGACAAAGTTTGTTTATATCAGAAGTGTAGCCCTGAGACGTGACCCAGGCAGCCCTGCCACTTTCTGTATTCATTCTAAGTCAGGCCAGTTACACTCTTTGTCTTCAGATGATGATGGATAGCAGGTGGTAAGGTCAGGAGTATCCAGTGGGAGAAACCAAAACGTTTGCACACCAGGGATAAAAGCCCTAACACTTATCAACGTTTCAGGAGAAGCAGTGTCAGAGAACCAAAAGGGCAGGGCAAAAGAAAGGTTAACCATCCACTTCTAAGCAACCACTGTTTCCAGAGTCCCTACACCTTCCACCAATCTAATGGGGGTAACGGTGGGTACAGCAAAAAGGCAGACCACAACAAAAGGACACCTCTGCACATATAAAGACCCCGCTTTCGTAATCTCTCCCCACCCTGAAGTCTGACACTTTCCAAAGTATTCAGGAATACTAGCAATGCACAATGCTAATCTGCCAGGCTTTCACCTTACTCCATTTTTTGCATTACATTTTCAGTGGAATTCCAACATTGATTCTACTTAGGTCATAGTTCATCATATCTATAATACTCTTGGTTCATCTTACCATGCACACCACTTCTACTTTCAACGTACCTTATCCATGCACACAGATTCTAGTGAAGGACTTGATTACATAAGACCAGGTAGTACGGTTGCACCAAGAAGGCCAGTAGTCCACCCACCTTTCTGCAGGCAACATAGAAAAAAGGCCTGTTCTGCGGGTATTAATTAATATGCTGCCACCACTGGCAGTCCTATGTAACCTAGAGAGCTTTCAATTGTTATGCTGACTAGGGAGGGCCTGAATGCTTTGTCGGCCAGACCACAGAGCCTCACTCTGGACCTCAAGGTTATAGGTAAAGTGGTCCTCAGTAAGCTTTCATGATGATCATGTGTACTAGGCCACAACAAATGACAATAACACACCAGAGACTGACTCCTTGTTAATTAGGACAGGAGTGTAATCTCTCAACATAATAAAAGGGACCATGCTGCCACAATGCATTTGGCACCTTCCAACACAGACACAGGTAAGGAAACACACGCACCTCTCGAAACCATGAAGACTAGTGCTGCTCTTTCAGTAGTGGTCTTTCAATGATTGTTTTTAAATGAAATGTAGTTCTTAATTTCCTGCTAAGGCAACTCCATAATTCACGTTTCCACCAGACCATCCTATCATCACGATCCACCCACTAACAGAGGATACCAATCTATATAGGTGCATCAGTGTTTTGGATATTCTCACTAACCAACTACAACATAGCACAAAATCAGGACCTGTGTTGTTCTTCTTTTTCGTCTGTGTAGCCACTAAGGGCTACACAGAAGAACAATAGCGCAATTATCAGCCTTCATACCATCAAATGACCCAAATTAGGCATACACATAAAAACGCCTTGAAAGTTATGACAGCTGTATCTGATCCTCCTATATTTTATCCACTATTAACATAGAAACCATAACAGCAAAGTTTGATTATATGTACATAGAATGTATGCATCTATGCTCCTCCCTCAACTTAGCCCCTGGCTCATTGAAGAATCTGGCATTCCAGTCCTACAACATATCATTGCTAATCCATTCATTCCTATGAATATCAGAAATCCACTCTCCATTCAAGTAAATGAATAATCACCGTTTTATCCTGCGAGTGCATTAATGCTAATGGCGCTAATATTTCAGCCACATAATATTATAGACTATAAACTACAATCAGCGCCCTTCAAAAGAGGATGGCCATTGATGATAATGTTCTCAGGTGGCTTAAAACCAACTTCACCGAACGCTGAGTAAAAACTGGAAACTCCTTCTCAGACACCATTCCTGTACCTATTGGCATTCCTCAGGGTCCATCGTATGAGCAGTCTACTACAACGTATGTGTTGAACTTATGTAGGAACAGCTCATGGCACTTGATATCTCATTTAATCAGTACATGGATGAAACTCAATTGATTATAAAGCAGAAATCACCTGAATTAGTCAAAAATGAAAAAATCATAGCCCACTTAAGGCATATTTCTCCTGCTGATTACCAGATTTCACATATTATACAGCCACCTATGGGCTTTTTACTTGTCAAGCACCTCTCCGTTAAAGAACACATACCAGCCATAGCGAGATCTGCATGATTCTACTTATACCACAAGGGAAGACTCAGTGCTCACTAGTTATCATAGTTTCTAATAATATACAAATCTATTCAAAGTTAAATAATTAAATCAATACTCAATCACATAATGCACAGATTCAATTAAGCTTTTTCTTTAAAAGTTAATTTCTTTATTAAGGTTCTTCTCATTTTTAAAAACTTTTTTTTATGTTGTTGTAGCCAACACGTTTTATCAACAAAGGATTTATTCATGAAATGGGTTAGTGTGTTTCTCTTGTTAATGTGATGGACCAGTGAATCTTCCTAATTTGGAAGAAAGTACATTTTTGCAAATCTTCCCTGCGTTGCCAGTGCATAAAGTCTCAGATCTTGGAACACTTCAAGTTCTTCAAAGCACCCTAGTGTATGGGCCGTTGGTTGTTCAACGAAAAAGGACCTTATGTGACCCTGAGTGGAGTATTTCATCTTTGTGTCGCTGTATCAAAATCTGGACAATTACAGTAGTAAGTACACTGGGGTGCTTGGAAGAACTTAGAGTGTTCCACGATGTGAGACGTTATGCACTGTCAACTCAAGGACGTTTTGTGAGAATTCACTTTTAAAGCTTCATTGAATCTGTGCATGATTTGATTGAGTTGTGATTTAATTCTTTAACTTTGAATGGATTTGCATCTTATTAGAAACTATGATAACTAGTAAGTCCTAAATCTTCCTTTGTGGTAAATATTGATGGAGTTTCTCCTGTGTGAAAGATTATGACTGGTCTTCCAGGTTCGTCCGCCACTGTATTTTGATCATTACTATATGCTTGGACTACAAATGTGCCCTACTCACTGGTGTAACAAAGACTCACTTAGCGCCACTGAAAGTTGTTCTCCATGAAACAGCCCACTTCTAAAAAAAATGCAAATAGGGATATAGGGAGGCAGGGCAGGTGATCAGAAATCAGATGATGCTACAAGATCTTTCCTGGCAGGCCTTACTGCTCTATTCACACTTTGTACATGTGGCAGCATCATTTTGGGGAGGTTTTGGTGAACTTTTAACTGGATTCCTTAGAGCTTCTACCCTCTCTTTAATTTTCTTTAGTTCCAGGAAGACCTTCTGTTCTATGTTATCACGTTTCGTGTGTAGTTTCTTTATAAGAGTTTCCAGGCATCTAGTTACCACAGTACCTTGTATATTCATACATTCTTTGATATTATCTCTCTTTCTAGCTACATTGGCTTGGGGAGCCTTGTGCTTTTTACTAGGGGCTTTACCAGAGGGAGCTGATAATGGTTCCTCCGCTTGTTTACTATCAATCATAATAAGCCAAAGCATAAGTAAGATTACTTAGAGCCTATCTCTGAGGATTGTTTCACCTCCTTAATAAGATCCACTTCTTCAGGCTCCCCTCTTAAACCACTACCACGGAGGATCTGAAAATGTCTGGTGGATGAGGCCCTTCTGCTGCCATGGCAGATTTTCAAATAGTCCCCGGACTCTGGTATGGTGCTACAGACATGAAAAAAAACACTGTCTCCTCCATCGTGACAAAATTCTCCCTGGACCTGTCACTCCTCAGTAATTTCAGACGAATATCTTTGCTGCTGTTCCTCATAAAACATCTGGAATGGTTTGTCAGCAAAAAGGCTCTCCTGTTATCTTGAACAACTCAATCGACTAGAACAGGAGCTATTTGGTTTTAGACCAGGACATGGGACTGAGTATGCCCTACTAACTGCCATGCTCAGGATGCTACTCAATCGAGGCCAGTCTCCAATCCTGATTCTTCTTGATTTATCTGCCGCTTTCAACATGGTGAACCATAGCAGCCTTTTAAAGAAACTTGCCCTGGCCGGAGTAGGTGAAACAGCATTGAAATAGATGCATTCTTTTCTATCTGAACACTGCCAGGCTGTTTCTCTTCCACCATTTAGATCAGCTTTAAGGGAAGTGAAACATGAAGTTCCCCAGTAGTCTGCACTCAGTCCTATTTTATATAATCTGTTTGAGACCTTGTGTGACCCTCATCAAATCTCACAACCTTAGACTAGCTAATTACACAGACAACATCTAGCAGATCCTGTCATTGGACAGTGACCATTAGACAGCAGTTTATGTCTTCCATAATTGAGTGAGGGACATTGCTGGTGGCTGAACTCCAATACCCTCAAATTTAATGGAGACAAGACAGAGTTCCGATGCTGCCCAGCAAAAAAGTTCCACTGAATCTCCCCACAAACTTCAGGACCCTTCCAGTAAAGGACTAGCCTACCTCCTCGGTTTCTGTTCACAATCTGGGAGCCATTTTTGACAATCAACTGTCCCTTGAAGCTCATACTACGAAAGTAGCTGGAACTTCTTTCAAGGCATGCGGAAACTGCTTTCCTTGCTGCCACCTCATACCAAATCTTTGATCATTCGCAGTGTGATCCTGAGTAGGCTTGATTATTGCAACCTTCTCCTAGGTGACCATGACCTTTCAATAAATAGACTGCATAGAGTTCAAGCTGGTGAGGCAAAATTTGCTCTGAACCGTTCTAGAAGGTCGTCCGCCATTGGTTGCCCTTAAGGAGCTGCACTGCAGAGAATAGCTTTCAAATCTCTATGCATTGTTTTTAAATCTCTCCATGGACTAGGTTCATTTCCTCTGTAGAATAATTTTAAGAGATATTCTCTGAGGAGGTGTCTATGCTCTTCATCGGACAACCTAGCCTGCATCCCTAAATTCAAGAAAACAAGACAGGTAGGTCAGGCCTTCGCAGTGAGAGCAGCTCAACTATGGAATCAGCTCCCTGACTCCCTCAGTATCTCAGAAGACCTGCTGTCTTTTAGGATAGCCCTCAAAACTTGGCTTTATCCTCAGTAACTTGTAATCCTCTCTGGTTGGCTGTGCAGCTGCTGTCCCCCACCCCTGCATTTAAACTTCTTCTGTGCCATGATACCTTTTTGGTGATAAGTACTCTCTATAACTACAAACATAATAATTAATATGTCTTCATAAGGTAGGCCCTAATTAACCCTAAGGGCAGGGTGTCATGAAAGTAAAAAGGTAGGACATGTGTGTTTAATCTATACATGTCCTGGTAGTGACAACACCCACATTCATTTTTCAATACTGTGAGGTCTACCCCTCTCAAAGACTAGCTTTGGGAATTCCTGGATACACTTTTAAGCTGTAATTCCTGATCCGAGAGGAGTAGCTTTTTTATGTTTCATACCTTTGGAATGGTAATCATAAATCCTCCTCACTGGTAAAGTTGGATTTAACATTACTGTTTTAGAAATACCACTTTTAGAAAGTGTACATTTATTTGCACTTACTGCTGTGTGTGTCTGTAGCCTGTCTCGAATTCACATCTGGGGTGGATGACAGCTACACTTTGTGCATTCCCTCAAGACAGTTACAACCTGGGAAGGATAGGTGGGTTTAAGTTCCCATCTATTAACATCTGCATTCTGGTGGACTTGTTTGGGCAGGATGGAAGGGAGGGGCTAACACAACTTTGATAGGCTGTTTCCTTCCCCACACAAAGGGCTGATTACCCCCCACAGATAGCCTGGCAGACAGGAGTGGGCTGAAAGGGATACTTGTGCACTTCAGAGAGCTGCTTTGAAATCAACCCCACATCAAATACACTTTTGGGTATATGTACTGGGTCTCTGACCCACTAAACACTTCTGGACTTGTAACTGAAGCTCTGCCAGAAGAACTGATGTGCTGCTTAAAAGACTCAACTAGACTGCTGATCTGGTAGGCCAGCTTTTCTGTTGCCCTGCTGCCTGCTGCTCTTTGACTCTGCTGAAGGAGAGCTTGTCTCTGCCTTCACCCCAAGTGATTTCCAAGGGCTTGTTGGCTTGCCTCCTGTTGCTTGAGACTCATTGATATCAAAGTCTCTATCCCTGCTCCTGTGCCTGGCTCACTGGAAGTGTTCCAGATACTTGCAGCATGGATTTCAACGCATCTCCTGCCTGCATGTAGCAGAACCGGTGCATCGAACCGGTTGCCGGAGTAAACATCGGTGAATCGCCTCGGAACGAGTGCTTTGCCTCCAGAGATCGAAACACAGTGTGTCGCCTCTGCTGCAGCTTGGTTAGCTCGACATGTCCCCTTGACTGTGTGGCCGAAACTGGTGTAACACTTAATGCCTCTCAACTCCGGCCCCCGTTTTTGGAACAGACGCATCGCCTTCACTGCATGGAGAAGATCAACACATCTGGCACCTGCTGACCTCGACTTCAACGCATCTCTTTGTTTACGACTTGGAAAGGTACTTTGTTCACTGGGCCCTGCGTGGGTCCTGTAACCGGCTGGCACTCCATCATGGTCAGCTCAAACTTTGACTTTGCCCCGGTCCCACACGACCTTAAGTAACCTTTGTAGTGCTACATGCTTCTAAGCACTTTATTTAATTTATTCTTTTAAAATTCAATATCTCAACTTCTATACTGTGGTTTATTCTTTGTGTTACTGTGTGAGTGTGTTGCCAAAAACCTTACACGTTGCCTCTTTAGATAAGACTGACTGTTCTGTGCCAAGCTACCAGAGGGTGAGCACAGATTATCTATTAGTCTGTATCTAGCTTACCCTGATTAGAGTGGTGGTTCTTGCCTGGCCTGGGTGCATAACTCAGTCAACCAGGAACCCCATTTCTAAGACAGGATTATTGTTTTGAAGATAGCATTTGTGTACAAAATGATGATTCTAACGTGGTTTGTTGCTCTTGAAGCTTTGCCAATCCAATACACTTATTTATATGTCTGGGTGACCCCTTTAGTTGGTCAAAGGTGATTGTGCAATGTCATCCATTGTATTTTCCATCTGCCAGTGTACATATTTGTAAATTATTGCATAGTATTTAGTAGTGTGTGTGATACATGTACCTTTTTCTATACAAAACGTACAGGCTGGACAATCATTTATTGAGTGTCATTATTCCGTACCAGTGATTTGTGATACTAGCCCACAACACCTTCCCTGAGTAAGTCTTGGTCGACTCTGCCTCGCTGAGAGAGTCAAGTGCTTGGTTCCCACTAGGGACAATTGTGGACCTATTACTTGTGCAGGCCACACAACTATTAACCCAATTTACTACATGTTCATTCAACAACAGCATAAGACCCTCATTGTGACCAGGCCAGTTTTTATAATACTGAAAAATTGAGCAGGTTGGAATAGGGGACAATGCGACAACACTCCATATTTTCTCCTCTTTTAATATTGCTTTTTTCCTGCATAAAGTTTGCAACGTTTTACCTGATCGAATTTGTATCGGGATAACCACTAGGGGTGGGTGAAGACGTCCACTACGCCGGCGGAGTTTGCAGAGTTTTGTCCACTTCGTGCTTCGTGCAAAGTTCCGAAAAACTCCACGAAGTGACGTGGAGCGTAGTTTTTTTCTCGAACGGCATGCCAATGGTAAGTTGGTAAGCACTTGAGAGAAAAAATAATGCCCTAGACCTCCTCCTGGTGAGATTTCTCATCGCGGGCGGTCACAGCAGGTCACGACAGCTGACGCTGAGAAATCTGCCATTCGCGTTGAGGAAGCTGCCGCTCGCATGAGGGGCAGAAAGCAGCAGCACCCTCTGGCGGGATGCGTAATGCAATTTGCACTGATTTTACAGTGTGGGACAAACTCCTGGCGCTAAAAATCAGTGTAAACAGCACAAATTAACATACTCTCCTGCTGGTGGAACTCAGCGGAGCGCAGCAGAGTTTTTCTGGCACTTTGCACAGTTCTGCTGAGTAAAACTCTGCAAACACCGCCTAGGCTTAATAACCACAAAATCTGTGTTTTAATTTTGCAGGAATTTTAATCCCAATTCAGGATTACAAATAAAAACCAAGGACCAGATTTTTTTTGTTCCAATCAGAACAATCAAATTTGAAGTGTTATGCCAGGGAGAAAAGAAGTGCAGAGCCATATCTACTAAGACTGGTCTGGGGCTCTCTTCCCCTGAGCAGATGCTCTAGGAAAACTTCCTTGTGGGACACGCATCCTTGCACCATCTTGTAGAGGCCAGTGTGCGCAGTCTAGCATAGGTTTTCTACTGGATGCTTTATACTGGGCCAAATTTACAAAAGAAACAGTATTAAATAATCACTGTAGTAATACAGCTACGAAGGGATGCAATGGTACTAATTTTAATCATTTGTAAACAACACATTGAGGAAAGGCAGTCCTGGTGTACTGTTACACATTTTTTTCCTACTCAGTTTTTTTCTCCAAAGGAAAATTATTTTTCCTTGGTGAAGCTTCTTTCTCTGTATTCCCATGAAGATTAGGTATTCCATTCGATTCCCAGCTTGGAAGAGAACATCCACCTGCGCTTTTCTGCATCGAATGCCCAACGATATTGAGGGTGGGACATGTTTGTGAGTATCTGCAAATTCAGGAGTCTGTGGTCATTCAAAATCTCTCAAGGTAAACCACTGCTTAAGCAGCCCACTCCACACATCTTGTGAGTAGTTTACTACTGTGTAGCTGTGCGCAATTAAGGCATACAATTTGGCGATTGCAAATGCAATTATGTGAGCTAGTTATCCTTTTGTGGATTACTCACAGGCACAAACAGAACCTTTGTCAGCCGTAAACATCGGTTTGTGCCTGAAAGTGTCTTTGTGATCCAGGCCCTCTGAATCAACACAATCTCATGAGTTTGTGGGAGTTCACAAACTCCCCGGATAAACCGTGCCTTGATACACTAAGTCATCATCTCTTGAGGAGGTTTTACAACAGTGTATTTGTGCATAGTTGTGATGTACTATTGTGGAAATGTTAATGCTTTTACACCTGCTAGTTGTCATTTGTGGATGCCACATAGCTCACTTACGAAAAGGGGTTAACAAAAAGGTGCTGTATCAAATTCAAATAAATTGATTTCAAGAAAACAAATATCAGCCAACAGCCATGAAAGCACTTGGTCTTTGACCCTTTTGTAAAATATTGCTAATCTCTTAAATATTTTGAATTAACCTAAAAAATATTCCTACCAAAATTGGATTATAGTATTTCAGCATGAAGGCTTTCTTATTTTACCAATCGCAAATTGTTTTTGACAGCGGACATCTTTTTCTGTATGCACTTACTTTCACTTTATTTAAATGTATTTACATTTATTCCATTGTAAACATAAGTTTTGCCTACAATTTACGATTTACATTAGGCATATAAGTCAATAGGTTGTCTTCAAAGTAGTTTCAAATGATTCAATTAATCGTAGAGTAAATATTCACATTCTATTTACGACCTCATCAGTGTAGCAATACCTGGTCATATATATAACACATACACCTTGGGGATGTGGAAGTTTAACTTTTATTGATCCCGAGCGCCGGGACGCATCTACACGCTACCTGCACCTCGCGGCTATCTGGCGCGAAGCCGCGCCTCTTCCCAGCATGCACCGGGGCACTAGAGCGCATCGCTACATATCTCCCCCCTTTAGCCCCTTACAACACAAGGCCATTAGCTGGCCTACCATTTTACAGTCTTACTTGCTTTGTGTGTCAAAGTCCTCAAACCTTCTCGGCATCTTGATCACTCTGCCCGATCTCGTACAGTTCTGTCCTTGCTCTTGAGCTGACCTTTGACCCTTTGTCGGGAGTTCTCCCCCTGCTCCCAACTCTCCTCGCATCTCTTCTTCCTTTACTTTGGCCCCCACGTTCATAGGGTAACCCTGCCTGGTCGTTTCTCCTTCTCTGCTTCCGCCTGATGCGTTCTGACCCTCCATGTTCCTCCTGGGAGAGGTAGGGCCTTGCTCTCTGACCTCCGGACTTCCATCTATCTCAGGCTCACTTCCCTCTTCAGTGATCGGTGCCCTTCTGTCCTCCGGATCTTCCCACTTCACGATTTTATTGCACTTCGCCATCCTGTCTTGCGACCATATCTTCCCATCACTCAACAGAGCCGACCTGGCGTAGGGTTCTATCACCTGCAAAGGTGGGCTGAATTTGCTGTCTCCTTTCTTCCTCAGCGTAGCTTGTTTTACTCTTACCCACTCTCCTTTCTCTAGGGTTACCTCCTTGACGTTGCGTCGTTTGTTATAGTACTCGGTGTACATGGCTTGTGCTTTGTCCAGGTTGCGCCTTACCACTGCGGGCGACCATTTGCTTTGCACCAGGAGGGGTTTCCACGCTAAATTGTCCTTCGTGAAAGTGTCACGCCCCCGTAGGATCTTGAACGGTCTGTACCCGGTGTTGGTCGTGGTGATGCGATACGCCCACAGCATGCGTTGGAGCTCCTTCTCCCAGTTTAGTCCTGCACTTATTGCCGCTTGTACAGATTCCATTATCACCCGATTAAACCTTTCTGCGTGTCCGTTCCCTGCTGGGTGGTAGATTGGCGTGTGTTTGACTTCTATCCCATTTCTGGTCATGATAGCGTTCCATCTCGCTGATACAAATTGTGGGCCATTGTCGCAAGTTATCACCTTAGGTATTCCTTCCCTCAGGAACGTGGCCGTGAGGAATGCTAATACTGCCTCGGTGTCTGCCGTTTCACATACTTCCACCTCCGGCCATTTAGAGTACCTATCCACCAATACTATGACGTATTTGGACACCCCTTCTGCGTTCAGGACCGGACCCAGTATGTCCACGGAAAGCATTTCCCACGGGCAAGACAGCCCCGTGAATTTTCCCAGTGGCGGGCGTAATAAGGTTTGTGTTTTGTCGGCCCTACTGCACTGTTCGCACATTCTGACATGTCTCTCCACTTGCCCATCTATCGCTGGCCACCAGTATGCCTGCTTCACTCTCGCCTTGGTCTTCATGATCCCCAGATGTCCTTCGTGTAGAATGGTTAGGAGATGGCTCACCAGGGATAGCGGTGGGACCACCTTGTCCCCTCTCAGTAGGAACACTGGGTTGTCTCCAATGGATAGTTCCTCTCGGACTTCCCAGTATTTCCTCAGCTCACTGTTGAGGTGCCTTTTGTCAGGCCATCCTTGGGTCACGTAGCTTTTCACTGCTCCTAGGGTCTCATCTGCTGCATACGCTTCTTCCCACTCTTGTGCGCTGACTGCTCCTTCATGGTCTTGCGTGAGTGCTACCATGTATTCCTCCCATTCAGACGGTTCCAGGTCTTCTGCTGGCTCCATTGCGGCTGCTCTGCTCAAGAAGTCTGCTACCTTATTCTTGGATCCTGAGAGGTACT
Organism: Triturus cristatus; assembly: GCF_964204655.1. NCBI lineage: Eukaryota > Metazoa > Chordata > Amphibia > Caudata > Salamandridae > Triturus > Triturus cristatus. Next base: position 198,510,089 of record NC_140593.1, on the reverse strand, counting down.
CCACGTCGTACACATAATCCAGCAGCCTCAGGGTCATCTTCGCGATGCGGGGGGTTGCATACGCATGTCCGCTTGAGGTCAGGACTTTCACCAGTGGTTTGTGGTCGGTGCGGAGCAGAAACTTCGAGCCCCACAGGAACTGTCTGAATCGTTCCATTGCCCAGACGGTTGCCAGCATTTCTTAATCTATGATGCTGAATTTCTCTTCGTTGGCCGCTAAGGATCTCGAGGCAAAGCTGACCGTGGTGATGTCTCCGCTCCGGGATTTTTGCATTAAGACCGCCCCCAGGCCTTTGTCACTGGCGTCAGTGGTTAGTATAGATAAAGCTTCTTGATCGAACCCTTCCAGGGGAATTGCTGTGCAGATGTCATGTTTTATCTTCCCGAATTCTTCTTGTTCCTCATGTGTCTATTTGAAAGCGTTCTTTTCTTTCAAGAGCTGTCTCAAGTGGTGCGTTTTGGTCGCGAAATGAGGGACAAATTTACTGTAGAACTCCGCCATGCCTAGGAAGGATCGAACATCTTCCTTCCTTGTTGGTGTCGGTGCTTCTTTGATGGCCGCCATGTTTGCTCGTTTAGGTTCTATTCCTCTCCCACTGATTTCGTGGCCCAGGTATGTCACCGAGTCCACTCCAAATCTACACTTTTGCCATTCCGCCGTGAGTCCGTTTTGAGCTAAAATCGCCAATACTGTGTGCAGTTTCTCATCGTGATCTTCCTTGGATTTCCCCATGATGAGGATGTCGTCTTGGAAGTACTGAACTCCTTCCACCTTCTGGAACAGTCGATGCATGAGTTTTTGGAATTCAGCGGCAGCTGACGCTAGGCCGAACGGCATCCGGAGAAACTTGTAACACCCAAACGGCGTGATGAATGACGTCAGGTGATTGCAGGTGGCATGCAGTGCGATTTGGTGGAATGCAGAGGTGAGGTCTATTGTTGAGAACCACTTGACCCCTTTCGTTTTCGCCAACATCTCATTTATCCGGGGCAACGGGAACTTGTCTACCAAGATGTTCTTGTTGAGTTCCCTCAAGTCCACACACAGGCGTACCTTCCCATTGGGTTTCTGGGCAACCACCAGTGGTGCGAGCCATTCCGCACTCTCGATCGCTTCTATGACTCAGTTTTTCTCCAGTCGTCGCAATTCTTCTTGGACCACTTCTCTGCTTCTGAAGGGGATGTTGCGAGCTTTGTGGCTCACTGGCTTTGCCCCGGCCTTGAGGCGGATTCTGTGCGTGAATTTCATCATCCTTCCTATAGTTCCCTTGAACACTTCCGGGTATTCCGTCTTCCATCTGCTTTCTCCGTGCACCTGTTTTGCTTCGATCATCAGCACTTGCGTGGTCCCGCCAGGGTTGAGTTGTATCCCTAAATTTTCTTGGTCCATCCATCCTAGTACGGAAGGTCCCTTCTCTGCCACGTACAGTTTTCCCTCCGCTCTACGTCCTTTGAATTTGAATCGTAGCCATCGGTACCCCACCATGGGTATGGGTTCTCCTGTGAACGTGACTGGGTGGATGTCTGTGGGTAGTAGCTCCTCTCCTACTCTGGGCCTGAACTCATTTTCCCATATGGTCCTTTGGATGATTGTGTATGGGGAGCCGGAATCCGCCACCAGGTTCACTTGTACACCACCGATCTCCATCTGTAACGCTGGTTTCTTGGAACGCGTGCAGTTTACTCCCAACACCTGGTCGTCGATGCACAGGACTTCGTCTTCCTCGTCTCCCTCTTCTTGGGTTTCATCCTCACCTTCTGGTTCTTGGGCCACGTACTTCACCTCCGTCCTGCTGAGCTTGCGCCTGCATACTTTCTCGTAATGCCCCATTATACTGCAGTAGGAGCATTTGGCTCGGAATGCAGGGCATGCTCTGTCATTGCCCGCATGTGTTTGGCTGCCACACCTGTAGCACGTGTTTTTGCTCTCTCCTTGTGGTCTCTGGTTTCTCGTGGCCTTCTGAGGGTATTTTCTCTGGTACTTTATGTTAGTTGGTGTCTGCTGCTTTGGAGTTTCTGGTCTGCTTCTGTCTGTTATCCTACAGACCGGTGTTCTGTCGCCGCTCTCTCTTTTAGCTGCTTTCGCGCACCTTTTTGATAGTTCTGCCTTCTTCACTAGCGCCACCACCTCCTTTAGCGGAGCATCGCCGTTGACCCATAGCTTCTCCTGTATGGCCGTGTTGGCTGTGTGCATAATGATCTGGTCTCTGATGAGTTCATCATGAAGTGTGCTGAATCTACACGTCAACGCCCTTCCATAAAGCCGATACATACTCATCTTTCGACTCTCCCTTGCTCTGTTTTCTTTGGAAGAAATTGCTTCTATCTATGGCCGTGCACACCACTGGGCGGTAGTGAGAGTCTAGATCTTCCAGCGCGTGTTGGAACACTTCTGTGTCATCCGCGGGTCTGGTCACCTTCACTAGGCTGTCGTATACCCTGATGCCCTCCGGGCCTAGGTTGTGTAGTAGTATTTTCTTTTTCCTTGAACTTGAGAACCCTCCTTCACTTTCTTCTTCTAAGGCCTCGAGATAGTTCAGGAAATACCGCTTCCAATCCTCCCAGGGCATCGCCGGTTCTCCTCTCTTTGGTGGGAAGGGAACCAGGTTGGTGAGAGACGTCGCCTGCGCACGCATCCTGCCCTTGTCGCGTTGGACTAAGCTACGTCTGTCGTCTGTCTCCGGTGGGCTCCCTGGTGCTTGCCTCTCGCCTGATCTGCTGGGTTGTGTGGGTGAAAGGCTTCCTTGCCCTCTCCGCAATGACCCTGGGGTCGCTAGTTCTGTTGCTTCCCTTAGCTTGCTGGCTGCAGGTTACCTTCCTCTGGCGCGCCCTGTCACTCTGCTTCTGACTGCCGCGCCCTCCTGCTCCCACGTGTCGCTTTGTGTGCCTCGGTGTGAGTCTTGGCCTGGGTTCGGCAGAAAGTTGCTCTCTCTGGATGTTGCAACCTATGGGGTGTCCTGCCTCTTCTGTGGTGTTGCCTGGGCCCTTCCCTCCTGGCCTAGAGCCTCTAGTGCTTGCGTGGGCTCCCGTGTGGCTCTCACCTCTTTGGCGTGCCTGGCCGCTCTTTCTGTCGCTCCTCCTGCTCACCCGTGGCCTGACGTGATGCTGGAGACTGCGCCAGACCTCTCCGTTCCGTGTATTGGCCTGTGGTGATGATGCACCTCTGCCACGCTCAGGTGTTTCCAGGTCCTGGGTGTCTGGGGTTCTTGTTGCTCCTGAACTCCCTCAATGGAGCAATCCTACCCTCGTCGCAATTTTGTAGCAAAACCTGTTCATATATATAACACATACACCTTGGGGATGTGGTAGTTTAACTTTTATTGATCCCGAGCGCCGGGACGCATCTACACGCTACCTGCACCTCGCGGCTATCTGGCGCGAAGCCGCGCCTCTTCTCAGCATGCACCGGGGCGCTCTCGAGCACTAGAGCGCATCGCTACAATCAGTACATAGCTTTTACTTTTTCCTGATCAAAGACAGTATTCTTCCATGCTGATCACTGCGAGCAGAGCATCTTCTTTACTTTGTCTCATACTATACAGTTCCAACCCCACAGTGCCAACTTAGCAAACAAGGTGCTCGCACTGTAAGCCTCTGTCTGAAGTTGTTTACCTCAGTGTTTGCTTATTTTGGTTTTCCTCACAAGTGAAGGGAGGGTATGTCTTCACTTAGCACATTGTAACCTCAAAGTTCCAAAAGAATAAAAATGTTTCACAATGAGAAGAAAAACAGCTTTAATAGGTAATTGAAAATTTTCTCAAAACGATGCTGGAGTAACAAATATCATGTAGACCTAAAACAGGAATGAACTTCTGGAAGACGCTCATTCTCCCAAATATACTCAAGAATTTTCGATCCTCACAATTCTACCCACCACAGTCTCCAGAATGGCTGGATGTATTTTGCATACTTCTCCCCTGAGGCGGAAGCCAGGGGTTCTTTGCTCTTTTCTGGGATTTATATTAAAACTTATTGATTTAAAAATAACGATTTTAAAAAGTGTAAATATTTTAGCTTGCATTTTTTAATTATCTTCCCCACCTCGGCGCAAGACTTGCGTCGCTCCGAGGCTGCTCACTGACCTGCCCTGCCACAGCGCTGCTGTTATTAGGCGCTGGCAACTAACTTACTCGATCCACCTTAGCCACCATCTTGAGCAGGGTAAGGCTGCCGGTCTAGTTGTTCCTCCCTCCCGCCCTCCCAGGATACTTAAGGGTGTGACTAGAGTCCCGCGTTGTATTTGCATACTTCTCCCCTGAGGCGGAAGCCGGGGGTTCTTTGCTCTTTTCTGGGATTTATATTAAAACTTATTGATCGCTCGTTATTGATTTAAAAATAACAATTTTAAAAAGTGTAAATATTTTAGCTTGCATTTTTTAATTATCTTCCCCACCTCGGCGCGAGACTTGCGTCGCTCCGAGGCTGCTCACTGACCTGCCCTGCCACAGCGCTGCTGTTATTAGGCGCTGGCAACTAACTTACTCGATCCACCTTAGCCGCCATCTTGAGCAGGGTAAGGCTGCCGGTCTAGTTGTTCCTCCCTCCCGCCCTCCCAGGATACTTAAGGGTGTGACTAGAGTCCCGCGTTGTATTTGCATACTTCTCCCCTGAGGCGGAAGCCGGGGGTTCTTTGCTCTTTTCTGGGATTTATATTAAAACTTATTGATCGCTCGTTATTGATTTAAAAATAACGATTTTAAAAAGTGTAAATATTTTAGCTTGCATTTTTTAATTATCTTCCCCACCTCGGCGCGAGACTTGCGTCGCTCCGAGGCTGCTCACTGACCTGCCCTGCCACAGCGCTGCTGTTATTAAGCGCTGGCAACTAACTTACTCGATCCACCTTAGCCGCCATCTTGAGCAGGGTAAGGCTGCCGGTCTAGTTGTTCCTCCCTCCCGCCCTCCCAGGATACTTAAGGGTGTGACTAGAGTCCCGCGTTGTATTTGCATACTTCTCCCCTGAGGCGGAAGCCGGGGGTTCTTTGCTCTTTTCTGGGATTTATATTAAAACTTATTGATCGCTCGTTATTTATTTAAAAATAACGATTTTAAAAAGTGTAAATATTTTAGCTTGCATTTTTTAATTATGTTCCCCACCTCGGCGCGAGACTTGCGTCACTCCGAGGCTGCTCACTGACCTGCCCTGCCACAGCGCTGCTGTTATTAGGCGCTGGCAAGTAACTTACTCGATCCACCTTAGCCGCCATCTTGAGCAGAGTAAGGCTGCCGGTCTAGTTGTTCCTCCCTCCCGCCCTCCCAGGATACTTAAGGGTGTGACTAGAGTCCCGCGTTGTATTTGCATACTTCTCCCCTGAGGCGGAAGCCGGGGGTTCTTTGCTCTTTTCTGGGATTTATATTAAAACTTATTGATCGCTCGTTATTGATTTAAAAATACAGATTTTAAAAAGTGTAAATATTTTAGCTTGCATTTTTTAATTATCTTCCCCACCTCGGCGCGAGACTTGCGTCACTCCGAGGCTGCTCACTGACCTGCCCTGCCACAGCGCTGCTGTTATTAGGCGCTGGCAACTAACTTACTCGATCCACCTTAGCCGCCATCTTGAGCAGGGTAAGGCTGCTGGTCTAGTTGTTCCTCCCTCCCACCCTCCTCCATTCTCCTTCATACATGTATAAAAACAGTGGGCCATCCCGTCCGCGCAGCGGGCGGGCGCAGCGGGCGCGCCGAAGGCGCGCCAAAGGCAACCCCGTCTGCGCCCGTCCGCGGCAGGCCGGGGCTCGGGGCCAGGACCCCTGCCCCTTTTATCTCCACTGCCAGTAATGAAAGCAGACCTATTTGCTATACCACTAATGATCTACTGGCCCTCCGCCCCAAGGTTGCAGACAGCTGTCGCCACACCCTGTCAGTGGACTCATCCTCACCTCATTGCGATACCTGCCACTTTACCACCCGTGGATGGAGTAACGACGAGTTGACGATGATTAATATGAAACTAATATTATTAAATTGTAGATCTATGAAAAAGCACAAACTGGAGATACATGACCTGGTATTAGATAGAGATCTCGATGTGCTCTTTTTAACAGAGACATGGTTAGATGATGCCTCAACACCAGAAACTTTGGAAGCTGTTCCTGTAAACTACTGCCTGCTCAGACTTGACAGAGAGAAGCAGAAAGGGGGGGGATTGGCAATGATCTATAAAAGCAATCTACAATGCAGCTTAGAGAAGGCCACACTGCCCAATTGTGAAGGTGGTTTTTTCACTATCAAAGCTAATCCTAAAACTATTATCAATGGACTCCTCTTGTATCGGCCTCCAGGCAAGTCCTCCCAATTCAGTAATCAACTTGCAGAGCTGATAACTCAGCATGCACTGCGGTACAAGAAATTTCTTATTTTGGGAGATCTTAACCTTCATTTTGAGGATCCTAACTGTAAGGAGGCACAGGTAGTAGTAGATGTATTTAAATCCTTGACGCTTAAACTTCAATCTATCTCTCCGTCGCATCAACTAGGACATCTCCTAGACCCCGTTTTTGCTAACTGGGAGGGGATCACAGTTGCCCCACCGATTCAAATAACATGGTCAGATCATTTCATCATCCCTATTGAGGTAGTAATTGCCCAACAGAAAGGCAGAATGACCAAGCCCAAGCCTCAAAAACGCAGAGATTAGAGGAAGTTCAAGCAGGATGATTTTAAATCCGCCCTACTAAAAGATCCTCCTCCGCCTAGTGATACTCTGCTGAAGGCATGGAATGACTATGAAACATGGATGTCTAGGGCTCTAGACACTGTAGCACCATGGACATTCAAGCCACCTGCCAGAAAAATCAAAACTGCCCCCTGGTTTTCTAAAGAACTTAAAGTAGTTAAAGCCAAATGTAAAAATTTAGAACGTGGCTGGAGGAAAAATTATACTCCGGAAGACATGCTGAATTATAAAAAAGAACTAAAAATATATCACAAACTCATAAGAGCAGCCAAAGGCGCTCATTTTAAGGAACGCATTGAATTTGCAAAGAACCCCACTAAAGAGCTTTTTTCAATTTACAAAGAACTCACTGTTCCTATTAGACTGGAGGCCCAAGACACCTGCTCCAATGAGCTATGTGATGATATCGCGGACTTTTTTGTGAAGAAAGTAGACGTAATACATGCCACTTTTGTTGATAACATGCCGACTAAACATCCGATGGTGAGAAACAACCCTGCCACCAAACCCCATCTGACATGTTTCAAAGTCCCTGAGAGGCAAGATCTGCTCACCATCATAAACGGCATCCAGTCCGGCTCCCCCTATGATGTGATCTCTCCTAATCGCTGTAAGGGAGTTTTAGAATGTATGATTGATCAGATTCAACACCTGATCACCTTATCTTTTCAGGAGTGCTATGTGCCAGATGCATGGAAAACGGCACAAGTAATTCCCCCGAAGAAAAAAGCTACCATGCATATCTCCCAGCTACAAAATCTCCGCCCTATCTCCCTTCTCCCTTTTTGTGGGAAAGTGGTAGAGAAGGTAGTAAATACACAACTCATGAAATTTGTTGAGGAGAACTTCCTTCTTCATTCAACACAGTCAGGGTTTAGAGCGGGCCACTCAACAGAGTCGGCGGTTCTCTTCTCCACAGAATGTCTGAGACAACTAGTAGATATGGGGCAGACGGCAGCGTTGGTTTTATTAGATCTAAGTGCAGCCTTTGACACCGTGCTGCACTCAACGCTGCTGTCTCGCCTCTCAGACATGGGAGTTGAGGGATCTGCACTGGAATGGATAAAATCCTTTTTAGAAAACAGGAGCTTCCAGGTGCACTGCCCCCCTTATAAATCCTCCCTTCGAAAGCTCAGACATGGAGTTCCTCAGGGCTCCAGTTTGAGCCCCACGTTGTTTAATCTATATTTGGAGCCTTTAGCTCACATTGTGGAAGCTTTTGGAGTGGATATCGTCACATACGCTGACGATACCCAACTAATAATTAAACTCACTCACAATCAGGCAGAGGATGCCACTAACTTTTCCAACTGCATGCTCTCTGTGGCAGGGTGGATGAACAACAACTGCTTGCGCCTTAATGGCGACAAAACAGAACTGCTAGTGGTTGGTAAATCCCGCTCCGCCTGGTCGCAGGCCTGGTGGCCAACAGAATTAGGGGCAATTCCCCATCCGGTGGAGTCTGTCAGAAATTTAGGGATCATGGTGGACGCGGAGCTTTCCTTTAAGCATCAGATTAGTAAAATCACGGGAAAATGTTTTGGAATACTTAAAACACTCCGAAAAGTTCTCGACCTACTCCCCATTAGTGCTAGGAAAACACTTATTCATGCCTTAGTCACGCCTCATTTAGACTATGGCAATGCTCTTCTCCTAGGCCTAAGCAAAAAAGGTATCCACCAACTGCAGTGCGTCCAAAATGCTGCTGCGCGACTGGTGCTAAACCTCCCACGCAGAGCATCAGGTAAAATGGCACTATTTGAACTTCATTGGCTCCCTATTGAGGAGCGAATTAAGTTTAAGGCTCTCTGTTTTGCCCATCGCATTGCCCAGTGAAAAGGCCCAGGTTATTTGCGAAACCTTCTTACTATCCATAGTCCCACCCGTAATTTAAGATCTGCCGGAGCGATGTTGTTCCAACTTCCTCGCGTTCGCAAGACCAGGATGGGAGGTGGTTCTTTTAGGTTTCTAGCCAGTAAACACTGGAATAAGCTTCCTCTTGATTTACGCATGGAGCCCTCCGAAACAAGATTCAGACTAAAATTGAAAACTCATCTTTTCCCACGTAAATAATAGCCTCTTGCAACCTGGGATTCAGGCGAGCCCTGGACATTGGCCTTTCGGGGAGCAGTAGCATCTTTCAGCGCGGGGACACACTGTTTTAGTGTAACCATGCGCTTTAGAAGTGGTTTTAGTATTATTATTATTATTATTATTATTATTATTTTATTGGAATTGAGTTCAATAATACAGCATTATTATTAGACAATTCTTCATATTTTATTAGATGGTGCAAAATGATTCAGTCAACAAGGTTGTTTAATCCTTTGCCAGATCATGCCTACAGTTCCTCCCTCTTCCTACCCTAAAGCCTTGTAAATGAAGCCAACTCATTTGTTTCTAATAACACCGAGGACTTTCATTCAACACCCTGCTTCATGGCAGCACCCCAACTCCTCCCTCAATACCTGCAGAGGCACACATGGATCATACCGCTGTGGGAACACCCACTCAGGAGATCCCTCTTGCATTGAACAACTTTGTTAATGAAAAGCTATTACAGCTAACGAAACATGCATCATTGGCATTCAGAATATTCCACATTAATATTTCTGTATTCCAAAAATGTCACATAACTAATGGCAATGATGGTCATGAGCAAGATGGGAGATAAGTGAGGCTAAACATACAACTACTGCCAGCCTGCTCCATCCGCTCTGTAATGGCTCCCCCTGATTGGTCCCTGTTCAGATTAGGGGGGTGAGCTGTAATCCCCTTGAGGGTGAATGCATGCATACAAGATGGCGACGGGCAAGGAGCTCAAGGAGTGAACTCCGCTGGCCAGGGATTAAATATGTTTAAAAATATCCCTGATAGCCTGTGATTAGCCCCGCCGCTCCAAGGCACTGGAACAAGTAACTACGAAGTGCACATTGGTCTCACGCTGCCAAGCACCGGATACTGCTGTTTGTGCTAAGAAGCTAGATATTGGTTGACTGGGTGGCCCCCCTCATTTTTGCTCATATGTGCGGCCATTTGTTCACTCGTTGCTCATTGACACTTGTTTAGTCTCTGTCTCCTTTTATGACCCGGTGGGCAATGCAGGGTCACCATTTTGGGGTGCGTGCTCTGGAAGCATCGTCAGTTCAACTTCCTCAAAAGGGCAGACATAACAATTAAATTGAGAAAGTACTACTAACCCCACACCAATGCAGAGAAAGAGACATAGGACTTCCTTACAAGGCACATCTCAAAAACTGAAATGAAGGACCAACCACTGCACTTTGCTCCACAGAAAGGGACTTGTTAAACGAAAATACCCTCACCTCCGTGCACCCATTCATGGGGGCCCCTTCGTCGCTGGGACACACTATCTGAATGATGATCAGTCCCGACCCCTCAGGATACAATGCCCCCATTATCAACTACCCGCCGAACCTCTCCAAAAATGCTGCCAAAAACACAAACATCGCATACTCAAAGACAGACCCGATACATTATTCTCAGACATCTACTTCTGTACAAACAAGGGTAATATAGTTAATGACCTCATCTTATATACCAGAAAACGAGCATTCTGGCGGAATGCGATATATTCCATGCTTCGTATATCAGGCACTAGGAAAACACCTCATGGTCTCAAATTAACAACATCGCCCTCACTCACCTTCAACGGTAATGCCACTATTACCCTCTACAACAATGGTATCATCCTTATCCAAGCTTCTAATGCTAATCCAACCATGATGGCCAATATCTTCCCTACACTCAAGAAGGCGGTTAAATCCAATGACCCCTATCCACAACCTATCACCACTCTGGACCTAACCAGTCCTACCCCCTCCACATCCGGGAGGTTCACACTCGCCCGAAATCATCCCCGCCTTAAGATGATCTCGAAACCTCTCTACCCCATGTCAGACTCACCCAACACACTAAACCTCAGACTCATAGGCCAGGCGAGCCTACTGGTTCCCTCCTCTCACCTTTCTCCAGTCCGATACAGGTTGACTCTCGAGCGCTGAGTCCTCCTCTCACCCTATCACCATCGCACTCATCGAAAGTTCACACTTCACGCATCCCTCCTTTTAAGCCACCTGCTAGGTCAGAATCTTGGCAATTGCCCTGCATAGACCATGCTCCGCCACACCCCCTCAATCCTTACTTGACCGTCCCTGACTCACAGGGCAATGGCCCTCCCACCCTCCTACTCTTACCAACCCCTCTATCCTTACATAATGGAACACCACAAGTCCGCGCTGACCAACTCCTCCCTCTGGAACCTCAAAATACCACCTTAGACCTCTCTGGTACACATCAAGACCCTTCCTCTCGGCCAGAACTCCCCACTCAACATATACCCCTCTCACAGCATTCAGACCTGGTGGCGCGCCTGGATGATTTATCTCTCCAGTTGCACTTTCTCACCGTCGAACTTCATGATCTGAAAGCCTTCTCGATTGAACACCTCCTACTGATCAGTTCCCGCCTCTCCAGTGTAAAGTTGCCCAGAGCATCTGCTAGTGACAGAACTCGCTTTGGTCAGCCTCCCCCCGCTCTTTCTCCAAAACCATTCCCCTACCTAACGCTCCATCCCGCCCCAGAACAGCGAAGGCCTATCTCGCGTCTAACGATATCAATGACTTAATCATTTACCTTAGACACCAACAAGATTACGGAGGGTCAAATTCAAACTACTCACGCTAACCCGTACAGAGAACCCCCTCACAATCCTAGAAGCTTAAATATTGACAACCTTATGAGAGTGAACATCATACAGTCTCCTCCCCTCATACACCGGTCCAACTTAAATGCGTATTACTCAACTGCAGGTCAGCCAGCAAACACGCCTCTGACATATTCGACCTCATCCAACACAATGAGATAGACATCATCATCCTCACTGAAACTTGGCTCAATCCTGCTTCCACTCCCTTCCTAGACCTCTTAGGGCCTCCTACTCATGACATAATCTGTCTAGACAGAGCTTTGAAGACGGGTGGTGGCCTAGCTTGTATACATCAGAGCTCACTATCGGTCTCCCACTCAAAGTCCTCCACCCCATCCTCATGGGAATACCTTTGTCTCACTAACTTTAGTCTCAACCTTCCGGTTTGCAAACTACACACATTTTACCACCCACCTGGGGACAACCTCCCCTTCAGAGAGCAATTAATGGAAATCATCTCTGGCAATGTTGATTCCGCTATGGCCCAAATCTTCCTTGGTGATTTTAACCTGCACTGGTCCAACCTCAATGACCAAGCTGTTACATGCCTCAAATCATTCTTAAATGATCATGAACTGATCCAACACTGTGACCAGCCAACCTATAATACAGGAGAAATTCTGGACCTCATCATCTCCAAAGGTCACACCATCAAACTGTACACCATTTACCCGTGCGATTGGTCCAATCATCACAGCATCTTCTCTTTTATCAACTTGGAAGTCTCTCTGAGGAAGGCTCAACCAGCGAAATCGAAGATTTGGAAAAGGGACCTCAGAAATGTCAATACAGCCAATCTAGCAACCCACTGTATATCTGCCCTCTCTCCACAAGCTGACATGACCGAGGTACATGCACTCACCAACTTCTACACCTCTACTATTACTAGCATCATGGATTCCAGTGCTCCACTCCAACAAAAAAACGCCTCAACTAAAATTTCCAAACCATGGTTCAACAACAACTTAAACATGGAGCGCCGCCACCTTAGGGCAGTTGAACGTTCCTGGAAATTGAATCCATCCTCGGACCAACTAATAATCCTTACAACGATAAGGATCTCCTATAACAAACAAATCAAGATCGCTAAGGCTGACTACTTCAGATCCCAACTTAATCAAGTCGCTAATCGTCCCAAGAAACTTTTTGAGCTGGTGAAACAACATTCAGTGGAAATACCAAAACGCTCTGTCTATGAGGTCAACCCACCTTCATGCGATGATCTGGCCGCCTTCTTTACTGAGAAAATCCAGACTCATCAATATTGATCTTGACTCCAGGAAGTGGCTTTTGCTAGCCGGGGGTCTGCACCCCCCTCGACCTTATCAGAGAAGTTTGAACCGACCAGCCTGAGCACAAAGAACAATGCCTTATGGGGCACCTTCACTCCCCTCAGCGAAAGAGACACCAACAAGATTCTTCAGAGTATCAACCCATCTAATAATTTTAGCGACCCGTTACCACCGTCCATCTTCAAAGAACTGAAGGAGGTCGTCACCCCCATCTGGACAAAGATTGTCAATGTGTCTCTCTCACAAGGTACGATACTGGATTGTCTAAAAGCTGCTCAGGTAACACCTATCCTAAAAAAGCCTACAGCTGATAGTACGGACCTTAACAACGTCCGTCCTATCTCCAATATCCCCACCCTTGCCAAACTCCTAGAAATATGTGTCCAATCTCAACTCTGTGCCCACATCGAGAATTTCCATCTCCTGGACCAACACCAATCTGGCTTCCGGAGTGGGCACAGCACCGAATCGGCTCTCACGCACGTTATGGATGTCATTTTAAAAATGCTCAACCAAAATAAATCCTGCCTCCTTATCCTCCTGGATCTTTCCTCAGCGTTTGACACTGTTATTCAAGACAACCTCCTATCCATTTTGAAGCACAGGATGGGCTTTTCTGGTTCGGTGCTGCAATGGTTCTCGTCCTTCCTCCACCACAGATCCCGAAGAGTTAAGGTGAACCACTCTCACTCCCAGCCATCACTAGTATCCATGGGGGTCCCCCAAGGGTTCGACCTATCCCCCATATGCTTCAATTTATTCTTGGAACCTTTAGCTAATGCTCTAAATTCCGCTGACATTCTCTTCCATATGTATGCGGATGATACGCAGCTCTATCTGAAAATCTCCTTCCCGAATAACTTCATAGCACTCAACTCTACCCTAATAAATACTCAAAACTGGTTAACTGAGAACCACCTCTAGCTCAACATTTCCAAAACAGAATTCCTCCTCATTTGTCCCCCGAATCACATCCCCAAGATAGACATTTGGATGAAGCACCTCACTGCCTTTAACTGCTCCCCTCTCATTGTTGACTCAGCCAAATCTCTCGGACTCACCCTAGACAAGCACCTGAACATGAAAACTCATATCAGCAATGTGTTTAAGGGAGTGAATCACCTTATGAGGATACTCAGGAACCTCAAACTTTTCCTCCCACAAGCTGACTTCAATCAAGTGGTCCAAGTGCTTGTTTTGCCGAGGCTAGACTATGACAGTGCTACACTGTGTGGCCTCCCCAATTACACCTTGGCCCCACTAAGGGCTTCACTTAATGTGGCGGCCAGACTGGTCACGGGGACCAAAAGAAATGAGCACATCTCCCCAGTCTTAAAATCCCTAAATTGGTTGCCCTTTGAAGCAAGAATTCAGCTAAAGATTGCCTGTCTATCTCACAAAGCCCTCCATTTCAAAACCCCCAGTTATCGGGCGCAAAAGCTAGAATTATCCGGAGGGAGTAGACCTTCTTGGAGTGCTAAATCTCTCCTCCTGAAACCTCAGATCTTTCGCAAAAAGAGAACGTGTCACCGAGCTTTCTCTGGCTCTGCGCCAAAGATCTGGAACTCTCTCCCACCGGAAATACGCAGAATCTCCTCCAAAGTTGCCTTCAAATTGGAAGTAAAAAGATTCCTCATGAACAAGTTCCTACCTTAAAAGGGTCTCGGATCCTCTGCTCTAATGCTTTGGACCTACACCCTAAGTCCTGCATTTGGTGTTATTCTGCTTTACTAGTCACTTGCTCCCCTCCCAGTTCACTATGTTCCAGTTTTTATCTTACCCATCATTGTCCCTTTCGATTGTAACCTTTTGTTTGATATGCATATGTGATTTCTTTAGGTTGGTACCCCTTCTGACGATTGTACTGCTACTATTACCTTCCTTTCCCTCAAATTGTAAAGCGCGCTCATATCCTTCGGGATCATGTTTGCACTATAGAAAACTTTATAAATAAGTAAATAAATACCCACATTGGGGCATATTCACAAGGCAATATCACAGCTTCAGTGGCACTTTTCTGCCGATAAAGCGGGCTATATTTTTATCTCAAAATTCACAAGCTGTCGCTAACAGCAGTTAGCGACAGCTTTTAGGCAAAAACTACACGTTTAAACATCTCCACTTCTGTCAGCGTTAAATAACGCTAATGATATGCAAGGGAGGCGTTCCCTTGCAAAATCTGACATTAACCGAACATTACCGTATTCACAAGGGGACTCCTTATTTTTAGATGACCCAAAAAAGTGTCTATAACTGCAACTAGAGGCACTTTTTTAAGACCCGAAAAAATCAGGTCTTAAAATAGAGATAACCATTGGGGCCGCATTTCTGCAGGTTTTGTTGCTGGACCGCGCTGCAAGCAATGTTGCTGCGCTACCCTGCCACAAAATTACATTACAACAAACAAATGATGGACGGAATGCTGACAATGCAGACATTCTCCCCCAGTCAAGAGATCTGGGTTAAATCCATCGTTCTTTTGCCCACTACGCCACCCCAGTTCAGACATGGCCATATGCAAATCAGTCTTGACCCTGTACCTCATGGGAACAGTCCAGCCCGAACTGCCAAGCCATGTCTTCCCTGGACCGGAATCAAGCATCCTAGGACCGGTTTCTGGCTATCAGCCGTCATCAGCCAGGATAGCTTGACTCCAGTGGCGTAGTGAGCACGGGTCCCACGTCTGGGAATACCCATCCCACTTAGGGCGAAAAGCGTTACAACAAACAAATGATGGACGGAATGCTGACAATGCAGACATTCTCCCCCAGTCAAGAGATCTGGGTTAAATCCATCGTTCTTTTGCCCACTACGCCACCCCAGTTCAGACATGGCCATATGCAAATCAGTCTTGACCCTGTACCTCATGGGAACAGCCCAGCCCGAACTGCCAAGCCATGTCTTCCCTGGACCAGAATCAAGCATCCTAGGACCGGTTTCTGGCTATCAGCCGTCATCAGCCAGGATAGCTTGACTCCAGTGGCGTAGTGAGCACGGGTCCCACGTCTGGGAATACCCATCCCACTTAGGGCGAAAAGCGTTACAACAAACAAATGATGGACGGAATGCTGACAATGCAGACATTCTCCCCCAGTCAAGAGATCTGGGTTAAATCCATCGTTCTTTTGCCCACTACGCCACCCCAGTTCAGACATGGCCATATGCAAATCAGTCTTGACCCTGTACCTCATGGGAACAGTCCAGCCCGAACTGCCAAGCCATGTCTTCCCTGGACCGGAATCAAGCATCCTAGGACCGGTTTCTGGCTATCAGCCGTCATCAGCCAGGATAGCTTGACTCCAGTGGCATAGTGAGCACGGGTCCCACGTCTGGGAATACCCATCCCACTTAGGGCGAAAAGCGGTACAACAAACAAATGATGGACGGAATACTGACAATGCAGACATTCTCCCCCAGTCAAGAGATCTGGGTTAAATCCATCGTTCTTTTGCCCACTACGCCACCCCAGTTCAGACATGGCCATATGCAAATCAGTCTTGACCCTGTACCTCATGGGAACAGTCCAGCCCGAACTGCCAAGCCATGTCTTCCCTGGACCGGAATCAAGCATCCTAGAACCGGTTTCTGGCTATCAGCCGTCATCAGCCAGGATAGCTTGACTCCAGTGGCGTAGTGAGCACGGGTCCCACGTCTGGGAATACCCATCCCACTTAGGGCGAAAAGCGTTACAACAAACAAATGATGGACGGAATGCTGACAATGCAGACATTCTCCCCCAGTCAAGAGATCTGGGTTAAATCCATCGTTCTTTTGCCTACTACGCCACCCCAGTTCAGACATGGCCATATGCAAATCAGTCTTGACCCTGTACCTCATGGGAACAGTCCAGCCCGAACTGCCAAGCCATGTCTTCCCTGGACCGGAATCAAGCATCCTAGGACCGGTTTCTGGCTATCAGCCGTCATCAGCCAGGATAGCTTGACTCCAGTGGCGTAGTGAGCACGGGTCCCACGTCTGGGAATACCCATCCCACTTAGGGCGAAAAGCGTTACAACAAACAAATGATGGACGGAATGCTGACAATGCAGACATTCTCCCCCAGTCAAGAGATCTGGGTTAAATCCATCGTTCTTTTGCCCACTACGCCACCCCAGTTCAGACATGGCCATATGCAAATCAGTCTTGACCCTGTACCTCATGGGAACAGTCCAGCCCGAACTGCCAAGCCATGTCTTCCCTGGACCGGAAAATTACATGGCAGCACTACGCACCGGCATTCCTGTGCCCGAGTCATGAAAAGTGTTGCAGTGGTGCGACAATACTACGTTGCAACACTTCTCAGTACACCCTTCTTGCGACAGCATGGATGCAGTGTACTCACCGAACAGCGCTCCATGACGCAAGTAATGACAATTACGTCAGGAATACTGACGTATATGTCTGTGCTAAAGTCAAACATTGCTGCAGTTGTGTCACAACCATGATGCAACTCCAGCAATGCATGGGGCCAGCCTATTACTGTGTCACTGCATCACCCTCACGCCTGCCATTAGGCAGGTGGAAGGTACTGACGCAGTGCAGCTCATGAGGGGTGCCCAAATGTCGACGCTATTGGAGATCCATCGGTGTTGGTTGTGCGCTGTGGTGTCATCGTTTGTAAGCAGTGGTGGAGTGTTGATGCTCGGAGAGTTGACGAGACGTCCAACAGAGGCCTTGATCCAGCTGCGAGGAGTTGCGATGATGGCGTTGGCATCCGGTGGGCAAGGTGAAGACGTGATGTATCCAATGATTGTTGGTCCAGGAGAGTCCGGTGTTGTTGCTGAAGTTGAAGCTCCCACTTGCGGTGGTGACATGCTCGACCGTGTGTCCTGCTATGTGGCCTGTTGAGGTGAGTTGCTGCTTGCGTCTGATGTTGGGGACCTACCCCAGAAGGCGGTGTTGTTCTACTCACTGGGGTTGTCCAGGTGGAACTTGAGATAACCGAGTATGATGTTTTTGGTGGATGGGAGACCATGGGGACCAATGAGGTCAACAATGGTATTTGAGAATGGGGGGCTAAGGGCCGGGGGGCCTGCACATGAGAGTGCTGCAATGGGTGTGCATGGGCTTGGTCCTGATCTGGGAGTTGAGGTGGTCCATGGTCACCCTTGGGTCATTAGAGTGTGTGTTCAGTCGGAGTGTGCCTCTGTAAGTGATGACAATGCCTTGTCCTTGAAGTTCGGGCTGCTCCTTGCGGGTGATACTGCAGCCGTCAGTGAGGCCGATGGCGATGTCCGGTCCGGAGCAGAGGTTGGTCCTGGCAGGCGAGGTGGTGTCCAGGGTTGATGGCGAGGAAGGTGCTGGCATTGCAGCTGTGAGGTGTCCAAGAGGAATGCTCCTTGGTACTGAGCGCGGTCCGGAGGCAGACGGTCGCAAATGTGTTGGCCTATGGGTTGCCCTTGGCATGCAAGACGTCCAGTACAAAGCAGGCAGTACATCATTAACTACGCAACTCTGACAACACAGGTGCCTTAACATCACATTCTACTACAAAGAATTGTGAGGTCAGTAATAGGATATTTTTAAGTTTTAAGGTGTGTATGGGTTTAGGGTGTTGGAGATGAATTTGGGGAGTAATATATAACAAAATATTACATTTTGGGTATGTATTGTGGTAAAATATGAAATTTGGGGTGTGTTTTGGGGACAAATATGACATTTGGGGTTTGTATTTGGGGCTAAGAAATGTATTTCTGCATTCACGGTTGAGTGTGGGGTGCAAAGGTTAGTTTTGTGTTGCACTTACTGAAGTGGTAATAGTGATATTTATGTCTCCGCTATTCAACACCTACTCTACTGTTGCAATGTGCCTGGTATTAGTATGCATTGGAATTGAATGCAATGTTATGGTGTGCATCGCAAATACGTATGTGCCTTTGGCACACGAGTGGTATGCCTGCTGTGCATGGGCGCACAGAGTACAACATTGAGACGTGCTGGGGGGAATGTTCTACATGCAGGCTGTAATGTAGCCTGCATTGCGAATAGGGAAGTGCACATGACTGTTTAGGGCAGCCTGAGTGGGCCGAACAAACAGTCATTGTGCACTTGAGTGGGCATGACAATCCGCCCATGCCCTGCTCAGTGTTTGGAGCACTCCTACCCACCCTCCCACCCCCTCAGGATACATAGCATGATTACAACAGTTAGTTATTATCATGTGATGATTGTTCCTCTTCTGCACTGTTTGAGGCAGTGGGGCAATGCTCTTCCCGCCATAGCAAAACAGAGGCCACGGTGGGGGGGGGGGGGGGCATCATCTACGTGTGATAGGCCTAAGTGGCGTGCCGCATGGCCCTCCTGCGCTGCGCGTCCCATCTTCTCCTAACCTGGACATTGACACCGTGGCGCAATCCACTGCAATCTCTCCAAATCTGTGTCTCAGCCAGCAGGAGCATCAGCCAGGTGTGATTTCACTAGGCTGGGTACAGCAGTTGCCGTCTACTCTGCTGGTGTGCCTCCAGATGCAGTTGATGCAGCAGGGCCCAATTAGGCGTGACGTTGCAGCGCTCACACAACACAAGTTTGGCGTAGCACAGGGGCCTCACCCTCCACAGCGTACGGCCAGCCCAACATCATCCGGCATGTGATGCAGGGAGAAGTCACACACCGTGCACCCTGGTGTAGTGTTGGATCGTAGTATGCGATGCGTACCTCACTTCGTTGTTGCGCATGATCGCCTCTACCATCAACAGCTCCAAGGGTCGCAAGGCGGTCTTTTCACACAGGTCAGCAACTTGTCTCCATGCGTCCTACCAGACTTCACCACCAGGTACGGACAATCGTCGCTCATCAATGTATACCACCATGGATCATCGACCCCACCGCTCCTCCACATCCCAATCCAGGGTCCTGACACAAGTCCAGCGAGGTATCAAGGATCCAGGCGCAGGTCCAGCGAAACATCATGGCTCCCATCCTGGTCATCCTGGATGTTGGCTGGCTTGCAGGGGTTGTTGATGTGTGCTGCACTTGGCCCTGGCTGCTACATTCTGCATGTCATTGTATTTTACACCTATTTACTATTGGAGGTTGACTGATAGGCAATTTTTGACATTAGAGGCAAGGAAACTAAACTTGGCCTGACTAACGTGGGTTTGCTTGCTGCTAATGTGCCTTTCGCTGGTTTTCGCCCGCTAACGCAGGAATTCAGATCGCCATTGCGCTGATGTTAGCTTGATTTTTCACCCCGTTCCCTGTTACTATCGCCATGTACCAATGGCTTGTTAATATGCCGCTAACATGGTGATAGTTTTAAGAGTTAGACGGCGATAAAAATACTGCTGCTACCTGGTGTTGGCGATAGGTATCGCCAGGCCGTGAGAATATTCCCCAATAACTCAACGGCGTAATGAGGGTGCCATGGGCCCCAAATGCATGAATGGAAAATGGGCGCTCCTATTCCAGAATTTACAAAAAAAATATACAGCTGAAGATGGATTACAATGGGACCCACCCACCTCTGCCACTGTGCCTTGATAGAGCGCAAAGTTGTTCTGAAAATTGTAGGGGTCCCTCATAATCACCTATAGTCCGCATCCACATATGTTATTGGGTTGTCTTAACAGATGAATCATTAGAAATGTGAATGTAATAATGAATAATGTGAATGTAATGTTAGAAATGTAGTTTGTGTTAGTTAAAATGGTAAACGACATTTAAATGTAATCACTTATTGCAGAATGTCTAGTGAATTAGCTCACATGAAATGTAATTGCATTAGATTTAAACGTGCATCACGTGTAGAGGTGGCAAATTATGTTTAGGGTAAAGAAATGCAAAGCTTATAAATGCAACATTTAAAAGGTGTAATCCTTGAGGTGTACAAGCCTAAATGGATGTTCACGTTTGTTAACGAAAGGCCTGATTATTTCTTATGTTAGCTGAATTGTGTAGGCCTGAAATGTGTCTCCCTGGAAGAGCTCTCGGTTGAAGACAGTCAGCAGGTTTCATGTACGTGCAAGGTTATTTCGATTCACATGCTTTCCGTTGCAGGTGCAAGGACATCATCTTTGTTAGCTAGACTGATGCTAAACTGATGCTCTTTGTTTTAGGAGTTAGGTATGGAGGAGACCTGCTACAGTGTATCATGGAATGCTGATAATTGGAAGCTGCCTGGAGAAGCCTGGGACCCAAGGCCGTATCAACCGTTATTGGATGGAGTGCAAGTTTGTGGAAAGTTACCTTCCAGAGGTGTTCAGCCAAATGAGGTGTTTCGGCGGTGTGTTCTATTGATTGTTCGTTTTGTATTAGGGACAGTGCCCCGAGGGTGGAGAAGCAGAGAAGAACAGATGAGAGCAGAGAGCGGTTAGGAAAGTGAGAGAAGGGATCGATTCTTAGAAGGGAGACTTAGCTTTGGCTACTAACCCATTGCAACGTGAGTGTACTTCTTAGGTTATCTTCATGAGCTGACACCTTTTTCTCGATCCGGGTTGGGAAATGCTAAGTAGGGATGTCACCATAGTGCTAGAGTAGGGACAGAGCTAATTGATAATTTTTCCTTTAGATGTAACTGATGAAGACTGACTTAGACATTGGAGCAGTTGTTGCTTGCCTAATTTTTCTACAGTTATTGATTCTTTTTATGTTACACTGAATCAGACTGGTACATAGAATGCTTTTTATATTAGTGCCTATGTATGTTATTCAACCTCGTCATGAGGTGTCTGTATGTTCAGTTATTTTTGGCTTTGTAATAAAATCTCTAAATGGTGAGTTGGAGCCAGTGGTCCTTTCCGAGTCTAAGTCGATTGATGCATATTGTCAAGTGATAAGGATATTGGGTTATCTCCTTTACGCTTCCTAGCAGATAAAAAGATCCAGTCGGCCGAGGAGTCTTATAAGTGGTAAGAGAAATATAAGATAAGAATCTGGCATTATCAGCCGTCTGCGCTAATCACAGCTATTCTCTTGCTCAACTCTTCTTCCCCCCTCCCCATACATCCACATTTCCTAACCCATTCCCTCTCTTCCATTTCCTATGTATCACACTACCTTGCACTTGTCACTCTCACCCACTTTCCCTGCATATCTCTGCTTTCCCTTCCCCTTCCCCTTCTCCACTCTCCTTTATTTTTACATTCCACCTGATCATCTCTCCCTTTTCTTCTGAAACAGTTTTCCTTCAATCTATTCATATATGTATTAATTTTTCTTTAAACTTCCCCATTCTTCCCATGAATATACATATCCCCCTTGTATATATCCACTCTACCCTCCTTTCACTTCTTGGTATTTAGTTGTTTCCTCCTTTCCCTCTCCCCCATTCCCACCTTTATCATTCCACTTCCTCTCACTCTCTTGCCCCCTCTCCTTTCTCCACTGAAATTTCCACCGGGCACTGCACCAAACCATTCACCTATTTTATTTTTCTTGCATTATTCTAGTCCCTTTTTATTCCCCTCCCTTCTCTCCATTCTCTCTGTTTCTTTCCCTATTCACCCCAGTAACCCTGCATCCATCTGCATGTTACTACATCACACCATTCAGATTCCCAGCTCTCCTCTATAACTCTAGCTTCTCTTCCTATCCTCAAATTCTCCCTGTATCAGCGTCCTTTGTTTATAGTTCCACTCTCCTCTCTTGCCTCTATTTCTGAATATTGCTACTTTCTACCTTTCACCCTACCTCTGAATTTTTCTGCTCTTCTTTTCGTCACATTCTTCCGTGTTTATACTTTCATTTGTCTTCCATCACTCTCCTCCCTCCTCCCTCTTTCTCCTTTATCTCATACCACCTCCACAGTATTCATCTAACCCCTTTAACTTTCAATTCTCTCTTGGATCTCTGAAGCCTCCTCTTTTGCTTACTACTTATACCTCACCAACCTTTTACTTAGTCTTCCCTCTATTTCTCTTTTCTCCGCTGTATGTCTCTGGTTTTTCCCTCTTAGACTAAATATAAAGCTAGGCTCAAGGCACACTCCCTGTTCAGTATGCAGGCAAGGACTTTACTGGGTTTATCTCCCCCCATGCAGGAGCTGCCTATAATCTCTCTGCATCAGTTTACCTGATTGATCTGCCTTTTTCCTCTGGGAACTTCGGATCTCCGTGAGCTCTGATCAAATTTCCGCCCTGGTGCCACTGAACATGCTGCACTACTTATAGCTACAACCCTGTAAATGAGGTATCAAAAAACAGCAGGTGACTCACTAATGGTCCTCAAAATGAGGCTAAGTCCATTACGTCCTCATAGCCACAATGAATGATACAAGCATTACACCATAGCCCAATGTGCTCAGGTAAGTACACATAACAAGTGGAATGGAATGGAACGGAATGTGCTTTTGTATAGCGCATGGCTACCCGGGTGCATCCCAGCGCTGTAACAGGACTGCAGAGGGGAGAGTGATGAGGCTCAGGGGAAGAGCCAGGTTTTCAGCTGTTTCCGGAAGGCCAGGAGGTTGGGTTCTTTCTTCAGAGCAAGGGGGAGGGAGTTCCACAGCTTGGCTGAGTTATATGAGAAAAGGCGCCCCCCGATCTGGACCTTCTAATTCTAGGAACCTCTGCTAGATGAAGTTCATCCGATTGAAGACTTCTCAAGGCCTTGTAAGGTTTGACTAAGGCCTTGATAAGGGGAGGACCAATTCCCTTCAAGGATTTGTGGGCGATACACAAAGCCTTGAAGTGGATTCTCTCCTGTACCGGAAGCCAATGAAGGGTTCGGAGAGCGGGTTTCCCTGAGCAGCGGCGGCTAGTTCCAGTGAGTAGTCGTGCCGCCGAGTTCTGTACCACCTGAAGCTTAGCGATGACCGAGGAGGGGGCACCCAGATAGAGGGAGTTGCCAAAGTCCAGCCTGGACAGGATCAAGGCCTGAATCAGGAGTTTCTTGGCTTGACTAGGGAGCAGGGGGAGGATTTTTCGGGTCGTTCTGAGGATGCCATAGCACACCGCGGCGGTCTTTCGTGCTTGGGTTTTAAATGATAGTTCATGGTCCAGCCAAATTCCCAGACGCTTTATTTCAGTTTTGGGGATAGGGGCTGGGCCCATGCAGGCTGGCCACATGGTGCTTGATTTTAGACTCAGCTGGTTGCCCAGCACCATCAGTTCAGTCTTGTCAACATTGAGCTTCAGATGAGAGAGGCACATCCAGTTGGTGACTTCCTTAAGGCAGGAGTGGAGATCAATGGGTGACTGCTTGGCCTGGTTTAGTTTGACAACCAGCTGGGTGTCATCTGCATATGTGACTATATGAATATTGAGTGGTGCAGGGTCAAGAGGTGACCCGCTTTTAACAGTGGACAGGATAGGGAGGAGAGATTCCTGGGTGAGAGACGTGAACATGTCTAGGGGGGGGTATTCTTATTATGTACCGAGTCTTTAGGTTGAAGTGGGGGTAGGGTGTCAGGGGGAGGGAGGTGCTTCATAATGTTTTGAATTTTGTACTGGAAAAAATGTGTGAGCTCGTTGCAGTGTTGTCCTGAGGGGGCAAGTGCTGCCTGGGGGTCTGGAAGTTTAAGTAGCTGATTGATAATATGGAACGCGTCTCTGGAGGGGTTGGCTGATTAGGATAGCATTAGTTCATAATGAGTGGCCCGGGCGATTTTTATTTCTGCCTTACAGGTTGCTATAGCTGATCTATTGTCTGTTTTTTTCTTGGGGGCGAAATCTTTCCTCCAGAGTTGTTCAAGTTTTTTTGCATTCTGTTTCAGGAGGCGAAGTTTGGGAGTGAACCATGCGTGTTTATTGGGTCCAGTTTTCTCACGGATAGGTTTTTTTGGAAGCACCGTGTTTAGGGAATTTTCAATCCATGTGGCGAAGTCCCTGTAGGAGGTGGTAGGATTATCGTTAAGGGTAGGTTTGGTATTCTCCAAAGAGAGAGTCCATTCTTCTACAGAGAGTTAAGACCAGGGGCGGATTTTAGTGGGTATTGACGGTGTAAAAGGAGGGGTAACCATTTTCGGGGGGTACCAAAGAAAAGGGACTAGGAGATGGTCAGACCATGGTAGGGGGAGGGGATCGGTCCCTTTTAGTTGCACAAGGTTTGAGAAAATCGGGTCAAGAAGATGTCCTTTGATATGCGTGGCTAGTGGGACCTTCTGGAATAACTGATAGGACGCAAGATCTAATGCTAGGTCGGTTGCGTATTGATCCAGTGGGTCATCAAAATGGAGATTCAGATCTCCGAGGATGGTGAAGTTAGCTGTACTACTAGCAAAAGTGATGACTGATTCCGTTAGCGACTGGGAGAATTTATTCAGGGCTCCAGGGGCCGTTATATGAGGATGCCTGAAAAAGTGAGAGTGGGGGAGAATTCGATGGAAAGGTGGACATTCTCACAATCTGATAGGGGGCTCCCTAATAACCGACAGATCAGCTGGTTTTTATGGATGATGACAATCCCGCCCCCTTTGCCGGGGGCTCTGTCTAGATGTTTGATCTGGTACCCCAGTGAGAGAGCTTGTACTATATCGGGGTCTGAATTAGGGGTGAGCCAAGTCTCTGTGAGGAAAAGCACCTCCGGTGCTAAGTCATCCAAGAGCAATAAGTTTTCTGTATTGTGCTTAGGGAGAGATCTGCAGTTGAGCAGATACAATTTGAAGGGTATTTCCGGGTCTGGTATGGGTGGGTCCGAAGGGGTGAATACGTAGGAACAGAATGTGCACTTGCTGTAATCTCTTGTGAGAGATAATGGATGCGAGCATGGGAGTTTGTTCCAGTGTTTCAGTTCTTCACTTGTATTGTGGATGTTCTCGGGAGGAGAACGAACAGGGGTCCTGGCCCCGGAGCCCGGCCAGGCGCGGACGGGCACAGACGGGTTTGCCTTTGGCGTGCCGGTGGCGCGCCCGCTGCGTGCGTCCGCTGCGCGTCGGGGAGTGCATCAGATGGACTGCTAACCTGCGTGTAATGCCCTGCCGGAAGTGTAGTCCTTCCGGTGGGTCAGGTCTTCCCTCCACACAAATGGAACTTTCCGCGATGGACCGGGGAAGCCTGTGGGGGGGGGGGGGAGCAAAGTGTGTCCCAGCGCGAGAAGGTCATTTTAAACATTCAACATTTCAAAACTGGTGGTGAAGTGGTTAAAAGCGGCAAAGCAAAGAGGTGCACAGGGCACAGGGAACCCTTTACCAGGCGTTCCGGTGAGAGCTGAATTAAAGTAGGAAAGGAGACAGTGCAAAAGAAAATGTTAAAAACAATACGTGGCACCCTTTACCAGGCATTCCAGTAGCAGCTTGCCTTCAACTACACTCCACTAGGGCATCCGCTGTGCGTCGGGGAGTGCATCAGCTTTTATAGAAATGGCTAGGCAGCTGGACTGCTAACCTGCGTGTAATGCCCTGCCGGAAGCGGAGTCCTTCCGGTAGGTCAGGTCTTCCCTCCACTCAAACGGAACTTTCAACGATGTACCGGGGAAGCCTGTGGGGGGTCAGGGGAGCAAAGTGCGTCCAAGCGCGAGAAGGTAATTTTAAACATTCAACATTTTAAAACTGGTGGTGAAGTGGTTAAAAGCGGCTAAGCAAAAAGGTACACAGCGAGCAGGGAACCCTTTACCAGGCATTCCGGTGAGAGCTGGATTAAAGTAGGAAAGGAGACAGTGCAAAAGAAAATGCTAAAAATAGTGTGTGGAACCCTTTACCAGGCGCTCCAGTAGCAGCTTTCCTTCAACTACACTCCACTAGTGTGTGGAGCACCAAGTAGCACCAATGCTATTATGGCCATCACGGATGCACATACACTACTGCAGCATCACACCACGTTGCCACAAGAGTAAACCTGCAAAGAGACTTTGAGGCACAGGTCATGACAGTCACTTACAAACCATCCTGAATGAGTCTGCGGTCAGAAACTTGATGCCAGCTATAAAAGAAGAATTCTACAATAGATGCTGAAGGTCATTTTCACAAGGCAATATCGCCAGGAGAAGAGATGGGACTTTTCTTCCGCTAATAGGCCGATCGGAAGGTATTGCCGGCTAACGCCGGAATAACTATCGCCATCGCAATAATGTTATCGGCTGTTTTAGCCGCCGTTCTCTGTTATTATCGCCATGTAGCGACGGCTTGTTAATACGCAGCTAACATGGCAATAATATTCAGGGTTAGGCAGCGCTAACTTTTCTGCCCACAGAATCATCCAGATCACGTTTGGTGCAATGAAAAATCCTCTCATTGTAAAGTCAGGTTTTAAATTACAATTTTGAAAATGCCATTTTTAGAACGTTGTCATTTTCCTGCCTTAAGCCATTTAGAGTCTGTATCCTGTCCATAGGTCCATGATCAGGTTTAGCTGACAGTTGGGCTTTGTGACTTCCTCCTGGACAGCCACACACAAAAGAGAGCTTAGGTGTTCCTGGATGGGCCATCTCTAGTGATATAGGAGGGTGGTGCTGATCACAGGCCTACTTACATTTGAAGATGCTGTGTCCTGCCTCCACACAAAGGACTGCATACCACCTGTAGTTAGCCTGGAGCCAGGGCACGAGAGGCAGGAAGGCTGTAGACTTCAAAGAAAAAGTAATAGAAGTTTCAAATGCAGAACTGGATATAAATATTGGAGCCCAGACACCATCTCTTCTGTACACTTCTGGACCTGTGGATACTCTGCCAGGAAAAAGGACTGTTGTACTGCTGAAAGGATTGGCACTCTGCTGGACTGCTGCTCTGAAGGAATATTGCTCCAATGTGTAGACATGCTGCCTGCTACACTCCTACTTGGGTTAGAAGGACTGGATCTGCATCTGTTGTACCAAGAATCACAAAGTGACTTCAAAGGCTAGTTGGCTGGCTTCCTGACTAGAGCCACAGGAATAGAAGGCTCCAACAACCTTGAACCCAGCACTGGGACTCTGACATCAGTGAGTCCTACCCTGCAATGTGGTGCCACCTCATTAGTGGTTTGCCAGCCCATCTGTGGACCCAGAAGAACCAAAGCATCTCCACCGTCTCTGCTGCAAGGGTTCTCACAGTGTGGAGAACTCTGCGTTGACCTTACAGCCCGCATCAGAACCACTGCCTGTACGAAGTTTTCCTGATGCAGGCCTCCATGTTGCGAATCTCTTGTGATGGCAGCCTCTACAACGATGCAGGTTCTTGCATTACAGTCTCACAACTCTTCAGTACGGCTGCATCACTTTGACTGCATGACCCATCCTCAACACCGGACTTTGCATATGCAAGCCCTCGTCGATGAGATCCTCAACAATGACGCGCAACCTCGCATTGCAGCTCCACAGCTCCTCGGTACCAATACATCTCCTCGGGTGCGAGATGCATTCTCAGAGCAGGACATCGCAACTCCTCACAAACCAGAATGTAAGGTTTCTTCCTTCAGCAGGCTTAACTGGGTTCCTGTAGCTGGCCCACGCTATATCGCCGTGGGCCTAAATTTGTGACTGTGTGGCGTCTCTCTTGTGGTGTATTCATTGTGTCACTGGTGTGAGCATGTTGTGCAAATGCTATGCACATTGCCTCTGGGGATAAGCCTGACTTCTCTGTTCCAAGCAACCAGGGGGTGAGCACAGGTTATCTTTGGTGTGCAAATTACTTGCAGAGACTAGAGTGGTGGAAATTCCTTGCCCATACTAGAGTGGTGGGTTCTGCCAGGCTTAGGTGCATATCCTAGCCAACCAGAAAGCTCCATTTGGGGCGTTGTTTTTGGTTTGCTAAATCATTTTCCCCCAGTTTCGTGAATCATCATGAAACTATCCAAAAAAAAGTTCAGCCACCTTCCTGGAAAGTTTTGGGGTAATCTGTCAAGCGGGGGCCTAGAAAAAAGGGGGCTCCCAAAATGTAAAATCCCCAGACATTTTCCATAGACTTCTTTAAGCAGAGCTTCAGTAACAACTGCTAAATGGAATTACACCAAATTTGGCAGGAAGATAGATCTTCATATGCAGATTGTACTTTTTGTGATTTGATGTAAATCAGTTCAGTAGTTTTTAAGAAATTAAAGGTGAACATAATTACATATTTTGCCACTAGTGTGGAAATGTGTAATATTTTACTTAGCATAAGCTACAGCCATTTTGGCTGTGGTGTCCATTTAGTTTCTTTCGTAATTCTCCCGTCCTCTGCTGCTCGTCTTTTCACGGGGCTTGTGTTATCTATTTTAGTTGACTTCCTGACTCAGCTAAAAGCAATGTGCATGCTGAGGGTTTGTAACTGCCAGTGCACCTGGTCTCAGATGTTAACTGTCACCCATTTACTGCTGCCATAAGCATTCCTGCTCCCCCTCCCACTTTGCTGACCACATAGTTATTCATCTGCCCTTGTTTGCTGATAACTATTTCTAAACCTTGTTCTTCCTATTTCTGTTCACATGCCTACACTGCAGAAAACTGGTATAAAAGGTACACGGTTTGTAAATTCACTGTACTACCTCATACAGTACTTGAGAGTGCTGTGTGGATGTGGTCCCACTCATGAGTGATTAGTAAACTTGTTATTTAGTACAACTCCAGTGCCGATCTCTACTTTGTTGGTCTTTGAACCTGTGGACAAAAGGGTGGCCCTGCACCAGTGTACCCCTAAAAAGGTACATTTCCACAGTTGGCGCCCGACTTGTGGGGCCCCATCGGAGATGCGGCCGTCCGAAGGGGTGGTCTTGACAGAAGATCGAAATCTAACTGAGGAAGCGCACTGCACGAGGAG
Source organism: Triturus cristatus (assembly GCF_964204655.1). NCBI lineage: Eukaryota > Metazoa > Chordata > Amphibia > Caudata > Salamandridae > Triturus > Triturus cristatus. The sequence continues at coordinate 198,480,806 of NC_140593.1, read as the reverse complement.
ACCTTTGTCTTTGCAGGCCGACGTGACTTTTCCGGCTTTCCCAATTTGACCCTCCAGGTGGTGGCCGGTCTCGACTGGGGTTTTCTTTGGCACAATTTTGCAGTGACCATTAGGTCGACCAGAGATCGGCAGCTGGGAGTTGGAGACTTCTGCTTGGTAAGGTCGCTGAAGCTGCATTCTTGATTTGTTTGGCCTGGGCTTTTTGTTTGGATTTGTAATTCAATCTTTGGAAAGTTTGAAGGCAGGTAATGTGGAGATTTTTCTACTTTTGAAATATTTGTTTGGAGCAGTAATATTTTACATATATTTATGAAACATGCCTGTTTTCAGCACACTCAGTAGGTGGTGTTGCTGCTCTGGTGGTACCAAAGTTAGCTTGGAACAAAGTCAGCCGGCTCCCCCAGAGGGGACACCTAATAGGGACATGTATGTCAAATGTGGTATTTCTTCCATAATGTACGGTACACTGTGGAACAAATACACAAAGAAAGATTCTGATCTGCAATGGCCAGTGAATGGGTCATTTGATTCTAAAAAGGTTCAATATGTAGAGCAGTGTTTATTTAAAAGAAAAAGTAGACAGGATATGTTTGATTGTGTGCATATGTGGGAGAAAGAAGTACGAGAGAGAGCAAAGAGAGCAGAAGCTAGAGCAGAAAAAGATCAACGAAAAACGATATATCACAAAGCGCTAGAATCAAAAAATAAAGAAAAGAGGGAAAAAATATAAAAAGAAGATAGGGAACGTCGATTAGAGGTAAATGACCTGTACCCTATTAGGCGCCCTATTTATCCCATACTTAATAAACCTCAGGATGATTGCATCCTGTTAGAACGGCCCCTGTATAAATGTCCTACTCTGAGTGCCCCTGAGGATGAGGTTTCTGATGAGAAGCATTTGTCATCAGAAGAAAAAGATATAGATAAACAAGATGGGTGACAGACTCGCTCTACTTTTAATAGAGCAGAAAAAGATCAATTAAAAACCGCTGCTAGGGAGGAGGCTCGCCGGCCTGACACTCGCTCATTGTAACAGTGGAAAAATACAGAGCAATTTTATATTGTAGAAAAATTTGTTTGGGAGGTAATATTTGATTATAGAAACATTTCTCAGGAATTAGAGCGAAAGGATATAAATAATGATTATAAACGATTAACAGATGGGCCTTTCCCTTTTTTGACCTTTTTCGATATGATTAGACGAGTGGTTAAAATACGAGACGCAACATTGCGTTTACTAAAGGAGCAAGAATTAGCTAGAAAACAGAAAGGTGTAGAAACAGTTCAATCCCCAGCACAGAAAGTAGATGCTCCCGTGGATGAGGTTGTACCTGTTAGTACTACAGTTGCTATAAAACCTAAGCGTGAAGCTGCACCCCTCTATGTTCCTCCGAAGGGTGCGGAAACAAATGATGATAAAACTTCGGATGATGCAAAGGGGTATTTTATATATAATTGGGTTTATACTCCTTGGAGTAGAACAGATGTGATGGCTCTAAAGACTGCTTTGCCCGACCGCCGGAAAAATCCCGCCACCTTCTATGAGGAGGTGGAAGGAGCCATAGGCTCTTGCACTATGACCTTGCCAGATATTGATATGTTCTTTGGACTTATTTTGCCCCCTGATATGTGGAGAACAATATATAAAACATGATAATGTAGTATATGGTCATACTTGGGAACATTTAGAACAAAAAGATATGGAAAGGGAGCCTGCGCAGAAACCTCAAAGGAGATATTAGATCTTCCTAAAGCTATTGTGACTAAGTTAAAGACTCTGGGCCTGATTCACAGAACTAACTTAAGACAAAATCCTAAACTTACTACCATTTTGGTATTCACAGAAGGCACTTACTCATTTTGGTATTCACAGAAGGCACTTACTCATTTTGGTATTCACAGAAGTTAGGAGTCCTAACTTTAGGACTCCTAAATGCCTTCTGTGAATACCGAAAGTTAGGACTCCTAACTTTAGGACTCCTAAATTCCTTCTGTGAATACCGAAAGTCTTAAAATTAGGAATGTTCTCAGTTTAGGAGTCCTAAAGTTAGGACTCCTAACTTTACTACTACTAAACTGAGAAAAATCCTAATTTTAAGGCTTTCGGTATTCACAGAAGACATTTAGGAGTCCTAAAGTTAGGAGTCCTAACTTTACTACTACTAAATTGAGAAAAATTCTAATTTTAAGACTTTCGGTATTCACAGAAGGCATTTAGGAGTCCTAAAGTTAGGAGTCCTAACTATACTACTACTAAACTAAAAAAAATCCTAATTTTAAGACTTTCGGTTCTCATTTATTAAGAATTGTTCCTCTTTTTTGGACAGCCATCCTTCTTCTTTCCCAATAGTTGTTAAGATCATCAATTTAGCTTTTATCTTTTTGTTCCAGTCTTCATGAGTTTTCTGATAGAGAGGCACAATTCTTAATAAACGAGAACCCAAGGACACCAATCATGTATGTCCTCCCTAAAATACATAAAGATTCAAGTAACCCCCCAGGAAGACCTATAATTTCGGGAGTCAACTCCATACTAGAACGGCCAGCAAAATACGTCAACACTTTTTTGAAATCTTTAGTGAGCGACACTGCAAGCTATATAAGAGACACCATGCAAGCCATCACTCTGTTGGATAATCAGCTATTCGAGGACAAACACGAAATACTAGTAACACTAGACATAGTGAGTCTTTACTCCAATATTCCTCAAGAAGCGGGACGTGAAGCACTTCAAGTCTTCTTGGACAAACGTGTCCGACCCCACAATGGGCCTACTAACTTCCTACTACAGCTGGCGGAGATATGCCTAAAATACAATTTCTTCACATTTAATGACATCCAATTTCTACAAGTTATGGGTATCGCGATGGGCTGTCCTTTCGCTCCAGAAATGGCCATAATGTTCATGGCGCTATTTGAAGAGAAGTGGATATACAATAATAACCCGTATGATGGGCACATCAAAATATGGCGTCGATATATCGACGATGTGTTCATGCTATGGAGAGGAAAAGAGGAACAACTTGAAGCGTTCCTAATCTGGTTGAACAACAGGAATCCAGATATCCAGTTTACTCTAAATGCCAGCAAAGTCTAAATTAATTTCCTGGATCTTATGATCAAACATGATGAAGGGCACCTATACACCACCCTATACACGAAGAAGACAGACAGAAATACATTCTTGCACTTTTCAAGCTTTCACCAACGCAATCTACGTGAGAACTTACTGTTCAGCCAGTTCCTTAGGATAAGGCGAAATTGTACGAAGAAGGAAGATTACTTTGATAACGACTCAGAACTCCTAAAAAAACTTTTAATGAGGAACTACCCTAAAAAGCTACTTAAGAAGGCCATGAAAAGGGCATGGTATACCCCTCGGGATTCTTTCCTTACCCCACAAAAGAAGAAAGAGAGCATGCCCCTTGTTTGTGTCACAACTTTTTCAGGCCTAACTAATGAGGTGCACAAAATTATCTGAAAAAACTGGAACACGGTAAAAGGTATCCCATTGTTCACACAGACACCTATATTTGCGTTGAAGAAAAATAACAGCATAAAAGATAAGCTTGTACGTGCAAACACCTCCATGAAAAAACAAGATACCTCTTTAAGAACAATGCTGTCTTTACCACCAATTAAAGGACACAGGAAATGTGGCAACTGTGTGTCTTGTGACAGTGCGTTGGAAGGAACAAAATGTGTATATGGCACTAAGTACATAAAACATGATAACTTTACAAACTGCAATACTCACAATGTTATCTACTGCGTGATCTGCCCATGCGCGAAAGCGTACATTGGAAAAACCAGCCAGCCCATAAAAAAGCGCATTTCTCAACATCGGTCACGCATCAGATGCAGGACTCCTAATGCACCAATGGTCGCACACTGCACAGAAAAAGGTCACGGTTCCAATGAAATAAAATGGACAGAGTTACGGCATGTGTCTGGAAATAATATCGATTACATTCTATCCAAAATAGAAGCGAAAACTATTATGTTTCTGGGGACAATTGAAAACGGTTTAAATGAAATGTCCGAACTAGCAAATTGTGTATAATTGAGAGGTTTCAGCAATCTAAAAGTCTTTTCATTTTCCACCCTGAACAATAATTGATTGAATAATAATTGATTGAGTTTTTCGCCCGAAATTCCATCCAAAAATAACACACAAGACACAACAGGTAGTTCACATTTTTAAACTTTATTGTTCACCATGCTAATGATCAATGGGGCGGACACGCAAAAGAAATGGTCAAAAAATATGCCGAACCAAAAGCTCCGGAATCGCATTATGACCAATCAAATCTACAGCACCCTGAGCGTCATTGAGCTCCAAGGCAGCGGATACGTAGTGACTATAGACGCAAAGACGTTACACGTCATTCAAACAAAGATAGGAAACAAAGAATCAACCATTCGCCGAGTGACCCTTTTGAGAAGCGTAACGCAGATTCGTATGGAAAAAGAAAAAAGAAGATTAACGCCATTCAAAGAGCTCGTAGTTTTGTCACCCGACATTCAGGTATGAGATGTCACGAGCAGAAGAATGTTCTGGCACTAATCCGCACTACAGGCATGAAAATAGTCGAGCTTAAAACCACAGACACAAACTAATAGATGCCACATCACTCCGGCATAGTACAAAACACCACATGCATATTATAAATTTTAGCATGATAATACTTTGTTTTTAATACTGGTTTCAATAAGACCGCAAATGTTAAATCAGAGTGAGATCTGTAGCGCTAAAAACACACGCTATATAACAAAACACACGCTTTGACATTTCATTGCAAAAAACTTATCAAGCTATGTTTATCATCAACAGAAGCTGCACAATTTACCAACTAATACAATATAAGAGGTGCCAATATTGAGAAATTTCCTTCTACACAACATTTGATCTGGTAGGTGCTCGGACTTCGTGCATAAATTTTCGGACTGAAAACACGATGAGAAAAAGCATCGCATAACTGAGGAGTTGTCTTGATTTTATTTAAATAGGCAGGAAGCCACTGCATGTTCACGCAGCAATAGAAAACGGTACGTAAGGTAATTTATCTCAGAATTTTATAGAGCCAAAATGAGCAGCAACACACACTAAAACAAGGTATATTGTTATTTATACAGCCAAAAGATGTCCTACCCGAACTATGTTCAGCCCTGACGAAGACCTTAACACAAACAGAGTGCCCGGTCCCACCACTATAAGGTCGAAACGCGTTGCCGCTGACCACGCAGCGGTTCAGAGTAAATTAGGAAAACGATACGACGATCTTGTTTTCCGACTTGTTGAATAATAGTGGACTTCGAGGACTAAGAGAAATAAGGTCCCAGCTTAATTTGTACATAAATCAGTAGGACATGAAAAGGAATATGTACTTCAGTTTGTGAATCAAACATCAAAAAAACAGTATAAAATTCACAGAGAATGCGTTTTTCCAGTGTGTGATGTAATATAACTCTATGTTTACAGCATTTTGAGTTCATTTTTGTATAATACGTTTTGAGTCTGTCTAATCAGTAACATAATGTGTATAGGTTTTATAAATGTTCCATGTGTTTTGAAATATTGAGGAGAGGTGAAAATCTATTTGATGAAGGGATTCTCATTTGAAAATAAGATTTGAAAAAAGAAAAATTAAGAATTGAAACCCAGAGTCAATAAAAAGGACTAGTGCGGCAAAAGAAATATTGTGATCAATGGTGTCAGAGGTATTTTGCTTTTTATAATGTCTCTTTTGCGAGGTCATCATTACCAACGGGGAAGGAATAGTATGAGAGGACGCCCAGGGAATTAAGAAAACAGGGGAGGCACAGGAGCTCGTCCCAGTTTTGAGGCAGTTGAACAAGGACCAAATTATTCTAACACTTTTGATAGGCGAAATCAATACGAAATGTCTTATTATTCTGCTGATGCCCTTGCAGATTCCGATTATGCATAAGGATGCCTAGGATGGGGTAAGGAACCGGTTGAGGTGCCAGTAGATCAAATGAGTCCTTATGTTGACGCAAACGTCTTGGGATCTACTGATCAGTTTCTGGTTGACAGAGGGGCTACCCGTTGTGCTCTGTCTAAAAAGTTGGTGCCAAGGGCTCCCCTGTCCGGCACAATGATAACATCGATAGGATTCGATGGGACACCTACACCTAGCCCGCTTTCACAGCCACTTGAATTCGGACTTGACAAATTCACTGCAGCATGTCTATTTTTGCTTTCCCCTAACACGCCGGACAACATTGTGGGTATCAATATGCTTAAATATATTTGTGCTACAAAATGTTGTTCTCCGGAAGGTGTGCATGTTATTTTAAATAACAATTATCCAATGGTTGAGAGATCCTGTCTCATCAATGAGGATGCCATTCTGTTGTCCTTTCCTAGTGTGAAGAAGGAACACTGTTATTGTTATAATTTCTTGCCTCACATCATCACAAAGTCTCGCGAAAGAACTTACAATATTGTAGACAGCAGGTTACCTATTTAGGTCACCTCCTGTCTAAGGAGGAACGTGCACTCACACCAGACCGCATTCAGATCATTCTAGACACTCTTGTACCACGTACTCAGAAGGATGTTCGTGCACTGATTGGCCTCACTTCTTTTTGTAGACAGTTTTTTGCACATTATTAAACCTTTGTTGGCCCTTTTGACTAAAGACACTCGAATGCCCCTCCCATGGACTGCTGAGTGCCAGAGCACCTTCCAACAGTTACGCCAAGCCCTTTGTTCTGCACCAGTATTAGGTACCCCAGTTATGTTGATGAGTGACTATTTGTCCCAGTTAACTGACAGCTTGTCTTCTATTTATCAGCAGGTGCGGGAAGCTATTCCTTCGTGAGCCTTGCTGTGCTGACAGATCATCGTGACATTTTGGTCACCGAAAAAGGACGAGCTGTGTCACCTGAGAGACCTGAGGAAGTCTTCCTGGACCACACGATCCCTGGTACATCTAGATATCTGCTTCGATCCAGACATTTCATTGCAGAAAGAGACTGTTTGAGCCACTGTCCTGGGTGGTTGAAGACTGACTACAAAGGGGGGTAGCCGATTAATGACTACTCGTCTCAACGTTAGTGAAGAAACCGACGCCTGCCCAGGACCTTAGGGCATCATCTATCTTGTTGTTTGCCGATAAAAATGAGCTCGCCTAAGAAGAAGGAGATCGCTGTGACAACGTGCAACGGCTGTACAATCTGCATTCTTGGTCTGACTTTGACTGCTGCCATCATCGCTACTGTAATGTGGGTAGTGGAGGAAGTAATGCCTGGAGCCTCCTTACCTAACATTACTGTTACATCACTTGCTGCAAAAGAGCACCATCATTTTGATTTGCCGCAACAGGAACAGGGATACTGGCAAAATCTGAGAAACAATTCATTTCTTCAAATGTTGTCCTCAGACACACCAGCTAAGCAATGCAACTAACTGTTGGGTTTTTGGCAAGATTCCTCCTCATCAGAACGTAAAAAGAATCCTGTTGGTTCAAACTTCTATATGCCTCTAATGAAAAAAGTCTGTTACCCCAACGAAGATGGGGACCGACAAGCAAAAGGGACTGCTTTAGAAATGGAAGTAAAGGAAGTGCAGCAACAAACTGTGTGTATCCAAATTCTAGGTCGGCGAAAGGAAATGGACCCCTTGTTATCTCTGTTGCTATGACCACTGGCCCCCTTTGTGTACAAAGTACAGGCAATGTGCCAGTGGGCCACAGTAACTGTACTACAGTGTTGCAGATGTCTACGAGAGGCAAGCAGCTTCCCTGCATCACGTCACACTTATTTTGTTTGTGGAACTAAGGCATACTACTTCCTACCTCCAGGCTGGTCTGGTACCTGTTACATAGCCTTCCTTCTACCACCTGTGTTTTTAGCTCCCCCAACCTCCTATCAAGATTTGCAATTGTTTGATCACTATGCTGGTAGTAGGGGAAAACGTGCAATCGATGTCTCTGTAGTCGACCAGACAGAGACCACATGGGAACAATATAGACGTTAACAGAGGATTCTTCTTTGTTGGCCCAGTACAGAACAGTCAGCTGGTCCGTCGCCTCACCCGTACAAGGGAAGCAGTGATCAATCAGACAACTGCAGCCTTAGAGAACTTGACAGAAGAACACACATCGATCCAGATGGTTGATTTGCAGAATAGACTTGTTCTAGATGTTATTCTGGCTGATCGAGGTGGAGCATGCTATATCATCAGATCCAGCTGTTGTATCTTCATACTCGACAATTCACCTTCTGTATATGCGGTCATCTTCAAACTACACAAAATAGATACTGAGATACATCAAGACTCAGGAACATGGACTTGGGCTGGATGGTTCTGGAACATATTTTCTGTATGGGGTCTAAAATATTATCGGCCTTATTCATAATTATTGCAATTCTCTTCTCTTGTTGTTTATGAATCCAATGCGGGCCAATGCTATGTTCCCTCTGTATTTCCACTTGTACTACTTGTCTACCATCTAAAACGAATGTCCAAAATGTAAATGCCCGTTTAGCAATACACCGAGAAGTCAGTGATATGATGCTAATTGATATACATGATGTTATCGTACCCCTTTTAAAGCATAAGAAAATGTCTTTGATAATGCGAAAAGGGTCCTCCGTGGAAATGTGTAATATTTTACTTAGCATTAGCTACAGACATTTTGGCTGTGGTGTCCATTTTCTTTCCTTCATAATTCTCCTGTCCTCTGCTGCTCGTGTTTTCACTGTGCTTGTGTTATCTATTTTAGTTGACTTCCTGACTCAGCTAAAAGGCACGTGCTGAGGGTTTGTAGCTGCCCGTGCACCTGGTCTCAGATGTTAATTGTCGACCATTTACTGCTGCCATAAGCATTCCTGCTCCCCCTCCCACTTTGCTGACCACGTAGTTATTCATCTGCCCTTGTTTGCTGATAACTATTTCTAAAACTTGTTCCTCCTATTTCTGTTCACATGCATACACTGCAGAAAACGGGTATAAAAGGGACACGGTTTCTGAATTCAGGGTACTACCTCATGCAGCACTTGAGAGTGCTGTGTGGATGTGGTCCCACTCATGAGTGATTAATAAACTTGATTTATTCCAACTCCAGTGCCAATCTCTATTTTGTTGGTCTTTGAACCCGTGGACAAAAGGGTGACCCTGCAGCTATGTACCCCTAAAAAGGTACATTTCCACACTAGGGCTCGTGAGAGTCCTGCACACCTCCCAATAGTGCACACAATCAAAAATGGAGCCCTGTGATTGTTTGAAAGGCCTGTTTTTCCTGTGTGCCATCATCCCATGAGTCCTGTGAGTGACATTGTATACGACCTCCTCAAATTGGATGGTGCAAGTAAAATAAGATGGCTAAGTTATGTTGAATCCAATCTTCGGGAGGTCGGTCTGCATTATCTGTATAAGGATCCAAAGATGTGCCGGTCAATATCCAAGAAGGAGCTGAAAACTCATTTACTGGTCCACCTACAGGCGAAGAGACACAATATTAATTTTAAACTTAAGTTAAGTTATACTGTGCTGCTCCAAGCATAAGTCTAACTAATACAGACTCCATTTATTTATCTTTCGTCACGGACCTTCAACATAGATACATTTTAATGAGATTTCATTTAAATTATATCCCCCACATGTTAGGCCATCCACCCAAAATGTATGCGATTACTGCAATCCCTTTTTGCCCCTGCTACAAGCGATCACCCCAGAATGATCTCCACTTTTTATTCTTTTGTAAATTTTATAGTGAAGAAAGGAAAAAAGTCATTGCTCCCCTTGTTCGTAAAATTAATTTTAAACAATGTTGTGTGGCTTTATATTATTTACAGTTATTGTCTGAACCTTTTACCTGTTTTTCTTTGGCCTCTTTTCTCTTATCTGCTTTGAGCAAAAGAAGATGAAATTGTCATTTTGATACTTACGATGCAATTTAAGGCATTGGGTTGTGCAATATTTCTGTATACTTACGAGCAAATGTTCTCCTTTTAGCTTATGATTTTTTATTATGTTTGAATACTTGTGATTTAAAAAGTGTAGTAATAGCTCTTTTTTCTGTATATATCTGTAGAATACTTTTTATGCCGATGTTGTGTCAGCGAAATAAAGTTATTTCTGACTGACTGAGTCCTGTGAGTGCTCGGATTGGCTGGCTGTTGGAATGTTTGAAATGAATTGGCATCCATTACTGATTACTGTGAAAAATTAGAGGTGTTGTGAAAATGAAGTCAAAAAGCTTTATAAGGGGGCAGCAGAAAGGCATACTGCCCCTCCTAGATTTAGAGAAGGGATACCTTCAGTGAATAAAATAGATGTATAATATTTTTAACAAATGTTTACAATCTTGCAGGTCTCTCACAGGATTATGAATAGTAAAAGGGAGCAGATGAGTTTTCAATATACTCAATTAGTAGAAATGCACATTGTGTTCTTGTTTTTGAGAGGAAGTGTGTAACAGATAAGTACTGTGATGAGTAAATAGTTATTTCTTATTTTCAAGAAATGTTATGATCTTGCGAGACTCTCAAAGGATAGTGAAAAGTAGAAAAGAATAGTTGATCTTTGAATACACTGTAGTGTACACACTACTGTAGGAAGGAGAATTACTGGAGATGGTGTTTATCAGAGTCTACTATTAATGCCCATCGGTTTGAAAAGAGTTATGAGTAGAGTACAGTCTCTTCTCACCCTACTATGCACACCAGTCATCTGAGAGAGATGTCTGACAGAAGAGGCAAGTCCCTCCCCACACACTACTATAAACACCCATCATCTGAGAGAGAGGTCTGAAAGGACAGGCCAGTCCATTCACACATCCTATTATGCACACCCATCATCCAAGAGAGGGGTCTCAGCAGAGAGGTCAGTCTCTCTCAACACACCCTACCATGCATACCCGTAATCTGAGAGAGAGGTCTGAAAGGAGAGGCCAGTCCCTCCCCAAACCTGACTATGCACATCCGTCATCTAAGAAAGAGGTGTGAAAGGACAGGCCTGCTATTCTCCACACACTACTATGCATACACATCATCTGAGACATAGCTCTGAAATGAAAGGCCAGTCCATCCACACACATAAAAAGAGAATGAAAACCAGCAGGTGATTTCTTTGGACTACCTGCATTTTCTGAATACCTGATGTCTCATTAGATTGTCTTCATGAATTTTTTAACAGGATTGCATTAAAACTCGGACTTTGTCCATCACCTATCCAATACTGTTTTTGGATTGTTATACACTATAAGTGGTGTGCTGCAATAGCTTTGTCCTTTGGTCCCATAAATACAATGTTAAATGTGAAAATAAATGTCCCGTTATGTTTAGAGCAACTGTATGAAAAAGCAGTATTACGCAAACCTCATCCAAGAGACAAGTAGCCATTGCCAGCTAATTTGAATTGCAGTGTGAGAGCTAAGCTGGAAAATTGCCGCTATCACAGGGCAGATTTTTATTTTTTGGTGTTGAAGAGCCACTCTATGATCAGTTCTTAGTTGAGTATGCCTGGAATAGGGGATAATGAAACAAGACTCCATATTTTCTCCTTTTCTTATATTGCTTTTTCCTGCACAAAGTTTGCAGCGTTTTACCTGATGGAATTTGTATTGTGATAACCATCAAACCTGTGTGGTAATTTATCAGTAACTCTAATCGCAGTTCAATATTACCAACACAGACGAAGGGGCAGAATTTGTTTTCTTCCGATCAGCACAACAATCAAATTTTAAGTGTTATGCAAGGGAGAAAAGAAGTGCAGAGCCTTATCTACTAAGACTGGCCTGCGGCTGCTGTCATCGCCTGAGCTGGAGCTCTAAGAAGACTTCCTTGTGTGCCACAAAGTCTCTGAACAATCGTGTAGAGGTCAGTGTGCGCAGTCTAGCATAGGTTTTCTACTGGAAGCATTACATTGGGCCCACTTTACAATGGAAACAGTATTAAATCATCACTGTAGTAATAGTACTGCTACAAAGGTATGAAAATATACTAATTGCTATCATTCATAAACATTGGTTGGCCAAAAAGCAAGTTTTTAAGCGCACTACTGGCAACGCCATGTGAAAATTTCACATGGCAATATGTAGTACAATTACACATTGACAAAAGGTAGTCCTGGTGTGCAGTTGTACATTTTATTTCCTTTTTCTGTTTTTTTCTCCATGGGAAAACCATCCTTTCCCTGTATTCCCATGAACATTGGGTGTTCCATTCCATTTCCACCTTGAAAGGGAATATATATCTGCCCTTTTCTGAATCAAATGTCCATCGATTTTGAGGGTGGGAAAGGGTGGTTGTTGGACATGTTTGTGAATATCTGCAAGTTCAGGAGTTTCTGGTCATTCAAAAACTCTCACGGTAAACCACTCCTTAAGCCACCCACTCCACACCACTTGTTAGTTGTGTGCAATAGTGGCATAGAATGAGGCGGTAGCAAATGCGTTTATGTGAGCTAGTCATCCTTTTGTTGATTGCCCACAGGCACAAACAGAACCATTGTCAGCCTTAAACATAGCTTTGTGCCTGAAAGTGTCTTTCTGATCCAGGCCCTCTGAATCAACACAAGCTCATGAGTTTGTGGGAGTTAACCATGACTTTATACACTAAGTCCTCATCTCTTGAGGAGGTTTTACTACAGTGTAATTGTGCATAGTTGTGATGTACATATTGTGTTATTGTAAATGTTTTTACACCTGCTTGTTGGCTTTTGTGGGTGCCCCACAGCGAAAATTAGCCATTTCATTCTTTTAATTAGATGCTCACATTCGAAAAGAGCGTTATCAACAAGTAGCTATATGTCAGTTCTCATAAATTGATTTCAACTACAAAATATCAGACTGCCATAAACCAAGAAAAAAATCCGTGATTCATGACTTTTTTGTAAATTGTTGCTGATCTGTTAAGCATTTTAAATTAAGCAAAAACATTCCTACCAATGTTGGATCATACCAATTCAGAATGCATGCTTTCTTTTTAATCAATCGCAAATTGTTTTCGAGAAAGCGGAAATATTTTTCTGTGTGTACTTATTGTAGTTTCATTTAAATTAATTCAATTTAAAATGTAAGCTTACCTACAATTTTAAGATGTACATAAGCAACATCAGTCAATTAGCTGTCTTTCAAGTAGTTTCAAATGATTCATCAAATCATTGACCTTAGATTTAATATTCTTGCTTTCATTATGACCTCTTTGGTACATAGCTTTTGCTTTTTCCTGATCAAAGGCAGTATTCTTCAATGCTGATCACAGAGGCCAGAGCATCTGTATTACTATGTCTAATACTATACAGTCCAACCCTACAGTGCCAACTTAGCAGACAAGGTACTCGCACTGTTAGCCTCTTAAGATTACCTCGGTGTCTGCAGTTTTTGCTTTTGAAGGGAGGGTGTGTCTTGAATAAGCACCTTGTAACCTCAAAGTTGCTAACTCATTAACATTTTTCCACGATATGTGAAGAAAAACAGCTTTAATAGTAATTGCAACTAATTTCATAGAACGATGCTGGAGTAACACACGTCATGTGCTTTTTGTAGATCTAAAAAGGAATCAACTTCTGAAAGACACTCATTCTTCCAAATACACTCTAGAAAGTTCAGTCCGCGCGTTTTTGCCACCAGAGTCTCCAGAATGGTAGCAAATCATGTTTCCACCACTGAATCCCAATAATAATTCTTTATTATTGACAATTTTTCATATTTTATTAGATGGTGGAAAATGATTCAGTTAACAAGGATGTCTAATCCTTTGCCGGATCACGCCTACACTTTCTCCATCTTCCTACCCTAAAGCCTTGCAAACGATGCCAAATCATTTGTAGTACTTCTTTCATCTGACACCCTGCTTCATGGCAGCACCCCAACTCCTCCAGCAAAACCTGCAGAGGCACACGTGAATCATACCCCTGTGGGAACATCCACTCAGGAGATACCTCTTACATTGAGCAACTTTGATCATGAAAAACTATTACAGCTAACGAAAAATGCATTATTGGCATTCAGAATATTTCACATCAATATTTCTATATTCCAAAAATTCCACATAACTAATGGCAATGTTGGTCATGAGCAAAATGGAAGATAGGTGAGGCTAAGCATACTAGCTACTGCCAGCGTGCTCCATCCGCTCTGCAATGGTTTACCCTGATTGGTCCCTGTTCAGTTTAGGGACGTTATCTATAATCACCTTGAGGGTACCCACATTATTTTTATTATTATTAATGGCATTTGTTAAGCGCATGGTTGCACACGGAACAGTGCGTCCCGCGCTGACAGTACCACCAACATCACATAAGTAACAATAGTGGCGGAGGAGGGAAAGCAGGAGAACCATGCTAAATTAGGCCTTGGGGAAAAGACGAGTTTTCAACATTTGTCTAAACCTCGTTTCAGACGGTTCCATTCTCAGTTCGATGGGAAGGTCATTCCAGCCCTTACTGGCAAGGTAACGAAAGGACCGTCCTCCCATCCTAGCTCTGTGAATCCGTGGAGCAACTAACAACATATTGCCCATTGACCTAAGAGAACGTGAAGGTCGATAGACAGGAAGCAGTGCTTGGAGATAAGAGGGAGCTTTTAGATGAGCAATGCGATGAGCAATGCACAACATTTTGAATGTAATTCGTTCTCTTATCGGGAGCCAATGTAAGGAATACAAGGCATTTTTCCCAGAGGCCCTTCTAGGAAGGTTCAAAACAAGCCTAGCAGCTGCACTTTGAACACGCTGCAACTGCATTAGACCTTTATTACTTAGTCCGCACAGGAGGGAGTTCCCATAGTCTAAGTGGGAAGTGACCAAGGCATGTATCATTGTTTTTCTGGCGCTAGGAGGCAATAGGTCAAGAATCTTCCTAAGGACCTTTAAAATACCATAGCATTTACCAGCCACATTACCCACATGGTTAGTGTAGGCAAGATTGGAATCAAGGAGTATGCCGAGGTTCTTGACTGTTTCAACCGGGACCGGAACCGAACCCAGTTCTGAGGGCCACCAAGCGGATGTCCAGATGGATGGACAAGGACCAACAATAAGAACTTCCGTCTTATTGCCGTTAAGGCGGAGGTAGTTCAACTTCATCCACCCATCCAGTGCTACCAGGCATGCCGAAAATTTCTCCGCCTCCACAACTGGGTCACGAGACAAATTGATCACCAGTTGTGTATCGTCTGCGTAAGAGACTATGGCAACACCAAATGACTCCACCAGTCTTGCAAGAGGTTCCATGTACAGATTGAATAATGTTGGGCTCAGAATCGAGCCTTGAGGAACCCCTTGTTTGAGACATCTGATACTGGATTTGCACGGTGGACAGTGCACCTGAAATCTTCTGTTATTAAGAAAGGACGTCAACCATTCATGGGCTTGACCAGTTATGCCCATCTCTCTCAGACGGTCCAGTAAAACGGAGTGTGACACGGTATCAAACGCCGCACTTAGGTCCAATAGGACCAGTGCGGTCGTGTGACCCTCATCCGCCTGGCACCGCAGCAGTTCCGTCGACAGAAGGAGAGTGGTCTCCGTCGAATGTTTGGCTCTAAATCCCGACTGAGACGAGTGAAGGATCTTATTATCTTCCATGAATCTCACCAATTGTCGGTTGACCAATTTCTCAACTACCTTCGCACAATAGGGGAGGAGCGAGATAGGTCTCAAATTGTCCAGTTGTGATATGCTGATATGAGCTTTCTTTTTTATCGGGACAACTTGGGCCAATTTCCATTCGTCCGGAACTAAGCATTCTTGGAAGGAGAGAGAGGCCAAATTTCCTATGTGTTCAGCTACCTGGGGGAGATGACTGCGAAGAATCCTCGCTGGAACAACATCTAAGGGCGAGCCAGAGTGAATATTTGATAGAATATTAATTAACTCCTCAGTTTGGGGGACCACCAATTTCCCCAAAGTATTCTTAACCTGTATTTCGCGGTAAGAATTGGGCCGATCTGTATGTTCTGAGGTGGTCTGGAAAGAATCATAGATCTTTTCTACCTTCCCAACAAAGAAGTCAGCGATCTTATTGCATGATTCAGTCGAGGGGCTAGCTTCCTCTGAACTAGCTAACGGGGATGAGAGTTCCTTTAAGATCCTGAATAGCTCTTTCGAGGTATTTTCTGAGCAGTCAATCCTCTTACTGTAATAGTCTCTTTTAGAGACCACATTGTTTCCAGACTTGGTTTGAAATATCTAGTTTCCCTGCATCATGTGGCGGAGGACACGCCTGAATTCTCTATGCGCTTGCACATACGGAAGGGGCTCAGGAGATGATTTTAGCTCTTTTGCCCCTTCACTTTTCAACCAAGATGACAGGCAGCACTATGGTGTACATTGATTAAGTGGATGTGATTGGTTTCAGCTTGCCCCCTTCTCACCTAGTCCTGATTATTAGATCTGATCTTTCTTGTCCTTTTTACAAGCCTTTTTCCAATATGTTTTTGGGCAGACCCAGCCAACGCGTTTCACTCCTTACAGGGACTTCATTGAACGAAAAGCGGGAGCATTCTTTTGCTTGAGACATTGGTTGAAATTGATGAGAACCAGATAGATGGAAACACTGGAATTAGATATTCATTGCCCTGATGAAGTCCCTACAAGGGATGAAATGCTTAAGCTGGGACTACCCAAAAATTATTGGAAACTGACTTGCAATAAAGAATACTTGGAAAAAATCCCAACACTTGGAGAATAATTCTCAACACAAAGAAAGACTCTGATTATGAATTTTGGATCCTAAGCGATTACAGATAAAAAATCATGGAAGTATGAATTAATTAATAGATAGTATGTTGCCCTCCTACTAAAGCATGTTCTGATTTGATTTGAGTTTTGTGGGCAGTCGAAATTCTGCAAGTAGGCACAGGGTACATAAGAATTTTGGAATATTGACCGGTGCAGTCTGAAGAATTACTACTGTCATTGTTTTGAATTTATGTTTCAGTTATTTTTTTCGAGGCCTAACAAATGAGATGTAATGCCTTTTACCCTGAAAACCTGCAGAGAGAAGGGTAGACTGGAGTGCACTGACAGCTTTAGAACTCAGATGTGTGTGTTCAGTTCCTGCATCAGTCCACAGAAACCCAGATCTCCAAAAGTGAACATGGCCGTCCATATTGGATGTGTGCTATCTTTCTTTCTTTAATCTTTATTTCGATTCAGGGAATCATAAAAGAAAACATACAAATGCATTAAGTAACACAAATTGTCTTAAAAAGTAAAATCTTACAGTAATAATATAATACAACTATAAACTAGGATGAATACAATTGCAAATATAGGAAAATTGGAGCATAATCCTAGCCACAGATAAGCAATTTTTCATTTCATTTCAGCAGGTAAATTCTTCTGATATACCATACTGCTGCTAGATACTTGGTAATAGCAAAAACAGTAGAAGAAGATAAATCACTTTTCAGCAGCCTATAGGCATCTAAATGTCGTCTAATGCCCCAATTCCTACAAATAGGAGCAATCCACTTCTTCCTAGATTTAGCGTACATAGGGCAGAAAAACATTAAATGAATATCGTCCTCCAGCTCACTAGAGCATGCAGGGCCATTTTTTAAGGTAGGAGGGTGCCATTTACTGGTGAGTGCTCTAACTGGGAGTGCGTTATATCGCCATTGTAGAAATAGTTTTCTCAAGACGACGGGATTTATATCGTTCAGGACTGTTTCCAATCTACAATGATCCTTCATGGTTACAAAAGTAGTGGTCATTGATCCCAAATTCTCGCTTGCAAGAGATGCCGAGAGATTAGAATTATGATATAGTGCAACAAGTTCTTTGCGAGATATAGTCGCACAGGCCTCTAGGGGATTTGTCCAGTGGGTCCGTAGGCCCAGCCTAATAAATTCATTTTTAACATAGTTGAGCCATGGGATTTTGCCCAGAGCTGGGTGAAGGTAGAGTTCCATAAGTTCAGAGCGATAGCTCAAAAGTTCAGGGGTTGTCCAAAGACGCCTCCAAAAAGTGAAAGGCTTCACACCTAGTTCTTCCCTTAACGGTCTCAGTCCCATATCGAGCCTCATGGGAAGCAACGGCGTGCTAGGTGGAAGGGCAGACAAGTTCCGTAAGAACTTGTTTTCCGTAGCGGCAATCTCAGGGGCACAATCAATGCCCCAGAGTTCGCCGCCATAAATTAAAGCCCCACGAGCCTGCATTTTGTAAATTTCCAAAGGAGGACCAATCGGGTGAGTCATGGATTGGTTCCATAATTTCAGGATTCCCCCTACCCTTTGAGTTAACTTTAAATTTGATTTTGTCTGGTGATGGGACCAGGTCATTTTCTCATTGAGAGTTAGACCCAAATACTCAAAAGTATGGACTCTTTCTAGGCTGGTTCCATTTATGGTGGGATTAGGACGAAGAAACCTAGAGGGGTTGAAGATCATAAATTTGGTCTTAGCCGTGTTGATCTCCAACCCCCGGTCAATACAGAAGGATACAAAGCCATCCAAGACACGTTGTAACCCCATAGGGGTCTTAGCTAAAAGCAGCGTGTCATCGGCAAACATAATGGCAGAAATGCCAATACCCGCAAGCCGTGGAGCATCTCTATTGGGTACATCATTTAAATGAGAAATGAGACCATTTACATAAAGGCAGAACAGCGTGGGCGCCAAAACACAACCCTGCCTTACCCCTCTTTCGACAGGGAAACTAGGTGAGAGGCTACCATCTCTACCACATCTTACCCTCGCATAGTTGTTAGTATGGAGGCGCACCAGTATGTGCAAGAGAGGCCCTGGAAAGCCTAAATCTTGTAAGACGGTCCATAATTTTGTGCGGGGAACTAGGTCGAAAGCCGCACAGAGATCGACAAAGACCGTGTACAGGGAGCCCCCCTCTATCTTTACTGTTTTCCAGAAGAGCATACACAACCTGAAAATCTGATCAATTGTGGAAACGCTCTTACGGAAGCCAGCTTGATAGTTGCTCAGAATCTCAGAGGCCTCGGCCCATTCCATAATACGTTCCAGGATCAGCCTCGAGAAAAGTTTCTGTGCAACATCTATCAGGCTAATGGGCCTGTAATTCCCTGGTAACAAGGGGGACCCTTTTTTGAAAATAGGCACGACTTCGGCGCCTAGCCATGT
This sequence comes from Triturus cristatus, assembly GCF_964204655.1. Lineage (NCBI taxonomy): Eukaryota > Metazoa > Chordata > Amphibia > Caudata > Salamandridae > Triturus > Triturus cristatus. Next base: position 198,461,733 of record NC_140593.1, on the reverse strand, counting down.
AGAGGGAACAGGCAACCCATCAAGAATAGCATTGAATAATAATGTAAGATATGGTGCCCACACTCTAGGTTCATGTTTGTACAAATCACCTGGTACCCCATCCAGGCCTGGTGCTTTACCAGCAGGAAGTTGGGAAATTGCAAGCAGGATTTCAGTTAGCGTGAAATTTGCCTGGTCCTGACTTGGTACTGCATATAGTGAGCTCACTAGGGCAGATGTCGGGCCCCTATAAAGAGTGCTAAAGTGGGTTTCCCAGGCTTCTGAGGCAATGTTATTAATTATAATTGCAGGAGGTTCGGTTGTGCCAGTAGATACAATCAACCAAAATCTCCGTGAATCTCTAGATTTTAGGGCAGATGTTAAATTCTCCCAGTTTTCAGAAGCCCATTCCAATTTAGCAAAGTGTATCAGGGATCTATAAGTCTGTCTCTTGTGTTGAATGTCAGACCTAGAGGCTTTCTTCTTTATGGCATCAAGCAGGGTCGCTCTTGGCCGATCTACAGGTCTTGTTATACCAGTTGGGCTGGTTTACAGATCTCTTTTTACAAGGGACTGTTGGATTAAATAAACCAGACAGCGTATGAAACAATTCCTGATGGACAGTAGCCAATTTCTCATAATAGTTTGGAGGAGAATACTGCTCTAGAGTCTCCACTATGTTGTTTAGAACCGAGGCAGCTACAGCATAAACTTGGGATAATTCTTTCTGATTTCGAACCAATTTGGTCCATTTAATTCTCCGCTTATTATTTGAGAGAGTGGCTGAGGCTGATGGCTCCATGTTGGGTGGTGACGCTAAATCTAGAGGGCACAGGCCAGATAGGGAGACATCCAATATAAGAGGATTATGGTCGCTCTCCCCCCTTGGAATGACTTGGAAATCAAGGACTCTATTCCATTCCTTGGCTTGGAGAAAAATATAATCAAGTCTAGCCTCTCTGCCTGGCTTATTAAATGTGGGCTTAGGGCGATTGTCTAAGGTGGTTCGTCCATTACAAGCCCTAATAGAGTGGACCATTGTCAGGGAAGTAATCTGGATAGCCAGAGGTGTCCAGGCCCTCGCCATTGGGCCTGAAACCTGGGGAATATTCCAGATTTCGTCCTCTTCTTGGTTTATTTGGTCCACCAGGCCCTCAAGTGGTTCAAAATGAGAGTTAAAATCACCAGCTATGAGAAGCATTATATGGTCGGGTATTCCAGTTAAGACATTAGAAAGGGCCTCGATCACCCGGGATTCCGCACAAAAATTCACGGGTCTGGCGTATACATTAATCACCGCCAGTTTATTATCTAAGCCCCAATCTAGTATCAAACATAGAATATCATCAGACCCAGTTTCAAAATTAGTAACAGTACATCCCAAGTGAGTAGCAACCCAAATAATCAAACCACCAGAAGGGCGGCCACGGCCACCCCACACCGCCGGAATTGAATAAGTAACATAACCCAATCGATGGTAATCTTGTCTTGCCCAAGTTTCTTGGAAACAACATATTTGATGAAGATCTATGAAGGCTCCCCAAATTGGGCAATCAAGTTTGCTGGGTAAACCGGCTATATTCCATGAGAGCACTTTGTGTTTTGTTATATAGTTGGAAGGAGCTACGGAAGTTTTACAAACGGAAGGCTCGCACAAATTTGGAATGACAGGAGTGGTAGTAGGAACAGGGATAGGAGCAGGAGAAGTGGGCTGGGGATTAAGAAGTGGAAGCACTACAGGGGCTGGAACAGAAATAGAGACTTCCTGAGGAAGTCAATCGACATCCTCAAGACAGGCATACCTATTGAAGGTTGAATAGCCAGAGCACAAAGGCTCATCAAAATGGAAACGCCTAGGCCTACCTCTAGCCCCATTGCCCCCAACTTTAGACCAATTGTCATCCATATCATCCTGGAAAAAAGTGTGAATTGGGGGGTAGAAAAAAGACAGAGGTAGAGAGTTAATAAGGGAGGTACTATTACTACCTGTCCAATTAAGAATATAGGGAGCTGTTAGGCGGTTACTAAAATTGACCAAAATACAGTCACCCTTGATATTCTTTGTGGTGCTACCCAGCCAAGGAACCCTTCTAACCATTAGAACCTGTGACCTAATATTTGGGGGGAGAGGCCTATGCTTATTGAGCCAGTTAATGACTTTATTTTTTAAAGATGCATAGGATTCAGGCGATGAGTTAGTAAGTTCCAGAACGCCTGTTAAAACGACAACATAGGGTGAGGCTTCTGGTGGAAGATTAATTATGTTTCTCCTGTTTGTTAAAACCATATTTGAATTAGTGTTGGCTCTTGGATCCTTAGGAATTTGATCCGAGTCTACATATTGTGGGTTGGGTACTGTAACTGAGTTCTTAGTTAGGGTTTGTGTTTGGCATTGGGCAGGCACGGAGGATGTATGTTGGGGGCAGAGGATATCGACAGGAAAATGTTTGGTGTGGGATCTGGTATACTTGGCATAGGATCTCGAATTTCAAGTGGAAGGGTTTCCTTCCTTTGAAGTGAGTTTGGGGAACCTGAGGGAATGAGAAGGGGGGGGAAATGTGAATCCGCTTTACTTGCTTCACATACAGCACACGGTTTGGCTCTGCTCTCTAATACGTTTGCAGGGGCTGTAATGGCCCTTTCTATTTCCTTAAGCCTAATGTCAATTGCATCAAACCTAGCAATCAGTGAAATAAGAAGACCCTTAATAGCAGTATTTACAGTGTCAGTAAGTCGGCAAGAGCCCTCGTCGGGTTCCAAGTCACAATCAGAGACATGTATAGGGGTGTTAGACGTCAATAAGGTTTGTTCCAATGGGGGTTTGAAAATGCCATTGTTGACTTGGGCAGGCCTAGTACATGTTGGAATGGATGCATTAACAGTGCTGGTCTGATGTCTGTCAAGTCTGGGTTTTTTCCCTCTCTTGGTGGCCCCCACTCATTTTCTTTTTGGGACAGCACCCTCCTCAATGTACTGTGCTCGATTTAACATCAGGTCCGGCAATCGGGAATGCGTAGTCTGATCAGTAACCTCAGGGATGGGTTGGAGAGTATCTCTACGTGAGGGAGAGCCAGATCTTAGGTCACATAATACAGATTCAATTGTACGATCGATACTGTCCATCAATGCTGCTTGTGAGTCATCGAGGTTTGAAGGGGAGCCAGCAGATGCGATTATACCCAGAGATGACCCGCGCGTACTGGCAATCCCATCAGATACGCGCCTTTCTAGCATGTTCAGTTCCCCCTGAATTACAGAGTTCGCCCTGATAATAAAATTATCCAAAGTTCCAGATACTATCGGTTGGGATCTCGTTACTTTACTCCGTGTGTCCATAGTGACTTACTTCCTTAGGCGCGGCGAGACAGTGGAGCAAAGGGACAGGGCCCGGTCCGGTCTTGTCCGTGCTTGAACGGGCTTAAACGGGCCCGCCCTTTGCCCGGGCTTCGCCCCGGACTACGCCCCGCAACGCGTCCCGCAACGCGGTAGTAGGTGCGGAATTGAAATAGGAAGAGGAGGAGCCGGGAAGAGTGTCCAGGTGTGCTCGATCAGAATGGGCAGCAGCGCACCCTGGACCTCGCAGTCCCAGCAGTAATCAGGCTCCAGATACACCAGCACGAAGACGTCGTTTTTAAAATTCCTCGTTGTTTAAAAATAAAGGTAAAGGTAAAATTCTGCAGTGTCCACGCCTGCGAGCGGCGCCCGCGAAGCGGGGGCCGCGAGGCGTTATGTAGGCAAGAGAGGAGAAGGAGGAGCCGGGAAGAGTGTCCAGGTGTGCTCGATCAGAATGGGCAGCAGCGCACCCTGGACCTCGCAGTCCCAGCAGTAATCAGGCTCCAGATACACTAGCACGAAGACGTCGTTTTTAAAACTCCTCGTTGTTTAAAAATAAAGGTAAAGGTAAAATTCTGCAGTGTCCACGCCTGCGAGCGGCTCCCGCGAAGCGGGGGCCGCGAGGCGTTATGTAGGCAAGAGAGGAGAAGGAGGAGCCGGGAAGAGTGTCCAGGTGTGCTCGATCAGAATGGGCAGCAGCGGACCCTGGACCTCGCAGTCCCAGCAGTAATCAGGCTCCAGATACACCAGCACGAAGACGTCGTTTTTAAAACTCCTCGTTGTTTAAAAATAAAGGTAAAGGTAAAATTCTGCAGTGTCCACGCCTGCGAGCGGCTCCCGCGAAGCGGGGGCCGCGAGGCGTTATGTAGGCAAGAGAGGAGAAGGAGGAGCCGGGAAGAGTATCCAGGTGTGCTCGATCAGAATGGGCAGCAGCGCACCCTGGACCTCGCAGTCCCAGCAGTAATCAGGCTCCAGATACACCAGCACGAAGACGTCGTTTTTAAAACTCCTCGTTGTTTAAAAATAAAGGTAAAGGTAAAATTCTGCAGTGTCCACGCCTGCGAGCGGCTCCCGCGAAGCGGGGGCCGCGAGGCGTTATGTAGGCAAGAGAGGAGAAGGAGGAGCCGGGAAGAGTGTCCAGGTGTGCTCGATCAGAATGGGCAGCAGCGCACCCTGGACCTCGCAGTCCCAGCAGTAATCAGGCTCCAGATACACCAGCACGAAGACGTCGTTTTTAAAACTCCTCGTTGTTTAAAAATAAAGGTAAAGGTAAAATTCTGCAGTGTCCACGCCTGCGAGCTATCACTTATCACACTTGTTCATATCACCCACCAGATGTGTGGATTCACCTCTAATCCTCATATAGATCACCCCACTCTGAGATGTGTGGATTCTTCTCCATGTTTGCACCAATGCCTGCATTTAGTCCATAGAATCGTCCAGATCACCTTCCTTCTCACAAATCTGGCTGTGTGTGTTCCCTCCCAAACTCTTACACATATCTGGATGTAGGGGAAGATGGATGAGCTATACAAGTGTCTAGTGGTACACGTTCACATGTAAAGGATTGGTTGAACCATTCATTCAACATTGAGATGAATGCACTCGTGGGTGATCTGATTTCCATACTCATGTACACTTGAAGTGGTCATCATTTTCCCACAGACAATGATCTTTGCATTCTCTTGTAGATTATAATTCAGGGATTAGGACGGAAAGGTAGGAATACCCTCTCCCCAACCCTCTCCCACCGTTAAACCCAGGCACTGTGGCAGATTACAGACAGCATTGTGACAAGAGCACAAGTCCCAAACTCACTTCTTCCAAAATTGATTTTTTTTCATACACACAATCGGATCCCCAAGGCTGCAATGTGAACACCAGGCTTCCTTGTAAGTTTTAGAGCTTTTCCTCATGTGCCTTGCCTGTTGCACCTTCTCATCTTTCATCTTTTTGATTTTCTCTCCACACTTTCTGAATTTGAATAGTATCTATCCTGCATTTTTATTTCACTGTTTTATCTGAACATCATGTTCAACAAATCCACCACAGAGTCCTACTGTTAGACTTGTCAGCCTTAGGTCGGCATTGCTCCAAACCTTTTGCAGTACTAATTCCATTTTTGTTGATCTCCCTTTTGCTGGCCTTAGGACTCTGTGCACTTTACCACTGCTGATCAGTGCTAGTGTGCATGTGCTCACTCTGACTTAAAGCATGGTAACATGGCCTGCAATTTAAATACTACCAGTGGGCCAGCAGCACTTATTATGCCACCCACTTAGGTAGACCTTTAGACATGTCTCAGGCCTGCCATTGCAGCGTGTGTGCAGTTTTAAACAGCCACGTTGACCTGGCAAAATAAACCATTTGGCAGACCCAAAACTTCCTTTACGATACAGATAAGTAACCTCTAGGGAAGACCCTAGACTGCACAGAGGGTAGGGTGAAGTGTATTTAAAAAGTTTGGCATGCACTTTTAAGTTTTACATGTCCTGGTAGTGAAAAACTCTTAAACTTGCTTTTCACTACTGCAAGGCCTAACGCTCCCGTAGTATAGCATTGGAGTTACCTTATTACATTTAATAAGCTGCAACTTCCAAATGTGAGCAGGTACCCACTTCATGTCTGGAGTAATGAAAAATCCTCCCATGGTAAAGTCAGGTTTTAAACTACAATTTTAAAAAATGACACTTTTAGAAAGAAGTCATTTTCCTGTCTTAGCCATTTAGTGCCTGTAGCTTGTTCCTGGGTCACATGACTGGTTTTTAGCTGACAGTCTGGCTTTGTGACTTCCTCCTGGACAGACAGACACACACAATATAGAGCTTAGGTGTTCCTGTATGGGCCATCTATAGCAATATAGGGGGGTGTTGCAGGGCACAGTTCTACTTACATTTGAAGATGCTGTGTCCTGCCTCCACACAAAGGGCTGCATACCCCCTGTAGTTAGGCTGGAGCCAGGGCAGGAGAGGCAGGAAGGCTGTGGACTTTAAGAGAAACTAATAGAAGCTTCAAGTGCAGAACTGGGTATAAATAATGGAGCCCAGACACCATCTCTTCTGTACACTTCTGGACCTGTGGATACTCTGCCAGGAAGAAGGACTGCTGTGCTGCTGAAAGGATTGGCACTCTGCTGGACTGCTGCTCTGAAGGACTGTTGCTCTAATGTGTAGACCTGCTTCCTGCTACCCTCCTACCTGGGTTAGAAGGATTTGACCTTCAACTGTTGTTCCCAGAATCCCAAAGTGACTTCAAGGCTAGTTGGCTGGCTTCCTGACTAGAGCCACAGGAACAGAAGGCTCCAACATCCTTCAAACCTCTCTATGATCAGTGAGTCCTACCCTGCAATGTGGTATCACCTCAGCCGTGGTCTGCCAGCTCATCTGTGGGCCCAGCAGAACCAATGCATCTCATCTGCTGTGTGGCACAATCTGAAGCAGAACTGACATTGCTTCACAGCCCATATCAGAACCACCGCCTGTGCAGAGCTTTCCTGGTGCGAATCTCTTGTGATGCAGCCTCAACAAAGCAGGTTCTTGCATCACAGCCTCACAGCCTCACAGCTCTTTGAAACTGCTGCATCACTATGACTGCATGATGCATCCTTAATGCCGGACTTTGCTTTCGCAAGCCCTCCTCGATGAGATCCTCGAAGGCGAAGCGGAACCTCGCATTGCAGCTCCACAGCTCCTCAGAACCAATGCATCACCTCGGGTGCGAAACCCATACTCTGTGCAGGATATATCAGCTCCTCACAAACCAGAATTTATTGGATCCTTTTTCAGCAGGCTTAACTGAGTCCCTGTAGCTGGCCCATGCTCTATTGCCATGGGCCTAAACTCGTGACTGTGTCCTGGTCCGGCACAACCAGATATCTACAGTTGACGCTTTGTGCTTTTGGGAGTTTCTTTTCTGAACTCTGTAAATCTGCATGTCTCTGGTTCTACTGAGTGAATTTCTGTTGTTTTGGTCGTGTTTTATTTATTACAAATTACTATAGTTTTCTAATCTAATGTGGGATCCTTTTAGGGTGTGTTTTCACTGTGTTAATGTTTGAAGTGCTGCACAAATACTGACTGCTCTATGCCAAGATACCTAAGGGTAGAGCACAGGTTAATCTGGGTTTTGTTTGTGACTTCACCCTGACAAAGATTGTGGTTCCTGGTTTTACTGCTCTCAAACACTAACCAAATTTCTTACACCTACAAAATAAAAATATGGTTTACTCACTTACAACAGTAAGACAGTTATTTGAGTAAATATTGACATGTAAAAGGTATTTATACGAATACAAACATATATGTATTCTATTACAAGTTTTGTATGTACAGTGGAGAATGTGGGTGTGCATGTGGGCATGTGTGTGTGTATGTGTGATCACTGCACTGCTTCTCAGGGCTCCCCGAAGGCAGGCATGATGTCTTTGCTACTAGGGTTGGGTTTCCGTGGAGTGTTTGCCCGGCCCCACTCACTCCTGGAGCAGTGTGGTGCATGAACAGCTATAGGAAGGCTGCTTTCTATGCATGCAGGCCCCATTGCCAAGCTAGTCCTGCTGGTGAGTGCTGGGACTGGACCCCGAGGTCCTAACTGAGCCTTCCTGTATTCTGGCGTGGGCGGCTCAGTTCTGGGTGGCAGTTGCAATTCGTGAGCTGATAGCGGGGAGCCCAACAAGGTCTCCTGTGTGACCCTGGGGTTGTGCTACCCCCACCTTATTTACTTGGTTTGACGGTCCTGGGGTCACTTGGTTAATTTCCTGCATTACGGGGTGAGACCTCAATGGCGGCCTCTAAACTCAACAGTAATTGACGCTAGGAACTTTCTGCATTTAGGGAAACAGTATTTACTGTATTCCCTGTTGTAGGTGAACAGGTGCTTCTGTGCCCTGCATAGTGCACTGAAATTACTGTAAAGTTTCTAATAGAAGCACAAATGCTTCTGTACCCACTGTTTTCATACATTTGAAGTGATGATTGTTTAAAGGGCATACCTTGAAACATATTTATGTCTACTATATGCAGTTCAAGTGTGAAACATGTAAATTAACATAACTCCAAAAGAACTTATATAGTTTTGGTCTTATTTTGATAACGATAATGAGTACCATCTTTGCGGATGCATAATTGGAAAAAACCTGTATGTATGTCATTTTGGTCTCAATGTGGATATAATATACTAAGATGTTTTTAAACATACTGTGTGGAGACTCTCTTGTGGTGTACCCATTGTGTTGCTGGTGTAAGTGTGTTGTGCAAACGCTATTCAAATTGCTTCTGGGGATAAGCCTGACTGCTCTGTTCCAAGCTAACGGGGTGAGCACAAGTTAACTTTGGTGTGTAGATTACTTGCGCAGACTAGAGTGGTGGGTTCTGCCAGGCCTAGGTGCGTACCTTAGCCAACCAGAAACTCCCTTTCTAACACCAAACTATAACCTCAGTTCAACCTTTTGGTTTGTCAGTGAATGCATATACATATATATATTTAAATATTGCCGAGTGGCGGTCGCCACCAGGTAGTTATAGTTTGGTCTGCTTTTCCATAGATGAAGAGTTTCTTTGGATTTTCCCCCCAGCTTGATAAATTGTCACTAAACTATCCCCAAAACGTTCATCCACCTTAGCTCTTTCCTTGAAAGATTTGGGGTGATTTGTCAAAAGTGGCCAAGAAAAAAGGGGGGTCCCAAATTGCAAAATCCCAATACATTGTCCATAGACTTCTTTAGACTGAGCTACAGTAACAACTGCTGAATGGAATTACACCACATTCGGCAGGAAGATAGATCTTGGTACACAGATTGTTCTTTTTTTGATTTGGTGTATATCAGTTGAGTAGTTTTCCGGGAAATTAAGAGTGAAATATAATTCCATAATTTGCCACTTGGGATCGTGAGAGTCCTGCCGGCCTTCCACAAGAGAAATGAAATGGAGGCCATTACTGTTTACTGCAAAAAATTAGAGGTGTTTTGCCAATTGAGTAAAAAAGCTTTATAAGGGGGCAGCAGAAAGGCATGCTGTCCCCCTAGATTTAGAGAGGAGATGTCAAAGGGATACTTTCTGTGAAGATAATAGATGTATATTATTTTTAACAATTGTTTTCAATCTCGTGGGACTCTTACAGGATCGTGAATAGTAAAAAGGAGTAGGTGATCTTTGAATAAACTGTAGCATGCACACTTGCTACTGTGAGAAGGAGTATTACTGGAGATGGTGTTAATCAGAGTCTAGTATTTACGCCCATCGGCTTGATAAGAGTTATGAGTAGAGTACAATCTCTTCCCACACCCTACTATGCACACCAATCATCAGTGAGAGGGGTGTTATCAGGGAGTACTCTACCCCTCAACACACCCTACTATGCGCACCAGTCATCTGAGAGAGAGGCCTGACAGGTGAGTCAAGCCCCTCCCCACACACTACTATGCACACCATTCAAATGAGAGTGAGGTATGAAAGAACAGGCCAGTCTATCCGCACACCCTACTACGCACACCCATCATCCAAGAAAGGGGTCTCAGCAGACAGGCCAATCTCTCTCCACACACCCTACCTTACATACCCGTCGTCTGAAAGAGAGGTCTGAAAGGAGAGGCCAGTCCTTCTCACACCTGACAATGCACATCCGCCATCTGAGAGAGAGGTATGAAAGGACAGGCCTGCTATTCTCCACACACTACTATGTACACGCGTCATCTGAGACAGAGCTCTGAAATGATAGGTCAGTCCATTCACATACTGTAGTATTCACACCGGGAATCTATGAAAGAGGTCTCAGCAGAGAGGCCAGTCTCTCTCCACACAACTTACTGTGCACACCCATCATCAGAGAGAGGTTAGGAAGGACAGGGCTGTCCCTCTGCACTCACTACTATGCACACCCATCATCTCAGAGAGAGGTCTGAGCAGAAAGGGCAGTCCCTCCCCACTCACTACTACGCTCACCTATCATCTGAGAGAGGTGTCTCAAAGCAGAGTTTACTCCATCCACACACCCATCATCTGAGAGAGGTTCTGAAAGGAGAGGCCAGACCCTCCCCACTGACTAGTATGCACACCTATAAGTTGAGAGAGAGGTATGAAAGAAGAGGCCACACCCATGACACACCCTACTATGTACACCCATTATGCAATAGGAAGGTCTCAGCAGAGAGGCCAGTGCCTGCACACACCCTGCTATGCACAGTTGTTTTTCGGGGGAGAGACTTGAAAGTAAAGTGTAATCCCTCCTCACACTACAGCATGCACACCCATTATCCAACAGAAGGTTCTCAGTGGAGAGGCTAGTGCTTCCCATATACTACTATTTCCCTACAATTGAGTTGTGATTCTACAAGAGTCTTGGAGACCCACATGGAAAATTGTTGAGCCTGCCATTAGGTGTTTTATGATCCTGCCAGCCTCTCGTGAGACAAGCATGGAAAATTACCGGGTCTGCCACATGGTGTTTTACGATCTTGCGAGCCTCTCACGAGACACACATGGAAAATGACTGGGCCTGCTACGAGGTGTTTTACGATCCCTCGAGAGTTGCACATGCTCATATGGGGAGAAGTGAAAAGGGCCAAGGCTCAACAAATAGTTACCATTCTTCTGACATGGTTGAAGAAATGCTGTGATGTGATTGCGTGCAGAATCAGAGACAGCTCAGTTTGTCCTTGATGCTTTGAAGGAGAAGGAAGTTTGTTTGACTTGTGTTCAGTAAAAGTGAATTTATATGGAGCTGAAAGAGACTGGTGTCTTCATCTGGATTTTAAAAAGAACATCAAGGTGCCGATTACGATCCGTTAAAAACCGCGTACGAACCGTCGGTCGGAGCGAATTCCCCGTCCGACTCGTACCCGGTTGTAAAACTTTCCAAACATGGAATTACGATTCGCACGGAAACACCATTTCCGTACGAATCGTAAAAAACACCGACCGACGAAAATATACATACGAATGTGATCCGGGAATGCTGCGACGTGACGTCGGGACGCTTTCAGGCAGCGTTTCACGAACCAGGAATTACGATTCGAACCGACAGCAGTCCGGACGGCAATATTTTCACGGCACCCAAAAAGTGCCGCAAAAGCGAAGAACGGCGCGAATCGACCAGAGTAGGTGGCCCGGTACGCGCCGACCCCCCCCCAGCCCCCGTAGGTACGCGCCGACCCCCCCCCAGCCCCCGTAGGTACGCGCCGACCCCCCCCCTAGCCCCCGTAGGTACACGCCGACCCCCCCCCAGCCCCCGTAGGTACGCGCCGACCCCCCCTGTGTGTACACCCGTGTACGGTGCGTACCCACCCGTGTATGTACGGTGCGTACCCCCCCCGTGTACGCTCGAGTCTGACCCCCCCGTGTACGCTCGAGTCGTACCCCCACCCGTGTATGTACGGTGCGTACCCCCCCGTGTACGCTCGAGTCGAACCCCCCCGTGTACGCTCGAGTCGTACCCCCACCCGTGTATGTACGGTGCGTACCCCCCGTGTACGCTCGAGTCGAACCCCCCCGTGTACGCTCGAGTCGGACCCCCACCCGTGTATGTACGGTGCGTACCCCCCCGTGTACGCTCGAGTCGGACCCCCACCCGTGTATGTACGGTGCGTACCCCCCCGTGTACGCTCGAGTCGTACCCCCACCCGTGTATGTACGGTGCGTACCCCCCCGTGTACGCTCGAGTCGAACCCCCCCGTGTACGCTCGAGTCGGACCCCCACCCATGTATGTACGGTGCGTACCCCCAGCGCTACGCGCTGGGGGTACGCACCGTACATACACGGGTGGGGGTCCGACTCGAGCGTACACGGGGGGGTTCGACTCGAGCGTACACGGGGGGGTACGCACCGTACATACACGGGTGGGGGTACGACTCGAGCGTACACGGGGGGGTCAGACTCGAGCGTACACGGGGGGGTACGCACCGTACATACACGGGTGGGGGTCCGACTCGAGCGTACACGGGGGGGTCCGACTCGAGCGTACACGGGGGGGTTCGACTCGAGCGTACACGGGGGGGTACGCACCGTACATACACGGGTGGGGGTACGACTCGAGCGTACACGGGGGGGTACGCACCGTACATACACGGGTGGGTACGCACCGTACACGGGTGTACACACAGGGGGGGTCGGCGCGTACCTACGGGGGCTGGGGGGGGGTCGGCGCGTACCTACGGGGGCTGGGGGGGGTCGGCGCGTACCTACGGGGGCTGGGGGGGGGGGGTCGGCGCATACCTACGGGGGCTGGGGGGGGTCGGCCCGTACCTACGGGGGCTGCGGGGGGTACGGCACGTACCGGGCACCTGTTTGGACGTCTCCATGGTTGTTATGGGAGTTCGGTGCGGACGGTCTTTTCACCATACGGTTGTACATTCGGACGCCCGGGATGGATCGTGATTCCCCGGTCGGAGTTCACCTTTCACGTTTGTACGGTGAATCGTACGAGGACGTGTCGGACACATTTTCCGACCCGAGGACGTGTGGGGAATGATTCCCAGTGCGGTTCGTATGGACTTTTTACCATGCGAATCGTGATTGCCAGTTCGTACGGCACTTGTACGATTCGTACGGTAAAAAGACCCGATACGAGTCGTACGGGGACATTTTTTACCGGATCGTGATCGGCACCCAAGTCTAGGAATCTAATAACATATTTTATAAACTTTGTGACGTTTCAATAAGTGTACTAATGTTGGCAAACTTATTCTATACTGCGTTTACAGAGTGAAAAGCTATTTGGGTAGAAGTAGGTCTCTTAATTTAGCTTTTGAGAGGTAGACATTAGAATGCAGAGAGATATCAGCAAGGATTGCACATTGTGTTGAAAAATGAAGTGTTCCCAACTTTAACTTGGGAGAAGAGAGAGGCATGGATAGTAAAACAATAAATCTCTGGAAAGAAAATGGCTTTGTAAAGATTGAAGACTTCCTTACCGGAAATAGGTGGAAGTCATGGGATGAAATTTCTAGACAGGCACATCTCTCTCATTCCACCTTGAATTGGTCTTTCTGTATGCTCAATCCAAGTCTTAGAGAGTTGGATATAGGAAATCTATACCACAAAGAAATTATCTCGACAGCTTTGAATAATAAAATTCAAAAAAAGATGAGTATTTGGATTAAATTATTAAAAGAAGACAAAGGGCAGGAATCCTCCAGTAAGATCATCGAGAGGTGGAAGAAGAGGGAAAATATTGAAATCAACCAGTATGTATGGGATAAGATAAATACATTTAATAAAACAATTTTTCGCGGTGCCAATTTTAGACACATGCAATTTTATAATAAATGTTTGATTTATAGAACTCCCTCTTATCTCCACAGTATCTTCCCCCTAGTTGCCGATAAATGTTTCCGGTGTGAGGAGAAAGGGAACTGGAAACATATTGTCTGGGAATGTCTAAAAATCCAGCCATTCTGGAAGGAAATTGAAAAATACCTCTCCCTGGAGCTTAAAACCAGTATAATATTTGACGACTTAGTTCCTGTACTAGGCTGCTCTATGAGCCACACTCCTTACGACGAGTCCCTTTTCATAGCCTCTTTAATAGCCAGATCCCTTATTTTGCAGTCCTGGAAAACCGATCAAGTACCAACCTTTCAGGCTTGGAAGGCAAAATTACTATGAATCCAGGGCAGGGAAAGGAAATATGCACTGAGATCAGGGGCACTTAAGAAATATGAGAAGTTTTGGAGTGTGTTTGAAACCTAGTCTTTTTTTCGTATCTTCTCACAGCATTCAATTTTTAACTATATCATATTAACTAACAGTCTGCAAGATTGTTTTTTCTTATGCACTTTGCACTTTACAATTAAGATCTGAATCGTTGAAACTCGATTATGTTTTCTATTTTTCCACTTTGCACTTTATAATCGAGTTCCGAATTGATGAAATTTGAAAATGTTTTTGTACCAACGTGCTCTGTACCGTATGAATTCTATTATAAATGTGTTCTGTATCGATTGATATTGTCTTTATGAACTCTCAATAAAAAGATATTTAAAAAAAAAAGAAAAATGAAGTGTTCCAAAAGTGTGGACTTGTAAGTAGAGGAATCAGAGTTTCTGTAACTATAAAAGAAAGATTGTGGAATGTGTTAAAACAAGCCCTAGTATTTTTTATGAAACTCATTGTACATATACTTTAGCCCAATGAGGTGTTTAAGTAGTGATATTGCTATTTGTAGTGTGAAACACGGTGGTGAATGTTAGCAAAGGTGTGTGAAGAGGAATCTGTTACTTTATAAACTGTTATGGAAGCGGAGTTCATGGCATGTCATAATTTAACTGCAAAAATGTGAAAATAGACTGGTTGAGGGTGTGAATTTTTTCAGGAGAAAAGAATAAACACTTACTAGGGCACTAGCTATGAATATGTGATTGTGGATGAAAGATGTAGTACACCTTAGCCAATATAGGGATGTATCACTGCTATGAATTATTGATCAGTATGTAACTTTTATGTTTTTTGTTATTTTGTATTTTTTTAGGAGGAAAATTGAAACTTGTCTCTGACAAAATATTTGCTTGCTTACATAAGCATCAAAAAATGGGCTTGTTTCCACATGCAGGATTATTGTGCTGTTCAGCAATACCTACCTCTTGAAGCATATCGTTTTCAGGTTGGAAGGATGTGAAAGTGACTGACCAGTTGGGCAGTTCAGCAGCATGAGATAACTCTACACAATCTAGTCTTTGTAATCTGTAATGTATAGATATGATGCTTTGCCGAAATATTCTTGCCACCTAGCCTGCCAGGAAACTGAAGTCTCTTTGACAGGCTAGGTGGATAAAAGGATTGTATGACATAATTTCGAAAGACAAAAATTCGACCTACAAAAATATCGCAACAAAAATATCGTGGTCAAGAATATCGACATCCTATCTACAACATGGTAAGTACAAAAATATCGATAATTTAATATCGATGTCAAAAATATCGTAATTCAAAAATATCGGTTTTTTTTTAGTTTAAAAATATATGTAAAATAAACCAAATAATACTTATAAATCAAAGAAACATAATTAAATATATTGTATAATATGTAAAATGTATAATAAATATATATAATTAAATGAAACTTTAATGAAACATATATATATAATATATAATATATACACTTACTTAATAATTACTTTTAATAATAATTTCTGTAACATACAAATTATTAAATATTTATTTAAATTACCAATACATCTATACACATAAAACAATAACATTAATAAATATTAAATAATTACATATAGCAAATAATAATCAATAATTTTAATTTGAATAATTTTTATTATTAATTATATATTACAATAGCTCAAATATTACAAAACATATTTAATATCAGACACAATAAAACTACTAGTCCAACTTCAACAAAAACAACAGTAAGGAAAATGTTGGATAGCGTAGGGGTAAAAATAACTATTCCAACTCCCGAGAGTGCAACAGTAGGGAAAACATTGGATAGCGTAGGGGTAAAAATTACTATCTAGTCACAAAACGGTTAGATACCGGGGGGTCAGAGGGAACATGTTTAAAGACCGCACAGGATTGAATCCCCCAACAAAGTACTAAAGACACTGAAAATCCTGAGGTCTGAAATAACAAAGAAGAAAGGTGGTGTGTGAAATGAGGAACAGAAGCCTAATGTACGTGGTGAAAGGGCAAACCCTTAGAGACGTGGTCATTCACTCACCCCGGGTAACAAACCCCATCACATGGGATTTTCATCCCAAAGAAAAATCTCAAACTCTCAGGGGGCCGTAGGCCCCTCTAAGAGAGGTAAGAGCTTTATGATGTTTTGTGTTTTGCACTGAAAGGTGGACTAAATACACATATGAACTGGGTGTGAGTGGGGGGTGCAGTGCTGATGAAATAATAGTGCAATAGGAGTGTGTTAAAACTAGTTACGGGACGGCCAGGAGGAATCTCTTGGACACCGCTGTACCGATGCTAGATTAAAAGGAGTGAACGCCCCACTAATTCAATGTAATCAATGGAGCAATGTATAAGATAGTGGTCAACATGTTTCAGCCGTGGTGCCTAACTAGGCTCGGCTTTCATCAGGACCTGGTAAGCTACTGCAGAAATGAAAAAATAACGTATCAAAGGATATAGAGGGCACCCTCAAGTTGCTTGTAGGGTGTGCGTCTCCTCAATGATTCATACATCACCTAGACAAAAAAGACTCAGTGTAAGTATGTTGGTCACAATTGCTCAGTAGTAACAGGTGAGAATGTATAAACTAAAAGCAAGCACCACTCACCCGTGTAAACTGGGTGGAAAATTGACCTCCACCTGGCAACCGCTCAGGAAGGAACACCGCTCTGAAAAAAAGATGTAAGACTGCTGAAGAATGGGGTGCTTACATGTCATAAGCGCGTGTGGAAAAATGTGAGTAGGTAATCTAACAACGAGGGATACTGACAAAAACAGCGTGCGCACAGAATGCTGATAGATGCAATGATCATCGATAGTCAACAGGGTAGACCGGTGGGGAAAAAGTGACCTGTCCTGTTGAATCGATCTGAGCAGTAAGAAGTTAAAAATGTCTGTACATTTGAAATCAAATGTCAAAATATGTGCCCAAACATATCGCTAGAAGGTGGGGAGTTGGTTGCCTTCATAAAAATGTAAAAAGAAATGAAAAGCGGGACAGAGTGTGCCCAGCGTCAGAAATCCTACCTCTATGTCGGGGAACCGGGCTGGAATGAGCCTGCAGCCGGAGGTCCCGTGGGGTTGGACGGAGACGGATTAAGAAAAGATGTGTCAGCACTAATGGGCCAATCAGGGGACAGGTTGCTCATCCTGTGAGGACGGAGAACCAATCGGGAGTGCTGAGCCAGCCGTGTGGCTGTAACCAAGGAAACTGGTATGCAGCTGACGGGTTACGGGTTCCGCTGTCAAACAATCCAAGGAATGCGCGCCACGGTTAATTAGGGAAAAAGGTGGTAGCGCTCCTTAACACGGTGTGTGGATAGAAAGAAGGAATCTCGGAATGAGGGGCGAGACAATGCCTGGAAGGCGCATGGAGAAACATCCTGGGCAATTTTAAATTAAACACATGTTGAGTGATCCGAGCGGAGACGCACTGGTTAAAACGGCGCTAGCTCTCAAAACGTGGATCGCTCCGTGGGTGTCGATAGCTGAGGTGGGTGTGAACTGATGTAAAGACATCGGTTCTTACAGCGCGGTCGAAGCTAGTTGAGAGTGCACTAGGTTCGCCGGAAGGTGGATGACAAGTGAAATATAAATTTAAAGCTGACGATCAGTAGGGCAAGACAGAAGGAAACTGTCAAAATAGAAAGCAAGTACAAACGGTGGTTGGCCATTAGCCTGGAGAAGTGCGTGCCAGTATACAGAAGACTTGCTTAGTAACCGCAAGGAATGTGTACAGTAACAAAGAGTTAATCAGTATACTTAATGTGAGATGCCCATGAACACAGTGTGAAACATGGGTCAAATGGTGAGCTCAAGCCATAGTGTATTACAAGGATAACCAAGGAATATCGTCGTTCAGTCCCTGAACGTGTGTCTTCAGTTTATACACCCACCTTTGCTCGCGTTTAAATAGAAAAGAAGAGCTATCTGTAAGATGTGGTGGTATGTAGGGTTTGTCAAGGACTGTCCAGTGTAGGTCATTAGGAGCATGATTGACCTCTAGGAAGTGGTTGGTGAGTTTAGTAGAGGAACGACCACACCGTATCGTGCTTTTATGTTCCAAAATACGAGTTTTGATACGACGGGTGGTCATTCCAAATGTATCTCAGCCCACATGGGCAGGTTATCAGATAGATCAAATTTGAGCTGTTGCAATTACTGTGGCTTCTAAGAGTCCACGGTCTACCAGTGCCAATGTCAATTTCTTTGCAGGATGAGACTTTAGATGTCATCGAATCTCTCATGCTGGCCAATCCACCTGACTCCATCACTCCTGTTTCATTCATCATGTCATGTGCGAAGCTCGCCATGAAAGAAAACTTTTTTCAATTTGAGGAGCAGTTGTTTTTGCAAGTGTCAGGCACTTCAATGGGGAGCATTTTTGCTCCCAGCCTGGCAAATTTGTATGTTCATGTTTTTGAGGAACAACATGTGCTTAGTACCAACAATCCATACAGAAATCAAATCAGGATATGGAAAAGGTACATAGACGACGTGTTCGTACTCTGGCAGGGACCTCTTTCCTCACTTTTGGCTTTTAAGAACTGGCTCAATAACTGTGACCCCTTTTTGAATTTCACCTGTGAGTACTCTAAGACTCAGCTACCATTCCTTGACATTCTGATAACCCCGTCTGATGGTCGCTTGTGTACTGAGCTATACAAGAAACCCATGGCGGTGAACGCTCTTTTGAAGTATGATAGCTTTCACCCACGGGCTTTGCGAGACAACCTGCCCTTTGGCCAGTTCCTGCGCCTCAAAAGGAATTGTTCCTCCACTGACAAGTACAAAGAACATGCTAGTAATTTATCTAGACAATTACTGGCCAGAGACTATCCCAAACATTTGATCCGCAGAGCGTCCAAACGTGCCGCAAATAACAATCGGGAGGCTCTTCTGGCACCTAAGGTCCCCAAGCCATCTTACTTGCGTGCACACCTATTGTCAATTTTCCAACCAACTCAAAAAAATCATTTTATCCAACTGGAAGATTCAGAACATAGGCGATGTAGGGCTGCCTAGACCCCTCTTTGCGTTCAAACGCAGCAGCAACATCAGAGACCAGTTGGTACACACTCGCCCTCGAACTAACCAAACATGCACCCAACAAACGCTGTGGGGTCTCCCTCCAGTAGTGGGCCACTATCCATGTGGTTCTTGTGCGGCATGCAGCCACACCTCTGTGACCAAAGAAATTGACATTGGCACTGGTAGACCGTGGACTCTTAGAAGCCACAGTAATTGCAACAGCTCAAATTTGATCTATCTGATAACCTGCCCATGTGGGCTGAGATACATTGGAATGACCACCCGTCGTATCAAAACTCGTATTTTGGAACATAAAAGCACGATACGGTGTGGTCGTTCCTCTACTAAACTCACCAACCACTTCCTAGAGGTCAATCATGCTCCTAATGACCTACACTGGACAGTCCTTGACAAACCCTACATACCACCACATCTTACAGATAGCTCTTCTTTTCTATTTAAACGCGAGCAAAGGTGGGTGTATAAACTGAAGACACACGTTCAGGGACTGAACGACGATATTCCTTGGTTATCCTTGTAATACACTATGGCTTGAGCTCACCATTTGACCCATGTTTCACACTGTGTTCATGGGCATCTCACATTAAGTATACTGATTAACTCTTTGTTACTGTACACATTCCTTGCGGTTACTAAGCAAGTCTTCTGTATACTGGCACGCACTTCTCCAGGCTAATGGCCAACCACCGTTTGTACTTGCTTTCTATTTTGACAGTTTCCTTCTGTCTTGCCCTACTGATCGTCAGCTTTAAATTTATATTTCACTTGTCATCCACCTTCCGGCGAACCTAGTGCACTCTCAACTAGCTTCGACCGCGCTGTAAGAACCGATGTCTTTACATCAGTTCACACCCACCTCAGCTATCGACACCCACGGAGCGATCCACGTTTTGAGAGCTAGCGCCGTTTTAACCAGTGCGTCTCCGCTCGGATCACTCAACATGTGTTTAATTTAAAATTGCCCAGGATGTTTCTCCATGCGCCTTCCAGGCATTGTCTCGCCCCTCATTCCGAGATTCCTTCTTTCTATCCACACACCGTGTTAAGGAGCGCTACCACCTTTTTCCCTAATTAACCGTGGCGCGCATTCCTTGGATTGTTTGACAGCGGAACCCGTAACCCGTCAGCTGCATACCAGTTTCCTTGGTTACAGCCACACGGCTGGCTCAGCACTCCCGATTGGTTCTCCGTCCTCACAGGATGAGCAACCTGTCCCCTGATTGGCCCATTAGTGCTGACACATCTTTTCTTAATCCGTCTCCGTCCAACCCCGCGGGACCTCCGGCTGCAGGCTCATTCCAGCCCGGTTCCCCGACGGAGAGGTAGGATTTCTGACGCTGGGCACACTCTGTCCCGCTTTTCATTTCTTTTTACATTTTTATGAAGGCAACCAACTCCCCACCTTCTAGCGATATGTTTGGGCACATATTTTGACATTTGATTTCAAATGTACAGACATTTTTAACTTCTTACTGCTCAGATCGATTCAACAGGACAGGTCACTTTTTCCCCACCGGTCTACCCTGGTGACTATCGATGATCATTGCATCTATCAGCATTCTGTGCGCACGCTGTTTTTGTCAGTATCCCTCGTTGTTAGATTACCTACTCACATTTTTCCACACGCGCTTATGACATGTAAGCACCCCATTCTTCAGCAGTCTTACATCTTTTTTTCAGAGCGGTGTTCCTTCCTGAGCGGTTGCCAGGTGGAGGTCAATTTTCCACCCAGTTTACACGGGTGAGTGGTGCTTGCTTTTAGTTTATACATTCTCACCTGTTACTACTGAGCAATTGTGACCAACATACTTACACTGAGTCTTTTTTGTCTAGGTGATGTATGAATCATTGAGGAGACGCACACCCTACAAGCAACTTGAGGGTGCCCTCTATATCCTTTGATACGTTATTTTTTCATTTCTGCAGTAGCTTACCAGGTCCTGATGAAAGCCGAGCCTAGTTAGGCACCACGGCTGAAACATGTTGACCACTATCTTATACATTGCTCCATTGATTACATTGAATTAGTGGGGCGTTCACTCCTTTTAATCTAGCATCGGTACGGCGGTGTCCAAGAGATTCCTCCTGGCCGTCCCGTAACTAGTTTTAACACACTCCTATTGCACTATTATTTCATCAGCACTGCACCCCCCACTCACACCCAGTTCATATGTGTATTTAGTCCACCTTTCAGTGCAAAACACAAAACATCATAAAGCTCTTACCTCTCTTAGAGGGGCCTACGGCCCCCTGAGAGTTTGAGATTTTTCTTTGGGATGAAAATCCCATGTGATGGGGTTTGTTACCCGGGGTGAGTGAATGACCACGTCTCTAAGGGTTTGCCCTTTCACCACGTACATTAGGCTTCTGTTCCTCATTTCACACACCACCTTTCTTCTTTGTTATTTCAGACCTCAGGATTTTCAGTGTCTTTAGTAAAAATTACTATTCCAACTCCAAAGAGTGCAACAGTAGGGAAAGCGTTGGATAGCGTAGGGGTAAAAATTACTATTCCAACTCCAGAGAGTTCAATAGTAGGGAAAGTGTTGGATAGCGTAATGGTAAAAATTACTATTCCCACTCCAGAGAGTGCAATAGTAGGGAAAGTGTTGGATAGCGTAAGGGTAAAAATTACTATTCCCACTCCAGGCAGAGCAACAGTAGGGAAAACGTTGGATAGCGTAGGGGTACAAATAACTATTCCAACTCCAAAGAGTGCAACAGTAGGGAAAACGTTGGATAGCGTAGGGGTAAAAATTACCATTCCAACTCCAGAGAGTGCAATAGTAGGGAAAGTGTTGGATAGCGTAAGGGTAAAATCTACTATTCCCACTCCAGAGAGTGCAATAGTAGGGAAAGTGTTGGATAGCGTAAGGGTAAAATTTACTATTCCCACTCCAGAGAGTGCAACAGTATAGAAAACGTTGGATAGCGTAGTGGTAAAAATAACTATTCCAACTCCAAAGAGTGCAACAGTAGGGAAAACGTTGGATAGCGTAGGGGTAAAAATTACTATTCCAACTCCAGAGAGTGCAATAGTAGGGAAAGTGTTGGATAGCGTAAGGGTAAAATTTACTATTCCCACTCCAGAGAATGCAATAGTAGGGAAAGTGTTGGATAGCGTAAGGGTAAAAATTACTATTCCAACTCCAGAGAGTGCAATAGTAGGGAAAGTGTTGGATAGCGTAAGGGTAAAATTCACTATTCCCACTCCAGACAGTGCAACAGTAGAGAAAAGGTTGGATAGCGTAGGGGTAAAAATTACTATTCCAACTCCAAAGAGTGCAACAGTAGGGAAAGCGCTGGATAGCGTAGGGGTAAAAATTACTATTCCAACTCCAGAGAGTGCAACAGTAGGGAAAGCACTGGATAGCGTAGGGGTAAAAATTACTATTCCCACTCCAGATAGTAAAACAGTTGGGAAAGCACTAGATAGCATAGTGATTCTATGAACATTATAACCAATTCAATAATTTGTTATAAAAAAATTGCATGTTAACAATGTTTTAAAAAAATAATTATTATTAAATACCAATTATGTAAAATAAATATTTAAATAAATAAATTTAAATTACATCCCACACTATTCCCCCTTTAACACACAACACACTACACATACAAAATACACAATAGATTTAAATATCAATTTATCTCTTATTTACAATTAATAATACATTCTTTATAATTAATATAGTTATTAATTCACTAATTAATACATATTAACTACGAAATTACAAATATTCACCTATTAATTATTAATTAACAATACATTAATTAGCAATAACAACAAATAAAATACAATAATCAATTATTTATATTTACTATATTTAACTAACTAATAACAATTAATTAATAATAATTACAAATAAATAAAATATATCATTATTTATTTATTTTAATTACATCCAACCCTATTCCCCTATAAACCCACAACCCACTACACATAAAAATTCACATAATTAATTTTAATTATCAATTAATCACTTAATAAAATTAAATCACCAATTAATTACTAATTAACAATTAATTAATTAACTATAACAATAAATAAATATTATTAATAAACTAATTATAATTTATATAATTAACCAAATAATAAATTCTTTTTACAATTAATAATTAATTAAAAATTATTTAATCTATTAATCAAATTAATTACCAATTATTAATTGATTACCAATTAATTAATCATAAATACCAATTAAACAATACATATTAATTCATTAATTATAATTACATTACTTCCCACCCTATTCCCCTATAAACCCACAACCCACTACACATAAAAATTCACATAATTAATTTAATTATCAATTAATCACTTAATAAACTTAAATCACCAATTAATTACTAATTAACAATTAATTAATTAACATTAACAATAAATAAATATTAATTATAAAGTAATTATAATGTATATAATTAACCAATTAATAAAATAATTTTAAAATTAATAATTAATTAACAATTAATTAATCAATTAATTACCAATTATTAATTAATTACCAATTAATTAATCATAAATACCAATTAAACAATACATATTAATTCATTAATTTTAATTAAATTACTTCCCACCCTATTCCCCTATAAAACCACAACCCGCTCTGATACTAAAACACTGAATTAAATGTAAAATAATTATAAATCTCTAAACATTTATTTTTAAATGTATTAAAATACATTACAATAATCTTTAACATACAAATAAAATACATATTAAATGACATTACACTAAATAAATATCGATATTATTGACATCGAAATTTTTACTTACGATATTACTTACATCGATATTAAGTACTTCGATATTATTAACTTCGATATTACTTACCTTGGGATCGATATTCTGTCCATCGATATTCTTGACTTCGATATTCTGTACCTACGATATTAAAAACACGATATTATTGTAGGTCGAAATTTAAAACTCGATATTTTGGCTAAACACCGGATAAAAGACTAGAAAAGAAGTGCAATGTGAATCAAAATCCAGCAGGCAAATAGAGCAAAAAGGGAGGAGGCTGGCTCCTGCTGATGAGTGCCAATAAATAATTGTCATAATTTATATAGTTGTTTGTTTTGCTTCTTTAATAGTTGTTCATATCGTTTGTTAATATAGTTGTCGTAGTTTTGTATTGTTGTTGAATTGTTTTGTTGTAATAAAAAAGTTTAAAGTTGCTTTTGATTTCTTTCTTTAACACTTTTTATAAATTTCAAGGTTGTTATAGTATTGCAGGACTCAGTGGAGAGGCCAGTACTTGTTCTATTTACTATGGAATAGTAAGGTTTTACATGTGAGTACCTTCTCCACCCTACCAGTCATACTGCTGAGCCTGGGGAAATGTGTGAGAGTGGAGACAGTGTCTCTTCACAACCTACTCTACACACTGGTTAGCTTCATGGAAGGTATCAGTGGAGGGGGCAGACTCTCCCAATACTCTACTATACACAGTTGTTAAACTGTGGAGAGGTGTCAGTGAGATTGCAGTGTCTCTGTACACCCTATAATGCACTGTTGTAATACTGTGAAAATGTATTATTTTAGGGTCTAATTTCTCCCAATACCCTTCTAATGGGGACTATAAGGCATAAGTACTGTAATAAAGGAAAGTGCAAATTCTTCCTCTCAAAAACGTTTACGGTCTTGCAAGACTCTCATAAGATCATAAAAAAGTAGTAGGGTGTACACAATCTTGATGCAAGGTTTTACTGGAGAGACTGCCTCTCCCCACAACCTACTATACATACTTGTTGCCCAGGGCAGAGGTGTTACTGAAGAACTCAGTATCTCTTCACACCCTACTATGTACTCCTGTCATAAAGTGAAAAGGCATCATTGGAGAGGCCAATTTCTGCCCACACTCTACTCCTGGGGAGAATAAGTCATAGGTACTGTCATGAAGAAAAGTGTGAATTCTTCCCCCCAAAATATTTTACGATCTTGTGAGAATCTTGCGGGGTCGTATAACACAAATATGTAGTGGTGTATAGAAAATCTTTCTCAAGGAAAAAAAAGGCTACAGTAAGGAGGCTTGTGTATTTGCTCAGTCTAATACTGACACCATACGATACAGAGCTATTATGAATTCAATATAGTTTACATTTTCTGAGCTCACAAGACTCTTAGGAGAGCAGGAGTAATATATGTTATGTTATGTTATTGGGACTTCTAAAGTGCAACGAATTTCCGGAGGTGTCTTGGCGCTAGCTAAAAAGGTACTGCATGACACACGAGGGAGGAAACTGGGGAGTTAAAAAGCCAGGTATTCAGCAGTTTCCAGAAGGCCAGAAGATTTGGGGCACCTTTGATATGCAGCACAAGTGCATTCCAGCATTTTGAGGCACCCGTCTAGAAGCCCCTACCACCCCAAGCTGCTCTCTTGAATTAGGGACAATTAAGAGTTTGGCATTGATTAAACATAGGGTCCTGCCTGGGGAATACCACCTGAATCTGGGTTGTAAACATTCTGTGCTGGATCCCTGCAGAGCTTTGTAAAGAATACAAAGAGACTTGAAAGTGATCCTCTGCCTAACAGGAAGCCAATGTAATTTCCTGATTGCCTTGGCTCTAGAGTGGTGTTTCAGGATCTTTAAGAGCAGCATAGCTGCAGCATTCTGCAAGGTTTGCAATGTATTTAGGGTGTCTTGGTGAGCTTTGAGGAAGAGGCTTATTGCAGTAGTTAAATTTTGACATCACTAATGACGTAACCAAGGTTTGCTGAAGATGGACCAGAATGTGGAAAAATATCTTTCTAAGAGTACTGAGCATGAGAAAGGCTGAGGATGTCACTGCTTAGACTTGATCGGTGTAGCAGAGTATATCATCAATGAAAAATCCAAGATTGCATGCCTTTTTGACCGGTGTAGAACCCAAATCTTGTGGCCAGCAGGTCAGGGTCAAGAAGGATTATTGGACACCAAAAATTATAACTTTGGATTCGTCAGAATAAAATTGTAAGCAGTTCCTGCCCATCCAACTATCAACCGCCTGCATGCAGTATCAGGTTTTCAATCCTACTCCTGACTCATAGTAAGCTAAGGAGACGACAATTTGTGTGTTGTCTGCATAAGAGACTAAGGGAAAGTCGAAAGATTATATTAGCTCAGCTAGAGAGGTTACATAGAGATTGAAAAGTGTTGGACTAAGTGAGGACCCCTGAGGGACCCCACAGGTGAGTGAGTAAGAGTGAGAGACAAGCTTGCCGGTCTGCACCAGCTGCTCCTGACCAGAGAGAAAAGATTTCAGCAGATCCCAAATTGAACCGCAAATACCTAATTTAGAAAGTTAATCCAGTAGCGACCGGTGACTGACAGTGTCAAATGCCGCTGAGGGGTTAAGCAGGATGTGAGAGCAGGCCTTTGTGTGCTCCTGCTCCAAAAACACTCTCGCAGGTGTCATATTCTAAGAAAAAAAGGGATTTATGCCATAAAATGATCACATAATGTTAAAATAGGGTGGCTCTGACAAGAGACGGTGTGCTTATAGTGTGTAATGTTCAGTTACACATGGATACATTCCTTGACATTATTAAGAAAGATCCTGTTCTCTTCTGGAGTGAAGTACACTCCATCTCACCTACAGACACCTGGCATATCAAAACTGTTGTTATTGTGAAATATAGAGCACATGCCGTGGTCATGAAGAAAAGCAAAATCAGTTTTATTGACATGTTTGCAGGATTTATCAATATTAGGACAATTGCCATTTCTGCATTTGACATATATTAGAATATACAAAGTAGTGTGAGGGAAGAGAGTCATCAATTGTGAAAAGGTCTCCTTCATTTGGATATCAAATGCAACACATGTGATTTTGTCTAGGCCATTCCGACCACAGTGTACTATCATCAGGTCTGGGTGCCCACAATCCAAAATGCTCTCAACTATTGGTAACAATTGATGCCACTTCATACCTCCATGACCAATCCAAGTTATGTTCAAGTTTGGAAATTCAAAATTCTTGTCACTACTACAATTAATGTCATATACTCTAGCCCAGTGTTTAAAGCTATGTCTCAAACCCCAGAGACAAACCATGGTATAGTATGGAGATCTCAGTCACCAGAAGAGTGCTCAACAGAATTAATAAGCTTCAGGAGTAATATTGAGTTACATGATGACAGAAAAAAATGTGAAGGTGACAACATTATAAATGTAATTGGTTGATATTTGGCAGTTACAAAAGTAGCCTAGGTTGTGACCAACTGCTGTTTATAAGGTATACGTTTACTTGATAAACAACACAAGCTTTTCCAATGGCTGATTTACACATTTTGGTATGATCGTGCAAGAGTCTAGTGAGAGTCGCATGGAAATATACTGAGTGACCCTGCCATGCTGTCTTCTCCAAGGTCTTGCATGCTTGATTGTATAGGGAGAGAAAAGAGTGTGTATTACTGCCCTACAATAGATATTGACAACCATAAACCTACACAAATAAAGCAGAGGTTGGTACTGTTCATAATTAAGCTAAGATAAAAGCTTTAGAAAGACCATTAAAGGGGATTGTGGTGTAGGTAATCATCTTTTATTCACCCCTCTATTATAGATTATCATTAAATAACTGAAACATGATAAAGAACCATATAATAGATGGCAATGAAATTTACAACTTTACATTCTAACAAGTGTCCTGCGACTGTCTCACAATCCTCTTGCAAAAGTAATGACACCTCAAAATAGATTGCTGGTGGCATGTTGTGTAATCAGAGTTACAATAACTGAACAAATAAACAATTTATTTTGAACATTTATCTATTTAATACTCACACACATTTTACAAATTGTGAACCATATCTAGTTTGTTACAATAAAAAAAACATTATTTTGGCAAAATAATTATCTGAACACAACATGAATTAAAAAGTCATTCTACGATGCTTAAACTCACAAAAATAATTAATTTTCTCCAAAAAAACATAGACATTCACTGAAAAAGCCACAGGTTAAATTAACAGTATAGTTAGGCATAGTAAAAATATCTGGTTTTATTAAATAATCTTAAAAAACTTTCTGTAAAGTAACGTTATAGTTATGTGAATTATTTCTGAGTGACAACATAAACATTTTAACCTAAAAAAACCCAGAAACTCTGCAATTATACTTAGCAGCACTAACTATAACTTCCTCCCCTGCAATGTACTGCTTATGATCTCACATATGACATCTCTCATGACATGTTCTATGACGTCCTTTATGACATCACTGAAGACATCTCAGGAGGTCTTAAACAGTGCATGGCAGTGACGCACGGTATAGTTGTTGCTGCTAATTAGAACTGCTGAATTAATTTCTGTTTTTTAGCTTAAAACATTAATGTTGTCACTGGGAAATTCACCTAACTATAACTTTACTTTAACCTTTGTTTTTTCAGTGAAGATAGATAGATAGATAGATAGATAGATATATATATAGATATATAGATAGATAGATAGATAGATAGGTAGATAGATAGATAGATAGATAGATAGATAGATAGATAGATAGATAGATAGATAGATAGATAGATAGATAGATCGATCGATCGATCGATCGATCGATAGATAGATAGATAGATAGATAGATAGATAGATAGATAGATAGATAGATAGATAGATAGATAGATAGATAGATAGATCGATAGATAGATAGATAGATAGATAGATAGATAGATAGATAGATAGATAGATAGATAGATAGATAGATAGATAGATAGATAGATAGATAGAAAGATAGACAGATAGACAGATAGACAGATAGACAGACAGACATGGGACACTGTACTTATCAGACCTCTCTCTCCTTAACTATTTTACCCTCTTTAAAAATACATATGTCTCAAATTACTAGAAACCTGTATACCCCTCACATTTAAACTGGTTTCACACCTGAATAAACATTTCACTGCTCAAATACTTAAGCCATCTTCTCAGGCAAGGCGTTCAATTCAACAGTTCCTATTTCAACAAAATAGCATTCATGAGTGCCTCACTTTTGTCTTGAACACAAAATGTTATCACTCTATTTAGAACTGTGTGGTAATCTTTCAGTTGACTGCATGAAAGTTAAGTAACAGACTGCTGCTGGTATTGGAAGTGCATTTTTCTACTCTGTATGTCTGAATGTTATTATGAAATGGGTGAGGAAGATATGTGAGAAATGACATGAAATGTATTCTCATTTTATATTTCTAGAGCACTAACCACAATTTGGATGAAGAAAAGAAAACCCTCATTTTGTCCATTTACTGCAATATATTCTATAGGAAATTCCCTTCAGTTTTAAAGCACGGATTCCATCAAGATGGGACTGAGCTATGCTACACGTTTGTCAATTACAGATGTTAGTGCTCTAGTTGTTCATTTGAACACTGTGGTGAAGCTACACTGGAACACTGGGGAATCAACAGATTGGCTGCAGCTGCTGCTGCAAGTATGTTTTACTCAGAACATGTGATTTTATTCTCACATGAGTGGGGAAATAGTGTGTACTTCCTTACCAATGCTTAATTTGCTTGAACTTACTCGGATGTGAAATTATTTGACAACATACTGGCTTGTATTGTTTGATGACCAGAAGATAGTTAAATGACAACCAGTCATGGTTTTTCAGCCAGTAGCAGGAATAATGCTGGCATTTGTAGGTCAATACTAAGGTTCAATACTAAGGACTGTTGGGACCTATGGTAGATGGTATTGAATAGCAACAGAGTCACTCCTTGGTTCCCAATTAGCTTGGCACTGTTTGGTTGGGAGGCCCAGTAAGGTGGGACTCACATTTATATGGCAGATGGTGTTAAAGAGTATTTCCTCTCGGGCATTTAATTTCAGAACTGCCTCGTTTTTTTGTGAGAATGTACATAATGTTTCATAATGGTTTTGTTTGTAATTGATGTTATTTGTGGGGTAGGAGATATGTTTTGGAATGTACTTTGATGATATGCTCATATTTTGTTTTCAGTGTACTGCAAAGTGTGACATTGACATCATGTCTTTGCTAAGACTGATGTATGAAAATATGAACAAAATAAATGGTGATCACTGGTATTAAGTATAGTGATCATGATTAAAAATAAAGGTATGTTGTAATGGGTCAGTATTGGCAATTTGAGTGGTGGTTTGTATTTGGAGCAGCCTAGCTTTGCTGACTGTTTATAGGCCCACGCTTTAATCTAGGTATTTCACACTGACCAGAGCATCTGCATTAATAGGTCTAATACTATACAGTCCAAACCTATGGTGCCAACTTAGCAGATAAGGTCTTCACACTGTAAGCCTTTGAAGTGTACCTCGATGTCCTTGAATAAACACCTTGTAACCTAAAATTTGCTTACTCAGAATTAAAAATGGTACACAATATGTGATGAAAAACAGCTTTAATACGTCATTCCAATTACACTCAAGAAAGTTCAGTCCACGCATTTTTACCCGCTAAAGTTTCCAGAATGGCTGCAAATATTTTACTACCTTTGAATCCCAATAATAATTCATTATAATTAGACAATGTTTCACATTTTATTAGATTGTGCGAAATGATTCAGTCAAAAGGATGTTTAATCCTGGGCTGGATCATGTCTACACTTCCTCCCTCTTCCTACCCTAAAGCCTTGTAAACGATGCCAACTCATGCCAACTCATTTGTTTCTAATAGCAAAGGACTTATTTCGTCTGACAGCCTGCTTCATGGCAGCACCCCAACTCCTCCAGCAAAACCTGCCGAGGCAGACATGAATCATACCGCTGTGGGAACACCCCCTCAGGAGATTCCTCTTACATTGAGCAACTTCCATCATGAAAAACTATTAGAACAAATGAAAAATGTATAACTGGCATTGAAAATATTAGACATCAATATTTCAATATCCCAAAAATTCCACATAATGATCATGAGCAAGATGAAAGATAAGTGAAGCTAAACATACTTAGTACTGTCAGCGAGCTCCATCCGCTCTGTAATGGTTCATCCTGATTGGTTCCTGTTCAGTTTAGGGGCGTTAGCTGTAATCACCTTAAGGGTACCCACATTGTTTCTAGACCTGTTTTGAGATCGCTAGTTTCCCTGCATTTTGTGTCTAAGGGTACCTCAGAATTCTCTGTGCAGTTGCACAGATGTAAATGGCTTGGGAGATGATTTTAGCTCTTTTGTCCCCTCACTTTTCGACCAAGATGACAAGCAGCATTTTGGTGTACGTTGATAAAGTGGATCTGATCACTTTCAGCATGCCACCTCCACACCAAGTTCTGGTTTTCAGATCCCATCTTCCATGTCCTGTGTGCCTAAAGTCATGATGCACCTTCTTTCTGCAGCTGCACCTGTGTATAGGGATCTTGTGCTGATTCGAGCACTCTTGTGCTCTCACTTATTGATCATGCTAAAAAGCGGATGTTAGAAAATGGGTTGGTGGTTGACTGGTGTAGGCAAGCAACAAACAAAATCCTAGTCGGGGTAAGAGGCAGGCAAAACCTAAATTAACCCGTGTTAGCTTGGTACAGAGAAGTCAGGCTTGAATTTAGAGTCAATGTGTAAAGTATTTGCACAACATTTCAAACAGTATAACAGTCAAAACACCACACAAATGAAATAAAACAAGACCAAAACAACAAAAATCCAATAAGTAGAACCTGAGATATTGAATTTTAAAGTTTATAGTGAAGAATAGCACCACAAAGCAAAAAGTGCTATTGGGGATATCTGGTCATGCCAGACTGGGACAAAGTCAAATGTTACAGCTGCGATGGAGCATGGGTGAGCTATTATAGGGACCCAGTTAGGCACATATTACCTAATCCTGAATGCAGAGCAATTTGTGGATCCACGTCCAAGGCGAACTAGTCACAGGCAGCAGAGGCAATACATTGGTTCGGAGATGTGACGAGGCTGTGGTTGCGAGCACCTAATACGTCAGCATCGGGAATCTTGTTAACAGGTCATGCAATGCAAAGGCCACTCTCGAGGATGCAAGGTGCAGTGGAGACGATGCTTCGATTCTGATGAGGGGTGAAGCTGCGATGTGGAGGTTTGTCGTCAAGGCTACCAATAACTAAGGATGTGAGGAGTATGCACTGGGAAAAGCACTTTGCAGTGGCGGATCCGAACGCAATGCGTTGGTCCCAAGATCCGGGATGCAGCATTGATGCAAGTCTTTTGCGATGGGTCCACTACACGCAACAGTGGGGATGCGTCGGTTCTGCTCGAAGCTGCATTTCTCAGTCCAGAAGATGCATCAGTTCTGCGCAGTGATGCGTCGCTCAGCACAAGATGTGTCAGTTCCTCTGGAGAAAAAACTTAAGCCCACTTCCTAGGGTCCAGGACTTGAGTGGCATCACAGATGGAGGAGTCTAGGTGCAGAAGGAGATTGGTTGGAAGTCATTTATATCCCTGAAACTTCAGATCAGGAGGCGAGGCTAGCCAGCTAGCCCTTGGAGTCACTCTTGGTTCAAGTGATGCAGGTCCAGTCCCCTCTCCTAAGCAAGAGGCCTCAGGACATCCCAGCAAGGCAGGAGTTCAGCAAAACAACTGTCCAGCAGAGGAGCAGTCCTTTCAGCAGCACAGCAATAATTCTTCCTGGCAGAAGACCTCACAGGTCCAGAAGTGTATTGAAGTGGTGGTGTCAGAGGCCCAGTACTTATGTCCAGTTGGGCCTTTGAAGAGGGGGAGACTTCAAAGACATGCCTTTGAAGTACATTGAGGTCCTGCCCTTCCTGTCCTGTCTCGAGTCTCACTACAGGGGGGTATGCAGCTCATTGTGTGGGGACAGGACACAGCCTATTCAAGTGTAAGTGAGGCTGGGTCCAGCTCCTACCTCCCATTCTGCCAGTATGGCCCATCAAGTCAGATCTAAGCTCCCATTATGTGTGGCTGTCTGGGAGGAATACATAAAACCCAACTGCCCCCAACCCCAGACATGTGATCAGGGATAGTAAATATGGCTGAAGTAAGAAAATGCAACTTTATAAAAGAATTGTAATTTAAAATTAGACTTCACCATAAGTTAGGTTTTTAAATTCGGATTCCAGAGACAGCAGACTTGGGGGTCTTATCTCTTCGCAATTGGAAATTACACTTATAAAATGCAAGGTAATCCCAATATTATTCTATGGTAGAGATAGGCCTTGCAGTAGGGAAAATGACTTTGGGAGTTTTTACTACCAGGACAAGTAAAACATAAAAACACATGTCCTGCCTCATAAATGCATTGCACCCTGCCTTCTGTGTTGTCCATGTCCTACCTTAGGGGTGACATATGCATTAAAGATGGGCGTTTTAGGCCTGGCAAAACGTTTTATTTTGCCAGGTCGACATGGTAGTGTAAAACTGCACACAGGCTCTGCATGGCAGGTCTGATACATGGTTAGAGGGAAACTTAAGTGGGTAGCACGATCAGTGCTGCAGACCCACTTGTAGCATTTAATTTACAGGCCCTGGGCTCATGTAGTGCCACTTTACCAGAGACTTACAAGTAAATTAAATATGGCCATTGGGTATAAGCCAATGTTACCATGTTTAAAGGAATGAACACATGCACTTTATCAATAGTTAGCAGTGGTAAAGTGTGCAAAGTCCTAAGACCAGCAAACACGAGATCAGCAAAATATGCAGGCGGATTGTATAAGGTTTGGGGGAAGACCACCCTAAGGCTGACAGGTTTAACAACTTTGAAGCAAATATTGAAAAAATATATAAAAAATAGTTGTCAAAATGTAGATATTCTGGCTTGGTTTGCTTCCTGAGCATATCTTGAGCTTTAAGTACTTCGGGTGTGGGGGCTAGATCGGAGAAGGGTTCAGAGCTTGGCTAGGCAACACATAGCCAAAATTTGATAATGTGCCGTCTTCCCTCCTTAGAGTGCATACGAACATATATATAGTTAAGAGGGCTGACTAGACATAAACAAGGCAGGCACTGCAGCCATAACATTTTTAAGGCTGTCCAAGAGTTACAAACCGACATGTTTTAAGGCAAAAATCCTGAGACAAAAGACACTGAATTCCAAAACTTTACAGATCCACTTGGAAGTAAGCTCAATTATTCTTTGTTAGTTGTATCAGTGACACTGTATGCAAAGATAGTTTTCGTTCTTTGATTCCTGACAAGCCAGATTCTGCTCCTTACATGTCCCTGACACAGACCTGCCAACTCACATGGTGCCATTGTGTGTAATGGTATGTGTAGTTGTAAAGCAAACTATCACCCACAAGGGTATCCTGATGCTGAGTAGGTTTGTGTGCCGAGGCCTACCTATGATAGGTTGGTTAATTGAAAAGCAAGATTCAAGAGAGGAGACGGCTCTTATGTGGCGAGGGAGGTCATTCCTTGGTTTAGGAGTGATGTAAGAGAACGCTTGTCCCTCTGATCTGGTTCTGTGTATACATTGGATGGTTACGAGTAGGAGTCCTGCGAAGCAGAGGTTTCTGGATGGTTGGTGGAAGGAGATGTGACTGTTCAAGTAAGTGTGGCTTGAGTTGTGGAGTGCCTTGAATGTGTCACACAATAACAGCTTCCTTTACATGGTCACCCATTTAGAAGCCAATATCACATGGTGGCAGGGAAGATGAGCTGGAAATCACTGCATAGAATTTCTTTCCTGCATATATTTGGAGGCTGTAAGCAGCCTTTGTCTGATAAGTGGTGTGAAAACAACCCGGGGCATCAGCGAAAGACTCAGCGACAATTTGGTTGTTTTTTGGGGGGGAGGAGGAAAGGGAGGATTGGTGGGGTCACCGTGCCTCTTAGTTATTTCTTGGTACGAGGCCTCGCTCCCTCCGAGTTCCTGCCCCTTCTCATAGTGTAAAATATAAGTTTAAGTTGGCAGGCCTGCTGTCATTAAACTTGGGTACTCGCCCTAGATGTATTTTTCAACTACCATTTTGTAAAGTAACCATTGAGCATGTTAACTTAATCCGTGAATAACCTGAGAATTGTTGGCCTGAGAATTGTAGAAGTGTAATGAATAACATGGAGTAATCGTGAAATTTAACAGAGATAAATGGAAAAATGTACATCCTGGGATCTGATGTAGCAATTTTTTCTTGATTGCAATGCTGCCTGGTTCTCTTCTGCACCTAAAGTTGCATAGAGGAAATGCTATATTGGAGTGATTCTTGTCAGAGGTTGCTGATTGCAGTGCACACACAGCTTGATTTTTTTTTCAACCACCTGAAGAACTCTGGCACTGTTGGTGAGTAGAGGCCTTGGTTACACAATTTAGTGTAATGTGGGAAAAAGCACAGCGACCAATCCTACACTATGTCCCCAATCTGGGTGCAAAGACTTGCCCTGCCCACTCTGGCAGGAAGGGACTCTGCACAAGACAGAAAGCCTGCTTATAGTTTAGGGCAATTTTGTTGACACTCCCTGTAGGGCAAGATATCTTAGTCACAGAGCCTGACATAGAGTATAATAGAAAAATTGCATTAATGTCCTCTATGTTTCTCACACTCTTTAAAGTCTAATAATCAACAACAGTCCCTTTGCCTTCACTTGCCCCAAAGGGACCGTCCCTAGTAGATAGGACCAGCACTTGATGTGATCCGGTGGTTAAGTGCACTTAATTGTCAACACCAGCGCTTATGAGAGCTTGCCACAAGGTGGCGTTGTCTGGTGAATTTAGAGAGGAACACCACAACAGTTAAATATAAATTGAATATACAATAAAAATGACTATTACCTTCTGCCCAAGCCATTCTTATAGCTTTGGGGGCCTGAAATAGTCCAAGTTGGCACACTTGGAGGAGTGTGATGGTTAGTGGTTGTGTTGGTACTGTCATTTGCAGCACTGGCAGAGGCAATGTGTGGTGCAAGCTGCAGTGGCCTCCTGACGAGAGCCCTGGCGCTTATTTCTTTTTACAAGTGACACACTGGATAGGACGTTTTGGTAGCCCGTGAGATATGCATGGATGCCATGGAGGAGTCTGCACATGGGAACCAATCTCTGAATCCTCTCCTCCTCCAGTGTTCGGGTGCTCAATCCTACATTGGGCTAATGCAATCCGTGGTACTCTGTGGAACTGTCTGGTAAACACAACAATATATCAAGCAGAGTCAGGTTTGACAGGATACTTTATTGAATGAGCAAGACTAAGTCAAATTCACTTCGTGGAGTGGCCTGTTTAAGGAAGTCTGACAGAGCCTGTATCTTGCGTATATAAGAGACGCAAAGAGAAAGGAAATCACTGTGTAAACAATTCGATTGAAATGTCCGAAGACGGGGAAAAATATCAATACCCCACTGGTTGTTTGGTTTACAGAGTTAAATTAGGCAAACATATCATTTTGTGCTAGTTTAGAGAAAAAATGCTTCTGTGAAATGGATCAGTTTCAAAAATAGTTCTATAAAATATGTACCTCACTGGTGTACAAACTGGTAATAGTGCATATCTTTTACCTTTTGCTTCATTTGTTGTGTTCATGTTACATGCACTTTTGAAACACCCTTTACACTAATTAAATGTTTCCAGTTATTCCTCTTAAAATTACTGAGAACTGCTCTTTCCCACTTTGATTGTATTCATAATGTCCAGAGTATAGCTGAGAGTTACCATGAGCTTGCCAGGGGAAAACATTCAGGATGAAATAATTTGGGCAAGATGTCAAGATCGCATTTTGATTCCTGCATTTTGCGGTAAGCACGCAATGTGTCACCTGCACACGACCTGCTGACAACAGAGGCGCGCTCTGTACGGCCCATAAAGTCTCCCTTACCGCATGAGGCATGCGGAGACAGGGTAGCCATTCAGCAGAATGTCTGGGGAGCAGAACTGACATCAGAATCTCTTTGTCCTCCTTCCTTTACATCCGAGTTGACCCCTTGTCCCACTCTTACCCTCCTATTGGCTGATGAGGGCAAAATTAACCGGTACCAGGAGAACACTATAGAAAGCATGCTTGGCAGGCAGAGCTTTTTTAGGTGTCGCCTTCAGACAGATTTAGCTTCCTGTTGTTTAAGGTCTTTTGTGAACAATACACACAGTTAGCTTTGTGTTACCTTTGATTCATGATAGGATGTTTTTATGTCTATCCCTTCTCCTGGTTTGAGGACAGTCCTCCCTTTTCTTGAGGTTGACGGCCCAGGAACATTTGGGTCTTACCACAGGTTGATTGGATGGCATAACTCCTTCCACTGCTGACGTCATGTATGGCAGTGCATGAGCACTAT
Source organism: Triturus cristatus (assembly GCF_964204655.1). Taxonomy (NCBI): domain Eukaryota; kingdom Metazoa; phylum Chordata; class Amphibia; order Caudata; family Salamandridae; genus Triturus; species Triturus cristatus. The sequence goes on along the minus strand of NC_140593.1, from coordinate 198,424,613 downwards.
TTTGCCTCTCGCTGTCCCACTTTTCTCTCCCACCCCCTGACATATTTAATTGAAATATAAAGTCTCTATCAGTCTTTCAAGGCACCGTTGCTCGTCCTACTTCATTAACTGTAGCCATTGTGCAAGGATTTTCATACCATATTGTTACACACGAGATCTTGTATTGTGTTTTTTAATGCAAAACTAAATGTATTTCAAGAATGCCACCGTGCGTGTGCTCCTTTTTAAATATATATTGCAAGATGGCGACTGCACGTGCACATGGATGTCGGCCATCATGAAATGACTTTTTCTAAAAACAAAACCCACTGCAAGAAAGCATTGCAAAGCCAGTAGGACTGCACCCAATGTCCATGACCAATTGGCATTGCCAATTCTTGTTTACTTATGGCCTTGACACTTCCTTGACACTTCCTTCATGACCTTGTGCCGGAGAAGCAAGGGCAGCGTCAGGCATGCCAAGGGTCAAGCCTGGGATAGCAGCTGTTATCCCTGGCTAGTCTAGTCACAGTTCATGCTGGAGCACTTAGAGGTTTATTTACAAGCCCCTTGCTGCACTAACACCACACATACAAAGTAGGAAAAGTGTTTAAACTTGTCTAGGCATAGTATTTTGTACAGGAAGGGTACTGTTCCTGTACAAAACCTATGCTAGACTCAGGCATGCACCTTAGCGCAATGGCGCTACGGTTTGTGCCTGGCGCAAGGCAGTTGAAATCAGCTCTGGCACAAGGGAAAGGGGAGGAGTGTGTCATAGCTCTGTAAATATGGAGCTCTCCTGCTCCCTCCCAGTCACGCAACCAGTGACGGCTGGCAGGGGTTGGGGTGGCGGGTGGTGGTGTGTGAAAAAAAAAAGAAAAACAAACTTACCTTATTACCGCGGCTCTCCTCCACCGTCTCTCCCATCGGGCCGGAAACAGGAAGCACCCAGGCGCCCTAAGCCAATCACAACACTGCAATGCAGCATTGTGATTGGTCTGAGTGCTGTGTTTTGGCTATCAGAAGGGGACTGGGAGCCTGGGCCTATTCTCCATCTAGGCTGGAATGCAGCCTGGATGGAGAACATGCAAAGTGCACATGACTGTTTGACCAGCCCAAGACGGCTGGCCAATAATTCATGTGTACTTACAGAGTGCCTCCACTCCTCCCCCTGCTCTCTGACCCGCAAAGCTGCCGTATCAGGATCAAATAAAATGATATTAACATTGAGGTATTATCATTTAATTATTCCTTTTTTAACACTGCCGAAAAGCAGTGGGGCAACGCATCTCCTCCTAAGGGGAGGAGCCGCCACTGCAAGCAACGCAGCGGCAGCACAGCATTTTTGGCCGCTGCAATGCTTTGGGTGACAGTTTTGAAAATCTGCCCCTTAGTTTATTGATCTTTAAGTTTTAGGAGAAAACGTTTTGTGGCCTGTTTCATTATTACCATAGGTTCATAAGCAGATCAGAGGGACACTGCCGCAAAATAGCCTGAAAGGTGATGTGTGAGTGAAAACTGAACAGGGCAGGCACGTATAGATAGTGGGGGATGGAAAATCAGAAATGCTTCTGAAACAGGAGGCTGGATGTGTGTGGGTAATGGCTTTATAATGTAAAGAAAGGGCTTGGATGTATTTATATTAAAGAAACAGGTTTATCTGGGTGTAATGTGGTTCAGCTTCAAATGACCAGTCATTCATATAACCATGCCTATATTTTGACAACAATTCAGATGATGCCAGTGTCTTTAATTCATTAAGTGAGCACGCGCTTTGGCCCTTATGAAAAACTGTTGTGTCAGCTTGGGGTATGCACTGCAGTGGATACCCCTCGGTGCCCTTACATACTTATGTAAGGGCACTTAGGGGTATCTACTTGTTGCAAAGTCATCCTGTGTGCTCTGTGCACCCCCATTTTTGCTGAGTGGTACTGGCGGTAACTGACTCTGACTGTCTCTGGGCTCTGTCTAGCCAGGCCAGGGCCAGTGCTATGTTGAAAACACAGTGAAAACACATACATGCATTAGGGTACACTATGTATTGGGGTACAATTACAATTGGCATGACCTTCCCTGTTAGTCCTAGTAGATAATAGGGCAGGGGAATTAAAACTACCTATAAGTTCCAAGTATATAATAGAGCATGGCAGTGTATAGGCCATGCAGCCCTTTCCGCACTGGCATGTGTGCACTGCTGAGCACCTGAGGTCATTTCAAAAGTAGCCCTGCCTTGCAGCACTGTTTTTAAAAATAAATTAACTGCAAACTTGATTTTCTAGTAGGGGCACTTGAAAAGTGATACTCTGCATTATTCTTCCATATTAGGGTCTCCCCTGGGTGTACGAGGGGTGGGGGGTCTTGTAATTATAAGCAGAGCCCTTATAAAAGATGTTGTATATGCCCTGGGGATAGAGAAATTGCACATTTCACTTTCCCCCTTGAAGTAAAGTACCTCCCAAAATCGATGTTAGTGCTATGAGCACTGTTGAGTGAGCATCTACACTATTTTTGCATATTCAGGACCCAGCAGGTCTCCCCAAGGGGTCCCAGGAATGGGGGTCATGTAACTATAAGCAGGGCCCTTATACAATATGTTTTATAGGCCCTAGTGATGGAGAAATTGCACATTTCAGTTTCCCCATTGTAGAAACCTAGCCCCATAGGATAACATTGCAATAGTTTATGAACCCTTAAATATTGCTAGGAATTGAATAAATAGCATTGAAAGACTTAGAATGGTAGTGATAAATCAAACAATATGCTATCTTTGATGAATTTATGCTAAATTGTACGGAAAATAAGTTATAAGGCTTTCTTGTCTGTAAGCCAAAATTCAGCCTTCCTGCTGGCTTCCCTGATTGGTCAGTGTTCGAAATTGGGTTTCTGGTTGGCTAGGGTATGCACCTAAGCCAGGCAGAACCCACCACTCTAGTCAGGGCAAGGGAGTTACACAACCAAGCTAACCCCTGCTCACCCCCCTTGGTAGCTTGGCAGTTGGTAGCTTGGCAGAGCAGTCAGGCTTATTCCAGAGGCAATGTGTAAAGCATTTGCACAAAACACACACGCACACACCAATAACACACTAGGCACACCACAAAAGAGACTCCACACAAGCTTATATAAAAATATCCTTTGTATTGTTCATAAAACACATTAGACCATAACCACATAAACCACTGTGCCACTAGGCACTTGTCATGACGTCACATAGATAACATAATCCCTTTGCCAATCGGGCAATTATCACAACAAAGGGCGAACAACAGCCTAGATAGTGTAATAGGGTAAAATACTCCTAGAGTATACACGTTTTAAAAACCAACATCACAACAGTGTACATATGGTGCAAACCCTGGCAATGTAATACAACAAACATAATAACATCAGTTCACGGATATGAAGCAATTAGAGTGAGGCATAACAAGCAATAATTACCAGCCTACACATAACAATGGGTTACCACAACACTAAGAGCGGCACCTGCGCTCCTACTATATACTATGCAGTAAGTTCCAGTATTCCCATAGAGTGCAGAAGTCACTGCAAGTCTAATATGGGGAATACAGTAGTCCATGGAAAAAAGCCCCCAGCTGGGACCTCTGCAGAGAATCCACTCTGGACCATCAATAGATCCAGTTGGATGAATTCCCCCCCGCTGGTACGACAAAATAGGTGGGGGGATTACACATGCCAGTATCAGCTAGAAGCCCTTGCTGGACTCCACTGCAGCTGACAGCGAGCATGCAGTGCAGCTGCCTTTACTGAGGGATTTGGCTTCCAAAGGTGTGTGGACACGAGGAAGTGGCACCCTCCCACTGCAGTCTCAGCGAGGAGACCTTGCTGGGTCCCCCGCACTCTTTTCTTACAGGCCGGCTGCCCACAAATGCAGTTGCCCACTGTAATCACTCAGTACCTCAGTGTAGGGGGAGCGGTCCTGGCATCCCAGCTGGTCACTCTCTCAGCATTTTGTTTCCTCTGCCCAGCAGGCGGCGGAGCATCCCTCAGGCTCCACACAGCCAGAGGTTCTCCCTAGTGTGGTGATGACTCCACATTTTGGGAGTGTGCAGCGCCTCTGGAGTAAAGCACGAGGCAGTGCAACCCGCCCTGGTCCTGAGACAGGTTTGAAAGGCTACTTCAGTGGGTGGCGCAAGCAGCGTTGCAAGCTCACTAGTAGCAATTAATTTACAGGCCCTGGGTATATGAGATACCACTGTACAAGGGACTTATAGGTAAATTAAATATGCCAAATGGGTGTAGACCAATTTTACCATGCATGTTCACCCTGAACAGCAGTGGTAAATTGCCCAGAGTCATACAACCAACAAAAACAGGTCAGACAAAATACAGGAGGAAGGCAAAAAGTTCTGGGATAACCCTGCAAAAAGGGCCAAGTCCAACAGTTAGAGTTAACAGGATTACCCAGGCTGCTTTGTTGAAGTGATAAGTGGCTCATCCGGGGAGAGGCTATGTGCTGGGGAGAGATCTGCTACATAGGAATGACCAAACAGGGGGTGGGGAGTTGTAAAGCATGAGGCTTCAAGGGAAGAACAGGACAGACAGGGAATGCCAGGTCTGCCTAACCCCATCCCCTCTGACCCAGCAAGATAGGAGGCTTAAGGAAGGAATCTGTACATGTTAGGGGCGGAGAGCTATGGAAATGAGCCATACTGAGAGTTGGTTTAGTTAGCTCTTTTTGCTCTGCTGAGATTTCAACCATGATGAATTTTGGAGGAAGCATCCTTTCTGGGAGAAGATTATGCCAAACTTTGAAGGAAGTGGTCATGCTCTGTGGTGTTGCCTTGCACTTCATTGGACAGCAGTACTCTCCTCATTGACCCCAGAGAACACTGAATAAATATGTGAGAGGTGCAGAGCCTCTTAGATCTGCTACTTGAAACTAAGAGAAGAAGAAGATTTGCCATTCTGGAAACTTGATTTGCACGACCAGTCCCTGCATTCTGACTGACTGCGCCTGCTGCACTGTAACTACATCCCTGTGGCAGCACCTTGCTTCTAAAGGATTAAAGAGTGGACTTCCTGCAAGCTATGGGTTAACTGAGCTCACTTGCATCGTCACCACCGACAGTCCATTGCCTGGAGTGCGTCCAGTGGACTTTTAAGGGTTTTGCCCAGGTGCATTGTGGGAATTGTGGTCTCAAACTTTCCAGGACCATCTTGGAGCTTCCAGACTGTTGGATTGTGTTTTGTACCATTTGGACCCTCAGGAGGAACTTATGGAAGAAGTTCCAGAAGTTTGGAGAAGTTTGGAGCAGCTTTGGAAAACAGCTCAAGAAAGTGACCGGCTCAACCACGAGGACCAAGCCAGCCACTTTCAACCGTGACCCAGACTGTAATTCAGGTTTGTCCCGCTAAGGAGTGCCAGAGGTCCGACTTCCAGGGTTTGACCAGGAGTTCCCTAAAGGTCAAGCAGGCTAACCCTCAGCGAATCCAGACTGGTGAAGGGTGCGAGGAACTCCTGCAGAAAAAGCTCCAGAAACGTTTCTAAGTCAGGAGGGAATATTTTGACCGGGCCATCCTGCTCAGTGTATCAGCACAGGGACCCATCGCAGTCAACCAGAAATTTTGACTTTGTCCCAGTCAAGCACAACCAGATGTCCCAGAGTGGTGCTATAGGTTGCTACGTGCTAGAAAGTGTTTAATCTTACGAATTCCTATCTCTGGTTCCTTGTTTATTACCATTTTCTCCTGTGTTATTGTTATTGTGCATTCTAGTGTAATCTTTTTCAATTTTCGTGCCCCCCTGATTTACCGCTTGATCAGGGCCTTCGCCCCGTGCCACCCACTCTCTCCTTCCCGCCGCTGCTGCCCCTGCTGCCCCTGCGGACCCGCCCCCCCGACCGAGTCCACTCCCGCCTCCCTTCCGCAGCTCCCACCCGCCTCCCCTAAATATGCCGACCACTGCGGGGGAGCGCGCGTGACTCCTTGATCTCTTGGGTCAAGGCCAGCATTCTCCCCAGCAGCTCCACCCGATCAGCCGTCCGCTGCTTTGTGCTCCCTCCTGGGTGGGTTTGAGCCGGCTGCCGTGACTGCGCCGGCGTCTGTGGTTCTTTTTCCCTTATTTGTTTATTACCATTTTCTCCTGTGTTATTGTTATTGTGCATTCTAGTGTAATATTTTTCAATTTTCATGCCCCCCTGATTTACTGCTTGATTAGGGTCTTTACCCGCGCCACCCACTCTCTCCTTCCCGCCGCTGCTGTACCTGCGTCCCTGACCAAGCCCACTCCTGCCTCCCTTCCGCTGCTCCCGCCCCCTCCCCTACATATGCCGACCGATGTGCGGTTGCACCGCTAGCGTGCCGAATGCGCTCCTAACGCAAGCCCGTCTGCAGCCGTCCGTGCCTGACCCGTGCCCAGCGCCATACCGCCTGGCCCCCGTGACCACCACAACACCCGTCACCGCTAGGACGCCAACACCCTCCACACACTCAACGCCGGCCGATCCCCCACCTGCTTCCAGCCCACCGCAAAGCTCCCCACGGACCCTTCACCTGTCAAAACTGCAGTTACACCTGCCAGCGCACACCTGCACGCTCTGCCCACCTCACAAGAGCAGACCATACTACTCAACACCCCCTCAGTCCACAAGCACTCCGTCGAACTCTGGGACCTGCTTGATTCATCAGCCGCGGACATCGCCTTCCTGACAGGGACCCGGATGAATGCCTCCTCGGCGCCCGACATAGCCATAGACATCCCGGACGGCTACAAGATCACCCGCAGGGACCGAAACAACAAGCCGGGAAGAGGAATCGCCATTGTCCACAGGAATACCATCAGAATTTCGACCTACACCAAAGACTCCCAGATCCACGTTGATCACAACACCACCGTCAGAGGAACCCTCATCTACAGACCCTTGGGAACCCGACCTCAGTTCAGCGACTGTATATCCGATCTCATCAGCACGCACGCCCTCGCCTCCACAGACTACATTCTCCTCGGAGACCTGAACTTCCACCTCGAGAACGCAAACAACAGCAACTCTACAACCCTGATCGACAACCTCACCAACCTCAGACTCAAACAGCTCGTCACGACACCCACCCACTCCACCAGACACACCCTCGACCCCATCTTCTCCGCCAGCAATCACGTCACCTTCAGCCACACCACCGAACTCCACAGGACCGACCACCACTGCATCCACTTCTCCTTTGAGAAACACACCGTGCACAACCAACCTCAAAGAATCCCACACCGCAGCTGGAACAAAGTCACGGAAGACCAGCTCATTACCACCCTTGCCCGAGGCCCTCCATCCGAGCCCTCAGACACCAACGCAGCAGCCCACAACTTCAGACAATGGATCAACGACTGCGCCAACACCCTCACCCCGATCAGGAAACCCTCGAACAGGCACACCGGCGTGAGAGCCATCTGGTTCAACGCCTACCTCCAGACTTCCAAGCAAACCTGCCGAAGACTCTAGAAGCAGTGGCGCCATGACCAGACACCAGACAACCATGCAGCCCTAAAAAAACACCAGACACAAGAACCACCAACTCATCCAATTAGCCAAAAGGACCTCCTTCAAGCAGCGCATTGACAACAACGCACACAACAACAAAGAGCTCTTCAACATCGTGAAAGAACTCGCTGCCCCCAGCTCCAGCTCCAATGACAACCCGCCATCGCAAGAACTCTGCGACTCCCTGGCCACCTTCTTCCACGATCGCAGACATCCACCACAGCTTCAACACCCAGACACCAACAACAGATGCCGACACCGCCGACCCAACGCCCGCCAAACACACCGGCCTCCTGCTCTCCTGGAACAACGTCAACAACAAAGACACCATCCAAATCATGAACATCATCCACTCCGGCTCAACTGCCGACCCTTGCCCTCACCACATCTTCAACAAAGCAAGCTCCATCATCGCACCCCAACTCCGGAAGATCATCAACAGCTCCTTCGAGACAGCTACCTTCCCAGAGAGCTGGAAACATGCCGAGATCAACACTCTACTCAAGAAACCCAAGACAGACCCAAAGGACCTCAAGAACTTTCGACCCATGCTCCCGTTCCCAGCAAAAGTCATTGAGAAAACCTCCAACAGACAACTGACCCACTTCCTGGAGGAGAACAACATCCTGGACGCCTCCCAATCCGGCTTCCGTACCAACCACAGCACCAAAACCTCCCTCATCGCCGCCACCGATGACATAAGGGCCCTGCTGGACAGCGGCAAAACCTTGACCCTCATCGTCCTAGACCTCTCGGCCACCTTCGACACCGTCTGCCACGTCACCCTGCGCACACGCCTCCACAACGCAGGGATCCACGACAAAACCCTGAACTGGATCACCTCGTTCCTCACCGGCAGAACACAGAGAGTCCGCCTCCTCCATTCCGATCCAAAGCTATCACGATCACCTGCGGCGTGCCCCAAGGCTCATCCCTCAGCCCAACCCTTTTCAACATCTACATGGCACTTCTCGCCAACATTGTCTGAGCGCACCACCTCAACAACATCTCGTACGCTGATGACACCCAGCTGATCCTCTCCCTCACCAAGGACCCGGCCATCGCTTAATCCAACCTCCACGATGGAATGAAGGCTGTTGCAGAGTGGATGAAGACCAGCCGCCTAAAATTGACCTCGGACAAAACGGAAGTCCTCATCCTTGGCTCTACCCCCTCCACATGGGACGACTCCTGGTGGCCAGCCATGCTGGGAACTGTCCCGACACCCACCAACCACGCTCGCAACCTGAGGTTCATCCTGGACTCAACGCTCTCTATGACCCAGCAAGTCAACGCGGTCTCCTCCTCCTGCTTCAACACCCTCTGCATGCTCTGCGAGATCTACAGATGGATCCCCACCGAAACCAGAAGGACAGTCACCTAAGCCCGCGTCAGCAGCAGACTGGACTACGGCATCGCCGTCTACGAGGGAACAACGGCCAAATTCCAGAAAAGACATCAAAGCATACAAAACGCCTCCGCAAGCCTCATCCTCGGAATCCCCCGCCACAGCCACATCACCACCCACCTGAGAGACCTGCACTGGCTCCCGATCAACAAGAGGATCACCTTCAAGCTCCTCACTCACCCTCAAAAAGCTCTCCACAACGCCGAACCAGCATACCTCAACGATCGACTCACCTTATACACCCCGAACCGCCAGCTTTGCTCTGCTGACCGCGCCCTCACCACCGTCCCTTGCATACGCTGCACGACCACCAGCGGCAGATCATTCTTCTACCTTGCCGCCAAGACATGGAACACCCTCCCAATCCACCTGCGACAAACCCAGGACCTACTGACCTTCAGGAGACTTCTCAAGACCTTGCTGTTCGATCAGTAGCTGCTTATCCCCCCCTCCCTAGCACCTTAAGACCCGCACTGGTGAGTAGCGCGCTTTACAAATGTTTGATTGATTGATTGATTTCCAACATTTGGTGTTCTGCGGTGTGGACGAGGACTTGTGTTTAAAAGTACACCTTGCTGTAAGATAAATCAAGATCTTAAAAATCCTCCAAATTGTCTTGGAAGAAAACTTTTAAGTTTTGAATTCTTGAAATTTGGATTAAACTGATTTTTGAACCATTGTTTTGATTTTTCTAAAAGTGTTCTAAGTCTGATTGTTAGTTTGTGAGACCCAAAACTAGGGATACCATGGAGCTCGACCTAGATAAACTAACTAAACTCAAGATGGTTGAGATCAGGATACTGTGTGGGGCTAAAGGGCTACATGCATCCAACAAGATTAGGAAAGCAGATTTGATTAAGTCCCTGAAGGCCTGTGTTGGGCAGAGATTCAAGGGGAGGGGAAGGATAACTCTTCCTGCATCATCCAGGAGGGTGAGGATGATGCCTCCTTACTTGCTTCCAGTAGTAGATACATAATTCCTTATGGTGGTGGGGGCAGGACCCTACACCCAGGAACCACTGCTGTCCCTTGCAGAGACGCAGCTTGAGCCCCAGCTAGCTTCCATTGACATAAAGAGGGAGAAACTGGAATTATCTAAGAGGAAGTGGCAAAGGGAGGAGGAGAAAAGAAATGGTGGCAGTAATAATTAGGAAGAGATTTAGCTGTCCAGGAATGGTGGGTTTGACCACAAGCTTCCCACGAGTATATACCCAGGTACACAGAGGTGGGTGGCATTCAAAAATGGCTGTGTGCATTTAAAAGGGCCATTGAGATGTGGGTGTCCGCCCTAAGCATTGGGGTTCACTCTTGTGGGAACTGATTCCAGTAGCTGGGAGGGATAGGACCTGACCCTTCAGGGGGATGAGGCAACAACCTACTCTGACATGAGGCAATGCTTAGTCAAGAAGTTTGGTCTGGCTCCAGAGCAGTACATGGTGAAGTTCAGAGACACCTAGAAAGTGAGCACATGGTCATGGGTGGACTTTGTGGACATTTCAGAGTTGGCACCAGACAGCTGGATTGTTGGTAACAAAGTGGACAAATATGAGGGATTGTATCATTGGTTTTTGAAGGAACACATTTTGACTCATTGTGCTGAAGAGAAGTTACGTCAGTACCTAATGGAGTGTAAGCTGCTAGACTCCAGAGAGCTGGGAGAAGCAGCTGATGAGTGGGTGAGAACCCAGGTTTCCAGTCAGCACTAGGTGGGTGATCAAAAGAAGGGCGGACAGGTCCCCTCAAGGGTAAAGCCCAGGGAAAAGAAGGTCAAAAACAGAAGGAGTTATCAAAAGACCCACAAAAACCTGAACAAGGAGGGTGGCAAGACCCAACCCAAATTCAAAGGGGCGGTGTCATGATTCGAATCGCGCCCCGCACCCTAGCGGCGCTAGGACACCAACATCCAGAATCCCCGGAGCCGGCCGAAAACATGTGAGCTCCGGAAATGCACATAACGCGGCTCCTCCCGGGAGGCGGGGCCAATGATTCCATTCATCGAGGCTGAGCGTTTGAACTCGGACGCTTTCTTGGCTACCCGCTTGTCTCCGTTTCCAGAGTGACTTCGCTTCCAGCTTGCTAGGTGACCCAGGTAACGTTCCTAGTCCTATCGGGGTGTGCGGCGCCTCGTGGCCCTCCTTCTCTGTAGGCGCCGTCTGCGACACCGAAGACTTGTCTCCGCTAGGCTCCCTGCGCAGTGGCCGGGCAGCGAGCACGACTTCCTTCAGCTTTCGGGTGAGAAGCCCACATAGCGCTCCTCCGCCCCTGGATTCCGGGCGTGACGTAGTAGCGCCGGGTTTCCTCACCGCCTTCCCTGCGGATTCCATCGTACCCGGCACGGGAGAATCCCGGTCCGGCTCCTAGCGCTCCTCCGCCCAAGGATTGAGGGCGTGACGTTGTAGCGCCAGGATCAGACATAGAGTAACCCAGGACTTCTCCGTGAAGGAACCGAAGAAGCACAGAGCACTCCCAGCGCTCCTCCGCCCTTGAGACTCCGAGAGGCGTAGAGTGGTAGCGCCTACCCAAGCAAACTAAAAACACCTCTTCGAGACCCTTGACTCACCTTCCGGCTACCCGTGAAGCAACGAGGTAGACACTGGACCCAGTCCCGCGTTCCGCTGAACGCCTGGAGGCACCCCCCTCTCCACACACGGGACTGAGCAGTTCTGGTGTGGTACGAACATACCACGCAGGGAGGACAGGAGCTCAGGTGAGCAGGAAACTCAGGCCCAGGGTGGGGGGCTGTGCCCGAAAGGACCGCCTTGGAGTAACCGGTCTTCTTCTCTCTTTTCAGGTCTCCATCCCCGCGGTCCCTACCCTTCCTTCCCTCGCCCACCTGTCTCCCAAGTCCGAGGGTGTCATACATACACCGGACTGGGGACGGATGGGAGGTGGACCCATAACTAGCATCATCGACATTCCGAGGAGAGGATCTCAGGGCAGCATAACAGGCGGTATCAGTTAAAAAATGGTAGGTTCTTTGATTCCTCTAAACAGGGAAAGTGCTTTGTAATCAGCCAGAGCACAAGAAGAGAGATGCTGTCTGCACAAAGAAGCCCGCACTAGTGGGCCATCCACAGGGATGGCTAGTGTAAGTGTGGAGGTAGAGATTGCCACAGAGAGGGTAGGGAAGTGGCAGAGGCTATCTTAGTGTCCCTGGGTGGGGTGAATATTGCAACCCTAGCCGACTTCCCTCCAAACATGGATAAGTATAGGCAGAGGCCTAAAGTCAATGGGACTGAGGTTTAAGCTCTGAGAGACACAGGGGCTAGTGTTACTATGGTCCTAGATATCCTAGTGCCTCAATCCATCCAAAGGCCTTGCACTGGCTTCCGGTACGGAAGAGGATCTAGTTTAAAGCGTTGGTCCTGGCATTCAAGCCTTGAGGCCCTCAGGGCAGTCTCTGATGCTTATCCCCAAGTCTGCCTACTCCCAGGTGGGTGGTCGCTCATTTCAAGTGCTGGCAGCCCGCTCATGGAACTGTCTGCCTCTCCATCTTAGGCAGGTCCAGGATCTGCTCACTTTTAGGAGACAGCTAAAAACTTGGCTTTTCCAGCAGTAATTCTCCTCTCGGCCTGGCCTGGCCTTTGAGCTCTGGTTTTCTGTTTTACAGTGGTTTTTCAGCGCTGGGACACTCTGTGAAGTAGCCATGCGCTTTATAAGCATCTATTTTCATTAATTTCATTTAAGAATGGGACCTAGTGAGTTTCACCAGGTGTCCTGTGCAGAGAGCAGTACCAAACTCCATCCCATGGCAGAGGTGGATTTGGAATGGGGAGGTGTGACAGGCCCTAAGAAGGCAATGATCTCAAAGAATATTAGTGGTCAGAGGTGAAGCGAGGGCTCCATATGAGAATATTGGAGCTTCCTGAGTGGGAATGTGCTGTGACCAGGTCACAGACTATCCGGAAGGAAAAGGCTGGCTGCCTGGAGCCTGGAACAAAGGGCTGAGCATTCAAGGATAAGGCCACTGGGTTTGGTGAGCGAGCCCAGTGAACTCCAGAGGTGCAGAACGAATCTGACCCTTATGAGGAGGACCTGACCTCTGAGGAAGGGATTTCATCCCTGCTAGATCTGGCTGACTTGACAGAACTGACAGGAGCTGGTGGGACCTACAGAGAGGAGTTTTGTCAGGGACAGAGAGACTGACCCACCCTTGAGAGCTTGAGGTGGACTGCCTCAAAGCAAGAGGAGGGGGATAGCAGTGGATTCCACAGAATGGGAGACAGCCTTTACAACAAAACTATTACAACGCATGACATTACATCGCATGTCATTGCAACACAAAAGGTGGGCATCAGTGGGTAGAAGGTGTTGGATTTAACTCCAACACCTTCTCTACTGTTGCACACACTGGAGTTGGAGTAGAAAATATATCTATTCCAACTTCCAGCATCCCCCCGACAGAAATTCGGAGTAATAGTTTGCTTTGCAATGGCATGCAATGTAATAGCCTGCGTTGTAACGTCACCTATTACACAGAATCTACTGGTAAGATTGACTGCTTTATACTGAGGCCTGAAACCTCAAGGAAGGGGCCACAAGGAGGTTGGTGGTACCCCAAAAGTACAGAGAGTTAATTCTGACCTTAGGACATGATATCCTCTTGAAAGAACATTTGGGACAGACTAAGACTTGGAACTGGGTGGTGAACCATTTCTACTGGCCCTATATGTCTGAGAAGGGAAAGTAGTAGTGCAGCTCCTGTGTCACCTGTTAGGCCAGTGGCAAGGCAGGGGGCAAGGCAAAGGGTCCCTTGATATCACTGCCAGTCATTGGGACTCCCTTTGAAAGGGTGGAGGTGGACATTGTTGCTCCCCTAGCCCCACCTACTGCATCAGGTAATAAGTATATCTTGGTGGTAGTGGACCATCCACAAGCTACCCTGATGCAGTACCCCCTCAGAGCCATCAATGCTCCTGCAGTGGTTCTGGCACTACTTGGTGTGTTAACCAGAGTGGGTTTCCTTAAAAAGGTTATTTCAGATAGGGGCTTAAACCTTCTGTCCACCTTATTGAAAGAAATGTGGGATGAATGTGCTGTTAACTACCAATTCACCACCCTATACCACCCGCAGACTAATGGTCTGGTGGAGAGGTTCAACAAGACCCTGAAGGGCATGATCCATGGGTTGTCTAACAAACCCAGGAGGAGATGGGGTGTTCTACTCCCATTGCTATTGTTTGTCTACAGGGAAGTTCCACAAAAAGGGGTTGGTTTCACTCCCTTTGAGCTTTTGCTTGGACAACCTGTGAGAAGGTAATTTTGCCTGCAGCTAGATTCTTTGGAGAAGCATCTCAAAGAAGCAAATTACATTGTGCTGGACTATGTGCTAGGCTTGAGATCTCAAATAGTAGAGTACACGCACAAGGCAAGTAGAAAAGTGGAGGCCAGCCAAGAGCTCATGAAGCACTGCTATGATCGGAAGGCTGCAAACCTGAGTATACTCCAGGACAATTTGTGTGGGTGTTGGAGCCTGCAGCTCCTAGGGCCCTCCATGACAAATGGAGTGCACCCTATCCAATCATTGAAAAGAAGGGTGAGGTTACCTACCTCATCGACCTTAACACATCCAGGAGCCCTCATAAGGCCGTGCATGTAAACAGATTTAAACCTCAACATGACAGGGCGGACAAGACCATGTTACTGTTCACAGATGAGGGACCGGAGGAAGAGACTGAGCCAGTGCCTGACCTCCTCTCCAACAATGTGCAAGATGTGTCAGTGGATGGAGTAGTACTCCCTCCCAAATTGACATACCAGCAGCACAGAGGCTGCAAGCAAGTGCCAGAACAGTTTGCTGGCATATTCTCTTCAACCCCGGGTATCCCTGGGTTGATCGTGCACCACATTGACACTGGTAACAGCCCACCTTTCAAAAATAAACTGTACATGTTGTCTGACCATGCCAGAGCCAGCATCAAGGATGAGGTGGCTAAGATTCTGGTGTTGGGGGTAATTGAGCCATCTAACAGTCCATGGGCTCAGCCCGTGGTGCTGGTGCACAAACCTAATCCCCAGAGGGAAAGAAGGAGTTAAGGTTCTGTGTGGACTTCAGAGGACTTAATGCAGTCACGAAGGCTGATGCTCACCCTATACCTAGAGCTCATGAGCTCATTGATAGGTTAGGGGCTGCTAAGTACCTGAGTACATTTGATTTACCTTCAGGCTACTTTCAAATCGCCCTCACAGATGGAGCAAAGGAGAGGTCAGCATTCTCCTCCCCAGAGGGACATTATCAGTGCAAGGTAATGCCCTTTGGCTTAAAGAATGCTCCTGCCACATTCCAAAGGTTGGTGAATAAGGATCCTGTCTGGGTAGGAGCAGTTCAGTGCAACTTATCTGGATGATATAGCTGGTGGTAGGTGGTGGCTAGGTACAGTCTATCCAGGCCAAAATCCAAATCCTTCCTTGTTCTGACTGGGTACTATATAAGATTTGTTCAGAACTATGGGACAATTGTGTATCCCCTGACAGAACTCACTTCTAAGAAGAGGCACAAGAAAGTGGCTTGGACCCCAGAGTGTAACAGGGCTTTAGACACTCTGAAATCTGCTATGTGTTCAGCATTAGAGTTACTAACCACTAACTACAGAAAATAATTGTTTGTCCAGACAGTTGCTTCAGAACAAGGCATTGGGGCAGTGTTGGCACAGGCGAATGGGGAGAGCCTTGATCAGCCAGTTGCCTTCATTAGCAGGCGACTTCTCCCCAGAGAGCTAAGATGGAGTACCATTGAGAGGGAGTCCTTCACTGTTGTTTGGTCCCTGAAAAAGCTGAGACCATACTTCTTAGGTACTCACTTTCATGATCAAACTGACAACAGACCTCTCATGAAGATGAAGGGTGAGAATCCCACGCTATTGAGGTGGTCCATTTCCCTACAGGGAATGGACTTCGTAGTGAAACACAAACCAGGGGTTGCTCATGCCAATGCGGATAGACTTTCTAGGTTTTCCACTTAGTTGATGAGGACTACCAGGGTGTAGGTTAGTGACCAAGCATTTTACGTTTGGGTGGCGCTGTGTTGCAAAGTCATCCTGTGTGCCCAGTGCACCCCCATTTTTTGCTGACTGGTACCTGTGGTAACTGACTCTGACTGCCCCTAGGCTCATCTAACCAGGCCATGTTTAAAACACAGTGAAAACACACACATGCATTAGAGTACACTGTATGTTATGGTACACTTATAATTGGTTTGACCTACCCTATAAGTCCCTAGTAGATAATAGGACAGGGGGATTAAATCTACCTATAAATCCCTAGTATATAATAGAGCATGGCAGTTTAGAGGCCAGCAGCCCTTTGAGCACATACATGTGTGCACTGCTGAGTGCCTGTGGTCATTTTAAAATCAGCCCTGCCTTGCATCACTGTTTTGAAAAGTAAATTAACTGCAAACTCAACTTTGGCGGAGGGCTACTTGAAAGGTGATAATCTACATTATTCTAACATTTTAGGTACCCTCAGGGTCTCCCCTAAGTGTCCCAGGGGTAGGGGGTCATGTAGTTATAAGCAGGGCCTTTATTAAAGATGTTGTATATGCCCTGGGGATATAGAAATTGCACATTTTACTTCCCCGTTGTAGTAAAGTGCCTCCCAAAATCACATTGGTGCTAGGAGCACTGTGGAGTGGGGATCTACACTATTGTTGCATATTCAGGACCCACAAGGTCTCCTCTAGGTGTCCTGGGCGGGGGTCATGTAACTATAAGCAGGGCCCTTATAAAAGATGGTTTATATGCCCTGGTGATGGAGAAATTTCACATTTCAGTTTCCCCATTGTAGATACCTAGTCCCATTGGGTAACATTGCAATAGTTTATGAACACATACATATTGCCCGGAATTGTTTAAATATCATTCAAATACTTAGGAAAGGTGTATTGATAGATCCAACAATATGCTATTGTTGAAATTATCTTAAATTGTACACAAAAGAAGTTATAAGACTTTCTTGTCTGTAAGCCGAAATTCAGCAGGCTTCCACGATTGGTCAGAGTTAAGAGGATTAGCCAGGCTGCTTTGATGAAGTGATAAGTGGCTCACCAAGGGAGAGGCTAGATGCTGGAGAGAGCTCTGCTACAAATAAATGCCAGAGCAGGGGGAGGGTTTGTAAAGCATGAGGCTTCCAGAGAGGAACAGGACAAGCAGGGAATGCTAGGTCTGCCTACCCCCATCTCCTCTGACCCAGCCAGATAGGAGTCTTAGGGCAGGAATCTGCAGATGCTAGGTGTTGGAGAGCTATGGAAATGAGCCATGCTGAGAGTTGGTTTAGTTAGCTCTATTTTCTCTGCTGAGATTTCCGCCATGATGAATTTTGGAGGAATAGTGCTTTCTGGGAGTAGATAATGCCACACTTTGGAGGAAGTGGTCATGCTCTGGGGTGTTGCCTTGTACATCATTGGACAGCAGATTTCTCCTGCTTGACCCCAGAGAAAACTTAATAAATATGTGAGAGATGCAGAGCCTCTCAGACCGGCTGCTTGAAACTAAGAGAAGAAGAAGGATTGCCATGCTGGAAACTTAATTTGCAACACCAGACCTTGCATTCTGACTGACTGAGCTAGTTGTACTATCTGGAGCTACAGCCCTATGGAGGTACCTTTTAAAGTATTAATGAGTGGACTCCTGCAAAATAAAGGTTAATAGAGCTCACCCGCATCATCACCACCAAGATTCGATTGCCTAGATTGCGTCAAGTGAACTTTTAATAGTTTTGTCCGGTTGCATTGTGGTAATTGTAGTCCCAAACTTTCAATAACCATCTTGGAGCTTCCAGATCCTTGAATTGTGTTTTGGACACTCAAGAGGAACTTCAGGATAAGCTCTAGACGTTTGGAGAAGTTTGGAGCAAGGTGACGGACTCAACCACGAGGACCAAGTCGGCCACCTTTAAGCACGACCCGGCCCGGACTTCTTGTTCATCCTACTGAAGAGCTCCAGATGTCCAACTTCCAGAGTTTCACTTGGAGCTCCCTGAAAGTCAAGCCGGTGAACTCTCACCAAATCCGACTGGTGAAGAGCAAAGAGGGACCCAAGCAGAAAAAGCTCCAGAAAAGTTTCTAAGTCTGAAGGTAAAATTTTGACCGGAGCCTTCAGCTCAGTGTATCCGGGTAGGGCTCCATCGTCGTTGGCCTGAAAGTTTGACCTGGTCCCGATAAAGTGCGATCAGATGTCACAGAGTGGCATTATAGGTTTTTAAGTGCTAGAAAGTGTTTAATCTTTAAAAAATCATATCTCCGGTTCCCTACATTGAATTTGTGTTGTTTTTGGTGTCATTTTACAGATAAACATATTTCCTATTTGTATAAATTGGTGTGGGAGTTTTACAGTGTGTTTTGTCTTAATTATTTACTGAATTGGTGTTTTTAAATGCTTTACATACCTGTCTCCTAAGTTAAGCCTGACTGCTCGCACCCAAGCCACCAAGGGTTGAGCATGGGAATAATTTCTTGAGACCTATACTGGACCCTAGACTGTGTTTGTGGCCTTATTGCCAGTGTTAGGTGCATATTTACCACTACTAATAACCCACTTTCCATCAGCACTTCTCTAGTGGATACCCCTCGGTGCCCTTACAGGCACTGAAGGGTATGCACTGCACTGCAGTGTAACACATACCCCTTGTTGCCCTTACATAAGTATGTAAGGGCACCGACGGGTATGCACCACACTGCAGTTCTACGCATACCTCTTGCTGTCCTTACATACTTATGTAAGGTCATTGAGAGCCATCCACTCCAATGCAGTGCTTATCCCTCTGTGCCCTTACATACTTATGTAAAGGAACCAAGAGTTATGCACTGCACTGCAGCCCATACCCCTTGTTACCCTAACAAAATTATATATGAGTACCGAGGGGTATGCACTGAACTGGGGTGGATACCCATTGATGCCCTTACATACTTATGTAAGGGCACAGAGGGGTATGCACTACACTGTAGCGCATACCACTCTGTGTCCTTGCATAAGTATGTAAGGGCACTGAGTGGTACACACTGTAATGGCTACCCCTCGGTGCCCTTTATGTAAGGGCACCAAGGGGTATGCACTGCACATTGCAGTGCCCACTCTGCCCCTTCGCGAAATTGTGCTGATTCTCACCGGATTTTAATGTAATTCCACGGAATGAAACTCTATCGATTCCGCCCGCACCTCCTTAAAAGTCCGTTGTTTATGGTACTAAATGTACCAGGGCCTGTATATTAAATGTTTCTTGTGAGTGCACTCTTTTTCATATTTTGTTTATTAGATGAGCAAGATATAACTCCTGAAGCCAAATGGACTGTTGGGATCTGAAACATGCTATCCATGTGTTGTTTTTTCTCTTGCATTAGATCCATGAGCACCCTGCTGACAAGCCTTGGAGATAAATCCTTGGCCCATGCAAGTAATGATGGGTGTATTCCATCCATGGCAGGTCAAGGTAATTCCTAGCGGTATAGTAAAAAAAACTCTCCTCAAGAAAACTGGCTATTTGTATTTTGAAATAGCCAGAACCCTAACCTGAATTCTTCACTCCAGTCTCAGTCAGCTATTTAGGTACTGGTCTTGAGTGCAGAGCCGGGTCAAATTCCAGGCCATGCACCCTGTGCCTGTTGAGCAGGAAAAAAGGTAATCTTTAGTGGACCCTGGGAGGAGAATTGATGAATGTATGACCTGCCTAAGGTCATACTCATTAGGTTTAACATAGGGACATTGACTGACATACACAACAAGACTAGGTTCTGGTCTACCCTGTCCTCTCAGTGCAGTGGTAGATCAAAGGCCAGATCCTGTGCACAGAAACTGCTTTGCACAGTAGAAGTGGTCTTTGTCTTTATCACCCCTTCTTCTTAAGTGAAGAGTTGTCCAATGACCTTTAGTGACATCACTGAAGCACCATTGGTGAGCTAGAGCACTGATCCCAAGACATCACCAAAGGCAGGTTCTACTAAAAGAGGCTGCGGTCATAGGCAATGGATGATGTCAGTGAGTTCCTGCAGAAAAGATGCTGAGGTTAAAGTCATATCACACCCAGTAAACAGGACAAATCGTGACAAGTAGATTGCACCCACAGCCCACTGCAACTTTTAAAGGTCACACACAGCATGCTCAGGGTAAAGATTGCTCACTGTTAGGCCTGCCATGCAATGCACTCAGCATTTACTCCCTAATAACTCCCTGTAAATGGCTAGAGACCACACACAGTGGGCACTTACTGTTTTTGGATTTTATACTGCACCCAATTCTTGTACTCCAAAAAAACTTTGTTCATGTTGTTCAGCTAGGTTCAGCAGGATATTGGCACAAGCGGTTTTGAACACCAGACCCTGGACCCAGTGATTTCTTTGCTGTTATCCTTTGCTATAATGAGTGGGCCATTGGAGAGAGTTATAGAAATGCCCATGTAAGGGACATTTTCTGGCTCCCACTAGGCTGTGGAGGGGGCACTTGAAATCTTTAAACCCCAGCCTTTTCTTATTATTGTATCAGGTGCAAGAGATGGGGTGGTGTGTATCCCCCACCTTGCTCAATGGTGAAGGGATGCATTAGCTGCCTTCAAATTCAGACCTGTTCAAAATGTGGTGTGGTCATGGCTGTTATTTAGGGGTCACCAGGATTCGCAACTGCGATCCCTGGCCTCCCCCTGCTACCCCTGGCACTGCCTTTGAGACCCTTGGCCTCAGAGGTGGCAAAATCAGTGGCAGCTCGTCCTTTTAGACGTCAGCTGGGGCTGCACTCCCTTTGTAGTATGTCAATTATAATATTACACTAATATACATATATATATATATTCACTGAAAAAACCATAGGTTTCAGGGGTGTTATAGTTAGCTGGACTTTTCACTTGTACAAAACCATTGAAATTCCCCCGTTATAGTTAGTTCAGCTAACTATAACTCGCGCGCCCGCAATGCACTGCTGATGACGTCACATATTACATCACTCATGACATGGTCAGTGACATCACTCATGACATCACTGATGACATCTCAAATGACATCACTGATGATGGTTTTTTCAGTGAATTTCTGAGGTTTTTTAAATGCTAATTCCTAACTAGAACGTGCCTGAAACCTATGGTTTTTTCTGTGAATTTCAAAGGTTTTTTAAATGCTAATTTCTAACTATGCCTACAGAGATAGGACATGTGAAGAAAGAAGAAAAAATGCACAGAAAGAAAAAAACAGAAGTGCAGAAAGAAGCAACAGAAGTCCTCAAAGACGAAGAAAAGTGCAGGAAGAAGGATAACGTGCAGAAAGAACAAAAAGAAGAGCAGAAAGAATCCTTGTTGCAAAATCATCCTGTACCCTCAACTTTTTCAGACGGATACTGGTGGTAACTGAGTCTGATTAACCAGTCCTAGAGCCAGTGCTATGTTAAAAGACACTTAGAATACAGTGAAAACCCCTACATACACTAGGGAACATTATGCGTTGGGGTCCCCCTGTGATTAGCATGACCTCCTCTGTAAGCCCCTAGTATATAATAGGGTAGGGGATTAAAACTACCTCTTAAAACAGGCCACAGGGCGTTTTTGCACACGTTAACTCAGGCCCCGTCCCCTCCCTTCACCACTGTGTAAACACGCCCTGTGTCCGTTTTTTTGTTGGGAGATTAAGTTCATTTGAATCCTGAGGGTCCCTAGGGTCCAACTAGCCCACTAGGTACCTCTAGTAAGCGCCACAGAGCTGCGTTGCAGAGAGGTGTAAAAAGTGGCACAGCCTGGACCATCTCTCTGCAATGCATCTCAGTGGCGCTTACTGGAAGCACTTGGTGGGCTAGTTAGCCCCCAGGGGCCCTCAGTATTGAAGGGAAATTATATCCCCAATTTAAAACGTGCCATAGTGCGTGTTTGCACACGTCACCTCAGGCCCCGTCCCCTCCCTTCACCACTGTGTAAACGCGCCCTGTGGCTGTTCTAAGTTGAGAGATTAAGTCCCCTTGAATCCTAAGGGTCCCTAGGGTCAAACTAGACCACTAGGTACCTCTAGTAAGCGCCCCAGAGCTGCGTTGCAGAGAGGTGTAAAAAGGGGCTTGGCCTCAGAACACCTGTCTGCAGCGCAGCTCCCTGGCGCATACTGGAGATGCCTGTTGGGCTAGTTGGCCCTCAGGGACCCTCAGTATTGAAGAGGAATTAATTCCCCAACTTACAACTCGCCAGGGGGCGCGTTTGCAGAGTGCTGCAAGGAGGGGGCGTGGCCTCCGGCACAATGCCAGTCTTTTATTTATTTTAATTTTTTAAGAAGGGGGGCTGTGTGGTTCCCCTTCTTATTCTAATTTATTGGCCCTGATGACCCCATCCCCCAGGGCCTGTCCCCTAATTATATTTTTTTGACCCCAATCCCCAGGGCCGGCCACTGTTTTTTATTATTTTAAAAAATATATATTTATAGACACACCTAGGACATGCTGGACAAACCGTACGTACCTATCACCATGACGATTTGAGTGATATTCATTAAAAGGTGACTATGCATACAATGAATCTACGTGGAATGTATTTACACCACTAGTGAAGCTCTGACATGTCTGATGCCCTACCGTGCCTAATCCCGGTAGACACCCTTGTCGTTTATTTATACAAACATGGGTAGCTATTGACGGGCACATTTAACCCCTTGAGTGCCCCGCCCTTTCCCCCTCCTGTGCCGGCCCTTTCATTAGCGGGCGGAGTCCATGACGAGATAGTCTCGTCATGGGCACAGCGCAACCGCGCTCCATGACGAGACTATCTCGTCATGGGCACAGAAGGGGTTAATACACATGCACACCAAGCCATTCAAAGGGGATTCGACAAAAATTCGACCAAAACTATGTAAGAAACCCCCCTCATGGTTAATAAAACACACATCCACTGCCGGATGTGTAATACTTTTTATTTTACTCTCTGGATAGTGGACGAACATCACTTGAGAGTCACAGCGCGCTCCTGGCAGAGCCCAATGCTGTGTTACACCCACCAGTGCCCGCCGAGTGCCTCACACCTCTGTGTTGTATTCCACCAGCTAGTGCATATGCTATGACACTCTCTAGCCCATGTGCACTGTAACACCACCCCGTGAATATGTCATGCCACACTTGCCTTCGCACGGGTTATATTGCCCCATCTAACGTGCCTTCCTCGATGCCTATGTTATAACACACAGTGCTATGCCATACATATTACAATCTGGGATCCATATCTTTGTCACAGTGCATATGCAACGTTACACTCCCCAGCACATATTTTATATTACAACTTTAGAGACTAGTTAGGTTACACAACACTGCCCTGTGCATATTACACTCCAAGGCGCACATCGCATAGCACGCGCTAGTGCCTGTGCTATCTCGCGCTCTCCAATGAATCTGTCATTGCGCACAATGTATTGCATATTATATTTTACGCCCGGTTCATCTTATATCACACTTTTTGGTGCATAGTTTATACCATACACTATATTTAGTTTTCATTTTCAATCGTGCTCTCAGGACTATGTTCTATATAACACTGTGTTCACCTACCCTTTTCACGGGCATTACATTTTGCGATAGGGGGTGGAGGGTCAGGGGGTGTTTCTGCCAAGTGAGCCCGGAGTCACAGTCACAAACGTCCTCTTCTTCCTGAATAAAAGTGAGATTATGCTGCATACTTGTTCATATTTTAAGTAGTTCGCACAGACACACGTTTTAAAAACAATAAAGTTCCTAATACCCGCCTTCTCTGAACAGTTAGCTTGCTGCCCCATCCCCCTCCTCCCTATCCTCTGTTGTGTGAATCCATGGACTAGCCTCCTCCCTCCTGCCATGCATGGTCTGATGTGCTGCCACTGCCCTCAATTTAGTATGATGTACCAGTCCCCTCCTCCTGCCCTCCATTGCCCAATTCTATGCCCCATCATTGACCTCCTGCTTAAACTCTGTGCTTAGCTTGCTGCCCCTATTCTCCTTCCCCCTGCCCTCAGATGTCTTTGTGCATGCCCCTGCTCCATCCATTTTGCGCACCATATTCCATGGACCTGCCACTCCTATCTACTCTGAGTGTTCTGTTGAGCTGCCACTCTCCTCCCACCTGCCTAGCATTGTCAGATGACTGCAACCTGTCCCTGCCACCTCCACCCTGCCTGTCCACATGCCATGCCCCTATCCTCTTCCTCCTGTCCTACATGGTCCATTGTACTGCCACACCCTTCTGCCCTCCCTGGTCTGTTGTGCTGCAACTGCTCCTCCTGCCTGCCCCGTGTGGTCTGTTGTGAGGCCCCTTCCCCTGAACTTTCTTGTCTGTGCACAGGTCCTGACCCTCCTATCCTCCATCGTCCTTTGTGCATGCCCCTGCACCCTCCTGCTTGCCCATCATAGCCATTGTGCTGCCACTAACCCTCCCACTTGCCATGCATGGTCTTCTGTGCTGCCATGGCCCCTCCCACCTTCCCTGTGTGGCCAGTTAGCTGCCCCTGACCCCCTCCCACCTTCCCTCCATGGTCTGTGTGTATGCCATCACAGTCTCACTGTTGCTCTTCATGGTGTGTCTTGCTTCTAGTGCCCATCCTGCCTGACCTCCATGGCTATCTTGCTGCTCCTGCCCTGCCCCCTTGCCCCCAGCCTTCTGTTTACATGTGCAGACCCCTACTCCCTCCCTCCTGGCTTGTCTGTTCCATTGTAATGCCCCTGATCCGTCCCTCCTGCCCTTTATGGTCTGTTATGCTGCGGCTTTCTCTCCTGTCTGTCCATTATGGTCAGCTAGCTACCATTGCCTCTTGCCCCTCTGTTCTCTGTTGTCCATGTGCATGGTCCTGTCCCCTCCCTCTTGCTTTCTATGGATTGTTGTGCTGCACTCCCGTCCCGCATGTCCTGTGTGGTGTATTGTGCTGCTGCAAACCCTGATGCCTGCCCTGCAGGGTCAGTTTGGTACACCTCTCCATGTCCCTCCTGTCCTCTGATATCCAAGTCCATGTCCCTACCCCATTTCCTTCCATGATCCAATGTACCATACTTGCGAACATTTTGAACTTGGTAAGAGGGAGATTTTGAAAAAAAACTGTGGTATTGATTTTCCCCTTTGAGTTACATTGAAAAAGAGGAGATTGTAGACAGGAGACAGATCAAATAAAGCCCATTTGAGCTTAAAAACATTGGACGTTTCCTGGCTGAATCGGGTCTGTTGGCATGTATGGTTGTACTACCATTGCCTCTTCCTTCTGCCCACAATGGTCTATTACATTGCCACAGCCTCTCTTGCAAGTCCTGTATTGTTGGTTTGTTGCCCCTGCCCCCCTTTCCACTGCCCACCATAGTCTGTTGTGCTGCCACGCCCCTTCCTGCCTGCTCAGTGTGGTTAAATTGTTGCCTTTGCACCCTCCTACCTGCCTTCCATTTTCAGAGTCCGTGCCCCTGGCCTCTGCCTCTCAACAGTATCCTAATGAACAACTAGATTGCTAACATTCTATATTTATTACAAAAGTGTGGAACACCTGACGTCATCTTGATGTAATCAAAACTGTAATACCTAGAGCATTTCCTTTAGAAATTACATATATGAGAGGGTCTTATTGGCATCAAAATTATGGTTAGTGCTCTAAAAGACTAAAATAAGGACATATTTTCTGAGTTTTCAAATAGCGACAAAGCACTTTTAAATGATTTGTTATCTTTATGTTTTTTTATCCAGTTGACCACTTGATTAAATGTTGCACTTAGGGGAGAGGATGTGGTGTTACTTCCAGAACTGCAGACTTTGCAACTGGGGAACCAGGTTGGAGTTTCTGCTTCAGCTCGACATTCTGTGATTTTGGTCAAATCACTTAGTCTCCCCATGTCTACAACCAAAATGAATTTGTTCTTGTGTGATGTAACCAATGCTCATGTAAAGCACTCCAATACCTGACAAGTCTGCACTATATAACACTGCAAAAACACAAAATAATAAGTGTTTTGCACACTTCTGTCATTGGGCTATATTTGGGCTACATCTGTGTGATTTTGGGCTACATTTGGGCTCTTTTGTCTCCGGTGGCCATCTTGGGAGATTTATTTGTTATGAAGTTTCCTAATTTCCTCAAGTACTGCAGTCTCCTCAGTAGGAAATGCTTTCAGTTTTTTACTTTGATTCCATCATGAAGGTATTCAGATATGTCACACATTTGCCATAAATTCTGAAAGTTAGCACTCTAGTTGCTCATTAGATCACTGTAGTAAAACTACTGTTCACCATGGAAGTCTGCTCCTGGTATTAAAAGTGCATGTTTCAGTCTGCATGTCAGAATTTTTTAATGAAATAAAAGAGGATTTCAGAAGTCAAAATGTGCCCTAGGTTTTCTTTCTGCAGCACTAATCATACTTGTTATGGAAAAAGGAACCCCCTCATTTTGTTCCTTTATAAATTAAATATTTTCAGAGTTACCACTTTAATCCAAGCAAGATGGCTTCAGGTATGCCATACGTTTATCATAAGTAGGACTGTTAGCGCTCTAGTTGTTCTTTGGAACACTCTGGGAAGCTGCAGTAGAACACAAAGGAATCAACTGACAGTCTCCGCCCTTGTTGGATGTACATGTTTTACTGAGAATGTCAGACTTCATTCTCACATGACTGAGAAAGATAATGTGAATTTACAGAAAATAAGCTCTCAGTTTAGCTTATAGATCACCTTCCAAACCTCTGTGGGAAAAGCATGAGAAAATATTTTTCTCTCAATCATGATATCCCAGCAGAAGGCTTTTTCACATGGTGAAATCACCTTAGAACATACCACAATTCCTAAAATGAGTATGGTACCATCAACAAATGATTTATAATGTAACTAAAGTCTTAAAACCTTCCATTAACTGCAATGCTTTTTAATGAGGTGCTATCATGTACATTGGTCCCAAGATGGCTGCCAACACTTCTTGGATGAAGTGCTGACAGCCAATCAGATCTCAGGATGAGATGTGTGGTTAGGCTCCGCCCACATATATATATGATTTTACTTTTGATTTTCTCAGGAACTACTGAACAGATGGACACCAGACCTGCAAAAGGCACTTCCCTGAGCTGAGGACTACCTCTCTGCCAAATTTCAAGTAATTCTGTTCAGCCGTTCGGGCTGTACCTTGGACTAAAGGTCCCTATGGAAAATTGCATGGGGAAAACGCGTTTTGGGACCCCCCTTTTTTCTCAGCCCCCGCTTGACGAATCCCCCCGAGACTTTCAGGGTAGGAGCGGAGCGGATCGCCGCACCTATTTTGAAAATTTCGCGAGGATTCGTCAACCGGCGCTAAAGTTATTGCAAATAGAATGTTCCGGATTTCCTATGGAAACACGGTCCTAACTATAACTATCTACTGGCGACCGCCAGTAGATAATATATATATATATATATATATATATATATATATATATATATATATATAACACCAGGAATCGCCTCCTCCAACGCGCACCATCAAAGCGCAGAGACGAACACGGACCCAAAGTAAGTGCTGGAAGTCTTTATTTACGGACAAGAACTATACACAGCCGCCATGACGCGTTTCGGCCTACAGGAGGCCTTGATCACATGACGCTGCTGTCAGAAGCCTGGCCTTTTAAAGTGCAAGTGCATGTTAATTTCAATGACGTAAAGGCAATGGACATAGAAAACAGCTTGGGGATAGCGCTGTAGGACAAATTAACATTGTAAAATGCCTACATCAAACAAACATGTATTATCATTGTTTACAAAAATCCAAATTATGTCTGTAAAATACACATGAATAAGGAATCAAACATTAATTTCAAAACACAAATTTCATTTTGAATGCATGATTATTCCCCTGCTGTTAATAAATAAGCGGGGCAACCTGCTACAATGTCTGGTTAAATCCAGTGCCAAATAACCCGCAACTTGCCCCCAGGTTAACCTGACTGAACATCAAGGTTATCCAAAGTTGGTACATCCAATATGCCTCTAGTCAATTATCACGAAAATCCTTTTTTCTTAAAACTTTTTTTTGTGCAGAAAAATGTGTATAAACTGTGAAAAGAGGAAGCAAAAAACATGAACGTAAACTAAAACTTTAAAGTAAAAAAGAAGACAATTCATCCTGTGTAGTTATCAATCACATCTTAATAGTTCATTCATTGTATTTTTATCTTTTCTGATCATTCTGCTTATAGGAGAAACCTGAGCCCCACTGTCTAGTTGATAGATGACAGGAAATTCTTAAATTGATCAAAACAGCAAGAACATATAGTACATGCGGACATTTAGAGCCAAGTAAAGAAGTCCTCACTTGAATTCAGTCCATTAGGGACCTTGGAGTCAAGCTCCAAAATATACCTGGTCTCTAACTTTCTAAGAGAGGCTTCCCTATCACCACCACGCCTGAGTGGAGGCACTGCATCTATGACAAAGTAGCACAGATGTTCCAGGCTGCTGTTATGTTTGTCACTGAAGTGCCTAGCCACCGGATAAGAAGCATCTTGATTGATGATGGCTCTCATGTGCTGGAGTATACGTTTGTGAGCCTGCAACTTGGTGCTCCCAACATATTGCAGGCCACATGTACACTCCAGCACATAGACTGCAAAGTCCGTCTTGCATGTGAGTTTCCTGTTGATCTTACATGGGGTACTGGAGAAGGGGGATGTATAGGATGTTGTGCTCCTCCCAAGAACACATGCCTTACAAGAGGAGCATTTAATGAACCCCTTGCTGGCCTGTAGCCAATTACTGGTATTACTGCTCAATTCTGGACTACTTTTGACCAGCATATCGCTCATCGAGCGTGCCTTGCGAAAGGTTATGGCAGGAGAATTGGACATATCATTGCCAATAACCGGGTCCTGTCGAATCAAGGACCAGTTTTTATTAAAAATTCTACGCAAGTTAGATTGCTGGCGACTAAAAGTAAGTATCAGTCTTGGTACCTCATTCTGCACAGAGGGAAGGCTAGGAATGGTTACAACCTTAGATGGACTCAAAATCTGATCTCTAGCCAGAGATCTGGTGCGAGAAATGGCCTTATCAATAATTGCCGGGGCATAGCCCCTTGCAAGAAATCTAAGCCTACTCAGCTCCTGTGCTTCCCAACAATGTAAATCAGTACTGCAAATGCGCCTTATACACAGCATCTCCCCATAGGGAATACTGCGTATGAGATGACTGGGGTGGTGACTAAGAGCATGCAGTACAGTGTTCCCTGCAGTCGCTTTACGGAACAATTTGGTTTGAAGCTTGCCCTCAAAAACAAAGACCTCAACGTCCAGAAAATTCACGTGTTCCTGGCTTAATTCAGCTGTAAATTGTAAATTTAGCTGGTTCGCATTGATGGCCTGAATGAAGTCAGAGGCTGCTGTCTTAGACCCCCTCCAGATGACAAAAAGGTCATCTATATAGCGATGCCAGGCAATGATGTTATTTGCCATGACATCGCTATAATCATTGCGGAGGACTTGCTCCTCCCACATGCCCATGTGTAAACACGCGTAGCTTGGGGAGAAGCAAGCCCCCATCGCCACGCCTCTTAATTGTTGGAACACAGTGTTCTGGAACAGAAAAAAGTTATTGTTGAGGCAGATAGTGATCATGGCTAGAATCATTTTACAATGGTCCATCATGTACATAGGTTCTTTTCTCAAAAAATATTCCACTGCCTTAATCCCATCCTGGTGCTGGATACTAGTGTACAACGCAACAACGTCAAGAGTGATTAGCCAGTAATCTTCATGCCACTCCATACCATTTATCCTCCTCAAAAAGTCATTGGTGTCCTGTATGTAGGAAGAGAGACCCTGCACATGTTTCTGTAAAAAGAAGTCTATATACAATGATGTCTTCTCCAAGATGCTACCCCTGGCCGAAATAATTGGCCTCCCTGGGGGTTTAGCTAGGTTTTTATGTACCTTGGGGATAATGTAGAAGACTGGCATCACCGGGTGGTTTACTTTCAAAAATTTGAATTCATCTGAACTCAAAAGGCCTGCGCTTTTCCACGCAAGCAATTTGTTAAAGAAATCACCCCACGCCGCTTTCACTGCCTTCCATTCACTCCTTTTGTAGCATGCCCTGTCATTCAGGTGGGACAGGGCCTCTTCCACATACATTTGTTTGGGCCATAAGACAACATTGCCTCCCTTGTCCGATTGACGCACAATTATGTTATCGTCTCCTTGGATCTTTTTCATCAAGTTGCCGTAGCCCTGATTCCAATGTAGCTGTTTTCGCCGTGTGCTCTTGACGGTTTTACACAGGGTTTTTAATTGGCCGGTCACCATCTCATTATAGACCTCAATGTTGTCGTGAGCCATGACAGGACTGAAGGTGGACTTTGGTTTGAATGCCGTTGTTCCTGGTGTGTTGGTGATGGGAGCAACCTCGCTAATTGTGGTATCGCCAGTGTTGCCCTCCTCATGCAGTAATTGGAGATCTCTGAGGAGAATAAAATCACCTACGGTTCCTACCGGAGAACCTGAAGCTCCAGACAAATTTTGTCCCTGTTTTGCTCTCATTTTATCCTTATTCAGCTCAAAGAACTTCCTGAGTTTGAGCTTGCGCACGAATTTGAATGTGTCTATGCGAGTTTGTGCATAGTTAAAATCGTCGGCTGGACAAAAGGAGAGTCCAAGGGCCAGAGTCTTCTCCTCATTGACACTTAATTTCATGTTGGTGAGATTAATTACTGCATGGGGTTCAACTGGTGTGTTTAACGTTTGCGAGTCCACCGCTTCTGGCCCCTCTTGCTGCCTGGAGCCCTTTGACCGCTGCTTGATCCTGTGTTGTTGCCTACGTTGCCTTCGCTTGATGTTGCTCCTTCCGTTCCTCTCACATTTGGTACGCGAGGTCTTAACGTTTGGCGCCTGTCCTGTCTTAGGCAATCGACCTCCTGTGCAGGAGTGAGCCTTGTAAACCCCAGGTCTTTAATTGTGGAAGTTAATTCATTCTCAGACTCACTGCCCGGGACCGAACTTAAATCGATAACGGAGGATGAGGAATGGCCCCCAATCTTGTTGATCGTAGCACCTGTGGCCGTTTGGCCCGCTTTCTGTTTAAGGGTAGCATATTTGCGTGCAAACGTGAATATTTGCCCGTTTTGGTAATCGATCTTATCCCTTTGGAACTTGAAAGCTTTACGTTTCCTGATTGACTCCTCCTCCCTGGACAGCCGAACCGCCATTTCCTCCCGCAGCTTTTTCTCGGTATCCGAGGGACCAAGTTTACTTATTTGCTCATTTAGCTCGTCGATTGTAGATTGTATCTTCAGACGGTCACTGTCCGCATATCGGACCAGGATCTTCATTAAGTTTGCCGATGATTGTAAATTGCATTCGGCCCACTCAACCAACATTTGGGGGTCCGGGTTCTCATAACTGGGTGCCAGCATGATGCGTAACCCACGCGGTATGCGTCCCACTTCTAAATAACGTGACAGAGATCGATGCTCCCACCATTTGGAGGTCTCTGCTCGCATCGCCTTCTCCAGTTTCTTAAAGAGATCCTTCAAATCTACATTTCCCCCCCTGGGAATCTCCTGTGAACATGATGGTTCTGAAACTAACACCGGCGAATCATCGAACATAGCTGATGCCGCTTCCTCGCGGCTTCTAGCAGCGCCGGCGGCCATAGTAATCAGTTCTTGAATATAGTCTGATACACTGAACCCACAACCAGTAGAATTGCGCCAAATGGCCAGATTCAAAGGGGTGGGTATGCACACTTCTTCACCGGTAACTTATGCCGATTCGCCTACCTCAGCAGTTTTCACAGCCGCGTGCACCCTGAGCAGGCTGACCTCGGGCTTTCGGTAGATGTAGTGTTCGGCTGACCGGGGGCTCTCGCGTCTGCTCCAAGCCGGAGCTCCTCGAATTTCCGGAAACAAATATATATATTCACTGAAAAAACCATAGGTTTCACACACGTTATAGTTAGGAATTATCATTTACAAAACCTTGCAAATTCACTTAAAAAACCATAGGTTTCACACATGTTATAGTTAGCTGTACATTTCACTCGTAAAAAACCAATGAAATTCCACGTTATAGTTAGATCAGGTAACTATAACTTGCGCGCCCACACTAAACTGCTGATGACGTCACATAGTACATCACTCATGACATGGTCAGTGACATCACTCATGACATCAATGATGACATCTGAAATTACACATTGTGGATTGCGGTCGCGCAAGTTATAGTTACCTGATCTAACTATAACGTGGAATTTCATTGGTTTTTTACGAGTGAAATGTACAGCTAACTATAACATGTGTGAAACCTATGGTTTTTTAAGTGAATTTGCAAGGTTTTGTAAATGATAATTCCTAACTATAACGTGTGTGAAACCTCTGGTTTTTTCAGTGAATTTGTACGGTTTTTTAAATGCTAAGTTATGTATTTATTTTTTATTTTTTTTTCTGGTTTTTCACTATGCGCACACCCTGCGCGCACAGTGCGCTTCGCGCACCGTGCGCGCGCTGTGGGCGCTCAGTGCGCTTCACGCACCGAGCACCCACGTTGCGCAGTCCATGCCGTGCGCGCCTCGCCTTTTTTTACGCAGTAACATTTGTTTTTTTCTCCCTTGTGGGTCCTTTAATTTATTTAATAAATGTGATTGTTACTTCTTTATTTTATTTTTTTATTTTTTTTGCCGTGCGCGTACGGTAAGCTTACCGTACGCGTACCCCGCGATTTTTTTTTTAAATTATTAAATTCATTTTTCGTACTTTTGGGTCCTTCTTGGACCCCCTGACAAACACTAGGGGGTCTGCAACTCTCTTCGTTGCCCCCGTTTCACGTTCCCCACCTTTGTTTCTCAGTGCGAGAGAGAGAAAATGGCGGCCGACACTTCCTGATTTCGACCGATTCGAATGTTTACAGTCATGTAACCACCAATCAGAATTGAGCTCGCGCACGGCACCGTACGCGTACGGTAAGCTTACGGTAAGCGCACGGAGCGCGCTTACAGATATATATATTGATTTAAATGCTATTTTCTCAGGACCTACTGAACAGATTTACACCAGACCTACAAAAGGCACATCCTTGACCTGAGGACTACCTCTCTGCCAAATTTCAAGTAATTCTGTTCAGCCGTTCGGGCTGTAGCTGCGTCTAAAGGTCCTATGGAAAAATGCATGGGGAAAACGCGTTTTGGGACCCCCCTTTTTTCTCGGCCCCCGCTTGACGAATCACCCCGAGACTTTCAGGGTAGGAGCTGAACGGAGCGCCCCATTAGTTTTGAAAATTTCGCGAGGATTCGTCAACCAGCGCCAAAGTTATTCAAAATAGAATTTTGAGATTTTCTATGGAAACACGGTCCTAACTATAACTATCTACTGGCGAACGCCAGTAGATAATATATATATATATATCTATATATATATATATATATATATATATATATATATATATATATATATATATATATATAGATATATAGATATATAGATATATATATATTATCTAATGGCGGTCGCCAGTAGATAGTTATAGTTAGGACCGTGTTTCCATAGGAATTCTGAAAATTCTATTTTGAATAACTTTGGTGCCGGTTGACGAATCCTCGCGAAATTTTCAAAACTAATGGGGCGCTCCGCTCAGCTCCTACCCTGAAAGTCTCGGGGTGATTTGTCAAGTGGGGGCCGAGAAAAAAGGGGGGTCCCAAAAAGCGTTTTCCCCATGCATTTTCCCATAGGACCTTTAGTCGAAGGTACAGCCCGAACGGCTGAACAGAATTACTTGAAATTTGGCAGAGAGGTAGTCCTCAGGTCAGGGAAGTGCCTTTTGCATATATGGAGTCAATCTGTTCAGTAGTTCCTGAGAAAATTGCATTTAAAAGCACATACACATCTATAGCCGGGCACCGTGCGCGCACCGTGCGCGCACGGTGCGCGTACCCTAACGTGCGCGAGGGTAATTCTGATTGGTGGTTACATGTCAGTCAACGTTCGAATCGGTCGAAATCAGGAAGTGTCGGCTGCCATTTTGTTTGTTGTGGGTGCGAGAGTGAAAAAGAGAGATGGCGAACATGAAAAGGGAGCAGGGTAGAGAGTTCCTGACCCCCTAGCCTTTGTCAGGGGATCCCTAAAGGACCCCGAAGGGTGAAAAAACATTTTTTTTTGTTTTTAAATCGCAGGGTGCGCGATTAGCATTTAAAAAAACGTACAAATTCACTTAAAAAACCATAGGTTTCAGGCACGTTATAGTTAGGAATTAGCTTTTAAAAAACCTTGCAACTTCACTTAAAAAACCATAGGTTTCACACATGTTATAGTTAGGTGGACATTTCACTCGTAAAAAACCAATGAAATTCCACCGTTATAGTTAGTTCAGATAACTATAACTCACGCGACCGCCACTCTATCACAAGGATGATGTCATCAGTGATGTCGTGAGTGATGCCACTGACCATGTCATGAGTGAAGAAATATGTCATGAGCACTGGATAGCGGGCGCGCAAGTTATAGTTATCTGAACTAACTATAACGGTGGAATTTCATTGGTTTTTTACGAGTGAAATGTCCACCTAACTATAACATGTGTGAAACCTATGGTTTTTTAAGTGAATATATATATATATATATATATATATATATATATATATATATATATATATATATATATATATTATCTACTGGCGGTCGCCAGTAGATAGTTATAGTTAGGACCCTGTTTCCATAGGAAATCCGCAACATTCTATTTGGAATAACTTTGGCGCCGGTCGACGAATCCTCGCGAAATTTTCAAAATAGGTGGGGCACTACGCTCCGCTCCTACCCTGAAAGTCTCGGGGGGATTCGTCAAGCGGGGGCTGAGATAAAAGGGGGGTCCCAAAACGCGTTTTTCCCATGCATTTTTCCATAGGACCTTTAGACACAGCTACAGCCCGAACGGCTGAACAGAGTTACTTGAAATTTGGCAGAGAGGTAGTCCTCAGGTCAAGGAAGTGCCTTTTGTAGGTCTGGTGTAAATCTGTTCAGTAGTTCCTGAGCAAATAGCATTTAAATCAATATATATATCTGAGTCAGTTTACGGTGCGCTTACCGTGCGCTTACGGTAAGCTTACCGTATGTTCAATATTAAAAAATTTAAAAGCTTACCTTTCACAACGAAGCACATATTATGTCCTCCATGTGCGCACGGTGCGCGAAGCGCATCGTGCGTACATGGCCCATCCACGGCACTAACTGCGTAAAGTGGGCGCGCGGTGCGCGAAGCGCACCGCGTGCTCACTGTGCGCGCACGGTGCGCAAAGCGCACCGTGCGTGCACGGAACGAACTGCGTTAAGTGGGCGCGCACGCCACGAATGGCGTAAAGTAACTTAGCATTTAAAAAACCGTACAAATTCACTGAAAAAACCATAGGTTTCACACACGTTATAGTTAGGAATTAGCATTTAAAAAACCTTGCAAATTCAGTGAAAAAACCATAGGTTTCACACATGTTATAGTTAGCTGGACATTTTACTGATAAAAAACCAATGAAATTCCCCCGTTATAGTTAGTGCAGGCAACTATAACTCACGCGACCGCAATCCTCTGCTGATGACATATGTGTCTTTATGAAAAAAAAATATTTGTAATATATGTATAGCTAAAATTTAATGGAAGAAGACATGGGCAAATAATTGTCTAAATACAGTATTAGCATCAGCAGAGGATTGCGGTCGCGTGAGTTATAGTTGCCTGCACTAACTATAACGGGGGAATTTCATTGGTTTTTTATCAGTAAAATGTCCAGCTAACTATAACATGTGTGAAACCTATGGTTTTTTCACTGAATTTGCAAGGTTTTTTAAATGCTAATTCCTAACTATAACGTGTGTGAAACCTATGGTTTTTTCAGTGAATATATATATATATATATATATATATATATATATATATATATATATATATATTACCTACTGGCGGTCGCCAGTAGGTAGTTATAGTTAGGACCACGTTTCCATAGGAAATCCGCAACATTCTATTTTGAATAACTTTGGCGCCGGTCGACGAATCCTCGCGAATTTTTCAAAATAGGTGGGGCGCTACGCTCCGCTCCTACCCTGAAAGTCTCGGGGGGATTCGTCAAGCGGGGGCTGAGATAAAAGGGGGGTCCCAAAACGCGTTTTTCCCATGCATTTTTCCATAGGACCTTTAGACAGGGCTACAGCCCGAACGGCTGAACAGAATTACTAGAAATTTGGCAGAGAGGTAGTCCTCAGGTCAAGGAAGTGCCTTTTGTAGGTTTGGTGTAAATCTGATCAGTAGATTCTGAGAAAATAGCCTTTAAATCAATGTATATATCTGTGCCAGCTTACGGTGCGTTTACGGTACCCTTACCGTACGCGTACGGTGGCGTGCGCGAGCACGATTATGATTGGCTCTTAGATCTTAGTAAACATTCGAATCGGCCGAAACCAGGAAGCGGCGGCCGCCATTTTCTCTCTCGCACTGAGAGAGATGATTAACAAACAAAGCACAAAAACATTTAAAGGGGCTGTTTTGACAGCTCCCACACACATAGCCATGTAGAGGGAGTCCCCAAAGATCCCCCAAGGCCAAAAACGGAATTTGTATTTTTTCGCTAATTTCGCCGATTACGCTTACCGTACGCGTACGGTAAAAATATATTTAAAAAAAAAAATTATCCACACTAACCCCACCCCGTGTGCAATTGGTGACCGAAGGTCACCAATTGTGCATGGATTATCACAGAAGTGAAAAACGAAAATATTTAAAAAAAAAATATTAAAAAAAAAAATTATCCACACTCTCTCCACCCCGTGTGCAAATGGTGCCCGAAGGGCACCATTTGTGCATGGCTTATAACTATTGTGAAAAATTAAAATATTACCTTTAAAAACGAAGTGCATCATATGT
This sequence comes from Triturus cristatus, assembly GCF_964204655.1. Taxonomy (NCBI): domain Eukaryota; kingdom Metazoa; phylum Chordata; class Amphibia; order Caudata; family Salamandridae; genus Triturus; species Triturus cristatus. The sequence goes on along the minus strand of NC_140593.1, from coordinate 198,387,948 downwards.
CCTCCATGTGCGCACGGTGCGCGAAGCGCATCATGCGTACCTGGCCCATCTAGCGTAACGTGGGCACGCGGTGCGCGTAGCGCACCGCGTGCCCACCGTTCGTGCACGGCACTAACTGCGTAAAGTGGGCGCGCGGTGCGCGAAGCGCACCGCGTGCTCACTGTGTGCGCACGGTGCGCGAAGCGCACCGTGCACGCACGGAACGAACTGCATTAAGTGGGCGCGCACGCCACGAATGGAGTAAAGTAACTTAGCATTTTTAAAAAACGTACAAATTCACTGAAAAAACCATAGGTTTCACACACGTTATAGTTAGGAATTAGCATTTAAAAAACCTTGCAAATTCACTGAAAAAACCATAGGTTTCACACATGTTATAGTTAGCGGAAATTTTACTGATAAAAAACCAATGAAATTCCCCCGTTATAGTTAGTGCAGGCAACTATAACTCACGCGACCGCAATCTTCTGCTGATGACATATGTGTCTTTATGAAAAAAAAATATTTGTAATATATGTATAGCTAAAAATGTATGGAAGAAGACATGGGTAAATAAGTGTCTAAATACAGTATTAGCATCAGCAGAGGATTGCGGTCGCGTGAGTTATAGTTGCCTGCACTAACTATAACGGGGGGATTTCATTGGTTTTTTATCAGTAAAATTTCCGCTAACTATAACATGTGTGAAACCTATGGTTTTTTCAGTGAATATATATATATATATATATATATATATATATATATATATATATATATGGAAGCAACTCGCAATTCTCTTTCCTGAAGGAAAATTACGGGCACAGACCACTGTTATACCAGAACAGTTTGCTTTATTCATTTCCCAATTTCGATGTCCAGCTACATATATGGATAGATAGATAGATAGATAGATAGATAGATAGATAGATAGATAGATAGATAGATAGATAGATAGATAGATAGATAGATAGATAGATAGATAGATAGATAGATAGATAGATAGATAGATAGATAGATAGATAGATAGATAGATAGATAGATAGATAGATAGATAGATAGATAGATAGATAGATAGATAGATATGAGACGCTGTCACGCCAGTTTGGATAGAAGACCCATTGCTGAGGGTTTCAAGGATAACATTTCCAGCTCTCCTTGCTTTTATCTACCCACTGGGGAAGTCATTGAACTGTTACTTTGATGCATGCAGCAACACCCACATGGGGTTTGAATCGACGATAGGCACTGTAAGTACCAGCATGATCTGCTATTTAAGCCCAGTGAGGCGGGACTTTTGTCAGTCAGTCAAAGCTTTTATTTCGGTAAAATACCATAAAAAGGCATAAATACATAAATACATTTAAAACATGATTAAATAGCATTGTATAGAGTGAAATCCATTAAAACATTAAGACAGTTCTATGGAACTTACACAGTAAAAACGAGATCTTTTCCATGAAACGGGAAAAAAAGTTAACATTAATCCAGGGCCAGAGATATACACATTATACCTCAAAGAACTAAGATGATGATATAGGTAGTACTGAATCAGGGGGGTGAGTAGCAGAAGACAAAAATTTGGACCTAGCAAACCACATTGAGAGGAGGAATTTAGCCATTGCAAACACTACCAAAGGGGTGGTGTCATATTTCAGAATTCTGAACACCTCCTTATAGTCCCTAAGACCCCTAGACTTGCATAGCTGGATGATCCACTTTTTCCGTGCAATAATATATAAGGGGCAAAAGAGAACAGCATGCAACTCGGTTTCGCAAGTAGCAGAGCATAGGGGGCACGAGCTAACGGGGTTTGCAACATTAGACCATCTATGGGTGAGATCTCTCAGTGGAAGCGAACCGTGTCTAAACTGTATGTAAAGTTTCTTAGCCAGAGGAGGTTGGATCACGTCTAGGAAGACTTCGAATTGGGGACTGCACTTAATATCCAGAAAAGTGTCAGTGAGCCTGCCCAGGGAGGAATGGAGTAAGATACCCTTCCTAAAAGATTTCAAAACCTCCCTCAATGAGTTCTTCGAAAGTGTACGGCAGGTCACTTCCGGGGCAGACCATAAATTCCTCATCCCAATTAGGTTGCAAAGGTTCTTTATGTGGGCAAGCCAGGGAATCTTATCCGAATTTCCCCTTGCCATAATGTCACCAAGATCAAGCCTATAGCTTTCCAACTCGGGCGTTGACCAAAGACGCCTCCAGAACTGAAGAGGACGGTTCAGGGCAATCTCTTCTATGGGAATCAAACCCAGATCCCATCTCAGAGGGATTAGTGGGGTGCTGACAGGTAGTTTCAGCAATCTCCTGATAAAGGAATTCTCAATAGATGAGAGGGAAGCGGGGGTGGAGTATCCCCATAATTCAGCACCATAAAGTGCTCCTCCTCTGGCTTGGGATTTGTAGATTTCCATAGGGGGGCCCAGAGGTTTGCACGAAGGGTTATTAAACACCTTCAGGATACCCCCCACTGATTGGGCTAGTCTCAGATTTGCCTTTGCCAAATGGGATCCCCAATTCATTTTATCATTAAGGGTCACCCCCAAATAGTCAAACGTGGCAACCCTATCCAACTCAACCTCTCCCAGTTTAGGGTGGGGGCAATTAAGTGAATTAGAACCAAAAACCATAAATTTGGTCTTAGAAAGGTTCAGTTCCAGATCCCTGATTTTACAAAAAGAGCAGAAGGCCTCTAATGTACGCTGTATGCCCATGTAAGATTGAGATAACAAGAGCGTATCATCAGCGAACATCAGGGCCGGGACCTTACGCCCCGCCAAAACAGGGGAGTCCAGGTTAGCGGAGCGCAAAAGATACTCAATCAGCCCATTGATGAAAAGGGAGAAAAGGGTGGGGGCCAGGACACAGCCCTGCCTCACACCCTTCTCTACCGGGAATGGCCTGGAGATTTCCCCGCCTCTCCCATATCTCACCCTTGCATAGGTGCCTAGGTGGAGTCGTTTGAATAAGTGGCAAAGGTAGGGGGGGGCCCCCATCTCTAGCAAAATGGCCCAGAGTTTTTCCCTTTGCACCATATCAAAAGCGGACCGAAGGTCCACAAAGATCAGATACAAATTACCAGCACCCATGCTGACTGTCTTCCAATAGATCAAGAGTAATCTAAATAGTTGATCAATAGTAGAAACCTTAGCTCGGAACCCCGCCTGTAGGGAGGTTAAAATGTGTTGATCCTCCATCCAGAACTGCAGTCTGGATAAGAGGACTCGGGCGAACAGCTTCTGAAGAACATCAATCAGGCTTATGGGGCGGTAGTTGGCTGGGTCCAGTGGGGAAGATTTTTTGTGGATGGGTATGATTTCTGCACCCAACCAGGTGTCCGGGATTCTAAGGCCCTGCAAAATAGCATTAAAATATACACGTATATAAGGTGCCCAAATTTTTACATCACTTCGGTAGAGATCACCGGGGATCTTGTCGAGCCCCGGAGCTTTCCCTACTGAAAGGGAATTGAGGGCCAATTCGATTTCTGGGAGGGAAAAGAGGCTAGACTCAATTTCTTCCTGGCTCAGCAAGTCCATTGCAATATCGATCTGTGAGAGGCCTGCATCGTTGCTACCCGGAGGGTTACTGGCCGAGAAGAGGGGTTGGAAATGGGCGAGCCAGACCTCCTCACTGAGATTAGGAATAATTGCTGGGGTACTGGCTACCGTGCCCGATCGAACAATGTTCCAAAACGCCCTCGAATCACGGTCTGCTAGAGCTTGGAGTAAATTTTGCCACCTTAGATCCTCCCACTCGGCTTTTGCTTCCTTGATCAGGTCTTTGTAAGTGGCCCTAGCCGCCCGGATACTGGACAAGGTACCCTCTTTCACTTCTATTAGCAGGGCAGACTTAGCCCGCCTACAGGTACCATTGAACCAGTGCTCGGGCCTAAAAGGCCTTGGTTTTGAGGCCGTAGGGTTATAAAAGAAGAAGCTAGCCAAACTGCCAAGAAAATCCTTGTGGATAGTCTGGAGTTCGACAAAGCGGGACTGCGGGATATCCCCAGCAGGACTCAAAAGATGGAAGACTGCTTCCAAGGAGCGGGTCACAGTACTATATATATCAGCCAGCTTTAGGTCGTCAGACGCTACCCTTTCCCACCTGATCCGTCTGCCACCTGCCACTAGAACCAAATTCTCACTATGTAATGGAGATTGGGGCCTAGAAGATTCTCTACCACCTAGATTGTTAATCAATTCCAGAGACAATAGGTTGTGATCGCTATCGACCCGTGGAATAATAGAAAAAGAGGCCAAATGGCCCCAGAATTCCACGTTCACCAAAACATAGTCGATAGTCGAACAGCTCCCAGCTCTGTTAAAGGTGAAAGACCCCGGCACGTCCGGGCAGAGTCTACCATTGCAGGCCCGCAAGGAATGTGCAATGGTAAGCCTATTAATCTCGAGGGCAAGAGGGGAAAGACGTTTGGCCGGATAGGATGTAAGATCTGGGATTAGATAGATTTCATCCTCCTCACAGGAGGGGGAAGGGATCCCTGGGAGGGGTTCAAAGTGGCAATTAAGATCTGCTCCAATTAGTTTATGGGACGCCGGTGGGAGAGAATGTAGAACATTTTCCAGGGCGCCCAGGATAGACAGACCTAACTGAACCGGCTGGGGGCGCAAGTATACATTTATAACTACTAGTGAGTAGCTAGCAGGAAAAGTTAGTAGCAGGCATAGAATATCAGGGGACTTTGAATCCAGTGACTTTACTGAACACCCCAGGTGTGTTGCAACCCATACAACTAGCCCCCCTGAAGGTCTCCCTCGCATCCCCTGGACTGCTGGGGCTGCAAATGATGCGTAACCCACCCTCCGTGGTATAAACCGTAGCCAGGTTTCTTGGAATATACAGATGTCATATTTGTCCATTAACTCTCCCCACTCGGGATCAGAGAGTTTGGACTCTAAACCGGCCACATTCCAGGACCCAACTAATGGTTTCCGGGAAGGTATACGGGGTGGGCTGTCAACCGGAGGGATGGGAGAGGGGGGGCTATGGGAAGCACAATGCACAAGGTGGATCGACCCTAAACAACCCACTGATGCGCTGGGGGACAAAGACGATGGAGAAGGGGGCCCAGGGCCACTCTCCGTACCCGGAGCTACCGAGGGCACCATCGTCATTATATCATAAACATCCTCATCCTGGATCCCCCCCACGGGGAAAAACTCTCCCTTACGAGGACTCAGATGTGATGGTCAGTCCACCGCATTAAGCACACCAAAACGGTTTTCAACCGGGATGTTAAAGTAAGAATTGTGTGGGGCCTGGTGGAAGTAAGGTAAATCAGCTGGGTCCAGAGTATTGGAGATGGAATAGAAGTACCCCAAATGCGATGCCTCAATAGCACCCCTTCTGTGGTGCCCTCCCTGCGCCAGAATGGGATCTACTACTCTGGGGTCCCTAAAATTAATCAGGACACAGTCCCCCCCTATGTCCTTTAAACGGGTCCCTAGCCAGCTAACCCTCCGAACATGAAGGATCTCCCCTCTCCCTGCTCCCTTCAGTGGTCTATTTTTGGACAGCCAGTGGATGACTTTATTTTTTAGTTCAAAATAGGATTCCCCCCTTCCATTCATTACCGGTGGAACTCCTGTAAGCACGATCACATAAGGAGCTGCCTCCGGAGGAAGCTGGACTAAAAGATGAGAATCATCCAAGCTCCGGAGGGGTCGGTTCCCCCCCCCATGTAGGCGGGATCCATCCCCGTCTGTATTCCGAGAAACTGAATCCCAGCAGCGGGTTAGCTGCTCATGTGATGGAACGACAGTAGGGGCTCGGGGCATAGTCAGGGACAAATGAGGACCAGCGTTAAGGGAGGGGGCAGTTGGATGCACCATAGAAGGCTGGCCCAGATCCGTGGCCACCTGGATCGGGGGTAAAGGTGGCTGTGATTGGGGGGTAGAATTGGTAAGATTTACTTGAAAACTAGTACCCTCCGAACTGCCCAAGTTGGGCTTAGGGTCCTGGGTTGGCTGCTTCTTCCCAAATCCTTTGGAATTAACTAAGGATACCAACCTGTCAATTTTAGATGACAGGGATTTAACCAGAAGGTTTAGAGACTGGTCTATATGTGACTGGAGATCAATTAATAGGGTAGTCACCCAGGTCGGAGGGATAGAAGTAGGGGGGTGGTGGATCGGGGCCAAGAGGGGAGAGCTATCGACAGCAGGGGCTGGTAAGAATCTCCTTTTTCTCTGTTTCTGTTTTTTTTGTTTTTTCCTTGGCTTAACCTGCTTTATGGGGGCCACAATAGAAACAAAGGAGGATGATGATAACCCCTCTTCCACTAGAGCTGGCTCATCTATTTGAGCCTGAGCGCACGGTAGCTGCGTAAATGAGGGCAACATGGAAGACATAGCTTCAGGATCCACCTGGTATGAAGAAAAATCAGACAATCCATCTAAAGGGGGGGCCATATTGAATGCCGGTGTGATCGACAGCCGTTTTTCTGTATTTTCAATGGCTGTAGCCACCACCCCGATTGTCTTTTGCAGCATCTTATCTATCGCTGTAAGACTAGGGATCTGAGAAGTAGAGTTGGCTAGCTGTCTAGTCATCGGACGACTAGCTGTAGGTTTGGAATGCTTCCCCATGATTCTAATGAGCCCCCAACAATAAGCAATGGAAAACTTAAGGCACAACTCTCTAAAATCCAACAGTAAAGGTAAAAGGAATACACTCTAATCCAAGGAAATGACTGACTATAATAATTAAAATGGAAATAGCCAATGGGAGTTCAATCACTACTGATCCGAGTAACAAAACTTAGAGGGGCGGCCCAGCCCGGCCTCGTCCGGCCCCGGACGGCCACAGACGGTCCCGCCCTTGTCCCGGGCTTCTCCCGGCGCCGCCCGCGCGCGGTCCCGCGACGCGGTGGTTCACAGTGTTTTTCAAACGCCTCCCGGCGCGAAAGAGCAGTGGGCGTGTTCAGGTTCCGCTTCCCGTGGCGCCGCTAAGGATCCTGGGGATGGTAGTCCCCCTCCGTGCAGCATCCGCGTTAGTAGTGGCGGGAGCAGGAGGGAGACAGACCGCAGCAGTCAGGAAGACAACAATCCGGCAGAATCACCCCTCGCCTCCACACCAGGTAGGAACGCCGCCCGCTCTGTCGATGGTTCACAGTGTTTTTCAAACGCCTCCCGGCGCGAAAGAGCAGTGGGCGTGTTCGGGTTCCGCTGCCCATGGCGCCGCTAAGGATCCTGGGGATGGTAGTCCCCCTCCGTGCAGCATCCGCGTTAGTAGTGGCGGGAGCAGGAGGGAGACAGACCGCAGCAGTCAGGAAGACAACAATCCGGCAGAATCACCCCTCGCCTCCACACCAGGTAGGAACGCCGCCCGCTCTGTCGATGGTTCACAGTGTTTTTCAAACGCCTCCCGGCGCGAAAGAGCAGTGGGCGTGTTCGGGTTCCGCTTCCCGTGGCGCCGCTAAGGATCCTGGGGATGGTAGTCCCCCTCCGTGCAGCATCCGCGTTAGTAGTGGCGGGAGCAGGAGGGAGACAGACCGCAGCAGTCAGGAAGACAACAATCCGGCAGAATCACCCCTCGCCTCCACACCAGGTAGGAACGCCGCCCGGGACTTTTGTATACACCCACTGAGGCTGAAACTAATTAAATTGAGCAGAAGGTCTAAGTCATCAGTTTGCTGTTTTCATTCAGAGGCTCGTGATCAAGGATATTAGATCCGAAACTCGTAGAGCCGTTAACAAATAATGAAAGTTTGGAGGCTGAGTGATGAGGCTGCCTCAGCATCGAGAGGGAGAACCTTCTGTGTGGGCGAACTCTAAAAGGCAGCCTTGTGTGTGGATATATATGTATAATATTTTTGCCTACTATTAGTGTTGTAAACTTGGAGATCAATTAGCTGAAATATGACCCTCTATGGCAGCCGCGTTATGTAAAAAATGCTTTTTAATTTATGTTGTGCGCGTGCTTGCAGGAAACAGTGTGTTTATGTGAGAGTGTGTGTGTAAGTGTGAATGTAGGTGTATGTGTAAGAATGTGTGTGTAAGTGAAAATGAAGGTCAGAGGGCATGTGATGTCACTTCCGCTAACCCCTGGCATTTTGGTGAAATGACGTGCACGGGTGTGGCTGATCTTTTTAACAACCTCTGGCCTTTCCAAGAGAAGAGTGATGCAGCGGAGTTTACCAGCTCTACACATTCATACACACAACACTTATTTGGGTCCATATACATTCATACATGCAATGAGCTGGCAAATATCCACTGGTCATCAATTTTATTTTACCCTAGGAAACCTTTACACCAGTATTCTTACCATTCCTGTCTCCTGGGTAAATGAGCAATTCGATAGATCTAGTAGTAGATTAGAATAGGGGGGAAATACAACAATGCATTTAACTTTTTATTTAAAGAACCACAGACTCAGAAGGAGTTTTAAAAATGTATCTGAATTAATAATGTTGTGAGTCAATTCAGGATACACATGGATATACCAGAAGTCTCCATCAGGAATATAGTACATTTAGCTCATAATCAGTTTGCATTAATAAACTCTTGCAATGACAGCACCTGAGGAGAGAAAGAACAGAGAGCAAATACGGAGCATTAACCCTACAGTTATATTTACCTAGAAGGTGTGAGGAACCCGAAATCAGACAGGCCTGGATTCAGGACAGGTTCGGGACAGGGAAAGGAGACTTCTTGTAGTGTAACGCCAGCGTTACACCCCTCTCTGGTGCTACTCTCTCCGGCTCGGGCTCGTCCGGACCCCTTCCTAGATGTGCCTCCTGAGTTGTTCCTCAAATTTTCCCTAGTGTTGGATTCTTCAGTCAGATTGCAGCAAAATCGAGCAGCAGCATAGCATCGGCATCTCAGCATCAAGTGTGTCTAACTATCTAGAACTTACCTCTGTTATACCAATTCAAATGTATGATCCACCCCCAAATGTTTCACTTCCATGTTCACCCACAATTTGATTGGGCCAAGCAGTGGGGTGAGGACAACACACCATACTAAGTGCAATATTTTTCTTTAGTCTATTGTCTAGTTCTCCGCCCCTTCATTTTAGTACCCACAAGCTTTATTCCCACAAGCATTTCAAATGTGGATCGATAAGTCTATTTTACAATGTTGCATCCTCTTCCTCTGGTGGGGTCAAGAGGTGGGTTTCCAATGTCCTTGCTGGGCTTAGGGTTTGGCAGTCAGTCAATTTACTTCACTTGATCAGAACAAGCAGACGTTTGCTCATGCATAGAGGCCACAAGGAAACAGAGACGCGGTCACCCTACAAGGCCCATAAACAAACTATTAATAAAGTCAGAGAAGAACATGTTAGAATACAAAATTAAATGAATTCACTATATACCACTTACTCTAACCCCATTTACTTTATAAATCTTTTGCATTAATAGCTTAGTAAAACTTGCATAGGTTAGTTTCAGCACGGAATGTGCATTAGAGCGTTACTTTAAAGCGGCCATATTAGAAGCTATTGCGCGGCTGCAAAGATTTCCCCCAAGCGACAGAAAACGTCATACTACGTAGATGTAGTAGATGCATGCGCAGAAGATTTTGGCGGCCATTTTAGGACACTCAGGTTATTCATTAGTAAAGCACATAGTACAGCGTTCCCTAGATACAATATGTAGAATGTGGTGCACCGTTAGTACTTACAGACAGGTTGATTATAGTGTTACAAGTTAATCCAGAGGATTGCATACGAGCAAGTTTCTTTTTATGCAAAACCTTGCTCCATCAAGAGGTAGTAGGTGTAAGTCCCGAAACACCTTACCCAAGGCACAGGCAGTACGTATTTATTCCACCCTACCTTTCACAAGGAGATGAGCTTGTTTACACTACAACTTGTAGAACGATAGGTGCTTGTTGTTCTCATCTCACCTTGCATTTCCCAAGGGGGAGGTGAGGTATCTTCCAAATTTATGAGGCAGAAAACAACATTCCCAGTGCCATCTTCACATGTGTATAGATGGCACTTGGGCGGCTGGAACTGCTCTGCTCCTATTGCACTTTAAAATGCAACAGACTTAGTAGAATAGCTCAACTACCACCCCAACATCCAGTTCACAATTTGCAACCAGCATTGAAAATGCAATAGGTCTCGCCTTTCATTAAGTTAAAGCCATTTGCTTTGCTATACAATACCATTAGCAAAGCAAATGGCTTTAACTTAATCAAAGGCGAGACTTATTGCATTTTCAATGCTTGTTTTTATCCCACTTAAAGCCCTGGTAGCAGCAGTGCAGTAGCTTATTCGATGCTGCTACGTCCTTCATGTCATTGAGTTAGTGGGAGAGCGTTCTTATATTATTCCAGTGCACAATATGGGCTTCTTCTAATCTTGCACAATCTACCAGAAACCCAGGGATCAATAAAGATGTCAGTGAATAACTGCCTCTAAACTGCGGCGGCACAGAAAGACACCAAAGGATTAATGTATTGAAAAAAATCACATAAACAAGCAATTACATAAATACAGTAGAAAGAGATAAGACCAGAAAGAATTGGTGAGATAAGCCGGCTGCTATGACTGCTTTAATCAAGGAAAAACCCTTCCTGAATCAAACCTAGGGCATCATTAGGATGGCGATCCTTTCATAGAATGGGACCGCCCGCAATAGGTGTGGGGGTCCCATGGGTGACATTAGGATGTGCCTGCCACACTGGCGGGCGCATCCTGCATTCTTGACATTGCCGCAATGCCAAAAAGGCATGTCGTGCAGTTCCATGCACAACGTGGCAGGCACCGCACGGTTGCTGCCAGGTTGTGCATGGAACTGCAGGGGGTACCATAGGTACCCCCATGTGCACTCCCCTGGGGGCCCGCTACAGCCCCAAATGGCGAGAACCGCCTGCCTTTCCATAGCGGCGTTGCCACCACGGAAAGGCAACACCCTGCATGCATCATAATATGGATGGAGGTGTCTACCAGACACCGCCACCATATTAACTGTTTGTCAGAAGAAAAAACAATGTTTAAAGTAAAAGATTTTTTCCCACTTGCTTACTAAGTTTCTTGTTTTCTCTAAAATGCTACATATTCTTAATGTAATAGTTTCACTCATTAATGCAGTCGTTGTATCTAAAAATAATAATGTTATGTATTTTGAATTCAAAGTTTGAACGTTGCACCTTGATAGAATGGCATCACGCACTCACTGTTAAATTAAAAGGTTACTATAACACCATCTATACGGAGATATAGATATGTGTGTTTGTGTGTGTGCGCGTGCGTGTGTGCGTGCAGGAACATTTTAACTGTAAAAATATCACAATAATTAGCAGTGCCAATACTTGTATTTTTTTGGTACGGGAAAGGCAGAGCGTATGTTATGTGGTTTTAGATGGTGCTTACTTCCATGAGGCATGACACCACAGCAGGCCCAGGGAGCCACCCAGAGCTTTAAGTGGGCCGGGGCTTGCCGGTGCTCAGCACCGACGGTTCTAAAAATAAGGTGCCGAGATGGGTCCCTATCAGGCTCTCTCCACTTGTGCCCTCATCTTAAGGATGAACAATAAACCTTAACTCTGCAGCAGTGCCACCCTTCACTGCCTTTGAGGTAAGTTCAAAGATACTCGTTATAGTTCTTTCACAATCCCACCATTTCAGAACTGGCGCATGTTCAATCAATGTTATATACAACAAAGCCATAGTTGTTGCTTATTCATGCTATGCCACACCCACCCATTGACAAAGCCAATAGTAATGGCTTGTTGTTAGTGTGATGTTACTTGCTGTATTATATAGCTGGATGTAATGACAGAAGTAGCAAAATACCAGTGGGGCGGCTCACTAAATTTAGCAAGGATTTTCGATTTAGGTGCTTTTAAGCCACACCCTTAATTACATCGGTCACGCCCCTTTGAGTGAACACACCAGTTTTTCATCCCACTTAAAGCCGTGGTGCCACCCCATTCAGTTATGCGCAAACGAACCACGTCAGAAACTCTGCACATGAAAGAAATGTTTCTGCAGAGTATTGGAATTAATTATGGGTGTGTGGAACTGCTGAATGGAGAATAACAGCGAGAACCGATGTTTGTGCACCGATTCCCCCATGTTATGCATTATGCCACCGCTTTTCGTCCGTACTTATTTTGCCATTTTTGACCTGTGGTGTTCTCGCACAACTTGGGAAGGACGAGGGGGCAAGCCACACCGACACCCATTTTGTGTGTGAAAAAGGCCGCTTTATTGAAAAAAGTGCATACCACAATTTTATTAACCCTGGCACTTTGCCTTACAAAACTAAAACCTCTCCAAACATAAACTACCTGACCCCTTGTTCCCCCTCACCCCTACGATCCCCACATCATAAACCCCACCCTGCAACATACAATAAAGACCCTTCCATAACACTAATATTACACAATCTTACAATATAGCATTTGTAAATCCTACCCTCCCCTGACCTCAAATCCTACCTGCCTTTATACAACTGTAACTAACAAACCTCTAATGTAAACTTCCTGCCTGTTTACCCTTTCCCTGCTCCTGTTCACAAACTCCCCAAACTTAACAAGAAACTGCAATACTCCAGCCAAACTTGGCTAACTTCCAAACACCCCCGCCAGCAACCGGTTCCAAGCGACAAGTCTCCAATATATCCACCCCTTTATGAACCTGTTCCAACAAAACTCCTCCAGTGAAAAAACCTGCTCTGACTGCCTCCCACAAAAACACCCAAGCCCAGGGAGGGAGGGCGGGGACAAAAACCTCGCGATACAGCGCTCCCAGCCACCAGGTCAACAAACCTAAAATGGTGGCTGGGAAAGCGTGCAAACCCCTTAAATCAATTGGGCTCCTTTCTATATTTGGGCTACAATTGGGCTACGCCCAATGTAGCCCAAAGGTCACAGAATGGACGCTCCTGGCTGGCCCCACCCCCTCCCAATCTGCCCTGGGAGCAGACCTTGCGGTGCTCGGCTGCCCCCCAAACTCCCCTTGGGAGGGACGGGGGGCAAGCCACACCGACACCCATTTTGTGTGTAAAAGACCACTTTATTGAAACAGGTGCATATCACAATTTTATTAACCCTGGCACTTTGCCTTACAAAACTAAAACCTCTCTAAACATAAACTACCTGACCCCTTGTTCCCCCCCACCCCTACGATCCCCACATCATAAACCCCCACCCTGCAACATACAATAAATAACTTTCCATAACACTAATATTACACAATCTTACAATATAGCATTTCTAAATTCTAACCTTCCCTGCCCTAAAATCCTACCTGCCTTTATGCAACTGTAACTAACGAACCTCTAATGTAAACTTCCTGCCTGTTTACCCTTTCCCTGGTCACAAACTCCCCAAACTTAACAGGAAACTACAAAACTCCAGCCAAACTTGGCCAACTTCCAAACAACCCCACCACCCAGGAAAAGGCAGGAGCGTAGGAAACGCCGCCTCCCCGTTTTCCTGCCCCCTAGCCCTAACCCCTGCCCCCTTAACCCCCACCCAGACCCCCACCCTTTGACGGCCATCCAGAAAATTCCCCCATTCAGCTCCTATGCACCCCCAACATTCTGGCCAGTACTTCTCTCCACTCGAGCAAATACAAGTCCATGCCTATCCTGGGCAAATGGACTCCATCCCCCCTGAACCACTCTGGCATGTCGTACCTAATGTCTCTATGTCGAATTCTGGCAAAACCCAACTGGCAGCAAAAACGCACCATCTCCACATTAACCTTTCTCCTGGCCTTGTCCACGGCACAAATTCTGTCCACACTACTGCGCACCCTGACCACTGCCGCTTGATCATGTCCAATTCGCTTTTCATACACCTCATCAGTGCCAAGCCTGTCTCCCACACCATATCATTTTCGCCGAGGTGAATTACCAATACGTCAGGGCACCTACCAGCCACCTACATCCTATTCAACACTTGCAAAAGTTATTTCCAGATCATTCCCCCTTTCCCTTTCCAACAAACATTGAAAAGTTCTTTGTTTGAACCCAGGTTCTCCCCAAAATAGCTGGTGCGGGCCTGGACCTGAGCCCACTGCACGAAAGAATGACCCACGATCGAAATGGCCATTTCCCCTGGCGAGGGGACCCATCACGGAACCTGAAACGAAAAACATGAATGAACACAGGAAAAACACATTACCGCACTACAATGGGCCGGGAGCGCTGCGCACATAATGCTGGTAACAGTCAGAGGACCACCTACCCAATCTCATTATGTCCCCACGCCCCCAACTCCGATTGTTTGCTTCTGACGCCGCCCCAATCCTGAAAGAATGAGTCCCAAAACATTTGCCATCCAACCCCAGCTGTGCTAAACCCTTCCGCAATACTGCCAGAAGCTGGGACCCCTTTGCCACCCGATCATCCGAATGCTTGAAAACTAATCCCGCGTGTCTGAGGCTAAAGACCTCCATCTCATCCCCCACCTATATGGGCAGGTCAAACCTGAATCGGCTGCCTGTAAAGAGACCCATCATCCCCCGCCCTTCTAATCCGTTTTCGATTTCCTCAGCCACAGGCAGACCCTGTTCCCCTGGAGGGAAACATCGGTCCATAACAAACCCACCCCCCATTTGGAACCCAACAACTCCAAAACCCGAAAAGCCCCGAAAAACATCCACAACATCAACGTGGAAAACAGGCAAAGCTCTGAGTCATCCCTGCATGCCCATGGCAAAGTCCGCAACACCCTCTCCAGAAGATCCCATGACAGGGGATTCCTGGGCTGAGCCACCCGCCCACACTCTCGGACCCACCCTTACATACGTGACCCAATTTCCCCCGCCGACGGCGCGTAACCCCACAAAAGCTTTCCCATGAACGCGATCCCCGCCAATTTACCTGCTATTGTCACCCTTGTGAGCCCCTTTTCTATCAAAGACAGTATAAACGATATCACATCTTCCTGCTGACCTGCCAGTAAAGGCCACCGCTTTGCTCCCAAGTCTAAAAACTCTGCCCATGCCGCCGTGTATGCCACCTTTGTTGATTGCGCCAGCGAACCTAGAACCAGCTGCAATAACCTGTATTGCCTACGTACCACAAATGCTGCGGCATGCTGGTTGGGGTCCTGTCCGCGTCCTTGGCTAGCCCACGGAATCTCCCCCACTGCTAAAGAGACAAAGCATCGGCGATGTCATTGTCCACTCCTGGCACATGCACAGCGCGAAAGGCAATATCATGCCGCTAACAGCCCAGCACAAATACCCTTAGCAGCTTCAAAACTTGCACTTCCCTCGCAGACTGCCGATTCACAATCTCAACCACTGCCATGTTATCTACTCTGAACGTCACCCGTCTGTGAGCCAGCGATTCCCCCCACAGCGATATTGCTACCACCAGTGGGAAGAACTCCAAAAACGCTATGCTTCGTCCCCCTCCCGCCCACTCAGGAGGCCACTGTTCTGCGCACCATTTTCCCTGCCAGTATAGTCCAAATCCCTCGCTACCTGCCGCATCACAAAATATCTGCACACCCTCACCCCTGCTGACAGACGCATGTCATGATGCAGAGGTTTCTGTCCCGCCAGTGCCCTGCCAGTCTCCTACAAAAAGTCCGCCCTACTCTCACCACCCTACATGCAAAGTTCAGGTGACCCAATAGCACCTGCATGTCCGTCGCTGTGACTTTGTGTCGTGCCAACATAGCTGACAGCAGCTCAAGCATTTGCTGCTTTTTGTCTGCAGGTAGGCGTGCCTCCATCGCCTCAGAGTCCAATTCAATTCCTAGAAATGAAAGTACCATACAAGGCCCCACCATCTTTTCCGGCGCCAGTGGCACGCCCAATTCCCCCATGATCTCTTGGAACCTGTCCAGCGCCTCCTGGCAGTCCGCGGAGCCTGGGGTGCCCACGAAGAAAAAGTTATCCAGGTAGTGTGTTACTCCTTCTTGACCCGTCCGTGCCATGGATAGCCATTGCAGGAACGTACTGAAACATTCAAACAGTGCACAGGACATAGAGCAGCCCATTGGCAATGCTTTGCCAACGTACCAGCGCCCATTAAACTGGATCCCCAGTAAGGCCCAATCGTCTGGGTGGACTGGAAGCAGCCGGAAAGCCGACTTAATGTCGCACTTTGCCATCATCACCATTGCGCCAGTGGTCACTACTAGTGATATGGCTGCGTCAACTGATGAATATGACACTGTTGCCTCTTTCTCATCAATAAAATAATTTACAGAGCCACCTTCGGGCCATGACAGATGCTGTATGAGGCGAAACTGCCCTTGCTCCTTCTTTGGCACCACTCCAATGGGTGACACAATCAAATTCGTTAGCGGCCAATCCTCAAAGGGTCCGGCCATGTGGCCCTCACGCACTTCCTTGTCTAGTTTATCTTGTACCACCTCAGGGTGCTCTTTGCCAGCTTCAAATTGTCTGCCCATCGTCGTGTCCTCAGTCCGTCGTACCCCAGGTGAAACCCCTCTAGAAACTCCCCCCCGCAAACGGTCTGCAGACCCCGCGTCCGGATATCCCCGCAGGGCTGCGATCAAATTGTCACTCCTAACCGGCATATGAGCCCTTTGGCCCAGACCCTTTGGCCCCTCGTCCACCCGCGGGCTGTTGCTGGGACCCATACCGGAACCCCCCAGCCTGTCCTTGTTGTCCCCCCTGTTGCTGACCCTGACCCCACCAACACTTGACCAAGGCATGCCCTCTCTTTCCACACCCCGAACAGTCATGGCGAAACCTACAGTACTCCCGTGTGCAGGAAACCTTATTATAGTCCCAACAGGTACCTTTGGATCCCGACTGTCCTCTCCCCACGCCTCCCACCCCTCCTCGGGTGGGGCAGCCCTGAAAGGGCTGATACACTATGGGCAGCCTGCTGGCTGTAAAAATGGTCTTTCCCGACCCAGCTAAACCCATCGTATGCTGCCACAGGTCTGAGTCCAGCTCGCCCCATTTCGCTTCCGGGTCCCATGCCATGCGAGCCCAAAACTCCTCATCATACTGAGCCCAGGCGTATCCCCCCCAGTAATCTGGGCCTTTCTAACCATGTCCATGTATTTAAACATGGCCACCGACCTCTCCGAGGAAATTTTCATAGTACACGCTGGCATAAATAAGGAAAGCCGCTGTCCAGTTCTCTATCGTAAGCAGCACCTTTGGCTGTTTCTGTAACTCGTATTCCTCCTCTTTTGACCCTTCTTTGGCCCTGACCTCCCTATGCAGGAGCTTCAGTATCTCCACATACTCCCGCTTCCAAATACGCTCCTTGGTGGACAACATTAAATGCGCCCCCAAAGGTTTTGTGACACCCATATACGGTAGATGTTTTATCTTCAACTCCTTACTTTCCAATTTGACTCTCCCCTCCTTGGACGATACATCGCCTGACCCCGTCTTGTCCACCCCAGACCCGTCATCCCCTTTGCTCCCGTCAGTCTCCTTGTCCGCAGACCCCTTACCTGGGCCATCTTTGCCTCCGGGCGCCTTACCTGCTCTCTCCGGTGCCCCCTTGTCTGTGTCCTCTGTCCCCACCCCAACATCCATCACATATGTACCTTTCCGTAACCTGCCCCCCACGTCCCCTACCACCCCCCCCACCGATACCATAAAAGTGGCCGCTTCGGCCGCTTCGGCCGCCCGTTTCCCGGAGCTAGAGATTCCGCTCGCCGTTCTCTTGTTCTTCCCCGGAGGGGCTGACCTGTCCTCCCAACACGATGTCCAACTCGTGGGCTCCGCCTGGCGTTGTGACACCTACAATATACTACGCACAGCGTTACTCGGCCCCCCTCCCCCTCTCCTTCTCTCAACTCTCCCTCCTCATCCCTACATCAACTCCACATCCTTGGAACAAACAGCCCTCACGGCCGGTGGCGCCGACTGCACCCTCTGAACCACACGCAAATCAACTTTCTCGTTGTTCCTCCTCCGAAGGTGCTCCCCGGGCCGTCGCGGCCCCATTGGTGTTGGGGCCGGCAAGCCCGCTGTGGGCCTACTTCTGCCAGCCTCGATGGGATCCCCTGCCGGTACCGGGCACGCCGCCCAAGGCTCTGACCTCCCTTCTCCTTGGCGCCAGTGGGCCGTTCCCAGCCCTGCCAAGTCTGGTGCCCCGCGTTGATCCGCCGCCTACAATATAAATGTAAGATCTGGTGTGCAGGGCCCCACTCTTCTCCCCTACCTATCCCACTCTGCCTCACCCCTACACCCAATGTGCTAGCCGCCCATGCCCTACCTACCACGCTAAGGTCAACCCCTTCCCCTACGTCCTCCCCATCCCCCTCCTCATCGCTCCAGACCAACTCCCCCACCCCAACAACCGGGGTCACCAATTCCGACACAGTAGCTTGGCGCGAGGTAGGAAGGCACCCGAAGGCAATGTGTAAAGCAGTTGTGCAGCACTCACTCACACGGATCCAGTCATGCACACACAATGAAGGACACGACACCAAGTGGTTTGGTAAAAACAAGATTCTTTATCTACTTCAAGTCGTGGTAAATCAAGTCATTTCAGGAATAATGCAAATATGATCACCAGGACCATGAATTCATTTAGGTAAACGTTCCATATAACCGCAAGGCAACAGTTAATTTATCATAGTATATGAGTCAGTGCACTTTAGGAGAACAGTCAATTCATTTGGTAACTAGACAGATGTATGCAATTCATTCAGTTGATAGAACAGGGCCTTGCAGGGCACCAATTAACTCGTACAACCAAATGCAGTAGTGCCCTTCTGAGTAACAATCTAGGCATGCTCGGGAGCAAACCAGTGCATTTTGCAGTAACAACCAGTTCGTTTCAGGAGATAAACCAGGGCATTTCAATGTAACAATCAATGTCTTCCCCCATCCATAGATTCTCAGGGCTCAGGGCAGCATTTACTTCCCCTCAGTGACCAAATCCCAGGTAGCCCAGAACAGACCACCCCTTCTCTGGAACTTCAGGCCCCGGACAATGAGGTTCTACTAAGTGGGGCGAGATGGGTGTAGCAGGGGCGAATCAGGGTCACTCACAGGGTCCAACAATCCTGCTGGGCATAATCACCGGTCTCGCCCAGCCTCTCTAAGGTACCAGGTCCGAGAGGGCCAGCCGGGTACCGGGTGTAGTCCCTAACGGGGGTTTACCTTTCTGCAGGGCCTCCAGGCCAGGCGGGTGACCGCGCAGGCAAAGCGGGCTCCCCGCGGCATCTGCACAAGCCTGGGGTGAGGCAAGGGGTTCCGGGGCCGGCCTCCGCCTCGCGCTGTTCCCTTCGTCCTGCGGGGGGGCCCCGTGCCCGGATCTCCAAGGCCGCACCCACAGCGGCCCATCTCTACGCGGCTTGCTGGGGGGTGCGGCGGTCTCAACCAATGGGGTCACGGCACTGGTGGGGGCGTGGCAGATGGCGCGGCCGGCACCCCCATCACGTGGTCCGGGCCGCGATGGCTTCCCCAGGCCCACAGCAAGCTTACTCAATACCGCGGTGGCCCTCCCCAGGCTTCAAGGGCCGCAGCGGTGATGGCGCCACAGGAGTCCGCAGGGGCGGCAACTCCCGGGCCGCGGCAGTGACGGTGGCCACAGCACTTCTTCTACGCGGAGCAGGGGCCCGCGGCGGTTGTTGGGGGTCCCCAGCGCTTTCAGGCGTCCAGCGCTATACGGTAGGAGCTGGGGCAGCGGCAGTGATTGCAGCAAGGTGCGCTCGCATCCACGCAGCGCTAAGACACGGGTCCCGGGGCAGCGGTGGTGATTGGGGACTCACAGCGCTTAGAGGACACAGCGCTAGAAAGGAACAGGGCGGGACCAGTGCAGCGCTTGACAGCTGCAGCCCTTGGCAGAAACAGCTTCTTGAGCAGGGGCCCAGTTCAGGGTAGCACAGTGCTCAGGGGACACGGTGCTTGAGGGCCCAGTGCTTTACCTGCAGTTCTTGGAGGGCCCACAGCATCAGTCCAGGTCAGCACGTGTCTTGGGGGGGAGAAAATGATGGCAGGTTCCCCATGCAGGATTATTGGGGGAGAAGGGGGTTGAGTTGGCAGGCATCAGAGGCAGGGTGGGTCCCCGCAGCCCACTGGAGATGGTCCCCTGGGTTGCCCCCTCACCAGGCAAGATCAGCAGGCAGGCAGAGTCGCTCGTCTAACTTGGGTACAGCAGGGCCTAGACTCAGTCAGTCCCAGTAGTGTAGGTTTTTCCCCTAGGCTCAACTGCCTACGCTCCGGCGGAGGTTCCCCCAGGTCCAGTGGTGCCCCAACTGACTAGTCAGGTTTCCCTCTTTTCCTCTTATACCCCCAGGTCAGGTGACCCTCCTGCAAAGGCGGCAAAGCATAATCCCTCCCAGGGCTGGAAGGTTCCAGGAGCTTCCATATAATAGTCTATGGGACAAAAAGGCGGGATGGAAAAAGATACTGTATCAGAATGTCCCAGACTGATCCTAACCACTAGTGTGTATATGCAATGGCCACTCTGCAGTAGCAGGGGCCTGTGGCAGCCATGTTGTTAGGAGAGAGCACCTGCACCTCTGCACTGTTTAGCAGTGGTAAGGCGCCCAGAGACCTAGGGCCAACAAAAAGATGGCGGAAAATATGAGGCAACAAGGGCAAAAAAACGGGTAGACCACCCTAGGGCTGACAGGTCTAACAGCTGGGGAGGGGCTTGCCGCCCTCCCCCGCCGTGCCGCCTGTCTGCCTCCCCGAGGCCCAGCCACAAGGGCCCGGCCTCCTCACATCCTTATTCAAGCTCCACTCCCTCCCCTCCCCGCTCGCGGCCGGCTCTCACATGCGACCCCAGTGGGGAGACGCGAGACGGGCCTTCTTCCCGCCCACAACCCGGGCCTCCTCCTCCCCTGCGGCACCTCGCTCTGCCTGCCGCACCCCCAGGGACATGCTCCTAGCATCTGCGCGGCCCTGTACGCTCACCTTCTTCTTCGCTGCCTTACGGGGGGCCGAGCAGGCCACCACGGCAGCCGCCAACCCCGCGGACGCGCACCTCACCGGGCGCGATCCACCCGATGGGCCCGGCAATACCAGATCCATCCGGCCGGCTTCGCTGAGGAGGCGGATTGCCTCCAACACCCTATAGTCCTCACCTGACATGCTCCCGCTAATCCACAACCACGAGGTACAACCCGATAACGATGGGAATAATCCACACCGTAGAAACCAAAACTAGGCCTAACCGACAAAAACCTCGCAATACAGCGCTCCCAGCCACCAGGTCGCCAAACCTAAAATGGTGGCTGGAAAAGCGCACAAACCCTTAAATCGATTGGGCTCCTTTCTATATTTGGGCTACAATTGGGCTCCCCCAATGTAGTCCAAAGGCCACAAAATGGCCGCTCTTGGCTGGCCCCGCCCCCTCCCAATCTGCCCGGGGAGCAGACCTCGCGGTGCTCAGCCTCCCCCCAAACCCCTCTTCTAATCATGATTCAGTGGGTAAATACGGCCGAATTGGGATTTTCCCGATACTCATAATTGAAGGCCAGTCACATAACAACAGGAACAAATGCCTCCTCGTTGAATCAATGGGAGCGCTTCACAGGCAAACTAACCCCAGGCACCGTCCATATCGCCTTAATTTTACCTAATATGCTCATTACCGCTATGACTATCAGCAATACTTTAGGGAAGCTGGCAAACAAAATTGAATCTACCTGTTTCCCTGCTGCAGAGCACACTATTTGCAGAACTTTGAGAGGTGTTGTTCTGCTGCTTTGTAATGTGCTCTGGGCTCTCAGCCCCTCATTTGTTTACAAGTGATGGCATCTTGTGTCACCAATAAGAAGAACAAGCATTTGCAATGCAATAGGTCCGATTGCATTGCAAATGCTTAAATTTTAAACTGAGCGTGGCGCCCCTTCACGTACACAACACTCGGTTTCTTTATATATTTCTTAACTTTAACACTGAGCACGGTGTCCTTGAAGCAGGCGCTGCGCTCAGTGTTAAAGTTAAGAAATATATAAATAAACCGAGCGCAGTGTCCGTGAAGCGGCGCCACGCTCAGTTTTAAATAAAAACTATGCTAAGCACTGGTGTTTAGCTTATGTGTGTTTTTAAGCCATGCCTATAATTACATTGGCCACGCCTCAGTGAGAGCCCCCCATCACCCCCAGTGTTTTTATCTCACTTAAATCCCTGGCTTTGTCAACGCTTTTTACTAGTTAAATGGAACCAGAATTCGGACAGTCAGAACTCTATTTTGACACCGGTGAAAGCGTAACGCCACTTACAACTGTACGACTCATTCAAACTAAGACACATTTGCAGGTTAAAACTTGGTGAGCACCATACGCTTCTAACACACCCAAGATGGCGTATTTGCCTACCCCGCTGTTGTGCAGCACTTTAATATTCCGATGTGGTCCCGTCGCAGAGTGCTTCATGGTTCCGGAGCTGGCTTTGACGTGGCAGCCTGGATGGAAGAGCTGAGCCTCAAGCTATCATATGGACAGGAGGGGGCAGCAGAGCCGACTGTACCTGTGAGTACCTAGTTTCATGCCCAGTATAAATCACCCGATGTCACTTCTTTTCAACAGGACAAAAGGCGCTATAACCTGACGACAAGTCAATCCTCTCAGAGTCCCGGACCCACCTTGACACCAAGTGTACTCCTTTACCATTTTTCCAGCTTTCATGCTTCACTCCTAGAAGGACCCTTGTAGCGCAGAATCTTCTAAACAAGCACGGTCACGAAAGTTAAAGACAACTGCGCTGCAGCCGTAGCATGGGGATCTCTTGTCTTTATGGGGACATGTGTTTCTAATTAGAAACACATGGCCCCATAAAGATAAGAAAGTCCATTGCGACAGCAGCAAAGCAGGCGAGCCAATCTGGCTCGCAGGCGAAAGGGCGTCTACAGAAAACCCTAATTTCCAATGGCAGGCCACCATTTAGCATAAACGGTGATGCCAGCCAATGGAAATGAGGGGCGGGGCTTTAAGCCCTCTTCTGAAAGTCCTTGTAAGCAAAAAATCTCGCCGAGCGAGATGCGCATGTGTGCAGCAACGCTAGGCGAGACATAAAAAGGGCCCTAAGGCAGCTCTGACCTGCCCTCGGCCTCTGTGTCCCACAACCATTTTCGGAGCCACAAACAATCGGGGAAGCACATTGCTGCTGTATGGTCTTCTTTTCAATTGCTTGTCAAAATGGGAAAGTATTACGTAACAATGCACTCAGCATACTTTGCACTTGATGACTTTACATCACTAATGAATAAGATCACCAGAGTGTTTTTTGCATTGCGCTATTAACAACTGCAGTGAAAGCGCTTGTAATACAACACTTCATTTTGCTGATTAACTCTCACTACACTGTGGGCATGGGGACAAAGTATGTTAGTGCAGAAAGATATGAAAAGAAGGCAAATGGTGATGTTTGTGTTGTGTCAGCATTGCTTCTTTTCCCAAAAATGGAAAAGGGCAGTCTAGACCCTGGGCACACCGGTCATACTACAGTCCTCTCCAGCGAAAAAGCATCTCATTCCTGCAGAGCACACACGCACAATTTGTCAAAATCGGAGTTCATTTCAATATGACAGGAAATAGAGTACAGAAAAGTTGTGAAATGGAATTATGTCACTTGTAGGTCTTCATGATGCATACAGTATGGAGCTCTACAAATCTTTTTGAGTGAAGAGAGTTATATACATCTTTTAAAACTCAACTTAAAATACAACAACAGTCCATTAGTATTAGATCAGCGTTAGCCTTTGCACCCTGCTTCTTTAATCACATTTGTCCAACTCACTGTGGAGAGGCAATGAAGGCTTGCCTCTCACTAGAGGAATACTACCTTGATTTTCAACTAGCCCTACCACATGTTTTCTTTCTTTATCTCTTCACTGCCCAATTATCAGCTTTATAACAAGTATTCAAAAGTGTAATAGGCTAGTCACTGATATACTCCTTTTCTCATGCACACTGAGTTGTAACCATTGCCACCAGCTGAAAACAAAAAAAGGTAGGAATAATAATTGAGAAAATAAAATTACCCAGGCACAACTTGTGAACATCTACGAAGTGTGATTGCAATGATGTAGCTTGTGTTTATAAATGGAGCTTCTAACACATTCTATAGCTAACGATTCCCCTACATCTGTATTGGTGATTATTATGAGCATGGAAAGGGGCCTTGCTCTTCTTCATGCTCACTTAATGGCCCTGACTTCGAAAGCTGTTTCACAAACTTTCCAAATCATGTGCACTTGCTGATCTTTGCAGCTTTTTACCTTTGGAATAATTTACTTTCAGGTACTGTAGTGGACTGAGACTTTTGTCTTGATTTCAGCACTGCCTAATTCTAACACAATTCCAACCTGTAAACATTTTGTCACCTACAGAGAGCCTCAACTCGTGGTAAGCAGGTGCTCTCAAGAAAGGCTGCAAGGTAGGAAAAATCCTGAAGGGAAAAAAACTCTCAATGCAGATGTAAGGAGACATCAGGAGAAACAGATCAGGAGTTCATGCGCAGATAACAATCAGGATACTAAACTACCCAAGACTGAGTAAAGTATCTGGAATTAGGTTACTTGTAGGACAGACTTGCAGAAAATTCTTGAAACCAAGGAAAATCTTGAGGAAAACAATGTGACAGAAATCTAAAGCAAAGACATAGAATGCAATGGAAAATGCTATCAACTGCCTTGCATCACACCTTTTCTTTAATACAGCAGCCTTTTATTCAACAGAAACAGAAAGTTACATCACAAAAAGTACAGAAGCCATTTTGAGTTGGGAAGTAGCAAGATGAATCCACTGTGCCCACCATCTCATATTGGGAACATTGACATAGTTCACCTTTGCCTCTTCATGGAGAACTTTAGGACATGGAAGATTTAGAATTGCATGCAAAACCGCCCAAAACTAAGAAAATGTAATGTAAAAATAAGAACCAGAGTTGTTGATTTTAATAAGTGAAAAGTATTGATTACATTTTTTGTAAAAATATATAGGCCCTGATGAAGTCCTTATAAGGGATGAAACGCGCTGGCTGGGTCTGTTTTAAGTGTGATGGAATTGGATACTTTATAAAAAGAACTTTATGGAAAAATACACCAACATCTGGAAATTAATTGAAAAACGAAATATGGAAAGCAATTGAAAACAAAACAGTGATTACAGATACATGCAATTTGAATTAGAAATTTCAATGTGAACAAGGACATTAGGTTGCCCTCCTAATATTGTAAAAGCATTTACCAAGGATTGAGTTTTTTGGGAAGACATAACTCCAAGAGTGGCCTTTAGAGAACTATAAGATTGGGATATTTGACCGGTGCTGTCCAGAAACACCACTGCTGGCTGTCTTTTGGAAAAAGGCTTCTTACCCAGCACATCATGAATATGCTGTCCTGTCCTAGGGATGTGAAATAGACAAACATAGAAAGAAGGAGTGATTCCTAGGCTGTGACCATAAAACTCTGACCCTGTATGAAGGCCAAGATCTGCTCTGTGAAAAACTAAACTAATTAAGACGGAAAGCTCTTACAGAGTGAGCCTAGTAGAATGACCCTCTAGCTCAAAGCAGAAAGTGGGCAGGAGGGTGAGGGCCACCTGCCCTTAGCCATTAGAGACTGCTACCAACCCATGAAGGATAGTGTGCGCGAGAACTGCGTTTTGGAGTTGTGCAATACTTATCACAACCTCGCTGTTTCTCCCTTGCAGATTTTGACAAGTCAAAACTGCTAACATTTTTTTGGGGAGAAAGATCCAGAAATAGGCAAAACAGCTTCGGAATTTAATGTGATAAATATTGATTCTGCATGTTAGACCTCATTACCAAGTCAAAAGCTTGGAATATGAGATATTTGCCATTTTCTGTAAATAGCTCACCCCAGATTATGGCATTTAATAGGTGAAGTATATATATATATATCACCCTGACTGACCCCATTCAGCCAACTTGTAATCTGTGCCTGAATTGGATCTACGGCAGTTACTGGTTCATTGGGGAAAAAACATAAATTAAGGATGAAACATGTTCACGCTTATACATTGGCTGTGAGGTAAAGGATCGCAAATATAACCTGCCGTCCCACGTTCATTGTTAGGCACGTTGGTACCCTCATGGTTGTATGTCGGTCGGAGAGATAAGCACTCAACTTGTATAGTGATGATCCAAAACTTGGGAAAGGGGATGAAAGAGTTTTATAGCCATGTGTCTCAGTTCCCTTATGGGCAAATGCTTTTGGAGTTCTGAGGGGTTATTTAGGTTGACTTTTAAACTTTGTAAAGTAACTCCTCATGCAATTAGCACCTCTTTGAGCACCTCCTTTTTGGCCATCTGATTTACCCTGATCCCCTTAAACAGTGTGCTACCATGTGCTTTAGAACTTGCACACCAACTCCCTTCCTGCCACCTTCACAGAGCGAGCAGTTAAAGAGATGGGGAGAACAGGTCCAATGTCTTACTCATTTAGCACTAAACTGAGGCCCAGATTCACTAATGCTTTGTGCCCGGTCACTTTTGGGTTACAAAAGCGGTGTAGAGAGGTGGGGCAGGATTTACTATCCAACACAAACCAGGATTTGTGTTTGAAAGTATCCCAAAGCAACACACAGTTGCACTATGTGAGAAGTTGGCCTGGCATATGCTGTCCACTAGTTATGGTGGGCACCTTGCACCAGTTCAAACAACCCTTATTGATGATAGGTCTAAAGGCAATCTTTATTGAAAGCTATCCTAGTGGTAGCTATGGAGAGCAGCCTTCAGGTTAAGCCATGAAGGAGTGTAAAGCAGCTTGGTTTACCAGATTATAACCTCTTGAATAACTAAATGAAAGGAGCACCACACAAGGTATATATAGATATAAAACTCTCTACTAATCCCTTTATGAGATTAGAGAGCAAGGCACACAACAATACAGTTCTAAACCGACAGTAAACAGCACAATATACAATAGGCCCTAGGGGCGGACAAAACCATGTATTAAGAAAGTGGTATAAAACCATGACTTGACTAGACACAGTGCCTAGAGCACGTAGAATCGCTGGGACCCCAAGGAACCACCCAAGGTAGTGATACAGGAGACCCACGGGGACGTGTGCAGTGTGAGAACACAGCCGCGAGCCCCGTACTATTCTATGGGAAAGTCGCTGTTGGAATTCTAGAAGCTAAGAACACTTAGGAGAGGACTTTGAGCAAACCCCTGTAGACTTAGGGGGTTCTAGGGCCAGCACCTATGGGAGCACCGGAGTACTCGAGTTACCTCACCCAGGGGAGCCGGGTGCATAGGTGTCAAATGGTGTCGGGAATCGTCGTTGATTTCAATGGCGATCTGCTGCAAGGTGCTGCTGCCGGGAAGGAGAGAAGTGTCCGGTGTGATCCAAGCCTGGATTGAAGATCAGAAGAACCTCAAAGCAGAGGGGACAGAGTCTGGGTCACTTGCCAGTGACCAGGGGCACGATAGACGAATGCCCACTGATGTCGGGTGTTTCAGGTGCAAAGAGGTGAAGCTTGACTCTGCAGCCACGAGGACCAGGAGGCATCGACGACAACCAGGAGCTGGATTCAAGCTGTCCCACAAAGGATGTCTAGTGCTGCAGTGTTGGTGCCTGGATTGCACCCAACAAGTCTTGGCAACAGCAACCCACGCAGGAAGAGAAAAGATGCTTCGGTGCGGACCAGCAAGGTCCTGGGGACTCCCCAAGCAATGCAGAGTCAGGGCATGTCTGGAGCAACCAGGTAAGCCCAATAAAAGTTAAAGTTACCTTCACAGGGACCCACCAGTCAATGGACCAGGGATCGCAAAGGGACCTCAAGAGAAAACACAAAGGGACAGCTCACGGAACACTCGTTGAGTGTAGGCAGGCAATCTTCAGTGCAAATACTGCTCGGGGTCAGGGCTACAAGTAACCCAAAGTTCAGCTGGAGGAGTCATTGGAAAGCTGTTGCTTCTGCAAATGGTTGCGGTGTCCAGTGGTTCGGGTTGCATGGTCTTCCATGAGGGATACAGGCCTCAGAATTGCTGAGTGCACAGATCAACCTCAAAGACCACTGAAACCCACCTCCTGTGTTGCAAAATTCTTCGGAGTCCGGCGGGCGCTTCAGAGATGCAAACCGGACAGATGCATCTTTGGTGCCTGCAAAGCAGGGGAGTAACTTATTTATCCAAGGGAGATTCTTCAGTCATCTAGTTCAGGATAGATCATCAAAGTTCCAGGATTCAGTATCAGAGTTTCGTCCAGATGTAATCCAAAGTCCTGTAGTCAGGGGTTCCTTCTTTATACCCAAGGAAAGGGTTGGACATACTCTGGGGACCCACCTATGGGAGGGTCAGGAAAGAGGGGTGGCTACACCCATTTCCTTTATCCAGATTCGCTCTAGAGCAGGGGCTGGTAGCCCCTGCAACTGGTTTGAGCTGGGCTATGCACAGGGACACCAAATGTGCCCACAATGCTGATTTCAAAGCACTCTTGGAGTGCACCCACCCAGCCCTAATACACTAAAGCCTGTCTGGGAGGTGGTGACACCTCCCTGTGACAGGAAACCTATTGTCCAGGCCTCCCCTGCCAGATTTTTATCCAGCAGCAGGAGGGCAGGCTCGTGTCTGTGGCTGGCAGCATCCATTTTGTGTTGCCAGGGCTCTGTTAGCTGGTACCGGTGCTGTCAAGTCTCTCCCTCTAGAAGGGTGGGATCATACTCCCACACCAGTTACTGGTTCCAAGGTGTTTGACACCAAACATGACATGTTTCCATGCAGCCATCCCAAAGTTAGCATTTACCGCAAGGTTATAATGCACTTAAGAGTATATGGTTTGGCTGCATCACAAACAACCGCGAAATAAAGGTTCCGAAGGCTGCAGAGGAGCTCTGCTCATGCATGGGCACCCTCTCACATAAAACGCAGCACCCTGCCTTCAGGATTAGTAAGGCCTGCCATAGGAGTGACTGATAGGTTTATATGTGCAGTGATATGGAGAGATATAGTGAACCTATATCTCAGTAAGGGGTGCATGCATCACCTTACCCAGGCTGCAGTACCAGTCCTGTGGTGTCATTTTGGAAGGCTTCCCAGGGGTGGCATAATACATGCTGCAGTCCCTGGTAGGCCTCTGGGGTACCTATGCCCTGGGTACATAGTATACCATATACTCGGGACTTATAAGGGTATCCCAGAATCCATTCTGGAGTGTACCTGAAGTACTGGTAATCAATTTAGAGAGGAAGCAGCTAGGCTGGGGTCCTGGTTAGCAGGGCCCTAGCCAGACTAAAGTAAAAAACCAGTGAAACATCAGCAAAAAGTGGGGGTAACTATAAGAAGCAGATCCTACTCTCCTACACACTATGTGCTACGTTGCACTACTTTGCATTTTGTTGCAAATCCCTATCTACTAACATTCATAGACAGGGATTTGTCCCAAACAGGGATTTGCACCAGAACTTTAAAGCTCCACCAGTACAAAAACTATGCTTTAGAGAACACACCCACACCATTGAATTATGGGGAAGGGCAAGGGCGTAAACGTTGGCGCATGGTAGTCAAAAGTGCAGGAGTGCTGAGGGAGAGAAAAAATGCTCAATATGTCTCATTTTTTTCTCTCTCCCTTTGACCCAAGGCAGCAACTTTGGTTGTGGCGCTGCCTTGAGTCATAGATTATCAAATCTGTGCCTGAGTTGCCTAAATCTCGTAAATAAACCTCAACATTTACTTTTTTTAGCCCTATTCCATGTATTATATGTTTGGCCCCAGAACAATCGGCTTGGACCACTAATTATTTAATCTTAAATTCAGAAATAAACCAGATTGTACTTTGTCTGCAATCTTGTCTCACATTCGTGTTGTTCTTCCTGTGTGCATAATTGCATGAGTTACTGCATCCGATGGAGCCTTTTGAATCCCATGTGCATCTGTTTAATACCTTCACCAAAGCAAATCAAGGTATGCAGCTTGTTTTTATCTCGACATCCTTCTGCCGTCACTTGTCATCGTGCCACGTTCGCAGGCAGCAAGCGCCAAGAGTGTGGTTTACATCTTCACTCAAACTTGGACCCCGAACGGTCATGCATTCTGAACGTGAGCATCCTCTCGAAAAAGAAAGTGTTTTGACTTCTTCAATTAATGGTTATCCGGCTAAGCGGTAGGTTTTTCGGAAACAGGTGCAACCAATTAGGAGCTAATCGCGAGCTTCGGGTGGTCCGGCCGCTTTGAAGGGCGGTCTTGTCTCCTGAGTGCAGCCAGCGGTGCTGCTACTGTGGCATGACCGTGCGCGCGGACTGCCAGCTGCAGAGATGACATCTTCCTTTCAAAGGGCCCTGTGTGATTCAGACGAGAGTCGGATTCCTTACTTGAAGCATTTCTGTTTTTGTTAATCGATTTGTTTAATAGGCCGACAAGGGAAGCAAAACATTAAAACAAAGAATGTCACCGATATATAGATATATATATATAATTCATTGGTCAAGTTTTAGGTCTCGCAAAGAAGCGCCAGTGCTTCTGCCTATATCTCAGAAGGATTCTAATGCTCAGTGCGCATTACCACTTTTCCTTAAGCTCGTTGCACCCTAGCATTCTCATGCGGTCAAAAACGTGAAATTCCGGAGCACAATGAGAGATTTATTAAACCAATCACGATGACTGATTGCAAGCTAGTGACAATTTTGGGGTGCGCTCTTGTACCTGAAGCGAACATAGCAAAGCGCAGAATTCAGCTTAAGGTGTTTGTTCAGTGTTACTGCGCGCGAGCTCGGCCCAAGGGCATTGGAGCGTTTTACGTGAGCACTGAATTACCTGACACAAAGTCCCCTTCATGTGTGTTTTTAGGAACTGGGAGGTGAAGTGACTTGCCAAGAATCACCAGAGGTTGCGCGAACGCCGAAACTCGAACCTGGGAGCATATTATCAAGCCAGGCGATAAAATTATCGCGGCTTTACCGGCAGAAAACTGCCGCTAAAACGGTGATAATGGGCTTGATAATAGGCTCTCTGGAATTCCAATTGAAGCCCGTGTTAAATGTGAAGGACATCTAACATGGGCTTCAATTGGAATTCCATAGCAGCAGTTGCAATTTGTGTATTAAATAGACTGGGCCCAAAAACAGATTCATGAAGAGAATCAGAAGAAAACTAGGTTTAGTTGTAATTTTTACACATTAATATTAATTGTACCAACGTTATTTGTATTTTAGAAACATTTGTTATTATAATATGTTTTTTCCAGTTGTTAAAAAGTAAGAAATTATTTTTTCATTTTTGATGCCTTTTTTAGTAATAGCTTTATTTTTAAGTCTCTTTGCTTCATTAGTATTCAGCTGCAGTTCTCCTGGATTGCAGTTCCTGGTTGTGGTTCTTCAGGTTAGTTTATAGCTTTTTTTTCTTTTTTCTGAGCTACTTCAGTGAGTCGGTTGGTAGTTAGGTTACTTCAAGAAAGTTAGTATGGTTTTACAACTGTGGCTAGTTTGAATTGAGAATGTCAGATTTTCCCCTGGATTTTCTGGGGGAGTGAGCAGAGGGAACAATACTATGTCCCAGAGACACATCTGGATTCAAATTGCTTCTGTATTTCTGCCTATAAAACAAAGGGAGCAATGTAAGGGGGATTCTAATATTGAATAGACCGGTTCTCGCAGTGAGATCAAGTATAGTTCCACATAAACTACCCTACTTGAATATTCTCTTCCCCACTGATGTCTGAGGAAAGTGATGGCAGATGTGCAGAGACCCAAAAAGGGGAGGAGAGAAGATGTCTGGAATTGATGGCACAGGTTATAAAACACAAGAACAGTGGAGACTACACACCCTCCCTTGCTACTTCCTCTTGTTAACATAAACGTATATTTACATGGGTCTGAGTACTGCAAAGTTAAGCAATGGAACAGGAAACTAGATTAATAGGTAACTTGCAACCTATAGAAAGTTGATAGTACCAGAATATGCTCATGATGCGAAAAGTAAAGACATCAAGACAAATAATGTAGAGGTTAAATAAATAACAACTCATTATTCATAAGAAAATCATTACATCATGCCAAGAACAATTGTATCATAACATACACACATATCTGACCTCTCTTTGAATGTACTTTGCAAACAGTAGAGGAATGATATGTACTGCGCTGGTACCAATGTCCTTTCTTTCTTTTGTCCTAGCAGGTTAAAGTGCTCCTAATCACCTGTGCATTGATCAAGTGCCCAACAGACAGATAAGTATTGCAGTTCAAAAGCACCGCATGTTTTTTTTTCCCAATTTGTTTCTCCATGACTTGTCTCTTTTCTTTTGTCCCTTTTTCACAGGACAACCACCTGATGAGAAAACTGGTGAAGATCTGATGCAACGAAGTCCCGGTCAGTTGCTGCGGCTAATGAAGAGCCCCTGGGACTGAGGAGGCAGAGGAAATCAGGAAAAGTGAGGATGCTGATAAGGTAAGTGATGGAGATTCAGAAGTCTTGAGCCAGTAGAACAACTGGAATGGCAAGAAACTTCCTATCCGGCTGCACATGGCTATATAGCCAGCACAACCCTACTCCCAAGATGGCTGCCCGACCTACGCTTATGTAATTCAGCAGGAGAGCGGTTGCTTCATGATGACATTGACCAGACAGGCACAACAGGGAATAGAATACTAGTTAATTGCACGCATGTGGTAGACCTTAATGTGGAGCGTTAGTTAAGTATGTGTAGTTTAGATTTAGATATAGTGTATCTGCTAAGAAATAGATATTTATGGTTCTTGTGGCTATTGTATGCTTTGAGAGTGGGAATGTATGCTCTTTTTTTGCATATTGATGATTTTTGACAGCTGATAGCATTTTCTTTTAATATACGAAAAACTTGTTGGGATTTTACCAATGTTTTAAATTGTTTTTGATTGATTTTTGCAGGTTTTCTGGAGTGTTTATTTTTATAATTTTTTGGATGTTGCAGGTTGTCAGTGGAGATAATATGGCTTTTCCAGTTCATTAATGGACATTTATTTGCATTTTTGGCATTACTTTTAATATTTCACTTTTTGTGGGTTTATAGTATTCATTGTTAACTCTGGAATATTGGTCAATGATTACTGCTACTGAATCAAGAGTAAATTTGTTCTATCTTTGTAGACGTTTTGGGTGCGACAGTTGTTTTTTTAATACATGTTAGTATTGTGTGTATGAATAACTATATGGTGTTGTGTACTCCGATATTATGAATTCTATATTTGAATAATGTTTCTTTAGTGTTGATTGCTGTTTATATGTAAATTATTGATTTTTTCAGCTTTCTCTTTAATGTATTTTAGCTGTGTTCTAAATATTTTAGTTTTAGGAACTATAACGTTATTAATTATTTTTGTCATTCTAATTTTCTAATAATTTTTGTTTTAGGAATCTTCTTCATTTCGAAATGATAAAACGTAAATCAATGTTTAAAATTCCTTAGGTATTGAGGTTTGGTTTATTTTTAGGTTTTGTCTATTAGTGCATTGTATTGATTTTATGTTTTGTGTATTTTCACAGTGGCCTGTCCTATAGATTCAGGATTGTTCAGTCCCTGATGGTTAGGAAAATTGAATTCTTTGCTTGCTACCATTTTGTGTACCTATGTTGTTTGCTTTGCTATTTTGGGTTTTAGTTATGTCAGGTATTGTGATATTCCGAGCTCTTAGTAGCTCTATTCTTTTTTAGGATCTGTATAAAATGATTGAGGGTTGTTAGGCTCCTTACAAGTTTTCCTTGGAAGCTATTATGCCACCATTCCACAGCATCACTGGAGCCTGCTTCTTGGGAAAGTGCACTATTGTACACAATCTACCAGAGAATCTTAAACTTGAGTTATTGTCCATGACCTGAGCAGTGAAGGTGTCACACAGGACTTAGGAATCGCTCTACTTTTAGCCTCCATTGGCATCTCTACCCAATGAGACACAGACCTTTGAACATGCTGTTTTGAAGGAAATGTTAAGACAGGGATAAAAACAATTCTTTCACAACTTGTCCAATGCTGAATGAACTTCAAGCAATCCACACTCTGGCTAATGCCAACACAATCACCATCAAACCAGCTGACAAAGGAAGAGCAGTTGTGGTGATGCCCACGCAGATGTATAGAGAAGAGTGTTTGAGACTACTGTAAAATGCAACCAGTTACAAGAAAATTAAAGTGGGCCCCAAATCCAGCTTGAAAAAGAGAATTGCATCCTTCGCCTATGAATTAGAAATGATGGGATGGATCGCTAACAAGGAATTAGCATTTTGGCAGAAAACAAACATGCAGATCCTGGACTTCTATACCCTTCTAAAAATCCACAAAGGACGGCTACCTCCAACAGGATGTCCTATTTTGTCTGGGATAGACTCCCTCCTGGAACCCCTTTCTATGTCCTGTGACTCCTTCTACTGTCCCTTGGTGTCAAAGACTCTGGTGCATATTAACTAGGAAGTGGCGGAGCGCGGCGTTAACTACCTTGGCTTAACGCCGCGCTCCGCCACTCCCAAAAGGCAGAGCTGCACAGTATTTACAAGGACACAGTGCAGCCCTGTGTTTCCCTCTGCGCATGTGCTAATTTTATCTGCCTAGCGCCAATGCAGACACACTTGTACCATAGTGCAAGGGTGGCTGCATTTTAGGGGAAGATTGTTTATGTGCAGGAAGGTGTCCCTTCCTGCACATAAACAATCTAAAATGGCATTTTGAAACTTCAAAGTGTACTGCTTAATGCAGCACACATAGAAGTTGCACAACTTCATTTTTTTAATTGATTGTTTATGTGCAGGAAGTGTCACCTTCCTGCACATAAACAATGAATGGCCTTTTGCTGTTTCTATATGTGCTGCACAATGCAGCACACATAGAATCTGCAAAAACAAGGAGAAATTAAACATTTCTCCTCGTTGCGCCTGTTTAAGACCAGGTTTTCAATGGTCTTAATTTTGGCGCTGCCCCATATTTACGTTGCCCTTGTAAATATAGGGCAGCATCAGAATCAATGGGTCTTGCAGTGGAACACCCACCACAACACCCATTAACCGCCCCTTTTACGCTAAGTATAGCGTAAAAGGGGGCCTTATTCACAAGGTAGCGTAAAGCCATGTTAAGTGGCTTAACACTGCCTTGTAAATAAGCCAATGCCCATATTGCCACAGAAACGTCACTAAAAGTGACGTTCCTGTGGTGATAGGGGCTTGTAAATATGCCCCTCAATCTTTTTGAAAAGATACGAAGGATGTGCTTAACGTTCTCCAGACCACCCAACTGTAAGATGCTGAGTACTTGCTCATTACCCTTGACGTCAACGCTCTTTATATGAGCATCTCTCAAGACGCTACTTTTTCAGTAGTAGAGGAACTACTCAGAGCTACTATTTGGATGTCTATCATCCCAGTAAGTTTCATCGTGGACTGTGCCAGCATAGCATTGAAAGAAAATGTCTTTTAATTTGAGAACACCCTATACATACATACCTAAGGAACTTCTATGGGGAGAACATTTGTGCCAAGTATGGCATGTCTTTACATGCACTACTTCCAGAACCACTTCATTTTCAATGTCAACAACCCCGTCAAAGAAGAAATAACCGCATGGCAGAGATTTAAAGATGACATCTTTTGTTGGACTTTTTGCAGGGTCATCCCAGAACCTTTTTCCTTTCTCCTTAATTTTTTCTGACCTGTTGTTGGTGGTTTTAGGACTCTGGGCACTGCTTATCAGTATTAAAGTGCATGTGCTCTCTCTGGTAAACATGGTAGGATTGGTCTACGCCTGTTTGGCATATTTAAATGACCTGTCAGTCCCTTGTACAGTGGTATCCCATATACCCAGGGCCAGTAGATTAAATGCTACTGGTGGGCTTGCGGCGCTGCTTGTGCCATCCACCAAAGTGGGTGGCACAAGCAGGGGCCTGCATGCACAGTGTACTGCTGCTATGACGTGGCACATAAAGTGGTTGCCATGTCTGTGACTACCCTTTTACTACATATTAGTCACCCCTAAGGTAGGCCCTAGCTTGCCCTATGGGCAGGGTGCAATGTAGGTAAAAGATAGGACATATGCCTTAATTGTGTGGCATGTCGTGATAGTGACAAACAGCCTATTTGCTTTCTCACTGCTGTGAGGCTGCCCTCTCATAGGGATGCATTGGGGATTCCCTGATATATGATTCAGTGGTAATTCCTGACATTGGAGGGGTAGCGTGATCAAGTTTAGTATGTTTGAATAGTGGGGATAAATGCTGCTTATTGGTGTTATCGGATTTATTATTACTATTTTAGAAATGCCACATTTAGAAGTGGGCATTTCTGTGTGCTATGTGTCTTTGGTCCTCTTCTAAGATGTGTATTTTCTGTCTGGCTTTGGAGTGCCAGGGGCTGGGGATGTGAAGTGGCTCCCGAGAGTCTGGACGAGCTAGCACTAGGTTGAATAGGCCTGGTCTGCATTTGGAGTGGTGGGAGTAGTAGCACCTGCACCTGAATAGGGCTGTGCCTGCCTTCCACAATGATTGCTCTGCCCCCCTTTGGTGTGTCTGGAGTCAGGGCTCACACTGACAATGGAGGTTGGTGTGTACTTGCAAAGTGCCCCCCAGAACTG
The DNA here is from genome assembly GCF_964204655.1 of Triturus cristatus. NCBI lineage: Eukaryota > Metazoa > Chordata > Amphibia > Caudata > Salamandridae > Triturus > Triturus cristatus. The sequence goes on along the minus strand of NC_140593.1, from coordinate 198,351,577 downwards.
GTTTGGACTGAGCTATTTATGGAAAATAAAAATATTACGAAATAAGGAAATTGAACTTTCAAGTGTGTTCTTGCTTAGGCTGGGTAGTAATACCTCACCTGGTAAGTAGTGAAACACAGTAGTGGGGTATGGCATGGTTGATAGATTACCTCACCATTATAGAGTTTGGACTTCACAATAGGGTATAATGGAGTAATATTGTGTATTTTCCCTGTGTATGGCACGGAAACCTTTCTTGGTTAAATCTTTCTTTTCTGTTTCTACAAGTTCAAGCTGGTAGTAATTCTTGCGAAATGCAGAGTCTCAATTTCGTTGGCTCAGAACGAGACCCTAGAGTTCATTTACCTAGGCACTCCACGCACTCAACTCAGACCACAGCCACAACTGCAAGCTAGCATCACCAGCCAACACCCACGGATCCTTCAGCTGTTACCGCTGCCGGCACACCTACAGCACCATCAGGGACACTGACCCAGCACAACCTGCCCACAAGAACACACCCGATCACTCTACAAACAGGCCACTGAAATGTGGGACCTCCTCAACAGCACCACCCCGACATAGCATTCTTCACTGAAACCTGGACCAACACCACCTGGGAATGGACATCGCCATTTCCCAAGGATACAAGATCTCCAGGAAGGACCGCCCCACCCGACCGGGAGGAGGAATCGCCATTGTCCACAAATCCACCCTCTGCCTGAGCCCACAGACCTGATGAAACACCTTCACTTCAAGATACTGGCCAGCCCTACCACCACCCTCCGGGGAACCCTCATTTACCGACCCCCTGGACTCTGTGGACCATTCACCAACTCCATCACAGACATCATCTCCCTGCATGCCATCGCATCCACCAACTACACCCTGCTGGGAGACCTCAACTTCCACCTCATCAACCAACTGTACCACAACACCACATCCCTCCAGGACAACCTCCAAACATTGGACTCCGCCAGATCGTAACCGAACCCATGCACTCAGCAGGACACACCCTCGACCCCGTCTTCACAACAGGAAACTCCATCACTTTCAGACACACCACCGAACTCCCATGGACAGACCACTGATGTGTCCACGTCACCTTCAGAACACCCAACATCCACAGACACCAGCACCTGCTCCCATGAAGAAACTGGACCAAAATCACCGATGACCAGCTCACCTCCTCAATCAGAAACTCCACCCCAACCATCACGGAAGACGACGACCCCAACACCGCAGCCCATACTCTGCACAGGTGGATCTCCGACAGCGCCAACACCATAACCCCCTCAGGAAAAACAACAACACTCACGCCAAGAAAGCCAGATGGTTTACCACCAAACTTCGATAGTCCAGACGCACGTGCCGCCACCTGTGAAAAGACCTGGAGGAACTCCAAATCCACAGAGGCCCACAACGACTTCAGAGCCGCCACCAACGCCCACCACCAACTCATCAGACAAACAAGAAAAAAAGTGATTGAAGACAGAATCTCCACACACGCGCACAACAGCAAAGAACTCTTCAGCATCATCAAGGAATTCGCCCAACCCACAAGTGAGTCTACTGACATCCCTCCCTCATAAGACCTCTGCAACAAACTCAGCACCTTCTTCCACCTCAAAATCAAGAACATTTACGACAACTTCAAGGAAGACAACCAACACACTTAACCCTCACCAGCCACCCGGACACCCTGAAGCCAACGATTGACAACTGGACAGCCCTCACCGCCGAAGACACAATGAAGTCAATCCACTCCAGGGCCCCAATATAACCCTGCTTCAACCACATTTTAAACAGAGCCGCCGACACCATCGCACCCATGCTCTGCCACACCATCAACCGCTCCCTGACGAACGCCTCGTTCCCCGATGACTGGAAATATGCCGAGATCAACCCCCTCCTGAAGACGCCCTCGGCGGACCCCACCGACCTCAAGAACTACAGACCCATCTCTCTGCTCCCATTCCCAGCGAAACTCATTGAGAAAGCCATCAACAGCCAACTCGCCACCTTCATCGAAGAGCACAACATCCTCAACTCCTCCCAATCCGGCTTCAGAAAAAAACACAGCACAGAAACTGCCCTCCTCGCCGCAACAGACGACATCCACTCCCTACTGGATGGAGCAGAAATAGTAGCCCTCATCCTCCTCGGCCTCTCAGCAGCGTTTGACACAGTCTCTCACCGCACCTTAATACGCAAACTCCACAATGCTGGGATCCGGGTCAAGGCCCTAGACTGGATCCACTCCTTCCTCTCTGGCAGAACGCAGCGGGTCAGACTCCCCCCTTTCCTCTCGGACCCTACACCAACCACCTGCGGAGTCCCCCAGGGGTCCTCTCTCAGCCCCACGCTCTTCAACGTCTACATGGCTCTGCTTGCCCCCATCGTCAGAACCTATGGACTCAACATTGTGTCATATGCTGACGACACCAAACTCATCCTCTCCTTATCCAACGAATCCAACACTGCCAGACACAACTTTCAAGAAGGCATGGAAGCCATCGCCATATGGATGAAAAGCAGCTACCTACAACTCAACACCGACAAAACAGAAGTACTCATCTTGGGCCCAAACCCCAACAACTGGAACGACACCTGGTGGCCCCCCGCCCTAGCAAGCCCACCCAACCCCATGGACCACGTACGCAACCTTGGAATCATCCTGGACTCCGAGCTCAAAATTAACTGCCAGATCAACTCCATCGCATCCTCCTGCTTCCACACCCTCTGCCTCCAAGGCAAGACCTTCAAATGGCTCCCCCTCGAGCAAAGAAAGACCGTCACTCACTCCCTCGTCACCAGAAGACTCGACTACGGCAACGCACTCTACGCTGGAACAAACAAAAACCTCACCCGCAAGCTACAACACATCCAGAACGCCGCAACAAGACTGGTCCTCAACCTGCCAAGACAGTGCCACATCTCCTAGCACCTGTGCACACTCCACTGGCTCCCCATCAAGGCTAGAATCACCTTCAAGATTCTCACCCACACACACAAGACCCTCCATGAAACCGGACCAGCATACCTGAACCGCCGACTCAAATTCCACGCACCCCAAAGGACCCTACGATCAGCCCAGCTCTCCTACGCCGTGGTCCCCCACACCAGTAAGGCCAGATCGGGAGACCGCTTCTTCTCCTTCCTCGCGGCCAGAGCCTGGAACCCCCTTCCGCTCCACCTCAGACAGACAACATCGCTCCCCATCTTCATGAGAAAACTCAAAACCTGGCTCTTCGACAGACCCCATCCTTGATGGACTGGAACCTCCCCCCCCCCCCCAGCACCTTGAGACCCTTAAGGGTGAGTAATCGCGCTTAGAAAAACCTGATTGATTGATTGATTGATTGATTGATTGATTGATTGATTGATTGATTGATCAATTTAATGGAAAGTAAGAGTTGCACCTGCAGGAGGGGACCCACAACTATGACTGGTTGAGAGGCATTGTGGCCAGTGATCTTGGCACTAATTAGATGACCTGTGGTCCTGAATTAAGGCACGCCAAGTGCAACACCAAATAATTTTCGCAATCCTAAAGCGAAAACAGTTGGCTGTGTCAATGCTTACTTCGACCCCTCTCAAATAAAAGACCGGGACGCTTATTTTGGCTACAGGTAACAACCAAGATTGCTACATGGGGATATAGATATATAATCAAACAAGTGGCAACAACATGTAATTTAAAGGCAAATAAACATGAAAACGATGTTAAGATGCACTTTTTCATGCCTAGAATCGTCAGCCCGAGGATTTAAAACAACTGACAAACAAGTTTCAGGAGACACACATCTCAGGCACTCCTTTCGAAAGCAATTAAATGGAATCTCAGTTTTTACGAGAATAAAAGACTCCTAAAAATGAACAACTCCCTGCTAGCGCCCAAAGCCTTTCCCTAAATCCATTTACTGTTTATGTTCCTAATAAGAGACAGAGGGAGAGAAAAATGAACGAGGGCAAAAGTAGGGAAAAAAACAAGCATTTATATATTTAGCTCATGCAAAGCCACTTTATTGTATTTCCCTTGTCTCCTGCTATAAAATGTCATCATTATAACTATTCCGAAAATATCTCAGAAACAATATATGTCAGTAATTTATGGTTCCCTTGTCTGGAGTAATAAAATTGACAGACAGTTTACCTCTGTTATGTTTTCCGTGTTTGGAAAAAGTAATTTTGAAATGTTTTGTGGGCATTTTGAATATTGTTATGGAACATTTATACATGGGTCCTCGTGCTTAGAAAACTTAAAAATATTATATGAATTGAGAATGACAATCTTTAAGTTAAAAACGTTTGGGTTTCTCTCATGTATGAAAATACAAGCAGGTACACATGTTCACTGTGGTGGAATGTATTAGACTGCCATCCTATGAAAAAGGTAGGGTTTGGGTCAAGGTACCAGATGATAATTCTTTTTTTTCTTGAATAATTTTGCATGTTGTATTTTGTTTACATCTTTTGTTCTCCTGCGCTTGCTAGTGGTCTTGTGTCATGCCCATTCATTTCATTTCTATCATTTTTTATTGTTCATGTTTCTTGTTACCGTTGTGCATGTTTAGATGTTTAATTCAGATGGGTTTAATCCTTCTCCCCACGAGCCTGAGACCATCAAGCACTATTAAATGTGACAGTGCTGATGTGACACTAGGGCCCTCATTACGTGTTTGGGACGGAAATATTTGAAGGCTGCAAACTATGATTCTGGCTGGTATCCTCGCACCAAAATCCGTTGATTACAAGCTGTCCCTCAAGAGTGAGGAGTAACCCTACGGACCCAGAGATGCTAAGGGGCTTGTTTACAAGCCACTGTGCGCCACCAGAACGTCTCTTTTATTGACATTCCGGCGGCGCACAGTGCAGTGCCATGTCTACAAAGCCAGGTAAAGCCATGTTGTGTCTCTTTTCATGGCCTTGCAGATATGTTGGAAGGCAGCGCAGCGCAAGTCCCTGTGTTGTCTCACACTATGACCGCATTTGACACATTCCCAGATTTACAACGTTCTGTGAACCTGGGAATACGACAAAAGCCTACCCCTCCCCAGAGATGGTGTAGGGAAGGCACAACGTGGAAACATTTCTTTATTTCTCTTTGTCTTTTCCTCTTTCAATGTGGGCTGCATTCAGCAGCACACATGGAAGAAATTGCCTCCATTGATTGTTTTTGTGCAGGACGGCCCTTCACAAAACAATCATTCAAATATTGCAGACACCTTGCACCATGGTGCAAGAGTGCCTGCGTGGGCGCATGGCAGCCAATTGTGCACCAGCGCAAGGGAAGAGGACAGGAATGCACCATACCCCAGAGATACGGCTCATTCCTGCCCTTTTCTTTTGACGTAGGGCTGCACAGCTAGAAGGCTTGCGGCGCTGCCATGCAACAAAAGTTTGTAAATTGGGGAGTGGCAGTGGTAGTTGGGTGTATGGTGGGAGAGCAGGGCTCGTTGGACACAGTTGGACCTGTCTGGTGAAGCATTGTCTGCTCCCCACGCTGCTTCAGGGAGCAGACGAGGTTCAGGCACAACTACTTGAAGTTCTGGAGTTCAGAGCAGTATTGAAGTTCAGCAAGCCAAATCTTTTGAATGGCAAGATAAGAGCCTCATGGACAAGACGAATGCAGTAAAAATAGAAAGTGTAAATTTAGGGACTCTAAATTAGAGATACTTGTCAAAAAGTGTGCCCAGAAAAATGAAAACAAATTTGGAAAAGCTTTTCTGAAGCAACTAAGTAAAGAATATGTACTTAGATTCAGTAATACATTAATGCTGTGGGTGTAACTAACAGAACTATTGCTGAGATACGAAAGCAATGGCATGATCTCAGTTCACATACCGAAGAGTGACTGACTACCAGACGGTAGGTTGCACCAGCAACAGGTGGCAGACCTAGCAGGGAACCAGCAACTACGCCACCGAAGCAAATGACTAAACCAAGCTGTAACTGCTGTTAGCAGATCTGCACCTACTGTGCCAGGTAAGATGTGTACATGAAAGTCAAAAGGCTTTACACAATGTCCATACAACAGCTACATTATATCACATAGGAAATTCTGAACTGCCACACAACTTCGTTCATACCATCAAACGTACATAAACATTGCATTATGGGAATTGTAGTTTTAACCATCAATAAAGCATTTCAAAAACATGAAAGTGTTTAAAAATAAAAAATAAAAATACGTAGAAGTTTAGGACACCTGTCCATATGTCTAATACTCCCATAATGACATACACAACTGTTTTTAGCATAGCAACTCATAACAGCATACATATGTTTGAAATGTTTTAGTTTAATGCAGCAAACTTTACAATGTGGTTTGCAAGATAACTCATTTAACTCATTATTACTTTTTATTAAAACACTGCAAAGCAAAAAGAGTCCACAGTAGTGGAACGTGTGCTTCCTCAGATATATTTAATATCTACTTTTTAATCTCCCCATAGATGTAAGTAGCAAATCTATATCTAAGACTATAGAAGATAGGGAATATCAGGAGGATGTGCTGGTGCACATGGTGCAGATGGTCAAACTTCTATACTATTGGCATCTGCTCCAGCTACAACAGCTGGCCGTGATGCTATCGACACCTCAGGCACTTGTGGCATCAATAATAGTCACTCACTTGTACCAGAATCCAGTGATGTCACTACGCGAACAGCACACTTCTCTTAGGAAACCAAGAACCACCATCATGGTTCAAGTATCTGTGACTCCTGACACTAAAGTGCCAGAGAATTTAGACAACTTGAATGGTCTATGCAAAAAGTGCAACAAAGACGAATGAGGGATACTCAGCTGATGAGTTGAAGAATGTCAACAATGTTTGGCTGTCTTGAGACAGTGATACCTTCAGTCAAACACATGCCTGAGACATTAACACTACAGTCGGTAAATTAACTGAGAGTATATTTGTACTGTGTGCTGCTGCACATGATAAATCGACAGACCACAAGTCTAACCTTTGAGATTTTGAAAAACTTCCACAATCATTTGAAAAATCTGCAGTCAACCTACCAAGTGCTAACTTGTACAGATCCATTGTCAATGTAGAATTAATAATAGTACACTGTACTGGAGATGCAACACATTCACGCAGATGGTCTGGCAATGTCAATAGACTATTTCAGCCAGGGTTTGACTCTTTTGGATGAACCGTTGCCAATGTCCAATTTCTGTTGCTGGAATACAGGAGTGCAGATTTGCAGGCTACTTTCCACCTTCTGCTGGTAGGGCTAAGCCTAGGTTTAACATGGTCATCAGTGTGATTGTTCAGCTGCCATTTTGTCTGTAGCTCGAGTGGGCAGAACCACCAACATGGATATGCTACGTGGAGGACAACATCCTTAGATTCAACTCCAAAACCAAGCACAATCTTGAAAACATGTTATTTTGTGCAAAAAATGTAAAGAAACTGAGTACCAGTGGAAGGGTTTGTGACTGACCTAAGAAGATTACAATCAACATATAAATTTGAAGAAAATATGGTTGAAAAAATGTGGGAAAGTCTCAATTCAAATGCAAAAGTTGCAGCATTGTAGCATTGATCATATGGCCAATCACAAAGAATGTCCAGCATGGAATATTATATGAAAAATATGTGAGATTAAAGAGCATTATGTTAAATGTTGTAGAAGTGGTGAAAGAGCTAGGAAGGATAATGAATTACATCAGTATGGTGCAGTGATTTTATTACACATTTTGGGAAGTAAGGAAGAAGGTCCAGTTGATGCGGTAAAGTGCGAAGGTCTTCAGGTTAAAATGCTATTTAAGTCAGGTAAAAAGTTTACTTTGATTTCAAAAGAACTATATACAAAGGGCGTAAAATAACGGGTTAAACTTTTCATGTCTGACTTTAGTACACCGGGTTATGGAGGTGAACCTATAAAATTAGAAGGATATTTTATTGGGTACAAAACATCAGTTCAGTTCAAGTACTTTATTTGTTTTTAGAAACAAACCATAAAAGCATACAGATAAAAACAATTACAATTTTGATCATAAAAGGAGCGGTATACATCAGGTAAAATATATATGTCTGTCAGTGGTGACTGTGTTATAAATTGGTTCAATTAAAGCGATATGGTAGTCTTGCCGACCCTAACTCAGCCACACTAATTTTATTCGATGTAAATAATGTGACAGCTCACATGGAAGAAGAATGTGAGTAAAAGAGTTTCCAAAGGTATTCAATAATTTTTTGGGTTGTTCCAATGGTTATGTTCGCTAGATAAAATTGAAAGGAAATGCCAAACTAAAGATCAGTTAAAACATACCCATGGTGGAGAAGTGTGGCTCAATGGTTAGAGCGGCAGACACTGATGTAGAGGTCTAGCCTGGGACCAGGGTTCAATTCCCCGCCTCGGCGGGTCTTGGGCTCAAAAATTCCACGGACCTGATAATTCTCGCCTCGGGGCCGTTCCAATCATGGAGTCCCACTCTGCATCTGCAACTCTGGGTTAATAGCTTGCTTAATCTCCATAATGGCCCCCACAACGCTAAGGATGCCTGGCCTTCACCTTGGGGGTGCCCAGGAGTGGATGCCTCACAGGGAAAGCCAGGATGGGTTCCACAGCGGTATTCGTACAAGTGCCTTGAGACCCTTGCGGGTGAGTAGTGCGCTATACAAGTATCAATTTACATGGCAGTAAAAGAGGCATTAACAAGGGAATTAGATACACAAAATAAACACGATATAAAAAGTAGAAGTCACAGTATGATTGTCCTCAGTTGTGATAGCATTAAAACCGAGTGGTGATATAAGGTGGTTTATTAGTAGTGGTAGGTAGGCACCTAACATCAGAAACAAGGCCAACGCACACGGTACTAGGTCCTAAATAGGGTCTCTATAGATTAGTCCCTTGCTCAGACCTTAGTAACTGACTCCGAGCAGTAAGGCTTAACTTAGGAGACAGGCATGTAAATCATTTAAAAACACTAATACAGTAAAGAACTAAGACACAACACATAATAAATATTCCACACCAATGTATAAAAATAGGAAATATGTTTATCTTTAAAATAACACCAAACTGCCCAAAATCCAATATAGCGAACCAGAGATATGAATTTTTAAAGAATAAACACTTGCTTAGAAACCAGTAGCGCCACTTCTGGTCATCTGGTCGTGCTTGACTGGGACAAGGTCAAAGTTTGAGGCCACACAGGAGGAGTCGGTCAAACATTTACCTTCGTACTTACTGACTGTTTGAAACTTTTCTGGAGCTTTTTTCGTCGAGGGCCCTTGCTGCTCGAGGGTTCGCCGCCTTGACTTTCAGGGAGCTCCTGATCAAACTCTGGAAGTCGGACCTCCAGAGATCTGCAGCTGGACAAACCTGGTATCCGGGCTGGGTTGCGGTTGAAGGTGGCAGGATTGGCCCTCACGGTCTGGTTGGTCACCTTATGGAGCTTTTTCCAAAACATTTCCCAATCTTCTGGGGGTCCTTCAAGAAGGTCGCCTGGTGGGTTCCAAGTGTCCAAAACAAAAATCCAAGGGCCTGGAATCTCCTAGATGGTCCTTGGCAGTTCTGGACTTCACTTCCCACAATTCACTTGGTCAACCCCTTAAAACTCCACTGGAAGACTCTGGCTGGAGAGGGGGCATTTGAGCTTTGTTAACCTGTAGCTGCAGAAAGTCTACTCCTTACTCATTCTTGAAGCAAGGCAAAGTCCTCAGAGCTGTAGTCCCAGATAGTGCAGCAGGCGCAGACTTCGCCAGGCAGGCCCTTGGGTGCAGACCAGGAATCCAGCAGGACAATCCTTCTTCTTGTAGTTTCAGGCAGCAGAACTGAGAGGTGCTGTGCACCTCACATATTTAATCTCAGCTTCTGGGCATCAAGAAGGGAGGCCCTTCTGACCAATGGGATGCAGGGTGCCACCCAGGCATTTGACCACTTCTTCCAAAGTGTAGCATCTTCTTGTTCTATAAAGCACTATTCCTCAAAAATCCATCATGGCTGAAACCCCAGCAGAGCAGTGAGAGCTAACTAAACCAACTCTCAGTGTGGCTCATTTCCATAGCTCTCCTCCCCTAACATCTTCAAATTCCTTCCTTAAGGCTGCTAGCAGGCTGTGGCACAGGGGACTGGGGGTAATAAGGCCTGGTATTCCCTGCCTGTCCTATCCTCCTTTAAAGCATCAACATTGATGGCCCCTCTCCCCTGCCCTGGCATTCCTGTGTAGCTCCGGACCTCTCTCCAGCATATAGCCTCTTCCCTGGATAGCTACTTATCACCTAATCAAGGCAGCCTTGTGATGTCTGTTAACACTGACCAATCAGGGAAGTCTGCAGGTTGGCTGGATTTTGGCCTATAGACAAGAAAGTGTTATAACTTATTTTCTGTATAAATTAGGATAAATTCAACAAGAGCAATCTGTTGGATTTATCAGTACAATTCTGTTAAGTCTTTGAATGATATTTCATACTTTCCTAGCAATAGTTATGTGTCCATAAAATATTCCCATGTTAACCTATGAGGCCAGGTATATCTACAATGGGGCAAATGAAATGTGAAATTCCTCCCTCACCAGGATGTAGAAATCATATTTTATAAAGAACCTGTTCATAATTACAGGACCCCACCCCATCCCTGGGACACCTAGGGGAAATCTGGGGTTGCCTAATATATAAAAATGGTGTAGATTAATACTTCACAGAGCCCACAGCACAACATTTGACTTTGTAGGGGATTTCCTACACTGGGAAAAATTTAAATGGGCAGTTTTCTCTCACCAGGGTTTATAAAACATCTTTTATAGGGACCCTACTTTTAGTTACCTGACCCCCACAACCCTGTATGTACCAATAATGTAGATTATCGCTTTTTTAGTGCCCCTGCCACCAAAGATGGGTTTGTAGTGAATCAACTTTTTAAAAGCAGTGCTGCAACCAAGGACTGCTTTTAAAATGACCCCAGGCTCTCAGCAGTGCACGCATGCAAGTGGAAAAAAGGCTGCTGCCATCTAAACTGCCAGGTCCTCTTATTTGCTAGGGACTTATATGTAGTTTTTCATACCCTTGCCCTATTATCTTTTAGGGGCTGATAGGGTGGGCCATGCCAATTATAAGTGTACCTCAATGCATGTGTGTGGTTAACATAGCACTGGCCCTGGGACTGACTAGCAGGGCTCAGGGCACAGTCAGAGTCAGCTACCATCAGTATCGCAGGGCACAGGGTCAAGACTGATTTGCAAATGACTGGGTCCAAACTGGAATGGCATGGTGAGTAAAAAAACGATGGATTTAGGCCCAGATGTTTGTATTGGTGTGAATGTATGACATTGATCTGGATTCTCTCCATCAATTGTTGTTGTTGTATTTGTCACCCCGAGTGAGAAAGGTATGCCCAGATGTGGGTCCTGTGCTCTCCACGCCACTGGAGTCAAGCTATTCTGGCTGATGAGGGCTGAAAGCCTGAAACCGGTCCTAGGATGCTTGTTTCCAGTTTAGAGAGGACCTGGCCTGGCAGTTCGGGCTTGACTGTTCCCACTGGGCGCAGGGTCAAGACTGATATGCATATGGCTGGGTCCAAACTGGAATGGCATGGTGAGCAAAAAAACTATGGATTTTGGCCCAGATCGTTGTACTGGTGTGAATGTATGACATTGTTCTGCATTCTGTCCATCAATTGTTGTTTTTGCATTTGTCACCCCAAGTGAGGCGAGTATGCCCAGACGTGGGTCCCGTGCTCTCCATGCCACTGGAGTAAAGCTATCCTGACTTATGAGGGCTGAAAGACCGAAACCAGTCCTAGGATGCTTGTTTCCAGGCCAGGGAGGACCTGGCCTGGCAGTTCGGGCTGGACTGTTCCCATTGGGCGCAGGGTCTAGACTGATTTGCATATGGCTGGGTCCAAAATAGAATCGCATGGTGAGCAAAAAAACGATGGATTTAGGCCCAGATCTTTGTACTGGTGTGAATGTATGACATTGTTCTGAATTCTGTCCATCAATTTTTGTTTTTGCATGTGTCACCCCGAGTGGGACGGGTATCCCCAAACGTGGGTCCCGTGCTCTCCATGCCACTGGAGTCAACTATCCTGACCGATGAGGGCTGAAAGCCCAAAACCGGTCCTAGGATGCTTGTTTCCAGTCCAGGGAGGACCTGGCCTGGCAGTTCGGGCTGGACTGTTCCCATTGGGCGCAGGGTCAGGACTGATTTGCAAATGCCTGGGTCCAAACTAGAATGGCATGGTGAGCAAAACAACAATGGAATTAGGCCCAGATCTTTGTACTGATGTAAATGTATGACATTGTTCTGCATTCTGTCCATCAATTGTTGTTTTTGCATTTGTCACCCCAAGTGGGACAGGTATGCCCAGACGTTGATCTCGTGCTCTCCATGCCACTGGAGTCAAGCTATCCTGGCTGATGAGGGCTGAATGCCCGAAACCGGTCTTAGGATGCTTGTTTCCAGTCCAGGGAGGACCTGGCTGGGCAGTTTAGGCTGGACTGTTCCCATTGGGTGCAGGGTCAAGACTGATTTGCATATGTCTGGGTCCAAACTGGAGTGGCATGGTGAGCAAAATAACAATGGATTTAGGCCCAGATCTTCGTACTTGTGTGAATGTATGACATTGTTCTGCATTCTGTCCATCAATTGTTGTTTTTACATTTGTCACCCCGAGTGGGACGGGTATGCCCAGACGTGGGTCCCGTGCTCTCCATGCCACTGTAGTCAAGCTATCCTGGCTGATGAGGGCTGAAAGCCTGAAACCGTGCCTAGGATGCTTGTTTCCAGCCCAGGGAGGACCTAGCCTGGCAGTTCGGGTTTGACTGTTCCCATTGGGCGCAGGGTCAAGACTGATTTGCATATGGCTGGCTCCAAACTGGAATGGCATGGTGACCAAAAAAACTATGGATTTAGGCCCCGATCTTTGTACTGGTGTGAATGTATGATATTGTTCTGCATTCTGTCCATCAATTGCTGTTTTTGCATTTGTCACCCCGAGTGGGACGGGTATGCCCAGACGTGGGTCCCGTGCTCTCCATGCCACTACAGTTAAGCTATCCTGGCTGATGACATTGTTCTGCATTCTGCCCATTAATTGTTGTTTTTGCATTTGTCACCCCCAGTGGGACGGGTATGGCCAGACGTGGATCCTGTGCTCTCCATGCCACTGGAGTCAAGCTATCCTGGCTGATGAGGGCTGAAAGCCCGAAACCGGTCCTAGGATGCTTGTTTCCTGTCCAGGGAGGACCTGGCCTGGCCGTTCGGGTTTGACTGTTCCCATTGGGTGCAGGGTCAAGACTGATTTGCATATAGCTGGGTCCACACACGGATGGCATGGTGAGCAAAATAACGTTGGATTTAAGCCCAGATCTTTGTACTGGTACATTGTTCTGCATTCTGTCCATCAATTGTTGTTTTTGCATTTGTGACCCCGAGTGGGACGGGTATGCCCAGACTTGGGTCCCATGCTCTCCATGCCACTGGAGTCAAGCTATCCGGGCTGATGAGGGCTGAAAGCCCGAAAACGGTCCTAGGATGCTTGTTTCCAGTCCAGGTAGGACCTGGCCTGGCAGTTCGGGCTGGACTGTTCCCATTGGGCGCAGGGTCAAGACTCATTTGCATATGGCTTGGTCCAAACTGGAATGGCATGGTGAGCAAAAAACAATGGATTTAGGCCCAGATCTTTGTACTGGTGTGAATGTATGACATTGTTCTGCATTCTGTCCTTCAATTGTTGTTTTTACAACCATCAGTATCAGGCAGCACACAAAAAGTGGGAGTGAACACGCCAAAAAGGTGATTTTTCTAACATATGATTATGCCTCAACCTGCGTAAGCTTATCTAATGCATGATACTGCATATTTTGAATTAATTTTATTCAGATTGGTATTTTACATTTGCTTTTGAAATTTTTTGAAAAAATATTAATACAGTAATATTCTTTGTATTTTAGGGAGGATAAATGGTGTTCTTGTTCAGTGTGGTGTTTTTAAGGTAGGGTTCTTTCTTTTTAGTTTAGATATGGTAGGCCTAAGTTGTTAGTGAAGAGTCTTATTTTTAATGCTAGGGGTTTCTGCATTTGTTTATTTTGTGTTTGTGAGTTTTGGTTTGAGTTGGGTTAGGAATTGTTCCATCCCAGGCTTCTGATTATTTTGTTCTTTTTTATGTATTTCTATCAATTTGTCGAGTGTAGAGTGGCTTCTTTCAAGTATTCCTTGGAAGGAATTGTGCCACCTTTCCACTGCCTTATTTGTCTTTGCTTCATGAAACATGGTTCTACCATAGATGTTCCACCATGAAATTTGATACTTGGGTGGGCTTTTGTGACCTGATTGGTACATGTGTCCAATCCACCTATCCTCAAGATAATTCATTAGTGTAGCTAGTTTAATATCTTGTTGTTGGTAATAGGGGTTTTCAATTAGCATTTCATAATGTTTAGTGACTTAGGTTATTGGGACATATCCTAAAGCTATAAGTTTTTTTTCAATTTTGAGTGCATATTTTAGGTTATATGTTTATTCTGTGCTCAGGGTGGATTTTAGTAGGTTCCTACATACACTGTGGTTAAAGTGGTAGTAGCACCTCTGAATTGCAATATTTAGGTAGAGTTTAAGTGTGGTTGAAATCATTGCCAGTTCAAAATTAATGATGATTTTTGTGAGGTATGTTTAAATATGCATTAGCATTTCATTGTAAGTTGCACTTTGCATAAACTAATGATATGTTTGTATTTTGTTAGTGACCATGTATTTTGTATAGTTGACTGAATGGTGGGGCCATAATTTAAAAGTGCCATGAGTCCTCCATGTGTTACACTAAGTTATGGTTAGTAAATTGCTATTTGTAGCATAACTCCTTGTTATTGTGGGTGACATACAGTAAATGTGTTTTTTTAGGTCTGGGCTAGAGACAGCTTTGGCTGTCTCTCCAGATGTATGTGATAAAAAGCAATACATACAAAAGGGGCTCTGGTTACGCACTCCTTAATCATTGCTCAGTTGGAGTGTCACCAACAGGATCAGCCTCCTAGTCAGCATACATAGAGTGGGGCAATGGGGCTGTGGGTTTACCCCCTTCACTCAGTGATTTTCTTACCAACTTCATTCACTTTGTGGAGCAGACTGCTGGACAGCCATTCGGTCACTGCATTATCACCCATCATGAGTCATGGTATTTTGTCCTATTAGATATGCTTCCACAGCATAAAACTGTGAACAAAACAAAGTGAAAGAGTACTTCCCCAACACACCAACTAAACAAGGACTTTGGTGATTTTGTGTAGCATGCACTATATTAGGTTGGAAAGAGCAGATCAGTGCCTGCACACAAAGGTTACTGCAACCCCTTCCCACCTGGAACAGCTTGTGAGAAACAAGATTGAGACAAGATTACATCCCAGTTGTGCTTAAATCCCTGTAACGCTCCTAAGAGATCAGCAAAGGGAGTCATCTCAGATCTAAATATTCTTTTCCCACAGACCTCACTATGGAGGAGGCCTCAGATTCTGAAATGTTTCAGAATAGGCATGCAAGAATAGGCTGAGTGCTTCACTTCATTTTCACATGCTGGGGCATGCTAGACTTAGTCACTGCAGCTTGCCTTTCATCCAACCTGCGTGACTCAGGTGTTTTCATAAATTTACAGGGTGGGTGTCAGGATTGTCCTAACAATGTACTATTGTCTGCCACTCAACTTGTTTAATTCATAGGTCAATCTCTTCTTCCGGGAATGTTTTAAATTTGTCCTATGTTTTCTGCCTTCCTGCAAATGCTGGTGACCAGGCACCTCCTCTCCTTCCCAACATGAACGCTTTGCATTCACCAAGGACATGAAAGAACACTGGGACTTACAATGTAATCTCTTTGTCAGATCATCATTGATTTCCCCCATTGGCCGTATGGACCCTTGTTGGTTGACCTTAAGCATTGAAAGAAGACTCAATACATTTCTGATTGTAGAGCTAATGTGACTAGACAATAAGGACCAAGAGTTGCCAAATATAGTTAGGGGATTTTATTTTGGCTTACCAATCAATTAGGATATATGCAAACCAAAAGTAAATTTAATAAGAACAGCAATAAATCAGATAAGCTGAAATATTTCAATAGATTTTGTCACAATACAATGAAATACAGGATTGTGATAACCACCACAAAAAAGAAACAGATTAATGCAAACAGGTGTTCCCTTCTCTCTTCTAAACAAAAGTCATTTCTAGGATCATCTACCAAGGATACCTATTGAAAAAGCATATAAGGTGTCAGCATAATCAGACTTCAGTAAAAGTCTTAAAAAGGTAATAAGTGTTTGGAATATAGCTTCAAACTTGCAAGAATGAGGCAAACAGGGAGATCTGTACCTCTCACAGGGGCCGATTAGGATGCGGAAGGACCACTACCACAGGGTCGGCGGTGGGGGTCCTTCCACCATCACACAGCGATTTACCCACCACCCATTTAGGATGGCGGTGGGTACCGTGGCGGACGCAAAGTCCGTCCGCCACTTCACCGCCAAAGGCAATCGTTCCGATTGCCTGGCGGACTGTACAGGGTGCCTAAAATGGTGGCGGTGCCTAGCAGGCACCGTCCACCAAATTAGGATGTTGGTAAAAAACAACCTTTCCATGGCGGCGATGCCGCCATGGAAAGGCATGTGGGGATTGGTTACGGGGGCTCGTTGCAGGCCCCCCTTGTGTTGGACGGAGGTAGGGTGCACTTGGGGGTACCATACTGCACCAAGTGGCAGGCACCATGTGGTGCCTGCCATGTAGTGCAGTGAAATGCAAAACACGCGGTTTTAACATTGCGGCGGGTGCTGCTTTCAAAATTTTAAAATGAAACATGCGACCGCTATGGTGGCGGTCACATCCTAATTTGTGTTGCGGGACCGCCGCAGGCATGGCGGACGGTCCTGGTTTTCAACAGGACGGTGGAGGGACGCTAGTCCATCCGCCATCCTAATGAGCCCCATAGTCTGAAGGGAATCTTCTCTGACTCTAACTGGGAGGACACCAATTTAAAAATAATATGAGTTTCAGAAAACATCTTAACTCTTTTCACACCAACAGGGACCAATCAAAATCATTAATCAAGATCATCTGCAACATTGCTTAAGTTTATCAGTACATCAAACTGAGATTGTGTTCCTCAACCTTGAACATCCATCAGCCCAGGTGCATTATGAATTCTCCTGGTTCACTGCCAAGTTTTTCCCTCCAGACCTCTCTATCAGCAGTCTAAGACAAACAGTGAGCCTTTCTCTAAATAACTCGAATTCTGATAATAAACCTACAAAGAAGGAAAGAACGTGCTGGCAAAGCAAACACATTCCAACTGAGGCCTGTAGTCTGACTAATTTAAATGAGCATTTAATATGCACTCTGAATACATGGTCATACAGGTGCACAATTAACTTGCAGAATAAATGCAAAACGTGAATAAAGGAATACATGTTTACATTGGGAAACAGCCTTTACAGCGCAACCATTACCACACAATAACTTCACGCATCCATTGCAATGCATATGCCCTTACAGCGCATGCCTTTACCACGCCTGCCTTTACAACGAAAGTGAGTATTTGGCAGGTAAGTATATATATATATATATATATATATATATATTACCTACTGGCGGTCGCCAGTAGGTAGTTATAGTTAGGACCACGTTTCCATAGGAAATCCGCAACATTCTATTTGGAATAACTTTGGCGCCGGTCGACGAATCCTCGCGAATATTTCAAAATAGGTGGGGCGCTACGCTCCGCTCCTACCCTGAAAGTCTCGGGGGGATTCGTCAAGCGGGGGCTGAGATAAAAGGGGGGTCCCAAAACGCGTTTTTCCCATGCATTTTTCCATAGGACCTTTAGACACAGCTACAGCCCGAACGGCTGAACAGAATTACTTGAAATTTGGCAGAGAGGTAGTCCTCAGGTCAAGGAAGTGCCTTTTGTAGGTTTGGTGTAAATCTGTTCAGTAGATTCTGAGAAAATATCCTTTAAATCAATATATATATCTGAGCCAGCTTACGGTGCGCTTACGGTACGCTTACCGTACGCGTACGGTGGCGTGCGCGAGCGCGATTCTGATTGGCTCTTAGATCTTAGTAAACATTCAAATCGGTCGAAACCAGGAAGCAGCGGCCGCCATTTCGTGTGTTTCACTCAGAAAAAAAAAGAGTGATATCTTGAAAAGGGGGCAAGGAGGAGAGTTACAGACCCCCTTACATTTGTAAGGGGGTCAAAGAAGGACAGAAAAGTACAAAGACAACATTTATTGATTTTAAAAAAAATCACGGGGTACGCGTACGGTAAGCTTACCGTAAGCGTACGGTAGAAAAATAAAATAAAAAAATAAATAAAATTCAGATTTAAGTGTTTAGATATTAGGGGGCTCTAAAAAGAGCCGTTGTGTTTATGAAATGATTTTTTAGTGGTACCTACAAGTAAGTACCGATGCAGAGTCTAAGGTTCAAGAGGAAGACTCTGTTCCCTTCATCATTGAAGTGCACACCATCTCCTCTATAAATGTCTTGCATGTCGTAACGCAAGTTGTTGTGGTAAATGGAACCCATACCATAGTCACGGAGGAAAGCAGAAACAGATTTGTTGACGTGCTTTCTTGCTTTGTCAATCTGCGGACAGAAATGATTGGACCAGTTCCATTTTTGCCTTTGGCATATGTTAGAAAACACAAAGGCAGTTTTAGGGAAAAGTGAAAACAGTTGTGCAAAGGTGTCCTTCATAAGCATTTCCAGACCTACCCCAGTCAAAGTGCCTAGGTCATTGCCACCACAGTGCACTATTATGAGGTCAGGGTGTTGGATGTGCATGAAGGATTTCACCAATGGCATCAATTGGTGCCACTTTAACCCTCTCTGACCAATCCATTTAATGTCTACATTTGGCAAAGCAAGGTCTCTCACCATATCTGTTTTCTCTGCATACTTTTCACTCCAGAAGACATAGCTGTGCCCTACAATCCACACTGTGAACATCTTCAAAGGAGAACTGGATACACTCAGGAGGTGTCTTTCAGTAGAATGGCAATATGAAAAGAAAGACAGTTTGGAAATGGAGGCATACATATTTTTTTCATAAAAAAAAGAACTGATTGGCTGTTTCATACCATTCTACAATAAAAACTAGGCTGTATGTGTAAATTAATAGAAGCATGTTTTGTATTGGTACAGAAAAATGTATTACCAAAGAACAGTACTATGGATTTGCTGTTAGGTTTGAAAAGTCAAGCACTCTTGCTCTGTGGAATTGAAACATTGTTTGGTGAACTTCTGACCTAACTCCACACAGCAGTGTTCCATGAGCTGTTGCTATGGTAGCAGGCAGAAGTCAAGTTGGGGGAAGGGTACTAGGCAAAAGTCAAGTTGGGGGAAGGGTACTTTTGGAAAAGGGTTGGTTTTCAACCAATAGAAATGTGTGATTACATTTGAAAAAAAGGGGGAAGCACTGAGATTTGAAACTAACATGTATATGTGTGGAAAAAGAGAGGGAAAGTTTGCCATTATCTGGTTCTGCTGAGAGGAGAGAGGTGTAAAGAACAGAGATCCTGGCTCTGATAATCTGCTGTCTGAGTGCCACATTTCTTTCACAACTAACTAATTTTAAAGGTGAGTTTAGAGTTTGAGAGGGGATGTATATGGTAAATTAAGAAATGAATAATAGAAATGGGATTCCTTTTGTTGAAGTTGTGTTTATTATTTTCTGTTTTGGGAGAAATTTAAATGTGAAGAACATGTAAAATAATATGGACTATGTTTTCACCATAAATTAAGGTGTACTGGTAAAAATAAAGAATACTTTAAGGGTTTGAGGTTTCAGTCAGTAATGCAAATACATTCAGCATCACTAAGGCTGGTTGCCCTTGCTGGAGTGTAGGCAGACAACCAGGTTACACATGGTGCTGGTCTGAAAAAGCAGTTTGGACATGTGCTTTTTTAAGAATCTGAAAAGTGGATTCATAATGTGTCAGTCTGTAAAAGTGTTTATCACTTGCCAAAAAAAAGAGTAGTAAGTGTGCTTTCAAATTGGCAAAGAAATTTCGTTTTGTGACTAATGTGAAAACATGACTCTGTGTGCATATAGGAATTACAGGCAGAGATTTATTGCGTATTGCTCTGGTGATTTCACAGTTGCATTAGATGGAAAGGGGGAGCCATTTTTTGGTGCAGAAGCAGACTCTTAGCACACACCCAGCTGCTTACCCTGTGGAATCATGCACAGTATTCACAAGCGAGTGGGGTTTGAGGTTTCAGTCAGTAATGTAAATACATTCAGCATCACTAAGGCTGGTTGCCCTTGCTGGAGTGTAGGCAGTCAACCAGGTTACACATGGTGCTGGTCTGAAAAAGCAGTTTGGACATGTGCTTTTTTAAGAATCTGAAAAGTGGATTCATAATGTGTCAGTCTGTAAAAGTGTTTATCACTTGCCAAAAAAAAGAGTAGTAAGTGTGCTTTCAAAATGGCAAAGAAATTTCGTTTTGTGACTAATGTGAAAACATGACTCTGTGTGCATATAGGAATTACAGGCAGAGATTTATTGCGTATTGCTCTGGTGATTTCACAGTTGCATTAGATGGAAAGGGGGAGCCATTTTTTGGTGCAGAAGCAGACTCTTAGCACACACCCAGCTGCTTACCCTGTGGAATCATGCACAGTATTCACAAGCGAGTGGGGTTTGAGGTTTCAGTCAGTAATGCAAATACATTCAGCATCACTAAGGCTGGTTGCCCTTGCTGGAGTGTAGGCAGTCAACCAGGTTACACATGGTGCTGGTCTGAAAAAGCAGTTTGGACATGTGCTTTTTTAAGAATCTGAAAAGTGGATTCATAATGTGTCAGTCTGTAAAAGTGTTTATCACTTGCCAAAAAAAAGAGTAGTAAGTGTGCTTTCAAATTGGCAAAGAAATTTCGTTTTGTGACTAATGTGAAAACATGACTCTGTGTGCATATAGGAATTACAGGCAGAGATTTATTGCGTATTGCTCTGGTGATTTCACAGTTGCATTAGATGGAAAGGGGGAGCCATTTTTTGGTGGAGAAGCAGACTCTTAGTACACACCTAGCTGCTTACCCTGTGGAATCATGCACAGTATTCACAAGCGAGTGGGGTTTGAGGTTTCAGTCAGTAATGCAAATACATTCAGCATCACTAAGGCTGGTTGCCCTTGCTGGAGTGTAGGCAGTCAACCAGGTTACACATGGTGCTGGTCTGAAAAAGCAGTTTGGACATGTGCTTTTTTAAGAATCTGAAAAGTGGATTCATAATGTGTCAGTCTGTAAAAGTGTTTATCACTTGCCAAAAAAAAGAGTAGTAAGTGTGCTTTCAAAATGGCAAAGAAATTTCGTTTTGTGACTAATGTGAAAACATGACTCTGTGTGCATATAGGAATTACAGGCAGAGATTTATTGCGTATTGCTCTGGTGATTTCACAGTTGCATTAGATGGAAAGGGGGAGCCATTTTTTGGTGCAGAAGCAGACTCTTAGCACACACCCAGCTGCTTACCCTGTGGAATCATGCACAGTATTCACAAGCGAGTGGGGTTTGAGGTTTCAGTCAGTAATGCAAATACATTCAGCATCACTAAGGCTGGTTGCCCTTGCTGGAGTGTAGGCAGTCAACCAGGTTACACATGGTGCTGGTCTGAAAAAGCAGTTTGGACATGTGCTTTTTTAAGAATCTGAAAAGTGGATTCATAATGTGTCAGTCTGTAAAAGTGTTTATCACTTGCCAAAAAAAAGAGTAGTAAGTGTGCTTTCAAATTGGCAAAGAAATTTCGTTTTGTGACTAATGTGAAAACATGACTCTGTGTGCATATAGGAATTACAGGCAGAGATTTATTGCGTATTGCTCTGGTAATTTCACAGTTGCATTAGATGGAAAGGGGGAGCCATTTTTTGGTGCAGAAGCAGACTTATAGCACACACCCAGCTGCTTACCCTGTGGAATCATGCACAGTATTCACAAGCGAGTGGGGTTTGAGGTTTCAGTCAGTAATGCAAATACATTCAGCATCACTAAGGCTGGTTGCCCTTGCTGGAGTGTAGGCAGTCAACCAGGTTACACATGGTGCTGGTCTGAAAAAGCAGTTTGGACATGTGCTTTTTTAAGAATCTGAAAAGTGGATTCATAATGTGTCAGTCTGTAAAAGTGTTTATCACTTGCCAAAAAAAAGAGTAGTAAGTGTGCTTTCAAAATGGCAAAGAAATTTCGTTTTGTGACTAATGTGAAAACATGACTCTGTGTGCATATAGGAATTACAGGCAGAGATTTATTGCGTATTGCTCTGGTGATTTCACAGTTGCATTAGATGGAAAGGGGGAGCCATTTTTTGGTGGAGAAGCAGACTCTTAGTACACACCTAGCTGCTTACCCTGTGGAATCATGCACAGTATTCACAAGCGAGTGGGGTTTGAGGTTTCAGTCAGTAATGCAAATACATTCAGCATCACTAAGGCTGGTTGCCCTTGCTGGAGTGTAGGCAGTCAACCAGGTTACACATGGTGCTGGTCTGAAAAAGCAGTTTGGACATGTGCTTTTTTAAGAATCTGAAAAGTGGATTCATAATGTGTCAGTCTGTAAAAGTGTTTATCACTTGCCAAAAAAAAGAGTAGTAAGTGTGCTTTCAAATTGGCAAAGAAATTTCGTTTTGTGACTAATGTGAAAACATGACTCTGTGTGCATATAGGAATTACAGGCAGAGATTTATTGCGTATTGCTCTGGTGATTTCACAGTTGCATTAGATGGAAAGGGGGAGCCATTTTTTGGTGCAGAAGCAGACTCTTAGCACACACCCAGCTGCTTACCCTGTGGAATCATGCACAGTATTCACAAGAGAGTGGGGTTTGAGGTTTCAGTCAGTAATGCAAATACATTCAGCATCACTAAGGCTGGTTGCCCTTGCTGGAGTGTAGGCAGTCAACCAGGTTACACATGGTGCTGGTCTGAAAAAGCAGTTTGGACATGTGCTTTTTTAAGAATCTGAAAAGTGGATTCATAATGTGTCAGTCTGTAAAAGTGTTTATCACTTGCCAAAAAAAAGAGTAGTAAGTGTGCTTTCAAATTGGCAAAGAAATTTCGTTTTGTGACTAATGTGAAAACATGACTCTGTGTGCATATAGGAATTACAGGCAGAGATTTATTGCGTATTGCTCTGGTGATTTCACAGTTGAATTAGATGGAAAGGGGGAGCCATTTTTTGGTGCAGAAGCAGACTCTTAGCACACACCCAGCTGCTTACCCTGTGGAATCATGCACAGTATTCACAAGCGAGTGGGGTTTGAGGTTTCAGTCAGTAATGTAAATACATTCAGCATCACTAAGGCTGGTTGCCCTTGCTGGAGTGTAGGCAGTCAACCAGGTTACACATGGTGCTGGTCTGAAAAAGCAGTTTGGACATGTGCTTTTTTAAGAATCTGAAAAGTGGATTCATAATGTGTCAGTCTGTAAAAGTGTTTATCACTTGCCAAAAAAAAGAGTAGTAAGTGTGCTTTCAAAATGGCAAAGAAATTTCGTTTTGTGACTAATGTGAAAACATGACTCTGTGTGCATATAGGAATTACAGGCAGAGATTTATTGCGTATTGCTCTGGTGATTTCACAGTTGCATTAGATGGAAAGGGGGAGCCATTTTTTGGTGCAGAAGCAGACTCTTAGCACACACCCAGCTGCTTACCCTGTGGAATCATGCACAGTATTCACAAGCGAGTGGGGTTTGAGGTTTCAGTCAGTAATGCAAATACATTCAGCATCACTAAGGCTGGTTGCCCTTGCTGGAGTGTAGGCAGTCAACCAGGTTACACATGGTGCTGGTCTGAAAAAGCAGTTTGGACATGTGCTTTTTTAAGAATCTGAAAAGTGGATTCATAATGTGTCAGTCTGTAAAAGTGTTTATCACTTGCCAAAAAAAAGAGTAGTAAGTGTGCTTTCAAATTGGCAAAGAAATTTTGTTTTGTGACTAATGTGAAAACATGACTCTGTGTGCATATAGGAATTACAGGCAGAGATTTATTGCGTATTGCTCTGGTAATTTCACAGTTGCATTAGATGGAAAGGGGGAGCCATTTTTTGGTGCAGAAGCAGACTCTTAGCACACACCCAGCTGCTTACCCTGTGGAATCATGCACAGTATTCACAAGCGAGTGGGGTTTGAGGTTTCAGTCAGTAATGCAAATACATTCAGCATCACTAAGGCTGGTTGCCCTTGCTGGAGTGTAGGCAGTCAACCAGGTTACACATGGTGCTGGTCTGAAAAAGCAGTTTGGACATGTGCTTTTTTAAGAATCTGAAAAGTGGATTCATAATGTGTCAGTCTGTAAAAGTGTTTATCACTTGCCAAAAAAAAGAGTAGTAAGTGTGCTTTCAAAATGGCAAAGAAATTTCGTTTTGTGACTAATGTGAAAACATGACTCTGTGTGCATATAGGAATTACAGGCAGAGATTTATTGCGTATTGCTCTGGTGATTTCACAGTTGCATTAGATGGAAAGGGGGAGCCATTTTTTGGTGCAGAAGCAGACTCTTAGCACACACCCAGCTGCTTACCCTGTGGAATCATGCACAGTATTCACAAGCGAGTGGGGTTTGAGGTTTCAGTCAGTAATGCAAATACATTCAGCATCACTAAGGCTGGTTGCCCTTGCTGGAGTGTAGGCAGTCAACCAGGTTACACATGGTGCTGGTCTGAAAAAGCAGTTTGGACATGTGCTTTTTTAAGAATCTGAAAAGTGGATTCATAATGTGTCAGTCTGTAAAAGTGTTTATCACTTGCCAAAAAAAAGAGTAGTAAGTGTGCTTTCAAATTGGCAAAGAAATTTCGTTTTGTGACTAATGTGAAAACATGACTCTGTGTGCATATAGGAATTACAGGCAGAGATTTATTGCGTATTGCTCTGGTAATTTCACAGTTGCATTAGATGGAAAGGGGGAGCCATTTTTTGGTGCAGAAGCAGACTTATAGCACACACCCAGCTGCTTACCCTGTGGAATCATGCACAGTATTCACAAGCGAGTGGGGTTTGAGGTTTCAGTCAGTAATGCAAATACATTCAGCATCACTAAGGCTGGTTGCCCTTGCTGGAGTGTAGGCAGTCAACCAGGTTACACATGGTGCTGGTCTGAAAAAGCAGTTTGGACATGTGCTTTTTTAAGAATCTGAAAAGTGGATTCATAATGTGTCAGTCTGTAAAAGTGTTTATCACTTGCCAAAAAAAAGAGTAGTAAGTGTGCTTTCAAAATGGCAAAGAAATTTCGTTTTGTGACTAATGTGAAAACATGACTCTGTGTGCATATAGGAATTACAGGCAGAGATTTATTGCGTATTGCTCTGGTGATTTCACAGTTGCATTAGATGGAAAGGGGGAGCCATTTTTTGGTGGAGAAGCAGACTCTTAGTACACACCTAGCTGCTTACCCTGTGGAATCATGCACAGTATTCACAAGCGAGTGGGGTTTGAGGTTTCAGTCAGTAATGCAAATACATTCAGCATCACTAAGGCTGGTTGCCCTTGCTGGAGTGTAGGCAGTCAACCAGGTTACACATGGTGCTGGTCTGAAAAAGCAGTTTGGACATGTGCTTTTTTAAGAATCTGAAAAGTGGATTCATAATGTGTCAGTCTGTAAAAGTGTTTATCACTTGCCAAAAAAAAGAGTAGTAAGTGTGCTTTCAAATTGGCAAAGAAATTTCGTTTTGTGACTAATGTGAAAACATGACTCTGTGTGCATATAGGAATTACAGGCAGAGATTTATTGCGTATTGCTCTGGTGATTTCACAGTTGCATTAGATGGAAAGGGGGAGCCATTTTTTGGTGCAGAAGCAGACTCTTAGCACACACCCAGCTGCTTACCCTGTGGAATCATGCACAGTATTCACAAGCGAGTGGGGTTTGAGGTTTCAGTCAGTAATGCAAATACATTCAGCATCACTAAGGCTGGTTGCCCTTGCTGGAGTGTAGGCAGTCAACCAGGTTACACATGGTGCTGGTCTGAAAAAGCAGTTTGGACATGTGCTTTTTTAAGAATCTGAAAAGTGGATTCATAATGTGTCAGTCTGTAAAAGTGTTTATCACTTGCCAAAAAAAAGAGTAGTAAGTGTGCTTTCAAATTGGCAAAGAAATTTCGTTTTGTGACTAATGTGAAAACATGACTCTGTGTGCATATAGGAATTACAGGCAGAGATTTATTGCGTATTGCTCTGGTGATTTCACAGTTGAATTAGATGGAAAGGGGGAGCCATTTTTTGGTGCAGAAGCAGACTCTTAGCACACACCCAGCTGCTTACCCTGTGGAATCATGCACAGTATTCACAAGCGAGTGGGGTTTGAGGTTTCAGTCAGTAATGCAAATACATTCAGCATCACTAAGGCTGGTTGCCCTTGCTGGAGTGTAGGCAGTCAACCAGGTTACACATGGTGCTGGTCTGAAAAAGCAGTTTGGACATGTGCTTTTTTAAGAATCTGAAAAGTGGATTCATAATGTGTCAGTCTGTAAAAGTGTTTATCACATGCCAAAAAAAAGAGTAGTAAGTGTGCTTTCAAATTGGCAAAGAAATTTCGTTTTGTGACTAATGTGAAAACATGACTCTGTGTGCAAATAGGAATTACAGGCAGAGATTTATTGCGTATTGCTCTGGAGATTTCACAGTTGCATTGGATGGAACGGGGGAGCCATTTTTTGGTGCAGAAGCAGACTCTTAGCACACCCCCAGCTGCTTACCCTGTGGAATCATGCACAGTATTCACAAGCGAGTGGGGTTTGAGGTTTCAGTCAGTAATGCAAATACATTTAGCATCACTAAGGCTGGTTGCCCTTGCTGGAGTGTAGGCAGTCAACCAGGTTACACATGGTGCTGGTCTGAAAAAGCAGTTTGGACATGTGCTTTTTTAAGAATCTGAAAAGTGGATTCATAATGTGTCAGTCTGTAAAAGTGTTTATCACTTGCCAAAAAAAAGAGTAGTAAGTGTGCTTTCAAATTGGCAAAGAAATTTCGTTTTGTGACTAATGTGAAAACATAACTCTGTGTGCAAATAGGAATTACAGGCAGAGATTTATTGCGTATTGCTCTGGTGATTTCACAGTTGCATTAGATGGAAAGGGGGAGCCATTTTTTGGTGGAGAAGCAGACTCTTAGCACACACCTAGCTGCTTACCCTGTGGAATCATGCACAGTATTCACAAGCGAGTGGGGTTTGAGGTTTCAGTCAGTAATGCAAATACATTCAGCATCACTAAGGCTGGTTGCCCTTGCTGGAGTGTAGGCAGTCAACCAGGTTACACATGGTGCTGGTCTGAAAAAGCAGTTTGGACATGTGCTTTTTTAAGAATCTGAAAAGTGGATTCATAATGTGTCAGTCTGTAAAAGTGTTTATCACTTGCCAAAAAAAAGAGTAGTAAGTGTGCTTTCAAATTGGCAAAGAAATTTCGTTTTGTGACTAATGTGAAAACATGACTCTGTGTGCATATAGGAATTACAGGCAGAGATTTATTGCGTATTGCTCTGGTAATTTCACAGTTGCATTAGATGGAAAGGGGGAGCCATTTTTTGGTGCAGAAGCAGACTCTTAGCACACACCCAGCTGCTTACCCTGTGGAATCATGCACAGTATTCACAAGCGAGTGGGGTTTGAGGTTTCTGTCAGTAATGCAAATACATTCAGCATCACTAAGGCTGGTTGCCCTTGCTGGAGTGTAGGCAGTCAACCAGGTTACACATGGTGCTGGTCTGAAAAAGCAGTTTGGACATGTGCTTTTTTAAGAATCTGAAAAGTGGATTCATAATGTGTCAGTCTGTAAAAGTGTTTATCACTTGCCAAAAAAAAGAGTAGTAAGTGTGCTTTCAAAATGGCAAAGAAATTTCGTTTTGTGACTAATGTGAAAACATGACTCTGTGTGCATATAGGAATTACAGGCAGAGATTTATTGCGTATTGCTCTGGTGATTTCACAGTTGCATTAGATGGAAAGGGGGAGCCATTTTTTGGTGGAGAAGCAGACTCTTAGTACACACCTAGCTGCTTACCCTGTGGAATCATGCACAGTATTCACAAGCGAGTGGGGTTTGAGGTTTCAGTCAGTAATGCAAATACATTCAGCATCACTAAGGCTGGTTGCCCTTGCTGGAGTGTAGGCAGTCAACCAGGTTACACATGGTGCTGGTCTGAAAAAGCAGTTTGGACATGTGCTTTTTTAAGAATCTGAAAAGTGGATTCATAATGTGTCAGTCTGTAAAAGTGTTTATCACTTGCCAAAAAAAAGAGTAGTAAGTGTGCTTTCAAATTGGCAAAGAAATTTCGTTTTGTGACTAATGTGAAAACATGACTCTGTGTGCATATAGGAATTACAGGCAGAGATTTATTGCGTATTGCTCTGGTGATTTCACAGTTGCATTAGATGGAAAGGGGGAGCCATTTTTTGGTGCAGAAGCAGACTCTTAGCACACACCCAGCTGCTTACCCTGTGGAATCATGCACAGTATTCACAAGCGAGTGGGGTTTGAGGTTTCAGTCAGTAATGCAAATACATTCAGCATCACTAAGGCTGGTTGCCCTTGCTGGAGTGTAGGCAGTCAACCAGGTTACACATGGTGCTGGTCTGAAAAAGCAGTTTGGACATGTGCTTTTTTAAGAATCTGAAAAGTGGATTCATAATGTGTCAGTCTGTAAAAGTGTTTATCACTTGCCAAAAAAAAGAGTAGTAAGTGTGCTTTCAAATTGGCAAAGAAATTTCGTTTTGTGACTAATGTGAAAACATGACTCTGTGTGCAAATAGGAATTACAGGCAGAGATTTATTGCGTATTGCTCTGGAGATTTCACAGTTGCATTGGATGGAACGGGGGAGCCATTTTTTGGTGCAGAAGCAGACTCTTAGCACACCCCCAGCTGCTTACCCTGTTGAATCATGCACAGTATTCACAAGCGAGTGGGGTTTGAGGTTTCAGTCAGTAATGCAAATACATTTAGCATCACTAAGGCTGGTTGCCCTTGCTGGAGTGTAGGCAGTCAACCAGGTTACACATGGTGCTGGTCTGAAAAAGCAGTTTGGACATGTGCTTTTTTAAGAATCTGAAAAGTGGATTCATAATGTGTCAGTCTGTAAAAGTGTTTATCACTTGCCAAAAAAAAGAGTAGTAAGTGTGCTTTCAAAATGGCAAAGAAATTTCGTTTTGTGACTAATGTGAAAACATGACTCTGTGTGCATATAGGAATTACAGGCAGAGATTTATTGCGTATTGCTCTGGTGATTTCACAGTTGCATTAGATGGAAAGGGGGAGCCATTTTTTGGTGCAGAAGCAGACTCTTAGCACACACCCAGCTGCTTACCCTGTGGAATCATGCACAGTATTCACAAGCGAGTGGGGTTTGAGGTTTCAGTCAGTAATGCAAATACATTCAGCATCACTAAGGCTGGTTGCCCTTGCTGGAGTGTAGGCAGTCAACCAGGTTACACATGGTGCTGGTCTGAAAAAGCAGTTTGGACATGTGCTTTTTTAAGAATCTGAAAAGTGGATTCATAATGTGTCAGTCTGTAAAAGTGTTTATCACTTGCCAAAAAAAAGAGTAGTAAGTGTGCTTTCAAATTGGCAAAGAAATTTCGTTTTGTGACTAATGTGAAAACATGACTCTGTGTGCAAATAGGAATTACAGGCAGAGATTTATTGCGTATTGCTCTGGTGATTTCACAGTTGCATTAGATGGAAAGGGGGAGCCATTTTTTGGTGGAGAAGCAGACTCTTAGCACACACCTAGCTGCTTACCCTGTGGAATCATGCACAGTATTCACAAGCGAGGGGGGTTTGAGGTTTCAGTCAGTAATGCAAATACATTCAGCATCACTAAGGCTGGTTGCCCTTGCTGGAGTGTAGGCAGTCAACCAGGTTACACATGGTGCTGGTCTGAAAAAGCAGTTTGGACATGTGCTTTTTTAAGAATCTGAAAAGTGGATTCATAATGTGTCAGTCTGTAAAAGTGTTTATCACTTGCCAAAAAAAAGAGTAGTAAGTGTGCTTTCAAATTGGCAAAGAAATTTCGTTTTGTGACTAATGTGAAAACATGACTCTGTGTGCATATAGGAATTACAGGCAGAGATTTATTGCGTATTGCTCTGGTAATTTCACAGTTGCATTAGATGGAAAGGGGGAGCCATTTTTTGGTGCAGAAGCAGACTCTTAGCACACACCCAGCTGCTTACCCTGTGGAATCATGCACAGTATTCACAAGCGAGTGGGGTTTGAGGTTTCAGTCAGTAATGCAAATACATTCAGCATCACTAAGGCTGGTTGCCCTTGCTGGAGTGTAGGCAGTCAACCAGGTTACACATGGTGCTGGTCTGAAAAAGCAGTTTGGACATGTGCTTTTTTAAGAATCTGAAAAGTGGATTCATAATGTGTCAGTCTGTAAAAGTGTTTATCACTTGCCAAAAAAAAGAGTAGTAAGTGTGCTTTCAAAATGGCAAAGAAATTTCGTTTTGTGACTAATGTGAAAACATGACTCTGTGTGCATATAGGAATTACAGGCAGAGATTTATTGCGTATTGCTCTGGTGATTTCACAGTTGCATTAGATGGAAAGGGGGAGCCATTTTTTGGTGGAGAAGCAGACTCTTAGTACACACCTAGCTGCTTACCCTGTGGAATCATGCACAGTATTCACAAGCGAGTGGGGTTTGAGGTTTCAGTCAGTAATGCAAATACATTCAGCATCACTAAGGCTGGTTGCCCTTGCTGGAGTGTAGGCAGTCAACCAGGTTACACATGGTGCTGGTCTGAAAAAGCAGTTTGGACATGTGCTTTTTTAAGAATCTGAAAAGTGGATTCATAATGTGTCAGTCTGTAAAAGTGTTTATCACTTGCCAAAAAAAAGAGTAGTAAGTGTGCTTTCAAATTGGCAAAGAAATTTCGTTTTGTGACTAATGTGAAAACATGACTCTGTGTGCATATAGGAATTACAGGCAGAGATTTATTGCGTATTGCTCTGGTGATTTCACAGTTGCATTAGATGGAAAGGGGGAGCCATTTTTTGGTGCAGAAGCAGACTCTTAGCACACACCCAGCTGCTTACCCTGTGGAATCATGCACAGTATTCACAAGCGAGTGGGGTTTGAGGTTTCAGTCAGTAATGCAAATACATTCAGCATCACTAAGGCTGGTTGCCCTTGCTGGAGTGTAGGCAGTCAACCAGGTTACACATGGTGCTGGTCTGAAAAAGCAGTTTGGACATGTGCTTTTTTAAGAATCTGAAAAGTGGATTCATAATGTGTCAGTCTGTAAAAGTGTTTATCACTTGCCAAAAAAAAGAGTAGTAAGTGTGCTTTCAAATTGGCAAAGAAATTTCGTTTTGTGACTAATGTGAAAACATGACTCTGTGTGCAAATAGGAATTACAGGCAGAGATTTATTGCGTATTGCTCTGGAGATTTCACAGTTGCATTGGATGGAACGGGGGAGACATTTTTTGGTGCAGAAGCAGACTCTTAGCACACCCCCAGCTGCTTACCCTGTGGAATCATGCACAGTATTCACAAGCGAGTGGGGTTTGAGGTTTCAGTCAGTAATGCAAATACATTTAGCATCACTAAGGCTGGTTGCCCTTGCTGGAGTGTAGGCAGTCAACCAGGTTACACATGGTGCTGGTCTGAAAAAGCAGTTTGGACATGTGCTTTTTTAAGAATCTGAAAAGTGGATTCATAATGTGTCAGTCTGTAAAAGTGTTTATCACTTGCCAAAAAAAAGAGTAGTAAGTGTGCTTTCAAAATGGCAAAGAAATTTCGTTTTGTGACTAATGTGAAAACATGACTCTGTGTGCATATAGGAATTACAGGCAGAGATTTATTGCGTATTGCTCTGGTGATTTCACAGTTGCATTAGATGGAAAGGGGGAGCCATTTTTTGGTGCAGAAGCAGACTCTTAGCACACACCCAGCTGCTTACCCTGTGGAATCATGCACAGTATTCACAAGCGAGTGGGGTTTGAGGTTTCAGTCAGTAATGCAAATACATTCAGCATCACTAAGGCTGGTTGCCCTTGCTGGAGTGTAGGCAGTCAACCAGGTTACACATGGTGCTGGTCTGAAAAAGCAGTTTGGACATGTGCTTTTTTAAGAATCTGAAAAGTGGATTCATAATGTGTCAGTCTGTAAAAGTGTTTATCACTTGCCAAAAAAAAGAGTAGTAAGTGTGCTTTCAAATTGGCAAAGAAATTTCGTTTTGTGACTAATGTGAAAACATGACTCTGTGTGCAAATAGGAATTACAGGCAGAGATTTATTGCGTATTGCTCTGGTGATTTCACAGTTGCATTAGATGGAAAGGGGGAGCCATTTTTTGGTGGAGAAGCAGACTCTTAGCACACACCTAGCTGCTTACCCTGTGGAATCATGCACAGTATTCACAAGCGAGTGGGGTTGAGGTTTCAGTCAGTAATGCAAATACATTCAGCATCACTAAGGCTGGTTGCCCTTGCTGGAGTGTAGGCAGTCAACCAGGTTACACATGGTGCTGGTCTGAAAAAGCAGTTTGGACATGTGCTTTTTTAAGAATCTGAAAAGTGGATTCATAATGTGTCAGTCTGTAAAAGTGTTTATCACTTGCCAAAAAAAAGAGTAGTAAGTGTGCTTTCAAATTGGCAAAGAAATTTCGTTTTGTGACTAATGTGAAAACATGACTCTGTGTGCATATAGGAATTACAGGCAGAGATTTATTGCGTATTGCTCTGGTAATTTCACAGTTGCATTAGATGGAAAGGGGGAGCCATTTTTTGGTGCAGAAGCAGACTCTTAGCACACACCCAGCTGCTTACCCTGTGGAATCATGCACAGTATTCACAAGCGAGTGGGGTTTGAGGTTTCAGTCAGTAATGCAAATACATTCAGCATCACTAAGGCTGGTTGCCCTTGCTGGAGTGTAGGCAGTCAACCAGGTTACACATGGTGCTGGTCTGAAAAAGCAGTTTGGACATGTGCTTTTTTAAGAATCTGAAAAGTGGATTCATAATGTGTCAGTCTGTAAAAGTGTTTATCACTTGCCAAAAAAAAGAGTAGTAAGTGTGCTTTCAAATTGGCAAAGAAATTTCGTTTTGTGACTAATGTGAAAACATGACTCTGTGTGCATATAGGAATTACAGGCAGAGATTTATTGCGTATTGCTCTGGTGATTTCACAGTTGCATTAGATGGAAAGGGGGAGCCATTTTTTGGTGCAGAAGCAGACTCTTAGCACACACCCAGCTGCTTACCCTGTGGAATCATGCACAGTATTCACAAGCGAGTGGGGTTTGAGGTTTCAGTCAGTAATGCAAATACATTCAGCATCACTAAGGCTGGTTGCCCTTGCTGGAGTGTAGGCAGTCAACCAGGTTACACATGGTGCTGGTCTGAAAAAGCAGTTTGGACATGTGCTTTTTTAAGAATCTGAAAAGTGGATTCATAATGTGTCAGTCTGTAAAAGTGTTTATCACTTGCCAAAAAAAAGAGTAGTAAGTGTGCTTTCAAATTGGCAAAGAAATTTCGTTTTGTGACTAATGTGAAAACATGACTCTGTGTGCATATAGGAATTACAGGCAGAGATTTATTGCGTATTGCTCTGGTAATTTCACAGTTGCATTAGATGGAAAGGGGGAGCCATTTTTTGGTGCAGAAGCAGACTCTTAGCACACACCCAGCTGCTTACCCTCTAGAATCATGCACAGTATTCACAAGCGAGTGGGGTTTGAGGTTTCAGTCAGTAATGCAAATACATTCAGCATCACTAAGGCTGGTTGCCCTTGCTGGAGTGTAGGCAGTCAACCAGGTTACACATGGTGCTGGTCTGAAAAAGCAGTTTGGACATGTGCTTTTTTAAGAATCTGAAAAGTGGATTCATAATGTGTCAGTCTGTAAAAGTGTTTATCACTTGCCAAAAAAAAGAGTAGTAAGTGTGCTTTCAAATTGGCAAAGAAATTTCGTTTTGTGACTAATGTGAAAACATGACTCTGTGTGCATATAGGAATTACAGGCAGAGATTTATTGCGTATTGCTCTGGTAATTTCACAGTTGCATTAGATGGAAAGGGGGAGCCATTTTTTGGTGCAGAAGCAGACTCTTAGCACACACCCAGCTGCTTACCCTGTGGAATCATGCACAGTATTCACAAGCGAGTGGGGTTTGAGGTTTCAGTCAGTAATGCAAATACATTCAGCATCACTAAGGCTGGTTGCCCTTGCTGGAGTGTAGGCAGTCAACCAGGTTACACATGGTGCTGGTCTGAAAAAGCAGTTTGGACATGTGCTTTTTTAAGAATCTGAAAAGTGGATTCATAATGTGTCAGTCTGTAAAAGTGTTTATCACTTGCCAAAAAAAAGAGTAGTAAGTGTGCTTTCAAAATGGCAAAGAAATTTCGTTTTGTGACTAAAGTGAAAACATGACTCTGTGTGCATATAGGAATTACAGGCAGAGATTTATTGCGTATTGCTCTGGTGATTTCACAGTTGCATTAGATGGAAAGGGGGAGCCATTTTTTGGTGGAGAAGCAGACTCTTAGTACACACCTAGCTGCTTACCCTGTGGAATCATGCACAGTATTCACAAGCGAGTGGGGTTTGAGGTTTCAGTCAGTAATGCAAATACATTCAGCATCACTAAGGCTGGTTGCCCTTGCTGGAGTGTAGGCAGTCAACCAGGTTACACAAGGTGCTGGTCTGAAAAAGCAGTTTGGACATGTGCTTTTTTAAGAATCTGAAAAGTGGATTCATAATGTGTCAGTCTGTAAAAGTGTTTATCACTTGCCAAAAAAAAGAGTAGTAAGTGTGCTTTCAAATTGGCAAAGAAATTTCGTTTTGTGACTAATGTGAAAACATGACTCTGTGTGCATATAGGAATTACAGGCAGAGATTTATTGCGTATTGCTCTGCTGATTTCACAGTTGCATTAGATGGAAAGGGGGAGCCATTTTTTGGTGGAGAAGCAGACTCTTAGCACACACCCAGCTGCTTACCCTGTGGAATCATGCACAGTATTCACAAGCGAGTGGGGTTTGAGGTTTCAGTCAGTAATGCAAATACATTCAGCATCACTAAGGCTGGTTGCCCTTGCTGGAGTGTAGGCAGTCAACCAGGTTACACATGGTGCTGGTCTGAAAAAGCAGTTTGGACATGTGCTTTTTTAAGAATCTGGAAAGTGGATTCATAATGTGTCAGTCTGTAAAAGTGTTTATCACTTGCCAAAAAAAAGAGTAGTAAGTGTGCTTTCAAATTGGCAAAGAAATTTCGTTTTGTGACTAATGTGAAAACATGACTCTGTGTGCATATAGGAATTACAGGCAGAGATTTATTGCGTATTGCTCTGGTGATTTCACAGTTGCATTAGATGGAAAGGGGGAGCCATTTTTTGGTGCAGAAGCAGACTCTTAGCACACACCCAGCTGCTTACCCTGTGGAATAATGCACAGTATTCACAAGCGAGTGGGGTTTGAGGTTTCAGTCAGTAATGCAAATACATTCAGCATCACTAAGGCTGGTTGCCCTTGCTGGAGTGTAGGCAGTCAACCAGGTTACACATGGTGCTGGTCTGAAAAAGCAGTTTGGACATGTGCTTTTTTAAGAATCTGAAAAGTGGATTCATAATGTGTCAGTCTGTAAAAGTGTTTATCACTTGCCAAAAAAAAGAGTAGTAAGTGTGCTTTCAAATTGGCAAAGAAATTTCGTTTTGTGACTAATGTGAAAACATGACTCTGTGTGCAAATAGGAATTACAGGCAGAGATTTATTGCGTATTGCTCTGGAGATTTCACAGTTGCATTGGATGGAACGGGGGAGCCATTTTTTGGTGCAGAAGCAGACTCTTAGCACACCCCCAGCTGCTTACCCTGTGGAATCATGCACAGTATTCACAAGCGAGTGGGGTTTGAGGTTTCAGTCAGTAATGCAAATACATTCAGCATCACTAAGGCTGGTTGCCCTTGCTGGAGTGTAGGCAGTCAACCAGGTTACACATGGTGCTGGTCTGAAAAAGCAGTTTGGACATGTGCTTTTTTAAGAATCTGAAAAGTGGATTCATAATGTGTCAGTCTGTAAAAGTGTTTATCACTTGCCAAAAAAAAGAGTAGTAAGTGTGCTTTCAAATTGGCAAAGAAATTTCGTTTTGTGACTAATGTGAAAACATGACTCTGTGTGCATATAGGAATTACAGGCAGAGATTTATTGCGTATTGCTCTGGTAATTTCACAGTTGCATTAGATGGAAAGGGGGAGCCATTTTTTGGTGCAGAAGCAGACTCTTAGCACACACCCAGCTGCTTACCCTGTGGAATCATGCACAGTATTCACAAGCGAGTGGGGTTTGAGGTTTCAGTCAGTAATGCAAATACATTCAGCATCACTAAGGCTGGTTGCCCTTGCTGGAGTGTAGGCAGTCAACCAGGTTACACATGGTGCTGGTCTGAAAAAGCAGTTTGGACATGTGCTTTTTTAAGAATCTGAAAAGTGGATTCATAATGTGTCAGTCTGTAAAAGTGTTTATCACTTGCCAAAAAAAAGAGTAGTAAGTGTGCTTTCAAAATGGCAAAGAAATTTCGTTTTGTGACTAAAGTGAAAACATGACTCTGTGTGCATATAGGAATTACAGGCAGAGATTTATTGCGTATTGCTCTGGTGATTTCACAGTTGCATTAGATGGAAAGGGGGAGCCATTTTTTGGTGGAGAAGCAGACTCTTAGTACACACCTAGCTGCTTACCCTGTGGAATCATGCACAGTATTCACAAGCGAGTGGGGTTTGAGGTTTCAGTCAGTAATGCAAATACATTCAGCATCACTAAGGCTGGTTGCCCTTGCTGGAGTGTAGGCAGTCAACCAGGTTACACATGGTGCTGGTCTGAAAAAGCAGTTTGGACATGTGCTTTTTTAAGAATCTGAAAAGTGGATTCATAATGTGTCAGTCTGTAAAAGTGTTTATCACTTGCCAAAAAAAAGAGTAGTAAGTGTGCTTTCAAATTGGCAAAGAAATTTCGTTTTGTGACTAATGTGAAAACATGACTCTGTGTGCATATAGGAATTACAGGCAGAGATTTATTGCGTATTGCTCTGCTGATTTCACAGTTGCATTAGATGGAAAGGGGGAGCCATTTTTTGGTGCAGAAGCAGACTCTTAGCACACACCCAGCTGCTTACCCTGTGGAATCATGCACAGTATTCACAAGCGAGTGGGGTTTGAGGTTTCAGTCAGTAATGCAAATACATTCAGCATCACTAAGGCTGGTTGCCCTTGCTGGACTGTAGGCAGTCAACCAGGTTACACATGGTGCTGGTCTGAAAAAGCAGTTTGGACATGTGCTTTTTTAAGAATCTGAAAAGTGGATTCATAATGTGTCAGTCTGTAAAAGTGTTTATCACTTGCCAAAAAAAAGAGTAGTAAGTGTGCTTTCAAATTGGCAAAGAAATTTCGTTTTGTGACTAAGGTGAAAACATGACTCTGTGTGCAAATAGGAATTACAGGCAGAGATTTATTGCGTATTGCTCTGGAGATTTCACAGTTGCATTGGATGGAACGGGGGAGCCATTTTTTGGTGCAGAAGCAGACTCTTAGCACACCCCCAGCTGCTTACCCTGTGGAATCATGCACAGTATTCACAAGCGAGTGGGGTTTGAGGTTTCAGTCAGTAATGCAAATACATTTAGCATCACTAAGGCTGGTTGCCCTTGCTGGAGTGTAGGCAGTCAACCAGGTTACACATGGTGCTGGTCTGAAAAAGCAGTTTGGACATGTGCTTTTTTAAGAATCTGAAAAGTGGATTCATAATGTGTCAGTCTGTAAAAGTGTTTATCACTTGCCAAAAAAAAGAGTAGTAAGTGTGCTTTCAAATTGGCAAAGAAATTTCGTTTTGTGACTAATGTGAAAACATGACTCTGTGTGCATATAGGAATTACAGGCAGAGATTTATTGCGTATTGCTCTGGTAATTTCACAGTTGCATTAGATGGAAAGGGGGAGCCATTTTTTGGTGCAGAAGCAGACTCTTAGCACACACCCAGCTGCTTACCCTGTGGAATCATGCACAGTATTCACAAGCGAGTGGGGTTTGAGGTTTCAGTCAGTAATGCAAATACATTCAGCATCACTAAGGCTGGTTGCCCTTGCTGGAGTGTAGGCAGTCAACCAGGTTACACATGGTGCTGGTCTGAAAAAGCAGTTTGGACATGTGCTTTTTTAAGAATCTGAAAAGTGGATTCATAATGTGTCAGTCTGTAAAAGTGTTTATCACTTGCCAAAAAAAAGAGTAGTAAGTGTGCTTTCAAAATGGCAAAGAAATTTCGTTTTGTGACTAATGTGAAAACATGACTCTGTGTGCATATAGGAATTACAGGCAGAGATTTATTGCGTATTGCTCTGGTGATTTCACAGTTGCATTAGATGGAAAGGGGGAGCCATTTTTTGGTGGAGAAGCAGACTCTTAGTACACACCTAGCTGCTTACTCTGTGGAATCATGCACAGTATTCACAAGCGAGTGGGGTTTGAGGTTTCAGTCAGTAATGCAAATACATTCAGCATCACTAAGGCTGGTTGCCCTTGCTGGAGTGTAGGCAGTCAACCAGGTTACACATGGTGCTGGTCTGAAAAAGCAGTTTGGACATGTGCTTTTTTAAGAATCTGAAAAGTGGATTCATAATGTGTCAGTCTGTAAAAGTGTTTATCACTTGCCAAAAAAAAGAGTAGTAAGTGTGCTTTCAAAATGGCAAAGAAATTTCGTTTTGTGACTAATGTGAAAACATGACTCTGTGTGCATATAGGAATTACAGGCAGAGATTTATTGCGTATTGCTCTGGTGATTTCACAGTTGCATTAGATGGAAAGGGGGAGCCATTTTTTGGTGGAGAAGCAGACTCTTAGTACACACCTAGCTGCTTACCCTGTGGAATCATGCACAGTATTCACAAGCGAGTGGGGTTTGAGGTTTCAGTCAGTAATGCAAATACATTCAGCATCACTAAGGCTGGTTGCCCTTGCTGGAGTGTAGGCAGTCAACCAGGTTACACATGGTGCTGGTCTGAAAAAGCAGTTTGGACATGTGCTTTTTTAAGAATCTGAAAAGTGGATTCATAATGTGTCAGTCTGTAAAAGTGTTTATCACTTGCCAAAAAAAAGAGTAGTAAGTGTGCTTTCAAATTGGCAAAGAAATTTCGTTTTGTGACTAATGTGAAAACATGACTCTGTGTGCATATAGGAATTACAGGCAGAGATTTATTGCGTATTGCTCTGGTGATTTCACAGTTGCATTAGATGGAAAGGGGGAGCCATTTTTTGGTGCAGAAGCAGACTCTTAGCACACACCCAGCTGCTTACCCTGTGGAATCATGCACAGTATTCACAAGCGAGTGGGGTTTGAGGTTTCAGTCAGTAATGCAAATACATTCAGCATCACTAAGGCTGGTTGCCCTTGCTGGAGTGTAGGCAGTCAACCAGGTTACACATGGTGCTGGTCTGAAAAAGCAGTTTGGACATGTGCTTTTTTAAGAATCTGAAAAGTGGATTCATAATGTGTCAGTCTGTAAAAGTGTTTATCACTTGCCAAAAAAAAGAGTAGTAAGTGTGCTTTCAAATTGGCAAAGAAATTTCGTTTTGTGACTAATGTGAAAACATGACTCTGTGTGCAAATAGGAATTACAGGCAGAGATTTATTGCGTATTGCTCTGGTGATTTCACAGTTGCATTGGATGGAACGGGGGAGCCATTTTTTAGTGCAGAAGCAGACTCTTAGCACATCCCCAGCTGCTTACCCTGTGGAATCATGCACAGTATTCACAAGCGAGTGGGGTTTGAGGTTTCAGTCAGTAATGCAAATACATTTAGCATCACTAAGGCTGGTTGCCCTTGCTGGAGTGTAGGCAGTCAACCAGGTTACACATGGTGCTGGTCTGAAAAAGCAGTTTGGACATGTGCTTTTTTAAGAATCTGAAAAGTGGATTCATAATGTGTCATTCTGTAAAAGTGTTTATCACTTGCCAAAAAAAAGAGTAGTAAGTGTGCTTTCAAAATGGCAAAGAAATTTCGTTTTGTGACTAATGTGAAAACATGACTGTGTGCATATAGGAATTACAGGCAGAGATTTATTGCGTATTGCTCTGGTGATTTCACAGTTGTATTAGATGGAAAGGGGGAGCCATTTTTTGGTGCAGAAGCAGACTCTTAGCACACACCCAGCTGCTTACCCTGTGGAATCATGCACAGTATTCACAAGCGAGTGGGGTTTGAGGTTTCAGTCAGTAATGCAAATACATTCAGCATCACTAAGGCTGGTTGCCCTTGCTGGAGTGTAGGCAGTCAACCAGGTTACACATGGTGCTGGTCTGAAAAAGCAGTTTGGACATGTGCTTTTTTAAGAATCTGAAAAGTGGATTCATAATGTGTCAGTCTGTAAAAGTGTTTATCACTTGCCAAAAAAAAGAGTAGTAAGTGTGCTTTCAAATTGGCAAAGAAATTTCGTTTTGTGACTAATGTGAAAACATGACTCTGTGTGCAAATAGGAATTACAGGCAGAGATTTATTGCGTATTGCTCTGGTGATTTCACAGTTGCATTAGATGGAAAGGGGGAGCCATTTTTTGGTGGAGAAGCAGACTCTTAGCACACACCTAGCTGCTTACCCTGTGGAATCATGCACAGTATTCACAAGCGAGTGGGGTTTGAGGTTTCAGTCAGTAATGCAAATACATTCAGCATCACTAAGGCTGGTTGCCCTTGCTGGAGTGTAGGCAGTCAACCAGGTTACACATGGTGCTGGTCTGAAAAAGCAGTTTGGACATGTGCTTTTTTAAGAATCTGAAAAGTGGATTCATAATGTGTCAGTCTGTAAAAGTGTTTATCACTTGCCAAAAAAAAGAGTAGTAAGTGTGCTTTCAAATTGGCAAAGAAATTTCGTTTTGTGACTAATGTGAAAACATGACTCTGTGTGCATATAGGAATTACAGGCAGAGATTTATTGCGTATTGCTCTGGTAATTTCACAGTTGCATTAGATGGAAAGGGGGAGCCATTTTTTGGTGCAGAAGCAGACTCTTAGCACACACCCCGCTGCTTACCCTGTGGAATCATGCACAGTATTCACAAGCGAGTGGGGTTTGAGGTTTCAGTCAGTAATGCAAATACATTCAGCATCACTAAGGCTGGTTGCCCTTGCTGGAGTGTAGGCAGTCAACCAGGTTACACATGGTGCTGGTCTGAAAAAGCAGTTTGGACATGTGCTTTTTTAAGAATCTGAAAAGTGGATTTATAATGTGTCAGTCTGTAAAAGTGTTTATCACTTGCCAAAAAAAGAGTAGTAAGTGTGCTTTCAAATTGGCAAAGAAATTTCGTTTTGTGACTAATGTGAAAACATAACTCTGTGTGCAAATAGGAATTACAGGCAGAGATTTATTGCGTATTGCTCTGGTGATTTCACAGTTGCATTAGATGGAAAGGGGGAGCCATTTTTTGGTGGAGAAGCAGACTCTTAGCACACACCTAGCTGCTTACCCTGTGGAATCATGCACAGTATTCACAAGCGAGTGGGGTTTGAGGTTTCAGTCAGTAATGCAAATACATTCAGCATCACTAAGGCTGGTTGCCCTTGCTGGAGTGTAGGCAGTCAACCAGGTTACACATGGTGCTGGTCTGAAAAAGCAGTTTGGACATGTGCTTTTTTAAGAATCTGAAAAGTGGATTCATAATGTGTCAGTCTGTAAAAGTGTTTATCACTTGCCAAAAAAAAGAGTAGTAAGTGTGCTTTCAAATTGGCAAAGAAATTTCGTTTTGTGACTAATGTGAAAACATGACTCTGTGTGCATATAGGAATTACAGGCAGAGATTTATTGCGTATTGCTCTGGTAATTTCACAGTTGCATTAGATGGAAAGGGGGAGCCATTTTTTGGTGCAGAAGCAGACTCTTAGCACACACCCAGCTGCTTACCCTGTGGAATCATGCACAGTATTCACAAGCGAGTGGGGTTTGAGGTTTCTGTCAGTAATGCAAATACATTCAGCATCACTAAGGCTGGTTGCCCTTGCTGGAGTGTAGGCAGTCAACCAGGTTACACATGGTGCTGGTCTGAAAAAGCAGTTTGGACATGTGCTTTTTTAAGAATCTGAAAAGTGGATTCATAATGTGTCAGTCTGTAAAAGTGTTTATCACTTGCCAAAAAAAAGAGTAGTAAGTGTGCTTTCAAAATGGCAAAGAAATTTCGTTTTGTGACTAATGTGAAAACATGACTCTGTGTGCATATAGGAATTACAGGCAGAGATTTATTGCGTATTGCTCTGGTGATTTCACAGTTGCATTAGATGGAAAGGGGGAGCCATTTTTTGGTGGAGAAGCAGACTCTTAGTACACACCTAGCTGCTTACCCTGTGGAATCATGCACAGTATTCACAAGCGAGTGGGGTTTGAGGTTTCAGTCAGTAATGCAAATACATTCAGCATCACTAAGGCTGGTTGCCCTTGCTGGAGTGTAGGCAGTCAACCAGGTTACACATGGTGCTGGTCTGAAAAAGCAGTTTGGACATGTGCTTTTTTAAGAATCTGAAAAGTGGATTCATAATGTGTCAGTCTGTAAAAGTGTTTATCACTTGCCAAAAAAAAGAGTAGTAAGTGTGCTTTCAAATTGGCAAAGAAATTTCGTTTTGTGACTAATGTGAAAACATGACTCTGTGTGCATATAGGAATTACAGGCAGAGATTCATTGCGTATTGCTCTGGTGATTTCACAGTTGCATTAGATGGAAAGGGGGAGCCATTTTTTGGTGCAGAAGCAGACTCTTAGCACACACCCAGCTGCTTACCCTGTGGAATCATGCACAGTATTCACAAGCGAGTGGGGTT
Organism: Triturus cristatus; assembly: GCF_964204655.1. NCBI lineage: Eukaryota > Metazoa > Chordata > Amphibia > Caudata > Salamandridae > Triturus > Triturus cristatus. Next base: position 198,308,810 of record NC_140593.1, on the reverse strand, counting down.
TGAGGTTTCAGTCAGTAATGCAAATACATTCAGCATCACTAAGGCTGGTTGCCCTTGCTGGAGTGTAGGCAGTCAACCAGGTTACACATGGTGCTGGTCTGAAAAAGCAGTTTGGACATGTGCTTTTTTAAGAATCTGAAAAGTGGATTCATAATGTGTCAGTCTGTAAAAGTGTTTATCACTTGCCAAAAAAAAGAGTAGTAAGTGTGCTTTCAAATTGGCAAAGAAATTTCGTTTTGTGACTAATGTGAAAACATGACTCTGTGTGCAAATAGGAATTACAGGCAGAGATTTATTGCGTATTGCTCTGGAGATTTCACAGTTGCATTGGATGGAACGGGGGAGCCATTTTTTGGTGCAGAAGCAGACTCTTAGCACACCCCCAGCTGCTTACCCTGTGGAATCATGCACAGTATTCACAAGCGAGTGGGGTTTGAGGTTTCAGTCAGTAATGCAAATACATTTAGCATCACTAAGGCTGGTTGCCCTTGCTGGAGTGTAGGCAGTCAACCAGGTTACACATGGTGCTGGTCTGAAAAAGCAGTTTGGACATGTGCTTTTTTAAGAATCTGAAAAGTGGATTCATAATGTGTCAGTCTGTAAAAGTGTTTATCACTTGCCAAAAAAAAGAGTAGTAAGTGTGCTTTCAAAATGGCAAAGAAATTTCGTTTTGTGACTAATGTGAAAACATGACTCTGTGTGCATATAGGAATTACAGGCAGAGATTTATTGCGTATTGCTCTGGTGATTTCACAGTTGCATTAGATGGAAAGGGGGAGCCATTTTTTGGTGCAGAAGCAGACTCTTAGCACACACCCAGCTGCTTACCCTGTGGAATCATGCACAGTATTCACAAGCGAGTGGGGTTTGAGGTTTCAGTCAGTAATGCAAATACATTCAGCATCACTAAGGCTGGTTGCCCTTGCTGGAGTGTAGGCAGTCAACCAGGTTACACATGGTGCTGGTCTGAAAAAGCAGTTTGGACATGTGCTTTTTTAAGAATCTGAAAAGTGGATTCATAATGTGTCAGTCTGTAAAAGTGTTTATCACTTGCCAAAAAAAAGAGTAGTAAGTGTGCTTTCAAATTGGCAAAGAAATTTCGTTTTGTGACTAATGTGAAAACATGACTCTGTGTGCAAATAGGAATTACAGGCAGAGATTTATTGCGTATTGCTCTGGTGATTTCACAGTTGCATTAGATGGAAAGGGGGAGCCATTTTTTGGTGGAGAAGCAGACTCTTAGCACACACCTAGCTGCTTACCCTGTGGAATCATGCACAGTATTCACAAGCGAGGGGGGTTTGAGGTTTCAGTCAGTAATGCAAATACATTCAGCATCACTAAGGCTGGTTGCCCTTGCTGGAGTGTAGGCAGTCAACCAGGTTACACATGGTGCTGGTCTGAAAAAGCAGTTTGGACATGTGCTTTTTTAAGAATCTGAAAAGTGGATTCATAATGTGTCAGTCTGTAAAAGTGTTTATCACTTGCCAAAAAAAAGAGTAGTAAGTGTGCTTTCAAATTGGCAAAGAAATTTCGTTTTGTGACTAATGTGAAAACATGACTCTGTGTGCATATAGGAATTACAGGCAGAGATTTATTGCGTATTGCTCTGGTAATTTCACAGTTGCATTAGATGGAAAGGGGGAGCCATTTTTTGGTGCAGAAGCAGACTCTTAGCACACACCCAGCTGCTTACCCTGTGGAATCATGCACAGTATTCACAAGCGAGTGGGGTTTGAGGTTTCAGTCAGTAATGCAAATACATTCAGCATCACTAAGGCTGGTTGCCCTTGCTGGAGTGTAGGCAGTCAACCAGGTTACACATGGTGCTGGTCTGAAAAAGCAGTTTGGACATGTGCTTTTTTAAGAATCTGAAAAGTGGATTCATAATGTGTCAGTCTGTAAAAGTGTTTATCACTTGCCAAAAAAAAGAGTAGTAAGTGTGCTTTCAAAATGGCAAAGAAATTTCGTTTTGTGACTAATGTGAAAACATGACTCTGTGTGCATATAGGAATTACAGGCAGAGATTTATTGCGTATTGCTCTGGTGATTTCACAGTTGCATTAGATGGAAAGGGGGAGCCATTTTTTGGTGGAGAAGCAGACTCTTAGTACACACCTAGCTGCTTACCCTGTGGAATCATGCACAGTATTCACAAGCGAGTGGGGTTTGAGGTTTCAGTCAGTAATGCAAATACATTCAGCATCACTAAGGCTGGTTGCCCTTGCTGGAGTGTAGGCAGTCAACCAGGTTACACATGGTGCTGGTCTGAAAAAGCAGTTTGGACATGTGCTTTTTTAAGAATCTGAAAAGTGGATTCATAATGTGTCAGTCTGTAAAAGTGTTTATCACTTGCCAAAAAAAAGAGTAGTAAGTGTGCTTTCAAAATGGCAAAGAAATTTCGTTTTGTGACTAATGTGAAAACATGACTCTGTGTGCATATAGGAATTACAGGCAGAGATTTATTGCGTATTGCTCTGGTGATTTCACAGTTGCATTAGATGGAAAGGGGGGAGCCATTTTTTGGTGGAGAAGCAGACTCTTAGTACACACCTAGCTGCTTACCCTGTGGAATCATGCACAGTATTCACAAGCGAGTGGGGTTTGAGGTTTCAGTCAGTAATGCAAATACATTCAGCATCACTAAGGCTGGTTGCCCTTGCTGGAGTGTAGGCAGTCAACCAGGTTACACATGGTGCTGGTCTGAAAAAGCAGTTTGGACATGTGCTTTTTTAAGAATCTGAAAAGTGGATTCATAATGTGTCAGTCTGTAAAAGTGTTTATCACTTGCCAAAAAAAAGAGTAGTAAGTGTGCTTTCAAATTGGCAAAGAAATTTCGTTTTGTGACTAATGTGAAAACATGACTCTGTGTGCATATAGGAATTACAGGCAGAGATTTATTGCGTATTGCTCTGGTGATTTCACAGTTGCATTAGATGGAAAGGGGGAGCCATTTTTTGGTGCAGAAGCAGACTCTTAGCACACACCCAGCTGCTTACCCTGTGGAATCATGCACAGTATTCACAAGCGAGTGGGGTTTGAGGTTTCAGTCAGTAATGCAAATACATTCAGCATCACTAAGGCTGGTTGCCCTTGCTGGAGTGTAGGCAGTCAACCAGGTTACACATGGTGCTGGTCTGAAAAAGCAGTTTGGACATGTGCTTTTTTAAGAATCTGAAAAGTGGATTCATAATGTGTCAGTCTGTAAAAGTGTTTATCACTTGCCAAAAAAAAGAGTAGTAAGTGTGCTTTCAAATTGGCAAAGAAATTTCGTTTTGTGACTAATGTGAAAACATGACTCTGTGTGCAAATAGGAATTACAGGCAGAGATTTATTGCGTATTGCTCTGGAGATTTCACAGTTGCATTGGATGGAACGGGGGAGCCATTTTTTGGTGCAGAAGCAGACTCTTAGCACATCCCCAGCTGCTTACCCTGTGGAATCATGCACAGTATTCACAAGCGAGTGGGGTTTGAGGTTTCAGTCAGTAATGCAAATACATTTAGCATCACTAAGGCTGGTTGCCCTTGCTGGAGTGTAGGCAGTCAACCAGGTTACACATGGTGCTGGTCTGAAAAAGCAGTTTGGACATGTGCTTTTTTAAGAATCTGAAAAGTGGATTCATAATGTGTCATTCTGTAAAAGTGTTTATCACTTGCCAAAAAAAAGAGTAGTAAGTGTGCTTTCAAAATGGCAAAGAAATTTCGTTTTGTGACTAATGTGAAAACATGACTCTGTGTGCATATAGGAATTACAGGCAGAGATTTATTGCGTATTGCTCTGGTGATTTCACAGTTGTATTAGATGGAAAGGGGGAGCCATTTTTTGGTGCAGAAGCAGACTCTTAGCACACACCCAGCTGCTTACCCTGTGGAATCATGCACAGTATTCACAAGCGAGTGGGGTTTGAGGTTTCAGTCAGTAATGCAAATACATTCAGCATCACTAAGGCTGGTTGCCCTTGCTGGAGTGTAGGCAGTCAACCAGGTTACACATGGTGCTGGTCTGAAAAAGCAGTTTGGACATGTGCTTTTTTAAGAATCTGAAAAGTGGATTCATAATGTGTCAGTCTGTAAAAGTGTTTATCACTTGCCAAAAAAAAGAGTAGTAAGTGTGCTTTCAAATTGGCAAAGAAATTTCGTTTTGTGACTAATGTGAAAACATGACTCTGTGTGCATATAGGAATTACAGGCAGAGATTTATTGCGTATTGCTCTGGTAATTTCACAGTTGCATTAGATGGAAAGGGGGAGCCATTTTTTGGTGGAGAAGCAGACTCTTAGCACACACCTAGCTGCTTACCCTGTGGAATCATGCACAGTATTCACAAGCGAGGGGGGTTTGAGGTTTCAGTCAGTAATGCAAATACATTCAGCATCACTAAGGCTGGTTGCCCTTGCTGGAGTGTAGGCAGTCAACCAGGTTACACATGGTGCTGGTCTGAAAAAGCAGTTTGGACATGTGCTTTTTTAAGAATCTGAAAAGTGGATTCATAATGTGTCAGTCTGTAAAAGTGTTTATCACTTGCCAAAAAAAAGAGTAGTAAGTGTGCTTTCAAATTGGCAAAGAAATTTCGTTTTGTGACTAATGTGAAAACATGACTCTGTGTGCAAATAGGAATTACAGGCAGAGATTTATTGCGTATTGCTCTGGTGATTTCACAGTTGCATTAGATGGAAAGGGGGAGCCATTTTTTGGTGGAGAAGCAGACTCTTAGCACACACCTAGCTGCTTACCCTGTGGAATCATGCACAGTATTCACAAGCGAGTGGGGTTTGAGGTTTCAGTCAGTAATGCAAATACATTCAGCATCACTAAGGCTGGTTGCCCTTGCTAGAGTGTAGGCAGTCAACCAGGTTACACATGGTGCTGGTCTGAAAAAGCAGTTTGGACATGTGCTTTTTTAAGAATCTGAAAAGTGGATTCATAATGTGTCAGTCTGTAAAAGGGTTTATCACTTGCCAAAAAAAGAGTAGTAAGTGTGCTTTCAAATTGGCAAAGAAATTTCGTTTTGTGACTAATGTGAAAACATGACTCTGTGTGCATATAGGAATTACAGGCAGAGATTTATTGCGTATTGCTCTGGTGATTTCACAGTTGCATTAGATGGAAAGGGGGAGCCATTTTTTGGTGGAGAAGCAGACTCTTAGTACACACCTAGCTGCTTACCCTGTGGAATCATGCACAGTATTCACAAGCGAGTGGGGTTTGAGGTTTCAGTCAGTAATGCAAATACATTCAGCATCACTAAGGCTGGTTGCCCTTGCTGGAGTGTAGGCAGTCAACCAGGTTACACATGGTGCTGGTCTGAAAAAGCAGTTTGGACATGTGCTTTTTTAAGAATCTGAAAAGTGGATTCATAATGTGTCAGTCTGTAAAAGTGTTTATCACTTGCCAAAAAAAAGAGTAGTAAGTGTGCTTTCAAATTGGCAAAGAAATTTCGTTTTGTGACTAATGTGAAAACATGACTCTGTGTGCATATAGGAATTACAGGCAGAGATTTATTGCGTATTGCTCTGGTGATTTCACAGTTGCATTAGATGGAAAGGGGGAGCCATTTTTTGGTGCAGAAGCAGACTCTTAGCACACACCCAGCTGCTTACCCTGTGGAATCATGCACAGTATTCACAAGCGAGTGGGGTTTGAGGTTTCAGTCAGTAATGCAAATACATTCAGCATCACTAAGGCTGGTTGCCCTTGCTGGAGTGTAGGCAGTCAACCAGGTTACACATGGTGCTGGTCTGAAAAAGCAGTTTGGACATGTGCTTTTTTAAGAATCTGAAAAGTGGATTCATAATGTGTCAGTCTGTAAAAGTGTTTATCACTTGCCAAAAAAAAGAGTAGTAAGTGTGCTTTCAAATTGGCAAAGAAATTTCGTTTTGTGACTAATGTGAAAACATGACTCTGTGTGCAAATAGGAATTACAGGCAGAGATTTATTGCGTATTGCTCTGGAGATTTCACAGTTGCATTGGATGGAACGGGGGAGCCATTTTTTGGTGCAGAAGCAGACTCTTAGCACATCCCCAGCTGCTTACCCTGTGGAATCATGCACAGTATTCACAAGCGAGTGGGGTTTGAGGTTTCAGTCAGTAATGCAAATACATTTAGCATCACTAAGGCTGGTTGCCCTTGCTGGAGTGTAGGCAGTCAACCAGGTTACACATGGTGCTGGTCTGAAAAAGCAGTTTGGACATGTGCTTTTTTAAGAATCTGAAAAGTGGATTCATAATGTGTCATTCTGTAAAAGTGTTTATCACTTGCCAAAAAAAAGAGTAGTAAGTGTGCTTTCAAAATGGCAAAGAAATTTCGTTTTGTGACTAATGTGAAAACATGACTCTGTGTGCATATAGGAATTACAGGCAGAGATTTATTGCGTATTGCTCTGGTGATTTCACAGTTGTATTAGATGGAAAGGGGGAGCCATTTTTTGGTGCAGAAGCAGACTCTTAGCACACACCCAGCTGCTTACCCTGTGGAATCATGCACAGTATTCACAAGCGAGTGGGGTTTGAGGTTTCAGTCAGTAATGCAAATACATTCAGCATCACTAAGGCTGGTTGCCCTTGCTGGAGTGTAGGCAGTCAACCAGGTTACACATGGTGCTGGTCTGAAAAAGCAGTTTGGACATGTGCTTTTTTAAGAATCTGAAAAGTGGATTCATAATGTGTCAGTCTGTAAAAGTGTTTATCACTTGCCAAAAAAAAGAGTAGTAAGTGTGCTTTCAAATTGGCAAAGAAATTTCGTTTTGTGACTAATGTGAAAACATGACTCTGTGTGCAAATAGGAATTACAGGCAGAGATTTATTGCGTATTGCTCTGGTGATTTCACAGTTGCATTAGATGGAAAGGGGGAGCCATTTTTTGGTGGAGAAGCAGACTCTTAGCACACACCTAGCTGCTTACCCTGTGGAATCATGCACAGTATTCACAAGCGAGTGGGGTTTGAGGTTTCAGTCAGTAATGCAAATACATTCAGCATCACTAAGGCTGGTTGCCCTTGCTGGAGTGTAGGCAGTCAACCAGGTTACACATGGTGCTGGTCTGAAAAAGCAGTTTGGACATGTGCTTTTTTAAGAATCTGAAAAGTGGATTCATAATGTGTCAGTCTGTAAAAGTGTTTATCACTTGCCAAAAAAAAGAGTAGTAAGTGTGCTTTCAAATTGGCAAAGAAATTTCGTTTTGTGACTAATGTGAAAACTTGACTCTGTGTGCATATAGGAATTACAGGCAGAGATTTATTGCGTATTGCTCTGGTAATTTCACAGTTGCATTAGATGGAAAGGGGGAGCCATTTTTTGGTGCAGAAGCAGACTCTTAGCACACACCCAGCTGCTTACCCTGTGGAATCATGCACAGTATTCACAAGCGAGTGGGGTTTGAGGTTTCAGTCAGTAATGCAAATACATTCAGCATCACTAAGGCTGGTTGCCCTTGCTGGAGTGTAGGCAGTCAACCAGGTTACACATGGTGCTGGTCTGAAAAAGCAGTTTGGACATGTGCTTTTTTAAGAATCTGAAAAGTGGATTCATAATGTGTCAGTCTGTAAAAGTGTTTATCACTTGCCAAAAAAAAGAGTAGTAAGTGTGCTTTCAAAATGGCAAAGAAATTTCGTTTTGTGACTAATGTGAAAACATGACTCTGTGTGCATATAGGAATTACAGGCAGAGATTTATTGCGTATTGCTCTGGTGATTTCACAGTTGCATTAGATGGAAAGGGGGAGCCATTTTTTGGTGGAGAAGCAGACTCTTAGTACACACCTAGCTGCTTACCCTGTGGAATCATGCACAGTATTCACAAGCGAGTGGGGTTTGAGGTTTCAGTCAGTAATGCAAATACATTCAGCATCACTAAGGCTGGTTGCCCTTGCTGGAGTGTAGGCAGTCAACCAGGTTACACATGGTGCTGGTCTGAAAAAGCAGTTTGGACATGTGCTTTTTTAAGAATCTGAAAAGTGGATTCATAATGTGTCAGTCTGTAAAAGTGTTTATCACTTGCCAAAAAAAAGAGTAGTAAGTGTGCTTTCAAATTGGCAAAGAAATTTCGTTTTGTGACTAATGTGAAAACATGACTCTGTGTGCATATAGGAATTACAGGCAGAGATTTATTGCGTATTGCTCTGGTGATTTCACAGTTGCATCAGATGGAAAGGGGGAGCCATTTTTTGGTGCAGAAGCAGACTCTTAGCACACACCCAGCTGCTTACCCTGTGGAATCATGCACAGTATTCACAAGCGAGTGGGGTTTGAGGTTTCAGTCAGTAATGCAAATACATTCAGCATCACTAAGGCTGGTTGCCCTTGCTGGAGTGTAGGCAGTCAACCAGGTTACACATGGTGCTGGTCTGAAAAAGCAGTTTGGACATGTGCTTTTTTAAGAATCTGAAAAGTGGATTCATAATGTGTCAGTCTGTAAAAGTGTTTATCACTTGCCAAAAAAAAGAGTAGTAAGTGTGCTTTCAAATTGGCAAAGAAATTTCGTTTTGTGACTAATGTGAAAACATGACTCTGTGTGCAAATAGGAATTACAGGCAGAGATTTATTGCGTATTGCTCTGGAGATTTCACAGTTGCATTGGATGGAACGGGGGAGCCATTTTTTGGTGCAGAAGCAGACTCTTAGCACACCCCCAGCTGCTTACCCTGTGGAATCATGCACAGTATTCACAAGCGAGTGGGGTTTGAGGTTTCAGTCAGTAATGCAAATACATTTAGCATCACTAAGGCTGGTTGCCCTTGCTGGAGTGTAGGCAGTCAACCAGGTTACACATGGTGCTGGTCTGAAAAAGCAGTTTGGACATGTGCTTTTTTAAGAATCTGAAAAGTGGATTCATAATGTGTCAGTCTGTAAAAGTGTTTATCACTTGCCAAAAAAAAGAGTAGTAAGTGTGCTTTCAAAATGGCAAAGAAATTTCGTTTTGTGACTAATGTGAAAACATGACTCTGTGTGCATATAGGAATTACAGGCAGAGATTTATTGCGTATTGCTCTGGTGATTTCACAGTTGCATTAGATGGAAAGGGGGAGCCATTTTTTGGTGCAGAAGCAGACTCTTAGCACACACCCAGCTGCTTACCCTGTGGAATCATGCACAGTATTCACAAGCGAGTGGGGTTTGAGGTTTCAGTCAGTAATGCAAATACATTCAGCATCACTAAGGCTGGTTGCCCTTGCTGGAGTGTAGGCAGTCAACCAGGTTACACATGGTGCTGGTCTGAAAAAGCAGTTTGGACATGTGCTTTTTTAAGAATCTGAAAAGTGGATTCATAATGTGTCAGTCTGTAAAAGTGTTTATCACTTGCCAAAAAAAAGAGTAGTAAGTGTGCTTTCAAATTGGCAAAGAAATTTCGTTTTGTGACTAATGTGAAAACATGACTCTGTGTGCAAATAGGAATTACAGGCAGAGATTTATTGCGTATTGCTCTGGTGATTTCACAGTTGCATTAGATGGAAAGGGGGAGCCATTTTTTGGTGGAGAAGCAGACTCTTAGCACACACCTAGCTGCTTACCCTGTGGAATCATGCACAGTATTCACAAGCGAGGGGGGTTTGAGGTTTCAGTCAGTAATGCAAATACATTCAGCATCACTAAGGCTGGTTGCCCTTGCTGGAGTGTAGGCAGTCAACCAGGTTACACATGGTGCTGGTCTGAAAAAGCAGTTTGGACATGTGCTTTTTTAAGAATCTGAAAAGTGGATTCATAATGTGTCAGTCTGTAAAAGTGTTTATCACTTGCCAAAAAAAAGAGTAGTAAGTGTGCTTTCAAATTGGCAAAGAAATTTCGTTTTGTGACTAATGTGAAAACATGACTCTGTGTGCATATAGGAATTACAGGCAGAGATTTATTGCGTATTGCTCTGGTAATTTCACAGTTGCATTAGATGGAAAGGGGGAGCCATTTTTTGGTGCAGAAGCAGACTCTTAGCACACACCCAGCTGCTTACCCTGTGGAATCATGCACAGTATTCACAAGCGAGTGGGGTTTGAGGTTTCAGTCAGTAATGCAAATACATTCAGCATCACTAAGGCTGGTTGCCCTTGCTGGAGTGTAGGCAGTCAACCAGGTTACACATGGTGCTGGTCTGAAAAAGCAGTTTGGACATGTGCTTTTTTAAGAATCTGAAAAGTGGATTCATAATGTGTCAGTCTGTAAAAGTGTTTATCACTTGCCAAAAAAAAGAGTAGTAAGTGTGCTTTCAAAATGGCAAAGAAATTTCGTTTTGTGACTAATGTGAAAACATGACTCTGTGTGCATATAGGAATTACAGGCAGAGATTTATTGCGTATTGCTCTGGTGATTTCACAGTTGCATTAGATGGAAAGGGGGAGCCATTTTTTGGTGGAGAAGCAGACTCTTAGTACACACCTAGCTGCTTACCCTGTGGAATCATGCACAGTATTCACAAGCGAGTGGGGTTTGAGGTTTCAGTCAGTAATGCAAATACATTCAGCATCACTAAGGCTGGTTGCCCTTGCTGGAGTGTAGGCAGTCAACCAGGTTACACATGGTGCTGGTCTGAAAAAGCAGTTTGGACATGTGCTTTTTTAAGAATCTGAAAAGTGGATTCATAATGTGTCAGTCTGTAAAAGTGTTTATCACTTGCCAAAAAAAAGAGTAGTAAGTGTGCTTTCAAAATGGCAAAGAAATTTCGTTTTGTGACTAATGTGAAAACATGACTCTGTGTGCATATAGGAATTACAGGCAGAGATTTATTGCGTATTGCTCTGGTGATTTCACAGTTGCATTAGATGGAAAGGGGGGAGCCATTTTTTGGTGGAGAAGCAGACTCTTAGTACACACCTAGCTGCTTACCCTGTGGAATCATGCACAGTATTCACAAGCGAGTGGGGTTTGAGGTTTCTGTCAGTAATGCAAATACATTCAGCATCACTAAGGCTGGTTGCCCTTGCTGGAGTGTAGGCAGTCAACCAGGTTACACATGGTGCTGGTCTGAAAAAGCAGTTTGGACATGTGCTTTTTTAAGAATCTGAAAAGTGGATTCATAATGTGTCAGTCTGTAAAAGTGTTTATCACTTGCCAAAAAAAAGAGTAGTAAGTGTGCTTTCAAATTGGCAAAGAAATTTCGTTTTGTGACTAATGTGAAAACATGACTCTGTGTGCATATAGGAATTACAGGCAGAGATTTATTGCGTATTGCTCTGGTGATTTCACAGTTGCATTAGATGGAAAGGGGGAGCCATTTTTTGGTGCAGAAGCAGACTCTTAGCACACACCCAGCTGCTTACCCTGTGGAATCATGCACAGTATTCACAAGCGAGTGGGGTTTGAGGTTTCAGTCAGTAATGCAAATACATTCAGCATCACTAAGGCTGGTTGCCCTTGCTGGAGTGTAGGCAGTCAACCAGGTTACACATGGTGCTGGTCTGAAAAAGCAGTTTGGACATGTGCTTTTTTAAGAATCTGAAAAGTGGATTCATAATGTGTCAGTCTGTAAAAGTGTTTATCACTTGCCAAAAAAAAGAGTAGTAAGTGTGCTTTCAAATTGGCAAAGAAATTTCGTTTTGTGACTAATGTGAAAACATGACTCTGTGTGCAAATAGGAATTACAGGCAGAGATTTATTGCGTATTGCTCTGGAGATTTCACAGTTGCATTGGATGGAACGGGGGAGCCATTTTTTGGTGCAGAAGCAGACTCTTAGCACATCCCCAGCTGCTTACCCTGTGGAATCATGCACAGTATTCACAAGCGAGTGGGGTTTGAGGTTTCAGTCAGTAATGCAAATACATTTAGCATCACTAAGGCTGGTTGCCCTTGCTGGAGTGTAGGGTCAACCAGGTTACACATGGTGCTGGTCTGAAAAAGCAGTTTGGACATGTGCTTTTTTAAGAATCTGAAAAGTGGATTCATAATGTGTCATTCTGTAAAAGTGTTTATCACTTGCCAAAAAAAAGAGTAGTAAGTGTGCTTTCAAAATGGCAAAGAAATTTCGTTTTGTGACTAATGTGAAAACATGACTCTGTGTGCATATAGGAATTACAGGCAGAGATTTATTGCGTATTGCTCTGGTGATTTCACAGTTGTATTAGATGGAAAGGGGGAGCCATTTTTTGGTGCAGAAGCAGACTCTTAGCACACACCCAGCTGCTTACCCTGTGGAATCATGCACAGTATTCACAAGCGAGTGGGGTTTGAGGTTTCAGTCAGTAATGCAAATACATTCAGCATCACTAAGGCTGGTTGCCCTTGCTGGAGTGTAGGCAGTCAACCAGGTTACACATGGTGCTGGTCTGAAAAAGCAGTTTGGACATGTGCTTTTTTAAGAATCTGAAAAGTGGATTCATAATGTGTCAGTCTGTAAAAGTGTTTATCACTTGCCAAAAAAAAGAGTAGTAAGTGTGCTTTCAAATTGGCAAAGAAATTTCGTTTTGTGACTAATGTGAAAACATGACTCTGTGTGCAAATAGGAATTACAGGCAGAGATTTATTGCGTATTGCTCTGGTGATTTCACAGTTGCATTAGATGGAAAGGGGGAGCCATTTTTTGGTGGAGAAGCAGACTCTTAGCACACACCTAGCTGCTTACCCTGTGGAATCATGCACAGTATTCACAAGCGAGTGGGGTTTGAGGTTTCAGTCAGTAATGCAAATACATTCAGCATCACTAAGGCTGGTTGCCCTTGCTGGAGTGTAGGCAGTCAACCAGGTTACACATGGTGCTGGTCTGAAAAAGCAGTTTGGACATGTGCTTTTTTAAGAATCTGAAAAGTGGATTCATAATGTGTCAGTCTGTAAAAGTGTTTATCACTTGCCAAAAAAAAGAGTAGTAAGTGTGCTTTCAAATTGGCAAAGAAATTTCGTTTTGTGACTAATGTGAAAACATGACTCTGTGTGCATATAGGAATTACAGGCAGAGATTTATTGCGTATTGCTCTGGTAATTTCACAGTTGCATTAGATGGAAAGGGGGAGCCATTTTTTGGTGCAGAAGCAGACTCTTAGCACACACCCAGCTGCTTACCCTGTGGAATCATGCACAGTATTCACAAGCGAGTGGGGTTTGAGGTTTCAGTCAGTAATGCAAATACATTCAGCATCACTAAGGCTGGTTGCCCTTGCTGGAGTGTAGGCAGTCAACCAGGTTACACATGGTGCTGGTCTGAAAAAGCAGTTTGGACATGTGCTTTTTTAAGAATCTGAAAAGTGGATTCATAATGTGTCAGTCTGTAAAAGTGTTTATCACTTGCCAAAAAAAAGAGTAGTAAGTGTGCTTTCAAATTGGCAAAGAAATTTCGTTTTGTGACTAATGTGAAAACATAACTCTGTGTGCAAATAGGAATTACAGGCAGAGATTTATTGCGTATTGCTCTGGTGATTTCACAGTTGCATTAGATGGAAAGGGGGAGCCATTTTTTGGTGGAGAAGCAGACTCTTAGCACACACCTAGCTGCTTACCCTGTGGAATCATGCACAGTATTCACAAGCGAGTGGGGTTTGAGGTTTCAGTCAGTAATGCAAATACATTCAGCATCACTAAGGCTGGTTGCCCTTGCTGGAGTGTAGGCAGTCAACCAGGTTACACATGGTGCTGGTCTGAAAAAGCAGTTTGGACATGTGCTTTTTTAAGAATCTGAAAAGTGGATTCATAATGTGTCAGTCTGTAAAAGTGTTTATCACTTGCCAAAAAAAAGAGTAGTAAGTGTGCTTTCAAATTGGCAAAGAAATTTCGTTTTGTGACTAATGTGAAAACATGACTCTGTGTGCATATAGGAATTACAGGCAGAGATTTATTGCGTATTGCTCTGGTAATTTCACAGTTGCATTAGATGGAAAGGGGGAGCCATTTTTTGGTGCAGAAGCAGACTCTTAGCACACACCCAGCTGCTTACCCTGTGGAATCATGCACAGTATTCACAAGCGAGTGGGGTTTGAGGTTTCTGTCAGTAATGCAAATACATTCAGCATCACTAAGGCTGGTTGCCCTTGCTGGAGTGTAGGCAGTCAACCAGGTTACACATGGTGCTGGTCTGAAAAAGCAGTTTGGACATGTGCTTTTTTAAGAATCTGAAAAGTGGATTCATAATGTGTCAGTCTGTAAAAGTGTTTATCACTTGCCAAAAAAAAGAGTAGTAAGTGTGCTTTCAAAATGGCAAAGAAATTTCGTTTTGTGACTAATGTGAAAACATGACTCTGTGTGCATATAGGAATTACAGGCAGAGATTTATTGCGTATTGCTCTGGTGATTTCACAGTTGCATTAGATGGAAAGGGGGAGCCATTTTTTGGTGGAGAAGCAGACTCTTAGTACACACCTAGCTGCTTACCCTGTGGAATCATGCACAGTATTCACAAGCGAGTGGGGTTTGAGGTTTCAGTCAGTAATGCAAATACATTCAGCATCACTAAGGCTGGTTGCCCTTGCTGGAGTGTAGGCAGTCAACCAGGTTACACATGGTGCTGGTCTGAAAAAGCAGTTTGGACATGTGCTTTTTTAAGAATCTGAAAAGTGGATTCATAATGTGTCAGTCTGTAAAAGTGTTTATCACTTGCCAAAAAAAAGAGTAGTAAGTGTGCTTTCAAATTGGCAAAGAAATTTCGTTTTGTGACTAATGTGAAAACATGACTCTGTGTGCATATAGGAATTACAGGCAGAGATTTATTGCGTATTGCTCTGGTGATTTCACAGTTGCATTAGATGGAAAGGGGGAGCCATTTTTTGGTGGAGAAGCAGACTCTTAGTACACACCTAGCTGCTTACCCTGTGGAATCATGCACAGTATTCACAAGCGAGTGGGGTTTGAGGTTTCAGTCAGTAATGCAAATACATTCAGCATCACTAAGGCTGGTTGCCCTTGCTGGAGTGTAGGCAGTCAACCAGGTTACACATGGTGCTGGTCTGAAAAAGCAGTTTGGACATGTGCTTTTTTAAGAATCTGAAAAGTGGATTCATAATGTGTCAGTCTGTAAAAGTGTTTATCACTTGCCAAAAAAAAGAGTAGTAAGTGTGCTTTCAAAATGGCAAAGAAATTTCGTTTTGTGACTAATGTGAAAACATGACTCTGTGTGCATATAGGAATTACAGGCAGAGATTTATTGCGTATTGCTCTGGTGATTTCACAGTTGCATTAGATGGAAAGGGGGGAGCCATTTTTTGGTGGAGAAGCAGACTCTTAGTACACACCTAGCTGCTTACCCTGTGGAATCATGCACAGTATTCACAAGCGAGTGGGGTTTGAGGTTTCTGTCAGTAATGCAAATACATTCAGCATCACTAAGGCTGGTTGCCCTTGCTGGAGTGTAGGCAGTCAACCAGGTTACACATGGTGCTGGTCTGAAAAAGCAGTTTGGACATGTGCTTTTTTAAGAATCTGAAAAGTGGATTCATAATGTGTCAGTCTGTAAAAGTGTTTATCACTTGCCAAAAAAAAGAGTAGTAAGTGTGCTTTCAAATTGGCAAAGAAATTTCGTTTTGTGACTAATGTGAAAACATGACTCTGTGTGCATATAGGAATTACAGGCAGAGATTTATTGCGTATTGCTCTGGTGATTTCACAGTTGCATTAGATGGAAAGGGGGAGCCATTTTTTGGTGCAGAAGCAGACTCTTAGCACACACCCAGCTGCTTACCCTGTGGAATCATGCACAGTATTCACAAGCGAGTGGGGTTTGAGGTTTCAGTCAGTAATGCAAATACATTCAGCATCACTAAGGCTGGTTGCCCTTGCTGGAGTGTAGGCAGTCAACCAGGTTACACATGGTGCTGGTCTGAAAAAGCAGTTTGGACATGTGCTTTTTTAAGAATCTGAAAAGTGGATTCATAATGTGTCAGTCTGTAAAAGTGTTTATCACTTGCCAAAAAAAAGAGTAGTAAGTGTGCTTTCAAATTGGCAAAGAAATTTCGTTTTGTGACTAATGTGAAAACATGACTCTGTGTGCAAATAGGAATTACAGGCAGAGATTTATTGCGTATTGCTCTGGAGATTTCACAGTTGCATTGGATGGAACGGGGGAGCCATTTTTTGGTGCAGAAGCAGACTCTTAGCACATCCCCAGCTGCTTACCCTGTGGAATCATGCACAGTATTCACAAGCGAGTGGGGTTTGAGGTTTCAGTCAGTAATGCAAATACATTTAGCATCACTAAGGCTGGTTGCCCTTGCTGGAGTGTAGGCAGTCAACCAGGTTACACATGGTGCTGGTCTGAAAAAGCAGTTTGGACATGTGCTTTTTTAAGAATCTGAAAAGTGGATTCATAATGTGTCATTCTGTAAAAGTGTTTATCACTTGCCAAAAAAAAGAGTAGTAAGTGTGCTTTCAAAATGGCAAAGAAATTTCGTTTTGTGACTAATGTGAAAACATGACTCTGTGTGCATATAGGAATTACAGGCAGAGATTTATTGCGTATTGCTCTGGTGATTTCACAGTTGTATTAGATGGAAAGGGGGAGCCATTTTTTGGTGCAGAAGCAGACTCTTAGCACACACCCAGCTGCTTACCCTGTGGAATCATGCACAGTATTCACAAGCGAGTGGGGTTTGAGGTTTCAGTCAGTAATGCAAATACATTCAGCATCACTAAGGCTGGTTGCCCTTGCTGGAGTGTAGGCAGTCAACCAGGTTACACATGGTGCTGGTCTGAAAAAGCAGTTTGGACATGTGCTTTTTTAAGAATCTGAAAAGTGGATTCATAATGTGTCAGTCTGTAAAAGTGTTTATCACTTGCCAAAAAAAAGAGTAGTAAGTGTGCTTTCAAATTGGCAAAGAAATTTCGTTTTGTGACTAATGTGAAAACATGACTCTGTGTGCAAATAGGAATTACAGGCAGAGATTTATTGCGTATTGCTCTGGTGATTTCACAGTTGCATTAGATGGAAAGGGGGAGCCATTTTTTGGTGGAGAAGCAGACTCTTAGCACACACCTAGCTGCTTACCCTGTGGAATCATGCACAGTATTCACAAGCGAGTGGGGTTTGAGGTTTCAGTCAGTAATGCAAATACATTTAGCATCACTAAGGCTGGTTGCCCTTGCTGGAGTGTAGGCAGTCAACCAGGTTACACATGGTGCTGGTCTGAAAAAGCAGTTTGGACATGTGCTTTTTTAAGAATCTGAAAAGTGGATTCATAATGTGTCATTCTGTAAAAGTGTTTATCACTTGCCAAAAAAAAGAGTAGTAAGTGTGCTTTCAAAATGGCAAAGAAATTTCGTTTTGTGACTAATGTGAAAACATGACTCTGTGTGCATATAGGAATTACAGGCAGAGATTTATTGCGTATTGCTCTGGTGATTTCACAGTTGTATTAGATGGAAAGGGGGAGCCATTTTTTGGTGCAGAAGCAGACTCTTAGCACACACCCAGCTGCTTACCCTGTGGAATCATGCACAGTATTCACAAGCGAGTGGGGTTTGAGGTTTCAGTCAGTAATGCAAATACATTCAGCATCACTAAGGCTGGTTGCCCTTGCTGGAGTGTAGGCAGTCAACCAGGTTACACATGGTGCTGGTCTGAAAAAGCAGTTTGGACATGTGCTTTTTTAAGAATCTGAAAAGTGGATTCATAATGTGTCAGTCTGTAAAAGTGTTTATCACTTGCCAAAAAAAAGAGTAGTAAGTGTGCTTTCAAATTGGCAAAGAAATTTCGTTTTGTGACTAATGTGAAAACATGACTCTGTGTGCAAATAGGAATTACAGGCAGAGATTTATTGCGTATTGCTCTGGTGATTTCACAGTTGCATTAGATGGAAAGGGGGAGCCATTTTTTGGTGGAGAAGCAGACTCTTAGCACACACCTAGCTGCTTACCCTGTGGAATCATGCACAGTATTCACAAGCGAGTGGGGTTTGAGGTTTCAGTCAGTAATGCAAATACATTCAGCATCACTAAGGCTGGTTGCCCTTGCTGGAGTGTAGGCAGTCAACCAGGTTACACATGGTGCTGGTCTGAAAAAGCAGTTTGGACATGTGCTTTTTTAAGAATCTGAAAAGTGGATTCATAATGTGTCAGTCTGTAAAAGTGTTTATCACTTGCCAAAAAAAAGAGTAGTAAGTGTGCTTTCAAATTGGCAAAGAAATTTCGTTTTGTGACTAATGTGAAAACATGACTCTGTGTGCATATAGGAATTACAGGCAGAGATTTATTGCGTATTGCTCTGGTAATTTCACAGTTGCATTAGATGGAAAGGGGGAGCCATTTTTTGGTGCAGAAGCAGACTCTTAGCACACACCCAGCTGCTTACCCTGTGGAATCATGCACAGTATTCACAAGCGAGTGGGGTTTGAGGTTTCAGTCAGTAATGCAAATACATTCAGCATCACTAAGGCTGGTTGCCCTTGCTGGAGTGTAGGCAGTCAACCAGGTTACACATGGTGCTGGTCTGAAAAAGCAGTTTGGACATGTGCTTTTTTAAGAATCTGAAAAGTGGATTCATAATGTGTCAGTCTGTAAAAGTGTTTATCACTTGCCAAAAAAAAGAGTAGTAAGTGTGCTTTCAAATTGGCAAAGAAATTTCGTTTTGTGACTAATGTGAAAACATAACTCTGTGTGCAAATAGGAATTACAGGCAGAGATTTATTGCGTATTGCTCTGGTGATTTCACAGTTGCATTAGATGGAAAGGGGGAGCCATTTTTTGGTGGAGAAGCAGACTCTTAGCACACACCTAGCTGCTTACCCTGTGGAATCATGCACAGTATTCACAAGCGAGTGGGGTTTGAGGTTTCAGTCAGTAATGCAAATACATTCAGCATCACTAAGGCTGGTTGCCCTTGCTGGAGTGTAGGCAGTCAACCAGGTTACACATGGTGCTGGTCTGAAAAAGCAGTTTGGACATGTGCTTTTTTAAGAATCTGAAAAGTGGATTCATAATGTGTCAGTCTGTAAAAGTGTTTATCACTTGCCAAAAAAAAGAGTAGTAAGTGTGCTTTCAAATTGGCAAAGAAATTTCGTTTTGTGACTAATGTGAAAACATGACTCTGTGTGCATATAGGAATTACAGGCAGAGATTTATTGCGTATTGCTCTGGTAATTTCACAGTTGCATTAGATGGAAAGGGGGAGCCATTTTTTGGTGCAGAAGCAGACTCTTAGCACACACCCAGCTGCTTACCCTGTGGAATCATGCACAGTATTCACAAGCGAGTGGGGTTTGAGGTTTCAGTCAGTAATGCAAATACATTCAGCATCACTAAGGCTGGTTGCCCTTGCTGGAGTGTAGGCAGTCAACCAGGTTACACATGGTGCTGGTCTGAAAAAGCAGTTTGGACATATGCTTTTTTAAGAATCTGAAAAGTGGATTCATAATGTGTCAGTCTGTAAAAGTGTTTATCACTTGCCAAAAAAAAGAGTAGTAAGTGTGCTTTCAAAATGGCAAAGAAATTTCGTTTTGTGACTAATGTGAAAACATGACTCTGTGTGCATATAGGAATTACAGGCAGAGATTTATTGCGTATTGCTCTGGTGATTTCACAGTTGCATTAGATGGAAAGGGGGAGCCATTTTTTGGTGGAGAAGCAGACTCTTAGTACACACCTAGCTGCTTACCCTGTGGAATCATGCACAGTATTCACAAGCGAGTGGGGTTTGAGGTTTCAGTCAGTAATGCAAATACATTCAGCATCACTAAGGCTGGTTGCCCTTGCTGGAGTGTAGGCAGTCAACCAGGTTACACATGGTGCTGGTCTGAAAAAGCAGTTTGGACATGTGCTTTTTTAAGAATCTGAAAAGTGGATTCATAATGTGTCAGTCTGTAAAAGTGTTTATCACTTGCCAAAAAAAAGAGTAGTAAGTGTGCTTTCAAATTGGCAAAGAAATTTCGTTTTGTGACTAATGTGAAAACATGACTCTGTGTGCATATAGGAATTACAGGCAGAGATTTATTGCGTATTGCTCTGGTGATTTCACAGTTGCATTAGATGGAAAGGGGGAGCCATTTTTTGGTGCAGAAGCAGACTCTTAGCACACACCCAGCTGCTTACCCTGTGGAATCATGCACAGTATTCACAAGCGAGTGGGGTTTGAGGTTTCAGTCAGTAATGCAAATACATTCAGCATCACTAAGGCTGGTTGCCCTTGCTGGAGTGTAGGCAGTCAACCAGGTTACACATGGTGCTGGTCTGAAAAAGCAGTTTGGACATGTGCTTTTTTAAGAATCTGAAAAGTGGATTCATAATGTGTCAGTCTGTAAAAGTGTTTATCACTTGCCAAAAAAAAGAGTAGTAAGTGTGCTTTCAAATTGGCAAAGAAATTTCGTTTTGTGACTAATGTGAAAACATGACTCTGTGTGCAAATAGGAATTACAGGCAGAGATTTATTGCGTATTGCTCTGGAGATTTCACAGTTGCATTGGATGGAACGGGGGAGCCATTTTTTGGTGCAGAAGCAGACTCTTAGCACACCCCCAGCTGCTTACCCTGTGGAATCATGCACAGTATTCACAAGCGAGTGGGGTTTGAGGTTTCAGTCAGTAATGCAAATACATTTAGCATCACTAAGGCTGGTTGCCCTTGCTGGAGTGTAGGCAGTCAACCAGGTTACACATGGTGCTGGTCTGAAAAAGCAGTTTGGACATGTGCTTTTTTAAGAATCTGAAAAGTGGATTCATAATGTGTCAGTCTGTAAAAGTGTTTATCACTTGCCAAAAAAAAGAGTAGTAAGTGTGCTTTCAAAATGGCAAAGAAATTTCGTTTTGTGACTAATGTGAAAACATGACTCTGTGTGCATATAGGAATTACAGGCAGAGATTTATTGCGTATTGCTCTGGTGATTTCACAGTTGCATTAGATGGAAAGGGGGAGCCATTTTTTGGTGCAGAAGCAGACTCTTAGCACACACCCAGCTGCTTACCCTGTGGAATCATGCACAGTATTCACAAGCGAGTGTGGTTTGAGGTTTCAGTCAGTAATGCAAATACATTCAGCATCACTAAGGCTGGTTGCCCTTGCTGGAGTGTAGGCAGTCAACCAGGTTACACATGGTGCTGGTCTGAAAAAGCAGTTTGGACATGTGCTTTTTTAAGAATCTGAAAAGTGGATTCATAATGTGTCAGTCTGTAAAAGTGTTTATCACTTGCCAAAAAAAAGAGTAGTAAGTGTGCTTTCAAATTGGCAAAGAAATTTCGTTTTGTGACTAATGTGAAAACATGACTCTGTGTGCAAATAGGAATTACAGGCAGAGATTTATTGCGTATTGCTCTGGTGATTTCACAGTTGCATTAGATGGAAAGGGGGAGCCATTTTTTGGTGGAGAAGCAGACTCTTAGCACACACCTAGCTGCTTACCCTGTGGAATCATGCAGAGTATTCACAAGCGAGTGGGGTTTGAGGTTTCAGTCAGTAATGCAAATACATTCAGCATCACTAAGGCTGGTTGCCCTTGCTGGAGTGTAGGCAGTCAACCAGGTTACACATGGTGCTGGTCTGAAAAAGCAGTTTGGACATGTGCTTTTTTAAGAATCTGAAAAGTGGATTCATAATGTGTCAGTCTGTAAAAGTGTTTATCACTTGCCAAAAAAAAGAGTAGTAAGTGTGCTTTCAAATTGGCAAAGAAATTTCGTTTTGTGACTAATGTGAAAACATGACTCTGTGTGCATATAGGAATTACAGGCAGAGATTTATTGCGTATTGCTCTGGTAATTTCACAGTTGCATTAGATGGAAAGGGGGAGCCATTTTTTGGTGCAGAAGCAGACTCTTAGCACACACCCAGCTGCTTACCCTGTGGAATCATGCACAGTATTCACAAGCGAGTGGGGTTTGAGGTTTCAGTCAGTAATGCAAATACATTCAGCATCACTAAGGCTGGTTGCCCTTGCTGGAGTGTAGGCAGTCAACCAGGTTACACATGGTGCTGGTCTGAAAAAGCAGTTTGGACATGTGCTTTTTTAAGAATCTGAAAAGTGGATTCATAATGTGTCAGTCTGTAAAAGTGTTTATCACTTGCCAAAAAAAAGAGTAGTAAGTGTGCTTTCAAATTGGCAAAGAAATTTCGTTTTGTGACTAATGTGAAAACATGACTCTGTGTGCATATAGGAATTACAGGCAGAGATTTATTGCGTATTGCTCTGGTGATTTCACAGTTGCATTAGATGGAAAGGGGGAGCCATTTTTTGGTGCAGAAGCAGACTCTTAGCACACACCCAGCTGCTTACCCTGTGGAATCATGCACAGTATTCACAAGCGAGTGGGGTTTGAGGTTTCAGTCAGTAATGCAAATACATTCAGCATCACTAAGGCTGGTTGCCCTTGCTGGAGTGTAGGCAGTCAACCAGGTTACACATGGTGCTGGTCTGAAAAAGCAGTTTGGACATGTGCTTTTTTAAGAATCTGAAAAGTGGATTCATAATGTGTCAGTCTGTAAAAGTGTTTATCACTTGCCAAAAAAAAGAGTAGTAAGTGTGCTTTCAAATTGGCAAAGAAATTTCGTTTTGTGACTAATGTGAAAACATGACTCTGTGTGCATATAGGAATTACAGGCAGAGATTTATTGCGTATTGCTCTGCTGATTTCACAGTTGCATTAGATGGAAAGGGGGAGCCATTTTTTGGTGCAGAAGCAGACTCTTAGCACACACCCAGCTGCTTACCCTGTGGAATCATGCACAGTATTCACAAGCGAGTGGGGTTTGAGGTTTCAGTCAGTAATGCAAATACATTCAGCATCACTAAGGCTGGTTGCCCTTGCTGGACTGTAGGCAGTCAACCAGGTTACACATGGTGCTGGTCTGAAAAAGCAGTTTGGACATGTGCTTTTTTAAGAATCTGAAAAGTGGATTCATAATGTGTCAGTCTGTAAAAGTGTTTATCACTTGCCAAAAAAAAGAGTAGTAAGTGTGCTTTCAAATTGGCAAAGAAATTTCGTTTTGTGACTAAGGTGAAAACATGACTCTGTGTGCAAATAGGAATTACAGGCAGAGATTTATTGCGTATTGCTCTGGAGATTTCACAGTTGCATTGGATGGAACGGGGGAGCCATTTTTTGGTGCAGAAGCAGACTCTTAGCACACCCCCAGCTGCTTACCCTGTGGAATCATGCACAGTATTCACAAGCGAGTGGGGTTTGAGGTTTCAGTCAGTAATGCAAATACATTTAGCATCACTAAGGCTGGTTGCCCTTGCTGGAGTGTAGGCAGTCAACCAGGTTACACATGGTGCTGGTCTGAAAAAGCAGTTTGGACATGTGCTTTTTTAAGAATCTGAAAAGTGGATTCATAATGTGTCAGTCTGTAAAAGTGTTTATCACTTGCCAAAAAAAAGAGTAGTAAGTGTGCTTTCAAATTGGCAAAGAAATTTCGTTTTGTGACTAATGTGAAAACATGACTCTGTGTGCATATAGGAATTACAGGCAGAGATTTATTGCGTATTGCTCTGGTAATTTCACAGTTGCATTAGATGGAAAGGGGGAGCCATTTTTTGGTGCAGAAGCAGACTCTTAGCACACACCCAGCTGCTTACCCTGTGGAATCATGCACAGTATTCACAAGCGAGTGGGGTTTGAGGTTTCAGTCAGTAATGCAAATACATTCAGCATCACTAAGGCTGGTTGCCCTTGCTGGAGTGTAGGCAGTCAACCAGGTTACACATGGTGCTGGTCTGAAAAAGCAGTTTGGACATGTGCTTTTTTAAGAATCTGAAAAGTGGATTCATAATGTGTCAGTCTGTAAAAGTGTTTATCACTTGCCAAAAAAAAGAGTAGTAAGTGTGCTTTCAAAATGGCAAAGAAATTTCGTTTTGTGACTAATGTGAAAACATGACTCTGTGTGCATATAGGAATTACAGGCAGAGATTTATTGCGTATTGCTCTTGTGATTTCACAGTTGCATTAGATGGAAAGGGGGAGCCATTTTTTGGTGGAGAAGCAGACTCTTAGTACACACCTAGCTGCTTACCCTGTGGAATCATGCACAGTATTCACAAGCGAGTGGGGTTTGAGGTTTCAGTCAGTAATGCAAATACATTCAGCATCACTAAGGCTGGTTGCCCTTGCTGGAGTGTAGGCAGTCAACCAGGTTACACATGGTGCTGGTCTGAAAAAGCAGTTTGGACATGTGCTTTTTTAAGAATCTGAAAAGTGGATTCATAATGTGTCAGTCTGTAAAAGTGTTTATCACTTGCCAAAAAAAAGAGTAGTAAGTGTGCTTTCAAAATGGCAAAGAAATTTCGTTTTGTGACTAATGTGAAAACATGACTCTGTGTGCATATAGGAATTACAGGCAGAGATTTATTGCGTATTGCTCTGGTGATTTCACAGTTGCATTAGATGGAAAGGGGGAGCCATTTTTTGGTGGAGAAGCAGACTCTTAGTACACACCTAGCTGCTTACCCTGTGGAATCATGCACAGTATTCACAAGCGAGTGGGGTTTGAGGTTTCAGTCAGTAATGCAAATACATTCAGCATCACTAAGGCTGGTTGCCCTTGCTGGAGTGTAGGCAGTCAACCAGGTTACACATGGTGCTGGTCTGAAAAAGCAGTTTGGACATGTGCTTTTTTAAGAATCTGAAAAGTGGATTCATAATGTGTCAGTCTGTAAAAGTGTTTATCACTTGCCAAAAAAAAGAGTAGTAAGTGTGCTTTCAAATTGGCAAAGAAATTTCGTTTTGTGACTAATGTGAAAACATGACTCTGTGTGCATATAGGAATTACAGGCAGAGATTTATTGCGTATTGCTCTGGTGATTTCACAGTTGCATTAGATGGAAAGGGGGAGCCATTTTTTGGTGCAGAAGCAGACTCTTAGCACACACCCAGCTGCTTACCCTGTGGAATCATGCACAGTATTCACAAGCGAGTGGGGTTTGAGGTTTCAGTCAGTAATGCAAATACATTCAGCATCACTAAGGCTGGTTGCCCTTGCTGGAGTGTAGGCAGTCAACCAGGTTACACATGGTGCTGGTCTGAAAAAGCAGTTTGGACATGTGCTTTTTTAAGAATCTGAAAAGTGGATTCATAATGTGTCAGTCTGTAAAAGTGTTTATCACTTGCCAAAAAAAAGAGTAGTAAGTGTGCTTTCAAATTGGCAAAGAAATTTCGTTTTGTGACTAATGTGAAAACATGACTCTGTGTGCAAATAGGAATTACAGGCAGAGATT
Organism: Triturus cristatus; assembly: GCF_964204655.1. Taxonomy (NCBI): domain Eukaryota; kingdom Metazoa; phylum Chordata; class Amphibia; order Caudata; family Salamandridae; genus Triturus; species Triturus cristatus. Next base: position 198,283,779 of record NC_140593.1, on the reverse strand, counting down.
TATTGCGTATTGCTCTGGAGATTTCACAGTTGCATTGGATGGAACGGGGGAGCCATTTTTTGGTGCAGAAGCAGACTCTTAGCACATCCCCAGCTGCTTACCCTGTGGAATCATGCACAGTATTCACAAGCGAGTGGGGTTTGAGGTTTCAGTCAGTAATGCATATACATTTAGCATCACTAAGGCTGGTTGCCCTTGCTGGAGTGTAGGCAGTCAACCAGGTTACACATGGTGCTGGTCTGAAAAAGCAGTTTGGACATGTGCTTTTTTAAGAATCTGAAAAGTGGATTCATAATGTGTCATTCTGTAAAAGTGTTTATCACTTGCCAAAAAAAAGAGTAGTAAGTGTGCTTTCAAAATGGCAAAGAAATTTCGTTTTGTGACTAATGTGAAAACATGACTCTGTGTGCATATAGGAATTACAGGCAGAGATTTATTGCGTATTGCTCTGGTGATTTCACAGTTGTATTAGATGGAAAGGGGGAGCCATTTTTTGGTGCAGAAGCAGACTCTTAGCACACACCCAGCTGCTTACCCTGTGGAATCATGCACAGTATTCACAAGCGAGTGGGGTTTGAGGTTTCAGTCAGTAATGCAAATACATTCAGCATCACTAAGGCTGGTTGCCCTTGCTGGAGTGTAGGCAGTCAACCAGGTTACACATGGTGCTGGTCTGAAAAAGCAGTTTGGACATGTGCTTTTTTAAGAATCTGAAAAGTGGATTCATAATGTGTCAGTCTGTAAAAGTGTTTATCACTTGCCAAAAAAAAGAGTAGTAAGTGTGCTTTCAAATTGGCAAAGAAATTTCGTTTTGTGACTAATGTGAAACCATGACTCTGTGTGCAAATAGGAATTACAGGCAGAGATTTATTGCGTATTGCTCTGGTGATTTCACAGTTGCATTAGATGGAAAGGGGGAGCCATTTTTTGGTGGAGAAGCAGACTCTTAGCACACACCTAGCTGCTTACCCTGTGGAATCATGCACAGTATTCACAAGCGAGTGGGGTTTGAGGTTTCAGTCAGTAATGCAAATACATTCAGCATCACTAAGGCTGGTTGCCCTTGCTGGAGTGTAGGCAGTCAACCAGGTTACACATGGTGCTGGTCTGAAAAAGCAGTTTGGACATGTGCTTTTTTAAGAATCTGAAAAGTGGATTCATAATGTGTCAGTCTGTAAAAGTGTTTATCACTTGCCAAAAAAAAGAGTAGTAAGTGTGCTTTCAAATTGGCAAAGAAATTTCGTTTTGTGACTAATGTGAAAACATGACTCTGTGTGCATATAGGAATTACAGGCAGAGATTTATTGCGTATTGCTCTGGTAATTTCACAGTTGCATTAGATGGAAAGGGGGAGCCATTTTTTGGTGCAGAAGCAGACTCTTAGCACACACCCAGCTGCTTACCCTGTGGAATCATGCACAGTATTCACAAGCGAGTGGGGTTTGAGGTTTCAGTCAGTAATGCAAATACATTCAGCATCACTAAGGCTGGTTGCCCTTGCTGGAGTGTAGGCAGTCAACCAGGTTACACATGGTGCTGGTCTGAAAAAGCAGTTTGGACATGTGCTTTTTTAAGAATCTGAAAAGTGGATTCATAATGTGTCAGTCTGTAAAAGTGTTTATCACTTGCCAAAAAAAAGAGTAGTAAGTGTGCTTTCAAATTGGCAAAGAAATTTCGTTTTGTGACTAATGTGAAAACATGACTCTGTGTGCATATAGGAATTACAGGCAGAGATTTATTGCGTATTGCTCTGGTGATTTCACAGTTGCATTAGATGGAAAGGGGGAGCCATTTTTTGGTGCAGAAGCAGACTCTTAGCACACACCCAGCTGCTTACCCTGTGGAATCATGCACAGTATTCACAAGCGAGTGGGGTTTGAGGTTTCAGTCAGTAATGCAAATACATTCAGCATCACTAAGGCTGGTTGCCCTTGCTGGAGTGTAGGCAGTCAACCAGGTTACACATGGTGCTGGTCTGAAAAAGCAGTTTGGACATGTGCTTTTTTAAGAATCTGAAAAGTGGATTCATAATGTGTCAGTCTGTAAAAGTGTTTATCACTTGCCAAAAAAAAGAGTAGTAAGTGTGCTTTCAAATTGGCAAAGAAATTTCGTTTTGTGACTAATGTGAAAACATGACTCTGTGTGCATATAGGAATTACAGGCAGAGATTTATTGCGTATTGCTCTGGTAATTTCACAGTTGCATTAGATGGAAAGGGGGAGCCATTTTTTGGTGCAGAAGCAGACTCTTAGCACACACCCAGCTGCTTACCCTGTGGAATCATGCACAGTATTCACAAGCGAGTGGGGTTTGAGGTTTCAGTCAGTAATGCAAATACATTCAGCATCACTAAGGCTGGTTGCCCTTGCTGGAGTGTAGGCAGTCAACCAGGTTACACATGGTGCTGGTCTGAAAAAGCAGTTTGGACATGTGCTTTTTTAAGAATCTGAAAAGTGGATTCATAATGTGTCAGTCTGTAAAAGTGTTTATCACTTGCCAAAAAAAAGAGTAGTAAGTGTGCTTTCAAATTGGCAAAGAAATTTCGTTTTGTGACTAATGTGAAAACATGACTCTGTGTGCATATAGGAATTACAGGCAGAGATTTATTGCGTATTGCTCTGGTAATTTCACAGTTGCATTAGATGGAAAGGGGGAGCCATTTTTTGGTGCAGAAGCAGACTCTTAGCACACACCCAGCTGCTTACCCTGTGGAATCATGCACAGTATTCACAAGCGAGTGGGGTTTGAGGTTTCAGTCAGTAATGCAAATACATTCAGCATCACTAAGGCTGGTTGCCCTTGCTGGAGTGTAGGCAGTCAACCAGGTTACACATGGTGCTGGTCTGAAAAAGCAGTTTGGACATGTGCTTTTTTAAGAATCTGAAAAGTGGATTCATAATGTGTCAGTCTGTAAAAGTGTTTATCACTTGCCAAAAAAAAGAGTAGTAAGTGTGCTTTCAAAATGGCAAAGAAATTTCGTTTTGTGACTAATGTGAAAACATGACTCTGTGTGCATATAGGAATTACAGGCAGAGATTTATTGCGTATTGCTCTGGTGATTTCACAGTTGCATTAGATGGAAAGGGGGAGCCATTTCTTGGTGGAGAAGCAGACTCTTAGTACACACCTAGCTGCTTACCCTGTGGAATCATGCACAGTATTCACAAGCGAGTGGGGTTTGAGGTTTCAGTCAGTAATGCAAATACATTCAGCATCACTAAGGCTGGTTGCCCTTGCTGGAGTGTAGGCAGTCAACCAGGTTACACATGGTGCTGGTCTGAAAAAGCAGTTTGGACATGTGCTTTTTTAAGAATCTGAAAAGTGGATTCATAATGTGTCAGTCTGTAAAAGTGTTTATCACTTGCCAAAAAAAAGAGTAGTAAGTGTGCTTTCAAATTGGCAAAGAAATTTCGTTTTGTGACTAATGTGAAAACATGACTCTGTGTGCATATAGGAATTACAGGCAGAGATTTATTGCGTATTGCTCTGGTGATTTCACAGTTGCATTAGATGGAAAGGGGGAGCCATTTTTTGGTGCAGAAGCAGACTCTTAGCACACACCCAGCTGCTTACCCTGTGGAATCATGCACAGTATTCACAAGCGAGTGGGGTTTGAGGTTTCAGTCAGTAATGCAAATACATTCAGCATCACTAAGGCTGGTTGCGCTTGCTGGAGTGTAGGCAGTCAACCAGGTTACACATGGTGCTGGTCTGAAAAAGCAGTTTGGACATGTGCTTTTTTAAGAATCTGAAAAGTGGATTCATAATGTGTCAGTCTGTAAAAGTGTTTATCATTTGCCAAAAAAAAGAGTAGTAAGTGTGCTTTCAAATTGGCAAAGAAATTTCGTTTTGTGACTAATGTGAAAACATGACTCTGTGTGCAAATAGGAATTACAGGCAGAGATTTATTGCGTATTGCTCTGGAGATTTCACAGTTGCATTGGATGGAACGGGGGAGCCATTTTTTGGTGCAGAAGCAGACTCTTAGCACACCCCCAGCTGCTTACCCTGTGGAATCATGCACAGTATTCACAAGCGAGTGGGGTTTGAGGTTTCAGTCAGTAATGCAAATACATTTAGCATCACTAAGGCTGGTTGCCCTTGCTGGAGTGTAGGCAGTCAACCAGGTTACACATGGTGCTGGTCTGAAAAAGCAGTTTGGACATGTGCTTTTTTAAGAATCTGAAAAGTGGATTCATAATGTGTCAGTCTGTAAAAGTGTTTATCACTTGCCAAAAAAAAGAGTAGTAAGTGTGCTTTCAAAATGGCAAAGAAATTTCGTTTTGTGACTAATGTGAAAACATGACTCTGTGTGCATATAGGAATTACAGGCAGAGATTTATTGCGTATTGCTCTGGTGATTTCACAGTTGCATTAGATGGAAAAGGGGAGCCATTTTTTGGTGGAGAAGCAGACTCTTAGCACACACCTAGCTGCTTACCCTGTGGAATCATGCACAGTATTCACAAGCGAGTGGGGTTTGAGGTTTCAGTCAGTAATGCAAATACATTCAGCATCACTAAGGCTGGTTGCCCTTGCTGGAGTGTAGGCAGTCAACCAGGTTACACATGGTGCTGGTCTGAAAAAGCAGTTTGGACATGTGCTTTTTTAAGAATCTGAAAAGTGGATTCATAATGTGTCAGTCTGTAAAAGTGTTTATCACTTGCCAAAAAAAAGAGTAGTAAGTGTGCTTTCAAATTGGCAAAGAAATTTCGTTTTGTGACTAATGTGAAAACATGACTCTGTGTGCATATAGGAATTACAGGCAGAGATTTATTGCGTATTGCTCTGGTGATTTCACAGTTGCATTAGATGGAAAGGGGGAGCCATTTTTTGGTGCAGAAGCAGACTCTTAGTACACACCTAGCTGCTTACCCTGTGGAATCATGCACAGTATTCACAAGCGAGTGGGGTTTGAGGTTTCAGTCAGTAATGCAAATACATTCAGCATCACTAAGGCTGGTTGCCCTTGCTGGAGTGTAGGCAGTCAACCAGGTTACACATGGTGCTGGTCTGAAAAAGCAGTTTGGACATGTGCTTTTTTAAGAATCTGAAAAGTGGATTCATAATGTGTCAGTCTGTAAAAGTGTTTATCACTTGTCAAAAAAAAGAGTAGTAAGTGTGCTTTCAAATTGGCAAAGAAATTTCGTTTTGTGACTAATGTGAAAACATGACTCTGTGTGCATATAGGAATTACAGGCAGAGATTTATTGCGTATTGCTCTGGTGATTTCACAGTTGCATTAGATGGAAAGGGGGAGCCATTTTTTGGTGCAGAAGCAGACTCTTAGCACACACCCAGCTGCTTACCCTGTGGAATCATGCACAGTATTCACAAGCGAGTGGGGTTTGAGGTTTCAGTCAGTAATGCAAATACATTCAGCATCACTAAGGCTGGTTGCCCTTGCTGGAGTGTAGGCAGTCAACCAGGTTACACATGGTGCTGGTCTGAAAAAGCAGTTTGGACATGTGCTTTTTTAAGAATCTGAAAAGTGGATTCATAATGTGTCAGTCTGTAAAAGTGTTTATCACTTGCCAAAAAAAAGAGTAGTAAGTGTGCTTTCAAATTGGCAAAGAAATTTCGTTTTGTGACTAATGTGAAAACATGACTCTGTGTGCAAATAGGAATTACAGGCAGAGATTTATTGCGTATTGCTCTGGAGATTTCACAGTTGCATTGGATGGAACGGGGGAGCCATTTTTTGGTGCAGAAGCAGACTCTTAGCACACCCCCAGCTGCTTACCCTGTGGAATCATGCACAGTATTCACAAGCGAGTGGGGTTTGAGGTTTCAGTCAGTAATGCAAATACATTTAGCATCACTAAGGCTGGTTGCCCTTGCTGGAGTGTAGGCAGTCAACCAGGTTACACATGGTGCTGGTCTGAAAAAGCAGTTTACTGCCTAATTTCAAAGCATGACTTTGTGTGCACACAGTAATTATTTTTAGAAATTTAATTTGTGAAGGTGTTATTGTGATTTTCATTTATAGGAAAGGGGTTTATAGTATTTGAAGATTTCTAAAGAACATAAAAAATGTAGTAATATATTTAAATAAAATAAAGGAATTTTTTTTTTTTTTTTTTTCAGGTATTGCTGAAGAGCAGTGAACAAAATTTAAGATGCCTACAAAATCCAGAGTAAAGAAAGACCACAAAAAAAACCTATATTTGAAGACAACTGGAGGACCTAAGTTAGTTGGAGATGCTCAAGTTGGGAAAAAGAAAAAATCTTCTGGTAAGCAAACAAAAGATTTTTTAAAGAACATATTCAAAAAAAGGAAAAATGTACAAAATGTCTGTACTGGAAAAAATGTTTTCAATAGAAAAGGAGAGGAAAAAATTGAGCATTTAGTTAATGCAAATATACCTTCTGCAACTAAAAAGATAAACTTAAACAGAAAAACAGCGTTTAAAGAGATACGTAGAAAAATGTTTCAGAGAAGAGTTATGTCCAATTTGATAAAGGATGTGAAGAAATATAAGCAAAAGGCTAAGTTTTATAAGAGAAAAAAAGAAATTGAAGCCATTGCAGCAAAGGCATTAGAATTAAAAAGGAAACTATTCATTTTAATTTTGATTAGGATGCGTACATTAGATAAAATGGTTAATGTACTGAAATCACAAAGCAAAAGGAAAAGAGTAGTGAACAGAACAAACTTTTGTAAAGTGTTTTTAGGAAAATGGATGCATAGTTCAAGTAGTGAACCTTTTTTTAATGAAGAGAGCTATTTTCAAAGTAATAGTTTGCTGCATGCAGTTGACACCAGAGGTCGTGCTTACGAAGTGAAAAATGGTTGCATAATGGAGAAGGAGATAATGGTTCCAAGAGATGAGGTACAAGTGATGGCGGATGAGGCTATGGGGAGACGTCCTAAAGCCCCAGTGTACACTTGGAATTGTAGTAGTATTTGCACTGTGCGTCAGGAATCTATTGATAAATTTCGTGAGTTTCTAAGAGAATATAGTAAAAAAAAGTGTAAAACAGAAGATTAAGGTGCTTCAAAGTCTGGATCCATGCAGAGTGAGAGAGAATACTGGTTTGCAGGGTCATTCTCTGGCTTGTCTATCTGGAAAAGTGTGTATTAGGGTTTTCCATCATTTTAGGATGCTGGCTGTTCATCATACTGAAATGAGAAAGTTTGTGAGATGGTTGTATTTTGCTAAAAGTCCAGCAATAAAGTTAGATGAATTGAATAGGGCTCTGTTCCGTGGATCGGTATCAGATGTAGAGAAGGTTGTTGATGAAATTCAGTTTTGTTACTTTGGTCCTGAACAAAACAGTGCAGAAAAGGACACAGTAAATGAGGAAGAAGTGTAAGAGAATGTAGAACCCACTGTAAGTAAGACATTTAATGATCACATAACAAAATTTGCAATAATCTCTAATGAAAGACCAAATATTACTTGTATTTGTTGCCGCAGAACTCATTATAGAAAACAAACCAGGTATGTTGATCTCTATAGAAAAAGTGAAAATGAAGATAATTATAAGTGGAAGGATTTTGCCACATATATATTTCTTGAAAATTGTTTTAAATTGGGTGAAGTTCAGCGTATTTGTAAATACTGTTATAATAAGTTAGAAGCAAATAGAATGCCGACCAGAGCTGTACATAATAATTTAGAATTGGATGCAATTCCTGCTGAACTTTCTGAATTAAATACATATGAGTCTATACTCATTCAATGTGTTCATCCGTTCCAGACCATAGTACGTATGGAGCCCAAAACTGGTAAATTACCTCCTTCAGATTTACTGAGAGGTTTAAAAGGTAGAGTGGTGTATTTGCCCTTGGATTTGAAAAAAAATATGGAAACTATTGATGCGGATACTTTGGAAACTGAACCATTAATTATTCTGGTTAATGGTGTACCTACAAAGAATAAGAAGATTTGGCAGGAGCTGGTAGATGTACGGAAAGTACAAAGAGCAAATTTGTATTTGAAAAGGAATAACAAATGGTATGAATCAATTTATATAGAAGAAGAAGAAGAAGAAGAAGAAGAAGATTTACAAGAAGACACAGAAACACCAACTGGACAAATTGAAAAAGTGGACAAGTCAAAGGAAGAAGACATTTATGAACATTTTAGCATACATCCTCTTCATTCAAAAGAAGTTATGGGAGACAATATTGATCTGTTTCAGATGAAGAAAGCAAAAGGAACTCCCGTGAGTGTATGGGAGGAGAGCTTGGAAGCTCGATGTTTTCCCCAGCTGTTTCCTACAGGAAAAGGAGGACGATACGATGAACGTCCAGAACAGATTCCAGCTTCTGAGTATCGGACTACAAGACTATATGCCGAAGATCCCAGATTTCGACAAAGTATTCCTTATTTGTTCCATCTTTTATTTGAAAGCGACTTGTCTGCACTGTCTTATGCAGTAAATCACATTTTAAAAAGTGGAGTACATTTACAAAATGTGTCTGCTAAGGATTTTATGGAGAAAGTGCAGCACCGAGATGATCATTTGGAAACACAACTGATCAATCTGATGGCTTGTCAGCGTGGGACAAATGAATATTGGTACCGACGTCATGGTGAATTAAAATGCATGTTACGGAATTTAGGAACACCAACATGGTTTGTTACTCTAAGCTGTGCTGAGTACGCTTGGGATGATTTACTGGATTTTCTACGAGAGGCAAATTCAAACATTAAAAACATCGAATACAAGACAGCAGGAGAACTGTGCTCATTGGATCCGGTTAATGTTTGCAGATATTTCAATCATAGATTTGAGGCTATGATGTCGTTCATCTGCAATAAAAAAAATCCACCTCTAGGAGAAGTAGTGGATTTCTTTTGGAGAAAAGAGTACCAGGCAAGAGGTGCTCCTCATATTCATATGCTGTTGTGGATCAAGGATGCCCCAAAGTTTGGAACAGATGCTGATGAAGCAGTGTTATCTTACATTGAAGAATATGCAACATGTGCTATACCAAAAAGCACAGAAGATAAAAAGTTAAAGGAGCAAGTTTTACGTTTCCAAAGTCATCGGTGTGGAAAATACTGTCGACGGAAATACAAGAGCAAAGATAAATACTACACTAAATGTCGATTTGGATTTCCTAGACCTGTTCTTTCAAATGGAAGAGTAAACAGTTTTATGTCATCTGTGAGACATACTATCACAAGAAAATCCCCTAAGAATACCTACAACCTTAAAAGAAAAGAAGAATCAAAAAATATAAATGACTACAACCCAGTCATTTTATCCATGTGGAATGCTAACATGGATATACAGTATGTAGCTGACAATTCCATTGCTGTTGCTCGATATGTAACGTCTTACATTACGAAATCAGAAAAAACAGAATTGAAGGAAATGTGGGAAGAGATTTCTCACGAGAAGACTGTCAGTAAGAAGCTGTACAGTTTCAGTTTGAAGATGTTATCGCATCGAGAAATTGGATCCTACGAATGTTCAGATAGGTTATCTTCTGCAAGTCTCTACTCGAAATCAAGAAGAATAATTTGGGCAAGTTTAGGCCTTGCAGCAATGAGAAATCGGGTACTGAAATCTGTTGGAGAAATTGAATATTTGGCCGAGAATGACCCAGAACGTACAGATATTTTGAAATCAAACATGTTGAACACATATTACCCAAAGAGAAGTCATCATCTGGAGAACATGTGTCTGTATGAAGTGCTGCAGAACTACATTTATTCACGGAAATCCGCAGAAGACATCAACAATGGAAAATATAAAGTCATTGGTGAGGAAGGATGTTTGGTGAAGCAAACAAAAGGAAGTTTGATAAATCACAGGAAGCTGAGTTGCGACACTACTGACAAAAAGGAATTTTACTACTTGGCTCTTTTACAGCTGTTTAAACCATGGCGTACAGAGGATGAACTACTGGGAGAATTTCAAAGCTATGAAGATTCTTTTAATGCTTGCAAAGACAGCATACAATGCAGTACATTCTCAACTTATCTGCAAATGTTAAATGAAGAAATTGAACAGGAAACTACAATTGCAGCAGAAGTAGCTAGAGACAGTTCTCAGGACAGCCAAAGTTCAGGAACACTCAGTCAAGATCCCCTAGGACAACCAATCGTTGAAAATGAATCATCAATAGCCATGAATGAAGTGGAAACAGCTATGAATCAAGCTCAAGAAGAATTTATAGACTTACAAAATTTGGAAAGACAACTGAACGAAGAGCAGCAACAAATTTATGAAGAGATCAGAAACAAAATTGATCACGGATTTCTACATGAAAAAAAAGAGTGCTCATGCACATCATTTCATCCAATCAGGATGTATGTAAGCGGACAAGCTGGAACTGGAAAAAGTTTCCTTATAAAAGTCATCAGAAGCTACCTACAGCAAAAAACGGATTCTACTTTGTCTTGTGTGGTTACTGCTCCAACTGGGTTAGCAGCATATAACATAAAAGGAATCACTTTACATCGTTTGCTAATGTTACCAGTGGAGCATGAGAACAAAATACAATACAACAAGCTAACTGGAGAAGCATGCTTGGAAGTTTCAAGAGTATTGAAGAAGATGCAAGTTCTCATTATTGATGAGGTGAGCATGGTATCAAACTTAATGCTTGCCTTTGTGCATTTAAGAATGCAGCAAATTCTGAAGACAGACTATGACGTGTTATTTGGAGGAAAACACGTCATAGTTTTTGGAGATCTTTTGCAACTTACTCCAGTTAAAGGACAACCAGTGTTTAAAACTGTGACACATGAAGACACAAATAAGTCATTGGGAAGCATCAGTAATGCAAATATTTGGTCCTTCTTTGAGTACAAGGAACTAACTACTAATATGAGGCAAGCAAACGATGAAGAATATGGAAGTATTCTGAAAGATATCAGAATTGGACTACTCACTGAAGCTGGCAAAAAAGCATTACAGAGTTGGCTGCTACATAATTTATTTCCAAAGGAAGAAATAGTTGCAGAGAAGATATACAAGAACATTGCAGAAAAGAAAAGTGTCATCTGCTTAATGCCAACTCTACGTGAATGCTCAATATTCAATGAGGAGCTTTTGAAATTGGAAAAGGAAGATATCAGGAAATTGGAAGCAGTGGACAAAATTGAGGATGGAAGAATTACTGTCACATTAACAGGCACACTGAAAAATAAATTGGATTCATTAGAGAAGAACATTTCCAAAACAGCTGGATTAGAAAAAAATCTACATGTTTGCATGAACTGTAGAGTATTTTTAAGGAGAAATTTGGATGTTGAAAAAGGTTTAGTTAATGGAGCTATGGGAAGAGTTGTGGGTTTTATTAATTATCAGAAAAAAGATGGAATTGAATGTTTAAAAATAAAATTTGATCAGATAGAAGAAGTTAAAGACATTTGTCGTTGTTCAGTTCGTTTCATGCTTGTGAAAGATTTATATGTACGTAGGAAGCAGTTTCCGTTTTCTCTAGCATATGCTGTAACTATTCACAAGTCTCAAGGATTGACTGTAGATTGTGCATTTGTGAACATTGGTTCAACTGTGTTCAAAGAAGGTATGGCATATGTTGCTATGTCACGAGTGAAAACATTATCAGGTTTATTCATGATAGACTTTGATGACTCAAAAGTTAGTGCTGATGCAAATTTAGTAAAGGAGTATAATAGATTAAGAAGAAGCTATGCTCCTCATTTAGGTCAGTATCCTGTGTTGGAGAAACGTGTAGTTTCTCGTAAAAGGAGAAATGAGAATATCTGTAATGAAGATGTAGAGAGGAGGAAAAAAAAGAGGAGTGATGTAATTGCAAGCAAAAAGAAAAAGGAAAATGAAGAACAGGTTGTAGGATGTCATTTTGAAAATAGCTCTGGTGTCAACTGCTACGCTAATGTAGTGCTGAATGTTGCATTTTATCTGGAAAGTGTGCAAGAGCAGATAATAGTAAATCAGGGAAAAAGATTCTGTTCTGAGTTGAGTCTCCTTTTTCAAAAGCTGAGTAATGATAAAACTCAAATAGAAAGTGCCACTGAAATTAGAAAACTTTTAGATGTATGTTCAGGACGAACACAGTTTTCTCAAAATGTACAGCAAGACGCACAGGAATTCTTGATGTTTTTTCTTCAGGTACTGGAAGAAGAAGGGGTTCCCATTAAAAATTTATTTGGTCTCTCTTATAAATGGGAACATAGTTGTGAAAACTGTTATAATATATGTGGCTCTAATGTTGATTCTGAAAGGTTTATTTATTTAACATTGCCAGAAAGTAAAACAGTCACTTTTGCTAAATTAGTTAAAGATGCTAATCATAGCATGGAATGCAGTGAGTGTCAATCTGACATGTTTTCAACGTTAATTTTAAAGGAATACGGACAGTATGTAATTTTGATGATGCAACGCTGTAAAGCTGATGGTTCAAAATTAGATACTTTAATAAAGAAGTTTACAGGACAGCAATTATCAATTTCAGGAAAAACTTTTGTAACAGTTGCAATAATTTTCCATGATGGACCTACTGTAACTTCTGGACATTACACAGTTTATCTTAAATGTGAAAAAGGCTGGACACTGTGTAATGATTCCCAATTGATTTTTAAGCAACGTTTGCCTTTTGATTTAGCAAATTCCTATCTAATCTTCCTGAAACCTAAATTTTAGAGAGATTTGGCAACATCTGGACAAAACAATTTTACAATTTTATTGGATTACCAGTGGAATTTTCAAAAAAAATGATTTTACAAATTACCATTTGGCCTAATGGAAAGGTAACCAATTGTAATGTGGACTTTTTTAATTTTTAATGAAACTTTGGAAAAACAAAAATTTAGACGAAATCGGTAACATCTGCACAATTTAAATTTTGGAATGTTATTGGATTGCCATTGGAAATTTATTCAAAAAAGATTTTTAAAATTACTATTTGGCCATGCGGAAAGGTAAACAATTCTATTGTGGACTTATTTAATTATTAATAAATCTTTCGGAAACCAAAATGTTACAGAGAATCGGTGAGATCTGTACAATTTAAACTTTAGTTTTTTATTGGATTAACATTGGAAATTTAATCAAAAAAGAATTTTAAAATTACTATTTGGCCTAAAGGAAATGGAACCAGATGTATTGTGGAGTTATTTGAGATATATTTTTGGGATTATACTTCTGAAACAAAAATATCAGACGGTATTTTAAAGAAATAAGTATTGATATTAGTTGATATTTTTTTAGAATATTATGCATTTCTATAATGTTATGTTTAAGTTAAAAGAGATTCTGGGCTTTTTTTATACAATCTTTGAGATTGTTATTTTTTTTTTTGCCCGCTGTTAAATGATGAATGCAATTGCTTTCTCAATTTATAGTGAAATGCAATATATTCTGAAAACAGCAAAAAAAAGGCAATTTTTTTTTTGAAAAATATGTAAATATGTGTACTGTATTATAAAATGTTTTATTAAATATTAATACTTTTTTCTTTTTTTTCAGATTGAGATAGATAATTTTCGAAAACTAGAATCATTTTTAAAGCAATTAAAAAAAAATTTAAATGAATAAATATTTTTTTGAGTGGGTATGGTAAGTCAAAAATATCATGGTCCCTTTTTTCCACTTCTCCACAATCACATTTTCAGTTTTTCTCTGTAGTCTCTCAAGGACCTTGTAATGTGATAATTGATTTTTAGTGTTTTTTAAAAAAAAAAAAAAAAAATTACGCGTACCGTACGCGTACGGTAAAAAAAAAAAAAAAAAAAGTTTTAAAAACATATATAAAAAATAGATGAAAGGTAAGGTTGGCTCTTAAAAGAGCCGTTGTGTTCATGCAGGGACCGAGGAAAGAAAGAATGGGAATATTAGACGGTACGACAAGTGTGCTGATCTATTTTATTGTTCACTAGGGAAATACTGGTCTCCCTATAACAAATTAGATCATGACAAGTGGCGCACCGTATTTCAACCCTCAGAAACCGAGGGTTAATTTCCTGAGGAGAAGAAAAAGGAGATGCTCCCCCCACAGATGAAGGGCTCACCTGACCTGCAGAAGAAGGACTCGGCACTGCAGATGATGGTCCAGGCTGAGCTGCTGTGGATGTGCTTGGTTGATTTACTGAAGGGTTACCTTCAGTAAGTCGAGCATGTGTCTTTCTGTGTACATCCTTAAGGTGTCTCATCATGGTGTGATTCCCGAAGGAATACTTCCTGTCGGGATTCCCTCTTGAAAGTACACGGCCACACAGCTTACAAGTCACTAAGGGTGCATTTACCTTTTGCTGGCCCTCTGGAAAAGTAAAATACTCCCATATGAAAGAGGTCTTTTGTTTCCTCGCTCTCTGCCTCAAGGTAGTGCTGCTAGCCTCACTCTCAGAAGGGCTCTGCTGTTCTGCCATCGTATCACAAAGACAACCCAGCTCCTTCTCCTAAGGGATCACAAGCAGAAATGAGGGGAATGGGTGTGGTGTAGGAGAGTTCAAGAACTGAAAGTAGTTTCAACCAATCAAAAGTTGTGTTTCATGATCACATGACCAACCGTACGCTTACGGTGCGCTTACGGTGCGCTTACGGCAAAAGTACGCATGCGCGTAAAAAAGAAACACGCGCTCGCGCGCATGCGCATAACAGTCACTCCCCAACACTTCAGCGTAACGTGCGCGTGTAGCGTACACGCGTACGCGCCCCACGCGCAGTACGCGCGTCTACGCAAATTGCGTAACTATACGCAAACAGCGTAGACAAATTACGGACATTGCGTAAACCGTACGCTTACCGTAAGTTTACCGTACGCGCACTAAAAAAAAAGAAATAAAAAAAAAAAGAAAATATTTTCAAAGTTATACTAATATATCTTACCTGTTTGGTAAAAAAAAAAAAAAATCTTGCAATATTGCAGATTTTAAAGAAAAAAAAACATAGTGTTTTAAGAGAATAAAAAGTTTTTAAAAAACTTGTTTTTTTTAAAAAAAAACACATTTAATATAAGAATTTATAAAAAAAAATAAAAAATAAAAATAAAAAAAAATATGGGAATCACATATGTTATAGCTAAGAATTAGCATTTAAAAAACCATACAAATTCACTGAAAAAATCATGGGTTTCACACACGTTATAGTTAGAAATTAGCATTTAAAAAACCTTGCAAATTCACTGAAAAAACCATAGGTTTCACACATGTTATAGTTAGGAATTAGCATTTAAAAAACCTTGCAAATTCAGTGAAAAAACCAAAGGTTTCACACATGTTATAGTTAGCTGGACATTTCACTTGTAAAAAACCAATGAAATTCCCCCGTTATAGTTAGTTCAGCTAACTATAACTCGCGCGCCCGCAATGCACTGCTGATGACGTCACATATTACATCACTCATGACTTGGTCACTGACATCACTCATGACATCACTGATGACATCTCAAATGACATCACTGATGACATCACTGATGACATCATCGAGTGAATGTGTGTTTTTCTGAAAATTAAATATGTTTTATATATGTATATCTCAAGGTCAATGGAAGAATAAATGGGTATATAAGTGTCTAAATGGATGCTTTGTTTTTGAAAAATGTATTGTTTTACTGACTGATTAAGTGTATCATAGTGAATACATGGCTTACTGAGTAATGTTTAAATATGAAAATATCTGTATCAGTCTCTCACTTTGTGTATAAGTGGCTGCATGGGTTGGTGAGTAGCTTCATGGGTGTCTATATAGGTTATTAGTTGTTTTTTTGAGTATCAGTCTGAGTGTCTGTATGGTTCGGTGGGGGGTATTATGTAGTGCATAGGTGCATGAATGAGTGATTCACTCTTTGTATGTGTTGAAGACAGCATGTGTGCAGGACTGTATGGGTGGATGAGTATGTGAATGGTTGTGTTAGTGAGTGATTGACTGTCTCAATAGTGTCTTTATGAGTAACTACATATGTTTTAAACTAGTATATGTGACTATTGGTGTATATAAGTGAGTATATGTGAGAGTGAGAGATTGAAAGAGTTCCTGTATGAATAAGTATGTGTTTCTATAAGTGATTGTTTATAAGACTAAGTATGTGTAAGTTTCCGTAGAAGTAAGTGTGGTGGTGTGTGTATAACTGTATAAGCTAATAAATGTATGTTTGTTTCTTTATTAGCATGAGTGAGTATGTGTGAGTAACTCTATGGATGATTGGCATTGTGTAACAGGATGTATAGGTGTATGAGTACATATGATGAGTGAGTGCATGTATGAGTGACTGTATAGGACTGTTGGTGAATGAGTGGATGTGTATGTGGTTCTTAGAATTACTTAAGAGGTTCTTGTAACTGGTATTGGTATGTCCATTGTTTTGAAAATTTCAGTCTCTATTTTTGAATGTGTGTATCAAAGGTTATATTAGGGGAAGAGGAGGTCTGCCACTCTATCACAAGGATGATGTCATCAGTGATGTCATCAGTGATGTCATTTGAGATGTCATCAGTGATGTCATGAGTGATGTCAGTGACCATGTCATGAGTGATGTAATATGTGACGTCATCAGCAGTGCATTGCGGGCGCGCGAGTTATAGTTAGCTGAACTAACTATAACGGGGGAATTTCATTGGTTTTTTACGAGTGAAATGTCCAGCTAACTATAACATGTGTGAAACCTTTGGTTTTTTCACTGAATTTGCAAGGTTTTTTAAATGCTAATTCCTAACTATAACATGTGTGAAACCTATGGTTTTTTCAGTGAATTTGCAAGGTTTTTTAAATGCTAATTTCTAACTATAACGTGTGTGAAACCCATGGTTTTTTCAGTGAATATATATATGTATATTTTTTTTTTTTATTATTTTTTTTTATTATTTATTTATTTATTTATTTATTTATTTATTGCCGCTAGAAGTACATCTTTAATGGCTGGTTAATTATGGTATCATTACATTTTTATTGCAATATAGTACTCATTGAAGCACTTAGGATTTTTTACCAAAGAAACCGAGCCCAGATCCATCAGCGTGGTTAAAGAATAATTTATTTGTTAAATGGCAAAAACGCCCGACACGTTTCGGAGTGACAGTTCCTTTGTCACGGGTCTGCCACGACCTGGAGTTTGGACATATATATATATATATATATATTACCTACTGGCGGTCGCCAGTAGGTAGTTATAGTTAGGACCTATTTTCCATAGAAATTTCGCAACATTCTATTCCCAATAAGTTTGGCGCCGGTCGACGAATCTTCGCGAAATTTTCAAAACTCGTGGGGCGCTCCGGTCCGCTCCTATCTTCAAAGTTTCAGGGTGATTTGGCAAGCGGGGGCCGAGAAAAAAGGGGGTCCCAAAACCTGTTTTACCTATGCAATTTCCCATAGGAATCTTTAGACACGGCTACAGCCCGAACTGCTGAACGGAATTACATCAAATTTGACAAAAAGGTAGCCTCTGGTTCAGAAAGATCCCTTTTTATTAAATGGTGTAAATTCGTTCAGTAGTTGCTGAGAAAATCTAAATCAAAAAAGTTTTGATATCTATGGCCGCGGAGGATCCGCGCACCCTGCAGATTAGCATCCGCGCACCGTGTAGATTAGGATCCACGCACCCTGCCAATCACGAGCTGCATTCTAATTGGTTGTGAACACTCTAAACCAGGAACTGTTGGCACCCTGAAACACCCTGACCCCATAGGTCTGCTTAGGGGGTCGTACAAGGAATTTCCAGGGCTAAAAAAAGATTTTATTTCTTTTTAAAAACACCATGATGTGTGCAGGGTGCGCGGATCCAACCGCGAAAATGAAAAAAACGAAGCGCGGGCTCCCACTCTTCATTTAAATAAAGCCCCCGGGTGGGCCAGGTCCCGGGGGCAGAAAAGCAAAAAGTGTGGGGGGCCCAATCCCCCCCACACTGCCCTGGGGACCGCCACCCTCCGGGGCATTGATTTTTAAGTTGGGGGACATCCAAGCCCCCCTCAAGCCCCAGGGACCGCCACCCCCGGGGATTTCATTTAAATATTTACGGGGGCACACGGCTCCCCCGCTGCCCTGGGGATCGCCACCCCCCAGGGCTTTGAAATTGTTGGAAGGGGGGCTGCGCGGCCCCTCTCCTGAAGCCCTCAATGGCCCTGGGGACCACCACCCCCCAGGGCCGGCTTCTGCAGTGTCCCGGGGGCCTACCGCCGGGACACTGCTGTTTGCTATGGGAGGATGGGAGCCTCGTGGCTCCCGCTCTCCCACAGCAAACTCTGCTTTGGTATTTGGAAGAGAGAGCAGGAAACCTGCTTTCTCTTCCATATACCACAGCTGAATTGCTTTTCCACACGGGGAGCTGCATGTCAGCAGCTCCCCATGTGGAAAAGCAATGCCGGCTCCCGAAGGACGTGGGGAGCCGGCGGGACCATGGGGGCTTTGGGGCTCCCCCCACGGTCCCCATCATAATGTATAGGCCCCGGGGGATGGGGTCCCCGGGGAGAATAGAAATTAGTGGTAGGAGGCAATTTTTTTTATGGAAAAATTTGGAGTTGCGACTCCAGCGCGGTGCTCAGCGCAGCCCCCTGGTGTGAACGCACTGGGTGAGCGACTCCCAGCGAGGCCCCCTGGTGTGAACGCGCTGAGTGCGTGACTCCCAGCTCGCCCCTGGTGCAAATGCGCTGGATGCGTGACTCCCACCGCGGCCCCTGGTGTGAACGCACTGGGTGCGCGACTCCCAGCACGGCCCCCTGGTGTAAACGCGCTGGATGCACGACTCCAAGATGCCCTGGGTGCGCGACTCCTAGCAAAAAAAACATAATAATACTTTTTTTAATATAAATCTATTGTATATGTTTGGATCTTGGGTGGCTCTAAAAAGAGCCCTTGTGTTTATTGTGAGATTTTGGTACCTACAAGTAAGTACCTATGCAGAGTCTAAAGTTGTTGAGAAAGACTCTGTTACCCTCTTCTGTGAAATGTACACCATCGATCCTATAGATGCCATCCATATTAAAACGCAGATTGTGGTTGTAAATGGACCCCGTCCTGTAATCTCTGAGATAAGCAGAAACAGCTTTATTGACATGTTTCCTACCTTTCTCAATCTGTGGACAAAAATGATTGGACCAGTTCCATTTCTGTCTTTGGCATATGTTAGAATAGACAAAGGCAGTTTGGGGGAAAAGTAACATCAATTCTGCAAAGGTGTCCTTCATTAGCATTTCCAGAGCTACCCCAGTCAATGTGCCTAGGTCATTGTCACCACAGCGCACAATTAAGAGGTCATGGTGTTGGAGATGTAAAAAGGATTTAACCAATGGCATTAATTGGTGCCACTTTAATCCTCTCTGTCCAATCCATTTAATGTCTACATTTGGCAAACCTAGGTCTTTGACAATACCTCTGTTTTCAGCATACCTTTTGGACCAGAAAATATAGCTGTGTCCCACAATCCACACTCTAAGCATCTTGAAGGGAAGTCTGGATGCACTCAGAAGATGCCTGTATGTGAAGTAGGCAGTTTGCATAATGAGATCTTTCTAAAATGGTGGACAAGATGCAGTTTTAAAAAAAGAAGAGAAATGATTGGCTGTTTGAGAACATTATACACTGAAAAATAGGGTGCATGTTTCTGGTTTTAAAAGCATGTTTCTTATTGGTTAGTAAAACTTTTTTGAAAGGTACATTAGATAAAATAAGCTGATATTTTGAAAAGTCAAGCACACTTGCTGTTTGAATTTGCAACATTGTGTGCTGAACTTGTGATCTGTGTGTTCAGTTGAGTGTTCCATGAACTGTTACTGTGGTAACAGGCATTAAGCAGAATGGGGGTAGGGTTGAAAGTTATGTCAATTGGAAAGGGTTGAAATGTGTAACCAATAGAAATGTGTGCTAGCTTTTAAATGAATGTGGGAAGCAATGTGATTTGATATTTACATGTATATGTGTGCAGAATGAGAGGGAAAGTTTGCTATTTTTTGGTTTTGCTAAGAGCAGTGCACTACAGACATTCTGTTCATAAGAAAATCTGGTGTGTGATTCAGATACTTCATAATCTACAAATCAATTTGAAAGGTGAGTTATTAATTTGTGAGGTGTTGTATGTGGTGGCTTTGTTTTTAATCAGACTACTGAGTCTCTGCTGCTAAAGTCAAGGGAATAGTCTTGTTTGTCTAGAATCACACTGTGAGTCTGTGTCCACTTGTGCATCCATTGTGACAGAAGCATGTGGTTACTTAATCTCTTTGCTGACACATAACTGCTTAAAAACCTATCCTTTTGTCAACTATTAGTAGTATTACAACCCAGTCACTGGTTATGCATTTGCAGAATGATTCAGGCATTCACACAAGCAGTGCTGTTGTCAAATGTGTAGAATGTATGCAGTCACCTAACTCCTTCCAGACTAGTGGGTCTCTTCTGCTAAAGTCCAGGGAATATTCTTGATAGTCTAGAATCACACTGTGAGTCTGTGTCCACTTGTGCAACCATTCTAACAGAAGCATGTGGTTACTTAATCTCTTTGCTGACACATAACGGCTTAAAAACCTATCCTGTTGTCAACTATTTGTATTATTAGAACCCAGTCACTGCTTATGCATTTGTAGAATGATTCAGGCATTCACACAAGGACTGCTGTAGTCAAATGTGTAGAATGTATGCAGTCACCTAACCCCTTCCAGACAACTGAGTCTCTTCTGCTAAAGTCCAGGGAATAGTTTTGCTTGTCTGTAATCACACGGTGAGTCTGTGTCCACTTGTGCAACTATTCTAACAGAAGCATGTGGTTACTTAATCTCTTTGCTGACACATAACTGCTTAAAAACCTATCCTGTTGTTAACTATTAGTAGTATTAGAACCCAGTCACTGCTTATGCATTTGCAGAATGATTCAGGCATTTACAGGAGTGCTGTAGTCAAATGTGTAGAATGTATGCGGTCACCTAAACCCTTCCAGACTAGTGAGTCTCTTCTGCTAAAGTCCAGGATATAGTCTTGCTTGTCTAGAATCACACTGTGAGTCTGTGTCCACTTGTGCATCCATTGTGACAGAAGCATGTGGTTACTTAATCTCTTCGCTGACACATAACTGCTTAAAAACCTATCCTGTTGTCAACTATTAGTAGTATTACAACCCAGTCACTGCTTATGCATTTGCAGAATGATTCAGGCATTGACAGAAGGAGTTCTGTAGTCAAATGTGTAGAATGTATGCGGTCACCTAAACCCTTCCAGACTACTGAGTCTCTTCTGCTAAAGTCCAGGGAATAGTCGTGCTTGTCTAGATTCACACTGTGAGTCTGTGTCCACTTGTGCATCCATTGTGACAGAAGCATGTGGTTAATTAATCTCTTTGCTGACACATAACTACTTAAAAACCTATCCTTTTGTCAACTATTAGTAGTATTACAACCCAGTCACTGCAGAATGATTCAGGCATTCAGACAAGCAGTTAAGTAGTGAATTGTGAAGATTGTATGCGGTCACCTAACCCCTTCCAGACTACTGAGTCTCTTCTGCTAAAGTCCAGGGAATAGTCTTGCTTGTCTAGAATCACACTGTGAGTCTGTGTCCACTTGTGCATCCATTGTGACAGAAGCATGTGGTTACTTAATCTCTTTGCTGACACATAACTGCTTAATAACCTATCCTGTTGACAACTATTAGTAGTATCAGATCCCAGTCACTGGTTATGCATTTGCAGAATGATTCAGGCATTCACACAAGCAGTGCTGTAGTCAAATGTGTAGAATGTATGCGGTCACCTAACCCCTTCCAGACTAGTGGGTCTCTGTTGCTAAAGTCCAGGAAATAGTCTTGCTTATCTGCAATCACACTGTGAGTCTCTGTGTAGTTTTAGAATCATCGTGACAGAAGCATGTGCCTATTTTATATGAGTGTTTATAAACATATTGTTATTATAACTATTAGCACTATGAGAACCCATTTACTCTGTATGCAGTTTGAGAATGAGTCAGTCATTCAGAAAAGCTATGGTACAGTCAAATGAGCACAATGTATGTGGTCCCTTAACTCCTTCCAGACTACTGAGTCTGTCCTGCTAGAGTCCAGGGAATAGTTTTGCCTGTCTGCAATCACACTGTGAGTCTGTGTGTAGTGTTACAATCATCCTGACAGAAGGATGTCCTTATTTAATATTTCTGCTGATACATAAGCGCTTAGCAACTTATTTTGCTAGCAACTAATAGCAGTCTGAGAACCCAGTCACTGTGTATGTATTAGGAGAATGAGTTAGGCTTTCAGACAAGCAGTGGTACAGTCAAATATGCATAATGTATACGGTCACCTAATCCCTTGTAGACTATTGAGTCAGTCTTGGAAAAGTCCAGGAAATAGTCATGTTTAAAAAAATATATATTGTGAGTCTGTGTGTACTTCTACTATCTAATTTCTCTACTGAAACTTAAGTCACTGTCTATGCTCTTGGAGAATGAGTCAGCATTCACACAAGCCATGGTATACTTTGCTATGAACAAGTACTACTCTAGGTACTCATTTACTGTGTATGCATTTGTAAAAAACATATTCTTTGTAATAATTATTCAATTAGTACCTGTGTGCTTCAGTAAATTAATTATAATTACAAAAGGAAATGTTTAAATGGTTTTACTATACAATGTGTTTTTCCTTAGTAATACAAAAGTATATTTTATAGATTTATTGAAATAATTTTGTATATATTTATTTTTTACAGATATTGTTTATCATCATTAAAATAAACTCATCATGACTAAAAAAAAACAGAAAAGGGAAAAGAACAGAAAAAGGACTATTATTTGAAGAAAATTCAACAAGTATTGGATGACCAACAACATGTGGGGAAAAATATAAGTCTTCCGGTAAGAGAACAGAAGAATTTATTAAAAAACTTTCAAAGCCTACAAACAGTGTGCAGAATGCCTCAACAACAAAAAAGATTAATAAGAAAAGAAACGTACATAAACGGAATTCACATTCAAAAGACACAATGTATAGTAAAAGGAGGAAAAGTCAGTATGCAGAAATTAGAAAGAAGATATTTTACAATAGAGTTGTGTTTAATTTGTTGAAAGATGTGAAGAAATACAAAAAAAACACTATTTTATAAAAAGAAGAAGGAAATAGAAATTATTGTTGAGAAGGCTTTTGAATTAAAAAGGAAATTATTCATTTTAGTTTTAAACAGAATTAGATCTCTTGATAAACCAATTCATTATATGAAGGCCAAAAGTAAGAAGAAAAGAGTAATTAACAGAACTAATTTTTGTGATATTTTTTTGGGTGAATGGAAACAAAGTTCAAGTTCAGAGCCTTTCTTTAATGAAGAGAGTTATTTTCAGAACAATAATGTATTGCATGCAGTTGATACCAGTGGTCGAGCTTATGAGGTTAGAAATGGTTGTCCAATTGAGAAAGAGAAGATGGTTCCCAGAAATGTAGAAGAAGTGATAGCTGATGAAGTTCTATGGAGACGTCCTAAAGCCCCAGTGTATACTTGGGATTGCAGTAGTATTTGTAGTATACAACAGGAATCTATTGATATTTTACGCAATTTCTTACGAGAATATAGTAAAAAAAACGTGTTAAACAAAAGATTAAGATGTTGCAAGGAATATATCCTTGCAGAGTGAGAAAAAATACTGGTTTGCAAGGTAATTCTCTGGCTTGTCTTTCTAGGAAAGTATGTCAAAGTGTTTTTCATCATTTCAGAATGTTAGCAGTACATCATTCTCAATGCGGAAGTTAGTCAGAAGATTGTATTATTCAAAGATTCCAGCACTAATGTTAAATGAGTTGAACAGTGCTCTTTTGCATGGGTCAGTATCAGATGTGAAGAAGGTTTGTGATGAAATTCAGTTCCGTTACTTTGGTGCTGAACAAGACAGTGCAGAAACTGACACATTCATAGAAGAAAATGTTGAAGAGAATGTGCAACATACTCATACAAAAACCTTTGAAGAACAAATGACAAAGTTTAAGGTGATTTCATGTGAAAGGACAAATTATTCTTGTATTTGTTGCCAGCGAACTCACTATAAAAATCAGACTAGGACTGTTGATCTGTATTTAAAAAGTGAAAGAGAAAATAATGATAAGTGGAAGGAATTTGCAACTTATTTGTTGGTAGAGAATTGTTTTGATTTGGGTTCTTATCAGCGTATTTGAAAATATTGTTATAACAAATTAGACGAGAATAAAATGCCCGCTAGAGCTGTCCATAATAATCTAGAGTTGGTAACTATTCCTCCAGAACTGATAGATTTAAATACGTATGAGTCTATTCTGATTCAATGTGTGCACCCATTTCAGGCTATTGTTCGTATGGAGCTTAAAACTGGTAAATTACCTCCTACAGATTTACAGAGAGGATTAAAAGGAAGAGTTGTATATTTACCTCTAGATTTAAAGAAACATATTGAAACTATTGGTGTAGAGAATGTAGAAAGTGTTCCACTAGTTATTCTAGTTAATGGAGTTCCTACTAAGAGTAAAAAAATCTGGCAAGAATTAGTGGATGTTAGTAAAGTACAAAAGGCAACATTATATCTAATAAAAAACAATGATTACTACAAAATTGTGTATGTGGAAGAAGAAGAAATACTTTTAGGAGATGATACTGAAACGTCAACTGGTCAAATTGAAAAACTGGACATGTCCAAAAGTGAAGAAATCTATGAACATTATAGTGTACATCCACTTCATTCGAAAGAAGTGATGGGGAATACTATTGAATTATTCCAAATGAAAAAAGCAAAGGGTACTCCCATGAGTGTATGGGAAAAAAGGAAGCTCGTTGTTTTCTGCAGCTGTTCCCAACTGGAAAAGGTGGCCAATATTATGAACAATCAGTGCAGATTCCTGTATCAGAATATCGGACAACAAGATTGTATGCAGAAGATCAACATTTTGACAATGTATCCCATATATATTTAATATTTTGTTTGAGAGTGACTTGTCTGGACTTTCATTTGCAGTTAACCACATATTAAAAACAGGATTACATCTTCAAAATGTTTCAGCAAAGGAATTTATGGATAAAGTACATCAGAGAGATGATCATTTAGAATCTCAGCTGATTAATTTGATGGCATGTCAGCGTGGTACTAATGAGTATTGATACCGTCGTCATGGAGAACTTAGATGTATGCTAAGGAACTTAGGAACTCCTATGTGGTTTATTACCCTAAGCTGTGCTGAATATGCTTGGGATGATTTACGTGAATTTCTTCGAGAGGCAAATTCAAATCTAAAAAATATTGAATACAAAACACCTGGAGAATTGTGCTCTTTGGATCCTGTTAATGTATGCAGATATTTCAATCATAGGTTTGAAGCTAAGATGTCTTTTATCTGCAATAAAAAGAATCGTCCTCTTAGAGACGTTGTGGAGTTTTTGGGGAGAAAGGAGTATCAAGCGAGAGGTGCTCCTCATATACATATGCTGTTACAAATCAAGGATGCACCCAAACTCGGAACTGATTCGGATGACACTGTTTTATCTTTTATTGAAGAATATGCGACATGTGCTATGCCAAAAAGAACAGATGAAAACACTTTAAGGCAACAAGTCTTACGATTTCAAAGTCATCGATGTGGAAAATACTGTCGACAAAAGTACAAGTCTAAGGAGAAGTTTTATACCAAATGTCGCTTTGGATTTCCACGTCCTATAATATCCAAAGGAAGAGTAAACAGTTTTATGTCAGCTGTGGGACATACCATCACCAGAAAATCTCCCAAAAATACATACAATTTGAGAAGAAGTGAAGAATCAAAATATATCAATGATTATAATCCAGGTATTCTCTCAACGTGGAATGCTAATATGGATCTTCAGTATTTTGTGGATAATTCCATTGCTGTTGCCCGGTATGTGACATCTTATATAACTAAATTAGAAAAGACGGAGTTAAAAGAAATGTGGGAAGAAATTTCTCATGAGAAGAGTTTAAGTAAGAGATTATACAGTTTCAGTTTGAAGATGTTAGCCCATCGTGAAATTGGAGCGTATGAATGCTCAGATCGGTTATCATCTCCAAGTTTATACTCAAAATCTCGAAGAATCATTTGGGTGATTTTAGGTCTTGCTGCAACGCAAAATCGAGTACTTAAATCTGTACAAGAAATCGAATATTTAGCAGAAAAAGATCCGGAAAGTACAGATATTGTCAAAACAAACATGTTGGACACATATTATCCAAATAGAAGTCATCATCTTGAGAACATATGTCTCTATGAATTACTGCAATACTACACTTTTAAAAGGAATACTACAGAAAACATAAATGAAGGAAAATTTGCAGTGATTAGTTCCCAAGGATGTTTGGTGAAACAAAGGAAAGGAAATTTGATTAATCACAGAAAACTGAGTTGTAATACTTCTGATAAAAGGGAATTATACTATTTAGCACTTTTGCAACTCTTCAAACCGTGGCGTACAGAATTTGAATTACTTGGAGATTTTCAGAGCTATGAAGATTCCTTCAAAGCTTGTAAAGATACCATAGAATGTACAGTTTTTCCAAATTATCTCAAAATGTTGAAAGATGAAATTGATCAAAAAGCTATTATTGCAGCTGAGATTGCTAGAGACAGTTCTCAGGAAAGTTCTGCTCCACTGAGTCAAGATCCACTAGGACAACCAATTCTTGAAAATGAAGCGGCAATCGCCATGAATGAAGTGGACACAGCAATGCATCGAGCTCAAGAAGATATTATGGACTTAGGAAACTTGGAAGAACAACTAAATGTTTAACAGAAAGAAATATATAAGCAAGTGAGACAACAGATTGACCATGGATTTCTTCATGAAAAGAAAGAATGCACATGCACATCATTTCAACCTATCCGAATATATGTCAGTGGTCAAGCTTCTTATTTAAATTATTGACCAGTTATCTACAGAAAACAACGGACTCACATTTGTCTTGTGTTGTAACTGCTCCAAGCGGGTTGGCAGCACACAACATTAAAGGAATTACATTACATCGTTTACTTATGCTACCTGTAGAGCATGAAAATAAATTGGAATATAATAAACTATCTGGAGAAGCTTGCTATGAAGTTTCAAGAGTGCTAAAGAAAATGAAACTTCTCATTATTGATGAGGTACGAATGGTCTCAAACTTAATGCTTGCTTTTGTGCATTTAAGAATGCAGCAAATTATTAAAACAGAGTACGATGTCTTATTTGGGGAAAACATGTAATAGTTTTTGGAGATCTACTGCAACTTACTCCCTTAAAAGGACAACCAGTATTTAAAACACTTGTGCATGAAGACACCAGAAAGTCTTTGGGAAGTGTTGGAAACGTTAAAATTGGGTCATATTTTGTAAACAAAGAACTCATTAGAAATATGCGACAGGCAAATGATGCTGATAATGGAACTATTCTTCAAGATATAAGAATTGGAGTACTGACAGAACATGGCAAACAAGCTTTGCAAAGTCGACTACCCACAAACTTGTTTCCAAATGAAAATATAGTTCCTGAAAAAATATATTAAAAAATTGCAGAAAATAATTCCATAATCTGCTGAATGCCAACAGTGCGCAAGTGTTCTATTTTCAATGAAGAACTTTTGAAGCTAGAAAATGAACAAATAATAAAAGTGGAAGCCATTGATAAAAGAGAGCATGAAGAAATCACTATTATTTTGATGGAAAAATTTAAAACGTAATTGGATTCTTTAGAAAAATCTATATCTAAAACGGCAGGTTTAGAAAAGAATTTTTATGTATGTGTAAACTGTCGGGTTATTTTACGGCGTAATTTGGATGTGGAAAAAGGTTTAGTAAATGGAGCAATGGGAAAAGTTGTTTATTTTGTTAATTATCAAAAAAAAGATGGAATAGAATGTTTGAAAATAAAATTTGATCAGATTGAAGAAGTAAAACAAATTGCTCGTTGTTCTGCTCGTTTTTTGCTTGTTAAAGATTTGTATGTTCGTAGAAAACAGTTTCCTCTTTCTTTGGCATATGCAGTGACCATTTATAAATCTCAAGGTTTAAGTGTAGACAGAGCTTTGGTGAACATAGGAAGTACTGTATTTAAAGACGGTAAGTCATATGTTGCTTTGTCCCGAGTCAGAACTTTATCTGGATTTTATTTGATTGATTTTGATGAGGGAAAGATTAGTGCAGATGCAAACTGTGTAAAAGAGTATAATCGATTAAGAAGAGTGTAGGCTCCCAATTTAGGTGAATATCCTGTATTTGAAAAGTGTGTAGTAGGCCGAAAAAGAAGATATGGGAATATCTGTAGTGAAGTTATAGAGAAGGAAAAAAATCAAGATAATGTTGACATTGCAAGGAAAAAGAAAAAGGACACTATTGAAGAGATTTTTGGGTATCAGTTAGAAAATAGTTCAGGTATCAACTGCTATGCTAATGTAATGGTCAATGTTGTTTTTTTTCTAGAAAGTTTGCAACAGCAAATTATGCAGAATCGTGAAAAAAGATTTTGTTCCTTGTTGCATTGTATTTATGAAAAATTGAGAACTGATAAAAGGAAAATACAAAGTGTTTCTGATATTCGTAATCTTTTGGATATATGTTCTGGTTCTACACAATTTTCGCAGAATGTCCAACAAGATGCTCAGGAATTTCTAATGTATATGCCTGCAGTATTGGAAAATGAAGGAATAGAAATTGAAAATCTTTTTGGCCTTTGTTATAAATGGGAACATCAATGTGAAACGTGTATGTTTACATGTAGCACTAACATAGACACTGAAAGATTTATATATTTGACATTACCAGACTGTAAAACAGTGTCTTTCAACAAACTAGTTAAAGCAGCAAATCAAAACATGGAGTGTAGCCAATGCAAATCAGAAATGTTATCAACATTATTTATACGAAGATTTGGACAATATATAATTTTAATGATATAACATTGTACAGCTGATGGAAGAAAATTGGAAACTTTAATTAAACATTTTATAGCAAGTCAACTATCAATATCAGGAAGAACTTTTGTAGCAGTAGCAATTATTTTCCATGATGGTCCTTCTACAACATCTGAACATTACTCTGTCTATTTAAAATGCAAAAAAGAATAGACATATTGTAATGATGCTCAATTGGTTTTTAAACAACGTTTGCCTAACAAATTACCAAATTCCTACCTAATATTTTTAAAGCCAAAGTTTTAGGAACATAATTCGGCCTAGTAGGAATATCTTAAAATGTATTAATACAATTACTATTGGCCAATTTCAGTATAGAGGATTTCAGGAATGCCATTTGGCCTAGAGGAAACGGTCCAAGGATGCTTGTTTCCAGTCCAGGTAGGACCTGGCCTGGCAGTTCGGGCTGGACTGTTCCCATTGGGCGCAGGATCAAGACTCATTTACATATGGCTTGGTCCAAACTGGAATGGCATGGTGAGCAAAAAAACAATGGATTTAGGCCCAGATCTTTGTACTGGTGTGAATGTATTACATTGTTCTGCATTCTGTCCTTCAATTGTTGTTTTTACAACCATCAGTATCAGGCAGCACACAAAAAGTGGGGGTGAACAGGCCAAAAAGGTGACTTTTCTAACATAAGATTATGCCTCAACCTGCGTAAGCTTAGCTAATGCATGATACTGCATATTTTGAATTAATTTTATTCAGATTGGTATTTTACATTTGCTTTTGTAATTTTTAGAAAAAATATTAATACAGAAATATTCTTTGTATTTTTAGGAAGGATAAATGGTGTTCTTGTTCAGTGTGGTGTTTTTAAAGTAGGGTTGTTTCTTTTTAGTTTAGATATGGTAGGCCTAAGTTGTTAGTGAAGAGTCATATTTTTAATGCTAGGGGTTTCTGCATTTGTTTATTTTGAGTTTGGTTTGAGTTGGGTTAGGAATTGTTCCATTCCAGGCTTCTGATTATTTTGTTCTTTTTTATGTATTTCTATCAATTTGTCGAGGGAAGAGTGGCTTCTTTCAAGTATTCCTTGGAAGGAATTGTGCCACCTTTCCACTGCCTTATTTGTCTTTGCTTCATGAAACATGGTTCAACCATAGATGTTCCACCATGAAATGTGATACTTGGGTGGGCTTCTGTGACCTGACTGGTACATGTGTCCAATCCACCTATCCTCAAGATAATTCATTAGTGTAGCTAGTTTAATATCTTGTTGTTGGTAATAGGGGTTTTCAATTAGCATTTCATAATGTTTAGTGACTTAGGTTATTGGAACATATCCTAAAGCTAGAAGTTTTTTTTCAATTTTGAGTGCATATTTTAGGTTATATGTTTATTCTGTGCTCAGGGTGGATTTTAGTAGGTTCCTACATACACTGTGGTTAAAGTGGTAGTAGCACCTCTGAATTGCAATATTTAGGTAGAGTTTAAGTGTGATTGAAATCATTGCCAGTTCAAAATTAATGATGATTTTTGTGAGGTATGTTTAAATATGCATTAGCATTTCATTGTAAGTTGCACTTTGCTAGGTAACAGTGCATAAACTAATGATATGTTTGTATTTTGTTAGTGACCATGTATTTTGTATAGTTGACTGAATGGTGGGGCCATAATTTAAAAGTGGCATGAGTCCTCCATGTGTTACACTAAGTTATGGTTAGTAAATTGCTATTTGTAGCATAACTCCTTGTTATTGTGGGTGACATACAGTAAATGTGTTTTTTTAGGTCTGGGCTAGAGACAGCTTTGGCTGTCTCTCCAGATGTATGTGATAAAAAGCAATACATACAAAAGGGGCTCTGGTTACGCACTCCTTAATCATTGCTCAGTTGGAGTGTCACCAACAGGATCAGCCTCCTAGTCAGCATACATAGAGTGGGGCAATGGGGCTGTGGGTTTACCCCCTTCACTCAGTGATTTTCTTACCAACTTCATTCAATTTGTGGAGCAGACTGCTGGTCAGCCATTCGGTCACTGCATTATCACCCATCATGAGTGATGGTATTTTGTCCTATTAGATATGCTTCCACAGCATAAAACTGTGAACAAAACAAAGTGAAAGAGTACTTCACCAACACACCAACTAAACAAGGACTTTGGTGATTTTGTGTACCATGCACTATATTAGGTTGGAAAGAGCAGATCAGTGCCTGCACACAAAGGTTACTGCAACCCCTTCCCACCTGGAACAGCTTGTGAGAAACAAGATTGAGACAAGATTACATCCCAGTTGTGCTTAAATCCCTGTAACGCTCCTAAGAGATCAGCAAAGGGAGTCATCTCAGATCTAAATATTCTTTTCCCACAGACCTCACTATGGAGGAGGCCTCAGATTCTGAAATGTTTCAGAATAGGCATGCAAGAATAGGCTGAGTGCTTCACTTCATTTTCACATGCTGGGGCATGCTAGACTTAGTCACTGCAGCTTGCCTTTCATCCAACCTGCGTGACTCAGGTGTTTTCATAAATTTACAGGGTGGGTGTCAGGATTGTCCTAACAATGTACTATTGTCTGACACTCAACTTG
Organism: Triturus cristatus; assembly: GCF_964204655.1. Classification (NCBI taxonomy): domain Eukaryota; kingdom Metazoa; phylum Chordata; class Amphibia; order Caudata; family Salamandridae; genus Triturus; species Triturus cristatus. The sequence goes on along the minus strand of NC_140593.1, from coordinate 198,252,483 downwards.
TTTAATTCATAGGTCAATCTCTTCTTCCGGGAATGTTTTAAATTTGTCCTACGTTTTCTGCCTTCCTGCAAATGATGGTGACCAGGCACCTCCTCTCCTTCCCAACATGAACGCTTTGCATTCACCAAGGACATGAAAGAACACTGGGACTTACAATGTAATCTCTTTGTCAGATCATTATTGATTTCCCCCATTGGTCGTATGGACCCTTGTTGGTTGACTATAAGCATTGAAAGAGAGACTCAATACATTTCTGATTGTAGAGCTAATGTGACTAGACAATAATGACCAAGAGTTGCCATATATAGTTAGGGGATTTTATTTTGGCTTACCAATCAATTAGGATATATGCAAACCAAAGTAAATTTAATAAGAACAGCAATAAATCAGATAAGCTGAAATATTTCACTAGATTTTGTCACAATACAATGAAATACAGGATTGTGATAACCACCACAAAAAAGAAACAGATTAATGCAAACAGGTGTTCCCTTCTCTCTTCTAAACAAAAATCATGTCTAGGATCATCTACCAAGGATACCTATTGAAAAAGCATATAAGGTGTCAGCATAATCAGACTTCAGTAAAAGTCTTAAAAAGGTAATAAGTGTTTGGAATATAGCTTCAAACTTGCAAGAATGAGGCAAACAGGGAGATCTGTACCTCTCACAGGGGCCGATTAGGATGGCGGAAGGACCACTACCACAGGGTCGGCGGTGGGGGTCCTTCCACCATCACACAGCGATTTAACCCCCACCCATTTAGGATGGCGGTGGGTACCGTGGCGGACGCAAAGTCCGTCCGCCACTTCACCGCCAAAGGGGACTGTGCAGGGTGCCTAAAATGGTGGCGGTGCCTAGCAGGCACCGTCCACCAAATTAGGATGTTGGTAAAAAACAACCTTTCCATGGCGGCAAGGCATGTGGGGATTGGTTACGGGGGCTCGTTGCAGGCCCCCCTTGTGTTGGGCGGAGATAGGGTGCTCTTGGGGGTACCATACTGCACCAAGTGGCAGGCAGTGAAATGCAAAACACGCGGTTTTAACATTGCGGCGGGTGCTGCTTTCAAAATTTTAAAATGAGACATGCGACCGCCATGGTGGTGGTCACATCCTAATTTGTGTTGCGGGACCGCCGCAGGCATGGCGGACGGTCCCGGTTTCCAACAGGATGGCGGAGGGACTCTAGTCCATCCGCCATCCTAATGAGCCCCATAGTCTGAAGGGAATCTTCTCTGACTCTAACTGTGAGGACACCAATTTAAAAATAATAGGAGTTTCAGAAAACATCTTAAGTGATTAAGTTTATCAGTACATCAAACTGAGATTGTGTTCCTCAACCTTGAACATCCATCAGCCCTGGTGTATTATGAATTCTCCTGGTTCACTGCCAAGTTTTTCCCTCCAGACCTCTCTATCAGCAGTCTAAGACAAACAGTGAGCCTTTCTCTAAATAACTCGAATTCTGATAATAAACCTACAAAGAAGGAAAGAACGTGCTGGCAAAGCAAACACATTCCAACTGAGGCCTGTAGTCTGACTAATTTAAATGAGCATTTAATATGCACTCTGAATACATGGTCATACAGGTGCACAATTAACTTGCAGAATAAATGCAAAACGTGAATAAAGGAATACATGTTTACATTGGGAAACAGCCTTTACAGCACAGCCCTTACCACACAATAACTTCACGCATCCATTGCAATGCATATGCCCTTACAGCGCATGCCTTTACCACGCCTGCCTTTACAACGAAAGTGAGTATTTGGCAGGTAAGTATATATAAGTCCCGCTACATTATTGACCTGCATACCAAGGTCCCCCATGGTCTTAATAGTGGTGAAGAACTTAATGTACACTTGGGTAGATAAACATGCTGATGATTTCTTGCCTGTATGATGAAAGTGAGGTCCTTGGAGTGTATTTTGCTGTTGAAATATTATCACCAATGTTTATTATAATGCTCGAAAGGCAGTTCTGCAGCAATTCGATATTCTTAATGTCTCTTGGTTATGTCTTCCTCTTTCATCCTTATCTTCTCTTTTATCTTCTTGCTTACTCCCTTCCGGCTTGTCCTTTTTCCCTTCCTTCCCTCCCTCCTCTTCTTTCATCTTTTCCCTTCTTTCTTTTTCTCTCTTTCCAAACCTTTCCTTTTTTTACTTTTCCAATTTTCCTTCAGTCTGTCCTCTTCTAGGCTACCACTTCCCATTGTGGGAGAAATATCATAGACAGCAGTGTGATATATATCACATGGGGTATCTAGCACCCTTAGGAGCTATGTTATAATGAATATGCAGATTGATTGCCAATACATGGCGTTATTCTTTGATTAGTTGTGTAATTGCTTACCGATCTACGGTTGTATGTATATAAGCTGTCTCGTATCTACGAGACCCTCGTAACCACTAGACCATAGGGTACTAGTAACGCTGTATTTTGATGTTGACGTGATATCCCCATACCCTATATAGGATGATAGGTATTATGTTTGATATCTATGTTATATGGTAACTGTTTGCTGTCCGTGACCGTAATTGGAAAGGTTTCGAATGTATGTGATCAATTTGGTATCTTGATTACACCATTCAAAGATGGCCACCCCATTGAAATGTAATAGAGAGGGTTGCGCTGCCGTCATCGATTTTGTTGTAACGAGTATGACGTGAATGTATTTAACGTTTGCGCGCGGCGTTTGTAATGAGACACTGATGAAGGAAACTCTGAAACGCGTCTGTCTTGCTGTTCGATTCATCTGCTAAATTAAAAAAGAACCGATACGTAACCCCTCCTGTGAGTGCTTGATTTTGTTGAAAAACAAGTGAGTTGGGAAGCTGAATATTTAACGTGGGGCGCCGCCACGAAATAGCACCCGCCTGTGAGTGACCTGACTTGTCGGTGCGAACTTGGGAGCGTCAATATATATATATATATATATATATATATATATATATATAAATTCCAATTCTTAGGATTTTTTACCAAAGAAACCGAGCCCAGATCCGTCAGCGTGATTAAAGAATAATTTATTTGTTAAATGGCAAAAACGCCCGACACGTTTCGGAGTGACAGTTCCTTTGTTACGGGTCTGCCACGACCTGGAGTTTGGACATATATATATATATATATATATATATATATATATATATATATATATATATATATATATATATATATTACCTACTGGCGGTCGCCAGTAGGTAGTTATAGTTAGGACCCTGTTTCCATAGGAAATCCGCAACATTCTATTTTGAATAACTTTGGCGCCGGTCGACGAATCCTCGCGAATTTCTCAAAATAGGTGGGGCGCTACGCTCCGCTCCTACCCTGAAAGTCTCGGGGGGATTCGTCAAGCGGGGGCTGAGATAAAAGGGGGGTCCCAAAACGCGTTTTTCCCATGCATTTTTCCATAGGACCTTTAGACAGGGCTACAGCCCGAACGGCTGAACAGAATTACTAGAAATTTGACAGAGAGGTAGTCCTCAGGTCAAGGAAGTGCCTTTTGTAGGTTTGGTGTAAATCTGTTCAGTAGATTCTGAGAAAATAGCCTTTAAATCAATATATATATCTGAGCCAGCTTACGGTACGCTTACCGTAAGCTTACCGTACGCGTACGGTGGCGTGCGCGAGCGCGATTCTGATTGGCTGTTACATCTAAGTAAACATTCGAATCGGTCGAAACCAGGAAGCGGCGGGCGCCATTTTCTCTCTCGCACTCTGAGGGGGGGGCTGTAAACAAAGGCAAAAAACATATAAAGGGGCTGTTTAGACAGCGCCCATGCACATAGCCATGTTAGTTGAGTCCTCAAAGATCCCCCAAGGCCAAAAACGGTAAATTTTTATTTTTTGAAAATTTCGCCGATTACGCTTACCGTACGCGTACGGTGCGCTTACGCTAAAAATTTTAATAAAAAAAAAAACACTCTCTGTGCATGGCATATTATTGTCATCACTTACAAATTAAATTTAACAGATTACCTATCACAAGGAAGCGCATAATATGTCCTCCATGTGCGCACGGTGCGTAACGTGGGCACGCGGTGCGCGTAGCGCACTGCGTGCCCACCTTGCGTGTACGGCACTAACTGCGTAAAGTGGGCGTGCGGTGCGCAAAGCGCACCGAGTGCTCACTGTGCGCGCACGGTGCGTGAAGCGCACCGTGCGCGCACGGAACGAACTGCGTTAAGTGGGCGTGCACGCCACGAATGGCGTAAAGTAACTTAGCATTTAAAAAACCGTACAAATTCACTGAAAAAACCATAGGTTTCACACACGTTATAGTTAGGAATTAGCATTTAAAAAACCTTGCAAATTCACTGAAAAAACCATAGGTTTCAGACATGTTATAGTTAGCGGAAATTTTACTGATAAAAAACCAATGAAATTCCCCCGTTATAGTTAGTGCAGGCAACTATAACTGACGCGACCGCAATCTTCTGCTGATGACATATGTGTCTTTATGAAAAAAAAATATTTGTAATATATGTATAGCTAAAAATTTATGGAAGAAGACATGGGCAAATAAGTGTCTAAATACAGTATTAGCATCAGCAGAGGATTGCGGTCGCGTGAGTTATAGTTGCCTGCACTAACTATAACGGGGGAATTTCATTGGTTTTTTATCAGTAAAATTTCCGCTAACTATAACATGTCTGAAACCTATGGTTTTTTCAGTGAATATATATATATATATATATATATATATATATATTACCTACTGGCGGTCGCCAGTAGGTAGTTATAGTTAGGACCTATTTTCCATAGAAATTTTGCAACATTCTATTCCCAATAACTTTGGCGCCGGTCGACGAATCTTCGCGAAATTTTCAAAACTCGCGGGGTGCTCCAGTCCGCTCCTATCTTCAAAGTTTCGGGGTGTTTTGGCAAGCGGGGGCCGAGAAAAAAGGGGGTCCCAAAACCTGTTTTCCCTATGCAATTTCCCATAGGAAACTTTATACACGGCTACAGCCCGAACTGCTAAACGGAATTACATCAAATTTGACAAAAAGGTAGCCCCTGGTTCAGAATTATCCCTTTTTATTAAATGGTGTAAATTCGTTCAGTAGTTGCTGAGAAAATCTAAATCAAAAAAGTTTTGATATCTATGGCCGCGGAGGATCCGCGCACCCTGCAGATTAGGATCCGCGCACCGTGTAGATTAGGATCCACGCACCCTGCCAATCACGAGCTGCATTCTAATTGGTTGTGAACACTCTAAACCAGGAACTGTTGGCAGCCATTTTGTGCCTCGGTAGAAGCGAGGAACAAGATGGCAGTAAAATGAAGGCGGAAAACAAGAAGAGGGGGCAGTGTTGAAACACCCTGACCCCATAGGTCTGCTTAGGGGGTCGTACAAGGAATTTCCAGGGCTAAAAAAAGATTTTATTTCTTTTAAAAAACACCATGATGTGTGCAGGGTGCGCGGATCCAGCCGCGAAAATGAAAAAAACGAAGCGCGGGCTCCCACTCTTCATTTAAATAAAGCCCCCGGGTGGGCCAGGTCCCGGGGGCAGAAAAGCAAAAAGTGTGGGGGGCCCAATCCCCCCACACTGCCCTGGGGACTGCCACCCTCCGGGGCATTGATTTTTAAGTTGGGGGACATCCAAGCCCCCCTCAAGCCCCAGGGACCGCCACCCCCAGGGATTTCATTTAAATATTTACGGGCGCACACGGCTCCCCCAGGGCTTTGAAATTGTTGGAAGGGGGGCTGCGGGGCCCCTCTCCTGTAGCCCTCAATGGCCCTGGGCCGGCTCCTGCAGTGTCCCGGGGGCCTACCCCGGGACACTGCTGTTTGCTATGGGAGGGTGGGAGCCTCGCGGCTCCCGCTCTCCCACAGCAAACTCTGCTTTGGTGTTTGGAAGAGAGAGCAGGAAACCTGCTTTCTCTTCCAAATACCACAGCTGAATTGCTTTTCCACACGGGAAGCTGCATGTCAGCAGCTCCCCATGTGGAAAAGCAATGCCGGCTCCCGAAGGACGTGGGGAGCCGGCGGGACCATGGGGGCTTTGGGGCTCCCCCCACGGTCCCCATCATAGTGTATAGGCCCCGGGGGATGGGGTCCCCGGGGAGAATAGAAATTAGTGGTAGGAGACAATTTTTTTTTACGGAAAAATTTGGAGTTGCGACTCCAGCGCGGTGCTCAGCGCAGCCCCCTGGTGTGAACGCACTGGGTGAGCAACTCCCAGCGAGGCCCCCTGGTGTGAACGCGCTGGGTGCGTGACTCCCAGCGTGCCCCCTGGTGTAAATGCGCTGGATGTGTGACTCCCACCGCGGCCCCTGGTGTGAACGCACTGGGTGCGCGACTCCCAGCACGGCCCCCTGGTGTAAACGCGCTGGATGCACGACTCCAAAACGCCCTGGGTGCGCGACTCCTAGCAAAAAAAAATAATAATACTTTTTTAATATAAATCTATTGTATATGTTTGGATCTTGGGTGGCTCTAAAAAGAGCCCTTGTGTTTATTGTGAGATTTTGGTACCTACAAGTAAGTACCTATGCAGAGTCTAAAGTTGTTGAGAAAGACTCTGTTACCCTCTTCTGTGAAATGTACACCATCTCTCCTATAGATGCCATCCATATTAAAACACTGATTGTGGTTGTAAATGGACCCCGTCCTATAATCTCTGAGATAAGCAGAAACAGCTTTATTGACATGTTTCCTACCTTTCTCAATCTGTGGACAAAAATGATTGGACCAGTTCCATTTCTGTCTTTGGCATATGTTAGAATAGACAAAGGCAGTTTGGGGGAAAAGTAACATCAATTCTGCAAAGGTGTCCTTCATTAGCATTTCCAGAGCTACCCCAGTCAATGTGCCTAGGTCATTGCCACCACAGTGCACAATTGAGAGGTCAGGGTGTTGGAGATGTAAAAAGGATTTAACCAATGGCATTAATTGGTGCCACTTTAATCCTCTCTGTCCAATCCATTTAATGTCTACATTTGGCAAACCTAGGTCTTTGACAATACCTCTGATTTCAGCATACCTTTTGGACCAGAAAATATAGCTGTGTCCCACAATCCACACTCTAAGCATCTTGAAGGGAAGTCTGGATGCACTCAGAAGATGCCTGTATGTGAAGTAGGCAGTTTGCATAATGAGATCTTTCTAAAATGGTGGACAAGATGCAGTTTTAAAAAAAGAAGAGAAATGATTGGCTGTTTGAGAACATTATACACTGAAAAATAGGGTGCATGTTTCTGGTTTTAAAAGCATGTTTCTTATTGGTTAGTAACACTTTTTTGAAAGGTACATTAGATAAAATAAGCTGATATTTTGAAAAGTCAAGCACACTTGCTGTTTGAATTTGCAACATTGTTTGCTGAACTTGTGACCTGTGTGTTCAGTTGAGTGTTCCATGAACTGTTACTATGGTAACAGGCATTAAGCAGAATGGGGGTAGGGTTGAAAGTTATGTCAATTGGAAAGGGTTGAAATGTATAACCAATAGAAATGTGTGTTAGCTTTTAAATGAATGCGGGAAGCAATGTGATTTGATATTTACATGTATATGTGTGCAGAATGAGAGGGAAAGTTTGCTATTTTTAAGGGCAGTGCACTACAGACATTCTGTTCATAAAATCTGGTGTGTGATTTAGATACTTCATAATCTACAAATCAATTTGAAAGGCGAGTTATTAATTTGTGAGGTGTTGTATGTGGTGGCTTTGTTTTTAATCAGACTACTGAGTCTCTGCTGCTAAAGTCCAGGGAATAGTCTTGCTTGTCTAGAATCACACTGTGAGTCTGTGTCCACTTGTGCATCCATTGTGACAGAAGCATGTGGTTACTTAATCTCTTTGCTGACACATAACTGCTTAAAAACCTATCCTGTTGTCAACTATTAGTAGTATTACAACCCAGTCACTGGTTATGCATTTTCAGAATGATTCAGGCATTCACACAAGCAGTGCTGTTGTCAAATGTGTAGAATGTATGCGGTAACCTAACTCCTTCCAGACTAGTGGGTCTCTTCTGCTAAAGTCCAGGGAATATTCTTGATTGTCTAGAATCACACTGTGAGTCTGTGTCCACTTGTGCAACCATTCTAACAGAAGCATGTGGTTACTTAATGTCTTTGCTGACACATAACTGCTTAAAAACGTATCCTGTTGTCAACTATTAGTAGTATTAGAACCCAGTCACTGCTTATGCATTTCCAGAATGATTCAGGCATTTACAGGAGTGCTGCAGTCAAATGTGTAGAATGTATGCGGTCACCTAAACCCTTCCAGACTAGTGAGTCTCTTCTGCTAAAGTCCAGGAAATCGACTAGCTTGTCTAGAATCACACTGTGAGTCTGTGTCCACTTGTGCATACATTGTGACAGAAGCATGTGGTTACTTAATCTCTTTGCTGACACATAACTGCTAAAAAACCTATCCTGTTGTCAACTATTAGTAGTATTACAACCCAGTCACTGCTTATGCATTTGCAGAATGATTCAGGCATTCACAGAAGGAGTTCTGTAGTCAAATGTGTAGAATGTATGCGGTCACCTAAACCCTTCCAGACTACTGAGTCTCTTCTGCTAAAGTCCAGGGAATAGTCTTGCTTGTCTAGATTCACACTGTGAGTCTGTGTCCACTTGTGCATCCATTGTGACAGAAGCATGTGGTTACTTAATCTCTTTTCTGACACATAACTGCTTAAAAACCTATCCTGTTGTCAACTATTAGTAGTATTAGAACCCAGTCGCTGCTTATGCATTTGCAGAATGATTCAGGCATTCACAGGAGTGCTGCAGTCAAATGTGTAGAATTTATGTGGACACCTAACCCCTTCCAGACTAGTGAGTCTCTCCTACTTAAGTCCAGGGAATAGTCTTGTTTGTCTAGAATCACACTGTGAGTCTGTGTCCACTTGTGCATCCATTGTGACAGAAGCATGTGGTTAATTAATCTCTTTGCTGACACATAACTACTTAAAAACCTATCCTTTTGTCAACTGTTAGTAGTATTACAACCCAGTCACTGCAGAATGATTCAGGCATTCAGACAAGCAGTTAAGTAGTGAAATGTGAAGATTGTATGCGGTCACCTAACCCCTTCCAGACTACTGAGTCTCTTCTGCTAAAGTCCAGGGAATAGTCTTGCTTGTCTAGAATCACACTGTGAGTCTGGGTCCACATGTGCATCCATTGTGATAGAAGCATGTGGTTACTTAATCTCTTTGCTGACACATAACTGCTTAAAAAACTATCCTGTTGTCAACTATTAGTAGTATCAGATCCCAGTCACTGGTTATGCATTTGCAGAATGATTCAGGCATTCACACAAGCAGTGCTGTAGTCAAATGTGTAGAATGTATGCGGTCACCTAACCCCTTCCAGACTAGTGGGTCTCTGCTGCTAAAGTCTAGGAAATAGTCTTGCTTGTCTAGAATCACACTGTGAGTCTGTGTCCACTTGTTCAACCATTCTGACAGAATCATGTGGTTACTTAATCTCTTTGCTGACACATAACTGCTTAAAAACCTATCCTGTTGTCAACTATTAGTATTATTAGAACCCAGTCACTGCTTATGCATTTGCAGAATGATTCAGGCATTCACACAAGGAGTGCTGTAGTCAAATGTGTAGTATGTATGCCCTCACCTAACCCCTTTCAGACTACTGAGTCTCTCCTACTAAACTCCAGGGAATAGTCTTGCTTATCTGCAATCACACTGTGAGTCTCTGTGTAGTTTTAGAATCATCGTGACAGAAGCATGTGCCTATTTTATATGAGTGTTTATAAACATATTGTTATTATAACTATTAGCACTATGAGAACCCATTTACTCTGTATGCAGTTTGAGAATGAGTCAATCATTCAGAAAAGCTATGGTACAGTCAAATGAGCACAATGTATGCGGTCCCTTAACTCCTTCCAGACTACTGAGTCTGTCCTGCTAGAGTCCAGGGAATAGTTTTGCCTGTCTGCAATCACACTGTGAGTCTGTGTGTAGTGTTAGAATCATCCTGACAGAAGGATGTCCTTATCTAATATTTCTGCTGATACATAAGAGCTTATCAGCTTATTTTGCTAGCAACTAATAGCAGTCTGAGAACCCAGTCACTGTGTATGTATTAGGAGAATGAGTTAGGCTTTCAGACAAGCAGTGGTACAGTCAAATGTGCATAATGTATATGGTCACCTAATCCCTTGTAGACTATTGAGTCAGTCTTGGAAAAGTCCAGGAAATAGTCATGTGTTTTAAAAAATATATTGTGAGTCTGTGTGTACTTCTACTATCTAATTTCTCTACTGAAACTTAAGTCACTGTCTATGCTCTTGGAGAATGAGTCAGCATTCACACAAGCCATGGTATACTTTTCTATGAACAAGTACTACTCTAGGTACTCATTTACTGTGTATGCATTTGTAAAAAACATATTCTTTGTAATAATTATTCAATTAGTACCTGTGTGCTTCAGTAAATTAATTATAATTACAAAAGGAAATGTTTAAATGGTTTTACTATACAATGTGTTTTTCCTTAGTAATACAAAAGTATATTTTATAGATTTATTGAAATAATTTTGTATATATTAGTTTTTTACAGATATTGTTTATCATCATTAAAATAAACTCATCATGACTACAAAAAGCAGAAAAGGGAAAAGAACAGAAAAAGGACTATTATTTGAAGAAAATTCAACAAGTATTGGATGACCAACAACATGTGGGGAAAAATATAAGTCTTCCGGTAAGAGAACAACAAAAAAGATTAATAAGAAAAGAAATGTACATAAACGGAATTCACATTCAAAAGACACAATGTATAGTAAAAGGAGGAAAAGTCAGTATGCAGAAATTAGAAAGAAGATATTTTACAATAGAGTTGTGTTTAATTTGTTGAAAGATGTGAAGAAATACAAAAAAAACACTATTTTATAAAAAGAAGAAGGAAATAGAAATTATTGTTGAAAAGGCTTTTGAATTAAAAAGGAAATTATTTATTTTAGTTTTAAACAGAATTCGATCTCTAGATAAACCAATTCATTATATGAAGGCCAAAAGTAAGAAGAAAAGAGTAATTAACAGAACACATTTTTGTGATATTTTTTGGGGTGAATGGAAACAAAGTTCAAGTTCAGAGCCTTTCTTTAATTAAGAGAGTTATTTTCAGACCAATAATTTATTGCATGCAGTTGATACCAGTGGTCGAGCTTATGAGGTTAGAAATGGTTGTCCAATTGAGAAAGAGAAGATGGTTCCCAGAAATGTAGAAGAAGTGATAGCTGATGAAGTTCTAGGGAGACGTCCTAAAGCCCCAGTGTATACTTGGGATTGCAGTAGTATTTGTAGTATACAACAGGAATCTATTGATATTTTACGCAATTTCTTACGAGAATATAGTTAAAAAAACGTGTTAAACAAAACATTAAGATGTTGCAAGGACTAAATCCTTGCAGAGTGAGAAAAAATACTGGTTTGCAAAGTAATTCTCTGGCTTGTCTTTCTAGGAAAGTATGTCAAAGTGTTTTTCATCATTTCAGAATGTTAGCAGTACATCATTCTCAATGCGGAAGTTAGTCAGAAGATTGTATAATGCAAAGATTCCAGCACTAATGTTAAATGAGTTGAACAGTGCTCTTTTGCATGGGTCAGTATCAGATGTGAAGAAGGTTTGTGATGAAATTCAGTTTCGTTACTTTGGTCCTGAACAAGACAGTGCAGAAACTGACACATTCATAGAAGAAAATGTTGAAGAGAATGTCCAACATACTCGTACAAAAACCTTTGAAGAACAAGTGACAAAGTTTAAGGTGATTTCATGTGAAAGGACAAATTATTCTTGTATTTGTTGCCAGCGAACTCACTATAAAAATCAGACTAGGACTGTTGATCTGTATTTAAAAAGTGAAAGAGAAAATAATGATAAGTGGAAGGAATTTGCAACTTATTTGTTGGTAGAGAATTGTTTTGATTTGGGTTCTTATCAGCGTATTTGAAAACATTGTTATAACAAATTAGACGAGAATAAAATGCCCGCTAGAGCTGTCCATAATAATCTAGAGTTGGTAACTTTTCCTCCAGAACTGATAGATTTAAATACGTATGAGTCTATTCTGATTCAATGTGTGCACCCATTTCAGGCTATTGTTCGTATGGAGCTTAAAACAGGTAAATTACCTCCTACAGATTTACAGAGAGGATTAAAAGGAAGAGTTGTATATTTACCTCTAGATTTAAAAAAAAATATTGAAACTATTGGTGTAGAGAATGTAGAAAGTGTTCCACTAGGTTTTCTAGTTAATGGAGTTCCTACTAAGAGTAAAAAAATCTGGCAAGAATTAGTGGATGTTAGTAAAGTACAAAAGGCAACATTATATCTAATAAAAAACAATGATTACTACAAAAGTGTGTATGTGGAAGAAGAAGAAATACTTTTAGGAGATGATACTGAAACGTCTACTGGTCAAATTGAAAAAGTGGACATGTCCAAAAGTGAAGAAATCTATGAACATTATAGTATACATCCACTTCATTCGAAAGAAGTGTTGGGAATACTATTGAATATTCCAAATGAAAAAAGCAAAGGGTACACCCATGAGTGTATGGGAAAAAAGTTTGGAAGCTCGTTGTTTTCTGCAGCTGTTCCCAACTGGAAAAGGTGGCCAATATGATGAACGATCAGTGCAGATTCCTGTATCAGAATATCAGACAACAAGATTGTATGCAGAAGATCAAGATTTTGACAATGTATCCCATATATATTTAATATTTTGTTTGAGAGTGACTTGTCTGGACTTTCATTTGCAGTTAACCACATATTAAAAACAGGATTACATCTTCAAAATGTTTTAGCAAAGGAATTTATGGATAAAGTACATCAGAGAGATGATCATTTAGAATCTCAGCTGATTAATTTGATGGCATGTCAGCGTGGTACTAATGAGTATTGGTACCGTCGTCATGGAGAACTTAGATGTATGCTAAGGAACTTAGGAACTCCTATGTGGTTTATTACCCTAAGCTGTGCTGAATATGCTTGGGATGATTTACTTGAATTTCTGCGAGAGGCAAATTCAAATCTAAAAAATATTGAATACAAGACACCTGGAGAATTGTGCTCTTTGGATCCTGTTAATGTATGCAGATATTTCAATCATAGGTTTGAAGCTAAGATGTCTTTTATCTGCAATAAAAAGAATCTTCCTCTTAGAGAAGTTGTGGAGTTTTTGGGGAGAAAGGAGTATCAAGCGAGAGGTGCTCCTCATATACATATGCTGTTACAAATCAAGGATGCACCCAAATTCGGAACTGATTCGGATGACACTGTTTTGTCTTTTATTGAAGAATATGCGACATGTGCTATGCCAAAAAGAACAGATGAAAACACTTTAAGGCAACAAGTCTTACGATTTCAAAGTCATCGATGTGGAAAATACTGTCGACAAAAGTACAAGTCTAAGGAGAAGTTTTATACCAAATGTCGCTTTGGATTTCCACGTCCTGTAATATCCAAAGGAAGAGTAAACAGTTTTATGTCAGCTGTGGGACATACCATCACTAGAAAATCTCCCAAAAATACATACAATTTGAGAAGAAGTGAAGAATCAAAATATATCAATGATTATAATCCAGTTATTCTCTCAACGTGGAATGCTAATATGGATCTTCAGTATTTTTCAGATAATTCCATTGCTGTTGCCCGGTATGTGACATCTTATATAACTAAATTAGAAAAGACAGAGTTAAAAGAAATGTGGGAAGAAATTTCTCATGAGAAGAGTTTAAGTAAGAGATTATACAGTTTCAGTTTGAAGATGTTAGCCCATCGTGAAATTGGAGCGTATGAATGCTCAGATCGGTTATCATCTCCAAGTTTATACTCAAAATCTCGAAGAATCATTTGGGTGATTCTAGGTCTTGCTGCAATGCAATATCGAGTACTTAAATCTGTACAAGAAATCGAATGTTTAGCAGAAAAAGATCCGGAAAGTACAGATATTGTCAAAACAAACATGTTGGACACATATTATCCAAATACAAGTCATCATCTTGAGAACATATGTCTCTATGAATTACTGCAATACAACACTTTTAAAAGGAATACTACAGAAAACATAAATGAAGGAAAATTTGCAGTGATTAGTTCCGAAGGATGTTTGGTGAAACAAAGGAAAGGAAATTTGATTAATCACAGAAAACTGAGTTGTAATACTTCTGATAAAAGGGAATTATACTATTTAGCACTTTTGCAACTCTTCAAACCGTGGCGTACAGAATTTGAATTACTTGGAGATTTTCAGAGCTATGAAGATTCTTTCAAAGCTTGTAAAGATACCATAGAATGTACAGTTTTTCCAAATTATCTCAAAATGTTGAAAGATGAAATTGATCAAAAAGCTATTATTGCAGCTGAGATTGCTAGAGACAGTTCTCAGGACAGTCAAAGTTCTGCTCCACTGAGTCAAGATCCACTAGCTCAACCAACTCTTGAAAATGAAGCGGCAATCGCCATGAATGAAGTGGACACAGCAATGCATCGAGCTCAAGAAGATATTATGGACTTAAGAAACTTGGAAGAACAACTAAGGTGCCGATTCCGATCCTGGAAAAAACGGAGCGTTTTCTCCGTCCGACTCGTCCCCGGGAAAAAACCATTACAAACATGGAAGAACGATTCGCACGGAAACACCATTTCCGTACGAATCGTAAAAAACACCGACCCGTGTATGTACACCCGTTTACGTACGAGTCGAACACCCCCGTGTATGTACACCCATGTACGTACGAGTCGTATCCCCACCTGTGTAGGTGCGGTGCGTACCCCCAGCGCACCCCGCTACGCACTGGGGGTACGCACTGTACTTACACGGGGGGTACGACTCGTACGTACACGGGTGTACATACACGTGGGGGTTCGACTCGTACGCACACGGGTGTACATACACGGGGGGGTTCGACTCGTACGTACACGGGTGTACATACATGGGTGGGGGTACGACTCGTACGTACACGGGTGTACATACATGGGGGGGTTCGGCGCGTACTCACGGGGGCTGGGGGGGGTACGTCGTGTACTCATGGGGGCTGGGGGGGTACGGCGCGTACTCACGGGGGCTGGGGTTGGGGGAACGGCACGTACTCACGGGGGCTGGGGAGGTACGGTGCGTACTCACGGTGGCTGGGGGGGTGTTCGGCACGTATGCGGGCACATGTCTCCATGGTTGCTATGGGAGTTCGGTCCGTACGGTGCATTTTCCATACGGTTGTAATATCGGACGCACGGGATGGATCGTACTTGCGCGCTTGGACTTCACTTTTCACATTTGTATGTAAAATCGTCCGGGGATGTGTCAGAAACTTTTTCCGACCCGAGGACGTGTGGGGAAATTTTCCGAATGCGATTCGTATGGACTTTTTCCCATACGAATCGTACTTGGCAGTTTGTACGCTACTTGTACGATTCGTACAGTAAAAAGACCGGATACGAGTCGTACGGGGAAAAGTTTTCCAGGATCGGAATCTGCACCTCAATGTTGAACAGAAAGAAATATATAAGCAAGTGAGACAACAGATTGACCATGGATTTCTTCATGAAAAGAAAGAATGCACATGCACATCATTTCAACCTATCCGAATATATGTCAGTGGTCAAGCTGGAACAGGAAAAAGTTTCTTATTTAAAGTATTGACCAGTTATCTACAGAAAACAACTGACTCACATTTGTCTTGTGTTGTAACTGCTCCAAGTGGCTTGGCAGCACACAACATTAAAGGAATTACATTACATTGTTTACTTATGCTACCTGTAGAGCATGAAAATAAATTGGAATATAATAAACTATCTGGAGAAGCTTGCTATGAAGTTTCAAGAGTGCTATAGAAAATGAAACTTCTCATTATTGATGAGGTACGAATGGTCTCAAACTTAATGCTTGCTTTTGTGCATTTAAGAATGCAGCAAATTATTAAAACAGAGTACGATGTCTTATTTGGAGGAAAACATGTAATAGTTTTTGGAGATCAACTGCAACTTACTCCCATAAAAGGACAACCAGTATTTAAAACACTTGTGCATGAAGACACCTGAAAGTCTTTGGGAAGTGTTGGAAACATTAAAATTGGGTCATATTTTGTAAACAAAGAACTCATTAGAAATATGCGACAGGCAAATGATGCTGATTATGGAACTATTCTTCAAGATATAAGAATTGGAGTACTAACAGAACATGGCAAACAAGCTTTGCAAAGTCGACTACCTACAAACTTGTTTCCAAATGAAAATATAGTTCCTGAAAAAATATATTAAAAAATTGCAGAAAATAATTCCATAATCTGCTGAATTTCAACAGTGCGCGAGTGTTCTATTTTCAATGAAGAACTTTTGAAGCTAGAAAATGAACAAATAATAAAAGTGGAAGCCATTGATAAAATAGAGCATGAAGAAATCACTATTATTTTGATGGAAAAATTGAAAACAAAATTGGATTCTTTAGAAAAATCTATATCTAAAACTGCAGGTTTAGAAAATAATTTTTATGTATGTGTAAACTGTCAGGTTATTTTACGGCGTAATTTGGATGTGGAAAAAGGTTTAGTAAATGGAGCAATGGAAAAAGTTGTTTATTTTGTTAATTATCAAAAAAAGATGGAATAGAATGTTTGAAAATAAAATTTGATCAGATTGAAGAAGTAAAACAAATTGCTCGTTGTTCTGCTCGTTTTTTGCTTGTTAAAGATTTGTATGTTCGTAGAAAACAGTTTCCTCTTTCTTTGGCATATGCAGTGACCATTTATAAATCTCAAGGTTTGAGTGTAGACAGAGCTTTGGTGAACATTGGAAGTACTGTATTTAAAGACGGTAAGGCATATGTTGCTTTGTCCCGAGTCAGAACTTTATCTGGATTTTATTTGATTGATTTTGATGAGGGAAAGATTAGTGCAGATGCAAACTGTGTAAAAGAGTATAATCGATTAAGAAGAGTGTAGGCTCCCAATTTAGGTGAATATCCTGTATTTGAAAAGCGTGTAGTAGGTCGAAAAGGAAGATATGGGAATATCTGTAGTGAAGTTATAGAGAAGGAAAAAAATCAAGATAATGTTGACATTGCAAGGAAAAAGAAAAAGGACACTATTGAAGAGATTGTTGGGTATCAGTTAGAAAATAGTTCAGGTATCAACTGCTGTGCTAATGTAATGGTCAATGTTGTTTTTTTTCTAAGAAAGTTTGCAACAGCAAATTATTGAGAATCGTGAAAAAAGATTTTGTTCCTTGTTGCATTGTATTTATAAAAAATTGAGAACTGATAAAAGGAAAATACAAAGTGTTTCTGATATTCGTAATCTTTTGGATATATGTTCTGGTTCTACACAATTTTCGCAGAATGTCCAACAAGATGCTCAGGAATTTCTAATGTATATGCCTGCAGTATTGGAAAATGAAGGAATAGAAATTGAAAATCTTTTTGGCCTTTGTTATAAATGGGAACATCAATGTGAAACGTGTATGTTTACATGTAGCACTAACATAGACACTGAAAGATTTATATATTTGACATTACCAGACTGTAAAACAGTGTCTTTCAGCAAACTAGTTAAAGCAGCAAATCAAAACATGGAGTGTAGCCAATGCAAATCAGAAATGTTATCAACATTATTTATACGAAGATTTGGACAATATATAATTTTAATGATATAACATTGTACAGCTGATGGAAGAAAATTGGAAACTTTAATTAAACATTTTATAGCAAGTCAACTATCAATATCAGGAAGAACTTTTGTAGCAGTAGCAATTATTTTCCATGATGGTCCTTCTACAACATCTGAACATTACTCTGTCTATTTAAAATGCAAAAAAGAAAGGACATATTGTAATGATGCTCAATTGGTTTTTAAACAACGTTTGCCTAACGAATTACCAAATTCCTACCTAATATTTTTAAAGCCAAAGTTTTAAGAACATAATTCGGCCTAGTAGGAATATCTTAAAATGTATTAATACAATTACTATTGGCCAATTTCAGTATAAAGGATTTCAGGAATACCATTTGGCCTAGAGGAAAGGTATACATTTGAATTAAGGACTTTTTCTTGGACATTCTCACAGCATATATTTTTAAAGAACATCATTTAAAGAATATGGAAACTAAAAAGAATTATTCATTGAATTATTATTTCAGTTCTTTCATATTGTAGTAAGAAAATTCTCTTAGAAAGAAGCATTTTATATTTGTGTGATATGTTATTGAGGATGTTGTTTTTATGGAATGTTGAGAAATAGATCAGTATAATGATATTATTTTTCCCACAGATTTGTTTTTTTTAAACAATCTTATTGATTGGTTTTTTTTTGCCCGCTGTTATGTGATGAGTAACATTGAAATCACTGTTTGTAGTGAAATTCAATATATTCTGTGAACAGCAAAAAAGGCAAACAAAATAATTCATATCATGTTAAAACTATGTTGTGTTATAAAGAGTATAATATTATATATTATAACTGTATTTTTTCTTCTCTTTCACAGATTCTAATTGTAAAGTACAACATTGGCAGAAATGTAAATTGTAAAAAATAAGTAAAAAATTGTTAAGCATTTTTTTAAATATACTACTATCAAGGTAAGATTAAGTAATGCAAACACTATCAATGCACTACTACATCCAGCGCTGCACAATGTGTATAAACCTCTAACTAACTACTATGTCAAGTAGTACCGATGCAATCTAGGAACCCTCATGTCTATCCCATGCATTTCTTCAATTACCCAACCAGCACTATCTATGTATGCTATCAGTCTGCCAAAAGCTAAGCACTTATAAATTCAGCATGTATTTTCTTTGCAACAGTGAAATTAAACAGAAGGATTAAAACTAACTATTAAAATACACAATGGGCTGCATTTGCACACTGGTGAAGAAAGGGGCGGGGGACTGATATGACATGTGTGCAAACACACTCTGTGGGCGTTTTAAGTTAGGGGATAAAGTCCCCTTCAATCCTGAGGGTCCCTGGGGGCCAACTAACCCACCAGGTATGTCCAGTAAGTGCCACAGAGTTGCATTGCAGAGAGCTGAAAAATGGGCCATGGTATCGGACCATCTCTCTGCAACGTAGCTCTGTGGTGTTTACTAAAGGTACATGATGGACAAGTAGAACTCAGGGACTTTCAGAATTAAAGGAGACTAAATTCCTAAACTTAAAACACGTGACGGGTGTGTTGGCACATGTCACATCATGCCCCATCCCCTCCCTTCACAACTGTATAAACACGCCCTATAGCCTTTTTATGTTGGGAGATTAAGTCACCTTGAATCCTGAGGGTCCCTAGAGTCCAACTAGCGCACTAGGTACGGCCTAGTCCACCTCTCTGCAACGTAGCACAGTCATGCTTACTGGAAGCATGTATTCTCTTTAGAACAGTGACATTATTTTATTAACTAGTCAAGTATCAAAACAATGCCTTAAATAAAAAGTACAGCTACAATATTCTGTGCAGTATGTATGCAGACTTCTAATCACTTACACAGAATTGATACACACATTTAAATACTCAGTTAGTAACTAAGCAGTCTAGTAAACCTTCTGTCTGTCCTAAGCACTTGTCCATTTACTCATTCAGCACTATGTATGTTTCCTATCACTTTGCCAAAACCTATCAATTTAGAAATGTATCTGGCACTCTCTTTGCAGTACTGAAATTATTCTAGTTATTTCTTATATACTTAAGGTTTGGCCTAGCCACTAACCCTAGTACAAGTGAATATCTTTATATACTATGCATGCAGACCTGCAACAAGCTACAAAGTTTTAATACACTCTTCAAACTACCCAGTTAATACCTATGTAGTGTTGGAATCCCTCTGTCATAGGATCCCATGTGACCTGAAAAAAAAAGATTTGATTGGTTCATAACATTTCCCATTGTACCTATTGAAGGAGCGCAACCATTTCAATCATTGTTGTTGGAGCATCTTTGGAGAGATATCTCTGTGCTTACCTCCTGTCACTCTCATACAATTCTTCAATCAACCAACCAGCAATATGTTCTTATTCTATCAGTCTGCCAATACCTAAGCACTTATGGCGCAGATTTAGAAGCACCCTGTACCAACAATACGTCACTTTTTATAACATACTGATGGCGCCAGACACACCTTCTCCTTGTAAATATGACCTCTTCATACACAGCACTTTGCATTGAAAGGGCGTTTCATAGGTGTTGATGTGTATGTTCCCACGCAACACTCATAGAACAAGACACATCTCCAGATTTATCATAAATCATAAATCTGGAGATGTGTGTGAATGCTGCTCCATCCTCCAGTTGGTGTAGCAAGGCACAACAAGGAGAATTGTTTTCATTTCTCCTCATTTAATCTCTTTCAATGTATGCTGCATTGCACAGCATACATTGAAAGAGGAAAATGCCTTTGCTGATTGTTTTTGTGAAGGAAGGTGTCCCTTCCTGCACAAAAACAATCTCCCCACGACACAGACATGCTTGCACCATGGTGCAAGGATGCCTGTGTCGCTGTATGTCTGCAGTTTATGCAGCAGTGCAGAGGGAAGCATAGAGTTGCAACATATTTATGTACATATGTCGCATCCCTGTGCTTCGGAAGTACCACAGCACAGTGCAGCTAAAGAGCTTACACTGTCACGCTGCAGCACTTCTTTATAGTTCTGCACTTATACATTCACCATACACCACTAATACATTCTTTCAGTCAATTATGCTCTACACATACATTCAACCAAACTTTCACACATTATCATACAAATATAGTTCTTTTTTAACCAGAGAAGTTAGTTCTGAAAATATTTTTTTTTTTCTTCTTTTTTTTTTTGTAATTTTTTTGGTGTTTTCAAAAAAAAATGAAAAAACAGGAAACTTCAGGAATTATGTGGCATTCCAAAAAAACAAAGCAAACAAAAAACTAGCAACGATGGTTCCGTTGGGCAGCACAAACTGCTTCGACAGACTGCTCCCCAAAAGGAATAAGTTTGTTGCACTTCACGCAGTGCTGTTTAAGAAAAGCAAATTCAGGGCGTATGTCGGGTGGTGATGCAGCTGTTGATGCTCCAGAAGTACTAGGTACTGCAGGTGGAGGGTTCCTTTCTGCTCTTCTACACTCCTCCCGAGCAAGATTTACCGGATTTAGGGTCTTTAGGTGTTTATACATGGAAGCAGTAACAAAAGAATATTTATTTTCGGCACTACCTCTAGATAAGACTCGCTGACAAATCCGACAGGTGACCTTAGTGGCATTTACTTTCTTCTGCCCTTCTGGAAAACTGAAGAATTTCCATACCACCGACTCTGGCCTTTGACGACGTGGAGCTTCTGGCAAAAATTCTTCTTCAGAAGAATGTTCCTCTTCCTCTTGCTGCTGTCCTGAAGCCATGTTCTTTTTTTTTTTAAAACACCCCCAAAAAATGGTGATATTAGGGATCTTCAATGCACAGAGATGACTCTCTAAAGATGCTCAAAGAAGAATGATTGAAATGGGTGCGGTCCTTCAATAGTTACAATGGGAAATGTTATGAACCAATCAAATCTTTTTTTCAGGTCACATGGGATCTGCGCACCCAGCACTTATGCAGCATGCACGACTTCGCGAAAATAAATTTTAAAGTAATCTAACTTTAATACAAATAGAAATATATTATTTTTATGAATACCTTAGATAATCATTAGCCCTAATATGTATATTAAAGACACATATATATCATTTTAGAACATAAAAAAGTTTGCGGGAGTCATGCACCCAGTGCTCCCCACATATTACGTCAAACGGGGCCCGCCACCGCGCAAGCGTCGCGTACCGTAATGCGCATGTGTCACGAATTAGCGGGAGCAGGAGTCGCGCATCAGTCGCATACCTATCGTGCACAACACGTAATATTATACGTATATCACGTAACTGGAAAACACGCACCCGTCGCACAGCATACGCGGATCCTTCACAACTTTTCCAATATGGCAGCTGTAATATGCACACCCATCGTGTTAGGTACGCTTAGGGTGCGCGACTCCAAAGTTTCTTTTTAAAAAAAAAAAAGAAAATAATATAAATATATTAAAATAAAACAAATTAAAACAAATTAAAAAAAATTACCGTATATTTCATTTTTAATTCTTTTAAAAAAAAAGTTTAAACAATTTTCAGAAAAGTATATAATATTGTTTAATAAATAATATATTAACAAATTAACAGTTTAAAAAATCTTCAAATTGTGTACAAAAACATAGGTATAACTACTTTTATAATTAAAAATTTGCATTTAAAAAACCTTTGAAATTCACTGAAAAAAAACATAGGTTTCAGGGATGTTATAGCTAGTTGGACATTTTACTCATAAAAAAACTATAGAAATTCCCCTGTTATAGTTAGTTGAGATAACTATAACTCACGCCCCCCGCAATGCACTGCTGATGACGTCACATATTACATCATTTATGACATGGCCAGTGACATCACTGATGACATCACTGATGACATCTCAAATGACATCACTGATGACATCTCAAATGACATCACTGATGACATCATCCAGTGAATGTTGTTTTGTTTGATATTTAAATATGTATTATATATATAGCAATCTATATTGAAGAATGAGGGGATATATAAGTGTCTGGATGGAGGATTCAGTAGCTGTGTGATTGACTGTTTAAGTGAGTAATTAAAAGTGTCTCACTAAATACATGGGTTAGTGACTAAACTGTGTGAATGTCTGTATCACTCTGTCTGTTGTTGTGTAACCTGCTGCATCAATTGGTCACTAGCTACATGAGTATCTATATTAGTTATTGATTAGTTGGCTGAGTATTTTGTATGGGAGACTGAATGTGTGTGTGGTTGGGTGGGGGGTGTGTGACTTTGTGCAAAGATGTGTGAGTGGTTGATTGACTTGGTGCATGAGTTTAAGAGTGCATGTGGAAACAGTTGTTTGGGTGAGTGAGTGTGTTTATGGGTGTGTGGATGAGCGAATATATCTTTCAGTGGTACATCTCCATCACAGTAGAAAAATAAAAGGCAATGTATGTGACAGTTGTTGTATATAAATAAATATACGTAAGAGTCAGTGATTGTGTGAGTGACTGTATGGATGAGTGTATACTTCTAATAGTGATTTTATAAAACACTAAGTATGAGTTACTATCTGCATGAATACATGAGTTTGTATTTGTATAAGTTTGTAGGTGAGTAAATGTAAGTGTGATTGATTGTTTACATGAGTGAGTAGGATGACTGCATAACTGTCTAGGATGAGTGCTGGAGTGTCAATGTTGATATTGGTGTATGAGTGCATTTGATAGTGTTCTATTGATCAGTGAAAGCATGTATTATTGATTCTATGGGTGAGTGAGTAGTTGTGTGTGTAGACCTATGAATCAGTAAGTGGGTATGTAGAAACTGGTATTGGTGTGTCAATGCTTTCAAAAATAGTACTCTGTATTTTAGAGTGAGTGCTCAAAGGTTATACTAGTGTGTGATGAGGTGTATCAGATTGTCACATGGATGATGTCATCAGTGATGTCATTTGAGATGTCATCAGTGATGTCATCAGTGATGTCACTGACCATGTCATGAATGATGTAAAATGTGACATCATCAGCAGTGCATTGCGAGCGCGCGAGTTATAGTTAGCAGAACTAACTATAACGGAGGAATTTCTATGGTTTTGTACGAGTGAAATGTCCAGCTAACTATAAAACCCCTGAAACCTATGGTTTTTGTTAGTGAATATGTATATATTCACTTAAAAAACCATAGGTTTCACACATGTTATAGTTAGCTGTACATTTCACTCGTAAAAACCATTGAAATTCCCCCGTTATAGTTAGTTCAGATAACTATAACTCACGTGACCGCAATCCACTGCTGATGACGTCACATATTACATCACTCATGACATGGTCAGTGACATCACTCATGACATCACTGATGACATCATCCTTGTGATAGAGTGGCGGTCACGCGAGTTATAGTTATCTGAACTAACTATAACGGGGGAATTTCAATGGTTTTTTACGAGTGAAATGTCCATCTAACTATAACATGTGTGAAACCTATGTTTTTTAAGTGAATTTGCAAGGTTTTTTAAATGCTAAATCCTAACTATAACGTGTGTGAAACCTATGGTTTTTTAAGTGAATTTGTAAGGTTTTTTAAATGCTAATTTATGTATGTATTATATTTTTTATATATTTATTTTATAATAAAATACCTATGTATATAGTTATAGATTGACTGTATCCTGTAATATGGAATGGCTCAGCTCTTTTTATTTGTATTTGGATAAAGTTGAATAGCATAGTTAATATCTTCTATAAACGTATAAACAGTTGACATTTTCACCCTTCGGGGTCCTTCAGGGACCCCCTGACAAAGGCTAGGGGGTCAGGAACTCTCTACCCTGCCCCCTTTTCACGTTCTCCACCTTTCTTTTTCACTGTCACACACAAAATGGCGGCCGACACTTCCTGATTTCGACCGATTTGAATGTTGACTGACATGTAACCACCAATCAGAATTACGCTCGCGCACGTTAAGGTGCGCGCACCGCTGCGCACCGTGCGCGCACCGTGCGCGCACGGTGCGTGCACGGTGCACGCCTATAGATATTTATGTACTTTTAACTGCAATTTTCTCAAGAACTACTGAACAGATTGACACCATATATGCAAAAGGCACATGCCTGACCAGAGGACTACCCCTTTGCCAAATTTCAAGTAATTCTGTTCGGGCTGTACCTTCGACTAAAGGTCCTATGGGAAAATGCATGGGGAAAATGCGTTTTGGGACCCCCTATTTTCTCAGCCCCCGCTTGACGAATCACCCCGAAACTTTCAGGGTAGGAGCAGAGCGGAGCGCCCCATTAGTTTTGAAAACTTCGTGAGGATTCGTCAACCGGCGTCAAAGTTATTTAAAATAGAATTTTCAGATTTCCTATGGGAACTCGGTCCTAACTATAACTATCTACTGGCGACCGCCAGTAGATAATATATATATATAAATATATATATTCACTTAAAAAACCATAGGTTTCACACATGTTATAGTTAGGTGGACATTTCACTCGTAAAAAACCAATGAAATTCCCCCTTTATAGTTAGGTCAGATAACTATAACTCGCGCGCCCTCAATCCAGTGCTCACGACGTCACATATTTCATCACTCATGACATGGTAATTGGCATCACTCATGACATCACTGATGACATCATCCTTGTGATAGAGTGGCGGTCGCGCGAGTTATAGTTATCTGACCTAACTATAACAGGGGAATTTCATTGGTTTTTTACGAGTGAAATGTCCAGCTAACTATAACATGTGTGAAACCTATGGTTTTTTAGGTGAATTTGCAAGGTTTTTTAAATGCTAATTCGTAACTATAACGTGTGTCAAACCTATGGTTTTTTCAGTGAATTTGTACGTTTTTTTAAATGCTAAGTTATGTATTTATAAAAAAATATATTTTTTCAGGTTTTTCACCGTGCGCGCACCGTGCGCGCGATGTGGGCGCTCGGTGCGCTTCGCGCACCGAGCACCCACGGTTCGCAGTGCGTGCCGTGCGCGCGCGGTGCGCGCACCTCGCGATTTTTAAAAATAAATAATAGCTTTTTTCTCCCTTGGGGGTCCTTCTGTGACCCCCTGACCAAGGCTAGGGGGTCAGGAACTGTCCACTCTGCCCCCTTTTCACGTTCTCCACCTTTTTTTTTCACCCCCTCAGACTGCGAGAGACAAAATGGCGGCCGACACTTCCTGGTTTCAACCGATTCGAATGTTTACCGACATCTAACAACCAATCAGAATTGCGCTCGCGCACGGTGCGCGCGTATAGATATTGATATGCTTTTAAATGCTATTTTCTCAGGAAATACTGAACAGATTTACACCAGACCTGCAAAAGGCACTTCCTTGACCTTATGGCTACCTCTCTGCCAAATTTCACGTAATTCTGTTCAGCCGTTCGGGCTGTAGCTGCGACTAAAGGTCCTATGGAAAAATGCATGGGGAAAACGTGTTTTGGGACCCCCCTTTTTCTCGGCCCCCGCTTGACGAATCACCCCGAGACTTTCAGGGTAGGAGCTGAACGGAGCGCCCCATTTGTTTTGAAAATTTCGCGAGGATTCGTCAACCGGCGCCAAAGTTATTCAAAATAGAATTTTGAGATTTCCTATGGAAACTAGGTTGTAACTATAACTATCTGCTGGCGACCGCCAGTAGATAATATATATATATATATATATATATATATATATATATTTATATGTTACCTACTGGCTGTCACCAGTAGGTAGTTATAGTTATGACCTAGTTTCCAAAGGAAAAATAGTTTTTTTGATTTGCTTATAACTTTGGCGCCATTTGACGAATCTTCACAACATTTTCAAAAAAATTGGCCTACTTTATCTAATTCTTCATGGAAAGTGTCAGTCAGAGTGATCTGTGAAGTGGGGGCCGAGAAAAGGGGGAGGTCAAAAACTGTGCATTTCCCATAGGGATTTGAACATGACTACTGGACGGAATTACACCAAATTTGACAGAGAGGTAGCTGTTGGTCCAGAAAGAGCCCTTTGGTGTAAATCCATTCAGTAGTTGCAGAGTTATTAAAGGAAAACACATTTGCTTATCTAGTGATGTGAATCCTCCACTTATCCAACAGATCTCATGCTGGGATCTGATTGGTTCCCAACACGTCAATCAGGAAATGTTGGCAGACATTTTGTGACTCAGACTCAGCAAAGTCCTCATAGAAAAGTTAAAAAAAAAAAAGAGAAGGTGCAGGGTGGGAATACACTAAACCACTAGGCCTAGTGGTGAGGGCCCCCAGGGCCCAAAAATATTTTTCTTTTCAATTTTGCTGTAAAATGGTGGCTGGATCTGCAAATTTGCTCCAAAATTGTAGAAAGAAAACACATGCTGTCTACCGCAATTACTTTTAGTTGAGTCCCCGGGTGGGCCAGGCCCTGGAGTCATATAAATATGTAGTTTTGGTAAAGTGTGTATGTGGCCTCCCTCCCCATGGCCGATATCGGACCCAGAGACTGCCACCTCTTGAGGGAAAGGCCATAACAATATAGAGGAGGGGTGGTGCGGGCCCCCCTTCTGGGCCTATTACATTCTCAGGGACCACTGCCTCCCAGGGGCCGAACCCAATTACAACAAGCATTGGCATAGCCAATAGGTCTCGCCTTTGGGACCTTATAAGTGTTTTGCCAGACCTTTTGGCAAACAGCTGAAGCTTACTCTAGCCATACCTAAAAACTGGGACCCGCAATTACTATTAAGATGTTTTGAGAGGGAGTGGGGAGTTTAAGCATGACTTAATACGTCAAAAAGAAATATATGAAAGCAGCCATAGTCTGACACACAAAAGGAAAAGCCCTGTCTAAAAACTTCTTCAACTGAGCAATAGAAACTACAGGCCCGCCCTTCATACTTCCCATCTACCAAAGGAGCTGTGCTGGGGAAGAACAATTATTGTGTTTTTGGGGAAGGGGTGTAAAGAGTAGTGGTCAAAGCCATGTAGTTTCTTGGCGCTAATAAGAAGGAATCTGCATACTAAAGTGCTGTTCTGTGGAGATGCAGAGGTACACATTTTAGTGCTGCCTTTGAAATGGTCGGCTGCCCACACTATTGTAAACTACCATGCTGCGATGCCCCCCTTCTTTTCCCTTTCAGAGAGGAGTGCACAGAAGCTAGGTGTTGCACGCCGCTGCTTAGTGAAATGATAATGTATCAAAGCAGCCATCGACTCATACCCTCCCCTTCATCCAGCTATTGTTCAAAAGGTCGCATAACCTCTTGAACTCGTACTTTCGTGGTACAGCGTTCTGCCATTCGCCAGAGCCTAAGTACAGTGGGCTATAAGTGGGATGAAAAAACTAGTGGTCTTTCAAAGGGGTGTGGTTGGTGTAATTAAGTGGCTTAAAACACATAAGCTAAAAATCTGTGTTTAGCATAGTGTGATGCCTGACTGGTATTTTGCTGTTTCTGTCATTGCATCCAGATATATGATAACACGCGTAACATTATACCTACAACAAGCCAGGACTATTAGCTTTGTCAATGGTTGTTAGTTGTATAAAATAAATAAGCAACAACTGTGACTTTGGTGTATATAATATTGAAAATGCTTCCGTTCTGAAACGAGACTGTAAAAAAAACTAAAACCAGTCTCTTTGAGGTTACATCAAAGGCTTTGAGAAGTGATGGTACTGCTGCAGGGTTAAGATTTTTATTTCACCCTGAGGGTGAAGGCAAAAATAGAGAGCTCGAAAGGTGTCCATAACAGCACCCGCTTTTAAGAACTGGCCATGCTGAGCACTGCCTAGGAGCGCTCATATGAAACTAACACCTCAAATAAACTGACCACATAAAACTGAATTTAGTGTGGGTACCCCGTGAGAGCTGCTGGTTTCAGCCAAAGCCGAAACGGCCCAATACGAATATTATAAAGTCATCTATGGTTGAAAGGCGGAGCTGCACAGTTGGAACACTCCGCTGACCTGCTTTGCAGGCTGCACGCTCCTCGGGGGTTCCTCCGATAAGGCAAAATGTCTTTGTAAACCAGCGAAGCTGACAATTTGCTCTTTTAGTGCGCCCTCACCAAATGTTGCGGCTGGGGGGGAGGGGAGGCTGGTTTTGCATCACTGTGAGTTAATGCACTGGACAGGCAAGCTTAGCTGTTACATTATAAAATAATCAGTTTTACGCCCACCATTATCACTCCTTCAGGAGACTCTTCCACCTCCTGGAAGGTGGTGCCCTGGGCATTTGCCCATGCCCTAAAACTGTTCTGGTTGTAAACTATGCATATGACACAGGGAGTGGATTTACTGTAGTCTTCTACTGCGTTTCAATTTGGCAGCCACACAAAAAATTTAATTTGTCGGTGATAATGGATAATAATACTCAGTGGCTCAAATTATCCATCACCTGCTCAAAAATGGATTTGTCTCCAAAATGAGCGACAAAATGCCAAAAGTCAGAAAAATTAATGTAGTACTCCCTGCTAAACCCTCAGAGTCTCTGATCCATTCTGTATTTTCAAAATAACCACGGACTATGCAAATGAGTTCCATTTAGATTTTCTATATGTTCTTATGTGTACTTCAAGCCAGTCCGGATTTTTTAAGCTCTAGAACCAAGCCTGCTTGGACTCGTAGTTCATGTTCCTGTCTACGGCTTTTAAGCTTCAGATTACTTTACGCTGTTGGCTACAAAAATTAGGAGTGGCTACTGTTATCTTTATTTCCTTGGGCCAGTGGACAGCGGTATAAACACAATGGTGCACATGCATCAACATTCGGAAAAGCGATTTCTTATTATCGAGAAATAAGGATTCGTTATTAAGGAATCGCATTTCGGAATGCATTAACAGATTCGGTAAAAAAAAGCGATTCCTAAAAAATCGCTATTATTTACCAATTCCACAATAGCGAGTAGAGCAAACACCGATTAGCAAATAGCAAATCGTAAAATACGGTTCGCTCCGGGAGCGGCCTGATGACATCACTACCACGAAGTCAAGCTGCCCCACCCTCATTCACTCGCCTGAGGAGCACACAGGAGGAGGCACAGGACACAGGCTCAGGCTACAGAATCCTCACTGACAAACCATCCACGCTACCCTCACCAGGATGGACAAGGATGCACCAGGCACTGCTGAAACTGCCAGGAAGAGGAAGAGAAAGTTCTCTGACAGGGAACTGGAGCACCTGACAGGGGGTGAGCAGCAAGCACGATAGGCTGTTCGGAAAGCTGTCTCTCAAGGTGCCAGAGGAGGAGAAAAGAAGAATTTGGCTGCGCATCAGGGAGAGGGTGAGTGCCGTGGGAGTGACGCCCCGCAGCATCGATGAACTAAAGAAGAGGTGGTATGACCTCAGGAAGAGGGCCAAGGAGAGGATCGCAGAAAGGGTCAAGGACGCAGCTAGCACAGGAGGGGGGCCATCCACAGTGCCTGCAAACACTGCCCTTGAGGAGCTAGTCGAGGGGACCATTGAGCCAGAGGCGGTTGTGGGAGTCACACAGATGGACACCTCCGGCACAGCCACCACTGAACAAGGTAAGATGCATGCCTGCGCCCATACTCTGCATATCGTGTACCCATTCCCATCCCCCAGCTCTATCACAGTGTGCAGGCAGAAGTGCACAACACTTATTCCCTCATATCAGTATTGCATCATGGGAGTCGTAGTCATGTCAGCCAGGTGTGCAAGTATAGTCATAAATGCAAAACAAAATGAGATCAGCAGTACAGGCAAAATATAGACTCAAATGATGTAATTCATAGTAGGACATGAATGCAAAATTACAAACAGATGTAGTAACAATCCAACTAACCATGCACTGTTTCACACATAGATGCATCTCCTGGCGATTCGGATGATAGCGGGCGCCTCATCATCTCGGAAACACCAGCTGATTCAGATGGCGACACTCCGCAGGAGGGTCAATCCCCACCTCCTCCAGCAACTATACCACCACCACCACCACCACCTGCGCCAACTGCGACAAGACCACCAAGATGCAGGGCACAAGTTCCCTCCATGCAGGTGATGGATGCATGCCCTAGTCCTGCAACCACAACTGGGCCAAGTCCGACAGTTGTCACACCACCAGCACCACCACCAGCACGTGGCCGAGTCACGCAGTGGCGCAGGTCCCTGCGCAGTACTTCAGATGGAGCCGACCAGGCAAGCTCCCCATATGGTGGCATCGAGGCTCAGATGCAGCGTGTTCAGTGCCTGCAGGGGAGACACATGGGGACCATTAACCTACACATGTCGCGTCTTGCTAAGCACATGTGCACCCTGACAGACGCTGTGCGGAACATGACCACTGTTGTGGCAGAGGGGAATGAAAAACTCAGTGAGGACCTCCAGGAACTCACCCGTGCCATCAGAGCAGGACAACACAGTGAGCGACGGAGGCATAAACAGAACTTGCTCCGTTCCACTGCATCAACCAGGGCCATCACAAGGCTCTGCAACAGCATTGCTGTGTTGTCCCGCCGCTCCGTGTCACTGCAGGTGGACCTCGGCCATTACTGTGGTGACGTGGCAAAGGCCTTAGGCCAGGTGACCACTGCAGTGGAACACTTGCAGTCCGGAACATTCAGTGGCAGCAACTTGGGAGGGGAGGACGGCAGTGAGGCTGCCTCAAGTGTCAGCAGCGTCTCCGTGGTGGAGACCAGCACCAGGAGGCGCAGTTCGCGCTGCTCCACAGCCACAGGGACAGGGCGTGGTGAGGTGGAGGAGACAGGTGATAGGAGGCTGGGCGTTCGTGGCAAGCGCCACTAGTCATACAGTACGGCATCCCTGACCATGGTGGGGTAACCATGGGCCAGTTTAATTGTACTATTGCACACCCGTGACTACAACAGGCATGTTTTTGTCTTCATTGTGTGGGGGAACTCAACTTTGCATTTATGTGTGACCTCACATACATCAGTGCTCCTGTGCATTAAACAGTAGCACCACTAATGATATCGTCATGGCTCATTCTTGCCTGGGTCAGAAATGATGTTGCGTGATGTATGTCCAACCACCTTTGGCCCTCAGCTGTGTTAGGAACGTGTGCCTGTCGGTGTTGTGCGGGTGGTTGGTCATCCCGGTAGTCGTCATTCCTGTCCACCTCTATGGGTATCCCCCTTCTGGTTGCGATGTTGTGCAGCATGGCACATACTGATACAATCCTGTAGCAGGTGTCTGGTTTATATTGGTGAGAGCAGAGTGCATGGTTCTCCCTTTAAATAACTACAAGTATGCAAATGTGCAAAATCACCTGGAAGCTCTGCCCATTTGGCCCCACCCCATCCACCCTAGAAGTATGCAAATGTATTCCGGCCTTTTGCCAGGATGATGGATAGCTCAGCAAAAGGCCCCCAAGCCTGTTTATCATCAATTTTGATGACACTTGCTTATAGCCGAAAAATATGAGGACATCTCTACCAAACAAAGAAGCACATACTTTATATAGATAAGATGAAGTACCGTTGTTTAGTAGCGATAACTTGAAAATTAAGCTGATGACCCAAAGAGACTCACAGTGAATGCTGGGAGGTCTCCTTAGTCCGACACTCTTCACCACTCTTCTTATTAGAAGAACACTTCCAATCGCAAAATTATTGATCAAAGCATAACCTGCAAAAACAGTTGATCAATAATTGTCCTCTATGTGAGCCCTGGGCCCTTTATGGCACAAAAGAATTGTGGGGCAGTTTTATTCCTCTCTGGAAAATATTGACTATGATGATATGGAATGGCATGAGTACGTGTTTGACCCGCAGAACAGCTGTGAGCTTTTGGGAAGTCTGGATAATGACTAGGAACAGGCTTCTACCGATACTGAGGTAAAGTAACCCTTTGGGGGAGAGATGTTAAATCCCACCATGATAAAACATCTGTGTAGTGCGTGGTGGTGGCCGATGGACCATGCTACCAAGTATCTAAAGCTTTGGGTCAGGAAGTCTTTGGACTGTGGTCAGGTTTGCTAATGCGGACCTGAACACAGAAAGGGGGAAGGCAGTCCTTATGAGGGTGAATCCCAATCTGGCAGATCTTTCCTCTAGAGAGAACATGGGGGATCTGAAAGGGCTCCTCTTTGGAGAAAGTTTTGTCAAGTCCTTCGGGAAGTATGTGTCGACCTTTACTGTCTTCAGCAAGGCATAGACTAACATGCAAAGAGTCTTCAGCTCCAGGGCTGGTTTTGGACGGGCTGACAGGAAGGGACAGGCTATCAGCCGCAGTTCTTTCAAGTGCCAATTTTATTTCTAAGATTCAAGTATTAATGGTAGCTGCAGTAGGGGCTACCACCCCAACTCAAACTTTTACCTCCAGAGAGGGATAAGCTCAAGATCCTGTGGTGGAAGATCAAGGCCTTCGGGTTCCAGACTCCAAGATAAGGAGTGTTGCTTCTTCCCAGGTAAAGGTTGGGGGAAGTTTGAGATTCTTCATCTACAATTGGAGAAAATTACAGGAGGTGCTTGGGGTTTAGAAACTGTTACTGGTTTCAGAATAGAGTTCTGGGAGTTACCAGTTCAGGTCAGGCAGCCAAGGGAGGAGTCCAACTAACAACTGCAAGAGTCAGAGTGTTGCAGGGATTCTGGTTATGCACAGAACTATGCGCAGGAGACCAGGACCTCAGAGAATTGTGGTGTACCAGAAACTCCCCTCAGAACCAAGAACCCCTTATCCGACTAGCTTAGTATCCCATTTGTTAGCCTAGATCTAGCTAGGCGGTCCCAATGTATAGACAAACCAGAGCAAGCGACTTAGATATTTCTCAGGAGTGATGGGAATCCGAAATACCTGTTCATATCTATTTGTTAGTCCACAACAGAATAATACAGACACAGTAAAGTTTAATGAGTTTATTTTATAAACCTCGCGCCCTAAGATGCAGTACTTTGGCTAACACTAGCAGACTAACAGTACAGATCAGAACCATAAGCATTGTTACAATACCATATAAAATGAAAGGAGCAATCATACTAATAATGACAGTGGTATACAGCCACACTCCTTTCTCTAGAATCTAATACATTATTATTAGACTATTAGAAGGTCTCTTAGGTTAACAGGGGGGACCCCATACCGTATAGATCAGCTTAGTAGAATCACATCAAAGGATCAGCTAGCTCTCTCATGCATCAGCTCTTCTGTTCGAATGTATGCAAACCCAAACTGTTCTGCAATATTAAAGACACTTGTCCTTCAGATATTGTCAGCTGCATGTATGATATGTCTAAAAAGTGGTACGATCAATCTAATCACAACACTCTGTACCTTCTAGTGACCCAGACTCGTTCTTTACATGATGTACAGACCAAGGGCACATTTCACTGTTAAGAATGTGAAACAACAGTTTGTTATCCTGTAAGGCAAAGTCGAGTCAGCATTTCTAAAATGAATAACACATAACAACAGTGTCGTGTGCAGCGCAGCAGAAACGACAAGCTGGCTTGCTAACAATTATCTCGGTTATGCCAACTTAGTGTTGTAAATAGGGCGTGGCTTAATCCATCCTACACCCCCCATGATCGGAGCACGAACCAGTAAGGATACACTTATCAAGAACGCAGAGTTCAAGTGATATAGAACGGAACCAAGGGCATGAACTATAAGTCCATATAAGGATAGTGTAAAGTCCGAGAATGAAAAACTAGTTAAAAAAAAAAATTTCGATGAAAAATGAACAGCCCTGGATGCACCCTGGAGCGACAATGTCAATCAGTCAATCCATAAAGGTATATGCGTAAGTTGCAACAGCTTCCAAGAGGAAATCGTTGGAGCGGTCCGCAAAAGTATCTGCCATCCAATTTAGCAAGGGAAAGGAACACACGTGTTCATCAATTATCGGAGCATCCAGCACCACAATAGGACAACTGTCCGCATCCTCGATATAACTCCTTTCAAGGAATTCAATAGCCGCCTCTCCGATATCCCAGTTACCAAGGACTCCTTGTGCAGCACCCAAAGCCATAAACCCAACACCAGAACAGTCAAAATCATGAGCCACTAAGGGACACATTAGTTCATCAAAATCCGGGTCAGGTGACGCAAAGTTTGACAGGCACAAGTCCAGAGCCCACTGGAAGGGACAATCTAGGCATTGAAAGACAGGTTGCACACAAGTAAAAAAGGAAAACCGGAAAGACAAGCCATACTTGACGCTTAAGACCGCCAGAGGGAAAGCGCCGTAATAATCAAGCATCCGGCTACGAAGATGGAGCAGGAGGAGCATGCTGTCTTGCAACTCCTGGTGTGCATCCATATCGAAGTGCGCAAATCAACAAGAGGATCCCAGCCACTAAGGCGAGGAGCAAGGGGAACCCTCCGAAGACACTCGAAAAAATAGAATGTAAAAATGCGGGGATCACATCAAAAACAGTCTGGAAAGATGTCACGGGGCCCGAGCCCACAATTTTAAAAAAATGAACAAGGCAAGTCGTAGACGAGGCATTAAAGATAGTTTGAATCAAGGTTCCAAAATGGAGGGGGAGGTCAGTATTTAAAATTGCTTGTACCTCAGTGCGTGTGTTCGCCACATTTAGAAGAAATGTTTCACGGGACGAAGTCAACGCAACTTCCTTCTTAGACAAAAGAGCCCTTATTCTGCTCATTCTATTGAACTCTGCGTTCAAGGTTGGAATCGCCGGCCAGATAGATATATCCAGTCGGCCTTGCGGGGGTGGGAAAAGGATGTTATTACAGCAAACCACTTTTTGCGAAACAGTGATCATGTAAGGAATACCCACTAGCATCCCACAGCAAGCTTCACTATTTAAAAGCAAATAAATACCATTGCAAGCAGCTTAAAAGAAGACGTTATAACTGGCATTGGAATCCCCTTTAGGACACAAGCCAAATTAGGAGCGTGTATATTGCAAGCGCCATGTAATTGTATATGTCTACAAACCACAGAATGATCAGGAGCGGAAGTGCATTCTTCACCTTTTAAGTAAACCTCCTTGCCATCCCTTACACATCTGTAAGTGAACGGAAGTGACCAAACTTCGTGCAGGAACGCATTACCAAGTTGTTCATATCTGCCAATGGCATAATGCTTCATGCACGAACTAAATTTAAACAGACTAAAAGGTAAAGTGACCAATCCGTGTATAAGCCACACGGCTGAATTCAACTCAGCAACAGAAAAAGGTAAAGGTTCTAATTTTTCAATGTGCAGCAATGCGTAAGTTGCGTCTTTCATGGACATGAACTGCTGTTTTGCTGTCAAATTAAAAGGAAGGAACAACGATGAAATATTCATGTAGTCCCAAGGGACTTTCCCTGCCTTTAACGTTTGTAATGTCCATGCAAACTGCATAATTGAACGCAACTGATTTTGACCATGATACAACACAGATACATCATCTTGCACAATGTCTACGACAGAAGAAACAATATTATCTAATCTATAAATTCTAGAAGACAAAGTATTAATACTATTATCTATCACAGCCAATACTTTTTCCATATTGGCCTGGTCAATAGCACGGAGTCTAGAAGCAGCTTCAATGTGCGACAATTTCCAAATTTAATTGTAAATAGCATAAGCCCATCGTCTAGACCTGCCATTGGCAGGACCCTTAATAAAATCATTCAAATCTATTTTGTCATTTAATCGAGATAAATGAAGCTTAACTGAAGTTAACGTGGAATGTTGCAGCCACGACTGACATAACTTACCTACAGTGTAGGTAGTCACTGTGTGTGAAGATGTAAAACGCGGGTCAACCCTAAGTTGTGTATACCCTGGAGCCAAATCCAGAAACCGACGTTGACAGGAATCTGAGCTTGTTTGCCAAACCAACCAACCCTCAGGATTCAATGTTGAAATATTGAAGGTGCCATTGGAAACAAGGGACTGCAACATAGTAAGGGACAGATCTGAGTGATTCTCCCAACCAGGATAAGCACCCAGATCCGGGATCGAGGGGGAAATTAATTTTTTAGATATAGCCAATCCAAAACAAGTGGTCTGAAAAATAGACAAATTCAAAAATAATATATGGTTTGGGATAAGACAGGCACGATGCAAAGCTTCTGTTCCTTGTACCTGCCACGGTTTAGTTCCCCAAACCGATTTAAGGTCGATAGTAGCTTTCCATACGTCATAACCTCCAATAGCCAATTCATCCATAAAGGATTTGGAATATAATAATTTTGTGTGTGTCAATCTAACCTTAGAAGTGGGTTCTACCGCCACCTTAAAATAAAAAGAAGCAGGGTCTGACACACTAAAATCCGAAAAGTATGTGAATTTTTTCAATAAAGTGGCAGAGCTGCCAGGCATAGGGACAGGACAATGTCCCCACTGAGTGAAATTAACAAAATTTCAAAAAGTATTTGCTCTGTGTAGGAAATGTGTGCCATAATGTTGAAAACAAAATTGCTCATCGTAGTTTGCAGTATTTAAATACAGATCTTCAGTGTCAAATGCAGCATCATATTTTAAATCAGAAAACAGTGCTTCTATTGCTTGTACATCCCAATCATCTGAGCGGATGTTTTGTTTAACTACATCACCCATAGAAACACGAAAAACAGTTGGCACATTAATAACTTCGGTGGGACCATGAATTTGAAAGTTCACTGCATCCCAAGCAATCCCATCACGTACAGGCCAGGCGGTGATGTTCACAAACATCTGGTCTCTTTTCATGATGTGTGATGAGGAATGGGGGGCCAAAGTTCCATCAATTAATTGAATTGTAGAACGCTCATTCAGGTAGTGTCCATTGATAAGTCTAAAAAACACTACCACAAATCCAATTGTCATTAATAAAAAAATACAAATCAGCACCAACCAGATGTAAGTCCAAGGTGCAACCCAAAAATGTCTCTTGAACCAGGCAAAAAATATAGAAATTTTGGAAGGGGCAGTGGAAGTCAATGATTCAGTTTCAAAGGAAGAATGGGACTGGGTAAGTGTTGTTGTATGTAATAGGGGCAAAGGGACTTCTGCAGGATAAGCATACTCAGGATCATCAGGCAAATCACCAGCAGTAGGTGGCACAGGCGGATCAGTAACTGTAAGCATCTCAATGGAAACCTCAGGCACGATGATAGAGGGTGGCATCACAACAGAGTTTCTCAGCATCGAAGGGCAGGAAACCGAAGGTGTCATACTATGGAGAATCGGCCACCCTGTGTAGCTTGACATTCTCAATTGAAATGTACCTGTTACCCTTGCGACCAGGAAGTGGGGGTAAAACAACCGTACGTGTACCCAATACTCCAAGCACCGGGACTGGTGCACGATAAGAGGAGCCAAATTCCTTCTTGTTCTCCACCTTCTCACGGACCAGGTCACCAACTCGAGGTAGCCAGCTGACTACCTGAATCTGGAGCGCTTCCTCGGATGTAGAGGGCACGTGTTCCTTTGCTAGAGTGTCTCTTGCTTCTTGTAGATTCTGCAATACAGCACAGTGGTCATCTAGGTCAAAAGGCGCGGCAGCCGCCGCCATGTCTAGACCGTCAAGGTCCGGAACAAACATTCTCACTCCAAAGAGCATCATGTAAGGGGTCCTCCCACCCAGAGACCTTCTAGGGAGGTTATTAAGTGCACGTTGGACGTCATACAAGTGGGCAAGCCAGTTCCGGCCTGTACCTAATACCTTGGCTGTCTACGATTGCTTTAGGTCACGATTCATTCGTTCCACAACACTATTGCCCTCAGGCCGGTATGGACGACGAAAATTTGACTTGGACCCCCAAACTTCTCATTGCTTCTTTGTACGCCTTAGAGGCGAACGCCGGGCCCTGATCAGAGTGAAGGGTACCACATGCAAAACTCCCTATAAAGACACGCAATACTTTGATGACAGTCCTGGCATCAGCACTCCTTTGTGGCCACACCCACAGAAAACGTGTGCACGAATCCACTGCAACCAAGATGTACTTGTACGCAGTATCAGAGGTAAAAGGACCGCAGTGATCTAAATAAACACACGCAAGTGGTTGATTAGATATATGCAGCTGCGTTGGAGGTGGACGCGCAACAGAAGAAGGTTTAATCTGCTGGCAAATGTCACAACGAAGTACATAAGCCCGCGCTTGTTTATACAAACCGTACCACCAGTAACGGTGCTGCAAAAGAGACACAGTTGCTGACACTCCAGCATGCGCAGACGCAACACCTTCGTGGGCAGCCGTTATCAAATTTGGTCTGCAGTCCGCGTTGGGAATCAATCTATCACCAACGTCGTTAATCCTCACTAACGGGACGTTATCAGGACGTAAGTGATAATGGTATCGAGAAGGGAAACCTCTAGGGAAGTTTGTCCCTGTCTCAGAAGCAGCAATAGCTGCTAAGATGTCAGCATCAATCTTAGATTTTGATCTTGTAACTGCTGCTACTAAATATGTCGCCACTGCGGTTTGAGCTGCCTCGTCAGCCAAACTGTTACCGACAGCATGGACACCAACTCGTTGGTGACCAAGAGTGTGAATTACATTCACAAGTGGCAGACTTTGGAATCACGAAAAACATTCATAATCCAAAAAAGCAAATTGTCGTTGTAAGATTGAACACAATAGTAAGAATCACTCACTATAAGAGTAGTGACCCTGTGATCAGCAAACTCAAGTGCAAGCACTAGAGCATGAAGCTCCGCCAACTGTGCGGTACAATCACCCAATGACTGTGTATGCACTGCATCGGACTGGAACTCTTCATTTACGAACGTACCGACTACAATTGCGCAAGCCGCTGAATAAGCGTGCCTTGATCCAGTTGCAGGTTGCGCCGACCCGTCAGTGTATATGACACAATGGTATTCCTCGATAGGGCGCAATGACAGAGGAGCAGGATGAACAAATTCATACTCTAAACTCTCCTGAGTCTGCAACGCTGCGTCAAAGATGTATTCGACGTCAGGCGAAGCTAAGGAGGTCGCCCATTGTATCCACCTTGGATGCAAAGCCTTTGAATTCGGTACACTAGCTTTAGTGACTGCTTCGAGAGCAGGAAACGGTGTTACCACCAGCATGCGCTTTCCTTGTGATAGCGCTCGTTCTTTCAGGATCGCCATCTGAACTGCTGTCAAGACTTTTTCAACAGTGGAAAATCGCAGCTCAGCCGAAGTGTACAGATGAGATTTGTATGCAATGGGGACTGTGTCACCCTCATTGAACGTTAAGTACGTGAAACCCTCCGCGTCCGGAACAATTCTAAGGACCAGGTTTGTGCGGTTATCACGAGTTTTTAAATATTTAGCAGTAAGAAGATCAGTCTGCAAAGAATACAATGCAGCTGAATGCTCAGGCAGCCAGCAAGATTTGGTAAAAGTTGGTTGTATCAAAGCGTACAGCGTCTTGATATGCTGGGCATAATCAGGAATGTAGGATCGACCGAAATTCAGAAAGCCCAGCAAGGATTGTAGTTTCTTCAGTGTCGTAGGGATACGAAGGCGTGCGCATTTCTCAAGGAAGTGCGGTGCCAAGCCTCGACCCTCATTATTGAGTTTGTACCCCAAGAATAACACTGTGAACTCAGCAATGTGGGACTTCTTAAAGTTAAACTTGTAACCGAAGTCCGCAAACATAGTCACTATGTTATCCACACGAGCAAGGTGTGGAAGCAACTCGTCGTCTGTCAGATAGATGT
This sequence comes from Triturus cristatus, assembly GCF_964204655.1. Taxonomy (NCBI): domain Eukaryota; kingdom Metazoa; phylum Chordata; class Amphibia; order Caudata; family Salamandridae; genus Triturus; species Triturus cristatus. The sequence continues at coordinate 198,212,409 of NC_140593.1, read as the reverse complement.
CATCAACATACGAGTATGCCTCCGGGTCTACCATCTCCAAGAGAGAGACCACTCGAGCGGAAAAAAACCCAGGACTGTTTTTATAGCCCATCGGGAGCCGCTTGAACAATTTTTGTTTGCCACCCGAGGTAAATGCCGTCCACTCATAACTATGAGGGGCCAGGTTATGGTAATAAAAACCATTTGACAAGTCGAGCGTGGTTTTGAAACGTTTTCTCACTAGACTATCGACGAGAGACGAACTATGAGTATTTTGTACCGCACACGTCCGGCAATGTGAGTTTAAATGCCGGTAATCCAAAACTAGGCGGTACAACCCGTCAGGCTTCGTCAAAGTGAATAAAGGATTATTCATGGGTGACACACATGTCTCAATCACTCCTTGATATTCCAATTGTTCAAGGATGGATGCGACGTGAGATCTTGCCTCGCGACGCATGGGGTTTTGGGGTTGAGGCTGGGGATCGGACCGCAATGGAATCTCATGATTGGGAGAACATTTATCCCAGCCAACCTGATTACGATATAACGCAGGTGCAAGCACCTGTGCCCCCTCCCCAGCCAACCTATTAGACTCATCCCTGGGCACTGCGTGCCCAAAGGAAGGAAGAATGACTTCCTCTCCCCTTGGAGCGTCCAAAATGAAAGCCGGAGGCCAATCTTTCTCCGCCAAAAGAATATCATAGGTGGTCGTAAGATTGTCCCAAAAACCACTTTAATTTTGCGTTGTATGTCACCCTCAATATTAAGGACTATTTCAAATAATCTTTCTGGGGTAGCTACGCGAGTATCAGCAGTTTCAACTGTCATATAAATGTCAGTTGCTGTCGCCTCCAGAAATGGACGCAATGCTTCCCGCACTACTGTAACTTCCGCCGCGCTGTCTAGCAGCGTTAGTGCCCATGTCAGGTTCCGAAGCTGTGTCCGTACCATCTGAGGCATATCTCGCTGAGATTGCAGCAACTTTCTTTTTCTGAAACGGTGGACGTTGTCTGGCAGCGTCTTCCTGCTTGCCTTTACCGTCAGTCTGGCGGGGCTGGTCTCGACCTTGAGTTCCCCGTCCTCTTCCACGCTCTCCACCACCAGTATGAGAAGCCGATGTTTCCTGTGAAGAACGAGGAGAGCGTTGTTCAGAAACCTGAAACCTATTAGGTGACTTAATACGAGTACGATCGCGCAAATCATAAGTGCGTTCACTATACGACTGTACGGGTGAGGCAGAACGAGAAACCTGTTTCTGTTGCTGTTTCTCTTGTTTTTTGGCTCGCCAACTTTGTTTAGGAAAGTTGGGCTTTTCATCTTTGGTAGACGAACTCACCTTAGTCTGCTGTACTACATCAGGAATTTTGATGGTGGGTTTCACGCCTAAAGCACTACGCCCAACCATCCTGTAGGCTTTTGCAATAATTTTTGCAAACTCCTTGGGCCTATCGGCTACATCCACAAGTTCCAGCATATTACCAACTTGGAACTGCATGGCATCTCCTTTGAGGTTGCCCATTACCATGGAACAAACCACATCGAAACTGTCGACAAGCCGCAATCCTAACTCAATAGCTGCCTCCGCACCATGATTGTCTTGGACCTTCTTGATGACGGAGGGTAGTACAGACATAGACGGAGTGCCGTAGCACTTCGAATAGGTCGCACCAAAGACTTTACCCCAATTGTCACAATCAACAATATCAGGGACTAAGTCCTTCGGCAAAGTAATGGTGAGTATCCTGTGTTTATCCACAGGTGTAGTGTTTGGAAACACGGCTTCCAATTGATCAAATTTTTCGGCAAGCCAGTAAGGAAATTCATCCTTACTGAGGGGGCGCTTGCCGACAACCGCATTAACCATAACCGGGCTTATCACCACCGCGTGATGGTGATCAGCCCCGTGCCCAGCAAGCGCAGGTGCTCCCACCTGTACTGTGCGTGACACATACTGCACTAAAGCCCTATGGACCGTAATCAAGGTTGTGTGCAGTGTACGTAACTCACCCACTCCCACCGTCAGGTAGCGTGGGTGTGGTGTATATCCGGCCAGTACCGGCCAAGTGGCCCCTGCAATGGACAACGGGCCCATTCGCGCCGGTACGACCTCATGGGGGAGGGCGCCATTAAATCACATTGTATACTGCCAAGCAGAAATAGGTATTTCTAGCGTCCTATATGGGGCATAAACCGCAGGCACAGGCGTGGCTGTATATTCGTGGAACAAATTATCGTCCGTATCCACCTCCTCAAAGGTCACCCAAGAGTAAAACAACTCATAAGGGTAGGTGGCATCAGCACTGACCACAAATACTATGGCCATCCCATCATCAGGCACCCCATAAGCCCTCAAATGAGTGCGCAGAGGAATCCTACTATGAGCGGGAATATTAACCGCCATAAGGACACACTAAAGAGCAACAACGATCTCTACAGTAGCACGTGGGCTCAAAAGATTTAACCTTTTTAATTATCAAGCTTGAATGAACCTTTAGTCAAAACCTAGGCAGGTTAAACCGTCACTCCTGTTATCCGGAAACAAGAGTGAGGGTAGTTGTGGACTAACACAAGTACTACTAAAGCGTCTCAGATCATAAGACCAAACGTTAGGTGCGCCATGTTGCAGGGATTCTGCTTATGCACAGAACTATGCGTAGGAGACCAGGACCTCAGAGAATTGTGGTGTACCAGAAACTCCCCTCAGAACCAAGAACCCCTTATCCAACTAGCTTAGTATCCCATTCGTTAGCCTAGATCTAGCTAGGCGGTCCCAATGTATAGACAAACCAGAACAAGCGACTTAGATATTTCTCAGGAGTGGTGGGAATCCGAAATACCTGTTCGTATCTATTTGTTAGTCCACAACAGAATAATACAGACACGGTAAAGTTTAAAGAGTTTATTTTATAAACCTCGCGTCCTAAGATGCAGTACTTTGGCTAACACTAGCAGACTAACAGTACAGATCAGAACCATAAGCATTGTTACAATACCATATAAAAAGAAAGGAGCAATCATACTAATAATGACAGTGGTATACAGCCGCACTCCTTTCTCTAGAATCTAATACATTATTATTAGACTATTAGAAGGTCTCTTAGGATAACAGGGGGGGACCCCATACCGTATAGATCAGCTTAGTAGAATCACATCAAAGGATCAGCTAGCTCTCTCATGCATCAGCTCTTCTGTTCGAATGTATGCAAACCCAAACTGTTCTGCAATATTATAGACACTTGTCCTTCAGATATTGGCAGCTGCATGTATGATATGTCTAAAAAGTGGTATGATCAATCTAATCACAACACTCTGAACCTTCTAGTGACCCAGACTCGTTCTTTACATGATGTACAGACCAAGGGCACATTTCACTGTTAAGAATGTGAAACAACAGTTTGTTATCCTGTAAGGCAAAGTCGAGTCAGCATTTCTAACATGAATAACACATAACAACAGTGTCCTGTGCAGCGCGGCAGAAACGACGAGCTGGCTTGCTAACAATTATCTCGGTTATGCTAACTTAGTGTTGTAAATAGAGCGTGGCTTAATCCATCCTACAAGAGGAGTCTCACAGCCTGCCCTATTAAACTTCCTCACACGTCTTGGGTTCAAACTGGAACGGCATGGTGAGCAAAAAAACAATGGATTTAGGCCCATATCTTTGTACTGGGGTGAATGTATGACATTGCTCTGCATTCTGTCCATCAACTGTTGTTTTGGCATTTGTCACCAGAGTGGGAAGGTTATGCCCAGACGTGGGTCCCGTGCTCTCCATGCCACTGGAATCAAGCTATCCTGGCTGAAGAGAGGTGAAACCCCGAAACCGGTCCTAGGATGCTTGTTTCCAGTCCAGGGAGAACCTGGCTTGGCAGTTCGGGCTGGACTGTACCCATGAGACACAGGGTCGAGACTGATTTGCATATGGCTGGGTTCAAACTGGAACGGCATGGTGAGCAAATAAATGATGGATTTATGCCCAGATCTCTGTACTGGGGTGAATGTATGACATTGTTCTGCATTCTGTCCATCAACTGTTGTTTTTGCATTATTCACCCCGAGTGGGAAGGGTATGCCCAGACGTGGGTCCCGTGCTCTCCATGCCACTGGAATCAAGCTATCCTGGCTGAAGAGGGGTGAAACCCCGAAACCGGTCCTAGGATGCTTGTTCCCAGTCCAGGGAGGACCTGGCTTTGCAGTTCGGGCTGGACTGTACCCATGAGGCACAGGGTCAAGACTGATTTGCATATGTCTGGGTTCAAACTGGAATGGCATGGTGAGCAAAAAAACGATGGATTTAGGCCCAGATCTCTGTACTGGGGTGAATGTATGACATTGTTCTGCATTCTGTACATCAACTGTTGTTTTTGCATTAGCCAAGGGAGTTCACCTTGGGTATAGAGAAGATGGCTCTGATAGATTCAGAGGTGGCCCAGATGTTAGAGGAATGTGCTTTGATTCGGTTCCCAGATTTAGAGAGGGCAGGAGATTTTGTAAGTACAGTTTTCCAATTGAAGAAGAAAGTCAAGGGTTGGCGTCCTGTCATAAACTTAAGGCAGCTTAACAATTTTCTAACCTATAGGCACATCAAGATGGTGGGAATCCATCTTTTAAGAGACATTTTGCAGTCAAACGATTGGTCATTGAAGTTAGATCTGAAGGACGCTTACTTCACGATACCCGTGGATGGGGAAAACTAGAGATATCGGTGATTCAGTTGAATGGGTGCTCTTTACAGTTCCTCTGCCTTCCTTCGATCTGTCCTCAGCTCTGTGGTGTTTCACCAAGGTGTTGCATTCAGTGGTAGCCTTCCTCAGACTGAGGGGTCTCCGCTTAATTATTTACCTGGATGACATTTTACTAATGTCCCTGGACAAGCTAGAACTTCTAGAACATTTGCCATGGATGATCGATCTTTTGCAGAGTTTGGGTTTCATAGTGGATACAGAAACGTCTGTCATGGTCCCCACTCATAATCTAGAGTTCTTGGGTTTTCCGCTAGTTACTGTTTTGTCCCAATTGATTCTCCCATAGAAGAAGTTGACAACAATAAAAGAGGAGAGAGCAGTATTGTCGAAGGAGGTGATCTTAAAGGATCTGGTGAGAGTTCTAGTGTAATTGACATCGTCCATTCAGGCCATTTCCCTGGGTCCCTTATGTTACAGGGGCCTCCAGAGACTGAAAGCTTGGGGCCCGAGGAAAGGTTTGTGGTATGGAGATTCTCTTCCCCTATCAGCGGACGCTCAAGAGGATTTAGAGTGGTGGCTGTGAAATCTTGAGGCAAGGAACGGTAAGGCCATCTTCGGGAATATCCCAGATCTAGTTTTGGAATTGTATGCCAGGAATTTAGGTTGGGTAGCACACTTGAACAATTCTGACACTGGTTAAAGGTGGTCCAAGAAGGAACAGTTACTACATATAAATTGCTTAAAAATGTTAGCAGGGTTCAATGCTTTGGTGAGCTTCAATGAGTTGTTGGCAAACACTGTAACGCTGATTCATTTACACAATTTAACAGCACTATCTGATATAAACCACTTGGGTGGGTTGAGATCGAAGGCCCTGGCAGATTTAGCTAAATACATTTGGTATTTTTGTTGAGAACACAAGATTGTGTTGAGAGCAGAGTTTATTCCAGGCCTTCAAAATGTAAGGACAGATTGGAATTCCAGATACCTTTGGGACTCCAGCGATTGGAAATTAAATCCAGAGTTTTTCAATCTGATTCATGGGTTGTGGGGCCCACTTCAAGTAAACTTGTTTGCGAGCAGGCTAACCTACCAGGTCCCAGGTAATTCAGTTGGAGGCCCAAGGCGGCAGCAGTGGACGCCTTTCTGCAGGATTGGGGAAGGAGGGGAGGTTATGCCTTTTCCCACTTTTCCATTATTCACAGAGTTTTGACGAAAGGAAGATCGGAAGGGTACAACATTATTCTTGTGACTCCCTTTTGGGCATCACAAGTTTGATTCAGTGGGGTAATGGAACTCGCAGTCGCCATACCTCGGTTAATCCTGGTATCCTTCGGTCTTCTATTGGATTTAAAAGGAGAAGAGCATCCTTTGGTTCTAGAGGGGAAAGTGAACCTTCTTGTTTGGAAGATTTCAGAGGTACAAGCAGATATTCAGGCCTTCAGGGGAAGCTAAGGGTCTATTGGATGAATCTTAGGCTCCGGGAACAAGGAAAAGATACAGAGGTGTTTGGAAGAAATGGTGTAATTGGTGCATCGAGAAGGGTTTTGATCCCGTGGAGACTCCTTTACCAGAGGTAGCCAATTACCCAGCGGTTTTGTATAACTCATGGCTCACATATAGAACAATTAAACTTTCTGCTGGTCATCCTTTGATCAAAAAATGTGATCCTCTAATAAGATGAGTGATGAAGGGTGTGAGACTAAGGAAACCTCCCAGGGCTCACTATGAGTATCTTGTGGATTTAAGCTTAATGTTCAAGTATTTTAATTCATGGCCAGGTAATAACTACCTTTCTCCGAAACAAATATCCTTGAAGCTAGCTACTTAACTCTGCTTGATCTCATTCAGAAGGGTGTCTGATGTTAAAGCGTTGGAAATCTCAAATACATTTTCTTCTCCTAAAGGGGTACACTTTGACATTTGGAAAAGAACAAACACAATGTCTGAGTCAGTTTTCTGCCCCTCTTTATCATTCTGAAAAGCTATGTGTGGTGAGTTGTATGAAAGGATATGAGAACAAGATTTTGGGATCTGGTTTGCATGGTGTAGATCAGTTGCTGTTGTCTTATGATAGACCTTATAAAACAGTATCTACAACTATGTTAGCCAATCCAGAGGTTTTAAATCTGATTCAAGGGCTGTGGGGCCCAGTTCAGGTAGACTTTTTTGCAACTAGGCTGATCTACTAGATCCCCAGGTACTTCAGTTGGAGGCCGGATCTGGGAGCGGCAGAGGTGGATGTCTTTCTGGGGATTTAGGAAGGAGGGGAGGTTATGCCTTTTCCCCATTTTCCATGATTCAGAGAGTTTTGATGTAAGTAAGGCAAGAAGGTTACAAAATTATTCTGGTGACTCTCTTTTGGAGATCACAAGTTTGGTTTCCAGGGGCAATGGAATTCACATTCGCCATACTTCGGTTGGTACCGGCGCCCTTGGGTCTTCTATTGGATTCAAACAGAAAAGAGCATCAGTTGGTCCTAGAGGAGAAAATGCACTTTCTTATTTGTCAGATTTCAGAGGTACGAGCAGATAATCAGGCCGGTCAGGAGAAGCTAAGGTCTATCGCATGAATCATGGGCCCCAGGAACCAGGAAAAGATACAGATGTGTTTGGAGGAAATGGTGTTGTTGGTGTGTGGAGAGGAGTTTTGATCCCGTGGAGGCTCCTGTACCTAAGGTAGACAATTACCTCATAGTTTTATATATATCTCAGGGCTCACATATAGGAAAATTGACTGTCATGGACCAGCAATTTCTGCTGGTCATGCTTTGATCAATAATTTTGCAATTGGAAGTGTTCCTCTAATAAGGAAAGTGATGAAGGGTGTGAGACTAAGGAGACCTTCCAGGGCTCGCTATGAGTCTCTTTGGGATGTCAGCTTAATTTTCAAGTTATTTACTTCATGGCCATGTAATAGCTACCTTTCTATTAAACAAATATCCCTGTAACTAGCTACTTTGCCCTGCTGGATTTCATTCAGAAGGGTTAAAGCGTTGAAAATCTCAAATAGATTTAATTCTGCTGAGGGGGGACACTTTGACGATTTAAAGAAAACAAAAACAACGTCTGAGTCAGTTTTCTGTCCCTTTTTTCATGGTTGTGAAAAGCTAAGTGTGGTGAGTTCCTTGAAAGCTTATGAGAACAAGATTTTGGAATCTAGAGTGCATAGTGTAAATCAGTTGCTATTCTCTTATGTGCGATTTTGTACAGCAGTATCTACAGCTACATTAGCCAGAGGAAGCGCATCGTAATGAGTGAAGCAAGTTTGGATCTTTTCAGGTTTGGTACAAGAGACTGGGTTAGCCATAGCACTACAAGAGACAATCATGTCCGCTGCGGCACAAGAGAATGTGATGTAGTTCACGGCACAATACACAATCAGGACTCGCTTAGCCTGGATATGTTCAATGTCAGTGGAAACGAGAAGGGGTTTGATGAACTTGTCTTTGACCCTGATGAGGGCCCAGATGCCTTTGGCAGGCTGGATGATGATTTACAAGGCACTTCATCCACTAAACCAATTGAGTACCCTTTGGGCAAAGAGATGTTTAGCTTAGACACCATTAAACACCTGCGCAGCTCAAAGTGGTGGCCCCTTACATGACAAAATATATAAAGAAGTGGGTTAGGAGACCTCTTGAGAGGCAACAGCAGAATCTACCTAGGGCTGAGTGCCCCAGACCAGTCATAGATGATAGGGCATGCCAGACACCAAACTTGGACTCGGAATTGATAACATTTCGATTTAAGTCTGCAAAGGCCCCTGAAAGGGCCTGGAACAGTGCCTGAAACAGTGTCAGGACTGTCTATAGGATGTCCTAGGTCCTCTGGCTCGAATACTGGACATGGCTGAAGGGGCACATGTCAAGGACTCTGAAATAGACCCTGACCTCCTTAGAAGTTGGAGCCAGAGAGTGGTCTACATGTTGGGTAATGCCAATACAGGCCTCATAGCCGAAAGAAAGAAATCCATCCTCGCAGAATTGGCTAACAGGAAAGCAGAAGACGACCTTGGGGGTCCTCCACTTTGGAGATATTTTTATTAAATTATTGGGCAAATACCTGTCCACCTTAACAACTTTAAAGAAAGCCCAGTATCATTTGAGACAAGGATTCGGGTTACCTATTTTTGAAAGGGGAAGACAAAAGGAGACTTACTGACAGCAGAGAGATCAAAAGGTCTCAATTATATGCCCAGAACCAGTACACTCAAGGCTCCACGGGTTATGGCAGAGGCTTCCAAACATCATCAGGGTACTACGCACAGAGGGGAAGAGTGAAATCTCAATTCTCAACATCTGAAGCTAGGTGGAGCAATTTGCACTAGTTCTCCCCTAATAGGTAAGGCAACATTGCAAAGCCAGATCAAACCAGCAATTTGAAAAAACAAGATGATGAAATTCACAAAATTCACTAGTCTCCACGAACAACAATAAATTGTAGGGGAGGCTTGGCTTGACGCCATAGGTGGCTGCCTGAGAGCGCTCCACATCGAAACTCGAGAGGAATCATTTTCGCGGTTGGCGGCAGCATCTGAGCACTGTCCTTGACATAGAGGTTCTTCTCGTGAACTCTCCCTTCCTCTTAGGATGCTGTCTGTCACCCGCAGTAAGGAACAAATACCGCGCTTTTGTCATTGGATTCAGTGGTGCGTCTCCGTGACTGGATTTGCGGACACCATTTTATTATTTCTCTTGCAAGTCTCCTCATGGTGCCGGCTGAATATTCATAATTTATGCCTTTCTTGAGGAGAAAATATAGAAAATAATCTCCTGAACTGTTTTCTGCCACCTGTTTGTTATATCCATCATCAAATGCTGATTTCTTATGTGCTGGGCAAATGACTGCCTCATTATAGCATGAGATTAATACTACTGCCATATTTTCATAACACTTGAACACATAGATATTCATCGGATTTGCCATATTTACAGCTGAACATACAAATTCCATTCTACTCTCTATTTGAACCGTTTGGCGCAAATGTCTTTACGTTTTCCTCATAGACTGCGCTTCTATTGCTGTGTTTTCTTCATGTTTATGGAGAGAACCAAGCCGGTTAAAGGTGCTACCTCAGCTCCTGCTTCTACTATGCACCCTAAATCCACCGCACTATCAACATCAAATCCTATTTCTGTTTTACAAAGTGATATGGAGGACTCAGAGCAGGTTCTAACATCCTCACTTATGAAACCATTGAATACTACACCTACGTTTACTCCTTCTCCAACTGCTCATTCTTCTTTATTAAATGGGAAGAACAATTCTAAACTAATGTCCTCTTCAGTACTGTCATCCACTTAGTGAGTTAAAAGAAGATCCTCCCTCACCAGCTGGTTCTCCACCTCCAGCTTCCCTGGAGTTACTCCTGGACGAGTTATAGGCTTGCAAGCCCTAAATGGAAGAAACAAGCATATGTTTACAAGGCTTGAAAGATAAATGGTCTACTCTAGACAACAAAATCTATTTAATTGAACGTCAAGTAGAATCTCTACAAGTGCCCTCTTAATAGATTCATCCTATGAAACAGAAATCTCACAACTTCAAAAACAGGTGGAAAACCTCGAAAATCGCAGCAGATGCAACCATTTGTGAATTTATGGCTTAGTTGAAGGATTGGAAGGCTCCAATCCCATCTCTTTCTTTCAAACCTTCCTTCCGCAGGTCCTTGAGATTCCTGAAACCCCACATTTAAAGAGACAGAGAGCACACTGGCTTGGCCATATTCCAACACTCCGTCCATCATTTCCTTTGGTTTTTGCTTTGTTTGCCATAAGTTGGCAGGGTATGCTCAGACGTGAGTCCCTTGCTCACTTTGCCACTGGATTCAAGCAAGCCTGGCTGAAGACGGCTGAAATGCCAGAAACCGGTCCTAGGAAGCTTGTTTCCGGTCAAGGGAAGACATGGCTTGGCAGTTCGGGCTGGATTGTTCCCATGAGGCACAGGGTCAGACTGATTTGCATATGGCCATGTCTGAACTGGGGTGGCAGAGTGGGCTAAAGAACGGTGATGGATTAAACCCAGATCAGTTGACTGGGGGTGAGTGCTTCCTATGTTCAACACTCCGTCCATCATTTCCTTTGGTTTTTGCCATATTCCTCATGCTTCATCGTCCCAGCGCAAACCAAGAGACATCATTTTGTACTTTCTAGAGTATACTGATATACTAAAAGTTTTACAGGCAGTCAAACTCAAACGTCACATATCCTGGCAAGGTTCACAGTTATTCTTTTCACAAGACTATGCAAAAGTCACGGCAGACAGTCTTTTGTCTTTTTGTGGCCTCAACACCCTCCATTCATGTTTGAATCTTTGGGATGTTTCGTTGTTCTTTTTAATTTTTGCTTCCATTTCCTCTCTTCCTTTTTCTAATACCACTCTTTTTACTCCTTTTCTGTCTTCTCTTCCCTCTCTGTTTCACATCTTCTTTAATTTCTTATTGTATCTTATTTCTCTTTGAGCGTTTTACTTTTTGTTATTCTATTTATTACATGTTTTTCCAGTACTTATGCTGTGATTTTGTCTACTCTCTCTGTATCTTCTGATAAATGACATTGTGGGTTGTTTCCTGGAATAGTAGAGGTTTGGGTATGCCTCATAAAAGGCAAAGAGTTCTTACCCATTTATCTAACCTTAAATCAGATATTGTATTTCTACAAGAATCTCAGATAGTTGCTTCAGAAGTTTTAAAGCTTAAACGTCAATGGGTAGGGAATGTTTTCTCTTCTTCAGGTACGGGTAAAAGCAATCTGGTATTGATCTTATGTCATAAAAAATGTAAAGTTTCCCTTCTATCTCAAAATTCAGACGATGAGGGGCGTTGGTTAATAGTTCATCTTAAGGTTATTGATATACCTATCTCTTTGTTTAAAATATATACTCCCACTAAACCTGACTGTAATTTTTGGCCACACATATCTACCATATTAATGTCTATTTCTACTCCATGAGGCATATTCTCAAGAACGTGTGATAACCATCGCAAAAGTTATTTAACGCAACCTCCAACATCACAGTTTATTGTGGGAAATTTACGCCGTGTTAACCAAGTATTTACAATATGGTGGTACCATGCGATAGTCACCAGATAACGTGTCAAATGGCTGTGTTAAAATCAACGCCACGCTGTAAAAATGCGAAACACGAACGCAAAAAAAGCTGCGATGAGGCCAAGCATGATACAAAAAGCTGCAAAAACCAGCAGCAGGCATGCAAATTCCACACGTCCGGCGGGAAAATGCACTATAAAAGCAGAACAAGAAAAACACACCAGAAACAATCCAAAGTGCGTCGCAACATGGATGCACCCTGACCGAGCGCAGAGGCCAACATGAACCTCACAAGCCCCACAGACCACCAGCAAGGTACAACAGGGTCGGGGAAGGCAAGGGAGAAGAGGGAGAGGAAGACGGGGTGCAGTCCGCGAGGAAAACAAGACCAGCGTCACTGAGGTGACAGAACACTACCATCAACTAACCCACAATCAGACTACCTAGAATGCAGCCGGAGTGTCGAGGAGGCCAATGGAGGAGGCCAAGAGGCGCTGGCATGATGTGAAAACCCAAACCAGGCACCAAGATGCCACCAACAGGAAGGCAGAAACAGCACCAGGAGGTGGGAGTCCTGCGCCACAGGGGGAAATGGAGGCCAGTCATCAGTGTGGAGACGGTGCAAGGAGGTGGGAATACGGACCCAGGTAAGAGGACCTGACAACAACAACAGGGTGAGTAACGACCAGGGACTGGGGGACGGGGGAGATGGGCACAATGGCACACATATACGACGATGTGTAGCGCACTGCACAACCACAATGACCCTGGATGATGTCCCTGAACCCCGTGGCACACTGCAGCACACACATAGCATTCACAGCACATCCCATGACAATGTGGCACCAAGTGCAATACCAACACTACAAAACAGGGGACACAACTGGGTCCACACATGCACAGAAACAGGCCACTCACATTGAACAGAGCAGGAAACTGTGAGATGCATATGTACGTGTACAACCTCACATCCGTCACATAGTCCAAATGTCCACTGTCCCCCCTCAAATTGCCATCCCCGCCCAAACAGTCACAATGTACATTTTCACACAGTCTGCATGTCAACCAGAACAATGCGCCAATATACATGTCAACAAGCATCTCCCCTTCACATTGCAGAGGGACCAAAAACACCTCCAGCAGGTCAGACCAGACAACCCAGCAATGATGCCCGAGACGACCACCACACCTTAAACACTGACGCCCTACGCCAGCTCATGGACATCACAGGCGAACCACCACCAGGAGCAGTTAAATAGAGAAGACCCCAGCCCCTACACAGACCACACAGCAGGAAGCACCCACCACCACGGCTGGCTCCCAACACTCCACCTAGGCACACATCGCATTCCAATGCCAGGTGTCAGAATGCCAAAATGAGGTGGCCGAACAGGTGCAGGTGGGCTCAGAGCTCCTGGAAGCTAAACTGGACCACATACGTGGGTATCTAAGTCCCATTAGGGACCACCTACACCCCACAAAGGAGACCCACACTGTGACAGAGACACATGCAGATGCACATTCCCAGCACAGAACCACACCGAGGGGCACGCACATATCAGTCACACACCCACGTTGGCTCTGCGTACGACGGCCCAGTACACCCCTCTTATCATATCGAGTGTCTGACAACAAAGCGACATGTCCAAGCTCCGACCCGCTGCCTGCGGTGACATGTCTGCGTCCACTGTACACAGCACAATGCAATGTCGTAGGGCCCTCATGCATTCAACAAGACCACAGGGGCAAACGCATATATGATGTAAAACTTGGTACGGGCACGTGCGCCAGGCCCCTTTATTGGCACGGCCACATGTACAGTGACGCCTGTGCTGGATATGTGCGAGGTGAGTATAATCCAGCCCGCACAGAGTGCTTGGTGCTGGCAACAACTTGAACAGTGGACACCAGTGCATTGGAAACAGAAAACACCTGCATAATAAGAGTCAACTGCTGAGCAACATGGAGGGAGCCGGGAGCAAGGACAGAGGTCACCCAACATGCAAACAGAAGTGTCCGTGAGTTGCAGTGCACTGAGGTCGGGGCACCATAGATGAGCACAGTCATGTGAAGAAATTGCTAGAATTTCCAGGTGCAGCTGCAGGGGGGGTGTCACACCTGCATCATCTTCCTCATCATTGTCCCTGGTCTCCCACACTGCCTGAGGTGACATTGCTGCGTGAGCTCTACACAGCACATAAAAAAAACAGTAATGGAAGATGATTTGTGGTGCACTGAGTTAGTGGCACCTTGAGTGCTGAGCAGGGGAACAGGCAGGAGATGGCATCCACAACATGTGCGAGCAACTCCGTCAGTCTGCCAGTACGACCGTTTCTGCACTGGCAGATGGCGTTTGGAGTTGGTCCTGGCGGTGGTGGCGTGTGCCTCCTGCAGTGATGCGACGTCCTGGCCAGTCAGGACTCGATTTGACATGTGGGCCCTGGTGTCCCACAGTTGAGGCTGGAGGCAGCGGACAGCACAGGGCCACAGGCACATGGCGTTGATGATCCCAAGGCAATCGCCTCAGAGGCCATCCAATATATCAGAAGAAGGGGTCCCGGACCTGACCAGTACAGAGTTAGTGGCCCTGGATGCACAGCGGCCAGCACAGGCACCCCGTCATGGGACGGTTTCTTGTCAGATGGGCCAAGCGAGCTGAGTGGGTCTTCATCAATGTCCGAGGTGTATATGGTGGAGGGTTACGGGTGTACAATGGAAGGTGTCCTCCGGGGCAAGATGCAGAGGTTTGATGTTATCCGGAAGCAGCAAATGGGGGAGTGGAAAGAGACAGCCTTGTTGCCAACACCAATTAGGCATCAACCACATGAGGATGAAAACGAACCCCTAGTCCATGGACTCAGATGCCACCAAAGTTCAACCAACCAGAGAGTGTCCATGAATGTCGGGGAACAAACTTAGTGGCACCGGTGCTGGGAGGGGATGCAGTCTGCGATGATGCCGGTACACTAATATGAACTCCGCCATTGCCTAACAAGACTCTGTGACCTACTGGACCACAGTGTAGGGCGGAGGCAGCTGTCAGCAGTGGCCCACAGCCATGTGTCATTGGCTCGCGATGCACAGAGTTAGTGACACCAGGGCAGTTGTTGGTAGTGTTCGTTCATCTCCATAACGATGATCCTATTCCCTCCAGACTGCAACGTGTCACTCCTCTCCTTGCATGCAATCAAATGTATTCTGTCTTTGAATAATCGATGTTCAGTTCCAATTCTGTGACCTACTCGTTCGCAGCATAGGCCGAGGGGAATAGTCGGCGTAGGCCCACAGACATGTGTGGTTGTACTGCTATGCACAGAATTGGTGGCACCACATCGAAGGGAGTATAGTGACATGAACTCTGCCTTAAATAGTGTTCACTGCCATAGTGTAATCAAGACTCAGTTCCAAATGTGTGACCTATTTGTCCGTAGTTTAGGCCGAAGGCAGTAGTCAGCAGGGGACAACAGACATGTGTCGTAAGAATGCCATGCACAGAGTTGGTGGCACCACATCAAAGGGAGTACACTGACATAAGATCTTCAATGAACATATGTACTCTGCCATTGTGTAATCAAGACTCAGTTCCAAATGTGTGACCTACTTGACCGTAGTGTAGGTCGGGTGCAGCAGTAGAGTACGTCAACGAGAAAGGAGTAAAGCGGGCCTGTGTCGTGGAGGCTGTGATGGTCTGAGAGGCTGCCAGGGTCACGGGCCTCAGGCTTGGAGCTTGTGCCGGCATGTGGTGGGCCTCCTCGCAACACGCCGGTGTTGGTAGGTAATCAGTGTGGCCTGGCTGAACAGGGGCGGGCCTGACGGGTTCGGGGCCAGCGGGCCGGCGTACGGCAGGCACACAGGATCACAGACAACTCCGCTCAGGAGGACGGCGTTGGCCTCATGGCAGGGTGAGAGGCGCCGCCCTGGCAGAGATGTTGGGCATTCCGGAAGAGGACCACACCCAGGGCTGCGTTCTTTTATTCACACCCCTACGCTGGCCTGGCGTACACCAGGCCATCGCACTCTGCTCACGCTTACTGGGGGGACGTAACAGGCAACATTTCCGCGTATTCCCCCACTGGCTGGGGTGACATGGTTGCGTCTACTGTCCACTACACTCCATACATCAGCAGTGTATGTCGCCATGGATATGGGTGTGTTCTGCATGCTGTGGTCTGTCCAGCACACCGGCGCAACTCTTGGCATTGTGTACTTTCCCAATCATGGTTCTCCTGCCTCCTTCACACATGCCTGGTTCCCACCTCTCCCCACATTCTGCTATTGGGTGTCTGGGGTGCCATGCCATTGATGGCTCATGTTCACGGCTTGCTCAGGTTAACATTGTAGGTTGTTCTGTCATGTCTGGTGGGTGGGCATGTTGTTTTGCATGTTGTATGTGATTTTGTGACGTGTGTATTGCCAGAGCTCTGAGTTGTGGAATTGAGGTGTGTGTGGTATTCATTTGGAACTTGCCAAGGGTCTGTGCATTTCCCTTGATGCCATCCTGGTAGTGCTAGTATATGATGGACTGTCGGAGGATGAAGGAATCATGCACATTGGCTGGGTAGTTGGCGATGACATTGGTGAAGAGTCCCTGGTGGTCCACTATTGCCTGCACATTGATGGAATGTGTGTGCTTGCTGGTGTGGTGATTGTGTGCTGTGCCACCAGGGGGCACAAGTAGGACATGTGTGCTGTGGATTGCCCCCAACACGTGCGTGCATCCAGCTATGGCGTATGGTCCTTGCTTGGTCTCCAGCAGATCCTGCGCATTGTGGTGGACATATAGATACTGGGGTACCAGGCTGATGATGGCATCCAGGAAAGGCGTGAGGGACTTGGATGCGGCTGGCTGTGAGACTCCTCCGACTCTGGCGGGTGTTGGTTGGGGGTACCAGAGGCCAACAGGTGCATTACAGCCAGCAGCTTTGTGTGGGGTGGGATGTTGGTTGTCCGCTGTGTTGGTGCCGTCGGTCTGTTGGGCGATGATGGTCAGGATGCGGAGGATGGTTGTCCTTTTGAGCCGGTAGTGGGTAATGGTATCCTCTGGTGTTGAGTCTGTGAGGCTGGTGCATTTCCTGTGGGTCCGCTGTCTTTGTTGGTGCTGCCTCTGTGGTGGTCCAGAGGGGGAGTTCTGGGGGGGGATGGTGGGGTCCTGGGTGTGGTGGCGGTGGGTGTTGTTGCCCTATTGGGGCTCAGGGCTGCATGTTCAGTTGCCCGGGTGCATCTGTTGTTCTTCATGTTTGGCTTTGGGCTGTGCTCCCTGGTCTGGTGCCGGTTGTCGTCCGACTTTACACCAGGTCAGAGCAGGTGTTAGTTTCCTGGTTTTACCACGCCTTATTGCCTGTTTTGTGATCTTATTGCCAATGTGGCTGGTCATTGAGAATGTTGTGGAGTGGTGTTGTTGCAGCTTTTTGCTTGGGAACTCCTACTCTGCATCTCATTAGCGATAGTTACCGGGGTCATCTGTGGCGATGTTTTTTGAGGATGCTATCACTGGAAAACTGGTTAATGTTGGCTGTTTACACCAGCTTGTGAATGGGGCGATGAATTGATCGCGACTTTGGAAGCGATAAAGTGCCGATAACTCGGCGATAGCTCCTTGAGAATATGGACCCATATGTCATTTTTGATGGTGATTGTAACTTAGCTGTTGACCCTTATATTGATGGGACATCCAAGGCTCCTTTTATTCCCTCCCCTATGCACCAACACATTGCCTCATTAATTACTCATGGGTCTCTTATTGATTTGTGGATTCTATGTAATCCACATTACGTGAATATACTTTCTCACCTCTCTCATCAGCCATAGATTATTTATTTGTATCCAAATCATTACCACAACACATATTACAGGCTGATATTGGCTCAATACTGATTTGTGACCATGCCCCAGTTATTTTAGATTTAGAGTTACTCCTATTGTTATGACCAAGAAAAGGTAGCGTTTCAATACTTCTTTATCAATTGACCAGACTTTTTCCTCTTCTTTCGAAACTTTCATATCTGAATTTTTTAACCGCAACATGTCTTCTGTTATCTCTTTTCCTGTTGTGTGGGATTCTTTTAAAGCTTCAGCTAGAGACTTTATCATAACCTATGTTGCTAAAAAGAAAAGATATAACTCCCAAAAAGCTCTTTATATTCCTAAAAATATCAAACTATTAGAATGACTCTATACTACTACTAATACTAAAACTGATGTTAATGATCTGATTGTGGAAAAATTCAAATACAATAAGTTAGCTACAGAAAATGCTAACTCCTACCTTCTTAGAGGTAGTGCTCGCTATTATGGAGGCCAAAACAAAGCAGGCAAACTCCTTGCTTCATATCTTAAAATAAAAACAGATTGCATGAATATTTACTATATTTTGAACTCCGACTCATCTCCAGTAGTTAAAAATTTAGATATTCTAGAGGAATTCAGGAAATATTATACTTCTCTTTATATTCCCGAAATAATCCCAAACTCTAGTGATATTCAAATTAACTCAATTGGGTGAAGAGGGTCAACAGGCCCTCATATAGATCTACACTAATTTATACAATGTACATATCCTGCGGTGCGTCCAAAAGAGGAGAACATCCATCCTAATTTCCCAACAATTCAATCAAAGATTGAGCAAACAATTCACAGTCTTTGAAGCACCCGCGTATTATAACAACAATTCAGTATAATAATATAAAGAAACAAGAACGTAGTAAATTGTCTTTGTTTCTTTTTTAATTTTACACTGTTTTCCACTCCCTTAAGTCAACGCGTTTCGTCGCCTATGGTTATAAACCCTACGACTTCCTCAGGGCTGGAAGTAATACAAATATTGAAGTTGTAGTATACATTCTATTATACAATGTTTTCTTTACATGGTGCAAGCCCAGGAAACAAACCCTGTGCAACAAGGGACCAGTCAAAAGGAACACTCGTGACCAAAATCTAGTGAGCAAAACATCAAATATGCTCAACGCAAACATCATTTCAATGGATACAATTGCCTTATTAAATGAAAATTATATATAGATAAAATGTGTAATATGCGATAATTACATCTGATTATCGCAATCATGATCTATAATCACTATCCACATAATCGTCCAGACCAGTTCTACATTACCACCTTGGTTTATGTGAGTTTTCACATTCAATAATTTGACCAATGTGTGATTTAAATGAATGAACCCATGTGAATTACATGCTCCCCTCAAACAATAATATCTAGGAAACAAGTAGTACCATATGAATTAATCCAGATCAATATCTGTAAGAATTATAAAACAGAAATCGTAACCTTCGTCAGACTAGGGCTTAAGAGACATGAGGCACAGGTTATTCATTGCATCTTTCCATAATCCCTAACTGCAATTTCTTCAACAAGGCAAAGCTTACCTCATTAACAGTCTTCTTCCAAATAATATGTCCCATTTCAAACAGGTATCCTCATGTATTTATAAATTCAAATAAATATCAACCAATAACCCTGTAAGGGAATGCAACGTGTTCATATAACAAGTCACTCTATATTCAAAAACCCTAGTTTTAATAATTCCATAAGGCAAATATATCTTAGCGAAATAAATTGTATTATCACGTATAATTCCAAATATTAGGGTCCTTCCATAAAGAAATATCCAATTTCCGTTATGCGATAATGGAGAGACTAACTCCAAATAAAGTAACAGGTTCCTGAAGTACGGGGCACTCTGCAAAGTTAATAATTCGAAATTAAAAGATTTCCCTAATTAATGCTGTATCTAAATGTTAAGCTAAACATAACCCACCAAAAAATATTAGCTCTTACCGCTATATTAATGTTGTGGCAATTCTGTTTCCAATCGTAAACAACTTTGAAAAGTAAACTCCAATGTTCTCTTGACGAAGTCAGAGAAAATAACTCCGATAACCGAGGTAGGTCCCTGAAGTACGGGGCAACCTGCAAAATCAGTTCAAATGTAGTCCTAGTTAAGTAACCTCGACAGTTATCGCCTGTTACACCAACCATGCGAGATATTGTCCATCCACATAATTGGTAGCGTACTCTGCCGCACCCGGATAAGGCTAAGGCACTCTACCGGTCTCGTTAGTTTCCCAAATAGCATTCGTAGAAAGTGAAGAGGTAACTTCATTGGATAGAACAGTAAGCGCCATCTTTGAATGGTAATTTTCAAGTGATATATGCCCACTGTATAACTCATATCTATTGGACAATACAAGTAACTTTCACTGTTAAATTAAACAGCGCCTACTTCAAATAATAAGTTTTAAGAATATACGCCTGGATAAGGCGAAGGCACTCTTACGGCCTCGCCTTTTTCCCAATTAACATTCATAGAAAATGAAGAGGTAACTTAATTGAATAGAACAGTCAGCGTCATCTTTGAATGGTGAGTTTCAAGCGATATATGCCCACTGTATAACTTAAATCTCTTGGACAATACAAGTAACCATCACGATTAAGGCAATCAGCGCCATCTTCATATGGTGAGTTTTAAGAATATACGCCCAATGTACAGCGTGAGTCACATAAATCATACAAGTCTATATTTAGGATGCAATATCTAAAGTATAATGACCTAAAGCCAGTTTCGAGTCAAATCTCTTCCTATATTATAATAGTTTAAATATTTGCTGCTCCAGCCTCATCCTCTTTAATTGCCACCAATCAGCATCATTTAAGATATTCGTTCTTTTTTCTCATATCCATATATCCAATCTCTTTAAAAAAATATGGGTCTAAAGAAATATTTCTCTATATATACTGACAAAAGAAATTACAAGCAGAGGGTGTGCCAATCATCTATGGTGAATTTCAATATAAAACAAAATTAATCTATACAGTATAACTAGCTCCATTCTAATTCAGTATATACACAGCAAATGACTTTTATATGTATATACCTTACATGATACAGAGATTAGTCACCCAAAATATATTGCAGCTGAATAGTGAGACCCGTTGTTTCTTATTTCACATCTCGTTAGCCCCCTTTTTCCCTCTTGGGATTTCCTTGCGTATTTTTTGCAGCACCTCTGACTTTTCCTGATCTCATGGTGGAGGTGCTTGTGCTTGGTCCCGGGTCCCAGATGTGGCTGCTTGAAACTTGAGAGTCTTACTGGCTCTAGATCCAGCCTCGTCGGTTGCTGGCACTAAGGTCCCTTTGGAGGAGAGCTGTGCTGAGCTGAAAGTGATAAGTGAAGGGTGCAGTCAGATTCTGAGGATGAAGTAAAATGCACTACCCATTGCAGTCACTTATTAAACTAAGGTTCAACAGCCTAGAAGTTGAGATGTGGAGTGTTTTGTGAGTCACTCCCATCTTCTCTCACGCCTTTTCCCCGTGTCTCCAACCCCAGTGCTCCTTTAACTCCTTGCAAACCTTGGAGCTGTCTTTGTTCCAGGTCCCCAGTGAGTACAAGGGGATTTTATTCTTGGGGTTTTTAATCTGTTCTTTCCCAGTGCTGTTCCCCCCTGACTCCTTGGGAGGGGGGGGGGGGTTGCAGGAGGATTACTGCTTGTGGTGTTGTTTTTCTAGGGGGCTCTCTAGGTGCTTTTGAGCACTCTTAAGAGCTCTTGAGGGCACGGGCTCGGGCACTACTGCCTCTCCACTATCTCCACTGTCTCCATTCTGCCTCTTGTGTGGGCTATTGTGCCTTGTAGCACTACTGTTGCTCTGTTGATTGCGGGAGGATGGGGGCTGGGGAAAAGGGCACCGGGGTGGGTGCAAGGGCAAACAGGGCTCACAGGGTTGGATCGCAGGCTGGACCCAACCAAGTTGGGCTGCCTCCACGGTGACACGGAGGGCTCGCTCTTTCTGATGCCACGTGCAAATGGCGGCCGTGCTTGCCTTTCCTGCCACTTACTGCGAGGTGTTGAACCTTTTCCCCATGTGTCGTGCCGTAGGTATGCCCCCTTGATTAGCGTAGCGGGGGAGGGTGCCTGCTCCGGCATGAAGATCTGAGCAAATGCTGGTGTGGGTGCGGTGTGCGAACGCAGTACAGTTGCGGGTGAGCAGGGAGCGGAGAGCTGCCTCGCCCACTCTGCGTGTGTAAGAAACACTTGCAGATATAAATAAAGCAGGTGCCTGAGTTGAAGCTCCAGTTTTGTAAACTGCTAATCATCATAAATTCATGGGCAGCGCCAGAATAAAGCAGCTGTTTTTTATGTATACACTGTCATGGAGGTGTTTACATCTCTGCTTTTCTCAAGTGCAATATCTGACATAGTGTCTGTGGTGACACGTTTCTTCTTGTCATCTGCTGCTGACACAACAGATCATGATATAAACTTAAACTTTTAAAAACTAGCAAGATATAAACTTGCCCAACAGCTCAGCTCATTTGCTCCCACTCTACATACATGAGTAGTATGCAACATCTTGTTGCTCTTTTCCCAGGGTAATGTACAGCTTAGTAAAAAGTGTCTGAACACATTTCCGGGTAATTTCAGAGATGAGGTCTTGATACCTAAGAATACAATGCCATCTGTACCAAAGAAAGAATCACTGACTTCTGTAAAATACAAATCATCAAAATGTGTTTTCTCTACAGTTCCAGCTTTAAAACATATATGTCAAACATGGTCAAACAGCAATCACCTTGTCAAAGTTACAGACATACAAAGTTACTGGGCACAGTTCCTTGGCATCTTTTACACAGCTGTAGTGTAGGACTTGCACTATACATTCATCCGATGGGATATCACTTACTAATTATCCAGTAGAAAGTACTCCAGTTTGGTACAGGTGTTGCAGAAAATGGTGGCCTCTTCTTCGATAAATTCACAGGGCAGGATTTATTCTCGCACAATGGCCATTTCAAAGAAATTAAATGTCAACAGGTTGCAGTCATGAAATAAAATTAAAATAAATGGTGTGTGAAGAAGATGTATGGGTGAGTAAGTGAGTGTGAGGGAGATTATATGGGAGAGTATCTGCTTGTTTCAGTGACTGTATAGGTGAGTGAGTACATGTGTTAGTATATGTATGAGTACGTGATTGCATGTGGGAGTAACTGTATGGTGACTGTGTGGCTATGTGAGTGGCTGTATGGGTGTACAAGTGGGTATATAAGTGTCTGTATGTTTGCATGACTGGATGTGTGAGTGACTGTATTTGTCAGTGAGTAGGTGTATGAGTGGCTGTATATATGAGTAAGTGGTTGTGTTAGTGGTTGTATGGGTCTGTTGAGTGGCTATGTGGATCAGAGAGTAGGAGTGTGAGTGTTTTTTGGGTCTGTGAATGTCAGGGGTTGTGGGGGAGTGGATATATAAGTTTTATGGGGTGTAAGTGGGTGTGTGAGTGATTCTGTGGCTGACGTCATCAGTGATGTTATCAATGATGTCACTTGAGAAGTCATCAGTGATGCCACTTACCGTGTCATGAGTGATGTAATATGTGAGATAATAAGTAGTGCATTGCGGGGACTAAGATATAGTTAGCTCCACTAACTGTAACTTCAGAATATCTCTGGTTTTGTATGAGTAAAATGTGAGCCCAACTATAACATCCCAGTAATATATATATAAAATGTAAGTATTCCACAGGAAAGTAGAAAGCTTATACATATATATACATATGTACAAATATATATATATATGTATATATATAATTCACTGAAAAAACCATAGGTTTCAGGGGTGTTATAGTTAGCTGGACTTTTCACTTGTACAAAACCATTGAAATTCCCCCGTTATAGTTAGTTCAGCTAACTATAACTCGCGCGCCCGCAATGCACTGCTGATGACGTCACATATTACATCACTCATGACATGGTCAGTGACATCACTCATGACATCACTGATGACATCTCAAATGACATCACTGATGACATCACTGATGACATCATCCAGTGATGTCTGTTTTTCTGAAAATTAAATATGTATTATATATGTATATCTCAAGGTCGATGGAAGAATAAATGGGTATATTAGTGTCTAAATTGATGATTTGTTTTTGAAAAATTGATTGTGTAACTGATTAAGTGTATCATAGTGAATACATGGCTTAGTGAGTAATGTTTAAATATGTAAATATCTGTATCAGTCTCTGACTTTGTGTATAATTGGCTGCATGGGTTGGTGAGTAGCTACATGGGTGTCTATATAGGTTATTAGTTGGTTTTTTGAGTATCAGTCTGAGTGTCTGCATGGTTCAGTGGGGGGTATTACGTAGTGCATAGGTGCATGAATGAGTGACTCACTGTTTGTATGTGTTGAAGACAGCATGTGTGCAGGACTGTATGGGTGGATGAGTGTGTGTATGGGTGTGTTAGTGAGTGAATGACTGTCTCAATAGTGTCTTTATGAGTAACTACATATGTTTGAAACTAGTATATGTGAATATTGGTGTATATAAGTGAGTATATGTGAGAGTGAGAGATTGAAAGAGTTCCTGTATGAATAAGTATGTGTTTCTATAAGTGATTGTTTAAAAGACTAAGTATGTGTAAGTTTCCGTAGAAGTAAGTGTGGTGGTGTGTGTATAACTGTATATGCAAGTAAATGTATGTTTGATTCTTTATTAGCATGAGTGACTATGTGTGTGAGTAACTCTATGGATGAGTGGCATTGTGTAACAGGATGTATAGGTGTATGAGTACATATGATGAGTGAGTACATGTATGAGTGACTGTATAGGACTGTTGGTGAATGAGTGGATGTGTATGTGGATCTTAGAATTACTGAAGAGGTTGTTGTAACTGGTATTGGTATGTCCATTGTTTTGAAAATGTTAGTCTCTATTTTTGAATGTGTGTATCAAAGGTTATATTAGGGTGAGAGGAGGTCTGCCACTCTATCACAAGGATGATGTCATCAGTGATGTCATTTGAGATGTCATCAGTGATGTCATGAGTGATGTCACTGACCATGTCATGAGTGATGTAATATGTGAAGTCATCAACAGTGCATTGCGGGCGCGCGAGTTATAGTTAGCTGAACTAACTATAACGGGGGAATTTCAAAGGTTTAGTACAAGTGAACAGTCCAGCTAACTATAACACCCCTGAAACCTATGGTTTTTTCAGTGAATTTCAAAGGTTTTTTAATTGCTAATTTCTAACTATGCCTACAGAGATAGGACATGTGAAGAAAGAAGAAAAAATGCACAGAAAGAAAAAAAAGAAGTGCAGAAAGAAGCAACAGAAGTCCTCAAAGACGAAGAAAAGTGCAGGAAGAAGGATAACGTGCAGAAAGAACAAAAAGAAGAGCAGAAAGAATCCTTGTTGCAAAATCATCCTGTACCCTCAACTTTTTCAGACGGATACTGGTGGTAACTGAGTCTGACTAACCAGTCCTAGAGCCAGTGCTATGTTAAAAGACACTTAGAATACAGTGAAAACACCTACATACACTAGGGAACATTATGCGTTGGGGTCCCCCTGTGATTAGCATGACCTCCTCTGTAAGCCCCTAGTATATAATAGGGCAGGGGGATTAAAACTACCTCTTAAAACAGGCCAGAGGGCATTTTTGCACACGTTAACTCAGGCCCCGTCCCCTCCCTTCACCACTGTGTAAACACGCCCTGTGTCCGTTTTTAGTTGGGAGATTAAGTTAATTTGAATCCTGAGGGTCCCTAGGGTCCAACTAGCCCACTAGGTACCTCCAGTAAGTGCCACAGAGCTGCGTTGCAGAGAGGTGTAAAAAGTGGCACAGCCTGGACCACCACTCTGCAATGCAGCTCAGTGGCGCTTACTGGAAGCACTTGGTGGGCTAGTTAGCCCCCAGGGGCCCTCAGTATTGAAGGGAAATTATATCCCCAATTTAAAACGTGGCAAAGTGCGTGTTTGCACACGTCCCCTCAGGCCTTCACCACTGTGTAAACGCGCCCTGTGGCTGTTCTAAGTTGAGAGATTAAGCCCCCTTGAATCCTAAGGGTCCCTAGGGTCAAACTAGACCACTAGGTACCTCCAGTAAGCGCCACAGAGCTGCGTTGCAGAGAGGTGTAAAAAGGGGCTTAGCCTCAGAACACCTGTCTGCAGCGCAGCTCCCTGGCGCATACTGGAGATGCCTGTTGGGCTAGTTGGCCCTCAGGGACCCTCAGTATTGAAGAGGAATTAATTCCCCAACTGACAATTCGCCAGGGGGCGCGTTTGCAGAGTGCTGCAAGGAGGGGGCGTGACCTCCGGCACGATGCCAGTCTTTTATTTATTTTAAATTTTTAAGAAGGGGGGCTGTGTGGTTCCCCTTCTTATTCTAATTTATT
This sequence comes from Triturus cristatus, assembly GCF_964204655.1. NCBI lineage: Eukaryota > Metazoa > Chordata > Amphibia > Caudata > Salamandridae > Triturus > Triturus cristatus. Next base: position 198,186,496 of record NC_140593.1, on the reverse strand, counting down.
GGCCCTGATGACCCCATTCCCCAGGGCCTGTCTCCTAATTATATTTTTTTGACCCCAATCCCCAGGGCCGGTCACTGTTTTTTATTATTTTAAAAAAATATATATTTATAGACACACCTAGGACATGCTGGACAAACCGTACGTACCTATCACCATGACGATTTGCGTGATATTCATTAAAAGGCGACTATGCATACAATGAATCCACGTGGAATGTATTTACACCACTAGTGAAGCTCTGACATGTCTGATGCCCTACCGTGCCTAATCCCAGTAGACACCCTTGTCGTTTATTTATACAAACATGGGTAGCTATTGATGGGCACATTTAATACACATGCACACCAAGCCATTCAAAGGGGATTCGACAAAAATTCGACCAAAACTATGTAAGAAATCCCCCTCACGGTTAAAAAATGTGTAATACTTTTTATTTTACTCTCTGGAAAGGGGACGAACATCACTTGAGAGTCACAGCGCACTCCTGGCAGAGCCCAATGCTGTGTTACACCCACCATTGCCTGCCGAGTGCCACACACCTCTGTGTTGTATTCCACCAGCTAGTGCATATGCTATGACACTCTCTAGCCCATGTGCACTGTAACACCACCCCGTGAATATGTCATGCCACACTTGTCTTCGCACGGGTTATATTGCCCCATCTAACGTGCCTTCCTCGATGCCTATGTTATAACGCACAGTGCTATGCCATACATATTACAATCTGGGATCCATATCTTTGTCACAGTGCATATGCAACATTACACTCCCCAGCACATATTTTATATTACAACTTTAGAGACTAGTTAGGTTACACAACACTGCCCTGTGCATATTACACTCCAAGGCGCACATCGCATAGCACGCGCTAGTGCCTGTGCTATCTCGCGCTCTCCAATGAATCTGTCATTGCGCACAATGTCTTGCATATTATATTTCACGCCCGGTTCATCTTATATCACACTTTTTGGTGCATAGTTTATACCATACACTATATCCAGTTTTCATTTTCAATCGTGCTCTCAGGACTATGTTCTATATAACACTGTGTTCACCTACCCTTTTCACGGGCATTACATTTTGCGATAGGGGGTGGAGGGTCAGGGGGTGTTTCTGCCAAGTGAGCCCGGAGTCACAGTCACAAACGTCCTCTTCTTCCTGAATAAAAGTGAGATTATGCTGCATACTTGTTCATATTTTAAGTAGTTCGCACAGACACACGTTTTAAAAACAATAAAGTTCCTAATACCCGCCTTCTCTGAACAGTTAGCTTGCTGCCCCATCCCCCTCCTCCCTATCCTCTGTTGTGTGAATCCATGGACTAGCCTCCTCCCTCCTGCCATGCATGGTCTGATGTGCTGCCACTGCCCTCAATTTAGTATGATGTACCAGTCCCCTCCTCCTGCCCTCCATTGCCCAATTCTATGCCCCATAATTGACCTCCTGCTTAAACTCTGTGCTTAGCTTGCTGCCCCTATTCTCCTTCCCCCTGCCCTCCGATGTCTTTGTGCATGCCCCTGCTCCATCCTTTTTGCCCACCATGTTCCATGGACCTGCCACTCCTATCTACTCTGAGTGTTCTGTTGAGCTGCCACTCCCCTCCCACCTGCCTAGCATTGTCAGATGACTGTAACCTGTCCCTGCCACCTCCACCCTGCCTGTCCACATGCCATGCCCCTATCCTCTTCCTCCTGTCCTACATGGTCCATTGTACTGCCACACCCTTCTGCCCTCCCTGGTCTGTTGTGCTGCAACTGCTCCTCCTGCCTGCCCCATGCGGTCTGTTGTGAGGCCCCTTCCCCTGAACTTTCTTGTCTGTGCACAGGTCCTGACCCTCCCTTCTATCCTCCATCGTCCTTTGTGCATGCCCCTGCACCCTCCTTCTTGCCTATCATAGCCATTGTGCTGCCACTAACCCTCCCACTTGCCATGCATGGTCTTCTGTGCTGCCATGGCCCCTCCCACCTTCCCTGTGTGGTCAGCTAGATGCCCCTGACACCCTCTCACCTTCCCTCCATGGTCTGTGTGTATGCCATCATAGTCTCATTGTTGCTCTCCATGGTGTGTCTTGTTTCTAGTGCCCATCCTGCCTGACCTCCATGGCAGGTAGGAGAGTGCAGAGGCAATAATTTGACAACACTGGGCAGGCAGGAAGGGCAGTGGCAGCACAACAGACAATGGAGGGCAGTGGAAAGGGGGGCAGGGGCAACACACCAACAATACAGGACTGGCAAGAGAGGCTGTGGCAATATAATAGACCATTGTGGTCAGAAGGAAGAGGCAGTGGTAGTACAACCATACATGCCAACCGACCCGTTTCAGCCAGGAAACGCCCAATGTTTTTAAGCTCAAATGGGCTTTATTTGATCTGTCTCCTGTCTACAATATCTTCTTTTTCAATGTAACTCAAAGGGGAAAATCAATACCCCGGTTTTTGTTTTTCAAAATCTCCCTCTTACCAAGTTCAAAATGTTCGCAAGTATGGTACATTGGATCATGGTAGGCAGGAGGAATTGGGGTAGGGACATGGACTCGGATAACAGAGGACAGGAGGGACATGGAGAGGTGCACCAAACTGACCCTGCAGGGCAGGCATCAGGGTTTGCAGCAGCACAATACACCACACAGGGCATGCGGGACGGGAGTGCAGCACAACAATCCATAGAAAGCAAGAGGGAGGAGACAGGACCATGCACATGGACAACAGAGATCAGAGGGGCAAGAGGCAATGGTAGCTAGCTGACCATAATGGACAGACAGGAGAGAAAGCTGCAGCATAACAGACCATAAAGGGCAGGAGGGACGGATCAGGGGCATTACAATGGAACAGACAGGAGGGAGGGAGTAGGGGTCTGCACATGTAAACAGAGGGCTGGGGGCAAGGGGGCAGGGCAGGAGCAGCAAGATAGCCATGGAGGTCAGGCAGGATGGGCACTAGAAGCAAGACACACCATGAAGAGCAACACTGAGACTGTGATGGCATACACACAGACGATGGAGGGAAGGTGGGAGGGGGTCAGGGGCAGCTAACTGACCACACAGGGAAGGTGGGAGGGGCCATGGCAGCACAGAAGACCATGCATGGCAAGTGGGAGGGTTAGTGGCAGCACAATGGCTATGATAGGCAAGAAGGAGGGTGCAGGGGCATGCACAAAGGACGATGGAGGATAGAAGGGAGGGTCAGGACCTGTGCACAGACAAGAAAGTTCAGGGGAAGGGGCCTCACAACAGACCGCACGGGGCAGGCAGGAGGAGCAGTTGCAGCACAACAGACCAGGGAGGGCAGAAGGGTGTGGCAGTACAATGGACCATGTAGGACAGGAGGAAGAGGATAGGGGCATGGCATGTGGACAGGCAGGGTGGAGGTGGCAGGGACAGGTTACAGTCATCTGACAATGCTAGGCAGGTGGGAGGGGAGTGGCAGCTCAACGGAACACTCAGAGTAGATAGGAGTGGCAGGTCCATGGAACATGGTGGGCAAAAAGGATGGAGCAGGGGCATGCACAAAGACATCGGAGGGCAGGTGGAAGGACAATAGGGGCAGCAAGCTAAGCACAGAGTTTAAGCAGGAGGTCAATGATGGGGCATAGAATTGGGCAATGGAGGGCAGGAGGAGTGGACTGGTACATCATACTAAATTGAGGGCAGTGGCAGCACATCAGACCATGCATGGCAGGAGGGAGGAGGCTAGTCCATGGATTCACGCAACAGAGGATAGGAAGGAGGGGGATGGGGCAGCAAGCTAACTGTTCAGAGAAGGCGGGTATTAGGAACTTTATTGTTTTTAAAACGTGTGTCTGTGCGAACTACTTAAAATATGAACAAGTATGCAGCATAATCTCACTTTTATTCAGGAAGAAGAGGACGTTTGTGACTGTGACTCCGGGCTCACTTGGCAGAAACACCCCCTGACCCTCCACCCCCTATCGCAAAATGTAATGCCCGTGAAAAGGGTAGGTGAACACAGTGTTATATAGAACATAGTCCTGAGAGCACGATTGAAAATGAAAACTGGATATAGTGTATGGTATAAACTATGCACCAAAAAGTGTGATATAAGATGAACCGGGCGTGAAATATAATATGCAAGACATTGTGCGCAATGACAGATTCATTGGAGAGCGCGAGATAGCACAGGCACTAGCGCGTGCTATGCGATATGCGCCTTGGAGTGTAATATGCACAGGGCAGTGTTGTGTAACCTAACTAGTCTCTAAAGTTGTAATATAAAATATGTGCTGGGGAGTGTAACGTTGCATATGCACTGTGACAAAGATATGGATCTCAGATTGTAATATGTATGGCATAGCACTGTGGAAGGCACGTTAGATGGTGCAATATACCTCATGCGAAGACAAGTGTGGCATGACATATTCACGGGGTGGTGTTACAGTGCACATGGGCGAAAGAGTGTCATAGCATATGCACTAGTTAGTGGAATACAACACAGAGGTGTGTGGCACTCAGCAGGCAATGGTGGGTATAACACAGCATTGGGCTCTGCCAGGAGCGCGCAGTGACTCTCAAGTGATGTTCGTCCCCTTTCCAGAGAGTAAAATAAAAAGTATTACACATCCGGCAGTGGATTTGTTTTTTAATAACCGTGAGGGGGGTTTCTTGCATAGTTTTGGTCGAATTTTTGTCGAATCCCCTTTGAATGGCTTGGTGTGCATGTGCATTAAATGTGCCCGTCAATAGCTACCCATGTTTGTATAAATAAACGACAAGGGTGTCTACCGGGATTAGGCACGGTAGGGCATCAGACATGTCAGAGCTTCACTAGTGGTGTAAATACATTCCACGTGGATTCATTGTATGCATAGTCGCCTTTTAATGAATATCACGCAAATCGTCATGGTGATAGGTACGTACGGTTTGTCCAGCATGTCCTAGGTGTGTCTATAAATATATATTTTTTTTAAATAATAAAAAACAGTGGCCGGCCCTGGGGATTGGGGTCAAAAAAATATAATTAGGAGACAGGCCCTGGGGGATGGGGTCATCAGGGCCAACAAATTAGAATAAGAAGGGGAACCACACAGCCCCCCTTCTTAAAAAATTAAAATAAATAAAAGACTGGCATCGTGCCGGAGGCCACGCCCCCTCCTTGCAGCACTCTGCAAACGCGCCCCCTGGCGAATTGTAAGTTGGGGAATTAATTCCTCTTCAATACTGAGGGTCCCTGAGGGCCAACTAGCCCAACAGGCATCTCCAGTATGCGCCAGGGAGCTGCGCTGCAGACAGGTGTTCTGAGGCCAAGCCCCTTTTTACACCTCTCTGCCACGCAGCTCTGTGGCGCTTACTGGAGGTACCTAGTGATCTAGTTTGACCCTAGGGACCCTTAGGATTCAAGGGGACCTAATCTCTCAACTTAGAACAGCCACAGGGCGCGTTTACACAGTGGTGAAGGGAGGGGACGGGGCCTGAGGTGACGTGTGCAAACACGCACTATGGCACGGTTTAAATTGGGGATATAATTTCCCTTCAATACTGAGGGCCCCTGGGGGCTAACTAGCCCACCACGTGCTTCCAGTAAGCGCCACTGAGATGCATTGCAGAGAGGTGGTCCAGGCCGTGCCACTTTTTACACCTCTCTGCAACGCAGCTCTGTGGTACTTACTGGAGGTACCTAGTGGGCTAGTTGGACCCTAGGGACCCTCAGGATTCAAATGAACTTAATCTCCCAACTAAAAACGGACACAGGGCGTGTTTACACAGTGGTGAAGGGAGGGGACGGGGCCTGAGTTAACGTGTGCAAAAACGCCCTGTGGCCTGGTTTAAGAGGTAGTTTTAATCCCCCTGCCCTATTATATACTAGGGGCTTACAGAGGAGGTCATGCTAATCACAGGGGAAACCCAACGCATAATGTTTCCTAGTGTATGTAGGTGTTTTCACTATATTCTAAGTGTCTTTTAACATAGCACTGGCTCTAGGACTGGTTAGTCAGACTCAGTTACCACCAGTATCCGTCTGAAAAAGTTGAGGGTACAGGATGATTTTGCAACAAGGCTTCTTTCTGCTCTTCTTTTTGTTCTTTCTGCACGTTATCCTTCTTCCTGCACTTTTCTTCTTCTTTGAGGACTTCTGTTGCTTCTTTCTGCACTTCTTTTTTTTCTTTCTGTGCATTTTTTCTTCTTTCTTCACATGTCCTATCTCTGTAGGCATAGTTAGAAATTAGCATTTAAAAAACCTTTGAAATTCACAGAAAAAACCATAGGTTTCAGACACGTTATAGTTAGGAATTAGCATTTAAAAAACCTCAGAAATTCACTGAAAAAACCATAGGTTTCAGGGGTGTTATAGTTAGCTGGACTTTTCACTTGTACAAAACCATTGAAATTCCCCCGTTATAGTTAGTTCAGCTAACTATAACTCGTGCGCCCGCAATGCACTGCTGATGACGTCACATATTACATCACTCATGACATGGTCAGTGACATCACTCATGACATCACTGATGACATCTCAAATGACATCACTGATGACATCACTGATTACATCATCCTTGTGATAGAGTGGCAGACCTCCTCTCACCCTAATATCACCTTTCATACACACATTCAAAAATAGAGACTAAACTTTTCAAAACAATGGACATACCAATACCAGTTACAACAACCTCTTCAGTAATTCTAAGATCCACATACACATCCACTCATTCACCAACAGTCCTATACAGTCACTCATACATGTACTCACTCATCATATGTACTCATACACCTATACATCCTGTTACACAATGCCACTCATCCATAGAGTTACTCACACACATAGTCACTCATGCTAATAAAGAATCAAACATACATTTACTTGCATATACAGTTATACACACACCACCACACTTACTTCTACGGAAACTTACACATACTTAGTCTTTTAAACAATCACTTATAGAAACACATACTTATTCATACAGGAACTCTTTCAATCTCTCACTCTCACATATACTCACTTATATACACCAATAGTCACATATACTAGTTTAAAACATATGTAGTTACTCATAAAGACACTATTGAGACAGTCATTCACTCACTAATACTCCCATACACACACTCATCCACCCATACAGTCCTGCACACATGCTGTCTTCAACACATACAAACAGTGAGTCACTCATACATGCACCTATGCACTACTCAGACTGATACTCAAAAAAACAACTAATAACCTATATAGACACCCATGTAGCTACTCACCAACCCATGCAGCCACTTATACACAAAGTGAGAGACTGATACAGATATTTACATATTTAAACATTACTCACTAAGCCATGTATTCACTATGATACACTTAATCAGTCAGTTACACAATCAATTTTTCAAAAACAAATCATCCATTTAGACACTTATATACCCATTTATTCTTCTATCGACCTTGAGATATACATATATAAAACATATTTAATTTTCAGAAAAACACACATTCACTGGATGATGTCATTAGTGATGTCATCAGTGATGTCATTTGAGATGTCATCAGTGATGTCATGAGTGATGTCACTGACCATGTCATGAGTGATGTAATATGTGACGTCATCAGCAGTGCATTGCGGGCGCGCAAGTTATAGTTAGCTGAACTAACTATAACGGGGAATTTCAATGGTTTTGTACAAGTGAAAAGTCCAGCTAACTATAACACCCCTGAAACCTATGTTTTTTTCATTGAATTTCTGAGTTTTTTTAAATGCTAATTCCTAACTATAACGTGCCTGAAACCTATGGTTTTTTCTGTGATATATATATATATATATATATATATTATCTACTGGCAGTCGCCAGTAGATAGTCATAGTTAGGACCTATTTTCCATAGGAAATCCGCAACATTCTATTCCCAATAAGTCTGGCGCCAGTTGATGAATCCTCGTGAAATTTTCCAAACTTTTGGCCAGCTCCGCTCCGCACCTACCCTGAAAGTTTTGTGGTGATTCTTCAAGCGGGGGCCGAGAAAATGGGTGGGGGGGAAATGAAATTGTTGGGAGATAAAGATTAAGCTTAAGTGTTTTGTTCTTGAGTGGCTCTAAAAAGAGCCGTTGTGTTTATTCAGAGTTTTTGGTACTTATAAGTAAGTACCTATACAGAGTCTAAAGTTGTTGAGGAAGACTCTGTTTCCTTCATCAGTAAAGTGTGCTCCATCTCTCCTATACATCTCTTGCATATGAAAGTGCAGATTGTTATTGTAACTGGACCCCATTCTGTAGTCTCGGAGAAAAGCAGAAACAGATTTATTCACATGTTTCCTAGCTTTCTCAATCTGTGGACAAAGATGATCAGGCCAGTTCCATTGCTGCCTTTGGCATATGTTAGAATACACAAAGGCAGTTTTAGGGAAAAGTGAAATCAGTTCTGCAAAGGTGTCCTTCATAAGCATTTTCAGACCTACCCCAGTCAAAGTGCCTAGGTCATTGCCACCACAGTGCACTATTATGAGGTCAGGGTGTTGGATTTTCATGAAGGATTTCACCAATGGCATCAATTGGTGCCACTTTAACCCTCTCTGTCCAATCCATTTAATGTCTACATTTGGCAAACCTAGGTCTTTGTGAATGCCTTTGTTTTCTGCATACCTTTGGCTCCAGAAAATGTAGCTGTGTCCCACAATCCACACTGTAAGCATCTTATAAGGAGGTCTGGATGCACTCAGATGGTCTCTGTAAATGAAATGGCAGTTTGGAAAGTAAGATGTTTGTAAAATGGTGGCTAAGATGCAATTTTGAAAAAAGACAAGAAATCATTGGTTGTTTGACAACCTTCTACACTGAAAGGTAGGGTGCATATTTCTGTTTTTTAAACGCATGATTCTTATTGGTTAACAAAAACTTATTGTAAGGAACATTATATATGATAAGCTGATATGTTGAGAAGTCAAGCACACTTGTGTGTGCTGAACTTGTGACCTGTGTGCTCAGTACAGTCTTCCATGACCTGTTTCTATGGTAACGGGCAGAAGGCATATTGGGGGAAGGGTTGAAGTTTATGTCATTTGGAAAGGGTTGAAATGTTTAACCAATAGAAATGTGTGTTTGCTTTTGAATTTATGTGGGAAGGAATGTGATTTGATGTTTACATGTATATGTGTGGAAAATGAGAGGGAAACTTTGCCATTCTTTGGTTCTGCTGACAGGTGCACAGTGCAGAGATTCTGTATAAGAAAATCTGGTGTGTGACTGATATCTGGTGTGTGACTGATATACTTCTTAATCTACAAAACATCTTGAAAGGTGAGTTATTTAATTGTGAGGGGATGTATGTAGACTATTTTTATTTTAATCAGACTAATGTATTTCTTCTGCTAAAGTGTAGGGAGTACTTTTTTTTCTCTACAATCTTATTGACAGTGTGTGTGCATGTAGAAACCTTTTTGTGATAAGGATTTATTTTTTTCATGTGTTTGTAGACAGATAACTATGCAGTTTTTATATTTTGGTAGAATTAGAAACCAGTCATTGTTTATGAATTTGTGAAATGAGTTATGTTTCTGCAGTAAAATGTAGTACTCCTTGTAGATGAAGAAATGTGTTTTGGTATAGTGCAAGGGATAGTGTTGTTTGTCTAGAATCACACAGAGAGCCTGTGTGCATTTGGGAACCACTGTGAGAGAAGCATTTAGTAACATCTTGTATTTGCTGACAGATAACTCTTTTAAAACCTGTCATGTTGTCAAGTTTTAGTAGCATTAGAAGCCAGTCTTTGCTTATGCGTTGGTTAAATGAGTCAGGCTTTGACACAAAAGTGCACTTTTGAAATATGCACATTGTGAGCAGTTCCCTTACCACTTCCATAGTAGTAAAGAAGGTTTGGTAAACTTGTAGGGATAGTGGTTGTTGTCTAGAACCACACTGTGAGTCTGTGTGCATTTGGGAACCAATGTGAGAGAAGCATTTGGTAACATCGTGTATTTGCTGACAGATAACTATTTTAAATCCTGTCATGTTGTCAAGTTTTAGTAGCATTAGAAGCCAGTCATTGCTTATGCATTGATTAAATGAGTCAGGCATTGACACTAAAGTGCAGTCGTGAAATATGTAGATTGTGTGCAGTTCCCTTACCACTTCCACTGTAGTGAATGAGTTTTGGTAAACTCCTAGGGATAGTGGTGCTTGTCTAGAATCACACTGTGTGTCTGTGTGCATATGGGAACCACTGTGAGAAAAGCGTTTGGTAACATCGTGTATTTGCTGACAGATAACTGTTTTAAAACCTGTCATGTTGTCAAGATTTAGTAGCATTAGAAGCCAGTCTTTGCTTATGCGTTGATTAAATGAGTCAGGCATTGACACTAAAGTGCAGTCGTGAAATATGTAGATTGTGTGCAGTTCCCTTACCACTTCCACTGTAGTGAATGAGTTTTGGTAAACTCCTAGGGATAGTGGTGTTTGTGTAGAATCACACTGTGAGTGTGTGTGCATTTGGGAACCACTGTGAGAGAAGCATTTGGTAACTTTGTGTATTTGCTGACAGATAACTTTTTTTAAACCTGTCATGTTGTCAAGTTTTAGTAGCATTAGAAGCCAGTCATTGCTTATGCGTTGATTAAATGAGTCAGGCATTGACACTAAAGTGCAGTCGTGAAATATGTAGATTGTGTGCAGTTCCCTTACCACTTCCACTGTAGTGAATGAGTTTTGGTAAACTCCTAGGGATAGTGGTGTTTGTGTAGAATCACACTATGAGTGTGTGTGCATTTGGGAACCTCTGTGAGAGAAGCGTTTGGTAACATTGTGTATTTGCTGACAGATAACTATTTTAAAACCTGTCATGTTGTCAAGTTTTAGTAGCATTAGTAGCCAGTCATTGCTTATGCATTGATTAAATGAGTCAGGCATTGACACTAAAGTGCAGTCGTGAAATATGTAGATTGTGTGCAGTTCCCTTACCACTTCCACTGTAGTGAATGAGTTTTGGTAAACTCCTAGGGATAGTGGTGTTTGTGTAGAATCACACTATGAGTGTGTGTGCATTTGGGAACCACTGTGAGAGAAGCGTTTGGTAACATTGTGTATTTGCTGACAGATAACTATTTTAAAACCTGTCATGTTGTCAAGTTTTAGTAGCATTAGTAGCCAGTCATTGCTTATGCGTTGATTAAATGAGTCAGGCATTGACACTAAAGTGCAGTCGTGAAATATGTAGATTGTGTGCAGTTCCCTTACCACTTCCACTGTAGTGAAGGAGTTTTGGTAAACTCCTAGGGATAGTGGTGCTTGTCGAGAATCACATTGTGAGTCTGTGTGCATTTGGGAACCACTGTGAGAGAAGCGTTTGGTAACATCGTGTATTTGCTGACAGATAACTGTTTTAAAACATGTAATGTGTCAAGTTTTAGTAGCATTAGAAGATAGTTATGGCTTATGCTTTCATTAAATGAGTCAGGCATTGACACTAAAGTGTAGTCGTAAAATATGTAGATTGTGTGCAGATCCCTTGCCACGTCCACTGTAGTGAATGAGTTTTGGTAAACTCCTAGGGATAGTGGTGTTTGTGTAGAATCACACTGTGAGTGTGTGTGCATTTGGGAACCACTGTGAGAGAAGCATTTGGTAACATCGTGTATTTGCTGACAGATAACTGTTTTAAAACATTTCATGTTCTCAAGTTTTAGTAGCATTAGAAGACAGTTATGGCTTATGCTTTCATTAAATGAGTCAGGTATTGACAGTAAAGTGTAGTCGTGAAATATGAAGATTGTGTGCAGTTCCCTTACCACTTTCACTGTAGTAAATGAGTTTTGGTAAACTCCTAGGGATAGTGGTTGTTGTCTAGAATCACACTGTGAGTTTTATGTGCATTTGGGAACCACTGTGAGAGAAGCATTTGGTAACATTGTGTATTTGGTGGCAGATAAGTGTTTTAAAACCTGTCATGTTGTCAAGTTTTAGTAGCATTAGAAGCCAGTGTTTGCTTATGCATTGATAAAATGAGTCATGCTTTGACAGTAAAATGCAGTACCATGTAGTATTGTCTTCACTGCACAAGAACTGAAAATAATTGTTTACCCAGGCACTGTCCTAGAAGTAGTCTGATGATTTAGTCAGTTTCTAAGTACTTATGTTGTGAACCATTCATAACCAAATAGACTGCTTCAAATGTCTATGCAGTATGCATGTAGTTCTCTAACCACCTACACAGTTGTTTTTCACACCTTCAATTCTCTAGACAGTTTCCATACACTTCCAGGAAACACCCTATCACTCTCTTTGTAGTCTTCTAGTGACCCATTCAGCACCATGTAGTAATTCATTCACCGTGCCAAAACCCAAACATTTATAAATTCACCAAGACACTCTCTTTCCAGTACTCTAATGATTCAGTTACTGTCTAAGTATTCATGCACTGAGCCAGGACTTAGCACATGGACTGCTTCAAACCCCTATGCACTATGCATGCAGTCTTTTAACCACCTAGAGATTTCTCTTTTATACTTTCAATTCCCTAGTCAATATCCATATAGTCCAGCAAACATCTTGTCACTCCCTTTGCAGTCTTTTAGTGACCTTTTTAGTACCAAGTACTAATTCATTCCCTGTGCGAATAGTCTACCAGTTATAAATTCATCCAGGCAGTCTCCTTGCTGTAGTCTAATAATTCAGTCAGTACCCAAGTACTCATGCAGTGAGCCGGGCCTTAGCACATGGACTGCTTTAAATACCTATCCAGTATGCATTCAGTTCTCTAATGAGCTACACAGTTGTCTTTCGCAGCTTCAATTCCCCAGTTAGTATTCATACACTTCTAGCAAACACCCTGTTACTCACCCAGTGTGTCTCTTTTTAGTACTGTAATCATTCAGTTAGTTAGCATGTAGTCTTTTTGTGAGGTAGGCTTTAGGGCATGAACTGCTTCAAAGTACTATGCATTATGTATGTAGTGTTTTAATCATGGTCACACTTGTGGTTCAGGGCTATAGTTTTTTAGTCTGTTTTTATATAAAATGTGTTTGTACAGTAATGGAATAGTGTAAATTTGAAAGTTATTAATATACATTTATTTGTGACTCTTTTTTGCAGATACTGTTTTTCAACGTTAAAATCGAGAAAGTATGCCAGAAAAAAAAAGAAAAAGAAAAGAACAGAGACAGGAGGATTATTTGAAGAAACATCAACCACAAGTATTGAATGAAAAAGATAATGTGGCTAAAAGGAAAAAATCTTCTGGTAAGATCAAGAAGCAATTTATTAAAAATGTTTGTAGGAGCAAACAGAATGTAGAGAATGCTGCAACTTCAAATAATTTTTGGAGTAAGAAAAAAAATCAAAATAAGAGGAAAAGTAAAAAAGCAAATGTTCAGTCAAAGGAGATAAATTATGGTAAAAGAAGACAAAATCAGTATAGGGAATTACGCAAAAAAATATTTTACAAGAGAGTAGTGCATAATTTGCTGAAAGATGTAAAGAAAAATAAAAAGAGAGCTTTATTTTATAAAAAGAAGAAGCATATTGAAAGCATTGTGGAAAAGGCTTTTGAAGTAAAAAGGAAACTGTTTATTTTAGTGTTGAACAGAATTCGATCACTAGATAAATCAATATATGAAATGAAGGCCAAAAGTAGGAGGAAAAGTTATTAGTAAAAAAAATGTTGTGATGTTTTTTTGGGAGAATGGAAACACAGTTCTAGTTCAGAGCCTTTTTTTAATGAAGAGAGTTATTCACTAAGTGAAAAATTATTGTACGCAGTTGACACCAGTGGTAGAGGTTATGAGGTTAGTGATGGTTGTCCAATGGAGAAAGAGAAAATGGTTGAAAGAAATGCAGAAGAAGTGATTGCTGATGAAGTTTTAGGGAGACGTGCTAAAAACCCTGTGTACACTTGGGATTGCAGTAGTGTTTATAGTGTACGACAGGAATCTATTGAAAAATTATGTAGTTTTTTACGAGTCTATACTAAAAAAAGTGTAAAACAAAAGATTAAGCTGTTGCAAGGACTAGTCCCTTGCAGAGTGAGAAAACATACTGGTTTGCAAGGTCATTCTCTGGCTTGTCTTTCTAGGAAAGTTTGTGAAAGTGCTTTTCACCATTTCAGAATGCTGGCAGTACATCATACTCAAATGCGAAAGTTAGTGAGAAGGTTGTTGTATTATGCAAAAAGTCCAGCACTAAAGTTAAGTGAGTTGAACAGTGCTCTTTTGCGTGGGTCAGTTTCAGATGTGAAGCAGGTCTGTGAGGATATTGAGTTTTGTTACTTTGGGCCTCAGCAAGAGAGTGAAGAAACTGACACATTAGTAGAACAGAATGTTGAAGATAATGTAGAACCTGTAATTACAGAAATATTTGAGGATGAAATGACAAAGTTTAAGGTAATTTCAGGTGAAAGACCAAATGTTTCTTGTATTTGTTGTCGGCGAAGTTACTATAAAAATCCGACTAGGGGTGTCAATCTGTATTTAAAAAGTGAAATAGAAGATAATGATAAGTGGATGGAATTTGCAACTTATTTGTTGGTAGAGGATTGTTTTGATTTGGGATGTGAGCAGCGTATTTGCAAATATTGTTATAATAAATTAGATGAGAATAAAATGCCTGCTAGAGCTGTTCATAATAATCTAGAGTTGGTTGCTATTCCTCCAGAGCTGATAGATTTAAATACGTACGAGTCTATTCTGATAGAATGTGTTCACCCTTTTCAGGCTATTGTTCGTATGGAGCCCAAAACAAGTAAATTACCTCCATCAGAGTTGCAAAGAGGATTGAAAGGAAGAGTTGTGTATTTACCATTAGATTTAAGGAAAAATGTTGAAACTAATGGTGTAGATCATGCAGAAAATGAGCCACTAGTCATTCTAGTTAATGGTGTTCCTACTAAGAAAATCTGGCAAGAGTTAGTGGACATTAGAAAAGTGCAAAAGGCATCATTGTATCTGATAAAAAATAATGAGTACTATAGAAATGTGTTTGTGGGAGAAGAAGAAATAGATTTAGCAGAAGATAGTGAAACATTAAGTGGACAAATTGAAAAAGTGGACATGTCCAGATGTGAAGAGATCTATGAACATTACAGTGTACATCCACTTCATTCCAAAGAGGTGATGGGGAATACAATTGAGTTGTTTCAAATGAAAAAAGCAACAGGAAGTCCCATGAGTGTATGGGAAGAGAGTTTGGAAGCTCGTTGTTTCCCGCAGTTGTTTCCAACA
The DNA here is from genome assembly GCF_964204655.1 of Triturus cristatus. Taxonomy (NCBI): domain Eukaryota; kingdom Metazoa; phylum Chordata; class Amphibia; order Caudata; family Salamandridae; genus Triturus; species Triturus cristatus. The sequence continues at coordinate 198,171,361 of NC_140593.1, read as the reverse complement.
GGAAAAGGTGGACGATATGATGAACGTCCTGTGCAGATTCCTGCATCTGAATATCGGACAACAAGATTATATGCAGAAGATCCAAGATTTCGACAATGTATCCCTTATATGTTTCATCTTCTGTTTGAAAGTGACTTGTCTGGACTTTCATATGCAGTAAATCACATTTTAAAAACTGGAATGCATCTGCAAAATGTAACTGCAAAGGATTTTATGGATAAAGTGCATCAGAGAGATGATCATTTAGAAGCTCAGTTGATTAATCTGATGGCATGTCAGCGTGGGACTAATGAATATTGGTACCGTTGACATGGAGAACTGAAATGCATGCTACGGAATTTGGGAACTCCTACATGCTTTGTTACACTAAGCTGTGCTGAGTATGCTTGGGATGATTTACTTGAATTTCTTCGAGAGGCAAATTCCAATGTAAATAATATTGAATACAAGACACCTGGAGAATTGTGCTCTTTGGATCCTGTCAATGTATGCAGATATTTCAATCATAGATTTGAAGCTATGATGTCTTTCATCTGCAATAAAAAGAATCCTCCTCTTGGAGAAGTTGTGGATTTCTTTTGGAGAAAGGAGTATCAAGCAAGAGGTGCTCCTCACATACATATGTTGCTATGGGTCAAGGATGCCCCCAAATTTGGGACAGATTCAGATGGAAGTGTTTTGTCTTTCATTGAAGATTATGCTACATGTGCTGTACCAAATAGCAGAGAAGACAAAAACTTAAGAGAACAAGTCTTACGATTTCAAAGCCATAGGTGTGGAAAATACTGTCGACGAAAGTACAAGTCAAAGGATAAGTTCTATACCAAATGTCGTTTTGGATTTCCACGTCCTGTATTAGCCAAAGGAAGAGTGAACAGTTTCATGTCAGCTGTACGACATACCATCACAAGAAAGTCTCCGAAAACCACCTACAACTTAAGAAGAAGCGAAGAATCGAAATACATAAATGACTACAACCCAGTTATTTTATCCATGTGGAACGCTAACATGGATATTCAGTATGTTGCGGACAATTCTATTGCTGTTGCTCGATATGTAACGTCTTACATTACTAAATCAGAAAAGAGTGAATTGAAAGAAATGTGGGAAGAGATTTCTCACGAGAAGAGTCTAAGTAAGAAATGATACAGTTTCAGTTTGAAAATGTTAGCGCATCGTGAAATTGGAGCATATGAATGTTCAGATCGGTTATCATCTGCAAGTCTATATTCCAAAAGTAGAAGAATCATTTGGGTGAGTTTAGGTCTTGCAGGAATGCGAAATCGGGTACTGAAATCTGTTCAAGAAATTGAATATTTAGCAGAAAATGACCGTGAAAGTACAGATATTTTGAAAACCAATATGTTGGACACATACTATCCAAAGAGAAGTCATCATCTTGAGAACATGTGTCTCTATGAAGTGTTGCAAAACTACACTTTTAATCGGAATATTACAGAGAACATCAACGATGGAAAATAAGGAGTGATTGGTTCTGAAGGATGTCTGGTGAAACAAAGGAAAGGAAATTTAATTAATCACAGAAAACTGAGTTGCGACACTGTTGACAAAAGGGAATTTTACTAATTAGCCCTTTTGCAAATGTTCAAACCATGGCGTTCTGAACTGGAATTACTTGGAGATTTTCCCAGCTATGAAGATTCATTTAATGCTTGTAAAGATAGCATACAATGCAGGGCTTTCGCAAATTATGTGAAAATGTTGAATGATGAAATTGATCAAGAAGCTACAATTGCAGCTGAGATTGCTAGAGACAGTTCTCAAGATAGTCAAAGTTCTGCTGCACTGAGTCAAGATCCACTTGGACAACCAATTGTTGAAAATGAAGCAGCAATTGCCATGAAGGAGGTGGAAACAGCAATGTATCAAGCACAAGAAGATGCAATACAGTTAGGAAACTTGGAAGAGCAACTAAATGTTGAACAGAAACAAATATATCAACAAGTGAAAGAGCAGATTGACCATGGATTTCTTCATGAAAGAAAGAAAGACTGCTCATGTACATCATTTCAACCTATCCGAATGTATGTGAGTGGTCATGCTGGAACAGGAAAGAGTTTCGTAATGACAAGTTATCTGCAAAAGAAAACTGAGTCGCATTTGTCTTGTGTTGTCACTGCTCCAACTGGGTTGGCAGCACATAACATTAAAGGAATTACTTTACATCGTTTACTAATGCTGCCAGTAGAGCATGAGAACAAATTGGAATACCACAAGCTATCTGGAGAAGCTTGTTGTGAAGTTTCAAGAGTCCTGAAGAAAATGAATCTTCTCATTATTGATGAGGTGAGCATGGTCTCAAACTTTATGCTTGCCTTTGTGCATTTAAGAATGCAGCAAATTCTTAAAACACACTATGACTTGTTATTTGGAGGAAAATACGTCATCGTTTTTGGAGATCTACTGCAACTGACACCGGTAAAAGGACAACCGGTATTTAAAACACTTGCCCATGAAGATACCAGAAAGTCTCTTGGCAGTGTTGGTAATGTGAACATTTGGAGTAATTTTGAATACAAAGAACTGACAACAAATATGCGACAGGTAAATGATGCTGAATATAGAAGTATTCTTCAAGATATAAGAATTGGAATTCTTTCAAAAAAAGGGAAAGAAGCTTTGGAGAGTCGATTACTTTGCAATGTCTTTCCAAATGAAAATGCAGTTGCTGCAAAAGTGTATTTGGAAATTGCTAAAAATAAGTCAGTGATTTGCTTAATGCCAACACTGCGTGAGTGTTCAATATTCAACGAGGAATTATTAAAATTGGAAAATGAAGAAATTGTCAAAATGGAAGCCATCGATAAAATACTACATGAAGGAATCACTATTATTTTAACAGGTAAGTTGAGATCAAAACTAGATTGTTTAGAAAAAAAAATATCTAAAACTGCTGGTTTGGAAAAGACACTGTATGTGTGTGTAAACTGTCGGGTAATTTTAAGGCGTAATTTGGATGTAGAGAAAGGTTTAGTTAATGGTGCAATGGGCAAAGTGGTGGATTTTGTGAATTATCAGAAAAAAGAAGGAATTGAATTTAAAAAAATTAAATTTGATCAGATTGATGAAGTTAAAGAAATTGGTCGTTGTTCAGTTCGTTTTTTGCTTGTTAAAGATTTATATCGGAAACAATTTCCATTTTCTCTGGCATATGCAGTGACTATTCATAAATCTCAAGGATTAAGTGTAGACAGTGCTTTGGAGAACATTGGATCTACTGTATTTAAAGAGGGTATGGCATATGTTGCTTTGTCGCGAGTCAGAACATTATCTGGTTTGTTTTTGATTGATTTTGATGAGACAAAGGTTACTGCAGATGCAAACTGTGTAAAAGAGTATAATAGGTTAAGAAGGGTGTATGCTCCAAATTTAGGTCAATATCCTGTATTTGAAAAGCGTGTGGTTGATCGAAAAAGAAGGTTAGAGAATATCTGTTCTGAAGGTATCAAGAAAAGAAAAGAACAAGATAATGTTGTGATTGCAGGTAAAAAGAAATTGGACACTGTTGACGAGATTGTTGGTTATCAGTTTGAAAATAGTTCTGGTGTCAACTGCAATGCTAATGTAGTGGTCAATGTTGTTTTTTATCTTGAAGATTTGCAAGAGCAAATTATGGAGAATTGGCAAAAAAGATTTTGTTCTCTGTTGTACTCTGTTTATGAAAAATGGACAACAGATAGAAGTAAAATACAATTTCAGATGTTCGTAGTCTTTTGGATGGGGTTCTACACAATTTACACAAAATATCCAACAAGATGCTCAGGAATTTTTAATGTATATGCTTACCATTTTTGAAAATGAAGGTGTAGAAATAGAAAATATTTTTGGCCTTTCTTAAAAATGGGAACATCATTGTGAAAATTGCACGTATACATGTAGCACCAATGTAGACACTGAGAGATTTCTGTATTTAACATTACCAGACTGTAAATCAGTGGCTTTCAATAAATTAGTGAAAGGTGCAAATCAAAACATGGAGTGTATCCAATGTAAATCAGAAATGTTATCCACATTATTGTTAACGAAATAGGGAAAATACATAATTTTAATGATACAATGTTGTACAGCTGATGGAAGAAAATTGGATACTTTAATAAAACAATTTGTAGCAGCACAAATATCAATATCAGGAAGGACTTTTGTAGCAATTGCAATAATTTTCCATGATGGTCCTTCCACCACATCTGGACATTACACTGCCTATCTAAAATGTGACAAAGGCTGGACACTTTGTAATGATGCCCAGTTGGTTTTCAAACAACGTTTGCCTAGAGAATTACAAAATTCCTACCTAATATTTTTGAAGCCAAAGTTTTAGGAAGCTAATTACTCTCTGAGGAATTTATTATTATAATTGAATAGAACTACCATTGAACAGTTTACATAAAGAAGAAGTGCAAAAATACCATTTGGCCTCAAGGAAAGGTATATTTTTGAATTTTGGACTTTTTGGTGGTCATTTATTCGGTGATTATTTTAATGTGGCAACATTTACAGTTGTTATAAATTAAAGTTATAAAATTTAGTAATCTGTAAGCATTTCATATGTGTATGATTTGTATTTTCTGGTATTTTACTGAGAATAGTATGTTGGTTTTTTTTTAACAATCTTTCTTAATGTTTTTTTTTTTGCCCGCTGTTAAGTGATGAGTACGATTGAAATCACTATTTCAAGTGAAATTCAATATATTCTCAGAACAGCAAAAAAGGCAAACAAATTACTTTGTGGAAATTATGTTGTGTTGTAAAAAATGTATTATTTAGGTGCCGATTCCGATCCTGTAAAACCCGGGTACAAATGGTCGTAAGGAGCGTTTTCTCCGTCCGACTCGTACCCGGGAAAAACACCTTACTAACTCGCAAGTACGATTCGCACAGAAATACCATTTCCATACGAGTCGTACAAAAGACCGACCGGCAAAAAAATACATACAGATCTGAATCTGGACGGCGCATTCGCGACGTCCGGATGGAGTCAGGCAGCGTTTTACGGACCAGCAAGTACGATTCATGCCTACGTCACTCCGCACGTAGCATTTTTTACGGCAGCCAAAAACTCCCGGGAAATTGAGGACGACGCGAAGAAGGAGCACCGGTACGCGACGGACAGAGATGGACCCCAACCTACGCGTCATCCCGGCCCTCATAGACATGGGGGTGGGTGCATATCAACACTAGCAGTGGACAGAGACATGGGGGTGGGTGCAGAGGAATCCCAGCAGTGGACAGAGACATGGGAGTGGGTGCAGAGGACTCCCAGCAGTGGACAGAGACATGGGGGTGGGTGCAGAGGACTCCCAGCAGGGGACAGAGACATGGGGGTGGGTGCATATCAACACTAGCAGTGGCCAGAGACATGGGGGTGGGTGCATATCAACACTAGCAGTGGACAGAGACATGGGGGTGGGTGCATATCAACACTAGTAGTGGACAGAGACATGGGGGTGGGTGCAGAGGACTCCCAGCAGTGGACAGAGACATGGGGGTGGGTGCAGAGGAATCCCAGCAGTGGACAGAGACATGGGGGTGGGTGCAGAGGAATCCCAGCAGTGGACAGAGACATGGGGGAGGGTGCAGAGGAAAACCAGCAGTGGACAGGGACATGGGGGTGGGTGCATATCAACACTAGCAGTGGCCAGAGACATGTGTGTGGGTGCAGAGGACTTCCAGCAGTAGACAGAGACATGGGGGTGGGTGCAGAGGACTCCCAGCAGTGGACAGAGACATGGGGTGGGTGCATATCAACACTAGCAGTGGACAGAGACATGGGGGTGGGTGCAGAGGACTCCCAGCAGTGGACAGAGACATGGGGGTGGGTGCAGAGGACTCCCAGCAGTGGACAGAGACATGGGGGTGGGTGCGGAGTAATCCCAGCAGTGGACAGAGACATGGGGGTGGGTGCATATCAACACTAGCAGTGGCCAGAGACATGGGGGTGGGTGCATATCAACACTAGCAGTGGACAGAGACATGGGGGTGAGTGCATATCAACACTAGCAGTGGACAGAGACATGGGGGTGGGTGCAGAGGACTCCCAGCAGTGGACAGAGACATGGGGGTGGGTGCAGAGGAATCCCAGCAGTGGACAGAGACATGGGGGTGGGTGCAGAGGAATACCAGCAGTGGACAGGGACATGGGGGTGGGTGCCGAGGACTCCCAGCAGTGGACAGAGACATGGGGGTGGTTGCAGAGGACTCCCAACAGTGGACAGAGACATGGGGGTGGGTGCATATCAACACCAGCAGTGACCAGAGACATGGGGGTGGGTGCAGAGGACTCCCAGCAGTGGACAGAGACATGGGGGTGGGTGCAGAGGAATCCCAGCAGTGGACAGAGACATGGGGGTGGGTGCAGAGGAATCCCAGCAGTGGACAGAGACATGGGGGTCGGTGCAGAGGAATACCAGCAGTGGACACAGACATAGGGGTGGGTGCAGAGGACTCCCAGCAGTGGACAGAGACATGGGGGTGGTGTACATCATTATCAGATGACCACAACTCCATGGGTGAATGTACGCATCCCTAACTTTGGACAATGATGATAGTGCAATAACAACACATCACTGTGTCCCACTCCCAGGAGGATGGATGTTTTTCCCCTACTGCATGACACACCACATGTGGGTGTGAGGACAAATAACACATGCATACCCACCCCTGGCAGATGCAGCACACTACACACACTGAGATCATGCCACAACAAGACTGTATAGTCATGTCACTGCCTACTAATCTAAGAGAGCCAAAGAGAACACACACTGTCACGCACATCCCAGGACTGATAGGAATGTTCAGGTGCTGGGCCAGCCACCAAGATGTTGTCTGTCATGGAAGGAATAGGGTGGAGTTCCCACAGATACAATGCCCACAATTGTGAGTCAGGTGTTCAAATACCCAGCAGAACAAGTACCATATGTGTGCTAGGCTGGGATTACACACATGCATTGTGCGGAAAAGGGACAATTTCTCCATGAAGGCATGGCAAAATACTCTATACACAAGTACAGTGAGTACCAAGGATGGCACAGATGATGCAGCCAGAGACATTGCTGAGCAGGCATGGCCAGAGTTGAAGGGATCCATCACCAACAAAGGAAATGTAGACACAGGTCAACACAACAATTGTGCAACTCTCTGCAGGGAAGATGTCAGGTGCCACAGAGGAAGGAACACTCCTTGGGACTATGTCTCCAAACACAAAGAGCATACACGACAAAGAATCTTTGCAGAGACCTTGTGATGGCTCGCAGATACCAGGTTCCACCCCATGAGCAGCAGACTACAACACTTCCCTGAAACATAACACATGCCCACAACCCCAACTCCTGTAGCATCAGCATCAACATCAATACCTGAAATGCAAGACTTTTCTAACGAAAATAGAAAATGCTTTATTCAGCATGAAAATAATAATGTGTAAACGAGACTATTCACAAAGGCCAATGGCCAGTCCATATCATCAGTCCTTGGGGGGGGACACATGGCCATGCATCTCCCCTAGCTTGCCTGCACATCAGAAGACTCTGTGTCGTCAACTGGGGGGGGGCATCATGTGGGGAAGGACCACGCACCGCAGGGACAGGAGGGGGAAGGGTAGGTGTGGTGGGTGCAGGGACGGACGACTCCACCGGAGAAGCAAAAGGCCCCAAGGAGGGGGGGGGTCAGAGGGATGGGTTTCAGCGCTACTGGGGGAGGTGGTGGACAGGCTGGGGGACTTAACTCCCCTACCCGTGGAGTGCCTTGACCCTTTCCGGCCAGGTGAACTAGTGGGGCTGAGGCCCAGCCCAGCAAAGTAGGCCTCCTTCTCCGAATCTGGGGCAGGGGAGCCAAGGGGAGTGACATTGGAGGGACTGGGGAGTGAGTCATGTGGATGAGGACTGTGGCTGCGTGCCTGCCTGTGTGCCCCAGACCCAGTGGGTGTGCCTGCTTCCCCCTGAGTGTGCGTGTCAGGAGGTGTGCGCTTGCCCTTACGTGGTGGTGTGCTGCTTGTGTCTGGTGGGGTGCATGTGTGTGGATGTCTTGGTGTGCTTGGGACAGGCATGGGTGTGGGACTTGTGGATGGGGCAGGGGTAGGGGGGAGGCAGCGCTGCAGGTGACTCACTACTGCCGTCAGTGACGAGTCCAGGGACCTCAGCAACATCCGTTGGTCAGACATCGCTGATGACATGCCCTCCATGTACGACACCATCTGGGTCAGCAGTCTGGTGTGACCATGGAGGACAGTCAGGATCGATGTCTGCCCAACTTGCAACTGCCGCTGAATGTCCACAGACTCGGCAGTGAGGGCAGCAGGGGGGACAGGGGCAGGGGGTGCAGTGCCTGCCACGAAGGAGACACAGTGTGGCCTAGCATGGACAGAAGGGACCCGAGCAAGTGGGAGGGTGGTGATGGGAATGGAGGGGGCGGCGAGAGATGTACTGCTGCTTTCAGCTGTGGGAGCAGCCTCCGCCCCCTCTGGGAGCTCAGCCTCGGACCCATTTGCCTCGTAGTCAGTGTTGGTACTGGGCAGGTCCTCCGCCTCACTCCCCTCGCCCTCCGTGCCACTAGATTCCACCGACTCCACAGGAGTGGTGGCACCACTGCTCGATCCATCCTCCACGTCCGTGCCGGTGTCTCCCTCGGTGTCCTCCGATGATGCTGTGGGCAAGGTGAAGAGACAGGAAAAAATCATTCACCTGCATACATCTGACACATGAGTCCAAACAAAATAGGCAACAGTGCATATCAGGAAAGGCATCATGAGTAACATCTAGAATACTCCCCACATATGTAAACCCTGCACTCCCCAGTTGGTTGACCCACCATGCCACTTGGAAGCAATGAAAATTAGGACACAACAGCAAATAACTTGAAATCACAAGATCATGAGAAGCTAGTGTCTGGGATCAGTTGAGCACAGCAAGACTATGAAGGCATGCCACCTCTTGTTCACTGTAAACCAAACAGTATTGTCGCACCCAAGGCCAAATACCACATGCCAATGCAGAAGGTGTCCCCACACTCAGAGACCTGTGAGTACTTTTGACACCCTAAAGAAATACATTGTGACTCCTGGAGAATCACAACCCTTTACACAATGGACATGTCTAGAATGTGTGAATGTGGCACTCTGTGAACACAACACACATGTGTCTGTATAGCAGAAGTCACACAAGGAGGTGCACACCAAACTACATGTACACAGTCATTGTCTGAGCTGCCAGACTCATTCAAATCAGCCACTGTTAGGCAGAAATGGCGTATCAGTAAGTACATATACATGGCACCACGGTGGTCTGGATGACTTGACACTCGTAAGTTGGTATCAGCAACAACCAAGGACTAACCCAAATGCTACCACGCTGTGGGAACATGTATATGAATGAACTCAAACAAGTTTTGTTCAAACTGTGCCTTACTTTAAAATGTGCCAGCGTGTCCCTGGAAAGTGTAAAGGTGGTGTCTTGTGCACTTCCTTGGGAGACATCTGACATGCAGGCACATCATTGTCCTTCACAACAAAACAACAAGGTCAAGCATATGAAACATTGAGACATGTTGACAGGTGTAGTGAGTGCCAATGGACATTTTCTCTGAGTAACAACTTGAATAATGTCATTTGTCACATGGCTATCCGTCACCTGATCACACAGTTGGCTACACATATGACCTACTGACTGTCATCTGGAGTGGCACACATGTCCACACCCAGGACAATGCATATGCTAATGGGCCTGCAATTGTTTAGCAAAAAAGCCTAGCTGTACTGTGGGTTCCCCCTCATGCAAAGCCAGAATGTACCCACAGATGTCAGCACACAAAGTCACAACTGTGTAGCATCTGAACCACACACAGGTGCCAAAAATGTACAAGCAGGATACATGATTGTCAAAAACTGACACAGGCTACGGAGCACGAACATTAAGCACTGGCCAACGTCACGGGGGCACTGCACGATGACTTTCTGTACTGCGAATCATCACACACAAGTCAGAACTGGCAATGAAACATCAGGGTTGAACATGTATGCCCCTCCCGCACACACCCACCCATACCTGAGTCAATGTGACTGATACCGATCAAGAAGTGACACCTCTTATTCAGGGTTACAATAACTGTGCTTGAAAACTAGCTTTATTAACACGACACTTGTAGGGCTGCCAAAACATATTGGTGACAAACAAACATCAACAGATTGTTGTGAATAGCCACACAGGCACTGCCCAGTGTGAGTATGCACAAGCAAACTGGTGTATCCCTGTCCAGTGGACAAATGTATCACACATGTGAAAAATACTACCTAGGCCAGGGAACAATGCCACAGAGGCAGAGCCATGCTGAACCCACAGTGAATTTGCACAGTGTTGGATATGACACACATGAGTAGGAGAGCAGGCTGTGTCAGGGGACTGTAGTGGGCACACTGCTCCATGGCCCTGGAATGAGCTGACTGTTACAGGAGCAACCGTCCCGGCACTATGCATATATCCCACTCATGCACATCATGTCTGTTCATTTGAACCCTCACACTCCTATGTTGAGACTCAGCATCAGTGCCAACAATTATGCACCCCCAAATGACTGAACAGGACAGGGCACAGGCAGACCACCCCCACACATGATGCTGAAAGCAGTGTGCACCTTGATAAACTGGCAGCCTAGATGACCATGTGCAATAGTGATAACACACAGACCAGGTAACACATGTCAAGGAGGGGAAGGGAGAAAGAACAGCACAGGTTGACTTGGGGGAACAGGATATGCACTGCACATATATAGCCTGGCAGTGTATCCAGGTGACTGAGCAGCTACAAAAGCTGGTGACACACAACAAACACACATGTACCTACCCCCTTCCTGCTGCTGTAACTCCTTTATCCGCCTATCCAGGTCAGGGAAGACCACCGCCAGGACACGCTTCATCTGGTGGGTCAGGCGCCGACGCCCGCCATGCTTGCAAGGAGCCTCCTCCTTCAGCATGACCCGGGCGATCCTCCGGGTCCAGCACCGGATGTCCTGCCATCTCTTCCTCACTTGTGGCAGGCGCCGACTGCGACCCTCCACCGATTGCACGGCCTTGACGGCATCCTTCCAGATCTTCCCCTTGTGGTAGGCTTACCTGTGTGGATGACAAAGTGGGACAACATCACAACACCTGCACCATGTCACAGAGACACACATTTGAACATCTTTGATTTGTTGAACAGGGCATAGTATGCTGGCAAGTAATAGCACCTTAGTCATAGGGACTTTTTCCACTGGGGACGCACCAATGCACTACATGGCATAGTAAGTACACAGGTGGCATGAGGGGTGCGAAACAATCCCTGATCATGGCACACACTGTGCATCCCAAGCAACACAAGGCTGATGGACAGCACCGCAAAGCAGTCACATGCCCCAGGCCACTGACGAAACCTCAGCAGAGTACACAGACACACACAGGCACACATCAATCACCTGCCATTGGCAACAGCAGATGCAAACCTCACTCTGCACATGTGCCACTTGCCAGGGGAGGGGTCACAGGTGTGGGGATAGCTCAGCAAGTCAGACACACAGCACGGCTTACTTCTCACATCAGATGGATTGAGCAGTTGCCTCCTCCATGCAGCTGTGGTGCAACACTCCACATAGACACTCACCCACATGACAAGAAACATTCACACACATCAATGTCCAGGGGGCGTACACATCATTTGGACACTCTCACCACTCTCACCACAGCTCCACTCAACTCTCACACACATCTGTGGGTGCAGTCATCTGTCACACCGGGGTGACCACTGAATCACTGCAGGGCAATAGAACAAGAATGCCCAAGAGGATTAGGCTGGCTGAATGTGCCATGCACTATGCAGTGAATGTCACAAGAAGCACAATGCAAGTGAGGAGTGCACACATGAACTACATCAAGCCCTGCATGAGAGACATAAGCCATCCACCCCCCCTGGGACCCACTCCAACCAACATTGCATGTATGTCACACCTGGACACAATGCCAGAAGTGACAGACACAAAAAAGGTGCACAGGCAAAGGTAGTGGAGTCAGCACTCACCTGCTCCCCTGGTCGACCATACAGCATGGGGTACCGTGGGAGGATCACATCCAGCAGGGCCTCGTTCTCCTCCTGGGTGAAAGCCTGGGCCCTCTCCACAGTCCTTGACATGGTGCCAGAGGGAGACAATACAGCAACAGTGGTATCGACTGACATGTTGTGCAGGCAAGTGCCCTCCCATGGGTTCTGCCTACCTTATATTTGCCTTGCCGGCCTATTTCATTTACAGGAGTACAGAGTGATTGGTCAGACTCATTTGCATCCTACGTTTCCTCCAATCCCTTTAAACATACACCAGTGACAGCCTTAGCATCTTTCGATTTTGCAGCATCATGTCAAGTCAACAACCACTTTGCAACAATGTATAATGTGGCCAACTGCTTTTTCCAGACCACATGATGTTAAATTTTGAACTTGAAACTCGGTATCCATGACAACCAGCATGCATTAAGGCCCTAATACTTGTCCCTCATGTGTCCCCATTGTAATTGTTAAATCCCTACACAGGTACGGCGCGTTTCACACGTACCCCTAGGGCACCATCACTACAGTGATACGGGCCGTACTCACGCGTGTACGGGCTGTACACGCGTGAGCATGTGCCGTATCACTAGGGCCTACGGTACCCCAACTATAGTGATAGGCACGTACTCACGCGTGTACGGCCCGTACATGCGTGAGTACGTGCCGTATCACTAGGGCCTACGGTACCCCCAACTATAGTGATAGGCACGTACTCACGCGTGTACGTCCCGTACTCGCGTGAGTACGTGCCGTATCACTAGGGCCTACGGTACCCCCAACTATAGTGATAGGCACGTACTCACGCATGTACGGCCCGTACATGTGTGAGTACGTGCCGTATCACTAGGGCCTACGGTACCCCAACTATAGTGATAGGCACGTACTCACGCGTGTATTGCCCTTACACTCGTGAGTACGTGCCGTATCACTAGGGCCTACGGTACCCCCAACTATAGTGATAGGCATGTACTCACGCGTGTACGGCCCATACACGCGTGAGTACGTGCCGTATCACTAGGGCCTACGGTACCCCAACTATAGTGATAGGCACGTACTCACGTGTATACAGGCCGTACACGCGTGAGTACGTGCCTTATCACTAGGGCCTACGGTACCCCCAACTATAGTGATAGGCATATACTCACGCGTGTACTGCACGTACTCAAGCATGAGTACGGCCCGTACACACGCCCTCAGAGCGTGTGTACTGCGTTTCACAGCTTACACTGGTGATAGGAGGCGCACACGAAAGGAATGGAGGTGTGAGACTCGCACAAGGCTGGACATCAAGTCATTGTCAGTGCAGTCCTTCATGTGCAGGGCCTAGGTGTGTCAGGCAGTGATGTGGCACATGTCTCATCATGTTGTGGCACAATAGATGTGTGATGAGCTGTTTACACATGTCATGTGTGATGGGGCACTACGTGGCACACTTCCCCTTCACACTTTGCACATGTGTGCATGTAGGACACATGTGTCAAGCACTGCATCACTGGTATGGCACAGTCACCAACACCCGCAACTGTCCCCTGATGCCAGGTACATGGACAACTACACCTGACATGCGACTACCAGCGTGCCACGATGTGACTATGTCATGTGTGTGTCATGTGTTCCCATGAGCTTGCCGTTGGTGTTCCGTCAACTCCATCTGCTGTTGCAGCATCCAACATATGTCTATATGCATATGTGCATGACACACATATACGCAAGCCATGCCACATGTGGACTCACACGTTACATGTGTCATGATGGTTCGAAGATGACTTCCTGACATGAGGCAATATCTGCGTTGTCTCAATGTCTGTGTCATCCGTTTTTGACATGTACCCCTTCATGGAAATGTGTGTTATCTGTCCTTTTTCAGATGACATGTGACCTGTGCGTCTAGACTCCCGCCAGCTGTCTGTATGAGATAACATCCTTCAAATGCTGATATGTGGATGTCTGTCACTCATGTAATGTGTCTGGCTGGTCACTTACACTGGCCCACAGCTATTTTAATGGCATGTCACGTCAACATTGCCATGCAACTATTGTGGCTGGCTCTTCGTAGGAGTATCACCTGGCTGGCCTACGTGTCCTGGATGTATTGCACGGACCAGACTCTGTATTAAGCAGATGTGTATTAGCTGTTGAACATGTGCTCACCTCAGTGACATTGGTGTGGTAATGTACTCACTCTTCGTTATTCCTTCCAAATCTCTGCAGGGCACCGCCTCTCCGCAGACGAATGCCAGACCTGGATGCCATGCGTGAACATGACTGCATACGCAGATACCGCTTCTCGCAAGAGTTGATAGAGGACTTGACCCGCCGGCTTGAACCACACCTCCAACCACAACACAGGTATCCTACAGCTCTGACCCCCAAGATGAAGGTGATGGCTGCCCTAAATTTTTTTGCCACCGGTACGTTTCAATTGACCGTAGCTGATGTCGGTGGCATGTCCCAGACAATGTTCAGCCGTGTCCTGCATGATGTTTTAGAAGCCATGTTGGTGCACCTGGATGAATTCATCCATTTTCCCACTCGTGAGCAGTTGACAGGTGTCAAGGGTGAGTTCTATGCCCTGGGAGGGATGCCTCACGTAATTGGGGCCATTGATGGGACACATGTGGCTTTGGTACCACCACAGGCACAGGAGGTAGCCTTTCGGAACCGCAAACATTATCACTCTATCAATGCCCTTGTGGTGTGTCTTGCTAACATGCTGATTTCCCATGTCTGTGCCCGTTTTCCAGGGTCCGCACACGATGCCTACATCATGAGGCGTAGCAGGGTGCCAGAAATGATGCCGCAGCTGCACGCGGAACGAGCATGTCTTGTTGGTGGGTATACTCTGTTAGTCCTGTGTTTCGCGCTATCTTTGTATCTTATGCCATCTCCTGACCCACTTCTTCACATGATGTTTCCATGTAGGGGACTCTGGCTATCCCAACATGCCATCGCTGATGACGCCTCTCCGCAACCCCAGAACAGCCGCAGAACACCGGTACAACGACACCCATGGGCAGACGAGGCGCGTGATTGAGAGGACGTTTGGACTCCTGAATAGCAGATTCTGGTGCCTCCACAACACCGGCGGCGCCCTCCCATATGCCCTGGTGAAGGTCTGCAAAATCTTCATTGTGTGCTGCATGCTGCACAACATGGCAGTGGAGAAGGCCGTGCCACTCATCCTTGATCCGGATGAGCAGGATCATCCACCCGTGGAGGATGAAGGGCTTGGGCACAGGGCAAGTGAGGATGAGGATGAGGATGAGGACATCCAGAGTCAGCTTATCCGCAACTTCTTCTCATAATGGTGAGTCCCTGTGTCTCAGTGTTCACGCTTTGAGCCTTGTGTGGCATGTGTTGCAATGTGTGTGTCCAGCTGACTGTGTGCTAAGTGACTTGGAGGTGTGTTCTGATGTGTCATTCAAGTGATGAAGTCATTCCACACATTTTAGCTGGGTCACTAAATTTTTTAAGAGCATGGTGACAACATAATTCCTGTAGAGTACATGCACATGTCTGCGGATTACTAGCTCTTCGCTGACATGTTGTGTGTCTGTCCTCCCCAGGTTCTTGCGGCTGTCGTCTGCTCATGTCATCATTGCCCTCCTGCTATTCCTCATGAGTATTGCAACGTGTGCTGGATCAGAGTTACATGCACAGACATGGTGAAAAGTCATTTTGAGTAAGGAGTGCAGCAAGGCATTTTGTGGGTGGTACGTGTTTGTGATATGTGGGGACTGCTCCTGTGCATGTTGTGTTACCTTGCATACATGTCGACTCACCATGGGGCACATAAAGTGTTGCATGGCTCCCATGAATTGATAGTCACCCTTCCTGACAGTCATCTGCTTTGGTTTGTGGATTCTGATGAAGGCATCAATGTGTGTATAACGTCCCTCAGGAACATACGGGATGCTAATGATGGACATAGTGTGGGACATCCCCATATGAGGCTCAATGGGGAATTGCAGACGCTCCGTGTGCAGCAAGGGATGTTAGGCTCAACCCCTTCACTTGTGTGCCAGCTCAGTAGGATTTACCACATCTGTGTGTTGAAGGGGGTGTCCAGTGTAGGTCACACATGGTCAGCCAAATGACCTGTGAGTCTGTTCCAATTGATGCATTTCCCTTAGTGTGAGGCTGAGAAATAAAGGTGTCCGTCACACTCCAAGGTGCCTCATCTCTGTCAATGCAGGTCTCTTGCCACTTTGCATGCGGCATATCTGGCATAGTTGTGGAAGATTATGCATAGGAGTCCATGTGTAGTTTACCAACATGCATGCAGTTGCTCATGGATTAGGCTCCCTATTGGGCATGAAGTACATGGTTGTGTATGTTTTTTGGCATGTTGGTCCAAACAATGGGCCATTAACACCTGCTGAGGGTGTGTCTCCTGTGCGCAGGTCGGCCTTCAGTTTCTTGATCCGGTGTCATGCTTCTTTGGTGATTGTGCATGCATTGTCTCTGGGTGTGCCATGTGACACTGGACACTCCTTACTTTACACACGCGCCTGTTGCAGTTGTCCTTCTGACATCCTAGTCTTTGTGTGCAAATTCTGGCATTTGGCAAGGAGATGCCGCCTGCTGCTGCGGCCCCTGCAGCGAGGGCCCACAGAGTATCCAGATTTGGCAACACACACGCCTCCAAGATGCTCCTCACTTCCTCCCTCCACCCATTCATTTGGCTGTCCTCAGCTTGTCTATGCCACTGTTGCCGCCACGCGATGCCAAAGGCTGGACCATCAGCACATGCAAGGTGCACATTGCACCACCATCCTGTCCTTGCATAACCCACATCACACTACAGTCTGATGTGGCAGCCACACTCCGAGTTATGTCCATCCGCACATCTAACGCCTGCTGTCAGACATACCCTGGGCACACACACAACACCTTTGCATGCTGAGTGTGCAACTCCAACTGCCTACACTGCGCTGCCCCGCCTTCCAGGCCCTGTCACACCAATCAGGTCACGTCCATAATACTCCCCACCGGCTCTGTAGCCCAGCAAGGGCATGGGAGTGGGACTCAAGGCTTCAGGATGTAGTATGGTGTAATCGTCTGGGACATGGCACAGGTATCATCTCTCAGCATGTCAATCTACAGAGTGTCCAGGAACCCCCTCTCCACCATCACATGCGCACAGCACCTCATCATCTGCTCGTATGCCATTGACAGCCAGGTGCTCCTCACCCTCAACACAGACATTGGCAGTTCCATCATTCACGTATGCATGAGATCCATTGATGAATGGCTGAACACAAGCCACCTGAGGCGGGACTTGTACAGGACTGAGATGATCATCTGAGGATTGTCCCCTTCCAGCTGGGTCAAATGCTTGTGTCCCACCCGCAAGAGCCCTGCACAAGCACCCAGTGGCCACACACACAAGATGGTGTGCCTCATGTTTGGCTCGCTCACATTTGCCAGGCTAGTCCACAGCATCTGTACCTCATGCTGCAACGCCCTCTGCATTATGCACATGATCCACAGATAGATCCACTCCAAGAAAAGACAGACCATCCCCCAGGTCCATGACAACATCCGTGTCAAATACTGCCCTGCCCTCTACGGAGCAAGTACATCCAAACTCCCAGGAAACTTGTCCACATCCAGGGTGCATCTGCACACCTCAGCTTCAACACCCTGCGCCCCAGCCACCTCACCCTTCACCGTAGATAGCTGCAATGGATCACTGTCTGCTGCAGGATGACCTCCACACTCCCCACCCACACTCAGGAGGCAGTCCACAACCCCGACCCCAAACCAACCTTGTACGTCTGTCATCCTAGATCCCGTTGGGCCATCTCTGTGCATCCAACCTTGCCCTGGCCACCATTCTTCACATCCACCGTACTCCAGCATACAGGACATTGTTCTCCCACCTGGCCACACATACCTGGGACTCCCTCCCTGGGAACCTCCACATGAGCCATGACCTCTACGCCTTGATGATAATCTCCCAAATAGGTCTGTCCGCACAGTTTAGCAAGCCCCCCCTCAGCAACCAGTGGCCATCACAGGTGAGTGTTGTGCTCCATGCCTACATTGAAGATACCTTGTGACCCATGTGTGTCCTGTACCAGACTCTGATCCCAGGGTATGGATGGCTGGAGTTAGTTCAACACTCAGGCATAGTTCGACCTTTCCACACACATATGTTGTTGAATAATGCAAAATGATAGGAACGTCTCATGACCAAAGTAATATATTTAATTTCGGTGGGGTACGTGTTTTGGTAGATGGAATTAGGTGCTCTACCGGGGGAATATAATCCAAAGTTCACAGGGGGAGATGGTATCCTTGGCATTGGAAGTCATCAGAGTCCAGGGCACAGTGTTGGTCATCATTGGTCAGACTGTGACCAACAAGTCCATGTGGCAGAGAATGTCATTGGATGAGGTGCTGCTGTTGCGCCAGAGGGCCAGGTGCCAGGCCAGGTGACCTGGGAGATGTGGATGGTCCGCTGACTCTCACGGTCTTTTCCGTGGATGACCCACCTTCCTCCGGGGACCCTCAGATGTAGGCCTTGACGATGCTTGGGACGCTCCGTCAGACGAATCCTCCTCCTCCTCCTCCTCCCTCCCTGTGTCTGGTGCTGGTCTACGCCTGGTGGCACAGGGAGGGTTGCCCATGCTTTGGGCGATCTGACGGAGTGATTGGCTCATGTCCCTGTGCACCGCCAGGAGCTCAGCCAGTCTTGCCTCCATCCGTCCTTGGTGTTGTTGATGACTGGCATGATGCTCGACCTGCAGGTTCTTAATCTCATCGAGGGTCCCCTGCATCTCTCAGAGTCTCGACACGACCTGGTTGATGCCTCTGGTGTCACGCCAGTATGTGTCCAGGATGTTGCGTATGTGTGACCTACCGGTTTACTGAGCTGGCTGGTCAGGTTCGCGCCTCCGCCTGCCTCCACTCCCACCTCCCCTGCCCACTTGAGCCTGGCCTGCCCTTGTGGGCACATCGGGTCTACGAGACCCCTGAGGGATGGCATTTGCAGGGTTGCCTGCCTCCTCCTGGGTGCCCGGAGAACCTTGTCCCTCCTGGTCAGACTGGCTCTGTTGTTCAGTGCGAGCAGGGCTCCTGGGTGTGTCCTGGGATGTGGCAGGAATGGGGGTGGTGGTTGGCACAGATGTACCTGACGCAGGTGCTGCAGGGGCTTGGGCACCAGAGGGTCCAGGTTGGTCGAGGTCATCCACGGAGTGGTGAGAGTCGTCGCTGCCGGTGGGATCATCTTCACGCGGAGCCTGGGACTGTGATTCTTCCCCCCCCCAGTGTTGGGGGTAGATCGACGATTTTGCCCTGTGTGTGAGAGAGAGACAATGTTAATGGTGTTTCATGCGACATCTATGTTTCATACATATCCAAGTTGACACAGTTCCTCCAGGTAGTTGGATGTGCCTTGCATTCCTCTCAATGTCGACTTGGGGATGGGTATGTTGCGGGGGACAGATTGGGATGTTCTCCTGAGTGTTTGACCTGTAGATTGTTGGCTATGATGCTTAGTTGGCTATGGATTGGTCTTGTTGTGTCACATGTCCATTGTGGGAGTGTGTAAATCCGTTGCCTGCCCCGGGGGTGTGTGCTTGTGTTAGGGGGGGGTGTGCCCGGGCGTGCTGTTGTGTGGAGTGTGAGTTGTCATTGGGTCTCCCAGGTGGTGTGTCTGTCCCCTCATGGTGCATGCTGGCATGACAGTGAGTGTGAGTTCCTGTGCTAGATACCTGTGCTTGTGGAGTTGGTGTTTGAGTGTACCGTGGTCCCAGGAGGGCCTTGTGCTGCATACAGCAGGGCCAGGTGTCAGCTACCTTGTCAGTACTTTGCCAGTCCCTGTGCATTGTGCATGGGTATGTACCTATGCCATATGGGCTGAGGACATTGGTGTCTGCATCTCATTTTCACAATGTGTTGTGCGGGGCCCACCCTCCCAGCCTCCCGGACATCCAGTCTTGTGTTTGTGGTTGTTGTAGCCTTGGACATGGCCTTGCCTTGACTTGAGAAGGGTGCATGGAGACGTTAGTGGCATGAGCGTGGTTTTTGAGTGTGGTTGTGTGCGGTGAGTGCTTGGGGGAAGTTGCGTGCATTTGGTGTATATGTGGGGTGGACCCCATTGCCCCCATGTTACGTAAGTTGTTTGTGTACTCACCAGGCTCTGCGACTCCTTCGACTCCGTGTACTCCCACCAGCGGTAGCAGGGCCATCACCTTCTCCTCTCAGGGATGGTAGTGTACGGGTCTGCGGGGCGGCCCACCTCCAGTGATGTTACTCTGGGCATATTCTTCGTTCATTTTCCTCTTGACTGCCCTGCGCAGATTGTACCACCTGCCTGGTCCTTAGGATGGGCGCAACAGCATTCACCTTATCGACAATCCTCTGCCACATGGCAGATTTTTCAGCTATGCTGGTCTGTCTGACCAATGTTCCAAACAGCTGTGGCTCGACTCTGATTACTTCGTTGACAAGGAGGTCCAGCTCCGCCGTTGTGAACTTTGGATTCTTGTCTGTGGGCATGGTGCGGGGTGTGGATGTGGGTGTGGATGGTTGTGGGTGTGTGGGTGTGAAGAGGGGGATGTTTGTGAAGGAGGTTGTGTGAAGGTGTGTGAGTGAAGGTGTAGTGAAGGTTGTTTGTCTGTGGGGTCTGGCAGCAGTGGGTCTGTTACAAAGGCTCATGGGTTGTGTGTGTGGGCCCTTTTTATTGGTCCATTTTTGGGTGTGGCTGTGTTTGAATTTTGGTGGGTGTGTTATAAGAGGTGGTTGTGATTTGGTCCTCTGTTTGCCTGTGTGGATGTGCCAGGTCAATCATTGAGATGTATTTTGTCATGTAGACGTGTTTTGTGGTGTTGTGCGAGTTGAATTGACCCTCCTTGTGCTGTTTTATAGTGTCCTGGTTCTGTAACAGTCTTTTTCGCGTAGGTACAGTCCGTACATACGCGATGGTGGGTGAAGGTGCTGGGGTACGGTGTTGGAGTGCGGCGCGGTACATGCGGTGGGGTTACGGTGCGTACACGTGCGGGCCTGAGGTACGGCGCGTACATGCGGAGGTATGGCGCGTACTTGCGGGGGGTAAGGTGCGTACATAGGGGGGTACGGCGCGTACAGGTGCGGGCCTGGGGTACGGCGCGTACATGGGGGGGTACGGCACGTACATGCGGGGGTATGGCACGTACATGCGGAGGTATGGCACGTACATGGGGGTACGGCGTGTACATGGGGGGGTACAGCGTGTACAGTTGCGGGGCTGGGGTACAGTGCGGACAGGGGGGTAAGGCACGTACATGAGGGGGTACGGCGCGTACATGCGTTGGTACGGCGCGTACATGCGGAGGTACGGCGCGTACGTGGGGGGGTACGGCACGTACATGGGGGTACGGCGCATACAGTTGCGGGGCTGGGGTACAGTGTGGACAGGGTGGTGTACGGTACTAGTAGAGAAAAAGAGAGGGACCCCTTGGCAATTTGCAAGGAAAATGAGGTCGTTCAACCATAAGAAAAAGGAATAATTCCCTTGCTTACGCTTACTTATCTGGAGCAAAAAACGGTTTTTCTAAACTTGTCCTAATTTATTAAAACAGATTTTATTGTCACAGAAATCTTTCAATAATCTTAAAAAGTCTAGTCATAATACAATTTCATTTAAACAAACATGTTAAAAACACAATCAATATTAAAAACATACACAAAATTCCAAAATTTACACAATTACAAACATCCAAGAATGATGACCAGCATCATGGAGACAAACATGAAAGTAAGACACCATTTATGTTCTTTACTGCTACACATCCATTGGACTCAGCAATACAGAAAATAATATTTTCAATTATATGCTCGTTATTCTGTGCTGGTTATGGGATTGTGTTTCCAAAGATGTTGGCGTCGACGCGTTTCGATGGCTTTTATACTGATGCTGCCATCTTTATCAAGACAGAAAATGTGGTTGTCTCCTATTTTCTTACGTTGCTATCCCTCGCTTTAGGTGTAGCTCCAAACAATCGTTTCTAATCTTTTTCCTTTAACTGTGATTCGTGATAACGAGTGGAAATACCAACTCGACGCCCAACCGCTCGAGGCTTATTGTCCTCCTTGAGACTCCGGTGGGTCTTAATGTTGCATCCGACGTGGTCCGGTTGCGGTCTTCGTGTCTGGTTCGAAAGATTACCCGGTGTACGGTACTGACATATTTGGGGGTGGGGAGGCTGTACGGCTCGTACACGGGCATAAGTTTACCCGTGTACATGTGTGCTACTGCGTTGGCTCCGTACGGGCCATTTTACATGCGATTGTGTATTCGGACGGACGGTCGGGATCGTACTTGCGCGCTCGGACTTGTGTTTTACGATTTGCACGTAAAAATGTCCGGCTCACTCTCGTACACTTTTCCTGACGATATTCGGACGTAAAAACTTTCCGACGCACTCTCGTACACTTTTCCCGACGCTATTCGTAGTTATTTTTCACGTACGAATCGTACTTGGCCGTTTGTACGGTACTTGTACGACTCGTACGTAAAAAAATACGGATACGGGTCGTACGCAAATTATTTTTAACGGATCGGAATCGGCACCTACATGTTATAATTTTTATTTTATTTTCTTTCACAGATCCAAATTTTAAAATGAACAATTTTCAAGAATTTATATTTGAAAGAAAAATAGGCAAAAATGAATAACATTTTTTATTCCTATTACTGTGAAGGTAAGTTTAACTAAGTCTCAATATGGAGAATGAAGAGGCCTGCAAGAATCTACAAAGTTGAAACACGTTTCTTAAAACACTTTGTTTATGTAGTTTTGAAATTTGACCATAATCAGATATCAAGTCACCTGCAAAAAAAGAGATTTGAGGGGTTCATAATATTTCATCTTTTTAGCTGTTGAAGGACCGCAATTATTTCAATCATTCTTTGAACATCTTTGCAGTCAAAATTCTGTGCTTACCTTCTATCATTCGCAAGGAAATTTAAAAACGGAAATATGTCACTTTTAGTAACATAGTTATTGTGTAAGATATTCTTTCATATTTTCAAAGAGAGGAAAAGGCACTCTGTGCATTTTTATACTCCATGAAAATAAAACTTCTTCATGCAGACCACTTTCGGATGAAAGGGTGTTCTATAAGTGTTGTTGTGCATGATTGCACTTAATACTCATAGAACAAGACAGATGTCTAGATTTATTAGAAATCATAAATCTCGATATGTGTGTGAATGGTGCACCATTCTACAATTGGTGTAGGAAAGCACAACAAAGAGAATTGTTTTAATTTCTCCACATTTTTATTTCTTCAATGCATGCTGAAATGTTCAGCATACATTGAAGGAGAAACATGCATTTTCTCATTGTTTTTTGTACAGGAAGGTGTGTCTTCCTGTAGAAAAACAAACAGCACATGACACAGATATCCTTGCACTATTGTGCAAGGGTGCCTGTGTCACCACATGGCTGCAGTTTAAGCAGCCGTGCAGAGAGAAGCATAGATTTGCAACATATTTATGTACATATGTTGCATCCCTGTGCTTTGGAAGTACTACAGCACACAGCAGTTAAAGAGGTTACTGTGTGATGCTGCAGCACTTCCTTATAGTTCTGCACTTATACATTCACCATACGCTACTAATGCATTCATTCAGTCAATTACGTACTACACATACATTCATCTAAACTTTCACACACTAACAAAGAAATGTAGCTCTTTTTTTAAACCAGGAAAGTTAGTTCTTTAAATAAATTTTTTTTTTCTTCTTTCTTCTTTTAGGTTTTTTTGGGGGGGGGGGGTTTGAACAATTTTGTGTTTTTTTTGGTTTTTCTGGAAAAAAAAAACAGGAGAAACCAAACAATGAACTTCAGGGAACATTAAAAAAAAAAAACTAGCAAATATGACTTTCCGGCCGGCGGCAGATGAGGTCGATTGACTGCTCGCCATAGCACAAAGTCTTATTGCACTTAGTGCAGAGGACGGATGTCCAAGGTTGAGTCTGAGGGATGCACTCTTGACGTGCTCGGCTGCGATGAGGTGGATGGCGCAGGAGCAGGAGTGTCTCTCATGCGTCGGCACTCTTCACATGCAAGATTGTTTGGATGAAGGCTCCTCATGTGCTTCATCATACTTGCCATGACGCAAGAGTATTTCTTGGTGGGATCCCCTCTCGATAAGACTCTTTTGCAAATCTTACATGTGACCAAGGTGGCATTGGTCTTATTCTGTCCTTCGGGAAAAGTAAAACATTTCCACACCACTGAAGCAAAACGTTTTTTCTGTGGTTCCTCCGGCAAAAATTCATCCTCAGAGGTTTGAGGTGATGCAGGTGATGCCTGCTGCCCTGAAGCCATTTTTGGTTGCAAAAAGTTAGAGCTAAGTGTATACTTAGTCTAAAAAAATCTTCTTCTGTCCAAAGAGATGGTTCTCCAAAGAAGCTCAAAGAAGAATGATTGAAATGGGTGGGGTCTTTCAGTAGTTAGAACAGGAAGTGTTATGAACCAATTCAATCTCTTTTTTTTGCAGGTCACATGGAATCCGCGCACCGTGCGCTTACGCAACACGCACCCAGCGCGCATCCGCGAAATTGAATTAAAAACAAATATAGCATTAGATGTCAAAATATATTAGTTTTAAGACTAGTTTAGAGTTTGTCTTCAATAAATATTCACATGCAATACATAAATATGTGTTTTTAAATGTTAAATACTTCGCGGGATCCGCGCACCCATCGCATATGACGTAAACGTCGCATTACGTACATTGAACGTGTCGCGTATAGGCATAGCGATCGCGCACTAAACACGTACCCAACGCATACCATGCGCGGATGCTATCGCGTACGGATCGTGAACGGTGCGCATAGGGTGCGCGAATCCAAAAACATTTGAAAAAATATATATCTAAAATAAAGTTTTGCACTTATAGTTGAAAAAATATTTTGAAAAAAATATGTTTGAAAAACACATTAAGTTCAAATAATATTTTTTAATTTTTAAAAGAATTAATTGAAGAAATATGTTTAATCAGTGATGATAAGAAAGTATTTAAAAAAAAATAAATAACTAAAATGACACACTGAATTTGAAAAATATAGAAATGCAATCAAAATCATTAAACATGATATCTTTAGAGATAAGTTATAGATAGGAATTAGCATTTAAAAAACCTTTGAAATTCACTGAAAAAAACGTTGGTTTCATGCATGTTATAGTTAGGAATTGGCATTTAAAAAACCTTTGAAATTCAATGAAAAAATCAAAGGTTTCAGGGTCGTTATAGTTAGGAATTGGCATTTAAAAAACCTTTGAAATTCACTGAAAAAACCATAGATTTCAGGGGCGTTATAGTTAGGAATTGGCATTTAAAAAACCTTAGAAGTTCACTGAAAAAAACCATAGGTTTCAGGGGCATTATAGTTAGCTGCACATTTCTCTCGTACAAAACCCTAGAAATTCCCCTGTTATAGTTAGTTCAGCTAACCATAACTCGCGCCCCCGCAATGCACTGCTGATGACGTCACATATTACATCACTCATGACATGGTCAGTGACATCACTGATGACATCACTGATGACATCTCAAATGACATCACTGATGACATCATCAACAGAATTACTTGAAATTTGGCAGAGAGGGAGCCATAAGGTCAAGGAAGTGCCTTTTGCAGGTCTGGTGTAAATCTGTTCAGTATTTCCTGAGAAAATAGCATTTAAAAGCATATCAATATCTATACGCGCGCACCGTGCGCGCACTGTGCGCGCACCCTGCCGTGCGCGAGCGCAATTCTGATTGGTTGTTAGATGTCGGTAAACATTCGAATTGGTCGAAACCAGCAAGTGTCAGCCGCCATTTTGTCTCTCGCAGTCTGGGGAGGGTGAAAAACAAAGGTGGAGAACGTGAAAAGGGGGCAGAGTGGAAAGTTTCTGACCCCCTAGCCTTGGTCAGGGGGTCACAGAAGGACCCCCAAGGGAGAATTTTTTTTTTTATTTTTTTGTAAAAAATCGCGAGGTGCACGCACCCTGCGCGCACTGCGAACCGTGGGTGCTCGGTGCGCGAAGCGCACCGAGTGCCCACAGAGCGCGCGTGGTGCGCGGAGCGCACCCTGCGCGCACGGTGCGCGCACGGTGTAAAACCTTAAAAAAAAAAAAATTAATAAATACATAACTTAGCATTTAAAAAAACGTACAAATTCACTGAAAAAACCATAGGTTTCACACACGTTATAGTTACGAATTAGCATTTAAAAAACCTTGCAAATTCACTTAAAAAACCATAGGTTTCACACATGTTATAGTTAGCTGGACATTTCACTCGTAAAAAACCAATGAAATTCCCCCGTTATAGTTACTGCAGGCAACTATAACTCACGCGACCGCAATCCTCTGCTGATGACGTCAGATATTACATCACTGATGACATATGTGTCTTTCTGAAAAATAAATATTTGTAATATATGTACAGCTAAAGATTAATGGAAGAAGACATGGGTAAATAAGTGTCTAAATACAGTGATGTAATATCTGACGTCATCAGCAGAGGATTGCGGTTGCGTGAGTTATAGTTGCCTGCAGTAACTATAACGGGGGAATTTCATTGGTTTTTTACGAGTGAAATGTCCAGCTAACTATAACATGTGTGAAACCTATGGTTTTTTAAGTGAATTTGCAAGGTTTTTTAAATGCTAATTCGTAACTATAACGTGTGTGAAACCTATGGTTTTTTCAGTGATATATATATATATTCACTTAAAAAACCATAGGTTTCACACATGTTATAGTTAGGTGGATATTTCACTCATAAAAAACCAATAAAATTCCCCCATTGTAGTTAGTTCAGCTAACTATAACTCGCGCGACCGCAATCCACTGCTGATGACGTCATATATTACATCACTCATGACATGGTCAGTGGCATCACTCATGACATCACTGATGACATCATCCTTGTGATAGAGTGGCGGCCGCGTGAGTTATAGTTATCTGAACTAACTATAACGGGGGAATTTCATTGGTTTTTTGCGAGTGAAATATCCACCTAACCATAACATGTGTGAAACCTATGGTTTTTTAAGTGAATTTGCAAGGTCTTTTAAATGCTAATTCCTAACTATAACGTGTTTGAAACCTATGGTTTTTTCTGTGAATTAGTACGTTTTTTTAAATGCTTAGTTATGTATGTATTATTATTTTTTTATATACTTATTTTACAATAAATTACGTATTAAAAAAAATGTTACAATTTTTTGGGGGGGGGGTTTTACCGTGCGCGCACGGTGCGCGCACCCCCGCGATTTAAAAAAAAAAAATTAAAATGTTTTTTTCTGCCTTCTGGGTCCTTCAGGGACCCCCTGACAAAGGCTAGGGGGTCAGGAACTCTCTACCCTGCCCCCTTTTCACGTTCGCCACCTTCCTTTTTCACTCTCGCACTGAAAACAAACAAAATGGCGGCCGACACTTCCTGATTTCCACCGATTCGTACGTTGACTAACATGTAACCACCAATCAGAATTACGCTCGCACACGTTAGGATGCTCGCATGGTGCGTGCACGGTGCTCGCACGGTGCGCGGCTATAGGTATGTATGTGCTTTTAACTGCAATTTTCTCAGGAACTACTGAACAGATTGACTCCATATATGCAAAAGGCACATCCCTGAGCTGAGGACTACCTCTCTGCCAAATTTCAAGTAATTCTGTTCAGCCGTTCGGGCTGTACCTTGGACTAAAGGTCCCTATGGAAAATTGCATGGGGAAAACGCGTTTTGGGACCCCCCTTTTTTCTCAGCCCCCGCTTGACGAATCCCCCCGAGACTATCAGGGTAGGAGCGGAGCGGAGCGCCCCACCTATTTTGAAAATTTCGCGAGGATTCGTCAACCGGCGCCAAAGTTGTTCCAAATAGAATGTTGCGGATTTCCTATGGAAACACGGTCCTAACTATAACTATCTACTGGCGACCGCCAGTAGATAATATATATATATATATGTGAAAGCTTTCTACTTTCCTGCAAAATACTAACATTTTTGTCCTAAAGAAATATCCGTAGTGAAATTGTGCATGATAAAGGCATGCATGGTAGTGGCATATGCGTCAATCAATTAATCGGTATTTGGAGAGTGTGGGTAATCACCTGTGAGGGTAACCAGGCACTTAGATCCTACTGCAGTTAGTCAAAGAGCCAGGTCTTGAGTCCCTTTCTGAATTCCATGAGAGAAGGTGCTGTTCGGAGATGGAGTGGAAGGTCGTTCCAGGACATTGCTGTGAGGAAGGAGAAGGAGTGACCTCCTCTGTGTCTTCAGCAGGTGCATGAAGTGTGAGCATCAGTGAGGGAGGCAGAGGGCAGGTGTCTTGTGGTTTGGTGGAAGTTCAGGCAGTGGTTGATGTATGCGGATATAGGTTTCAGAGGCGTTTGTCAGCATCTAAAACTGGCATCTTTTCTAGAGGAGGAGCCCGTGGAGGTTCCTGAGGTGAGGGGATGTGGGTCAATTTGGGGAGGTTGAGGATGAGTCTGAAAGCTGAGTTCTGTATCATCTAGAGTCAATTCAGGAGTTGGGTGGTGATTCCCGCATAGAGCATGATGCCGTAGTCAAGTCAGCTGGTGACTAGGGCTTGGGTGATGGCATTCCTGGTGTTGGCAGGAAGCCATCTGAAGATCTTACAGAGCATGCGGAGCATGTGGAAGAAGGTGCAGGTGACTGTGTAATCTGGCGTTTCATTGTGAGTTTGCTGTCCAAGAAGATGCCGAGGTTACTGACGTGGTCTGTTATGGGCGTGGGTCTTGGCTCGGCAGACAACCATGTGTCGTTAAACGGGGAGGTGTTGTTTCCAAATCTCAGAACTCCTGTCTTGTCTTTTTTTGACGTACAGGTACTTGTTTCTTAATCCAGTTGGCAACACTCATCATGCAGCTGTGGAATTTGGTCTTGTTGGTGGAGGGGTCTTCTGAGAGACAGAGGATGAGCTGGGTATTGTCTGCATAGGAAATGATGTTGAGGCCATGTGTTCAGACGATGTCGGCCAGGGGCATCAAGTAGGTGTACAACACTTTGGGGCTGAGGGATGAACCTCGTGGGACACTGTAGATGATCCACTTTGGTTCCGATGTGAAGGGATTTAGGCGTATTCTCTGAGTTTGTCCAGTGAGAAATGATGCAATCCATTTGAGGGCGTCTCCCTGGATCCCAATGTGGCAGGGTCTCTTGATGAGGATGTGGTGGTATATGGTGTCGAACAATGCGAAGAGGTATAGGAGGATCATGGCTAATGTGTCTCAGAGGGTTCTGATATCATTGGTGGCAGCGATCAGTTCAGTCTTGGTGTTGTGGTTGGCATGGAAGCTGGTCTGGGAGGTATCCAGCAGGTTGCTGTTCTTCAGGTGTTTGGTGAGTTTTTGGTTGATGGTTTTCTCAATAACTATAGCTGGGAAGGGGAGCAGGGAGATGGCATGGTAGTTTTTGAGTTCACTGGGGTTGAAGGATGGCCTCTTTCTCCATGTCTCCATTAATCAGGGAAGGTGGCCATGGTGAGAGATTAGTTAAGGATGGAGGTGAGCTCACTGCTGATTTCCTCGCTCTCTTGTTCGAAGAAGTAGTGGAGGCAGGGGTGCATGGGTGCTCCGGCATGGATGGAGTTCATGATAGCCATAGTGTTGTGTGTGATGAGCTGCTCCCATGTGGTGAGTGGAAGACTGTGGGTGGCATCCTTTAGTGTGAGGTGGCTGCAGAGGTCTGTGGTTTGGGGTTTGAAGTTACTGTAGATGGTGGAAATCTTGTGTGGAAGTAGTCCGCTAGGGTGTTGCAGAGTTCCTGGGATGGGGGGATTGTGTTCTCGGTGGCTGCCGGCAGAAGAACTCTGACGACATTGAAGAGTTCCCTCCTGTGGCTGAAGGAGGCTTTGATCCAGACTCCCAAGGTGCATTTCTTCATATCTTTTAGGCGTTGATCGTATGTGTTAAAGGCTGATTCGAAGGTCGCACTGTCTGTGGGATCATTGCTGGTACGCCATTGTCTCTCTAAGAGTTTACAGTTGCGTTTTGTGATTCTGAGTTTTGGTGTGTACTAGCTGGCTTGTTTGGTGGATCTGCTGGTCTTGGAGGGCTTGGCGGGAGCGACTTTGTTGGCACATTTGGTGATCCAGGCAGAGAGGTTCTCAACAGCCTATTCGATGTTGGTTGAGGGGTCAGTATGGATGGTGTTCAGGGTGTGTGTCCACTGGGTTAAAGTCACTTTATACCAGCTGTGGTAGGAGGAGCCAGGGGTCTTCATGGTGGTGGTGGTGCATTGTGCTCCTGCGATGGCAAAGTGAGCTATGGCGTGGTCGGTCCAGGTGAGTTCGGTGGCGTGGCTGTACTTGACTCTATCGCTGGCCATGAAGATTGGGTCAAGCATGTAACCTGTGCTGTGCATGGGGTCAGTGGCCAGTGGGTGAAGCCAACATTGTGGAGGCTTTCCAGGAGGTTGGTAGTGTTAGTGTTTATGAGGTTGTCGAGGCAGAAGTTGAGGTCACTGATGAAGATGCAGTGTTTGGAGACGATGCTGAGCGGGGCGATGAATTTGGAGATGGCTTTGCAGAAGCTGGGGTGTGGGCCTGGGGGTCTGTTTGTGAGGGTGCCTCTGATAGTCGTACTGCTGTTGGATTGCAGTTGGAAGTTGAGGTGCTCCATGATTGGTGGAGTGTCCTCTTATGTGGTGGTGCGGCAGATGTTTTTTCTCTGAATAATAGCTATGCCGCCTTTGTGTTTGTTTGTGTGGTCACAGTGTATCATCTTGAAGGGGCCCCTTGCTGCACAAAAACAATCCTCCTTACAATGCAGGTACCTTTGCACAATGGTTCAAGGGTGCCTGCATTGGTGGTAGGCAGCCAAAATGGCGCCAGCGCAGGGACAAAGGGAGGAATGTGCTGTATTCTTTTAAATACAACGCATTCCTGCCCTTTCCCTACCATGCAGCGCTGCAAGGTGACTTGCTGCACTGTTCTTCGCTGCTACTTGACTTTCATATAAATATGGCCCAAGTCACTACAGTGATTACATTTCATTAATACGTTTAAATGCCTCACACACATTAATGAGATTAAGGCACAAAGGGAATATAATGTAAAATGCACATATATAATTGCATTTCTGAGACATGCAAGTGTGGAGTCTAAATTGCGCTGCCCCAGCACATTTCCATGGCAATCCCAGACACTCTGTCCTGTGCCTTTAGCTCAGAGCCTTTGATTACACATCTATGTCTTATTGTCCTGTGCATGTGACTAATGCAGCACTCGGTTACAGACACTTTCTCGCACACATCTCAGCACCTCTGTTGTTTCTCCTTGGGGCCCTCAGCCTCCAGTGTTCACTTCAAGGGGGTTATGAAAGACCCAACTCATGCCCCTTCTGCGTCAAAGGTTTATTTTTTCCCAAAGACTATGCTCATGCATTTTAGGTCGGATGCACTGAAAGCGACAGTGTCTTCAGCATGCTTGCTAAGCTGGGGCAGTGACTGTTACACGCCGACCAGTCCCATTTGTCTTCCAGCACCCCAGACATACCCTTCATTCTTGTGTGCTCCACTTCCAGGAATTGCACCAATTTCATTGTGACTCAATCTGACTACTACAACGATCACAGAAACAGAGGGGCAGTTGTGTTGCTTCTAGCTATGACTGGTTTGCACTGAAAGGGAGGTAGGCAGTGGCAGCTCTTCCGCTAAGGCAGAGGAGCGCCACCCCACTGAGAAGGTCGGCGAGGAAAAATAAAATGATAATAACTTATTGATATCATTATTTTATTTTTACCCTTGCTCAGCTGAGTAGGGGTAGGGCTGCTCTACTCACAGAACAGGGCAGGGGAGGAGTGGTTTGCCCCCTCCAAGTGCGCAGGGCCGGTCAAACCATCATGCGCACTTTGCATGTTCTCCATGCAGGCTATATTACAGCCTGGATTGAGAACATGCCCAGCCTCCCATTCTCTGGCTAAGTGCCAAGCCACTGGGCCTAGACCAATCACAACGCTGCATTGCAGCGTTGTGTTTGGCCATCGGAAGGCTGGGAGCCAGGTGCATCTTGCTTCCTGCCCTGGAAGCAGGCAAAGAGGAAGAGGAGGCGGCGGCTTTAGACATCAGACAGGTGTTTATTTTTTTTCTTCTTCATTCTCTCCCCCGGCCCCGCGACCCGGCCCCCTATCGCCATTAAATACCAGCCCCCATTGGAGGCAGGTGCGAACAGACGCATCATCACCATTGGGTGTCAATTTCTACTGGATGTTTTACTATTTATGTGTGGCTCAGTAAGTGACATTCAGAGAAAATACAATAGCTGGTGTTCGCTAAATAAATTAGAACTGTTGTGGCAGAGGTGGGCTCTCATTTTTGGTGGTCTATTTCTAGAAAATATTCAACAAGTTCACCTGCATGCTCTGCTGTTTTTTGTTAATGCACCAATTAGAACAAGACCATACTGTGATTGGATGTTTGCCAGGTGGATGTCCATAATATGTACTAGTTTCACTTCACATAAGTGTGTCAGACACAGTATAGCCCCCCAGTGCTGGCTGCTGTAAGACATGCATAGCTAACATAATTACATATCTTAGGCCCTTGTTAAAATTTGGAAAACAGCATCTTTTTATTTTCATCATTTGTGAGAGAAAGCAAAAACTCAAGTGAGATATTAACTACAAGTCAAAAGAGTATTGCCCTTATCTCATCCTGATGTCCCCTCCTTGTAAAGCCCTCTTCCAACATTTGATTGGATCTTATATTGAATCTTATGTTTGGCCCCGGTGATCCTCACTTGCTAGTTCATCAGTAATAATCATTGGACATTGGAGGTTGTCCCTTGTACATTTTTACTCATTCTAATATCGTGTATCTTTCCCAGCAACCATTCCTACAGTGGTCCCCACATTTCTGCCTTTTTGGTGGACATGGATTTGCAAAACATTTTGCTGAATCTCTGTGCGGAAACTGCTGACTCCCAAAACCCCAGTGATATGTGAGATACCCATTTCAATCAAAGCTCTCCCCTTGCCAGTAAAATCAGATCAGGGCAAATGGAAGTGCTCTCTGTCTCTTACGCAACCCTATTTTTGACCCATCAGGTGCCAGTTGAAAGCTTACCTTGATCTCTCTCCCTATTATATCTGAAAGTGCCTTACTCACTTCTTGCCAAAAGAGTTGGTTGGTGGGACACTGCCAAAACATGAGAACATCATCTGCCAAACCAGTCGGCACTTACAATATGCTTTCTTCTCTTGTTCTCCCAGTTTGGCCAGCTTTCTTGGAGTCCAGTATGCTATGTGTAGAGTGAATAGATGTTTTTTCTTAAGAGGTGCAAAGTTTACCTTAATCGAGTGGATAGACATAGATACTTGCCATAAAGATGTCAGCTCCTGTGTTGGCAGGTCCTTTTTCCAAATCCCTTCTGGTTGGCTGAACCCTCTGTTGACGCCTGTACTAACATCCAATATGACTTTGCCACCTCTTTTTTGGGGGAGAATTCTCTTGTGGTTTTTCCTTGCATTCTACTTTACCATCTCCGTCATTTCTTAATCAGCAAGTCTAACTGGTCATCTAATAATATTTAAACCTGGACAATCTATTGTCCATCATTCGGGTAATCTATTCCCAGGATACCAAACTGCCATCTCTAATAATCTGGCCCTATTTATCAATACCTGCTTCCACTAAAGGTCTTGCCAAACTATCCTGCAAACATTCAGGAGTCCCTGGTGAGTTCCAGATAGGAGCAACATCGCTATAGGATGATATATCTAAGAATCAACTGATCTGAACCCATAATCTACAGTCTGCTTTAAGAGTCTTCAACCTTACCTTTTTGAAAAACGTGGTTGACCACATGTATGTAGAAAGTGGGGAACCCATATGGCACACTAAGCGATAGAGCCTGCAACATATTAGTAGTTTGATGGACTTCCCCCTTCAACATTGGTCTTATATTTTTCAGTTGAAAAGCCCAGCAATAGTACCGGAAATCTGGAACCGCTATATTACCTTCAGACCTATTTCTGCAAAGATTTTTCCAGGTGATTCTTACGCTTCTTGGCGACCAAATGAAACTACTGACTTCACTCTGCAGTTTCTAAACCATTCTACCTTAAACGTCAGTGGGATCACTTAGAAATGAAATGTACATTTTGTAATTACTACTGTCTTTGTGATATTGGATCTATCTAAAATTGGTAATGGGAGACTACTCCATAATTTCATCTGCTTTTTGGTCTCCACCATTATTTTATCAAAATTCAGTTGTGCCATTTTATACAAATCTTGCACCATTTGGATTCCCATATATCTAATTTACTTCCTAACTAGGGCACTGCCTGACTTGTGTGTTCCATTCTATAATCTATGTCTTTTGTTGGTTCACCTGATAGCCAGAGATCGCATACAAGGATGTCACCCCCATCCTTACATAGCCAACAATTGCTGAACCCAATGTCAAGACCTAAAGAGTCATGGTTGTGAGCTCCTTTTTAAACATCACTGTGATTCTCAGGCTGCTGTTGGTGAACCAGCACCAGAGAGGGAGCTTAAAACCTTGGAGGAAATTATATGGTTGATCATCAATTCTAATGCATTGATGGCATTGAAGGGAAAGCTGACACTGGACACATAAAAGAGCCAATAGAGTTGTATTGAATCAAATGATTTACATTTAAAGTAATGAAAGGATAGATATACAAATAGAGAGTGACAGGTGAAAACGGCTTATGTCATTGCGATATGTACTACTTGCCATTAGGAGAAGGCAAGAGTGTGCAGTCTGTTTGCAGATTTGTCTCATCAGTGTTGCTCTGCAAGTTTACACTGCAGCGGACAGGCAAAACCCAGGGTAGGCCTGAAATCATGAATGTTTAGACTGTTCCTCAAGTGGATCGCTAAGTAGGCGCTGTAGTCCATTAATGGTATTTAAATTCCAATCTCTGGTTGCACTTTCCACACCATATATTAGGAACCTATAAGCAAGTTATGTGACATTTATATCTTGTAATACTCAAATATATGTGTTACTCATGCAGTGCTTCATATTAGTCTTTAGGCCATATACAAACAGAAAAGACTGACTTGGGGGATCCAGCAAACTGAGGCCCGTCTTGCACTAATGCACTGTTTGCAAGTGCAGTAGGATTTATGTCCCCTGCAAGAACACCATGTCCTATCCAAGGCAGAAAAGAGGGCCAAGAGAAGGCTCATTAGGGGCATAATCCATGCCATTTTGCAATACACTGCAAACATTGCAGAGGATCCATTTGGAATGTTGTGTAGCACTGAAAGCTAAATTCCCATTTTTACAGAAAGTGCTTATGACAGCCATGCAAAAGCTTATCCCTGGACAAACCAGTAGTACCCCCAGCCATTCATCGCACCCTTTTTCCTCATCACAGTCTCATCCCTCACAACAAGTGGTTTGTTAATTGAATGTAACTAGTTCTGGTAAAGGTTTAAGTCAACTTTAGTTATAGTGAATATCAGTGTAAGAAACTTGGCCACCTCAAGGAACAAAGAATTATCACAACTCTTGTCAGCATGAATCATCAAAGTCACTAACATTAACCAGAGATCAACCCCCTGGTAGCTATGACACAGAGCAGACAAGCTTAACTTGGGCCAAAGTGTAAAGTTTTTTTTAATAAAGTCAAAATATGAAACAATAAAAATCCCAAACCGAATAAGAAAAATACAATAAAATGTCATAAACAAAATGTCACCAAAATGACAAAAATGTAACAAGGGGAATCTGAGATACGAATTGTAAAATGTTTACGTAGAAATAACACCAAAAGGCACAAAGCGCCAAAGATAATCAATTCTCACAGTAGATCGGAACCTAGGCACAATTTGAGGCCAACCAAGATGTTGCATGGATCAGATAGACCAGGTTTGTCCTGGTGAAAGATTTTACTTTCTGATTTAGGGACTAAATTAGAGTCTACTCTGTCACAAACATGGAAGATATCCCGTTCATCATTTTACAAGTGCCATTGGAAATAATTTACTTGTAGCACAGCTGACCAGATATCCGTCACATTTGTGATGGAGTAACCATTCCACCGAACTCTGAATCAGGCACTTAGGGCCTGATTTAGATCACAGCAGATGAGTTACTCCGTCACAATAGTGATGGATATCTGGTCAGCTGTGCTACAAGTAAATTATTTCCAATGGCACTTGTAAATTATTTTCCAATTATGTCCGCCGAAATGTAAATCCCAATATAGCCAATGGGATTTATATTTTGAGATCTAAATCAGTCTTATAAGTCGCAAACAACCACAATAATTCACTTCTAAGGCCCCCAGGACCTCAGAGCGGTACTTATCGAGTCATAGGGTCATAGGGTGTCGGGCAGATTCCAACAACAGAGTCCAGTCAAGGTCCAGTCGCCACATGGACTGCTGGGTACTACTGCAGCGTGTTGCCTCCCTGTACCAACACAGGAATTCAGACAGCTGATCCTTGGAGTTCACTTCTTTGTTCTGGGTAGAAAAAGGATTAGGTCCAATCCTTTAGGGCTTCTCTCATGTTAGAAACAGCAGGTCCAGTCCTCTTCTGATCCTCTGCTGGTCCAGAATGTGTTCTGAAGAGGGTGCCTGAGGGTGCCACGTTGATGCCTGTCATCAGCTAATGGGTTTGGATGATTCCTGGGCTCTCCCTCACCAATGGGGCAAAAGTTCTTGAGTCCAACCCTACCCACTTTCAGTAGTTCCTGTTTCAGTAGTTCATGTTTACCTTACGGCAAACAGGCTCAAAATGCTGTGTGTGAGGGCATTTTGCAGTTACAGTACCCGCCTCAAAATGGATTTTAGAAGTAAAACAACACTGGGATTACCATAGTACACTCACCACACAAAACCTCCGGTTCGTAGCCCAAGTTTAATGTGCTTTTAACACTAAAATCCATTTTGAGGCAGGTACTTTAGCCACAACAGACTCTGAGACAGAAGCCTAGTAGGACAAAACAGGGCCTTGCAGCAACAAGCTAGGGGATCCACAAGAATTGTCTTGGATTCATGTTCTCTCCCTTTCAAGTGTGCCCCAAGTGAAACGTGTGACTCAGCAGACCTACCAATCAGGATTTTACAGTGTGGTGTCACAGGATGCACACAGTCCCCACTCTGAATATTTTCTTGAGTTCAGAAGAGTCATTTCTGCCCATTCAGGTGAGCCAAATGTGTGCTCCTGGGAGGCAGTTCACACCTACTTCTCAGCTATTAAAGGCTGAGCACAGTCTGAGAGCTGGCACAGGCTTATGCTAATTCACCTTCTGACAGTTCAGGCAGGTAAAGGGTAACTTTCTAAAAGTCACTTTTCCTTATAATTTATTAAATATCTATCAAATTGGATTTTTAAAAATGATTAAAAACAGTGGTTTAACTATCTTTCTATCTGTTCTCTTTTCCGGGTTAATGGTATTAGTATTGTAACCTGCATTCTAGTTTTTGACACAGGATAACTAGGCCACTATGAAAATAACTTTTAGAGCCTTGACACTGTAGAGACATGGTAATATTTAAATACCATGCACTCTTGGGCCTATATAAGGGTGATTTACAAATATTTAAAAGGGAGATTTTTATCTGTTAAAAAGGGTTATTTTAACAGGTTGCAATGTGTCATGGCCACCTCATGCACCCTTTGTTTAGTTGGCTTAGCGTGCAGGGCTCATGTCACCATACCATTGTGGTACCTTATGGCATGCTATGATAACTTGCCTGAGTTTCCCCTAGACCACTGCTTGCACTAACCGTGATTCTGTAGTTACTCACCAAACCACAAGTGCCCTTAAACCTTAACCCTGTGAAGTGTTACCCCTGTGGCGCCTTATGGTGTGCTATGATTCCATGCCCGAGTTTCCCCTCCTCCCCTGATTCCATTATGCCTGCAAGCATTCCCTGAACACACAAACCAATGGCTTGCCTTGCTCCCGCTGTTGCAGGGGTCTTGGAGTGTTTTCCCTTGTGCACGTTTAAACAAAATTAAACATTTGCTTCCTGTTAAGTGATTCCGTCCGTTAGTATGCAGCTACTCTTCCTGTAAGGTTTAGCCAGTTTACTAACATGTGTTTCCTTCAGGAGTCTTGGAGAACATTCCAGATTGCCACGTACCACACATGATAGCGTTATATCAATTGTAGGGGTGGGCGGAATTTGCTACGCAAAGCTCCGCGAAACGGTAAACAATCTCCCCGAGCACGGCGAGTTCCACGAACACGCGGAATTGCTTTTTCCTCCAGTTCAGGATTCTTTTTTCCTGTTCGCGAATGCTGTTTGCGTGCTCGGGGGGAATATCTCGTGAACACGCATTTTAAAAGCGCGAACAAGCAAGAAATTCTGCACAACCATGGATTGCGGAATTTTGGGCAATTCCACATTCTCCACGGAACGCAAAATTACCTGAATTCCACAAATTCCACAAGGGGAACGGAATTTACCGCCCAGACCTAATCAATTGGACCCTGAGCCTGTATATAAACCACACTCAGCCCCAAGCCCCTTTCTTGGCCTACACTCCCAGCGGAACAAACTTCTTACCTTACAACTCACACGAAGAATCGACCGGCCCAGGACAACGCTATTCCCAGCTGCAGTTCAAATCCTCCAGTAATTACCTTGACTCCTGCTCCCTCGACGCATCCTTCATCTCTGCCTCCTGCTCAGCTATTCCAGTTTCTCTGCAACATCCTGAGTCAAGACCTCGAAACCTTCTTCAAACTTAGGAAAAACTATGATAAGTACTTGATGTCAGGTTAGTGCGCACTATCCTTTTATAGTAGTAAGCAGGCCAGAGTTTCAGACTTGTCTTCAGGTTTCCTCCCAGGGACTTCCCTCCAGTTCACCTTGATTATTCTTGCTCCGGAACCTTCCTGCAACCATGGACTTTGAACTATGTTATCGACAAGGACTCAAGACTTTGCTCTGTGTTTCATTAATGAAAAGTAGTGCCTAGAGAATTCTCCTTTGAGTCTTTGATTCATGTGTGGTCCATGTACCATGATCAATGTGCCTTCCATACCTTGGGAGTGTCATACTTCAATATGGGTCCCTAGTATACCTTGGGAGTGTCATACTCCAATCCGTGTTCCTAGTATACCTTGGGAGTGTCACACTCCAACCTGTGTTCCTAGTTTTACTTTTGGACTTTAATATTTGTGTTTCTAGTAT
Source organism: Triturus cristatus (assembly GCF_964204655.1). Lineage (NCBI taxonomy): Eukaryota > Metazoa > Chordata > Amphibia > Caudata > Salamandridae > Triturus > Triturus cristatus. The sequence continues at coordinate 198,132,136 of NC_140593.1, read as the reverse complement.
ACCCTGAGAGTACAAGAAACTCCAACTCATGTTCTGAGTGTAACTTTGGGAGGGCCAAAAACTCCAATCCATGTTTCAAGTGTAGCCTTGGGAGTGCCGGAAACTCCAACCCATGCTTCGATATTTACCTTGAGAGTGTCAGAGACTTAAACCAGTATTTGGGGCCCTTCCTTAATGGCCCAGAGTTTGCTATCTGTGAACATGGTATCCTACTTGTATTGCGTATTGTAAAATAAGCATGTAAGTGAATAGAACTAAAGTTAATGCAATACCAATGTATAAGAAGGCCTGCTAGTCTACTGATGGTAATTGCCTTTTCTTGTTGTTTCCAGTCCATTGCATTTTCATGAAACCATACATTCCTACATTTATTTATTTGTTGTACGTATAAAGCACGACATTCATCCCAAGGGATATCACAGCGCTAGAAAAGCCCACCCACATTGTAAAGACATTTTTCATAGAGGCACCAGCAATTAGGTCCTGAACAGCCATGTTTTCAGTTTCTCCCTAAACCCCAAATGGTCGTCAGTGAGGCGTAGGTCTAATGGAAGTTTATTAAATGTACGGCTGCCTGGTATGAGAAGGAGCGACCTCCCGCTCTAACTTTCTTTATGCTTCTAGTTTTAGCCAGAGGGAGATTGCGAGATTTCAGTTCTTGCAGAGGGACATAAAATTCAACTGTGTCCTTTAGGATTTTGGGGCCAAGCTTGTATAAAGATTTATGAGCATAGCACAATAGTTTGAACTTAGCTCTTTGGCACATAGGCAGCCAATGTAGCACCTCCAAACACTCCGATGCGGAGCTGTACTTATTCTTGTTATAAACCAACTTGGCTGCTACACCTTGGGTCACCTGCAATCGAGATAATAAGTAGTCAGCCATACCAACATATAACACATTCTCGTAGTCCAGTCTACTAGTTACCAAGGCCTGAACAAGTAATAATTTTTTCTCCAGTTGGCCGGGATCCATGTAAAAAGTCTCCTTAATAGTTTTAGCATGGCAAAGGTGCACAGAGCTCTTATGGCTGCAAGAATATCGGGTCCAGCAAAAGGAGAACTATTGCTGGTGACCTAGCAGAAATGGCTGATTTCCTGCAATCAGTTAGGGAACGGGTTGTATGTAGGATTGGTTAGCTGGGGTTTACTTGCATTTCTAGTTGTAGCCGTGTAGGAGTTACTTGGAGATTGGAAATAGCTTTATGGGAGAGGGTTGGATTCATTGGCAATGTTCACTTAAATATATAACCTCTGTATGACTGTTCCTGCTTATTCCTATACGTGGTGTTACTGTTAGGCCGTAACCACCCTTTGCCAATTAATGTTGATGGGCATTGCATGGCTGGTGCTCACTACACACAAGTACCTATTTTGTAGTGCCACTTTTCAACATATCCTGACACCGAGCCCTGGTGCTCTTTTTGGGTCTAGCCATGGCAGCGCATGCTCTGTCTCTTTGAGACATGCTGTATTTACCCTGTGGGATTGCAGCCCACCCAATGACCTTTTATTCGTCCCTTCAATTGCCGTTCAAAAATGCTTGCTTGCTAGTGGTTCATCCTTCCTCTTTGTCCCTCCTTTTTGTGTTAGGTTTCCTCCCACAGAGCACATCCCAATTACTGTTATGCTTCAGTGTTTATGTGCTCATTTGGTCGACTGTTTTTTTTCTTTGATTCCTGCTCATGTCACTGTTTGCCCGTCTTTAGTTGTTCAGCCTCGGCGCCCGTCACTTACTCTTCTCGTCCCGTTTAAATACTGAGATGAAAAATCAGATCAGATGCTGTTTTCGAAATCGCCTCTTTAATTTTCTTTGACTGCAAAGTACAAGGATTTCCCACAAACTCCTCCCTCTTAGCTGCTTGTTGCTTTTGCGAGTCTTGGTCAAAGACCTTTAACAGCCCAACCTTGCCGCACAGTTAAGGGCAAGGCTTGGGCAACCCCTGTCGTATTCTCTCCGAACCTCATTTATATAATGTGAACTCGAGTGACCTGAAGATGTTTGAACACTTTACACAAGCGCTACTTACATTACACAATGTCAGATTAATTTTTGGGAGCATTTTCATAAAGCACAAGCTTGACTGACCCAAAGGTATTGAAGTGCTTTACAAAAGCGCCAGTTACATTACACAAGGTCAGGTAAACGGATGGTGCGAGCAGTGTTTTGAAATGAGAACTCTAAAGAAGGGTGCCTGGTGAATAGAGGCCTGGGGAGGAGGGTTGTAACGTCTCCGACATTGGAAAGTACTTCACTGCTCTTTTTCATAGGCTGTTGAATACTCTAGTAATGTAGTCGCACACAAAATGTTATAGTGCTGCTGACTTGCATCGAGGCACTTGTCTTTCTGTCTGTGCATTCAAAAGCCTTGGAATGTGTCCGTATATGTTAAATGAGGCAAGCATGTATTCCTGAATCACACTGCATGACCCAGTGTGTAATAATTGTATAGCTCTCCAAAACCTGGTGGTACAGCACTCAGGATAATGTGCTGCAAGGCCAAACACTTGGGGGCAGATTTATGAGGCCCGTTGCGCCATCGGAACGTCACTTTTTGTGACGTTCCATGGCGCAGAAGCCTGCGTGATATTTATCAGGCAGCACTGAGCCACTTTTTTTGGCTTAATGCTGCCTCATAAATATCAGTCCCTTTAACGCAGTGTTCTGCGTTAAAGGGGCGTGCAATGGGTGTTGCTGGGGGCGTTCCCAGCAACACCCATGGCCTTTTGACACTGCCCCAGATTTACGAGAAATCGTAAATCTGAGGAAGCGCCAAAAGCTTCCGCCTCCCCAGGGGAGGCGTAAGGGAGGCGCAACGGGGAGAAATATCTTTATTTCTCCTCGTTTTTCCTTTTTCTATGTGTGCTGCATTCTGCAGCACCCATACAAAGAGGAAAAACCTCTTGTGATTATTTTTGTACAGAAAGGTTTCCCTTCCTGTACAAAAATATTAATCTCCGCAACGCAGGCACCCTTGCACCATAGTGCAGAGGTGCCTGCGTTGGCGCAGGCAGCCCATTGTGCGCCGGCGCAGGGGAAAAGGACAGGAATGCGCCACATTTTATAGATACGGCGCATCCCTGCCCTTTTCTTTTGCCGTAGGGAAGCGCAGCAGGAAGGCCTGCTGCGCTTCCCTACGGCAAACCCTCATAAATCTGCCCGTGATAGCCTCCCGAAGGCAGAACCAAATGGCTATGCCAATGTTTTACATGTCTTTTGCTGCAGTTCCACAATGTAAAGCCAATTCGCAAACAAATGTAAGGCTACAGTGAATGAGAGGAATGATGTGATGTGATGTGGTGAGATATGATCTGATGCTATATTTGATGAAGGTTCTTTATTAATATTTTTACAGCAAATCACAGTCACAGACGATGTTATATGTCAGCATTTATTATTATTTTACATGTTTATGTAATTGTATGTTTAATTTTGAGTGAGCAGTCATTTTATGTTTAATCTTGAGTGAGGAGGCAGCCTTCTGGCAGTCCTATAATATGGTTAACACCTGCTTTGAGAAGGAGGGGCATCTAAGTGCTATTTCTTCCTGTCCTTCTCCCTTTTCAATAACTAGTAATAATGGTAAATATTCTTTTCGCATGTGATTTATCTGTATGGATTATTATATCCAAAATTACTGGGATTAAATTACGCATTTGGAAGCACCGTATGTAAAATCACCTGCTGATAAATCGCATGTGGAAAACTTGGGCTGATAGTATCAACGCATGAACTCGTGAGGTAATGTTACTCCACCTGACTTGTAATCAGAGCCTGAGAGTGAAAATGCAATTCATAAATGCTGACAAGACAGAGAACTCTAGCATTTAGCACTTCAATCGAGTATTTTTAATGTGGCATCTGCTGAGAAGTGAACACGAAGATTGAAAGAGAAGAAACAGTGAAGGAAAAAAAGATGGAAAAACTAAGAGATGACGGAATAAATAAAGAGAGTTAAAAGAGGAAAAGAGTTGAAACTTATTACTGGAAGGCATAGGTCATGCAGATACTATAAGTGATGTACCAGCTGCCTCTTGAACTTAAAAAAACTTGTGTTAACTTTTGTTAACTATTGTAAACAGCTTATAATTTAGCAAAGAACGTATTTCAATAATATATTTATATAAGACAGAGGTGTATGGTATCCACTTAGAGAGGACTGTAACCACTTCAGAGAATGTGCCTTTGTTATGTGAGGTGTAGAAGGCACCTGTTTAAATGGAAGCTGCACTCAAGAGACAAGTCCTCCTGCTAACCTGTGGACAGATAAAGCGGGTGGGCGCTTATCAAGAATAAACCTGATGCCTTAGAAGCCCACCTGGTGAAAGAATTCAGAACGGGGCCCTATCCCTGTCCTATCCTTTCCACTTCTGTACATGACCTTAAATTATATGATATGTTATCACAGGCTGGCCTATTGTTGCAAAACAATACAGAAAGATTAAAAAAAACATTATGTGTGGGGCGTCGTTGTTCCATAGTTAGATATTCCCATGTACGTATCAATACAACTAAAACTGCTAGAAAGAAATTTATTAAACTTCGTAGGGAATTTGACCATAGGCAATTGGACTAGGCTTTGCTAACCCGCTAAGAATAAGGCTTGGATACCGTTAGTACGACATAGCTATGGGTTTTTAATTATGTGTTTTACTGTTTTCAAATGTATCAGGGAGTTTCATAGGTACTGAGCAGACACTTGCCAATTTCCTTGCAAACATCCATTTCTGTATTTTGACATGTGTGTTGTAAAAACCGTGCTCTTTTATGTTTTTTACTTCTCTGTTGACCAGAGCATATAGTAAAACGACTGTACTGTTCACATTTTGCCAGGCAACCAGCGCATCTTTACTGACACCACACGGATTATTCACTCGGAACAAGCACCGTGTAAATTATGGTCCAGAATTCAGTGACATCACAGATAGCAGCTACATTTTCTCTATTCTTCATTGTGACATATACATGTGAGAATACAACTATGAACTAGGAAGAAATGTCTCCACTTGTAAATAACATCCAGACTAGATGCCCACTACTCCCCTCTCCCTGTGTAGGGAGGGACATGACAATAGTGCTAAGGTTCTTTTAAAATGTAAAATCCGTCTTTACTGTTTCTTGGTCCAAACCCTGTGATGAAGCCATCCAAGGGCAGCATGACACCGTGAGCATCATAATAGCCCTCTTGAGCATGTTGGCAGGCTGAAGAGGGGGAGAGGGCAAGGAATGAAGAGAAAATGGAGGAGAGGGGGTGGGCATTTGGGCTCCTGGTGACCTTAGTCTGTCTACCATGTCTCTGCCAGAGGAGGAGCCTATGCGTATGGACTGCCAGCCCCAAAACCAAAACAACTATTACGAGACATTTTCAGATGACATCCTCCTGGTAGCGACCATCCTCATTGGACTGAACATCACATTCAATCTCATCATCTTGGTAAGAAATGTTTTTTCTTCTCCATTGCAATGGATATTGGAAAAACAAATGAGCGGCCATCAAAGGTGCTTTGCTTTATAAGCACTGCTGACATTTCCTGGCAGCCTACATTACATCACAGACAAGTTCGCGATTCTATGGCTTACATTATATGGAAAATGTGTCGTAGGCCTTCGTTGGTCTGCACATAAATGACGACACAATTTCCATTTTGTAATAGGTTACAAATTCAGCTAATGTAAATGAAAGTAAATATGCCATCCTCGTCTTTTTGGCCAAATCCAGGTGACTGCAGGTAAACCCGTATTGGGGTTTCATGGCAACAATGGGATCTTCTAAGTAGACCAAGATATAATAAAATGTAAAAAAGGATTAAGTTTAGCTCGTTGTAATCACTTAGCATATGCACAAGCCTCTAAAACGGAAAAGCTAGCAAAGATTGTGAATATATGCTCGCATACAAAATCCGTACCTAGAGATAAAAATACAATGCACCCTAATACTTCTCCCACAAAAAACGTAACTTTTTATTAAATCTAGTTACACATTACTTTAATACATGCACAACAGGCAACAGACAAAATGCTATCCATGCCAATTCACACGTGCACAAAAACTAGTTTCAAGGTCCTGTCACGGTTAGATCAGACATACTCCCACAATCACACTCACTATCAAATACCATGAATGACATGCGCTTCCAATGACTTCACAGTCATTTCAAAGAAAAGGCACTCAAATTATGAGATATATATACCCACTCAAACACACCCTAGCACACTCACAGCAAATCACCAGGCATCTATATACCTCTATAACTAGCAAGCATATAGACACGCATACTCAAAATACGCCTATAAAATGTAACTCATTTTCTGCTATACTTTATTGCAAGGAAGCACAATTGTGGATACATACAATAATTGTCCGAACTCACAAAACACAAGCATGTAAACGTGCATGTTTCGACCAGCCACAGAGAAATCTTGACACGAATCTACATGTCCACAATGAGCTAGTACACACCAAAACCACAAGACAAAGGCAATCGTTTTCAGCATTAACTAAAAATGCTGACTCAGAAGGTCATGTGTTACTGTGAGAAGTGTGTGGGCCAAATGTCAACAGTATGAAACACAGTTGAAGCCAGCAAATATGATAATGAATGAATGGAACAGTTTTAATATAGCGCTACGTTCACTCCAAGGAGTATCTTGGCGCTGATGCTGAGGGAAGGGCACCTGACAGGAGAAAGAGAAAGCTGGCCTAGTCACAGATTATAGGTGATCAGAGAAAAGACCAAGACTTATTCTCAGAATACCAAAGATCCAAGTTTTTAAGGACTTCCTAAAATTTAGTTAATTTTGTGTATGTCTGAGTTGGGTAGGCAAGGAGTTCCAGGCATTTGTCCCTATAGCTACTAGTGTCTTGCCGCCCCTGGTTTTAAGTTTAAATGTAGGTGTTGTTAGGAGGTTCTCTGAGGATGACCGTAGGGCACGTTGAGTGATGTATGGCTTAGTTCTAACGTTAAGATATTCTGGTCCAATATTGTTTGCTTTTGTATAGATAATGGTAAGAGCCTTAAACAGAATCCTCTTATGGATGGGCAGCCAATGAAGGGTTTTCAATGCAGATTAGGTACCAGCCTCACTGCAGAGTTTTGGACCACCTGTAGTCTTTGTAGTACTTTTTTGTTGGTTCCTGCATAGAGACTGTTACAGTAGTCCAGACGGGATAGCACTAAAGCTGCTACCACCGTTTTTTTGGGCCGACATTGGATAAGGAATCACAAGCCATGTGAATGAGGGTCCGTAAGACCAGGACCATAGGGCGATCCTTCTCCTACCGCAAAGTTGTGCGTTCAGAGCAGAGACATCTAGTCTTGCCCAATTTCGAGACGTATTCAGCATAGCTATGGATTTTACTGGGAGAGTGTCTTGGTTCCTGACCAAAAAAGGGATGGCTAGAAGATGTGACTAGATTAGTGACAGCAGAGGCAGTGTAGAGAGATATAGGGTCTAGGAGGTGTCCTGCCACATGGGTTGGTGCTGAATTAATAAGGTCAAACTCAGCACACTCAATTCCTCAATAAAGTAGCCACCACATTGATCAGGGAGGCTTCAATGTGGATATTTAGGTCACCTATAATTAAAATAATGTGTGTTTCAAAATGTAGGGGCCCAGCAAGCCAGGCACTAAGGTGCATCATTTCCCTGCATAATCAGGTGGCCGATAAATGAGGGTCTCGGATATTGTAATTTTCTGAGTGAGACTTAGTGAAAAAAAATAGATCTTCACAGTCCAAGATTGGGAGTTCATGTATTTTGCAAAGGTAGATATTCTTAAAAAGGATAGCAATCCCACCACCAACCCTATCTGGCCTATCTTTTTTAATAGTGGGGGATTAGGGTGGCAGTGCAGCAATAATAACTGGTATAGCTGCTTCATGAAGCCAGGTTTTGGTTTAAAATACTGCATCTGAGTGGTGATCTCATAAAAAATTAAAAACATGCTGCTGATTTTTGACAAGCGATCTGCAGTTAATGTTGAAAAATGTGAAATCCCGACCTGGAATACTCCTGTATACCCTTCCTGCAATACAGGGCTGGTTGTGGAAGCCTGTATTGATTCCCTCAGAAAGCATGCAACTATAATTACTCCCCTTACTAGTAAAATTGCAATGAGGGTGGCTTAGTGGACCTACTACTCGGTCCAAAGGAGCTAAGCACATCTTAGGGCAGACAGGCCTAAGAGTGAATAATTGTTCCATGGAGAACACAAGTCTTTCTGGCTGATGGGATACAGGGTGCCTGGCCCCTGGCCTCATCCATACGCTGACGGCCACAAATGGGTGGGCCTTCCGCACACCTTTGGCGTGCCAGCGGCACATCCGCTGTGCTTCCTCACCATGGCCGCTGTTTATTGGGCCAGACGTGAGGAAGCTGAACCTCTAACTCACGCAGGAGCATGTAGCACAAAAATGCCAACTAGGTGGAGAAGCAGTGATTGAACTTACGCTGAATGCTTCGTTAAGGAACAAAGTCACTTAAAGCAGAGGTATTTGCAATGGCCTTCTTAACATTTTCAAACTACTTATGGCTCTCGCTGCTCAATTCGAATTTACACTTGATTTTCAGTAATTGTTGAATATTAAAAGTCCTTCCAGCAAAATTTGAACATTATTTGCATAGAATTATGTTCCCTCATCCTTATTCAAAGGTGCAGGACCCAATTGGATTGCTTCTACTAACATTGGTTTAGGTTCAACTCCATCCTTATTTAAAACATGTTCCAAATATGTCACTGATTGAATGGCAAACTTGCATTTACTATACTCTATAGTCAAGCCCCTTTCATCGTATTTTTCCAAAACCTTCTCTAAAATGTGATCATGTTCTTTCTTGTTGTTTCCATAAATCAAAATGTCGTCTTTGAAACATTTATTATTAGGGGCCTCATTTATGAGGTTTTGACGGAAAGCAGTGCCGCAAGGAAATTTGCTGCGCTGTGTTACGTCGAAACAAAAGGGCAGTAATGCGCCGTATCTATGAGATATTGTGAATTCCTATCCTTTTCCTCTGTACTGGTGCATAAAATGGGCTGTTGTGCATCAACGTAGGCATCCTTGCACTATGGTGCAAGGGTGCCTGCGATGTGAGGCTGATTGATCAATCAATTCAGGCGATTTCCTCTTTCTATGTGTGCTGCAGAATGCAGAATAAAGAAAAAACAAGGAGAAATTAAAACATTTCTCTTCATTGTGCCTCCCTAACGGCACCCCTGGGGTAATAATTTCTCGTAAATCTGGGAATGCTTCAGATTCCATGGGTGTTGCGTGAGAACACCCATGGAACGCCCCTTACAGGCTTTATGCAGCCTTATAATTACGCGGGGGCACATTGCGCCAACGGAACATCAAAAAAGTGACGTTCCGGCAGGGCAAAAGTGCTCATAAATGAGGCCCTGGTATCTTGCTGAATAACGGTGCACTATACATTTTCAAACTGCTACAGCCAAAGCAAAGCTAAAAGGCATTCTCTTATACTGGCAACACCCAAATGGGATTTACAAAAGCTGTGTAGTGTTTCCTGTTCTCATGCAAAGAAATCTGATGATAGGCTGCATAAAGATCTATTGTGGAAAAAATACCTGCACTTTTGACAAAAGCTAATATCTTTGAAACCTTTGATAATGGAAATTGATCAATAAGAATATTATTATTTAAATGATGCAAATCAATGCATAGCCTAATTTTTTCATTACTCCGCCTAGCTCTTACAAAAGGAGAAATCCACTCAGAAGACTCCACACTTTCAATTATATCATCTATAACTAGCTTTTCAAGTTCTTTTCCACCTTGTCTATAATTAGAATGGAAATATTTCTTTGTGAACCTTAGGACATGCATCTTATTGTAAAACAATTTCATGCTTAAAAGCAAACAAATTCCCAATTTATTTACTAAAAACATTGCATTTTTTTTAAAACATCATTCTTCCTGTAGACTCCCCTTCATTAACAATCATGACTGGTTCAGGACTGTTTGGGTTCAACATCATGTGTAAATTCCCTTGATCATACCACCCTAGCACCAAAGGTCCCTTTTCACTACGTACAGTTTTCCTACAGCTTTATGATTTTTGTAATCTGAAATCAAGCGTTTTAAACCCCAGCTTTTCCATCTTCTCAGCAGAATACCCTTCAGGTCTGACATCAGGCTCATCTAGTTTGTCATCCAATCTGTCTATGAATTATGTTGTCTTCTATATGTTTTCATTGATGATATGGGTAAACAGAATCGGCATATATCTTTATGTTCACATCTCCAATCATCAGGTTACACATAGGTTTTTTCTTTATCATCCGGCTATCAATATTTAAAACATTTGCGTAACAGTCATTCACATTTAAGAACAACGTGCTGGTACTCTCTTTCCATTTACTAGTTATGCTTCTCTCCTCTGACACTACCTTCATCTGCACACTTGACCTTAACATTTCTCTTCTTTTTACTAAACGTTCGAGAAATGGTGCACAACTCCGCAATTTCAGCACTCCTGTTCTAACTTTGGACAAGTTTTGTTATATGAAAGATTGGACTTGCTGTCACAGTGGTAGCATCTTAAACCTTCCTTACTCCTCTCTGAATTCTTACTCTCAATTTTTGGGTGCTATAGTTTTTCTGTAATTTTTTTTATTATCTTACTCACAGAATTTCACGTTCCTCTCTTACATCTGCTTGAACTGCTTTGGCACTCCTAGTAAAAAATTCTTCCTTCCTAACTATAGCCAGAATATCCTTCTAATCAGCATCTCCATTGACCCACACTCTTTCTTTAACATGCATTACCACTTGATCCCTGATTAAACCTTCCTGCAAACCTGCAAACTTACAATCAAGAGCTAAACATATAAGGACAGCCACATAATCATCTATAGCTTCAATTGTTTCCTGTTTTCTCTAGAAAAACTTGTACCTCACATTTCCAATACATACCTTGGGAGAATATTAGCAGTAAAAACAAGTTCTAGCTTTTTTTTAAAACATTGCTATCCCCGTCTCCCTCAACCTCCTTAGTCATCTGTTCAAACACTTTTATTCCTTCTGGACCAAATGAATGGAGAAGAATACTTTTCATCTGTTCTGTTGACATTGTTCTTTCTTCATCAATGGTGGCCTTATAGTTTAAAAAATAAGCTCTCCCTTCTGCCCACTTCATACAGGGATTTCCACCTACAGGCCAAAATGCTTGCGGAGGAGATAGTGAAAACTTTTGCGCACCCATATAAACTGTAGAATGTGTCTTTACTAAAACCCAGAGAGACTAGTTTACTGTGAGAAGTTTATGTACAGTGCCTTTTCTTCACCCAATGGAAGCAGTGGAAATCATAAATACTTTAAAGTCGTTATTGTAGAAAGTAAGGTGCTGAAAAGAAGAATATAAATGAAAGGAAAATGATTAGCCATTATGCTCGTCTCACAATTCCATCTCCACAAACGCCCAAGACTCGCATATAAAAGGCAAGGCTGTTGAATGTGCTAAAGAACAATCACATGTAATTTAAATGCTTGATGATACATATAACAATCCAGCCCCATGTGTTATAGTCTGCTTATGGTTCTTAACTTTGGCAACCCCTGCCACTCCTGCTTCATGGCAAACAATACCTTACGTACACATTTCTTTCCTCGTGTGACTGGCCTCAGCCATAATGTGGCATAAGCACTATAATAACTTTAGATGAATTATCAACACTTTTAAAAATAAGAGAAAGAAACAGAGGCCTGGGCCTAGAAGCAACCCTTCATTTACACAGGGAAAAAGCCTCCTTACCAGTTCAAAGACAGCATTTGGAAGATGAGATTGATATGTTTTCAGGCATGCATTTTGCCTCTTTTAAACACTCTTTCATTCAAACTCTTGTCATAGTCATTCTTAAATTGTTATAAATTAGATAAAGTGCACTCTGCTGTACATTACAGGGGTATTGCAAGTCGCTGAGGAGTTCCCCGACTATAGTAGAGCGAGGCCAAAAGCGGAGTTCCTTTTTAAGGTCATTGACCTCCTTGACTGGTGACTTGAAATATCCTTTTTAAACTATGCAGATTGTATTGTATTCCATGTAATACATCCACACCATCACACTTCCCACAGACTGCTGAAATCCTTCCTACCTTTCTTTTTATGTGAAAAAGACTGCATGGATGCAGAAATGAAGAATACAAGGAAATTGTAGTGCAAAACTTCATTCACTAAAAGCATTTGGTAAGTTGTTGTGAAAAACATATTAAAATCAGTTTAATGTAAGTCAAATTAAAAAATAAATCTGTGACTCAAAATGTATAGAAACATGCAAAGACATTCCATCTTTCTTGTAATGACTTGAATGAATGAATGACATTTTTATTGAGCGAGTACTTCAAATCATTGCAATTTCCCAAATAATTAAAAGACAGCCACATATCATTGCAATTCCGAAATGCCTATAAAAGCAGCAGCTAATATAAATAAAATTACCGAATACGAGTTTGTGCATATCGTCCTATTGTGTGTCCTTTCAGTCATTGTCTCAGAATTACTTAGAAGTCTTTACAATTTGCAAATCTGTACCAACACAATAAGTTAGAAGAGAATAGAATGGACTTAATACTGCCTGTCTTCTAAAAGTGCAGAATTACTTTGAATTGTTTGCAGGTTTCCAAATTTGTGCCGGCTCCTTAGGCTAAATCCGGACCGAATGCACTTAAAGCTGCTATGGTTCTAAAAGTGCCAATGTGCTTTTTATACCGGAACATGTGAAGGAGTTTGAGTAAACACCTATTTGTGAAGAGCACTATGTAACTCCCATTCCCCCCTCCGTCCTGGTTTGTAACTTCTAAGCATGCCTCACTTGTTCTTTCTGTACAAAATGCAATGTGACAGGATTATTGTGCTGAATTTCTGAAATTGTTAAACAGAATAAAAAGAGTCTGCGTTAATAAATAGTATTCAGCTTCCATTGTCGGCTGTCTGCAACAGTGCGTCATCCTTTTCTTTATAGGCGCCAGATCTGTTTGATCCGCTCAGTTGAGATCCTGTCTCTTTCATATAGTTCCCAAATGTGGCTAGGCCTGAAGGGGAAGTGCTACAGAAGAGGGCTGGGACTGCTTCGGCACATGTGCGTATCCCTTTTGACAGGAACACTAGTTTGTAGCAAGGCTGCGAAACAGCATATCAGATGGAGCTGGGACTCCACTCTATAGTTACAGCGCCTGCATTTAACTCTGTGTTAAAGATTTCCACCCTGGGTTTAATTCTTTTACTGGCAGCGGCACCGGCCTGTTCCATATAATCTCTTTTAGGCATTTCTTTCCCAGGACTTGGTGCAGGTATGAGGGTTGTTTTCCTCTTAGGATGCAATTAGGCCCAGTTGACTTTTGTTCCCTCTGAATCTGGTCATGTCCTCTTCCCTCCACATTTGGTAGACTTGCTTGTTTATGGCGTTCTTTGCGACAGCATGGTTTATACACTACCCGGCCCAGTTTTCAGCTTTAGTGCTGCCAAGGCCTTTTGCATAAAGCTAGTCCAGGGGTTCGCCTCTGCTTCATATACAGTTTTGAGTACCTTCTTCATTGATCCTACCGGGCTTTGAGGACCCGATAGTAGCATTTCGTCTGCATGTTCAAAGATTCATATTCTTGAAAAAGGCCAATCTACATATGAATCAGGCTGCTGCACATATAATTTGGTAGTCTGAAAATGTGTTTGTTGCACTGACACTGGGATTTTTCTAGCATCACATCCATTTGGCCTGGGAAAGCTTGTTGTGCGTACCCTGCAGCCACAAACAGTTTGGTTTTTATAACCCTTGTGATCAGTACCGTGATTGGGCAGCACAGTTTCCCATTAAGATTGCATGGAGCGTAGATATCTTTTAACTTCAAAGGTGCACTGTTAGCTCATACAGGCTTTTACAAGCTCCTGTCATCTAGTTTCCACTAATCAGTAGGAACTGCACGTTTGTAGATGACATAAACTTAGGATGGTACCAGACTTAGTCTAGAAAATCAGATCCGGCACAGACCTCATGAGTTTTCGAAGGCTCCTAAAGACTATGGGGCATATCAACAAGGGCTTTATCTCTGCTTTTTTGGCTTTAAAAGCCAAAAAAGCAGAGATAAAACTAGCGCCCTATCAACAACAGGGTGCTAACACGCAAATTTGCATGTTAGCACCCTTTTACTCTACGCTTCCCCTTGCATCTCTAATGAGATGCAAAGGGGGCGTTCCAGAGTAAAATAATAGGAGAAATGTCGCTAAGCGACATTTCTCCTATTATCAAGAATGTCGCTAACCCTGTTAGAGACAAAAAAAGCAGCGCTAACCGCGGTTAACGCTGCTTTTTTACGTCTGCTAATTTTCAGACTTAGCCATGATATCCTATGGAAGGAGGATATCATGGCTAAGTTTGCCTGTCCCTATCAACAAGGTAACGTGTGATTATCGCTGGGTTTCCAGCGATAATCTCACGTTAGCCTGTTAGCGTGTAGATTTTTATCGCTATTGAGATAAGCGTTGCTAATAGCACGCTATCTCAGCGATAAAAATTCACGCTAGCCGGCGATAATTATCCTCACGCTAAGAGCGCTGAGCGATAATTATCGCCGGTTGTTGTTGATATGCCCCATGGTTATTTAGACAGGCATACGAATAACATCCCAGGAGTAAAGCACCCTTTAGAATAGCGTTATGAAACCAATCTGGTGTACGTGCGCTTTACAAAAATTTATAACATAACATAACTGAGTCCATTCACCCCTTCAGGGCCACCATTAGCTCCCCTAAACCTAGACCGGGAGCGAACAGTTCTGGCAACTAGTGAACATGACAACCCTCTTCCCTCAGACACTCGTGCTCTCCCTCACTCAGAGATATATAAAGAATACACGGTGGGATGTTTTCAATATTTATTCTTGTATACAAAATATTTGCTGCAATGATCAATAGACAGGAGAGAATAAAAGTTATAATGAGTCTCAAGACAGTGAAAAAAACGTGGATTTCCACCATCTTGATGAGACAACCTACATATGCATACATATGCAGTATTATAACAATCTAGTGAATTCCTGCAATGCAAACCCTAACCTACGTGTTTAGGGTATGAATGTGCACTCTGCCAATAATACCCCCTTCTGCATGATCAAACCCATTTACCTGGTAGGTAAGAGTGTAGGACCCCATCTTGGTCATGAACTAGACACCCCTCAATGAAATGTCAGTCAGCTGCTAGGCGAAAGGCTCAACATGCAGGGACCCCTCAAAGTCAGAAGAAGTGTCTCCTCTGATTATACTTGGAAACAAAAGGTTATATATAGAAAGAGGCACCCTTGCATTGGGCCAAGATTGTGATCAGCAGCCACTGTTTGTGTCCCACAGATAACTGTGTTCCCATATTGATGTATTCACAAATACATTTGTATAATGCATGTGAGGGTCTTGTACACAATGCCAAGGCAGTGTGATAGTGTTCTCACAAAGTTCTCCATGTCAGCAAGGTCGCTGTTTCCAAGAAACTAACCCAAGTGTCACGAATGCAAATGTGTGTCAAAAGTCAATGTGGTAAAGTGAAGGCAACTTTAGGCAAGAACTGCATACGTGTAAAATGGCACTATTTTCTACCAATCCTAATTCGAGCACATGACACTCCCGTCAAGTACACCCAGCCCGGTTCAGCCTGCTTTGAGCCCACTGGGCCCACGGAGCTGAACCATTTCTTTGCATGTTCCTTCGACCTCCAACCTTCGACCTTGCACCCTGTAAAGACTTATAACGCGCAGAAGATAAACTTGTTACCATTATGTCCTTTGTGTTGATCACTGTTCATTTAAGAAAAATGACCTGAATGAAAAAAAGTTAGTTTCTGTATCCATTGTTTAAACTGCAGTTGTGATTATGCTCTGTGACCTTTCTTTTACATTGGCTGCTGGCTATGGTAGGAGGCATTCTGATATCATAACGCAACTGTATTAACTTATTACAGTTGAGCAGGTATGTCATTTTGTTATTACAGGTGACTACGGATGTCACAGCTTGACTGTGATAGGGAAATTAGAGATGGGCCTTTAAACAGCGATTTCAGGCTCCCATGTGTAATATGATCATATTTCCAATGTTCCATGCATCATTACTCCCAATGCCATCAATGGCAATTCTGCCCCAGTTCATTCCACTTGTTTTAGGGATTCTCCTTATCCTCTTGTTTTCGAAGAAGAGTCTTGTTTTTGTACATAGTGGTTTATGATTCAAGACCACGATGGTGAGGTCTTTTTCTCTTCAAGTTCAACTTTTAGGAAGAGGGAGGGAATAATTTCTTCAGATGTGGAGGAAGATATATTCTTTGATAAGAGGTATTTGTATTTTCCATATTGAATGATGAAAAAGAGGAGTGAGTACCATGTTTGCAAGGATGTTATTCCAGATCCTGGATGTATAGCTTTAGAAGGCTGTTTTGGGGATTTTCCTTTTGCAACTATTAAGACTATTTGCATTGGATTGACAACAAGAGATGATGATGTTATCAGCCAAGTTTGTATTTGCTGCCACTTGGCCTGATTTACATGTTGGTGGAACAGATACCACCATTGCTTTTTCCACGGTCGTCCAGCCCACTGACTTAGCGGACTGTATTTAGATGTTGGTGGGTGCATAGGCGAAAGAGCGCCACAGTCCTGCCGCTTCCAACAGAAATCTTCGTCCGTGTCAACGGCGCCATAGGCAGGAGCAGCTTGCAGCGGGACTCAAGCCAAGAGTCCCGCCAAGCTGATTACGAGGTGCCTTTCTGTCGAGGCAACTGTGGCAGGAATCCCTCCTACTTTGAGCTGGCCGAATATGAGGAAATTAGGTAAAAACATACCTTTTTTTCTTGTTTCCAGCTTCTGTTTCTGGCTTGAACCCCATCGTCCAAGTCCCTCCTTTGACTGCTCTGACTCTACCATACTGCCAAAAGACTCTGTTGTCTCTGAGATCTAAGGAAGGCTAATTGTACAATTGTCCTGTGTATCATATGTTGACAATTGATGTTGCCTTGCGTATTTCTGCATTGCTCTTACATTGAATATTTCTCTTCGGTGTAATGCAGAAGTGTTCATATTCTTACTTAGCAAGGTAAATTGAACACACTTGTATTGGCTCTTAAAAAAATATATGTTGCTGTGGTGTTTGTGGGTGTTGTGCTAGTGGCTCCTGTGAATGGGCATTCAGTGTATGTTGTGTGAATGGCATGTAATGTGTAACTCAAAGGGACATAACACATTGCCTACATATGTTTTTCATGCAAACATTACACATATTTGTATTGACACATTAATAAATTGTACATACCAGTCTCCACTCCACCAGCATCTCACTCCGTAAGCAAACCGCCACCAGGACACCGCCAGTACAACAGAACATCTAAATAGGCTCGGTGCAAATCCGCCGGCCTGACGGAGTACTTTTAGCCAGCAGACAAGCCCTCTGCGGTCTACTGTCTATTGCCGCATCATCTAAATACGGCAGGCAGAATGCTGTCAGCTTGACGGAGTACTTGGTAATGCCGCCGCTGAGGGACGACGGTAGTCCCACCAACATCTAAATCAGGCCTACTCTCTGGTAGATTGCATAGCAAATCTTGAAGGTGGCCATGGGCTATTGGGGGAATCAATGGAGTTCTGAAAGTTTAGGGTCTGTGTTTGTACTTCCATGGAGCTTTGGCAGGTCTGGTGATAGCAGTCAGGACGCACTTCTTTAAAGACGGGTGGAGTTAGAGACACCATAGAGAAAAGCGATAAATATCCTTAGGCAGAGAAAGCCAGGGCTTGTATTTGGGTGATTTGCAGTGTTAATCTGTTTAGTTTCATATTGGAAAGTCACTTCCAGATGTAGCCCAGTTTCAATCTTTTGGTGATGGGGACAGACTCAGTCTGGATTCAGTTTCTGGTAGACAGTTCTCATCCATCTTTGTATGACAGAGAGAAGTCTTTCAATCAGAAAGATGTTGTTTACAGAGACTTGGTTGCAGAGTTGAACTTTGTCTCTGTGTTTGTATGTTTTGATTCTAAGGTGGACATGAATATTGATAGAAGCTACTTATTTACTTTCTGATTTCTGGTTTGGGTTTGCGGGAACACATCTGGAAGACAGTTAGAAAGATAGAAGACAAGCCAGTGCTGTACACTGTATTTCAATCCTTTTTTAATTAACAACATAGTCATAGTGCTTGCTATTTCCCTTTAGACTTACCTTTTCTCATAACTTGTTTGTCGTGTACTTACTTAGCCAGTCAAGCTCTCTGTTTCTTAAATCTTCTTCCTCCTTCCTTTCCCCTTTGTCGATTTTTACTATCTCCTGCATTTTCATTTGCTATTTTTCCACTCATTCGTTTACATTCCAAGATATCTTGTCACTCTATTCATTTTCATCTGCCGCCTCTCTTTTTTTCCCTCAGTTTTTACGCCTCCTGAAGTATTGCTTGTTCGGTTCCACAAATCCTTCTAAAGGTAAGATTGATAGTCTATGTAACATGTTCTGGATGCTTGCTTTATCATTTGTCCCGTCCCTTGTGTGTGTATGTTTCTGAGTGTCTGTTTTTAATTGTATTCATGTGCATTTATGATAGCGACTTGGACGGTAAAAATGTCGATTCTTAGACAGTGTTAGATCAATGGTATGTGGATATTGGTTTCAAAATGATAACTTGTGACATGCCTCTAAGATCCCATCCTGCTGCACAACTCTTTAAGCATCTATACCGTCCCGAATGTTAAAGAGAATGAATCAAACTGGCGATTCATTACTTTTAAAAATCTTTCCTTTGAGATCGTGTAACACGTTTTCAGATTGTTTCTGAATCATATTTCATTCTCTAGATATATGCTTATTGAAATAACAAGTCAAAAACCGCTTTTAATTTTGACTTTAATGAATGCATCATGTGACATTCTTTCATGCTAAAATATAAGTTCTAATTATTAGCTGGCTTCACAGTTGGCTGAGCAAGTGAGGTATGCCAGCATTAAATATGATGTATGACGATTTCAAGTTGCACTATGCTTAGGCGGTATCCCCTCCTTTCATTGGTGCTGAGGGATATGTAGTTGATCACTGGCAGGTGAGTTACTCGGGTACTGAGGCAGATTCACCTGGTTATCCAGGTGTGGCACCCACAGTGGCTGGAGCTGTTTAGTTCTGGCTCATACACAAAGCAGGAGAAGAAACCTTATAGCTTCAGCCATTCTCATTGACAGGCAGCAGCAAAAAGAAAGTGAGCATTTGTGATGGCAGTATGTCCCATGAGATATGTGTTTTAATGCTTTTAGGTCGAGCCTATAGCGTTTGCGCTACAGGATCCTCTGTTGTATGTACTTTCTGGGGTTTGACTCCTCCCATTACTTTGGATTGGCTTTTGTATGTTTCATTCAAAAATCGTAGCCTCCAAATGACTAATGGTTGGTGCGTGTCCCACTTTTTCTCAAAAGTTAAGTTCCATGGAGTATTGCAACGGGAACGAGCAGTGACACACATTAGATCAAGCCTACAGCGTCTATGCTGCAGGATTGTCTGTGTCATCCAAAAATCATAGCCTCCAAATGGCTAATGGTAGGTGCATATCCCACCTTTTCTCAAACGTTAGCTTCCCTGGAGTATCACCGTGGGGATGAGCAATGACACGTGGTGGCGGCTGCTGCGGTGCGACGCAGCAGGGTATGCACTTTCCATGCTTTTAAACTTCAGAAACATCTGTTGATAATTCTTCATGAATCGCATCACTGCGTCTGCTTTTTTTATCCTATTTTTTTACATTCAAGACCACCACTCCATATGCGGCGGAGCTTGACTCATACACCACTCATTGCTTTCACTTTTACTTATCTACATCAAGTCTACTTCATGTACTCATTATAAAGTACGTTGTATAATCGTGTTTACACCATCTTTGTTTCAGACACCAAACCAGCTTTTGAACGTTCAGTCAGAATACATTTTACTTGTTATGTTGAGCATTCACATTCATTTCACCTTCCATATTTGCCATGACAGTCCATATACTTTATAGTTGTAGCCACACCTTAAGGGGTCTTTTACAGGTGTATTTTCTACAGACACTGTTTAACTATGGTGCTGACCGGCGAGACAGTAGGAGTTTGGTCCTTCCTTCGTTTTTACGATTCATACGTAATCACATTGGCTTATGAACTAAACAGACGTGTTCCACTTTTTTGTCATGGCAGCCAAACCAGACGCCCGACAAAGGCTGATCGTTAAAGTTAGGTCTACCACTTACAGTGTGCTGGTCAGTATTTACAATATGATAATTGTTTTTTGCACAATGCTACCTAAATTTACTTTAATACATAGATATACCGTTCCTCGCTATACGAACACACATGAATGCAGCGCACACTGGCACCTGTAGTCCAGTGTTTACTTCACTGCGACTCTGATTAACATTATGTTAACCGGTACTTACAATACTAACACACGAGAATGTTGAGCATTCATAGGGTACATAGGGTGTGTTATCAATACTAGCTACAAGGCTTGCGCACTCCATATAATTTCTTCATATATAATTTTCTACACAGTCTCAGATAACCCCACACTGGCTGCAACGCTGAGTGTGCTATCTTATTAAACCCACTGTCTTGAAACGTAGCTCTTATTTCACCGCTTTCATTTACCAACAGAGTAACACAACCGCTGAAGAAGGGCAACTGCCCTGAATACTTTGGGATTATTGAAATACAAGGCTTCACTGTTGTGGGGCCAAATTGAAACAATTTACAATTTGCAAGATGGTTGACACAGGGACAGCTGGCCTTAAAGCAGTAATAAAGAGTGGTATTCCTAACAATGCTAAAAGCGGAACAGGTAAAAATAGTCATAACTCAGTGCTTTATGACACATTTTTTCCCACCCACAGTCTAATACGTCTTTTAAAGGAGAAGTATCGGTTTATTTTCATTTTGATGGACTGAAATTGGCCAACTTGAGCTCTCTCTGATATGCTGTGCAACCCAAAGCTCACCTCCGTTCCCCTGTCGTAAGTCAGCCGCTGTCACCTGGTGCACATTACCCTGTAATTTATGCTGCTCGTTACATGGGCCATTCCCATCCATGTGCTGTGACATACATACACTATCCTCTGCTCTAGAGTTGTGCACTAGCCTGCACTACCCAGCTATAAACCACCCACTACGCCTTGATGAGTGGAGTGATGAAAAGTAGAGTGGCGTACAGTGCAGTTGCATGGAGTGCATTGGTATAGAATGCAGTAGTGCAGAGGAGAGTGGCGTGGAGTTCAGTGGCATAGAGTGCAGTGTTGCACAGTAGTGTTGTAGAGAGCAGTGGAGTAGAGTACCATAGAGTGCAGTGGCATAGAGTGCAGTGGCATAGAGTAGAGTGGCATTGAATATAGTCATACAGAGTAGGATGCAGTGGTATAGAGTGCAGTGACATACAGCGCAGTTGTGTGGAGAGTGCAGTGGCATAGAGTGCAGATGCTTAAAGTGTATTGGCATAAAAAGTGCAGTGTTGCATAATGGTGCAGAATGGAGTAGCATAGGGTGGAGTTGTGCAGAGTAGATTGGAGAGGCCTAGACTAGAGTGGTGTAGAGTGCACTGATGAAGAGAGCAGTGGTATAGAGTAGAGTAGAGAGGCGTAGAGTGGAGTAGTGCAGAGTGGAGTAGAGTGCAATGGTGCAGAGTGCAGTGACGTAGAGTGGTGTAAATTGGAGTGGTGCAGAGTAGAGTGCAGTGCCGTGGAGTTGTGCAGAATAGAAAGGAGAGAATTACAGTGGAGTATGCCTGGTGTGGTAGCACACTGCCGTTACAGACAACACATTTTCAATTGAAGTGACCATTGGATTTGCACAGACATACAGTTTTACTAACAAACCTATACAGCTCACAAACGATATAATGTTTGAAAATGGCATCACATTGTGTATTGATTTGTTTTGATCATATTAAAATAATTGTTTTCAACACACTTCCGAATTAACACAAAATGTGCTACGCTTGTACATTCATAATTCTGAAATACCTACAGAGTTCTTTTAAATCTTGTTGTGTACTAGAAAAGAAATCTATCCTACTCCCAGTATCCAGCAAGATTGTCACATAAATCCTCTCACTTTGAAATCCATGAAAGAAAAGTAAACACCAATCTCCCTCAGAAGACAGCCTGATATTTGACCTCTGTCTTTGAATGCACAGCAAATATGGCATGATAAGAACAAGATTTACAGGCCTGTTTACAGAAAGAAGCACTCATGGGAGAATACAAGAAAAGTTGGTGTGAAAAGGCTTTGCTGCTGCTTGGGAGGGACAAACTCACCCTGGACAGCCTAAAGTCAGCAAATAGAAAGCCAGCTAATGTGAGTTACTAAGCACAAATTCAATGGTAAACAATGGGGAATGCATTTCCAGGGAAGCTTTCTGAATGTCCCCAAGATGTCTTCAGCAAACCAGACAGCAAACTAAAAATGGGCAGCTGTTATTTCAGGGAGTGCTAAAATGTTGCCAGGAATGGCCGAATATGGCAAGCATGGGTCACTGTAACAGAGATAGTCGAAATGTGGTAATCAATGGCTATATGGCTACAATATATGTGTATGGGCCACCATAATGCTAGTAATAGCCACAATGTTGTAGGCAATTCCTCCAACATATGAAGAATAGGCCACGATTATTTCAAGGGGACAGATTTACTGTAATGACATGCTATGAGATGTGTTCATGCCACAAGCCACCCATCTAAACACACACACACACCCACACTCATGTACAGAAAAGTGCATATTAATACAGAGAAAATCACTTGTTAACGCCATCACTGGCACACACTCCTTGACACACACATACATTCTGTCTCTGAGCCCCTTCAGTTATTTACCAAGCTGTAGACTTGTGTGGTCTTCCCAGGGCCCTCCAGCGCACTGTGGCTGCCATATCCGTCTCAAGGCCATAGGGCTCATTGCGATTGTACTGCCCGTCCCCTTAGTGATTCTGATCTACTGTGTAGCCTCCTATGCCCAAAGCCAGCGGGCAACACACCAGTTTCTGAAGACATACTTCTAACTGTGCCCCCCTCCCCCCAACTGCACAGTGCCAGCAACAATTAGGTTTGGAGAACTTCTCTTCTTTTGTGGAACTGAACCATAATTACCGGGCATCTGAAACTGTAAGACTAAAGGACTAGCTGGCACATGTATCATGCTAGGATTTTGCGAGTCACACACACTCATGCAGACCACACACAGTACCTAACCCTTAAGCTACAATGGCAAAACAGCACCCTACTCCATCAGCATGCGTGTCTGTAATAATCCTGTAATTGGAATCACTGTCTCTAGTCCCACAATAACGTCTATTGCATCCAGGAAATGTTTTATTTTCTGCTATCTCAGCTGTCGGAAAAATGCACTCGTAGCAGTCTTACAAGGAGAGACATGAATTTGTCTAGGGTTCCTCTGTGGTCTAAGCCAAAAACTACTGCACAATAGTGAACTATTTGAGTTTGGTGGTGCAAATTGTGTGCAAAAGCCGGTCGGTGCAAACGGTGGTGTTAAAGTGCAGAGCATTTTGATCCGGCCTCCAGTCTGCCGTTATGAAGTTTACAGGCTGTGAGGCTGTCACCATTCATGGCTGTCCACGTGCTGCACTCTGTTTATATTTTAAAGCCTTTATCATGTGAATCAATATAGCTTCTGTTCTGCCACTGAACAGGACATGTCGGAAACCATCTCATTTATAGTTTCTCCTAGAAAAATTATAAAAAAATGCAAACCTGGGGGCGTGGCCAACTGCTGGAGAGAATGGTCGCTCTCTAGTGCTGCTCCGGAGTCTCTTATCCCCTAATTTATCCTGCTATTTATCCGGGCACAGGAGGAAAATGTCCTGTATGTGAGGTTACAGAGGCGGCCTGGTGCGAACTTCACAGTCCCGACTGTAGCGCGGCGGGGCCTGTGTCGCAGTTAGCAGTATCAGCGTGGAATAACGGACACAGGACCACCGTTTACTTCTCGTGGCCGGAAGACCACGAGCGGTCTTCGACCTCGTTTATTTATACACTCTGGACAAGCCCGCCCCGAGGGGTGCATGAATGCGTGTGAGAATGCAACATTGTAGGGGAGAGCCCGGATGGCTCTCTACATGCCTCCTTTCTTTCAGTTCAGGACCATCAAGTTCTCCCTGGTCATGGAGAAGTATACACAAAGTCCTTCAGCCTCTGACTCGGGACCGGGTTCGGCCGGAGACCATACTTCTGGCTCCGGACACAGGGCTCCGGGGAAATGCCCAATGGGACACTCCCGGACGCCTCGGCGGCAGTGTCCTGGCAGGTTGGCCGTACATTGTCAGCGTGGCCCTGACTGACTCTCTGAGGGGTGATCAGTGAGGTGATCCTCTCACTGGGAGACGCAGGGGAAGAGAGGTTCAAAGGTGATTCTTGATAGCCGGACCCATCTCGATCCGTATCCGCCTCCGAGATCTTCTTGAAGCTCGATACGTTCCTTGTGATGGATTGCTGTCCCCTTTTAGCCGTGACCATGGTCCCTTTATCACCGACCACGGTCCACACCTCAGGCTCATAGGTGGTCCGGAACTTCCACCCGGGGTGTCGGTCCTTGATCACCATGCGATCTCCCATTCTCAGCTGCGGTTCTTGGGCCCTTCGGGCCTTACTGGCCTTCCGATTGGTTGTTTCTCTCCTCACTTGGATAGCTGCGTCATCCCGCTCAGCAGGTACCCACACCGGATCTGACGGAATACTGTCCCGTGGGGTTCTTTTGAATAGAAGGTGGGCCGGAGCACACTTGGTGGTGCTGTGTGGAGTCTGGCGGTATGCACCGAGGAACTGATCAAGAGCTGCTTCCGGATCTTCTCCACGGCGATGCGCAGCGCTTGGTTGATTGTTCTCATTAGTCGTTCCACTTCCCCGTTTGCTTGAGGCCATAGTGGGGTAATCTTCCTGTGGCGTACCGCTAGACATTCAAGGTATTCCTGGAATTCTAGCCCCTGGAAGGGGGGTCCGTTGTCCGACTTGACCTCTTCGGGCAACCCCATCATTGTGAACACTCGGTCCAGGACCCTCTTCACATGAGTGAACGCTGTCGACGCTATCACCTCAACGATAGGGAATTTCGAGAACGAGTCGACCATGACCAGCATGTGACGACCGTCTGGAAAGCTCCCAAAGTCCACGCTGAGATACGTCCACGGAGTCCTGCTCGATTCTTCAGTGATTACTGGGGCTGGCGCAGGGTCCCCTCCGGTGATGGTACAGGCGTGGCATTGTCGGACCATCTCCTCTACTTTGGAGTCCATTGCCGGGAACCAGACTTTGTCGAGCAGCCTGGCTTTGGTTTAGGCCATCCCTTGATGGCCCACATGTGCCAGCGCAAGGACTCTTCTCTGTAGGATTTCCGGAACCTCTATGAGGTGTCCCCTCAGGACGACTCCTTCTTCCCCCACACTGACTTTGCTCTGGACGTGCCACAATTTTTGGTGAGCATGGCCGACCTCTTGCCGTAGGGCGCGGGGCGTGGGCTCCATCCATGAAATGGGCCCATCCATTATTCTCCAGTGCTCTCCGAACGCGAGAGAGAGTGGGGTCCTCACGAGTTGCTCGACCCATTTCTTCCAGCATCATGGCCCTGGGACATGCCCCTTGCGACACCATGTTCACGAACGCTTTTGTGCTGCAGGTGTCCCCCGATGGGGCAGATGGCACCGCCGACTCCGGGTGACGGGACAGATAATCCGCTGGGTTGTGAGCCCCAGGACGGTAGATTACTTTGAAGTTGTAGGCTTGCAATTGCACCGCCCATCTTTCGATCCTCGGTGGCGCTAGCCTAGATGAGCCAGCAAACAGCCGGAGCAACGGTTTGTGGTCCGTCACGACATGAAATTCTTGTCCACACAGATACAGGTGGAAATATTGACAGGCCCATTTGATGGCCAGCGCCTCCCTTTCGATCTGGGCATACCTCGTCTCGGTATCCGTGAGAGCTTTCCTGGCATATGCGACGGGCTTCCACACTTCTGGGCCATGTTCCTGCAGGAGGACCGCTCCTAGGCCCACCGGGCTGGCATCAACGACTAGTTCTGTTCGCCGTCTGGGGTGGAAGTATGCCATGACCATCTTGTCTAGTAGTCCTGTTTTGATGTCTTGAAACGCCTTGTTGGCAGCTGGCGTCCATTCCCACTTGTGGTCATGACGCGTGAGGGTGCGTAGCGGCTCCGACACGGCTGCAAGATTGGGGATGAACCGTCCACAGTAAGTGGCCATGCCGAGGAAGCTCCTCACTTCGGTGTGACTTTGAGGTGTGCTGGCCGCCCTGATAGCTTCAGCCTTCTTCGGGTCAACCAGGAGTCCTTCACGAGTGAATGTGTACCCAAAGAAGTCTACGCTTTCTTGATAAAAGGAGCACTTGGATTTGTGTAGAGTCAGTCCACAATCCGCCAGCCTCTTGAACGTGGCCCGGAGGTGGGAGTGATGTTCCTCGAGCGTTGTGGAGAACACAAGGATATCGTCCGCTTGCAGCCCTTGCAGCCCTGACAGTGCTTCGCAGATTGCATTTTGGAAGACCTCAGCGGCTGATGATACTCCGAAGCTGAGCCTTTTGTACCTCCGGAGGCCAAAATGGGTTGAAAAGGTGGTGATGTACTGGCTTTCTGGGTCCAGTTCCAGCTGGTGGTAGCCGGCATTCAGGTCCAGCTTCGAGAACCACTTCGCCCCGTTAAGGTCCACCACGATGTCGTCCATCGTGGGGGTGATGTGACGTTCCCTCTTTACTGCTGTGTTAGGCAGTCGCATATCGACACAGAATCTGATGGCCCCCGGTTGTTTGGGCTTGGGCGCCACGACCAGCGGGGACACCCAGGGAGTGGGGCCCGAGACCTTCTCGATTATGTCCAGCTCTTCGAGCTTTTGCAACTCCTCCTCCACTTGCGGGCGTAAGTTGAAGGGCACCCTCTGGTGTCTGAGAGCTACCGGCCGTGCTGAGGGGTCTATGTGGAGCTTGAACCTCATGCCCTTGAGTTTCCCCAGGCCGGTGAAGAGTGCTGGGAATTCCTTCAGTATTGCCTCCGCATGTAAGTCATGGACCTGGTTGGCGAAGACAAGTCCTAAATCCTCTGCTGTGTGGCAGCTGAGTAGAGTTCCTTTCTTGCCTTCGGTGACATGGAACTGTGCCTCGGTAGAGTAGCTCCCACTAGCGATGGTGGATCAAATGACGCCACGGAGAGGGAGAGGATCAGTGCCTCCATACGTGTATATTCGCGCTGTGGATGGTGCAAGGGGGGGTCGCGGTGACAGACGGTCATACTGATCGGAGTCCATCACATTGACAGATGCACCGGTGTCAATGAGGGCCTGTACCTCCGTGCCCTCAACTGAAACTGAGCACATGGGAGGTGGTCTTCGCCAGGAGCCTGTCCGGCTGACATACGACACTACGAACACATCATCGTCTTGTGGAAATTTAGCGTGCAAACTGAACATTATCTGCACCATCTTGCCTCTCCCCAGCGCCACGCACAACGAATGCACGGCCGCCATTTTAGGCACCCCACTCTCTCCCCGCTCACTCTCGACCGCCAGCGTTTTCCCTTGGCGCTGCAAGCATCCCCCGCGCGCCGGCCACCCCCGCTCTCTCGTACAGGCCATAAACCCTCTCCTTCTGCGCGACCCTGCTACGGAACCACTTCCAACCGACAACCCATACATGGTCATGCCTCTCCTTTGATAACCCCCTTCCTCTGCGCCCCATTGTCTGAACTGGTCCCAGGCCATCACCTAGCCCTGCGGATACAGTTTACTGCCCCTACTGTAAGGGAAACACCCCACTTCAAAGGGATTACAGTAGATCAAAGCCCCTACCCCCTGAGACCCGGCCAGTTGCACACACCCCCGGGAATTAGCGGAATTCCCTGCTGCGCGATAGCCATCTCCCACTGCGGGTAGGGTGGGAACTTCTACTGTATCTATGTGTGGGATCGGATCTGAGCCGGGGCTTCAGGGGATGTTCTTTCAGGCATCAAGGGAATCTCAAGAATGTACTATATGTAATAAAGCAATAAACCAGTGTATAAGAGACCAGGTCTCAGAGATGCAGTTAGAGCACCTCGTGACGATACCTTGCTGTCTGATCTGATGTGTTCTGCTCCGACGGAATAAAACTTTGTTTCCTGCCTTCCAGTCTCCGGCGCCTGCCTCTTTTATTGGTAAATCATCGAGTGGTATGAGAGGCGATTACCGCCGGGCAAATACTTGAAAGATTATCGACTGAAACTGCCGCTACCATTTAACAATTGGCGTCCCAAACGTGGGGCCCATCAGCGACACGTGGATCCAGTGGGAGAGGTCCCGACGACAGAGTGAACGACTGCAACGATCGGGAGAGCTCCTGCCCAATAGACCCTCGTCTGGCAGCCGATCATCCGAACTTCACTGGTTCCGAGCAGACCTCTCTCGAGTGATCTACGGTCCTGACTGGGAACCATCAGGAGTGCCGCGGCAAATACGGAGAATAGAGGACGATCGGTCGCTGGAGGCGGAAGACGAGAAACTGTCCACGCGGTCCGGGTAAGGTCGTGAAATACGACAAAAGTGCGAAATAATTGATTGATTGTTTGAATACTAGTATTGCTCATTGATTGTTCTTTTTGAGATATTCGCTGTCTACAAACGGGGAGGAGTAGGAATACTCTCTCTCTCTCCCTTTGCAGATAGTGAAGGGTAGGTAACGCAGACTTTTGTCCCCGTTGAAACCCGTCGTGCCTATCTTTATCTCCCCATTGATTGATTGTCCGAACATTGATTGTTTTGAAGAATAGTACTTTTTGAGATATTCTCTGTTTGCAAATAACGTAGAATAGGAATATTCTGTCTAGTCTTTGCAAATAGTGAAGGGTAGGTAACGCAGACTTTTGTCCCCGTTGAAACCCGTCGTGCCTATCTTTATCTCCCCATTGATTGATTGATTGATTGTCCGAACACTAGTTGTTCGATATTGGTTCTTTGGAGGTATTCTCTGCTTACAAATAACGAAGAATAGAGATATTCTGTCTAGTCTTTGCAAGCAGTGAAAAGATAGGTAGTGCTGACTTTTGTCCCCGTTGAAACCCGTCATGCCTATCTTCTCCCCACTGATTGGTAGTTGGTTCTGCCCGGACCGCTTATTAGAGGTGAACCATCCGGCTCCACTGGAAGGCACCCCTAATAAGGACATGTTCACTAAATATGGACTAGTCGCCGTAGCTTATAGCAAGCTGTGGCATAAATATACCAAGAAGGACCCCGAAAGTCAGTGGCCACTGATGGGATCCTTCGACGACCATAAGATAGAAGCGCTAGAAATAGCTCTGCGTAGCAATAAGACGACGCCTACTATGCTTGACAGTATCGGCATGTGGCGCAAAGAAGCAACGCAACGGAAAAAGAGGGAAGAAGTAAAAGCAGAAAAGGAATTACGAAAGGCAGCTCACCTTGCCGCTAAAAAGTTAGAAGAAGACATAAAAGAGAGAAGGGAGACTAAACTAAGACAGGAGCCCGAAACCTCAGGCCAGTACGCTGTTAGGACCCCTTCTCTGCTCTACCCTGTATTGTCCTCCAAGCAGCAAACGAATGACGAATTACTGTTAGGTCCCCCGACCATTTACATGCCCCCTCCGTATGCACCCTCCCAATCGGTAGTGCAACACCCACAACCCCCGAACACGAACGAAAGCAGTACAGGGGCCTCGGCCCTCACGGCCTCCGCGCCGGCTGAGCCTCTTGTACTGAACCTAACGTCGACTACAACGCTAGACGACCATGAGATAGGAAAGAAAGAGTCCACCAGAATGAATCGGTTAACTAAAGATGAACGAGCAGGAATTGACAAGATAGTAGGGACGCTGGTGGAGCGAAAAGAAAGTGAGGAGTATATAACGGACGTGTATAAATCGTATGCCGACAGCCGCAGACGACACTTCGTCGTACGGCTCTGTTATCGCACCCTGAATACATATGAGAATAGGTACCACGATAAAGGTCCCGAAGGCCTAGCGGCCCTATATAGGAAGGTAGACATTGGGGAAGAAAGAGAGGGCGATGTAACGAACCTCTTCACTCGTACACTCGAGGTCTACCGACACCTTAAAGAACATGGGCAGACAACCACAACGGAAACCCCCATGGCAACTAAGCCCCAGGGAGGAAGGGCCGATGCCATGATGCCCATTAAAGAAGCTGCCCCCTACTGGGTCCCCCCACGGGGTCAGGGAACACACGACGACATCAACCACCAAGATGCGAAGGGAAGGGTTGTATATAACTGGGTCTACCAGCCGTGGGACCGGCAAGATATTTTGACCTTTAGAAAGACCCTACCCGACTTGAGAAAGAACCCGACTGCCTTCTACACTGAATTAGGCACAGCCTTAGGCTCAACGATAATGACGTTAGCAGATATCGACTTGTTCTTTGGGCTATGTCTGCCGGCTGATGTGTGGAAACAAATCCGGAAAGTTGACCACGCTGAGCCCTTCGGATATACCTGGGTACAACTCGATACCATAGATAAACAGCGAGAGCCAGGACAGAAACCCCCGAAAGCCATCTTAGAGCTCCCAGACAAGATTGTACAAAAACTGAAGACTCTAATCCCAGAAAGAAAGGTAGACTGGTCGATAGTGACAGCTTGCCGCCAGAAACCCCAGGAAGATGTGTCTGAATACTTCTCCCGATTCGAGACTGTGTTTTCCGATTACAGTGGCCAAGACATGACCACCGCAACCGGACACCACCTCTTTGTCCAGAATTATGTAAAGGGTCTGTCGCCAGAAGTTTCCCAGAAGTTACAGACCAGCGAGAGTAGTTGGGCAGCCTCCAAACCCGCAGCAATTCTCCAGATGGCCCAATACTACGAAAACCAGAAGAACGAGAACGATAGGGCGTCAGAGAAGAAGAAAAAGGAATTAAAGGAGAGGGTGATGATAGCACAGTTGCAAGGGGTGACCATAGGAAGGGAACCCCCAAAAGAGAATTACCAACCAACCGCCCCTAGAAAGCTACCCCCTAGAGACCATACACCTACGCCCTACAACGGACGGAGAGACTTAGATGGGAACCAATGTGCGTTCTGTAGAGGGTTCGGACACTGGAAATCCCAGTGCCCGGTCCTTCTGGAAATGAATAAAAATAGGAACCCCAGAGACACAGCATATGACCCCAGAAATAGAGGACGGGAACGAGGGCACACGAACGACGCCATCAACGACAGGCCAGGCAGATCAAACACCTTTGATCGCCCCCGACAAAACCAGTGTCAGCAGTCCGACTATGAAAGCACTCATGACTTCGCATAGGACCGCCAGGGGCAAGGGAGGGATCCAGTCGAACTCCGTGTTGACCAGCAAGGTCCTTACGTCACCGCTAAGGTCTTGGGCACAAAATCTCCATTCCTGGTAGATACTGGGGCGACACGTAGTGCGTTATCTAAACGACTGATTCCTAGGGCACCCTTGTCTGGCTCACACGTAACCTCAATAGGCTTTGACGGAACGCCCTCCACTAACCCCTTATCAGCACCAATCCCCTTTGATTTAGAAGATAACACCACTGACACGACCTTTCTGCTCTCCTCCAACACCCCCGATGCTATTATGGGACTTGATTTGCTAAAACATTTTCGAGCCACTATCAGATGCTCCCCAGACGGAGTTCGAGTCATCTTACACGATAACCCAGATCTGTCCAGACCCTGTCACACTCGGCGTATGCTCTCTATAACCGATGCCGATATGTCCCTACTCGACACATTACCTTCACATCTATGGGCTAAAACCGACTCAGATGTAGGGCGCATGGTGATCGACCCGGTACACATAACCGTCCGACCGGACGCAGTGCTCCCAAAGCTTCCTCAGTATCGGATATCCCCCGAAGGCGAGAAGGCATTGGTGGAAATCATCGAGTCCCTGGTCGAGGCAGGAGTGGTCGAAGAAGTAGCGAGTAATGTTTGCAACAGCCCTATCCTACCCATTGTAAAGAAGCAAGGCGAGGGGGATGAGAAAGCCTACCGTTTCATTGTTGACTTGCGAGAGGTTAACAAAGTAGTCATACCCCAGTACCCCGTAGTCTCAGACATCACCACCATCCTCACCCTGATTCCATCCACCGCCACCATCTTTACTGTTATTGACCTCAAGAACGCATTCTTTTCCATCCCCATCCACCCAGACAGCCGCTACCTGTTCGGCTTCACTTTAAAAGCCCGCTCGTACAGATTCTGTAGGGCACCCCAAGGCTACACTGAGAGTCCCAGTATTTACAGCCAGGCCCTCAAGAGGCAACTAGATGCAGTCCAACTACCCGATGGAGTGGCGTTGATACAGTACGTCGATGACATTCTTTTGGCGGCCGACACCACTCCACTTGCCGTCACAGCCACCATTCACCTCCTCCGCTTCCTTGCGGAGAACGGTCACAAGGTCTCCAGAAAGAAATTGCAATTCTGCCAGCCCCAAGTAACGTATCTAGGCCACCTACTATCCAAAGACGGGAGGAAACTTACCCCTGACCGAATTCAAACCATCCTAGAAACCCCTGTTCCCAAAACTCAGAAGCAAGTGCGGTCCCTAGTGGGCCTCACCTCCTTCTGTCGTCAGTGGTTGCCAAATTTCAGTCTTATCGTAAAACCTCTGCTTTCCCTGCTGGCTAAAGATACCCCCTTCCCCCTCCCCTGGACACCCGAATGCCAATCCTCCTTCAAAGAATTACGGGATGCCCTCTGCTCAGCCCCAGTCCTAGGAACCCCAAACTACACTAAACCTTTCTCCCTCTACACCCACGAAAGGGAGGGATGCGCATTGTCTGTCCTAACCCAGTCCATAGGCCCTAAACAACGCCCTTGTGCCTACTTCTCTGCCACTCTCGACCCCGTAGCCAGAGCCTTGCCCGCCTGCCTTCGAGCAGTAGCCGCCGCTGCTGTCTCTATCCGACAAAGTGAGGGGATCGTGCTCTCGAACCCCCTCACTGTATTGGTGCCCCATGCTGTTGATACCCTCCTGAACCAAACCAAAACTCAACACCTGACTAGCGCACGACTGACTGGGTACGAACTGACTCTGCTTGCACCCCACATCACATTGAAACGATGCACCACTCTGAATCCAGCCACTCTACTACCTCTCCCTGACACTGACCCCAATGCGTCCCCTATACATGACTGCGTGACCCTCACCGACGAACAGACCAAGAGTAGGGTTGACCTCCGGGATACTGCCTTCCCGAACCCTGACGGAGAACTGTGGGTGGATGGCTCATGCATCAAGCTCCCTGATGGCACCACCTCAGCTGCCTATGCAGTCACCACAGCTCGAACAGTTGTTGAGACGGCCCGCATCACACAGCGATCCGCACAGGCGGCTGAACTAATTGCCCTCACACGAGCCTGCATCCTGGCAGCAGGGACAACCGCAAACATTTACACAGACAGTCAGTATGCCTTTGGGGTAGTTCACCACTTCGGGCTCTTATGGAAAGAGAGGGGATTCTTGACTTCTCATGGCACACCCATCCTGCATGGAGACCTAGTCTCTGCCCTGACCGAAGCAGTCCTCCTCCCCACACGGTTAGCTGTGATCAAATGCCAGGCACACAAGAAGGTGACAGACATTATAGGTCAGGGAAATGCACTAGCTGACATTACTGCCCGAACCACAGCCGAGAATAGGTCCACGACCCGTATGTACGTGACCAGGTCACAAACTGAGAAATGGAAGGATGCTAGGGAAACGATTAGGGATATCCAACTAGCCAGCACACCACACGAATTAACTGAATGGGCCCGGGTAGGATTGAAGGACGATGACGGTTGTTGGCGAACTAAAGACTCGAACAAATGGCTGCTACCCGACTCATACTTGATCCCCATGCTGACCATGGCACACTCCCCCGCACACATAGGGTCTGCCCCCATGATCGAACTCATCTCCAAAGTCTGGCACAACGACAGAATACCGGACTCAGCCAAACGTCTGGTCCAACAATGCCTAGTATGCCTCCAACACAACCCTGGGAAAGGAACTGCTGTACCCCGGGGAGGGTTTGGGGTCCCCAATCACCCCTTTGAAGTCCTACAAATGGACTACGTCCAGCTAGAAAGGTGCCAAAGTTTAAAGTATGTGCTTGTCGTTGTATGTGCCTTCAGCAAGTGGGTGGAAGCCTACCCGACCCATGATAACACCGCTATGACTACCGCAAAAGTACTACTGAAGGAATTCTTCCCCCGATACGGCCTTTGTCGAATTTTGT
The DNA here is from genome assembly GCF_964204655.1 of Triturus cristatus. NCBI lineage: Eukaryota > Metazoa > Chordata > Amphibia > Caudata > Salamandridae > Triturus > Triturus cristatus. The sequence goes on along the minus strand of NC_140593.1, from coordinate 198,097,874 downwards.
GGAGCGACAATGGCCCCCACTTCGTAGCCGAAGTTATCCAACTCATCTTAAAAGGGTTGGGTGTAAAACAGAAGTTCCATGCGGTCTTCCATCCCCAATCCGCAGGCCTGGTTGAGCACACAATGCCACATTGAAGCTTAAGATAGCAAAAATAGTCGCCACCACAGGACTAAGATGGCCAGACGCTCTCCCACTAGCATTGCTATCAATGCGTTCCACCCCCACCAAACACCACTTAACCCCCTACGAGGTCGTCTTTGGGCGGCCCATGAACCTTTGGACTGCACCAAAACCATCATCCATCCACGACGTCCCGGACGTCCTCATGTCTGACTATTTGTATAACCTAACTAAGACATTGTCTGTTATCCACCAGCAGGTGCTGCACGCCATTCCCGATGTTTCCAGGGGCCCGGGACACGACATCCAACCCGGTGACTTCGTCTTAGTGCGTAACTTCCAGCGCACCAAGAGTCTGGAGCCCCGGTGGACGGGCCCCCTGCAAGTCCTGATCACCACCCGAACAGCTCTTCGAGTGGAGGGGAAACGCAATTGGCTGCATGCACACCACTGCAAGAAGGTATCACCGACCCTGACAACCACGGACAACATCACCACCCAAGAGGAACCACTGGACAAAGACCGACCATCCCTGAACCGCGGCCCGGATACAGAGACACTTGAGTTGATTGAATATCCCGATCCCACTGTGCCATCCAAAGAAGGGTATAACTTGCGACGAAAGGAGAGAACTTCGGCTAAGCAGACCACAGGCTAAGTGGAAATCTCAGAACGGTAGCCTAGTCACCTAAAAGGCCACCAGGAGAGAAACTAAAACAAAGTCTGTGGTTCTGCCCGCTACCGAGTCTCTTGAAGGTGATGGAAGCGCCCGACATGAAGATGATGGAAGCAACCGGACGTCCGAAGATCCACTACAGAAACCCAAAGACTGACCGAATGCACAGCTTAAAGACTATTGCACTTTTCATTACCCTTCTCTTTTGCCTTCTCCTCATGGTCACCTTCTGGATCATGGAGGAGAGCACACCCGCTCATAAGACATTACTGACCACCGTTCAACCTACCACCACGAAAGAACATCATCTGATCTCGCTTTCACCCCAACTCCGAGAAAGGCGTAAGGAGTTCTGGAATAACTCTTTTGTGCAGTTGCTCCACCAACACAATCTTGCTACCAACGCCACTAATTGCTGGATCTGTGGACTGCTACCACATGCCACTGGACACTCTATCCCATTCATCCCTTCACCTTTTTCTGTCCATGGTTCCTGCCTCGCCTGGCTAATCCTCCTGCAAGAAAGCTACAAGGACAATGCCACTTCCGGCAGAACCATGTCACACTTTTACCATGGGTTCTGGCTGAACAAAACTGGAAGAACTTCTGCCCTCTTCTGCCCTCTGAGATCGAACACTTCCTTTCACATGGACATCCCTGCCAAAGAACGAGTTGAAATGCAAGTGTTCAACAATCCAGCCAGACCCACCTTCTCTTACCTCCGGAAACGGACGGCCGCCACCCTAACAGTGGCCCTGTCCGTCATCAACATCACTGGGTCTGTATGCCTCGAAGGCCTGGGGGCACAGCTGGTGGGCCACAGCTCCTGCCTCATCACCCGAACATTGGACTCAGTTGACCCACCCTCCTTTGTTGCCTCCCCGAATATGTACTTCGTCTGTGGTACTAAGGCCTACACCTGGCTTCCGAAAGGTTGGGGAGGCACCTGCTACATCGCCTTTGTCCTTCCTCCGACGTATGTGGCTCCAGCAAACCATCACCGACAGAAACGGGCCAAAGACATTGTGCAGGCCGACTCCACCGGAGCACAGTTCATGGACGCAGTCAAAGGCCTTGTTCCACTCTGGGGTCCGATGGCAAACAGCCGTGCCATCCGCCACTTAACCCAGGCAGTCGAAACGGCAATGAACATTACAGCTGGCGCCCTCGCCAACAACACCGCTGAGCTTCAGGCCGTCCGCCTGGTGGCTCTCCAGAACCGCCTTGTTCTAGACGTGGTTCTGGCAGATCGTGGAGGAGCATGCCGCATCATTGGGTCCAGCTGTTGTACCTACGTACCGGATAACTCACCCTCAGTCTACAAAGCAATTGAACATCTCCACAGACTGTCCGCAGAGGTTCATCAAGAACAAGAAGAATGGTCACTGGGGAGTTGGTTTTGGGACACTATTAAAGGTTGGGGATGGAGACTGTTTTCATTTATCCTGATACCGATTGTGTTGCTATGTGGATGTTGCTTGGGGATTCAGTGTCTGCCACCTTTATGTTCGCTTTTTATGAACTGCATCTGCCCTAAGACTTTGGACTTTGAAACTGAGCGGATGAAAGCTCTGAACGAGGTGGAGGTACGGGGTATTAAGGGGATAGATCCAAACTAGGCAAGCTGGCGAGACATGTTAAAAGGGAGGACTGTGGAAATTTAGCGTGCAAACTGAACATTATCTGCGCCATCTTGCCTCTCCCCAGCGCCACGCACAACGAATGCACGGCCGCCATTTTAGGCACCCCGCTCTCTCCCCGCTCACTCTCGACCGCCAGCGTTTTCCCTTGGCGCTGCAAGCATCCCCCGCGCGCCGGCCACCCCCGCTCTCTCGTACAGGCCATAAACCCTCTCCTTCTGCGCGACCCTGCTACGGAACCACTTCCAACCGACAACCCATACATGGTCATGCCTCTCCTTTGATAACCCCCTTCCTCTGCGCCCCATTGTCTGAACTGGTCCCAGGCCATCACCTAGCCCTGCGGATACAGTTTACTGCCCCTACTGTAAGGGAAACACCCCACTTCAAAGGGATTACAGTAGATCAAAGCCCCTACCCCCTGAGACCCGGCCAGTTGCACACACCCCCGGGAATTAGCGGAATTCCCTGCTGCGCGATAGCCATCTCCCACTGCGGGTAGGGTGGGAACTTCTACTGTATCTATGTGTGGGATCGGATCTGAGCCGGGGCTTCAGGGGATGTTCTTTCAGGCATCAAGGGAATCTCAAGAATGTACTATATGTAATAAAGCAATAAACCAGTGTATAAGAGACCAGGTCTCAGAGATGCAGTTAGAGCACCTCGTGACGATACCTTGCTGTCTGATCTGATGTGTTCTGCTCCGACGGAATAAAACTTTGTTTCCTGCCTTCCAGTCTCCGGCGCCTGCCTCTTTTATTGGTAAATCATCGAGTGGTATGAGAGGCGATTACCGCCGGGCAAATACTTGAAAGATTATCGACTGAAACTGCCGCTACCATTTAACAGTCTTCGTCCTCGTATATCGGGTGTCTTGCCTGTGGCTGGTCTTCTGAGATTGGTGGCGGGTCAACGAGGGAGCTCTGGCAAACCTGCTGTGGCCTGAACCTGGGTCTTGACGATGGCTGCCGGAACCGCCTGCAGCGGCACACTCTGGCATAGTGGTTTAGCCTTCCACAGCGGGAGCACGTTTTTCCTTTCACCCCGCAGACGGCTGTTGCCGGGTGATCTTCGCCACAGTACCCACACGACCCACCTGGTGGTGGTTTGGACGCCTGGCGAGGCGCTGTGGGACGCCTCTGGATGGCCTCCACCTTTTCTTCTTTGATGTGCGGGATCCTAGGCACCGACCCCATGGCAACCGGAGTGTGCAAGGCCGCTTCCATCTCTTCTGCCCGGGTGTCCGATAGTTCATGAGAGCGGGCTAGGACCAGGATCTCGTCCAGCGAGATTCCGGGCTGTCAGAGGATCAGCTTTTGCAGGAGCTTTGAGCGGCAGCCTAAGATGATCTGGTCCCGGATTTCCTCCCTCTGGTCTGTGAAGGGGCACGTGCTAGCCAGCCGGCGTAGCCGCGCGTAGAACATGTCGACCGATTCGGTTTCAGTCTGCCACGCCCTCCGGAACTTGAATTTTTCGAAGTCGGGGTTAAGCTGTGGGTTGAAGTGTCTGTTGAGCGCGGCGACCGCCGCATCGTAGTCGGCATCATTCCCTGTGTTGGGTAGCGTTTCAAACAGGTCGTAAATCTCTGCTCCTCCATAGTAGATAAGGAGTGATCGTTTTACTGTTCCATCGGTTTCACGTGTCCCCTTGAAATAATGATTCAGCCGTCCTACCCAAGCCTTCCATCTTGGTGCAGCAGTGGCGGGATCCGAAGCCTCGCTGAATGGGCGTAGCGGGGCGCTTCGGTGTGGGTGACCACTGGTGGTGGTGGGTTGGCACCAGCGACTGGATTGTGCCCTCCATCTTTCTGTCCGGCGCGCCTGCGGCAGGTGCGGTGTTCATCGCGGCCAGGCAGGGGCGTGCCGGTACAAGGGCGCGGCTTGTGCGTCAGCGTGTAGCTCTGGGGCGTGTGCTCTGTTCTTTCACTTGGTCGAGGACGACCACGTGGCGTTGTCCTGCAGGCGATGCCTGCTGCCCCCGACTAGCCCACACTGCCCTTTGGATGAAGGCTAACGATGTATGTTTGAATGGGCCAATGAGTGTTTTGCGCGGAGTAATTACCCAGTACTTGCGTGTCTGGACGTGTCTCTTGGATGCTGCCAATGCTTGTTGACACTGGGCCCATGTTAATGTTCCTGGGTTGACCTTCTCCCCTTTTATTTTCTTCTTTAATTCCCTTTTCTCCTTTTTTTTTCTTTTTTTCAGGCAGCAGAGAGGGCAGCCCTGTTGAGGCCCCCACAGCACACCAGCCGATGTAGACTGGGAGCCAGCGCCAGGCGGAGCAGGAGCGGGGACATCACGCGGTGAACTGCTGCAGCGCTCGGGGCCACTCCACTTACCCCACACAGTGCGCAGAAGCGCCGCCAGCTGAACGCGCTCCCGTCGTTGAGGGAGACGCGTGGGCAGGCGCAGCGCTGTCGGGCGGAGAAGCACGGGAAACAGTAGGCGGGTCAGCTGCGCAGTCCAGGCGGCCCGAGCGGTGTGGGTGGGCTCCGCGAGCTCCAGGAGGAAGAGAGGTAGGCAGCGCGAGAGTAGGCACTGCAGGTGGGCTCCGCACACTCTCCGGAGGGAGGCGCAGGGACTGGAAGGCACGCGCGAGGGCGCGAGGGCGCGACCGGCCTCGTCGCCAATTTAGCGCGGCGGGGCTTGTGTCGCCGTTAGCGGTATCAGCGTGGAATAACGGACACAGGACCACCGTTTACTTCTCGTAGCCGGAAAACCCCAAGCGGTCTTCGACCTCGTTTATTTATACCCTTGGGACGAGCCCGCCCCGAGGGGTGCATGAATGCATGTGAGAATGCAACATTATAGGGGAGAGCCCGGATGGCTCTCTTCACCGACGAGAATCTGCAGGCAGAATGAGCAGTTGATGACATTGAGTCCTGCAGATGCGGAGCAACCACAGACCCAGCAACCAAGCGCCCGAACATTTGAAGGTGGGCCTGGGCATGCAATCCAGGCCTTTTCTGCTCCGGTGACGGAGCGTGCAGATCGCTGCCGGCAGGGGCCCCGATCGACAGGCCGTTGGCGCGGAGGCAGCCGGAGGGATCCGGATAAAGGTGAGGCGTGATCGGCTGTCGCATAGATGCCAAGGTTTTAAATTACTATGTGTGACATTTTCTTAATTTCAGTGAAATTATGAGTGACATTTCAACGACACTTTCTTACTTGCAAAATCAAGCAACGAAATCAAACAATGAAAACGAAGGAAACATAAATACCATAAATTATACACAACTGAGCAACAAGAAACTCCAAGAAGATCTTTCAGCTTCTGAAAAGCACCGTAAATAGAAGGGCACTAACCCCTCTGTCAATGCCGCCCACCCCACTGTTATGGCATTATAGCAGGTATATCCATGCGCCCCCTTCTTCCCAGGCCACATGATTGGCAGGTGCAGACTGTAGTAAGCTTCCAGGCGCCACTTTCTGCAGTGCAACACAAGGATGTTTAATTACAAGGGGCCTGATCGCCACTGACTGAATCACTGGGCAATTAAGAGAAAACTACTCACTCACAGCGGAGGATTTGCCCAATGCACAAAAGATGAAAACCTGTCCTAATCAGCCTTCCTTCCACCTGCGCGTGCCGAGTAGGCCCGGGAAGCAGGCTCTGGCCGATGAGGGCTGCAGGCACAACCCCAAAAAAGCCCGAACAGTGACGCATTCCTAGAAACTTGCCTGGAATCAAAGAGCACCTTTTAACAGTATTATTTCTACTCCCGCGTATCGATCTTTCAGCACGTAACGTTTGAAACTCGCTTGCAGTGAAAGACTGGGGCTGGTCTCCGGAGGTCATTCTCTGCAAACGAGGCCAAGCAGCAAAAAAACACCCAATCACAAAACCTGCAGATAAACTCACCAGAAAACTAGACCTGTACTGTGGCCCTCAATAAGGGTGGCCCGCCGGGGCCGGTAGGAGCAGTAGGCAGCGCTGCGAGCAGAGGCCATGATTGCGGCCTGCAACCAGTAGCCGGATGCTCACAAACTCCCGGCTCTGGCTCCAGGATGTGATGACGTCCCCTGCGCCGCCACGCCACATACATCTTAAATGGGCCCGACGACCTTGTGATGTCCGACGGCAGGCTGTCTGACTCAAAGCACCACAGTGCCCAGAATCCCCTGAGACTGATACATTGTAAAAATGAAGGCATGAACCTACCAGCAGCTAATAGCTCAGAGGGAGCATACCAAGCCTGCAAGAGCAGGCGCATAGGCCATGCGTCGCGACGTAATGCCATTGCCACCTGCCACACACGCCAGTTAATGCTGCAGCACTTCAACTGGGACAATATGGAGAATGCATCATATGCGTGACAATGCATTTCAGTGCGGTGATGCGGAGCACCGCATTGAAATGCGTTAGTGTCACACCTGATGCGTGATACTTGGCAGGACTGCTGTCGGCTCGGACAGCGTGCTGGCTTCCCCTCTCCCTCGTGGGGGAAGGTGCAATGCAGACTGCATGGGGCATGAGCAGACCCTCTTATAATTAAATGCAGGTACAAGGGGGGACATAATCCGCTTCACTTTGAGCCGCGAGGGACTTGGTGCAATAGAAGCGTGGCCAAGGCGGAATTACTGTATGTGCCCCCAGTGGCGTTGCTCCTAAGTGCTTCCTGGACCTGGGGCCCTGCGCAGAGAGTTACCGGCTGCCCAGGGGAGGACTGCTCTTTAGTTGGACTCCTCAAATAAAAGGAAAGAAGCAGTGGAGAGGGCAGTTCAACAGTGTGTCTTGAGGCCTGACCTGAGGCACCTACTATTGTGCTTCTTACTAGGGGCAAGCAGCCAGTCAGCCATCTCTTGGGCCCGGATGGGGGTTCGCGCCTATAATAGTAGATTGGGACCCGAGGGGAGCGTCAGGGGCAGAGTCGACCTGTGACCACTCAAGGTCACCAATAAATACTGCCTCTGCAGTGGAGCAACACTTGGTGTAGACCCTTCGCCTGACAGGGGGAAAAACTAAGCACCGGAATGTTTTTCTCTATTGCCTTGGCCCAAAGGCCCTCTGACAGGAGACAGTGGCTCGGTAGTGTGGAGGTAAGCAAACAGGCCACGTGGTTCTGGCCACGGTAGGCGGCGGGCAGTACGCCTTACTACTGATTCCACAGGCAGTAGTTCAAAATGGTGATGGCCAAGGGAAGCAGTGGTGCACACCAGCAAAAGATCGACAAATTTGCATGGCAGAAGGCAAAGGATGGGAGACAGCCTTGTTTCACCTAGGACCAGGACGCCCAACAGAAGGCAAGTGTTCAGAAGCCGCCCACACTCCAAGATGTTCCCGCAGCCATCAACGGAGTTTGTACATCACTGTAGGGTCGCATAGACTCGGTGGCCAAAGACATATCCTTGCTCAGAACAGACCTGCGTAACATGAATACCCGGGTGAAGGAAGTGGAGAATGTCACACAAGAACTGGTCACTGATGCCTCCATCTGGAAAAAGCAAATCTCTGAACTAAAACATCGCACTGAGCTCCTTGTGACGCAACTTGGCGATTACGAAGGGAGATCGCAGCTTAATAACGTTCACATCCTTGGAGTGCCGGAAAGGGCAGAGGGTCCAGCAGTGGACTTCTTCTTGTAAGATCTTGTGACTAAGCACCTGCAGCCTTTCCAACTACTTCACTATTGAGAGGGCCCACTGTATTCCCGGGGTAGGCCTAAGGCGGGGGCGCCCCCTTGACCTATCCTGACAAGAGTGTTCAACTTTCGAGACCATATCCTACAGGCAGCTCAGTGTCCCCCCCCCCCCCGCCCCTCAAGTACGAAAATTGCACAATCACGTTGTTTCCCGAATTTACCACCAAAGTTCAGAAACAAAGACGTTCTTATCTGGAGGTAAAAAAAAGCTCTAAGGGACAGAGCAATTAAGTATGCTATGCTATTTCCTGTGAAACTGCGTGTGAAAGACGACTGCAGAAGCTGGTTCTTTACAGACCCCATGGACACAATGGACTGGCTCGAGGGCTGGCGGAGAGTGGGAGAAAAGGGACGACCGGAGCGGCTAGAACGACGAGGGACGAAAATGCAGCATTGACAAGACTCCACCCTTGAACTGGAAGGCGACCACAGAACAGGTGGCTCCTGAGACCACCCCTGCAGTTTGCTCCAGAACTTAACTTATAGTCCACTGCTCCAGTATCCAGCTGTGTTGGACCGTAAATGACATTGATCACTTAATGTAATAGTCGTGATTATGGCCCAGTCACTGGTAGAGATGGAACGCGACTGCACCAAAGAGCGAGCAAGATGATGCCGGGCTGTGATGAGTATACTTCCTTGTTTATATTGACTCCTGTGACTTATTCTATGATTATACAGGGAGGTGATGGGAGGGGTGGGTAGAGCCATGTTTCCCCCGTTTCAGGGTTGGGCGGGCGACGGGCACTCTGCACTGTTGGGGAAGCGGGTCATTGGATTCCGTTCTGCAGGGAGGCAGAGAGGGGGTGGAAGGAGTTCCAGGTGGGGGTTTTAGTTGTTTGTTTAGTATTTTTAGTGCAGCACAGCAATGCAATACTTATAATGGAAGAAAAAAACCTGATGTTAGATTCTCATATCTGGGTACTTCACGACCCCATAATTGAGCATGGAATTAATTTTCCCTATCTGCTCTCATTCCATAACATGTCTTCACCCCAGGGGATAAAACACATCACAAAAGCGCACAAAATTAATTATCAATAGTGTGACGGGTGCGTCGTTGTTGATACACAATTCCTACACTTGCACTGCCACTAATGGGATCAGGTTCAGAACTTAAGTTCATTTCATGGAATGTAAATGAGCTTGGGGACAAACTCAAACGTGAAATAGTCGTTCAATACCTAAAGAGACAGGCTACTGATATAGCAAGAAACCCACTTGATAAGCAATCCATGCAGGGCCCTGAATAGGTGGGGTTACCAATTGACAGCTCATGGGGGGGTTCACCTCCTGGGGATAGGTGTGTTTCTGCATTGAAACTGACCCTATATGGTCAAGAGAGTATGGACTGATGAGCAGGGCAAGTTTGTGGCAGTGTCTAGCTCTAGGGAAGGGAAGACACTCAATGTGCTCTCCAATATGTCCCCCCTGCGCTGCGACAATCCACTTTACAAGACCTCAGCAAATTCATCCTCGACCCCCTAATTGGCACGTTAGCAATGGGGGGAGATTTTAACCTTACTGTGGATGGCGTATTTGACCGATTGCCCTCGCAAAGGGACCCTGGCTCTGGGTCTAAACTGGCTGGGTTCCTCGCGGCTCTGGCACTTCCAGATATTTGGCGACACCTCAATCCTATCACCACACAATTCACTTTTCACTCAGGGGCACACAACAGCGAACCAAGAATTTACTACATGCTTACACTCGCAGAGGCCCTATCGGAATTCAGTGAGGCCTGCTGCTTAGCCTGGGGGTTCTCGGATAACTCTCCTTTTCTGACTAAGATGAAGGTGAGTCTCCAACGCAGGTGTACGACCCTAACTATCAACTCATTTGCGCTTAAAATACCCCATATCAAGGTGGCGCTCACCAAAGACACTGAATTATACTTCAAAGAAAACGACGGCTCGGTATCTTCAGTTCAAATCCAATGGGGTACATTTGCGGCAGTTATAAAGGGTAGCGCTCTCACCCTGATGGTAGGCCATAAGAAGGAATTAACTAAACGGATTGACCAACTTGAAGAAGAAACCCTGAGTGTGGAAAAAGCCTTGGCACAGTCCCCCGACCATATTGCCCAGCAATTATTGGCGGTTAAGACCTCAGCTGATAAACAACTCCTTACAGGAGTGGCTAGGGCAAAGCAAAAGGCAATCTACCATAAGATCTATAAGCACGGGGAAAGAACGGGCAAGCTATTGGTCTGGTGGAAAAAAAGAGAGCAGGCTTCGAGTTGGGTGCACCAATTGCAGGGACCCGCAGGACAGGAGATTACTGACCCCCGCAAAATTGCCTAAACATTTGCAACTTACTTTGATTTGGTATTTACCTTGGCAGTGACTGTCCCATTGAACGCAGCGTGGGAACTCCTCTCCACTATCAAAGTCAACTGCCTATCGTCAGAGGTAAGTGGAACTCACAGAAGAAGAAATCCAGCATGCCATACGTGACATAAGATTGGGTGAAGATATCGGACACTTCGGGCTCCCGATTTTGTTTTTTCAAGTCCACGGCCTCCAGATTAGCCCCTTATCTTCGTCGGATGTATATAGAAAGTTACGAGAAAGGGCAGAAATCCGGTTAGCTACGATTGTAGTTATACACAAGCCGGGCAAACCAGCCAATGATAGTAAGGGTTATAGACCTATCTCCCTTCTCACGGCGGAAGCTAAGATACTGGAAAAGTTATTAGTCAACAGACTTATTCCGCTGATCACAGGGCTGATACTCCCGGACCAGTCCGGTTTTATGCCCGGCTGTAACACCGACCTGAATTTGAGATGCCTACATGGGGTGCTGGGTAGACAACACACGATTGGAGAAGAGGAGGCCGTGTTTTTCCCTGGACACCAAAATGGCCTTAGACACCATGGAATGGAATTATAAGCTTGTGATCCTAGAGAGAATGGGCTTTGGACCCAATTTCATAAAATGGGTCAAATTACTGTACTCTAGTCCGATTGCTCAAGTGGTAGTAAACAAGCACACGTCCAGGAAGTTTCAGTTGGGAAGGGGAACTCAGCAAGGGTGTCCCCTGTTGCCCTTAATATTCGCCCTAGTGCTAGAACTCTTGGCAGTGTGGGTAAGGCGAGATCCCCACATACGGGGACTCAAATGGACCGAAGACCATGAAGATAGAATTTCGCTATATGCAGACAATATATTGTTTTATATGGCCTCTCCAACAACCACTCTCCATCGTATCCTCCATATCTTCCATATATTTGGTGGTCACTCAGGGTATACAATAAATTTGTCTGAGTCACAATTATACCTTCTGTGGGGTCCGCAGCCTCGTATACCTAGGGAATATGACATCCCTGTGGCCTCAGAGGGCTTCAGTTATTTAGGAATTGTGATTCTCATATTACCATGACTAGAGAATCTGGATTTCATTAAAGACACGGAGGCTGACATTATGCATAAGTCCTTTAATGCAGTCCAAGCAGCCGCTTACATCAAATATTAAAAGGTTCCAGAATAGAACAATAGCAACACATGAAAGGCATGAGCCATCAACAATCTGCCTCTTTTAAATGTGGAGGAAAATAAGTTCATGAAACTTGAAACATCAAAACGATCTTCTGATGAGCAGGAGAAGGAAGAACGAAGGTAAAAACCAAAGGCCAGACGACACACAGTTAAGGAGCGTTACCTGAAAAGAGAAAGAAGTAAATATCTCTTGAATGTAAAAAATAGTGTCAAGCTTATCAAGCTAAAAGGAACAAGAGATGAAACAAGTACTGTTAATAAAAAGTGCAGTAATAAACTGTAGCAAAAACAGCATTAAATCATTGTAAGACCACCAAGGGGTGGGATTGGAGGGATAATGTCAGCCTCCGTGTCTTTAATGAAATCCAGATTTTCTAGTCATGGTAATATAAGAATCGTAATTTCATTACAAGAACGGAAGCTACATTATGTATGTTGGTATCTTTGTAAAACAACATCAGACATATGTTCAATAAGCTTGCAATAATGACGTGCAAAGGTGCTAGCATTTGACCAGTCAGCAGCTTTGAGAATGTTGTCCAACTTACCTCCAGACCAGAGAGATTGACTGGCCATAGCACCCCTCTAAGGGAGTGAGTTTGAAATTTCTTTAAGTCAATACCTGCTAAACTCATAAGAGTCTTAACCCATCTAGCAATAGAGGTCATGGTTATGCCTTTGTGGGGTTTAACAAAGGATATAAGTAATTGGTTAACATCCTGAGTGCGAAGAGCAAACATTCTGTGATCATACTCTCTCATGCAGTCCACAAAGTTTTGAACATAAATCAAAACGTGGGTAAAAGATTGAATCAGACATAGTCTTTGTTCTTCTATAAATCTCAAATTTGATTCCGAACATGTTATAAGATCTATTCGTGATCTCAAGGGCTTTGACATCAGAGACCCTTCTGCATGAGATTAGGTATAGTAGAGTAGCCACCTTAATGGAAAGGTTTTTTTTTTTTTTCTTTTCTATTGAGGAGAGTATTAACAGGCCAGTTATTGAAAAGATCAAGGATTAGTTTGACATCCCAAAGACTTTCATATTTAGGTTTAGGAGGTCTTCTTAAATGAATGCTTTTCATCACTCTACAAACAATGACATTTTTATCTACCATTGACAAGGACATGACCAGCAGAAATAGCCGATCTATAGCAATTGATAGTTCTATAGCTGAGGCCTTTATCAAATTGTTTAACAAGGAAGTTAACTATGTCAACAATAGGTGCTTCCAAGGAATCCAGGTTCCTTTCCAGGCACCAATGTACCCAGATTCTCCATATGTTGTTATATCTGTAGTGAGTGCCTGGGGCCCAAGACTCTCTGAGGAGAGTTGCAGCCGTCGCCGAAAGTCCTGAGATTTCATTGGATCTCCTCACACTCTCCAGGCAAGAAGGGTTAAACTCCTGTTCTGAATTAGGGGGTGAACTCCGCCGTCTACGTCTGCAAGAATGTTCTCTTGGGTAGGAATTAAGAAGGGGGGCTGCAAGCTAGTTCCAGAGTGGTGGTGAACCATGCTTGGGATGGCCAAAAGAAAGGGAGTTATTAGGACAAGGAAGCACTGATCCTGTCTCACTATCTGAAGAACTCTCTGAATCATGGCAAAGGGAGGGAATGCGTACACCTTGATTCCTTCCCAAGACTGTAGTAAGGCATTGACTGCTAGAGCACCCGGCTCAGGCATCCAGCTGAAGTTGTTCTCCAGTTGAAAGGTTAGTCTGCTCGCAAATAAGTCTATCTCTAGAGGGCCCCAGCTCTTCTTTAGGGTACTGAACACAGAAACATTCAGTTTCTAATTGCTGTGATCTAACAGGAATCTTGAGTTCCAGTCTGCAGAGATGTTCGATTTCCCCGGAAGGTATTGCGCTTTGAGAGTTTCTTTGCTAGATTCAAGAGGTCCGCATATTTGGTGCCTCCCAGACGATTTATATAGGCTACCGCTGACATGTTGTCCATCTTTAGAATGACGGACCACCCCTGGAGAGTGTTTGAAGCTCATGAGGGCGTAAAGCCCGGCTGTTAGTAAAATAATTTATGTGGTGAGATGATTCCTCTTGTGACTAGAAACCACCAGTGTTCTGATTGAGAAGGCAAGCTCCCCAGCTAAGAAGGCTCGCATCTGATTCTAAAACAAACTCTGGTTTTGAACCAAAGATTGCTTTTCCGTTCCACGCGTCTAGGTTCTCGAGCCACCAGGCTAGTTCCGATTTGGCTTCTTGATCCAGACAGATCCGATCTCCATACCATAGGCCAGATCTTAGGGCTCTTGCCTTTACCCTTTGGAGGGCCCGATAGTTGAGGGAACCGGGAAAGATGGCTTGGATGGAGGAGGAGAGGAGGAGAGGAGACCCAGAAGTCTGGCTAGCTCTCTCAGAGATAAGTCTTGTTGTTTCAGGACGTGTCTTATTTCCTTCCGGATTTTGGTAATCTTTTTGAAAGGTAGTGAAAGGAGACATTTCAATGTGTCTACTGTGAAACCTAGGAACTCCAGAGATCTGGTTATGATGAATCCTAAACTTTCTAGGAGATCCATCACAGTCTTCAGGTCTTTGGCTAGTTGTGAAGGATCTTGAGACATTATTAGAATGTCGTCTAAGTAAATGATTAAACGAATGCCCCTTATTCTTAGAGATGAGGCAACAGCTCTCATTACCTTGGTGAAGCACCAAGGGGCAGAGGAGAGTCCGAAGGGGAGAGCCTGAAATTGGTAAAGGTGATTTTTCCAGACAAACTGAACAAAGAGTTGGTGGGATTCTGCCATAGAAATGGTGAAGTAAGCATCCTTTAGGTCCAGTTTGACTAGCCAGTCTCCCTCTAGAAGTAAATCCCTCAAGAGATGGATGCCCTCCATCTTGAAGTGTCTGTAAACCAAATATTTGTTTAGTTCTCTTAAGTTTATGACAGGTCTCCAACCTTTGTCTTTCTTTTTTACAAGAAAGAGTGTGCTTATAAATCTTAAAGTTTCTAATGGGACCTCTATTATAGCTCCTTTCTGAAGCATAGAGGAGATCTCCTCCGCTATTATTTTTTGTTGCTCTGGAGAGAGAGGCATGTCTCTCGTGAAAGACGTTTGTAAAGGTATGTGAGTCAAATCTATCATAAACCCATTGACAGTGTTTAAGAACTAAGTGATCAATCTCCAATTGTGAAGGAAGTATTTGAGTCTGCCACCTACTTTTTGGGGGAAAGAAGGAGAAGGCAGAGGGGAGAGAGTTCTCACTTGCAGGGTTGTTTGAGATGAAGGTTCCACGGGATCTAAATCCTCTGATTCGTTGGCCTCTAATTCTCTGGGGGTAAAATTGAGGCACGTTGTACTGCTGATACCCTCTTCCAAAACCATAGAATCTTGGAAATGGCCTTTGATTGAAGTGGCCGGAAGAGAGGCCCCGTCTTCTGGCCCGCATAAAAAAGGTTAGGATTGAAAACTCTGCTCATATTTTGCTTGGCCGTGTCCAGGGTGGTGAAAGTGGAGACGTATTTCCCCAAGGATTTAATGAGGTCTTCTCCAAAGAGTAAACCTTTTGGGTTTTGCGAGGGTTCGTTATCCGCCATGTCAGTTAGTTTTGGATTTATTGGAGTCAAAACGACTCTTTCTTTCTCCATTAATGCTAGCATTGGCATTACCCAGTAGAATTAATGCTCTCTGGCTCCATCCCCTGATGAGATTGGTGTTGAGAGGGGTGCCATTGATGTGGCTGTCTTCTGCGGAATCTAGAATTCTGGATAATGGTCCCAGTACATCGAGCCACAACCCCTGTGCAAATTTGTAATGTTCCCCGCTTGTACTCTCATGAAGACCTTATTGCGCTCCTCCCCAAGCGGCAACACTGTGTGATCCGGACACCGGACAGCCACTCCACTATCTGTCTCTGCTGTGGCTTTTCTTTCTCTCCTGTATCCCACAATTATACATCCCCCAGATTGGCTCTTAATAAACTCACTTCCCACTCTGCACACAAAAAGGAAGCACCCACTAAAGAATTTTTGTTCTTTAGTATTAAGTGCAGGTCCCTTCCTAAACATAAAGAAGATATTTTCGATCTACTTATAAATTCCCAGCCTGATGCCATCTTTCTTACTGAAACCTGGCTTAATGCCAGTTCTGGCCCTGATACCGCTATAGCTCTACCCCCTAACTACACGATCCTTAGGCTGGACTGTGTGAATAAAACGGGAGGGGGCATAGGAATTATTTTTAAAAAGATTTTCGCATGCAAATGGGAAGAGCTTCCTATCAATAACTGTGAAGCCTGCCTTTTTAAACTTTCTCTCACGTCTCAATTTACTTTTTCGGGGACGCTGATTTATCACCCCCCAGGCCCAGCTGGAGACTGGGCAGCGGCGCTCCCAGACTTTATTGCTCCCTTTTTACTTGAAGCCACCAACTTTTCGATTTTAGGAGACCTGAACTTACATCTTAACGATCTTAACTGCTCTATTAGCTCCACTTTAATTATGGACTTTGCTGCCTTGAATGTCATCTTATGTAATGTAATGTAATGATCCATTTATAGAGCGCAACTGTCACTCCAATGAGCATGATGGCGCTAAACGGAAACTAGGGATAGGAACTTCAAAACCTGGTTGACTGCTGATGGTTTTTAAAGGGACCTCAGATCAGAGTTTTACAGAGAGAATCATATGCGCTGACAATCCAGGTTTTCAGAACTTTCCTGAAGTGGGACTCGGAAGTAAACTGGCGAAGCTGTGGAGGGAGTTTGTTCCATGCCTTTGAGCCCAGCACCATGAGTGACTTTCCTCCCTTCGTTGTCATTCTAAAAGCCAGTATTTTTAGCAGATTGGCATTTGATGATCTTAAACTTCGGGAAGGAACGTATCGTTTAAAACTTGTGTGAAGGTATTGAGGGCCTGAGGAGTGGAAGTCCCTAAAGGTGATGAGGAGGACCTTAAAAAGAATGCGTTTTTGAATTGGCAGCCAATGAAGTGTGTTTAGAGTCGCTGATGCAGATGATTTCTTGGGCCACCTCAGTACTAGTCTTGCTGCAGCATGCTGGACCATTTGTAGCCTATGCCGGCCCTACCCATAGGGCAGGACACCAACTAAACCCTATCTTTTCCAATTTAACAAATATCGCATGTGAGCCTGCCCTCCCTTACTATGGTCTGATCACTTCCTAGTCAGCTTTAAGCTTATACAGGTGAGGGGACTTGAGCCTTCGTCCTCCACCGTTGGTGCAACTGGGTTTAGAAACTGGAAAAAACTTAATGTTGATCATCTCAATCTCCACCTTCGGCACTCTCTGCCGGCCATAAACATAGTTAGCACCACAGACGCTGACGCTATCCAAAGCTGGCTAACATCGTCCATTGACACATGCCTCCCTCTGTCTAAGAATACAATTAACAGCCATTGCTCTCCGGCCCCATGGTTCTCAGACAAACTTAAATTAGAAAAAACTAAGTGCAAAGTGTTAGAGAGACACTGGAGAAAACACTACGCTCCAGCTGAAAAACGGGTTTATAAACAGGCCATTAAAGGTTACCAGGCACTATGCAAAGCTGTGCGGGCTGAATACACAAAGAACAATATCTTGCTGTCTCAAAACAACCCTAAAACGCTGTTCAAGGTAGTGCAAGAATTGTCTGGCGCTACACACCAACCCGGGCTTCAAAGCTAACCGAAATCCAATGTGAAGATCTAGCTGTGTTTTTTACTGATAAAATTGATGAAATGTATTCTGAATTTGATATGAATGGAGAACCGCTTCCTAAGTCCAACAATTTAGGTGCCGATTCCGATCCTGCAAAAAATTTACCCGTACGAATCGTATCCGGATTTTTTTCCATACGAATCGTACAAGTACCGTACAAACTGGCAAGTACGATTCGTATGGGAAAAAGTCCATACGAATCGCATTGGGAAAATTCCCCCACACGTCCTCGGGTCGGAAAACGTGTGCGACACATCCCCGGATGATTTTACGTACAAATGTGAAAAGTGAAGTCCGAGCGCGCAAGTACGATCCGTCCCGTGCGTCCGATGTTACAACCGTATGGAAAAAACACCGTCCCGACCGAACTCCCATAGCAACCATGAAGACATGTGCCCACATACGCGCCGAACCCCCCCCAGCCCCCGTATGTACGCCCCGAACACCCCCCCAGCCCCCGCATGTACGCCCCGAACACCCCCCCAGCCCCCACATGTACGCGGCGAACACCCCCCCAGCCCCTGCATGTATGCACCGAACACCCCCCCCAGCCCCACATGTACGCCCCGAACACCCCCCCAGCCCCCGCATGTACGCCCCGAATGCAGCCTGAATGCGTCCCAACGTCACGTCGGCGCTTTCCCGGATCACATTTGTATGGATATTTTCGTCGGTCGGTGTTTTTTACGGTTCGTACGGAAATGGTGTTTCCGTGCGAATCGTACTTGCATGTTTGTAATGTTTTTTCCCCGGGTACGAGTCGGACGGAGAAAGCACTCCGACCGACGGTTCGTACCCGGTTTCTCCAGGATCCGAATCGGCCCCCTACTAGCAGACTCTACCTTTTCCACAGGTTTACTGGACAAAGAGGACAATCCTGATAGTGTACTCGACAGCTGGCTACCTCTTGATACAGTGTCTTTTAATGACATCCTAAATAGTATCAAATCAGGCTCCCCTAGGGATCCCTTCCCAAAAATTGGACCCCCACATTCTTAAACTCATTATGGAACTTCTCAACGCCTCACTTGCTGAGGCAGTAGTGCCAGTTACTTGGAAACACGCTATGAACCTCCCTTTGCTAAAGAAAGCTAATGCTGATCCGGAAGCTCTCTCTAACTTACGTCCTATTTCACTGCTCCCCGCATTCTCCAAAATTCTAGAAAAATATATAAACTGCCAATTGACACAATTTGTAGACTCCCAAAACATTCTGCATCCGTCCCAATCCGGTTTTAGAACAGGTTTTTCTACCAAATCGAAACTCTTGGGAGTCACCGAAACTACCCGCCAGCCACTTGATAAGGGTGACACAGTGGCACTCATATTATTGGATTTGAGTGCCGCTTTTGACACCGTGTCCCATGAGACCCTTCTTCAAGTCCTACATTCTAAGGGCATTTGGCGGCAATGCACTGAAATGGCTTGCGAGCTTTCTAACCAACCGTAAGTTTCAGGTTTTCTCCCCAATGGCTAACTCCAGATCACATGTCTCCCCTTATGGAGTGCCCCAGGGCTCTATTTTAAGCCCTCTGCTCTTCAACATTTACATCAGCCCTCTGGCATCCTTAGGAGAAGAGGCAGGGCTAATTATATATTCCTATGCTGACGACACTCAGCTTATCTTTTCCTTATCTACGAAAGACAAGACATTGCTGGATGGATGCACACTAACAAATTGAAGCTGAACGGAGGAAAAACTGAACTCTTAATTCTCGGTGGAAATAAAGCTGTTTGGGGCCCACAACATTGGCCTCTCCAAATGGGTGCTCTTCCCCAACCTTCGCAATCTGTTCGCAACCTGGGCATTATTATAGATGGTCAATTGTCTATGCGTCAACAAGCGGTCAAGGTTGCCTCAACGTGCTTAGTAATTTTGAAATGGTTAAAAAATATCTTATGGATGCTGCCACCAATGGCTCAAAAGACTGTGGTTCAAGCCCTGATCGTGTCCAGATTGTATTACGGCAATGTTTTATATCTAGGTGCCAACAAGGTGGTAATCCGTAGGCTGCAAGTGGTCCAAAACTCAGAGGCCAGACTCCTTTGTCAGTTACCTCGAATGGCCTCCATCACAGAGACCCTCCGGGACTTACACTGGCTAAAGATTGAAAATCGGTCCAAATTCAAAGCCCTTTGCTGTATGCACAGAATCAATGCTGGTACTGCTCCTCGCTATCTTAACACCTTAGTTCACGCGTACATTCCTACTCGCCTTCTCAGATCTTCCAAGCAGGCTAAGTTTGCGACCCCTAGGTTCATACTCGCTCGTATGGGTGGACGGTCTTTTGCCCACTTGGTCCCGTCTCCATGGAATTCGCTTCCACTCTCACTCCATTTGGAACATAACTATGCCAAATTTCAAAAAAGCATCAAAACGTGGTAATTCAACCTCTGAGCTCCGACTTGCTGTTCTTTTCTTTCCTGCATGGGTCCGTATGCGCCGGGAAACCTCCGGGTAGCTGTAGCACTATATAAATTTAAATATAATAATAATAATAATAAACATATTGTATGTATATGTAGATATTTGATGTGCTTTTTGACAAATATATACATAGAGACAAACATCTGGATCACAGACCGGTGTGAGTTTTTTTCCAAAAAGATAAATGGTGTGAGGAGAATATTTTTTGCTTGAGGGATTAATTAAGGTTTCCTTCAGGTTTAGAAATTATCATTATTCTTTGATCGATTCCGCCGCATCAAGTTCTGTTTTTTGCTCTCTAATATTGACAGAGCAGTACATACCTTGTTGTCGGATGGACGGGCATCGCCGGGATGGTATGACGGGGGAATCGCGTTGCCTGACCTGAGGTCATATTATTCGGCGTCACAACTAGTGCCGATCAATCGTTAGGCACATGGAGATCGGAGAGATCCAAATTTCCACACGGATTGGTGGCTTATGGGACAAGTTGGATATCACATGGCATTATGCACGAATCCCAGGAAACTGGGCCTTGCCGGACCGACTGCATGTACAATAATAATTTGGCATGCGGTCAATAAAAAACTAGGCTGGCACAATAAAATCACATGCGCAGGGGGAGGAGCTTCGCGCGCATCCAAGATGGTCACGTGAGCACAGGGCTCCCCGGACCCTTGCCGCTCCTCGCAACTTATCCTGACATTATCCTGGATTTGTGGACGGATTCTGGAAGATGAACCTTGGCTGAATCCACAACTCTTCTCAGACCGAAAATCGGACCGGGGAGACCTGAAATACAGCGTCTTGCATTTTGGAGGCCCACCTGGAAGCTGTGCCCGGTGCTTTGGTGAACCGTGGGGCCGGGGAGTAGTTGAACAACAACGGCATCGGAGCCTTGCCAATGACCGCGCCCCCACTTTCAGTTTCGCTTTTGCACTTCTGTATGTCCCAATCGAGGAGCTACTTGGCACGGCTGGGGCGTCCTCCGGCCTTGGTGCTGGACTGATTTGTGCCTTTTTCTCAACTCTCCCGTGCGGGCTCTCGGACAGTCAGTGTCTGATCTGCTGGTGCCCCTTTGCTACCGGTCCGGGCGGACCCCACCGGTGAGCATTGCCCAACATGGGGGGCAAGGGGGATCCCGAGAAACGGAAGACCAAGACGGCCCAGCGTGGAGGACCAGTCCAGAGTAACATCATGGATCGCTATACCCAGGGTAAAGGGACCCCCGGGCCGGCGAGTGCCGTCATGGAGGACTCCGGTGGGGGCCCGTCCGTCCCCACGGAATTGTCGCTGCAGGACGTTATGGGCGCCATCAACGGCATAAGGGAGACGATCGCCCAGCAGTACGAGGCTCTGGCCCGTAAAATTGACACGGTTGCCATTGATGTTACGTTAATCCGGGCGGATCTCTCTAAGACTAACGAGAGGGTTCAATCGCTGGACTTGAGGACATCCACTCTTGTTGCGAATGTATCAGACCTCCAGGCAACTCTTGGCGATCTAAAGTCTGCAAACTACGCGATGTCCCGGCGGCTGGAGGATTTCGAAGGTCGGGCACGACGCAATAATATCCGTGTCATAGGTGTGCCGGAGACTTCCAACAATCGTCCGGTGGACCTTATGGTCGAGGATCTCATCCTCAATCATCTTGCTCCTTCGGGCCTGAGCAAGTTCTTCGCCATGGAGCGTGCCCATCGTGTCCCGGGCGGTAGGCCTCGACCAGGCGCTCCCCCGAGGCCTATCATTGCAAAACTTTTTCATTACAGAGACCGGGATGCGATCCTGCAGGCCTCGAGGGTGCACGGCCCAGTTAAATATGAGAATTCCTCCGTCAACCTCTTCCCGGACTTCACCCAACTCGTTCAGAAACAGAGAATGAGCTTTCAGGGGGTGAAGCGCCATCTTCGAGATCTGGACATCAAATACTCTATGCTTTTCCCTGCCAGGCTTCGTGTGGAATATGAAGATCGGACTCTCTTTTTTGAACGCCCCGACACAGTGAGTGACTGGTTGGATTCCCTGCCGGAACCGGGAGACCGAACTGGGCATACTAGCGGTGCCGAGGGCGGTGGGCCTCTGCAGGAATGATTCTTGGTCCTCCACTTTGACATTTCCTTCTGTGCTCAGCCAGGTTCTACTTCAACTGTATATTTTGTCTATTAATGTTTCGTCCGGGTGCCGGCGGGGACAGGTCCCTTTCCTCCTCTAGGGTCTTTTTGTAGCATGGGATTGTTAGGGCGACAGGCACACTGCAAGTTGGGGGGGCTGTATAGTCTGCAGGGGTGCAGGGTGGGGGGGGGCATTGGTGTGGGGGTGGGAGGGAGGCAGTGGTGGTTGGGTTGTGTGTTTTTTCTTTTCAAGGCGGTGTTTTTGTTCCCTTTCAGTCTCAGGTGTCTGGCTGCGTGCCCGGGGACTCCAGCTTCTTGTGTTGGGATGGGGGGGGACGGGTTGAAACTGATGTCTTGGAACGTCAACGTATTGGGGGACCGTATCAAACGTGGGGTTGTGTTGCAATATTTGCGTCGATTGGCCCCTGATGTGGTATTTCTTCAAGAGACGCACTTGGTGGGAAATGTATGTCATGCTATGAACAGGGGGGGCTACCGACTCTCTGGCTTCACCACTGGCTCCAGAGGGGTGGGCATCTTGCTGCGCTCTTCCCTCCCGCTTGAGATTGACAAAGTTACTCTTGATGATAGAGGGCGCTATGCGTCTTTGACTGGACGGTGGGAGGGGCAAACTCTTTCATTGGTTTCGGTCTATGTTCCCCCGGGCCTCCAGACCTCCACTTTCTCTGATGTGGGTCGTATGTTACTTGAACTTCCTGATAGTCTCCTGCTTGTGGGTGGGGATTTTAATTCCGTGATTTCTGGCGAGTTAGATCGTTACCCTCCCAGGGCCCTCTCTGCCGCCCAGGCGTGGCTCGGCGGGTTCTTGGACACTTTCGGTCTGGTGGACTGCTGGAGGTTGATACATCCGACACAGAGTCAGTACACATTCCACTCCGGGGCCCACGGGAGTCTCTCCAGACTAGATTATTTCCTTATGCCCGCGGCCCAGACCACCCGGGTCCGGGAGGTTAAGCACCTGGCCCGGGGCATTTCCGATCATTCCCCATTGTGGCTCCTCTTCGATACCGGGATGCGATCCGCCGGGCGGATCGCCCCCATCAACCCCTGGTACTTGCGTGACCCCAAGATTCGCAAGGGTCTCATTAAGTCGCTTGATCAGTATTTTCTGGAGAACGAGGGGTCCGTCTTGTCCTCAGTGTCCCTGTGGGAGGCCTTCAAAACGGTCCTCCGAGGACATTCCCTATCCCTGATCGTGGAGGCCAAGAAAGCTAAGAACGGGGAGGTGGTTGCGTTGGAGGCTGAGATATCGGGGTTGGAGGCTGCCTTAGAGACGGGTGTCACTCAGGACGGGCTCCACGCCCTCAGCCTGAAGGAGTTCGAATATAAGTCCCTTGTTACGGATGCTGCTCGGACAATGTATAGGGAACAGCAGGGTAGACTGTATGATGCTGGGGATAAGGCGGGTAAATTGATTGCTTGGCTGGATAAGAAGGAGAGAGTGAATCGAGTGGTCCCCGTGCTTCAGACGTCGGAGGGAGTAAGTGTGACTGACCCTGGTGAGATTGTGGAGTGTTTTGCGGACTACTTCTGTGCTGTGTACTCCCCGGTGTCTGCTAGAGATGAGGCTGACGCTCGTCACTTGTTGAAGGATATTGCTTTGCCCTGCTTGTCGGAGGAGGAGCGCGAGCAGTTGGATGCCCCACTTTCGGTCGACGAGATTGCAACCGCGATTCGTTCCCTTCGCTCAGGCTGGGCTATGGGCCCCAACGGACTCCCGATTGAACTCTATAAACTGCAACCGGATAAACTTGCGCCATTTCTCCGTCGTATGTTCTCGGAGTCGCTTGAACTCGGCTCTCTCCCTGATGACCAACGTCTGGCCACTATAGTCGTGATTCCCAAGGACGGTAAGCCTCGGGACCGTTGCGCCTCGTACAGGCCTATTTCTCTGCTGAATGCAGAGCCGGAAATCCTTGCCAAGGTTCTTGCGAACCGCCTGCTTACTGTTATTTGTGATCTGGTGCATCCGGACCAATCCGGTTTTATCCCGCACCGGAATACGGCCCTTAACTTGCGGCGCCTACACGGCGTACTTGCAAGGGCGGAATATCTTTCAGAGCCGGCCATCTTGGTTTCCTTGGACGCCACGATGGCCTTTGATACGATAGAATGGCCGTATCTTTGGGCCGCCCTGGCAAAGTTTGGCTTCGGGGCGGGATTTATTAGTTGGGTTAAACTCTTATACGCTGCCCCGCTGGCACAGGTGGTCGTTAATGGGAGGGTTTCCCGGCCTTTCGTTCTTGGGAGGGGCACTAGGCAGGGGTGTCCGTTGTCTCCCCTGCTCTTCGCGTTGGCTTTGGAACCGCTTGCTGCTTGGCTTCGTTGGGAACCGTCGATAAGAGGGATCCAGTGGGCCCCTGGCTTCGAGGATCGTGTTTCGTTGTACGCGGACGACATTCTCTTGTACCTCACCTCACCACGTAAGTCACTCAATGTGCTCTTTGACATCCTCACTTCCTTCGGCAAGAACTCTGGTTTGATCATTAACTGGTCCAAATCTTGTGTCTATGCTATATCCGGTGGCTTTCCTCTCTTGCCTTCTCGTTTTCCTATTAAGGCGTCCAGCTCCGGCTTTACGTACCTGGGGGTGTACGTCTCATTGGATCCTGCTGTCCGCTACGAGCATAATCTCCTCTCTCCACTTCGGAGATTGAGGTTAGACGTGGCCCGTTGGCGTAGGCTTCCCTTGTCTCCCCTCGGTCGTGCGGCACTTTTTAAAATGATGTCTCTTCCCCGATTCCTTTACGCACTTCAGAACTCCTTTGATATTATTCCGGCGGCCTACTTCCGGGAAGTGGAGAGCTTGCAAAGGAGACTTGTTTGGGGCGGTCGTGCACGTATTGCTCTCGCAAAACTGACTCTCCCCTGGTACGACGGGGGCATCGCGCTCTAGGACATCGGGAGGTACTATTGGGCTTCCCAGCTATCTGCTATTAACCATGCAACGTACGCACCTGGTCCGAATCCGGCTTTCGAAATGGATAGATTTTTGTTGCCTGGCGGCAACTTTAACAGAGCGCTTTACTCTCGATCGGCTGGGAGGACCTTAACCGGTCCCACTAAGATTGCAGTACGCTTGTGGAAGGCTGCGAATGTGGCCATGGGCTGGAATGATCGCTTGACGGGCGCGACCCCCTTGTTTGCGTCTGAAAGATTGGGAAGCCTCTGGATGACGAAGGGATTCGAGCGTTGGGACACGATTGGCATCAGCAGAGTAGGTGACCTTTGGGTGAAGGGTGCGGTTAAATCCTTCGCTGCGCTGCAGAGTGAGTACGAATTGAGTGAGAGGGAGTTCTTTCGGTACGTTCAGGTTCGGCACGCTTTGCTCTTGGCCATCGGGGCGGGGACTACAGTCCCTGTGTCTTCGCCACTCGAGGACCGCATACTCGACGGTCACTTGCCCGACAGTACTATTTCCCTTATCTATAAAAACTAATAAACATTCGGGCGGATCTCCTCGTGCGTCTGTGGGAGGCGTTGGTCGGGGATGGGGTGGAACTGGACGACGAGGACTGGCAGTCTGCGCTGTCCTCCCCTAAGGAGGTGGCCATACCCGCGCGTCTCCGTCTTGTCCAGCTTAAAATTCTCCACCGTGTCTACGTGACGGGCCCTCGTTTAGTTCGGATGGGTTTCTCTGAAGACGGGCTCTGTAGGTGCGGCTGTGGGCTCAGCGCCACTTTTCTCCATGTTCTCTGGGAGTGCCATGAGGTGGCGGAGTATTGGCGCCGGGTGCATGCTGTCATGGAATGTGTCACTGGGGTCTCCCTGTTGCCTGAGGTTCGCCGATGTTTGCTTAACGTGTGGGAGCCTAACGACTATAATGCGGCTCAGACTCGGTGGGCGGCCCTTGGGAACATGGTTGCTAAGAGGGACATCGCACAGCTTTGGGGTTCCCGGCGGCCTCCCACCGTGTCAGTATGGAAGGAGAACATGGATTGGTGCATGTGCAGAGAGAAGACTGTGTATGTGGCTCGGGGTAAGCCGGGGGCGTGGGGTAGAGTTTGGGGCCAGTGGAACGCGTACCGAGGGAACATCTGCACACCCCCCCTCGTGGACTCATCTGATGCTGCCTTGTCCCCCTGATCCTGAGGTTCCCGGACTTTTACATTTCACCTGTAGATGGTTGTGGCTCTCCCGTCGCCCCCACCTCCCCCTTGATCATCCTCATTGACCACCCGAGGGTGGAGTTGGTACTGTGTGGTCCCCCGGCAGTGGTTAGATGCCCCCTTTTAGATGGTTTCCGCCTTGTTTTTTGGTGTTATTTTATTTTTCCTTTTTTGTTTGTATTTCTAAAAGTTTTTTATCCTGATAACTCCTGAGGTACACTCAGTACTTTGTCAATTCGGCTGAGCCCCAGGGGGCCCATTGCTTTCTTGATGTTGTTGAACATGTATATATTAGCGGCCGGCCCTGGGGGTTGTAGGCCCATGTTTGTATTGAGTTTTTTATGTGCAATAAAGGTTTTTAGAAAAAAAAAAAAATAATCACATGCGCAATTCCTCTCTAGGAACCTGAGCAGTTGGGGCAATTGAGGGTGTGTCCCGGGTTCGATAAATGGGACCTGATTGGGATTTTAACAGCGGGGGACATGTGGAACTCTAGGGGATTGGTCAAATTCGCGGATTTACAAAAAGATTAGCACTTCGCATATCCCTAATGTATAAAAAACTGATTCACAACCGCCTGATCTCTTAACGTGCCTGCGGCAGCAATGGGAGGAAGACCTGGGAGAGTTAGAGGAGGAGGACTGGCGTGATGTCCTGGCCTCCCCAAGGGAGGTTGCTATTCCTATGAGACTGTGGCTGGTCCAACTAAAGGTCTTACATCTCGTTTATTTGGCCGTGGGAGTCCTAGTCAAAATTGGTAGGAGACCAGACCCCTATTGCCTTAGACAGTGTCTCCAGGAGGGAACTTTCTTTCACACTATCTGGAAGTGCCCAGTTGTCCAAGTGTAGGACTTGGCCTTTTTGGCTAAAGTTCCCTAAACTTGTTGCTTTCCCCCTAGACCGTTTTCCTGACATAGAGTTGCCAATTTAGATGCTTTGGGTACTTTGCCACTGCTGATCAGTGTCAAAGTACAAGTGTTCCCTGTGTAAAGTGTAATGGTAATTAGTTGGCCATGATTGGTATGTTTGCCTTACTAGTAAAGTCCCTAGTGATATGCACTGTGTGTGCCAGGGCTAGTAATGCAAAGGTGCGCGGAGAAGCGAACTCAGGCCTGCAGTGTAGGGCCTACGCGCAGTTTGCTAAGTTAGCACGTTGTCCTGACAAGTGCAACCACTTTGTGCGTAGACAGTGGGCACCCCTGTGTTAGGTCCCAGGTAACCCCTGGGCAGGGTGCAGTGTAAGTAAAAGGCAGGACATATACTGAGATGTGTGCTAGGTCCTGACAGTGAAAAACACTTCATTTCGTTTTTCACTGGTGAAAGGCCATCCTGCCCAAAGGACAGAATGGGGAGGCTGGGTATTGTGTTTGTTATCCTAGTTTTCCATAAGGTTAAAATGAAGAGGTGAAGTTTAGTATGTATGAATGCACAGTGTCATAACACATCTTTCAATGAAAGTCGTTTTGTCACTGTGTGTTCAGAAACCATTTTTGTGCTTTAAGCATTTCTGTGTGTCTCTGTTGAATGTGGGTTGACTTCTGGATCTGAGAGGTGAGAGGAGCTGGGGGAGGTCTTGACCCAGGGAGGGTTTGAGATAGCACCAAGCTGACCTGCATCTGGAGAGTAGGCAGAGGAGAAGCCCTGGGAGGTGAAGAGGCCTGGGTTGCTGTTATAAAACAATTGACCCGTCTCCTGCTGAGTGGTTAAGGATCCAGACCCCCAGTATCAAAGGGAGAAAGGTGACATTGGGAGGGAGACACCCAGAACTGATTTAGGCAGGGGTCAGGGACCCCTGAGCACAACAACTTCAAAGACATTTATGGGTATAACTATGAGAGCAGGGACCCCTGAACATTGGAATAGAAATGGATTGAGACTGAAAAGGCTTGGACCCATTTTGTGGTCAAGAGGAACCTCTGCTAAGGAAGGAACAACTGAAGAGACTGCTGGGAAGGACCGACCCTTGCTTCGTGATCTGGGGCTGGTGTGCAGTTTGCTGTATTAACCAAGGAAGAGGCTGTTGGGACTGTGCTTTGTGCGCTGGGTCCCCCTGCATGAAGAAGACTGTGCTTTGTGATACCCCAAGGGCCCGAGGTGAGCAGGCTCCCAGTATGGAAACACAGGAACATAAAGGTTTCCGGAGACATTTCAAACAATGCGGTGGGCATGTGTTGTGGCAGCTTGAGACCCTCGTAAGGTGTGCCCTGTGATCTTGGACACACGGAGGAGAAGTGAGACTCAGACGCCCTGGGTGCATGTCATGGTGGACAGGAGGCGTTGGTGAAGAGCGCCTGGTCAACATGTGCACCGAAGGTGAAGTTAGTCTCAAACGCGCTGGGTGCGTGTCGTGGTGCACCACAGGTGTTGGTGAAGAGCGCCTGGTCAGCGTGTGCATCGGAGGTGAAGTGAGACTCGGACGCGCAGGGTGCGTATCGTGGTGCACCGCAGGCACTGGTGACAAGCACCTGGTCAGCGTGTGCATCGGAGGTGAAGGGAGTCTCGGATGCGTAGGGTGGATGTCGTGGTGCACAGGAGGCAGTGGTGAGGATCGCCTGGTCAATGTGTGCATTGGAGGAGAAGTGAGGCTCGGACACGGCGAGCGTGTCGGGGTACGGCCGAAGGAATTGGTGAAGAGCGCCTGGATATCGGGACACCGGAGTTGGAGTTAGTCTCAGTGAAGCAGTGTGCGTGCTTTGTGCAACCTGGGACTGGAGGTGATCGGCTGATCATCATGTGCACCGGAAGAAAGTGAGTCTCCGCAGCGCGGTGTGCGTGTCTTGGTGCCATCTAAGACCACAAGAAGGAGTGCCTGGTGAACGTGCACTTGGAGTCGACGTGAAGTCTCATCAGCGTTGTGTGTGTGTCTTCGTGCCAGAGGAGACCCGGAGAGTGCTGTGGTGAACGTGCACCCGGAGTAACATAATCTCAGAGGTGTGGGGTACTTGTGCCTTGCAGCCGCCTGAGACCTTCCTAACAGTTGCGGCCCGGACCAGCAGCCCCGGAGGAGCTGAGCTGCCAGGCCGAGCCGCTGAGGCCCATTGAGAAAGTTCTGCACGGAAGGCCCAGTTTGCTGAAAGAGGAGAGGAGAGTGGGGTCGCGCCCCCAGGTAACGTGGATCACTGCCTGGGCGGGGTGCGTGCTCGGCGGGACACTCTCTCGGCCTCTCAGTCCTTCTGGCGACGTGAGCCTTTGCTTCAGCTCAGATTGGGGCCCATACTCACCAAAAGAGTGGCAGTACTGGGGCCAGATTGAGAAGCTGTACTTTATGTCATCGTTGATACGTGTGGGGGGGGCAACTGTTATCGAAGAGGTGGACTGCCGTAATACGCAGTGCCAATATTGCTGCTAATGAACTGCTGGACTGTCTTATGACGCTTGACATTATTTCTGCATAACGAAGTACACGATTATAGCGCTACGCATTGCATTATTTCTCCATTGCAAAGTACAGGAGTGTAGCAGCCCGCATTGCATTATTACTTCATTGCAAAGTACATGATTGTAGCAACGCATTGCAGTATTCCTTAATTGCAAAGTACATGACTGCAGCGGTGCGCATTGCATTATTTCTTCATTGCAAAATACGTGATTGGGGTGTGACACATTGCACTATTCCTTCATTGCGCAGTACATGATTGTAGCGGTACACATTGCATTATTTCTCCCATTGCAAGGTACCGGGGTGTATCGTTATGCATTGTATTATTTCTCCTTTGCCCAGCACAGGATTGTGTATCGTTACGCAGCGCACTATTGTTTGCCCATTGCAACGTGTGTGATTCTAGCATTGTGACCAGCATAGCATTTTGAAAGCGGTGGTTGGGATTTAAACCTACCAGACAGCCGGAACGAATATTATCCTTTTCTTATATGTTGGCTTTTGTATCATGTGGTCTGATCGTATATCTTTTTATATAAAGTTTATCCTCGTTTTATCAAACTCGGGTGGAGTCCATTTGTGGTGTCACCAGTGGGTTGCTGCGAGTGTGGTTGCACATACTGTACACTCGTGCCTTGGAGATAGGGCTGGCTGCTCATGCCAAGCTACTAAGGGAGTGAGCAGGGCTATCTCAAACGGTGTCCTTACTCGGCCTAACATTGAGGGAGGAGTCCCGGGTCTCACATTTGGTGACAGTAGTGTGGGACTGGGACTCCGGCTTCCAACACCAAGCATACTGGGAAAAAATTGCAGACCAATTGGACAGGGCTGGGGTGAAGAAATTGTGCCTATTAAATGTATGGGATTTCACAGACCTCACCCAGACCGAGAATGCAACGGGTTTCACTGGGTTGGGCCACAGCACAATGAAACATTGCACAAAAATGTGGTGTGGGGGAAACACCAATTGTCAGGAACTGGGTTGCTGATATGGATAGAGCCATGATTGCTGAAAAGGATGTGTTCAAACATAGAGGATGCCGTAAAAAATGGGATTGTAAATGGACTGCCTGGAATATGTACAGGAGTGAGATCTGCTTGTCTCCCACTGTGGAATTACAACGTAGCGAAGAAAGACTGCATGGCCCATTACTCATCGAGGGCGAGTTGCTTGATTTATGAATCTATATTGAAACAGTATGCTGAGAATATTCTACCTGTATAGTACATTTGATTGTATGGCATTGCTGATTTGCATAGCTGTGCTATTTGTTATGCGGATTAATAAAAGAGAGTTAAAAAAAAAAAAAAGAAAGGCAAACCTTCTCTGTACAATTTTCCTTGTATAAGACTGGTAAAAATGGTAAAAATTAAAATATATTCCAGCTTTACATGGGAAATTGCTCTACAGAAGAGTGGCAGATGTATCAAAGGGCCAGATTTAGACCCTGATTCCAAGTACTGGTATCCCACTCCGAGTGGTATCTCTGGATGACATGCCACTTTGGCCTTCATAAGTAGTTTAACGTGTTATACTTGACTAGGCTGCTATCGAAACACTTGCATTCACTTCATGCAGTCGATCCGTTCCAATCAATGACCACTTAATATGCCTACTGAATATCTGTAATAAAAAAGGTGCAAGTTCATATAAGATTGTTACCTTTGGAACACCGTCATCAGGTGGCAAACGTACAGGCTCTAATATGCATAAGTTCTATACCGTAAAATTGCGTTTTGCGTCTATCTCCAGGGAGATACAACAGTGCGCAGAGCCCACTGCACTCGCTCAGAGTCATTCAGCAAAGAAGAACTAAAGTGGATGCCTGTTTGTTTCCCAGGGGGACGGTGAAATGCATGCAATGAGAAGACTATGTTGAGTCCGTGGTTCCAAATGATGGAAATGAGGTGGGCCATGTAGACATTGAATAGCATGGGGAACAGGGAGAAGCCCTGTGGATCTCCAAAGTTGATCTATGTGGGTTCTGAGAGGAACAGACGTAGTCTGACTCACTGTGTTCTGCCGGTAAGGAAGGTGTTGATCCAGTCCAGGGCATTGTCGCGAATGTCAGTGTTGTGGAGTCTCGTGAGTAGGGTGAGGTGGGAGACGGTACTGAAGGCGGTCCAGAGGTCCAGCAGGATGAGGGCTGTTGTTTCGCCTTGGTCGAGGAGGGAGCAGATGTCATTGGTGGCAGCATGGAGTGTGGTCTCGGTGCTGTGGTTTCCTGGAAGCCGGATTGGGCGATGTCCAGGATGTGGTTTACTTTGACGAACTCGGAGAGTTTGAAATTGATGGCCTTCTCGATGACATTGGCTGGGAAGAGGAGCAGGGCGATGGGTCTGAAGTTCTCGAGGTCTGCCCGGTCGGCGTATGGCTTCTTCAGAAAGATATTAAGTTAATTTATGACTGCTCCTTTAGTTTGTATTCCTCCCCTCTTTCATTTTTCTTTTTGTTTCCCTTTTCTGAGCACTTTGTTTGAGTCTTAAGAAATGTAAAATGCAAAAACACCACAATATCTGAGCACAGACATTAAACAGTTTAAGAAAACAGAGGGAAATGTGCAATGTGTGCAAATATACACATTGCTCACAATCTGTGAAATTCATATTATCAACAGTTATAGTATCACGGGCTGACGTGCATTGTAGATATTCATGATGCTTACTGAGTTATGAAGTTCCCTTGAAATTAGCCAACCCGAAATATAGTTTGCCATCGATTCACTGTGGCTGATAATCATGGTCACTGCTGCATACTTAATGCTATTACATGCTTTTTTACATTGCTCCGATACATAAACATATGCAATCAATACGAGACAGTAAGTCAAGTCAAACTTAATTTAAGTTACCATGGTAGCCATAAACTTACATCACAGAGAAAAAAACACAATGTTAAAATATCCCAAGTCAGCACAGAGCATAAAGATTAGAGCATCAGAAACAACAGGAGTCAAAGCATCAAGGAGTCACCAGCATATCACATGGGCGTTATGTCAGCCCACTTTTTGAGGAACCTTCACCCCACCATGATAGAGGTCAAGTAAAGTGCAAGTGCCAAATTATAAAAGAAGACATAATTACAAAATACCAATAGCCACAATGCATAAAAATTTGCCATAAATAAAATACATATGTGGACTATTATCTTTCAAGTTGAACTGGACCACCCAGAGGAAAGATCCACTTCAGGTTAAAACAGCATTAAGTTCCTTTCTATTAATGGCGCATTTAAAAAAAGGAACATATATTAACATAGTTAGACAGGGGATCTAGCCATTGCAAATATTCTAATGCCGCCTTTGGACTTCTGATGCCCTGTTTCCTAAACATTTGGGATTAAAAACCGTTTGCTAAACTCAATATAAAATGTACAGAAAAAAGTAAAATACAACAGACTCTAGGGTGAAAATTCATCACATGGACACAGCATGATTGTGGAGGGGTCAAACTGGCCCAAGGGAAATGCCAAGTGCCATCTTGATAATCCCACTCTAAAGCAGGTGAGAAATAGTCTGTCCTAGGAGCGATCAATCCAATATAGAGTTCCAGGACAGGTGTACTGCATAGTGAGGTGTACTCCCTGACAGAGGTTTTGGTAACCTCGTGGGCCTCTGTAAGGTGATATTTCTTCAACTTAAGAGGTTTTTACCCATACCTCCTTCTCCTTCATTATGGCCAGAGCCTGTAACGCCCTCCCACTCCACCTCAGACAGACAACATCTCTCCCTATCTTCACAAGAAACCTCAAAACCTGGCTCTTCAACAGACCCCCTCCTTGATGGACTGGAACCTGCAAACTCCCCCTCCCCTAGTGGCTTGAGACTCTCACAGGTGAGTAGTAGCGCTTAACAAACACGTGATTGATTGATTGATACCATGATTGATACCATGTTGTGTTTAGTCAAGGTCTCAGGCTTCTGGAATATGTGTGTCTCACCCCAAGTCTGTCAGGGCAGTCTTAATGTAGTTAAACTAGGGGACTTTCAAACCTCTTTCACAGGACAAAAAATATTTGACAATTTCCCTTTACATGGTTGTTCAAGGCTTTGTTAAGTTCCTTTGAGCAATTTTCAGCTTGATCAATAGTTAAAGTTATGAAGGATTTAAAAGCTAGTTTGAGCTGATTGTGGTAACTATAGCATTAAACGTTTAAAACTGTAAAACATGTTTGACATTAACAAATGTTCTTCTAGGAAAGTTATCAGCTGTTTGGTGATGTAGCTTTCTAAAACTTTTCCTAGCAGAGGAAGCAGCCAGATCAGTTGATAGTTGGAAAGGATCTCAGGGCACAGGGCTTCTTGAGAATAGGAGATACTTGGACACACTTCCACTCAGTCAGGAGTTTGGCTTCGATTAAGTGAAGATTGTAAAGCACCATTACTGATGATGCATTGAAGATGGCAACACAGGAGGTTATCCTGGGGGGACAGAGGTGCAAAGGGATGTCTGACTTGGCTAGGGCCAACATCTTCTGCACCTGCTCCAGAGAGCATGACTCAAAATTGCCCATGACATTGCTGGAATTTGGGGGAGGCTGACTAATCAGGTTCCATCTTCTGCAGTTCTCGCTTAATTGGAAAGTTCTTATAAATTATGTTTATTTTGTGTTAAACAATTTTAGACAGGGAATCATAAGGTTTTTGAGCGGATAGTGCTTGTACAGGCTCAAGGTCTTACAAAGTTGTTCAAGGCTTTGTAAAGTTCCTTTGTGGAATTTCCAGCTAGGTCAATAGTTAAACTTATGTAGGATTTAAGAGCTAGTTTGAGCTGATTGTCATAACTATAAGGTTAAATGTTTAACAAAGTAAAACATGTTTAACATTACCATGTAAAATTAGCAGTTCCCATTGCTAATTTACACTTAAATGTCTGTTCTTGCTGGAAATTGCACTCTTTATTTTCAATGTTACCATACGAGTAAGGGACCTCCTTTTCTGGTGAGCAAAAAAGGGTGAGTACCTGTTTAGTAAATTATTTAATTACCTTGCTTTCAGTTACAGTTTTTCCAAGTACCTAATTTGGTATTTTTTCAAAAGTGTAATTGTTTTGTAGTATCTATATTAAGGGACATGAAAGTAGTAGAGTGTTTATTTTTCATTTTAGTATTTTATAAAATGAATTAGTCTATAAATTAGAGCAAATTAATGGCTTACATACTTTGGAAAGAAGTTGTATATATTTTCCCTCTTCTGTTTGTATGGTCTGGCAGAGTCTCATCTTCTTGCAACATTGTAGCTTTAGGAGTAGTAATTTAGTTTCATTTGATGTTCCTTTCATATTGTTAGTTAAATTAAAAGCTCAGTTCTATTGGTTAATTTTGTTTAAATTGTAATTTTACTGGCTAGTGTTCTTTTAGTTAGAATCTATTTTCAGTTCTTGCCTTTTATGGTAAATGCTATTTAGTGTATATTTTATTATGTTATTATTTATACATAGTGATATATGCATGCTGGGATGTGTAGCCACATCGAGCTTTCATTGAACACCTATAGTAGGTTCCAATGCGTATAGATTTCAGAGAGTCAGTTAGAATCCTTGGTAATATCTGGATGTGATGGGAGCAGGCACTTCATCAAGACGATCGAGTACATCTTGAGAAGCTTCGGCGTTTGTTGGATAAATAAAAAGATATATATATATATATATATTCACTGAAAAAACCATAGGTTTCACACACGTTATAGTTAGCTGGACATTTTACTCGTAAAAAAACAATGAAATTCCCCCGTTATAGTTAGTTCAGCTAACTATGACTCGCGCGCCCGCAATCCACTGCTGATGACGTCACATATTACATCACTCATGACATGGTCAGTGACATCACTGATGACATCACTGATGACATCACTGATGACATCTCAAATGACATCACTGATGACATCATCCAGTGAGTATGTGTTTTTGAAAAATTTCATTATGTTTAATATATATGGGGAAAGGCCTGTTTAAGAATGAGTGGGTGTACAAGTGTATAAATGGATGATTTTCTGTGGTGCATAGCATGATTCTTTAAGTGAGTCATTAAATGTATCTTACTACAGACTAGTGACTAAACTGTGTAAATGTATGTATGTGTCTGTATGTTGGTGTATAAGTGGCTGCATGGTTTTGAAAACAGCTATATGAGTCTCTACATGGGTAATTGATTTGTTGTGTAAGTATCTGTATGTGTTCATTAATTTTTTGTGTGGGTAGGGTGTGTGTCACTCTATGCATAGATGTGTGAGTGGGTGATTCTATGGGTGCATGGTTTTAAGACTGCATCTGTGATGGACTGTATGGTTGGGTGATTGTATGTATAGGTGTCTTAGGGATTGAATATATATCTCAGTGGTACATGTGTGACTAACTACATATGTGAAAGGCAGTATATATGCGTGTAAGAGTATATAAGTGGGTAGATGTGAGAGTGTGTGATTGTGAGAGTGACTGTATGGATGAGTGTGTGCTTGAATCAATGATTCTCTCAGAGCGTAAGAATGTGATACTATTTTTATGAGTAAGTGAACTTGAGTGTGTTTCACTGCCTAGGTGAGTAAATGGGAGTGTGATTATTTGCATAATTGAGTAAGTGTGAGAGTACCTCTATGGATGATTGGTAGTGTGTGAGTGTCTATATAGGTGTGTGTATAAATTCATATGATACTTTTGTATGGAGTGACTGTAAGTATGAGTGACTGTACAGGTGAGTGTGTGGAGGTGTATGTAGACCTAAGAGTTAATAATTGGGTATGTAGTTATTGTTATTGCAGTATGTATGGTTTTGAGAATGAAACTCTTACATTTTTAGTCGGTGTATCAAAGGTTAAATTAGAGTGTGAGAAGATGTGCTACTCTATCACAAGGATGATGTCATCAGTGATGTCATCAGTGATGTCATTTGAGATGTCATCAGTGATGTCATCAGTGATGTCACTGACCATGTCATGAGTGATGTAATATGTGACGTCATCAGCAGTGGATTGCGGGTGCGCGAGTTATAGTTAGCTGAACTAACTATAACGGGGGAATTTCATTGGTTTTTTACGAGTAAAATGTCCAGCTAACTATAACGTGTGTGAAACCTATGGTTTTTTCTGTGAATTTGCAAGGTTTTTTAAATGCTAATTCCTAACTATAACGTGTGTGAAACCTATGGTTTTTTCAGTGAATTTGTAAGGTTTTTTAAATGCTAATTCCTAACTATAACGTGTGTGAAACCTATGGTTTTTTCAGTGAATTTCAATGGTTTTTTAAATGCTAATTTTTGTATTTTTTAATTATATTTTTTAAATTTTTCTTTTTCAAAAACTTCCTTATGTATACATTTATATATTTTCTGTATCCTTTAATTTGGTGTGGCTCATTTTTTTAAAAGTTTTAATTAAGATAAAGTTGAACAGCATAGTTAATATCTTCTATTAAGTTATGTCCACTTTTTTTTTTTTATATATAAATTCTAGGGGGGCGCGCTCAGAGCGCGCACCTATTATGTTTGCGTACATTTTTCATGAATTCCGGTGTACGTTATTTACGTACGCATACATACGTTTTACTGCGCGCTAGGAGTGCGCACCTAGTACGCATGCGTACGTATGCATGCTTACGTGCGTCGTACGTACTCCACGCGGTACACTTCCGTATACGCGTAGAGTGCGCGCGCTGACGTTTACGCATACGCGCGTGCTGAGTATGCGCGTTACGTACGCGTATAGTACGGAAGCGCATGCACGCATACGCGTTCGCGCATGCATAATTGTACCGTGCGCGCAGGGAGCTTGCTCGGTGCGCGCACCTCGGGGTATGTGATGAATAAAACAACACTTCTAATTGGTTTCATTACTTTCAGTTTCAGATTGTTTCAACACCACACCCAATCCCCTCATGGCAAGTCATGTGATCCAGAAACATCACTTTTCATTGGTTCAAAGTACTTTCATTTCCAGATTCTTCCAAAATCACACCCCCCCTCATTGTTAGTTCTGATTCCCTTGGAGAAGGAGCTAATCTGTGTGTTGAGATACAATGGCAGAGCAGCAGCCATCTTCTGAGAGTGAGCAGGACACTCTTGAGAGACAGAGGCAGAGGAAGCAGAAAGACTCCTTTATATGGCAGTTTTTCACTTTTCCAGAGGGACAAGGTGAATGCACCAAAGGTCACCTGCAAACTGTGTCAGCGCGTCTTGTCACGTGGGAATCCTAACAAGAAGTATTCTTTTAGTATTCATACTATGACGAGGCACGTTGAGGTAATGCATCCAGTGACTTTTCGTCGAGCTTCTGGAGCAAACCCTCCACCTGCTCAGCCGACGACATCTGCAGCAGCTCAGCCGAGCACATCTTCGGCAGCTCAGGCAAGCACTTCTTCTGCAGTGGTGCCTTCACCTTCTACCACACCTCTGGATATTCGTCCTTGTTTTTTGAGGATGAGTACACACTGCATGGATTGTGGTCGTCTTATTACTTTGGGTGAGAGCAGTATTGATCTCATTCAAAGAAAATTTGAGGAGCATCCTTGCGAGAGGCCATAATTTTCTTATTTTTTTTATCGTTTTTCTCTTCCTCTGTCCCTACATTAACTCAAGGGCTCTTTTTAGAGCCACCTAAAATCAAAACACCACAACTTGTTTTTTACAATCTATTTCTTTTTTTTTTTTTTTAGAGTGCGCGCACCCAGCGCGCACCCAATGGGTTTTAAAAAAAAAAAAAAAAAAATCTTTTTTTTCATCTTTAGTAAACCTTCAGGAACTCCCTGAGAAAGAGAGGGGAGTGGCAAAGTAATTAAAAAAGAGATGGTGTACATTTCACAGATGAACGGAAGAGTCTTCCTATTAAACTTTAAACTCTGCATCAGTATTTATGTATAGGTACCCAAAAAACATAATAGCTCATTTTAGTGCTGCATTTGAATTGGCTGTATTTACAAGGAGAGGAAAAGACACACAGAGAGGCTTATCCTCTCCTTGTAAATATGGAGGAGCACCCTGCGCCACTAGTTCGTCAAGAAAATTGACGTAGTGGTGGCGCAGGTGGCTTGTAAATGTGCCCCAGAGATGTTAAGGAAATTAAGGGTGAAACAGACAAACCGAGAGTGACAGATACAGACACAGAGAGCAAACAACTGAGAAGGAGTAAGGCAGTTAAAAAGACTAAGAAATGTGGATACAGAAAAAGAAACATGGATGACAAATTAGTGATGGAGGTAGTAAAGGTAGGGGAGTAGTATAGAAGAAGTGAGGGAGTTACAAAAGAGTAGTAAAGCAGGAAGAGAGAGTGAGAAGAGAAATGAGAAAAGTAGAGTAAGGAGAGGTGAAGAAAAGGAAGCATGAAACGAAACCAGTGACATATACAGATATGTTAAACTTACCTGACCATCAAAATAAATAATTTAGAATTAAATGTTTTTATTTAATTGCAAACATAACTGAATAACATCTTCTAAATTTTCTTTCTAGTTCTGAAAAAAAGAAAAAAAGTATTAATATTCAACAATACACTTTATTAAACAGTACATGTTTTTTCATATTTAGCAAAGCAATTTTTTGCCCTTTTTTTGCTGTTTTCAGAATGTTTTGATTTTCACTGAAAATAGTGAAATCAATTGTATTCATCATTTAACAGCGGGCAAAAAAAAAAACTATCTGAAAGATTGTTTAAAAAAGCCCCAAATGTATCCTCACTAAAACATACCTTAATAGAAATGTTAAAAATACCTTTTAAGAAGAATAAAAATTTCCAAAAACATAACGTCTGTAAACCTTGTTGCAAAAGAACATTTTCCAAAATAATATGTGTCAAAGAAGTCCACAATTGTTTGTTTTACCTTTCCTTACGGCCAAATGATAAGTTTTAAATCTCTTTTGAGCAAAATGTCCAATTTAAATCCTTTTAAATTTTAATAATGCTTTCTTCCAATGATGATGTTAGTATTTAAAATTTGGGTTTCAGAAAAATTAGGTAACAATTGGGTAAATCATAAGGCAAACGTTGCTTGAAAATCAATTGAGAATCATTACACAGTGTCCATCCTTTTTCACATTTAAGATAAACTGTGTAATGACCAGAAGTTATAGAAGGTCCATCATGAAAAATTATTGCAACTGCAAAAAAAGTTTTTCGAGATATTGATAATTGTTGTCCTGTAAACTTCTTTATTAAAGTGTCCAATTTTGAACCATCAGCTCTACAACGTTGCATCATTAAAATTACATACTGTCCATATTTCTTTAAAAATAACGTTGACAACATGTCTGATTTACATTGACAACATTCCATGTTGTGATGAGCATCTTTAACTAATTTACTAAAAGTCACTGTTTTACTCTCTGGTAATGGTAAATATATGAACCTTTCAGAATCAACATTACTACTGCTTGTGTTCATACAGTTATCACAAGAATGTTCCCATTTATAAGAGACACCAAATACATTTTCTACTTCTACCCCTTCATCTTCCAGTACCATCAGGCTATACATCAAGAATTCCTGTGCATCTTGCTGGACATTTTGTGTAAACTGTGTACGTCCAGAACATACATCTAAAAGATTTCTAACATCAAAAGCACTTTCTATTTTAGTTTTATCATTACTCAGCTTCTCATAGAGG
The DNA here is from genome assembly GCF_964204655.1 of Triturus cristatus. Classification (NCBI taxonomy): domain Eukaryota; kingdom Metazoa; phylum Chordata; class Amphibia; order Caudata; family Salamandridae; genus Triturus; species Triturus cristatus. The sequence continues at coordinate 198,057,988 of NC_140593.1, read as the reverse complement.
AGACTCAGCAAAGAACAGAATCTTTTTTCATGATTTAGTGTTATCTGCTCTTGCAAAAATTCAAGATAAAATACAACATTCAGCACTACATTTGCGTAGCAGTTGACACCAGAGCTATTTTCAAAATGACAACCAACAACCTCTTCCACACTGTCCTTTTTCTTTTTGCTTGCAATCACATCACTATCTTTTTTTGTTCTCTTCTGTAAACCCTCATTACAGATATCCTCAAATCTCCTTTTCCGACAAACAACACGTTTTTCAAACATAGGATACTGACCTAAATGAGGAGCATAGCTTCTTCTTAATCTATTATATTCCTTTACACAGTTTGCATCTGCACTTACTTTTGAGTCATCAAAGTCTATCATGAATAAACAAGATAATTTTTTCACGCGTGACAAAGCAACATATGCCATACCTTCTTTAAACACACTAGATCCAATGTTTACAAAAGCACTATCAACAGTTAATCCTTGAGACTTGTGAATAGTTACAGCATATGCTAGAGAAAACGGAAACTGCTTCCTACGCACATATAAGTCTTTCACAAGCAAGAAACGAACTGAACAACGACAAATGTCTTTAACCTCTTGTATCTGATCAAATTTTATTTTTAAACATTCAATTCCAACGTTTTTCTGGTAATTAATAAAACCCACAACTCTTCCCATAGCTCCATTCACTAAACCTTTCTCTACATCCAAATTCCGTCTTAAAATTACTCTACAGTTCATACACACATAAAGATTCTTTTCCAAACCAGCCGTTTTTGAAATGTTTTTCTCCAGAGAATCCAATTTAGTACCTAATTTGCCTGTCAATATAACAGTTATTCGTTCATGTTCTATTTTATCCACAGCTTCCAGTTTTATGATCTCTTCATTTTCCAATTTCAAAAGTTCTTGATTGAATACAGAGCATTCATGTAGTGTTGGCATTAAGCAGATTACAGTATTTTTTTCTGCAATTTCCTTGTATATTTTCTCTGGAACTATTTGTTCTGTTGGAAACAAATTACTCAGCAATCGGCTCTGTAATGCTTTTCTGCCATGTTCTGTGAGTAGTCCAATTCTTATATCTTTCAAAATACTTGCATAGTCCTCATCATTGGCTTGCCTCATATTGGTAATGAGTTCCTTATACTCAAAATATGTCCAAATATTTACTTTGCCTATACTTCCTAATGACTTTTTTGTGTCTTCATGTGTTAGTGTATGGAATACCGGTTGTCCTTTAACTGGAGTAAGTTGCAAAAGATCTCCAAAAACTATGACGTGTTTTCCTCCAAATAGGACGTCAAAGTCTGTCTTCAGAATTTGCTGCATTCTTAAATGCACAAAGGCAAGCATTAAGTTTGATACCATGCTTACCTCATCAATAATCAGTACTTTCATTTTCTTCAATACTCTTGAAACTTCCAAGCATGCTTCTCCTGCTAGTTTGTGGTACTGTATTTTGTTCTCATGCTCTACTGGTAACATTAGCAAACGATGTAAGGTAACTCCTTTGATGTTATACGCTGCTAACCCAGTTGGAGCAGTAACAACACAAGACAAAATGGATTCCATTTTCTTCTGTAGGTAGCTTCTAATTACATTAATTAAGAAACTTTTTACAGTTCCTGCTTGTCCACTTACATACATTCTCATTGGTTCAAAAGATGTGCATGAGCACTCTTTATTTTCATGTAGTAATCCGTGATCAATTTTTTCTCTGACTTCTTCATAAATTTGTTTTTGTTCTTCATTCAGTTGCTCCTCCAAATATGTTAAGTCTACTAAATCTTCCTGAGCTTGATTCATAGCTGTTTCCACTTCGTTCATAGCTATTGCTGCTTCATTTTCGATGATCGGTTGTCCTAGAGGATCTTGTTCAATTTCTTCATTTAACATTTGAACATAAGTTGTGAAAGTACTGCATTCGACGCTGTCTTTGCTAGCATTGAAGGAATCTTCATAGCTCTGAAATTCTCCAAGTAGTTCCTCCTCTGAACGCCATGGTTTAAACAGCTGCAAAAGTGCCAAGTAGTAAAATTCCTTTTTATCAGGAGTGTCGCAACTCAGCTTCCGGTGATTTATCAAACTTCCTTTTGTTTGCTTCACCAAACATCCTTCCTCACCAATGACTTTATATTTTCCATTGTTGATATCTTCTGTGACATTCCGTTTAAAAATAAAGTTCTGCAGCACTTCATAGAGACACATGTTCTCAAGGTGATGACTTCTTTGTGGGTAATATGTGTCCAACATGTTTGTTCTTAAAATGTCTGTACTTTCTGGTTCGAACTCTGCTAAATACTCAATTTCTCGAATAGATTTCAGTACCCGATTTCGCATTCCTGCAAGGCCTAAACTTGCCCAAATTATTCTTCTGGATTTTGAGTACGGACTTGCAGATGATAACCTATCTGAGCATTCGTAGGATCCAATTTCTCGATGCGATAACATCTTTAAACTGAAACTGTATAGCTTCTTACTGACAGTCTTCTCGTGAGAAATCTCTTCCCACATTTCCTTCAATTCCGTTTTCTCAGATTTAGTGATGTAAGATGTGACATACCGAGCAACAGCAATAGAATTGTCAGCTACATACTGAATATCCATGTTAGCATTCCACATGGATAAAATGACTGGGTTGTAGTCATTTATATATTTTGACTCTTCTTTTCTTCTTAGGTTGTAGGTATTTTTAGGCGATTTTCTTGTAATGGTATGTCGCACAGCTGACATAAAACTGTTTACTCTTCCTTTTGAAAGAACAGGACGTGGAAATCCAAATCGACATTTTGTGTAGAATTTATCTTTACTCTTGTACTTCTGTCGACAGTATTTTCCACACCGATGACTTTGGAAACGTAAAACTTGCTCTTTTAAATTTTTCTCTTCTGTGCTTTTAGGTATAGCACATGTTGCATATCCTTCGATGAAAGTTAAAACTGCATCATCAGAATCTGTTCCAAATTTTGGAGCATCCTTGATCCACAACAGCATATGAATATGAGGAGCACCTCTGGCTTGGTACTCTTTTCTCCAAAAGAAATCCACAACTTCTCCAAGAGGTGAATTTTTTTTATTGCAGATGAAGGACATCATAGCCTCAAATCTATGATTGAAATATCTGCAAACATTAACCGGGTCCAATGAGCACAATTCTCCTGCTGTCTTGTATTGGATGTTTTCAATATTTGAATTTGCCTCTCTTAGAAAATCTAGAAGATCATCCCAAGCGTACTCAGCACAGCTTAGGGTAAGGAACCATGTAGGAGTTCCTAAATTCCGTAACATACATTTCAATTCTCCATGGCGTCGGTACCAATATTCATTCGTTCCACGCTGACAAGCCATCAAATTGGTCAATTGAGATTCCAAATGATCATCTCGCTGTTGCACTTTGTTCATAAAATCCTTTGCAGTCACATTACGTAGATGTACTCCAGTTTTCAAAATGTGATTTACTGCATAAGATAGTGCTGACAAGTCACTTTCAAATAAAAGATGGAACAAATAAGGAATACTTTGACAAAATCTCGGATCTTCTGCATATAGTCTTGTAGTCCGATACTCAGAAGCAGGAATCTGTACTGGACGTTCATCATATCGTCCTCCTTCTCCTGTAGGAAACAGCTGGGGAAAACAACGAGCTTCCAAGCTCTCCTCCCATACACTCACGGGAGTTCCTTGTGCTTTCTTCATCTGAAACAGATCAATAGCGTTTCCCATAACTTCTTTAGAATGTAGAGGATGTATGCTGAAATGTTCATAAATTTCTTCTTCTTTTGACTTATCCACTTTTTCAAGTTGCCCAGTTGGTATTCCTGTGTCTTCTAGTATTTCTTCTTCATCTTCATCCATATAAATGGCTTCATACCATTTATAATTTTTTTTCAAATACAAATTTGCTCTTTGTACTTTTCGTACATCCACCAGCTCCTGCCAAATTTTCTTATTCTTAGTAGGTACACCATTAACCAGAATAACTAATGGTTCAGTTTCAAAAGTATATGCATCAATTGTTTCCATATTTTTTTTCAAATCCAATGGCAAATACACAACTCTTCCTTTTAAACCTCTTTGTAAATCCGAAGGAGGTAATTTACCTGTTTTTGGTTCCATACGCACTATGGTCTGAAATGGATGGACACATTGAATGAGTATAGACTCATACGTATTTAAATCAGAAAGTTCTGGAGGAATATCAACCAATTCTAAATTATTATGTACTGCTCTAGCTGGCATTCTATTTTCTTCTAACTTGTTATAACAGTATTTACAAATACGCTGATCTTCACCCAAATCAAAACAATTTTCCAGAAATATATATGTGGCAAAATCTTTTCACTTATAATTATCTTCATTTTCACTTTTTTTATACAGATCAACATTCCTTGTTTGATTTTTGTAATGGCTTCTCCGGCAACATATACAAGTAATATTTGGTCTTTCATTAGAGATGATAGCAAATTTTGTCATTTCATCATCAAAATTTTTACTAACAGTGAGTTCTACATTCTCTTCCACATTTTCATCAATAACTGTGTCATTTTCTGCACTTTCTTGTTCTGGACCAAAGTAACAAAACTGAATCTCATCAGTAACCTTCACTACATCTGATACAGATCCACGAAACAGAGCATTATTCAACTCATTTAACTTTAGTGCTGGACTTTTAGCAAAATACAATGTTCTCACAAACTTTCTCATTTCAGTATGATGAACAGCCAGCATCCTAAAATGGTGAAAAACACTTTGACACACTTTCCTAGATAGACAAGCCAGAGAATGTCCTTGCAAACCAGTATTCTCTCTCACTCTGCATGGATCTAGTCTTTGAAGCACCTTAATTTTCTGTTTAACACTCTTTTTACTATATTCTCTTAGAAAGTCACGTAATTTATCAATAGATTCCTGACGCACAGTACAAATACTACTACAATTCCAAGTGTACACTGGGGCTTTAGGACGTCTTCCCATAACCTCATCAGCCATCACTTGTTCCTCATTTCTTGGAACCATTTTCTCCTTTTCCATTACACAACCATCCTTAACTTCATAATCTCTACCATTGGTGTCAACTGCATGCAACAAACTATTACTTTGAAAATAACTCTCTTCATTAAAAAATGGTTCAGTACTTGAACTATGTTTCCATTCTCCTAAGAACACTTTACAAAAGTTTTTTTTTTTACTTCTCTTTTCCTTTTGCTTTGTGACTTCATTGCATTCACTAATTTATCTAATCTACGCATCCTGTTCAAAATTAAAATGAATAGTTTTTTTGTTTTATTTCTAATGCCTTGGTAGCAATACTTTCAATAAATTTCTTTTTCTTATAAAATTTAGTTTTTTTCTTATATTTTTTCACATCCTTCAGCAAATTTAACATCACTCTTCTCTGAAACATTTTTCGACGAATGTTTTTAAAATCTATTTTCCGTGTAAAGTCACTCTTCCTAACTTCTGAGTCTATATTAGCATTTTGTTTTTGCTGTCGACTCTGTTGTAGTTTTGTACTTGAAACACTGTTTGAATGTATCTTTCGATCATTTTTTTTTTTTGGAAGATATTTTGTAAAAATTCTTTAGTTTGCTTACCAGAAGACTTTCTGTTTTCCAACACGTACTTCGCCTCCTATTTTTTTTTTATCAGTCGTCTTCAAATATAGTTGTTGTTTCTTTTCTTTTCTTTTTCTTGACTTTATAGGCATCTTTATATTTTTTCACTGTTGCTCACCAATACCTGCAAAAAACTAAAAAAAAATACCTTTATGTAATTTCAATTCATTACATTTTCTTTTTAAAAACTTTTCAAATCCTATCACATGAGCTGATCCTTTCCTACGAGTCAAACTCTTACAAAATAGAAAAAACATCAATTAAATCTCTGACAACAATTCCAGTGTGCACACACACTCATGGTCTGATTCTAGGCAGAAAGCGATATTTCTTTTGGCAATTTGAAAGCACATTTACCACTGGGGTAGACCAAGTGAACATTACTGTAACAGCCTGACACATGTTCCTTCTAGTTTAGACAGGCAGAAAAGAGCACATGTCCTAACAGCTCCTTGAGACCATGACCATGTGTTAGAGGGTGACTGATTAGACTAGAGCAAAGGAAGTGAGCCCTGGTGATTTAGAATCTGTTTGCGTTACACACTGCTATCTGAAACACCACACTGAGCTGACTATTACACATGGGAGTGTAGCAGAAGCTGCTGCGTGTGTGCAAAGAGTGTGTTTCTGGAGACAGTGTATTGTCAGCTGCAAGAGAGATCTGCATGGAGACTCCCACAACTGCATGAAGAGTACAGACATGTGTGTAAGAGTACATGTGTGATAAGGGTTAATTGGACTTTTCAACATGTAGGAACCACCTCAGCCATTGCAAGAATTGATGAAAAATCTACCATGCTATTTTCAAATGAGTTTGCATTTGCATCACATTTTTGAGATACTGATTTCTGCTGATTGCTAACCAACACATTTGAAGAAAACAAGCTGGGCCTTTCCTGAATGTGCAAGTTTTACAGAACAACAGCAACACAAATTAAAACGCTGACAACAATTCCTGTGTGCACACAGACTCATGGTCTCATTCTAGGCAGAAAGCGATATTTCCTTTGGCAATTTGAAAGCACATTTACTACTGGGGTAGAGCAAGTGATAATTACTGTAACAGCCTGACACATGTTCCTTCTAGTTTAGACAGGCAGAAAGGAGCACATGTCCTAACAGCTCCTTGAGACCATGACCATGTGTTAGAGGGTGACTGATTAGACTAGAGCAAAGAAAATGAGCCTTGGTGATTTAGAATCTGTTTGCGTTACACACTGCTATCTGAAACAGCACACAGAGCTGACTAATACACATGGGAGTGTAGCAGAAGCTGCTGCGTGTGTGCAAAGAGTGTGTTTCTGGAGACTGTGTATTGTCAGCTTCAAGAGACATCTGCATGGAGACTCCCACAACTGCATGAAGAGTACAGACATGTGTGTAAGAGTACATGTGTGGTAAGGGTTAATTGGAGTTTTCAACATGTAGGAACCACCTCAGCCATTGCAAGAATTCATGAAAAATCTACCATGCTATTTTCAAATGTGTTTGCATTTGCCTCACATTTTTGAGATACTGATTTCTGCTGAGGGCTAACCAACACATCGGAAGAAAACAAGCTGAGCCTTTCCTGAATGTGCAAGTTTTACAGAACAACAGCAACACAAATTAAAACTCTAACAACAATTCCTGTATGCACACAGACTCATGGTCTCATTCTAGGCAGAAAGCAATATTTCCTTTGGCAATTTGAAAGCACATTTACTACTGGGGTAGAGCAAGTGATAATTACTGTAACAGACTGACACATGTTCCTTCTAGTTTAGACAAGCACAAAGGAGCACATGTCCTAACAGCTCCTTGAGTCCATGACCATGTGTTAGAGGGTGAATGATTAGACTAGAGTGCTACAAAAAACAAGCTGCCCCTTTCCTGCGAGTGCAAGGGTAATAGAGCAAGACCAACCGGAATGAAATCTCTCTTTACATTTCCTATGTGCTCACTATCTCATGGTATGATTCTAGGTAGAAAACAGTATTCCTGAGTGATACCAGTACTCATTAACTTATAATGAACACATACTCCATAATATATAACATGTTCAAGCCACTTAAATATCTTCCTTAACATAAAATGTAAAACACAACTTTTAAAGTGGTAGGAAAATGTACCATACTATTTTCAAATGTGTTTGCATTTGCCTCTCACTGATCAATAAATGATTTCTGCTGAATGCTAACCATCACACTTTAACATAACAAACTACCCCTTTTCTGCGACTGCAAGGCTAACAGAACAAAAGCAACACAAATTAAATCTCTGTCAACAAATCCTGTGTGCAGACAGACTCATGATGTAATTCTAGTCAGAAAACAATATTCCTCACTAATACCACTACACCTTAACTTACAGTGAAGACATACTCCATAATATCTTACTAGTTCAAGACAGTTAAATTTCTCCTAAATCACAAAATGTAAAACACAACTTTAAAACAAGAATGACAATTCTATTATTTATATCAAAATACACCACATACTTCCCCTCTCAAACTCATAACTCACCTTTAAAATTAATTAGTTGAGAAAGAAATGTGGGACTCAAACAGCAGATTATCAGAGCCAGAATCTCACAGCTATACACCTCTCTCCTCTCTCCAGAACCAGTAAATGGCAATTTTTCCCTCTCTTTTTTCCCACATATACATGTTAATGTAAAATCACAGTCCTTCCCACATTTTTTTCAAATGGAATCACACATTTCTATTGGTTGCAACTTTCAACCCCTTTGCAAATCATCCTTTCCCCCAACATGTCTTCTGCCTGCTACCATAGCAACAGCTCATGGAACACAGGTGTGAGCAGAGAGGTCAGAAGTTCAGCAGACATTGTTTCAAATGAAAAGAGCAAGAGTGCTTGACTTTTCAAACCTAACAGCAAATCCAAAGTAATGTTCAGTGGGAACACATTTTTCTGTACCAATCCAAAACATGCTTTTAAAAATTTAAACATACAGCCTAGTTTTAACTGTAAAATGGTTTAAATCAGCCAATGAGTTCTTTTTATCAAAAAAAGTATGTATGCCTCCATTTTTCAACTGTGTTTCTTTTCATATTGCCATTCTACTGAAAGACACCTTCTGAGTGCATCCAGATCTCCTTGAAAGATGTTCACAGTGTGGATTGTAGGTCATAGCTATGTCTTCTGGAGTGAAAAATTTGCAGAAAAAAGAGGTATGGTGAGAGACCTTGCTTTGCCAAATGTAGACATTAAATGGATTGGTCAGAGAGGGTTAAAGTGGCACCAATTAATGCCTTTGGTGAAAACCTTTCTACATCTCCCACAGCCTAACCTTATTATTGTGCACTGTGGTGGAAATGACCTAGGCACTTTAACTGGGGTAGGTCTGGAAATGCTTATTAAGGACACCTTTCTGCAATTGATGTCGCTTTTTCCTCAATCTGCCTTTGTATATTCTAACATATGCCAAAGGCAAAAGTGGAACTGGTCCAACCAATTTTGTCCACAGATTGACAAAGCAAGAAGGCACGTCAATAAGTCTGTTTCTGCTTTCCTCAGAGACTATGGTATGGGTTCTATATACCACAACAACTTGCGTTACAACAAGCAAGACATTTATAGAGGAGACGGTGTACATTTCAATGATGAAGGGAACAGAGTCTTCCTCTTGAACTTTAGACTCTGCATCGGTACTTACTTGTAGGTACCGAAAAACACTCAATGAACACAAGGGCTCTTTTTAGAGCCACCTAATATCTAAACACTTAAATGTGATTTTTATTTCTATTTTTTTTTATTGTTTTTTTTCGGGTGCGCGCTGGGTGCGCGCACCTCGTGATGTTTTAAAGGTTTTTTCGGGTACGCGTAGAGTGCGCGCACTTCGCGATGTTTTTTTTTAATTTAAATCTTTTTTTTTGCCCTTCGTGGTCCTACTGTGCCCCCCTGACAATGGCTAGGGGGTCTAGAACTCCCTACCCTGCCCCCTTTTCACGGTCTCCACCTTTCCTTTTTAGTGTGACTGACAAAATGGCGGTCGACACTTCCTGATTTCTACTGATTCGAATGTTTACTAACATGTAACAACCAATCAGAATTACGCTCGCGCACGGCAAGGTGCGCGCACAGGGCTTGCTCAGTGCGCGCACGCTGCGCGCGTATAGATATTGATATGCTTTTAAATGCTATTTTCTCAGGAAATACTGAACAGATTTACACCTGACCTGCAAAAGGCACTTCCTTGGCCTTATGGCTACCTCTCTGCCAAATTTCAAGTAATTCTGTTCAGCCGTTCGGGCTGTAGCTCTGTCTAAAGGTCCTATGGAAAAATACATGGGGAAAACGAGTTTTGGGACCCCCCCATTTTCTCGGCCCCCGCTTGACAAATCACCCCGAGACTTTCAGGGTAGGAGCTGAACGGAGCGCCCCATTAGTTTTGAAAATTTCGCGAGGATTCGTCAACCGGCGCCAAAGTTATTCAAAATAGAATTTTGAGATTTCCTATGGAAACATGGTCCTAACTATAACTATCTACTGGCGACCGCCAGTAGATTATATATATATATATATATATATATATATATATATATATATATATATTACCTACTGGCGGTCGCCAGTAGGTAGTTATAGTTAGGACCACGTTTCCATAGGAAATCCGCAACATTCTATTTTGAATAACTTTGGCGCCGGTTGACGAATCCTCGCGAATTTTTCAAAATAGGTGGGGCGCTACGCTCCGCTCCTTCCCTGAAAGTCTCGGGGGGATTCGTCAAGCGGGGGCTGAGATAAAAGGGGGGTCCCAAAACGCGTTTTTCCCATGCATTTTTCCATAGGACCTTTAGACACAGCTACAGCCCGAACGGCTGAACAGAATTACTTGAAATTTGGCAGAGAGGTAGTCCTCAGGTCAAGGAAGTGCCTTTTGTAGGTTTGGTGTAAATCTGTTCAGTAGATCCTGAGAAAATAGCATTTAAAAGCATATATATATGTGGGCGGAGCCTAACCACACATCTCATCCTGAGATCTGATTGGCTGTCAGCACTTCATCCAAGAAGTGTTGGCAGCCATCTTGGGACCAATATACATGATAGCACCTCATTAAAAAGCATTGCAGTTAATAGAAGGTTTTAAGACTTTAGTTACATTATAAATCATTTGTTGATGGTACCATACTCATTTTAGGAATTGTGGTATGTTCTAAGGTGATTTCACCAGGTGAAAAAGCCTTCTGCTGGGATATCATGATTGAGAGAAAAATATTTTCTCATGCTTTTACCACAGAGGTTTGGAAGGTGATCTATAGGCTAAACTGAGAGCTTATTTTCTGTAAATTCACATTATCTTTCTCAGTCATGTGAGAATGAAGTCTGACATTCTCAGTAAAACATGTACATCCAACAAGGGCAGAGACTGTCAGTTGATTCCTTTGTGTTCTACTGCAGCTTCCCAGAGTGTTCCAAAGAACTACTAGAGCGCTAACAGTCCTACTTATGATAAACGTATGGCACACCTGAAGCCATCTTGCTTGGATTAAAGTGGTAACTCTTAAAACATTTAATTTAAAAAGGAACAAAATGAGGGGGTTCATTTTTCAATAAAAAGTATGATTAGTGCTGCAGAAAGAAAAATTAGGGCACATTTTGAGTGACTTCTCAAATCCTCTTCTATTTCATTAAAAAATTCTGACATGCAGACTGAAACATGCACTTTCAATACCAGCAGCAGTTTTCCCTGGTGAGCAGTAGCTTTACTACAGTGATCTAATGAGCAAAAAGAGTGCTAACATTCTGAATTTATGGCAAATGTGTGACACATCTGAATGCCTTCTTGATGGAATCAAAGTAAAAAACTGAAAGTATTTCCTACTGAGGAGACTGCAGTAAATGAGGAAATTAGGAAACTTCATAACAAATAAGTCTCCCAAGATGGCCACCAGAGACAAAAGAGCCCAAATGTAGCCCAAATATCACCCAGATGTAGCCCAAGTATAGCCCAATGACAGAATGTCCCAGAATGTTCTTAAAAACAACTAGAGCGCTTACTGTCTTCATTATGACAAAAGTATGGCACACCTGAAGCCATCTTGATTGGAATAAACTGGTAACACTTAAAACATTTAATTTAAAAAGGAACACAATGAGGAGGTTCATTTTGCCATAGAAATTATGATTAATGCTGAAGAAAGAAAATGAGGGCACATTTTGAGTGACTTCTCAAATCCTCTTCTATTTCATTAAAAAATTCTGACATGCAGACTGAAACATGCACTTTTAATACCAGGAGCAGACTTCCATGGTGCAGTAGTTTTACTACAGTGATCTAATGAGCAACTAGAGTGCTAACATTCAGAATTTATGGCAAATGTGTGACATATCTGAATACCTTCATGATGGAATCAAAGTAAAAAACTGAAAGCATTTCCTACTGAGGAGACTGCAGTACATGAGGAAATTAGGAAACTTCATAACAAATAAATCTCCCAAGATGGCCACCGGAGACAAAAGAGCCCAAATGTAGCCCAAAATCACCCAGATGTAGCCCAAATATAGCCCAATGACAGAAGTGTGCAAAACACTTATTATTTTGTGTTTTTGCAGTGTAATATAGTGCAGACTTGTCAGGTATTGGAGTGCTTTACATGAGCATTGGTTACATCACACAAGAACACATTCATTTTGGTTGTAGACATGGGGAGACTAAGTGATTTGACCAGAATCACAGAATGTCGAGCTGAAGCAGAAACTTCAACCTGGTTCCCCAATTGCAAAGTCTGCAGTTCTGGAAGTAACACCACATCATCTCCCCTAAGTGCAACATTTAATCAAGTGGTCAACTGGATAAAAAAACATAAAGATAACAAATAATTTAAAAGTGCTTTGTCGCTATTTGAAAACTCAGAAAATATGTCCTTATTTTAGCCTTTTAGAGCACTAACCATAATTTTGATGCCAATAAGACCCTCTCATATATGTAATTTCTAAAGGAAATGCTCTAGGTATTACAGTTTTGATTACATCAAGATGATGTCAGGCGTTCCACACTTTTGTAATAAATATAGAATGTTAGCAATCTAGTTGTTCATTAGGATACTGTTGAGAGGCAGAGGCCAGGGGCACGGACTCTGAAAATTGAAGGCAGGTAGGAGGGTGCAAAGGCAACAATTTAACCACACTGAGCAGGCAGGAAGGGCCGTGGAAGCACAACAGACTATGGAGGGCAGTGGAAAGGGGGGCAGGGGCAACAAACCAACAATACAGGACTTGCAAGAGAGGCTGTTGGAGGCAAGATCTATTACGGGTCAAGGAAGCTAGGGGCGGTCCCCAGATCCCCGGGAGCCACCACAGAACTGAGCAGGAAAGTGAGTCAGGGACAAAAGGGGCACCTTAATTTGAGCCGGGGTGCCTAGGAACGCTTGCTCCAAAAATGAAGAAAACAGACATATGAGACATGGAATTGGAGGCAGAATACAATGGCAGTTTAATGAGAAGATGCAACTTCAAAGAAACCGCAGAATAGAGACATAAAGTACAAAATACAGAATCCAGATAATCATACAGCTGTCATGATATTCTCTGTATCTCAATTAAAGTACTGACAGAGAGAGAGAGAAAACACATCTATAAATGCATCATGAGAAACAAGTTACACCAAGGAAAATGTTACCTAGGAACACTCACGTTTACTCTTAGAGCAAGCATTCCTGCAATTACAATACAAAATCTTTTAAATGCAAAAGTAAAGAGAACAATGGTTAAACATAACATGACATTTCATATAGGTAAAATAGAATAAGATACTTCAAGCAAAGCAGAGCAAGACATTTTAAGCAAAGGAAGACAAGAGCTCCCAGCTCTTGGGGAAAACCTGCACTGCCTGTTAACCTACATACAGACGGCGAGGTAGTCCGTCGATATCTGTGGGTGCTCCCTTTTTATATCATTTTGTGGGCTCCTTTGCACGCTACATCTACCTACGTATGCTACCCAAAAGCTTCGTCTGCAGATTTTACCAGACATTTTGTCATTTACCCACTTAATGCTGACAATGGACTGGGTGAAAAGGTCAGTCTCTCAGGCCAATCGCTTATCGTAAGTTCCATAGAGCAAGCAGAAAATAATGGGTATTGTACGGGAATTCAATATATTCATGTATAAAATCTCCTCAGTTCTCCTAACTTGACGCTCTGCGGTTGCCACTTCCTTAAAAGTGGGAAACCTGCCCAGGAAGCAAGTACCAGTCCAGGATGCAGCCTACTGTATGTCGACAGCTTCAGGGGGATGTTGAACTTTGATACCGAGCACGGAGCACTCGGGTAGGGTGGGGGCTACTGGTTTGGGGCAGAAGGCCTCGCAGACCTGCCTTCAGACTGCTATACACTAAAATTGCAGAGCTATGGTCAATTTAACAAAGAGGCCTACATATTGAACAGAAGGGCCTACACAGGGGTTTTATACTGGCTGAGTGGTAAGGATGTCTCAGGATAATTATATAGCAACACAGGACCCGCTGGTCAATTTAATACGGCCTACAAATGCAGCTGGCAGGGCAAGGACAAGGGTCTCATACTTCAGGTGTGGACAGAACGGGCCAGGGGCCCCCTGTGATACAAAATCTACCCTCCTTCAAGCCTGTGGCAATGTAATAGAACATTGTGGGCAGAAGGAAGAGGCAATGGTAGTACAACCATACATGCCAACAGACCCGATTCAGCCAGGAAACGTCCAATGTTTTTAAGCTCAAATGGGCTTTATTTGATCTGTCTCCTGTCTACAATATCCTCTTTTTCAATGTAACTCAAAGGGGAAAATCAATACCCCAGTTTTTTTTCAAAATCTCCCTCTTACCAAGTTCAAAATGTTCGCAAGTATGGTACATTGGATCATGGAAGGAAATGGGATAGGGACATGGACTTGGATAACAGAGGACAGGAGGGACATGGAGAGGTGCACCAAACTGACCCTGCAGGGCAGGCATCAGGGTTTGCAGCAGCACAATATACCACACAGGGCATGCAGGACGGGAGTGCAGCACAACAATCCATAGAAAGCAAGAGGGAGGGGACAGGACCATGCACATGGACAACAGAGAACAGAGGGGCAAGAGGCAATGGTAGCTAGCTGACCATAATGGACAGACAGGAGAGAAAGCTGCAGCATAACAGACCATAAAGGGCAGGAGGGACGGATCAGGGGCATTACAATGGAACAGACAAGCCAGGAGGGAGGGAGTAGGGCTGGGGGCAAGGGGGGCAGGGCAGGAGCAGCAAGATAGCCATGGAGGTCAGGCAGGATGGGCACTAGAAGCAAGACACACCATGAAGAGCAACAGTGAGACTGTGATGGCATACACACAGACCATGGAGGGAAGGTGGGAGGGGGTCAGGGGCAGCTAACTGACCACACAGGGAAGGTGGGAGGGGCCATGGCAGCACAGAAGACCATGCATGGCAAGTGGGAGGGTTAGTGGCAGCACAATGGCTATGATGGGCAAGAAGGAGGGTAGAGGGGCATGCACAAAGGACGATGGAGGATAGAAGGGAGGGTCAGGACCTGTGCACAGACAAGAAAGTTCAGGGGAAGGGACCTCACAACAGACCACACGGGGCAGGCAGGAGGAGCAGCTGCAGCACAACAGACCAGGGAGGGCAGAAGGGTGTGGCAGTACAATGGACCATGTAGGACAGGAGGAAGAGGATAGGGGCATGGCATGTGGACAGGCAGGGTGGAGGTGGCAGGGACAGGTTACAGTCATCTGACAATGCTAGGCAGGTGGGAGGGGAGTGGCAGCTCAACAGAACACTCAGAGTAGATAGGAGTGGCAGGTCCATGGGACATGGTGGGCAAAAAGGATGGAGCAGGGGCATGCACAAAGACATCGGAGGGCAGGGGGAAGGAGAATAGGGGCAGCAATCTAAGCACAGAGTTTAAGCAGGAGGTCAATGATGGGGCATAGAATTGGGCAATGGAGGGCAGGAGGAGTGGACTGGTACATCATACTGAGGGCAGTGGCAGCACATCAGACCATGCATGGCAGGAGGGAGGAGGCTAGTCCATGGATTCACACAACAGAGGATAGGGAGGAAGGGGATGGGGCAGCAAGCTAACTGTTCAGAGAAGGCGGGTATTAGGAACTTTATTGTTTTTAAAACATTGTGTCTGTGCGAACTACTTAAAATATGAACAAGTATGCAGCATAATCTCACTTTTATTCAGGAAGAAGAGGACGTTTGTGACTGTGACTCCGGGCTCACTTGGCAGAAACACCCCCTGACCCTCCACCCCCTATCGCAAAATGTAATGCCCGTGAAAAGGGTAGGTGAACACAGTGTTATATAGAACATAGTCCTGAGAGCACGATTGAAAATGAAAACTAGATATAGTGTATGGTATAAACTATGCACCAAAAAGTGTGATATAAGATGAACCGGGCGTGAAATATAATATGCAATACATTGTGCGCAATGACAGATTCATTGGAGAGCGCGAGATAGCACAGGCACTAGCGCGTGCTATGCGATATGCGCCTTGGAGTGTAATATGCACAGGGCAGTGTTGTGTAACCTAACTAGTCTCTAAAGTTGTAATATAAAATATGTGCTGGGGAGTGTAAGGTTGCATATGCACTGTGACAAAGATATGGATCCCAGATTGTAATATGTATGGCATAGCACTGTGCGTTATAACATAGGCATCGAGAAAGGCACGTTAGATGGGGCAATATAACCCGTGCGAAGACAAGTGTGGCATGACATATTCACGGGGTGGTGTTACAGTGCACATGGGCTAGAGAGTGTCATAGCATATGCACTAGCTAGTGGAATACAACACAGAGGTGTGTGGCACACGGCAGGCAATGGTGGGTGTAACACAGCATTGGGCTCTGTCAGGAGCGCGCTGTGACTCTCAAGTGATGTTCGTCCCCTTTCCAGAGAGTAAAATAAAAAGTATTACACATCCGGCAGTGGATGTGTGTTTTATTAACCGTGAGGGGGGTTTCTTGCATAGTTTTGGTCGAATTTTTGTCGAATCCCCTTTGAATGGCTTGGTGTGCATGTGTATTAAATGTGCCCGTCAATAGCTACCCAAGTTTGTATAAATAAACGACAAGGGTGTCTACCGGGATTAGGCACGGTAGGGCATCAGACATGTCAGAGCTTCACTAGTGGTGTAAATACATTCCACGTGGATTCATTGCATGCATAGTCGCCTTTTAATGAATATCACGCAAATCGTCATGGTGATAGGTACGTACGGTTTGTCCAGCATGTCCTAGGTGTGTCTATAAATATATATTTTTTAAAAATAATAAAAAACAGTGGCCGGCCCTGGGGATTGGGGTCAAAAAAATATAATTAGGAGACTGGCCCTGGGGGATGGGGTCATCAGGGCCAATAAATTAGAATAAGAAGGGGAACCAAACAGCCCCCCTTCTTAAAAAACTAAAATAAATAAAAGACTGGCATCGTGCCGGAGGCCATGCCCCCTCCGTGCAGCACTCTGCAAACGCGCCCCCAACAGGTATATCCAGTATGCACCAGGGAGCTGCGCTGCAGCCAGGTGTTCTGAGGCCAAGCCCCTTTTTACACCTCTCTGCAACGCAGCTCTGTGGCGCTTACTGGAGGTACCTAGTGGTCTAGTTTGACCCTAGGGACCCTTAGGATTCAAGGGGACTTAATCTCTCAACTTAGAACAGCCACAGGGCGCGTTTACACAGTGGTGAAGGGAGGGGACGGGGCCTGAGGTTACGTGTGCAAACACGCACTATGGCACGTTTTAAATTGGGGATATAATTTCCCTTCAATACTGAGGGCCCCTGGGGGCTAACTAGCCCACCAAGTGCTTCCAGTAAGCGCCACTGAGCTGCATTGCAGAGAGGTGGTCCAGGCCGTGCCACTTTTTACACCTCTCTGCAACGCAGCTCTGTGGCACTTACTGGAGGTACCTAGTGGGCTAGTTGGACCCCAGGGACCCTCAGGATTCAAATGAACTTAATCTCCCAACTAAAAATGGACACAGGGCGTGTTTACACAGTGGTGAAGGGAGGGGACGGGGCCTGAGTTAACGTGTGCAAAAACGCCCTGTGGCCTGTTTTAAGAGGTAGTTTTAATCCCCATGCCCTCTTATATACTAGGGGCTTACAGAGGAGGTCATGCTAATCACAGGGGGACCCCAACGCATAATGTTCCCTAGTGTATGTAGGTGTTTTCACTGTATTCTAAGTGTCTTTTAACATAGCACTGGCTCTAGGACTGGTTAGTCAGGCTCAGTTACCACCAGTATCCGTCTGAAAAAGTTGAGGGTACAGGATGATTTTGCAACAAGGCTTCTTTCTGCTCTTCTTTTTGTTCTTTCTGCACGTTATCCTTCTTCCTGCACTTATCTTCGTATTTGAGGACTTCTGTTGCTTCTTTCTGCACTTCTTTTGTTTCTTTCTGTGCATTTTTTCTTCTTTCTTCACATGTCCTATCTCTGTAGGCATAGTTAGAAATTAGCATTTAAAAAACCTTTGAAATTCACAGAAAAAACCATAGGTTTCAGGCACGTTATAGTTAGGAATTAGCATTTAAAAAACCTCAGAAATTCACTGAAAAAACCATAGGTTTCAGGGGTGTTATAGTTAGCTGGACTTTTCACTTGTACAAAACCATTGAAATTCCCCCGTTATAGTTAGTTCAGCTAACTATAACTCGGGCGCCCGCAATGCACTGCTGATGACGTCACATATTACATCACTCATGACATGGTCAGTGACATCACTCATGACATCACTGATGACATCTCAAATGACATCACTGATGACATCACTGATGACATCATCCTTGTGATAGAGTGGCAGACCTCCTCTCACCCAAATATAACCTTTGATACACACATTCAAAAATAGAGACTAAAATTTTCAAAACAATGGACATACCAATACCAGTTACAACAACCTCTTCAGTAATTCTAAGATCCACATACACATCCACTCATTCACCAACAGTCCTATACAGTCACTCATACATGTACTCACTCATCATATGTACTCATACACATATACATCCTGTTACACAATGCCACTCATCCATAGAGTTACTCACACACATAGTCACTCATGCTAATAAAGAATCAAACATACATTTACTTGCATATACAGTTATACACACACCACCATACTTACTTCTACGGAAACTTACACATACTTAGTCTTTTAAACAATCACTTATAGAAACACATACTTATTCATACAGGAACTCTTTCAATCTCTCACTCTCACATATACTCACATATATACACCAATAGTCACATATACTAGTTTAAAACATATGTAGTTACTCATAAAGACACTATTGAGACAGTCATTCACTCACTAACACACCCATACACACACTCATCCACCCATACAGTCCTGCACACATGCTGTGTTCAACACATACAAACAGTGAGTCACTCATTCATGCACCTATGCACTACGTAATACCCCCCACCGAACCATGCAGACACTCAGACTGATACTCAAAAAAACAACTAATAACCTATATAGACACCCATGTAGCTACTCACCAACCCATGCAGCCACTTATACACAAAGTGAGAGACTGATATAGATATTTACATATTTAAACATTACTCACTAAGCCATGTATTCACTATGATACACTTAATCAGTCAGTTACACAATCAATTTTTCAAAAACAAATCATCCATTTAGACACTTATATACCCATTTATTCTTCCATCGACCTTGAGATATACATATATAAAACATATTTAATTTTCAGAAAAACACACATTCACTGGATGATGTCATCAGTGATGTCATCAGTGATGTCATTTGAGATGTCATCAGTGATGTCATGAGTGATGTCACTGACCATGTCATGAGTGATGTAATATGTGACGTCATCAGCAGTGCATTGCGGGCGCCCGAGTTATAGTTAGCTGAACTAACTATAACGGGGGAATTTCAATGGTTTTGTACAAGTGAAAAGTCCAGCTAACTATAACACCCCTGAAACCTATGGTTTTTTCAGTGAATATATATATATATATATATATAAAGACCAACGCTAGTTCCCTTAAAGAAAAGCACAGCACACTCCGGAATCTTGTGAGGCTTTATTCAGATCAAAGTTCGCTTTGCTGGCAGTCCATGAGATACAGGCTTGTCAACGTGCTGGCAGTTCATGAAACGATGGCATACGCGTTTCAGCGATGAGTCGCCTTCGTCAGTGCCGGTTCCATAGAGTCGTCAGCAAACAATACAGCTGTTGTTGCTCCTGTTCCTGTTTAAAAATTTCACATGCCCCTCCTCCGCATCATGTGCTAATGCAAAGCGATGACACTCCCACAAGCAAAGGGATGCTGGGACTTGAAGTCCGAGTGAGCGGGTGAAAAGTTACCAAACCGCTGCAAACATCAAGTGATGCTCCCATATCAATGAGCACGGGCCACAAACCAGCTCGAGTGCCCGCGGGGGTGTGAATCAAAGACCTCACTGGTTCCTTCATCAGGCAAACTAAGTTGCCTCCTCTCTCCCCAATACAGTCCATGTGGCCAAATGACGGTGCAGCTGTTTGGGGGGGCGCCTTGTTTTGCCGAAACATATATATATATATTCAAGAAATCACCAAACTTCCCATCCGGCAGCAACAGGTATCCACAGTACCCCAATCAGGACTCAAGGCAGGTTTTGGATTATTTGTAAGTTTTATTTCATCATCATGGTAGGGGATACAGACGGTCTACGCATTTCAGCGATGAGCCTTCAACTGGACCATAGAGTTTTCTTCATCTGGAATGTCTTTTTTAAAGGGGTAAGGGCAATTATAAGTCCATTTTCCTTTTTTACTATTTTTACATTTTTTTTTTGGGGGGGGGGGATTTTTTTACATACAAAACTTTATTTGACATTCACTATTGTCTTTAGAAGTATCACTATCACAATCTACAAGAGATTTTATCATTATTGGCTAATTTAAAGTTCATAATTGTAAAGTACTCAAAACAATTCATGTGTAAAGACTGCATATAATTTATAAAGTGCATAAGTGTCGGTGCAAAAATGTGCATAGTCTTAAAGATTGTGCTAGAGGTCTGTGCAAAATAGGCGCTGGTCAGTGCAAAGTCACAATATAAACTTCATTTAAAGCTTCATTTTAAAAAAAGAGGATCGATGAGAGTGATAAAGCAGGTTACATTGACAATATTATAAGTGGAGTATTCTCCATATTTCAACTTGTTGATTTGATAGTCTTATGGCAATAAATTTTCATTTTGGATCTTATATCATTTCCTAACTTCTTCTATGTAGTGTAAATCAATATACCATTGGTTTGGGGTTTTCTAAATTTGTGCAAATTGACAAATTTTCGTTTTAGTAAATTTAGGGACACATTTGACATATTTCAACAATTTCTATGTAAAGTACAATTCTATCGAAATTGTTTATACTTTTCAATATTTTCTATGTCTGATTATTATGGTCCACTAATGGTTATTAACAATTTGTGCAAATTG
The DNA here is from genome assembly GCF_964204655.1 of Triturus cristatus. Lineage (NCBI taxonomy): Eukaryota > Metazoa > Chordata > Amphibia > Caudata > Salamandridae > Triturus > Triturus cristatus. Next base: position 198,036,917 of record NC_140593.1, on the reverse strand, counting down.
TGCAATTATAAATATGTATATAATTTATAAAGAAACTCTCCCAATTAATAAAAGAAGGAAAAAGAAAAAAGGAAGAAAGAGAAAGAAAGGAAGAAGAGGAAGAAGAAAGTTCGATGTAAAGTACACAGCTTTAAAATCCAAAGTACAATCATAAAATTGAAATCATGTTTTGCCATAAAAACAATTTTCGCCTTATATATATTGTCTCTGTTTTAAAACCACTTGACCAATTCTATTTCTCAAGATTCAGCTAGCACTGATAGGCAAACAAACAATTCCAACATAAACAATGAAAATATTTTTTCTAGTAATATCCACATTGGTATTACAGATCTATGGCATGATTCAGAAAAGGAGTTAAAATTGGATATAATGTCTCTCCTCATAGTATTATTATTGCAAGTGTATATACAGTTCAGCATCTAAGTTATGACCAAAGGGGGTCTCTGTACCAATTTTTAGAATGTATCTTGACTCCATTTTTCTAAGATCTAGAGTTCTGTCTCCCCCTCTGTTCTTATAGGTGGCAATTTTGATTCCGAAATATTTCAACTCTCGATCATTACCCTCATGATGTTCAAAAAAGTGTTTTGCAATTGGGTAGCTGAAGTCTTTATTTTTAATTGCTCTTAGATGTTGCAATATTCTTAATTTCAATTTATTTATAGTGCTTCCAACATATTGTTTCTTACATCGACATTCCAGGATATAACTTACGTGATTTGATTCACAGGTGATGTGATCTTGAATTTGTTCCGATTCACCATTTTGTCATTTAAAATTTTGTTTATTCTGGCCATATTCACATGCCTTAGATTTCTGGCATTTCCAGAATCCTGGAGTGTTCAGCCAACTATTGTTCCTTTTTAAGTTTTTTTCTTCATAGTGGCTCTGGGTAAGAATGTCCCCCAGGCTTGCAGTTCTTCTGTAGGTCATACATGGGTGGGTTGGGAGCTTCTTCTTGAGAGTTTCATCCAATATTAAGATATTCCAATTCTTTTTGATCATCTTTTTGATTTCAATATTTTCATTGTTGAGATCCACAATTAATCTGATTGTGTCTCGCTCATCGATGTGTTCAATTTCATCTTCCAAGTTAAATCTAAGTAAAGATTCTCTTGACTTCCCATTGACTTTGGATCTAGCTGTTTTAATCACTTCGATGGGGTAACCTCTTTCTAGAAAGCGGGCGCTCATTTCATTTAGTTGTTGGTTCATATCTTCAATTTCTGAGCAGTTCCTTTTTACCCTTAACATTTGTCCGTAGGGTATGCTCCATTTTAGGTGTTGAGGATGTCCACTGTTAGCATGTAGGATGCTATTACAAGCAGTAGGTTTGCGATGTATTTTACTGCATATTTTTTGATTTTTGATGAAAATTTCCACATCCATATATATACACATATACAGTTGATATTCTATGCTCCAATATGTGTGTGTATTTATATGTTTATTTAAATATCATGATAATTAAGTGTCCGATAATTTTGGTATTGATGTAAGTGAAAATAGATATTTGTGACAGTGGTGTTTTGGTTATCGATATTCATTTGTTAGTTAATTAAGTATAGGAAGATGAAATTTTCATAAACAATATTTATTTTCTGATATTTTCGGGTATCAATATCATTTACATCAATATGAAGTCCGTGATCCGTGGATAGGTGCTTGGGGAACAAACCTGAAGAGCAGGATATTTTTTACCAGCTACTTTTTTAATTAAGAAAATTGCTTCTCCGAGTGAATTGATTTTGTGCAAGGCCTAATAAATTTTAATTTGAAGGCACTTCATGTCATCATATTTCCTAACTCAGGCTTCTCCAACGATTAGCTTGTGAGCTACTAGTAGCTCTGCAGCTACCTGTAAGTAGATCTCCTGTGTCTAGTCCAGTCTACTAAATTAGAAGCTTTTACTTGACTAAATATATGCATACCAAAACTGAAAATTGTGTACTAGAGACATAAATTTGTGCATTTTCAGAAATGAAAAGCTAATGTTTGAATTTCCAAAATCAACTTAAAACTGCTATATTTGTGATACATCATGTGACATTTGGGAGATTTGTTATTAATATTACTACTTTGGTGCCAGGGGCATTTAAGCTATTGCAGTTATGTATTACCTATGGAAAGCAAAACACACAAGATGATGGACGGAATGTTGCACATTGGCAAGACATTCACCCCCAGTCACAGATCTGGGTTTAATCCATTGTTATTTTGCTCACTACACCAGCCCAGCTCAGACATGGCCATATGCAAATCAGTCTTGACCCTGTGCCTCATGGGAACAGTCCAGCCCGAACTGCCAAGCCATGTCTTCCCTGGACCGGAATCAAGCATCCTAGGACCGATTTCGGGTTTTCACCCCTCTTCAGCCAGGATAGCTTGACTCCAGTGACGTAGTGAGCACGGGACCCACGTCTGGGCATACCCTTCCCACATAGGGTGAACAGCAAAACACACAAGATGATGGACGGAATGTTGCACATTGGCAAAACATTCACCACCAGTCACAGATCTGGGTTTAATCCATCGATATTTTGCTCACCACACCACCCCAGTTCAGCCATGGCCATATGCAAATAAGTCTTGACCCTGTGCCTCATGGGAACAGTCCAGCCCGAACTGCCAAGCCATGTCTTCCCTGGACCGGAATCAAGCATCCTAGGACCGGTTTCGGGGTTTACCTATGGAAAGCCATCTTTCCAAAGCCTGTTTTTTACATTACGGCTTGAAATCTTGTGTGATGCCCTCGGGTAATCACTGTGGGTAATTTTACATACGGTGGCCACTAACGTAATCTTGTATGATGTGGTCACTATTACAACAATTAATGATTTTAATAGCTCAGAATGTTTTTTATTGATTGTAAGTAGCTCTTATTACAGAAAAGGTTAGAGACCCCTGTCCTAACAAGATTAATATATGTGTATTGATCCACAAATGCATACTTTGAAGGTGGGGAAATTTTCCATTTACTAAACCTGACAGCCATAATGAGCAACAGGTTATAATATTCATGCATAAATTTGGCAAAGAGATGTTGTAATTAGTTACTATCTGGAAAACGTCATAAAACAGCAGCATCAATTTTAGTGGTTTTAATTCTAGTTCTCTAATTCTCTTCTAAAGAAAGTCAAACTGTTTCCTCCTAAAAGTGACTTCAGAACTAGTGTTCAAGTTTATGTACTCTCGCATATTGATGGTGGTGAAGCCCTACTCCATGACTTTCCAGACTCCCCAGTGGGGCCCTTGGCTGTTCGACAAGATGAAACTGTACAATATCTCAAAAAAGAGGCATCATGTGTACATATTTATGTAAATAGGATTTATCTGTGAATATACTATTATTTACATATGATCAAATGCTAAATGATCTAAGTGCAATATATATTGTGACTGTGTATTGTATTTGATGTACGTAGAATGAGCCTGGTATTTAGAAGATGCCGCCTCAGAAGTGTAGCGTTTTCACAAAGTCACTTGGTTTCCATGTACTCTGGGTTATAGGTTCTTTGTTTGAATTATTTACAATTATTTGGAGTCTTTCTTCATGCACTGGGCACTAATTTACACACAATTATTTTTTTAACACCAAGTTCCTTTTTTTGCTTTCATGCAATTATGTAATTGTGTTTTATTGATTTCATCTTCTTTCAGCTCACTGTTTATAGTAGTAGGTCTTAGTGGAGGATACACGTACATGTCCCTTTATGCGGAAGTATTTCTTCCAGCTCTAGGAGCTAGGTACGCACATGACGCCCACCGGATATTTATCGGGTTTTCGCCGGCCGCGAACTGAATGCTGCGGACCCGGCGATGCAGGACTCTTGATTTTTGCAGAGTGCCTGAAGATAAGGAGTTGAGAATTGGATATACGGGTGAGTGTCCCCTTAGCCTCGCTTGTTGGTTCGTTTTATCCACCGCACGAACAGAGTCGAGTTAGATTACCCTAAGCTCTCTCTTCCCTGTATTTTCCCTTAGGGAGTATCGGTCCGACAGTGGCGAGCTAAGACCCAGCCTGGATTTACATCCCTAAAAGAATTTGTAAGGTATGTTTATGGTGCAGACTTGCCACCGAGTTTAGTCTTTTCTCTGCTGTCACGTTAGTCACTGATGTCACTGTTTGTACTTTAGAAATAAGACTGGACCAAGAATCCAGTGTGATGACACGCTTCTCAGTGTTAGGAGCGGCCGCTTCTGTACCATTCTCTACCCGCAGCTGCTAATTGTAAGTGAATTGAGTTTTGAAGTTGATATTTTTTAATTAGATTGGTGGTAGGACATAGTGGATCCTTCCTACTAATAGTTCCTTGTGACATGTATTGCAAATACTTTTTTAATCCACACGCAAAATGAATACACAGTGATTACTCACATGTAAGGTTTCTAATACTATAGTACACATTGTGATTTAACATACACATGTGGATGGTGCTAGTGGATGCTGCACTCTCTTGAAATTTTCACTGACACTAGAGCACACATCGGTGTAAGTGCATGGAGGCTATTCTTTCCCACAGTGACTAATGACATTTGGAAGTATTCCGTAGGTGTATAGATGTAAAGTAACGGATATGTATATATTGTAAAATTGTATTATAGGTCCTTCCTCCCCCGCCGCCCTGATGAGACCCAAATAAAGGAGGAACCCATTGATCATTAAAGTGACATATATCGATTGTTTTGTAAAGAAAAAAGAATGTGTTGAGGTGGAGTGTTTTCCTCATCTGTGCATTATGGTTACCTCACAGTGGACCGCGACAGAGTCTTGTGTATGGACACTGGTTGTATATAAAAAATTGGGGTCTAGGATATGATTTTGATTATTTTTGTATGTACATGATGCCTATTGTATATATATATAAATTGTCCGCTGAATGAATGTAAAAAGATGAACAGTCCCAACCAGATATGAAATAAGAAATAATTACAGTTGTGACTTGGAATGAACTATGAATGTGGTGTTTTTGGAAAAAAAAATTGAAATTCGATGGGATTAGGACCCCATGTACTAGAGCAATTGAATGTACTCTAGTGTAATTACTTTTTTATATCTGTTCCTCCACCTCATATTGTCACTTGAACTTGTTTATAGCCCAGAAAGTGGAGGAGGATTTGGGCAAACCCCTTTTAAATTGGCATCCTGCACACAGCAACGCATCTCACTGCCAAACATGGCGCGTGTCTTAGCGCTTTTATTTTAGCACTCAGTTGTTGTCTTCCACTTTTGTACTGAAAGAATTTGAATCTTAATTTTTATTTCTCGTAGCTGCTTCAAAATGTTTTAAACTGTAGCCTGCATTCAAATAGACTGCCTCGATTGCACTTTTAAAATGCCCTAACAATATAGCGTAAAGCTGTAAATTGGTGTTTGCTTCTAATTTTAACCGCGCCGATTCTAAAACTTGAATTGAACTACAAAGCCTACCTCAGCAACCCGCATTTCCATCCCCGAAGCCTTGTACTGGGGGACGGCTCTTTCTGTTGCACTTCGTATGTCAGGAAGTGTTCAGGGGCATAGGGATGGGGTTCCGAGCCGAATGCTCGGTTGGGGGGGTAAATAAAAGCAGCCGAAGGTGCGCCAAAGGCAAGCCCATCCGCGCCCGTCCGCGCCTGGACCGCGGCCAGCGGTAGAACTCCTGCCTGTTTCACCCCTAAAATGTATGCGCGGGAGGAACTGATCGGCCATAATAAGGGTAAGTGTCCAAATCCTGAAGTACTGGTTGAAAATAACTAATTGTAAACGGAGATGTGATTCATGCGGTCTAACTGCCCAGTACCAGAATACCAAATATATAACTGCCAGGGAAAGGGGGGATAATATTATCCTTCTATCCCTACCAAAAACTGAGCAGGTTAGTGCCGGTGTGAGGGGGGGGATCTCAAGGACATCTGGGTGATCACTTTCCTAGGCAGACACAAGCGTGAATCACGAGACCACCGCTTGATACTAGTGATAGTACTAAATGCATTCTACTGAACACAAGATCAATGGGAAATAAATATGAACTTAAAGATATGATACAACTCTTAAAACCTGATTTGGTCTTCTTAACAAAAACATGGGCCAACAATGCCTCAGAACCAGATTGGAATGTTGCTATACCCCCTGGCTATCAGGTAGCCTGTGCTGACAGGGTTGGGAAAAAAGGGGGAGGCATTGCTATAATACACAGGGCCCAGCTCATAGTGAGGACAGAGCAGGTGACTGTAGTGGAAGCAGAGGCAATTACCTTTAGCGTAAAAAAGAATAACACCCTACTTCTTCCAGGGCTTCCTATTTATAGACCCCCTGGGGCACGGTCCCCGTTCAGCATGGCACTTCAGACTTTTCTCAAGTCATGCTCCGATACCCCGTCGTTCACAATTCTTGGGGACTTCAACTTCCACTTAGAAGATAACAATGATGTGGAGACTGATACGCTGATGGACAATCTTGCTGGTTATGGGCTGAAACTGATAGTACTGGGGCCCACACACTCAGCTGGCCACACCTTAGATGGTATCTGTATGAATAACCAGGATCTAGCTCTGTCAAGTGTATTACCCATACCTTGGTCAGACCATCATGCGATAGTATTTAACATTGCAAACCCTCGCATCAGTAAAGATCAATGGAATAGACTGCCTTTGGTCAAGTTCCACAGTTGGAAATATATCCAAAGTAACCAATTGGCAGACACACTAGCATCTAACCCTCCTAATACTAGGCTTGACCCTGATGCTGCTTCAAACAATTACGATTACTGGATCAGGACATCAATAGACCAACTTGTCCCTGAAATAACTAAACATCCCAAAATAAATCAGACTACAGCACGGTGGTATGGGTCCGAGCTCAGATGCATAAAAGCCAAATGCAGACGTCTTGAACGGCTTTGGAGGACAGACTACAGTGGGAAACATAAAACAATTTATAAATCGGCCCTAGGGGAATATAAGGAAGCCATTAAACTGGCCAAAGTGACCTATTATACAACCAAAATATGTGACGCTAAAAGCTCCTCAAAGAACTTTTTAAAACAGTTGCAGCCCTAGTCAAACGTCCACAGGATAATCTTTTCAAACCAGACCAGAACTTCGTAGATAAAATTGCCTCCTTCTTTCAAAATAAAGTATAGGCTGTATATGATGAATTACAGAAGTCTGTGCCTATACCAAAGGATAATAATGACGGTCCCCAGGAGGATAATTACTCCCAGAGTAGTCTGTCACAATTCTCCGTTCTAGCGGCAGAGAAAGTCAATGACTTACTACTCTCCACTAAATCAGGATCTCCTTTGGACCCGTGTCCGCCATCAATTCTGCATCTGGTTTCTGACCTGATTAGCATACACATTACCCCTCTTCTAAATGAGGTAATTAGTACTGGTGTTTACCCTCAGCTATGGAAAAAGGCCTGTATCAGGCCGATTATCTAGGAAGCCACCCTAGATCCTGCCGAGGTCAAAACTATCGCCCAATATCCTGTCTCCCATTACCATCCAAAATTCTAGAAAAGGCTATTAACACAGAACTTATGTATTATTTGGATGATAGTTCACTTCTTGATTCATCTCAACATAGCTTTGGATCAAGACATTCCACAGAGTCGGCACTGATAATGGCGACAGATGAAATTCGCAAAGTGGTGGATGAGGTGGGCAGAGCTGTCCTCATCCTGCTAGATCTATCAGCAGCATTCGACACAGTCAATCACACGGTGTTGGTGCAGTGGCTGAAGACTGCCGGTATTAGAGGAACAAAAAGGGGTGGTGATGGACGGAGCATCAGAACCAATCAAACACTCACACCCAGTCAACAGATCTGGGTTTGATCCATCACCGTTTTTTAGCCCACTCTGCCACCCCAGTTCAGACATGGCCATATGCAAATCAGCCTGACCCTGTGCCTCATGGGAACAGTCCAGCCCGAACTGCCAAGCCATGCCTTCCCTGGACCGGAAACAAGCTTCCTAGGACCGGTTTCTGGCATTTCAGCCGTCTTCAGCCAGGCTTGCTTGAATCCAGTGGCAAAGTGAGCAAGGGACTCACGTCTGAGCATATCCTGCCAACTTATGGCGAACAAAGCGGTACAAAAAGGGGTGGTGATGGACGGAGCATCAGAACCAATCAAACACTCACACCCAGTCAACAGATCTGGGTTTGATCCATCACCGTTTTTTAGCCCACTCTGCCACCCGGTAGGAGAGTAGGGTCTGCAATCCTATGATCACCCAGATTTTTTTGCTTTCGCTTCATTGGTTTACGACTTTCCCTGGCTGTGGGCCTGCCAATCAGACCCACAGCCTAGCTGTTCTCTCTCGAAATTAACACACATGTACATTAGGTGCATCCACTAATTGGAACTAGGCCGCCTTGTCAGTCCCTGTCTCAGCATACCACAGGTATCCAGGGCATCGGTGTACCCAGGGCCTACCAAGGGCTGCAGCATGTATTATGCCACCCCTGGATGGCCGCCCAAATCTGACACAACTGGCTGCACGACAGCTGGGGCAAGGTGGTGTAATCACCCGTTGCTGTAGGTGTAGTATTCCTATACCTAACCCTAAAATGGACACATGGATTCCTATCAGTCACTCCTATGGCAGGCCTTATCAATCCTGAAGGCAGAGTGCAGGGAATCATGTGGGACGGTGCTCTGGCGCGAGCTGAGCCCGTCGACGGCTTGCGGAATCAAATCCTAAATAGCCGTTCCATGGTGACGCGGGCCAACTACCTTAAAGTGCATTATAATCCTCGCGGTTATTTGCTAACTTTGGCATCGCATCACCCAAACATGTCGAGTAAGGTGTCATACGAATTGGAATACGAACCCCTCGCCAGTTCTGGCGACGGGGTTAGCATTCCACCCTTCTAGAGGGACACGACATGGAAGTAACCTTGAACCCCGGTTAAAGTTGACTCAAGCCTCAGCATCACAAAATGGATGCTGCCACCAGACACAAGTCTGACCTCCTGCTGCTGGGAGACCTTCCAGCGAGGCGAGCTTGGACAAAGGGTTTCCTGTCGAGGGCGGTGTTAGCACCATCCCAGACAGGGTTTGTGTATCCCAGGTAGGCAGGGCTGAAAGGAAGGTGATTGCAAGTGGCACCCCGGTGCTCACTGTGCATAGCCCGGCTCAAACCAGTTTCGGGGGCACACCAGCCCCTGAGCTGGGGCGAAGCCGGACAAAGGATAGGGGTGTAACCACCCCCCTCCTGGTCCCACCCATAGGTAGGACCTAGTCACGGGCCAGCCCCTTTTTCCTAGAATAAAGGTGGGAGCGGGTCCCCTTCCCAAATTGGATAATTCTGAATCTTGAACTACTTTCCACGAAAGGAACTCTTGACTTTTCTGAAGACTCTCCCTTGTGGCTAAGGAGTAGCCACCCTGCACCAGCAGGCACCAACTAAGCGCTTGCGGTTTGCTGTACGTCTCTCCCACGGATCAAGACTGCCCAGCTCGACGAGACCCGGGTTCCCTGCCATCTCTGACCTCTACCTACATCGGCAGCCCAGCTGAGATTCGTAGGTGTGACGAGACCTGCGGGACCGGCCATCTTCAGAACATGCACGACGCTTATCTAACACGCCCACCGAGGGACCCTCGAGTGAGTGTACCTAGGGTTTGAGAAGCCCTAACCCTGAGCGGCTCCAGCACCGAAGTCCGCCTCCCCAGCATCCACGAGATCTGCGTGGGGGCCCTTCTGCTCCTTGCTGTTCACCGCGTTGTCCGACCACTCGCCGACCGGCTTGTGGCCCTCTTCACGACGCACCACGATAGTTTGTTTTCATCACTGGTCTGGTTGCTCCAGACTGGCCCTTGCTCCCCTTCAACAGAGGAGTACCTCGGACCCTCCTGGTCCACTCCAGACGCCATCTTGACTCCCCCGCATGGGTTTGCCACTGCCAAGACCTGCTGCCCCACTCCCGGGCCCAGCATCATCGACAGCAGACACCTTCGTGGGACAGCTCGCCCTCCATCCTGGTCGCCACAGCGCCTCCTGGTCCGAGGAACAGCCGAGTCCGACGTCATCCACTCACCTGGTCGAGGTGACTTCAGCCGGTACCTTCCTGGTACCCACACGATCGCTGGCTAGCGGTTGAGAACTGAGTCCCCTCTGCTTTCAGGTTTCCTTCAACACCGATCCAGGCTTGGATCTCGCTGAAACATCGACACTGGTCGCCTGCCAGCAACTTCTTCTTTCAGGCTCCTGAGACTACAACGAGGACTCCCGACATCTTGCCGAACCTCACGCAGCCGCAGCCTCTGGGCTAGGTAACTCGAGCATTTCGGTGCTCCATCGCAGGTTCGCTCTACAAGTGTCCAGTTCCTTTTTCGTTTAGTCCCACTGATCGGATCACTCCGGAATCAGTAACTCCAGACTCTAACCACTCGCATTTCACTGTTAGCGTAGAGGGGTTCTCGTGCCCTTCGGGCATTTGTGTAAATTGTGCAACTAAAGTATTTTCTAAGAGTTTTGTAGTGTGCTTAGCTCCCTGACTCATAAAGAGCCAGGGTAGTCTTGTTATAAATAAATATCCTTTATTTTCATAACAACTTGTGTGGTGTCCTTTCACTTGACGTTCAAGGGGTATATGTGATGGTAAACAGCTGGCTTAACACGCCCTCTAGAGTTTAGCCTAAAGACTGCTCATATCCACGCTACTAGGATAGGTGGTCTAAAAGGTTGACTTACAACCAATCATCAATAAGGGTCGTTTGGAATGATACACAGTGATCACTAGAATAGTGAGCACTACATATCAGGCCAACTTCTCACATTGGTGAGCAGCGGTTGGGATTTGAGCTTGCTGTTGTTTTACCACACACGTATCCTAAGAATATCAAAGTGAAAGATCACATAAGGACCCAGGTACATATAACTTAACTTAGAATACTCTGAGTTCTACTGAACCAGCTGTTGTAGTGTAACAGGGCTTAGCACACCCTGACTACAACTCTTAGCAAGGGATCAGTAGGTAAACAAATAGTGTAGGTAGGTGCATCACTTACACCTCACTAGAAGCATGTCGGTCCACGGAGAGTCTGCGGAGACTCCCTTAGTGGTCAGTGACCCTCCACAGGTCGTGTCACGATATGCAGCTCTTAGCTTCAAGGAGATGAGACAACTGTGTGCCTCCAGGAAGCTAAACCAGGGTTCTAACCCTACCATCGCATTTCTGATAGGTCTCTTAGAGACGTACGATGCCAGGAGGTCCTCTAACACAGGTCCCCCCAATGCTGATGGGAACATGCCTCCCTTAGAGGGAACCCTTGGTGACCCAGACCTCGACCTCCATACAGAGGAGGAAGACGAGGAGGAGTTATCAGGAGACGAGGCAAACAAAGGTCCAGTGGTAGTCGGCAGGCTTACGAGGACCAACTTAAGCAGGCATGAGAATGGAACTGGGGGAGCCCCGGGCCCACGCTCAAGCAGGCCTAACATTGGGAACGGACGAGCTAGGTCTCTCTCCAGAGGCTCTAACAGATCTGTTCGAACACATGTCTCTCAGGCATCTTCTCAGAGAGGAATGACGTCCCCTCAGAGAAGGGAGCATGAAGCGAAGATGAGGGAAGTCAATCTGAGGATCGAGCGGGAAGAACTTGCCCTCGCCAAAGAAAGACTTGCCTTAGCCCGAGAGCAGAAATTAAGTGGGTTAGATCCCACTGGTGGCAGCATTCTCATTAGAGAGAAAGACAGGGGTATAGACACTAGACACCTGAGTAAAATAGTGCCCCCCTTTAAGCAAGGGGACGACATCCACAAGTGGATAACTGCTTTGGAGAGGGCCTGCACTGTCCAGTGCATCCCCCAAAGTCAGTGGGCAGCTATACTGTGGCTCTCCTTTGAAGGTAAAGGTCGAGACAAGCTCCTCACTACTAGAGCTGAGGATGCAAACAACTACCAAGTCCTGAAGAATACACTGATTGATGGGTTCGGCTTAACCACCGAGCAGTACCGGGTGCTGTTCAGGGACACCCAGAAAATTCAGTCTCAGGATTGGACTGACTTTGTCGATTTTGCCACTAAGGCTTTGGAGGGCTGGTTGCTGGGTAGCAAGGTTACTGATTACACAGGATTATACAATCTTATCATGAGAGAACAGATTTTAAACAACTGTCAGAACCAATTGTTGCATCAGCACCTTGTCGACTCGGATCTGACCTCTCCCCAAGAATTGGGAAAGAAGGCAGACAGATGGGTCAGAACAAGGGTCAAGCAGAAAAAGACTCAGAACCAGGGTGGTCAGAAGAAAGCAGACCAAAAGGGTAGTAACAAGAACGAACAAAATGACCAGAAGTCTTCGACAGGTCCCCAACAAACCAAAGAGGGTGGGGGTCAGGCTTCACAGAAGAAGAAGACTCAAGAAGGCCAGTCAAAAAGGTGGTGCCAATACTGTAAAAGTAAGACTCACTGGTTTAGTGAGTGCACCAAGAAAGGAGGGCAAACTCCTGCCACTGCGGCCCCTAAGGCACCTGCACCCCCTAGTACAGTCAGCAGTGGTAGTGCGCCTCCCAAGGCATTAGTTGGGTTAACCTTGGGAACAGAGGGGAGTGACGACTTAGTCAGCACGCTCACTCAGGCCGTCCTTGTCTGTACAGGGGATATGGATATGTCCCCTGATGCCAGTCCCAATACTTTGGGCAAATACAGACAGACACCTTTGATCAATGGAAAAGTGGCTCAGGCCTACAGGGACACTTGTGCCAGTGTCACCATGGTGACGCCTAACTTTGTGGACCCTGGACAGATCATGCTAGGTACCGATTACCTAGTGACCAATGCCAGCAATGTCACTACCAATCACAGTATGGCAGTTGTTGATTTCTCCTGGGGAGGGGTAAGTGGCCCGAAAAAGGTTGTGGTTAGTTCAGACCTCCCCGTAGAATGTCTGTTGGGCAATGATTTGGAAACGTCACAATGGTCAGAAGTGGAGCAGAGGACTCACATGGAGATGTTAGGCTTGCCAGCACATGTCCTTGCTGTGACCAGGTCACAGGCCAAAAGATGCCCCACTGAACAGGTGCTGGATCCTGGAAGAACGGACCAGACACCTCCCAAGAAAAGGAGCAGTAAGGGTAAGGCTTCGCCTTCCCCCTTGCCCCAGGTCGTGGATCAAGTCTCTGAGGAGGCTGACCTTAACGAACTGAGGGAAACTGAGCCGAAAGAGCTTGAACCTGGTCAGGTTGAGTTTCTGGGCTCAGGGGGACCCTCCAGGGAAGACCTGGGGAAGGCACAGTTAGACTGCCCCTCACTTGAACCCCTCAGACAGCAGGCTGCTGCTGAGGCTGCAGGGAACGCCACAGGTACCCACAAAGTGTACTGGGACGATGGACTCCTGTACTCCGAGGCAAGAGTCCCCAAACCTGGCGCGACCAGGAGGCTGGTCATCCCCTTGTCTCTGAGAGGTTTCCTTCTTACCTTGGCCCACGAGATTCCCCTTGCAGGTCACTTAGGCCAGAATAAGACTTGGGACAGAATTGTTCCACACTTTCACTGGCCCCACATGTCCGAAGATACAAAGGAGTTTTGCCGCTCCTGTGTCACTTGCCAAGCCAGTGGTAAGTCAGGTGGCATGACAAAGGCCCCCCTCATACCACTACCGGTGGTGGGGGTGCCCTTTGAACGAGTGGGGATCGACATTGTCGGACCAATGGAACCCCAGACAGCATCAGGGCACAAGTTTATACTGGTGGTGGTGGACCACGCCACCAGGTATCCTGAAGCTATTCCCCTTAGGACCACTACAGCCCCTGTGGTGGCACGGGCCCTAGTTGGAGTGTTCTCCAGAGCGGGCTTCCCTAAGGAGGTTGTCTCAGACAGAGGTGCAAACTTCATGTCGGGATATCTGACTGCAATGTGGAAGGAGTGCGGTGTCAACTACAAGTTCACCACACCCTATCACCCGCAATGCAATGGGCTTGTTGAGAGATTCAACAGGACCCTAAAAGGGATGATTCACGGACTACCTGAAAAGCTTCGGCGGAGATGGGATGTCCTGATACCCTGCCTCTTGTTCGCCTACAGAGAGGTCCCGCAGAAGGGGGTTGGCTACAGCCCTTTTGAGCTTCTGTTCGGACATCCTGTAAGGGGACCCCTTTGTTTGGTAAAGGAAGGATGGGAGAGACCTCTCAGAAAGCCGGCATCAAACATTGTGGACTATGTGCTCGGCCTCCGCTCGCGGATGGCGGAGTACATGGAAAAGGCATCTAAAAACCTTGAGGCGAGCCAAGAATTACAGAAAGCTTGGCACGACCAAAAGGCTGTCCTGACTGTGTACCAGCCTGGACAGAAGGTGTGGGTGCTGGAGCCAGTGGCCCCAGCAGCACTCAAAGACAAATGGTCTGGGCCCCACACGATCATTGAGCAAAAGGGAGAGGTCACCTACTTGGTAGACCTGGGAACTCCCCGGAGCCCCCACCGGGTGCTCCATGTAAACAGGCTCAAGGCATATGTCGACAGGGAGGGCATGGGCTTGCTCATGGCCACAGATGAGGGACAGGAGGAGGAGAGTGACCCTCTCCCGGACCTGCTCTCTCAGAACCCTGACGATGGGTCAGTAGATGGTGTTGTCTTTTGCGGCAGCCTCTCTGGACATCAACAAAAGGATTGTAAACAGGTTCTTCAATCCTTTCGACATATGTTCTCTCTGACACCCAGTCAGACCAATTGGTGTACCCATGAGGTCGACACTGGGGACAGTCTGCCCGTAAAGAGTAAAATCTATCGACAGCCTGATCATGTCAGAGACTGCATCAAGACAGAAGTGCAGAAAATGTTGGAGCTGGGAGTCATTGAGCCCTCGGACAGCCCCTGGGCTAGTCCCGTAGTTCTCGTGCCGAAACCTCACACCCAGGGCGGTAAGAAAGAGATGAGGTTTTGCGTGGACTACAGAGGCCTCAATGCAGTCACTAAGACTGACGCCCACCCAATACCAAGAGCAGACGAACTTATAGACCGGTTGGCTTCGGCCAACTACTTAAGTACGTTTGACCTGACAGCTGGGTATTGGCAAATCAGGATAGCTGAGGAGGCCAAACCCAAAACAGCATTTTCTACCCCGGGTGGGCATTATCAGTTCGTGGTAATGCCCTTTGGTTTGAAAAATGCACCTGCCACCTTCCAAAGGCTGGTGAATCGAGTTCTCACTGGGTTGGACGACTTCTGTGCGGCGTATCTGGACGATATCGCTGTCTTTAGCTCCACCTGGGAGGATCACCTGGTCCACCTGAGGAAAGTGTTAGAGGCACTGCAAAAGGCAGGCCTCACTATCAAGGCCACTAAGTGCCAGATAGGGCAGACACAGGTTGTATACCTGGGCCACCTTGTAGGTGGAGGCCAGGTTCAGCCATTGGAGAGCAAAATACAGGCCATCCAGGACTGGGCTCCTCCAACCACCCAGACTCAGGTTCGAGCTTTCTTGGGCCTGACTGGTTATTACCGGAAATTTGTCAGAAATTATGGATCCATTGTGACCCCGCTAAACGATCTGACACTTAAAAAGATGCCAAAAAAAGTTCAGTGGACAGCAAGCTGTCAGAAGGCATTCGATGACCTAAAGCAGGCCATGTGCACAGCACCTATCCTAAAGAGTCCAGACTACTCCAAACCATTCATTGTCCAAACAGACGCTTCGGAGTTGGGTGTGGGAGCTGTTCTATCTCAGCTGAATTTTGATGGTCATGACCAGCCCATAGCTTTTATTAGCAGGAGGCTGACCCCCAGAGAGAAGAATTGGTCAGCTATTGAGAGGGAGGCCTTTGCTGTGGTTTGGGCCCTGAAGAAGTTGAGGCCATACTTGTTTGGCACTCACTTCAAGATTCAGACCGACCATAAGCCCCTCTTGTGGCTAAGTCAAATGAAGGGTGAAAACCCCAAACTACTTAGGTGGTCCATTTCCCTACAGGGGATGGACTTCACAGTGGAGCATAGACCTGGCACTGATCATGGCAATGCAGATGGGCTCTCCAGGTATTTCCACTTAGAGCAAGAAGACTCACCTGGTCAAGGTTAGCTTATTGTCCCAAAGTTTGGGGGGGGTCATGTAGGAGAGTAGGGTCTGCAATCCTATGATCACCCAGATTTTTTTGCTTTTGCTTCATTGGTTTACGACTTTCCCTGGCTGTGGGCCTGCCAATCAGACCCACAGCCTAGCTGTTCTCTCTCGAAATTAACACACATGTACATTAGGTGCATCCACTAATTGGAACTGGGCCGCCTTGTCAGTCCCTGTCTCAGCATACCACAGGTATCCAGGGCATCGGTGTACCCAGGGCCTACCAGGGGCTGCAGCATGTATTATGCCACCCCTGGATGGCCGCCCAAATCTGACACAACTGGCTGCACGACAGCTGGGGCAAGGTGGTGTAATCACCCGTTGCTGTAGGTGTAGTATTCCTATACCTAACCCTAAAATGGACACATGGATTCCTATCAGTCACTCCTATGGCAGGCCTTATCAATCCTGAAGGCAGAGTGCAGGGAATCATGTGGGACAGTGCTCTGGCGCGAGCTGAGCCCGTCGACGGCTTGCGGAACCAAATCCTAAATAGCCGTTCCATGGTGACGCGGGCCAACTACCTTAAAGTGCATTATAATCCTCGCGGTTATTTGCTAACTTTGGCATCGCATCACCCAAACATGTCGAGTAAGGTGTCATACGAATTGGAATACGAACCCCTCGCCAGTTCTGGCGACGGGGTTAGCATTCCACCCTTCTAGAGGGACACGACATGGAAGTAACCTTGAACCCCGGTTAAAGTTGACTCAAGCCTCAGCATCACTAAATGGATGCTGCCACCAGACACAAGTCTGACCTCCTGCTGCTGGGAGACCTTCCAGCGAGGCGAGCTTGGACAAAGGGTTTCCTGTCGAGGGCGGTGTTAGCACCATCCCAGACAGGGTTTGAGTATCCCAGGTAGGCAGGGCTGAAAGGAAGGTGATTGCAAGTGGCACCCCGGTGCTCACTGTGCATAGCCCGGCTCAAACCAGTTTCGGGGGCACACCAGCCCCTGAGCTGGGGCGAAGCCGGACAAAGGATAGGGGTGTAACCACCGCCCTCCTGGTCCCACCCATAGGTAGGACCTAGTCACGGGCCAGCCCCTTTTTCCTAGAATAAAGGTGGGAGCGGGTCCCCTTCCCAAATTGGATAATTCTGAATCTTGAACTACTTTCCACGAAAGGAACTCTTGACTTTTCTGAAGACTCTCCCTTGTGGCTAAGGAGTAGCCACCCTGCACCAGCAGGCACCAACTAAGCGCTTGCGGTTTGCTGTACGTCTCTCCCACGGATCAACACTGCCCAGCTCGACGAGACCCGGGTTCCCTGCCATCTCTGACCTCTACCTACATCGTCAGCCCAGCTGAGATTCGTAGGTGTGACGAGACCTGCGGGACCGGCTATCTTCAGAACCTGCACGACGCTTATCTAACACGCCCACCGAGGGACCCTCGAATGAGTGTACCTAGGGTTTGAGAAGCCCTAACCCTGAGCGGCTCCAGCACCGAAGTCCGCCTCCCCAGCATCCACGAGATCTGCGTGGGGGCCCTTCTGCTCCTTGCTGTTCACCGCGTTGTCCGACCACTCGCCGACCGGCTTGTGGCCCTCTTCACGACGCACCACAATAGTTTGTTTTCATCACTGGTCTGGTTGCTCCAGACTGGCCCTTGCTCCCCTTCAACAGAGGAGTACCTCGGACCCTCCTGGTCCACTCCAGACGCCATCTTGACTCCCCCGCGTGGGTTTGCCACTGCCAAGACCTGCTGCCCCACTCCCGGGCCCAGCATCATCGACAGCAGACACCTTCGTGGGACAGCTCGCCCTCCATCCTGGTCGCCGCCGCGCCTCCTGGTCCGAGGAACAGCCGAGTCCGACGTCATCCACTCACCTGGTCGAGGTGACTTCAGCTGGTACCTTCCTGGTACCCACACGATCGCTGGCTAGCGGTTGAGAACTGAGTCCCCTCTGCTTTCAGGTCCTTCAACACCGATCCAGGCTTGGATCTCGCTGAAACATCGACACTGGTCGCCTGCCAGCAACTTCTTCTTTCAGGCTCCTGAGACTACAACGAGGACTCCCGACATCTTGCCGAACCTCACGCAGCCACAGCCTCTGGGCTAGGTAACTCGAGCATTTCGGTGCTCCATCGCAGGTTCGCTCTACAAGTGTCCAGTTCCTTTTTCGTTTAGTCCCACTGATCGGATCACTCCGGAATCAGTAACTCCAGACTCTAACCACTCGCATTTCACTGTTAGCGTAGAGGGGTTCTCGTGCCCTTCGGGCATTTGTGTAAATTGTGCAACTAAAGTATTTTCTAAGAGTTTTGTAGTGTGCTTAGCTCCCTGACTCATAAAGAGCCAGGGTAGTCTTGTTATAAATAAATATCCTTTATTTTCATAACAACTTGTGTGGTGTCCTTTCACTTGACGTTCAAGGGGTATATGTGATGGTAAACAGCTGGCTTAACATGCCCTCTAGAGTTTAGCCTAAAGACTGCTCGTATCCAAGCTACTAGGATAGCTGGTCTAAAAGGTTGACTTACAGCCAATCATCAATAAGGGTCGTTTGGAATGATACACAGTGATCACTAGAATAGTGAGCACTACATATCAGGCCAACTTCTCACACACCCCAGTTCAGGCATGGCCATATGCAAATCAGTCTGACCCTGTGCCTCACGGGAACAGTCCAGCCCGAACTGCCAAGCCATGCCTTCCCTGGACCGGAAACAAGCTTCCTAGGACCGGTTTCTGGCATTTCAGCCGTCTTCAGCCAGGCTTGCTTGAATCCAGTGGCAAAGTGAGCAAGGGACTCACGTCTGAGCATATCCTGCCAACTTATGGCGAACAAAGCGGTACAAAAAGGGGTGGTGATGGACGGAGCATCAGAACCAATCAAACACTCACACCCAGTCAACAGATCTGGGTTTGATCCATCACCGTTTTTTAGCCCACTCTGCCACCCCAGTTCAGACATGGCCATATGCAATTCAGTCTGACCCTGTGCCTCATGGGAACAGTCCAACCCGAACTGCCAAGCCATGCCTTCCCTGGACCGGAAACAAGCTTCCTAGGACCGGTTTATAGCATTTCAGCCGTCTTCAGCCAGGCTTGCTAGAATCCAGTGGCAAAGTGAGCAAGGGACTCACGTCTGAGCATACCCTGCCAACTTATGGCGAACAAAGCGGTACAAAAGGGGGTGGCGATGGACAGAGCATCAGAACCAATCAAACACTCACACCCAGTCAACAGATCTGGGTTTGATCCATCACCGTTCTTTAGCCCACTCTGCCACCCCAGTTCAGACATGGCCATATGCAAATCAGTCAAACCCTGTGCCTCATGGGAACAGTCCAGCCCGAACTGCCAAGCAATGCCTTCCCTGGACCGGAAACAAGCTTCCTAGGACCGGTTTCTGGCATTTCAGCCGTTTTCAGCCAGGCTTGCTTGAATCCAGTGGCAAAGTGAGCAAGGGACTCACGTCTGAGCATTCCCTGCCAACTTATGGCGAACAAAGCGGTACAAAAAGGGGTGGTGATGGACGGAGCATCAGAACCAATCAAACACTCACACCCAGTCAACAGATCTGGGTTTGATCCATCACCGTTTTTTAGCCCACTCTGCCACCCCAGTTCAGACATGGCCATATGCAAATCAGTCTGACCCTGTACCTCATGGGAACAGTCCAGCCCGAATTGCCAAGCCATGCCTTCCCTGGACCGGAAACAAGCTTCCTAGGACCGGTTTCTGGCATTTCAGCCGTCTTCAGCCAGGCTTGCTTGAATCCAGTGGCAAAGTGAGCAAGGGACTCACGTCTGAGCATACCCTGCCAACTTATGGCGAACAAAGCGGTACAAAAAGGGGTGGTGATGGACGGAGCATCAGAACCAATCAAACACTCACACCCAGTCAACAGATCTGGGTTTGATCCATCACCGTTTTTTAGCCCACTCTGCCACCCCAGTTCAGACATGGGCATATGCAAATCAGTCTGACCCTGTGCCTCATGGGAACAGTCCAGCCCGAACTGCCAAGCCATGCCTTCCCTGGACCGGAAACAAGCTTCCTAGGACCGGTTTCTGGCATTTCAGCCGTCTTCAGCCAGGCTTGCTTGAATCCAGTGGCAAAGTGAGCAGATCTGTTGACTGGGTGTGAGTGTTTGATTGGTTCTGATGCTCCGTCCATCACCACCCCCTGTTGTACCGCTTTGTTCGCCATAAGTTGGCAGGGTATGCTCAGACGTGAGTCCCTTGCTCACTTTGCCACTGGATTCAAGCAAGCCTGGCTGAAGACGGCTGAAATATCAGAAACCAGTCCTAGGAAGCTTGTTTCCGGTCCAGGAAAGGCATGGCTTGGCAGTTCGGGCTGGACTGTTCCCATGAGGCACAGGGTCAGACTGATTTGCATATGGCCATGTCTGAACTGGGGTGGCAGAGTGGGCTAAAGAACGGTGATGGATCAAACCCAGATCTGTTGACTGGGTGTGAGTGTTTGATTGGTTCTGATGCTCCGTCCATCACCACCCCCTTTTGTACCGCTTTGTTTGCCATAAGTTGGCAGGGTATGCTCAGACGTGAGTCCCTTGCTCACTTTGCCACTGGATTCAAGCAAGCCTGGCTGAAGACGGCTGAAATGCCAGAAACCGGTCCTAGGAAGCTTGTTTTCGGTCCAGGAAAGGCATGGCTTGGCAGTTCGGGCTGGACTGTTCCTATGAGGCACAGGGTCAGACTGATTTGCATATGGCCATGTCTGAACTGGGGTGGCAGGGTGGGCTAAAGAATGGTGATGGATCAAATCCTGATCTGTTGACTGGGTGTGAGTGTTTGATTGGTTCTGATGCTCCGTCCATCACCACCCCCTTTTGTACCGCTTTGTTTGCCATAAGTTGGCAGGGTATGCTCAGACGTGAGTCCCTTGCTCACTTTGCCAGTGGATTCAAGCAAGCCTGGCTGAAGACGGCTGAAATGCCAGAAACCGGTCCTAGGAAGCTTGTTTCCGGTCCAGGAAAGGCATGGCTTGGCGGTTCGGGCTGGACTGTTCCCATGAGGCACAGGGTCAGACTGATTTGCATATGGCCATGTCTGAACTGGGGTGGCAGAGTGGGCCAAAGAACGGTGATGGATCAAACCCAGATCTGTTGACTGGGTGTGAGTGTTTGATTGGTTCTGATGCTCCGTCCATCACCACCCCCTTTTGTACCGCTTTGTTTGCCATAAGTTGGCAGGGTATGCTCAGACGTGAGTCCCTTGCTCACTTTGCCACTGGATTCAAGCAAGCCTGGCTGAAGACGGCTGAAATGCCAGAAACCGGTCCTAGGAAGCTTGTTTCCGGTCCAGGAAAGGCATGGCTTGGCAGTTCGGGCTGGACTGTTCCCATGAGGCACAGGGTCAGACTGATTTGCATATGGCCATGTCTGAACTGGGGTGGCAGAGTGGGCTAAAGAACGGTGATGGATCAAACCCAGATCTGTTGACTGGGTGTGAGTGTTTGATTGGTTCTGATGCTCCGTCCATCACCACCCCCTTTTGTACCGCTTTGTTCGCCATAAGTTGGCAGGGTATGCTCAGACGTGAGTCCCTTGCTCACTTTGCCACTGGATTCTAGCAAGCCTGGCTGAAGACGGCTGAAATGCCAGAAACCGGTCCTAGGAAGCTTGTTTCCGGTCCAGGAAAGGCATGGCTTGGCAGTTCGGGCTGGACTGTTCCCATGAGGCACAGGGTCAGACTGATTTGCATATGGCCATGTCTGAACTGGGGTGGCAGAGTGGGCTAAAGAACGGTGATGGATCAAACCCAGATCTGTTGACTGGGTGTGAGTGTTTGATTGGTTCTGATGCTCCGTCCATCACCACCCCCTTTTGTACCGCTTTGTTCGCCATAAGTTGGCAGGGTATGCTCAGACGTGAGTCCCTTGCTCACTTTGCCACTGGATTCAAGCAAGCCTGGCTGAAGACGGCTGAAATGCCAGAAACCCGTCCTAGGAAGCTTGTTTCCGGTCGAGGAAAGGCATGGCTTGGCAATTCGGGCTGGACTGTTCCCATGAGGCACAGGATCAGACTGATTTGCATATGGCCATGTCTGAACTGGGGTGGCAGAGTGGGCTAAAGAACGGTGATGGATCAAACCCAGATCTGTTGACTGGGTGTGAGTGTTTGATTGGTTCTGATGCTCCGTCCATCACCACCCCCTTTTGTACCGCTTTGTTCGCCATAAGTTGGCAGGGTATGCTCAGACGTGAGTCCCTTGCTCACTTTGCCACTGGATTCAAGCAAGCCTGGCTGAAGACGGCTGAAATGCCAGAAACCGGTCCTAGGAAGCTTGTTTCCGGTCCAGGAAAGGCATGGCTTGGCAGTTCGGGCTGGACTGTTCCCATGAGGCACAGGGTCAGACTGATTTGCATATGGCCATGTCTGAACTGGGGTGGCAGAGTGGGCTAAAGAACGGTGATGGCTCAAACCCAGATCTGTTGACTGGGTGTGAGTGTTTGATTGGTTCTGATGCTCCGTCCATCACCACCCCCTTTTGTACCGCTTTGTTCGCCATAAGTTGGCAGGGTATGGTCAGACGTGAGTCCCTTGCTCACTTTGCCACTGGATTCAAGCAAGCCTGGCTGAAGACGGCTGAAATGCCAGAAACCGGTCCTAGGAAGCTTGTTTCCGGTCCAGGAAAGGCATGGCTTGGCAGTTCGGGCTGGACTGTTCCCATGAGGCACAGGGTCAGACTGATTTGCATATGGCCATGTCTGAACTGGGGTGGCAGAGTGGGCTAAAGAACGGTGATGGATCAAACCCAGAATTGTTGACTGGGTGTGAGTGTTTGATTGGTTCTGATGCTCCGTCCATCACCACCCCCTTTTGTAGCGCTTTGTTCGCCATAAGTTGGCAGGGTATGCTCAGACGTGAGTCCCTTGCTCACTTTGCCACTGGATTCAAGCAAGCCTGGCTGAAGACGGCTGAAATGCCAGAAACCGGTCCTAGGAAGCTTGTGTCCGGTCCAGGAAAGGCATGGCTTGGCAGTTCGGGCTGGACTGTTCCCATGAGGCACAGGGTCAGACTGATTTGCATATGGCCATGTCTGAACTGGGGTGGCAGAGTGGGCTAAAGAACGGTGATGGATCAAACCCAGATCTGTTGACTGGGTGTGAGTGTTTGATTGGTTCTGATGCTCCGTCCATCACCACCCCCTTTTGTACCACTTTGTTCGCCATAAGTTGGCAGGGTATGCTCAGACGTGAGTCCCTTGCTCACTTTGCCACTGGATTCAAGCAAGCCTGGCTGAAGACGGCTGAAATGCCAGAAACCGGTCCTAGGAAGCTTGTTTCCGGTCCAGGAAAGGCATGGCTTGGCAGTTCGGGCTGGACTGTTCCCATGAGGCACAGGGTCAGACTGATTTGCATATGGCCATGTCTGAACTGGGGTGGCAGAGTGGGCTAAAGAACGGTGATGGATCAAACCCAGATCTGTTGACTGGGTGTGAGTGTTTGATTGGTTCTGATGCTCCGTCCATCACCACCCCCTTTTGTACCGCTTTGTTCGCCATAAGTTGGCAGGGTATGCTCAGACGTGAGTCCCTTACTCACTTTGCCACTGGATTCAAGCAAGCCTGGCTGAAGATGGCTGAAATGCCAGAAACCGGTCCTAGGAAGCTTGTTTCCGGTCCAGGAAAGGCATGGCTTGGCAGTTCGGGCTGGACTGTTCCCATGAGGCACAGGGTCAGACTGATTTGCATATGGCCATGTCTGAACTGGGGTGGCAGAGTGGGCTAAAGAACGGTGATGGATCAAACCCAGATCTGTTGACTGGGTGTGAGTGTTTGATTGGTTCTGATGCTCCGTCCATCACCACCCCCTTTTGTACCGGTATTAGAGGAACAGCTCTGGCTCTCCTGTCATCCTTTCTGTCTTCCAGGGAACAACTGATCCACTGGAAAGGTTTGAAGTCTGCAAATCTGTGCCTTCATTGTAGAGTCCTGCAGGGGTCAGCTCTGTCGCCAACACTTTTTAACGTCTATGTTACCCCTCTTGCAAAATTAATCAAACAGCATGGACTCAATTTGGTGTCATAAGCTGACGACACGCAGATAGTAGTGTCGGTCTTGCAGAGGGTTGACATTACAGTGGCCCAATTCTGTGGCTGTCTAACTGCACTCATGGCCTGGATGAATGCCAACTTCCTTAAACTTAATACGTATAAGACCGAGGTTATTCAGTTTGGGAAGGGCCCCTCAATTTGGAGTCAACATTGGTGGCCGGTGGAGGCAGGCCCCTGTCCATCCCCGGTGATGAAGGCAAAGAATCTAGGCTTTATATTTGACAGTGAACTAAAGCTTTGAAAGAAAATCAACCAAGTAACCTCTACTTGTTTTTTTTACCCTGAAAGTTTTACGCAAAATTCTGCCATTTATCCCTTTCACGCTAAGGAAAATGGTAATTGGAGCCCTTGTACTCTCTCGTATTAACTACGGGAGCGCATTATACTTGGGTATAGACAAGGGTCAAATTACAAAATTACAATACTATATAGAATGCGGCGGGCCGTGTGTTGCTCACTCTTCCTAAATACCATCCCACATCTGCCAGCATCAGACAGCTCCACTGGCTTACCATCTCTGAACGAGCAAAATTCAAAGCCCTCTGACTATGATCAAATCACCCCCATCCAGAAGGATCTTCACTGGTGTCCTTGCCAACACGCACCATCTACAAAATCAGCAGCATCATTCACAAAGCCATTACAACCAGCACCCCCACTTACTTTACAAACAAGCTCACCATATCTGGTAGTTCTCAGCACACGGGTAGCCAGAACACCATCAGACTGCAAGACAATAAAGCGTAAAAAAGAGAAAAGAAAGACCAAAGACTATTTCCACATATGCACCCAGTATCCCTCCAAACACTGCTCCAGCTTAAGAAAGAGTTGAAGTACTCACCTCTTTAAAGAATACTACATCAAATGCAGCTTCATTTCCCATTACTTGATGATTTTAAGCTTGTTTTCACCATGTACAGCACTCTGCTGCCTTTTGGCATAGCTGGTACACAGTACCATAACTTATAGACACATATACTGGTGATCCGAGCATTTTCATTATGTCAGGAAAAAAGGAAAAAAATCTGTTTAGTTCCTTTCAAACTTTTGTATGGGATTTCAGAGCATATCACTGGCACACACTTTCATAGTCACAATAACACAGGGAACATTGAGATCCATCTGATATTTTTTCAAAGTCCGGGAGCAGCAAAATACTTTGGAACTCATTTTTTCTGAAGACTATGCTTTAAACATATCTTACGTCAGTTCTTCCATATTTTCATCATAAATTCAGTTTATCGCTTGTACTTTAGAGATTTAACTGAGTCATTGATTTTGGAAGCCAAAATCTTTGTGAGTATTTTATAATCCACATTCACCAAGTAGATTGGTCTGTAATTAGAAGAGATCATTTTGTGGTTTACAAATCACCATGACATTATTAAGTTGTTCTTCATCAGAAAACTTAAATGCAGCAACCTCATTATTTCAAAGTCAGATATATAAAAACACTCCTCAAAATAGTGTATTGTAGCATATTGTATTTTAGCATTAGTTTTGAGCCTCATGTCCCTCATATAGTTGTGAAGCACCCCCAGGTGTCAGAGTGGTAACATATGTGGCTACTAAGTTTATAAGCATGGTTGTTAGAGCGTGGGTTCATGAAGTGGCTGTAGGAAAGTGGATTATTATTTGGCTGGACAAGTGTCAAGTTGCTCACTTAGAGGCACTCACGTTGTTAGGCAGAGGCCAATACCAAAGTTGAGTCCCAGTCCAGTTGCCCCTTATCCACTGGAATTCCTTACAGTAATATGTTTCAGCTTATTTATGCTGGGGATCTCTCTTATGATCCCCTGCGTGGGTCCCCAAGTGGAAGGAGGTCCAACCTCCTCAGGTCCATCTCACAGGTCACAGATGCCAAGTGCAGCAGGTTTGGTCCACCTGGCATCCTTTCACAAGTCCAAAAGTGTTTTCAGGAAAAACTAGGTGAGGCTCTAGCCTTGTGCAGTCCACAAGCGTATTGGTGGGGGACACCCTAAGACACAGAGTAAATGAACCAAGGCCCTGGATTATCTATGTTTTAAATAATTCCTATTTGCTTTACTGCAAACAAGACACACGTGTGTTGTAGCAAATTCAAGTTGGGCAAGGTTTTCAGACACCTTATACTCGGGCCCTGGGAGCTGGGGTGTACAAAGGAAGAAGCTATGGAAAGTACTATGGTTTTAGTGTTACTTGTAACACTAAAATCCAGTTTGAAGCAGGCGCTGAACCCATATCAGAAATGTGATAGAAGTCTAGTAAAGCAAAGAAATACACAAGAACCGTGATGTGGGCCTGTTTGATCTCTTTCAAGGACACAAAAGGTTTAAAACATATCTCAGTCAGGCCTGCCTTGCAGGATTCGACTATGTTGTACCAACAGTAGGGGCAGCAGCACCCACCCTGAATATTTTGCAGAGCTAAGATGGATGGTCCCTGTCCATTCAGGTGAAGCTGATGAACCATCCCTGCCCATTCTGGATGAACAGTCAATCAAAGTGGTCTATTTTGCTGCTCCTGGAAGTAATTTCACACCTCATTACATGCAGGACAGGACTGCCCAGTAGTTGCAGACTTTGCTCAGGCAAGGAAGTAATACCTTTTGAAAGATATATTTTTAACTAACTAGGAAAAATCGCATGTTACCAATAATCTTGATCCTTAAGAACATTTTTAGCTGTTTCCTTCTGAATAATGCAGAAATAGTGATTTCATCTGCTTCACCAATATATCCTATGGGAGCAGCTAACACCAATACAGTGAAAATAGTTTTGGGTGATTTAATCACTGTAGGTACATGATATTAATTTTGGCATGTACTAATTTGAGGGTGTTTTCACCCTTCCTTATGGGCAATTTGGTCATTTTAACAGTGACTTATTTAGTGCTTTGAAGTGGGTTTTTAGGCCTGTGGAAGAGTTTACTTCAACAAGACTGTCTGAAAACATGCAAACTTGCAAGCAGCAGGGGGACAAGGTCTAAGCGGAGGCCTGTTTCATGTTTTCAGGGACACAAAGCGGATGGCACAATATAGTTCTTTTTCCACCTGTGACATTTAATTTTACTTGCCATAGATGTAGTTGTTACACCATATGCAACAGCTGTATAGTAAAATTAAATATAACAAATGTGGTTATAAGCCACTTGTCACTTTTTTAGGGGTCAGAGTACATACGCTGGGGATTGGATAGCTGTGTCCTAGTATTATAGTTCAGAATTTCCAGCAGGTGAGTCCCACAAAAATGAAAACTGGCAGTGACCATCCAACAAGCATCACTTTGCAAAAGTTAGCCGTTTAGGTGTCATGTGTGATTTTTTGATGTATACTCCGACTGTGCTGTGGCAAAGTCAAAGCTCAATTCAAACATGTAGTGAAGGAGAGAAGTGTAGGAGAGATAAAGCCACATTTGTATCATCATCACATAAGATGCTATTCCATTTGTGGTGCACTGTATAATTATTGAGTAAGAGGCCACTCTACTTGTGCATGGTTAATTGTGTGGAGTTTTAAAGGGTGGCCAATGTGGGAAGAGTTTGGGTGGCATGCATAAAGTTCAGTGGGATGCTCCACTTGTGTCATGTCAAACTCATAGATGCACTTAGGCATGGTGTGAAGCAGAGAAATCTTTAAAGACAATGTGGTAAAGAACCAGCAAGTAAACGTTCTGAATAGTGATGTTAACACACAAACAAAATAACAGCATCTTGACCCTCTAAAAACTGTTTTGTGTAAAGGTCTCACCCAGCAGCTGTTAGGCTAGAGGAGTGCAAGTGCAGTAAATATGAAAAATAAAATGATAATAAAATAATTGTATTACTTTTTTAATAATGTGTGGCCAGCCTGAGCCCACTGTAAGGCTGGGGAGGGCCATCGCTCCTGATTGGCAGCATCAGGGAGGAGTGGTGGCAACTCCAGTTGAAAGTGTGCATGTCAGTTTGGATGACTGTCTTAAACCGCTCCAACCTGAGCTATGCAAAACAGCTGGGTGGAGAGGAGGTGCAGGTCTCCAGTGCCTGAATGAGCACTGAGCCAGCCTACTTCAACCACTCCTGGTGCTTCTTTCATGCTGGTTAATAATAGCAGTATGAGAGCAGTGTTTGGATTGGTTTTTGTAGTTGACTATGGGACCCCACTCTGTCTTACACCCACGGACTGTGGGACCGTTGAGGAACACCAAGGAAGTGGGTAAGCTTTTTCTTTGTAATTTAAAATGCTTTTTGACCTACTTACAGACAGTGTGAGAAGCTCACACTACCTTTAGCCTCAACTTCATAGCTCTCAATCGTGGCCCAATATAAACACTGTTCATAAAGGACTACAATTGAGAGTTTGGCGTTGAGCCTAAAGACATTGCTGTTTTGTTCACAGTGCCTGTAAGTTGGTTAAAATATTCTCCCCGCCACTTTCAAATGTAAGCAGCTGCCACTGAGGCCCAGTGGGAACTCTGATAGACCAGCCACATTGCAAACCCTTCACAGTCATAAGTAAATCTATTGCATTTATACAGACATTCATGCAGGTTCATTCTCTAATTTGTGAAGGAAGTGGCCACAAAGCCATGCCTTCCAACCAGAAGAAACTCAGTGATGTCCATGTCACTAAAACATCCTTATGACTAATCAAGTACTAAGCACTGTGTGAGATACTCCCAAGCATTCACTATAGGAAGGAATATTGCGCCAGATGAACAAATACTAAGAAAAGCGATTTCCAAATAACGATTTTATCCGAATCCCTACTTAAAAATTGCTGTTCCTTATGCATGAAACTTTGGGGCATTTTTACTAGAGAAGTGACGGAAGGTGGTGTTAGTCTCCTTGGCTTAACGCCATCCTCTGCCACTTCTGAAATGCAGGACTGCACCATATTTACAACAATATGGTGCAACACAGCTTTGCTCCTGCCCTGGCTCTAAATTTAGTAGCCTAGCGCCAACGCAGGCACCCGTGCACCATAGTGCAAGAGTGTCTGCATTGTAAGGAAGATTGTTTATGAGCGGGAAGGTGTCCTTTCCTCCACATAATCAATTTTTAAATGGCATTTTGAAACTTATGTGTGAGCTGCTTATTGCAGCACACATAGAAGTTGCAAAACGTTATTTTGTTCATTGATTGTTTATGTGCAGGAAGTGACACCTTCCCGCACATAAGCAATCAAAGGCCTTTTGCGGTTTCTATGTGTGCTGCACTACACAGAACACACGGAAACAGCAAAAATGAGGAGAAATTAAACATTTCTCCTTGTTGCACCTGTTTAGGACCAGGTTTTCCCTGGTATTAATGTTGGTGCTGCTCCATATTTACGCTGCCCTTGTAAATATGGGGCAGCGTCAAAATCAATGGGTGTTGCGGAGGAACGCCACCATAATACCCATTGCCCTCCCCTCTCACACTATGTATAGCGTGAAAGGACTTATTAAGTGGCTTAACGCTGCCTTGCAAATAAGGCGAAGCACATATCGCCACTGAAAGTGACGATGCTGGGGCGATCGGGCCTTGTAAATATGCCCCTTTGTTTCATACTTGCAATTCCTAATGGTTCTCAAATCGCCTAACTCATGAATATTAATGAGGTAGGTAGCAGTTTGCGTCCTATTAGGAATGTCTACCATCAGATGGATGGTGGTCTGCTGAAGTCAGCTGACCACCATATCTGTGATTGTCTTTGAATAAAGTTTTTTTTTTAATGCAACCTGTTTTACTTAAAGGAAAACTGGAACCGTCAGAAGGAGCTCATCATGAATGCAGTGCGTGACCAAACTCAAGTCCTTTTTGAAGGGACTTTTTCTTCATCATGCTTCAACGACACCACAGCACAAAGCCAATTACAGAATTTTTTAGGAACAAACGGGTGCAATACAAATGTGGACATCTGTTCTGCCTTGCCAAACCCTGGAATATGGAAAAAAAATGCTTACCCTGTACACCTCTGTAGGCGGCAGCAATCCTGTGACTGAACCTGGATCAAGGTGATTGGGCGGAGCTCGAAGCTCCTCAGCATCCCCTCCAGGGTCTGGCCGCCGGGGGCGCTCCAAATCTCAACCCCACAGGAGCGTGAACAGGCCGACCACGACAGAGAGCATTAGGGAGACCTCTCCCCTGAGCGAGAAGATGAAGCTGATGAATAACTGACCTGGAGGCAGGCGGTAGCTTGCAAACCCTGCTCCCCCTGGCAGAGTCTGGCTTTGGCGGGGTAGAGCCGGCTCCTAGCTGACCTTGCCACTTGGTGACCACAGACCTGGCCCCTGGATTTGCATGGACTCGGGATTGTACATTAGACAGTAGCGCGGAAGACTCCACCAGTCATCATCATTCCAGACTACCTATGTTTATAGACGATGACATGGACCCCTACTACATAACGAATGGGTTTTCACCGATTGGTGAATTTGTTATTCATGTTTCTTTGTTTGTTCTTTTTGACACATGTTCCATGCACCATCCACCTGCACTACTGTCTCGACCAACTACATTCTCGAAACAGGAGTGTCTCTCTCAACTCACCTTAGACCCACCACCTCTTTCAGCACACTCCCTAGCCTATGGTGCAGGTAGTTAGTCTTAACATGAGGGGCCTAAACTCGCCAGCAAAGAGAATAGTGCTACTGTCCCAGCTGAAGGCAACACAATGCGACATATGCCTTTTACAGGAGACCCACCTCCTAAAAAAAGATTGGAAGCGAATGCGGTCAAAGTGGGTTAATGCGGATCTCTTTTCACCAATACACATTCACGGTTGCATGTGTTAATGCACCCAATCACCACCAGAAACCCTTTATTCGCCAGACGACTGGAAAGATTCCCACCACACCCGACATTAATATCCTGATAGGGAGGGACTTTAACATAGTACGAGATGCCTCACTGAACCGGACCCCGCAGAGGGATGACTCGGCAGGAGTGCTTACTTCGCAGGGGGTCAAGCGGCTTACAGACGCTGGGTTGGTTGACGTATGGAGGACGCTACACCCTTCTACAAGAACATACACTTCTCTGCCACACACCAGTCTTATGCTAGATTCAACTTCTTTTTAATCTCTATTCCCTACTCCCGATGATGACGCAGATGGACATTGAGGTTGCCTCTATCTCGGATCACTCCCCCGTCTCGCTCACACTGCGTCTTCCCAATAATATCCAAAACTCCAGGATGTCGAGCCTTAACCCTAAGCTGCTTTCTTATAACCCTGCCATTAAAGAGTTTCAGGGAGTTATCTTAGAGTACCTAGCCACCAACCACACACTGCACACTTTGACCTCCACTCTGTGGGACGCCCTTAAGGCGGTAGTGAGGGGAACTTACATAGCTATAGTGATGCAGCTTAATAGGGAGCTAAAGGTTAAGTGCGCAGATTTAGAGGGGAGGGTGAGGGGCATGGAGGAGGCGCACAGACAGGGTCTCACAAGGTGTGACACCAACTAACTATTGTCAGGAAACAGCTTAAGGTCCTAGATATGGACGCAGCGGAATACGCACTACTCCACACAAAACAGAGATACTACGCTGGGGAAAATAAGGCGGGTAGGCCCCTTGAACACAGGCTACATACTCAGACACAAGCACTCAGCATACAAGTCCTAGTAGATCATAACCAACACCTCCTGACACGAGATGCAGAGATTGCCACGGAATTTGGTCGATTTTATGCACAACTATAAAAGGCAGACCACCTACAAACCGCGCTCTGCGCCTTATATATGGAGCAGGCCCCCCTACCAAAATTGGTGGAATCCGTAGCCGCACATTTAGAGTCAGATATAACTTCACCGAAAGTCCTTGAGGCAATAAGGATGCTCCAAGTGGACAAGGCGCCTGGTAAGGATGGATTTACGGCTGCTTTTTATTAAACATTTGCGGAGCACCGGTCCCCCATTTTGGCCTGGCTATATAACTCCTTCAGCTCCACGGGTACCGTTGCGGAGACTATGAAAATGGCCATTATAACGGTTTTACCAAAACCAGGGAAAGACCTGCAGCAATGCGCTTCCTACCACCCCATATCCTTGCTCAATGTAGACGCTAAAATATTTACAGGGATTCTCATCAACTACATACCCGGCATGGTGGATCCAGACCAATCAGGTTTCATTCCTGGAAGCACATGCGGGGACAACACAAAGTGACTATTTCATCTAATCAACAAAACCAAACTCTCACAGACATCCACACTGCTTTTATCAGTAGATGCTGAAAAAGCATTCAACCGGGTGCATTAGACTTATGTCTGGGTCCCCATTTTTGCCATTCGGTTTGGGCCATCTAAGCAGAAGCAAAAGCTTTAGTCTGGGTCAACGGTGCACTGTCCCCCACTTTCCCAATCTCGAGAGGTACGCAACAGGGGTGCCCGCTTTCCCCACTGCTGTTTGTGCTCTACATGGAGCGACTGGTGGAGAGTATTCGGGGGCACCCAATCATCGAGTGGGTATAGATGGGGGAACATGCACACAAGATAGTGCTATACACAGATGATGTGCTGCTCGCTGTCATTATACCACACCAGTCGCTGCTTCCATTGTTGGAAGAGCTTGCAGCATTCGGGGAGGCATTGGGGTTCAAGATGAATGCCACCAAATCTCAGGCCCTCAACCTCACTATTCCATGAGACGAGAAGGCACACCTGGCTAAAATGTTTCCCTTTACATGGGCCACACAGGGTATCTCATATTTAGGTATCCATCTATTCTCCACTACTGATAGGTAATTGTCGCAGAATTACTCCTCACTACTGGCCAAGTTGCGCGCGTCTATCCAGTCTTGGCATGGGGGACCCCTCGCTTGGTCGGGATGAAAAGCGGCCATAAAAACGTCCCTCCTGCCCAAGATTCTATATCTAATGCAGGTAGTGCAGCTACAACCACCCCCTTCCATGATGAGGAAACTACAATCCATGCTAGAGTCCTTTATCTGGGGTGGCAAGAAAGCCAGGATGGCAAGGGAGCACGCATATCTTCCGGTAGCTAAGGGTGAGCTGGGTATACCCCACCGAGCGCGTTATTACCAAGCAGTGCAGTTGAGAGTCCCAGTGGAATAGAAATGGCCTCTCACAGAGAAACACTGGTGCATCATGGACCAGGCGGTAGCCGGCATCCATATTTGGAAGATATCCTTGCTCCCATGTAAGAACTGCCATCCGGGAGTGTACATCTCTCCTGTGGTCATGGCCACGGTTCAGGCCTGGGACACACAGTGTTTCTAGAGGTCTCTATACCCCGATCTCTCCCCTTACACCAATTATGGGAAATACAGACTTCCCACCGGCAATGCACGAATCCACACACTCCCGGTGGCAAAAGGTCAATTGCAAACGCATCAGAGATCTTTTTGATGAACGGGGACTTCTGAAATTTCCTAGACTTCAACAGAATTTCAGACTTCTAGACTCGGAGTGGTGGCGGTACGCAGCAGTCGGCCACTGGGTAACCGAGCCAATGGTGGTACCCCACGCAGGCAAACCCCTCACACCATTTGAGCGCTGGCTTCTGTCTCGGAAGGATGACCAATGCCTGCTATCAGAAATGTATACTTTTTTAACACTTCTGCTAAATCCCCGCTTTCGCCAGCGAAGACAAGGTGGGAGGCGGAATGAAAACGCAAATTCAAAGATAAGGAATGGATGGGCATTCTGCATAGGGCTCGTACGTCAGCCTGCAGCGCCACCAGACAGGAGACCCTCCGTAAGCTACTGCACTGTTAGTACTATACACCCACCCACTTGATTAAGCGGAAGAAGGGGTCTGACGACAAGTGTTGGCATCACTGTGGCAATTCCGGTACACTATCTCACCTGCTGTGGCATTGTCCCAAACTACACCGTTATTGGTTAGAAGTGCTGGCAGACTTTGATCAAATGTTCGACAGTGAGCTACCCCGCTTTCCCAGCTACATCTTACTAGGGCTTCCTAACCAACTCACATACCCACTACGCTCTCATGGGGGGATGGCTATCACATTGGCCCTATGCACAGTGAGTCCTCCTATCAAAATGGGGAACTGACACCACTTCCACACACCAAGAATGGACACACAAACTCTGGGACCTGGTGAGTATGGAAAAGCAAACACCAATAGCAAGCCAATCCCTACATAAGTTCGAGAAGACATGGGGCCCCTGCCTAAAATACTTATCTAACATCTTTCGGGAACTCACCTGCCCAATATACTTGCGCATCTTGCGCCTTACTGCAGGTACACAACTAATGCTTCAATCGTTACATAGTAGGCTCTGGGACAGCATTGGTGCTATTACATTGCACATGGACATGGCATGTCTTGTTAATTGAATTTATTGATATCTTCAGTTAATAAATGTACTGCTATCCCCTTTCTACCCTCCCCCATTCCCTCTCTTCGCTGGCCATTGGATGTAGGCAAATGACCTGTACACTCTCTTAAAACAATAAAATATTGCTACAACACTAAATGAAAACGGGATGCGTTTCAACAATAAAAATGAAATTTTTTGTTCTCATTTTTAGGTCGAGCATTCGAGACCTCTTGTATATACTTTAGTATTTACTTATTATATACTTATATGTATTTGTACTTTGTGGGCTCTGGAGATAAGCCCTAGGACTTGTCTGCTTCCGCTTCTGGACTTTTTTTTCTGTTCATCTGCCTCTATTTAACTGTCTTGAAAGAAAACGACCAACAGAGGTCAGTAAAATACCAGAATGGCTTTCTGCTGAGGAACTTTCTTTTTCAAATTTTTCTGGCAACTGCCTCTATTTAACTTTTTTGATAGAAAACAACCAGCAGAGGTCAGTAAAATACCAGAATCACTTTAGCATTCTCTAGATTCCAGCCCATAGAAATGGTCTTACACGAGCACCCCTAGACAATAAAAAAAAAAAAATCAAATCTTGTATTTTCAGTGATATGACCACCGAGGCCCTGATTTTATATTAAAAACAGAGCTTTGGACTATACCATTTCCCACTGAAAGGCAATATTTCTCTCCATGTGTTCCCATACCTGGTGTGTCACACAGTTTGGTGCTTACTTTCCCTCCATGTTAAAGAACAGTAGAAGTTTCAGCACCCAGGCTAATGTGCTGCATAGCTAAATACATATAAGGTCCCAAAGGCGAGACCGATTGCATCGCAAATGCTTGTTTAGGAGCAGGCAGTGGCCAGTGGGATCACTGCCTTCTCAAATGTTTTCCAACATTCACAAAGGGATAGAGGGGGCTCATGGAGACCCCTTCCAATTTGTGACTGCATCACCACCAACTTTGAGTTGGTAGTAAAATATCAAGGTTTTGTAACTGCATTTCAGTCGAAAAACCTTGATACATAATACTGGAAATCGCTATTTGGAAGGGATGCCCTAAACACGCCCCTTTCAAATAGTGATTTCTACACTCAATTCTGGAAAATCGCAGTATGGGTGTATGTACATCAAAAAATTCATTTTTGCCATCACATTCGTCCCGCTTTTGTGATTCGGGCTGTTTGCGATGGCTAAAATGTTTCGTACCAATAGTCCTTTGTTCCTTAGATGACTTGAGTTCTGAGTCTCTATTCACCACATTATCTCTCTTTAGAGGCTGCTTTGATTGCTTGCCCTCACTACCCTTAGAGTCAAGCGCAGAAAGGGTGTACTAGGCTCAGATTGCAGAGCTATTTTAGAGTGGTCCCATGGACAACAGAGCCAAAACAAAACCTATTCATCATGGTAGCCACTACCTATCCGAAGTCTGATAGTGACATGGGCCATGGCTTGGACTTCCATTGACAATGAGTATGCTGTGTTTATGGATGTTTTCAAAATCTCATCCATTGAAGATAGTTGCAAAATCTGATGCAGAGTTAAACTATTCTCTCTAACTTTGATCAAACATGTATTCTATTTTAAGGCCTGGAAATATTTTATATGAATCCACTATGTCTTTCTTAAAACACAGCTTACAATAACAAAGTTAATGTGTTAGCTGGTAATGCTTTGCTATTAACCATCCCCAAATATAATTTTAGTAAGAGGCCATAGGTTTTTGCACTACTGGAATCTAATGCTCTGAAAAGACTTCTTATCAAGCTATTTTTCCAATGAATGAGTGTTGTGGTTCTGTCATATTATTAAGAAATCAATATTTGTTGCAGGTATTCTGCACCTACACAGAACTATGCACAGGATTATGGGACCTTGGTGTTTAGGGGCTAAGCCTTCCCACCACTTTAGTGCCCACGAGCTCAGGACCGACTAGCTATAGTGTCTCACTCGCTCTCCTACACACTCCCGAAGCTGCAAATGAGTAGACACCCCAGAACACAACGCTCCCGGATCTCTCAGGAATCGCGGTAACAAGACACACCTTTTCGCTCACACTCTCGTTCCTGTCCACAATAAGATCTGACCGAGACACAATTATAGTTTATGTCTAAGTGCTAGGGCCTGATCAGAACAGAATAACAAGGGGCATTGTTTATCAACCTTGCTCGCAATGTCCAGACTAAACTCCAGGAACAGACAGAGAATGAACACAGCAGACAGTTCTCATGTGAACGGCATAAACAGTCATGCAAAAATAAAGCCATGTAGTAGCGTGCTCAAAAGCTGCATCATGGTTGCTGTACTCATGCCAACTTAGTTATGTCGACAATGTTCCTATCGGCCACGTGACATAATCTTTTATGTAGTCGGTTGAAACCTTCATCTGATGTCTGGATTGAAGAGCCCACTAATGTATGTTAAAAATATTAACGTTTAGCCCTCTTGTCTCTGTGCTTCATAATACTTTGCTGGTGGATTTATGTGTTCCTCATATATTCTAAGGTGATCTCCTACACATTGAGGGTGTGGTGCATTCGAATGCAATTGTCTGAATACATATAAGGGTATCCAAATTCAGTAAATGAGGCATTTAATAGGTGTTCTGCTGTAATTCATTTGCTCTTCTGCATTTATTCCACAGAATCAAGAGCTAAAGAAAAAAAAGAAGATACTATGCCAGAGTGGTTAAAATCTGGATCCTATAAAATTACTGATTACGAACAAAAGTCAACAAAGTCATCTGATCTTCGCTTCAAATATGTAATTGAACCAGTTAAGCTCACTTTGGAAGGTTACCGCACTAATAGCCATGAGCGCCCCAATGATAGTGCTGCAGGCCCACCCACAGCACGCTCAGCCCCTCCAGTTTTGAATCTCTTTGACACAGAGGATGAAAAGATCACAAAAGTTCATCACAATCAGAAAATGTATGAAAATCATCTTCATGCTCACAATCAGCACCTGGACAAGACTGGAAAATCTCCTCTAAACCCTGCAAACAAATACCATCATCCAAGAACTAGTTATCATCATAACCAGTTACTGACAACACAGACACCAGTGGGTCATGGGCAACCTGCCCCAATGCTGCAGAACTATGATGTCAAAGTAAGGCCGGGTGTTATCAGGCCTGACCCCATAAATACAGTGGAACCACCAGACTTCATTTACCCAATGGCACCAGTGACACCAATGATGCCAATGATGCCAACGACACCAACAACGCCAACGGCACCAACGACACTAATGACGCCAGTGATCAGGTCACATTCCAGGCCCCCATTTGTAGAAATCTACCATGGCAAGGGCAAAAGACATGTTCCTTATCCAGTGTCCACCTCTGGTCGAAAAGCAAATGCAAGTTCAAATCACACCAAAGTTAATGAGGTCCACTATGACAACACATATCTGCTCCCTTCAACTGTAACACCTGAGCAGTACACCAGTATTGAATCATCTTCCCGCTCCATCTCTCCAGGTACCGAAGATCACAGAATCCAGACTATCACCAGAATGGATGAAATGATGCATGCCCAACCTACAGCTGGGAGAGATTCTGCCCAAGCAGACATAGTACAGAGGCAGAGACCAGTCAGGTCACAAAAGACTTTAGAGTACTTGCCAGGTCATTTCCAAATTAGTCCTTTTTTGAGAATGGAGTCACCATTAAAAGAAATTGCAATCTCTGAAGAAACGCAAACAGACAAAGATAAGGCTGCCTCCACTAAACAGATCCTAGCTGATAACCAGGACAGAGATCAGTCCCTCAGTGGCAGAGGTATAATCTCTCCTACCTCACAGGATGGGCAAAATGCCATTATGTTACACAAATTTGCGGTGTACCCAACATCTTTGAAACCTGATCCCATCAAACAAACTAACAGCTCTCAAAAAAACAATTCAGACATGCCTCCTGTGACCCCTGAACCGGGTCTCTTAGGAAGCAGAGACTCTGTCACTGAACACATCAACAACCAGTCACAGCTGGCCACGGGCAGCAACCTCACCGCGACAAGGAATGTGGTGGATGATATCCAGAAAGAAAATAGCCAACTTGAACAGTCTGAGGCTACCAGTACATTGTCCAGTCAGGACAAAGAGACTGAACCCCAGGTTACACAACACAACATTATCCTTGTTGTTGGAGAGCAATCACTGCAAGACATGAAACCAATAGAGCATATTCCAAATTTACCACCCTCCATCAACACCCATCCATATAAAGGCTCAGTGTTAAGAACTTACTCACGGCTTAGCCATTAACATAACAGCTAAGCGAGGCAGAAGCTCCCAGATTATGCTCTATCATAAAAGATGTGGCTGGAAATATTAAAAGAAACCTGGTCTAACTAACTCAATAAAACCCATGTACAATATATGATGTCATGTAGTTCCTACCAATTCATAGGACCTGCGCACTGTTTGGACAACTTAAACTAAGGGATTGGTGTCAAGACTGATTCTGGACACCCCCGTAGGATATGTTGGCCTATAGATCAGCTAGCTGACTGTACCACCGCAAGCCCCAGTAACCTTACCATGGAGCGAATGATTTCTGGCAATCACTGAACAAGACAACCCTGTCTTCTCAGGGATTGTAGACACAGTACAGAATTTTCCGCTCAGTCACTAGTGCTTACTTATTCTCAGAGAAATATACAGAGAATGCACAGTGGGACATAAAATAGGTGTGCTGCAATGATTAGTAGACAGAAGCAGATAAACGTGATTATGAGCACCAAAAATGTAAATAGTAGATATAGTTCTACCATTGTACTAAACCATGTTCTATGCAGGCATAAAAACAAGGCAGTGATCTAGCGTACTCCTACTATGCGAACTCTACTCTAAGTGTACCTGGAGGGTTTGTAGGTGTAGAGCCAAGAATTCCCCCCAAGGGACGATCCATTCCCGTTACCTGATGGGATAGACTGAAGGACCACATCATGGTCATGAACTGGACACCCCTCGTGAGAAATCGGACCTCAGCATGCAAGGACCCTCAGGGTCAGCATAAGCACCTCCTCTACTAATCTATTGGGATGAGCATCTTTTCTAGTAGAAAGCAGCCTTGTGTTGTTATGGATATGTAGATATCGCTGTAGCCCCTTGCATCAAGATAGTTGATGACATTTGTTCATAGTGTGAGACAAGATCTTCTGCATGATGTTCAGAGATTTGTGATAATGTTGTGTGAAGCTAGATGTAAAAACAAGTTTAGTTTCACAGAAACTAATCCAACATTGTCAAGCATGCAAATATGTGCAAATGGTCACAGCTGGAAATGATATTTGTGAGGACAATGTAAGAAATAAGCTGCTTCGCTACATGGGCCTAGCTCGAGAATATAACAATGACATCTGTTTCATTATATTCTTAGCTGATAAATAGTGGCTAATGATCCTGTGGAGACCTTCCTCCTATTAGTAGGTCAAAGATATTAATCTCGATAGTGCTGAAACAGTGTTTCCTCCTCATGTTGAGCAAATGATAATAATGAACAATAGTTACATCAGTAAACGCTGTATTTGTGTGCCTTGGGTTTCTGCAACATTTTGGGCCCAATTCACAAAGGTGAACTTAGACATTTAGTCTAAACTTAGACCAAACGTGTAAGCTTACAACTTTGGGAATTCACGAAGGACATTTACGAGTACTATCTTTATGTCTGTACTCGGGGCAGAAATAAAGTTAGTACTCGTAAATGCCCTTTGTGAATTCCCAAAGTCATAAACTTATGCGAATGGTCTAAATTTAGACCACATGTCTAACTTTACCTTTGTGAATCAGGCCCATAGTTTGCCACATCTTACATATATATGAAAGTGTCTTAGAGATACCAAAAGCCTACGCCTATGACTTTAATAATGCCAGATTGCTTATTTTGGACTCATAAAATAGATCACAAGCTTCTCAAACAAGATAAAAGAGATACAGGAGCATGTTGGCTTTTCATTTGTCAGGGAACTACCCTAATTACTGTCTTTATTTTAGGTACATTGGTAGAAATCAAGTTACATTCCTCACCAAAAGTCTAGATGTGCAAGACAAAGTCAAGCAATTGTCTGACATGGAGAATGTCTCTAAAGGAATATGGGAAAGCATTAAAAATCTTTAAGTATGAAATCAGATAACAGTCTATCAGGAAGTTTGTCTCTGTGAGTACGGAATAGTGCATTGGCACACACTCCAAATACAACAACTCATGTCACTATAGCACCAGAAATCCAAGACCTAACCATTGTGTGAAGTTGCACCATGATTTGAACCATTAATATCGCCACAATACAAACCAAGCATCATTTGGAAGTTGCATTACATAAAACTCTAAAACCTCCACAAAATTAAAAGTCAATTAGGACTTTTAACCTACATACACGTGGAAATGTTATTGCAGTGCTAAACAATAACTGCTTGAAAATATGAACAGGACAAAGTCCTACTAATGAAGAGATTAACCTTGAATGTTGAAACATTGTTTGCATTCCTACGATAAGACAGGAAAGTCTCTTCCACATGCTCACAAATCCCTACAGTGAAATAAATAGCTCCACACAACAGGGCACATGTTGACTATTTAATGAATTAAAGAAAAAAACACTGTGAACAAAATCCTAAAAGGAATGCACAATTCAATATTTCAATGAAACCAAGCTAGGCCAGTAAATTAATTTTGTGGTCTTCCTATGCCAACTAAGATAACATTGTTATGTTTAATACAGTCCATTTGAACTATTTGCGACCCATCCATGTTAACTAAACAAATAAAATTTATAAAGTCACTTTCTCATTTCTTCCCAGATGTTCAGCTCATCATAGAGTTCAGATTTGATATCCTCTACCTCTGTCTCATCTCAATTCTCTTTCTTTGCTCCTGTCTTTTCTTTTTTACATTTACAATTTGCCCCACTCTATATTATTTCAAATAATCTAAATATAAGTTATAGACCAGAGGTTATTAATCATTTGACTTCTATGCACCCCCACTTAATCCTTGCTGGAACTCCCACTAAATCACTTTTGGAATTCTGGGACTGCTACTGAGTCATTAGTGGAAGCCCGGGGCCCTGGCAAAAGCATTTTTCAACTATTTGAACCTCAAAACATAATGCAAAAAATACAGAAACAAGTATTCATCAAACAAATGCACAAATTATGAAATATCTTATTTAATTCACAAACAATTTAAAAGAAAAATCAAAAATTTAATTTTAATGGAAAGGTTGGAATGTTTTAAATTCAATTTAGGCACCCATTTTCCATGCTATATTTTATTTCATGCACTTGCACAGCTTCCATGAATCAACCTAAGGATACTAATTTAATTTTCAGCCTCCAATTTCAAATGTCTTTACATTTACAGAATGTTTACAATTTTTTCAATGTCATATTTAGTTTTTTATTTATATACACTTAATCTATCTGTATCGATCTGAAGTTTAGAGTAATATCGGGGAACTTGTTTGATGGAAAGGAGAGAAGAGGGGTTATATGTTTGTTGCATGGGAGGTCTTAACCATTAGGTGGTTCAAGGGAGTTAATTAGACTTACTATGGTGGGGTTTGTAGTATTGGAGTTTATGTGGTGGCAGGTTTTTGTGGGGAACTTGGGTGATGAGGTATTGTGGTGGTATTATTTATTTATTTGGTTTAGCAGGGAGGACCAAGTTACATCACGGGTTAAGAGGCAAAAAAATATATTTTTTAGTTGGTATGTTAATTGTGTGTGATTAACACATGTTCTTTAAACCATTGTAGATACCCCTGAAGAAGGTTCATAAATTACCGAAATGCATTGGGTGAACTGTATAAGATGGAGGAGTGAAGTTTATACCTGCTTGTGAATAGGCCTGGATGGGCAATTCCTGTGCAAAGTAAAATGTGTGGAAAAAAAACACTTTATTTCTTCGACGTGACGGACAAACATGGATAAAACATTGAGAATAAAATGGATGAACTTTGAGAACACTATTGAGTACGTGGTTATTTCGTTCACAAAAGTGTATCAGGCTGTGCAACTCTTTTGTGACAGGCAAAGTTGTGTGTCACTCTCTTGTGATGTTTTTGTATTGCGCTAAAGAAACGGAGCGCTGAAAGAGTGCATACACACCAAACTTGAAAAAATATGATTAACAGAAACGTTTGGACAAAACAGGGTGTGCTTCAAGTTTACTTGAAAATGGATGAATTATCGCCGTACCAACCCTGGCAGCACCCCACACAAAGAAAAAAGAAAAAATGGAACATTAAAAGTAACCTTGTCACGTCAAAGATTTTCGGTGTTAAGGACAACGAAATACCATGTGTTAAATTACATTAATTGCAGATGTTTGTGTAATAACATTGGGTTTTCACGTAGAGTGCTGTTTATTTTTCGTTAAGATGGAACAAAGGGTGAACGCGATTCTGGGTGTTGTAGTTGTTTAGTGAAACTGAGGGCAGCACGTTATTTCTTCTCTTTTTTAAAGGCACTTTTTGAATTTCTGTTTGGAAAGGCAGGGCACGTGAACCATGGGACACGAGTTGAATAGAGGGAGGGACGGCAACATTTTGAATAAAATGAATGATAGAGGGAGATCGTGTTCACTACAACATGTTGGTTCATGGGGAGAATATGACACGGGTGAAATCGCAAGTTGTTAAAGGTAAATACTGGGAATTGTAATGTCTCCTTATTGAAGTTTAGAGTAATATCTGGGAACTTGTTTGATGGAAAGGAGAGAAGAAGGGTTATATGTTTGTTGCATGGGAGGTCTTCACAATTAGGTGGTTCAAGGGAGTTAATATGGTGGGGTTTGTAGTAGTGGAGTTTATGTGGTTGCAGGTTTTTGTGGGGAACTTGGGTGATGAGTTATTGTGGTGGTATTATTTATTGATTTGGTTTAGAATGGAGGACCAAGTTACATCACGGGTTAAGAGGCAAAAAAAATTATTTTTCAGTTGGTATGTTAATTGTGTGTGATTAACACATGTTCTTTAAACCATTGTAGATACCCCTGAAGAAGGTTTATAAATAACCGAAATGCATTGGGTGAACTGTATAAGATGGAGGAATGAAGTTTATATGTGCTTGTGAATAGGCCCAGATGGGCAATTCCTGTGCAAAGTAAAATGCGTGAAAAGAAAAAACTTTATTTCTTCGACGTGACGGAAAAACATTGAGAATAAAATGGATGAACTTTGAGAACACTATTGAGTACGTGGTTATTTCGTTCACAAAAGTGTATCAGGCTGTGCAACTCTTTTGTGACAGGCAAAGTTGCGTGTCACTCTCTTGCGATCTTTTAGAGAATAGACATTTTATTGTCTTAACCATTTGGTGCCTGCAGTCTGTGTCTTGAGTCCTTATGACAAGTCCTCTTGACTAAGTATAGTTGTT
This sequence comes from Triturus cristatus, assembly GCF_964204655.1. NCBI lineage: Eukaryota > Metazoa > Chordata > Amphibia > Caudata > Salamandridae > Triturus > Triturus cristatus. The sequence continues at coordinate 197,993,206 of NC_140593.1, read as the reverse complement.
GCTTGAGAATGGTATTCACCTCCCGAAAGCAAAGACCCAGTTTCCTACATCCCCCCTCAAATACTAGGCAGATTAAACTAAGTAGTCTTTCGACATGCATAACAATTCCGCTAAATATCAGCTCTTCACCCTCCGTATACTCAGTATTGCCCACAAAATTATAACTACATTCCTTCTTTCTAATAATTTCCAATGTTTTTCTATTTTTAGACTTCTCATGTTTCATGCACACAACTCCATTCTTTTCCCTGTTCTATTCTAAGTCTAGGATATATATTTGAATTTCTAATTCTAATTTTTTCAACGAATCACAACATAACAAATTAACAGGATTTGTATCAAATATCATGAATTGACGGTCATCCTCCATTGAGGCAATTATTACAGGGACATTTGCAGATACTTTATCAGTGATGTGTTTGTTACTAATGCCTACAACTTGTATTTGTTTTACTGAGAGGGGTAGGTTGCGAACCTCCATCGATCTAACCGTGGAGCAGGTAGCACTTATATTTGCCAAAATTCTACTGGGTGACCAGTCAACTCACCTTCTACATATAGGCCACTCTGGTCTACCTCTATAAGATTGCACCACGGATGTACTTCTTCCCTTCCAAGCACAGTCATTGGGCTTGACTAAGTCCTCTAGGAACTCTGGGGTCACATTTCTAAACATTTTGTGCTAGCTACGCGTCACAAAAGTGGTCCACATCAGTTCAAAAACATTTTGTTGGATATTCCTCCCAGCGTAAAACTTGTTTTGAGCTGGATATTTGCCTAAAAGTAAGGCAAATCAGCGCAAAGTGCTGCTTTGTGTTACTCTGTGCTAGATGAGCGTTGATTGGGTGGTACATGGGAATTCCGGTGCTACCACCCTTGCTTTTTCATGCAAAACCTTATCTACTAACAAAAGTATACAGGGGTTTGCTCCAAAATATAACCCCAATTCATAGCAGTCTAAGCATTGTATTTTGTACTGGAAGCATACCCTTCCAGTACAAAATGTATGCTAGACTCACGCACTTGCACTATAGTGCAAAGGTGTGTAAGGGGTGCACGACTGACAACGCTAGGGAGAGGGGAGGAGAGTATCATATATCTGTAGATATGGTACTCTTCTGCTCTCTCTTGGTCACAAATGCAATGCAGCAAGTTTAGGTGCTGAGCTTTGTTGCCTGTCATCTTTCTTAGTTGCCGTGTTTATGCAAATCTTGCTGCAATTTGTAGTTTCTAAAGGAGCTTGTTGAAAACCAGGATTTTGTTGAAAATTCTATAATTTATTCTGCATATTATGATGCATCATTAGGGCGTAAGGGAAGCTTCCATCGATCTGCGTTTGAGTCTGCATGTTCTGCCCAGAGGCCAGTTGGGCAGGACTGATAACTGGATCATCCCATTTGTAGAATCATTTGCAACTGATTTTGCTCTCTTTCTGGATTGTATCTACACTCTCCCTTCAAGTGTCCAAGCTCCCCACAAATGTGGCATAGTGCAGCAATTTTTTGCAAGCTAATATTAGAATTGTCATAATTCAAGTTATTGTCTAACCCTCTACTTCTACCCTCTGGAACAATACTTTCAGTGTGCATAAACTGAAACCCAATACTCTGTATACCAACTCCTTGCATATCTGAATTTTTACCAGCAACAACACCAGATTCAAAACCAGGATCTGACCTTATAAAAGAGTTCCCTCCTTACTTACCACCTTTCTGAACGTACTTAGTCTGCGCTACCATCACCTTTTCCTTGATTTTCCTCTTTTTTGCATCACAGCAGTCACTATCATACTTTGCAAGCTTCAGGATCTCATCAAGAGATTTTATATGTCAAAACATTATGGGAGTGCCAGAGCTGCATGAGCCCTCAGAAACAAGCTGACCCTGACAGATGAGCCCCAATCAGAGCAAAACCAGTCTTGGGTTGCTTGTGTTCTGGTTCAGAGAACTGGCTTGACAGTTTGGGCTGAACAATTCCTACTGGAGCAGGATCAAGACTGATTTGCATAATGCTGGGTGCAAACTGAGGCAGGGCATGGTGTGCAATATCAAGACTGATTGGGATGCGGACCCAGTAATTACAAGTGTCTAATAATTCAAGCATTCCATCCATCACTTTTTTTTCATAGCTTTCTATCAAGGACTGTAAGAGGACTTGAAAGATGTGTTGTATTTAGCCGCCCCACTCCCTCTATAGTGTTAATTGATATAACACTCAAGACTGAAGCTCAACAAAAATCCTAGCACATTGAAAAGAGGGGTTAGAACAGATGAGTATGTCGTAGAGCTCCCTTGATATTTGGTGTGCCATTTCGAAGCTCCCAGCTACTGCTGATGTTCAGCTGCTGTGGGAGGGCTGAACATGGCCTGGTGCTGCTACTACAAACTGGGTGAGAGAATAAAAGGGCCTAGCTCTGAGAGACTGAGTGTGAAGAGCCCATGGGGAAGGAGCACAAGCTTTACCCTTGCCAGTACTTCGAACTCTGGGCCTTTGGAGGGGAGCCCACGGAAAGGAGTGGAGGAGTAGTAGAGCTTACCAGAAAAGGCCCCTTGAGGCATAAAGGCTCACACCTGTAAATCGGGCATCCTTGCTTTATTGTATGTGTTGCAGAATTCTATTTTTTCTGTGTAATAAAGTACTTGCTTTTATACAAAGAGAAGTACTAGGCTGGATATTGGTCTATTTGTGCTGCTTGGTGGGTCGCATTGATTACTAAGCCTGAGTACCACCACACAAACCTCCCCGAGAAGCCAGTGCCTGCTTGTCTTTGAAACTATTGAGAATCAAGTACAGAAAGTGTAAGACAAGGCACATGATTTCAGTGGTAACAGTCCTCAATCCCCACAGTTGTGGCCCTGTAGCCCCTGACTGCCTCATGGTCTACTGAATAGGGTCTGACACAGAGAACTCTTTAAAGGAAGAATATCAAGGGGACTGATGGAACAGCCCTAGCCTTAAGATCAGTAGGTCAAGGAACCTTGCCCATGTTGATGGCTGCTCACACTGGTCAGGTGGAGAGATTATGTTTTGACCCTATTGATGAACCTTCATTTCCCATTGAATTGGTGAACAAATTGGTTGAGATGTCATGACCCCCAAATCAATTGGGAAGAACATACGTTCTTCTTTTCTTCATCCTGTGCTGACTCTTACCCCCTCATCATAAGTCCAATTGCAGAATTGGTCTACTGGTCTGTGGAGCACCTAGTCTTCACAACACACTCTATCTGTCCAATGGAACCACCCACTGGTGGGAACCCTACAGGGGTGGAAAGTGTGGCCTTAGGTGAAAGTAGTTCCCAGGGGCAGGTCATAGAACATGCCATGATCTCCCTCAGCTGGGAGATTGACTCAGAGGGTATGTTGGTGATCCCTGAAGGTGAGAGTCATCACTTTCACCAGGTGGGAGTGAAAAGGGTCCAAGCCAGTGCTATGAGGGATACTGGGGCTAACAGGACCATGGCCGTGGAAGCGCAAGTCTCCCCAGAGCAGTACATCAGCGAGGTGTAAAGAGTGACTCCATCCCACAGGCAGGACTTTTTCTGCATTATGGCCCTGGTGTCCCTAGGGAGAGGTGACCCATAGGAGGGTCATAGTTGGTCCCCAGATGCCCACTGACTACACTCTGGGGAATGAGTTGACCCCAGTGCCAGGAAAACTGGGAGGGGAGATCGCCACAGTTACCATGACTGTTCAGTTTTCTGGGAGTACCACTCCCAGCCAGAGAGTACAGAACCCCTGCTGGAGGGACAGGGGAAGGAAGGACTCACCCCTGACTCCTGTCCAGCCCAAGGGCACAGACCCTGAGTCGGAAGAACAGTTGCAGGATATAACCCCTGAACAGGCAGGAGTTGGAATGGAGAAAGAATGCAAGGCACCTGGGTCTATTGTACCCCAATCTGAGAACCCAGAGAGGACATAGATCCTTGGATGGCCTGGGTTCTGGTCCTTGACACTGACAGCTGTCAGTAGCCTCTGTTGGTTGCTGTCCTTACGGACAGAGTTTTCCTTGTGTTGGAGGACAGAAGTCATACCCTATGTAATGGACCGAATCACTTTATTGGCCATAGTGGTACTGTCTACTTACTGGGATGCATCTGTGAGAAAATTAAAGTTAGGTGATGCACAGATGGGGTCCACAAGGAAGGAGAAGGATTCCACATGGGTTAGCTCAGTGGCCCCAGGGAGCATAAACAGAGGGATCCAACTGGGTTTCCGATAGGCGTAAAACTGACAAGTACCCCTGCACTAGTGGGCCATTGTCCACGTTTTATCGCCCTACGCAGGGAATTCCATCAAGGTATTGTTCAGACTACCCTGGCTTTAGGCTCGGGTGCTTACTTGTTGGAAAATGGCCCTCTCTGAAGGATCACCTGAAAATGTTTGCCTTCCTCCTCCTCTTTTTGCTGAACTCTTTTTGTTGGCCTTAGGACTCTGAGCACTTTACAATGCTAACCATTGCTAAAGTGCATGTGCTTCTATCCTTATTTGTTGTACTGGTAAGTCCCTTTTAAAGTGGTATACCATATACCCAAGGGCCTGTATTTGAAATGCCACTAGTGGAACTGCAAAAGAAACACAATTGTTGGACGGAATGCAGAACAAATCAAAACATTCACCCGCAGTCAAGAGATCTGGGTTAAATCCATCATTCTTTTGCTCACTAGTGGAACTGCAGCACTAATTGTCAAACCTGTCTCAGGCCTATCACTGCAGTGTCTGTCTGTGCAGTTTACCGCCAATTCGACTTGGCATTTAAATCTAGTTTCCAAGCCTTAAAACTCCCCCTTTATTACATATCAGTTACCTCTAAGGTAGGCCCTAAGTAACCCTAAGGGCAGGGTGCAATGTAAGTAAAAGGTAGGACATGTTCCTTTATGTTTTGGATGTCCTGGTATTTACAGTCTATTTTGTGTTTCACTACTGTGAGGCCTACCCCTCTCATAGGCCAGCAATGGGAATTCCTTAATTTTCTTTTGAGCTTTAATTCCTGATCAGCGAGGAATAGCTTTTTCATTTTTGATATGTTTAGAATGGTAATGATAAATCCTCCTTACTGGTGAAGTTGGATTTAATATTGCTGTTTTAGAAATGACAGTTTTAGAAAGCGAAACTAAGGTAGCTTCTTTGCAAGGCCACCACAACAATGAACACGCTTGATCAAACATTTTAATTCTCTTACATTTTTCACAAATTTGTAACAATTACATTCAAAATCAACATGTCATAGACTTCGAACCCCCAAATCACTTCTTTGCAAGGCTATCTCAACAATGAACATGATTGTATAAACAATAACTAGCAATCACATATATTCAAATCATAACAATAAACATACAAATGATTCTTTTTGAATTAAAACATCAAATGATTACAGGCAATTTTAATGGTGTCCCAGTTCTTAATTCTAATATTCAAGGAGTATGTTTTTATTATTTTTCTTTGTACTCCTACACGAACACTTAAGGAAAACAAGAAAGTGCAGCTCAGTAAAACAGGTTCGTTCATTATAAAAGGGATTGTAGGAGTTAGTTGTGACACTCATCCGATTAAGCTTGTCAGAGCAGAGCTCTCTGTTCGTTTTTGAGCGTCATATGTCCATAAATTATTTGCCTTTGATTGTCCAGGCTGAAAACAGAAAGACATCCATTAATTTAAATGCTTTAAAGAAGACAAATTATTCAAATGTTTTTCTTGTCAAAGCCTAGACTCTTTTATTTCCTACTGCAGTAGAATGTTTTATTCACACATTGCATCCAACCCTTGACAAATTCCAAAATTCAATATTGTAATATATCCGGAAGAAAGCCAGTTTTCGTTTTACTGAGAGTTTCTCATTGTTAACTGCTTTAAGCTTAGTCAGATTTCGAACCAGCAACTTTTTCAGAACACTCAAAAGAGACAGATTTCTTCAGAACGCTCCGTTTAACTTCAGCATTGCTTAAAGCTATCTCTCTCTTCATAAACCAAAGTCTGTCTGTACTGTAGGAATCACACACGCTGTGCACACTTACTTTTGAAGGTGTGTCATTCCACTGGAAGAGCAGACTGCAGCATGGGTTTCAGTTCCCTAGCCATTGGGCTCATATCTTTGCCTCTGATGCTTTTAACCAGTCACCTGACTATTACGGGTTTTTCATTGGAAGGCTAACAAAGGTTTTGAGTCTTTTCCATTTGGACTCTTCACATGGAGCAAGCAGTCATTCTTGCTAGATTCTGGGGCCCTCATTTATGAAAAGTGATGCATCGATGCGAGAACACAACGATGCGTCACTTTTCATTGCGCACTCCTTGCGACACCAATGATGCGTCATATTTACAGTATGAAGCATCATGTGGCAAGAAGTTACAGATGTGTCAGTATTTCTTACGGATCTGTACGTGCACAACTGATGCATTGCTGGAGTGTGTCGCAAAAGTGACGCAACTCCAGCCATGGGTCATTACACATGGGCAAGTCCCATGTTAAATGTGCCTGCGTGAGTCTTCCGCCTGCCATGAGCAGGCATAAGATATTGACGTATTTGCATCCTAGAAGTGGCGCAGTGAAATCTTATAGATTTCACTGTGTCACTTCTACAACCCTTTCTTGTGTCGGAACGCCCCCCACTGCATACATTACACCTGGTGCAGGTATAACGTGGTGCAGGGGTTTACAAAGTGACGCATCTACCTAGATGCATCACTTTGTAAATATGGCACAACATGGCCCCTTTTTTACACTGCTGGTGCGTCACAAAAAGTGACACACCAGCGGGGCAAAAGTGACACAAGGGCCCATGAATAAGTCGCTGGGTATTGTAGTTCTATTTGCTTTCATCCTTAGAGTAGTCATATGATTGCTGAAACGTTATAGATTTTCACTTACCTTTCATTGTAAAGTGTGCAAAATATTGCTGGCACCATGGCATACACTTCTCAAAAGAATTGAAGCTCTCTTAATGTTTTCATGTCATTCATACTTCCAGTGACTGTGACAGCACTTGAGTCATACTGGCCATAGTTTGTTTTGCAAAATCCAGAGTTGTCCAACTGCTTTTTGTAGAACCTAGATACATCAGTTTCCATTTTGGCAAATTGTGTTTTTCAGGTGCAATTATGAATCTAATGAATCAGTTGTGGCATCTGGTGTCAAATGATTTTGTTAAGAATTCTGTATCACAGTCATCTCGTTCAGCCCCTGAGTTGCCCTAATTAACTGCAAAATTAAGTAGGCTTCTTTTTGAGTGAAAGTTCGGGTCCAGTACTTTGCCTCTTGGGTCTGGTTGAGTTGTCACTAGAGCTGTGCCACTTTGTGAAGAATCCTAGATTTATGCTGGATGAATCTTTGCCTTCCTACTTGGTTTTTTTTCCTAACGTAGGGCAAATTATTCCATAGACTACGTTTTTTGTCTTACATTTGGAAAAGGCATTGTGCTTCCATTTAATGTTGAATTGAAACTCAGACCCTTCTAATGTTTGATTGTAGACTACACAGTTCCCACATTTATGGAGTCCTTTTAAAGGGGTGAGATTCCAGAGAAGCCTTAGATTACTTTTGGATGACGTTGGTGGAAGATAGGCCCATACTATCTGTTTGCCAACACTAGCATTCTTATTTAAAGCAAGCAAAGGGCGCTCAAACTTATGATACAATTTTGATAGTAAATGACAATTCTGCATAACCATTTTTTTTAATGGTTTGTTTTGGGGCAAATGGTGTTTAATTGCCCCAAAAATGTGTACATGTATTGTTATGATTTGATTCATAGTTAGCGTTTATACCAGAGTGTTCAATGTTGTGGTGGCCTTGCAAAGAAGAATTGGTTTTGGGCTCCAAAGTCTATGACATGTTGATTTTGAATGGAATTGTTGCAAATTTGAGAACAATCTAAAAAAATAGAAATGTGGCTGTGACGATCTACTACCCTCTTCCACCTTATCCTCGGAGAACAAAGCAGAAAGGCGACGCACTGAGCAGACGTTCGGTAGGAGGAGCCCAATCGTGGAAGGAGCCGTGGATCCAGCAAGAGAGCGTCCAGACCTTCTTCATCACCCCGGGACTCCATGAACCGGCCAGAAGTGACTCCGAAGAATAGACGACGTCGGCTCCGGAACGCCAAGATCCCAGCCACAGAGAAGTTCCTGAACGGGAGCCGGACCCTCTCCGGTACCACGCTGAGCCCAGCCACGTCCCTGGAGGGGCGTGGCTTCACAAGGTGAGCAGCAAGTTAGAAGCCGTTTGGGGAAGAGGGACTGGTACTGATAGAGACCGGACGGGTGGAGGGATCTGATTTCCTACCCCGCTCGCGCTGTGCCTTCCTTTTTTTTATGCGCTGTGACTCCTGCTGTGTGTACGATAGTGTCACTCATTCACACTGTGTTTGGACACTGACAGCACATTGGTGGCGGTATGTGGTGGTACCTCCCTTCACTCCCTAGTCCCAAGCACCTTACCGTAGAACGTGAATTCATTACTTACAGGGCATATTTCATTTTTTTTTTTTGGGGGGGGGTCACCGGCCAATCCTCTTATAGAGCCTTCGCCTGCCAAGCCCAAGAAGAAGAGAAGGGACTAAAACCATCACAAGGACCCCCTCCCCTCTGACGGAAGAGAGGAAGAAGACGGTGTCTGCCCCTATACAACACCGAGGGAACCAATTCTTTTGACATTCCTTATGTTCTGTCTAGACAAGTCGTCCTGACATTCTTCAATACTTTAATAAACAACGTATTAAACTATTCCTGGGTCCTTCCTTGCTTCACCATCATGCTACACATGGTGTCAGAAGTGGGATAGGTTACGCCTCCACTACCTACTAATGTCATGGGGAACCTAATCCAGCAGTTAATGCGCGGCCAGGAGAAGCTGGAGTGGGCTGTAGAAAAGCAAATGACCTCTGGCCAGGCCGACAGAGAGATGTTTAAAGAGACCATGAGAAATCAGGCAGAAAATGTACAAAGGGTCGCAGATGACTGGTTTCAACTGTCCCCTCAATTGCAAACCCGTGCTGGGACAGGCCCCAATGTGTCCCTACAGAAATATCAACCCGGCGAAGACCCCGATGCGTTCCTCGTAAACTTTGAGAGGGCAGCCAGAGCATCAGGCTGGCACGAAGCCAAGTACCATTTATTTTGGCCCCGCTTCTCACGGGTGAAGCACAAGCTGCCTACCAGTTAGCTAATGCTAATGGGGACACTCCATACAACGAGATAAGAGGCATCATTCTCCACCATTTGGGACTTGATGCAGAGGCTTACAGGGTGCGGTTTAGAAAGGAATGAGAAACACCCATGGACAACCCGAAGACCCTGTTCTTTAAGTAAAAGACTGCAGCAGATAAATGGCTGAAGCCCCAGACTAGCACCAAAGAAGAGATCATGTCTTTGCTCTATCTAGAACAATTTGTGGAAGCCTTACCCTTACCCATCCAACCGTGGCTTAAACAACACACACACCGGACTGTCGAACAGGCTGTAGAAATGGCCACATCTTTTTATAGAGCCCAACCCCGTTCTTTACCCTGGGAGTCTGAGAAAACCCCGTGCCCCTCTGGCAACCCTGTCAAAACAGAGAAAAAACCCAGAGACCTGTCTCAGAACCCCTGAAGACCCGTCCCTACCGCCCTGAGCCGATTTCCACCAAGGGTCCTCAGTGTTTTGAGTGTGGCAATTGGGGCCACATTGCCTCGCTCTATCCTCTATACAGAAGAAATGGGGCCCAGGTTTTATGTAAATGTGCTTGTAGAAGGCAGAACCGTAAGGGCTTTATTGGATTCAGGCTGTCGCCAGTCTGTTATACTGCAGACCTTGATAGTTTCAGCAACCGTCCCAACCAAAGACACAGTGCCTATCAGATGTATTCACAGGGATGTCAGTGTCTATCTGCTGGTCCAACTCCCTATTTCTCTACCCGATGGGCAGGTCCTGCAAGCCAAACTAGGGGTATTACCTTCTCTCCTGGAGCAAATGATTCTAGAACAAGACAACTCAGCCTTTTTAACCTTGTTGAGGGACAAAGTACAAACTGTGAAACCCCAAGACCCAGTCCTCCCATCCTTACTCACCCAAGCCCCGGGCTCTTAGACAGAAGTTTCAGATTTAGCCAACCTCACGATCCTACACTTCAGGCCGCATGGGGGTATGCACGCAGACCGAAAACACGCCCAACCCTAAACACCACTTTTTTTAAAATTAAGAACGACATCCTCTACAGGGCTGGGAATCCTGGGGATCCCCCGCAATTAGTGGTACCACAAGCTTTTCGAGAACAGGTACTGTTCTATGCACACTCATATCTCTTGGCAGGACACAGAGGGGCCCAGAAGACTACACAATTGTTGCTGCAGCACTTTTATTGGCCTGGTATCTTTTCACACGTCACCAAGTTCTGTCAGGAGTGGGAAGTGTGCCAGAAGGAAAACCTCTATAGACCACCAGCTGCCTCCTTACAACCACTTCCGGTTGTCGGTCAACCTTTCGGTATGGATCTCATAAGGCCTTTGCCCCGTACCAAGAAAGGCAATCTGTATGCCTAAGTAGTCGTGGATTATGCCACCCGGTACCCCGAGGCTTTTCCCTTGCGTGCCCCCACTACCCTAAACATCCGCAATAAACTGCTAGAACTGTTCTCCTGAGTTGGTTTCCCCCGGGAGATTATCACAGACCAAGGGACCCCCTTTGTTTCAAAACTGATGGCACAAATCTGCATATCCTTGGACATATCCCATATCAAAACATCGGTTTACCACCCACAAACAGACAGCTTGTGTGAGCGCTACAATGCTACCCTCAAGCTCATCTTGAAAAACTGTTATACGTTGAAGGCAGGGAATGGGATATGCTTCTTCCCTTGGCCTTATAAGTCATTAGAAGCCAAAGCGAAGCCAGCTTAGGATGCTCCCCTTTAAAAGCACCTTTATGGCCGAGAGGTCCTTCCTTGCTTCTCCATCATGCTACAGTGGCCATGCTAATTACGTTTTGTGCCTACTACACTGAATTGAATGTGTTGTTAATTAATGTCAGTAAAGGTAAATCTTTTTTCAGGAATATATAGTGGCCTGACCTTACTAACAAAGTACAGGCACAACCCCTTAGTAATTACACATTTAGAAAGTAGACATTTACTTGTACTTACTGCTCTTTGTGTTTGAGAGCCTGTATCCAATATACATCTAGGATGGGTGACAGCTACACTTTGTGTATTCTATCTAGAAAGCCACAAACACAGGAAGACCTGGGTGTGACGGATGGCTTATCTGCGTTCATCTGCATTCCGATAGCAGTCCTGGGCAGCATGAGAGACAGGTGGCTAACACTTACATTTGAATAGGCTGTAACCTGTCCTCACACAGAGCACTCATTTACCGCCCAGGGTTAGCCTGGCAGACAAAACTGGGCTGAAAGGGATCTATGTGCACTTCAGAGAGTTCTTTTGAAGCTTTTGAAGTCAACCCCTACATCAAAGGCACTATTAGGTATACATACTGGGTCTCTGACCCCACAAATCAGGCCCTTCTGGATCTTGAACTGAACATCTGTCAGAGGGACTGCTGAGTTGCTTAAAGGACTCATCTTGACTGCTTTTCTGGGAGGACTGCTTTTCTGCTTGCTGCCCTCCTGCCTGCTGCTGCTAGAAGGAGAGGTGGACTCTGCCTTCCCACCAAGCGATTTCCAAGAGCTTGCTGGCTTGCCTTCTGTTCTTCTGATGTCTCAGGGACACAAAAGACTTCCTACAATTCTGATGGTGCTACTTGACTCTGCCCTCTGTGAGTTCTACCCTCGCCTGAGTAGCCCCCCCTCTTCAGCTGCATCCACTCCCTTAAGCTCCAGGCCCCTGAAATCAAGCTTTCGCAACCACGAACAGGCCCTTTGCACCGGGACTGCGCCACACACTGGAAGGATCAGCGCAATACACTGTAGCCTCTTGTCCTAGAGTGGCGATTCCTGCTAGGCCTGGATGTATACCTCAGCCAACTATGAACCTCATTTCTAACACCCCCGTAACTGCTCTTTGTGAAGGCAGTCTTTAAATGCTTCACAGATAGACGTCGCAGAAAGACACCAAAGTTTGGGAAAGAGGGCAAGGTGTGTATTTTCTTCAAATAATTAACCATTCTGACTACCACTCAAAATTCACACTTCTGTTTGTTGTGCCATTTACAGTCTCAGGGAAGGTGGGATGTGAGAGTTTATGAATCTAACTGAAGCATGAGACTTGAGGTTTGATGCTATAGTTGATCTATTTTCAATGTTAAGTCAAACTGTTGTGAAAAATCGAGTTATATTAATACATTTTATAATTTTGAAATACCAAAGAATTATGGAGTTATAATGATTAAAGAATACAAAATTAATAAGCTAATGGTATGTCACGGATCGCATGTTTGTATATAAGCAGGAATTTCTTTGTTTGGGCCTATGGTCAATCCCCACACCCTGGCTGTCTTAAATGAATCTCTTTTGAGGTATGTTTTTTGTGGGTGGTTTCTTGCTGTGTGCCCTCAGAGGAGACGCTTGTTTTAGTTTTTGTGATGTGATGACTGGAGGTTCAGGCCTTACACTAATAATCCTTTTATATACACATCTGTTTTTTGGTAAGAGGCAAGCAAGCACTCCGAACAGCATGGAATGTGCTTTAGAGAAGGATGTAGAAAATGTATATTTGTATTGTTTACTCATATTGACTGGAAGAGGTTAAATATCCAAATGCTTCAGGGCCCTATCCGCCAATCTGAGAAATGGCTGATATTATTAAAATACCCAAAAGTACCTCATACCATGGAAGGATGAAAGGCTCGGTTTGCATGCAAGGATTCAAATCTGCAATCTCCCAGTTACGGGAAACAGCATTTACAATGCTGTCATTACATCGCAGTACTATTACAACGTGGTCGTTACAGCGACCGCGTTGTTAGTACGTGATGCATTTACATTGCAAGTCATTACAATGACTTTCTGTCGGGAGCCCTGAGGTATTGGAAATGAATTTCAACACCTTCCCAACTGTTGCGCAAACTGGAGTAAGAATAGTAAATAATACTATTCCTAAGTCCAGCGCGCCCTATACTGCAAGTCGTTGAAAGGACTTGCGATGTAAATGCATCGCGTACTAACAACGCAGTCGTTGTAACGACTGCATTGTAAAAGCACGCGATGCAATACAGCAAGCATTGTAATGTGCTATATTACCTAGTTACACCTAGAAAGCATTACTTTGATGGTGCTGGAAGTTCTGACCTCTAAATTACAGCTAGGTAAATGTAGTAGACACAACTATTTCCTGTAAGTTGTCTGATGAGTGTTGCTAATATTGCAGTAAACACATTAACAACTTCAGATATTTTGCTGTCGTGGAAATATGTGCCCTTCAGTTTACACACATCCCAGCAACAGGCAAATCAACCCATTTCCTTGTGGGTAGAAATTCCCAGGAAAAAAACTATGTATAATTTTATAACCATATATGTTAGAATTGGGATTCCTGGTTGGCTGGGGAATGCACCGAGGCCTGGCAGGAACCACCTCTCTAGTCAGGGTAAGCTAGATACACAATAAAATAACCTGTGCTTACTCTCTGGTAGCTTGGCACGGAGCAGTCAGGCTTATCTACAAAAGCAATGTGTAAAGTATTTGTGTAACATACCCCAACAGTAACACAATGAATACACCACAAAAAGACTCCACAGAGGTTTAGAAATACAGATCAATTGATTCTGAACAATAAAAGACTAAAATGACAGAAAATCCAATTAGTGGATCTCACGATATCCTTCTTTCGAGTATAATTGTGAAACCATGCTTAAAGGTCACTAATACTTTCAAAAAGGTTAGTTGTGGTCACGCAGACTGGGGTAATGTGACAAAAATCACTCAGAGGCTCACCAGAGAGACTTGATCACAATTGATTTAATAGTTAATTCCGTTCACTGAGAACAAGGCCCTTTCCCAGGTACAGCTGCATTCGAGGGAGCGCAGGCTGGCTACAGTCATCTACAGTTCTCGCAGTACACAGTACCTTAGAGGCGGAGCCCACACAAGTCTCCAGGTTGGGAGGGGGGCCACCGACATAACACTCACACTACATGGATTCTCCTTACATAGGTGGGCTGCGGAGGTGTCGGGAAGGAGTGCAGCAACTTCAGTCAGTGCACAGCTATGAATCACTGCTCCTGGACACACTCCGCTGCAGATAGGACATGAATCACTGATCGTAGACAAACTGCGCTGTTACACAAACATGAAGCACTGACCATAGGCAAACTTTGCTGTCACTCAGACACGAGGAGCTGCTCGAAGACAAGCTCCTCTGTCACTAGGGCACAACATACTGATTGCAGACAAACTCCGCTGTCACTCAGACATGAAGGGCAGCATCCAGCCACTGTTTAGGGAATAACAATGTCTTTGCTGTCCTTGAGACATCTTGAACAGGGGGCAAGCCAAAAAGCCCTTGGAGATCACCTGGCAGAAAGCAAAGTCCAGCTCTCCTTCAACAGAGTCAGAGAGTAGCAGGCAGAAGGACAACAAGCAGAGAAAAGATGTCCTTCTACAAAAGCAATCACATTGAGTTATTTTAGTAACACAGCAGTTCTTCTGGCAGAGCTTCAGTTACAAGACCAGTAGTGTCTGCTATTAGGGGGGCAGAGACCCAGTACTTATACCTAAAAATGGCCTTTGATCTGGGGGTGACTTCAGAGCAGCTCTTTGAAGTGCCTATGTTGCCCTTTCAGCCTAGTCCTATCTGCCAGGCTATCTATGGTGGTAAATCAGCCCTTTGTACGGGACAGGACACTACCTATTCAAGTAAACTGTTAGCCCCTCCCTTTCGTCCTGCCCAGGCAAGGCCATCAGAGTGCCGATGTATGTAGATGAGTTCACAGACACACCTTTCCTTCCAGTGTTGTGGCTTTCTAGAGGAAATGCACAAAGTGTAGCTGTCACCCATTCCAGATGCGCATTGGAGACTAGCTGTCAGACACACATATTAGAAAGTGCAGAGAAATATCCACTTTTCAAAAGTGGCATTTCTATAATAGTAATGTTAAATCCAACTTGACCGGTAAGTAGGATTCATCAATGTCATTCTTAAAAGTGTATTAAGGAATTTGCAATGCAAACCTAGGAGAGGAGTAGGCCTCACAGTAGTGAAAAATGAAATAGGCTGTGTGTCATTACCAGGACATGCAAAATATAAAAGTACATGTCCTACCTTTTACTTACATAGCACCCTGCCCTTAGGGCTACCTATGGCCTATCTTAAGGGTAACTTGTATGTAATAATAAGGCCTGGCAAGTAGTTTTAAATGCTAAGTCAAGGTGTAGAAAAATGCACACACAGGCACTGCAGTGGCAGGCCTGGGGCAAGTTTGAAAGTCTACTTCTGTGGGTGGCACAAACAGTGCTGAAGCCCACTAGTAGTATTTAACTTATAGGCCCTGGTATATAGTATATCACATAACAAGGGGTGTACAAGTAAATTAAATATGTCAATCAGGTATATACCAATTACACACATGTTTAGGGAAGAAGCACATGCACTTTAGCACTTATTAGCAGTGGTAAAGTGTTCAGAGTCCTCAAGGCCAACAAAAAGATTCCGCAAAACCTAAAGGCAAAAAGCAAAAAGATTAAGGGACGACCACAGTAAGGCTGACAGATCTAACCATATATATTTACGAGCATTTCCAGATATCAAAATAAAGAAGTGAAGGTATTCTTTGCAAGACCAGGGCATGCAAAATTCTTCTGATTGTAATGTGCACAATGACTTCTTTTTTAGAATTTATGACGAGAGAGCAGACTTTCCTACACACTGTCCCATTTTCTCTTATCATATGTCCTCCCATCATTGTTGCATGTATTACTCCTGTGTTTAAAAAACAAGTGTTTGCAAAGCCAAGAGGTGTTGTATTTGCTACTGTTTGCTGACCAACTGACTCAGCCAATGTTTTCTGGCTAAAGAGGACTAACCAAAAGCTCATTCTTCTCTACTGGAGTAAATGATTGTGAATTGGTAACATGAAGTGTATGCAAGACTAACAAGCATTTGCAATGCAATCGGTCTAGCATTTGTGTAAGTTAGAGCTATTGGTGATGTAAATTACAACGTGTTTTACTTTAGTTTTTTTGTTTGCAGTTGATTGTTCATATTTGCATAGAACTATTGCTATTTGTAGCTTGACTATAAAAAGATGAGTAAATGTGCAGTAGGATATCTCATACAGAAACATATGAAAGAAACTATCCCTCCATTAAAGTTCAATATTGTAACCATTCCATCTTCTACTGTGTAGCAATTTCATAACACCTGCCCGTTTGCATGTTTATACAGCTGAAGCTCCACGGCTGGCTTACATTTTTTTTTCAACCGCTCTTAACACTCACGGGCTGCGGAGGACCGGATTTTGGAGAGCTTGCCAGGCAAAGCCTTGGTGCGGGAAAGAGGAGCAAAGAAAGCCACAATCAAACAACTCCACAGCTTCTGAAGTGGGAGGGCGGAGAGAGAACAGGAGCAGCCTGTTGGGAATTTACCTTGTGTTTTTATTGGTCCACTGTTGTTGCTTTGTGTTGTACTCCACACTTAAAAAAAAAAACATTACAAAAAGGGAAATGTAAATGTTCCTTTTGGTTGCAACGTTAACATTGCGAGAGGAGTGTAGTTTTTGGGCCCATTTTGCAAGCATGTACGCAGTAATCAAAAAGTACGGCGATCTCGATAAGGGCAGGAGAGCATGCATTTCCTGTAAAATCACAGCTGTTTTAAAGAATGCTGGTTTAAAATGTTAATGAAAAAGAACAGCCTTACCTTGTTCTTCTGGCTAACACAGGACAAATAGCAATTATACGCCTCTTGCCCCTATCCAACACATGTTCCACTATTGATTCCCTGTAGTTTAAAGCATGTTAGTGTTTGGGGGGTAGGGAATCAAACATGCAGTCAATTGAATTAAATCCCCACCTCCAGCGAGTCTTGACATGGGGTCACGATCATCGGGTACAAAGCCATTGTTAAAGTTGCTTGCACGTGGCAAGTAGACAGCGTGAATAGGTAGTTTTAGGCAACATTTGCGTTGTTAAAACACAGATGTAACCAAAATATCCCATGGAAACGTAAGCAGCAGTTATATGCCTTTTGCCCCCACTCAACACATGTTTCACTACCTACGGAGTACGCGTAGTTTAAAGCAAGTGAGTTCGTGTGTGTGGGGACAGAGGATGGCCTGGGGCTAGGGAATCTTAAAAATGTAGTCAACTGAATTACATGCCCACCTCCAGTGAGGCAGTGAGGAGAGCGATTGCAAAAAAAAATCTACAGCACAATGGAGAGATCACGGCTGGGGCTGCAATACGGCGTTTAGTTGTCTGCCCCAGCGTGCAGCTAAGTGTAGGCGACTGCGAAATCTCAGCCATGTTTATGCATCACTCGTCTCACCTTGCCATGGGGTCATGAAACTTAATAGAGAGATAGAATGAAAATGCACCTTTATCTGTCTGCTCGGAAACGCTGCTGTGCAAGGTGCTTCCTTGCCTCGCATGCTGCATGCTCCAAGTACCCCATTGACTGAGCTTTCAAGAGTGCCCTCCCAGTGACCGGAACAAAACAAATTGAAGCAAAAATAACAAGCCTCCCCGGCAAAAATTAGTTGTTATGGGAAAAACTGAAACCCAAAGTGACGTTCGCTGAACAAAACTGTGTGAAATGTCTTCAGGTAATTGAAAATAAAATATGGGTGCCAAGTAGGGAATAACGCAGCAACACTCGACAAAATAGGACTGTAGCCATTTTTCTATTTTTAATAAATCTCTGTCCCTCTGCCATCTGGCATGTAAACAACTGCACGCGAAGCTAATGCGGGCAGTGACTGGCGGGTGGCACTTTCAAGATTGGTTCCTCTGTCAGGCTAATAAAAATAAAGCGCTTCTGCAGGTAATTTAAACAAGAGGCCACCATTGGTCAGGCTTAGAGTCCTACGAGTGGTGTGTGCGGCCGCCACTTCAGCACGGGGTGCCGAGCTACTTGAAAAAAAAATTCCACCGAGGTAGAGGGCTTCTATTTTTAATAAATCTCTGTTCCTCTGCCATATGACATGTAAACAACCGCACCGAGTCTAATACGGGCAGTGACGGGCGGTCGGCAACTTTCAAGCTTGGCTCCTCTGTCAGGCTACTAAAAATAAAGCGCTTCTGCAGGTAATTTAAACAAGAGGCCACCATTGGTCAGGCACAGAGTCCTGCGAGTGGTGTTTGTGGCCGCCACTGCAGCACGGGGTGCCGGGATACTTGAAAACAAATTCCACCAAGGTAGAGGGCAGCGCTGCGATGAGCAAGAAACTATATATTTTTTTTTAAAACAACGCCTTAAGTGCGGAGGGGTGGAGATGCTGGGCACATGCTGGGCTGCAAAAAACGACAAAGAAAGTTCCACTCAAAAAAACATCAAACACAAAAGCGGACGAAAACAGTAGTTAGGCGCTGCTGCTTCCGGACTAAATGGAAGTGAGTTTCAGATAAACAGCCATCTAACAAGACTAATGCCAACATTAAACGAATGGCAAGCAGCAGGAGAAATTACCCGGCAATAGGTGTAGTTTCACACAACATATAGATTACTTAATGTCTTGGAGAGACAGCGCATGCACTGCCTAGGCGAGACCTAAAAATAGACTAATTTAGAATATTTTACTCAAGTTTCATGCTTCAGTTTAATATTTAGTATAAAATACACAGTGTATACTATTTTAAATTCCAACCACATTTGCTCATGATTCATTATACCCTTATGTCGGATCTGAATATTATATTAAAACAAGCATTGTCAAAGCCAAAATGTTAGACTTATAATTAAAAGTGTCCCTTTGTTGATAGGTGTAGGTGTGTGGGAGACAGAAGCCACTGGTTCTTGAATGTTGCCATAGTTTGTCTCTAGATGTGAATGCTTTCTGTTAGACTGAGAAGCATTGTAGGGGGTGCTTTGGCTAAGGGTTACTTAACACTTGCAGTACTCCTGGCTAACTTAAGTCAGGAGCAGCATTGGATTATGTTAGAAATGGGATCTCTGGTTGGCTAGGGCTTGCGCCAATGCCAGACAGAGACCACCACTCTAGTCAGGGCAAGGGAGTTACACGTCAAAGATAACCCCTGCTCACCCCCTTGGTAGCTTGGCACGAGCAGTCAGGCTTATCCCGGAGGCAATGTGTAAAGCGTTTGCGCAACACACACACACAGTAGCAACATCCTAGGCACACCACAAAAGGAACTCCACACAATGTTATATCAAAAATAGCCTTTGTATTATCATAAAACACATTAGATGTTAATTACACAATATACACTGTGGCAACTGGCACTGGGCAATATATACAGGGGATTATATACACATGACAGGGCCACATATACCATTGTCAGAATCATCACTTAGTAGAAATAGTCAAAGTAAGATTTATAATAAACGTAGAACACAACCAGTAATTGTAGCACAAATAGTAAGTGTAGCACAACCAGTAACTACCGGCACAATAATGACCACAGCATTATCACACTAGGCATAAAGCATATTAGGATCACACATTATGCACCAACCTCATACGTAAAAGCACATTATGTAGGAATCATGGGGCAATAGGCCTAGCAAGCATAACCATATTATGCATAAATCATTGTAGGCATCACATTAGGTATAAAACATCACCTAAATCACATTAGGCCCCTCTTATGCACAACCTCATACCTGCTGAGAAACAACCAGTAATGACTGGTAATAGGGCATTACACTTAGCACATCACAATATGCCCAAACACCATGAGCGGCAGAAACGAATGGCACACCTCCCACAGGGTAACTGTCCCAAAGTCAGTTTTCCCCGAGCGGGGGCCCTGTCCTGGGCTCGCCCGCAGTGCCACTTCAATTTGAACTTGCCCCCAATAGCGCTAGCACCAATGTGCCAGGGGGGAGCACCACTCTGGGGCCCTAGGCACCAAAGTTGCCCCCACACAAGGCAGTTGCCCGCTACGGCGGCGCAACAGAGGACCAGCAAAGTACTGGAACGTTGGAGTCCCCTCTGGGACTCAGAATTAAACAAAAGAAATGCCAAGACGTTGCAGCTGCCCTCTGACAAGTGGGACAGATGTGAGGGGAGTGAGCACCGACAATGTGCCCTGAAGCAGGCACCAACCACGTGCATGTGAGCCCCACGGGGCTCTGTCACCAAATGCAGACTCCCGCCCAACCCCACTCACCGGAGCTCCCGGGCGTTCCTCTGCCTCTTCCTGGCAGGGCACTGTGGCGCGGGACACGGAGCTCTGTCTCTAGGGACGCCTCCTTCCTCCAGGTACGTCGCTGGCCTCTCCCTCATGCAGGCTGGACATGCAGGGCTCGCACAGTGGCTGCAGGAGCCCTGCCTCCAGGATCCATCCGAGCTTCGTTGGGGCATACGTCGCAGGGCCCTCACTCACGCAGGGGAGCTCCGCAGGTTCACCGGCCGCGTCTCTTCTGGGCCGCTCTCACACCCCACCCACAAACAGGCAGTCCCGCCTGACTTCCTGTTAGCCGCTCCGACGCGGCAGTTCCTTCTGTTGGATCTTGGGCCGCCTCTTTTTTACCAATAGGTAATGCGGGGTAGGCTCCCGCTGTTTGAACAATGCTCTCAAAACGCGGGCAACAATGCGGGGTGGGCACCCGCTGGTAGAAAGCAGCTCAAAAGATGGCCATAACAAGGGTGGGCACCCGCGAAACAATGGCAGTGTGGGGGGAATCCCACACGTTGCAGCCTCGCGCTGCAGGCCACTAGCACTCCTTCAAATAAAAGCAAAGGGCACTCAGGAACAAAAAGACCTAGCGCTGTCCAGGCGCTTAGTCCAAAGTCCAGGGGGCAACCCTTCAGGAGGAAGGGGGGCAAAGGCAGGGCTCAGGCAGGCCAGCTCACAGGGCCCTCCAGCAGGGAGGCAGTCCCTAGTGGCGGTTCCTCCTGGAGCCCAGCAGCAGGCCCTCCCCGTCAAATCACGAACACAACACAACTGAACATTTTCCTGGGGTCACAGTCCCTATATTTATACTAGCATTTCCCTTTGTGTGTAGACACAGGGCTTGGGGATACCAGTCAGAACTGGTTTAGAGGGGATTTGGAGCACTTTGTTTTGCCCAGCTCCTCTCCCCTTTGTCAGGTGGGGGCACAGTGATCAGACGCACCACAGGGGGTGGAGCCAGCATTGTGGAGGGAAGGCACAGCCCTATTCAGGTCCCAGGTAAAACTCCTCCCTCCCATCTAGATGCAGATCTCTCTATTCACCACTGGGCTGACTCACCCTGTCCCTGGAGCCAACCACACCCCTCAGCTCCTGTCACTCACAAGCCAGACATGCACGCCACATCAAGCAGGCAGACACATAGCACACAGAAATGCCAACTTCTAAAGGTGGCACTTCTCCACCAGTCACCATAAATATGCGCACAACAGTGCGCAGCATTTATTCTCATGAACTCATATATATCAAACTCACCCCTGCACTCCTCTCATACCAGGAATGACCATGGACACACATATCCCCCATGCATTCCTATGGGAGGGCAGGTCAATCTCACCACACGCACTCAGAGCGCGCACGCACTTTACACTGGCCCACAGTGCTAAAGTGCGCAGAGGCCTAAAACCACCAATACTACACAGGGAAAAGGCTAAGAGACAGGCAAAAAGTTTAGGGGTGAACCTGCCAAAAGGGCCAAGTCCAACAGATTACTATTGGCTAAAATCTGTAAAATAGGAGTAAACCAAGAGAACTACAACAGTCACAGCACAATCTGTGCTAGTTTAATCATAGAAGTATCGCTCCCTTATGCAAAGATGTCTTGTACAACAAGTTGAACACATTTTTAAAATAATTTACTTTGTCAAATATTTGGAGAAGTACCATAACTTATCTTTTTGTGAATGAGAAATTAGACTCAATCTTTGGCTACTTTTCACTTTTCATTGTGTATTATTTTTGTAGTTTTTGATTACACTAACCAGATTCCAGTGGGCTTCAATTTATTACAGATTTCAAAGGTGTCTGCCATTTAAAAATGGAATATCTTGAACAGAATGTAAGCAAATCCAAATACCGGAAACATTCTCTGCCCAGGTACTTCAAATTATTTGTGGAAAGTGCATGGTAGATATGCAAAATTTATGTGAAAAACTAACATCCAACAGGGCATGGTCAATGTCCAATTGCAGATGAAGTCTATGACAATTTGCAAACTTGTGTCCAATGGTCTTTCAATTGATGGCAACATTATTGGGGTCCACAGTTCTAGATACATCGTCTTAATAGCACTTACTCATTGGGTAGGTGTTTGGCAGGTTTTGCCTCCTTGTAATGGGATGGTGGCGACATTGTGGCTCTCATTATGAGCAGCACAGTTTAGTCCCTGTGCTGGAATAGGTCCCAAAATGCAGCAGTGAGGTTGACTCTGGAGCCTAAAAAAAGAGATTATGTCTTCACAGCTAACTTACCTTTACACTGGCTTCCTGTTAAACAGTGATTCTTTTTAAATTATTCTGGCTGGCTGGCCAATGTTTACATAACTATGCTGCAGCCCTTTAGAGATCTAACAACTTCCTCAGGCAGCCTCCACTCTGTTTAGGCCAGAATGGCATGGAAAAGTCTTTCTTGTAATAACAGAATAGTAAATCTCCTAGCAAGCTTTTGAGAGGAGCTCCAGTTTACCTCAGACCTCATGCAGACATCATGAAAGGAACATTCTAGAATTACAAATATTGGTAATTGTTGAAGATGCTAGAATGGCAAACTACAAATGTTATTTTTACTGAAATGCCCCTTTAACGATCAGATGAAAATCAGTTTATATATTTTTCCATGAATTGTAGTTCTACACGCTGCATTAAGGTCGGGGGACTAGCACCTACCGACTCTAGGGTACAAGGGGATATTTAAATATAATAGGAAGGAGAGATCAATATAATTTTAGGAACCACCAGAGATATATTAACTGCCAACTTATGAATCGTCCGTGGGGGCAATAAGGGGTTGTTCTGCAATGTTTTTCTTGTGAGACTCATATGCATGGCACCCTATGCTGTCTAAATTATGTATATGTACCTGGTGTTCCTATGTATTCCATTAATCATTGTAAGGTAACCATCCTCAACTGTGTTGAGAATATTTTCTATGTGTGCTTGACTTGATGCTGTCGAACAACGTCTCCCTAGTGTAATATTAGACCAAATAACCACTGATACTTATCTCTTGTACCCATGTTCAGACTTCTGGTATACACTAGGAGACACCAGCATTGAGCCTCCACAGTCAGGTCATGGGTTGATGCACACTTCTGTATCTTGCATGAACAGGCATTGCATTCTCAAACATGATATGAGCTCTGCTAGTGATTCTCAGATATTAGACCCATGCCCACTGATGCTAAGCTCTTGTGCAATAACCAAAGAAGAGTTCCTCCTGCTAGAGAATAATGGTGATGCAAACTACTTGTAAGATGGGATAAGAGCATTTTATTTTTTTTAAAACCTGCACCCACCAGGGGTGCCCCATGGTGGCATGCTTCATCATAGGGTTCATCCCTGACCTTCTAAGGACAGGTTTGTGCTACTACCTGCGAAGACACAGGAACACTTAACGAGCAAATGTTCCTATACACCTATGTTGATTGGAATTATGGAGTGGGCTACTTATATATACAAAAAAAGGTTAACAATATCTAACTAGTGGGAAAAATAACTTTATTCACTCCCCTAGTTGATATTTTAAAATCTGAGGATGTCGGGAAGTGCTGAAAGTATATGACCCACCGTTTCCCTGGTCTACTAGTTTCAAGCACTACCCCAAGGCTTTTCTTCAGTACCATAAGGGGGAATGCTCCCACTCCTAGAGTTGCATTGACACATAATGAACACAATAAACAAAATGTGCGGGAATAAAAAGTTATACAGCACCTAATTGGTCTGTTTAAATTTTCAAAAATCCTAGAGGTTGGGAGAGAAAGAAAAAAATAGGTAAAACATGCACGGCCCATGGGCCTTCTCAATGTTTAAAAATCATTATTGATTGTAATTGGTGAAAATGGTGATCAAAATAGTCCAAACACGTGAGCACTCAGTTCAGAGCTCTGTGACACACAATATGCAAAACAAACAAACATAGAGTGACAGACAGACACACAATAATATACAATCTGCGCTATATGATTACATACATGAGCGAGACCATGAATAGGCCTCATGAGTCCAGCGGGAAAGAAGAGACGGCTGTAGTCAACCCCTGTAGGTTTGTAGAAAACAGAGAATCCCTACAGAAGTTAAATGCAGCCCAAAATGCAGAGTTTGCTCGTATATGCTGTGCGAGCGTATTCGGTTAGTATAATCACTTACTTCATCAGGGCTACTACCTCACTGGGAAGCTGACCTTTTCGCCTGTGACTCTGGAAATGTAGGAGAGGCACGGCAGGGCCTTGTTGTACACTCTACGCGTCTTCCCATTGACGTCCTCGTGGCTGCCAAAAGCTTGAACGCCGACACCTGGGGTGAAAGAGGATACTCACTTCCTGAAGGGAGGGGCGACCGGTGGGCGTCCCCTCCCGCTAATTTATAGTGCCAGTACAGTATGTCTGCATCGGAAGCCTGAAGTCTTTATTGAAAAGCTGGTTGCCATCAAAGAAAATTGAAAAACGGGTGGAAAAATTAAAATAAACTAAGACTCAGAGAAGTCAATGGCCCGATATGAATTACGGGAACAGTGCCTCATTAAAACCTAATAGTCATAAACCATAGAAAAGACATACAATGATGTCAGAACTAAGAGGAGTTGTGTAATGTAAAAACCTGCCCAAAAAATACCTGAAAATCTCTTTCGGGAGCGACTCCTCACAGTGAAAGCAGCCCAATTTGTCAATGAACAAATGGTCAATAAAGTTTCAGGGAGAAAAAAAGGGGAAAAACCAGAAAAAAAAACACCTCATCAATATGATAGAAAGTATAGAAGATAAAAGAAAAGAAAGAGACGTGAGGCATTATAAACTGAATACCTCGGTTGTACTTGAATCCTTTGAGGGACGTAAGGCTTAGTGAGCTGAGTACCTTGGTTTATTTGAATCCTGTGAGGGATGGTGTTTACTAGGAAAAAAAAAGGTCATATTCTTCACGGAAGGTTCAGATGACCAGGACCCTTACAAAAGAGAGAGTGAATAGGTTAGAAAGGAACTCACTACAACAACGATGGTTGCTAATCAGTCTGTTATCGGTGGCCACTCTCAAAACAGAAACAGGTTACTGTAGATGTTCTCTTCTGATTGCTTCATAAGAATTTGCCCCAAGGGATATTTTCCTTCTAAGCTCTTGTGGCCATGCTTAGGGCTTCCAGTATACATTAGCAGACACTAGAGTTCAGCCTCCACAGACAACCAGAGACATGGGAGGATGCACCCATTATATCTCGCATGGACAGGCAATGTGCTGCCAGGCATGGTGGGAACTTTGCTGATGGTCCTGAGATCTAATTAGAAAATTCAACTTGGATATGTCCTTTTTTCCATGTATGCTGAGGAGAGGTTGATTAAACAATAAAGATGGTTTTCTGTAGAGGAGCTCAACAACTCCCAGCATATAGAGAAAGGTTTTTAGAGTATTTTACCTCTGTGATACTCACTGGTCTATGAGAGAACACTTTCTGTACACTTGCCATCAAGTGAAGTTCACATTGTATATGTGCATCCTGACTTCAGATGAAGTTGTTGAAAACAGATGCTTAAAGTTATTCACACATGCAGAGGCCATGTAGTATGATGAATTATTTTTCCTGTGTTACGATATCGAGCTTAGGCAGCAGCCGTGGTGAAAGTTCCACTTGCACATAGTGAAGAGGCATGCTTTACATCCCCTTATACACTCTTCTCCCCACGTGCCAGCCCCCACAGCCATATGGTACAGGAATATCGTTATCAAAAGACAACCTGACAGAACCATTGTGTCCTTAAATATTATTTGCAAAAATATCATCCCATTGGAGTTAATTATAGTATGGGGAGGCCCTTAGCAGCAGCACTTGCCTCTCTCCCTCTCAGGGGACCACAAGAACTGGCCTCCATTGCAGCTTCCTGCAGCCACCGCATTTGCACGTACCAGGAGGCGCTTGAAAAGCACGCATGGGCTCCTGCAGCGTAGGACGCGCAAGGGCTGGCCCATCTGTGCTCGTCTGCATTAGGACAAGGCTGGGCTGGGCCACCTCTCTTGGTTTTGCGCTAACTTTGTTGGACCTATTGTAATCCTTGTCTGTCAAGACACAAACTGTAAGTCCTGAACGCTGTTCCTTAAATCTCCTTTCCCCCTTACTTACTTTGCTATCGCACTTGGTGTGCTACTTCATTTTTATATACATTATCAAGTACTCGTTGCGTTGTACTAAGCCTTGATTTGTTTCTAAAATTAGCTGCATAGAGTTTATATTTTCTTCTTCTTTGGGATATCTTATTGCTAGTAGAATGGGGAAAAGGAACTCCACTGCTAGTGAGGGGGCTGGGAAGTCAGATGGGCCCCGTTTGAAAGCTAGCGGAACTAAAGTTGCCCATAGATCAGCAGCTAATAACTGTGTGTTAGATCGCATTGACGATCTATTGAAGGAGTGCCAATGTATATTAGCTCCTGAACCCATTCCAGTTCTTGTAAGTAATCCACATTCTTTAGTCGAGACTCCTCCACCCCACAGTTTAAATTCTAAATCCACTGTACGCATTCCCTCTATCTTTAGCAAATGCACCACAAGGAGTGCAAGGAATATGCCCCCTAGTCACAGCAGTGTTACACAATCTGTATCGTTTTTGATGATGTAGAACCAGGGATCCTTAATTCTCCTTCAATCATGGATGACAGCAGTCCAACAGCTGTGGTCACTGGTGTTACTGATAACACTAACAATTCTTCCAACAGCCCTCTGACCAACAGGTTCTCTCTTTAACAAGACTTAACTGATAATAATGTTCGGAGGGTGGTTGAAGTAGAGATGGTATCATGTCTGCCAAGTCTAGGTATTATTAATAAGGAGCGTGATGGGCATGAGGAGCATGAACTTATTAACCATAGAAACGAGGTCCAGTTAGAAGTGCCCACATCAGCAGGGACAGACACGATCATTAAGGATTTTAGGGCTGAAGTTATTTTACTTTAAGCGCTAATTTTAGATCTTGCAGACAAGGTGAAACATCTCCTGGGCAGGAAGTTACCCAAAGCATATATCCCAGATCAGTCTTGGGGTTTTGAAATAATTCCTCACTCTCACCAGGTTAATACCGCTTCTCGTAAGCCCACACATAACATCATCCCATTGATGTATATTCCCACATGCCCCCCAACAAAATCCTTCATTCGGAAGACTCAGGAATTAGGGGGTAGAAAAGTGGGTAGAAATGAAATACTCGAGGACAGCAACAAGCGTTACCCCAGTGATATATGTGAGCTGACTCATTGCCCGGCAAACAGCATCTTCTTGATAAATGTGCCGAAAATCCCGTCACGCGCTAAACATGAATATCACAACTCCCTAATCAATAAATCAATTCATTGGATTAGAAAGGTTAGGGGGTGTAGATCAGTTATCAGAGATGATCTACTATGGGCCAAAAGGCTAAGCCAGCGCTCCTCACAAATGGATTCTATTGAGTTGCACCTAAAGGACGAGAACTTGGCGCATAATTTAATAGCACTGGGAGTAAGGACATGCTCACCCTCACCTGTTGGTATACAGATGAAATATAATCTAAGCAGTACGTCTCTTCCCCAAGCCCACAAAAGGCTTGGCATTCGGTCAGGCTCAGACTCAGCTTTAGATAAAGTGGATTGACTGGTATCCCTAGACTCTCCGATTCACACCTCACTCCATTATCGAGAACTGACTGATTACTTGGTCTACAAAGACATGCCACACACTGATCCCGCTCAGACAGCACTTCACTCCTCAGGTTCCGCGGCCCCAAGTCTATAACACCTGGCTTTACATAGTGATGAACTATACCCTTCTGACCTCATTATTAAACATCACGAGGTTCAAGAAATTAAGGGTGAAATAGGGTCAGATCAAGTCCTTGATAACACATATATGCCAAATGTATCAACCCAACAACCAGTAATACGGCTGACATCATGGAACATAGCAGGGATGAAAAGGAATCTAAAGGATGCCGGATGGCAGGAATATATTCATCTGAGTAAAATCTGTCTGCTGCAAAAAGCCTTGGGGCCTGAAAACTCCCCTAAGCTTGGGTATAAAACATTCAGCGTTAATTCTATCCCCTCAGCTAGAGGTAGACTCTTGGGTGGCCTTGTCATATGGGTAAATATCACCTTAAGTGTCGACATAACCCAGCTGGATTTTGCAACACAGGATATACTGGGATTAAAGATCTCAACACATGATAAAACTGAAATCTATATAGTAAATATCTATAATAGACCAAGTCCATCCAGTAAGGTATCCCCAGCAATAGAGCTGCTAGATAAGTTTTTAAGCACAATTGACCCAAGGGTAATAGTAACTGTGGGGGAAGACTTTAACCACAAATTTGAACTGGTAGTGGGATAGGAAAATATGTTTGAAGAGGAGGACATTGCAAATAATATCCCTCCTCTGGATAGCAGCCCCGAATTGCCCTGCACAGTTGCGGTATCGCAACTTACTCGACTAGTTTCAGGGCATGGACTCAGGGTCTGCAACGGTCGACTGCCATCTGATAGACCGAGTGCTCCTACTTTAGCAGCGGGAGTTGTAAGAGCAGTATCGATTATATATTGGTATCTATTAACTTCTGGCCAAATGTCCACAATTTAATAGTTGAAATAAGGGTTGATAGTGATCACTATCCTCTGTGTTTAACATCAGCAGGTTCTCTCTTTCAATCTATGAATTGGAGTGATAATGACAATAACCCAATTCCAACTGAACCCACAGTTAGTAACAACCGTAGAATCCTGAAATGGCCATCAATAGTGGGAAAACACGAAGTTATGATAAGGCTTTATAACACCTTTTCAGATGTCATCTCTCCGTATATTGACCTGCCCATTGCAGAGATCCCCATAGTGCAGATCCACCACACAGTAGTAGGCAAATTAAAATATATCTTGAGTAGGACCTCCAGGGAGAATGGGGGGGGGGGGTTTAATAGCTGTCAATAACTCAGCTAATCAGTGGTCCAAAAATGAGTGCCTGATGGCACCCCTCCAGATTTGTATAGAAGTAATATTGACTTGTGGGCGCCAATTTTAGCGAGGGTGTTAAATGCAGCTATTAAGACAGGACTCCCTAGGTCGTGGTCCACCGCCTTAATTGTACCTATTTTCAAGAAAGGAAATAGGGACAATCCTCAATGTTACAGACCCATATCACTGATCGACGTTTCGGCCAAAATACTGGGGCGGGTGATCCTAAACCGCTTAATGATCTGGACAGAAGAGCACCATACAATAGTGGATACCCAGTATGGTTTTAGAGCAGGAAAGTCGACCAGTGACCAATGTTTAAATTTATACCTATTGGTCGCTAAATACACCAGAGCGAGTAACGGCACCATTTATATGGGATTCATGGATCTGGCGGCGGCCTTTGATAATGTGAATAGAAGTAAACTTTGGGAAAGGATGAGCACTTTGGGGATTGACCAGGGACTTATAAATATTCTAAGAGAACTACACTGGAATACCACAGCCAGGGTTCGCTTTAGTATGGAGGGGGGGCAAACTGACTACTTCCCATGCTCTAGCGGAGTAAGGCAGGGATGCATTCTTGCCCCCTTCCTTTTCTCATTATACAATTATGACCTGGAGTCATGCCTCATAGCCCGGGCAGTGGATTGTCCCAAGGTACAGAAGCGTCAAATACCGGTACTATTGTACGCAGATGACGCGGTCCTGCTCGCTCGGACACCGAGAAGTCTCCAATCTCTGATTAATGGATTTGTGGTCTTCATGGAAAAATTAGATCTGTCCGTGAATTTGACCAAGTCCTTTGCACTGATTGCAGGCAAAAAAAACACTAAAAAAACGGTGTTCAAAATTGGGACTCATACCATGGGCATTGTAACCACCTTCCCATATTTAGGTCTATTACTTGATGGCAAGATGCAATTTAACACATTATTAGAGGAACATTGTACTAAATTGGCTTCCTCATGTGGTGCAATTATGAACTTTGCCCAGAGACTGGGACGTTGGTCCCCAGAGCAAATAATAAACCTGTATCGCTCAATAAGCACAGCCAAAGCAGTATAGGGAGCCGAGGTTTGGGGCTTTAGGGATGCCAAACAGTTACAACTAGAGGAAGACAAATTCATCCGTAGAATCCTCAAGATCCCACACTCAATACCAGCTGAAATTGCACATTCCGAACTCGGAATCCCGTATATTGTAGATCAGGTCAAGATTAGACCGGTCCTGGCTTGGCTTAGTATTTGGGCTAACCCGGAGGCTGTATTAAGCCAATAAATCCTCTCTGACTGTATACAAATGGACAAAGGGATGTTAATCCCTTGGTTGAAATATGTCAAAATAACTTTAGAGTCCGTAGGTCAGCACACCCTTTTTAGCACCCCTGCCCTAATTACAAGGAATAGTAAATTACAAATCAAAAGACTGTTGCTTGACAATTTGGAGAGGCTTAGGGAGACTAAAGCTTTTGCACTAAAACGTTCAGTGGTAGCACATTCCCTAGTTAAAGAGGCACCGGGTATGGAACCGTGCCTATTTCTGATGCATAATCAGCAGGATAGGTTTTTAATGTGTCGTTTTAGGCTCAATTTGTTGGAAAATATTTTAGCTTATCAGTCTGGTTTTACTGCAACTATTGAGCAGAAGGGTGCCTGCGGCTGCGACAATATGTCTCCGCAGGACACCCTTCATTTTGTATTATCATGTCCATTTTATTGTTACCCAAGGCGTATGTTTCTGGTTGAAATTTTAAAAAATGGAAAATTTCGTCATGCTAAAATAGCCCTGCTGTTTCTTCAGAGAGCAAATGATATGCATACTTTATGTTCAGTAATAGGTTTTTTAAAAGCGGCAGTAAGACTAAGAAATACCAGAGACTAACCTATCATGAATAATATATTGATTCTTTTTGAATTTTAACAGGGTGATAGATGGTTAATTTTGATATTGATGTGATATAAAATCATGTATGTTTCTGTGTTTTAAAATATGTACTTTTTAAGATGATTTTTTTAACCATCGAAATAAAGAATTAATTGATTGATTGAGTGCCGTAAAGCAAAGAGTGAGCTTATTATGGCAGCTAAATCAAATGATGTCAAGACACTAAAAGACAAAAGGTCCAAGTCCAAAAGATTATTACTGGAAACTAAGAAAAACTGGGACGATAGTGTCTGGACAGAATTGATTATTGCATCCAAAACCAAGGCTCACGTAGGCTTCTGGCGATTGATAGCCAAAGGTAACAAAGTGGGAAGAAGTAATAAGGACCTTTTCTTGGACCCAGGTACTTGGGTCAACCATTTTTCAAAACTGTATTCAGGGACTATAACAGATTCAATAGATAACCAGCAAGATCATAGAACAAACACTGCAATAACCACCCAGTTGTTTAGCCTAGAGGACACCTTAGCAGCTATCGACGCAGTAAAGCCAGTGAAAGCCCCAGGCCCATACAAATTACCAGGCGACCTGTTGAAGCATGACAAAACTGTTTGGGGGCCATATGTCAGTCTTCTCTGCAATGCAGTGGCGGCGGGTGCCCCACTACCAGAGTCATGGAAAGGGGCTGAAATTATTACTATTTTTAAAAAGGTGACCGCCAAGACCCTGCAAATTACCGGCTCATAAGTTTAATCAATACTTGACAAAATATTGATGCTAAGCACATTTTATCAAAATTATCTGACTGGATTGAGGAGAATCAAATTTTATCACAATACCAGGCTGGATTTAGAGCTAGAGCCAGTACAATCGACCAGGTCTTTAGATTCCTCTATATGAGTTGGAAATATAGGATTTAAAAAAAAGGCCATTTGTATATAGCTTTTATAGATCTGTAGGGTGGCTTCGACCTCATCCCCAGAGATCTGCTCTGGAGTTCCTTAAAAAATCAAGTGTACCAGAGAACCTTCTTGTGCAAATGATAAGACTGCATGAAGATTACTATGCAAAAGATAGATGGGGTCCGAGGAGAGAGCTCACCGAGGCAATTCCCGTAAGGAAGGGTGTAAGACAGGGATGTGCATTTGCACCCACCCTATTTTCACTATATGTAAATGATGCCCCGAAATATCTTCTGAGGTGTACACATGACTCACCAAAGTTAGGTGGGGTGCCAGTACCAGCTCTTTTATTGGCGGACAGCACTATTTTAGTTTGAGGGTTCTGTGTAGGGTTTTAAGTATGCAGGAAGAATGGCGCTCTAAACTGTTAGCGGTAAGTGAGGCAAATACAACAAGAGAAAATGATGCGGTGCTACTAGGTCAGAGGAAACCCCAATAACCCTTGAAGGGAGTGGCAAGGGCCCACTCTGTAAATGCAACAAAGGTCCTGTGCACACGTTTAGGTAAATACAAGTAAATGTCTGTATGAGGAAACACAATGTTATGGTAGGAATGGAGACAAGTTCAACACCAGTAGACGGTTTTCGTTTGGGTAAGATATATTTGATCCTTCATCTTCAGAAGGAGAACATCAAAGATAAACCAGCTGGTTTATCTTAGTTTTAGTATTTTAGTTTCTCAAACTCCAAAAGGCCTTCAATGTTTATTAGACTCCTTCAGCGTTTATTGTGATTCTAAGAGTCTAGAAATTAATTCTAGCAAAACAAAATATATGGCAGTTAATCCACATAAATCGTTCAAGAAGACCATAACTATCCATAAACAGAAGCTAGAATATGTGTCAAATTTTAATTACCTAGGTAACACTTAACACTAGAAGGAACTGGTATCCACATTTGCAAAAGAGTAAGACCATCTTGCTCCAAAATTCCTTCCCAATATTAAAAAAAACATGTGAATAGTATTACCAAGCAGTGTCCCCTGCACTTAAAGTGTATAAATACAGGGCACAATCGGCAACCCTTTATGGTGCGGAATAATGGGGGGGCCACCTGTAGGAATACATTTGCGGGGGAAGAAAATAAATTTTTTAGGAAGTTGCTACATCTCCCTGCGCGCACACCTGTTATTCCTATTGTCATGGATCTGAACATAAAATGCATGTCGCACCAGGCTTCACAGAGACCATTGTTGTTCTGGGTGCGATTGTGGACCACAACAGAACTAGCAAGTTATAAAGAAGAGATGCTAAGGTTTGATCAAGGCACTAGCCTCCAGTGGGTCAAGCATGTGCACATATGGGGCCATATGTACGTAGCCTAATACCGGTCGGTAACGGCCGATTTTCGGTAATTATACCGTTACCGACCGGTATTTAGGCTTTTGCAATGTAGGGGGCACATTACAGGATTCGGTATTTACCGAATCAGTAAAATTACCGAATCGGTAATTTTACCGAATCTGTAATTTTACAGATTCGGTAAATACCGAATCCTGTAATGATATGTAGGGGGAGTGTGTGGGTGTTGTGGGGATTCGTTATTTACCACCAACTAAAAGTTGGTGGTAAATGACGAATAGGTGAAAAAAAGCATTTTTGTGCACGTTTAAGTGTGCAATGTGGCAGACATAGATGCCCTTAGGGCATGTATGTGTGCCACATGTGCACACATGCAGGAATCAGGGGTGCAACAGGGTGTCACTGTGACACCCTGCCACCCTTGATTGTGCTCCCCCCATTACCGAATCGGTATTTATCGATTCGGTAATGGTAACTGGCTTCAAGGGATGCATTATTACCGAATCAGTAAATACCGGTTCTAAAATACCGAATTTTACCGATTCGGTAATAATTACCGAATTATTATCTACATAACATTTACCACTTCATAAATACCGAATCGGTAAAATTCGGTATTTATGAAGTGGTAAATGTTGGGCTACCTACATAAGGCCCATGGTTTTGTAAATTTGGGTTGAAGCATTTCTGGGAAGCACCTACTTTATTGACAGCAGCCTCCAAAAAAACATTGAAACCCGCTTTTTGGGCGTTCATATAAAATAGTGTTTCCCATAGCCCAGATATTGGTAGTTTAAAGTCTAGTCCTTCTTATAAAACCAATCCCGGCTTTTGAGCAATACCTGGATGAAGTGCAGACCCAGCTTGCAAACTCTTTGTATATGAAATTTCGTTATGGTGTTTTTCAAATTAATTCAAATACAGCGAAATGGAGTCGAAGAACTGGTGAGAATAATAATGAAGATTGCTGTGTGCTATGCCAATCCATTGTACTAGAACATGATTTACACTTATTATTCTTCTGCCCAGCAAATGCCATGCTAAGGCAAAAATGGTTAAAACCCATTTGTCGAAATTTGGGAGCCAGGTCTTGTTTTGAGGCGAAAAGAATACTAAATACTGATACTTCACAGAAAACTGTTTTTAGTGTCAGCAGATATTTGTTCGCTGTGGGTATAAAAAGAGGAAAAAAAGTTTGAAATATTAATGATCTAAATTAAATTGTTGTCCTATTACACTAATATGCACTTTTCTGCATCTGCACTTTCGAACTGTCCAGAGATCAGGCAGACTGTATGGCTGTGTATGCTACGTCCAGCTCAAGTTCATTTATAAGCACCTTTAAAGCACTTGCACTTTTGTAGCTGTTTAGATTCTATGAGAGAAAGCTCTATTCATTTACATGTACTCTTCTAGTATTTGTATCTTCTCAACCCAACCTGGATTTTATATTCTCTTCATCTTTTATTTACTTTGGACTGTAAGCTTAGCATTTTATTATGTTTTACATGATATATCGATTGCCGGTATTTTATTTCAAATGTAAATAGTCTAGTATTCACATTTGTCTAAGGCGGCACCATTGGAATGTTTTGTATTTTAACTGTGTTTTATCAAACAATACGTATGAATTGGTAGTATGTATCCTTTATGGGTTTTTTTTAAACCGAAATAAAGATTGATGACTGAATGAAGTATTCACACATGCAGAGGCCATGTAGGTGAGTATTTTTGCTGCGTTTAGATATCGAGATCAGGCAGCAGTGGGTTGAAAGTTCCACTTGCACATAGTGAAGAGGCATGCTTTATATCCCCTTATACACTCTTATTGCCCACGTGCCACCCCCCATAGCCGTATGGTACAGGAATATTGTAATCAAATTATAACCTGACAGAACCATTGTGTCCTAAATATTATTTGCTAAAATATCCCATTGGAGTTAATTATAGTAAATCTATATGGAACCAGAAAATATTTTTGTAAATGATATAAAGGACGCTACTTTTATTAAACAATATTTTTGCTACCAGTTTTCTCACATACAGCTTCCAAAGTACTGGGGTACCCCTTCTTTCTCCTACACCCTACCACGCAGCCAAGGAAAATCATTTCAGCCTACCCTCGGACCATCCCTTCAGACTCAAAAACATCCTCAAAGCACCTCTACTAAATATTCGATCCTAATTTTGAAACCTAAGATACCTTTACCCATCCTCTCAGGTTCCATACAACATCTAAACCAGAATGAATACAGATTAATACATTGATGAGTCTACTGGTCAGCACTACACGTAAATGTGATGGTTCTAGGTTCAAATTGTACCAGATTTAAATGATTGGGATCACTCAGTTTTTGTTCTGGTCATGGGAAGAAGCTACAAGGATTTTACACCTGCTACAAAGAGTGGCAGTTGGCTTGCTACATAAGTTAAAAGGAACAAGGGTACGAAGTTCCTTGGTGCCTTAAAAATCTTGGTCAGAGGCCTAGTTATAGTCACTTGAGGCAGGTTGACCTGTCAGTTGAGTAGTGGGAGGAGACAAATTCATCCTTTTGGAACTAGTGCCCTCACGCACCCAGCAAGCTAGGTGTCATGCTTCATCATAGGGGCCTGCTCCTTGCCAGGTTGGCGCTGCAATACCCGACGGTTCCGGGGAGGCCCATAGTCTCAGGCATAGGCTCTATAGTAGAGCCTCTTTCAAAATTCTGCGATCACTTCCTCCAGCCACTGGTGAAATCTACTCCCTCCTACGTGCAAGATACTACAGATATTCTACGCATATTAGGAGACGCCAGAAACACAGATGAAATCAACTTATTGCCAACACTAGATGTGGAACAACTCTACACAAACTTTCCACAACAAGCCACATTGACAGTCATTGAAACAGCACTAGAAAAGGTAACATGGACATCTCCCACTCCAGTGTCATTCATAGTGGAATGCGCCACTTTGGCATTAACAGAAAACTTTTTTGAGTACAAAACCCTACTCTTCCATCAGTCTCAGGGAACTTCTATGGGGAGTACGTTTGCCCCTAGTGTGGCCTGCCTTTACATGGCAGCATTTGAAGACAGTGTCATCTTACACCCTAGTAATCCCTATGCAGAAAATCTGAGACTGTGGAAGAGGTTTATAGACGACATACTCATTCTATGGAAAGGAGACATGACCACGTGCAATTGATTTTGTCGGTGGATAAATACCCAGAATAAATTTCTGAAATTTACCCACACTATTTCATCCACCAGCATACCTTTCTTGGACCTGAACATCAGACTCACTGACGGTCAGCTAAGCACCACCATATATAAGAAACCAACTGATCGTAATAGTTTGCTTTTATACAGCAGCCACCATCCACCAGCTCTGAAAGATAATTTACCATTTGGTCAATTTCTTCACATTAGGCAAAACTGTAGTTCTACCAGTGACTACAAGACGGAGGCCGAATCCTTAGCACAGAACTTAATAAGGAGACAGTACCCACAAAGACAGGTGGCACAATCAATGAAAAGAGCCAGGAACAATCAACGAGAGGCCCTATTAAAAGTGACTCCTAAAGAGCCTACTGACATACTGACCTGCGTCACCTCCTATACACCGGTTTCCAACCGGATAAAGGGTGTCATCAACAAGCATTGGCTAATTCTGAACACAGGGTCTCTACAAGTTCCCAAACCCCGATTTGCCTTCAAAAGAACAAAAAACCTGAAAGACATGCTAATACATATAAGACCGAAAACAATAAGACCAAATGAACAGAGATCAGTTTGGGACCTTCCGCCAGTCCAGGCCCACCACCCTTGTGCCTTCTGTGCGCTTTGTCCCCAGACCAAACCCACAAAAGAGATAACCCTTTCGGACTCCTTTACATGGAACATCATAAAACACCCCAACTGTAATACCACTCAATGCGTGTACTTGATCATGTGCCCCTGTGATATGATGTATATAGGCGTGACTATGAGGATGGTCAAAACTCGAATCACAGAACACAAGAGTAACATTCTATGCCAACGTACAACCACGAAACTATACACTCATTGCAGAGAACTCAAACACTCCCCTGACAGTCTACGGTGGATAGTCTCAGAAACCCACCCCAGACAACACAGGGGGCCCTTTTTAGGATTGAACAAAGATGGGTACACCGACTTAATACTGAACAGCAGGGACTGAATGATGAGAATCCTTGTGGTTCCCTTGCTAACAACTAACTAATGGCAGGGACTAACACCTAGGACTATGTGGTGATATGAGTCACACTGAGGGAGCATTTTCTCATGTATTGCACAAGAACCATGCCACACTACCATACGGTAACTCTTCTCTGTTCCACATGCCTAATGGAGTATATAATAATAAACTCACTGACTCCTTTCAATTAAGAACACTCTCACCTGTTGAAACGGGTAATTCATTAGCTCCCATGACCTGCCCAAAATAGCCCACGAACCCTTAACACTCTGGTACCTATTTCCCCTTAATAATAAAACAACCCTCTTGGTAAAAGGCAGTCGCACCACTCCAAGATGGCCGACCTGTAAATCCACCTATTTCCGCTTTAATAAAAAAACAACCGACTTGGTAATAGGCAGTCGCACCACTTCAAGATGGCCGACGTGTAAATCCACTACACTCTGCCCTCTCATAACGCCGCAGAAAACGTCGAACCGGCATCCTATATGACTAGCTTGCTATCCACACTGAACAATAGAAACTTATGCAGTAAGCGTATCGAGTGGCAATCCTTGAAAATAATCAGCCTGGACTGAATACTAACCGCCCGCATCTCTCTTGGTCAATAGCACAACACTCTAAGATGGCCGACACTTTATCCCATCTCTCCCGGCGGTCCTTGAACGTCATGTGACACGCCCAGTACACAGCTGAAACCATTTGGCTCCCCACGCCCGCACCTGCAGGAACACCGGCAGGGATAAGAAGGACCCGTTCTCAGAGATAACTACCATCTTGGGCCCAGCGGTGCGGGGTAGGTCTACCACTCGGTTTCCACTTGAACCAGGTGAGTCAATGGAACACTCTCTAAGACTCCTCCGAGTATCAGCGACAGCAGAGGTAAGCGGCGGGGGCTATGTTTGTTCGAGTCTGCTAATGAGTGACACTGTACCTACCTAGTGAGAAAAAGGTACCTTTATATCCAACCACGGCTCCGTAATTATGACCACAACTCCATAGCTCCAGGGAGACAACCCATACATGCTTGGGTCCCCTGACGACCTGTGGGAGTTGTGGCCATTTTTTCTGGAAACCGGAACCGCGATAGGGACCATTTCTCTACAAAAGGAGGACAGGTGCTCTACCAGCCACACCACCCCTCCATGCTCAGCACCACTGTCTGGCCTCTGTATCACGGGGCTTTTTAGAGGCCTTTTGAAGGAAGGTTTTATGACGAGCCTCACTGAAATGCTTACCCCTTTTTACATTTTCTAGACACATATCTCCAATGTGTCCAGAGCCCGCTGGAATTGATGAGGCACTTACTAAATAGCGCTTAGGTGAGTTCTATGACTGTGGACTCACTGTTACAACTGAGGACACACATTCAGCCAATTCTTCACCATTTTTGACCAGCACCATGTCTTTAACTTGTGCCACATTTTTAGCTTGAGTCACATGATTGATATGATTTACACCACTTGGTATGCACATACAATGTGTATTATCAAACAGCCACTTCTGCTCACCAGAGCAGTCACCAGTGATCATCACCTGAAGTAAGACAGCAAAATACTAGTATATGTTCACAATTGTATTTAAGACCTATCTTGTTTTTGAAATTTTGTATCTCCCCTGCAGGTTGCCCATTGAACTCGCAGGCACATTTCCCGCTGAACCACAAAGTGGTAGGTAGGTTCTCACTGTACCAATGGGTGTAGATAAGTTTCACATTAAGGTCCTGAAGAATCGCCACTGATCCCCCAGACAAATAGGCGAGAAACATGTTGACCCACCAGGAGAAGAGCGCCCTTATCGTGACCTGTTATAGTCAGATAGTCGCCTCTCCCCCTATTTTTAATCAGGCAGGGACCCTGCTAGAATAAAGTTGGTTATATAGGACCCCTGACCTGTTTTAATCATCCTATTCACTACTACATTCAAACACACTAGGGCCCTCACACCCATGGCACCAAACGGCGAGGAACAAAAGATCTCAAATAAAGAGCCCCCTTATGGGTGCCCGTCGGGTATTGCAGCGCCGACCCGACGAGGAGCAGGCCCATATGATGAAGCATGACACCTAGCTTGCTGGGTGTGTGAGGTCACTAGTTCCGAAAGGAAGAATTCCTCTCCTCCGACTACTCAACTGACAGGTCAACCTGCCTCAAGTGACTATAACTAGGTCTCTGACCAAGATTTTTAAGGCACCAAGGAACTTCGTACCCTTCTTCCTTTTGACAGTCTAGGGTATGTACGCTGGACCTTACCAAAAGCCCATTGTCCCCTCTCTCTGGAATAATTGCATGCATGGGGTCACCCGTGGGACAGTTTGAATAGGATACCAAAGGTGCTCCTAGCATCCTCTGGACCAGTTAGATACACAATCTTTTTGGTTGTCTCCACTACAATGGAGCAAAACCAAGGACTCAGCTTTGGTGAAGAGATGGCTTAAGAGATCCTTAGGACTACCCCTTCTATTCTAGGAACAGAGAATAGTTCAGCGTCAGGTAGCCAGTCTGAAGACTGGACATCCTTAGTGACGATGAAAAGAGAATGGTTGAAGATAACTCTCCACGGGGCTATGATGACTGAGTATTTGCGGGCAAAAATCGACCCAAATGGTCTCATAGTTAATAACTTCCCCAGGCTCTCCCTGGAGGATGCGGTATTCAAGAAGGAGTGGTCCCTAGTGGCATAGAAGTGTACTAGGGACTCGCACATCCTGATCATTAACACCGTGAAAAGGATTGCAGATGCCCTTCTGATTAGGATCCAGATTGTAGAAGCAGCATTAAAAATCACAATTCAGATAACTTCATACAAATCTAAGCTAGCTGAACTGAATAACGAGATTGTAGAGAATAAAGACTATCTAATGAAACAAAAAGTCAGTTAGTTGCAGAAGGATATTCAGAAGTTCAGAACAGAAAAGGTGTATCCATCTTTGAAGGCGGATTACACATCAGCTAAGAACAGCTATTCTTCTGATGAAGGTACAGATGCCAATAGTAGGAGGGGCTCCTCTGGCAGTGAGGGAGTTGGGGCAACAACAACCCCAGAAGGGCTAATCGCACAAACTTCCCGAACTATAACACACCTAAGTACCACGGTCCACCCCACCCCACCCCTTTTGGCCATTTCCCATGTACCCGCAAGGCCAACCACAGTTCTTCCCCACTGGTAACCCTCCTTTTTTAGGCAGAGGCTGGGGCAGAGGAAGAAGGCACAGAAGAGGCGCACAGAAACAAGTATATTGGCAAGACCAGCCCCCCCAATCCAATGGAGACGAGGAGCAAAACTCAGGGCAGGAGACTCTAGTAGTGAATTTTTCACACAGATCCCTCACAGAAACAGAAAAATCAGTACTAGAGAAAGGTCTAGGATATGTCCCCACCCCTAGAAAGGACAAATTTCAGGATCAATGTGAAATACAAAACTTCTTCAGGAAAATCCGCCTTAAAGCCTTCTTTCAAGATAGACCAAAACCTATTGAACAAGACACAGGACTACAAAACCCTTCTACTTTCACCCCCAATAGTAGTATGATTCCTGTGGAGGTGTTGACTTTTGAACAGGCAGTATTAAAAGGCCTCAGACAAGAGACAGGGCAAATTCCCTTCCATAACCTCTCCAAAAGTGAACTGGCAGCTGCAAAGTCACTATCAGAAGATACAAGTATCACTATCAAACAGGCTGATAAGGGTGGGGCAACAGTGATTCAATCTACCACTGATTATGACCTTGAGTGCAAAAGCCAACTTAACAATACAAGGTATTACACACCCATCACTGTCAACCACACCCACAGACTAACAACAAAAATCTCCAGTATAGTATTTGAAGCTTTTGACAGTCTAGGGCATGTACGCTGGACCTTACCAAAAGCCCATTCTCCCCTCTCTTTGGAACAATTGCTACATAAGTTGGAATCTTTGCATGGTTAAGTCAAATATTCAATACTTGGAAGCTGATAAAATGGATGCTGTTGTGCTGGATAGTAATAATATTAAGCTCCACAAAACAGCTAAGTATGTTTTGTGACCTAAATAAAGAATGTCAAATGATACATTATATATTATTTAATGGGAATGTTATTGCCCATACCTAAAGAGAAGACAGGATGCAGCATGTGTGCTCTCTTCACTATTTCTTCTGGTTTATGACACACATATTTTGTCTTTTTAAGAGTCCTGAAGCAGATTTGTGTGGTTATCTATGTTGCACTTTTAGCCACTCTGTAGAGTGACCCACAGCGCCAAGTCAAATTAATTAATCAATTACCGCTACACGAGCCTCCTTTGCAACAGATATAGATCAAAAGTAGATATTTAGTCTGAGTGAATCAAATTAACAGAGTAGTTTAGTATATTAAGAAAAGCCAACAGTTTGGAAAGACATCTGGGCCATGAGGCTAGACAACACATTGATATATACACATTAACTGCTTGTGAGACAACAACAGACAAAGAAGTTGCTCAAAAAGCAGAGGATAATCTCACAATAAAAGTGGCAAACACCCAAATTCATTGAAAAGCAATTTTGGATATTGTCAGGCTGTTTATCAAATGTATCATAGTGCACCTATTATGTTGCAGGGTTATTGTATGCTTCAGTATTGTGTTAATGTGCTAGTTCATGAGCTACAAATGGGTTGCAGGAAGCAGAGCACTTCCTACTAAGTTCCACACTTCATCACAATATTCCCAACAAGGTCCCCATTCTGCAGCCAATGATTAAACAGTCATCAGTTGACTATTTAGAATGATGGAGTATTTTCATGTATTCCTGTACTTGTGCTTCCTGGAAAATTCAGCAACATTCAAAACTTCAGTCTTTCTTTTGTTGCTTTTTAAGGAATTTGCCTATAGGTGCTAAAACTTCTGGCACACGATTTTTCGGGATCAGACCATCTCGGAAGCCTTCACTGGTCTTTGAAGTAATGGCTAAGAGCCCATCTCCATTTTTGGGTGGACATCATTAGTCGCTCCAACATGGAGGGGTGGTAGCCCATGGAAGACGGTAATGAAAGGAAGTGGTCATGGGGTATGAGATGTATCGCAGGGGGCTGAGTAAGACCCCTTAAAAGTGGGCTGGCACCTGGTAACCTCCTCCTTGTGGACCTCCCCGTCGCAGCACATCGCGGACGATGTGCTGTGACACGGAGGTTGCTCTTTTAGGATTGGTGCAGCCACAACTGTGGCAGGTATGGGAATGCCAACTGAGGGGATTATGGCTATTGGAAGACAGGAATCCAGTTATTTGAACTGGCCTCATTTGGCATAGGGTCAGAGTGGTTAGAGCCCTCCCCTTTTCACCTGCCCCCCCTTACCACTACTTTGGAGGGCCGTGAGATGCAGCCTCTGTTTGTTTTGTTACAGGGAAAACCACCAAGGTGCGTTAGTTCGGGGATTCAGTAGTCAACAGTGCAGCAAAGAAATTCCATGACACCATCTGGGAGCTGAGGTTCTAAATGGAGCACCAATGGTTCGGTGTAGCAGGTGTTAAGTTACTACATCTGCCAGTGCTATTGAGTGAGGCTCTTGAGTTTGGCTAGCTTTCCAAACCAGACATTCTACTGGTTCATATGGGGGATGACATGATCCCAATAGTGAGGCAGGGACTCTGTGAAGGGCTCATATCGATGTTTGCTAAACTGCGCCATTTGCTCCCAGGCGACCTGTTATAGCGGTCTGCGATCATACCCAAGGGTGATGGGCTGGCGATGCTAACCCTAAGAGTATTAACAAATCCGTGAAAAGGCTAAACCATTGGGTGCAGGTTATTCTGAGGATGGCACCCATAGACACCATCGGGCCCGGCCTACTACACCTGGGTAATTTTTAATTATTTGACAAAGAAGGCATTCATCTATCAGAGGCTGGGATTGAGGATTCCCTACAAGCAAGCTTTGTGGCAGTTGATGGAAAAAGGAGAATCTTGGAGGGGAGGACGTATTCGCCAGTGATCTCTTCACCCTGTGTCCCATTGTAGTCAAATAATAATTCTGATTCTTGAGGACACTCAGTTGCCCAGTTGGCCCCCTCCTTCGGGAGAAGCCTTTTGGGGGGTGAGGCTGGTTGGAAGGGGGGCTGACCTGCTGCTGGCCCTAGACTTATAGCCCTACCTCAGGTACCCCAGTGATTATGTGGGGCATGACCAAGAGTCACAGGATGCCCCAGCAGGGACCGATGCGCTATTCTTTTTCTGGAGCTGTCAGAAATGTTTGATGTGTCACTTTATCTCACCTGGCCTTTCTGTACCATGCTGCCCCCAAATGGGGATGTAATTAGGATATGTGAAATTTCATGTTCAGGGTTACTGTGTATCTTGCTATATTTTAAATTGTGTAATGTTAATGGTTGCAGTGGTTGTTATACCACTTTTTTCATGTGAAGTAAATTTGCTACGTCCTAACCCAAGAAATAGGGTCTGTTGCCTTTGCAGGAAAAGTTAGGACCCGCAGATGGTAATGGTTGTAGACCTCATCACCATTGCATGAGTGAGTGCACGTCATGAGTTACCGTATTTAATGGATTTGTCCTAGCTGTTGCTCACTCTGAGCTGTGTGTTGCTGAGGGTGGGGCTGTGGATTTTGTTTAAATGAGTCACCCACTGTGATGTGGACATTTCCATATGTGAGTACTCAGCTGATTGTGCCACAGTAACTTAATCTTCACCTCACTATTGAGGCTCATCAGTGTTGAAAAACTCCTCTTCTGCATGCGC
Organism: Triturus cristatus; assembly: GCF_964204655.1. Lineage (NCBI taxonomy): Eukaryota > Metazoa > Chordata > Amphibia > Caudata > Salamandridae > Triturus > Triturus cristatus. The sequence goes on along the minus strand of NC_140593.1, from coordinate 197,948,966 downwards.
GTCTGTTCAGATGGGATATGACCTATCAGTTGAGTATGAGTTTGAGTTTTTGGTACAGGTCTGATGGTGATTGCACGTGGTCGTTCCCTGTCACAGATGAGCTAAAAAGGGATGGCATGGAATTCACCCAGAAAACCCTTTTGTTCAGGTCAACAATAGCTTTCCCCACCCATCATTTTTGTACGGGACTATTCCAGGAAATATACTATACAATAAATAACATAATGAGCAACTTTGTACATCCATATGCTCAAAAAGAACATTGGAAAATAACTTGAGAATACAAGATTATGTAAACACTCAATCTATCAAACACCAGGGAAAACAAGCATTGGCATAGCCAATAGGTCTCGCCTTTGGGACCTTATAAGTGTTTAGCCATGCAAAAGTTGCATAACTAAATACTTATAAGGTCCCAAAAGCGAGACCTATTGGCTATGCAAAGCGGCCGCGAAAGTGAAAGTGATCGCAATCGCGATCACGATCACACATCAAAGCAGCCGCGAAAGTGAAAGTAATTGCGGTAAAGCGCGGCACACGCGCCCGCGCATATGCACTGTAGCTCTAAGCTGGCCTGGTAGCACTTTTTGGAGCCCTCTCAATAAGTCTCGCCAGACCATCGCATGCGCTGGGTGAGGGGAGACCTAAAAAATGAAAGGCGCATGTCACAAATGATAGTTGCACAATATCAAGCAAAAAAGCAATGGCAATTAAACCCAAGGTACATCATGTACCTGGGGTACCAGTATTTCAAGTGCTGCAAATATTCTTTGTAGCTTTATTATACAGCACGAATGTGGCCCAAAGGCATCAGAACACTTTACGTAAACACCAGATTAAGTGATTTGCTCAGAATCGCGGGATGTTGAGCCAAAACAGGATTTTGAGCCTGGTTCTGCAGTTCCAAGGTCATCAGCTCAGGCCGTTAAGCCATATCTCCTCCCACCTCTCCCTGACTCCATTATAAATATTACAAAGACTCAGGGTCATCTGTGCAAGCCCCTATCACCACCACAACGTCACCTACAGTGACATTGTGGTGGCGATAGGGGCTGCGCCTTGTGTACAAGGCAGTGTTAAGCCACTTAAAGTGGCTTATCGCTGCCTTGTACATAAAGCCCCCTTTCACGCCATGGTTAGCGTGAAAGTGGTGGGCAGTGGGTGTTGCGGTGGACGTTCCACCGCAAAACCCATTCATTTTGACTCTGCCCCCTATGTACAAGGGTGGCATACATAGGAGGCAGCGCCTAAATTAAGACCAGGTAAAAACTCTTAAGAGGGCAAAACGAGGAGAAATGCATTATTTCTCCACGTTTTTGCTTCTTCCATGTGTACTGCCTTGTGCAGCACACATGGAAAAAGCATAATGCCATTGTTTGTTTGTGTACAGGAAGGTGTCCCTTCCTGTACATAAACAAACTTCTTTTTAGAAATCCATTTTGTCACTTTCTCGTGTGCTGCATGAAGCAGCACACATGAAAGTGACAGAATGGCATTTCAGGATTGTTTATGAGCAGGAAGGGACACCTTCCTACACATAAACAATCCTCCCCTGCACACAGACACCCTTGCACTTTGGTGCAAGTATGCCTGCGTTCGCTAAGTTGCTAAACTTAGCGCCAACGCCGGGGGAAACGCAAGGCTGCACCCCATTCTTGTAAATATGGTGCAGCCTTGCATTTCAGAAGTGGAGGAGAGAGTGTGGTATGTACATTCATATGTTATGTTTTTACTGTTCCTTTAATGTTTCTTTACTCTTGTCAGAACCCTTATGCCTCAGGGTTCTGACTAAAAGGAATTTGGAGCCCTGGTTGACGAGGTAGAGTCAGTTACTCTCAGCTCGTCTGCCTGCCTGCTGTGTTGCTGTGGGTTCATTCCTGCAAGCCTTTATCCAGCATTAAAAGCTTACTTTCTGCAAGAAACGGTCTCCAACAGTTATTACAGCGTAACCCCGTACCACATAGAGGCGTTAAGCCAGGAAGGATAACGCCTCTCTCCTCCATTTCCTTGTACATATCCCCCTCGGTCCCTTATTTCAGAGCCAGGGCTAAATCATGCATTTTAACAGCACAACAGGGGTAGATAGAATCGGTTTAATGAATCCAAACTGCTGTGAAATGCTCTCTGTGAAATCCATTCTGTTGTTTGTTAGGTCGCCTATACCTTTACGGTGTCCAATCATATACAAAATCTGGGCACTCCTTGTACCACCTGACACTACCAGATGTTCTATCAATATAACAAGACCTGTTCATCAAAGGCACCTCATTTTGAGAATAATTATATAAGTGGGGGAAGGGGTTCAATAACTCTTTTTCCCATAAATACTCCTCATTTGCACACAGAGGTAGTGTCCTCCCACTTTATTGGCTAAACTTTTCTAAAAAACGTTTTACAAATAATAGACACTGTACTAATATACCCTTTAAGCCGTAAAGGGGTATAACTATAAATGGTGTGTCAGAAAAAGATCACATTAATCTATATGTGAATTTTTAAAAAATGTGAGAGGACAAGATGGCACCTCACGTGCGCACCACCAATGGAGCTTGCTGATTGGTACTCACCAGCCATGCCCACCTGTTTCAGCACTGGTAGCCATCCTGCCTTAAAGAATAAAGAAGTGTCCAGAAAAAACAATAAATGAATAGTGCTGAAAAACGTGTAGTGTGTATGTCACAAATACCACGAAGAAGACCCCGTGAAAGTAAAATTGAGATAAGTAGCACATTAACCAATACCAACTTTATTCTTAACTTGTGCACTTATTCAAGTTCAAACTGGTTGCAATTTATGCATACCGCTTCATACTGTGAGCCGACATGTTTCATTGCCACCACAATTTTGAGGCAATTTTGTCAGGGCAGTGAGGTCGTCAAGCACCAGTACAGGACACTGATATTTTCTTAAACAGTGACATATAAGAGCCAAAGTCCTTCATACCAGCTCTCCCCTTCGTCACCTAGGCAAGGGATGAGATAACACGCTTCGTTGGGACAAAGGCGATCGGTACTATGGTAGAGTACAAGCCTATAATGAGGTCTCACGTTTGGAGTTTAGCTCATAAGTGACGAAGGGGAGAGCTGGTATGAGGACATTGGCTCTTATATGTCACTGTTCAAGAAAATATCAGTGTCCAAAACTGGTGCTTGACAACCTCACTGCCCTGACTAAATTGCCTCAAAATTGTGGTGGCAATGAAACATGTCGGCTCAGAATGAAGCGGTATGCATAAATTGCAACTAGTTTTAACTTGAATAAGTGCACAAGTGAAGAATAAAGTTGGTATCAGTTAATGTGCTACTTATCACAAAGAAAAACACTGGAGATGCAGCTGACTACAAGTTAAGCACTTCAATCTCAATGTCCAAAAGAGTATCAAAAGTCCTGTGCCATTAGCCGTCCGAGACCTGCTGCAAAAAAAGGTCTCACTGGTATCCTAATGTGCTACTTATCTCAATTTTACTTTCACGAGGTCTTCTTCGTGGTATTTGTGACATACACACTACACGTTTTTCAGCACTATTCATTTATTGTTTTTTCTGGACACTTCTTTATTCTTTAAGGCAAGATGGCTACCAATGATGAAACAGGTGGGCATAGCTGGTGAGTACCAATCAGCAAACTCCATTGGTGGTGCGCACGTAAGGTGCCATCTTGTCCTCTCACATTTTTTCGAAATTCACATATAGATTGATGTGATCTTTTTCTGACACACCATTTATAGTTATACCCCTTTACGGCTTAAAGGGTATATTAGTACAGTGACTGTTATTTGTAAAACGTTTTTTAGAAAAGTTTAGGCAATGAAGTGGGAGGACACTACCTTTGTGTGTAAATGAGGAGTATTTGTAGGAAAAAGAGTTATGGAACCCCTTCCCCCACTTATATAATTATCCTCAAAACGAGGTGCCTTTGATGAACAGGTCTTGTTATATTGATATTGCATGTGGAGTGGAGGGTGACCTGTTAGTCTTTTTCCCTCTGAAGCTCCTTATTGTTTGACTACCAGATGTTCAACAAGTTTAAAAAAAACAGATGATTCAGAAGGATGTTTATAAGACAAACATCCTATATTGAACTATAGTCTGGCCTTCATAGTGAGTATGTGAAGCCATCTTAGAATGGGAGTTACTAGCTAAATCTAGTGGGCCACAGCCATCAGTTGAGCAAGCGCAAGCAGCAAATCCCTAATGGAAGCCGTTTAAGTTTTATGAACCCCTGCACTGACTGCGTTACCCGAGCCATCCTAGATTAAACCACAGTCAGCAGGACTCTTCAAACTCAGGGAATCAAATGAACATCTTTACCCTTCAGGAAAGTTTGAGCTGGCCATTTGAGGACCTTTTGGGAATTATGATGTTATCTTTCAAGGAATGCTACATTAGTCTAGAGTCAAGAACAAAAGTAAAATATGTAGTATATGATACCAACTGTGAAGAAAAGTCTCATTAATGAACATTCTAAGAACGTCTGCCAGTGCAAAAGGTTGAGCAGCGTGAGAAAAGTGAGGAGTGCACAGTGAAAGGGGGGATTATTGACCATCCAGACCTTAATGGCTCAAAGTCAGTGATCAAAATGTCTGATATCCGCAGGGTGGCACCTGAAGATATAACTGTGTGAGGTCTGCATTCTAGTGAGCCCTAATATGCGTGGTGCTCTGAGCTATACCCAAAATGTCCAAATATAGATTATGTGGGGTTCACAATGGATCTCTGTGGTATTCCCATTGCACTGAACTCATTTGTGCTTCTTTACAAGCACTTTCACAACCTTGTGATCCTAATGTCCTTGCATAGGCATATTTCGTACAGTTGCACTGTCCTCCTTCAGATGATGTCTGCTTCAGCTGAGGACACCTTGTAGAACCTCTCCTTTGTTAGAGGTTTCAGGATTGCACCCACCTCTGTGAACTGAAATGACCGATAGGAGCAGCATCTTGGGTAAGTGTTGATCAAAGATCTTGTAACCTATTTACATCATTGAAGCCATGTGTATGTGAAGTAATCTATGTTAAAGAGTACCTGGTTGTTCTCAAAACCTGCACACAGAAATGGCTGTGGCTCACCTTGGAGAGCTACATTTGGCCAGGCAGGTGGGGCTGGACTGTTCCCAGGGGGCGCAGGGCCAAGACTGCTTGTCATATGGCTAGGTCCAAACTGAGGTGGTGTGGTGTGGTGTGGTGTGATGTTAGCAAAAAACGATGGATTTAGTCCCAGATCTCTGTACGGGGGCGAGTGTTCGACATTGTACAGCATTCCGTCCATTAATTGTTATTTTTACATTTGACAGGCACACAGGCAACTTGGAATTAAAACATATTGCTAATGCTCCAGAAGGCCAAGCGCTCAATGGGTACTGGCAGTATTCAAACAGTGAGAGTTCCTTACCATTTCTAACATGGCGTCTGCAGGTATACAACACCACAGCTAGCCCATCGGTGCATTGAAGGTCCACCATCTTCCTTGGTGATTAATGAAAGAACTAATCAAGAAAGAGGTTAAAAAAACGTTCACCTTGGAAATAGACAGAGTGATGTATGTGTTTAGGGCCCAAAATAATCCCTCACCCCCAAAACAGACGATATTTAAAAGAGCGTGTCGACTTACTAGACACAAGTCAGGTCATACTGGTAAATTATTTTTTGTCTCAGGTCCCCGTCTCCCTTACAGATCTTCCTGAGCGGGAGAGGGGGTGAAGGGGTGGGGGGGTGAGCTTCTGCAAAGTTTACAATTACAGGGTGTCTAGCGAGGCCCACCTCCCTTATGCCGCGATCATTTCAAAGCTCCTCCGCATTCCCCGGCTGCAGTTGAGACGTGGTCACGTCACGTGCTGTTGTGTGTCCCGTGACCAACCGATTCTCTTCGGCAATAACCACCCCCACAGGCTGCCAACCCATCAGTTGGATGCAGGAGTCCAAAGGCATTGAAAAAATAATCTGGCCTATCGGGTTGCCCGCGGCTTGTTCTCCGTAATTGGTTGGCTCTCGTTTTAATGGACGCCACATGTTTTTCTTATTATGGGCCTTGATCTTGCCAAATCTGGACATTTTGAGACCTCTCAGTGCAAAAAGGGGCTGGTGGGGGGAGGGGCATATTTTATGGCCTTGGCTGTATGTTCCATTTTCCACTGCCGTTCAAACGACTTGCTGCCCATCAATCAGCAGACATGCCAGAAGTATTTGTTTACCCCCTTGAAAAGCAGGCCTTGAGACGAAAGATCTCCTTTCACAGAGGGAGGTGAGGTTACGGAATCTATGCTAACACCGACGACAACACGTTGGCTCTCACTGCGATGCCCACCAGGTGCCCCCCGACGCCCCTGGTTTACAAACCGCAGCCCAGAGCTGTCAGCCCACTGGTTTCAGGTCAAACTAAATGATCCGTTGCCATAGCAGAGCTTCTAAGCGCTATATCTGTGTCGGTATGTGCATTACCTACACAGATATAGCGCTTAGAATCTCTGCCAGTGTAAGGGAAGGTGGATAAAAGCCGATCTTCTAAGTCCAAAGGTGGATAGAACCATTGGCGGCCTTCACAGACCTTGAAATAAATACCAGCTTCCCTGAATGTTGGACCGAAAACCAAGACTAATGGGAAGTTTTTCAGTCTTATTTTAAAGTACATTTTGTGCCCTTTTGAAAAAAAATGAACAGATAAAGTCGCATCCAGTACATTGCAGAGGCCGCGTCGACATCATGGGGTTTTCTACCACTTATTATCATTCACACAGAATTAACGCAAAAGGCCAGACTACGTGCGCACAGTTTCGGAACACAGATACGGTAATAAGTTGATAACCATTATAAAATAAAACAAAGTGATTGTAGGAACAGGAAGAAATTACAAATTGGAATGCTGTCCAGAGGCCAAGAACAGGGTCGCATTAGGGTAAAATTGTGCATTAAGCTTTAAATGAAAAAGGAAGGCCGAATTACTTCAGGGGTGTAGTGCAGCAGGTGCAACTCCACATGAATCCAGTGTATGAGGCCGTTCTGCAACTAAATAACTGCTGTACCAAGGTAATGAGAACACGTTTTGCTTGCGTCTTGGCTCCTGGCCTCCCACCAGCTCCGCCGAATGGCTCCCACTACAAATGTTGGTCTAAGCCAAAGAGTGGGCTTGTTTTGCAGCCTTGTGGGAGCGTCAATCCTCCTTTTAACCCCAATGGCACCTTCTTCGACGTCAATGAAAGTGCGGGCATCCAATGTTGGGCTGACAGCAGCTCTGTGAGAGCCCCTACCAGAGTGAGAAATATATTTATGGTCAGCTGTGGGTCTTCGTTGACCCATGGCTGACAGGGCAGGCGATAGCTGGTGGCGCTGAAGCCACTTCTGGGGTATGAGGGGGCCTGAGGGAAGCAGGAAAGATGGCAGAGTTTCACCCACCATTCCGCTGCCTCTTCAGGTCTAATGGAGCCTCAAGGTACGTGGCAGATCCAAGCTTCCTAAAGCACTGGCTTCAGAACTCGTTTTGTACCTGCTCTGATGTAAAAACAGTGACTTGACTTTATTTTATGTAAATCTGAATTTTGTTTTCCCACAAAGGGGCATTCTTATGCCATCAAGCACCAGTAATACTGTGGCTGCTTCGATGAGACGTTGTCCGCCGCTGGTTCTTAAGTTTCTTAAATATAAGACATGTATTAACTTACATTGCGTTTTATCTCTCCAGAAGCACTCCAACTAGAGAACGTGGCTGTCTTCCTAAATAATTGTAATGGCAGGAATTATGTTTGGTGATGGATATCAAGTAAAGCAGGTTTCATTTTGTTTAAGGGTTACCACTAACAGGAGAACATCTCTCTCCTCCCCATTCGCAAAATAAGATATTGGAAGTGGTTAAGTGACTTCTAGTTTGGGGGAATGGACAATGCCTCAGGGAGATGTTTTACATGTCCTCCAATGAGAAACAGAATCTAAACAAGCATTGGCAACGCCAATAGGTCTCAGCTACTTGAGCGAAACTGGCATTTTCATAGTTTTCTAAGCCATGTTGTACAGCAGCACTGCTGTTGTGTATCTGTATGTAAGCAAAGAAAAGCATTATTGACGTGGCCAGCCCTGACCGGATCATAGTACTTTTTAGGTCTTGCCTGAGACAGCTCATGTGTTGTTGCTTGCAAGAAATTTGAGGGAATATTTACAAGAACTTAATGCCACCGTACCATCAATTTTTTGGCGTTACAGCAGCTTTTTTTTATTGCCTTATTTACAAGTTGCCGCTAACTGCAGTTAGCGGCACTTTTCCAGCGTAAACATGAATTTTCAGGATTGCTACTTCTGTTAGCGAAAATTAGATGCAAGATAAAAACAAAAACGCCTCTAAACACACTTCACGATATTTACAATGAGATTTCCAGATGCGGATAACCATGTGCAGCTTGTGACTCCTGCGGACACTGCACACATATACTGCAACAGGAAGCACACATACTCGATGAATGTCCAGGCAATTGTTGACCATCTTTGAGTGTTCATTATTGTCGTCGCAAAGTATCCAGGCAGTGGGCATGACTCCTACATTTTTCGCCAATCTGTCATCAACTAGCAGTTCCAGAATGACACCTATGGAAATGGACTGCTCGTTGGTAAGTACAAACTGAACACACCACACACCTGAAGTCACCAATCATGTAGCTCAACTATGTAAGAATGCACATGTAGCAAATAGAATTCTACATACATTGTAACTGGGCCAACTACTATACACAAAAACTAATGCCAAAGAACAACATATGTAAGTAGTCCCAACAAGGGAGTAGGCTAGAAATACTCTCACAAACCACTAAGTCACTCTAGGACTACATATCTTGCAGAACTCAAGCATTCAAGCAGATTCAAAGTTACCATAGGCCAATGACATTAATAGACATGTGTGTTGTCTTTACATGTCCTAGTAAGTAGAGTGCACCAGGGCGCAGTACTTCTGCATCTCAAACAGTGACCTACCTGGGGTGCAGGGTGTAGGAAGCTGGCTTTGTATATACTATACCAAATTAAGGAATCACGATGATGCAAAGTTGTAAAGGGTGCGGGCACTCAGCGGCAGCAGCTCTCTCTTAGCTGCGGCGACCCACAGAATGATTCACGATGATGCAAAGTGGCGAAGGGTGCGGGCACTCAGCGGCAGCAGCTCTCTCTTAGCTGCGGCGGCGCACAGAACGATTCACAATGATGCAAAGTGGCCAAGGGTGCGGGCACTCAGCGGCGGCAGCTCTCTCTCATCTGCAGCGGCCCACACGGATCCAGCGAAAGGTTCAAGGGTTCAGATTCAGGCGGGCTCTCAGTGGCAGCAACTCTCTCGTAGCTACAGCGGCCCACACGGATCCAGCGAAAGGTTCAAGGGTTCAGATTCAGGCGGGCTCTCAGCAGCGGCAGCTCTCTCTTAGCTGCGGCGGCCCACACGGATCCAGCGAAAGGTTTAAGGGTTCAGATTCAGGTGGGCTCTCAGCGGCGGCAGCTCTCTCTTAGCTGCAGCGGTCCACACGGATCCAGCGAAAGGGTTTAAGGGTTCAGATTCAGGTGGGCTCTCAGCGGCGGCAGCTCTCTCTTAGGTGCAGCGGCCCACATGGATCCAGCGAAAGTTTCAAGGGTTCCCAGTCCGCGGTCCTCACAGTAGAACTAGAGGCTCCGGATTACTCGACGGAGGCCTCACCTGCAAGCAGAATTCCTCCCACAGGAATTCCCACGGCTGACGGGGTGAAGTCTAATGACCCTGAGACTTCTGCAGGAGGCGCTCTCGATTCAGGCCCTCGGGTAGTTTCTTCAGCAAGCTTGGTGAAAGTTTCAAAGTCCTTTCCTCTGTTCACTCGGACAGAGTTTTGTCTTGAAATCCAGAATGAACACACGGACAAAGTTCCAGCACTCATTTTATACCTAAAAAGTCTTTGTTCTCTAAGGTCGCAAATCACCGACTTCAGTCAGAACTAGTTCGGTGGGGTCGGGGAGCACTTGGTTTACGAGGTGACATCCTACCCTTTCAGAATGAGGGGGTCTGCTATCAGACGCCCAGTGGGAGGTGGAGCCATCATTCACTTTGCCAGGCACGGTCCTGCTCGGATCAAAGAGTCACCCCTCCCCAGGCTCTGAATACCGATCTCTATCTCCAGCCAGGTCTGACCCAGATGGCCCTGCTGCTCCAAAACCAGACGGCCAATACACATACTCGCAAAGCCTACAGTAAAGCTTGGGCAAGAAACTACAGCTTTTTCAGAAGAGGCATTTCTACACATGGGATATAAAAAAGGGGTCTTTCAATGTCCTGAGCACAAACATATCAAACTCGAAGTTCCTATCAGGTTCCTCGGGCCAGATAGGATGATAGAAAGTAATCCTCAACCGGCCCTGTTGGACTTGGCCCTTTTCCCGGAATTTTTTCGCTTTTTATGGGAAACCACATGCTATGTGAATGCATGTTAAATGCAAATGTTGGATGCTGCGCAATGGTGTGTGCAGACTGAGTTTCCCTATTTAAACATGTAACTTTTAAGATGGATGCCATGGCTGTGTGGTTGTGCCGCCTGACTGAGCTTGGTTACCAGTCTAGTTGTTATTTCCCAGCAACCCCAGCTTTTGGAGGGAAGCCTGGCACCCAGGGTGCTCTACCCCTCCCCCTGTGCCAGTTAGAACCGGTTTTCCCCAGACGCTTCTAGAAGCTGCTGGCACTGTCTGGTAGGCGGAGCTGGGCTGCCATGTGCTCAATCAGTTTGGGAAAAAGGGGGTGGTGATGGACAGAGTTTCTGAATGATGCAGAATACTCTTACCAAGTCAAGAGATCATGGTTTTAATCCATCACCGTTTTTTAGCTCACTGCACCATCCCAGCTCAGAACCAGGTTACATGCAAATTAGTCTGTACCTGTCCCAGTGCATGATGGGAACAGGGCAAACCAAACTACCAAGCCAATTCTTATACTGGGAAGGAAACAAGCTTCCGGGGACCGGTTTCTGGCATCACAGCCTTCGTCGGCCCGGCTTGCCTGAATCCTGATGGTGCAATGAGCAAGGGACTCACGTCTGAGCATACCCTCCCACACTGAGTGTGGATAAAATCGATTTGGGAAAAAGGGGGTGGTGATGGACAGAGTTTCTGAATGATGCAGAATACTCTTACCAAGTCAAGAGATCATGGTTTTAATCCATCACCGTTTTTTAGCTCACTGCACCATCCCAGCTCAGAACCAGGTTACATGCAAATTAGTCTGTACCTGTCCCAGTGCATGATGGGAACAGGGCAAACCAAACTACCAAGCCAATTCTTATACTGGGAAGGAAACAAGCTTCCGGGGACCGGTTTCTGGCATCACAGCCTTCGTCGGCCCGGCTTGCCTGAATCCTGATGGTGCAATGAGCAAGGGACTCACGTCTGAGCATACCCTCCCACACTGAGTGTGGATAAAATCGATTTGGGAAAAAGGGGGTGGTGATGGACAGAGTTTCTGAATGATGCAGAATACTCTTACCAAGTCAAGAGATCATGGTTTTAATCCATCACCGTTTTTTAGCTCACTGCACCATCCCAGCTCAGAACCAGGTTACATGCAAATTGGTCTGTACCTGTCCCAGTGCATGATGGGAACAGGGCAAACCAAACTACCAAGCCAATTCTTATACTGGGAAGGAAACAAGCTTCCGGGGACCGGTTTCTGGCTGAAGACGGCTGAAATGCCAGAAACCGGTCCTAGGAAGCTTGTTTCCGGTCCAGGGAAGGCATGGCTTGGCAGTTCGGGCTGGACTGTTCCCATGAGGCACAGGGTCAGACTGATTTGCATATGGCCATGTCTCAACTGGGGTGGCAGAGTGGGCTAAAGAACGGTGATGGATCAAACCCAGATCTGTTGACTGGGTGGGAGTGTTTGATTGGTTCTGATGCTCCGTCCATCACCACCCCCTTTTGTACCGCTATGTGCTCAATCAGAGCGTGGACCTGAACGAGAGGGGACCTGCTGCCATGGGGTACCACCACATGGGCCTGTGTGCTGGGCCCTGAGCTTATCTGATCCCCTCTGCTGCCCACAGGGCTAGTGAGAGCCCCGCTGCTGGAGTGGAGGCTGCTGTATCAGGAGGAGTGCCACGTTGCAGAGAATGATGGTTCCTAGGACCTACAGCCCTGTTCTGATGAGTACCCACTGACTGCTGATCTCGCCCAGTAGCGCCTGCTGCTCTGCTACCTAGCGCCTGGATAAGAAGAGCGCTATACTGGACTGGCCTGTGCTCCCTGCCTGCACCCTAGCGCCTCGTGGGACCCTGACTGCGCGCCCTGCGTAAGGTGAGCGCTATATGTGGTGGGCGCTACACTTTAATTGACTTTATCCTGCCTGCTATCTAGCGCTTGGCAGAGGCGGCGCTAGGTACTGATTGCCCAGGAGAAGAGGAGCGCTGCCTTATGCCCTTGGAGCTGATGGGGCTGCCTAGCGCCTGGGAAGCGCTATATCTAAGGCCCCAGTAGCGCTTTGTGGAGAGAAGAACTGGTTAATTTGAAAGCGCCGCATGCGTGCTACCTCTGAGCGTTTAAAAAACCAGCGGGAGGCCACCCCGTGGTTCTGGCACCTTTGAACTTATTTAAATCGGAGCGGGAGCCCACCCCGCGTGATTACCGCCTTTTGCCTAAATTTAAACATTGCGGGAGCCTACCCCGCACTTTACTGCCTTCCGCGGGTGCCCACCCCGCATTTTTGCTGCCGTGACGTGTATCTGGAAAGCGGGTGCCCACCCCGCGGTTTTGGCGCCTCTGACCTTGTTTGGAACGTAGGAGGGAGCCTACACCTCTGGGCGGGAAAGAGAAACTGCCGGAAATCACCGCCGCAGCCCGGTCCAAAGATACGGGCAGAGCCACCGCCCTGCCCGCAGCAACCCGGAAGCAGACCCGAGGCCGCCTGGTGGTGGGCGGTGCCTGCTGCGAGACATCCGGAGCCGCGCGGGAGCCAGAAGCGAGTGGTGGTGTTGCGGGGCTCCCGTGGTGACGAGGGAGCCCCGTAGTTGCAGAGAAGCCAGGCGGGAGTCTACCCCACGCTGGTCCCGCAGCCCACGAAGACGTCGGCAGCCTTGCGGAGGCTGCATCGAAGTCCCGGGTCCCAGGAGGGGTCCCGGGTGAAGCCACGGGAAGTGCCAGCCGACCGGGGGACGGGAGCCTACCCCGCCTCCGATGGTGAGGAAGGTCCAGTGAGTGATTCGCGGGGCTCCCATGTGGAAGGGAGAGCCCCGCGGGCAGTAGAGGAGTGAGTGTCTGCGGTGCAGGGGAGGCCCGAGGCACATTGTTGGGCCTACCCCTGCTGCCCTTGGAGGACCCGGTGCGCCTGAGGGAGAGCGGGGCTCCTGTGAGCTTAGTGGAGCCCCGCGTGGCCATCCCCAGAGTGTCTGTGCCAGGAGTTGGTCAAGGGAGCCCCGCGGGCAGCGATCAGTTGGCCAGGAGTCTCGGCCTAAGGAGCCGCCCGGAGCCGGCCCCGAGTTCCCAGTGAGTGGGGCATTGGGGAACTGGTGGTGGAGGGGGCAATGGAGCATATTATCGGTGCCCGCCCCCAGTGGTCCTTCCCAGAGGACCAGAGTGGTCGTGCTGGCTTCCCAGCTGCCCCGCTTAGCAGTGGGCAGCTGCAACGTGCATCTAATTGGGGTGAGAGTTCAAGTTGGGGCATTGTGACGTTGAGAGCCCCAGAAGAGGGGCCCCCACGCTCCCAGTTGGCCAGGACTGACTTACCTTTACTCAACTGCCCTGCCGGACAGTGGGCAGTGGCTACGATTGGGGCACACAGTGCTTATGATTGCGAGGCCTCCTATGACTGACACCATAAGGTGGTTGAATGCTAATTTTATGCCGGATATAGTTTCCCTGCTGGTCAATCTGCATAAACCATCTAAGGGGCCTCTGGTCGGTCTGAACCCGGAAGTGAGTCCCAAACAGGTATGGTCTTAACTTTTTCAGCCCTGCTTAGAAAGGCTACCGGTTGGTCTAATCCCTCCTCATTGGTCTGTGACAGAACAGCCCCTATACCATGCTCTGAGGCGTCTGTCTGGACAACAAATTCCTTTGAAAAGTCGGGTGCCAGAAGCACGGGTGCGTGCACATGGCAGTCTTTAGGGCGTCAAAAGCTTTGTGACAGGTGTCAGTCCAGTTAACCTTCTTTGGCTGCTTCTTAGAAGTCAGCTCAGTCAAGGGTGCAACAATGTTGCCATATCCCTTGACAAACCTCTGGTAGTACCCGTGAGTCCTAAGAAGGCCCTCACCTGCGTCTGAGTCTTGGGGGGTTCCCACGCCAGGATAGTTTTGATTTTGAGCTGAAGGGGCGCCACCTGGCCGCTCCCCACCTGGTGCCCCAAATATACTACAGAACCCTGCCCAATCTGGCACTTACTGGCTTTGATTGTGAGCCCTGCTTTCCGCAGTGCCATCAATACCTCCCAGAGGTGGTGCAGGTGGTCCTCCCAAAAACACCGCAATATCATCCAGGTAGGCGGCACTGAAGTCTTCCAGCCCAACCAACACCCAGTTGACCATCCTCTGAAAGGTGGCAGGGGCATTCTTCATTCCAAAGGGCATCACCCGGAACTGATAGTGCCCATCGGGTGTGGAGAAGGCTGACCTCTCCTTTGCTCCCTCAGTCAAGGCGATCTGCCAATACCCAGGCGTCAAATCAAATGTGCTGAGGTATTTGGCAGCCCCCAACCGATCAACGAGCTCATCAGCTCTGGGGATGGGGTGCGCGTCAGTCTTCGTGACTGAATTGAGGCCCCGATAGCCCACGCAAAACTGAAGTTTTGGGGTGGCACCAGGCACTGCAGCTTTTGGGACCAGGACCACTGGGTTGGACCACGGGCTGCTAAAGGACTCAATCACCCCAAGGGCAAACATTTTGGTAACATTATCTTTAATGTGGGCCCTTACCCGGTCAGTCACTCGGTAAGCCTTATGCTTTATGGGAGGACTGTCCCTGGTGTCCACGTAATGGACACACCAATCAGTGACACTAGGCACCAGGGAGAACAGATCACTGAATTGTCCCAACAGTTGGCGACAATCACCCTGCTGCTCAGGAGTCAGGGTGGGGGAGAGGACCACACCTTCTACGGACCCAGCTCGCTCCTCTGCACACAGGAGGTCAGGAAGAGGCTCGCTCTCCTCTTCCATTCCAGCATCTGTGGCCAGAAGCATGCCCACTTCAGACCTCTCAAAGTGGGGCTTTAGGCGGTTAACATGCAGGACCCGCAAGGGGTTCCTGGGAGACCGCAAGTCCACCATGTAGGTACCAGGACTCTTGAACTCCACCACCTCAAAGGGTCCGGTCAACCTATCCTGGAGCTCACAGAGCTCCACTGGGGCCATGACCCAAACCTTTTGTCCAGGCTGAAACTCGATCAGAGTGGTATTCTGATTGTGCCAGCGTTTCATCTCTTCCTGGCTGGCTTCCAGGTTTGCCTCGGCAAGTTTCCTGAAACGCTGAGTCTGGTTTCTGAAGGCCAGTATGTAACTAAACACATCCTGGGGAGCTTTCCTGGGAGATTGCTCCCAGCCTTCCTTGACCAACTCAGAGGCCCTCTTACTGGGTGACCATAGAGTAGCTCAAAGGGACTGAACCCTAAGGACTTCTGTGGCATCTCACGGTAAGCAAACAACAGGCATGGCAGGAGGACATCCCACTTACGCCTCATGGGCTCGCCTAGGTCCATAATCATGCCCTTAATGGTCCGGTTGAATCTCTCAACCAGCCCATTACCCTGTGGTGGTAAGGAGTGGTGAACTTACACGTTACCCCACACTTGTCCCACAGAGACTTCATGTACTTGGAGAAGAAATTAGTTCCGCTATCAGACACCAGCTCTCTGGGGAATCTCACGCGGGAGAAAATCCCCATCAGTGCCCATCCCACCACGGAGGCCGTCACTGTCCTGAGCGGGATGGCCTCAGGGTACCTGGTGGCATGGTCCACCAAGACCAGGATGAACCTGTTGCCAATGGCTGTCTTGGGATCCAGAGGCCCCACAATATCAATGCCCACTCTCTCGAATGGGGTACTCACAAAGGGAAAGGGTTGTAGTGGGGCCTTAATCTTCCCCCCCTCTTCCCACTTGCCTGGCAAATCTCACACGTCCTGCAGTGAGCATCTGAGCTCCTGAGCATCTGGGGCCAATAGAAGTGGGTGACCAGCCTCTCGAAGGTCTTGGTCTGCCCCAGATGTCTGGCCAATGGCACATCATGAGCCAACCCCAGTAGGAAGGTCCTGAAGCGCTGGGGTACCACCAGCACACGGGCTGACCCAGGCTCAGCAACCTTAGGCTCGCTGTAAATGAGGTCATTCTCCCAATAGATCCAATGTGACCCTGTCTGATCACCTGCTGCCTGGGCGGCGGGCTGTCGCCACACCCCCTCAAGAGAAGGGCAGGTTTTTTGTTGCTCGCAAAATTCCTCTCTGGTGGGCCCCCCTTCCTGCTGCCAACGGGTCAGCTCTGTTAGGTCCCCCAGTTCAGCCACTTGTTCCCCTGTAGGTTCCAGGGCATCCCCCTCAGGGTCTGCTCCATCTGGGACCGTGGGAACTGCGGGGGCAGTTTTCTGCACCCCCTACCCCTTCTCTTTAAGGCAGGGGCCTGGGCCATAATTTCAGGCTCCAGACCCTCCTGAACACCCTTCTGAGCTATCATGGACCGAGTGGTCGCAAATGCCCACACCCGGCAGGCCCAACATTTCCAAATGAGACTTTCTCTCCACCGTAGCCCACAGGAAGTGCTCTAGATCATTGCCCAGCAGACAGTCTACAGGCATGGCGGGCCTCACAGCCACTTGAAGAGTTCCTGAGACCCCCCCCCCCCCACTTGAAGGGAACCTGAGCCACCTCACACTGTCTCTCTGAGTTGTCTTCTGACACTACTGGGCAAAAAGCATGGGGGACAACCTGCTCTTTGGACACCAACCTGGAGCTGACA
This sequence comes from Triturus cristatus, assembly GCF_964204655.1. NCBI lineage: Eukaryota > Metazoa > Chordata > Amphibia > Caudata > Salamandridae > Triturus > Triturus cristatus. Next base: position 197,932,055 of record NC_140593.1, on the reverse strand, counting down.
GCAGTCACACTAGCTCCGGTGTCCCTGAGAACCTCCACCCTATGGCCATTGATTGTCACCCTCTGCCGGTACTTCCCAGTGTTATTAGGTATTGTGGGGTTAGGGACCTTCTCAAATTCTCCTAGCTAGACAAGGGTTAACTCTACGGTATCCCACCCACCTTGGACCTCCACCTCCTCCCCCCGGGCTACACTGGCATTCTGGCGGGATGGTGCATGGGGTGGTGCACAAGGGGGTGCATTGGGGTCCCTCTGGGGACACTGGGGATCATAATACCGGTGGCCTACTTGACCGCACTTGAAACAAGTGAGTGGCCCCTCTGAACAGGCCTACCTGTCGGGGACACTGACTTCTTCTCAGGGGGAGGCTGGGACACCACTGCTTGGTTCCCTGGGGAATTACTTTGGGACCCTCTCTGGAACTCCCTTGGCTTACCCTTGTCCCCCCCAATTCCCTGCTGGGGATCCTGCCCACCTCTGGCGAAGTCTCCCACAAAACCTTTGCGGGCCCGGGTGCTCACCCAGCGGTCCGCCTCCTCAGCAAGCTACCTAGGGTTAGTCAGCTTGCTATCAATCAGGGGCTGGCGTAGCTCTGGAAAACAGTTACTAGAAAAATGCTCCCATGCAAACAAATCATACAACTGCTCAAAAGTTTCCACTTTGCTACCTTTTACCCAGCGATCCATTGCTCTGCAGAAATACGTCACATATTCAACCCATGTGGTACCCTCTAACTTCTTACAGGTTCTAAATCTCTGCTGTACATTTCTGGGGTCAAACCATAACGGGTCATCAAAGCTACCTTCATATGAGCATACACCATCCTGCTCTCCTCAGGCAGGTCCAACAGGGTATCCCTACCATCACTCACAAAGCGTCCCCACAACCCCACTCCCCAATCCTTCTCAGGGACCCGGTGGGACACCATGGCTATCCCAATATCCTCACTCTTGTGAAAATCCTTAATGACATCTTTAGGAATATAAACTCTACTCTCAGGAGTTACTAAAGGTATGCTGCTACCAGAGGGGGAGACCGGGACACTCCTTGCCCTGATCTCTATCTCCCTCAACATTCTCTCATGCTCCATTTTCTTTTTCTTAAGTTCAATTGACAATCGATTCTTCTCAATGTCTAACTTCTGACTCTCAAGGTCCTTCTGACCACTCAATTTAGCCATCTCCAAACTATGCCTCCTATCTCTCTCCCTGTCCTCCAGCTCTTCTGGGGTCAGGCTCCTTTGGGATACACTAGTACCTGGATTGGAGGGCGTTCTATTGCCGCCCCCTCTACTGCATCATCCTGCTGCCCTCCAGCGCTCTCTTCCTCATCCCCAGTGGACTCTCTCGCTTCCCACCAGGCCTTCAGCACCTTCTGGTACTCCTCTTTCCTAGAGAGGCCTATCATGGGGACTTACAGCTGTCTTGTAGAGGTGGACCTCAACAAGGCCTACCAGTGCTAGGGGTTCGCCCTTCTCTGCACAAAAGTCCTCAGACCAGAATAGAGAAGTTGGCACAGAAGCTGAAATAGTAAAAAGATATTTTATTAACCTCATGAGGTGGAACTACATTCACAGAACACCCTTCCGTAGTGTATGAAGTAGCACAAGGAGTAGAAGAACCATGGGTCTTTTATACCCACACAGGAGCTCAAAAGAAGGCGGTACAAGCACACATAGGAGAGTTACATACATAAATGGTCATGCAAAGAATGCACAGTCAACAGTAAAGGAGGAGCCAGCAGTTGCTGACTTTGGTAAAAACATCCTGACAGTTACAGACTAGAGCAGGTGCATGGGCAGCTACAGACTCTTCTGCACATGTGCAGAGTAGCAGAGGCTAGGTATAGCCAGTTCTTTGAGCAAAGCACAAGGGCAAGCAACAGTGAAGAAGGAAAAAGCACATGATTGACAAAATAGCTGCCGGAAACAAGATGGCTTCAGCTAAATGCTAACAGCGATCTCTGCCAAATTTCCACAGACGACCCTTTTAGTGTTAGCTGAAGACATCTATAATCTAGAAGAGTCTAGGTATACATCATGTATGTCGATTCTCATCATTTCATCAATCTCTTTATCTAGTACACGCTGGGCATTCATTTGCTTAACATCACGTCTGGTAGGTGTACAAGCAGTGATACAGATGGAGCAAAGCATTGGACCACATTGTATACATAGGCAGCATGTTAGTAGAATTGCAAGTAATATGCACAGCACTGTTAATAGTTTCCAGCCCCAGGTAGAGACCAATGTCCAAAACCAACTGGCCAAAGTCCATGTGCCAGTATCAGGGTGAATCTCAGCAGCTATTCTGTGTAGCTTGGATATTGCATCAAAAACTGAAGGGGCATGATCTGGAATGTACGCGCAACAACTACTTCCGATGATGCAAATTGCACCACCTCGATCAGCCAGAACCACGTCCAGGACCATACGGTTTTGGAGTGCCATAATCCTCGCAATCTGTAGTTCCTCTGTGATGTTTCCACGTGCCATAGCTCTCTGGTTGGTCACAGCTTCCATGACAAGAGTTAATCGTCTGATTTTCCTGCTGTTCAAGGCAGCACTAACAAAAAAGAACAGCCCCAAATTAAAGTCAACATATTGCTGCAGTGCGGTGTCAGTCTGATCCACCTCATCATTACTTATTGTTCTTTTGTATCTGTTCTTTAAAATGTCATTAAACAGTCGATAGTCCTTGTGATATGATGCAGGTGCCAGAAACACAGGAGGCAGCAAAAAGGATACGCAACAGACTCCAGACCATCCAACAGGTAGATGGTAGTATCCCTTGTTTCCGCAAATAAAGTATGTATTATGTGAAGACGTAAACCTGCTGTTATTGGTACCACCAATAGTCAAAACCTGAGTACATTTGCTTCTTCCCACTGGAACTTTCCCCACACTACTCACACATAAATCTGCTTGGGCTCCAGTGACAGCTATAACAAATGGTCCATTACCCTTAGCAGTTCGAGTATTTGGGTAAACATAATGTGCAGAAGCATTTCCTTGTCGGTACTCCTCCATCTCCCATTTAGTCCCTTTAGCTTGCGGATCACCTTCTTCATCAGGATAACATGCTTTATTAAGGTAGTAGTTTAATTTCCCTACACCCATATCAGTAATATTAGCCACATGAGAAGCCAATAGAAGTGCAAACCAGGCTTGACAAGAGCCATTGTGGGAAAAGGGAAGAGGAATGAAAGGTGTTCCTCCCTTTTTCTGATGAGCTGGCATCATTTCACACACCCAACAGTCAGTAATGTTCGTAGCATTGTGCGTGTGGCGCAACATCTGAATGAGCGTGTTGTTCAGATAAGACTGTCTATGTTTTTGCTCATGATAAGGGAGAGTAAAATAGTGGTGTTCAATGGGTGCTGGAGTAGTGACAGTCAGTATTTGTCGAGCAGGAGCCACTTCCTCTACAACCCAAGTTGTCACTGTCATAGTGATCATAGTGACAGTGAATCCAACAACGCACATAATCCTCTTGCCACAAATCCTCGCAGCAGTTGATGCTTTCTTCATAGGCACATTCATCTTGTTGTTCAAGTAACAAAACCATTGGAGCTCTTAAGTCCTTGGCAGCCGTTGGTTTCTTCTCTGAGTTTGAGACGGGTGTCACTAATAGACCCCCCGCCCATTTGCAGCTCAGTTTTTCACTAACCCAGGACGGTTGCTCAACCAGTCTCTTTCAGCAATGCAGTTTCTCTCCGGGGTCGTAGCTGATATCGAGATGTACCAGGGATCGTGTGGTTTGGGAAGACCTCCTCAGATTCCTCAGGTGATATGGCTTGGCCTCTCTCTGTGTCCAGGATGTCTCGATGGTCGGCAAGTGCAGCAGGTTCCACCAAGGCAGATGGCACCTTTTTGCAGTGCGTGGAGTGCACCCAGTTCTTCCGATTGGTCACTCGGACTGGAGTTCTCGTAGCGAGGAGGACTTGGTCCGGGCCGAGCCACCTAGGATCCAAGCTGCTTGATCTCTGGAAGACCTTGACCATCACATGGTCACCGGGCCGCAGCTCGTGGCCTTCACCTTTCGACCTGTCAGGAAGAGCTTCTCGAACCTGTTGATGAATAGAAAGCAGACTATCAGTCAACTGCGATAGATAATCGTTCATCATAACACAATGTACATCATGTATGGGGTGTGGCTTAGGAATCGCCCAAATATTCATAGGCCTACCGAATACCACCTCATACGGTGTGAGGCCAGATCGTGTATGTGGTACCGATCTAATGGACAGTAAAGCCAAGGGTAGTGCATCAGGCCACTTCAGAGATGTGGAAGCCTGGATTTTAGCTAGTTTAAGCTTAAGAGTAGCATTATATCGTTCCACTTGTCCTGCTGATTGTGGGTGGAAGCTAGCATGAAACTTCTGCTTAATCCCCAATCCTTTCAAGACATACTCAACAACTTGCCCAATAAAATGGGGTCCGTTATCACTCCACAAAAGTTTGCAAACACCAAATCTAGGGAAAAATTCCTTTAGAAGCACCTTCGCTGTAGTAAGAGCTGTATTATCTTTCGTAGGGTATACTTCCATCCACTTACTAAAAGCACGTACCACTACTAGAACATACTTTAAATTATTACAGCGTTCAAGCTGGATGTAATCCATCTGCAAAACCTCAAATGGTGCAGTTGGTGTAGCAAACCCTCCTGCTGGAGTTCGTGTCCCTTTTCCAGGATTGTACTAGAGACAAATCAAGCAGGACTGCACTATCTTTTTAGCCATGCCAGCAATTTCTGGATGATCCCAAACTTGCGTAAGCAACTTCGCTATTGAGGATGCTCCAACATGTGCTGGCCCATGTGCCATATGAATAATAGGATGTAAATAGGCTGTGGGCAATCTCCATTTAGTCATGTCTTTATTCTTCCAACAGCCCTCATTATCCAATGTTCCCTCCTTAGACTATTGCTCAAGTTCTTCTGTAGAGGCAGATCGCTGCATATCAAGCACTTCCTGCCTGGTATCATGCCAACGTTCAGCCTGTGACTTCACTACGTACACTGATGTAGTGCTTGACTGCATTGCAGTTTCGCGGGCTGTGCGGTCTGCAAAGGCATTACCTTGCCCTATTTTATCTGTTACTTTCTTATGTGCATTACACTTAACAATCGCTATCTTCTTCGGATATGTCAAGGCAGTCAGGAGATTATGCACTAATTCTCCATGCACTATTTGCGTTCCATGTGATGTAAGGAAGCCTCTTTCCTTCCAGAGTAGCCCAAAGTCATGAGCCACTCCAAAAGCATAGCGGCTATCTTGATAGATATTAACAGAGAAATCAGTACTAAGTTCACACGCTCTTGTTAGTGCTATCAGTTCAGCTGCCTGGGCTGACTTCTGTAGAATACGAGCTGTCTCAACTACTGTGTGAAGCACTGTAATTGCATATGCAGCTGAGGTCGTACCATCTGGTAATCATAAACAGGACCCAACAACCCATATTTCTCCATTAACCTTTGAAAGGGGCGTGTCTTGTAGGTCAACACGACCCTTTGTCTGTTCCTCAGTAAGGAATATACAATCATGAAACTCTTGTGGCTGGGATTGAGTAGCCGGATATGGCAACAGAGTAGCCGGGTTTAGGGTTGAACATCTTTTCAGAGTGATATGAGGGGCCAAAAGTGTCAGTTCATATCCTGTCAAACGAGCACTGGTTAAATGCTGCATTTTAGTTTGGTTCAAAAGGGCATCAACTGCATGGGGTACTAGCACAAGCAATCTATGTGACAGGACTATCCCTTCACTCTGACGTATGGACACAGCTGCCGCTGCAACAGAGCGAAAACACCCAGGCAACTCACGAGCGACTGGATCAAGAACAGCTGAAAAATATGCACAAGGACGCTGCTTATCACCATGTGTCTGTACTAGAACTGAGAGTGCACAACCGTCCCTCTCGTGTACATAGTGTGTAAAAGCCTTAGTGTAGTTTGGAGTGCCTAATACTGGTGCAGAACATAAGGCTTGACGCAACTGCTGAAAAGCATTCTGACATTCAGTAGTCCATGGGAGGGGCATTGGAGTGTCTTTATTCAAGAGGGCCAACAAAGGTTTTACAATGTGTGAAAAGCCCAAAATCCATTGCCTACAAAATGAAGTAAGACCAATAAATGCACGAACATCTTTCTGGGTACGAGGCACAGGCATGTCTAAAATAACTTGAATGCGGTCTGGTGTGAGTGCACGTCCCTCCTTAGACAGGAGGTGACCTAAATAGGTAACCTGCTGTCTACAATATTGCAATTTCTTTCGAGAAACCTTGTGATGGTGTGATGCAAGAAATGAAAGCAATAAGAGTGTTCCTTCTTCACACTGTTCAGAGGTATCAGCTGCCAACAATATATCATCGACATATTGTATGAGAGCCACCCCTGTTGGTACAGGGAAAGAATCAATCTGTTGTTTTAAAGCTTGGCTGTAAATACTAGGACTCTCTGTATACCCCTGGGGAGCTCTACAGAATCTGAAGGATCGATTATTCAAAGTGAAACCGAACAAATATCGGCTATCAAGATGAATAGGAATTGAGAAGAAAGCATTCTTCAGATCAATCACAGAAAATGTAGTTGGAGTTGGAGGAACCATTGTAAGGAGTGTCGTGATGTCAGAGACTACCGGGTATTGGGGCAATACAATCTTCTTAACCTCTCGCAAATCAATGATAAACCTGTACATTTTAGTATCAGTTTGCAAATATTGTAAGGGACTTCTTCCACAACTCCTACTGCAATCAGATCTTGAACAATACATATTAATGCTTCTTCGCCTTCTCGAGAAATTAGTATTGAGGCAATCGAGGCAATGAAGCACCTTCCCTCACTTGAATATGGACTGGTGGGATAACCATTTGTCCCACATCGGTATCTGATGTCGCCCACAAAGTACTAGGGAGTGATGCCAAGGGAATATCTTCTCTAATGAAATAGGACTTCTCAACCATGGGATAGTTATCATTCAAAATAACACGCACGCCTTCTGGGGAACAACGTATCGTAGCCCGGAATGCTTGAGCATATCAAGACCCACAATATTGTCCGGTGTGTTAGGGGAAAGCAAAACTGGACATGGAGCAGAAATTTTATCAACATGAAATGCAAGTGGTTGTGAGAGTGGGCTATGGGAAGGAGTCCCATCAAAACCTATCGATGTGATGGTTAAGCCAGACAGGGGAGCCCCTGGAACCAATTGTTTAGACAGAGCGCTACGAGTAGCTCCTGTGTCAACCAAAAAATGATTAGTGGAACCTTAAACATATGCAGTAACATAAGGACCCTCCTGATCTACTGGGACTTCAACTGATTCCTTACCCCATCCTAGGTATTCCTTTGCATAAGCAGAATCTTTCAAATCAGCACTCGGATAAGCAGACATTTGATATTGATTACGTCTATCAAAAGTATTAGAAGAATTTTGAGTATTCTCAACAGCTTCAAACCTAGTGCGACTATCCATACCTCCCCTATATCCTGAATTCCCTGGACGGCCTCTCATTTGTCCTCGACCATGCTGATACTGTTGAGTACGCAATTGTGGACAGTCAGCAACCCAATGTCCAATCTCCTTACAATAAGCGCACTGATTAGAAGACAAAGTAACTCGGGGAAAAGAGGGTGCACCAGGCCGGTACATCGCACGTCCACCTCTGCCACCAGCTCTATAGGATGCACCATAAACCTGAGCTAACATAACCTTTGTTTTTAAATCTTTAGTCTTTTTATCCTCGTTGGCCTTAGCTTCCAATTCCTGACGTTCATAATACTGAGCCATAGTCAAAAGAAAGACTGGAGAAGACGTAGCCCATGAACTCTCGCCGGCCTTTAGGCGACTAGCTATTCCTGGCAGCATGTTTGTGATAAATTTATCGACAGATGCCTGCCCGTGTCATCTGTCAATGACTGGCCACTAAAGTCGTGGACTGTCTCCTCAAAACGTGTAAAAAAGTCAGAGACCGATTCATCTGTCTTTTGTTTACAGGATGCTAACATAGTCTAATCTATCTTTTTAGAAGGAATGAGAGTTTTCAATTTAATAAATATAGCTCTTGGAAGGTCTAAAATCAGTTGTTGCGGTTTCTGTGCTGGTTCCCGTTCTCTATCTGTACTCTCTAATTCACTCCAAACATCTCCAAAAGCTGCCTGATAATCTACTTTACAAATAGATCTCCACATATCAGGGGGTAGGATAAGCCCAAAAAACATATTAATATCAGGCAAAGTCATAATACAAGAACCAATAGCTCCTTCAACTTCTTCGTAAAAAGCCACCACATTTTTCCGCGGGTCTGGCAAAGGAGTCTTAAGAGCCATAACATCTGCTCTACTCCAAGGAGTATAGACCCAATTAAAAATAAAATATCCCTTCGCATCATCAGAAGTTTTATCGTCATCCTTTCCCATACCCTTAGGAGGGACATACAAAGGTGCAGCTTCTCGCATTGGTTTCCCATGAATTACAATAGCCTTATCTGTCCCTGGGTTGCCATCCTGCAACACAGAGGGCTGATTTGTTTGTTCAGCTGCAGCGGCTGCCTTTTTCTCCTCCCGCAAATGGAATGCCTCAGCTCGCAGTTTAACCAAGCGTCTAATTAAGTCAGCCACCTGAGAAGGGAGAAAAAGACAGTCACGCAATTGTTTACAATCATTTGCTATATCAACAGGCTCTAACTCTGTGGAATGCTTTCTAAACCGTGCAATCACTTTTGTGGTAAATGTTTCTACAAAATACAACTGTTCCCTATCCTGCCGTTGTTGTACATCAGCTACAAGATCTGAAGCAGAAATGTCATCACGAGCTGCTTTGTGAGCAGCTGATCTAAGAGCGGCTGCACGATCAGCCGGTAGAATTGAGCGAGTCTGACGCTGAGCATTGGATCCTAACTGATCCAGATCTGTAGGAGAAATATCATCATCAGAATCAATAGTAGGGGCAGAGGGAAAAGTGTATGGAGGGGGGGAACGATCTAACAAAATGGAATCGTCCTGTGGTTTATTAAGTAGAGGGGAAAGGGGGGCGCCGGACAGGGTATTGGCCATTTACCTGTAAAAGACACTCCCTATCCTCTCTCTCTTTTGTCTCCTTCATTTCTTTATTTTTCAATTCCAGCGCTTTCGCATGTATATTTTTGCGTTGTTCTTTTTCTACCAAAGCTTGCTCTCTTCTCACACGTTCACGCGCTTCTTTCTCCCACATTCGTACACAATCAAACATATCTGTCTACTTTTATGTTTAAACATACATTGCTCCACATACTGAATCTTTTTAAGATCAAATGACCCATTTATAGGCCATCGCAACTCAGGATCCTTACTAGTATATTTATTCCATAACGTGCTGTACATTATAGAAGAAATACCATCTTTAACATACATATCCCTATTTGGTGTCCCCTCTGGGGGAGCCGGCTGAATCCGTTCAAGATCCATATTGGTACCTCCAAGAAAGCAACACATTCCATGAAGTGTGCTTGAAACAGGCATGCCAATTATATTGTAGTATATACAATATTATACGCAAAGTAGCACTTAACTCAAAGTGTGCCAATATAAATTGCAATGTATATATTTCCAAACAAGTCAAGTTTTTGGCCAAATACTAACAAACAAATGTCGACGACCTCACCAAGCACAAACCATCAGCTTTCAACTGCCAAGTTCTGAATCGACCAAACGACCAAATGGTCTCTGCACGGCGAACACCAGAAGGAATCTCAGCCGAGAACCGGTACCACCTGGAGGGTTAATATCAGGAGAAGTCGAAGAAGCGCCGCGGCTGTGAAGACACGGGTCTCCTCATGCAGTGATTACCCCTAGTGAGATTCCAATCCTCCGCCAAGACCACTCCTTCGGGTATCCGAGTCACCGATGAGCCCCACGTGACGGGCGCCAATTTTTAGAGGTGGACCTCAGCAAGGCCCACCAGTGCTAGGGGTCGCCCTTCTCTGCACAAAAGTCCTCAGACCAGAAAATAGAAGTTGGCAAAGAAATAGTAAAAAGATATTTTATTAACCTCATGAGGTGGAACTACATTCACACAACACCCTTCGGTAGTGTATGAAGTAGCACAAGGAGTAGAAGAGCCATGGGTCTTTTTTACCCACACAGGAGCTCAAAAGAAGGCGGTACAAGCACACATAGGAGAGTTACATACATAAATGGTCATACAAAGAATGCACAGTCAACAGTAAAGGAGGAGCCAGCAGTTGCTGACTTTGGTAAAAACAACCTGACAGTTACAGACTAGAGCAGGTGCATGGGCAGCTACAGACTCTTCTGCACATGTGCGGAGTAGCAGAGGCTAAGTATAGCCAGTTCTTTGAGCAAAGCACAAGGGCAAGCAACAGTGAAGAAGGAAAAAGCACATGATTGACAAAATGGCTGCCGGAAACAAGATGGCTTCAGCTAAATGCTAACAGCGATCTCTTCCAAATTTCCACAGTCTGGCAGTATAGGTATCTAGTCTTTCCTCCTCAAAGGTGAGATGCTCCGAAGCATTGGATGTTGGCCTTCCTCTACTAGCAGTACTCATGGCTGCTATCAACAATTCAATACTAAGACAACCAACTGAACAATACAAAAAAAAAGAATTTGTGGCTACGCTTTGGTCTACACTCACCAGTGGTGTTATTTTATGTGGATCATAAATGCAAGTCCTGATTCTCACCGCTGACCACCAATACTAGAAATGGGGGTCTCCAGTTGGCAATGGCGGGCGCCAATGTCCAAATAGGGACCCTTCTTCCCAAGTCAGGGCTAGCAGGTTACCCCCTTTGACAACCCCTGCTCAACCCTGTGGTAACGTAGAACGAGCAGTTAGGCCTATCTCAGAGGCAGTGTGTGAAGCATTTATGACCACGTTCAACAAGGCAGTAACGGCACCACAAAAAAACACAACTCAGGTAGGTATAGAAAAATAATATCTTTATCTAACAGTTCAACTCAAAATTCTCAAAGTGTTTCAACAACTACAATTCACGTCAACACGTAGGGACTCCAAAAAGGCAATTACGTATTCACCAGAACGTGATACTGACTAAGTTCAAGGCCAGGGCCTCCGCGACCCGTTGAGCACCAGATACCTGTCGGGGAAAGGGGACACAGCACGCAGCTTCTCGAAGAAGCGGAGATGATGACAGGCGGACTCCCAGCGACCACAAGTCCGGGTTGCAGAGGTCCATAGCGTGCACCCACAACGATTCGGGCACTCGGGGACAGGCGGGCTCTCAGCGGCAGCAGCACGCAGCTGCGGCGGCCCGAGCTGGTGGTGGTGATGACTCTCGTCGTGCAGCTCCGTGGTGGGCTCACAGTGGCAGCAGCTCTCTCTTAGCTGCGGCGGCCCACGAGACGATAGCAACAATCCTTGACAAGGGTGAACAAGGTGTTGGCACACAGCGGCAGCAGCTCCCTCTTAGCTGCGGTGGCCCACAGGACAAATCCCAATGATGCAAAGTTGATAGAGGTGCGGGCACTCAGCGGCCACAGCTCTCTCTTAGCTGCGGCGGCCCACAGGACAAATCACGATGATGTTAAAGGTGACAGGGGTGTGGGCACTCAGCAGCAGCAGCTTTCTCTTAGCTGCGGCAGCCCACAGGACAACTCACAATGATGCAAAGTGGCAAAGGGTGCGGGCACCCAGCGGAAGCAGCTCTCTCCTAGCTGCGGCGGCCCACAGAATGAATCACGATGAGACAAAGTGGCGAAGGGTGCGTGCACTCAGCGGCAGCAGCTCTCTCTTAGCTGCGGCGGCCCACAGAATGAATCATGGTGATGCAAAAAGGCAAAGTGTGCGGGCACTCAGCGGCGACAGCTCTCTCTCAGCTGCAGCGGCCTACACGGATCCAGCTAAAGGTTCAAGGGTTCAGATTCAGGCGGGCTCTCAGCGGCAGCAGCTCTCTCTTAGCTGCAGTGGCCCACACGGATCCACCGAAAGGTTCAAGGGTTCAGATTCAGGCAGGCTCTCAGCAGTGGCAGCTCTCTCTTAGCTGTGGTGACCCACATGGATCCAGCGAAAGGTTTAAGGGTTCAGATTCAGGCGGGCTCTCAGCGGCGGCAGCTCTCTCTTAGCTGCAGCGGCCACACGGATCCAGCGAAAAGGTTTAAGAGTTTAGATTCAGGCGGGCTCTCAGCGGCGGCAGCTCTCTCTTAGCTACAGCAGCCCACACGGATCCAGCGAAAGTTTCAAGGTTTCCCAGTCCATGGTCCTCACAGTGGAACTTGAGGCTCTGGATTACTCGACGGAGGCCTCACCTGCTAGCAGAATTCCTCTCACAGGAATTCCCACGGCTGACGGGGTGAAGTCTAATGTCCCTGAGACTTCTGCAGGAAGCGCTCTCGATTCGGGTAGTTTCTTCGGTAAGCTTGGTTTCAAAGTCCTTTCCTCTGTTCACTCGGACAGAGTTTCGTCTTGACATCCAGAAAGAACACACGGAAAAAGTTCCAGCGCAGCATTTTATACCTAAAAGGTCTTTGTTCTCTAAGGTCGCAAATCACCGACTCCAGTCAGAACCAGTTTGGTGGGGTTGGGGAGCACTTGGTTTGCGAGGTGACATACTGCCCTTTCAGAATGAGGGGGTCTGCTATCAGACACCCAGTGGGAGGTGGAGCCATCATTTACCATGCCAGGCACGGCCCTGCTCGGATCAAAGAGTCACCCATCCCCAGGCTCTGAATGCCGATCTCTCTCTCCAGCCAGGTCTGACCCAGATGGCCCTGCTGCTCCAAAACCAGACGGCCAATACACATACTCGCAAAGCCCACAGTAAAGCTTGGGCAAGAAACTACCACGTTTTCAGAAGAGGCATTTCTACACATGGGATATGTAAACGGTCCTTACTAAAAGGGGTCTCTCAATGTCCTGAGCACAAACGTATCAAACTCGAAGTTCCTATCAGGTTCCTGTTACCAGATAGGATGATAGAAAGTAATCCTCAACCGGCCCAGTCTGGCCTATGAGAACGGATCGTGTCTCAGTAGCGACAGTGAAAGGGAGGGTAACTTACTATTGGACATGCTACACAGATCTAGGCAATATGGTTATCCTAAGTCATACAGTCATGTATATACAGGGAGCATTTGCGCTGTGGCAATGATTAGCAGTGGCACGGCGCCCAGATCGTCTAAATCTAGCTAACATAAAAAATAGGTAGAGGAGAGGGGAAGGGAAGGGAGACCCACGCCAATGATGCCAGGTCTAACAGTCACCATGGGTGATGACCCCCATCAAAGTAACCCACACAGGCCCAGGGAGACTACAAGGTGGCACTGGGATGCACAAGGGCCATCGTGGAATGGATCTTCAGAGTCCTTAAATCAAGGTTCCGGTGCCTTGACATTTCGAACTGGTCTGCAAAATCATAGTGGTTTATTGCATTTTTCACAACATCTGTGTACGGTCCAACACACCACTGCCAGAAAAACAGAAGGAGCAGAACAATTCGGAGGATGGACAGGAGTAAGAAGGCGATGCAAGACACACCACAGCTTCTGCAGCTGGAACAGCAAGGAGGAATGCCATCATCCAGAACTTTTTTTCCTAATCTCTATTAACAAATGTCTTGTTACAAACATTACTTTCAACAAAAGGTTCCACCTTGCGATTTTGAAAAATAAAATATCACTACAACAATGTCTTGTATGCCTGGTTTGTGACTTCGGAAGGCAAACAATCATGTAAAATAACGTTAGCAAAACAACAGTGTCACACAGATCACTCACCTAGCGGGGGATATGACATCAATTAAAGAAAGAGTGGGAATGGGACAATGTATTGCGCATTTGAACTTATGACTGTGTATGGTTTCTCATTGAGAATTAAAAAGTGTGTGTTGTATGTTCTCAGGAGCACAAACAGGTATGTTTACACATAAGAGCGTTGTACAACATACAATGTGTGTCTGATGCATCATTGTAGCTCGGGCCACACAGCTCTAAACCATTATAAAAATTGAAACACAACATCTCTGTGTTTCCTGTGACTCAGTAAAAAAGGTAACTGACAAAAGTCACGGAGATACATGACAATTGTGGACTGGATCAACTTGCAGGTGTGGAGGATGAAGTTTAAATGATACTAAAGCCAGACTAGTGGATGTATCAATACAGTGCAGGGAATGCTTCTAACACCAAGCAGACACATTCATTCAACATTACCAAGTGACACTACCTCCCTTGCTGATACATGTGTCACTGTAATGACAAATAACCATATGTCTTGTATCACTAACACTGTGCATGATTCATCATTCAACACTGCACTGATCTAACAACACTATAGCTTTATACACACAAACAATGACACATAGGTCAGCCATGGGACAACTGGCAAGGTATCGGCAATCAACTAAGCATATGTAATACTATAGACATGACAATGCAATGGCAAGAAAGTGTTGAAGTAACATGCACAACAACATGGGTGTGCCAAGGCACTGAAGGTGGAGAATTGGCTATAGCCTCATCAAATAACACTTACTCTGTGTTGCCACCCCCAAGACAGAGAAGAGACATACACTTGAGTAAAGTGCAACAGGGAAAAGAATAGGTACAACCAAAACATGCAAGTAACATATAACCAATTACATTAGGAATGGACATTGTATTGGGTTAGATGGACCTGAAAAAACATGGTAGCACCATGAAGTTGCACCACCTATCTCTGGATGACCACTACAAGTTTACAAATGCCAATTGCATGATGTGTGTAATCTAGAGTTCAATCACAACTCCATCATGCCAAATATCCCTACATCTGCAGGCACAGTGGGACACAAATACAACCATGAATCTAAAACAAAATTAATTCAAAGAGAGGGGGAGAAAGAGGAAAAATTGGGTTCACCCTCCTTTTAACTATGTACTCAACAAATAGAAAAAAATCTCCCGTGCTCCTCTGTATCCATTTGGTCGCAGAACACCTCAATCTTCAGCGGATTGGGATGAACCCCAATGATGAAGCATGCAACCAAGGGGCAACCCTGGTGGGTGAGGGTTTTCTAGGAAAAACAAAGTTTTCCTGATTTTTTTTCCATCATGGTGGAGAGTTTTGTTTCTTCTCCCTGACTGGGTTTTTTCTATTTGTTGAGTAAAGGGCCATGTCACATATGGTTGTTTCTCTCACCATGTATGGCAAGTGTTGCTGTCCAGTGTGACTAACCAGCCCCTCAACTCCAGTCAGGTGTATGCCAGACAGAAATCTCTGTCCGGATAGCACAAATGGAAATCTACCGTACACCCAATGCCTCAATAACATGTACTGAGGGAAAGCAGTGCCACTCGGTTGCCTCCTGGATGCCAACTTTGGCAAGCAGATTATATGTTCAACATTCCACCTGTAAATCTGGGTTGTACAAGCAGTGTCCCCACGGCTTTCGGGCAGATATCACCTCTGGGTTTCCTTCACTTCACACCCATCTCAAAACCTGGACAACGCCACAAGGCCTCATACCGCACCGCCCTCTCGAATCAGTGAACCAGCCAGCTGAATCCTTTGTCAGTCAGGATTACACAAGCTTGGGTACAGCAGTGAACTCCGAGTATGCAGGGGAACCTACTGGTGCAGGAGATGTAAATGGCCCCTCTAAGTTGTCTAGTCACAGGTCCCCTGCCACAAAATGTTTGTGCAGGTCAGGGGCCTCACCCTCCACAGCTAACAGGCACCACAAATTCCTCCGGCATGATGATGTTGAGAGGCAGCAGAAAATAGGATGTCTACCTTCTCACCCCAGTATAGTATTGGTGCGTGTCCTGATCAGGAGCACCTTGATTGTTCAACACTACAAGGTACACCATGCAGGCTTCTCATGTCAGCAATGTGTCAACAACTGACATGCCAGACTTTGCCACCATGTAAGGGTCATTGGTGATGCATCAATGTCTACAACCAGGGCCCACTGGCTTGTGCATGACGCAGGCACCTCCTTCAACATCATTCTGCAGTAAGTCTGCAGTACCTGTGTCTACCACTCTGGATCTCATACAAAAGCACAGTGTGGTCTCAAGTCCATGGGGACTGTCTGCACTTACCGGCATAGGAAGTCATGCTGTTGTTAAGGAGTGCACACTGTAAAGTGCTGCATTGCTGTTTCCAGCCAAAAATGTACTGTCCACCTGGGACTCTGGATCATCAACGTGTTTGTAAATAGTTCTGTGTGGCTTGTTGACCTCTGCATAATGTGGTCATGGCTGCTCCATTCTGCATTCTGCTGAATACATTTCTTAAAACATCATCATAGGTGTCTCTATAAGCTCTTGTAGCCTTCAGAGGATGAAAAGTGATGCAGTGCTTAGTAACATCAAATATTTTGTCCGCTTTTTTTCCCCTGATTACTGTAGTGGTTGCTTTCTGCCTGGTGTTCTCCACCCTATTTTCTGAATCACAACAGTATCCCGACAAGACCCACTCCATCCTCCTTACCGGGGTCATCAGGGGTTTTCTGATGGCATCTCCCTGCTCTTTAAGATTTGGGAAGGTAAATTCCAGAGTGTATTTCCCGTCGCTCGTATCACCGGAGGCCTGAGGCTTGGTAATGTCTTTCTGCGGGAAACCGATCCTGGCGGCAGGGAAAAAAGAGGGAGGGCAAGCTCCTCAGTAAGAACTGCGAGTGCTATTAATAGGTACACTTTAAGGAGTAGAGGGGTTTGGGGCAAGGAGGATTTGGTTGCCCTCACTACCAGAAGTATCATCCCAAAGGTACAGGTGGTTTCACCACCTATGCAAGCTGAGCAGTTTGCGAGTAGCTTGCCTGCATTAAAACCAAATAAAGCGCTCATAGAAGATGCAGGACATAAACTAAATCTAAAAAAACAAACAAAGAAAAAGCCTGAAAAAATTAAAATGACTCCCTCGTTACGCTCTTATTTCAAGGTACAAGCTCAGGGTCCCCCGTTACAGCAGACCTACATTCTGGTCACTTTGAACTCCACACAAATATATCACCTAGGCAAGGGAAAGAAAGTATGGCAACCGGCGCTAAGAAATCAATGGCAAATCAGATTCTATTAGAAAATAGATTCGACACCCTAGTAGATGTGGATTAAAGTTTAGCCTTGACCCCAGATTACACTAGACCCATTGCTAAACTGAGCTCTACTGCTATTCTACCTTCTACAGAACCCCAGGTTGTCTCAGGTGACCCTTTACGGGTCACGGCTTTAACCAATCCCTCTGGATTGGAAAATACAATGTTGGTTTTGCTAATTGAAGTCAGGGAGATATTCTCTACCTCCGAGCTTAATCAACAGAAAATTCAAGGGTATTGTGAAGCCATGGAAGAGAAAATTAACAGCTTGGCTGACAGAGTAGGGGATATGGAATCCGCATATAAGGATGTCTCCATGAAAGTGGATACTAATCCGGAAGAGATTCAGAAGTTGAAGAAAAGCGAACGAGAGCTTAGAGATAAATTAGAAGCTCTTGAAAATAATGCAAGGAGGAACAATATAAGAATTGTAAACGTTCCAGAGGGACTTGAAGGAGGGGATATTAAGGCCTTCGTAATCACTCTTCTAAAGGAGTACAATATGGACCTCGATCAAACCACACTAGAAGATGATGCTCAAAGAGTCCATCGAGATCCTTTTGTGCCCCGTCCAGGCAGGAAAACAGCAAGAAGGATTCTAGTGAACTTAAAAAACTACTCGTTAATAGAAAGTATCTTTTCTGGAGCATTAAAAGCTGGATCATACAAGAAAAATGACTGGTCTTTTCGTATAATGTCTGATATTTCCTGCACCACTCTGGGTAGGCAGTGGGAGCTCGGTATATATATTCAGGAACTAAGGCGCCACTGCAAGCATACGTTTCCCAGCATCTTTGAGGGTTATGAGGAACAATAAGTTGCACAACTTCAGGCACCCTAGTGAAGTGAAAGTTTTTATGGAGCATATTGAGGCACAAGCGGTATAGCAGTCATTTAAATTCGACCACCAGAACGTAGGAGAGTTCATATGAGGTGTCCATAGTATACCTCTTGTTGGTAGGGAGGGTCACTGGTAAAAAAATGTAACTTTAGGAAAATACAATAAATAGAGTCACAATGGGTGGGGGAGCCTGTTGGAGAAAATCCAAAAAATAGTCCTCTTATGTCATCTTCAGTTATTGTTTTTGGTGTGTTGTGGATGCCTTTTCCTTAGGAGCGGTTGAGTCACCCAGGTTTTCTGTGGTATACCATTCCCTTCCATGGCAGGTCCAGATAATCCTAGACCGCCCTTAATTTTATCGTGGAATGTTAACGGGCTGAGGGTGGTCCCAAGAAGGAGGAGGATATTGGAGTATTTGAAGTTGAGCGATTCAGAGGTTATTCTTATTCAGGAATCCCATCTTTTAAAAGGAGATTGTTTGGAAATCTTAAAAAGTCAACCATGGATTGAGCATTGTATATGCACTACGCAATCTGCCACAGTAAAAGGGGTGGCCATTCTATTTAAACAATCTTCTCAAAGCATCATAGGTAAAACCCTGGCAGATCCATTAGGTAGATGGGTAATTGCTAAGGCAAAGATCCAGGGCATATGGCTCACCTTTATTGGTTATTATGGTCCAAATCTGGACGACCCCACCCCCCTACACACTTTATTTTGCATTTAGTCGAGTTAAATGAACCTATCATCATGGGGGATGATTTTAATGTTGTTCTTAACCTAGCCCAGGACACAGCTTGTAAGAGAGCTGCCATAGCTGTTCCCAAAATGAGAAAAGCCCTGAAACACATAGTCCAGGATATAAGCCTTATCGATAGTTGGATGCTTAAGGGCTTGAAGAGGGGGGCAGAGTCGGTAAAATGTACTTTCCATAACAAAAAACACGGTCACCGAACATCTATCCGATCATTCACCAGTTTCTCTTCAACTTCTGTTCAAAGATAAGGCATTGGAACGGCACTGGCCTTTGAATCGATCCTTACTTTTAGATGCTTCAGTAATTGATAACCTGAAAAAATTAACAAATGAGTTCTTTTTCTTCAATCTCGACTCTGCTCCCTTAAACAAGGTATGGGACACATACAAAGCCTATCTTAGAGGCATTTTAGCCAGCTTAAGTACATCGCAAAGTAAAAAGGTTAAGAAGGAGATCAAATCTCTAGAAGAACCAATTAAAATAATACAAGGTAACATAGGACGTGCCTCAAACATATCTAGTAAATCACGCCTAGAAGCTGAGTTGGCAAAGGCAAAGGCCAGTCTAGCTGACTACCTGGAAGTTAGGGTAAAACAAAAATGGGAAGCTAGTAAACTTGCCAATTATGAATACGGGGAAGGATGTGGCAAACTTTTGGCCTGGAAGGTTAAAGCTAACCAGACCAGAACTTCATCAAGGAACTAAAATGCCAATCTACTGGTAATATAATCTCTGATGATGGGGGTATCGAACACGCATTTGTTCAATCTTTTCAGGAATTATATACAGAAGATATAGATCCAAACAAGGATCATATAACAGCATTTTTCCACGATTTAGATCTCCCGCTCCTCAGTGATGGAACTAGAGATGAATTATCTGCCCCCTTTACATTAGCAGAAGTCTATAGTACAATAAATAGCTTACAAAAGAGTAAGGCTGCAGGCCGGACGCTCTCCCTAACGAAATCTATTCCATTTTGAAAGAAGAGTTGGCCCCTATTTTGCATTAAACTTTTTAACTCAGCTTATATTCTAAAACGGGAGCTTCCTCCTTCTTGGGACCTAGCCACTATAATTATTCGCTTTAAGCCCAATAACCCAAGGGTCTGTGAATCGTATAGGCCGATTTCCCTTCTTAATAGTAATTATAAATTATACACGCAGATACTCACTAAAAGGTTAGACCGGATGGTAGGCCTATTAATTCACACTGATCAGAAGGGCTTCATTAAGGGGAGGCATCTACACGATTTGACTAACGAGTTAATAGGCACAATAGATCTGGCAACAGAATACGGTAGACCCCTGACGGTGATGACATGTGACGCTGCTAAAGCGTTTGATAGGGTCAGTTGGCCCTTTCGTCAAGAGGTGATTCAACGTTTTAATCTGGGGCAAACTTTTGTGTCAGCAATTAAGGCCCTTTATAAAAATCCATCGGCCCGAGTGCTAGTAAACGGGAATCTATCCAAACAAGTCAAAATCGGAAGGGGCTCCAGACAAGGATGCCCTCTTTCTCCCTTGTTATTTATATTGTATATTGAGCCGTTGGCTATCAAATTAAGAGCATGCAGGAATATTTTACCATTCTCATGCAACGGGTGGGAAAAGAAAATTGGGCTTTATGCCGATGACTTGCTGATTTTTGCAGGCCACTTACACTTGTCACTATCAGCTATATGGGAAACGTTAGAGAGTTTCGGTAAGCTATCTGGTTATGCTGTTAACCCATTGAAAACCGAGATCATGCAATGCAATACAAATCACCAGAGTGACCTAGTTTTTTCTTTTTTTGTGCTTCTGAATTTTATTTGTGCACAGCCGTTAGAACGCGTTTCAGCTCACTACAAGCCTTGATCACATGACATGGGATGGTGTTATATATATATACATTTTAAAGTTGTTGTTTTTTAACAAACTTTATTGAGCCATTAGTCAGAGGACATTACATTATACCAGATATTCATGGCAGTTTTCATTTTGGTGTAGCATTGACCCATCATTCTTCGTGAGTAACTTTACATACTTCAATCTTTGTATCCATGATTTACACAGCATAATAATTACAATGCAATAAGTGCCACATGTGGATTCATCTATATTAATTAGTAATGTCTACAAAGTTCCATGACATTTATTTATACTTTTAATCCCTGAACTAAGTTAATTACCTCCTCCCTCTCCCACCCCCTTCCTGGTCTGTCTGTGTGTCGCCGTCTATTCTGCCTCATATCCTTGAGAGATCATGAAGTCCAACCTATACCTCTGGTGTAGTAGGGACCTTTCCCCATAGTCTACTCTAATTGTCACTAGCTGTGTGACTAATGGTGTAGTAAATCAGGGTAGTGGATAAAGGATTGCAAGTGGGATATCCAATTGTGTGAGTTCTTCTAACATAATGTCCCATTCCATGGAGATGGGACGTTTTCTCAAACCCCTCGCCTCCTCACGTCTAAGTGCTGCACTTTCCGCGCTGCCCCATCTGAGCACCTCTTCTTTCCATATATGCAATGGGGGGCTCCTCGGGGATTTCCATCTCATAGTAATTGCTCTGATCGCCAATATAAGCGCTAGCGTAGGCCTAAGAGACCCTCTAATATGTTATCTGTCATTGTGAGGTGTGTGATTTCTCCCAACATATTACGAATATGCCTCCAATAATCCTTGAGGCGTGGGCAAGCCCACAACATATGAACAAAGCCAGCCTCCTCTTCTCTGCATCTCGGACAGTAGTTTTGGGCCTCTGGGAAGATGCAGTGTATCCGCTTCGGAGCTAGATATGTTCTATGGAGGACCATAAACTGTATAAACTTGAGTTTGGCATTTCGGGGAACCCACCTGGGGTGTCCTAAAATGCTCTCCCAGGCTTTATCTGTGATTACTATGTCTGTGGCCTCTACCCATTTCCTACGAAGGTCAGCAAGGCAGACGGAGGCTTGTGTTCGGATGCCGGTATATAGCCACTTAACTAGGTGCCCACCCCTCCCCATGTAATAAAGCAGATTACCTGGTCATGTTGTGACGGTTCGCTACGCTGGGGTGCCCATGTCTTCCTGATGTAATGGACTATCATTGCATGTAGCAAGTAAAGGCGGTCAGAAGCCCCAGTGGTCCTCACAAATGTATCATGATCTAGGAGTACACCAATCCCCGAAGAACAAGCCCACCTCTGCTACACCTACATCTACCCAATCCTGTAGCCTAGCCATTGTGAGTCTACCACCCATAACTGGCAACCCCAGTAATGGGATATTAGGCGCGTTAGGAATCGTGGTCGATGTGTACTGTAGGGTCTTTTTCCAGCATTGCAGTGCCGTTTTTAAGAGCGGTGGGCCATCCGAGGGTAGTTTCGCCCTCAGGAGCAGCATACTATGTAGTGCACCCCTGTCTAGATCTGGTACCTTAAAGTTTATTTCTTGTAAGTTCCTACCTGCCGTCCAAAAAGACAGCCATTGCAATTGGGATGCATAGTAATATGCTCGGAAATCATGGACTCCCAACCCTCCCCCGTTCGATGCTAACTGTAATTTCTTGAGACTAACTCTGCGCGTACCACTGCCCCAGATAAGTTCCAACAAAAGTGTGTCTAGTATGCGAAATGTAGACTGGGGCACCATCAGGGGCAGATTGACAAAGAAATACAGTAGTCGGGGAAGCATCACCATCTTGGAGATGGCTATCCTCCCCTTTACGGACAGTGGCAGGGACGTCCAGAAGGAAATGCTAGGGTGCAGAGAAGCAATGGCCTACATTAAGTTACCTTCTAGTTGGTCCAGAGGAGTCCTGTAGACATGGATATGGAGATACTTAAATGTATCTAGTGTCACAGGTATCTGATATGTACCAAATTGGATTACATCTGGACGATAACCTTCCTGGAAATAAAAGGCGTGAGACTTTCCTGCGTTAATAGTCAGACCCGAGATAGTCTCGAAGGCGGAGAAAATCATAGGGAGCCCTCTAAGTCTCGTAAATATAGAAGGATGTCGACTGCATATATTGAGTTAAGGTGTGTATCATGCTGTATGGGAATTCCCAGAGCTCCTGACAACCGCCTCAAAGCTATCGCCAGCGGTACTAATGCAAGCACAAACAGGAGAGGGAAAAGTGGGCACCCCTGCCTAGTACCTCTGTGTACCGCGTATTCTGGGGAGATATACCTCCCGGTACGTGCCCTTGCAGTAGGTTCAACACAGAGGAGGCGCACCCACCGCAGAAAATCCTGGGGGAGGCCAAAACGCTGCAGGGCTGCGAACATGTACTCCCACGTTATGGAGTCGAATGCCTGACGTAGATCTAACGCCAAACATCCCGCCCTGCCGTACTCGCTGGGAATGGCCCTCATTATATGATGAAGTCTCCTAGTATTGAGTGAAGTGCTACGTGCAGGGAGAAACCCGCATTGGTCCCTGTGTATAAGAGTGGGGAGAGCAGGGACTAGTCGGTTAGCTAGTACCTTACTGAGGATTTTATATTCAGTGGCCAGCATCGATAGCGGTCTGTAATTGGACATCTCAGTGATGTCTCGTCCCGGCTTGGGAAGTGACACCACCATAGCTTGCATCGTGGAGTGCGGTAATCTACCGGCTTCCCAAGCCGTTTTATATAGCTCCGTTAGTTTAGGTGCTAAGACATCCGAATATGTCGCATAAAATTCCAGGGGCAAGCCATCTAGGCCTGGGGCTTTATTACGGTTAAGGCCTTTGAGCGCTGCTCTTATTTCATGTTGGGTAAGGGGGCCTAAAAGGTCCTTCCGCATACCCTCCGTGTTTTGGGAAACTGCAGGTCATCAAAGAAGGCATCTATGAGACCGTCGTCCATATGCGCTGGTGCCGCATACAGGGTACTGAGGTAAGTACAAAATGCTTCATTAATCTCAAGTTGTGTATGAATCAGTCCCTTCTGTGGTGAACGGATACAGGTGATCAAAGGCGTCTCCAGGTTATCCCTTAGGATCCGAGCTAGTAATGTTCCTGATTTGTCAGCATCCGTGTGTTTCAGTTGTGTATACGCTCGGTAATCAATGAGTCTAAGTGTTTCCAGCGTCTCTGCATGTCTAGTACGAGCCTCTTGGAAAGATGCCTGTTTTTCATCATCTGTCACTGCGGCTGGTTCTAGCTCCGTCATCAATGTCTCAGTATCTAGAAGTCTGTTATGTGCTTCTTGATGCGCCCCTACAGTGGCACTGATTGCCGAGTCTTTAACCACCACTTTGAACGCGTCCCAGTCTATGAAGTTGGAGGAGGCTGTATTCCAGTTGTCTGTAAAGTAATTATTAATGGTGTCTGGTAATGAGGTCCGAAAGGGGGCATGCTCTAGTAGTTGGGGCCATAATTTTCAAGTCGGCACAGGGGTTGGGTCCCTGCCCCACGTTAGAGTAATTTCCAGGGGGTTATGATCTGAGAATGTCTTGGCTAGATATGTCGAGTGACGTATTTGTGCGACTATTGTGTGGGAGCAGAGAAATCTATCAAGCCTGGTGTGGAGCTGATGGACTAGGGGGTAAAAAGAATATTCCTTGTGTGTAGGATGTAGCGTTCACCATGCATCCAGGAGACTCCAACCCCGCATCCAGGTGTTCAGAAGTTCAGCCTGTTTGTGTGTGCTGGCCTCGTGTAATGGAGGATGAGATCTGTCTAAATCTATGTCTAGGATAGCATTACAGTCTCCCCCTAGGATCCAGGGGATGGTATCCCACCCCGCTAAGGCTCTGCCCAGGTCAGAGAAAAATATGTCTTGGTCGAAATTCGGCGCATATATACAACCAAGTATTATGGGCATACCATCTAAAGTACCCTTCAAAAGTATATACCGCCCCTGATCATCTACACGCCGATCCACTTCCTCAAATGGGACTCCATGACGGATCCAGATGGTCGCCCCTCTAGCGAAGGCCGAGTAATTAGTGGTATATATTCGGCCTCTCCATTTTTTCTGAGTTTTCACTGCCTCTGCCTCCATCAGGTGGGACTCCTGTAAGAACACGATCTGCGCCCTTCTCCTAAGAAGGTAGGCATGCATTCTATGTCGCTTGGTCACAGCTCCTAGTCCCCGTACATTCCAGGTCAACAGGTTGTATGAGCCTAAGCTGGCTTGCTTATGAGACATATATTCACTGTTTGTGTTGTTCTCCGTGCAATGCGGAGTCCATGTGTATATGCAGACCAGGAAGTCCCCATCCCTTGTAAACTAACCACACATGGTGCAGCCAATAAACAATGCTGAGCCAAACCAAACATTAAAACATATAAAAACCATAGAACAGTGCGTGCGCTTTGTGGGGGGTACGCGTCGCCAACCAAACTGTTGTCTACGTAGGTGCAGAGCTCCGGAGGCTCTACGGGGCCCCGGGGGGGGGGGTTTACCACTCAAGTCATACTCATCAGTGCGCGTTGTAAGAAGGGTTACCATACGTGAGAACGGGGGTCTGCCATAGCTTCCTGACTATAATTACCCAGGGTCAGCTACGAACTTTTAGAACCTTACCAGTCTAGATATTAGCGACTCATGTGTGAGCACTAACAATCATATCAAAACAAATCGTACTACAAGCATTATATACATTATTATATGCATGGTCCACCCAGGTCAAGAAAAAAGGATACTGTCCAACGTTTGGTATTGTGTCCGTACTCCAGCAGTCAGCCTCATGCAATTCTAGTGCGGGAAACTTTGCATGGTCGTCCCTTAAGTGTCCAGCAGTCCATCCCCCATTTGGGGCATCGCCGAGGGGAAGAGAGTGATGCTATGTTCCGAGTCTGAATGTATGGTACTGTCCTCCGAGTCCGTCGAGATCTTTGTATTATCCTCCCTAAAGGATCCGGCGACCTCCAGCGCCTCCGCCCTGCCCTCCACCTTCTGGGCCGGGGTCGGTCCTAATCTTACAGAGTTCCTCGAGCCTCCTCCCTGACCTCGGGGTGGCTGCTGTTGCGACTGTACGGGGCTATGTCTCACCGAGCCAGACAGGCTTTCCTGGCTGTGTACTAAGTCCATTACCTCCATCCATTCTTCCACATCGTTAGGGCTGTCAAAGAAATAAGATTTCTTATCATGCATGACTTTGAGCCTAGCTGGGAACAATAGAGCATATTTGAGTTGTGCCGCCCGTAGTTTTTTCTTCACTGCTTGGAAGGAGGTCCGTCGGAGCTGTACCATGATCGTGTAGTCTGGGTACAAGGAGATCCGCTGATTTTCAAATTGATTGTTCATCTTTTCCCTTGCTTTTTGGAGTAGCATGTCTCAGTCCCTGCAGTTCAGGATTTTGACAATCAGAGGACGTGGAGGGGCTCCCACTTTGGGTGCGCCAGTTGGAATCCGGTGCGCCCTCTCCACGCAGAAGTATGGGGATAGACCTTCAGGGACTACATGTTCTCTGAACCATGCTTCCATAAAGTGCGCTGGTCTCGCACCTTCGCTTCGTTCCGGCAGACCAATGACTCGAACGTTATTTCGTCTATTGCTTCCCTCCGTGTCCTCAATCCGGTCCTGGAGTCCAGCAACCTGGTGTTGCAGTTGTTTTATTTGCGTTGCCAGTTCTGCGAGTTGGGGGTCAATGCTCGACAATGCCTTCTTGTGATCCCGCACCGTATCAGAGAGCTTCCCATGATCTGCCCGCAGTAAAGTAAGGCCAGTCGTGAGGGCCCCTATCTGCTGTTCCATTATCCTCTTGGAATCACGGACCTCCTTCAATATTAAGTCCAGTTTCTCCGAGTGGGACTCAGTAGGATCAGTGGAGTGCCTGGTGCCGGGTCCTTATCGTTAGAGTCAGGGGGTCCCCCCCCTGCTGCCAGGCCAGTATCCAGGATTTTACCCTTAAGCCTGCCCATCACGAAGTCCAGTCAATCACAAGCCTGGGTAATAGTTCTATGGGCACTTGTCACATACAGTATGTCCCCTGGGCGTGATCAGGCCCGCGATCCCCACTCTTTACCAGGCGGTAATCTGATGTGTCCTCCGGTCCGTGGGTGTTGCCTTTTACCGCTGTGCTGCCCCCATCTCTGTGTCACAGTGTCCCATTCGTCATCACAGCTCTCAGGGGCCCGTCGCAGAACAGGCCGTCATCCGCAGCATTGCATTTCAAGCCTCCAGTGCAGTCGTCCTCTCCCCGCTCTCCGACCGTGACTCGATCGGTTCTGGTGCAGCTTAGCAGGTAAGTGGTGTGCCGTTAGTTGCTCCCTTTAATAGGCGGTGGGGGGAGAGAGAGGAACCCGCTCACCTCGTCCAGCCCGGCACCCCCACTGGGAAATGTCCACTGCTCTGCGACCTCAGTCCAGGTGAGATCTATACCTGGCACCCCCGTTGCGCAATCCTACAGGATGTTGACAGGCTGCTGCGGGGAAACTGAAGGCGGAGAGGATCACCCGCACCCAGCCCGATGCGCCGCCTTTTTGCCTCTCACCGCTCTGTGCTGGTGCGTAGTTTCTCGGCTGATCGCAATCTGCTGTTGATCACCGGCTCCCGCACTCTCAAACGCTCATACCCTGGGAATCCGGAGCATATAATAACCACAGTTCCGACTTCCAAGAATGTAGTCGGTCAGATACGGCGAGGGTCGCAGTCCGTTTCGTAATCCTCTCGGAGCTCCACCTTGCAAATGAATTCCTTAATTGCTCCTTGTGGCATGCGTCTGGCGAATTAGTGGGGCGCTTTGGTGCACCACAGCTCCAGGTGCAAGGGAGGGTCCACAGCGTCGGTACTGGGCTATGGGGTTTTGGAGGAGCAGGGAGCGGTATGGTGCACTGTACTGGCTCGACCGGGACCTCACCAGCCGTCCTCCCGCCAGGCCCTGTGGTAATAGCGGCGCTCCCCCGGTGGCTGTCCAGTCCAGTATTTGGGGTCTACTCGTGCAGTGGGGATAACTAGGAGAAATCCCGGACTCCTTCCAACGGTGTGACAAGCTGGCTGTGGCCCTCCTCAATTTCATGCAATGGGGGTGCGGGAGGCGGGAAGGCAGGCGCACGAAGCAGGCAGACCCCGGCCCTACTCCCGGTACTCACCGCCCCCGTGGGTTCAACGTGGATCCAAGCGCCTCGCACGTCCAGCGGGGCACACGATCTCCGGCACTGGGTTCTGCGGGGCCTCCAATAGTTCCGGTGGGTCTTCCTCGATCCCGGCTCCACTTTGTCACCTCCAGGCCCAGGACGCTCTGGGCACGATCCCAGGCAAGACACCCGCTATCCCGGCGTCTGTAGTGCGTCACAGGGAGGCCGTGCTGTCCGCCACCATGAGAGGGTTTCGGGCTGCCGCTGCGACACAAAAGTACGATCCGGACTCACTGGCGTGCTGCTCTGGTTCTCTGCATCAGTGCCCAGCTGCGCCCGCGGTGGTTACCGTGCTTATTGGGGCGATTAGACAGTATTTCCCCCCTCCCCCCCCCCCGGAGTCCGGAGCCTCACCAAAGCACGTCCGCCATCTTATGTGGTTAACCACGCCCCCACCAGAGTGATCTAGTTAGGCAAAATATTAGATACTTAGGGATTGAAGTGGTCCAGAATCAGGAGTCATTAGCAAAAGTGAACTTTGATTTGGTTACCTCCAAAGTCAAGAAACAATTACAGCTGTGGGAGTCCCTAACTTTATCCTTTTTAGGCAAGTCTAACCTTTTAAAAATGTCCATCCTAACTAAATACACCTTCTTATTCAATTCAATTCCCTTAGAATTCAAGAAGGAATGGATAAAGAAAGTTTAAGGACTTTTTTCTAGTTTCATATCGGAGAATAAAAGACTTAGAATTGCCTTGAAGAAATTTAGGGAAAAAAAGGAAAACGGTGGTATAGCAAGCCCAGACCTCCTCCAATATCAGAGAGTTTTCACTTAAAAACTTTCAGGCAACTGCTGAAGGACACCCCAGACCTTTCACCACTCTTTCAAGCACTTACGTTTGGCCCTCCGGATCTATCTAGATTCTTTCTTTTTAAATTTGGAGACCCCAAATTTTTCTAAAAAGTGAGACTAAAGATTCTTCAGGGGGCATGTAAAGTATGGTACCAAATCAGGGTAATATTACAGATTCCATATTCCAGCCACTATGCCCCTATCTGGAGATCACCTGGAACACCAGCTTGCCTACAAGACTCTCTTGCAGCTCTTATAAAAGAAAAAGCAATTCTTAGATGGCGCCAGCTGTTGGAGGGAGTGGAACTAATTTCCTGGCAAAAAATGCAGGAGACCTCAGAAGGCTCTGTCTCCAAATTCAAGTACTACCAACTACTAAGCTGGCTTAAAACGTTAAGAAAAGGGGGAAAAGGAAATAAGTTTTGCGAATCTAAAATTGCCCTGCGCCCTCCGGTACAAAAGGAGGTCTCAGTATGGTACTGGATGTTGATACAGCCTCTAGAAGACCCACATGCTTGGTTTAGAGTGACTTGGAGAAAGGAACTGCCAGAGTACGATCTTGATGCATTATGGTAAGTATCTTTATCTTTCTTATGGTATTGCATAAAATCTGCACCTCTAAGAAAAAAACACCTCTTTGCCATCCACAAGGCATATTGGACGCCCCGAAGATTGGCAAAAATGGGCCCGCAAGCTGTGAGGAAGTGCCCAAAGTGCAGAGAGATAAACTCAGATGAAGCACATATGTTTTGGTGGTGTCCTTCCATACAAACCTTCTGACAGAAAGTGGGTGCAACGCTGTTGGGTTTTGTGGGTCAAAAAGTTAAGTCGAGCCTTGCATTAGTTTTTTTGGGGGTAATCCCGGTTGAGGAGTCTACCAGTATTTTATCCAAACCATACAAAGCACTAATCTTTACCCTAGTTCTTTTGGCGCGTAGAGAGCTGTGCAATAAATGGATTTTACCCACTCCTCCTCTTTATTGTGAGTGGGTAAACCTGATACAAAGAATAGCTAAAATGGACAGGGCAACCCAGAACACGAAAAGAACAAAATTTTGGAGCTTGTGGGATAACTGGTTCAAGATAGTATTTCCCTAAACAAGATATTTCCTTTCATTCTTTTTTTTTTCTTTGTATTTTATTATGGCTTATAATAAGTCCAATGATTAATAATCAGAAATACAGGTTGTTTGAGATTACACTGGAGTGACCGAGACGGATTGGCATTCCCGTGAGGCAAATCTGTAAGTACCTGTATACTTGGAGTAAAACTAAGGATGATAAGGCCTGGGGAACCCGAGATGTAAACCCTCTCCTCCTTATCGGAGTGTTCGGGTATCTCCCCACACTGCATGTATGCGAGAAAGTCGGAACCCTCCTTTATCTCCAATTACATACTGATTTGACAAATGAGGACAAAAAAGAAAAAAATATATATATATATTTTGTTTGCAACCTGTCCAGCCATCATATCATTTTCTCACCTAGCTTCAAGCTGTGTATCGCTGTCACACTAGATTGATGTGCAATTGTGTCTGACACAAGCTGATCCTTACGCCATGTAATGAAATATTGTACATACGTCGCTAACATGACAATGGATCTGGTTGATAGACATAGTCCAAAAATAATTTCTGCTTTGTAACCTTTCAAATGCGTACTACTA
Organism: Triturus cristatus; assembly: GCF_964204655.1. NCBI lineage: Eukaryota > Metazoa > Chordata > Amphibia > Caudata > Salamandridae > Triturus > Triturus cristatus. The sequence continues at coordinate 197,901,926 of NC_140593.1, read as the reverse complement.
CCTCTTAAAATCATGCCCATGAGTGCTTTTACACAGCCTGTTGCAAATGTGCACATCTTTACCTACAGCTAAGCAAATGCTCAAATGTGAATCTGTGGTCAAGCCTTCGCATTGTATGCTGCATCATAAATCTGCATTTCAAGTAGTGAATGCCTGATGTTCATGTTCATGTGTGTTGCAAGCCCATTTAGCAGGTACAGACATCACAGCAATATGTAAAGTGGCAGTCACATATGTAGGTACACATACATCCTATGCTAACCATCATAGTGATGCATGCATTTACAATCACACATGACTAGATGTGGATAGCACTGAATTACTGATATCATGACATATCAAGTTGTCTGGAGTCACCTACACAACACAGATCACATCCCATAGCCATATGGTGTAATTAGTCATGCAATATCATGAAATATGGTACATCTGATGATCAACTTGCACTTAACCTTGAAAATGTTGCCACGTTAACTCGTCAGCAATAATTTCTTTCATAACCACCATTGAAATCACTCGCACAATACATGTTACAACAATGAAAATTCCCACTTAGCCCTTAACGGGAAAAATATTCTGGCCTAGTCCAAAAACGTGCCGCAAACATACAGGAAGTGATGTCAGTCTGCATCCTGTGACATGGAGGAGTACTGTACACTTTCACTTTTAACCACACTGTTAGTGTCTGTGGGGAGTTTTGGAGGTGTTTAGAGTTGTGTGATGGTGTTGTTGTGGAAGAAAGTGGTTTTGTATCCAGTGTGCTGTCCCTAGTGTCTCTGTTAAGACTTGTGTCTTCGTCTTCACGTGTTTTTTGCTTCTAGTTGTTTATCTTGTTCGGTGTGTGTCCAAGGTCTTTATTTGTGCTTCTTAAGGTTTTTGGAAAATTTACTTGGGTTTTATTTTTCTATAGTGTGTTTCGTTGTGTGTCTGGAGAGGTTGGGTAGGGAGGGCAGGATGTCAGAGGGGTCATTGGGGGGCTTCCTCTGGCTTGTAAAGTTTTTTTTCTACCACTGATGGTGGAGAGTGGGGGTTGGATCCTGCAGGATTATGGTGTCCTGGTCCGGAAAGTGAGGTGGGAGCACATACGCAACCACATGATGCGGATCTTCAGGGTGGACAGAACTGTCCACCAGGGGAAACACCGATGACAGGATTGTGTGGGATGTGAGAGAGACCTCTTGGATCACCTGGGAATCATCGTTGCTGGGCAAGGTAGTAAGTACATGACAAAAGTTTCATTAAATCACAGTGTGTTTTCTCTGCCAACAACTGTAGTCAGTGATACAATGTAATAAATGCTACAGGATGATGCCATCCATTTTTAACTAAAGCAAAGCTGCCTAGCTCCAACACAATCACACTTGCACCATTGTGCAAGTGTGCCTGTGTTGATGTTAATAATTGACCATGTGCCGGAATGTGTTCCCTCCTGCACATAAAAAATCATGAAGTGCTGTATCACATTTCGATGTGTGCTGCGCAGGGCAGCAAGCAAAGATAGTGGATAAGGAAATTTGTGTGTGAGGACTAGCAATGTGCATGAAGTACCTATGTGAGCTGCACAATGCAAACATACAACCTGATTGACTTATTCGTCTTTCCCGTTATGCAAATGTCTAAGCATTTGTCAACAGATCACAATGTAGGCGCAGGACCACATGTATGCCACACTTTTAAGTCTGCCCCATTGCAATATGACATGGGTGTTGTTGTGTAATTCCCATCGCAAAACCCACTCCTATACACTTGCCACAATGTTATGTCTGAAAGGCTGTCTTATACCCAAGCAGGATCAAACCACGCCAATTGCCTGAACACACCCTTGTGAAATATGCTAAGCATTTTTGACTACCCAACATATTGAAAAATAAATGACGCTGTGGCTAGAAATGGTGCCTTGTGAATGTGTCACTCAAGCTGTAGGCACAATATGATCACGTATAACTGCAGAATTGTCTTGCTGTCCAGAGGGCTGCAATGGTCATGTGTTGTGTGTCAGAAAGGCACAGCAGATCCCTTCATGTATGCAACATGAACAATGGTAGAACTGTTACAGCCCATCAAAATGAATGTAGATGAAATCAATAAGGAGCATGACACGTGAAAAGTCACGTCTAATACAAATGTATGTTTTTTACATGTCTTACAGCTGGGAGACCATTGATAACTCAGGAGTACGTTGATGCCTTCATGGACCCACATGCCACTGGTGAGTGTCTTCCTCATATATGTTGATTTTTGTGAGATGTGAAAAATATATGGAAATGCTCCTGTATGTAGTTGAACACAGTCTGGGTGTGTATTACATGGAGCTCACCTCTAGTGTGAGGAGGCAGCAGTAAATTGAGATGTATGCACATATTTATGATGTTGTGATGGAGCACAACATTAGCCTTCTTGACTTTACGTTGCACATCCCCAGTTTGTTCAATTCATCACTGCACAGTATAAGCAAATATCTGTCTTATTTCTGTGTCTCGTCCTGTCATTGAGCATTTTTAAAGCTTCCCAAACATGTAGGCACTCTGCCACAAAACTGCAAGGGAGCCTTCTTAGGTGCTAGCCATAGCAAATGGACACTGTTTTGTATTTGTATTAGTATTTGCCCGTTATCTTAGCACCTTTTTTGACAGAATGCACTAGCAACATGTTAGAGCCGATTTGTAAAGGTTTTGGTATGACAATACACTACAACATCCTTTTCACAGGGTGGCCATCTTAAATATATTTAATCAGATGTTTGATCCTATGGTATCCATTCTGTCCAAAGTTTCTTCTTCTTTGGATGCTGCAGGTGCTCATACCACACTAAATGCTGTATGCAAGTGTCACACAATGTGCCAGCAAAATCCGTAATATTGTGATATCAGGTGTGAATTTATGTTGAATTCACTAAGTGTAGATGCCTTTTTGGTATTGAATCATGTGTACATGGCAGCTTAGACTCCCGGTGCATAGCTACAATTAAATGGCATATCATTTTGTCAGTCTGAACTGACTAATTTAGTCATTGAAATCTGGGGGTATGTCACTCCAGCCGATGCATGTGGATTCCACAGTGTACATGCAGGAGACTGCTGTTGATGATGGAAATGACCAGACATTGAATCCATATACACCCTGGACTGAGATAGCTGTCACTGATGATCAGTTCTTTGGAGCACCAGTTGTCAGTTACAGGTATTAGTCCAAAAAGTCAGTCTCATACACAAGATGAGAGCGGTGTACGTTTGAAATTACACCATCTTTGGATGAGTTGATATCACTGTAAGAGAAAGTTAGGTGCTGACATTAGATTCATGACTATAGTCACTGTCTTGCTTCTAATCTAGAATATCATTGACATGTTGGTGCATATTACAAGGACGCAATTGCTTCTGCAACATTACTTGGCACAACATTAGTCACAAGACAGCGTTAAGCCACCTACCTCTGATTACCGCGCAATTGAGCTTTAGACAACATTTTCACACCATATTTTGGGTGCAAGTGGTGGGAAATGTAACCCTGGAAAGCCAAAATGTTGGTACTCTGGTCCCTTTCTACAAGCCCAGTGTGAATATGGTGGAGTGCGTAATTTGTAAGACCCTGGCAAAAATGTACTCAAACATAAGCAAATATGAGGACAGTTTATTTTCTCATCATCCTTGCTGTTCCTATATGTGCTGCGTTGTGTGACACACATGGGAACAGCTAAAGGCTATTAATTGTTTATGTATGTAAACAATCTTTAAACAAAAAATGACATTTTGTAACTTCTATATGTGCTGCATTAAGCAGCACACATAGCAGTGACAGAATGTCATTTAAAGATTGTTCATGTGCAGGAAGAGGAACCTTCCTACACATGTTATGTTATTTTATGCTACAAGATTTATAAAGCGCATGACTGCCCCAGCATTGTCTAATGTCTAGTATAGTGGTAGGCAGAGGTAGCTTAGTGATTGGAGAATAGCCAAGTCTTCACAGCCCTTCTAAAAATCCAGTGAACAGAGATGCTACGGATAGAAAGAGGTAGGGAGTTCCAAAGTATGGGCGCCAATCCCTTGAACGAGCGCCCACCCACTCTGGCCTTGCGTATCTGAGGCACTCGGGCCAGATGCAGATCCACTGAGCGCAAGGTGCAGGTGGGTAAATAAGGAGAGCACATAGCGCTCAAAATCCCAGGGCAAAGGCCCGAAAAGATCTCATGGATGATACAGAAAGCTTTAAAATAAATTCTCTGTGCCATTGGCACCTAGTGTAACCGGCAGAGGAGGTCGAAGACGCGACAATGCTTGGGGAGTGCGAACAGTGCGCGAGCTGCAGCATTCTGGGCCCATTGGAGCCTTTTGATCGCTGATTTGTTGGAGCCTAAGAGCAACGCGTTACAATAGTCCAATCTAGCCATGACAGTAGATTGGACAATCAACTGCCGGGTGTGACAATTGAAAAGTCCTAGGATAGGCTTTAGGCCACGTAGCAATCCGGAACAGGTGCCTGCCACTGATTTAGCTTGTGCCTCAAAGGAGAGGCACATAAACAATCTTCCCCTCAAGACAGACACCCTTCACCATGGTGCAAGGATGCCAGCGTTGGCGCTAGGCTGCTAAATTTTAATGCCAGTGCAGGGGTAAATGCTGGGCTGCACCATACTGTTGTAAATATGGTGCAGACCTGCATTTCAGAAGTAGCGGAGTGTGGTATTAAGCCAAGGAGGCTAACGCCACGCTCCGCCACTTCATTGTAGATATGCTTCTATGTCTTTCTTGGAATGGCATAGCCTGGCTCTGCAATCGGCCTGTCAAGCCGTCTCCTTAAGGTCATTCCGCACCATAATTTAACTCTGCTAATCTGCAAATGTTGTGACTCGACTCTGCCTTCGCCATATTCCATGCCATACAAGGACATGTAGGCATCAATTTCAGGTTGTAATTGGTCCTTTCATTCACAATGCATTGTTCAGGTCATGTTGGAAGTATCAAACGTTTGATTTTTTAATTTTCTTTTATTGAATAAATTGTAATTGGTTAGTGATTTGTGTGTCACTTATGTTAGAAGTGATTCGATGAACTGGTGATTTGAAAGTTTGAATATCTAAGTATGGTCATGATGTCATCTTCTAGGGCAAGGCTACTGTCATACTGCTGTTGGATTGTTATTAGAAAGCTTGCATGATATTTAGGCTAGCAAAGTTGACTTCGGACCTTGCATAGGGATAGTCTGCTGATTCATTTTGCATCTTATGAGGAACTGATGGAGTTGTAAAACACATTATGCTTCATCATCTTTGTGAATATGGTGAGGGACCTATCTTGAGATGTGGCATGGCTTGACACCCATCACAACAACCATTGTCCACACCATTGACTATGACTATATCTGCCAAGTATGACTTGTTAGCAATGCAAGGTAAAGCCACATCTTGTGCCATGACACTAACTTGAATATTGAACCACGTCCCTATTCCCATCCTGAACGTAGGGAAACCTGAACTTCCAGCAACAATGTTGTCTTTGAGATTTGAAGGACTGGTTGATTCACACATATTTTATCATCTCACTGCCTATCAGGGACACAGACTCAGCAGAACCCATTTTTCAAACGGTCCTCTGAATTAGTTGTGCTGCATAAACGGCTCATGCATTTTTGACACGTCAAAACTTGAATGTCACAGGCAACACCACCTTGGATCGAAGCAGACAACAGCCTCCGGCTCATCAGATACATCCAGCGTGGGCCCTTATCAAGGAGGCCCACATAGACACATTAGTTTGTGCACAACATCCACCAGATTGACGAGAACCTGACACAATGGTCAGAGCTTACTTCCAACTCTCACGGAACACCAGGGGGAACCGAGGATCCCTTCCCCCAATTCTCCAATTTACATTTGGCCCTGAAGAAGTTCATTTGATATGAACGAAACGCGTTGGCTGGTATCGTTTTTTGTTGGGAAAAAAAGGATCTACTAAGACAATACAACAAGACTGGAATGATTTATTGAAGTAGTGCACCACTCCAACCTCTTGGTACATTGTCTCTCTACCTAGCAGATGGCACCCAACAACAGCAGGTGCCAGAGTTGCATGTGCACTCACATCTGGACGGAATATTGAAGTCATTACTAAGGGAACACAGCAGGGAGTGCGGTCTACGTGTCCGTCGTTGTTCGCAATTGTTTTTCAACTTCTTTCATTTTTGTCACTTTAGTGCTTTTATTTACAAGTGAATTTTAGGAGTTAACAGACTGACCCAGTTCTTTGGACAACAACCCCCACATTGTATACATGGCCGGTGGAGGGCCAGACAGAATCTTTTGGGGGAACATGTGCAGAGACATGTTGAGGAATAAGAAAACTTCAGTAAGGCGGCTGATTGCAGTGTCATTGGGGATCAATGGCCACTTTAGCAGTCCATTAAAAGTTGAAGGTGAATGTAGCAGAGTCAATCTAAAGACAGTGACAGATGATGTCCCGAGGCATGATTATAAGCACAAGGCTAAGCAGATACTATCCATTTGACACAGATGAATGCTACCACTGCCTTCTCCTCATGACTGATGTTTCATCCACATCTTCCTCCTCTGATGTGTCATGTGCCTCCTGTGAGGGTGATGGTGGATTGGCGGCAGCACTGGGAGGCAGAGACACATCCGGGGGGAAAGAGGTGGATGCTGAAGGTGCAGCAGCAGGTGCCAACAGATGAGGCATCACTGCAGTGATGATGAGCTGCAGGGCTTGCAAGACTCCGGCAACGTCTCTGTGGTAGGCAGCCATAGCAGCCAAGTGGGAATCCTGCTTCCGCTCCATGTTCTCCATGATCTTGCGCATTTCCTCCAACTGTTTGGCAATATCGCTGGTGCCACTTTGACAGGGCAGTTGTTGTCTCTGATTGAGGACAACAGCGATGTCACCCATGGAATGCTGGAGGGCATGGAGCGGACTGTGGGTCCCTCTGATGGCTTCTAGGTGGTCTCTAATGCGACTGAGGCACCCACAGATCCCATCCAGTGTGGCCACCAGGCTGTCCAACCCCACTCACACCTGACCAGCCATCTCACGCTGGACTTCTACCGCACTATGTTGGAAATGTAACAGTGGGTTCTCAGAGTCCAGCTTGACAGCTTTGGTGCTAGGTGGTGCCTGCTGGATGTTTTGCACGGCAGATGGAGAGGCCACGATGCTGCTGGATCTCCTCGCTTCCAGAGATGTTCTGCCTATGGAGTCAAGCAGCTCTTGGAGGGTGTCCTTGTCGATGGCTTGGAGCTCTTCTTCATCATTGAAGAGTGTGACTCCAGGGTCCACATCGCACAGCGGCAGGAGCCGCCCATGTCACTGGGGCTGCGGCGCTTTTAAGCGTGACCGGGATCCCGCAGCACGACATACTTTGTTTATCTGTTTATTTGGTGCCTGCAGTACTCGCACGGAGGAAGACCCAAGGGACTCCAGGGTCCACATCACACAGCAGCCGGAGCCACCCACGTCACTGAGGCCAGGGCGCTTTTAAGCGCGACTGGACTCCTGCAGCGCGGGCCAAGGGAGGGCCTGTCTGCGCCAGTCAGCGGCCGGACGAGGCAGAGCTGGGCCCCCCCTCTTGAATTTCTAAAGGATTCCATCGAAGAGCCCGGTAAAGAGAATCAACGTATTGCCTTGAAATTATTTGTGTTTGTCTTTCTCATTTATTTAGCTGGAAAATGGGCAAGAGGAAGCTACCGCCTTCTGTGGGGAAGTCACATATAAATACACCCATTACGAAGTATTTAAAATCACCTGTGGGTATGATTGATAGTGAGATTGTCCTTGTGGAGGAACAATTGGCAGCCACCAAAACTGCATTAGATGCCGCCATGAAGGAATCCGTAGCAGAGGGTGAGCGTGACTCCACGATCCATGTGTGTAAAGGAAATGAGAAGGCTCTAGAGGCAGAGGCAGAGCTGTCTAACAATCATGTAACAAATAAGGATACAGTTCCAAATTTAGCTAACCAGTGTATCCTAACATCTACACTGGAGATCTCAGAATTATCAAATAATACAGACTTAGCTTCACCACCAGCAAAGAAAGCGAAACAGCTACCCAAAATGAAGAATGGCCTCAAGGAAAACAAAGGTTGTGAAGCCTAAAGTAAAGCGGAAGGCAAAATAGGGAGGGAAAACTGATGGTGTGCCAAAAGGAGAGAATAATTTAAGAGCAAGTGTACAAGGGACACAAAATGTTGAAACTCGAGTAAAAAAATTGCATTCTAAATTGAACAGCAGCAAACAAAGAGTAATTTCAGAGATAAAAATGATTACAAAAGATGTGACCTCCTTAACAGATTTGGTTTCGGGACTAGTATCATCTAAAACTTTGAGTATGCACATTGCAAGTGATCCCCCATTAATAAGGCCAAAGGAAGATCGCGACACTACAATAGTCGCTGCCCAATCCAAACAAAGAATGACTGTCTCCAAGCCACCTCCAAGGGATAGTATAAATACACAGATCTATTCAAAATCAAAGATTCGCAAAGGAAAATAAAGCCCCTCCCACAGGCCCAGAAGAATTAAATAGGGTGGATAATTCGAATAGAACTATGCAATTTTGCAAAACTGCGGGAGAGCCTCTACATCTCCCCCCCCCCCCCCCCCAGGCGACACCATACGTTATTATTCTTAAAAATGTGCCCAAGACTGGAAGACAAAACGCGTGAATCATATGAGTCATTAAAAAATCAAGTAATACACTGGATTGTTGCAAAAACAAATATTGATACTAATGTACTATAACAAAATATAATCATGCTGAGAAGAGTGACCTGGGTGGGTAGTTCCAGGAAACAATGTCTAGGAGATTGTATAGTGGTGAATTTCCATAGTAGGGAGCTAGTAGGCAATTTGTTGGAGGTCTTTTTTAACATTACAGAGACAAATTTGTACATGAATGATTATATAACTGCTGCTCCCCTGGGCTTTTTTATAGGTCAAGCTATAGAAATGTAAATATCCCTAATAGGTATAAATCAATTCCAACTGTCCCTACTCACAACAGGTATGAGCTTCTTAGAAGTTCTAGTGAGATTGATTGACTCAGGAAGGCTGCAGGTAGTTTTCCTGATAGAACCGTGGAGTGTATTTTTACTAAGGGTGGGCGCAGTGCTCCCCTCCGCCCGTGGAGTGTGCGTAGTACTGCCCACTTAGCGCTTCGCAAAGTAGGCGTAGCAGGGGCAGACTACGCACACCCCGCGGCGGAGCAGAGTTGCCCGCCACCCACCTCCCTCCCGCCCTCATTTTACAATTACTCAGAAACATTACATAAAGAAAATTACTTACCTGAGCTGCAGCGTCCCGGGGCTCCATCTTGCTGCTTCCTGGATAGCTTCTTCCTCACGAATGCGCATGTGCGGACGCCCACGCATGCGCATTTCGCAGGAGAAATGCGCATGCGCATTCGTGAGGAAGAAGCTATCCAGGAACCAGCAAGATGGAGCCCCAGGACGCGGCAGCTCAGGTAAGTAATTTTCTTTATGTAATGTTTCTGAGTAATTGTAAAATAAGGGCGGGAGGGAGGCGGGCGGCGCGTAATGGGGCTACGCGAAGTGTGCGGGTGGGCGTAGATTTGCCCCCACTCCGTAACGCTTCACGTAGCCTCACTGCGCCCACTACGCCCAGGACTGATTTTTACTGCTAAAAAGTTAAATGGGGGCCCCTGTGTACAAACTTCTAGGAAGGCTCGTTGTGATTGAATGGCAAATAATAGGGATAATAGTTTTAATAGCCTTACCAGCATTTTGGAGGAAGCTGTATCAAGTACAAACACCTATGAGTCTTCAAGTATTATGTCTTGGAATGTGGCAGGAATTAAAAATAAGGTAAATAACGAAGAATGGCAACAAACGATAGAGGGGTGTGCAGTAATTATGATTCAGGAAACCTGGAACACTGAGCCCTTTTTTATCAAGGGTTTTCAGGTAATTTGTACTAATGCTAGGCTCACTAGAATGGGGAGAGCAAAAGGAGGTTTAGCAACTTTAGTCGCCGTTACCTCTTTTATATTGAAGAAAGTTAATATCAAGTCACAGTATTATCAGCTGTTACATTTATATTCGGAAGGGAAACAGACAATTGTTTTGATTAATTTCTATAATAATATCTTTGATAGCAATAGATTTAGAGTTATCAAGGCACCAGAATAAGATCTGGCCATTTTGTAGAGGAATTGGGAGGGGAGTACATACTTATATGGGTGATTTTAATTGTGAAATTTGTGAGATTGTAGCGGAGAACATTGTGGTTTCAGTGATTGTTTTGGTGACCGAATTCCCCATTTTCCACATGATTCTTATGGGGAAGCAATTAATAACACTATTTATGAGCACAATCTAGCAGTCATGGAACCAGATATCCTAGAAGGAGAAAGGGCTATACACACTTATGTAGGGGTGAGATCATCGTCGAATATTGACCATTTTATTGTGTCAGCCAAGTGTGAGGGCTTGGTGGGAAAATGTACAATTTGTGTAAGTTAGCTCAGTGACCATCGTCCACTTATTCTGTTTCTGAGGCTTGGTCTCACTCAACAAGCCAGGGGTAAGACATCAGATACAGACATAAAGTTACAAGGAACTAATGGAGTTTCCATTAAATGGGCAGGTGTAAACCCAACAACATTCATGGATAACCTGGAAAAAACAAAATTATATTAATATTTGTCTGGATAGTTCCTCCACAGATCCAGCAATTATTGATGCCTTTTGTAATAGTATCACAGAAATAGAGGGAGATCTAACACAAAAAAAGAAGAAAATCGTCTGTGATAATAACCCAAGATGGTTTAACCAGGAATGCTCAAGGATAAATAGAGAACTAAAAACAGCCTTTAAAGTCAAAACAAGGGATTATGCTAAAATCAGCACCTTGAGGAAAGATTATAATATAACTCTGACCCAAACAAAAAGTGAAATTTGTGAGGATGCTTGGGATGGCTTAGTGCAGGCTGCAGAAACAAAAGATGCAGCATTATTTTGGAAGACAATTGATCATACTTTTTGTAAAGGAAATACAACAGTAAAAATTGAAAACGCTGTACCTTCGGAAGATTGGGTTACGCAATTCGAACGTATTTTTAACCCCGAGGCTGCTAAAGTCGCAAAGTTAAAAAAAATAGTAATAATTTCATATTAGTTGAACTCGTAAAATCTCTGCCAATTGCGTTAGAGGAAATTAAATACGCCCTTCAAAAAGTGCTAATGGGAAAGCCGCTTGTCCGGATGGGGTATCCATTGATGTTTTTAAATGTAATATTGATTTTGGACCCCTATCTTATCAAATGTTTTTAATACTGCTTTAGGAGGGGTGCTGCCTGCATCCTGGGCAGAAAATATTATCGGACCACTTTTCAAAAAAGATAGAGGGAAGGCGAACTTCTACCGTCCATATCCCTTCTTGATTCAACCTCCAAATTGATGGGCAGAATTCTGCTGGGGAGGTTGGAACAATGGGTCATTGGGAATAACATTCTCTCAGAAGCCCAGCATGGTTTCAGAAGGGGTATTGGAATGGTGGAACAGTGCTTAAATCTGGAGTTACTAATAGGAAAATATACCCGAGCTAAGGAAGGGGTTTTACACCTTTGTTTTGTGGCTCTCACCAGTGTGTTTGATCTCGTTAATCATGCCAAATGGTGGCAAACCTTGAATGAGCTAGGAGCACCAACAGATATAATTATATATCTATCCCAGATTTACTATTTTCTGATTACCAGAGTATGGTTTGGATTGATGGGTGAATGTACCCAGGATTTTAGGGTTACAAGAAGAATACGCAAAGGTTGTGTATTGGCGCCTCTCCTTTTTTTCTTTATATATCAACAATGTGGATTCCTTTTTAGGTCTCGCCTGAGCCAGCGCTTTAGCGCTGCTCTGGCGAGAGCTATAGAAAACGGGGATTTGGAAGTGCAAACGAGTGCTTTTCAGGCCCCCAACTACAGTGCCTGTGCGCCGGGCACGCGCACCATTTGCCAGCCTGCGTGTACTATTCGCGGGCGCTTTGATGTTCTCACTGAGAACATCAAAGCGCCCGCGAAAGTGCACACCATTTGCCAGCCTGTGCCTCTCTCCCCTCAGACAGCGCGACCTACCCCCTCCCTTATCCCACTTCTTGTCTTCAATTAAAGACCAGATAAAACATGGCAGGAACGTACGAGATATCCTTCGGCAGAGAAGCACGGAGGTATTTACAAGTGGGGGTTGAGCAACTATCATTTGAGTAAGACTTGAGCAGGTCTCAAAATTGTGCTCGTTTTGTGGAGAACAAGAGTCCGTCCGATTTACAAGAATGTCACTATTGCTAAACTAACATTATGTCACTTTACCTGCAGTGTGTTTTACAAGGCCACCTCTCCTTCTGTGCGAGTTAATGGAGTCAGACAAACCTACTAATTAGCGTATGTACAATATCTTCTTAAAACGCTTATACCTGTCTCTTTTTATAAAGTATGATAAAACAAGTATGCCGCATCTGTCTGTTAAGATACTCAGTGAATATGCTTCAATAGCCCGTTTGGGATGTATCGTTGTGTGATTCATCTACTCTAAGAAAGGCCTCAGTTTTAAGAAACGTTCACAAAGATGGGGCGTTCATTTCAGCAGCGATATTACTTATTCCTAAATTTCACACTTCAGTCTGTGTGTTTTATGATGATACACATCAATCACAGACTAACTGGCACTTATTATCAAAGCCACTGGAATTTACGCTGCAGGTGAGGACCAAATTATAAGGCAGGCTGAATAAATTATCCAGTAGCAGGAAAATTATGCGGCATAATGCGGCAGAGTCTACACTACTTTCTGATTTTAAGCCACATTGATATTGTCGGGTAAAGAGGTTTCACGTCATTAGTACCACTTTTACGCCTGGCTGCAGGAGTCGGCCACCAGAATATGACTTGTGAATCTTTGAAAGATGTCTGCCACCGTGCAGTCCCACGTGAGGTGTTATTTTAAGAAACCTGTGAATCGTTTTAGCTAGGAACAGAAATGTTTAAATCTGCTAATTATGTAGCAGATGGCGTTTTGTGTGGCAAGTGCAGCAAATTCATAATTATGCGTGAAATTTCAGAACCGCAGAATTGCATAATTTCAGTCATCCTGCTTCTCCTAGTCCATTTCCGGTTATGTCCACAAGTAATGCACCTACAACCTCTGCTTACTTCCTTTCACAGTTCCCTTGGATTTATTTCTCTTAGAGTTACTGTTTTCCTTCATGAATCAGGTGGAAAGTGTTTGAAACTGATGGCATTTATCAAGCATCTGTCTGTTAAGATACTCATTGAATATGCTTCAATAGCCCGTTTGGGATGTATGGTTGTGTGATTCATCTACTCTAAGAAAGGCCTCAGTTTTAAGAAACGTTCACAAAGATGGGGCGTTCATTTCAGCAGCGATATTACTTATTCCTAAATTTCACACTTCAGTCTGTGTGTTTTATGATGATACACATCAATCACAGACTAACTGGCACTTATTATCAAAGCCACTGGAATTTACGCTGCAGGTGAGGACCAAATTATAAGGCAGGCTGAATAAATTATCCAGTAGCAGGAAAATTATGCGGCATAATGCGGCAGAGTCTACACTACTTTCTGATTTTAAGCCACATTGATATTGTCGGGTAAAGAGGTTTCACGTCATTAGTACCACTTTTACGCCTGGCTGCAGGAGTCGGCCACCAGAATATGACTTGTGAATCTTTGAAAGATGTCTGCCACCGTGCAGTCCCACGTGAGGTGTTATTTTAAGAAACCTGTGAATCGTTTTAGCTAGGAACAGAAATGTTTAAATCTGCTAATTATGTAGCAGATGGCGTTTTGTGTGGCAAGTGCAGCAAATTCATAATTATGCGTGAAATTTCAGAACCGCAGAATTGCATAATTTCAGTCATCCTGCTTCTCCTAGTCCATTTCCGGTTATGTCCACAAGTAATGCACCTACAACCTCTGCTTATTTCCTTTCACAGTTCCCTTGGATTTATTTCTCTTAGAGTTACTGTTTTCCTTCATGAATCAGGTGGAAAGTGTTTGAAACTGATGGCATGTATCAAGCATCTGTCTGTTAAGATACTCATTGAATATGCTTCAATAGCCCGTTTGGGATGTATGGTTGTGTGATTCATCTACTCTAAGAAAGGCCTTAGCTTTAAGAAACGTTCACATAGATGAACTGCATCGACCTTTTTTCCCAAAGCCAGCCACTTTAGGCAACCAATGTGAATGTGTGTATTTGTTTCAATGTGTGTATATGTGTTTTAAAGTGTGTGTGTGTGTTACAAATAACTATTATTTATCACCACTCAGGCACAAGTGAGGTGCACTCGAGCTACTAGAAAAATATATCACGGCTGATGTGCCAAAGAATGTAGTTCCACGTTATGGTGATGTGTTTAAAAAGTCAAACAACATTAATACAAATAATGGTGTTGTTTATTATATGCTTCTTTATTCTTACAGATACCCATTGGGTTTTTGAGACTAAAAGGGGCCATTACCCCTCTTTTCTGACATGCCAAATTTTGCATGTTAGTTTTTGAGAAAATAGGCATACAATATATATAAACAAGCATTTGCAATGCAATAGGTCTCGCATTTGCGGGAGTTTGAGCTATTAGCATTGTAAATGACAGTGCCTTTTATTTATGTTTTAAAAAAACCAAACTTAAATAAAAAGCATTGTCATTTACAATGCCAATAGCTCAAACTCGTATAAATGCGAGACCTATTGCATTGCAAATGCTTGTTACAAAAGCAAACTGCAGATGCTCCAAAAATAGGAACACGTACTACCCCAGTATTACTCTATGCAAACGACGCTGTCCTATCATCAAGGACAGCAAATGGACTACAATGTCTAATAGAACAATTTGCCTTGTACATGTCAGAAAAAGATCTTCAGCTAAATCTTACTAAAACTTTCGTTATGACATGTGGGAACAACAGATCGAAGCGTAGACAACACCATGTGGGAGGAGTAGTTATTAGTAGAGTTCCAACCTTTTCTTATCTAGGCCTGCTTTTTAATAGAAATGATACCTGGAATAAACACATTGGATCCTGTAATTTGAAATTTTTAAGAATCGTTGAGGGTATTTTTAGATTTTCTGCTAAATTGGGAAATAAACCAGTAAGGGAAATTCTTGCTTTGTATAGAAGTAAGTGTGTGACAGGTGCTTGCTACGGGGCAGCCATATGGGGGAGGGTAAACATCGCATCCTTACAAATCCAAGAAAAAAAATATTTTTAAAGAGTGTTGGCAGTCCCAAACTCTACAGCCAATTACATAGTGCATAAAGAAATGTCTATATCGTATATAAGTGACCTTATCAATATAGCAGGACTTATTTTTTGGTGAGGGATATGGGTGAAAGAAGAGACCAAACTTTAATAAAGGATTGCTTGGCCCTCAACCACAGTAAAAAAAATCCCCTGCCTAGAACATATCCATAATTTACTAATACGTTGTAAGATAACTTTTGATAAAGTGAACCCTGCACTTATTCAGGATATTAGTAAAAGTGATTTGAAATTGAGATATACTATTGCCAGGGAATGTGATAGAGAGGATGATGCAAGACGATAACAAAGTGTTATTTCCTATCATGAAATCCCC
This sequence comes from Triturus cristatus, assembly GCF_964204655.1. NCBI lineage: Eukaryota > Metazoa > Chordata > Amphibia > Caudata > Salamandridae > Triturus > Triturus cristatus. The sequence continues at coordinate 197,886,302 of NC_140593.1, read as the reverse complement.
TCTGTGGCGGCAATACAAACATATTTAACTCTGGTAAGAAACTCCCATTACAGATTCTACTTCACAAGGCTAAGATTTGGTGCATTACATTATATAACAGCATTCACAAATATGAAAAAATGGACTTACAATCTACCAAATTGTCAGTGCGATGGAAAGACTCCCCAGTCTACGTTGCAGTTTATACTGTTTTGTACCTTGTATACAGGTATTTGGAAAATTGTTTTAAAACCACTTTTTCTAACCAATAGGTTTTTCCATTACAAACACGCTTTTAACTTTTTATGCAACCTGGATAATATAAAAACTGTTTACTCTGTTATTAAATTTATACAAAGGGCGATCAGGAAAAGTAAGGACTTGTCAAATCTGGATACACTAATATATGAAAAACCTGATGACTGCATCTAGTTGTGTCATTAATATGTAATGTAGATATAACCTAGTATCCTGATATTAACAATGTTTATGAATTAGCCTTTCATACTTATTTCCCTTTTACTTAATGTAATGATTCTGCACAAAATGCTTGTTTTGCACATATGCAATTTTTGCACTGAGAACTATTGTAATATTGTATATTTAATAATGTTGTATTGTTTGTTATGAAATATTGGTATTTTTAAATTCATAAACATTTGAAAATTGTTTTTAATGTGTATATTGTACTCCCTGTTTAGTATGCTTTTATGGTTGTATATCTTACACCGAATAAAGCTGATTTGACTTGACTTGACTGCTGTCCAGGAGGTGATGTTTCTTCCTCTGCAATATGAAGGGCAGATACTGTTGTATGTATATGTCCACTTTGGGCAAGCATTTTTTTTTTTTTGAGTTTTACATAGCGCAAACTAGACCCGAATATAATGGGTATCAGAGAGCTTTACATGAGAACCAGTTTCGTTACATATGGACACATTCATTTTTGTTAGGCACGGGGAGATTAAGGGTCATAAGATCAAGAAACAGCGTTAAACTTCTCGCCGCTTTAGCGGCAGAAAACTGCCGCTAAAGCGGCGATAATGGGCTTGATAATATGCCCTTGAGAATTCCAATAGAAGCCCATGTTCTGGTGTCAACATGGGCTTCTATTGGAATTCTCACAGACATATTTTCAAGCCCATTATCGCCGCTTTAGCGGCAGTTTTCTGCCGCTAAAGCGGTGATAATTTTAACGCCGTGCTTGATAATATGCCCCTAAGTGATTTGCCCAGAATCATAGGATGTTGAGTGTTGTTGTCAAGATTCAAACCCGGTTCCCCAGCTTTGAGGTCGACTGCTCTAGCCGTAAGCCTACATCCTTATCAGTTGAAAAACATAGTGCATGCCAAATTCCATTCTCTATTCTTACCTGCTACATCTATTACACGCTACATCTTTGTGATTCATTTCACACCGTCACTTATGTAACATTGTAGGTTCATCATAGTGCTGGACAGTTTCCCTGTATGCCAACAGTGAGGGGCATATTTCTAGGCCCCTGCTGCACCTGTTGCATCATCTGTTCAAAAGTTCCGGTGGTGCTGGTTGATTCACCTTATTGGTAATGCAGATTTGATCTACTTCATGTGTCTTTACACTTCATTGTGGAAAAGTCACCCTTACTCAGTCAAGTATGCGTATGGGTTAGTCACTAGGTTTAGAGGTGGAGATTTGACTGCATCACCCATTGATGTTGGCACTGCCGCCTATTTTGTAGTGTGGCATAATGAGGAGGACACTCATGCACTGGAGATCAGGGATACAGTGATGTCCACGTTGAGATGACAAGTGGGTGGGCTTGAATTCCCCTACTATGAGAAATGTCTATGTGTTTCAAGGTGGTCTACTCACATCGACACAGGTCAGTCCCATTTATGGATGTTGATGTGCAGGGAGGACCACCTTCCTGTTCAGTAAAAATCATTCCCTCTATCCAGACACCCTTGCACTTTAGTGCAGTGGCAATGGTAAAATTATGCAATCAGGAGGACATAGGACTTTGAGGCAGGCTTCTAAGATTGGTGTATTTTTGCACTGAAGAGCTTTTTTGGACCTCACAGGGATGGGCCCATTTATGATACATATTGTTGTGCTCAGGGTAATTGGATGCATTTGTTACTGGATGGGTGTTTAAAGACAGCAATAGCTGTGCATTGGTTCACTGCCACTGTTAACTTTACCTAAGGGCCAGTTTACATGCTTGTCAATGTGTCTTGGACCTCCAAACCCAGGACCATGATGACAATGAAATACTGCAAACTAAACAACACAAAAACATACTTTGATGTGGATGACTGCATTTTGAGGAATAATGTAAAGGCAATGTGTATCCAAATGATATGCATTATTCCCAGATTGTGAATGAGACCCATTATCAAACTACACTTACCATGCATGTAACAAGGAATGTGTGGTTGTAGGAGTATTGCAAACAGAACAGGCATGTTGTGATTTTAGGGTACACATTCTTATAATTCTGAGGCCTTACACTGTTCTTTGAAATGCATATCCCTTTTACTCAAAAGTATACAGCACCTTGGCACTTCAGTATTTTTAATTTTTCATAATCTGAAATGTACACATCATCGACACAAGGTGCTTGCAATGGCAGTGATGCTTTTGATGTGGGCAACATGGGTGAATCTAATTTAATAAGTGCTCTCCAACAGCTTTAGATGTGGTTATGTGTGCTTCATTCAGCTGCACAGATAAAAGCAGCAGTAAAGACATTGCAATTCCTTGTGGCATATTTCCAAGGCACTGTTGCAACAGGACCATCATTAATTTTAGGTTTACTGAGGAAAAGTATGATTCACAATATATACAAGGCATTGTTGACCCGCTTGATGTGGATTGGCCAAAGCATATTAAGGAGGAGGCACACTTTCATTATGTACCTGGGGTCATATGTTCTAACCTGTAACGTAACGCATCGTTAGTCTTCTTGGATTGACACTGCGCTCAGCCACTTCTGTGAACTGGTGCTCAGACTTATTTACTACATTACTTTGAGGCATGGATTTTTAGCATGTACGTGCAATAAATGTAGCTGGCTAGCCCCAACGCAGACACTCTTGCACCATTGTGCATGAGTGCCTGCTTTTACGCTAGGCAACTACATTGATCAGCAGTACATGTTGTGGCACAGGACTGAGCCATATTATTGCCGTTCTGTACCAGTTGGCTCTCCCGGATGGTCCTAGAGGTTGAAGCGTCGTATGGAAACAAATAGTATTACGAGGATTAGAACATAATACTGGCTCTTGAGCCATCAAGGAATACTTGGATATACAATAAGGAAGAATAATAACGTGCTGAGACTTTGGAAATTTATTACATCTTGTTGACCAATGAGGATGAGCACTCAAAACTGTTTTTAATCAAAAGAGATTTTTGAAATTATCAGAATTAAATAAGGGACGGTATTATTGATTACATCATAGACAGAAACTGATTGACAAGCAAGTAATCCCTGGGCATTGCTGTTTTTGAATATTTCCTTGGTCCTGATGAAGGTGGCGCTTATGCCATCGAAACGCGTCGACCACTGACCACTGACATCACCATCCTGCCTTTGCAGCTGTCTTGTTGGTCATAGGAGATTATTGTCCGTTTTATATCTCCTATTTATATAAAAAAAATCTTTTCTTTTCTCCTTTGAACTTCTTGTTTATGTATGAAAGTGGTATGATTGTGGAGTGATTTGGTGTGGATGTATATGAGATTGGGGGTAAACAAATTTTTTTGTGTGATTTATTTAGTGTGTCCTAGGGACTACTGTTTGAGAAAAGGTGATATGATGCACTACTAATGTGATGAACATAATCATTGATTGTTTACTATAAAGAAATTATAAAGTAAAATATTTTTGATAATCAAAAGAAATGTATTGAATCTTTTAAGAAAATGAGTAAATAAAAAAAGAAAAAGAAAAAGCCTATTTGTGTAGTGTACTATTATCTTTATGGCCCAAAATCTTGAATTCAATTGAATCATATGAAAAGTAATATAGGTCACGAGGGAGTTTTCATAGTATGCTGAGCCATATTATTGTACATACAGTGCAGTGCTGCGTTTGGAAAGTAGCTGAGTGCTGCATTGAGTCAAGTGAGCTGACCCAACGCTCAGTGACTTTTGGGAATATTTACAAGCCCCTTTCATGACAGGAACATCACTTTGAGTGACTTTCTTGTGGCAAAATGTGCTTCACCTTATTTACAATGCAGCATTATGCTACTGTACGTAGCTTAGCACTGCCTTGGATATGAGGCACCCATTCATGCTGTACTTAGCGTGGAAGGGGAGGGCAATGGGTTTGGCAGTGGATATTTCACCTCAGAACCCTTTTGTTTGGACAATGGCTCCTATTTACAGGGGCAGCATAAATGGGAGTCAACGCCAAAATTAAGGCAAGGAAAAACAGGGGCTTAAACAGGCTAATCAAGTATAATTTCTTCATTTCTCCTCGTTTTTGCTGTTTCCATGTGTGCTGTGTTGTGCAGCACACATAGATACAACAAGTGCCATTGGTTGTTTATGTCCAGGGAGGGAGACATTCCTGGACAGTTACAATCTTCCCCTCAACACAGACACCCTTATACTCTGGTGCAAGGGCGCCTTAGTTGGGGCTAGGCTGCTAACTTTTGCACCACCGCAGGGTGAAGCGCAGAACTGCATCATATTGTCATAAATATGGTGCAGCCCTGCGTTTCAGAGTTGACGGAGCGTGGTGTTAAGCCAAGTAGTCTAACGCCACGCTCCGCCACTTCTCTAGTGTATATGTCCCTTTGCTAGTTAACATAGCCCAGAGTTAGGGGACACATCAGTGGTCACTTGTCAATATTTATATGCATGTGTGCTGGATTACAAGTCCCTTACAGTACTATAATATGTATTTCTATGTATTTGTTAATGATGCCAACAGCTCAAGAGACATGTGAATGTACCCCCAAGTACATATGTATCGGGAATTTGATCTGCACACAGTGTGGGTGGGCCCTGAAACATAGTTGATGTATGCAGGCAACGTTACTCCCCCACCCCCCATGTCCCTGCCGGTTACTTACCCTGTTGCTGATGTAGCTGGTCATAGTCAGCTCTGTCCTGTCACTCGACTCCAACCACGGACTCCTCGCATATGGCAGTGGACACCTTTTTATGTTTACAGGCTTAGATTAGTTACAAATTGTGAAGTCAGACTATTCCTCCTCCAGCTTTAAAAACAAGCATTGGCATAGCCAAAAGGTCTCGCCTTTCGGACCTTTTATGTGATTAGCTAGAGCAATTGCACATTAATAATGAAAAGAAAATGCTGCGTGACAGATATTACAAGTACAAACACAATATATGTTTGAAACGCAGCATGTGCCATCTCTGGCAGAGTCCATGACGGGTCCTCGGCGCCCTAATCACATGGTGGTCTCTAACATTAGGCTGAAGCTGACCCCCCTCCCCCCATCCCATTCCCTCGCACAGCCTCCTAGTACCCGTGGTGACGCTGCTCCCATAACAAAGTGGGTTCTTCTTGGGATGCCGAGGGCGCGCGGAGCAGTGTGGTATATGTTTATACCTTGTATTAATCTGTCTGCATTTCGGAATATTTTATTCTCGAAGTGTCTCCTTCTTTGTACTACGAAATTAATTAAACCACTCAAAATGGAGAAAAAAAAACATTTATAGCGCTAAAAAGCGCTGACTCCACCAATATTCTGCCTTTAGTAGCGGTAGCTCTCTTGCCTACGGCTGCAGCCCGCCGGTCCCTGTCACACTGATTGGACTACCACGCGCCTCCTAACAGCAAACGGCGAACCCTACAATCCAGCGCCTTGAGCACTTTCTATGAGCTAACGCGCCCTTTTAGCAGCAAACGGCGAACCACTCAATCCAGCGCCTTGAACACCTTCTACGAGCCAATTCTTATCGATCGCACAATAATAACTATTTATCACGTACAAAATAAGCAACAGTAATAACGACGATAAAAATAATAACAATGCAAGGATACTGCTACTGCTAGTCCTGCAACTATGACAAATCACAATAAAACTAAAAATAATAATATAAGAATACTGCTACTGCTAGTCCTGCTACTATGACTAATCACAATAAAACTAAAAATAATAATATAAGAATACTGCTACTGCTAGTCCTGCAACTATGACTAATCACAATAAAACTAAAAATAATAATATAAGAATACTGCTACTGCTAGTCCTGCTACTATGACTAATCACAATAAAAATAATAATATAAGAATACTGCTACTGCTAGTCCTGCAACTATGACTAATCACAATAAAACTAAAAATAATAATATAAGAATACTGCTACTGCTAGTCCTGCAACTATGACTAATCACAATAAAACTAAAAATAATAATATAAGAATACTGCTACTGCTAGTCCTGCTACTATGACTAATCACAATAAAAATAATAATATAAGAATACTGCTACTGCTAGTCCTGCAACTATGACAAATCACAATAAAACTAAAAATAATAATATAAGAATACTGCTACTGCTAGTCCTGCAACTATGACAAATCACAATAAAACTAAAAATAATAATATAAGAATACTGCTACTGCTAATCCTGCTACTATGACTAATCACAATAAAACTAAAAATAATATAAGAATACTGCTACTGCTGCTAGTACTACTGCTACGACTAATAATAATAATACAACGAAAACAATAAAAGATAAGTCTGATGATGAGGAAAGAAAGGGCGAAGAACAGTAATGTATTAATTAGTTTACATAGAGCTTCGGACCACGGCCTTGGGACCTGAAGCTGCTGCCGACTTTGGAACTTGGGAACCAGGATCAAGTGTCGATGTCAACTAAACATCCTGTGATCCTGGGCAAATCACTTACTCTGCTCGGGCTTAAAAAAATTAATGTGTCCTAGAGGAGTGTAACAGGCCCCTCGCGTGAAGCGCACCAATATAAAAATGCAAAAAATGGACAAACTCAGGAACACTACAATTGAACTTAATTTTGCAATATAATGTGAAACTAAGCTGTATTTATTTTATTTTCGATGCTGTTTAAAAATAAATTTTAAAAAAATGTTGTTTCTAGCAGCTTGGTTGATTTTGTCGATACGCTTAGCCTGGATGTACATTTTTTAGGGATGAGGTGTGGTACGAAAACACTTACTATTTCTTTCACAAAATGAGTGTTTTATATCTATGCTTCGGCTAATTGCCGTTTGGTGTGAGTGAACAGGGCATCAAGGTTTGAAGTGTGTGCTTGTCGTGCTCGTACTGTGTGCGTTTTTGCAATGGTAACAGTCTGATGTTCTGGACATAACAACGCTGGCTAAAAGCCCTCTCTACATTTGGTAACCGTGTTTGGCTTTTTTCTGTTTGTGTTTTTAAATTTAACTCAGAAATAATGGCAGCATTGCTGACATTTGCGACTATTTAACAAATGCACACATGACATACAGCCATAGCACAACAGAAGCAAGTGGTGAGAGGTGTGAAGTAGTGCAATACTGCATTACGTGGCAGTGTTTGTGAAGAACTGCAAAACTGCAGGCTTTCATCCACATTCCCCGCACAGACGCTCTTTAACCCACATTAACATTTTATTCACATTTTCAACAAGTTGACAAGGGAGAGCGAGGGTGAGACAGGCAGCAGATTGAACGCAGTTTGCCTTCACGCAAATCTATGCAAATCCCTACTATCGAATTGAACATACTATACTCTCTGCTAATCTTACACAATCAAACACCATGACCAGACATAATGGACTGACAGGCTTCCCACTTCCGTAAGAAAATGCATTAGGATAGTAAATGTGTTGGAATGCCATGGAAAGCATGACTGTTGTTACAAAAATGGGAACAACAGAACACACTACCACATTAGGTGTTCGGTGGAGGTTCTCTATTTTTGCATTATGTGGATGAAAAGTACTAGACTGTGCAGCAACTAAGAATTCAACATAGTCTTGCTTGGTGGACGGTAAAAGCAGATATACTTGAAATGCTCTTTATGCTTCTTGTATAAAATTGTACACTTGGCAGGTGAAATCTGTCCTTCAATGATACTGAGATTTACAGAGTCTTCCTACACCCTGTATGTGTGATATGACAACTGAATGTTACTTCCCCTCAGAAAAAGCGCAGAGACCACTGCGTGCCCGAGGCACTGGGCATTTATAATACATCTCGAAATCTTTCCGAGCGTGTACATCTCGCCAAATAAACACTCCCTGACGGAATGCGACACCCCTCTAACAAGACGTCAAACCCTGCGTGGAATTACAATGAAAGCAATTTAACCTTTAGGGCTGTCGTGCCCCAGGAGGCTGGGTGCCCGGTGACGCTGCTGCCTTCGACGCTTCGCCGTGCCCTCATGACGCGCACTGTTAAGTGGCATCAGCAGCCCGAAACAGAGTCGGGAAACCCAGGATGAGCGGGAACAGTGGCAAGGACGGAGGAGGAAAAGAGGCAAGCAGGGTTTAGGATGCGCACGCGAAAGTGAAGAAGTGAATGTGATTGCGCTCCAGATGGCGTCTCGGGCGGAGGAAAGATACATGGCGGCTGCGAATGGCGGCTGCGCGCGTGCACGCTCACGTGCACGCAAGCGCTAGGCCAGCCAGCAGCACTTTGAAATCTCACATAGAAAATGTCTCTCCGAGCAGAGCATGCGCGCTGACTCAGCGAGACCTAAAAACTACTTTAAGCAATATTGGGTGGAAAGGAGAGGGATTTTGTAAAGCTTCTCCTTCTGTGGGTTTCCGGCTGCATAGCTTGAGGGTGACTCACTGCGGCATGATGGCGATTGGTATATGTGCTCTTTCGGACTGAAAAAAGTTAACTCGTTCATTGTTCTCGGTTGAAGGCGTTGGGGAGAGTTCCACAAATGTGGGTGTTGCAAAGTCTTTTTTTTAAAAGAAAGAAAACAGTATTATTGTAACAGAAAGTGACAGAAATTATGAGAGCTGCTGCTTGCCCTTCAGGTCAGGAAAGTAAGAATGGTTGCTGGGTGTACTTGGGTGACTGGGGTGCCTTAAAGCATGCTTCCATTGGAATAGTATGCTCTGTGCCAATAATAAATAATAGAAGACGGTTGCAACATGGCGAAGTGTTACGCGCTGTAAATAGGGTGACCACTTCCTTCCAGATTATAATGGATACTCTTTCCAGTCTTGGAATTTCATGTGCTGACCTAATGCATTCTGGGTACTGTAGTCTTCTTTTGCTTCCTTTAAAATAATCAAGCTAGCATACCTGAAAGACAATAATTTGTAGGCAAAAGTTTAAGGTTTCGGACCTTGAACTTAATGACCTGCAGGAAAGGGATCATGATGGCTGAGAAAGTTCTGATGGAGCGGGATTTTTTGATATTGAACTCTTGGAAAAACAAATTGAGAGAGATAAGTGATAAATGAAGGACACGCGTGTTACAAACTCAACAGAGGCAAGTAGTGCACTGGAGATAGTATGGAGGAAGCTCAAGAAGATTTATTTGGTGATTCCAGAAATTTGCGAGTGATGTGAAAATTGTGCAGATGAAATGAAAGTAGTACGCATGGAAGAAGTGGAGTTGATGATTGCTTTGGAGAGAAAGCACATGATGGTCAATTTGTGTGAAAAGTACTAGGTCTGATGTTTGCCACATCAAAGGGAGAACACAGTACTGCCAGTTTGCTTTGTTCTATCTCACTTTTATTTTTTATCAAAAAGCCATCTTTTCTTAAAATGACAAGCTGGTTGTTGAAGCCGAAACTTTTTATCAAAAGGATGATGCATGAGAATGCACATCTTTGTTGCATCTGTATCACTAGTCCACGTAAGTTGCAAAGCAGGTTTAGTGCCTCCATTGAACAGTTTCTCTTAGATGCTCGACCAGAGTCGTACAGGATCCTTTATTTGGTGAAGGAGGAATAGTCGAGTAAAGAAAGTTGATAGGTTGGATGGCAAACAATCACTTGGAAGTAAGATTTTATAGAAGAGGTTAAATAGAAATGAAATGTGGTGACATGAAAAGTGAGATGTGTTAAAAATGTAAAAGTAGGAAGATATGTAGTGTTTTGGAGCAGGATTTTAAAGGTTAGAATACAAAAGACTGAAAATTAGTGACAATGCTGTCATTCACGGAGGAAATATGTGGGATAACACTGGGAAAAATTGAAGTGTCTGGCCGCAGTAGAAGATCGAACATAACATGTGCAGTGATGCAGAATAGTTCAGCTGTGAAGAGGCAAACAGGCGCCTCGGGCAGAGGAAAGATACATGGCGGCTGCGAATGGCGGCTGCGCGCGTGCACGCTCACATGCACGCAAGCGCTAGGCCAGCCAGCAGCACTTTGAAATATCACATAGAAAATGTCTCTCCGAGCAGCGCATGCGCGCTGACTCAGCGAGACCTAACAAGGAAGTGAAGCAGATTTTTCAGCAGCTAACTCGCATCTTTATTATAAACTGAACGTTGTTTGCTATGCATATCATTCTAGTAGTTTACCCATCAAAGTATGCACGCATCTGCCGGCCTGCACATTGTAGTGCCTGACATCCAGCACCTCTGGCTGATGTTAAAGGAGCCTTGCTTGTGTCTCCAGGCTTGAATGAATGAAGGTGTGTTTGCTTCAATCCGATCCATGCACTTTCTTTCAATATTTCACTCCTTTTCTTGCAGATTTATCATAGCAAGTTCTGATTTTTCAGCCAGCAGGCCTAAACATAAAGGGACTGCAGATTCAACCTGCACTATGGGCATTGTGAAACTACATGTCCCAGCATGCCAGTGCTTTAACAGGAAAACAGATTGACAGAGAGGCAACACAAGCAACGGCCCGTTGATAGCTATGAGAATAATGCATGCATTTTTGTTCAACTCCCTCTTGTAGGAGGAGGTGCTCAGGCATTACATTAATTTTAAACAATGTAAGACAAGCCATTTTGAATTGCCATTTTTCACATCCTATATAAGTAACATCTGTATCATGTAATCACTTTTGATACCTGGATAAGAATGCATGGTGCAGGAATCTAGAAAAGACTTAAGGCAGTTGTATAGGAAGGCAAATTGAGTAACTGCCTGGGTATGCTAAGGATTTCCAAATAGCACTTAAATTAAGTGTGAAAAATGTAATTAGATGCACATCACCACTGTTGGACATGGCATCTTTGGTGTGGCTTGTCCTGATTTTTTTCATCTATATCCTGTATTTTTTATGCTGTGCTGGATTACGTTTTTGATGGCTTAGATGCTTTGGGCACTTTACCACTGCTGAGCAGTGTCAAAGTGCAAGTGCTCCCTGTGTAAATTGTTATTGCAATTGGTTCTCCCTGATTGGCATGTTTGATTTACTGGTAAGTCCCTAGTAAAGTGCACTGAGTGTGCCAGGGCTACTAGTGGGCCTGCAGCACTGGTTGTGTCACCCACCTAAGTAGCCCTGCAAATGTAAATCAGACCTGCCAATGCAGTGTCTGCACATAGTCTTAAACTGCCAGGTCGACCTGACAAGTGCACCCACTTGCCAGGCCCTAACCTTCCCTTTTCTTACATGTAAGGCACCCCTCAGGTAGGCCCAAGGTACCTCCCTGGGCAGGGTACAATGTATGTGGAAGGTAGGATGTGTACTGGTGTGCGTGACATGTCCTGGTGGTGAAATACTGTCAATTTCGTATTTCACTGTTGAGAGACTATCTGTCCAATAGGATAGCATGGGAGATACTTTGTAACACCTTTCAAGTATAACTTCCCATTGGGAGGAGATAGAGGATAAAGTTTAGGCTCTCTGAACTCAGGATTTAATAACACATATTGTAGTAAGGATGTTTTTTGAATTATGTGTTTGAAAATGACACTTTTAGAAAGTAGGCATTTCCTATTTTAACTATTCTGTGTGACTCTGCTTGTTTGTAAATTGACGGTCTGGTTTTGGAGGGACAGGGGCTGGGAATGTGCATTCACTGTAGACAGCCACTGGGGGGGTTGAGGTGTGCTTGGCCCTTCCTGGATGACTCAGAGCTGAGCTGAATAGACCTTGGCTGCATTTAGAGTAGTGGGAGGAGTTTTCCTTGCACCTGAGTAGGGCAAAATGCTGTCTCCACCTCCTGTGGTCATACTGCACCAGTGAGGACAGAACTGGTTTGGACTTGGCTCAGAGACCCTTGCTCAAAGAAGAACAAAGACAAATTGGGGTATAAGTATTGGACCTTAAACCCCAGAACTTTAGATCATTTCTGGACTCAAGAGGAACCTTTGCAAAAGAGCTGGAGAGCTGTGAGAAGGAGAATACTGCCCCTTTGCTGTGGTCTGTGTGCAGGGGAGGCTCCTCTGCAATGGCGGAGGAGCATCGCCCCACTGGTTTCAAGCAGTTCAGAAGCAAAAGCATAAAATGATAACTTTCAATTATCATAATTTTATGTTTGGCTGCTTTGCGGTTGGGAGGGCGGATGGACGTGGCTGCTCTGCAAGCCAGGCAGCAGAGGAGTGGTTTGCCCACTCCTAAAAGTGTGCCGGTACTGTTTGGTCCGCCCCATCGGGCCACCCAAACCACTCATGCGCACTTTCTCACTTCTCCATGCAGGCTGCATTACAGCCTGCATGGGGAGCATGCCCACACCTCCAGCCCTTGGCTGAACGCTGTTTCACGGCATTCTGACCAATCACAACACTGCAATTGCAGCGTTGCGTTTGGCTTAGGGGAGGGAGCCTGGCTTCCTTCTTCCAGTTCCTGAAATCAGAAGCAGGAGAACAGGAGCAGCGACGTGGGACAAGGTAAATGATTTTATTTTACTTTTTTCCTTCCCTCCTGCAAACACGGCCCCCCTCCCCACCCACCCACTACCTGTGAGTTATGCCGGCCGCTGCTGGCTGTGTGGTGTTGGCCTGCAGTTCCTGCTTCTGCCAATGAAAGGACAAAGACTGTAACCTTGCTGAGAAACCTGCTTGAAGAAAAATCTCTAAGGGCTTTTGTGTGCTGACCTCCTGTTCTGAAGTCTCAGGGACACAAAGACTTCACCCCCAGCTCCCCTGAACTCTATTGCTGGGAGCTCTGACCTGCCAGGAGATGCCTGTTCCAGTTTTGGGCCTCTGAAGGTTGTTCCTGCTGTTGGGAGCTGGAAGAAACCTAAGAGAAGCAAGAAAAGCAATCTCTAACCCCGTGAGTGATGCCACCGTGACGCCGTGACCTGCACCAAGGCCAGGGGCACCACTCAAGAAGTGCACGACGCACTGCCCAGCATGCGCCACAGCTCCGACGCTCTTCGACATCTGCCAGCACCTGCAGTTATCGGCCTTACCGACCCCAGCACTTGCACCGACTCCGTCACTGCGTGGCCTGGATCCAGTTATCATGGTGCCGATACCCGATGAGGGTGACTCCACGAACTCACCGACTTTGTATCGCCTCACCGGAACCGATGCCTCACTGCCGATGTAACCAACTTACCCTGTCCTGGGTTTGAAATGTCACCGCCTTGCGGACACAACGCCTCACCTCCTGCGTGGCAGCTGGAAAGCCGGCCTCGACCTCGGCACCGATGCCTCGCCTCCACCACGCCGTGCTTAGTCATAGAGTTCATTTTTTAAGGTAATGTTTGTTTAGAAGTCCGTGTGACTCCATGCCCTATGCCACACACCTCGCGATCGGCTCGGCTCCGTACTTTGAAATCATTGCTGTCACAATATCATAATAGCCCCAGGTGGTGCTATTTGTTTTCAACAAGCTTTATTTTGGAAATAATCGTTTTTAAGTACTATTTTACTGCATGGATGTTGGATTGTTGTAGTTTTGGTCTTGTTGAGTTTAGATAAAGAAACATTATTTCTCTAAACTAGTGTGGTGTCCATTTATGGTGATATCACTGTGTTACTGTGTGTTTTGAGTACAAATACTTTACACATTGCCTTTGGGATAAGCCTGTGTGCTCGTGCCAAGCTACCAAGGGGGTGAGCAGAGGTAATCTAGACTGTGTGTTCCCTTTACCCTGACTAGAAGCAAGGGTCCCTACTTGGACAAAGGTGCCAACTAGAGACTCCCAGTTCTAACAAGCACAATATTCAGCTTTACGGATATTTTCTCGGAAGTATTATTATTATTAATAATAATCATAATAATAATAATAGTACTAAAAAAGATGTGAGGTGTCTAATTGTTGGCAAATGAGATAAGTGCTGGCAGGTGTGAGCCACAGGTTAGGAATTAAAATCCTAGCAAGGTCAATGTTGCCTTTCATCCTTCAAAGGTAGATACAATGAGCAAATTATGGAAACATTGTAACACCTACTTAGGAAAGGCAAACAATATGCCTAGTAAGTCATGCAAACTACTGCCAAGTCACCCCATTCCATGTGTACCACTTGTATTCAGTCCTCACCAATAGCCACATCACGTAGAAACGTGAAGTCTCCTAATAATAGAAAAGGGAAAACTATGACGCCACCTTAGTTTAGGGATATTGACTAATAAAAACATGTAACTGAGACTGCCAGCTATATGGTGCAGTGAGTCAACGCTCGCCTCTGACGTCTGCTATAATTAAGTTAAAATCACACCAATGTCAGCTCATTGGGATGGGACTGCAGTGGACACATGCTGACGGGTGAGGAGGTTTATAAAAACACTAACAGCATGAGGGCTGCATTGAGTTGTAAATTGAGGCGTTATACTCTGCTAGGCACGGCCCACACTTCCACCTTCACGGAAGCCACAAGCAGTGCATTCCTGACACAGGTGAATCCACTACACCTTGGCTTGTAAAGTGCTGCGTGATTATCACATGTTGCACAAATGCATCTGCAAGGCCAACTCACCCTTTCACCCTTCTGAAGTCAACAATTGAGTACCAGCGAATAGGATCACTGCCATAATATTGTATTAGAAACAAGAAACTGCTCTGTGTGTGGTGTGCGTTGCATGAGTGGTGACTGTAACAATAAAACTCACGTTTCCTCCCTTTGGTAAAGCGTCTCTTCATAACGGTCAGCTTTTTACTAAAAAATGAGAGCTAAACACAGGTGATAAAGAAAGTCATCCGATTAAGGTAAATGGAAAATTTTAATTAAAGTTTGATAAGCAGGTATCCGCTCTGATGTCTAAGGAGGTATTTTGGCATGCGTGTGAATAGGAATGTTAATATCGATGAATGTGATGTCAATGTACGTCATGATATATGCACGCATAACAACATCAATACCAGAAAATGCAAAGTCAATGCACGTCATAATCTATGCATGCATAGCAATGTCAAGACCAGTAAAAACGATGTTGATGTACGCTATGACAAATGTACGCATAACAATGAGAATTTCGGTAAATGCGATATCAATGACCACCATGTTATATGTACACATAATAACGAACTAGTATAATTTCTGTTGAATTCACCCGAGATGACCTCCCATCAAACCCGAGTCAGATATACATGGTCAGACAGGCTCTGCGACCCAAACCCAAGCCTTCCAATTGATAGGTCACAGGTGGGGTTACAGTTAGCACGATACAAACCTGCAAACAGGGAAAACCCTGATCAATACCACAGATAGGCAGTTACACCACAAACAGATCCGAGGAGATTGGCTCCAAAAAAACACGTTTGGCCAAAGGCATGCTTTCTCAAAATACCAGAAAGTCAGATGCCACATGTAGTTAGGAACACGCCAATAAAAGCACAGCATGCTCACCACTCGCTCCTCATGCCGGACATCTGGACACATGCACACTAACCCTGGGCGTAGTGTGTGTAGTAGTGCTACGCGTAGCTACGTGAAGTGCACTTCGCACTACGCACGCTACGCGTAGCTACACGAACTGCGTAGTGCGGAAGGGAAATGCTGTTCACACTGATTGCACAGTGCCGGATGCTTGTCCACACTGTGCAATCATTGCAAACGGCATCTTGCACAGTGCAAGTGGTTGTTTTCTGCCGCTCGAGTAGATTTGTACTCGAGTGGCAGCTTTCTCAACGCGGACTGGTAGTTTCTCATCGCGAGCGGTAGCGAGCATACGTGACCACTCGCAATGAGAAACCTGACCTTCCTGTGTTGAGAATCTCGATGGGATCGCGATCGCGATCAGCAACTTGATGTTGATCGCAAATGAGGAAAAGTCTCGCCGGGATGTTGATTTTGCTTGCTCGCGGTCGCCAACTTGACGTTGGACCGCGAGCAAGCAAAAAATGCCCACTACGCGTTTTTGTACTGTGCTACGTAGTGCGTAGTAGCGCAAACTACACACGCACTGCTAGCGTAGCGTAGTACTATGCCCAGGGTTAATACACACTGGCCCACACGAGCTCTCCGCGAGGTTGAGAGCCAGCTATGTCCCACTTATCAGATGGTTGTATTAGTGGTTCATGACTTTGCCCGGATCTACATGCTTTACAAGAATTTGTAATCTTTTTTTTGTACCTCAAGAACTGTATATATTACCGGCCCCTGCATTTAATTAAACCAACTTCTTCCTGTTTTGCCAAATGCTTCTTGTCTTTTCATTTTTTCAAGGTAAATTCATATCTGAGCAACAGCAGTGAAAAGAGTGACAAGCTAAAATGCAGGGGACTTGACAAGGTATGCTGCATGCCAGCCAAAGCACGTGTCTTTCAAAGCAAAATACACTAATGCTTCAATACATTGTGCTACACAAAATCTACAGAGGAATTCTCTGTTCAAAAAGGTCCCTACAAGCAACACAGTATTTCTCTCAAGCCACGCCCCACCGTCTGCGCAATTCATAAAATGCTACACATGTCTGAAAGTGGAAACTTTGGCATGCTTAATCTCAGTACTGTCAATTCAAGCACAGTGCTCCCTGTGACATAAAATGCACACTTGTCAGCCATAACTTTAATACCTGTACAGTGGGTTAGCTAAGGGAGGGGTCAGGGTGGGTGGTCTGCCCCGGACACCACTTTTTGGGGGCAGAGACGAGCAGCGAGGGCAATGTACGCTTTGTTTTTTCTTTATTCTCCCTTGTCTGCATCACTGAACGCCCCCTGCTTGTTGTTGTCTGTTGCCAGCACCCCCCCCCCCCAGTCGTTGTGGTCTTTCACCTGCACCCCCGCCTCTTACTGGCACTGGGGGGTAAACTGAAGGATCGCCCCGGCTGTCAATAGCCCTAGCTATGCCACTGTACCTGTATGCACACAATATTTTAGACAGAATTACTTAAGCAAACTAGCGACGTTCATTAAACACAATGTCAAAACACATACAAATTGTCTCCAAAAAGATATACCTAGAGGACAACTCATGTTCACTTTCACTCTCAACAAACCGAATTGGAGAGAAATACCTACACAAGTATTTTGCAGCCTTTATTATAAAAGCAGAGAATGAAATTGCACATGTGCATACATATCACTTCAATCTGGACCGATAGAGGCGGGGCCAGATAAGTGATGTAATCTATGAGGGTGAGGAATCAGCGGTGAGCGCTACCATTGGGTAATTTTGAGGGGGTGAGGGGCAGCTTTCCAGGCCCAATCGGCTCATAGGAGCAGAATGACAAACTGATGTGAAGGCTATCTGGCAAAGGAGGCGTTTTGTGGAGACTTGGCCGGCATATTATCAAGAAACGGCGTTAAAATTATCGCTGCTTTAGCGGGAGAAAACTGCCGCTAAAGCAGCGATAATGGGCTTGATAATATGCCCTTGAGAATTCTCATAGAAGCCCATGTTCGGGTGTCAACATGGGCTTCTATTGGAATTCTCTGCCGCATATTATCAAGCCCATTATCACTGCTTTAGCGGCAGTTTTCTGCCGCCAGAGCGGCGATAATGTTAACGCCGTGCTTGATAATATGTCCCTTGAAATGCAACAGATGAGGAAGCGGGGAAGAAGCGCAGGATGAAAGAGAATCTGTACTTGGTCCCTGCTCATCAGCTAGGAACTGGAGTGACGTATCAGTGGGCGAACCAATTCGAAGGCAGCAAAGAAGAGCGACACTGGAGTCAACCTGCAGTAAGCAGCAGGCGGGATCAGAGTCCTATACTGAATACAGCATGTCTCAGAAACAGCGCATGCGCTGCCTAGGCTTTGACCTAAAAAGAAGCACTGCCAAAGCCAACCATGTTAGCGCATTTACTGCAGTTACTTTCTCTTTAAGAAAACAATATAGCATAAAGTATATAAAATCAAGTGACAAAAACATTTAAGTGGAGGTAAGCAGTGTAAAAAATCAGAAAATACGAAAAAGAAAACAAATGGCTGGGATGAGCACTTATAACATGAAAAAAAGGCATGGGCCCAGTGGTATAGAAAGCTGATAAGCGTCATCCCATTTCAGTGTGATCCACTCCCTGTGATGTCACAGAGAAGAGCGAAGAGAGCCGACGCTATCAGAGGGATGAAGTCTTAACACGGGCCGCGGCTCCGACTCACAGCATTGACTTGAGATCTGGCAGGGCACAAATGCTAAAACAAATATATGTAATGGTGGCTCAGTAAGAGATGTCACAGGAAGTGACACTACAGTCCTAGAATATCCCTTCTATGAAAAAAGATTGGCCTACAGCAGGAGAAGAGATAATGTCCTTATAAGACTGTAAATAAATGTATACTATGCAATGTTTGTATACGTTTCTAAACCAAATATACACATACATTAGCTTAACATCTGAAAGCAAAGCTGTGAATATTTTAGACTGTCATTGAGACTACATTTAAATCATAATCCAATCATTTCTAAACATTTAATCATTTGCTTTGCATGACTACTGTATATACTCAATGTACAAATTAACAAGTCATTGGCATAGTTCATAATATCAGATTACAGGCATCACTGTAAATGCAGATACCTGTGCCTATATTTGGGTTTTGAAATGCACATTTCAGCATCTCGTCATCTGCCTCCATTGACGAGGAGTACTAAAGGTTTCTTGGAGTCTGAATCACTTTTAGAAGAACCTGCAAGCGGTTTAGCGAGCCCTTGCAAATACACAGCAGAAAGGAATGAGAAACAGAGGAGCACTGTGTACTTTTGACGTCAAACTTTAGGCTTTCCCATAGAGCAAATCAGAGCCACCTATCCCATACCCAGCTTACTGTGCAAGACAGATGTTTATATTTCCTACAAAAATCCTCACCAATTAAATAGTTTGCATTTACCAAGAATAACAGGAACACTAAGTGTGTATTCCTGCTATACCCAGGACTAGCTCATTACTGAGACCCTCTCTTATTTAGAAGCTTTTTTGGAAACACAAACAAAGGAAATTATTCATCCTATGTAAAAAAACAAATCTACCGCTGTGCCTCCCCCTAGTCACGTGCGCTGCTTCTCTTCGAGGAAGCGGACGAGCGTGTTCAGAAACCAAAGCCTGTGCAAGGGGAGGGATGCAGGGAATGTGGAATAGAACGAGACTGGCTCTAGCATGTAGAACTTGGCAGCCATGTTGGAAAAGAGACTACCATGAGATCTGTCACACGATCTGCATCACAAAGAGCTTCCAACCTTTGTTTTAATAGCGGCGATACGAATGCTGCTAATTAGCTAGCCAGCAGATCGATATGAATGAGCAGGGTAGGGTGGGGGTGGAGATGAAAGTGGCAAGGACTGGTTGGGTGAGAGGGGTCAAGAAACAGACACGAGTGATTGCTAGTCAAAACATGAAAACCAGTTTGAAATGCTCTTTCAGATTTAAAAAAATAGTCTGCGACCAAGTAACTATAATGGGTCAAGTGGAATGCGACAAGAAATAGGGGCGTGCTCCATAAAGTGAACAAACAATGAAAAAGGAGGGACAAATAGGGATAATAACCACTTAGAAGCAATGATTTTTAAAGGACACTGAAACAAATAAATGAAAAATAATGGGCCGGGTGTAAGCTCACAGAGTGAATACAACATGTCTCAAAGAGACAGCGCATATACTGCCTAGGCTCGACCTAAAAATTAACTCTGAAAGTGCGAAGTGGAAGGATACTGGGCAAGGAAGTGAAGCGACCACATGATGACCAAAGAGAGGCAAGGAACAGAGAGGGACGATGAAGCCACCCCATAGTAAGCAATTGTTGCGCTTTAAGCCTCCTTAAGTAAACAAAATTTCTCACAAGCGACAGTGCATGTGCTGTTTCAGGCAAGACCTAGAAAGGGCTAAAATTAAGTTGGATTGCTCTAACCAGAAACAAGATTGATATTTGAGGGTGCTGGCCATCCAAAATGGATGCAAGGAGGACATAATAGCCTCACATGTATTAACATCAACATACCCTGTGCTCTGCATCTCATCTTGCAAAAAGAGAAGGGCAACCTGGTAACCAAAACACTTGTTAAAAGCAATAACAGTAAACAATAGCTGTGAAAGAGCTCTACTTTAAGCAAAAACCCAGGCTACTATGAAACCATATAACAATTGTTATTCATGGACTCGCTGTGAAGGAGAAAAACACCTACTTGCACTTGTAAACAAATCATTGTCTACTAGCCTAGTTCCTAACAGTGAATGAATCTGTTACAGTGGCGGCTCGCCGAGGGAGTGCTGAGGGACGGTGGGGTGGGGCGGGGAAGGGTGGGGGGTAGTAAACTCCGGCATATGGCAGAACGGAGTTAAGTAAATAAATAAATCAATAACACAATTTACATTGCGTGCGCTGCATTGCCGAGTTGGCGTTTCAGAGCGTGCAATGTAAATTGTTTTATTTATTTATTTATTTATTTAGGTAACTCCGTTCTGCCGTATGCCGGAGTTTATTACCCCCAGCCTGCCCCTCCCCTGCCCCGCCCCACAGCACTCCCTCAGCGAGCTCCACTGATCTGGTATGAAGCACTGGGACAGTGATGTCAACCGAGAATCTTTACTTCAATAAATGGTAATTGAATTTTTTGCTTGAGACTCAGAAAAGGTGGTGCTATCTCAGACGCCAAGTGCACATAGTTCTGGTAATGCAGAAAAACACTTCAGTGTGAGCTGGTATTCCTGGTTTGGTGATAAAGCTGGGGACAGAAGCGTATGTGTCCCGCAGCAACTATGCTGAGTTAGTAAGGATGTGACAAGTGATTGTTTAAAGCCAAAGAAAAAAAAAATTCTGTTATGAAGATATGATGTTCTCAGCAAAGTGAACGTTCAATGGCACGCTTCCTAAATAGCATGCAAAAATGTACACGTCTTTGAACAAGGACCCTTATCTGAGGTACTTGCAATGACTTCAGGTTTATGACGTAGAGTTTAAGGACCTGCTTGTAATTTAAAGTTAAATAGGCATTGGACTTTTAAAGGTTTGCTTTTCTCACAAGATATTTGCATTGGATTTATTTCTCGGTTGCTTTTTTAGGTCGCAGCCTACCAGACAGCCCAGCTGTCTGCATTTACTAAAGAAATTTTGGGGACTTTCAGAAAGTTCACCTAGGAATGCATTCTGTCCGTTGCTTGCTACTGGCTTTGTTGTTTGTAACTCATGTTTTCTTGCTTTCCATTTTCTGGCTTTATTTTGTTTAGGCTGTCCAAGCTCAATTAGTCCCTCCCCTTGCTTTTACCATATTTACGGTATTCGTCCACAAACTCGTTGTCTGAAAACAGGCCTTTAAATCTTTTTCTCTTCTCATCACGTTTGCTGAGCATTCAAAGACTGAGGTCAAATGTGAGGCGCTGTCTTATCCTTCTGAGTGCTCCCTTTCGGTAAACAGAGCTGTAAATCTTGTTCTTATCTCGTCACATTTGTTGTGCATTTAAAGACTGAGGTCAAATGTCAGTTGTTGTCTACCTAGGGCACTTGTTTACTTTTCTTTCTCTGACTTCAAAGTGAGAGGATCTATGTGACAATCTTGCTGGATACTGGGTGTAGGTAGAAAAGAGTTTTTTTCTGGCACAAAACAATATTTAAATGAGCTGTGCAAGTAATGAAGCATAGTTTTTGTTAACCCCTTCAGCGCGGCGCGGATTACCGCGCTGTGCTGAAGGGTTAGTGCGCGGGCGGGACCGTGACGGAGTGGTTCCGTCATCCGCACAGCGCGACCGATGCGAATGACGGAACCACTCCGTCACGCGCATCGAAGGGGTTAATTCTGAAGTGTGTTGGAAACAAATACTTTAATATGATCAAAATAAATCATTACACTGAGGTGATGCAATTTCCACACATTTTATTCTGTGCACTTAGTGTATGTCTGTATAGCTGTAATGGTCATTTCCATTGAAAATATGTTGTCTGTAACAGCAGTGTGCTACCACACCATGCATATTTCACTCTACGCCAACCCCTCTACACCACTCTACTTTGTACCACGCCACTGCACTCTGCGCTACTGCACTCTACTCCACTCTGCACCAATGCCCTCTATGCCACTGAACTCCAAACCACTGCACTCTATTTCCCACCACTCCACGCCAAGGCACTCTGCAACACTTCACTCTACGCCACTGCACTCTACTGCACTTCACACTATGCCTCTCTACTCTACCCTGTACCACTCTACTCTGTGCAAATACACTCTTCATCACTCTACTCTACACCATTGCACTATTCTCCACTGCACTCTACACCACCCCAGTCTAGGCCACACCAATCTACTCTGCACAACTCCTCGCTATGCCACTATACTCTACGCCACTATGCAACACTGCACTCTATATACCACTGCACTCTATGCCAATACACTGTAAGCCAATGCACTTTACTATGTAACACTCAACTCTATGCCCCTGCACTCTACACCAATCCAGTATACGCCACTCTAATCTACTCTGCACCCCTGCACTCTAAGCCACTACACTCTATGCCACTGCAAAGTACATCACTATACTCTACGCTATTACATTTATTACACTCTTTGCAACTGCATTCTACCCTCTACCACTCCACTCTACACCACTTCACTCTACTCTGAAACAATCTGCTCTACACCACTGCACTCTACGCCACTCTGCTCCACTCTGCGCCACTCCACTCTGTCACTGCACTCTTCCGCACTGCATTCCACACAACTGCACTCTACGGCACTATACCCTACTCTGCACCACTGTCTGCAACTCAACTCTGCAACACTCTATGCCTCTGCACTCTATGCCACTCGACTCTGCTCTACGCCACTGCCCTCTGTATCATTCAACTCTGCACCACTCCACTCTGCACCACTCTACGCCACTGCAATTTAATGCCACTGTACTCTATGCCACTACACCTCCACCACTGCACTCTGCACCACTCTACACTGTGCCACTCTACTCTGTGCCACTTCACCCTGCAATATGCCACTCTGCACCACTCCACTCTGTGCCACACCACTCTGCACCACTCCACTCTGTGCCACCACACTCTACTATGCACCACGCTAATCTATGCCACTGCATTCCCCGATGCTGCATTGTATGCTGCTGAATTCAATGCCACTGCACTCAAAGCCAAGGCACTCTACATCTCTATACTCTGCAGCACTCTACACCAATGCAGGCTATACCAGTCCACTCTACTCTACGTCACACCACTGTACACCACTTTACACGACTCCACACTATGCCACTGCAATACATGACACTCTCTGCCACTCCACTCTACAATACTCTACTCCACTCTTTGCCTTTGCACTCTGTGACACTCCACAACACTCTCCTCTATGCCACTAACTATGAGCCATGTGTAACAGCAGCCACGCTGGTGCACAACATGGCTAAAAAACATTAGCCCTTTTCATAGTCGTGACCTATTGGCTTTGCCAAAGCTTGTTCCTTCTGCATCACAGAGGCAGAACCGAAATGCAGCTCTATCCCCCAGCCCACTCAAGTACATGCAGGCTACTGACGCCCCAACATGGAGGCTCAGATGTACTGTCACACTTGCTAGCAGTCTGCACACAGACACTGTCCTTCTTCTTGCTCAGGAATGTGCAAACGCCTCAAGCCCACATTGGGGGCTCCTATCTACTATCTCTCATGCTGGCAGCCTGTCAGCACTCGTGATCAGATCTCCAGTACTTTCTGCGCCACAGAGTCTGTGAGACAGGGGTCTTAACTAGATTGTTGCAAGAAAGGGTAAACTTTCATATTCAGGCACTGCATTAAGACGAGGATAACTGATGCAATTTCCTGTCCCAGTCCTGCTAGCCTTTCTCCTGACAGAGTCTGAGCCCTAGAAAAGGAAGGTAAAGAATGTATCACTTTTGAGTAAACTGGCATTTCACTTCCCTTTGTAGCTAATATAAATAGGGGACATACAGAAACATTATAAGGAACTCAAATATACACACATCTCCCCTTCGTGGTGTGTTTGACTGGAGACCGTCGTCGTCATGGACGCACCATTGTCTGGAACAAAATGTCGAAACATGGCTCTTCTTTCTTTTCTGGCTTCCTTGCAAAGGGACATGATATTTATCTATCTGAACATGTATTTATATGTTCTTTCTTTCTTTCCTTCCTTGCACACTTAGGGCCCCTTTACCTATATTTTGACGCATGGCAGCGCAGAAAGCCTTCCTGCTGCGCTGCCGTGCATCAAAATAAAAGGACAGGAATGCGCTGTATCTACAAGGTATGACTCATTCCTGTCCTCCGCCTCTGCGCAGGTGCAGAAACAGAAGCAGAGCGCCGGTGCAGACACCCTCGCGTCATTTTTCAAGGTGCCTGAGTTGCAGGGATGATTGTTTTTGTGCAGGAAGGGACACCTTCCTGCGCAAAAACAATCATTGAGGTGTGGCGCAGCGACCAGAGCGGCTGACTCCGGCGCTGTGGGCTTACTGTTCGATCCCCAGCACCAGTGGCAGCTCAACTCAGAATCATGTGACTCTGGGCAATAGCTCACTTAATATCCCCGACGGCCCCCAGCGCCTTGAGACTTTTAGTGGTGATTAGTTTGCGCTTTATAAATTCTGGATTATTACAGAGAATGCAATGCTGAACATTAGCCTACACAGATCTCAGGGTGATGGCCAGGTCTGCCTTCTAGTCCTCCTGGACTTCTCGGTTGCCTTTGATACTGCCAACCACGCCATATTCCTAAACACCCTCTCGCAGAGTGCAGGCATAAACGGAACTGTCCATCCAGTGGCAGCTCCTCCACTAAGGCGGAGGAGCACCGCCTCACTGCTTTTAGGCAGTACAACTGAAGGAAAAATAAAATGATAATAACTGAATGTTAACATTTCATTTGTCGCTGCTGCTTTGCGGCCGGGGCTGGTGGGATTGCTCTCAGAGCAGAGTAGTGGAGTAGTGGTTTGCCCATTCCAAGTGCGCATGAATGCTTGGCTGACCCTCTAAGGAATTTTTTTTACCCAGGCCTAGTTTTTAGACATCTGTGTGGGTGAGTGTGAACCTTTTGCCCGTTTCCCTTTGCGTTTATCCTATTATGAATACATAAACATGTTTCGATGATGTCTGTGTGCGCAGGTTTGTGAAAATCTCAGTGTAAAGGCAGCTTGCTATTGGGTGTGTGCTAGGAGGCATGTTAAATATAGTTTCAAAATATGACTGTCTACGTACCCTTGTAGAGTCTTGTCTGGAAGCATATATGTTTATGTGTAGTTGGCTATTGTTTGTGTGTGTGAATTTAATGGGGTGTACAGGTCTTTGAAGAGGTGTGTGTTTATGTTACCTTAGTTAAAATGTCTTGTTAGGTGCATACAGTGGTCGTGAAAATGTTTGTTGTATTTAAGTATTGGACTAACATTGTGTAAGCATGTCAATTAGTTACATATATGATTAGGCATAAAATGTTTGAATTTGTTTTTGTCAAGAGGGTTCCCTTTGAACACGTGTAGCGTGCTTTTTCTTCTATTTTGTTTTATTATAAAAATAGATTTTCGCCCCAATGATGTGCCTCATTTTATCCTGGGTGAAAATGTAATTGTTTTGCCCTTCAACAAAATTGTAAAACACCTTTGTCTCAATGGACATATATATAATGTGGTCCTAATTTATCCCGAGGGTCTTCATTGCTATTTTTACTGTGTGC
Organism: Triturus cristatus; assembly: GCF_964204655.1. Lineage (NCBI taxonomy): Eukaryota > Metazoa > Chordata > Amphibia > Caudata > Salamandridae > Triturus > Triturus cristatus. The sequence continues at coordinate 197,860,464 of NC_140593.1, read as the reverse complement.
CAAATTCCATATTTTGGGGGGTGGACAGAAAGAAGTTCAATTTTAAAGGGAAGGTCTATCTATCTATCTATCTATCTATCTATCTATCTATCTCAGTTACTGACTAAATAAATAAGTGGAAGTTAAATATTTAAGGAATCCCCATGTAATGTTATGGTAACAGAGATTTGTATAGTGCTGTATTTTCATTAGTGTGACCTCACAGCACTGCCACGTTCAGATATCTTCAATATGCTTCTTGAGAATTCCAACACAGAGGAGTGTTTACTATGTTGATGGAGATTCTGGTAGTTTACCAATATGGCTGGTACATTTGTGAGCTCGGTGAGAACTGTTGAACATCTGATCTCTGTTAGGTGTGCTCAGTTTTATGCCTGATGTGTTCAGTTGGATGTTGTCTATTACCTAGTGCTCTTCTGTTTGCACATCAACAACAGAGCGCTCAACTCACAAGTGCAGACACAAGAAGATGGCGAGGTTGTGCATCTAGCATAATCGGACTGTTCTTGTCATCATATCCAATTTCCATTTGGCAAGCACCCTGCTTTAAGCATGCCTGTAGCCTTTGGAAGAGTGAGAGAGCGGGTGGGACCTTATCTATCTTCTGATTATCAGAGTGCATGGAGGAAGGCGACATTGGAGTCGCTTTTCACTGGCCTCCCCTAACCTTACTCACTGGACTCCCTCTCCGGGCAGTCGATGATCTCTCGAGAGGAGTGGACAGTCAACCTGAGCCTAGAGAGGACTGTTCTTTCTTGACATCCGCCCCTTTGTCCTGGAGAGAGTGGGAAAGAGAGTTCTAGAGATGCCCGGCCACGCCAACACCTCCTCCTAGACAGTAAAGCGGCACGGGAGAGTTAAGGAGCGGGTCCGTAGAGGGGTTCTTGGGCATTTCACATGTGCTTGTGTTTGTCATCACTTGTTTCTTGCATAGAACCAGCCCTCCAGCCCATGGCAGGATGTCCACCAGAAGAGGGCAGGCAATGGTGGAGGTTAGCTCCCTGTAGGCAGGCATAGGGCTGTGTGCTTGATGGCCTCGTCTCAGCACTGAGGCAGGAGTCGCTGCACCCATACTTACCTCTGATCAGAAAGGTGGTGGGCCCCAAGCAAGAGTCTGTACGCTCGGTATTTTATTGGCTTTTTTAGTTCCACGTGACACACTCTCCAGACTTTATCCTCCATGCTTCCTCTCAATTTAGCTCTGAATTCTCCTCAAGCCGGGTACGAGATCTTGATAAAGAAACGGCTCATTTTACTTGATTTACAGACCTCTGTTCAAGTAGTAATCCTGCTTTCCAAACCTTGCTGAAAACAATTGCCTTTCAAGCTAGACACGGATTGCTTTGAACTGATTGTTCTCCTTCTGCTGCAGAGGACACTCAGAAACCTCGAACAAGCATCTACAAGTCTTGCCTCTGATTGGCCGGCTGTCAATCATGATGCAGAACGCACATTACAAATCATGCATCTCAAAGTATCCAGCTCAAACTACAGACGACATTGGATTTGGGTGCAGCCTCCCGTTTCCCCCAAGTTCACCACATTCTCAGCTACTTAAAGGCTGACTGGGGAGGGATGAAGCACGGTGCAGTCCAGGAAGGAAGCGCACACTAGCTGACCAGCCCTGGAGCACCATCTCTTGCTGCCTAAATTCTAATAGAGTGGCAGCTGCCTGGCGCCAGGCCTTGTTATAACTCCTCAGATCACAAATCGGGTGCAAATACTTTTCAACTTTTCTCGAGTTGTTCACAAGTAGCGTGTTCACGCTCCATTCTTGTTAATATCCAAAGCGTGCGTTCCTAAATGAAACAATCTTTGTTTAAATAATACAAAATAGATTTACTGTGGGGTTAGCTCTTGACTTAACACCTGTGGGCCTTAGGTTGGAAATGATTTACTAAATCAGCAGTAAGTGGTCAGATGTGTGCAAGGTTGGTCCCCCACCGTAGCTCTGTGCTATCAGGTGGTACAGAAAAAGGTACCTTAGGAGAGAACTCATGGGTGTCTGGTGGGTGTGGCTGGATGGAGGTCTCCATGGGCAGCAGCTAAAATTTAGGGGTCTTTTTTTTTTTTTTTAAACAAATGATGGCTACCTGTTTTTTAAAAAAAAACAATAAATAACTAGTCGAGTGTAGAACTCGAAGTTTAATATTTTCAAACAACGATGGCGCATTTAATAGACATAAATGTACACTTGTACAAAACAATTACATGAAATGGAAGAAAATACATCAACGTTCTTTTATTTACAAAATGTACAATGTAATCAAAATTACAATTGTGTTACAATATAGCATGCACTGTACACAGATAAAGCTTATTAAATAATTACATTGGCAAATAAATAGTCGGGTTTGGTTTTTCAGCTGCCGCCATGCAGGTTATGGCATATTACACTTTAAAAGTCAGCAAGCAATGTAGCAGCTCTGCAAAGACATTTTGGTTACGAGAATTATTTTGATGGGATGTCAACCGAGCAAAATAGCGAAAAGTATGCTGGTCATGAACTGTTCCCAACATAAACAAATAGCATCTTGTTTGAAATATTTAATGTTATCCCCAGCTCTACATAATATGTCTGTAAAAACAAGCAGTTTTCATGATATACGGGGAAAGACTGCAGCAGTCAGAATCCTAGCTCCTAGAAAACCATCTAGACATGTTACAGCCAAGTATGCCTGTGTTGGGGGTACTTTACTCCGTATAATATGCCAGAAACCCCCTCGTTTCAAACATTCTCCCAATCTCAATCTTTTTTTGGCTCTCACCCTCTAGTCTGATTTGTATTATTTCATTCCTCATAGGGATTCCAACGCTTACATGCTTGTATCCACAGAAACTGTAAGTGAAGGCCTTTTTCATGAATGTTGGAGTATGCGTGGCACTTGAAATGTAAAACTCTACAGTTATTCACCGCCTGTGATCATTGCTGTCCTGTATACGACCATTGTTTTATGGAAATCACAGACATTTACACTTCTAAGCTTGATGTAATGACAGAGTTTGGTGACATTATTGTAATGACTGTCTTTTGTGTGTGGGTAGTTTGGCACATTATGGAAGCCGTTGTCTAAACAGTAGAAGAAGGCTTGTGGTTTCAGGCCTCATCGCACTAGGATCAGGTCTCTGAATATAAAAATTAAGAGCAGTGATCCTCTTGAGTCTCACAAAAATCAGAGGGTTGATCCATTGTTCTGCACTAAGGAAGGAAGGCAGGCGCGGTTCCTTTACAGAGTCAAATCTGCAAATCCTTGAGTTGGAGTTCAGTTATTGGATTTTCTTGATCCACGCTGGACAGCTCCTGTATTTGCAAGCTCCTTCTTGTCCTTGTGGTGGTGGTGGTGGTGAGGGTGGATGGCCTTTATTGCTGGGGATCCCTCATAGTTGTGGCTGGACTCATTGTGCTGCCTGGTGTACCTCTTGCACTTGCAGGACGTGACCACAGTCACCTTGTAGGTCCTGGTGGTGCCGTCCTGGCACTGAAGCTGGATGCGTTGCGTGCGGCTCTTGTCGTTGACGCATCTCCACTCCTGTGCACTTCTGCGACTCCAGTACTTCATGCCATAGCCCCCTCCGATCCAGTTGGGCAGCACTGGCAAAGGCAGGCACTCCCCGGCACACACCAGTTCTTTGAGAGGGCTGATGCTAGTGCACTGGCCATCAGAGATGTACTTCGTCGATCTCAGCTCCCTGCAGCCCATTTGCTGGCGACCTACAAAAGGGAATAACAAGACATCACTATTGAGAACAGAGGATCCAACAACAATTCTCCACCACTGCAGCCTATAATCAAATACTGCTTGTCATCATCAATGCGCATGAACCCAACGCCCTTTAGTCACTCATTTCTAAAACACAATACATGTTCCAGGCAGAGCAGCATCTTCAATTAGACGCTTCAACAAACAAACGCCTAGTGGTGTCAGGATCCAGGTGGCTCCACACTTGTATCATCTTAGGGTGTGAATGTCACTGTGCGCTCTCTGTTCAGCATAGAGGGAAGCGGTGCGCATGCTTAGAAGATCTGCAGTAGGTGGGGAAAGATTGTGGCTCTGCAAGCAGAATGGGAGGTGTGATATGTGGGTAGGTGGCATCCATGGCTATGATGCTGGGGTGGGAGCGGGAAGGGAGTGCCTTGGACAGTCAGCCCATGTGTATTTGAGAGTCCAGATGCAACGCAGTTATTGAAGCAACGAAAAACAATACTAGGACAAGCTCTGCGATATATTTAAACTTTCACATTGGATGGCTGTGGCTTTACAACGACACATGGAGTAGAGGGACACACACTTCTAACATATGCCAACCTGATGTAAAGAAAAAATAGGAGGTAGTAGATAAAGAGTAGCAGAGCAACTTTCCAAACAACCCATAGAGTGCACACAAAGTCCTTAGGCAAAACAAAGGAAGCCCCTGCCTCTCCTTAAATGTCAAGTATTGTTGTTGCTGAATGTACACGTTTGGTAGCGTGATTAGTTGTCAGCTGAAATTCTGTGTTGTGAATACTCACACTGAACCCAATACAATTTAATCATCACTCAAAAAGAAGGGACAGGATTAACACAGCGGAGGGACTACCTGCCAATGTGTGGCAGTGGGTGCCTCTTCGTATTGGCAGGCATGGCCAAAGTAGGGGGGTTGTGCTCATGCGCGAGGGTGACATTGCACTGAAGGGTGCACCAGCGAACATGGTTAATTTAATAAACATAGCAGGAGAGGTGCAAATGTGCCTTTTACATCAAATGCTGTAGCATGGAAAAAGAAACAGGCCATTTGTGCACCATTTGCCACCTGATAAAACGTATTACTGCTCCTTGTGTTTTTCAATTGTATTCTTTCAGTAAATTTAGCAAAATGTGCACTCAAGTGCATTTATCAACACACAGGAGACATTATAAAACACCTTTCGTAATAATCTGTTGTCTGTGAGGAGGTATGAAGCAAACAGGAGATGATGGACGGAGCACTGAAACTTTTCAAACACTCACCCCCAGTCACAGATCTGGGTTGAATCCATCATCATTCTTCAGCTCACTTTGCCACACCAGTTCAGACCCAGCCATATACAAATCAGACTTGACCGTGTGCCTCATGGGAACAGTCCCACATGAACTGCCAAGTCAGGTCTTCCGTGGACCTGAAACAAGCAGTCTGGGACCTGTTTCGGGGTAACAAGAATGATATGCATATTGCTGGGTCTGAACTTGGGTGGCAAAGTGAGCTAAAGAACGATGAGCGATTCAACCCAGATCTGTGACTGGGGTCAGTGTTTGAAAAGTTTCAGCGCTCCGTCCATTATCTCCCTGTGTTTGCTTTGTTCACCCTAAGTTGACAGGGTATGCCCGGACGTGGCTCCCTTGCTCACTTTGCTGCTGGATTCAAGCTAGCCTAGCTGATGATGGGGGGGTACCCTGAAACCGATCCCAGGATGCCTGTTTCTGGTCCAAGGAAGACCTGGCTGGGCAGTTTGGGCTGGACTATTCCCATGAGGCACAGGGTCATGACTGATTTGCATATGGCTGGGTCTGAACTGGGGTGGCGAAGGGAGCTAAAGAACGATGATGGATTCAACCCAGATCTGTGACTGGGGGTGAGTATCTGAAAAGTTCCAGCGCTTCGTCTATCATCTCCTTGTGTTTGCGTTGTGAGGAGGTATGCCCTGATATTTCCCAAAGTGTGCAGCAGATGTGACCTGCTGCCCGGTCTCGAGGGAGCACATTTCTTGGGTCTTAGAATCCATTACCCCAGTAAATTCCACACCCAGCCGGCCCCCGCAGCACCGCGGCGGCAGGCACCATGTCTGCCACACGGCCTGCAGCTGGCCTGGCTCTACTGTAATCCTTCACAGGCAGGCACGTTTACAATAGCAGTTGGTTGGAAATGAATACCCCCTCTGTGTGGCTGCACCCAAAATATGCAGGGCCCTGGTAATCTTATAATCAAGAAACATTTCATGTGCTGCAAGCCATCCCCGGTTCAGCAGCCCTGACACACCTTGGCGTTTCTGAATGACAGAGAGAGCTCTGTTTGCCTCCAATGTTCCAGGCATGGAGCTATTTACATGATTAATGTCCTGTGTTGGAAGCGGGACAAGTTAGGTTTCATTACGGGCTCCACGGCCCCTCCGCCTGCCCTTTCCCCTTCTTGTCTGGTGAAAATACAAGTAGTGGGAGGGGCTTGCTGCGTGAATGGTACATGCCTGCCATAGCCAGGGGCGTCGGAGGCATAAGTGCTAAGCCAGGAAGTGAAAACAAACGCCGAGGCATGTCCAAAGCCCTTTATCTGCGGATAATGCGCTGCATTTCTGAGGTGCCACAGACAAGAGAGTGAAACCACTGGGCCTGACAATGCCAGCATCTGCTTTCAACCCGTCCCTGCTCCATTACATCTGGGGGCGCGGGCGCTGCACGGGTGCCGCACCGGATGGCCGCGGATCTGGAGGGGCTTAGCCTGGGCCTGCAGGCGTGCTTCCCACACTTGGGCGTTGACACAAAGGAGGGTTTCCACACAGAATGGTATCTGCTTGAAGTCTATTGTCCTTCGCTGGCCCGGGGCACGGAAACCTCCCTGTCAGGAAGTGAATGTGTGTGTTTGCACTGTAGCATTATTATAACGCTTTATATCCGTGGCACATCCTCAAAGCGCTCTGATTTGCATAGCGGCGAGGTGGGTGAGGACATGACGGTGTAGCGAACTGATAAGTGCAATTAAGCATAAGCGGTTGTACAGACAATGAGAATAGATGCAGTCACGCATATAGGTACCTACCTTTTTATGTCTGTGTTTTCACTGCCCAGATCTCAGACAGACCTACTGCTAACAATAAACACACACTGTTTGTCCCTTTCAGCCATTGGCTTTCTTCAACCAGCCTCTTCCAACCATTGGCTTGAGACTTGCCAATCAAGTCTTGGCTAGGCCCAGTGGGGTATTCGTCTCTCACCTAATGACTTTGGGTACATCCTTCTGCCTCCACTCCAGTGCCTGCACTGAACTGCATAAGGGACTATTTACAACTACAGCCCTGCCAGCTACTTCTCAAGCCTCTGCATGAGTTCCAGTGCTTAATTTGAGCAGGTGGTTTCCTGCGCTCACTACAAACACTTAAAATTGCCAGCACTGGCACTTATGACAGCCTGCCACATGGTGGCAGTGTTTGTGTAATTTAGAGATGAGCACAAGAACAGCTATTTATTAGTTCAATGTACATTAACATGGAAAAGCACATGCCCCCCAAGCCGATCTTATAGCTTTGAAGGCCTGTAATAGTCACACCTGTCGGAGTGTGATGGTTAATCATTGTGTTATTACTGGCACTGGAGGAGAAATGGTGGTGCGAGCTGCAGTGACCTCCAGGAAAGGACCCTGGCACTTATTAGTTTACAAATTAAGCACTGACTTCCCACAATAAACTGGAACCCCAAAACAGCTCTAGTGGCTTAACAAATGCTTTTTATATGAGAGGTCAGTAGCACAGAACTTAACCCACTACGGAGTGTGGATGAGTGGTGCAAACCATTGGAGATCACCTTCGAAAAGGCACAATTACTGCAAACGAAATTGCCCCTTGGTGCTACAGGGTGAACAGAAAAGTGTGTCTTGACCAAGTGTATCAGGAGTCAATAAAATGAAGCAGATAAGGACCCGCTGATATGCCCAGTATCACGTTAATTTAGTTAAGTGGGAACGTTTTACCTCAGCTTTCCTGTTTTCTCACTCTGCATCTTAACAGCTAAAACAATACCTCCTTTACTCTGTACAATATTATCTTTACGCCAAAAATACATGTGCCTAGAATCCTCAATTCTGACCCATAGACGCTACAAAGTAAGACAGAGACGTCAGCGCAGTCTACATTGCACTCTCTTCATATATTGTTTTCACATCCTTCAATAAGAGGCATAGACACCTGGAGTTTGAAGAATCGACACCTGGAGTGTGAAGATTTTGCACACTAGGTAACTTTTTTGCACAATCCATTAAAACAAGCTAATATGTGTCTGCATGCCAGAGAGTTGGAAGTTTACTGGGGTCAGCGCTCGTGACAGACACTTCAGGGGTCTAATTAAATGCTCGTCTGTATTGTGCGAACTGTTGATATTTTTATCCTTATGAGCCACTTTTATAGAACACAGTTTGAATTCTGGGAGAGTTACCAAGCCTTCATCCTTCATGGGTCGATAAATAATGAAGAACCCTCAAAAGTGGGCAACTTTTTCAGCGATGAGACACAGTGTAAATTGTGGAGTTAAGAGTTTTATAAAAACAAGCTTCCATTACTAAGAGACTGGTCAGTTTGACTCCTACTACACGGCAGTCTTTCTCATCGACCACAGCGTTCTCCCCCCCCCCCCCCCCCCGCCCCAAATGTCTGAACTGTAATCAGTTTCCGTTGCTGTGCGTCTGTGCCGCCGAGTTCAATCTTAGTAAAAACGTGTTTCTTAACAACACGCTATGTGATATTTTGTCATTTTTAAACACAAACTGGATATGTCGCACAATTGCGCTATAGGCAGTCCTCGCCCACCCATCCACTGGCCCCTATACTAAATTCGGTGTAACCACTATGCAACATTTCATTACACCCTGTCCAGCACTCCGCAGCCATGTGTTTAAGTTCTCGTCATACCAATACCTCATACATATAGATGGGCAGAGCACACAAAAATAATACATTACTGTACAATGGTAATACCCCCCCCCCCCGGGGGGGGGGCTGGGCTGGGTTAGAAGCATTGCCAAGATGTTATAAGATCACCTAACTCAATGTTTTTGTCTGTCTTGTCCTTGTAAGGATGAAATGATGAGTTAGCCCTAAGGGACCTTGAACCTATGACTCCGAGGTAGGATAACGTTTTTTTGCAATAAGTGCACTGACCCCCTGAGCTATCCGATACTCATCTTATTCTTGGCACAGTTACCCATTCAAATAACAAGAATTAGATCCTCTCAATGCAGGACGCGCAAGAGTACCTAACCAGCATTTAATGGATGCCACATGCCTTTGAAGGCTTTTAATGGCCAGGTATTCACGGGTATTTAGTACCTGCACTTCTTTCATTTGAAAAGGACAGTGCCGACACTTCTCAGCAGCTAGAGTCGAACGCTCTAAATGGAAGGGTACATGCATTTCTCAGAAGCAAACAGGTACATGGCCATGGGGTGCATGCACTTTCATATTTCCGTCTCAAGCACTGAAGTATAAAACACGTACTGTGCCGGTCCGCGCCCTGCAGGCTGGGGTGCCGTCCGCCGTGCCTCGCCTGGTTCAGCGTGCTGTTGCTGGGGCTAGCCGGAGCGGGCTTCACCAGGTGAGAGTACAGGATCTCCGTAGCATCGTTCTTTAAGGAGAGGCAGTTTCTGACGAGTAGGCACGCCAGGAGGACGCAGCAGTGAAGAGGAGCGGGAACGATCATGGCTGCGTCAGTAAATCTCCCTTCGCGAGTCTTTCCCTCTTTGGTTTGACTGAGTTTACCGGCTCACCCTCCTTATATATATACACCCTTCAGGTGTAAAGTTCTGGCAGGCAGCAGTCAGCACAAAGGGGCGGGTCCTGCCCGGGACGCTGCACACGCAGCCACCAATGGGATCGAAAGCGCGCAGAGAAGGAGGAGCTTGCGAAAGAAAATACACGATGCTTCACTAGCTGCGGGGTTGTGCGAAGTACGCACCCACCAGGGCCGCCTCAGTGGATCACGGGGCACGTCGCATTGTCTTTGCCACATGCTGGATTATGGAACCCGTATTTTCCAGTGTGCAAACACCCAGGCTACACAGGTGCTTGTGGGGAGCGCGTGTTTCGTTGCTGAAAAAAAGGACCTCCCGTTTTAAACTTTTTGCCTATTTGAAAAGAACCTCCTTGAGCTACACCAGATGTGGCATGTGAGGCGATTTACACGTCTTCTGGAAAATTGGCATGTGCCCCAGCGGGGCACAGTTAACACCCCATTTTATTATGTCTTGTAATGTTCATAATCTAAAAAACATTCAGTAGCGGTTAAGCCATTTTTAGTCGCTCTTGAAGGCCCTGTCAGGATTAGAAAACGCTAGGTATGTTTGCTCCTTTTTTGTTTATTTGTGTATTAAGACGTGCAGGGCCACGACTAGACCAGACATTTGTGTGCATGGGGGAGATTTTTGTGTTGTTTCATTCCTAATGCCTCTTCCAGTCCTCCTGAGTTTAATAAGTGAGTGCCAATCAGTTGGAAATATATGTAAATTAATCTGACCGGAATCTGTGCTACTCTTAATCAAAACAAAATAGCTGTTGTAGCCCCACACACTGAGCTGTTCTCATGTGGGATGACTATAAAAAGTTAGTTTTCTTGAAATAACTGCAACAATTGGAGTTATAGCCTACGAGGGGCACGAATTCCTTCAACCTCCAGTGCACATAGAAAGTCTGGCTGGTGGGTAATGTCCTGCAAGGCGGCCACTCCAACAGAAGCAGTGGCACTTAATAGCATATGTTATAGTAACAGCAACCATTCTTTTAATTTTGTTCTGGATCCCTGGCACATAAGGTGTGAAGTCCATTACAATGCCATTGTTATTTTTAAATTCTGTAGAGGCAATTTACATTTTAGAATGTAACATTTGTTACAGGTTTCTCTAAAATTAATTTGAAAAGAATGGCCTTGTTCTCTGTAATGGTTGTCCCTAAAAGTCTACTCTGATTGTAGCGATTAGTCTGGCCTGGGTAGAGAAAGGGACAAAGCAGGCAATGCGGTTTTTTCAATGTAGCACTGGAAAAAGTAGTACACAAAGTAGTGTTATCTTTCAATGCTTTTGCATTGATAATATACCCAATGTCAGAGTTGTGCTACTTTTGACAGACTCAGGCTTAGTTTGGGAGCAGAATAAGGTATCACAAGCATTTTGCTGCCAATCGACACTACTTTAAAGAGGCAGGACACAATGATGCTAAGTCTGCACATGTGGCGTGCTGGTGTACTTCCTCTGCACCAGCACCATCCTGGAGAAAAACACACAAGGCATACGTTAAAGCAAATTCTACATCAGTCTCGCAGTACACCCTGAGAAACTGATCAGAGAGGCGTTTGCTTTAGGTGGGATAGGTATCCGTCTGGTTAGGCATAACATATATTTAGGCTTCACATAGCTAAGCTATTTCTCAGTCTCCTAGTAAGTCAGGCGCCAGACACCCGAGCTATCGCTCAGATGAGAGTGCTCCATCTCCAAAGGACAAGGGCCACAGCCCATCATCTATGCTCAATTTATTATATAACTTTCCACCAGCCCTGTGTTTAGTGTCTTAGGGCACGCTCTAAATGTATTGAAAACCTATACATGCAAGATGTGAAAGAATCTTGCATTCTCTCTCTTTTTGTTGAAGATAAAGTGTGATAAATTGCCCTCTTGTTTATTTGTAAATGTGGTAGGATGTGTTAACTAGAACATTTAACCCTGTTGATCTATCCCTAGGCACTTTAAGTAGCCTACCACAGCCCTGATTATAAGTTGCAATGCACTGGGGTGGTGGGCATGCTCCGCATCAGTAATTACCAGTACTGTGTGGTAACAACCCACCTGTACTACGAAATTATGAGTTAAACCCCACAGAATGGGGAATTACTGTGAGGACCCAGATTAACCTGGTGGTACTCTGCATGGTAGCCCCATGCTTTCAGCAGGATTGTAAAAGTGTGCAGGGTGCTGTGATAAAAGTGTGCAGCAGGCTGTTTTAAGGCAGGGTTGGGCTGGGGAAGTGAGAAGGGTGACGGACGGAGCGGTGAATAGTGTCTGACGTGGTGCATGTAATGCTCCCCCTGTGCCTTGCCTGAGGATTGGGAAGGGGTCATGGAAAGAGTCCTGGCTACTATATATCCTTTACCAACAGTGATTTAAGCTGCTGGATTTTCCGGACTGTAAAATATGGTTCATTGTTCCTGCTCCCAGTAAATCTGGGTTAAGGAACACTGGACCTTTTAAATTGTGTGAAATGAGTTCCCACGTGGCAGTTCCCCTCCACACTGTTTCCAATCAGGGCCTATTTCATTTACAGACATTTTGTAGGTGGGCTGAGTGAGCAGAGAGTGCAACACCATCAGGTATGAGAAGCAAGGAAAAACAAAGTCTCCTCTACCAGTAAATGGCTTTTGGATGACCTCAGTCATTGACGTGGGTGGTCTCTATTGGGAACGACAATTCCAATCTTTTTTTAAATTTTACAGTAACAGTTTCCATACATTTTTAAACAAAAAATAACAATCATTCCAGATTGGATATGACATTCAGGTGCCTCTGGCTGAAAGGAGGGGAGAGGGGGTCTTCTGTTCTGTGAAGCAAAGGGAAAGGCAGGCTGCAAAAGAAGAAACAGTTATAATTGCCAGATAGCAATCTACCTGATAGAAAAGTAAATGCATACACATGGTTAATCGGCAAATCTAAGTGGTGCTTAGGAGCCAAGATATGGCTTTAATAGATGGAGTCATTTGAGGCTTCATGGTGACAAGGGTTTATTCTTTTTGAGAGGTAAAGTAAGGGTGTTATCAGATGCATTGTGGAGTGCATACTTCTAATGGAAACTTATTAAAAAGGTTTGCACTAGCTACAGTCTGATTGTGCATTACTAAAAATATATATTTTTAACACACTTGTATTTTAGCTTAAACACATAGGGGCAGACTTTCTGACAATTTTTGCCGTATTGGCGTTACAAAAGTGACGCAAACTGGTGCAGTTGATTTGGTATTTACATTCCAGTGCAAAACATATTTGTACTGGAAAGTGGCCCTAAAATAATGCAAAGTATTGCTAGAACTGCTTTGCATCGAGGTGACATACCATGGGTGGTATATGGGCATTCCTGTGTACGCACCTATAACTTTTAATGCAAAGCCCAATCTACTAACATTTGTAGACAGGGCTTTGCACAGAAAATAACACATCTTTGAGGCTGGTTTTGATTTGGAGAAATGTTTTTATTTCTTCAAATCTTCCCACTTTGCATAAGTGCTGCACTGTACAGCACATGTATAAAGTGGGAAAAGCGTTAAGCATGTCTAAGCATTGTATTTTGTACTGGAAGGGTACCATTCCTGTGCAAAATCTATGCTTGCCAGAACACACACACACCCTTGCACCAGTGCTCGGATGTGTATGTTGGTGCACATCCCCCTAAAAGTGTTAAAACACAGGGAGAGGAGAAAACACTACCATATCTTAGTGTGCATTTTTGTAGATGTTGTGCTGTCCTGCCCGCTCCTTTTCATGCACCCCAGCATAAATTTGGCTGCTGTTCTGCATTGCATGAAACGTTAGTAAATCTTCCCCTTCATCTCTTTGCACATTTTGTGGCAGCCTCTTTCATACTGTGCGTAATACAATTTCAAAATAAGGGCTTGCATATTCACAGTACTTTCAGTCACAGGCTGGTACAGAGTAGCACTATAAATGTACATCAGTATTCTACAGTCTCCAACTGACTTTCTTGTTACACACGGAGACATCTGCAGTGACCCCATTAACCAATTCAGCTTTAATAGCCTAAAAGAATGTATTCCCCACCAATAATTTTGGCATTTATTTTTCATTTAAGGTGTGTGCTTTATATTTTGTTTGTATTTGCCTGAACGTGAAAGGTCAACAAAATAGTTGCAGAATACGTTGTTCATTTTTCAGCCATTTTTCTGACCTCACCAACATTGTCCTCAGGATAAGGGTTTCCACTTTGTTTTTTATGCACTGCAAGTGGTTTGGAAATACACACAACCCAATAAAAGTATGTAAAAATTAAAAGGAAGATAACGTGTGTTCCAAAGATGTATTTGAAAACACAGGAGCGGAACTAATCATGCAAATAACATGGCTGCTGCTTATTCAACCACTTCTCCTAAAATCCATTGCATTTTTTCCATTCTCACACCAATAGCCCCCTTTTATTTCTTCACAACCTGCTCACCTTCAATGCCCTAGTATACATAGACCATTTCTCACAACCAACAGGGGGTTTCACATTTACTCAGTCACTCAGACTGACATTGGTGGCCTTCTCCCTTGTCCTCGCATCGGATTACTTCTTACTCCTGATTTGTATCTCATTTTCTCTCATTCTCCACTCATCTATTTTACATTATATTTATACTCCACACAATCCACCCTGGGCTCATTTTGATGCATGAAACATATTTGTATAACTTTTTAAAATACATTTTCATGCATTAATTATTAATTGTTAATTAATTGTTTTGTATTAATTATTGATTTATATTGTGTGTATTTTAAATGTTTTGATTCTTATATAGTTTGCCTTTTTTGTAATTGATTTGTATTGAAAGAATCATTTAAATAATTATGTTAGATTGTTTATTTTTCTGTTTATATGGTTTAAGGTTTGTTTTTATGGGAAATGATTACTAATATTCAAACTTTATCTATTTTGTGTATTGAAAGTGATTTACAAATATTGTAATATTTTTTTATGTTATTGTAGATTTAGAAATATAAAGTGTACTCTTTGAAATAATTCATACAATTTGTATATGTAATTCAAAAAATATTCAAATCTATTTGAACTAAAAGTAAACCATGTTTCGTCTTTAATAAGATGTGTTTTATGTTATGAAAGACTATGCTATATTTCTATAGAATTAATGATATTTTATATTTTTATATAATACATTTGTTGTAAAGCATGTGATTAAATATTACAAATTAATACATAATTTTGTTATTTATTGTTGTGGTATAATTTTATTTATTAGCTTCCCTTAAATAGAATTTGTATTTTTTGTAAAACAATACGTTTGTATATTTTTTATTGTTATATTTGTGATAGTTTACTATATATTTACTTTGATGTGTTACCGTTTCATTTGTTATTTTCTTTTGTAAAATGTGTGGTGTTTAGTTGTATAATTTATATTTAGAATTAAGATTTAAATATCTCATTATTATTATTAGATAATACATTAGTAATATAGATTTCTAAGTTATATTATTTAACTGAATGAATGTGTTTTTATGTGTTTCATATACAATATATATTTTTGATTATGAATATAAAATTAATTTTATTTGGTCTAGAATATATTTGTTATAATGGAGTGATAACTATAAAATCTGATATCTTTCATGTCCAACACATTCCTCAAATCGGTTTCAATAGAAGTTGGAATGTAAATGTGATCCCTTTATTGTCCAACACCTTCCACAAATTGGTTCTGATTGGAGTTAGAATAGTAAATGTGCCCCCTTTAATATCCAACACCTTCTTCAAAATATTTTGGATCTGAGTGGGAATAGTAAGTGTGACCCCTTTAGTGTCCCACACCTTCTCCAAATTAATTTAGATTGGAGTTGCATTAGTAAATGTGGCCCCTTTATTGACCAACATCTTCCCCTAATTGGTTCAGCTCAGAGTTTTTATAATAAATCTGAAAGTTTTATTGTCCAACACCTTCCCCAAAATGGTTTAGGTTGAAGTGGGAATAGTAAATGTGACCCCTTTAGTGTTCAACACCTTCCCAAATTGGTTAGATTGGAGTGAAAATATTAAGTGTGACCCCTTTAGTGTCCGACACCTTTACCCTAATATGTTGCAATACAGTGTGAGTAGTAGATGCAAAGTTTTTAGTATTCATCATTTCATAAAAACATAATTTCTTTCTTTTTTCTTTTTTGACAGTTATGGATTTTTTGTCATTTAATTTAATTATATGTTTACATTTATTGAAACACATGCATAAATTGTTTTAAGGCAAAATAAAAAGTATAATTTATTGTTTTGGTACAACATTTATGAAACTTTTTCCCCCAAAAATAACACAAGTAATGTCTTTCTTTAAGACTTTTAACATTTCTAAACATTTTAAAAAAATGCTACATATTTATTTTTCAAATATATATTTTTTACACATGCATATGTTAATTTATACAGGTTTTATATGCTTTTTTAGGATATAATAAATAGTACTTTATTATAATAATTCATGTTTTAATAGTATTATTTATATTATACTTTACATAATCCTTTATATATTGTTTATACATTTTTTGAAAATATTTGGATATATTCATAACATTGGCCCTCATTACGATGCCGGTCGGACCAGATTTCTCGGTCTTGTCAGAGCCGGTAGGACCTATGCGCTATCGTGGGAAGCGGTCGCTCCGACCGCTGGATTACGATGCTGTCGAATACATAGCTTTCTGACTGCCACGGTTCCTCTGACTCTGACTGGAAATTCGGTCCTCGTGGTATCGGAAAGGACCAATGGAGCCAGTGTTGAGCAGACCGCCTTAAGAACCGCCTGCTCAATTACGATGCACATTTCCAACAAGCCGTCTGTGGCGGTCCAACCATCTCATCAGAGGAGGCAGAAAGTGAGGATAGAAGGCTGAAACTCACCTCTACACAGATTATTACATCCAGTGCAGACATGGAGTCCATCGCACACATCATGCCGCTGCTCTATCTACTCGATTACCTGCAAAATCAAAACCGTTGTGGATGCAACCGCAGGTAAGTGACACACCTATCCATAGACATTGAGCAAACAGCAAGTCGATGGTCCGCCATTTAAAATCTGGCCAGTATCATGGTCAGCAAGAGTGGGGGGGTGTCACCATATGGTGACTCAAGTTTGAAAATCAAAAACTGGGACAGGCCCAACATAGATGTAGGACTAAAAGTGCGCATATACATAAATAAATATGCACTTTTAGTCCTCCACTTTTATACGTGTCACATGTTTTAGATATATAATATACACACACAAACAGGGTGTGCCACTGCCATTAAAACACCGGCACAGGACTTCCTCCCTACCCCAATACCCTCCTCACCTCTGCTGGGAGCAAGAACTAAGGGTCCAGCTGAGCTCCTGCTGTGCTGCTTGAAGGAGGCTGTTGCAGCGCAGCGTCAGGGTTAATAGATATATCATGAGAAGCAGGACATGGGGGACTGGATTTCCTTTTCTTCCCCTCAGAAGAGTTGGGTTGGGGAAGAGGTCCTTTGAGTTTTAGGAGGGGGTGGAGCATTGTCAGGATGGGTAATCTTTCCTATTTTATGGCATTGTGGGGTAGGTTGGGCTTCAGTAGGTGGGTGGGTTGTTTTTTTTTGGAGTGGATGTGGAAGGGTAGGGTAGGGGTGACTAAGTGCTCTTTTTGGGTTTGGGAGGGAATGAGCCAGGTGGGGTGGGGAAGAAGTCAAGAGCAATCATGCAGACTGGGGAGGAGGTGAGACAAGGGGTGGGGTTTTGGAGGTAGAGAGATGTGATGTCTGTGATGGGTCTTTGGCTGCTGGTGTGCTGTGAGTTTGGTGTATGTAATGACTGTGTCTGCTGGTGTGGTGTCTGTGATTTTGGTGTCTGTAGTGGCTGTGTCTGCTGGTGTGGTGTCTGTGAGTTTGGTGTCTGTAGTGGCTGTGTCTGCTGGTGTGGTGTCTGTGAGCTTGGTGTCTGTAGTGGCTGTGCCTGGTGGTGTGGTTTCTACCTTTATGTCTGTAGTGGAGGTATGTGGTGCAGTGGGTGTGGTGTCTGCCTGTATATCTATGGATGTGGTAGTGAGGGTGTCAGTTGCCTGGTGATTGGGTGTGACCTGTCTTTTGTCTTATGTTTTTGTGTTTGTGTGCTGCATGTGCTTGTTGAGGTGGATGCATGTGCTTTGGGTAGGTATGGTAGGAGGGATTGTGGATGGGAAAAAGGCAGGGGGTTGAAAGCTGGCATTGGTGGGAGGCTGCCGTGAGCGTGGAAGCTAGAGCCTGAAACAATCTCTGTAGGGAAGACATGTCAAAGTAAATGCCCTCCAGATACGACACCATCTGTGTTTGCTGATGACTTCTTACCTGGAGTAAATTCAGCACCACTGTCTGACCCAGAGAGATCTGCCTCAGGATGTCAATGGCCTCCATTCTCAGGGCAGCATGAGAGACAGCGGCAAGGGGTGAGGTGTCTGGCGCAAAGGTACATCTTTTAGTGAAGTTGGTTTTAACATTCTGTGTTTGAAAATACCACTTTTAGAGAGTATGTACTTTCTTACTTAATTGTCCAAGCCTGCCTCTGCAAGGTTGTGTATTGTGTGTCTGGTTCTGTGAGTGACAGGGGCTGGGGATTCCAGGGGAGAGCGTGAGTCAGCACAGGGCTGAATAGGAAGATCTGCATGTAGATGGGTGGGAGGAGTTGCACCTGGGACCTGAATAGGACTGTGTCTTCCCTCCACAATGCTGGCTCCACCTCCTGTGGTGTGTCTGATGTCTCTGCCCTGCACTCTGAAAGGAAAGAAGGAGTCAGGTAAACAAAGTGCTCTAGGACTGTCCATAACTGGTTTGGGCTAGGCAAAGACCTCTCTGCCTTCAGAGAACAAAGAGAAAAGTAGTATAAATATGGGGACCCAGTCCCCAATTCTTTAGATCACTACTTCTGGAACAACAAGAAGAAACCTCTGCCAAGGAGAAGAACCAAAGGAAGCTGTAGGAGTTGGACTGCCCCCCCGCCAGTGTGCTGTGTTGTTGGGTTGGCCTGCAGTGGTGTCTTCATTGCCAAGGTGAGGAGAAAGAACTTTTACAGAACTTTCATCATCTTGCAGAATATTTCTCCAAGGGTTTGAACTTGTGCTTGCCTCCTGCTGAAGTCTCAGGGACAACAGACTTCACCACCAGCTCCCCTCTGAATTTCCTTGCTGGGAATTCTATCTGCAGAAGCCTGCGTGTTGCTGGGAGCTGGAAGGGCGAAGCAACGAGAAGAAGCGTGTTGCGCCGCAGCTGTAGTCATCGCATCGCCGGAGAAGCGTGCCACCGCCGCATCTCCCAGAAGCTTGCCTTTGTCGCAGCACTCTGCTGTCGCATCACCGGAGAAGTGCGTCGCAACCGTGAGGGTCGCCGTCGCATCATCGGAGAAGCGTGTCGCAGGGCCATTTGCGGCTCCAAAGTACAGAGTCGCCGCAAGGCTGCCAGGGCATGTCGCATCGTCTCAACGTCATCGCATCAAGGGCGCCATCTTATCACATCGCACCGGATTGTCGCATCGCATCGAGGTGCCATCTTGCCGCATCGCAACCGGGCTTCAGCACAAGAACCTACGCATCACCTCCTCTCCGGTAAGGATCAAGACGCACCCCCTACTCTGAGTCTGCGCAAGCATTGAGGCGCGACGCATGGTCTCCCCTGAAGCAAGGAACCAACGCATCTCCAACACTGCGAGCCTTTTGTTTATTTTGCATTACGCATCCAGGTACTTTTGTGAGAACTGTGTCGCATTTACCATTAACTTGATCTAAGCTACTTCTACCATCTTTAAGTCAATTTTGAGTACAGTATTGTGGATTTTTTCGTTTGTGCTCTTCTGTTAAGTCTATATAAAGAATACTTATTTTTATAAAACCTGTGTGGTGTCCATCTGTAGTGTTTTCACTGTATTACTGTATGTGTTCACAAATGCTTAGCACACTGCCTCTGAGATAAGCCTGTCTGCTCGTGTCAAACTACCAAGGGGGTGAGCAGGGGTTATTCAGTAGTGTAATCCCCTTTCCCTGACTTAGAAGCAAGGGTCCCTATTTGGTCAAAGGTACCTACCTCTGCCAACCAGAGACCCCCAGTTCTAACAGCCAGGTGTCTCTAACCCACAACATTTAGAACTACTTGGCAACTGTTACAGCTAAGTTACTACAAAATGTAACTACCAAGAAGAAGGTGACATGACAGTGCCCATTCCACACTGTTCACACTTCCCAAATGACACTTACACATCTGTCCACTGACTGATAATGCAGTTGTAAGTTGCACTTGAGTTGCTTAGCTAGGTGTCACATGTAGTACAGAAGAGTTGAAAGGAGAAAATATGGCTCCAAGTGGTGTGCGATCTCAGCACAGAGAACCACTGTACACGAGTCTGCCTAGGAATATCCCCAGTCAACATTGGTGCATGTGAGTACACCCTATTCACATAGCCAATGAAATGAGCTATTTGAAAAGGGCAACATGACCCGGAGGTATCTAGATGCTGGACACACCAGAAGAAAGTTGTTACCAGAATAGTTTTGTTAGTACCGCCAGGTCTTTAAGTGCTTCCTGAATTGAAGGAGATTGTGTTTGTTTTTCAGGGAGGAGGGCAGGGAGTTCCAAAGCTTAGCGGTGGTACAGGAGAAAGTTTTGCCTCCCCACTTTACTTTTGAGATCTTGGGGATAGAGAGGTTGCCACTGTTGGAAGATCTCAGCGCTCTGCCCGTGATGTAAGGTCTAAAGAGTTGCGACAATTGTCGTGGGCCTTAGTAATGTGTGGTCTTGACTGCAATGCACAAGGCCTTAAACTGGATGCGCTTGCCAATGGGCAGCCAGTGTAGCTCTGTGAGAGCCTTGGAGGCTGAGTCGAAGCGAGTAAGCCCGAGCAGAACTCTGGTGGCAGCATTTTGCGTAGTCTGCAATTTCTGGAGACTACGTTTGCTTGTACTGGTAAGTAGGGCGTTGCAATAGTCCAGTCTTGAACCTATCAAGGCTGTGACCCCTGTTTACCTGAGCTCTAGTGGGATAAACGGCAGTATCTTTTTCAGAGTTTTAAGTATGAAAAAGCAGGTTGCTGTGGTATGGGGTTTGAAGGAGAGCTTGGAGTCAAACAAAACTATAAGGTTTTTAACCTTGTCAGCTGGTGTTGGAGGAAGGCCCATAAGACTAGGCCACCAGCTGTCTGGCCATACAATAGGAGTGTCGCCAAATAGCATAACTTCTGTTTTTGAGGTCCTCAGTTTAAGACAGTTTGTCTGCATCCACTTCCCTATATGACTCATATAGTTTTTGAACCGGGACGCAGTATCTGTGGATGAACTGTTAAGGGACACTATGATTTGTGTGTTGTCCGCATAAGACACCAGCGTAAATCCAAATGTTTTTATCATTTTAGCCAGCGGGGTAACGTAGAGATGCCATTAGAACACAGAAAGGACATAAGACTTAGAAGTACACCTGGCCGGTAAACTTCGCTCCGTTTGCAGAGTTTTCCGCACGCGTAGCAGAGTTTTTTCCACGTTCGCGCTCGGCAATGGCAAGTTGGCAAGCGCAATCCACCTCCCTGCGAGATTTCTCAATGCGAGCGGTCAGATTTCTTAGCGCAGGCGATCGTGGGTGATCACGACCGCTCACGTTGAGAAACCTTCCATTCGCGTTGAGAAAGCTGCCGCTCGGGTAGAAAATCTACTCGAGCGTCAAGAAAAGAATCAGCGCCCCTTGCGCTGCACATGGTGCTGTTCACGCTCATTTTACAGCATGGGACAAAAACCCGGTGGTGAAAATCAACATGCATGGCATGACTAAATGCATTGAGCCACTTGCAGAGAACTCCACGAACTCTGCCCAGGTCTACTTAAAAGATATCCAGTACATAAGGAGCCCTTAAATGTGTCCACAATGGAAGGGCATTCATCGTACCTTCCATCTTATGCTGACCCTAATTACAATCTAGTACTGACTGCATATACACATATCACCCCAACATGCAGTGGCATAGCAGGGCGGGTGGAGGGTGGCGGTCCACCTCGGGTGGTAGGGGTTTTGGTGGCGGCCTACCCCCAGCTCTTACCTGCTGTCTTGGGGCGGCAAACGCCCTCGCTCTTCAGCAGTGCGGCTGTTGTGGGGCGGCAACAATCCGAGGAATCTGCCAACACCTCCCGCTCTTCAGTGCAGCCACTGCGAGGTCCAGCTACACCACTGCCAACGTGTCAGCATATCCCTCCCTGATGCATTTCACCAGCCCCATATTGACCCTCCACAGATGCACATAGCATCCCATCTGACAGAGTACACCATCTCAATGCCATACTAAGCCACGTTTCCAGAAAGTGTAGTAAGTGTTCAACCTATGTATATTTTTGCATCAACATGTCGACCTGGCTTATGACACACATCAATGCCATTGGGTATGTGTGACTCTCACACCCATGTCTATACATCCCTATTTGTGGTAATATGTAATCTGTATGTCCATCACAGACACATATTGTCATGTACACATTTCCCAACACATGCAAATATGACGGTTTCAGATAGAATTCTTGTAGACCCTTAGATCATGTATGGAACAGTTTTCTACATGACAGAACAACACACAAAGTTACCCATGCCAGCATCTACTCAGCACAACAGATAGCACCAGTGATGTAAGCCCTTTCATTATATGGTATAGTACCCACTTACCATGGGGATGTTTTGCACAGTGTCTGCATCCAGAGTGCATTGTAAATCATGTCACAAGCAACTGGTCTACCATCACATGGCACACAGAAGTGAGGGCGTATCAATTCAGAGATTAGGATGACAAGTGGCCTGTTCGGGACCACTGTCACACATGACATCAAAAGATAATGTATGTCATCTGAGGCATTATGCAGCCATGTGGCTGTTCAACTATGTAAACACACATTTGACAGTACCCTGCTTTGTTCCTGCTCACATGGACAATAGTCAATGGTCATTACCATGCACCTATTACCATAACTACACTTGCAGCAATTCTCCCCTTGCGCGGGACATGAGTCACCTTCAAGCTTGAAGTGAAAATTACTGCCTGAAACTACAGATAAATGGCCATGCACAATGTTTCACTCAGGCCTATACTCAACACTCCTTGCTGCTGTTAGGCTCTCAACTGCCCATCATGGTCCGGGTAGGCCACCGCCAGTATGCGGGCCATTAGAGGGTGAGGGTCCGGAGCGCGCCCCTTCTACCTTGGTAGGACAGCCCCTGCTGGACCTCCATGATTTTCCAGGTCCAGCGTCTCAGGCTCTCCCACCTTTGTCTGCAGTGGACACTGCACCAACGAGTGACCCCCACGATCCGCACTATCAGGTAGTAAATATACCACTTTAGGCTAGTCACTATTTATGACTGTAAATTTACTACAAAGAGTCGGCTTACAGGTCTCTATCTCCTGAAACCAGGAGATGGAGCCTAACTTACGAGTGTAAAGTTTCTAGTTGTATCTTTTCACACGTAGGGCGGAGATCTCCCTCTGATAAAGTATAAGGAAAAGTTTGAACGTTAAGTTAAAAATCCAGTAAACATATTTTCAGATACATATTTATATAAATTATATTTTACATTTAATTTAAATACTACAGCATAATTAACTTAATTTTTTAATAAAAATGTAATGAATTTAAATATATTTAATAAAATGAGAATTATTTTTTAAATATTATATTAATATGACATAACAAAATAAACACCTAAAGTTAAATGTTTATATTTTTTATATTATGTATTAAAATTATATGAAGATAATTTAAATATTAAAAAATAAAATACATTCATATTTATTAAAGCTATGGTTATTAAAACAATTTTAAATGAACTAATAAATATTTTTATTTCTGTATACTTTTAAAACATTTAGTTAGATTTATACATTTCTAGAAGTTTAAATAAGTAACTATTTTTAATTTGAAATTTATTTCCTATAGGGTTGTATCCCTACCTTCATTATTTTCTATGGTACGGTTCTGGACATTATTGCCGTCCTACCCACCACATATAGTATGATCAGATTGGATCATCAGGGTAGGGAAGGGGGGTTGCGGTTATTATAAACTCGTTATACCAATGCAAGAGATTTTCGACTGTGAGAGTTTTCTGTTCTCCCTATCATTATCAAACAATTTTGCTTTGTCAAGAACCTTAATATACCACTCCCCGGAGCCAGTAGGTAATTGGTGCACCCATGTCTTAGAGACACTCTCGCCACATATACTGAAATATTCTAATTTCACATTAACAGGGGAACTCGACATTCACTTTGATAGCATGGAACGTCACAGCAATTATAGAGAATTTGGAAGCCTTAGATATGAAGCTCATTAATAATATGCCCGCACATTGGGCAGTCCTCTGCTGAACCCCCTGTTTTCAAATTTAAAGAACATTTACACAGAATTCCCAATTCCACTGCTGTGGTCAGAACCTTTAGCAGTACCGTTTTCCTGTGATACACCATTGACACACAGTAAACATAAATGTGACATTCCCACACCACTGAGGAATTGGTCCTACATTGATATGTCTGCCTTGAATTGTAGGCTAAAGACTAGTGACTCTACCATAAGTCACTCAGTGGAAGCTGACTACACCATTATTATGGACTGGCTCCGATCATCTATTGATGTCATACTACCTTTGACCCAAATTACACATCACAGAATACTTTACCAGCGCCATGGTTTAGTGAAGCACTGTGCAAGGAAAAATTAAAACGCAAACACCTAAGAAGAATTTAGCGGAAATCATGTGTGGAAAGGGACAAAACACAGCAGGTAAAATAGCACTTTAGAGCTATCACAAAAAGTGTTGTACCTCTAGAGCCTCTTTGTTCTCTGACAAGATAATTAAAGCTCAAAACAGTCCTAAGATGCCCTTTCAAGTGGTGAAACGTCTGTCAGACCCCACCAAGACTGCCCACCCCCGGTCTCTCTCTCTCTCTCTCTCTCTCTCACTCTCTCAATCCCAATGCGATGGATTGCCTGCTTTTCCGTAAAAAAGCGGTGGATATTCAAGCCTCTTTTACTTTGGCAGACTCCTTGGATAGCTCGAGAATGGCGGAATAGATTGGAGATTCTTCAATCACTCCGGCCACCACCGCAACCCTTGACAGCTTTTAGGATGGTTCAAGAGAAATGACGACCCAGAACTCTACAGGAAAGCATCAGAAGTCCAGACTCCCCTTGTATGCAGAGCACACTTGCACCCCTGGACCTGGGGACATTCAAAGAGCTTTTCTGACCATAAAATCAGGTTCTCCTTTAGACCCACTACCTCCTTCGATTTTGGCTAAACTTGACCAACAGATGTTGGAACTTCTAACACAGCATCTGAATGCCTCTCTAAGGGAATGGTACGTTCCCAAGGCTGGCAAGCACGTAATGGTTAAACCATTATTGAAAAAGTCAAACCTAGATAATGCTAAGCGGGTAAACTACAGACCTACCCCCCTTCTCCCAGTAATGGCCAAGATCTTGGAAAAACACATAAATAAGCAACTCCAAATGTTTATTCAGTCCAATGATCTTCTCTAACAGCCCCAGTCAAGCTTTAGAGCAGGATATAGTAGGGAAGCAGCCCTAATAGGAGTGACAGAAAACATGAAAGCACAGTTAGACAGAGGCGGTAACACTGCTCTGATTCTACTGGACCTAAGTGCTGCCTTTGACACAGTGAGTCACAATCTACTACTGCAGAGATTAGAAGACATACATGTGTGTGGCATTGCCTTGCAATGGTTCAGGTCCTTCCTCCAAGACTGCGGCTTTCAAGTTCATACAAAACAGCAATGCACAGATTTATCCTCTATCTTGTGGGGTACCGTAGAGATCGACTCTCAGCCCAACTATGTTCAATGTGTATGGACATCCTCTGACTGACATTGTAGAGCTGTGGTCTGACTCTGCTCTCGTATGTGGACAACACCCAGATCGTCGTCTCTCTGACAGCCTTGGTAAACCAGAATGCAGAAGTCTTAAACCTAAATCTTGGTGGTAGACAACCAACCCCAGTTGAGGGGCCCTCATCTATAACCTAAAAGCCTTGAGACGTGCCCCACTCCAATGCCAGCTGTCAAATGTGGATAGATAGCAAGCTTTTTAATGATCACCCGGATCACCAAATTAGCAGCATCCTGCTTTGGACTCAGTTGGCTGAAAAAAAGTCTGCCTGCCACCCTCATCTCAAAGAACAGTGATACAGGTACTGATCCTCTCCTGATTGGACTACGGTAATATTCTATATCTGGCTGCTAACAAAGGTGCCATCAAGCGACTGCATCTAGTCCTGCATCTAGTCCAAAAAGCTACAGCCAGACTTCTTTTAAAGCCACCAAAATTTACCTCTATAGCTAAACTGCTGAATTAACTCCACTGGTTGTCATTTTAAAACACTGTGCTATATGCTCAAACTATGATCAAACACTGGTCAAACACTTGCCCAAAGTATCTTAGACACCTGGTCTCACCCTACCAACCACATCGCTCCCTATGTTCTACCAACGCTAACCTTCCTCAGTTCCCAGAGTTAAAAGAACACGTCAAGGTGGCAAAATGTTCTCCTACCTGGGACCCAAACTATGGAACACAATGCTACTGTCACTGAGATCCTGTTAGTCTCTCATCACTTTTCAAAAACAACTGAAAACCAGGGTGTTTCAGTAATTAAACGCACTTGTGAAGGCCTAATGCTGGGAAGCCCATGCAGGTATCTGCACACTCTACAAAACGTAATTAATAATAATAAATGAATAATTATATTTATTATTATTATTATTATTATTATTAATAATAATAATAATAATAATAATAATAATAATAATAATAATAATATGGGAGGGAGTTGCCTGTGGCTAGCCATTTATGGTGCTGGACGTACTCCATTTCTGAGATGGAGTACTTTTACTACTGTTTGGTCTTACTCTTTTGTGAGTTTGTGCATGTCCCTCCATTAACCCCTTTCTAGCCATCCCTTATCCACTCCTCAAGCTTCTTAAAGCCCTTCACTTTAAGTAGTAAGTATTACTTATTCCCAGCCACTCCCACGTGTCCCACCCACATTAAGTAGTAAAATGTAGGCGTACTCTGCATATAAAAGTTGGAAAAGGCGGAGACCTCCAATGTAGGTATGTGAATAGCATTTTGCAGTACATGAGTAGTACTATTGTAGTACTACTAAACGTGCTACAAAATGCAGTTTGTGAATAGGCCTCTGTGTACATGAAAATGTACAAATATTTGATTTCATGGCTCCTGTTATTTGCAGGGAAATAAGCTCAGCAACCATAGTTTTAGTTTGATGTTTAGAGTTAAACATCATTAAAACGCCTTGAAGTCCAAAAACTTTAAGCACTATCAAGTTATAAAAATCTGCCAGGCTTTTTTTTTTAAACAATTACCTCCCTTCACTTACTTCTGCAGCCTTTTAGCAGTATAGTTGGGACACTCTAGCACCATTTTCTCACTGTATTTAGAAATGAAAGGCAGACCGAAATATTTACAAGCAGATTTTGCTTTAAATATCCTCTCTGTCAGTCAGCATTCTGATGTACTAAATGTTGAAAATAATGTGACTCGGAGAAGAAATGGTTATGGCTACCGGATTACTCTAAAAGCATTGCAGCCCACTGGGATCTGTCTGTGTGCCTGCTACGCATTTACAAACTAGGGTGGACGCCATCTTAAATGCCTGTTATTCAGTTTACACACCACCGAGCCAACCCTAAAGTGACCTCATAAGCTGTGATGTATGGGGCGCGCGTGCACTCCCGCTCCAGGAGTTGCATTAAGGGTTAGAGCCCCCCGCACAGAAGAGCGGCCATTTCTACTTATTTAGTACATGTTGAATTCCAAAGCGGATTAAACGTCACGGTGAATTGAAAAGTAGAAAGGGCGCTTTTGTGCCACAGAAGGTGGACGACTGGTTCTCTTTAGTAAACGATTTCTTACATTTTTGGTACAGTATGTTTTTCTTTCAATGTGTCCATGAGCATTTCGATACTGGATGGCACTTAATAAAGCTTTGAAGTGATGGGTGAATGTCTGCCACACCTTCATGCATCCTTTACTCCTTCTTCTCGGCCAGGATCAAGTGGTTCCACCACTGAGGCCGCTTGTCATCTTGAAACACGGATCTCTCTAGTGACCTCTGCGGGGGATACCATTTCAGAATCTATTAATCTCCGAGGCTGACAGATGAATCCATCGCTTCCCCCGCACTTTTCTTTGGAGTAAGTCCATATGGGAGGTGTCATAGCTAATACTAATTAATTTCTTATGAAAGATTATGTATCGTTCTATTGAATGGCAGGAAAGCACTTGAAAAAAGTAATATCTGGTGTCTGGGAGACTATCGTGTAGCATGACAGATGTTTTCATTAATCTCTTCACACTCATTCCTACAGAATAGATGCCTTTATTTCTGCATTGTGCTTCTTTCTAACAGGCGGGTGCCCCAAGCAGTGTCTTCCCATGGTGTGAAGTTTTTTCACAGCATCCATAGTCTGAAAAGGTTCTGTGAGCCCAGCAAGAAGGAGTCTTAAGGCACAGTTTCTCAGAACAATTTGTGACATCACGCCTATGAGGGCAGGGTGGTCTACACTTTCCTCGACCATTCACGCGTGGGGTTCAAATGCTGGTAGGGACCTGGGAAGAACAGGGGCTCTGTTCTACCACGATGGTCCAATGACACCAGGGACAATACGGGAAAAGCACTTTTGTTTTTATGATGTGTGAAAAAGCTCAACAAGTGTATTGTGACTTCGGTCTGCACAGCCAGCGTTGGAGATTCCCTTTCACAGCTTTGTGGGCCAGTGAAATGGATTGCAGAGGCAGCAGATGACACGTCCAAATATATATGGACTACTTAGCCAATTCATAATATCAATTTGTTGCTATAAAAGAGTTAGGGCTCTGTAGCAAAAGTTTTGCCGGCCCCTACACTAATCCCACTGAAGAGTAAATCTAACTATGCGAGGCGCATTATCGCTGTCTGCCCTTTGCTAACTTTTAGTACTGGCCTAGAGAAATATTAGCATTCTTGGTAGCCTCATATATAAAAAAAAATCATAATATAAATATATGCATACACAAATACATACGGAGGCTTTCTTCCAGCCCTCTTCATCCATTGGTCTGTTCAACTGTCTCATTTTGCTCCTGCCCACCACAGCACTCAGCAATGGCTCAGCCTGCTTCAGCCATTGGCTGGCTTCACTGTGCATAGTTGAATTGTGCTTGTGCACGTGTGTACAACCACTTACAAAGTAGTCCATTTCAGGTGTGAGGGATGCTATTCCAGTCTTTGCTTTTAGTATTTTATTTCTTTTCATGACATTTTTAAAATGTATGTTTACGATAAATCGCAAAAATATGCATTCATTCTGTAGAATGAAGAAGTTGTACTTTTTATTACTTTTACGCTTTTCATGGCTGTTAAGTGTGTGCAAAAAATTAATAAAACAAAATCACAGACATGACTCGGCCAGACCTATTGGCTTTGCCAATGTGATCTGCAGCACAACACTCAATCAATCAATCAATCAGGGGGTTTTAAAGTGCGCTACTCACTCATGAGGGTCTCAAGGCACGGGGGGGAGGGGTGCAGCTCTGAGTCAGCCGAAAAGCCAGGTCTTGAGGATCTTCCTGAAGGTGTGCAGAATAGGTGAGTGTTTGATATTGACCAGGAGCTCGTTCCAGGCTTTGGCTGCGATGTAGGCGAAGGCTCTTCACCCGCTCTGGTTCTGCGGATGCGCGGGGTTTCTGCTAGGGTGAGGTCGGCAGAGCAGAGGTTTCTTTTGGGTATGTGGATGGAGACTCTTTTGTTGAGGTATTTGGGTCCGGTGTTGTGGAGAGATTTGTAGGCGTGGGTGAGTAGCTTGAAGGTTACTCTCTTTTCGACAGGGAGCCAGTGGAGGTCTTGCAGGTGTTGGGTGATGTGCTCATGTCGTGGGATGCAGAGGACGAGTCTGGCCGTGGTGTTCTGGATGGTCTGGAGTTTGTGTAGCAGGGATTTGTTGATTCCAGCATAGAGGGTGTTCCCGTAGCATTTTCGGTAAATCCATTGGTTGTGTTTGTACTTTGACCCTGAATGCAATTGAATGAATTTTCACAGTTGTAATACCTTTTTCGTAGTTAGATTTATGGAAATTGCAATAAGTTACTAACTTTCATAGTCATGCCACAAAGTTATCCATGGGTTTGTCTTCTCTTTGACATGCAGTGCTAAATACATATCTTCGTTAGTCAGTGTTTCTTTGAGGGTCAAACCCATCATTAAGGCTTTTGATTATTCCTCATACGTCTCCGCCTTTTGGGTGAGATAAATCACTAAGAGCACATCACTAAGAGTTCCACTACATTATCGTTTACTACTAGAAGTAAAAAGAGCTCTCACGCTTGCTTGTCAGTTTGTGTTTTACATGCTGCTTGTAAGTGATGCATGAATCTGCATTAGAACGTTACCCACCACGCTCTTATAGTTTGTGTTTCAGGCATATGGAATGGTGGTGATCTTCTGAAATTGGCACTAATTATGCTTTCCTGTTCTTTCTTTCCTCTAGTTGTATGTGTTGTGGACTGTGTTGATGACACTGACCCAGGTGATGTGGCCATTGGTTCCATATTCATTGCTTTTTCCTCTGTTATGACTTTATTGCTCATGTATTTAGATATATATTTACATATAGATTTAGACTACAATACAAGAGAATGTACTGCATATGTAGAGCGCAGAGCTGCCTCCAAGGAGGTATCCGGGCGGTAGCGGAAACTTCACCTACAAGGGATCTAGCAGCAGAAACTCTAACAGATGCCAAGGCAGGAGTCAAAGAGAAATGATTTTAAGCTCTTTCTGAAAATGCTTTTGGAAGGGCTAGTTCTCAAGTTAAGGGGAAACGCATCCCAGAGCTTCGAGGCCAGAAAAACAAATGAACTACCTCCTTTTCTCACCTTGTGGATGTGGGGGGAGTTAAAAGAGTTTGATATTGTTGGCAGCTTTAGGCAGCTAACATTCATCCAATCAACCACTGATTTACGACAGAGTTTAAAAGAATCCAGAGTTGTGGTTTTTGTTTTCCTGAAAAGCCAAGAGGAGCTGGGTGTTGTCAGCGTAAGAGACAAATCTCACTGCCCATGATCCTGTTAGATATGCCAGAGGCTCCAGATATATATATATATATAAAAAAAGAGTAGGACTGAAAGCTGATCCCTGAGGCACTCCACACTCTAATGATTTAGCCATGGCGGTGAAAAGTAGACAGCCTCGGAGCGTTCACTAATAAAAGATTTCAACCATTGCAGGGCTTGGTCTCTGACGCTGATAATTTCAAGTCTCTCAAGCAGAAACGTGTGGAAGACCATATCGAATGCAGCAGAGAGGTCCAAAAGCATCACCAAAACCCGAGTGCTAGAGTCCAGATTTTCTTTAATATATTCTGAGCTCTCAAGCAGGGTTGTCTCCATGCTGTAACCCCAACAAAATCCGGATTCGGATTCGTGGAGCAAATAGTTAGACTTGAGAAAGTGAGATATCTGCCTATTTACATTTTTCTGAAGTAACTTAGCCACAGTAGGCTGAAGGGAAATAGGCCTAAAATTGCTAAGAACCTTGGGGTCAGCTGAAGGCTTCTTAAGCAGGGGGAGTGGTGAAGCTTGCTTCAAACTGGACGACACCAGTGCCAGCTCTAAGGAGCACTCTGTTCAGGATAGGATTTACTAAAGGGGTCGGCAAGTTTGAGGATGGAGGGGGGACAGGGATCCAGGGGGAACAAGGCCTGCAATTTGCGAGTTCAGCTGCAGATTCATCTAGGGTTAAGGGGACAAATCTAGAGAGTGTCAGGCCAGAGTTGGGGTAGGGCGAAGCTCCTTGAGTAGTGGGAGACTGTCCAGGAACTGGTCATAAGTTGTTTGCACCTTTTTAAAGAAGAAGTCAGAGATATCCCTGCATAACTCTATAGATGGGAAGAGGGTGACTTTCATAGCTGAGGGAGAGAGAAAAGAGCTGACAAGTTTAAACAGCTCTCAGAATATATTTGCTGTCTCAGAAATGGACGAATCAATAACGTTTTTTGGGGCCATCCTAATAGCTGCATGATATTGTTTCCAGATCGGCCTGGTAAATTGCCTTAGCGTCCTTGTCATGGTTGGATCTCCATTAACTTTCTAGCCTTTTACATACATATTTCTCTGACTTAAGGTCATCAGAGATCCAAGGAACGGAGGGTTTTAGACCCTTTGAAGAGTGGGATCTTAGAGGAGCAATGGTATTCAAAGCATCAGTCAGCCATTTATTTAAAAGCTAAACATCCTGTTCTAGGTCCCCTGACCTATGACAGGGAAGGGGACTGAGGCGACTCCATAAAGTGGGAGTCAGAGATTTTGTGCAAAGACCAAGACAAAGTACTTTTCTGTTCTTGAGTGATGTAGGGGTGTTCTGCTCGATTTTCCCGGCCTTCTTGTGTTAACAAGTGATTGAATGTGACTTCAGTCTCTTACCATTCAAGCCTAAGGGTTAGAGTAGTGAATGGAGCCTATTTACTAGGCACTTCGACATGATTCTGTGCTCTTCCCCATAGATCAGGGCTTGCACACATAGCCTAGGGGATAGATTCGTTAGTATTAGGGATAACCTGTCCTGTAGTGAGGGTATTTCATGGAGCTGTGCTGAATTCAGGCCTGGTAGGCCTCAAACGGGAGAGACTCCATCTTTCTTTCTGCTCCGGCAGCTTGGGATGCTTCTAGGTCAAAAGTAATGTTTTAGTTATGAGGTGTTATTCGCTTGGAGAGAACCAGTTCAGGCCGGCCCTTATCGAAGGATTGTATTTTTCTTCATGCCGAAGACACTACATCAGGCCGGCCGGCTGGGAACGTGTCCTTGGTACGGGGAGGTACAAGAATTTGGCGGGCGGCAGGTTACGGGCCGGAATTTTCCATGAGGAAATGCACCTCTATATTAGTGAAAGTCTGAGGCAGTTACATGTTCAGTCCGTAGGCGGCATCTAGCCGTTAGCAGTAGAGCTACTACTTATTCCAGGGAAGACAGACGCCATCTTGAAGGCGGAGAAGAACCGAGAGACAGATGCTTTCCTAACAGAATAGCCAGAGAGGAGAGAGTAGCCGATAAGGAAGAGGTCCCAGTGACTCGGAGAAGGGTGATTCCAGGCGAGCCGAGGCACAGACGAGAAGGGAGCCTAGATGACCACTGAGTGCAGGCTACATACTACTAAGGTGATGTCGACCCTTTCTTATTAGAGTGTACAACTTCATCTTTCACTTTTCTTTGCAGGTTATGTGTTATATCGTAATGTTATGTGATTGTGTATGTAATGAGTAATAAAGTATCCAGTTTGTAGTGAACCAACATGTGATGCGTGTTCTTGTATAAGAGGGTAGCCTATTCTTCTAGTCAGCTGCGGCTACATGAACAGATGTTAACCCTGATCAGGTAAGTGGTAACTGAATAAAGGAAAGAGGAGCCCCTCGAACCTGAGGACAGGCTATGCCCGAACTGGCAATCCTTGTGTGATCTGATGAATAGTGAGACTGATTCCCTTTTTGTATGTTATGGTGATCATAGGATGAACTGTCGTATGAGACTGCCGTCTAGGTAGAGAGGTCTGGATTCGTAGGGGATCGCGAGGCCGCCGATTGTGCTGATACTGTCGTATGGGCAGAGAGGTCTGGGTTCGTATGGGACCGCGAGGCCGCCACTTGTGATACTGTTGTATGGGCAGAGAGGTCTGGATTCGTAGGGGATCGCGAGGCCGCCGATTGTGCTGAGACTGCCGTCTGGGTAGAGAGGTCTGGGTTCGTATGGGACCGCGAGGCCGCCACTTGTGATACTGTCGTATGGGCAGAGAGGTCTGGATTCGTAGGGGATCGCGAGGCCGCCGATTGTGCTGAGACTGCCGTCTGGGTAGAGAGGTCTGGGTTCGTATGGGACCGCGAGGCCGCCACTTGTGATACTGTCGTACGGGCAGAGAGGTCTGGATTCGTAGGGGATCGCGAGGCCGCCGATTGTGCTGAGACTGCCATCTGGGTAGAGAGGTCTGGGTTCGTATGGGACCGCGAGGCCGCCACTTGTGATACTGTCGTATGGGCAGAGAGGTCTGGATCCGTATGGGATCGCGAGGCCGCCGATTGTGCTGAGACTGCCGTCTGGGTAGAGAGGTCTGGGTTCGTATGGGACCGCGAGGCCGCCGCTTGTGATACTGTCGTATGGGCAGAAAGGTCTGGATCCGTATGGGATCGCGAGGCCGCCGATTGTGAGGTCTTGGTATGCATAGTAGGAATCCCCTGTCCTTAGGTGATAGATATATGTGGTTGCAGGATTGTAAATAGGTTCTAGGGAGGGGGTAACGTTCTGGCTGGGTTAGTGAGGCTCTGATGAGCGGGTTCTATCTGATCCGAAAACCCAAGCAGAACAAGGGGGTAGGAGAGACTATCTCAAAAGGGACCAGCGCATGGTCCAGCCAAATGAGTTGTGAAACTGGATCTACCACTACTGTTTCAGGATTTGCTAAAATAAGGTCCACAGTAGGATGCTTTGTGAGTAGGATCTTTGATAAATTGTTCTAGGTTAAAACCTTCCAATGTGGCTAGAAATTGCTGTGCAGGTTTATTGAAATGGTTCCCTCTCCCTTATAGTCCAAAAATATACAAAGGCCAAAAAAGGCTGTGTCCATCTTGCCTTTATGGACTTGACATGCACCTTTGATACAGTGGAGAGCTCCAGATTATGGTCAATAATGTCAGAGTTAGGTAAAGATAGCACAATTACATCCCTGATTCTCAGACTTCATGCACACACCACATCCAGAATCCACTGCAGTATGAATGGGGACCTCACCGAAGACTTCCCATCAGTAACAGAACCTGATACATTGTTGGTCTTTTTGTGCCAAATCCTTATATTAGAATACTTTACTTGTGCCTCAATTGGTTGTTAGGTAGGTCACTTTTAGAAGGATTTTTCCTCTCTAGCCTTATTTAGGCATCTTTCAAATTTATCGGAACCAGTGGTGTAGGAAGTATGTGGTCAATGTTTAGACCGTGTTGCATAGACCACATTGTTCCATCATGTTCTTGGGCTTCTTCACTGGGTTCACAGATCCTGAGTTATTTGGAGGTCAACAGTCTAGCTTTTTGGTGTGCTGTTTTGGTCCTGTGATCGCTAAACTCCACCTGTTTAATTAGACAGAATATGCAAATGCTATGAAAGTGATATTTTTAAATGTTCACTCTCTGGTTAAAATGAACTCGTTGTTAGAGACCTCATTAATGATGATGATGTCGCTGTAGCTTTTTTAAAGGAAAATTGGCTGAATGACAGCTTAGGACCAGCCTCACCATTTACTGTAATTTTGAGGATTTACATGTAGACCAGGAATTAAGGACTGAAAGTTTAGATGGCATGATTTTGAAAAGCAATTCCTGATTTCTGTGAATGTACCCTGTTTTTTAATTGACCTCCTTTATCTGTTTTAATCAAACTCTGTAACTTGTGCACTGTTAAATAGTCCACCATGGATAAGACCCCACTTTTACTACTGCAGTCATAAATAATATTTCCTATTTCTGTTACAAGCATTAAGATTTTTACCACTGAGAGACACTAAGGGGCCCATTCAGATGGCTGGAGGATCGACTCCGCCGGGCTGGCGGTAGCCACCGCTGGCCCGGCGGGGGTGATCCGCCCGCGATCCATGACCGAATAACCCCCGCCATATCAGTATGGCTGAGGGATCCGCGGTGGATGGAAAGACCGTACGCTGCTTTTCCGCCGGTCGACTCGTCGACCGGGCAGAAAAGGAGCATAATATGGTGGCGGTGTCTGCAAGACACTGCCATCCATATTATGATGCAGCCGGAGATATGCCTTTCCATGGCGGCAACGGAAAGGCATGCGGTCTTTTGTATTGGGTGCCCATTGCGGGCCCCCGGGTGTTGGGGGGTGCACTTGGGGTTTTAGACCCTTTGAAGAGTGGAATCTTAGAGGAGCAATGGTATTCAAAGCATCAGTCAGCCATTTATTTAAAAGCTAAACATCCTGTTCTAGGTCCCCTGACCTATGACAGGGAAGGGGACTGAGGCGACTCTATAAAGTGGGAGTCAGAGATTTTGTGCAAAGACCAAGACAAAGTACTTTTCTGTTCTTGAGTGATGTAGGGGGTAGGAGAGACTATCTCAAAAGGGAACAGCGCATGGTCCAGCCAAATGAGTTGTGAAACTGGATCTACCACTACTGTTTCAGGATTTGCTAAAATAAGGTCCACAGTATGATGCTTTGTGAGTAGGATCTTTGATAAATTGTTCTAGGTTAAAACCTTCCAATGTGGCCAGAAATTGCTGTGCAGGTTTATTGAAAGGGTTCCCTCTCCCTTATAGTCCAAAAATATACAAAGGCCAAAAAAGGCTGTGTCCATCTTGCCTTTATGGACTTGACATGCACCTTTGATACAGTGGAGAGCTCCAGACTATGGTCAATAATGTCAGAGTTAGGTAAAGATAGCACAATTATATCCCTGATTCTCAGACTTCATGCACACACCACATCCAGAATCCACTGCAGTATGAATGGGGACCTCACCGAAGACTTCCCATCAGTAACAGAACCTGATACATTGTTGGTCTTTTTGTGCCAAATCCTTATATTAGAATACTTTACTTGTGCCTCAATTGGTTGTTAGGTAGGTCACTTTTAGAAGGATTTTTCCTCTCTAGCCTTATTTAGGCATCTTTCAAATTTATCGGAACCAGTGGTGTAGGAAGAATGTGGTCAATGTTTAGACCGTGTTGCATAGACCACATTGTTCCATCATGTTCTTGGGCTTCTTCACTGGGTTCACAGATCCTGAGTTATTTGGAGGTCAACAGTCTAGCTGTTTGGTGTGCTGTTTTGGTCCTGTGATCGCTAAACTCCACCTGTTTAATTAGACAGAATATGCAAATGCTATGAAAGTGATATTTTTAAATGTTCACTCTCTGGTTAAAATGAACTCGTTGTTAGAGACCTCATTAATGATGATGATGTCGCTGTAGCTTTTTTAAAGGAAAATTGGCTGAATGACAGCTTAGGACCAGCCTCACCATTTGCTGTAATTTTGAGGATTTACATGTAGACCAGGAATTAAGGACTGAAAGTTTAGATGGCATGATTTTGAAAAGCAATTCCTGATTTCTGTGAATGTACCCTGTTTTTTAATTGACCTCCTTTATCTGTTTTAATCAAACTCTGTAACTTGTGCACTGTTAAATAGTCCACCATGGATAAGACCCCACTTTTACTACTGCAGTCATAAATAATATTTCCTATTTCTGTTACAAGCATTAAGATTTTTACCACTGGGAGACACTAAGGGGCCCATTCAGATGGCTGGAGGATCGACTCCGCCGGGCTGGCGGTAGCCACCGCTGGCCCGGCGGGGGTGATCCGCCCGCGATCCATGCCTGAATAACCCCCGCCATATCAGTATGGCTGAGGGGTCCGCGGTGGATGGAAAGACCGTACGCTGCTTTTCCGCCGGTCGACTCGTCGACCGGGCAGAAAAGGAGCATAATATGGTGGCGGTGTCTGCAAGACACTGCCATCCATATTATGATGCAGCCGGAGATATGCCTTTCCATGGCGGCAACGGAAAGGCATGCGGTCTTTTGTATTGGGTGCCCATTGCGGGCCCCCGGGTGTTGGGGGGTGCACTTGGGGGGTACCCATGGTACCCCCCTACATTTGCATGCACAAGGTGGCAGGCACCGCGCGGTGCCTGTCACGTTTTGAATGCAAATGCACAACATGCATTTGTTACATTGCGGCGGGTGCTGCTTACAGCACCGCCCGCTGCAATGTAAAAAATGTGGGATGCGACCGCCATGATGGCGGTCGCATCCTGATTGGCATGGCGGGACCGCAGCACCTATGGCGGGCGGTCCCTTTTGCTGTTGCGGTGGGGGCGGACATCGTAATGATGCCCTAAATTGTGGATTGAGGCTTAAGGTGCTACTGATGCAAGAACATTTTTAAAGTTGTCACCAGGTCCTACACTTCCCCAAAGACCACCACTTTGGTGTTGCCTGTCAGTTTGAGGCAATTTGATTTCATCCAGGTAGCCGCTTTGGTTATTTATGTGCTAAACTTGTTCCTGATGTTGGGTGTTTTGTCTGAAAGGGACAGTATCAGTTGCGTGTCATTGACGTAAGTGAGCATGTTTATGTTGTGGGCTTGTATGGCGTCGGCCAGAGGAGCCATGTAAATGTTGAATTGCATTGGACGGCGCGAGGAGCCCTGTGGGATTCTATAGATTAGATCTTGTGCTTCAGAGGAACAGCAGGGCATGTTGGCGGTTTGGGTCCTTCCAGTGAGGATGGAGCAGATCCATTTAAGGATGTGTCTCTGGATGCATGCTATGTAGCTTAGTCGGATTAGAATGGCATAGGAGATGGTGTTGAAGGCTGCTGCTAGTTCTAGAAGGATGGGTGCGGTGGTCCCCCACTGTCAAGAATCATCCAGATATCATCTGTTGCTGCTATGTGGGCAGTTTCCATTCTGTGGTTAGGTCTAAATACTGATTGTGTTTTGTTGAGAAGCTGGTGATTGCGGGGTAGTCAAAGAGGCGTTTGTTAATGGCTTTTTCAAAGACTTTGGCTTGGTAGGGAAGGGGAGATATTGGTCGGTACCTGGCGAGTTTGGTCGTGTCTGCCGAGGGATTCGTTAGGAGGAGTTTGGCAGTTGCATGTTTTTATTGTTCCAGAAAGGTGGCTGTACTGATGGAGGTGTTGAAAATGGGGGTTAGGGCCTCGCTGATAGGGATCAGTTCTTTGTCAAAAGCGTGATGGGGACAAGGATCAGCTGAAGTGAATGGTCTTCATGATTGTTGTGGTTTCCTCTGTGTGGGAAACAACATTTACAATGCGGCACGAACCACGAATGCCATTACATTGCAAGCATTACAACAAATGTGTCTTTACCACGCATATCGTTATGAAGACATGCCTTAGGGAAAGCAGCATTGGACTTCGAAGTCCAGCGCTTTCCATACTGTTGTGCAGATTGGAGTTAGAATAGTAAATGTTACCTCTCCAAAGTCCAACGCTTTTCCTAAGGCAAGCCGTTGTAACCATATGCATGGTAAAGGACTGCGTGGTAAAGACGCTTTTGTTGTAATGCCCATGATGTAATGGCGTGCATGGAAAAAGCATGTGCGGTTCCAACATACAACCCCTCTGTACTAATGGGGTCCCTTGTGGGGATTGTGTTGTCCTCATTTGTCACAGTGAGACTTCTGGAGAGGGTCCACTTGGGAGTGAAGTTTCTGTATAAGGCTGTGATTTAGCTGCAAAAGAAATGTGAGAGGTTGTTACACAGATCTTGCGATGGGGTGTGATTTCCATTGGCAGCTGCGGTTGTGGTGAAGTTCTTGACGATTGCAAATATTTCTTTGGTGCTGTTTGAGCTGGTGTTTATTAATTCCACTAGGGTCTTCCTCTTAGTTTCTCGAATTAGCACTTAGCACTCACGATTTCCCCTCGTGGAAGACCTATCATCAACCACACATGACAGTGTCATTGGGACATTAAATGACAGTTTTGCAACTTGGGGTGTTCCCTCCATTCTTAAGTCTGACAATGGCCCACCTTTCAATAGCCAGGAGTTTAAGGACTTTCTCACTAATATGAATGTTAAACATCAGAAAAGTACACCTCTGTGGCCACAGGCAAATGGCGTTGTCAAACGATTCCTGGGCACCCTAAAGAGATTTATTCAGAGTGCTGCGCTAGAAGGAAGTGACCTCAAGTCAGCTTTATGTTCAGCCCTTTGTGTTTACAGGTCAACTTCCCATTCCACGACAGGTGAAAGCCCCACCACCTTAATGTTTGGGAGAGCCATGGAAACAAAATTGTCACAATGGCCCACTAATAGGTCGACAAATGCTGACCTGATCCGTACAACGGATTCCTTTCACAAGTCCAGAAAAAAAGACTACGCTGACAAACACTGATGTGCTCGGGACACAGTTTTTAAGGAAGGCGACCGAGTCCTGGTCAAACAAAAATGGAAACGCAAGTCTGACACGTTTGATGCTGACCCACTGAGGGCTGTGACAAGCAAAGGACATATGGTAACCTCTCAATATCCCGGAAAGTCCATTACGAGAGACTCATCCCATTTCAAGCATCTGCCTCGATGTTTGTTGGCTCCACAAGTTAGAAGTGAGACATGTCCATGTGAGAGTCCGGAGAGCTCAACTCATACACCTGACTCTGCATCACCTCTACCCGAGATAGGCCTCTCTTGAATGCCTCATTAACCTCACACAATGATATCTAAAACAGTGGTTCGAGCACCTCAATGAATCATTTAGGAACTATAATGTATATATGTAATAATTGTACTTTTTATTTAACAAAGGGGGAGATGTAGTGTCTTGTGAATATGAACAGCAGTACCCTTCTGGTCTCTGATGGACTCCACAGGAGAATGATGTAATCAGTAGAGTGTGCGGTTAAGGAAGTTTATGACAAAGTGTGTGCAGTTAACGATTGCACAAAATAAAGACATGTACTACAGAGCTTTGTGTGTGGCGTGGTCATTTGCATGCTTCTGGGCTGAGGAGGATGCTACAAATGCTAAGTTTTTAACTACTGATTTTCTTTGTGATCAATATACTGTCATAAGTATAGGGAAAGGGATGATAGTGAGGGCTTCTCCAGGTGCACGCCTATCACATTTCAGAATTCCAAATAATTATCGCTTGACATTGTATTTGAGGCTTGTGCTGGAGTGGAACTTCATCCCCCAGAACCCATCTTGCCTTCCATCTCTCTTTCCCTGCCTAGAGGTTGGGCCGGAAGCACGCCACACCAGCCAGCGCTATTAAAGCGCCAACAAATTATCACAGTGCCGGAGGCTTTACATTGTGTTTGGGGCTTGTGCTGGGGTGGGACATCGTCCCCCAGCACCCATTTTGCCTTTTATCTCTCTTTGCCTGCCTAGAGGAGGGGCTGGCAGCATGCCACACCAGCCAGCGCTATTAAAGCGCCAACAAATTATCACAGTGAGAGACCAGACCAAGAGACTGTCCTCAGCTGGTCAAGGTTGGGCTGGCCAATCCCACTTGGTTTTGTTTCTTCGACCTTATCCTGACATACTGGCTGTGTGGTTTATAAGTGTTTTAGGTGAATCCCTCTACTATGGGTAAAAGGAAATCAGTTGCTGACTTGCCTCCTTCAAGGGATCGATCTCTAACCACCAGTATAACCATCTTCTTCACCAATGCCATGGGTGTACTTAACACAGAGATTGAAAATGTTGAAGAAAGTCTTGGGGTCACCAAGAAAGTACTTTTATCGGCCCGATACTCAAGCAATAATATGGTCACCCTTGTCCTGCATCGGCGCTAAACAACAAACCTGGGAAAGTGTCTGTCAACCCATGTGTGTCCAATAAGTACTTAGGGGTTGATTCCGATCCGAGTTGGACAGCTCTCCGAGAGCTGCTCGTAGTCTTACCTTGCGACCGACACGTACCCGTAGCCGGTCCATCCTGTTGATGAAGTACGATGCGCATAACTGCCAAAAACCCGACCGACACGTAGGCTGTGATTCAAGCTCCATTCTCCGTCCGAGCCGTAACTCCTAACGCCGAACCGAGTCGCCCGGAAGCAGTATCCATAGCAGTTTCCGCCCTGACAAGTACGATGCGTACTTCCTACATGCCGTACGGCACGTCACAGCATCCGGAAAAGAAACATATCAGCTACGATTAGCGCCACAACTCAATCCACGGCTACGAGACGGACCAGCTTGCAACGGGTACGAGACGGAGCAACAAGCAGCGTGAACGTGACGAACACACCATGAATACCATTGCGCAGGTCATACCAGTACTCTACATCTATGACCGGATCAGGAACAGACGCGGACGGCACAGACGGTAAGTCAGACACCTACCACACAAACAAGCAACAGGTACCCGCAAAATGGCACACACACACAGGGGATCCATATCCTGGCCACCAACAACAGGCCACCATAGGGGTTGTATGGCCAGCACCACTACCACCCCCACCCATAGGGCTCATGTTGACCATCACTAATGCCACCCACACTCATAGGGGACCTGTTGCCCATCACCCCTGCCACCCCTACTCATTGGGCTTATGTTGCACATCACCCCAGCCACCCCCACTCATAGGGGACCTGTTGCCCATCACCCCTGCCACCCCCACCCATAGGGGACCTGATGACCATCACTAATGCCACCCCCACTCATAGGGCTTATGTTGCCCATCACCCCTGCCACCCCCACTCATAGGGCTTATGTTGCCCATCACCCCTGCCACCCCCACTCATAGGGGACCTGTTGCCCATCACCCCTGCCACC
This sequence comes from Triturus cristatus, assembly GCF_964204655.1. Taxonomy (NCBI): domain Eukaryota; kingdom Metazoa; phylum Chordata; class Amphibia; order Caudata; family Salamandridae; genus Triturus; species Triturus cristatus. Next base: position 197,818,610 of record NC_140593.1, on the reverse strand, counting down.
CCCACTCATAAGGGACCTATTGCCCATCACCCTTGCCACCCCCACTCAAAGGGCTTATGTTGCACATCACCCCTGCCACCCCCACTCATAGGGGACCTGTTGCCCATCACCCCTGCCACCCCCACCCATAGGGGACCTGTTGACCATCACTAATGCCACCCCCACTCATAGGACTTATGTTGCCCATCGTCCCTGCCACCCCCACTCATAGGGGACCTGTTGCCCATCACCCCTGCCACCCCCACCCATAGAGGACCTGTTGCTCCTCACCCCTGCCACCCCCACTCATAGGGGACCTGTTGCCCATCACCCCTGCCACCCCCACCCATAGGGGACCTGTTGACCATCACTAATGCCATCCCCACTCATAGGGGACCTGTTGTCCATCACCCCTGCCAACCCCACTCATAGGGGACCTATTGCCCATCACCCCTGCCACCCCCACTCATAGGGCTTATTTTGCACATCCCCCTGCCACCCCCACTCATAGCGGGCCTGTTGCCCATCACCCCTGCCACCCCACTCATAGGGGACCTGTTACCCATCACCCCTGCCACCCCCACTCATAGGGCTTATTTTGCACATCACCCCTGCCACCCCCACTCATAGCGGGCCTGTTGCACATCACCCCTGCCACCCCCACCCATAGGGGACCTGTTACCCATCACCCCTGCCACCCCCACTCATAGGGGACCTGTTGCCCATCACCCCTGCCACCCCCACCCATAGGATGGGTGATGCGCCACACATCCATCATACTCCAACATTAGGTATGTCAGCAAAATACAACCCCCTAACATCATGACAACAGAGTGTAGTCTGTGACAAATGCCCACAACAGTGATTATGACTTTGAACATACAATGTAACTAACAGCATATGTGTGACCAACAAATGATTGTGGCCTACACAAGGCAAGCATCACTATAGCACTGTGTCAATGTAAAAATAACACCCCCTCACTGTTTAGAACAAAAGTAAAGTGTGGGGTTCCAAACTGCAGCAAATGTCGAGCATTGTGGTGATGGGGTCTAAACCCCCCTCATCACAGTGACCAAAAGGTAAGTGTCATCATGGTCAAAGCTGCAAATGCCAAACAGCATGTATGATTCCCGGTCCCAACACATTAAACACTTTTGGGGCTGTGTCCCATACAGTCAGAGATGTGGTGAGGCTAACAGTGCTGTGAAAACAAAACATACTCTCGGCCATGTGCAGATAAGCACCACACATGGGGGCTGACAATGCATACAGTGTACAATGACACAAGAGCAGAAGTGACCATCACAACGCATACACACATCTTGAAAATAGACACACTAATCAAAACAACCTGTGTAGACTGTAGGTGTCAGGTCACAAACTCCCATTCCATGCCAGCAACACCTAACAACCAGGATGAATGTGCACAATGATGTGATATGACTCACAGGGACAGCAGGGAAAATCACAAAACAGCATCCAGACAATGGCCCACAACAGCAATACCAATGCACTGATGCAGATGCACAAACACAAACAGGCAACCTCACACTGCACATCTAACACAACATATGTGTATGTGTCTCAGTATCCCCAGGCAACTACACAACACATGAGGGGAGCTGATCCACAGTGACACAGATGTGGACACAGTGCCATACAAAAGTAAAGCATCATTGGGACCCCCTTAGTGGGAAATCAGGCATTGTGAGTGGAGAGGGAGCACAACAGACACATGTGACACAAGCTGGAATGAACACAAACTAACACAGCAAGAGACTGACACACAATAGCACTACCCCCAGGGACTAGACATTGGGGTGACACAAGCATGTATGACACCTCCACTGTGATGACAAAGGTAGATGTCTTACAAACTGTGAAAACCAGACATGTGTCCTGTGCCACAAACGTACATCACATCTACACAAACACAAATCACTCAGCATGGCCCGTCATCCATGGACAAACGGGAGCTAGGTGCCCATCCATGCAAACATTTGCATCAGTCCACCCTCAACACCACACACCTTGAACTGCAACAATGTGCATCTGTGAAGCCCACATGGACAGGTGACATTGCACTTGCACCCATGACAAACACAGGAATGTTGGGAGTAACTAAGGTGCACAGACTCATCACACAACGACAGTTCCCAACCCTGGTGAATGACAGACATACTGCACAGTATGCGGTACCTGGCCATGATTTCAAAGCTCACGTAACCTTCAGAATACCTCCCACAGTCGCAGGACAATGCAGAAGCCAAGGAGAACCACAAGGCACGCATGCTGACACCTGCAAACATTGCAGCCCTTAACCGGACAAGTGGGACCAGTCACATACACATACACATGTCTCAATCACTGAAAGGTATCACCTAGGGACAACTACATGATATTGCGAACTAACAAGTGCCTTGGGGACCCCTGACTGTGTCCCATCTGTGTCTGACAACATCACCACAACTCAGAACTGAAAAATCCCAATGATGAAACACCAATTAACAGTAGTGTGTCATGCACCCACACATCTGGTAGCCCATGGCAACGTTGTGGGATGAACACAGTACTACTCAGCAAGCATAAACAACAGGAACATATCAAGGGAATACTGCCTGTGTATGAAAAGGGATGCGGACACACACACACATGCTCACACAACACACACCATGGGCCCAGGCTATGTCACGGAACAACACACTTACTGGAGGGGACCCAACTCCTGTGGAAGCCCAGCTGTGCCAAACATAGTCACAGCACGTCTCACTCATGTCAGCAGAACACTTGGTCAGTCAGCCATCATTTACCACCCAATGAAGGCTCTGGTCACAACAGCCTGGGTACGTGAGTCTCCCCTAAGTCATCTGCACATACTCAACCCATATGTACAGCAAGTTGCACAGAGGACCCAGTTGCTCCTATACCAATGATGCCCACACCTGATGTTCCAGTGGTGATGCGCCCAAAGTCAGGGAAATAGACAAATTGGACAATGGGAAACACATCATATGTGCATGGGCGCAAGCCACAGATGTGACCATGCAAATGAAATGTTCACAGAGATGTCCACAAATTGTTGATAATGACACACCCAGTTAGCTGCAAAGGATGACATGGATACCGACCAGAATAGGATACATATCTCATAGACCACATGGAGTACCTCACATCAACACCTCAGTATTCAACATTGGAAACCAAGCATTACAGGTGCAATGGCATGCTAAACATCATCAACCTAATGTACAGCTAAATCAAGTTCACAAGGATAAAGAAAAAAGCTTTATTTAACATATGAAAATTTAAACGTCCGTTCAAACAAAAGGCCAATGGCCAGTCCATTATCAAATGACAAGGAGTGAACTTGAGTGACAACTGTCACACGTTGCTTGCCTCCACTGGTAAGGACAGGGGACATCCCCTCGGAGGGGCATACATGGGGGCAGGTCAGGCAACGCAGGGACAGGATCAGGGCGCAGCAAAAGGCGGCAATGAATTGGTGGTGGATGCAGGAGAGTCACTTGCAACTGCAGTGGAGCTGACTGAAGTGGTGAGTGCAGTCACAACTGTGGGGCACAAGTCAGATGGGCTGGGTGCCAGCACAACTTCAGTGGGCAGGTCAGATGGAGTGGATTGGGTCCCCACTGCAGTGCCCAAGTCAGACGGGGTGGTTGTGGACTCCACTGCAGTGCCTAAATCCATGTGAGCGGAATGGGGTGCAGGTGAGGCCGGCAGGACAGAGGGGGGACACGGTCCCCACATCAGTGGCACTAACCGTCTGACCGGGTGTGGAGGAGCAAGTGGTAGGGGGGAGGGCCTCAGCATTTTGGGGATGGTGTATCTGTGGGTGGGGGAACCCGGGGCAGGGTGTAGCGGAGGAACATCAGGAGTGGTGGCCTGGGGGATGGAGGACGGAGACTTTGCCTTGGAGCTGCGTGGCGGCGGTGGGGTCTTGCTCTTCCGTCTCCGGGCGGACTTGCGGGTGGAGGCCTCAGTCTGCCTGTGCCTGGGGGAGGGTGTCTGGGTGTGAGGGGCACTCCCCTCTGTGTGTTGGGACTTCCTCTTCCCCTTGTTATCTGCATCTGCTGGGTTGTGGGGAAGAGGCCATGGTCACAGAGGAAGAGCTTCTGTGGAGATGGGGCTGCAGGTGAGGCAAGGGAAGGAGGCTGGGAGGGGGAGGTTTCAGAGGACTGCGGAATGGTTGTGGATGACTGTGTGTGTGTCTGCAAACCATTCCCTGTGAGTGTGGTATCAGTCCCCTGTGCTTGCTTGTGTGCATGTCTAGCCCTTGGTTTGGGTGTTTGTGTGCTGCCCGTGTCTGTGGCTTTGTGAGAATGTGCAGGTGTGTGTGTGCTTGGGACAGGTAGGCTGCTAGGAATCGTGGGTGGTGCAGGGGTAGGAGGGGTGCAGGACTGTTGGAGGAGGGACACTGCTGCCGTAAGGGAGGAGGCCATGGACTGATTGGTTCTCTGTAGGGCAGACATGCCCGATGAAATGCCCTCCATGAACGGCACCAGTTGCATCAACAGAGTGGTGTGTGCATGGCGGAAACTCAGCATCGATGTCTGCCCTACATGGATCTGTCTAAGTAAGTCCACAGACTCCTCACTCCGGGCAGCAGGGGGCACAGGGGTAGGGGATGCGGTGCCGGCACAAAGGAGACATGCTCCCGAACACAGGAGCCTCCACGGACCTCTGGGATAGCAGCCGATGGGAGGGTGGTGATGGTGGTGGTGGGGGCGGTGGCAGGGTCAGCCTCACTAGCTGGGGTTTGGTGGCTGCCGACACCCGCCTCCACAAGGGAGTGATCCTCAGTGATGCTGTGGCCCTCAGCTGGGGTGGATGGTGCTGACGACTCCTCGGTGTGGCTCCACTCGCCCTCCGTGCCACTGGGTGCCCCGACTCTTCTCCTTCTGTCCCTGTCAGGCTCTGTGGCTCCTCCTGGTCCATGGAGCTGTCCCCTCCTGTGGCCGTGGATGTATCTGGATAGGAATAGGAAGAAAGAGAACAACATCAGTCACCTGCACTGACTGCACACACCACAGTGAGTACATCACATCACAGGGCAAGCCCTTACATCATCAGCTGAACACTGCTCAAAGTGCCAACACTGTTTAGAATAAGCCAATTGTCATTCTCAAAACATCAACCATGGCACACATATCCCTCCTTGACTTGCACCCATATGTCTGTTGCATGTTGGATGCTAATACCTCAATGTCCCGACATGCACCACCCACACATTAGTTGGACATGCAAGTGAACATGTAGGAGTATGTCACTATACACACAGCACATCTCTTGCCACTGACTCAGTACAGGTGTCTGGATGAAGGGATGGGCAGAGACTCATTTCACATGCTTGTGATGCATGCCAGCAACACACACTATGATGTTCTCATGTCTTGATAGTCAATGCCACACTGGGGTGCATGGTGCACACTTGAACACAGTGCAGGATCACTCATAGCAAGTTAAATGCCATGGCACTGGCATTCCTGGAAAGTCAGTCAACACTGTCTCCTGTCACAGGGGCAGGGCATCCAGACAAAAACAGTATGCACTGTGTCACAATCATAGCTCAGGGGTAAATCTAACTCTGCAGATGACAAGTGCACTTGCCCATCTCCTGCAAACAACCTATCCAGGACCCAGAAGACCCACATCATGCAAATCAGACATATGAGTCTCTGCAAACACAACTCCCTGTACATTAGCACATCACAGTCTGCTGTGCATGTAACCCAGCTGCCTGAAGTACACAGTTGCATACACCATTGTGCGCTGTCAGATGATCACACACCTATATGTCACACAGGTCTTGTCTCTCACAGTCACATCTCAGATGTCCTGCTGACCCTCAAAATCATGGACACCCCAGTTGTACGTAACAGGAAGCCACACCATAATGACACAGAGGCAGACACATGAAGGCACATGTCACTAAGCACAACCTGTAAGTTGATACACAGGAGTGGGATTACAGAGTGTTTCTAAATGCCCTTGAGGAGGCATGACTGCCCAGGTCTACGTGAAACAGTGTTTGGCCCTGGACAGTAGTCAGGTGGCTAAGCAAGGGGGACATACTTTATATACATACTCCTGCGGCCCACAAATTGGAGTCCCCTGCTGCATGGGTTTGTTTGAAATACCCCAGCCACATGTGGCGAGTCAGACCAGCAATTGGAACACATATCAAGGGCACACCCAGATCACATGTCAGATCCCAGGCATTGGGTAAACAATTGAACCACCCATGAAACACACAACAGAGTCACGGGAACAGATGCTGTCCGGAAGCTGAAGCATAGCTGACTGCAGGGATACAGTGCCCTAGTGACACAAGCAACAGACTGTAGGGACCACACCTGTGGAACAGATGAGGAGGGTGAATCACACAATTGAGGGACCTGAGTATTGGACTACAAGACCTACGTAATGTGGAAGTGTGACCAGGCCAAAAGACTGCAATTAGCATGTCAGACATAGTACACAGATTAGGCATGGATTTACCCCTCCTTGCTGCTGTCTGGCCTTTAGCCTATCCAGGTCCGGGAAGACCACCGCCAGGATCCGGAGCATGTGGGGGGTCAGGGTCCCGTGTCCGCCCCTTCTGCGTGGAGGTGACAGCTTCAGCTGGACTCTTGCGATCCTCCGGGTCCAGCCCCGAAGTTCCTGCCACCTCTTCTGGCAGTTGCGGATCTGGCGCTTGTAGATCCCCGCCGAACGAACTGCCCAGGCGAAGGTCAGCCATATCTCCTGCTTCTGGTGGGCATCAACCTGTGAGGATGACAAAGTTAAAAGTCCATTAACACACATGCCCCATATTTGTGCTGCACACATTTGGATATACATGTCATCATCACAAAGGAAAATGAGTTACACAGGTAGTGCAACCATGGGAAAGGACAAATAACCTGCATGTCTGACATGTTAACAATGCCTGGGAAGTTTAAGCTTGCACTAATGCACTTTAGCAGCAGAACACCTGTTCATTACATGTACCTACACACTTTGGGGGATGAAAGTAGTCAGTGAGAATGCTTGCCACTGGTGTACACACTGCTAGTACTGCTAGTCAGACAACATGCACAATTAGGAAGGCAGTGGAATGCACACTCACCTGCTCCCCTGGTTTCCAATACAGCTTGCTGTACTGTGGAAGGAGCCCGTCCAGCAGGGCCTGGTTCTCCTCCTCAGTGAAGGCTGGGGCCCTCTCCAGAGTACGTGCCATAGCAGGAGCCAGAGGATGCAGAGACAGCAGCAGTGGTAGCAGGGATGTGGTCAGTAGCATGTAGTGCAGGCAAGTGAGCTCCCTGGGGGCCAGCCAACCTTATATCAGTGCTGCAGAGGCAGACTCTGTGCCATGTGTCCCCAGTGATAGGCCCAACATGGTTGCATTCTATGAATCTGGCCAGTCCATAGAAATGTAAGACTCGTACACGTCTTCCGCATCGTTCAAATCTTCACCTTCATGAAACACTAGGAACTTCAACATTGTTGTAGGTATCCAACTGAATTTCCACGCACAACTCGTACAAGTTTTGAATCCGCATCCATCTCCATGACAGTCCAGAGCCAATGGGTGCACCCGGCTCGGTCAACTGACTGTACAACGCGTATTTTTAAAAATACACATGCACCCGTCTACATACGATTCAATGGCCTAGGCGTACTCCAGTCTCGGACCATGCCTGCCTGACGTGCATGCATGATAGTCACCCGTGTCGGGCCTCATTGCAGTCAATGTCAAAGCGTACGCACGGCTCGTCCATGAACCATGCAATGCGTACTCATTGTCAACCACGTCGGGCCTCATTGCAGTCAATGGCAAAGCGTACTCACGGCTCGGTCATGCACCGTGCAATGCGTACGCATTGACACCTGCGTCGGACCTCATTGCAGTCAATGGCAAAACGTACGCATGGCTCGGTCATGAACCGTGCGATGCGTACGCATTGTCACCCGCGTCGGACCTCATTGCAGTCAATGGCAAAACGTACGCATGGCTCGGTCATGAACCGTGCGATGCGTACGCATTGTCACCCGCGTCGGACCTCATTGCAGTCAATGACAAAGCGGACGCACGGCTCAGTCATGAACCGTGCAATGCGTACGCATTGTCACCCGCGTTGGACCTCATTGCAGTCAATGGCAAAGCGTACGCATGGCTCGGTCATGAACCGTGCAATGCGTATGCATTGTCACCCGTGTCGGACCTCATTGGCGTGACTATTTGAAGGATTCAACACACAATTACTTGCCAGGGACACCTGTGCACACCTACCACACTACAGCATTGGCCACACTGTGTCCCATGGCATGTAAGGCTGCACTCCCTGTGTGTTGGGGGGGCAACATTTGGTTTGTTGTGTGTCACTTTTGTTCAGCCACTCCCAGGCTGTGCACGTGTTCATGGGGGCAGAATCCTTTGTGTGTTGTGCACATTACCACTGTGATGTGCAAATATACAGTAATGGGCATGAGTCACGGACACAGTTGCAGTTTGGATATGTTTAGGACATGCCACATACACCCTGAGTCCTGGGGGTGATGGCATGTACGTCACAGTGAGACCTGTAGCCACAATTCAGATGTGCACCCACAGTCTATGTGCATGTTGTGTCTCAGATGTGGATGATCAAATGTGCCCAATGGTAGACAGTCTCCACATCCATGTGGTATATGCAGCAACCTTGATGGTGTGTGTGAGTGTCTAAGAGACGTACATGTAGGGCCTGCAGGGACAACAGTGGCCCCTACCTGTGGGACTCACGCTTGCCTTGTGGTGTGTACGTAATACGTCATGTCCATGCCAGTGTCGATGTGGCAATACAGGGACCCTGGGTATCTGCATGGCAAAGATCTGATGCCTGGGAGACATCAGGCCTCACTTGTCACTGTGGTGTGTGTTTGTAACGTCCCAGAGTACATAGGTCGGGTGACACAGCCAAATGATTGGCCATTGCACCACATGGGACTTATGAGATGTAAGGTGATGATCATGTAGGTGACATATGTGTCCATGCCCAACAGCACACACCTCAGTACATTGTGTAATGTCATGATGTATCATGTGATATTGAGCCTGGTCATGGCCACATGGGTGGATGAACCGACAATCTTCTCTGTTCTGCAGGGCACCAGCTGTCCATCGACCGTTCCCAGACCTTGCAACCATGCAGGAACGCGACTGAATCTGACGGTACCGCTTCACCAGGCCACGGATTGAGGAGTTGGCGGAGCAGTTGGCGCCACATCTGCTTCCTGGCCGGACATACCCTACAGCACTGACCCCAGAGGTGAAGGTGATGGCAGCCCTACACTTCTTTGCTACTGGTACCTTCCAGTACACTGTGGCTACAGCAGGTGGGATGTCGCAAACCATGTTTAGTCGTGTGCTACGCAATGTCTTGGAGGGGATGTTGCATTTCCTTGACCTGTACATCAGGTTCCCTAGCCCAGCTGAACTCCCTGAAATAAAGGATGCCTTTAATACACTGGAGAGGATGCCGAACGTCATCGGATCTATTGATGGGACACATGTGGCCCTGATACCACCACAGGCACATGAGCAGGCATATCGTAACAGGAAACATTTCCACTCTATCAATCCTCTGGTGGTATGTCTTGCAGACATGTGTATCACACATGTGATGTGTGTGCATGGTTCCCTGGTTCTGCGCACGATGCCTATATAATGAGGAGTAGACGCATTGCAACGCTGATGTCACAGATGCCAGATCAGTGTGCCTGGCTTGTCGGTGTGTACTGACTGTTTATCATTGTGTGTGTTTGTCAATGTTGTATTCCGCACTCCTACAAAACTCAGCTACTTGTTCATTTTTTTGTGTGTAGGTGACTCCGGATACCCCAACATGCCGTGGTTGCTGACACCCCTCAGGAACCATGTGACAGCAGCCGAGATGCGCTACAATGAGGCACATGGTCGGAGCAGGAGGGTGATTGAGCGGACATTCGGCCTCCTGAAAAGCTGCTTTCGCTGCCTGGACAAGACCGGAGGGGCCCTTCCATATGAGCCTGCAAAGGTGTGCAAAATGATCCTTGTATGCTGCATGCTAAACAAGATTGCAGTACGGAAAAGGTGTCTCTCATCCAGGATGACGATGACCAACCTCCGCCACCTGTGGAGGATCCCGGCCTGGGCCACAATGCCAGTGATGATGAGGATGAGGGTGACTACCGCTCACAGCTCATCAACAACTTCTACACCTGAATGTGAGTTTCCAGGGTTGTTATGTCAATGTATGGAGTTAGCCTGGAATGTGTTGTGGCTGCTCTGTTGCTGTATGAGTGTGTCTGTGTGCCACTTGACTGGATGCGTGCAGTGATGTGTCCATTCAGGTGGTGTGTACTCCACAGTAGGGTAGTACTGCTAACTTGTTTCTGTGTAGGTTTCTTGTGACATGTTTTGTGCATGTGTATTGCATTTCTCTCCTGTTCTGCTGTGCTTTTGACTGTGTCTGTCCTTCACAGGGTAATTTGCCTGTTGTTTGGTCAACACTGACCCCCAACACCCAGAATCCGACACCAGTGTGGGAGTAGTCAATTGACATCAAGTGGTGTGCCAAACACCCCTGGACTACAATTCTCAGACACTCTGGTGCCGATTCCGATCCGGGTAAAATTTTTTGCGTACGACTCGTATCCGTATATTTTCATGTACGAATCGAACAAGTACGATTCGTATGTGAAAAACACATAAGAATTGCGTCGGGAAAATGGTCCGAGAGGGAGCCGTAAATTTTTACATCCGAATAGTGTCGGGAAAAGTGTCCGATAGGGAGCCGGACATTTTTACGTGCAAATCGTAAAACAGAAGTCCGAGCGCGCAAGTACGATCCGTACCGCCCGTCCGAATACACAACCGCATGTAAAAGGCCCCGTACGGAGCGAACGCTGTAGCACACATGTACACGGGTAAACTTGTGCCCGGATACAAGTCGTACAGCCCCCCCTCACCCCGCACATGTCAGCACCGTACCCCCATATGTCAGCACCGTACCCCCCCTCCGCACCGTACCCCAACACCGTAGCACAGCCCCGCACCTGTACGTGCCGCACCCCAGGCCCGTCTCCCAGCCCCGCACCTGTACGCCCCGTACCCCAGGACCGTAGCCCAGCCCCCCGCCTGTACGCGCCACACCCCAGGCCCGTCTCCCAGCCCCGCACCTGTACGCCCCGTACCCCAGGACCGTACCCCAGCCCCCCACCTGTACACGCCGCACCCCAGGCCCATCTCCCAGCCCCGCACCTGTACGCCCCGTACCCCAGGACCGTACCCCAGCCCCCACCTGTACACGCCGCACCCCAGGCCCGTCTCCCAGCCCCGCACCTGTACGGCCCGTACCCCAGGACCGTACCCCAGCCCCCCACCTGTACGCGCCACACCCCAGGCCCGTCTCCCAGCCCCGCACCTGTATGCCCCGTACCCCAGCACCGTACCTCAGCCCCGTACCTGTACGCACCATACCCCAATACTGTAGCCCAGCCCCGTACCTGTATGCACCGTACCCCAACACTGGAGCCCAGCCCCGTACCTGTACGCACCGTACCCCAACACCCTAGCACAGCCCCGCACCTGTACGCACTGTACCCCAACACCCTAGCACATCCCTGCACCTGTACACACCATACCCCAACACCGTAGCACAGCCCCGCACCTGTACGCACCGTACCCCAATACCCTAGCACATCCCGGCACCTGTACGCACCGTACCGCAACACCGTAGCACATCCCCGCACCAGTACACACCGTACCCCAACACCGTAGCACAGCCCCGCACCTGTATGCGCCGCACCCCAGGCCCGTCTCCCAGCCCCGCACCTGTACGCCCCATAACCCAGGACCATACCCCAGCCCCCCACCTGTACGCGCCGCACCCCAGGCCCGTCTCCCAGCCCCGTACCTGTACGCACCGTACCCCAACACCGTAGCCCAGCCCCGTACCTGTACGCACCGTACCCCAACACCGTAGCCCAGCCCCGTACCTGTACGCACCGTACCCCAACACCCTAGCACAGCCCCGCACCTGTACGCACCGTACACCAACACCGTACCCCAGCACCCTCACCCAGCATCGCGTGTGTACGGACCTTACCTACGCGAAAAATACTCGTACAGAACCAGGACACTGTAAAACAGCACAAGGAGGTTCAATTCAACTCGCACAACACCACAAAACACGTCAACATGACAAAATACATCTCTATGACTGACCTGGCACATCCAAACAGGTAAACAGAGGCCCTAAATCACAACCACCTCTTATAACACACCCACCACAAATTCAAACCCAGCCACACCCACAAATGGACCAATAAAAAGGGCCCACACACACAACCCATGAGCCTTTGCAACAGACCCACTGCTGACAGACCCCACAGACAAACAACTGCACCTTACACCTTAACTACACCATAACTTACACACCTTCAAACAATCTTCTTCACAAACACCCCCTCTTCACATTCACACACACACCGTCACATTCACACCCACACACTCACAACCATCCACACCCACACCCCACACCATGCCCACAGACAAGAATCCAAAGTTCACAAGGGGTAGCTGGACCTCCTCGTCAACGAAGTCATCAGAGTCAAGCCACAGCTGTTTGGAACATTGGTCAGACAGATCAACATAGCCCAAAAAACAAGCCTGTGGCAGAGGATTGTCGATAAGGTGAATGCTGTGGCGCCCAACCGAAGGACCAGGCATGAATGCCAAGCCAGGTGGTACGATCTGCGCAGGGCAGTCAAGAGGAAAATGAACGAGGAATATGCCCAGAGTAACATCACTGGAGGCGGGCTGCCCCGCAGACCCGTACATTACCATCCCTGGGAGGAGAAGGTGATGGCCATGCTTCCGCCGGTGGGAGTACACGGAGTCGAAGGAGTCGCAGAGCCTGGTGAGTACACAAACAACTCACGTAACATGGGGGGAATGCCATCCATACCACAAACACACCAAATGCACGCAACTTCCCCCAAGCCCTCACCGCACACAACCACACTCAAAAACCATGCTCATGCCACTAACGTCTCCATGCCCCATTCACAAAAAAAGGCAATGCCATGTCCCAGGCCACACCAACCACAAAGCCAAGACTGGATGTCCGGGATGCTGGGAGGGTGGGGCTCACACAACACATTGTGCAACTCAGAAGCAGACACCAATGCCCTCAGCCCATATGGCCTAGGTACATACCCATGCACCATGCCCAATGCACAGGGACTGGCAAAGTACTGACAAGGTAGCTGACACTTGGCCCTGCTGTATGCAGCACAAGGCCCTCCTGTGACCACTGTACACTCAAACACCAACTCCACAAGCTCAGATATCTAGCACAGGAACTCACACTCACTGTCATACCAGCATGCACCATGAGGGGACAGACACATCACCTGAGAGACCCAATGACAAATCACACTACACACAACAGCAGGCCCGGTCACACACCCCCCCTCACATAAGCACACACCCCCGGGGCAGGCAACGGATCTACCCACTCCCACAATGGACATGTGACACTACAAGACCAATCCATAGCCAAATAAGCATCCTAGCCTTAAATCTACTGGTCAAACACTCAGGAGAACATATCAATCTGTCCCCCGCAACATACCCATCCCCAAGTGTACATTGAGACGAATGCTAGGCACATCCAACTACCTGGGGGAACTGTGACAACTTGAATATGTATGAAACATGGATGTGGCATGAAACAGCATTAACATTGTCTCTCACTCACACACAGGGCAACGTCATCGACCTCCCCCCAACAATGGGGGGGAACAATCACAGTCCCAGGCTCAGGCATGAAGACGACTCTCACCACTCCGTGGATGACCCCGACCAACCTGGCCCCTCTGGTGCCCAAGCCCCTGCAGCACCTGCATCAGGTACATCTGTGCCAACCCCCACCCCCATTCCTGCCTCATCCCAGGAGACACCCAGGAGCCCTGCTCGCACTGAACAACACAGCCAGTCTGACCAGGAGGGACAAGGTTCTCCGGGCACCCAGGAGGAGGCCGACAACCCAGCTAATGCCATCCCTCAGGTGTCCCGTAGACCCGATGTTCCCACAATGACAGGCCAGGCTCGTGTGGGCAGGGGTGGTGGGAGTGGAGGCAGGCAGAGGCGAGAACCTGACCAGGCAGCTGAGGGAACGGTATGTCACACATACGCCACATCCTGGACACATACCGGCGTGACACCAGGGGCATCAGCCAGGTAGTGTCGAGCCTCACAGAGATGAAGGGGACCCTCGACGAGATGAAGAACCTGCAGGCCGAGCAACATGCCAGTCAACAACAACACCAAGGACGGATGGAGGCAAGACTGGCTGAGCTCCTGGCGGTGCAAACGGACATGAGCCGTTCACTCCGTCGGATCGCCGACAACATGGGCAACCCTCCCTGTGACACCAGGCGAAGACCAGCACCAGCCACAGGGAGGAAGGAGGAGGAGGATTTGTCCGATGGAGCATCACAGACATCGTAAAGGCCTACATCTGAGGGTCCCCGGAGGAAGGTGGGTCGTCCACGGAAAAGACCGTACGAGTCAGCAGACCATCCACATCTCCCAGGTCACCTGGCCTGGCACCTGGCCCTCTGGCGCAACAGCACCACTCGACCCAATGACATTCTCTGCCACATGGACTTGCTGGTCACAGTCTGACCAATGATGACCAACACTGTGGTCTGGACTCTGATGACTCCAACTGACAAGGATGCCATCTCCCCCTGTGAACTTTGGATTCTATGCACCCGGTAGAGCACCTTACTTCATCTACCAAAAGACTTACACCACCAAAAATAAATACTTTATTTTGTCATGAGATGTTGCTGTCATTTGGCATTATTCCCCAACATATGTGTGTGTAAATGTCAAACTATGCCTGAGTGTTGAACTAACTCCACACATCCATACCCTGGGATCGGAGTCTGGTACAGGACACACATGGGTCACAATGTATCATTCAATGCAGACATGGAGCACAATACTTACCTGTGATGGCCTCAAGCTGCTGAGGGGGTGCATGCAATACTGTGTCGACAGACCTATTTGAAAGAGTATCATTAAGGCGTAGAGGTCATGCCTCATTCGGAGGTTCCCGGGGAAGGAGTCCCAGGTATGTGTTCCCAGGTGGGAGAACTATGTCCTGCATGCTGGAGTACGGTGGATCTGAAGAATGGTGGCCAGGTCAAGGTTGGATGCACGGAGATGGCACTACGGGTTCTCGGATGACAGTGGTACAAGGTTGGTGTTGGGTCGGGGTTGTGGCCTGCCTCCTGAGTGTGGGTGGGGAGTCTGAAGGTCATCCTGCAGCACACAGTGATCCATTGCAGCTATCTCTGCTGGACGGTGATGTGGCTGGGGCGCGGGATGTAGCAGCTGAGGACAAGTGTGGACAAGTGTCCTGGGAGTTTGGATGTGGCTGCCCCGTAGAGGGCAGGGCAGTATTTGACACGGATGTTGTTATGGACCTGGGGGATGGTCCGTCTTTCCTTGGAGTGGATCTATCTGGAGATCATGTGCATAATGCAGAGGGTGTTGCAGTCGGAGGCACAGATGCTGGTGATTACCATGGCAAATGTGAGCAAGCAATCCATGATGCACACCATCTTGTGTGCATGGACACTGGGTGCTTGTGCGGGGCTTCTGCGGGTGGGACACAAGCAGTTGACCCAGCTGTAAGGGGACAATCCTCAGATGTTGACCTCAGTCCTGTACAAGTCCAGCCTCAGGTGGCTGCTGTTCTGCCATTCATCAATGGATCTCATGCAATCTAGAATATTGGAACTGGCAATGTCTGCGTCCTTGGTGAGGAGCACCTGGCTGTCAATGGCATATGAGTTGATGATGAGGTTGTGTGCGCATGTGATGGTGGAGAGGGGGGTCCTGGACACATTGTAGATTGACACGCTGAGAGATGATACCTGTGCCATGTGCCTCACAACGACAGCATACTACATGCAGAAGCCTTGAGTCCCACTCCCATGGCCTCGCCGGGGTACAGAGCCGGTGGGGAGTAGGAGGGACATGACCTGGTGGGTGTGACAGGGCCTGGAAGGCGTGTCAGCACTGTGTAGGCAGTCGGAGTTGCACACTCATCATGCAAAGGTGTTGTGTGTGCGCTTAGTGTATGCCTGAGAGCTAGCGGCAGATGTGTGGATGGACATTGCTTGGAGGGTGGCTGCAACATCAGACTGTAGTGTGATGTGGGTCATGCAAGGACATGAGGCTTGTGCAATGTGCACGTTGCATGTGCAGACGGTCCAGCCTTTGGCACCGCGTGGCCGCAACTGTGGCACAGACAAGCTGATGACAGCCAAATGAATGGGTTGATGGAGGAAGGGAGGAGCATCTTTGATGTGTGTGTGTTGCCAAATCAGGAAACTTCGTGTGCCCTTGCTGCAATGGCTGCAACAGCAGGCGGCATGTCCTGGGAACTATGCCACAATTTCCACACAAAGACTAGGATGTCAGAAAGGACTACTGCAACAGGTGTATGTCAAGGAAGGAGTGACCGGTTTTCAATGGCACACCCAGAGACAAAGGATGCACAATCCCCAAAGATGACTGACAACGGATCATGAAACTGAAGGCCAAGCTGCGTACAGGAAACACACCCCAGAAGGTGTTGACGGCCCGTTGGGGGGACCAACATACCAAAACACATACACAGCCATGGACTTCATGCACAATAGAGAATCAAATACATGTAGAACAGCATGCAGGTTGCTAATCTACACATAGACTCATATGCACAATCCTTGACAACCATGCCAGAGATGGCGCATGCACAGTGGCAAGAGACCTGCAATGACAGAGATGAGGCACCTTGGAGGCTGAGGAACACCTTTATTACTCAGGCTCACACCTATGGAAATGCATCAATATTAACAGACTCACAGGTCTTTTGGATTAACATGTGGGACCTACACTGGACACCCCCTTCGCACCACAGATGCTGTCAATCCATGGGAGTGGCACACAAGTGAAGGGGATGAGCTAAACATCCCCTGCTGCACACGGAGAGGCTGCAATTCCCCATTGAGCCTTTTATGGGGATATCCCGCAATATGTCCACCCGTAGCCTCCCGTATGTTTCCAAGGGAAGTTGTACACACATTGATGCCTTCATCAAAATCCACAATCCCATAACAGATGACTGTCACGAAGTGTGACTATCAATTCATGTGAGTCATGCTACATGTCATGTGCCCCATGGTGAGTCGACATGTATGCATAGTAACAAAACCTGCACAGGAGCAGTGCCCACACATTACAAACAACTACCACACCCAAAAAGCCTTGCTGCAATCCTTACCCAAAGGAGACCTTTTACCATGTCCGTGCATGTAACGCTGATTCAGCACACGTTGCATTACTCATGAGGAATAGCAGGAGCACAACGAAGCCACGAGCAGACAGCATGCGCAAATACCTGGGGAGGAGAGACACACAAGAAGTCAGGAAACACATAGTCATCCGCAAGCATGTACTCCACATGAATAAGGTTGACATCATGCTAGTTGTCAATTGAGTGTGCCAGCTAAAATGTGTGGAATGACATCAGCACTCGAGTGACACATCAGCACACACCTCAAAGTCACTTAGCATACAGTCAGCTAGACACACACATTGCAACACATGCCACTCAAGGCTCCAAGCATGCACACTCAGACCCAGGAACTCACCATTATGAGAAGAAGTTGCGTATGAGCTGACTCCGGATGTCCTCCTCCTCCTCCTCCTCCTCACTTGCCTCGTGACCAAGGCCGTCATCCTCCACGGGTGGATGTTCCTACTCATCGGGATCCAGGATGAGTGGCACAGCTTTCTCCACTGCCATGTTGTGCAGCATGCAGCACACGAGGAAGATTTTGCAGACCTTCACCGGTGCATATGGGAGGGACCCGCCGGTCTTGTGGAGGCAACGGGATCGGCTCTTCAGGAGGCCAAACGTCCTCTCAATCACTCGCCTGGTCTGCCCATGGGCGTTGTTGTAACGGTGATCTACAGCTGTTCTCAGGTTGAGGAGAGGCGTCACCAGCCATGGCATGTTGGGATAGCCAGAGTCCCCTACGTGGAAACATCATGTAAAGAAGGGAGTCAGGAGATGCCGTCACATACTAAGATACCGCTGAATACTGGACAAACAGAGTCTACCCACCAACAAGACATGCTCGTTTGTTGTGCAGCTGCAGCATCATTTCTGGCACCCTGCTACGCCTCATGATGTAGGCATTGTGTGCTGACCCTGGAAAACGTGCACAGACATGGGAAATCACCATGTTAGCAAGACACACCACAAGGGCATTAATGGAGTGGTAATGTTTACGGTTACAAAAGGCTACCTCCTGTGCCTGTGGTGGTACCAAAGCCACATGTGTCCCATCAATGGACCCAATTACATGGGGCATCCCTCCCAGGGCATAGAACTCACCCTTGATACCTGTCAACTGTTCAGGAGTTGGAAAATGGATGAATTCATCCAGGTGCTCCAACATGGCTTCTAAAACATCATGCAGGGCACGACTGAACATGGTCTGGGACATGCCACCCACATCAGCTATGGTCACTTGAAACGTACCGGTGGCAAAGAAATGTAGGGCTGACATCACCTTCATCTTGGGGGTCAGTGTAAACGGATAACTGTGTCGCGGTTGGAGGTGTGGGGCCAGCCTGTTTGTCAGGTCCACAATTAGCTGTTGGGGGAATCTGTAGCGGCGTATGCAGTCACGTTCCCTCATGGCAGCCAAGTCTGGCATTGGTCGGGAGAGAGGCGGTGCCCTGCAGAAATTTGGAAGGAATAACGAAGATTGAGTACATTACTACACCAATGTCAATGAACTGAGCACATGTTCAACAGCTAATACACATATGCTACATACAGAGTCTGGTCTGTGCAATACATCCTGCACACGTATGCCAGCCAGGTGATACTCCTAGCAAGAGCCAGCTACAAACGTGGATTGTCAGGGTCTACATGACATGCCATGAAAGTAGCTGTGGGCCAGTGTGAGTGAACAGCCAGACACATTACAGGAGTGACATACATCCACATATGTGCATTTGAAGGATGTTATCTCATACAGACAGCTGCCGGCAAGCTATACGCACAGGTCACATGTCATGGAAAAAGGACAGACCACACAACTTGCCATGAAGGGGTACATGTAAAAAATGATCACACAGACATTGAGACTACGCAGATATGTCCTAAGCTCGCAAGTCCCTGTTCGATGCATACAGACACACGTTACGTGTTATTCCCCATGTGTCCTGGTGTGTGTAATAGTGTGACATGGGCATCTACACACAGACACATGTTGGATGCAGCTACAGCAGATGCCTTTGACGGAACACCAACAGCAAGATCATGGGAACACATGACACACACATGACATAGTCACATCGGGGCACGCTGGTAGTGAGATGTCAGGTGTCATCATCTGTGTACCTGGCATCAGGGGACAGTTGCGGGTGTTGGTGACTGTGCCATGCCAGTGATGCAGTGCTTGACAAGTTTGAACTACATGCACACATGTAAAAGGTGTGAAGGGGAAGTGCGCCACATAGTGCCCCATCACACATGACATGAGTACACAGGTAATCACACAACTATTGGGTTAAAACATGAGGAGACATGTGCCAGCTCACTGCCTGACACACCTAGGCCCTACACATGAAGCACTGCACTGACAATGACTTGATGTCCATCCTTGTGCGAGTCAGAAACCTCCATTCCTTTCCTATGCGCCTCCTATCACCAGTGTAAGATGTGAAACGCACGGTACACACGCTCTGAGGGCGTGGGTATGGTCGTATCACTATATTGGGTTTGGGTAGGAGTACGCGTGTGTGTACGGACCGTACACACGTGCGTGTACACACTGGTCCTATCCCTATGGGAGTGTCGCCGTAGGCGTTCGCCATGGAGATACAGCCCATACACGCGTGTGTAGGGCCCGTAGCACTATGGTAGTGTTGGCGTAGGCGTACGCCATAGTGCTACGGGCCGTACCCGCGTGTGTATGGCCCGTAGCACTATGGTAGTGTTGGCGTAGGCGTACGCCATAGATATACGGGCCGTACACGCGTGTGTAGGGGTCGTATCCCTATGGTAGTGTTGCCATAGGCATACGCCATAGAGATACGGGCCGTACCCGTGTGTGTACGGCCCGTAGCACTATGGTAGTGTTGGCATAGGCGTACGCCATAGAGATACGGGCCGTACACTGCATCCTCACACTGGCCAGTGTCTGTGTGTCTATGTACAACAATCTGTTGAGGTTTTGTGTCACAAATATGTGTTGGCAGCCTCACGAGGTGATGTGGAGTACATTTAGGATTTCCTGATGCACTTTTTAGTAAACACAGATTGAGAGGTGTCACTTTTTGAGCTGTCTCAATCACATTGTCTCAGATATGAGTTGTTTTTGCGGGCAAGGACTACATGTCCATACCTTATGTCTCCTTGCCAGGTCTGACCAGTGTGTGATGATTGTCTGGACCGGCGCTCAACGTGCAGTGACCCAGGCATGTTGTGCAGGGTGTCATGTTTTTGCTTTGCAGCATGTGTCACAAGTTAAAAAACATGTTTCCTGCTCATCCATTATTGGCACGGGTGTGTGCTCCAGATGCTATGTGGTTTGGTCTGTGTGTGCTGACATCTGTGTGGACATTCTTCGTTCACATCAGGGTGTCTCCTCAGTGCAGGTGCTCCTTATTCCAACACAATTTCAGGGCCATTTGCTAATGTATTGTCCTGTGTCTGGACATGTGTGCCACTCCACATGACAGGTAGTGTGTCAGATGTGTTGCCAACTGTGTCATCATGGTACGGATGGCCATGTGACAGGTGGCATGTTTTAAGTTGTTATACAAGAAGGCATGTGCCCTGGCACTCACTACACTTGTCAACATGTCCCAATAGTTTATATGCTTCACTTTGATTTTTGGGAAGGACAATGATGTGCATGCATGACAGATGTCTCCCAAGGGAGTGCACAAGTACAACTTTTACACTTTTGTGGAACACGCTGGCACAATTAGAACATGGTCACATTTCAGGCCAAAAGTTGTTTAGGAATTATACATATCCATGTTCCCACAGTGTGTTAGCATTTGGGTTAGTCCTTGGTTGTTGCTGAAGGCAACTTACCGGTGTCAAGTCATCCCAACCACCGTGGTGCCATGTATGTGTACTTCCTGATACCACATTTCTTCTTAACATTGGCTTCTTGGCATTAGGCGGGCAGCTCATACTATGACTGTGTAAATGTAGTTTTGTGTGCACCTCCTTGTGTGACTTCTGATATTCATGCACATGTGTGTTCTGTTCCACAGGTGGGACATTCACACATTCCAAATATGTCAATTGTGTAAATATTTGTGCTTCCCAATGGCTCAGATAGTATTACATTTGCTTTTCTACAGTACTCACAGGTCTATGAGTGTGGGGACCCCTTCAGCATTGGCGTCTGTTATTTGGCATTGGGTGCACCAATACTATTTCGTTCACAGTGACCAGGAGGTGGCATGCCGTCATGGTCTGCCTGTGCTCAACTGTTCACAGACACTAGCTTCTCTGTATAATTAGATATCCAGTTATTTGCTGTGGTGTCCTGATTTTCATTATTTCAGGGGGCATGTTGGGGGAACCAACTGGGGAGTGCAGGGCTTACATATGTGCTGGGTATTCTAGATGTTCCTCATGATGCTTTTCAGGATATGCACTGTGACCTATTTAGTTTTGACTCATGTGTCAGATGAACACAGGTGACTGATTATTTCCTGTATCTTCACCTTGCCCACAGCATCATCGGGGGACACCGAGGGAGACACCTGCACGAACGTGGAGGAGGGATCCAGCACCAGTGCCACCACTCCTGGCGAGTCGGCAGCATCAAGTGGCACGGAGGGCGAGGGGAGTGCGGCGGAGGACCTGGGTAGTACCACCACCGACTACGACGCAGACGGGTCCGAGGCTGAACTCCCTCAGGGGGCGGAGGCGGCTCCAACAGCTGGCAGCAGCACTACAACTGTCACCGCCCCCTCCATTCCCATCACCGCCCTCCCACTTGCTCGGGTCCCTTCTGTCCGTGTAGGGCAACAACGTGTCTACTTCGTGCCAGGCACCGCACCCCCTGCCCCTGTCTCCCCTGCTGCCCTCACTGCTGAGTCTGTGGACATTCAGCGGCAGTTGCAGGTTGGGCCGACATCGATTCTGACTGTCCTCCATGGCCACACCAGACTGCTGACACAGATGGTGTCGTACATGGAGGGCATGTCATCAGTGATGTCTGACCAACGGATGTTGCTGAGGTCCATGGACTCGTCACTGATGGCAGCAGTGAGTCTCCTGCAGCGCTTCGTCCCCCCACCTACCCCTGCGCCATCCACACTTCCCACTCCCATTCCTGTCCCAAACACACACACACCTTCCCAGGCAGGCACCACACCAGACACAGGCAGCACACCAACAGGGAAGGGCAAGCGCACACCTCCTGCCACGCATACTCAGGGGGAAGAAGGCACACCCACTGGGTCTAGGGCACACAGGCAGACACGCAGACACAGTAGGAGTCCGCATGCCTCACTCCCCAGTCCCTCCGATGTCACTCCCCTCGGCTCCCCTGCCCCACAGTCTGAGAAGGAGACCTACTTGGCTGTGCTGGGCCTCAGCCCCACTGTTTCACCTGCGCGCAAACAGGCAAGGCACTCCATGGGTAGGGGAGTAGAGTCCCCCCCCTGTCCACCACCTCCCCCAGTAGCAATGCGACCCATCTCTCCGACCCCCCCTCCTTGGGGCCTGTGGTTCCTTCGGGTGCAGGGGAGACGCTGCAAGATCTTGCGGACGTGTGCAGCGCAGTACGGACCTCCACCTTTGGCGCTGCCCCACCCCCTGTGGTGGAGTCGTCCATCCCTGCACCCCCAACACCTGCCCTACCCCCTCTTGTCCCTGCGGTGCCTGGTCCTTCCCCACATGATACCCCCACCCCAGTCGATCAACCAGAGGTATCTTAATGTGCATGCAAGCTAGGGGAGACGCATGGCCATGTGTCCCACCCCAGGACTTCATGTCTGGACTGGCCTATGGCCTTTGTAAATAGTGTCCTTTTCTACTTTTTGTTTTCATGCTGAATAAAGCATTTTGTTTTTCCTTTGCACACAATTGATTTTCAGGTATTGATGTTGGTGCTTTTGCTCCATGAGTTGGGTGGTGATCATGTGTTGGGTATCTGGGAAATGTAGTAGTCTGCTGCTCATGGGGTGGACCCTGGTATCTGCGTGGCATCACAAGGTCTCTGCAATGATTCTTTGGTCGTGTATGCTCTTTGTGTTTTGAGACATTGTCCCAAGGAGTGTTCCTTCCTCTGTGGCACCTGACATCTTCCCTGCAGGGAGTTGCACCATTGTTGTGCTGACCTGTGTCTACATTCCCCTGGTGGCTGATGGATCCCTTCAACTATGTCCATGCCTGCTCAGCAATGTGTCCGGCTGCATCGTCTGTGCCATCCTTGGTAGTCACTGTACTTGTGTATGGAGGATGTTGCCATGCCTCCATGGGGAAATGGTCCCTTTTCCGCGCTATGCATGTGTGTACTCCCAGCCTAGCACACATATGGTACTTGTTCTGCAGGGTATTTGGTTACCTGACTGACAATTGTGGGCATTGTATCTATGGGAAGTCCACCCTATTCCTTCCATGGGAGACAACAACTTGGTGGCTGTGCCAGCACCTGTACATTCCTATCAGTCCTGGAATGTGCGTGACAGTGTGTGTTCCATTTGGCTCTCTTAGTTTAGTGGGTTTCACATGACTATACAGTCTTGTGACATGATCTCAGTGTGTGTATTGTGCAGCCTCCGCAAGGGGTGGGTATGCATGTGTCATTTGTCATCGCACCCACATGTGGTGTGTCATGCAGTGGGGGAATTACATCCATCCTCATGGGAGTGGGACACTGCTGTCAGTGATGTGTTGATATGGCACTCTCAACATAGTCGCACATTGGGGATGCGTTCATGGACCCATGGAGTTGTGGTCCTCTGAGGATGATGCACCCACCCCTCATATGTCTGGGCACTGCTGGGAGTGATATGCACCCACCCCTCATATGTCTGGGCACTGCTGGGAGTGACATGCACCCCCATCTCATATGTCTGGGCACTGCTGGGAGTCCTCTGCACCCACCCCTCATATGTCTGGGCACTGCTGGGAGGCCTCTGCACCCACCCATCATATATCTGGGCACTGCTGGGAGGCCTCTGTACCCACCCCTCATATGTCTGGGCACTGCTGGGAGTCCTCTGCACCCACCCCTCATATGTCTGGGCACTGCTGGGAGGCCTCTGCACCCACCCCTCATATGTCTGGGCACTGCTGGGAGTCCTCTGCACCCACCCCTCATATGTCTGGGCACTACTGGGAGGCCTCAGCACCCACCCCTCCTATGTCTGGGCACTGCTGGGAGTGACATGCACCCACCCCTCATATGTCTGGGCACTGCTGGGAGTGACATGCACCCACCCCTCATATGTCTGGTCACAGTCTGACCAATGATGACCAACACTGTGGTCTGGACTCTGATGACTCCAACTGACAAGGATGCCATCTCCCCCTGTGAACTTTGGATTCTATGCACCCGGTAGAGCACCTTACTTCATCTACCAAAAGACTTACACCACCAAAAATAAATACTTTATTTTGTCATGAGATGTTGCTGTCATTTGGCATTATTCCCCAACATATGTGTGTGTAAATGTCAAACTATGCCTGAGTGTTGAACTAACTCCACACATCCATACCCTGGGATCGGAGTCTGGTACAGGACACACATGGGTCACAATGTATCATTCAATGAAGACATGGAGCACAATACTTACCTGTGATGGCCTCAAGCTGCTGAGGGGGTGCATGCAATACTGTGTCGACAGACCTATTTGAAAGAGTATCATTAAGGCGTAGAGGTCATGCCTCATTCGGAGGTTCCCGGGGAGGGAGTCCCAGGTATGTGTTCCCAGGTGGGAGAACTATGTCCTGCATGCTGGAGTACGGTGGATCTGAAGAATGGTGGCCAGGTCAAGGTTGGATGCACGGAGATGGCACTACGGGTTCTCGGATGACAGTGGTACAAGGTTGGTGTTGGGTCGGGGTTGTGGCCTGCCTCCTGAGTGTGGGTGGGGAGTCTGAAGGTCATCCTGCAGCACACAGTGATCCATTGCAGCTATCTCTGCTGGACGGTGATGTGGCTGGGGCGCGGGATGTAGCAGCTGAGGACAAGTGTGGACAAGTGTCCTGGGAGTTTGGATGTGGCTGCCCCGTAGAGGGCAGGGCAGTATTTGACACGGATGTTGTTATGGACCTGGGGGATGGTCCGTCTTTCCTTGGAGTGGATCTATCTGGAGATCATGTGCATAATGCAGAGGGTGTTGCAGTCGGAGGCACAGATGCTGGTGATTACCATGGCAAATGTGAGCAAGCAATCCATGATGCACACCATCTTGTGTGCATGGACACTGGGTGCTTGTGCGGGGCTTCTGCGGGTGGGACACAAGCAGTTGACCCAGCTGTAAGGGGAGAATCCTCAGATGTTGACCTCAGTCCTGTACAAGTCCAGCCTCAGGTGGCTGCTGTTCTGCCATTCATCAATGGATCTCATGCAATCTAGAATATTGGAACTGGCAATGTCTGCGTCCTTGGTGAGGAGCACCTGGCTGTCAATGGCATATGAGTTGATGATGACGTTGTGTGCGCATGTGATGGTGGAGAGGGGGGTCCTGGACACATTGTAGATTGACACGCTGAGAGATGATACCTGTGCCATGTGCCTCACAACGACAGCATACTACATGCAGAAGCCTTGAGTCCCACTCCCATGGCCTCGCCGGGGTACAGAGCCGGTGGGGAGTAGGAGGGACATGACCTGGTGGGTGTGACAGGGCCTGGAAGGCGTGTCAGCGCTGTGTAGGCAGTCGGAGTTGCACACTCATCATGCAAAGGTGTTGTGTGTGCGCTTAGTGTATGCCTGAGAGCTAGCGGCAGATGTGTGGATGGACATTGCTTGGAGGGTGGCTGCAACATCAGACTGTAGTGTGATGTGGGTCATGCAAGGACATGAGGCTTGTGCAATGTGCACGTTGCATGTGCAGACGGTCCAGCCTTTGGCACCGCGCGGCCGCAACTGTGGCACAGACAAGCTGATGACAGCCAAATGAATGGGTTGATGGAGGAAGGGAGGAGCATCTTTGATGTGTGTGTGTTGCCAAATCAGGAAACTTCGTGTGCCCTTGCTGCAATGGCTGCAACAGCAGGCGGCATGTCCTGGGAACTATGCCACAATTTCCACACAAAGACTAGGATGTCAGAAAGGACTACTGCAACAGGTGTATGTCAAGGAAGGAGTGACCGGTTTTCAATGGCACACCCAGAGACAAAGGATGCACAATCCCCAAAGATGACTGACAACGGATCATGAAACTGAAGGCCAAGCTGCGTACAGGAAACACACCCCAGAAGGTGTTGACGGCCCGTTGGGGGGACCAACATACCAAAACACATACACAGCCATGGACTTCATGCACAATAGAGAATCAAATACATGTAGAACAGCATGCAGGTTGCTAATCTACACATAGACTCATATGCACAATCCTTGACAACCATGCCAGAGATGGCGCATGCACAGTGGCAAGAGACCTGCAATGACAGAGATGAGGCACCTTGGAGGCTGAGGAACACCTTTATTACTCAGGCTCACACCTATGGAAATGCATCAATATTAACAGACTCACAGGTCTTTTGGATTAACATGTGGGACCTACACTGGACACCCCCTTCGCACCACAGATGCTGTCAATCCATGGGAGTGGCACACAAGTGAAGGGGGTGAGCTAAACATCCCCTGCTGCACACGGAGAGGCTGCAATTCCCCATTGAGCCTTTTATGGGGATATCCCGCAATATGTCCACCCGTAGCCTCCCGTATGTTTCCAAGGGAAGTTGTACACACATTGATGCCTTCATCAAAATCCACAATCCCATAACAGATGACTGTCACGAAGTGTGACTATCAATTCATGTGAGTCATGCTACATGTCATGTGCCCCATGGTGAGTCGACATGTATGCATAGTAACAAAACCTGCACAGGAGCAGTGCCCACACATTACAAACAACTACCACACCCAAAAAGCCTTGCTGCAATCCTTACCCAAAGGAGACCTTTTACCATGTCCGTGCATGTAACGCTGATTCAGCACACGTTGCATTACTCATGAGGAATAGCAGGAGCACAACGAAGCCACGAGCAGACAGCATGCGCAAATACCTGGGGAGGAGAGACACACAAGAAGTCAGGAAACACATAGTCATCCGCAAGCATGTACTCCACATGAATAAGGTTGACATCATGCTAGTTGTCAATTGAGTGTGCCAGCTAAAATGTGTGGAATGACATCAGCACTCGAGTGACACATCAGCACACACCTCAAAGTCACTTAGCATACAGTCAGCTAGACACACACATTGCAACACATGCCACTCAAGGCTCCAAGCATGCACACTCAGACCCAGGAACTCACCATTATGAGAAGAAGTTGCGTATGAGCTGACTCCGGATGTCCTCCTCCTCCTCCTCCTCCTCACTTGCCTCGTGACCAAGGCCGTCATCCTCCACGGGTGGATGTTCCTACTCATCGGGATCCAGGATGAGTGGCACAGCTTTCTCCACTGCCATGTTGTGCAGCATGCAGCACACAAGGAAGATTTTGCAGACCTTCACCGGTGCATATGGGAGGGACCCGCCGGTCTTGTGGAGGCAACGGGATCGGCTCTTCAGGAGGCCAAACGTCCTCTCAATCACTCGCCTGGTCTGCCCATGGGCGTTGTTGTAACGGTGATCTACAGCTGTTCTCAGGTTGAGGAGAGGCGTCACCAGCCATGGCATGTTGGGATAGCCAGAGTCCCCTACATGGAAACATCATGTAAAGAAGTGAGTCAGGAGATGCCGTCACATACTAAGATACCGCTGAATACTGGACAAACAGAGTCTACCCACCAACAAGACATGCTCGTTTGTTGTGCAGCTGCAGCATCATTTCTGGCACCCTGCTACGCCTCATGATGTAGGCATTGTGTGCTGACCCTGGAAAACGTGCACAGACATGGGAAATCACCATGTTAGCAAGACACACCACAAGGGCATTAATGGAGTGGTAATGTTTACGGTTACAAAAGGCTACCTCCTGTGCCTGTGGTGGTACCAAAGCCACATGTGTCCCATCAATGGACCCAATTACATGGGGCATCCCTCCCAGGGCATAGAACTCACCCTTGATACCTGTCAACTGTTCAGGAGTTGGAAAATGGATGAATTCATCCAGGTGCTCCAACATGGCTTCTAAAACATCATGCAGGGCACGACTGAACATGGTCTGGGACATGCCACCCACATCAGCTATGGTCACTTGAAACGTACTGGTGGCAAAGAAATGTAGGGCTGACATCACCTTCATCTTGGGGGTCAGTGTAAACGGATAACTGTGTCGCGGTTGGAGGTGTGGGGCCAGCCTGTTTGTCAGGTCCACAATTAGCTGTTGGGGGAATCTGTAGCGGCGTATGCAGTCACGTTCCCTCATGGCAGCCAAGTCTGGCATTGGTCGGGAGAGAGGCGGTGCCCTGCAGAAATTTGGAAGGAATAACGAAGATTGAGTACATTACTACACCAATGTCAATGAACTGAGCACATGTTCAACAGCTAATACACATATGCTACATACAGAGTCTGGTCTGTGCAATACATCCTGCACACGTATGCCAGCCAGGTGATACTCCTACCAAGAGCCAGCTACAAACGTGGATTGTCAGGGTCTACATGACATGCCATGAAAGTAGCTGTGGGCCAGTGTGAGTGAACAGCCAGACACATTACAGGAGTGACATACATCCACATATGTGCATTTGAAGGATGTTATCTCATACAGACAGCTGCCGGCAAGCTAGACACACCGGTCACATGTCATGGAAAAAGGACAGACCACACAACTTGCCATGAAGGGGTACATGTAAAAAATGATCACACAGACATTGAGACTACGCAGATATGTCCTAAGCTCGCAAGTCCCTGTTCGATGCATACAGACACACGTTACGTGTTATTCCCCATGTGTCCTGGTGTGCGTAATAGTGTGACATGGGCATCTACACACAGACACATGTTGGATGCAGCTACAGCAGATGCCTTTGACGGAACACCAACAGCAAGATCATGGGAACACATGACACACACATGACATAGTCACATCGGGGCACGCTGGTAGTGAGATGTCAGGTGTCATCATCTGTGTACCTGGCATCAGGGGACAGTTGCGGGTGTTGGTGACTGTGCCATGCCAGTGATGCAGTGCTTGACAAGTTTGAACTACATGCACACATGTAAAAGGTGTGAAGGGGAAGTGCGCCACATAGTGCCCCATCACACATGACATGTGTACACAGGTAATCACACAACTATTGGGTTAAAACATGAGGAGACATGTGCCAGCTCACTGCCTGACACACCTAGGCCCTACACATGAAGCACTGCACTGACAATGACTTGATGTCCATCCTTGTGCGAGTCAGAAACCTCCATTCCTTTCCTATGCGCCTCCTATCACCAGTGTAAGATGTGAAACGCACGGTACACACGCTCTGAGGGCGTGGGTATGGTCGTATCACTATATTGGGTTTGGGTAGGAGTACGCGTGTGTGTACGGACCGTACACACGTGCGTGTACACACTGGTCCTATCCCTATGGGAGTGTCGCCGTAGGCGTTCGCCATGGAGATACAGCCCATACACGCGTGTGTAGGGCCCGTAGCACTATGGTAGTGTTGGCGTAGGCGTACGCCATAGTGCTACGGGCCGTACCCGCGTGTGTATGGCCCGTAGCACTATGGTAGTGTTGGCGTAGGCGTACGCCATAGATATACGGGCCGTACACGCGTGTGTAGGGGTCGTATCCCTATGGTAGTGTTGCCATAGGCATACGCCATAGAGATACGGGCCGTACCCGTGTGTGTACGGCCCGTAGCACTATGGTAGTGTTGGCATAGGCGTACGCCATAGAGATACGGGCCGTACACTGCATCCTCACACTGGCCAGTGTCTGTGTGTCTATGTACAACAATCTGTTGAGGTTTTGTGTCACAAATATGTGTTGGCAGCCTCACGAGGTGATGTGGAGTACATTTAGGATTTCCTGATGCACTTTTTAGTAAACACAGATTGAGAGGTGTCACTTTTTGAGCTGTCTCAATCACATTGTCTCAGATATGAGTTGTTTTTGCGGGCAAGGACTACATGTCCATACCTTATGTCTCCTTGCCAGGTCTGACCAGTGTGTGATGATTGTCTGGACCGGCGCTCAACGTGCAGTGACCCAGGCATGTTGTGCAGGGTGTCATGTTTTTGCTTTGCAGCATGTGTCACAAGTTAAAAAACATGTTTCCTGCTCATCCATTATTGGCACGGGTGTGTGCTCCAGATGCTATGTGGTTTGGTCTGTGTGTGCTGACATCTGTGTGGACATTCTTCGTTCACATCAGGGTGTCTCCTCAGTGCAGGTGCTCCTTATTCCAACACAATTTCAGGGCCATTTGCTAATGTATTGTCCTGTGTCTGGACATGTGTGCCACTCCACATGACAGGTAGTGTGTCAGATGTGTTGCCAACTGTGTCATCATGGTACGGATGGCCATGTGACAGGTGGCATGTTTTAAGTTGTTATACAAGAAGGCATGTGCCCTGGCACTCACTACACTTGTCAACATGTCCCAATAGTTTATATGCTTCACTTTGATTTTTGGGAAGGACAATGATGTGCATGCATGACAGATGTCTCCCAAGGGAGTGCACAAGTACAACTTTTACACTTTTGTGGAACACGCTGGCACAATTAGAACATGGTCACATTTCAGGCCAAAAGTTGTTTAGGAATTATACATATCCATGTTCCCACAGTGTGTTAGCATTTGGGTTAGTCCTTGGTTGTTGCTGAAGGCAACTTACCGGTGTCAAGTCATCCCAACCACCGTGGTGCCATGTATGTGTACTTCCTGATACCACATTTCTTCTTAACATTGGCTTCTTGGCATTAGGCGGGCAGCTCATACTATGACTGTGTAAATGTAGTTTTGTGTGCACCTCCTTGTGTGACTTCTGATATTCATGCACATGTGTGTTCTGTTCCACAGGTGGGACATTCACACATTCCAAATATGTCAATTGTGTAAATATTTGTGCTTCCCAATGGCTCAGATAGTATTACATTTGCTTTTCTACAGTACTCACAGGTCTATGAGTGTGGGGACCCCTTCAGCATTGGCGTCTGTTATTTGGCATTGGGTGCACCAATACTATTTCGTTCACAGTGACCAGGAGGTGGCATGCCGTCATGGTCTGCCTGTGCTCAACTGTTCACAGACACTAGCTTCTCTGTATAATTAGATATCCAGTTATTTGCTGTGGTGTCCTGATTTTCATTATTTCAGGGGGCATGTTGGGGGAACCAACTGGGGAGTGCAGGGCTTACATATGTGCTGGGTATTCTAGATGTTCCTCATGATGCTTTTCAGGATATGCACTGTGACCTATTTAGTTTTGACTCATGTGTCAGATGAACACAGGTGACTGATTATTTCCTGTATCTTCACCTTGCCCACAGCATCATCGGGGGACACCGAGGGAGACACCTGCACGAACGTGGAGGAGGGATCCAGCACCAGTGCCACCACTCCTGGCGAGTCGGCAGCATCAAGTGGCACGGAGGGCGAGGGGAGTGCGGCGGAGGACCTGGGTAGTACCACCACCGACTACGACGCAGACGGGTCCGAGGCTGAACTCCCTAAGGGGGCGGAGGCGGCTCCAACAGCTGGCAGCAGCACTACAACTGTCACCGCCCCCTCCATTCCCATCACCGCCCTCCCACTTGCTCGGGTCCCTTCTGTCCGTGTAGGGCAACAACGTGTCTCCTTCGTGCCAGGCACCGCACCCCCTGCCCCTGTCTCCCCTGCTGCCCTCACTGCCGAGTCTGTGGACATTCAGCGGCAGTTGCAGGTTGGGCCGACATCGATTCTGACTGTCCTCCATGGCCACACCAGACTGCTGACACAGATGGTGTCGTACATGGAGGGCATGTCATCAGTGATGTCTGACCAACGGATGTTGCTGAGGTCCATGGACTCGTCACTGACGGCAGCAGTGAGTCTCCTGCAGCGCTTCGTCCCCCCACCTACCCCTGCGCCATCCACACTTCCCACTCCCATTCCTGTCCCAAACACACACACACCTTCCCAGGCAGGCACCACACCAGACACAGGCAGCACACCAACAGGGAAGGGCAAGCGCACACCTCCTGTCACGCATACTCAGGGGGAAGAAGGCACACCCACTGGGTCTAGGGCACACAGGCAGACACGCAGACACAGTAGGAGTCCGCATGCCTCACTCCCCAGTCCCTCCGATGTCACTCCCCTCGGCTCCCCTGCCCCACAGTCTGAGAAGGAGACCTACTTGGCTGTGCTGGGCCTCAGCCCCACTGTTTCACCTGCGCGCAAACAGGCAAGGCACTCCATGGGTAGGGGAGTAGAGTCCCCCCCCTGTCCACCACCTCCCCCAGTAGCAATGCGACCCATCTCTCCGACCCCCCCTCCTTGGGGCCTGTGGTTCCTTCGGGTGCAGGGGAGACGCTGCAAGATCTTGCGGACGTGTGCAGCGCAGTACGGACCTCCACCTTTGGCGCTGCCCCACCCCCTGTGGTGGAGTCGTCCATCCCTGCACCCCCAACACCTGCCCTACCCCCTCTTGTCCCTGCGGTGCCTGGTCCTTCCCCACATGATACCCCCACCCCAGTCGATCAACCAGAGGTATCTTAATGTGCATGCAAGCTAGGGGAGACGCATGGCCATGTGTCCCACCCCAGGACTTCATGTCTGGACTGGCCTATGGCCTTTGTAAATAGTGTCCTTTTCTACTTTTTGTTTTCATGCTGAATAAAGCATTTTGTTTTTCCTTTGCACACAATTGATTTTCAGGTATTGATGTTGGTGCTTTTGCTCCATGAGTTGGGGTGGTGATCATGTGTTGGGTATCTGGGAAATGTAGTAGTCTGCTGCTCATGGGGTGGACCCTGGTATCTGCGTGGCATCACAAGGTCTCTGCAATGATTCTTTGGTCGTGTATGCTCTTTGTGTTTTGAGACATTGTCCCAAGGAGTGTTCCTTCCTCTGTGGCACCTG
Source organism: Triturus cristatus (assembly GCF_964204655.1). Lineage (NCBI taxonomy): Eukaryota > Metazoa > Chordata > Amphibia > Caudata > Salamandridae > Triturus > Triturus cristatus. The sequence continues at coordinate 197,785,300 of NC_140593.1, read as the reverse complement.
ACATCTTCCCTGCAGGGAGTTGCACCATTGTTGTGCTGACCTGTGTCTACATTCCCCTGGTGGCTGATGGATCCCTTCAACTATGTCCATGCCTGCTCAGCAATGTGTCCAGCTGCATCGTCTGTGCCATCCTTGGTAGTCACTGTACTTGTGTATGGAGTATGTTGCCATGCCTCCATGGGGAAATGGTCCCTTTTCCGCGCTATGCATGTGTGTACTCCCAGCCTAGCACACATATGGTACTTGTTCTGCAGGGTATTTGGTCACCTGACTGACAATTGTGGGCATTGTATCTATGGGAAGTCCACCCTATTCCTTCCATGGGAGACAACAACTTGGTGGCTGTGCCAGCACCTGTACATTCCTATCAGTCCTGGAATGTGCGTGACAGTGTGTGTTCCATTTGGCTCTCTTAGTTTAGTGGGTTTCACATGACTATACAGTCTTGTGACATGATCTCAGTGTGTGTATTGTGCAGCCTCCGCAAGGGGTGGGTATGCATGTGTCATTTGTCATTGCACCCACATGTGGTGTGTCATGCAGTGGGGGAATGACATCCATCCTCATGGGAGTGGGACACTGCTGTCAGTGATGTGTTGATATGGCACTCTCAACATAGTCGCACATTGGGGATGCGTTCATGGACCCATGGAGTTGTGGTCATCTGAGGATGATGCACCCACCCCTCATATGTCTGGGCACTGCTGGGAGTGATATGCACCCACCCCTCATATGTCTGGACACTGCTGGGAGTGACATGCACCCCCATCTCATATGTCTGGGCACTGCTGGGAGTCCTCTGCACCCACCCCTCATATGTCTGGGCACTGCTGGGAGGCCTCTGCACCCACCCATCATATATCTGGGCACTGCTGGGAGGCCTCTGTACCCACCCCTCATATGTCTGGGCACTGCTGGGAGTCCTCTGCACCCACCCCTCATATGTCTGGGCACTGCTGGGAGGCCTCTGCACCCACCCCTCATATGTCTGGGCACTGCTGGGAGTCCTCTACACCCACCCCTCATATGTCTGGGCGCTACTGTGAGGCCTCAGCACCCACCCCTCCTATGTCTGGGCACTGCTGGGAGTGACATGCACCCACCCCTCATATGTCTGGGCACTGCTGGGAGTGACATGCACCCACCCCTCATATGTCTGGGCACTGCTGGGAGTCCTCTGCACCCACCCCTCATATGTCTGGGCACTGCTGAGAGTCCTCTGCACCCACCCCTCATATGTCTGGGCACTGCTGGGAGGCCTCTGCACCCACCCCTCATATGTCTGTGCACTGCTGGGAGTCCTCTGCACCCACCCCTCATATGTCTGGGCACTGCTGGGAGGCCTCTGCACCCACCCCTCATATGTCTGGGCACGGCTGGGGGTGACATGCACCCACCCCGGATGTATGACGTTACAACGCACACTTTTACAACGCATGCACTTACAACGCATTTTTTACAACGCATAATCCATTAAAACGCATGACATTACAACGCATGACACTACAACGCATTTTTAAAATCTACCTTTACAACGCATTTCCATTACAACGCATACTACCTTTACAACGCATACCATTACAACGCATAATATTAAATTACATTTAAGGTAAGTATTAGATAGTATAGGGGTAAAAGTTACTTTTCTCACTCCAGGGGGTGCAACAGTAGGGTAAGTGTTGGATAGTATAGGGGTAAAAATTACTATTCTAACTCCAGGGGGTGCAACAGTAGGGTAAGTGTTGGATAATATAGGGGTAAAAATTACTATTCTAACTCCAGGGGGTGCAACAGTGGGGTAAGTGTTGGATAGTATAGGGGTAAAAATTACTATTCTAACTCCAGGGGGTGCATCAGTAGGGTAAGTGTTGGATAGTATAGGGGTAAAAATTACTATTCTAACTCCAGGGGGTGCAACAGTAGGGTAAGTGTTGGATAGTATAGGGGTAAAAATTACTATTCTAACTCCAGGGGGTGCAACAGTAGGGTAAGTGTTGGATAGTATAGGGGTAAAAATTACTATTCTAACTCCAGGGGGTGCAACAGTAGGGTAAGTGTTGGATAGTATAGGGGTAAAAATTACTATTCTAACTCCAGGGGGTGCAACAGTAGGGTAAGTGTTGGATAGAATAGGGGTAAAAATTACTATTCTAACTCCAGGGGGTGCAACAGTAGGGTAAGTGTTGGATAGTATAGGGGTAAAAATTACTATTCTAACTCCAGGGGGTGCAACAGTAGGGTAAGTGTTGGATAGTGTAGTGTAATATTATGCGTTGTAATGGTATGCGTTGTAATGGTAGTATGCGTTGTAATGGAATGCGTTGTAAAGGTAGTTTTTAAAAATGCGTTGTAGTGTCATGCGTTGTAATGTCATGCGTTGTAATGGATTATGCGTTGTAAAAAATGCGTTGTAAAGGTAGTGCGTTGTAAAAGTTGCGTTGTAAAGGTTGTTCCCCATCCACCCCTCATATGTCTGGGCACTGCTGGGAGTCCTCTGCACCCACCCCTCATATGTCTGGGCACTGCTGCGAGTGATATGCACCCACCCCTCATATGTCTGGGCACTGCTGGGAGTGATATGCACCCTCCCCATGTCTCTGTCCACTGCTGGGAGTCCTCTGCAGCCACCCACCCACCCACCCGCCCCCTTGGTGCAGTACACTGCTGTCCTGTGCATACACACACACCAATATACTGCTTATATGCTGCAACAGGCCCTATGCCAACATTCGTGGCGTGTGTACGCCTTGTATCATTCTGTACTGGTGCCGTAGGGGTACAGGTGGAACGGACCCTAACCCCGCATTCATAAGGTGTACGGGCCGTACCCACGCTGTGAGGGCGTGGGTACGGGCCGTACCACCATTGGGGTGGTGATGGAGGTGTACGCGCCGTACCCACGCTGTGAGGGCCTGGGTACGGCGGGTACCCCTCCATCACCACAACAATGGTGGTACTGCCCGTACCCACACCCCCACAGCGTGGGTACGGCACGTACACCTCCATCACCATTACAATGGTGGTACGGGCCGTACCCACGCTCTGGGGGGCGCGGGTACGGGCCGTACCACCATTGGGGTGGTGATGAAGGTGTACGTGCTGTACCCACGCTGTGAGGGCGTGGGTACGGCGCGTACCCCTCCATCACCACAACAATGGTGGTACGGGCCGTACCCACGCCCCCACAGCGTGGGTATGGCGCGTACTCCTCCATCACCACTACAATGGTGGTACGGCCCGTACCCACACCCCCCAGAGCGTGGGTACGGCCCGTACCACCATTGTTGTGGTGACGGGTACGCGTCCACTTCCGTTGTGGCGGTACGTGGGATTGGTGGACACGCCCCCCGAAGTGACCAGACCATGGGGGTAAGTTATGTGCAGGATATATATGTTTTAACTGGGGGGGGGGGGGTTAATTTCCTGGTTTTGGAATCCAAAGTTTACAGCGAGTTGGAAGTGCTGGTAGATGAAATGTCCAGAGTAAAGTCCACAGTCATCTGCTACATTGGACCAACATGAACCCTCCATGTCATGTGGGCGAGTTGTGTGCGATTGAACAAGGTGAACGGGTTGCGCACAAAGAACATTGTCCAGAACAGGTTTAGAGGCCCTGGGGGATGAGCTGGGACATCTGCCTCTCACATGTCCTTCTTTGGACGACTCCTCTTCTTGGGGGGGGATCCTCAGATGCAGGGCTCTGCGGTGCAGGGGACTCGCCGCCAGAGTCCTCCTCCCTCCCTGTGGCGCTGGCAGATGGTGTTGCAACAGATGTTGTGGTCACACAGGGAGGTGTGGACAGGTTTGTGTTGATCTGGCGGAGGCATTGGAGTATGTCCCGATGCACCGCAGTAAGGGCATCCCACTTTGCCTCCATGCGGGCATGGTGGGCAGCCTGCTCCTGTTGTATGTCCTTGAGGATCCCCACTACCTGGCCAAATCCTCCGGTGCTATCCTGGTACGCATCGATGATGTTTGCCAGTTGGGGGTCATCATGCAGTCCAGACCCCTCTGCAAGGCGCGCCCTCTGCCTCCCACCCCTCCCAGCACCCCTATCCACACGGGCAGGACCAGCGGCGGGACGCACAGGTGATACTGGGACCCCTTGGGTGGTGTTGCTGGAGATGTTTGCTGTAGCTTCCGGGGGTTCCTGTATCCCTGTGCTCTGGGTGTTCAGTGGCCTTGGTCTGTCCGTGTTGGCGGGGGTGCCCTGTCGGTTTCCAGATGCTGGAGGCGTGGGTACAGGGGGTGCAGATGTTGATGCTGCTGGTGCAGCATGATGACTCACACCGGAGGGGCCAGGTTGGTCATCGTCATCCGAAGAGGACAGAGACAGAGTCAAACCAGAGAGGTCAGTGTCCACCAGAGTCTGGGACTGGGAATCCTCTTCATTTGGTGCTGGGTCCCCAGCACCACCTGTGTTTGGAAGAGACACACAATGTAAGTTATGTTTCTACAGAAATCAATGGTTCACAAACATGACATTTTCTACTGTACAAACGGATGCCTGCCTGTATACTGCTTTTTTCCAGCTTGTCACGGGCAGAGTTTGATATTGTTGTTGCACATTGCCCAGCCATGAAGAAACATTTCAATGTGCATGTCGAAGTGTGTGCATGCCCAGCTCATGGATAGATTTGTCTGTATATGACCATTGCTACTCAAGGGCCATCACGTTTCTGACACAGGTGTGCCATCCCTGTACACAAGTGAGATTTAACAAGGACATACTCCACTGGGGATATGTTGTACTATTGGGGCATGTGTGGTAGCAGAGTTTGCTAGTCTTTGTGTGCCACATTGGTGTATTGGTACGACATGGTCACAGTCCGGTATGCCTGTGATCTCTTTGGAGGAAGTGTTTTCTTCCATTGTTCCTAGTTCCCATCTCATTTTATACAAGTGATAATGTCACCATTGTTTTTTTTTTTTTATAACTCTTTTTATTAAAGAAACATCGACAACAAGGCATAGTTTCATAAGAACACCGCAGAGGTATTGGCAAGCACAAGGATTCAGCAATGCATAACACATTTATACAGTTGGAGTTACGGGGAAGGGGAGACATCGTCGTCGTAGAGTCTGGGAGGGGTACATATTTCACCTCGGTATAAGTTCCAGGGGGTCCAGATTTTGGACCATTTTCTGGGGCAGCCCCTTGCAATGTAAACAGATTTTTCTCGTTGCATGCACCAATCAAGGTCCTTTTCCCAGTCTTTTATTGCAGGTGCCTGGGCAGCCCCCCAGTGCTGCGCAATGTTCCTCTTGGCTATCATACAGGCAAGTGTCACCCAGTGTATGGCGTAGGCATTGAGGTCTGTGGGCTCCCAAATATTTAGGAGGCATCTAGGAGCTTCCGGCCGGATGTCAATCTCGAGGGTTTCACTCATGATGGCATGTATCTTGTGCCAGTACTCCTGGATGAACCTGCAGTGCCAGAGGATGTGTGTGAAGATACCTGGCTGGGAACACCCACGTCTACATGACCCATCTGTGTGTCCCCCCATATGTACCAATTGGGGCCCCGTAATATATGTTCTGTGTAGAATTTTTAATTGCACCAGGCGGAGCCGGGCTGAGATTGCTACTGTTTTGGGGGATGAAATGGCCGTCTGCCACCCTTCGTCGTCTAGTTCTATTCCGTCCTCAGTCCATTTTTCCCGCAGTAGGGTCAGGGGGTCAGGCATGTTATTAATTATCTTCCTGTAAGTCAGAGATATGGCACGCTCTGGGAGACATCCATCAAGGAGTCTGTCCTCCAGCGGGGAGTTAGTTGGTAGGGCGGCGTCCCTTGGCAAAGCGGCCTGTAGCGCGTGGCGGACCTGAAGATATCTGAACAACTCTGAGTCAGCCATTGAGTGTTGCGTCTGGAGCGTGTTAAACGACTTCACTCCCTCCGCCGTCCAGAGATCTCCGATAGTGGAAATACCGATAAGGTCCCACTTATCAAAACCTTTTGAGTCGCCCAGGTATCCTAACTTTTGTGAGTCCCAGAGCGGGGTGGCTAGCGTAAGTTTGTTCGCCCAACCCAGCGATTTTGTCGCCGTATGCCATACCCTAACCGTGTGGTTGGTGGGCCCCGTAAGCGGGATCTTGCCAGGTGTGGAGTACAGTGCACGGTTGTAGGTCCCGCCGGGGAGTAGCCAGCGGTCCATACGAAATCCAGGGGCATCAGGGGGGCCATAAGTGCCATGGTTGATGGCTGTGAGGTGAGCCGCCCAATAGTATTTTTTAATGTCAGGCAGCCCAATTCCACCGTCATACCACCCAAGTGTGAGCTTTGTGAAGGCTATACGTGGCCGTCCATCCCAGAGGAGGTCCCTCTGCAGGCCCTCGATCTCCCTAAAGTATGAATTGGGCACAGGGTCCGCGGCGTTCTGAAGTGCGTATAGAAAGCGTGGGAGGGACATCATTTTGAACAACGCTGCCTTGCCCAATAAGGAAATAGGGAGCGTTTTCCAATGTACGATGTCGCTTTTGAGGCGTTGCAAGGGTGGGCCCAAATTGCGGGAATATCGGAAAGTCGGATCTAGGGAGATAAATATGCCCAGGTACGTGAAACCGTCTGCGGCCACCGATATCGGGCAGTTCCGAGGCAATTGAGGGGAGGTCCCACTTAAAACATATATGAGAGACTTCTGCCAATTGATCCGGAATCCAGAGTAACGCCCGAAGACGTTTAGGATGTCGAACAGTACAATAAGGGATCTCTTAGGGGAGGCGAGGTAGAGGAGGAGATCGTCAGCGTACAAAGAGATACGGTCCTCCCAGCCCGGCGCCCATTGTAATCCGCGGATGACCACATCGTTGCGTATCCATGCTGCTAGGGGTTCAAGGGCCAGAGCGAATAGGAGAGGGGAGAGGGGGCAGCCCTGTCTAGTGCCGCGACCCAGCACAAAGGGGGCGGATTGTCTGTTATTGACGACCACCTGTGCCATAGGGTGAGCGTATAGGAGTTTCACCCAATTGATAAAGACCGGGCCAAAACCAAATTTTGCTAGTACTGCAAACAGGTAGTTCCATTCGATGGTATCAAAGGCCATAGTAGCGTCTAGGGACGCGACAATGGCGTCCTCGCATATGGTTGGGGCCCTGCCCAGTACTCCGTGCACCCTGCGGAGGTTAAGGGCGGTATTGCGCCGAGGCATGAATCCGGATTGATCTGGATGGACAAGGTCCCCTATGACCTTGATCAGTCTGTTAGAGAGTACTTTAGCTAGGATTTTGGGCTCGGCGTTAAGTAGGGAGATGGGCCTATAGGAGGAGCAGTCGGTTTTGGGTTTCCCTTCTTTGTATATGGTGACGATGGTGGCCAGGCGCTGGTCTAACGGTAGTGTTCCCGTCTCTAGACTGGAGTTATACATGGATTGGAGATAGTGTCCCAGTTTGTCAGGGCGGAGCTTGTAGAGCTCGATAGGAATCCCATTGGGGCCGAGAGCTTTACCCGGCCGAAGCGTCCGAATTGCCAGCGCAATTTCGTCCGTAGAGAGGGAGCTATCTAGAAATTGGCGACTCGTATCTGGCAGGGTAGGGAGGGAGATGTCCCTGAGTAGGGCGATAGAATCCTCGAGTGTGTGAGGGGCCACCGAAGTATACACCTTTTGGTAGTGGGCCGCAAATTGGGTAGCTATGGCTTGGGGGTCTGTCACAGGGTTACCGTCGGTCCCTCGGAGTTCAGGCACCAGACGACTAGCACGCTCTCTCTTGTCTAGCCAGGCTAGTAATTTCCCCGCCTTGTCTCCCCAGTCGTATATACGGCCCAGTTTTTCTTGTCCCATTATTTTGGCGCGCTCTGTGACCAGGGCTCTATACTCGTCCTGGCAGAGTCGTAGCTCGTGTAGTACATCAGGTGTGGGGTTTGAGTTGACAGTCTGCTCCAGACGGTGTACCCTATGTTCGACATCGGAGATGTCTTTCAGTCTGTCTTTCTTTGCACCCGCTATTAGGGAAAGGGCCTGCCCTCGGACCACAGTTTTGAACGCTTCCCAGAGTGTTTGGGGGGAGTCAACGGTATGCTCGTTTTCTGTAAAGTAGTCATCTATGGATTTGAGCAGATCTTTTCGTATCTTGGGGTTTTTGAAGTGCCATGGGTTGAGGGGGGCAATGCGTCCGACTTGCGCATGATCCAGGACGATATGCGTCCAGAGGGGGGAGTGGTCAGAGATACCCCTGGGCAGATGTCTGATCTCGTGGACATTGGCTATCTGGGAGGCGGGGGCAAGAATGTAGTCTAAGCGGGAGAGGCTGCGATGTGCATGAGAATAAAAGGTGTGTTGTATTTTATCTGGGTGGTAGGCTCTCCACACATCTACTAGACCCATTGCGTCCAGAAAGCTAGAGAGCGAGTGTGTCGCTGCGGGCAAGGGGCGCGGCGGGTGCCTGTCCAACTCGCCGGAGACGACAGAGTTAAAGTCACCGCCCATGACAAGGTTACCCACTGGCAGTGTGAGTAGTAGAGCACTAAGGTTGGTAAAAGTCGTCAATTGCAGTCCAGGGGGTGCATAAACAGAGAGGAAGGTTGTAGTGTGGCCCTCCCACGTGCCTGTGACACCCACGTAGCGCCCAAGGTCGTCTGTGAATGTGGAGACAATCGACAATGGAAAGGATTTCCTAACCATGATGCCCACACCCCTCGACCCAGACGTGAAGCCCGCATGTGCCGCCATCGAATACCCCCACCTATTCAGTGCCCCACAGTTGTTGCCCAGCAGGTGCGTTTCTTGGAGTAAAACTATGTCCGGGGAGAGTCGTTTGACGTGTTGGGTCACTACACTGCGCTTGATCTTGTCCCCCAGCCCGTTTACGTTCCAACTTAAGATTTTGACCTCCTTGTTGCGTTGCGTACCCATTTGTGTGTGGGTGGTGCATACGGTTGCGGTGTAAAGTTAGAGACCATGCCGTCGAACACATTAACATAAATACTAACCAAGAAAAAATACATTCCCTCCCAAATTCCCCCCTCCCTGCTTCCCTGCACTCTGGGCCTCAAACTGCCCATCTGAACAACAAATGCAGAGTGCCTGTCGCCCATCAAACAAAATGAGAAAAAAGGAGAAAAACCAGCTAAAGAAAGAACGTGGGGGGGAGGCTTCAACCATGCCCCGATCCTCACTCTCAATGGTAATCACATCGGAATCAATGTTCAGGAGGGTCAGACTGAGCAGTTCCCTGCAATGCCCCAGTGAAGCACAAGTCCCAGCATTAGGCGCCACAGGGGAGTCTTCAGGTCAATTCCACACATACCGGAAGACAGCGACATCGAGATCGTGTCAGTGTTGCTACGCCCCCGCCTCCCGCAAATCAGCTACCCGAGGGGCCGCTCCTTCCTCGGTCTCCTCGGCTGTCCAGCCAGTCCGATGCGGCCTCTGGATGGTCGAAAAAGTGTGTTTCCCCCTCCGCCTCTACACGCAATCTCGCTGGAAAGAGCATGGCATATTTGAGGTCAGCGGCCCGGAGACGTTTTTTGACTTCTTGAAACGTGCGGCGACGCATCTGCACCCCGCGGGTAAAGTCAGGGAAAAAGGTAATAGTAGCATTATCAAGGCGGAGCGGGGGGGCAACTCTGGCGGTCTGGAGGATAGTGTCCCTGTCGCGGTAGTTGAGCAGACGGGCCAGTATGGGGCGGGGTGGCGCCCCTGGCCTCGGGCGGCCCCCCGGAATCCTGTGTGCCCTCTCCACAACAAAGAGCTTGGAGAGTCCCTTAGGTTGCAGTTTAGTCGTGATTAAGTTCTCGATGAATAGGTCAACAGCAGGGCCCTCCATTTTTTCCGGCACCCCTAGGACACGGACGTTGTTGCGCCTCATCCTTCCCTCATAGTCATCGAGCTTATCTTCTGCAAATTTACGGAAGGCCTGAAGCTCCGCAACCTCTGTTTGAAGCTGAGAGGTATCGCCCATGAGGCCTGTGGTGGTGGTTTCAAGCTGTTGCACTTTCTCTCGATAATTGGCGAGGTCGGCCCTGATGAGCGTCATCTCTGAGGAGAGAGTGTCTATAGACGTGCGAATGCCCGTAATGGCTGCCATGAGGTCCTTCATAGTGGGCTCAGGGGGCGTTTGATCTGCGCCACTCTTGGGCATGTCTCCCTGCGCCCTCTTGTCGGGCAGGTCCGACTTTGTGCAGGCGTAGCGATCCAGTTTGCTTTGCTGAGATGTCCTGGCCCCCTTAGCTCCAGACATCTCGCTGCCACCAGCCAGTCCAGCGGCGTCGCTAGAAGTGAGCGAGCGCGGTCAAGATCTCAATGTGGGAATGGCGTCTGAAAAGAAGGGGCGTCCGTAAATCTCTGCCGCACACCCCCGGCCAGGAGAGGTCCACGTTGTGGCCGCCTACACTTATAGGAGGTCGTAAAGGGTCCCGCCAGTTTCAGGGAAGCTCGCCCACCCCCGAGACACCATGTACTCACTGCGTGAACTGGAGGGCCAGCAGGGGGTCACAGCGCGCCGGGTCGCCAGGGCCCCAGGGAGCAATGTCATTCAAGGTCCGGGAATAGGCCACTCTCAGCGCCGAGTTCAAAGACGCGTCTCAGATAGCTCCCGTATGGGGCACATAGGCACTCCGCAACAGGCAGCCGGGCACACAGGAGGGAGCGCCCCAGTCCGCAATCCCCCCGCAGTCACACTCCAACGCTGTACCTTGGAGCAGGGAACATCGCTCTCCGCACTCGGGGCACACTCCACTCCGGCGACCCCCGGCAGTCCTCAGCGCTCGAAACGGATGGCGAGGGAAGAAGTCACCTCCTCAATGGCGCTGGCGAAGTCTCCTCAGCAAGGCTCGTCTCCTTTGATATGCCCCCAGGGGGTGTCTCGGGGGGGGGGGAACAGCGCCAAGGAGCAGTGTAAGGCGCACCCTCGAGAGGAGATCCGATGAGTTGGTGCCAAAGCGCCGCCGTCACTCGATCGCCGCAAGGCCGCTTCCGGTGAGCCGTGGCCGGACGTACAGCCACGCAATGCCGGCGTCTGGGCCACCTCAGTCCCCGGTCGCGGGAGTGTCACAGGGCCCCAAGCAGCGGAAGCTGTAGCGCCGGAACGGAGGCAGCGCCGGGGCTCCAACAAGCAGCGGCAGGGATCGCCAGTCCTGGAGCGTTGGTTCTCGGTGCAGGATGTCAGGATAGATGACAGGATGGTGTATTGAGAGGAGGTTTACGGCGGAGCCGAGGCACTAAGCGTCCATCTTGCCTCGCGGTCAGGCCACGCCCCCCAATGTCACCATTGTTAATGATTCTGGTGCTGAGTTTTGTACGTGCAAATGTGATTTGACTTGTCAATGTTCCACACGTTGACATGGATTGGGCAAGGTAGCACTCTGGCTTTTTAATGTTCATGACAGTGAGGGCCGTTGGTGTGTGTGCTGCAGTTTGGCTGCTGTGAGTAGCATGTCTCCTACAATGCTGTCCATGTTTGACCTTGTGTCTACAGTGTCTATGTCAGTGAGTGGTGTGTTGTGTGAAGGATGCCTATGTTTCAGCACGATGTAGGGGTGGAATGCAGCTCACAACAGCACAGAGTGTGAATGTGACCATGCTATGGTGTCGGCTATATTGGTGTGTACATTCCATTCACTGTCAGATGTCCCCTGTCAATGATGTATATGTGAATTCCTGTGAGTTTTGTACAATGTACCATATATATGGCTCTCCACATTGGTCATCTGCAAGACACACCTCCCCTGCCCGGCCAGGGGGCACCCCTGGACACTGCATCCCAAGACAATGATTTAGAACATATGGTTGCAATGGCTGTGTGTGCGACCGGGTTTTGTTTGGTCAGTGCATATGTGTGATTGTCAGCCACATCATTTCTTAGGTCCAGTGTCAGACATCTTGACAGTCCCTTCCCACTCCCTGTGAGGCGAGCATGGTTCAGTGTGAGCTTGCTGGGCCATGCGGGTGGGTGTGGATTGTCTGTGACTGCAACTCCCATCATACTCTTGGCTACATCCCCCTTCCCAGTATGCCCATACTTCCTCCCTCTTGACTCTGCTTCCCTGTGAGGGGGTGTGACAGCAATGGCAGGATGGCTGACTGTGAAGTCCTGGTGTTTGTTGTTGCCCAGTTCCCAGCAGGGCCTTGTGCTTCCCACAACAGAGCCGAGTGTCAGAAATCTTGTCAGACCCTTCCCACTCCCTGTGAGGCGAGCATGGTTCAGTGTGAGCTTGCTGTGCCATGTGGGTGGGTGTGGATTGTCTGTGACTGCAACTCCCATCATACTCTTGGCTACACCCCCCTTCCCAGCATGCCCATACTTCCTCCCTCTTGACTCTGCTTCCCTGTGAGGGGGTGTGCCAGCAATGGCAAGATGGCTGACTGTGAAATCCTGGTGTTTGTTTATCTACAAGTCCAGAGAGAGCCCCTGTGCTTCACACAGCAGCACCTAGTACGGGGTATCTTTTGCTGATATTTCACAGAGGTGTGGGTCAATGCATTCTACCCGGTGAGTTGTGTGGAGTTTGTGTTGAGGGGGGGGTGTGTCTCCACCTGCTGGTAAGTATGGTCAGAGCTGTCAGTCCTCCTTCCCACCCAGCCAGACATCCCACCATGAAACGTGCTTCCATTGGAGGGTGTGCAAGTTGTCTTTCAGGATGTCAGTCAGTGGTGTCCTGCTTCTGATTTGCGCACAACCCCTACCAGGGTCTTATGCTCCCCACAGCCAGACCCAGTGTCAGCCAACTTGTCAGTCAATTTCCACTCCCGGTGATGTGGGCATGGTTCAGAAAGGTCTTTATGGGCCAGTCAGGAGGGGGAGCATTATCTGTGACTAAAAACCCCATCATGCTTTTGGATACACTCACTTCACCTGCATCCCCACTATTCCTTCCTTTCAATCAGCTGCACTGTGAGGTAGTGTGTTTGTGGTGGCAAACTGTCTGGCAGTGTTTATTTTGCTTTGTGCCACTGCCTTGCTCTATTTGTTTGTAGGTTGGTGCATGTCATGACACAGTTCCAAGTCACTATGAGATGGCAGGTATTGTGTTTGTCTGACTGGCATACACATCTTGGGATGATTATCTATTGTTTACTGTGGCTTTGCTTGCGTTGCATGGTTTCACTGTCCCCTTGCCACACAATATTGGGTATGTTGTTTGTGTACTCACCAGGCTCTGGTATGTCTGTTAGACCATGGATGCTCTCTGGTGGTAGGATGTCCCGCACTTTCTCCTCCCAGGTCCTGAAGTAGACTGGTTTGGCAGGAGGGCCACCGCCGGTGCACTGACTCAGAGCGTGATCTTTTTCAATGAGTTTCTTGATCCTCCTGCGCACGTCATACCACCTGTTCTGGATATCGTCCTTTGTGCGCCTTGCTGGTGCTTGTGCGTTCACCTTGTCCACAATCCACACCCACATCTTGGTTTTCTGTGACATGGGGGTCCTTTGGACCAATGTACCAAACAAATGTGGGTCTACTCTGATGATCTCGTCTACCAGCACTTCTAACTCACTATCTGTGAACTTTGGATTCTTCTTTGGGGGCATGGTGATGGGTGGTGGTGGTGAGTGATGTGTGTGTGAGGGTGCAAGTGAGGGTGGGTTAGTGTTGGTTTTGCTAGCTGTATGTGTGTGTGCTTCTGAATGAGGTGCTGATGGTGTGTGAGTTGTGTGATGGGTGAGTTGTGAGTGTGTCTGTGGTTACTGTGTGATGGTGTTTGCTGCTGGCTGTGGCTCCTATTTGCAAGGGATCATGGTAGTGATTGTAGTCCTTTATATAGTTGGAGTTGTGGGTGTGTCTTTGTCCCAGGATTTTTTATTTGATATTTATTGGCTTTGTCATTGCTTGTTTGGTCCTTTTTTGTCTTTTTTTCTTTGGGTTTTGTAGGCATGAAGGAGATGTTCTTCTGACGGAAACGGACACTGATGTTGGCTCGTGCGGGCTTCTCCACCTCGTTCACGCTGACTATCTTCTGTGTTTCATATGCGTCGGTCGCGGAGATCTCTATTACTTGTGGGCCCGGTTTTCTGTGCGTGTCGGTCATGCGGCTTGGTCTCCGTGAGAGTCGGTCTGGTTTTAAACGCATTGCATCATACTGGCGGATTGGACATCGCGGGTACGTGTCGGTCAGGTTCATTCTGGGTTCGTGTTGGTCAGTGAAACTCGCGTCGGTTTTCCGGCCGGATCACTAGTTTCCCTATGGCTCGGTTGTACGGCTTGTATTCCGTACGTGTCGGTTGTAATTCACACACGTTGCATTGTACTGCACGGGTCGTACGGCGCTGGTCCAGGTCGGTCTCCGGTCCAGGTCCGTGTCGGTCGGTACGATTTGCGGCCGGAATCGGAATCGACCCCTTAGTATTTAATACCAGAAATCCCCCTAATGACATCACTTAGGTGCCGATTCGGATCCTGGAGAAACCGGGTACGAACCGTCGGTCGGAGTGTTTTCTCCGTCCGACTCGTACCCGGGGAAAAAAAATTACAAACATGCAAGTACGATTCGCACGGAAACACCATTTCCGTACGAACCGTAAAAAACACCGACCAACGAAAATATCCATACAAATGTGATCCGGGAAAGCGCCGACGTGACGTCGGGACGCATTCCGGCTGCGTTTCACGAACCAGGAAGTACGATTCGAACCGACAGCAGTCCGGACGGCAATATTTTTACGGCACCCAAAAAGTGCCGGAAAAGCTAAGTACGCCGCGTTGCCAGCGGAATAGGGGGCCCGGTACGCGCCGTAACCCCCCCCAGCCCCCACATGTACGCCCCAAACCCCCCCCAGCCCCCGCATGTACGCCCAAACCCCCCCCAGTCCCGCATGTACGCCCCGAACCCCCCCCCAAACCCCCGCATGTACACGCCGAACCCCCACCCGTGTACGTACGTACCGTACCCCCACCCGTGTACATACGCACCGTACCCCCACCCGTGTATGTACACCCGTGTACGTACGCACCGTACCCCCACCCGTGTATGTACACCAGTGTAGGTATGGACCGTACGCCCACCTGTGTATGTACGGCGTGAACCCCCAGGGGGTTCGCGCCGTACATACACGGGTGGGGGTACGGTCCGTACGTACACTGGTGTACATACACGGGTGGGGGTACGGTGTGTACGTACACTGGTGTACATACACGGGTGGGGGTACGGTGCGTAGGGTTCGCGCCGTACATACACGGGTTGGGGTACGGTCCATACGTACACTGGTGTACATACACGGATGGGGGTACGGTGCGTACGTACACTGGTGTACATACACGGGTGGGGGTATGGTGCGTAGGTACACGGGTGTACATACACGGGTGGGGGTACGGTCCGTACGTACACGGGTGTACATACACGGGTGGGGGTTCGGTCCATACGTACACTGGTGTACATACACGGGTGGGGGTACGGTCCGTACGTACACGGGTGTACATACACGGGTGGGGGTACGGTGCGTACATGCGGGGGCTGGGGGGGGTTCGGGGCGTACATGCAGGGGCTGGGGGGGTTTGGCGCGTATGCGGGCACATGTCTTCATGGTTGCTATGGGAGTTCGGTCCTGACGGTGTTTCTTCCATACGGTTGTAAAATCGAAAGGACGGGAGTGATCGTACTTGCGCGGTCGGACTTCATTTTTCCGATTCGTACGGTAAATCGTCCGGGGATGTGTCGGACACTTTTTCCGACCCGAGGACGTGTGGGGGAATTTTCCCAATGCGATTCGTATGGACTTTTTCCCATGCGAATCGTACTTGCCAGTTTGTACGGTACTTGTACGATTCGTACGGAAAAAAATCCGGATACGATTCGTACGGGGAAAATTTTTCCAGGATCGAAATCGGCACCTATGTGTATTGATTCTCCTCCCCTAAAAAAGAAAAAAGTTAACGGGAGCCCACTAAATGCTTGTAGTAGAAAGCCACTGAACAATTATAAAGAGACCTCCCCACCTAAAACCTATATTACTGTTTCACCTTCTCGCAGCACTAATAGAATTGTTAACCTCCCCCACCCCCATCCGGCCCATGTTGGAAATACTCTCTCTCATGTTAATATTAAGGAGATAGAGGCAGTCCTGGCTAAATCTCTTGAACCCATCCATTCAGTACTAAAAAGCATTGATGCATCACTAAAGGTACCGGTTGATGGTGGGTTTGATAAGGCTGGACACTAAAGCTTGGAGGTCTCGAGCCCACCTTGTGTCATTGATGATACTAGATTAAGGCAGAGATGGGACAAGAGCATGGCTGTTAAAGGGAACAATGGTCCATAGGTTAAACCATTAATTAACCTATCGGGCAGCCTGCCATTGTTATATGATCTTCAGCCTAGGCAGAACCTTAATCTACACTCCAGGCATTTGGTGACAGATCCATGCACTCCAATATCAGGGATAGAGGCGAAACATCAAAGTGGTTCCTCTAGGCTACTTTTATCAACCACAACATATGGTGCCCCGTAGACCTACTCGGACTACAGATCATAGGGGTAACCTTTTTTCCATCCCGATCCACAACAATTTCTCCCTGCTTGAACAGGTAGACTGACATAGTAATACGTCTCCTCAAAGAGGTCTCAAACCTAAAACCTACCAAGATATTGGGTCAGAGCTCAAGTGGTATGTAGGGGGACATCTGAGTCAACAGAGGCCTATCTGAGCCTTCATTACTCCTGGTTCTGTGAGTCCGTTGTCAGGGCCATCCCTTGTAATAGCCTCCCCTGACTGCAATACAGCTTCTAACAAGGGACTGGATAAGAGTTACTGTCTAACTATTCCGTCTGTTGACTCATCCACTCCACACAGCCCTGAGGTTCCTTCCAGCCTTTTAGTAAATGCAGATATGTCAATCTTGAACTGCTTATTTTGGAATGTAGAAGGACCATCTAATAAAGTGAACACAGTAGCTTGGTCTGCTCTTATCAGAAACCGTCATATCATTTGCCTATAAGAACTGGGAATGCAACTCAACTTTTGTTGATGGGTTCATGTCTGTTTTTACCCTATCAACTCTAGAATGGGTCACCATAGGGGTGGGTTAATTACAATAATTTCTACTTCATTAGATATCCGTATTAATGTGGAGACAGAGTATCGAGTACAAAATGACGAGGTGCACAAATATCGAGTTGGAAATATCGTGGGTCAGAAATATCGACAGCAAGAATATCGAGGATAAGAATATTGAATTCAGGAAAGTATTATTGATTTTAAAAATATCGAAGTGTTTAATATCGTTTGCAAAAATATAGCTGTTAAAAATATCGTTATTTATAATTGTTATGTATTTTTGTGTATATTTTATATGCATGTGATGTATGTTTTTGTGTATAAGAATTGTTTGTATTTTTAATATATGTGTTAAATTTTTTGTAGTAGAAAAAAAGAATTTTAATTTTGCGCTTTTAGTTCCGTAGTGGGTCGTGGGTTTACAGGGGAATAAGGTGGGAAGTAATTTAATTATATTAAATTTATTAAAAAAGTTTTAATATGAATTTTGTGCTTTTAGTTCCGCAGCAGGTTGTGGGTTTATGGGGGAGTAGGGCGGGAAGAAATTAAATTATTTTAAATGTATTGATTTATTTTTATTTATAAATATTTGTTTTATTGATATTTTATAGTGTTGAATGTGTAAATGAATGTATTAATAATTAATCAATAATTGGTTGTTAATTTTTATTTATTAATTATTAATTAATCATGGTGATTGTGTAATTAATTTTAGGTGTGTGTTGTGTTTGTAGGTATAAATGGTTGGAATTCATTTATTTTTAATTTATGAATTAATAATTGGTTAATTAATTCTAATTAATTAATTGTTAATTAATTGTGGTAATTGTGTAATTAATTTTAGGTGTGTGTAAATGGTGGGAAGTAATTTGTGTTTAATTAATATAAAGTTGTTAATTAATAGATAAAGATGTTGCGTAATGTTTAAATATATTTTTGTTATATTTATTTTTAAAAGGGGTAAAGGGTGGGTATTAAATACATTTTAATAATTTAATTATTAGTTGTTAATAGTAATTGATTGTAATTTTAAGATAAGTTTTAAATGTTTTTTATTATTTAATTTAATATAAATTTAGTTTGTGTTGTGCAAATTATAGTGTTAAAGTGTGTGTAGTAGATTAATGTTTATAATTGTTTTATTATTAAGAATTCTTTAATTGTTTATCAATTATGTAAAATATATGAATACATTCAAGATAAAAATGTGAAGTGTTTTATTATTGGTGTGGTGTTATGGGTTAGGAAATTAAATAAATGCATTTATTTTGTCACCAATTTTCTTTTAAAAAAAAAATATTAAGGGGCCGATTCCGATCCTGGAAAAATGTTCCCCGTACGAATCGTATCCGGATTTTTTACCGTACGAATCGTACAAGTAGCGTACAAACTGGCAAGTACGATTCACATGGGAAAAAGTCCATACGAATCGCATTGGGAAAATTTCCCCACACGTCCTCGGGTCGGAAAATGTGTCCGACACATCCCCGGACGATTTACCGTACGAATCGGAAAAATGAAGTCCGACCGCGCAAGTACGATCAGTCCCTTCCTTTCGATTTTACAACCGTATGGAAAAAACACCGTACGGACCGAACTCCTATAGCAACCATGGAGACATGTGCCCGCATACGCGCCGAACACCCCCCCCAGCCCCCGCATGTACGCGCCAAACGCCCCCCCGGCCGCGGATGTACGCGCCGAACCCTCACCAGTGTATGTACAGAGCGTACCCCCACCCGTGTATGTACGGAGCGTACCAACACCCCACCAGTGTATGTACGGAGCGTACCAACACTCCACCCCCGTATGTACGGGGCGTACCCCCACCCCACCCCCCGTATGTACAGTGCGGACCCCCAGCGCGTAGCGGTGGCGGTCTGCACCGTACATACGGGGGGTGGGGTGGGGGTACGCCCCGTACATACGGGCCCCCAATTCCGTTCGCATCGCGGCGTACTTTGCTTTTCCGGCACTTTTTGGGTGCCGTAAAAATATTGCCGTCCGGACTGCTGTCGGTTCGAATCGTACTTCCTAGTTCGTGAAACGCAGCCTGAATGCGTCCCGACGTCACGTCGGCGCTGTCCCGGATCACATTGGTATGTATTTTTCGTCGGTCGGTGTTTTTTACGATTCGTACGGAAATGGTGTTTCCGTGCGAATCGTACTTGCATGTTTGTAATGTTTTTTTCCCGGGTACGAGTCGGACGGAGAAAACGCTCCGACCGACGGTTCGTACCCGGTTTTTCCAGGATCGGAATCGGCCCCTAAGTATTTTAAAATAAATATTTATTGGTAAATGTATTTATTATTTTATTATATATAGTTTTTGTTATATGTAATTACTATTGTTAAATATTTTCTTTTTATATGTTTTAATCATCTAATTTAGATTTTTAAAATATTGATTAGTATTAATTTTGATTATATTTTTGATTTTTTTAATATATATATATATATATATATATATATATATATATATATGTGTGTGTGTTTCAGTGTGAATAGTAATTTTTTTTACTGCGGCATCCAGCACTCTCCCTACTGTTGCACTCATTGAAGTGGGAATAGTAATTTTTTCCCCTACGCTATCCAGCAGTTTCCCTACTGTTGCACACACTGGAGTGGGAATAGTAATTTTTACCCCTCCGCTATCCAGCATTTTCCCTACTGTAGCACTCACTGGAGTGGGAATAGTAATTTTTACCCCTTCGCTATCTGACACTTATCTTCTGTTGCATTCACTGAAGTTGAAAATTTAATTTGAAAGACTTTTAATAGTTTGTTTTAATTTATAATATATTTTTTTATTAGATTTTATGTTATTGGTGTATTTATATAAATGTATTTACTTCTACATTTTTATAACTACAATTATAAAATAAATTAAAATAAATGGTTTATTAATTGTTTTAAAGTAAATATATATATCTATTACATTTGATATAAGTGTGTTTGATTTTGTTAATTACATTTGTTTGTTATATTTATTAAAATGTATATTAAATCTAATTTTATTTTTAAGTTAATATTATTTTTTATATATATATTAAAATCGATATTTTGAACGACTATATTTTTTACATCGATATTTCCCCCCCCCGATATTTTTGTACTTACAATAATAAATATAGGATGTCGATAGTTTTGACATCGATATTGAAAACTCGATATTTGTGTATGGGGATATTTTGGGAGTCAATATTATGTCAGTGAACCATTTTACTATTAACTTTGACCACAATAATTTCACCTCATCTAGTATAGAAATAATAGATTCATTGGATCATGCTCTTACTAAGCCTTTGACTACAATTATTTGGGAAGTAGACTTTAACTGCTGACTCTGCCTAATTTCTAGGTCTTCTTTTTGTGGTGATAATGGATGCAATACAGAGGCTTACTCTCATTTTGTCTATACCCCCTGTGGCAATGCCTTTAACGCATTGATCTGTAGACATTCGCTCATATTTGCAGTAGGCTTCACTCCCTTCATAGTACCATAGTAAGTAAACAGATTACCTTTACAGGGAAAGGTGCTGGGGGTTTAATTGATTTCATTATTTTCTCAGAGAAGTTCAGACACATAGGTCCATTAGGATGGCGGGCAGAAAAGCACCCTGACCGCCAAGGAAGCGGAAAACAACCGCCAGCCGGCCCCGTGGGAAAACCGGCGGCCAAATTAGGATCAACCGCCCAAAAAATCCGACCGCGGCAGAATGAGGCAAAAAAAAAAATCCGTAGCCGGTGGAGAGGGTCAAAATCCATCCGCGACAGTCGGAATCACGGCGGAAAAACACCAACCCGCCGCAAGTATAGCTGAGACACCGCACAGGAAATTAGGATAACCCCGACGGTCCCGCGGTACCTACCGCTGTCTCCGACCGCCGCGGTCGCACAATGGGATGAACGGAAGAGCCAGCGGAAGAGCTGAAGTACAGCCACCACGGCGGACGATCCGTAAACAATATGGCGGACGAAGCCAATACCCCACAAGGAGGCCAAAATGTGCACACAGAAAACTAGCCATGCCCCGCAAATACACAAAACACACCCCAATGACACAACCACATGGCAAAACGAAAAATACAAATCTCAGGACAACACACCTGTCAGCAACACCCCAATTGGACACACCCACATAGCTGAGTATAAAACCAGCCCCTTCCCTGACCACAATCCCTTGCAATACTCCAGGAGAGAAGGGACACATACCCCAGCTGACAGGAGAGGCAAAGGACACAACATCACCAGCCACACCACACACCGCACGACCACCACCTCCATACCATAACAACTAACCCCCCTGCACAACACACACTATACACAGCACAACCACAACCACCACTCACACTCCTGCACCCACAACCACTTTGCACACCACACACCATGGCGACACAGAAAATGCCCAAATTCACTGAGAGTGAGTTGAAGGTCATGGTAGATGAGATAGTCATAGTGGAACCACAGAATTTTGGTACCCTGGTCCAACTGTGGAAATGTGGATTTTCCTGATCAGTTATGTCCCCTATCTTGGACCCCAACGGTTCTATATGCATGTTACAAATACATGTATGTTCCCTCCAGTTCCAGTTTCTAAGACGCAAACATATGTGTGTCTACCGTCGACATGTTCTCTGTCAGATCCGCCATCAATGGGCTGGATATTTGATTCCTAAGTATGAAAGGCCACCGACTTTATATGGCTAAGTTACTACATTTTTACAGTTCAGGCAAGTAGGCCCGATTCTGTCCTCAAAGCCTTTCCCTGCTCTCTGTCTCTGACAGCTTCAGCTTGAGCTCGCATCTGTATCCATGAACTTTGTCCTACTCCCTGTGCAGCTAACGGTGCCTGCCTCGGCCAGTTTTCGACTGCCTGCCAAGAAGCTGTATTTCACCTTCGAATTATCTATTTTGCTCTTCAGCCGATGCATTCCTGTCTAGTAGTTTAAGTAAACATTCCTCCAGCTACCAAGCAAAGGACTCAGCCTTTCCGTCCTCCTGCAAGTGATTCATAGCCCTGCTGCCATGGAAAGTTTTCTGCCCCTCGCATCTCATATAGACACTTAGACGTTTGTGCACGCACACAGCCAGTATAGACTAGATTCTGTCCGAGAGTCCTTCCTTGTGGATAACATAGTTCTTTAAACATAGGATGTTAGATATGATTTGGGATTAGGTTGACTTGACCCCCCAGACTTCTCGTCTCCACATGTAGAGCTAAATGTCAAGTCCCCTTCACCCCCTAGTTGCACGTCACTCACACGTCATGCTGCTGCGCGCGCATCTATGCCAAGTATTATCTTATAGATCCACCTATGTCTGATAATCCTAACCAATCATGTTTCTTTTATTCCTTATTACGCCTAGTTTCGATTACGCACCTGTTATGTCACTTTTCTTATCAAATGTTACGCCTTCTACATTCGTTTCATTGTAATGTACTTATTATAAAAATGCATGTCTGTCAATAAAGTATTGTACTTCACTTCCTGAACCCTCGTGGTGACGGAACCTGAAGGCCGCGACTCGAGTCGGCCATTTTGAATGGAATAAAGCCCATTTAGAAAACCTCTTATACCACGGATTCTGCCTCTTGTTATTTTGAGCTATTTTACTTTATTTTAAGATTCCGTATGAAATTCAGTCCGGTAAAGAAGATTTTATTTACCACATAATGGCGCCCGAACAGGGACACTTTCTCATCTCACGCGCCGGCGGTGCGTTGCAGGCCCGGTCTCCTGCCACAGCTGGACGGACCATAAACGCGTACCAGCAGGATTTCCTGTAAGCTCCCTCCGGTCAAGCGGGGGCGACTGAGGCTGCGATCAACCCAGACGAGGCGGTGAGAAGTGCGAAGTATCCCGACCAGAGCCTAGCTGAGAGAGCAAGATCCGAGGTATACAGAGGCCCACCAGGTTTCTCGAAATCCCGATGTCCAGAGGGTCCGCTGTCCGCAGTCATCGAGTCCTGTCCATTCTCTGAGGCCTTCCGTTTCAAGGAGCTACTCGGTGAGTACCATCGCCGGGGAGGCGTGTTGACGCGCACATAGGTTGTGCCGGTCAAGACGGATTTGGGTACACAAATCCGGTCTGCACTGTTTAGCAGTGTATATGTACTGTTTAGCAGTATATCAAGTATTCCGAAGTATGCAGTTTTTTGTCAAGAATTCAGCGTGGTGATTAGTTAGGCAGACTGTCATCATTGTCGGTCATTGTTAAAATATTTAATGTTCAATATTTAAAGTGTTTAAATGTCTTGCATATTGTGGTATGAATGATTGTTCATTGTTCACTGTTCATTATTGTGTTTTTCGTATTAAGTAAGTTCAAGAGTAAGTATCAGATCAGTTGTCAATATGCCGTTTTTCTCGAAGTTAAGACAGATTACTACCAGAAAAGGGGTGCTTGAAGAAGCAGTTCCTATTCCTCCTAGGGACACTCCAGGGCATTTTATGTACCATAAACATGGCTTAGATGCCATATTGTTTCTTGATCTATGGGTAGATTATACCAAGGGATTGCCGGAAAGTCAAAGGTGGCCCGCAGCGGGAACCTGGGATGCAGAGTGCATCATGAAAGTAGAGGAAGAGTTATGGAAAAGAAAGGTCAGACAGTCACAGAAAGACGCTGTTGAGTTATGGCGTAAAGAATCTCATAGACGAACAGAAAAAGCACGTAGACAAGAAGAGAGGAGTAAAGAAAGTTCAAATAAAGTTCAAGAAAATCTATTAATTAAGGAAGGTATCCGAGTGAAATCAGAACAAGTAAATAGACAAAGAAATGCTCTTATGAATGGTATGTATCCCCTTCTAGCCGAAGGACTACCTAAGGCTGCTCCAGAGATGCCAAAAGACTTGCCACCCCCATTATTTCCAATTAAGGTACATCCAAAAGGGCATCCCAGAACCGCAGAAGATGTTTTTCTTTCCTCATATCTAGACGATGCAGCTCCCGAGTATGCTAACGCCACACCACATAGACCGTCTGGCGGAGGGGTTCAACGTCAGGATCAGGTATCTGTACCCGTGCAACAGCAAGTCCCGACGCCAGCGTCGGCAAGCACATCTGTCTCCGCATCTGTCTCCGCAGTCGACTCTACAGAGGTATCGACACCCATAGTTGCTGTGTCACGTTCAACGAACCCATTCACACCCGACGCCCCAGATGGGGCCACGGGAGGTGCTAGCAGTACCTTTACACCACCTAGAATAAATAAACTTGTCTTTCAAGAGTCAGCACATTCACGTACACCTAAATTCGTAAGTGAACGTACGCTTAAAGAACTCCTTGTAAATTGTAGATATGACCCGGTGGTTGGTAAAGAGGATGAAATGGTCCTGGCATCATTACGTATCAGGCGAGCCGCAGAGTATTTAGCAAGGTTACCAGGAATGACTACGCATCTAGATAACATATATCATTTTGTTCAAACAGGACGAGATCCAGGATGTATTAACAGAGCTATGGAATTCCAGAAAGTAGAAATACAGGGGGAACTGTTACGTTTCCTCATAAACTGTGTGATCAGAAATCAAGACCGTCCGGGGGTAGACCCGAATGCAATGCTTATTCTTACAAGATGGAGTCAGAATATATCAGAAGGGAGACACGATAAGCAAAATTGTATAATAGCCATGTGCCGAAAAATCCGTAAAGAAATAGAGCGTATTCATGAAGAGAGATTGGGAACAGACGAGTTTGAGCAAGATGAAGTGTCCGAATCAGGGAATTCCGCAAGACAGTCAGAGACCATAGCCTATGTAGGCAGAGGAGGATCCTGTGAAAATACTAGATGTTTTTCTGATCCCATACACTCAGTATGCCCGAATAATAGCAGAACGTATCCGACGCCTATAATAAATCTGAAGTCTCCTGAACATTCGTTTCAAGCCGTAGATAAAATACTACGAGAACGAAGGGGTTACCACCTCCTCGATTCCATGGATGAGCAAGAATTAGCCAGATCAGCCGTTCACTGGATTGACAGTCCTGAAAAATACGGTGATGAGACCGTAGCACACACGTTTTTTAATCTCAGTACAGATGAACAACGTTTAGCTGGAATCTATATGATTCAGCAACTCCTCATATTATATAAGAGCCAACATGCTGACCCTGGTCCTTTACCTGATATATTAACGGAACTACTCACAAACAGATGGAGAGGTTCTAGTAACAAGCTAATTAAAGAGATATTAGTGTCACGTAAGCAGTATGTCCTTTTTGTAAGTCCGGATTCTCTCTCGCTGCCCCGCAGAGAAAGAGCGCCGTACTATGTGGATAGACAAAATCCCCTACGAGAAGTGCACCCAATAAAAGGCGAAGACAATGAGTTTCACCGTGTATTTGTTTACACACCCATATCAAAAATGGAATTATTAGAAATGAAAAAAGTAGTACCTAGTCATGACAAAGACCCAGCGGGTTTCCACCGAGAAATTAAAGACATGTTACTGATGGGAGAGTACACCTTTCCTGATATTATGACGATATTAAAGGTGCTTTTGCCTGCTGGCATTTATGAAAAACTGAAAGAAAAAGAGTGGGAAGTGGGTGACCAAAAGATAGACTGGACAGCATTAGCAGAGGAAGAAAGGGGCCGAACTGCAGGTTCAGGGCTCGGGGATAAAGTTAAACTGTTACCAGGTTTACTAGTACAGGTACTGCCACGTTTATTAACTACAAAAAAGGAAGATTGGGGTGCAATCACAGCCTGCAAACAAAAGCAAGATGAAGACACAAGCGATTATTATGCTCGATTTGAAAAATGTTTTGGTATAAATAGTGGTATAAAAGCAAGTAGTGACTCATATCCACATTTATTCGTGACAAAATTAGTGGAAAATGCATTGCCTCCAGTAAAGAATAGAATATTGAAATTTGAGAGTACTTGGCAAAGTAACACTCCGTCGCAAATGCTACAAATGTTACAGTATCATCACAATAGAATTAGGGATGAACAAGAACACGAGCATAGACGCATGAAGGATACAAAAATGAAAATGCTAGTTTCTCAGACAGTACCAGCAGATGGTCACAAAAAGGGTGTGACACATTCTGGTGATTCTGCAGTTCCTGTAAAAGGAACCTGCAATTACTGTAAACAACTAGGCCATTATGTACACGATTGTCCAGTCCTGAAACGTAATATAGCTACAGGCATTGCAAAGGAGAGACCACGATTAGTTAGACAAGATCAGAATGAACAAGGAGCTATGCAGCATGGACAGTCCATGCCAGTTCAGCAACAGTCCATGCCAGCCTCACAGCAACCCATACAGTTTGTGCCAGCTGCACCACCGTTGCCTGCTACTGCCACACAAACCACAACACGACAAATGTATCAGACTGCACAGTATGAATATCCTGAGTATCAGCGTTACGCATGAACAAGCCTAGAGAGGGAAGTTGACTTACCGCTTATCGAGATTCCTGTAGATCAAGAAGGACCTTATGTACATAGTGAATTATTAGGTCAAGATAGAAAATTCTTACTCGATACAGGGGCAAGTCGAACAACCATAAAACGTAGTGAAGTTCCAGGGGCACCCCTCTCAGGCTCTCAAAATGTTTCCCTTGGTTTTTCAGGAAAACCTATTGTTAATGAAGTATCACAGCCTCTACCACTTACGATAGGACCTTTGACACGAACTACAGATTTATTGCTTACTAAGTCATGCCCAGAAAATCTGTTAGGAATTAAAACTCTGAAAGCACTAGGAGCCATAATATGTTGTTCTCCGGAAGGAGTAAGGTTGTTTTTACGTGATTTTAAAGGTCACTATGTGTCTAGAGACATGGATCCCCGACTACAGACTTTACCAGTACATCTATGGGCACAAGGCCCTACGGATGTTGGCTGCATGAACATTACACCCTATCGAGTCACACTGAAAGCAGGAGTGGTACTACCACGAATGCGACAATACAAGTTACCGCATGATGCTGTAGTGGCTTTGCTGAAAATCATTGATGAGCTGATTGCCCAGGGAGTAGTTGTAGAAACAGACTCCAATGTATGTAATTCACCGATAATTCCGATTCTTAAACGAACTGATCCTACTGCCCCACCAGTGTACCGATTGGTTATTGATTTGCGTGAACTAAACAAGTGCATTGTACCACAATTCCCTGTGGTCCCTGATATATCATCATTGTTGACAGCAATTGATTCCGAAGCAACATTCTTTACTGTAATCGATCTCAAGAATGCCTTTTTCAGCGTCCCAATAGATCCGGAAAGCCAATACTTGTTCGGATTCAGTTTAAATGGGCGCAGCTTTAAATTCTCACGCGCTCCCCAAGGATTCACAGAAAGCCCCAGCATTTACAGCCAAGCACTGAAACGAGAACTTGACAGTATCCACATGCCAGTCAATACTGCACTGCTTCAATATGTCGATGATCTGCTGATCACAGCGAGAAGCGAGCCAGAATGTGAAAAAGCTTCTCTGACAGTTTTACATTTTCTAGCCGACAAGGGGCACAAGGTGTCTCCTTCTAAGCTGCAATTCTGTGTCCAGCGAGTTATTTATCTTGGTCACTCGCTGTCCAAGGAGGGAAGGCAGCTTACACCAGATCGCATCCAGTTAATTGCTAACATGTCAATACCCCAGACACAAAAGGAGGTGCGGGCTTTCATAGGCCTCACTTCATATTGTAGGCAGTGGATCCCTCAGTACGCATTTCTAGCAAAACCACTCATTCAGTTAACCACACAGGAGGCAGCCACATCGACTGTTCTCCCTTGGACTCAGGAACATACACAAGCTTTTGAAAGCTTAAAGAAAGCTTTATGTCAAGCACCGGTTTTAGCAACACCATGTTATAGCAAACATTTTACACTCTTTGTTACAGAACGCGAAGGTACTGCCTTGTCAGTACTCACTCAGGATCAAGCAGGATCACGCAAGCCATGTGCTTATTTTTCCAGTACATTAGATCCCGTAGCTCAGGCTTTGCCTGCATGCCTGAAATCAGTGGCAGCGACAGCTTTAGCAATCAGACAAAGCGATGCCATAGTGTTAGGACATCCATTGACAGTACAAGTACCACATGCAGTAGAGGTTCTTGTGAACCGAACACAAACACAACACTTGACCATAGCAAGACTTACCGGTTATGAACTGACATTGTTTCAACCACACATAGAGATCCGACGGTGTAATACATTGAATCCTGCTACACTATTACCTGTAATTGGAACAGACCCACTAGCTCATGATTGTGTTGAAATCATTGAAATAAAGACGAAACCTAGACAAGACTTGACAGACGTTCCATTGTTAGATCCAGACCTGACGTTGTATGTAGACGGATCGTGCATGAGAACAAATACAGGAGATTTAGTGGCCGCATATGCAGTCACAACAGACACTAAAGTTATTGAGACAAATTGTATAGATACTTTGTCAGCCCAAGCAGCAGAACTTATTGCTCTAACGCAAGCCTGTATTCAAGCCACAAATAAGAAAGTTAATATATACACTGACTCACGTTATGCATTCGGAGTTGTACACGACTTCGGCGTGCTGTGGCGAGAGAGAGGTTATTTAACTTCCCATGGTGCCCACATTCAGCACGGACCCCTCATTCATGCTTTGTTAGACGCAATACATCTACCCACTGCTATATCGATTATGAAATGTAAAGCACACACGAAGGTTACTGATATCATTTCTCAAGGCAATGATTTAGCTGACAGAACAGCTAAACAGACTGCTCAGAATCGCACATTAGACATGACAAAGCCAATAGTTCAGACACCAACACAGTGTATGACAATTAAGGATCCCGCACTTGACGTAATTGACATACAGACACATGCCACAGCAGAAGAAATAAAGAAGTGGACTGAACTAGGAGGGATCCAGACAGATCAAGGATGGATGACGAAGGAGAAATCTGTATGGTTTCTCCCTGATTCCATGGTTCAAGCCATTATAGCTACAGTTCACAGTCCAGCACATTTAGGAGAGAAGGCTATGCTAGACAGCATTCAGCACATTTGGTTCAACAAACATTTACGAGCAGCAGCTAAACAAAAAGTTCGTACCTGTATGATATGTTGTCAGTTTAATCCAGGAAAGAGTGTTCCCGTAGAGCAGGGTGGATTTCAGCCTCCTGACCATCCTTTTGAAGTCCTCCAGATGGATTATATTCAGATGGAACGTTGTCGAGGATTCAAATATGTTCTCGTAGTTGTCTGCGCTCTCTCCCGTTGGACAGAGGCGTATCCCGTATCAGATTACACTGCCCCGACTACTGCCAAGCAGCTAGTTCGAGAATTCTTCCCACGGTACGGTTTACCACGTGTTGTATATTCAGATAACGGCCAGCCTTTCTCATCCGAATTAATGAAACATGTCTCACTTTTGTTGGGATATCAGTGGAAATTCCACTGTGTCCGACACCCCGAGGCAGCAGGTCTCGTGGAACGACATAATCAACTTTTAAAAATCAGATTGTCTAAAATATGTCAGGAAAAAGGTGTGGACTGGATAGTAGCTTTACCAGTTGCGCTATTTTACATGAGAATGGTAGCACACTCTCGAACAGGGCTATCCCCTTATGAGGTGATCTTTGGTAGACCACCGAATATGTGGGGGACGCCTATACCCCGTAAAATAACTGATGTTGACTGTAATATGCTGACAGATTACCTGGCTTCCTTGATGTCTGCACTACAATCTTGTCGTTCACAGGTAGTCGCAGCTTTTCCCGACAACACCGAGGTGAAACCTCATGATGTAATTCCCGGCGATTATGTTCTCGTCAGGAATTTCGATCGGAAAACCCAACTGGAGCCAAGGTGGAGGCTTCCTAAGTTGGTCCTGCTGACGACCAGAACAGCTGTGAAGATCGAAGGGAGAAAAGGCTGGGTGCATTCCAGCCATATAAAGAAATTTCATGGACTTCCTCCTGACACAAACAGTACTCCCCGTGTGTCTTCCCCCATTGACTCAAAGCTACCTTTGGCTGAGGCCAGTAGCACCGAACTCTATAAGCAGAAACTCAGGTTCAGATCCAAACTGTCGGACGATTTGATTGTTTAAGTCCTCTCCAAGGTGAAGCGGTTGAATCTGTCCCGACATGTATCCCTTAGGTCTGAATGATGTAGAGTCCAGAATCATAATGAAACGACATGCTTATTGTAAATTACTGCGTAGCCACTGTATTGTGACTTTATTAATTTTGTTTTCCTTGAGTTTTTTAATAGTTACTGCAAGCATATTGTTGCATATGTATTATCCTGTTTCTAAACGTGCTTTCGATATAACTGATGAACATTCTTTTAGTGAATTACCCCCACATGAGTTGTCCTATAGACTTGCGCTGCGCAATAACACATTCATTAGTATGTTACATCATTCCCATCAGACTAGTAATGCCACCAATTGTTGGGTGTGTGGCCGACTCCCTCCCTATCAGAATAACAAAGGAGTTCTGCCTTTCTTTCCACATCCGTTCACACACAATGGCTCCTGTGGAGCATGGTTTAGTTTATTAAATTCCATAGACCCAGACACAGCAGTTTATCAACAACATTGGATATGGGGAAATCTGAATCTAGTTTTATTCAAAGTCTGTCACCCTAATAAGGAGGGTCACCCCAGTAGAACAGGAACTGATTTAGAAAATGAAGTGTATAAATTAGGTAATTTTACGCCTAATCTTATGATTTTGAATGTCAAATCCGAAGTTGAACTAATTCTGCCCACTATGTCAGTATTTCCAGTTAAGGGTGAATTATGTGTAAGAAAAGTTGGTTCCATACACATGGGCCATAGCCAATGCGTTACTACAGTAGAATATAGTGATCAAGGTAAATCTTCATTTAGAGCTTCTCGCCATTCTTACTTTATATGTGGTCAGACTGCATATATGCGTCTGCCTCTAGATTGGGATGGTACCTGTTACATAGCATTCCTTCTGCCACCTGTTTTCTTAGCTCCCCCTGATTATTATCGAAATGTTCATTTAGTACACAATAGAGAGCGAAGAGATCTCCCAGTTGTCGATTATACTGAGACGGCATGGGACAAGTATGTAGATTTCAATAAAGGTATCTTTCCCTATATAGGTACTATATCAAATAGTAAGCTGATACGCAGACTAACCAAGACTCTTGAAGCTGTAGTAAACGAGACTATAGCCGCCCTAGGCAATCTGACAGAGGAACAATCAGTGATGAGAATTGTTGTTCTCCAGAATCGTCTTGTCCTTGACGTCATCCTGGCCGATAGGGGCGGAGCTTGCAGGGTCATCGGATCCAGCTGCTGCATATTCATACCAGAAAATTCGCCATCTGTATATAAAGCTATAACACGCCTTCATAAGATTGTGAGCCAGATACACGAAAATCCAGGCACTTGGACGTGGTCCGGGTGGTTTTGGAGTGTGATATCAGCCTGGGGATGGAGAGTTCTATCCTTCCTAGGTATTGGCCTTCTTATGCTCTTCAGTTGTTGTTTATGCCTGCAATGTGGACCAGCGATTTGTGGTCTGTGTGCCACATCATGCATTCCATATCACAGTTCTCGTTCAAAATGCCGGAAGAAGAAGGAAGAAGAAATGATGCTCCATGAGCAAATCGATGGAATGATGAAGATTGATATCTCTTGAAGGGCAAGTAGGGGACAAGGAGGGAATGTGGAAATGTGGATTTTCCTGATCAGTTATGTCCCCTATCTTGGACCCCAACGGTTCTATATGCATGTTACAAATACATGTATGTTCCCTCCAGTTCCAGTTTCTAAGACGCAAACATATGTGTGTCTACCGTCGACATGTTCTCTGTCAGATCCGCCATCAATGGGCTGGATATTCGATTCCTAAGTATGAAAGGCCACCGACTTTATATGGCTAAGTTACTACATTTTTACAGTTCAGGCAAGTAGGCCCGATTCTGTCCTCAAAGCCTTTCCCTGCTCTCTGTCTCTGACAGCTTCAGCTTGAGCTCGCATCTGTATCCATGAACTTTGTCCTACTCCCTGTGCAGCTAACGGTGCCTGCCTCGGCCAGTTTTCGACTGCCTGCCAAGAAGCTGTATTTCACCTTCGAATTATCTATTTTGCTCTTCAGCCGATGCATTCCTGTCTAGTAGTTTAAGTAAACATTCCTCCAGCTACCAAGCAAAGGACTCAGCCTTTCCGTCCTCCTGCAAGTGATTCATAGCCCTGCTGCCATGGAAAGTTTTCTGCCCCTCGCATCTCATATAGACACTTAGACGTTTGTGCACGCACACAGCCAGTATAGACTAGATTCTGTCCGAGAGTCCTTCCTTGTGGATAACATAGTTCTTTAAACATAGGATGTTAGATATGATTTGGGATTAGGTTGACTTGACCCCCCAGACTTCTCGTCTCCACATGTAGAGCTAAATGTCAAGTCCCCTTCACCCCCTAGTTGCACGTCACTCACACGTCATGCTGCTG
The DNA here is from genome assembly GCF_964204655.1 of Triturus cristatus. Lineage (NCBI taxonomy): Eukaryota > Metazoa > Chordata > Amphibia > Caudata > Salamandridae > Triturus > Triturus cristatus. The sequence goes on along the minus strand of NC_140593.1, from coordinate 197,752,936 downwards.
CGCGCGCATCTATGCCAAGTATTATCTTATAGATCCACCTATGTCTGATAATCCTAACCAATCATGTTTCTTTTATTCCTTATTACGCCTAGTTTCGATTACGCACCTGTTATGTCACTTTTCTTATCAAATGTTACGCCTTCTACATTCGTTTCATTGTAATGTACTTATTATAAAAATGCATGTCTGTCAATAAAGTATTGTACTTCACTTCCTGAACCCTCGTGGTGACGGAACCTGAAGGCCGCGACTCGAGTCGGCCATTTTGAATGGAATAAAGCCCATTTAGAAAACCTCTTATACCACGGATTCTGCCTCTTGTTATTTTGAGCTATTTTACTTTATTTTAAGATTCCGTATGAAATTCAGTCCGGTAAAGAAGATTTTATTTACCACACAACAGACACCATTAGCCACAAGGACACAAATGTGGGCAAGGATAGTCCAAATGGCCAATGCAGTAGGGACCACCCCAAGATCAAAAAAGGAGATCATGAAGCATTGGCATGATCTGAAGAGGGTGGTCAAGGAGAGGAGGAGCAAGAACCGTGAGCTGGCTCAGAGGACTGGCGGTGGCCCTCCCATTCCACAAAAACCATTCACAGAATGGGAGGAGAAGGTGCTTGCCATACTGCATCCAGAGATTCTCACAGGAGTAGCCGGGGGAGTGGAGGCTGGTAAGTACAAACAAATGACTACCGCCACTCTGCTATGTACTTGCTTGCACAACTACAAAGCTACATCACCTAGGACACATACCATTCATCTGCACCACACACTCACAAAAACATGGCTCACAGATCCAACATTCACCCACTCCATTCACCCCAAACATAGCTACCAACATAACCATGGGGGCATGTGTACAGGCAGACAGCACTACAACTCCCACCATGCCCCCTGTCCCACAGCATCAGCAAGATGGATCCCTCCCCCCACCCCACCCAGAAGCATGTGTCAGCCATTGCACAACCCCATCAAACTCACAGGTAGGTAGTCATCTTCCCTGGGAGGGTGTCTGGGGGTGGGGTGCCTGCACCACTACTCCCACCATGCCCCCTGTCCCACAGCCTAGCAAGATGGATCCCTCCCCCCACCCTACCCAGAAGCATGTGTCAGCCATTACACCACCCTCATCAAACTCACAGGTAGGTAGCCATCTTCCCTGGGAGGGTGTCTGGGGGTGGGGGGCCTGCACCACTACTTGTCATGTTATGATATGTTAAATTAATTTATAGAGCGCAACGGTTACCCTGGGGTCTCCTGGCGCTGTTACCAAATCCTATGTAGCTAAATTACCAAGGAGCTTACAGTGGAGTGCGCAGATTTAGAGGATGAATAGCCATGTTTTTAATGCCTTTCTAAAGGACAGTAGATCAGGCAGATTTCTGAGCTGAGCCGGAAGATCATTCCAGGCCTTAGCTGCCCCCACGACAAATCTTCGGCCTCCCCATGAGAGCTTTTTTTCTTGGGGATAGAAGCCAATTTCGCAGCCAAAGACCGCAGATTTCTAGTGGCAATGTACCACTTTAAATGCTTTTGCAAATAGTCAGGCCCGGTCGAATGGAGAGCCTTAAAAACCGTGCTTAAGGTTTTGAAGAGTATCCTTTTCCTGACTGGAAGCCAGTGTAGCTTCTGAATTTCTTTGGAGATCGGTGCAAATTTGGGGATCCCGGTCAGTAGTATGGCCGCTGCGTTTTGAAGCCTTTGTAGCTTATTCAGAAAACGTTCCTGGATGTTTAAATAGAGACTGTTACAGTAGTCAAGTCTGGACATCACCAAGGCAGAGACCACTGTTTTCTGGCTTCCTGACGGCAGGAAAGGCAGAATTTTTTTCACTGTCCGCAGCACAAACGTTGTAGAAGAAGAGACTGAATTAATTTGGGCCACCAGATTCAACTTGTCATCTACAATTACTCCCAATTTTTTTACTTTTTGAACTGGGACTGGGAGGTTCCCCATACTAGCAGGCCACCATTTAGCATTCCAAAAGTTTGGTGCATTTCCGAACAGTATGACCTCTGTTTTATCGGAGTTCAGCTTTAGGCAGTTTTCCGCCATCCAGTGGCTCACTGCCATCATGCAGTCATGAAATCTGTTTACCAAGCTGCCCTCCTGTCCTGGCTGCAAGGATACCACTATTTGGGTGTCGTCTGCGTAGGATGTTAAGTCAAAACCCAAGGTTTTAATAATGGGGGCCAATGAGGACACGTAGATATTAAACAGGGTCGGGCTCAGGGACGAACCCTGGGGGACTCCGCACGGTAAGATAAACAGTCTTGAACAGAAGTCACCCATGGAAACCACCTGGGATCTGTCAGCCAGAAAGGATTTTATGAGATACCAGGCTTTGCCCTGGATACCGCATGCCCAGAGCCGATCCAACAAGCGTTGATGGTGGACTGTATCAAAGGCAGCGGATAGATCTAATAGTATCAAGGCTGCTCTTCTTCCCGAATCTACCGCTCTTCTGATCTCATCCGTGGTTTTTAGAAGTGCTGATTCTGTACTGTGGCCACTTCGGAAACCATACTGCGTTTCATCTAACGTCTGAGATCTAAGAAGAAAGGCCGCTAGTTGTGTATTGAGGGCTTTTTCCACCCTTTTGGCTGGTAATAGGGGCCTAGATATAGGGCGGAAATTAGAGGGTTCCAATGGGTCTAAGTTGGGTTTTTTAAGGAGGGGTAAGATTGATGCTATGCATAACATAACATAACATAACATAACATAACATAACATAACATTAGCTCTCCTGCAGAATAATGGTCACATGAGGAAAACTGACTGGCACCCACCTACTAACCCACAAAAAGAAATTACACCATCATGGGATGAAAATCATATTGAATTAAAGTTGAAAGAATCCTTTCTATTTAAGAACACTGATTAAAAGATAGGATGTGTGTGCAGTCTAAGATGCTCAAAGGAACAAGGAGTGGACAGCGGCAGCTCCTCCGCTAAGGCAGATGTGTGCCATCCTACTAGAAAAAGGAAACATAAAATGATAATAAAACTATGTTATTATCATTTAATTTTTTCGTTGTCAGGCAGCTTTACAGGGCGGGGCAGGGCTTGGCTGTAATCACTGCCAGTAGAAGAGGAGTGGTTTGGGCACCTATGTGTGGATGACAGTTTGGCCAGTCGCCTTGGGCCGGCCAAACCATCATGTGCACTTTGCATGTTCTCCACTGGCTGTATTGTACAGCCTGGGTGGAAAATATGCACAGGCTCCCACTCCCGGTCTGAGCGCCGGAACACAGCTCTCAGACCAATCATGGCACTGCTGTCATGACGTCAGCAGTGTCGTGATTGACCTCGGGGACCCCGTGTGCTTCCTGCTTCAAGCAGGAACAGAAGACAACGGAGGCGAGGCGGCGCCGGCAGCAACTGAAGTAATTTTTTCATTTATTTTTCTGCCCCCCCACCGCACCCGTACTACTTGGTGGTAGCCGCCACAATGCAGCAATCTCCCTCCAACTCCTGGCTCAAGCCTCAGGAGTGGTAACAGAGCACGCTCTCGCCATCACCCTGTTTATAGCGTGTGGGAGTCAGACGCTAGACTGCTCCCCATGCTACACCCAAGATGGCGGGTGCGACGAAAAGGCTCCTTGGTAAGTAACCTCGACACTTTCTAAGCGTTTCCTGAGCTTTAAAACCAAGTTAAAACCAAGTTAAAAGTGTCTCTGTTTTTTAAAAAGCACCATAGATATCACAATATTAAAATTGCCCCCACACAAAATGCAGTTAAAAACACAAGAGTAGAAGTAAAAACTACCGTTATAGTGTTAAAATGAGCTGATTTTCACCTACACAATGCAGCAATGCAGCAATGCAGCAATCTCCCTCCAACTCCCGGCTCAAGCCTCAGGAGTGGTAACTACTCCCAACATCCCCTCTGTCCCACACCTGAGCAGGATGGAGCACTCCCCCACCCAGGATCAGTTGGAAGCCATTGCAGTATACCAAACAAACGTACAGGTAGGTAGCCATCTTCACAGTGAGGGTGTTTGTGGCTGGGAGGCCTGCACCGCTACTCCCAACATCCTCTCTTTCCCACACCTGAGCAGGATGGAGCACTCCCCTACCCAGGAGCAGTTGGAAGCCATTGTAGTACACCAAACAAACTTACAGGTAAGTAGCCAGTACGTGCACCCACCTATTATTCACAAATTAAATGGTGCCATATGACAACACCAGCCCTCTTATTGCACAAAGAGGCATACCTACCCCATTGCCAAGCACAGTGTGCACACAGGTAAGCTAAGGAAACTGTCACAGCTACCAAAGTGTAACACACCAATGCACAAGTAGAAGAAAGTCAGGGCACAATCATGCACAGCACCTAGTTACATGTGCATTGCCATGGTGTAAGTGCAACAGGGACCATCAGAAAAATATGAAACCATGTGTGGTGGTACAAATCAAGATATGCACATGACAGGACAAAGGGATGCAAGAGATGACAATGGCCAGTCCATGGCCAGATGTGACGTCTGCCAGGTCAGACAAATAAACAATGAGTTCTCAATTAAACACATGTTGTACCAGGCCCTAGATGGCAACAAGTCCCTGTAAACCGTAATTGTGCACAGGTCGCATGGTATGCCTTGACACCTCATACCATGGACAAGTAATGCCTGTACTATTGCATCATGTCAGGAAGCACAGTAGTGCACATAGTCAACAATGTGATGATATGTCAATTGTGCAGTGTACAAAAAGTGAATGACACACAGCTAACACAAAGCTTTCTGGGTGCACTGCAATGACTATTTCACATCTGATCCACAGGTGACCAAGAACTCACTGCAGAGGACAACAGACGCAACCTGCAGAGCCAGTCTCCACCCCCGGTACAGGGACTCTCGGATGTTGACTCTCAGGATTCCATGGACAATGAGCTTGAGGCCGGCCCAACTGGTGTGCAGGGAGCAACAGGTCCCAGGACCCCATCGTCCCCCCTACCACATCTGCGCCAACATCAGCTTCACAGCAGACCGCTGCTGGCACGGCCTGTGCGGCCACCACCACCACCACCAGTGCTGCCTGCAACACCATCCCTGTCCCAGAGGATGACCAGCACACACCACTGACGGAGGAGGGCAGGGAGAGGAAGCGGGTGCCCACAGTGGTGAGGCAAATGGTCCGTGGCAGCAGGGCAGGTGGGAGGGGCAGGGTCACCCAGGGACACCAGAAGGCTGGGACCCACTCCCTGGAACACACCACCACAGTCATGGGCGCATACGAACAGGTCCAGGGATGAACGGGCTGGTCGGACGAACTGTTGCACGATCTCATCTTGCTGATGAGGTCCATCGACACCCGCATGGGACAAATCGTGGACCTCTTGGACCAGTAAGTGGCGGTACTGAGGGACAGGCATGCGCCACAGACAACACTTCCACCTCCCTCTGGTGGCCTGCACGATGACAGTTCACCATCTTCCCCTGCGCCAACAGACAGGGGTGAGTCCTCAGACCCCACTGGCCCTGCTGCAGGCCCCCCCCTGCCAAACGACGAAGGGGCCGTCCCAGGAAGACCCTGGGAGTATCTGGAGGCCAAGCACCTGCCAGACCTCAGTCACGGAGCCAGCCATGATGGCAACCCTCTCCACCACTGCATTGACCTTTTGGACTGTCCTTCCTCACACTGCCTTGTGAATGGCATCTGTCTGTTGGACTGGGTCACCACAGCAATGTGGTGATTACTCGATTATCTCATCTACCACAACTGTCAACTCACTGCTCCACCCCACCCCATAATGGAAATGTACACTCCCCCCTCGCATCTCACCATTGTAAATAAAATATCCTCACACACATGTTGTTGTGTCTGCTCCGTCTTTATTGCAGGATGTACAGTCTCCAACATGATCACAATGTACCAGGACCATGGGCTATATGTAGGCAAGGAGAAGTCGAAGGCACCTAGGGAGACACAACAGAACAACTGTTACTGGTCTGGGTGTGACATCACAGACATCACACAACCCCTACCATCAGGATAACCCAACATGCACATGTCACATTGGCCAACAAGTGTCAACATACATGTCCTGTTGATGTTCCCAAATGACATGTCCTAGAAACATTTCCAACCACCACTGAGTCTACAACTGGCTGATGCTACAATTCTCACATGCCCCTTCACGACAACAGCAATATCTTCAGACAATGGGTATGTTGCACATTGACACCCACCTTCAAGTGAAGTAGCGGGTGATGAGCTGTTCATGCAGGTCAACACTGCCCTCCTCTCCACTGTCCTCATCACTGGACAAGGCTTGGATTGCAGGCTGGGGCCTTGGGTCCTCACCATCATCCAGGAGCAGGGGAATCTCCTTGCGAATGGCTAGGTTGTGGAGCATGCAGCATGCCACTACAATCTGACACACCTTCCTGGGTGAGTATGCCAGTGCACCTCTGGTCTTGTCCAGGCAGCGGAAACGTGACTTGAGCAGGACAAAAGTACGCTCCACCACATGACGTGTCCTCCCATGGGCCTCATTGTAGCGGACTTCCACAGTGGGCTCAACAACCATGGACGGTTGGGATATGCAGAGTCACCTAGTTATGACCAACTCAAATAGACATTGCAACGTTGCAGAGGCTGAGGGCAGTAGGTCACACACACAGCACGCCACACGACTAGGCATACTCACCCACAATCCATGCACGCTCGGGAAGAAGATTAGCCATCAGCTGGGGCACTATGCTGTTCTGCAGGATGTAGGAGTCATGGGCCGAGCCTGGAAATTTGGCACTCACGTGCGAGATGGTCATATCTTCCAGGCGCACCACCTGCACATTGATGGAGTGGCAATGCTTGCGATTGCTGTAAATGTGCTCACTTGCCTGTGGTGGCACAAGACCGACATGGGTGCAATCAATGGCCCCAACAACATTGGGGATGTGTCCAAGGGGATAGAAGTCTCCCTTCACACCTGGCTGTTAGACTTGGGGGTCTCTGGTTGGCGCAAGGTTGCCCTTGTGTCAAGCAGGAACCCTCTCCTCTATGTCAGGGCGCAGGATAACCCCTTGTGAATGACCCTTGCTCACCCTCTAGGTGCGTGGCGTGAGCAGCCAAGGCGATTCCTCAGGCGTTGTTGGTTAAGCACTTACAATCATACACACAGTAAATACATCAATCCCCCCAGAAACGGACACCAGCCTTGGATATGTAGAAAAATACGCTTCTTTATGTAAAAATAGGTATATATATCTCAGCAGACTTATCACAAGACCAATAACGTTTTCGCTATGCCACCAGGTTGTAAAGCAGGCAAATGTTCTTTGTTCGTAGCTTCAAATAGATACTTTGCAGTCTCTTGCAAATGTCACTTGTGGGTCCAGTACTTACAGGGATCGACTCCTGCGAATGGGGAAATAAGGCGTTGCGGGCCCCGAGCCCGATACTGGAACTTCTTCAGTGATGTGGAGAATCGGCACAGGTCGGTGCGACTCTCAGCTTGGGAAGTGGTCCTGGGTCCTCGATCAGCGGGTGTGGGCAGGTAGGCAGGCGCGGCCAGCGACCCTCAGCACGGCGGTGCAGGGGGGGACTCCACAGCGGGGGCGGCACGGCCTGAGGTGTCCGGGGATAGCGAAGCGGGGTCACAGGGCACGGTCGGTGCAGCTGGATGACCCGGCGTAGATCACAGTCGTCGGACGGTTTCTGGCGGGAGGGGTGACAGCGCGTTCAGCGCGCTCCAGTGGCAGGCGGTGACAGGGGTGCAGGCGGCCTAGCCCGGGGACAGAGAGCGGCTCCGGTCGGAGCGGGGCTCTCACGGGGTTGCGGCAGGCGAGCTCCTGAGTGTCACGGCCCTAGGAGGGGCGTTGAGGGGCGCAGTCTCTTTCCAGCGGGATGCACACACGGCTCGAATCGGAGGACGAGCAAAAGCACAGAGAACCCACTGGTCCTGGGGTTCAGTTCAGGGGGCAAGCTCAGATCAAGCCCTTGGAGAATGTTTAAAGCACAAAGCAGCAAAGTCTTTTCAGTAGTCTCTTCCTCTCCTTTCTCAGCAAGGCAAGCAGCAGGCCAGCTCCTCCAGCGTCTTCTTCTCCTTCTAGTCTGGCAGAGGTTCTTTGTGGTAAAACAGGATTCTGATTTCTTAGGAGCCAGGCTCCTACTTTTATACCGTGATTCTTTTGTTCTTTAGCGCCAGGGGGCCTGGGCCTGGCTCAGTCCAGCTCTGGAGCACTTTGTTATGGTGACTCTGCTCTTTCCTTTCAGCAGCAGGGCAGAGACATCAGCCGCTCCACAGGGGGCGGCGCCGGCTTTGTGGTGGCAGAGCACAGGTCTATTCAAGAGTCAAGGTGTACTCCTCCCACCCATCCTGGTGTCATCTCTCTACCCACCACCTGGCAGCCAACCTGTCTCTGGGGATTCCCCAACCCTGCTCCTTACTGTTGCTAGGCAGAACACACACACACAGCAGAGGCGGACTGAAATGGTCAGGCCAGTAAATACTAACTTTCTAAAAGTAGTATTTACAAACCCAGGATATTAAAATAAACTTGACTACAAGAAGTATTTTATTATTCTGAGTTCAGGCATACTAAACTTGACATTCTACCATGCTCTCTGAGTCCACTGGGGTCACAGCGTGTAGTGACTCCAGCAGCCCATTCTGGCCTATGGAGAGCAGGTAGCCTTCAATAGTGAAAAACGGAAATGGCTGTAATTCACTACTAAGACATGCCACACACATCAGGGCATGTCCTACCTTATGCCTACAATGCACCCTGCCCTTGGGCCTACCAGAGGGGTGGCTAATATGTAGTTAAGGGAAGGTTTAGGGACTGGCAAGTGGGGGCACTTGCGCAGTCAGCGCGACAGTACCAGACTGCACGCAGGGTCTGCGGTGGCAGACCCTAGACACATTTTACAAGGCCGCTTTCTGTGGGTGGCACAACCAGCGCTGCAAGCCCACCAGCAGCATTGGCATTCACACGCCCCGGCACCCCTGGTGCACGTTACTGGGGACTGACAGTAAATCCAATAAACCAATCATGAACATCAATTACAGGTACACTTTACCTAGGGAGCACTTGCACTGCGGCACGGATTAGCCGTGGCGCAGTGCCCTGAGCGGACAACACCAGCAAAACAATCGAGGCACACCATCAAAAAGTGGAAGGGAAACTCACGCCAAGGTGCCAGGTCTAACACTGGCAATTCAGCACCTCTGGGGAAATGGATGCATCTGTCCTTGTATAGCATCATGGCGGACAGTACATCACGCAGAACCATGCTGAACATCGGTTGTGACATCCCACCAGCGTTGGCCACTGTCTGTTGGAACGATCCAGTGGCAAAAAAATGCATGGCTGCCATCACCTTATAAATAGGGGTGAAAGCTGTTGGATATGTCCTGCGGGGCTGCAGGTGAGGCTCCAACAGATCACAAAGGGTTTTCAGGGTGGCTCTGTCCAGGCAGCATTTCCATATGATGGCAACATCCTCCATGTCCTCCAGCACCGTCAAGTGACGAGTCAAATTTGGCCTCCTCCTATTTGAGATGATAGTGGACACATGTCAATGCAATACATCATGAGATGTGCACAGCATATCACGTCCTGGATGACACAACGACAACAATGACTGACATCAATATTGACTAACAGACCAGCTTACATGTAGGCACACCTTCAGCTACACAAAGGGCACACCTGTCTACTTACACAAGACAAGTACCTCAAACACCACCTTGGTCAATGTGAATGCACATAGGGATATGGCCACAATTCACATGGGCACGCCTGGGAGTATAGCATCCAGCATATGTGTAACTAATCAAAACCACTGTCTCATACCTAGCTGCTGTACCTGTCACACCTTAATGCGTAATTACAACCTGGCACACATCCACCACACAATGACCACGTCGGCGCTGGAATGACGAATGTGTTATTGAGCAGACATGAGAGGCAATACAAAATAGATCATCATTCATTGAGACGAGCATCGCTGTGATTGTCACTGGACCTCAACACTGTCGCCGTCCAATTGTCCTCAGAGTTGCACGATGCTGTAAGGGGTCCACCTCCCGATAACCCCTTGGTCTGATATATATATATAGAACAGACACAGAAGGGTGATCAGGCGAGGGAAGGAAAGGAAGGGGACAGCAGGGAGGGAGATCTGAAAGAGAAAGAACAATATGCAATGGTTAAATCAATCCCTAGCTTTCTATCAGCCAGTTTTTCCCTAACTCCCTCTTATACCTGTAAAAGAAAGAAAGCACTCTGGAAACAGGAGACCGGGAGGACCTGATCGCAAGGCAACTGGAACCCTACAGACAAGACACTAATCAGTAGATGTTGTAACACTCTTACTATCACACCCTCGAATTAGTTCCCTCAGCTACCTGACCTACCATGAGTTCTGGATTCTTCTCGTTACAGGGGGGAAGGACGTATGCCAGCAGTCACCTTTCCACCCCTGTAGTGATTACAAACGAACACATGAAATGCAGCAGGGCAAGGCATATCGTTAATTCTCCCAATCGCCCTACAAGGTTTTCAGGTTATTTTCACTGTTTCAATACTTCTTAGGCAGTTTTTACGAAATACATAGATGCGACAATAAGATCCCTGATACGTCCATACTCCAATGTATGGGTTTGCCAACAACACATCCACGAGTAAATCTCGGTCGGAAATTAGATACAGCCCTCCGCCCTATTAAGTGTCAAGAGGCGGGCTCGAGCTGGCGAGAGTAATGACGGAACAAACACTGTTCCTAGGAACTTGCGACCCCGCACGCCTCAGAGCGGCATCCAACGGAATAACAAGGCTAAACTCCGCCTATGACCGAGACATCTGCGAACAAAGTGCGTAAGAAGTCAGCGAAGAACTACAGGGTTGGTGCAGAGCACCCCTACCAGAACGCCGTACTCCGTCCGCACTCCGACCTGGAATCAAAATAACCGGCACCCGACTGATGCCGGATGTTCCCTTTTCTTCGACTATGCGTCAAGCGCGCTGACGTCACAAGCATAGGTACGCATTGTTCCATGGGAATTGTAGTTCCCATTATGTCCGCCTACCGCGGTTGGTTGCCACTCTGAATGGCAGGGCTCTTCTGCGCAACCTGTGGGCCACAACAGTACATCCCTCCCCCGAAGAGCACTGACATAAACAAGCTTTCTCAGGATATTTGTTGTGGAACTGAGCTACCAGTTTAGGGGTGTGGACGCTGGTAGCTGGTTCCCAAGAATTTTCCTCTTCCCCGTATCCCTTCCAGGCCAGCAAATACCACAACCTGGTGCGATAAATCCTGGAATCCAGTACCCCTCTCACTTCGTATTCTGCTTCGCTATTTACTATGACTGGAGCAGGGGTCTTAATCGGTCCCACCAGAGCGGGCTTCACTAGGGACACGTGAAAAGCCGGATGTATTCGCAAGGAGGAGGGCAAAGAAAGCTTAACCACTACTGGATTCACTAATTTCACCACCCGATAGGGACCGATGTACTTGGGGTTGAATATGCTATAGCGCTTGAAACTAATGTTTCTTGGGGATAACCACACATAATCTCCCACTTTATAGACAGGTCCAAGCCTTCTACGCTTGTCTGCGGAAGCCTTGTATCTGCGCTTAGCCTCTCGCAAATTGGTTTTTGCCACCTGTAAGGTTGTTTGAATGCGCTCTATTCTACTCTGCGCCTCCGGAACCCTTGTTGCTTGCACCGGATTAAGGAAGGGCGAAAACCAAGGATGGAACCCATAAGTGCAATAATAAGGAGTGAGTTTGGTGGAAGCATGCGACGCGCTATTATACGCCACCTCCGCCAACCATAGTAAGTCTACCCAATCGTTCTTAGAAGCGCTGGAGTAACACCTTAAGTATTGCTTAAGGGTTTGGTTGACCCGTTCGGTCTGTCCATCGGTTTGCGGGTGAAAACTAGTGGAGATGTTGGACTCTATACCTAACGCCGAACACCAAGCCTTCCAGAAGTTTGCTGTGAATTGGCCTTCGCGGTCTAAGACAATCCTCCTAGGTAGACCGTGTAGGCGTACCACATTTGATAAGAGCAGGTGTGCTAACTGTCCTGACGTGGGTAGCCTCTCACAGGCTACGAAGTGTGCCATCTTTGTCAAATAGTCCACTATTACCGTGATAACAGTACATCCTTTGTCGCAAGGCATTCCCACGATGAAGTCCACCGAAATGTTTTCCCAAGGGAGATTCGGCGTGGGAAGAGGCTGTAACAATCCTGCTTGTTTGGAATGTGAGGCCTTCATTTGACTGCATACTCTGCACTCCTTTACCCATGTGCACACGTCCTCCCGAACCGAAGGCCACCAGAATTGCCTCAGGATCCTGTCAAGGGTTTTCTCCCTGCCGTTGTGACCTGCGCTAGGTAGAATATGACACCATTTAAATGCTTGAAGACGCAAGGCACGGATGGGAAGGAGAATCTGCTTTCCCCGTATTGGTATGTCTTGTACCAGTTTCCAGTCAGGATTGCTTCTCAGCCAGTCCTTCCATCTCGTTGCTTTAACGTTCCGGGATACACTCCTCAAAAACGGATCCGTGCACGTCGCCCCTATCACATGTTCTGGGCTGATGATGGCTCCTTTAGGAGAGTTAGGGAGAGCGTTCTGGGATGCTTGCCTGGATAAAGCGTCTGCTTTTTTGTTTTCCTTTCCTGGCCTATAAGTAACCAGAAAGTTGTATCCCGCAAAAAAGAGAGTCCACCTCAATTGACGGGGTGTAAGGTGTCTAGCTGCCGTCATGAACTGTAAGTTCCTGTGGTCTGTATAGACCGTCACCACGTGTCTAGCACCCATTAAATGATGCTTCCATTCACTGAAGGCGTCTTTGATGGCGAGCAGCTCTTTTTCAGCTATGTTGTAATTGCACTCAGCGGGGTTCAATTTTCGTGACATGTATGCCACCGGATGTAGTTGCCCTGTTTCGACGTGTCTTTGTGACAAAACAGCTCCCAACGCTGTGTCGGAAGCGTCGGCCTCCACGATGAATGGATATTCCGGGTGTGCATGAGCCAATACCGGGGCCGTAGAAAACGCCTCTTTTAGTTCTTCGAAACCTTTTTGGGCCCCTGCAGTCCACAGAAACACTGACTTCTTGTGCAACAGCTGGGTGAGAGGGGTTGCCAATTCTGAGAAGTGGTTGATAAAACGACGATCGAAGTTGGCAAACCCCAAGAAACACTGTACATCTCTAAGGTTGTGTGGGGTAGGCCATTTTATTACTGCCAGTACCTTCCTCTCTGACATTTCCTGGCCCCAGGGTGTGAGGTTTACCCCTAGAAATTCCACAGATGTTACACCAAACTCACACTTACTGATTTTGCAAAATAAGTGGTGTCTTCGTAGGGTTTGAAGGATGCTTTTTACGTGTTGCGTATGCTCCCTGGTGTTGTGTGAGTAGATCAAGATGTCATCTATGTATACTATGACAAAGTGGTCAAGATATTCGCGAAGCACATTGTTGAGGAAGAACTGAAAGGCCGCGGGGGCATTGCACAGCCCGAAGAGCATAACCAAATACTCATGGAGCCCGAATCTTGTTTTAAACGCGGTCTTCCATTCGTCCCCTCTCCTCATTCGGACCAAATGGTATGCCCCTTTCAGGTCTAAGCGCGTGTAAATCACTGCCTCTTTTACCTGCTCCAGCAGAACATTAATTAGCGGTAGAGGATACCGGTTCTTCACGGTAATGGCGTTTAATGCCCTGAAGTCCACGCAAGCGCGAAGTTCGCCATTGGCCTTAGGGATAAAAAAGAGAGGCGACGCAGCTGGAGACTTCGATACTCTTATAAACCCCAGGCCCAAATATTTATCCAAATACTCCCTGAGGTATTTATGTTCTGGCTCTGTTAGGGCATACACCCGTCCCGTGGGAATGACCGCTCCCGGTATCAGGTCTATTTGACAATCGTACTACCTGTGTGGAGGCAAGACTTCTGCATTGTCCTCGTTAAAGACATCTTCGTATTCTTTATAGACCTCTGGTAATGCTACTGCTTGTTCTACAGCGGTAGCCACCTGGTAACAAATTGCCAACGACGTGGCAGGGTTCTTTGAGGGAAGGTTGCAGTTAGCTAAGCAATAGTCGGATGTAAACTTCAGGGTTTTTTCGAGCCAGTTTATGAGAGGATTATGGAGGCGTAACCAAGGCAACCCTAGTATTAATCCGTAATGGGGTGCCAGAATAACATTAAAGGAAATCAACTCCTGGTGCTCCTTCCCCTGTCTTACCGATAATGGTCCAGTATGGAATCTCACTGGTCCAGAATCCAACATTTTGCCATCAACCGCAAACACCATCTCTGGCATAATTTTCTCTTGTAACGTTATTCCTAGCCGTACCACCTGATCCTGATCCATAAAACACCCTGTGGCCCCCGAATCCAATAACGCCCGGACTGGCAACCACACGTCATGCACCAAAATGTGTACTTCCACATAGAAAGGGTTTCTTTCCTTGGTCTTTACGTCTCCCAACGAAGGGATGTACATCGACCTCAAAGGATTCCCTTCTTCCTCCTTTAAGCTGGAGTGTTTCCCACCACTGAGTTGTTTGTTCTGGTAACCGCAGCTTTCTGCTCCAGTCGTGGAACTTTGGGCCTCAAACTGCATTCGCGTATGAAATGTCCCTTCCGTCCGCAATACAAGCATAGGACTCTCTTCCGCCGGTACTCTCTTTCTTCGGAGGTGAGAGGGGAACGGACAGCCCCGATTTCCATGGGCTCAGGTTTTGAGGGGACTTGGTGGTTTGACGACCTAGTAGGTTCCACACTAGGCACCGGTCTCTCCCTCCGTCTGTGATCCCCTTTTCTCTCGCTCGTGCGATGATCCAGCCTTAGCACCAGACTGATGAGAGCGTCACAGGTGACAGGTTGCGGGTCGATCTGAGCCAACACATCCTTCATCTCGTCGCTTAACCCTTGATGGAAAATGGCCGCTTGCTTCTCTTCTGGCCACTCTGTTTCCGTGATCAGTCTCAATCAATCAATCAATCACTTATAAAGCGCGCTACATACCCGTAGGGTCTCAAGGCGCTGGGGGGGGGGGGTGCCGCTACTGCTCGAACAGCCAGGTCTTCAGCTTCTTCCTGAAGGAGAGGTGGTCTTGGGTCAGGCGCAGGTCGGTCGGGAGGGAGTTCCAGGTCTTGGCGGCCAGGTAGGAGAAGGACCTTCCTCCTGTAGTCGCTCTTCGGATGCGGGGGACGGCGGCGAGGGCGTGGTTGGCTGATCGGAGGTGGCGTTTGGGAGCGTAGAAGTTGACTCGGCTGTTGAGGTAGCTCGGGCCTTGGTCGTGTAGGGCTTTGTGTGCGTGGGTGAGGAGGCGGAAGGTGATTCTCTTGTTGACGGGGAGCCAGTGAAGGTCTCTCAGATGTCCGGAGATGTGGCTGGATCGTGGGATGTCGAGGATGAGTCTGGCTGAGGCGTTCTGGATCCTCTGGAGTCTCTTCTGGAGCTTGGCGGTGGTACCGGCGTAGAGGGCGTTACCGTAGTCCAGTCGGCTGGTGACGAGGGCCTGGGTGACGGTCTTCCTGGTCTCTGTGGGGATCCACCAGAAGATCTTCCGTAGCATGCGTAGGATGTTGAAGCACGCCGAGGAGACGTTGTTGACCTGCCTGGTCATGGAGAGGGAGGAGTCCAGGGTGAAGCCCAGGTTTCGTGCATGGTCCGTTGGTTTGGGTGCGGTGCCCAGGGCGGGAGGCCACCAGGAGTCGTCCCAGGCGGAGGGTGAGGAGCCCAGGATGAGGACCTCCGTCTTGTCCGAGTTCAGTTTCAGGCGGCTGGACGTCATCCACTCGGCTACCTCTTTCATCCCTTCGTGCAGGTTGGCTCTGGCGGCGGCGGGGTCGTTGGTCAGGGAGAGGATCAGCTGGGTGTCGTCGGCGTAGGAGATTTTGCTGAGGTTGTGTTTGCGTACGATGGCCGCGAGGGGGCTCATGTAGACGTTGAAGAGGGTGGGGCTCAGAGATGATCCTTGGGGGACGCCGCAGATGACTTCGGAGGCCTCTGACTTGTACGGTGGTAGGCGGACTCTCTGTGTTCTTCCGTCGAGGAAGGAGATGATCCATTCCAGCGCCTTGTCCTGGATTCCGATGTTGCTGAGGCGCCGTACTAGGGTGCGGTGGCAGACCGTGTCGAATGCCGCGGAGAGGTCTAGGAGGATGAGGGCCGCTGTTTCTCCATTGTCCATCAGGGCTCGGATGTCATCGGTGGCGGCGATGAGGGCGGTCTCGGTGCTGTGTTTGGCTCGGAAGCCGGACTGTGAGGGGTCGAGGGATCCGTTCGTCTCGAGGAAGGCGGCCATCTGCTTGTTGACGGTCTTCTCGATGACTTTGGCTGGAAACGGGAGAAGCGAGATGGGGCGGTAATTCTTGAGGTCGGTGGGGTCCGCTGTTGGTTTCTTGAGTAGAGCGCTGAGTTCGGCGTGTTTCCAGCTCTCAGGGAAGATGGTGGTGTCGAAGGATGTGTTGATGATGTCTCGCAGGTGGGGTGCGATGACAGCGTCGGCCTTGTTGAAGACGTGGTGAGGGCAGGGGTCGGTCGGTGATCCGGAGTGGATGGAGTTCATCGTGCGGATGGTGTCTTCGGTGCTGATCGGGGTCCAGGCGTGGAGGGTGGTGGTGGGGGGGGTGGTTGGTCGGTCATGGTGTGCGTTGGTTGGTTGTTGAAGCTACTGTGTATGTCCGTGATCTTGTTGTGGAAGTATGAGGCGAGGGAGTTGCAGAGGTCTTGCGATGGGGTGATGTCGTTGTTTCCTGCGCTGGGGTTGGAAAGCTCTTTCACGATGTTGAAGAGTTCCTTGCAGTTGTGTGCGTTGTTGTCCAACCGGTCCTTGAATGCTGTTTTCTTGGCGGCGCGGATCAGCTGGTGGTGTTTCCGGGTGGCAAGTTTGTAGGAGGTCCTGTTGTCCGGTGTCGGTTCCCTTTTCCAGACTTTCTCGAGGGCTCGGCAGTTCTTCTTGGAGCTCTTGAGTTCGTCGGTGAACCATGGGGCCTTCTTGCTGCCGGGTCTGCTAGGCGGGGTCCTCAGCGGGGCGAGTTCGTCCGCGCAGTTGCTGATCCACTTCGTGAGGTTGTCGGCGGCCTGGCTGGGGTTCGCTGAGCTGGCAGGAGGGTGCTGGCTCAGGGAGGTGGCGAGCTGGTCTGCTGTGATCTTGTTCCAGCTTCTGCGGGCGGCCTGTTGCTGGTGATGGTGGGTCGTCGTTCTCTTGAAAGTGAAGTGGACGCAGCTGTGGTCCGTCCATTGAAGCTCTGTGGCGTGGCTGAAGTCGATGTCTGTGCTGGATGAGAAGATGGCGTCGAGTGTGTGTCCGGCGAGGTGGGTGGGGGTGGACACCAGTTGCTTAAGTCCCAGGTTGGCCAGGTTGTCGAGCAGGGTGCTGGTGTTGTGGTCGTTGTTGTTCTCCAGATGGAAGTTGTGGTCTCCCAGGAGGATGTAGTCAGCGGAGGGGAGGGCATGCGGGCTGACGAAGTCGGCGATGTCCTCGCTGAATTGTGTGCGTGGTCCAGGGGGTCGGTAGATCAGGGTGCCTCTGAGGGTGGTGTTCGGGTTGGTGTGGATCTGGAAATGCAGGTGTTCCTGAAATCGTTAAGATAGGAGATAACATCCCTATTGCCTTGTCGCAACTCTAGCAGATCTCTGTCGGCCGAGAGCGTGGCCGCTCGGCGGTTGAATGTTTTCTCGAATTCCACCAGAAAGGCATTCCAATCATAGAGGAGTTGATCGTCCCTTCTCACCAATGGGACTGCCCATTGAGCTGCGTCCCCAGATAAATACGAGAGAAGAAAGGCGACCTTCGAATGGTTGGTGTTAAACGCCCTAGCCCTACAGGTAAAATGTAACATTACTTGTGTGACAAAGACTTGCAACTTCCCACCTTCCCCGCTGAACCTTTCAGGGGTAGCTAATGGAACTGGCGTGGGAATCTCCACAACTACGGGGGCCGCTGGGGTAGCGCGTTGTAAGCCTGCATCAAAGGGATTGCGTTCCATGCGATCTACCTGCGCCTGTAGTGTTGCTGTTTCTGTTCTAGAAGCAGCTACCTCAGCCTGCAACAAGGCCAAAGCAGCTATGACATCCTCTAAAGTGTCCATCCCACCGTGCGACTGGGAGGACAGTTATCCGTGGGCCGGTTATTTTGTCGCCGTCCAATTGTCCTCAGAGTCGCACGATGCTGTAAGGGGTCCACCTCCCGATAACCCCTTGGTCTGATATATATATATAGAACAGACACAGAAGGGTGATCAGGCGAGGGAAGGAAAGGAAGGGGACAGCAGGGAGGGAGATCTGAAAGAGAAAGAACAATATGCAATGGTTAAATCAATCCCTAGCTTTCTATCAGCCAGTTTTTCCCTAACTCCCTCTTATACCTGTAAAAGAAAGAAAGCACTCTGGAAAAAGGAGACCGGGAGGACCTGATCGCAAGGCAACTGGAACCCTACAGACAAGACACTAATCAGCAGATGTTGTAACACTCTTACTATCACACCCTCGTATTAGTTCCCTCAGCTACCTGACCTACCATGAGTTCTGGATTCTTCTCGTTACAGGGGGGAAGGACGTATGCCAGCAGTCACCTTTCCACCCCTGTAGTGATTACAAACGAACACATGAAATGCAGCAGGGCAAGGGATATCGTTAATTCTCCCAATCGCCCTACAACGAACCTTATGTTCACTGTTTCAATACTTCTTAGGCAGTTTTTACGAAATACATAGATGCGACCATAAGATCCCTGATACGTCCATACTCCAATTTATGGGTTTGCCAACAACACATCCGCGAGTAAATCTCTCTCGGAAATTAGATACAGCCCTGCGCCTTATTAAGTGTCAAGAGGCGGGCTCGAGCTGACGAGAGTAATGACGGAACAAACACTGTTCCTAGGAACTTGCGACCCCGCACGCCTCAGAACGGCATCCAACGGGGCCACGGAAAATCAGAAACGGAATAACAAGGCTAAACTCCGCCTTGCTATGACTGAGACATCTGCGAACAAAGTGCGTAAGAAGTCAGCGAAGAACTACAGGGTTGGTGCAGAGCACCCCTACCAGAACGCCGTACTCCGTCCGCACTCCGACCTGGAATCAAAATAACCGGCACCCGACTGATGCCGGATGTTCCCTTATCTTCGACTATGCGTCAAGCGCGCTGACGTCACGAGCGTCAGTACGCATTGTTCCATGGGAATTGTAGTTCCCATTATGTCCGCCTACCGCGGTTGGTTGCCACTCTGAATGGCAGGGCTCTTCTGCGCAACCTGTGGGCCACAACAGTACATCCCTCCCCCGAAGAGCACTGACATAAACAAGCTTTCTCAGGATATTTGTTGTGGAACTGAGCTACCAGTTTAGGGGTGTGGACGCTGGTAGCTGGTTCCCAAGAATTTTCCTCTTCCCCGTATCCCTTCCAGGCCAGCAAATACCACAACCTGGTGCGATAAATCCTGGAATCCAGTACCCCTCTCACTTCGTATTCTGCTTCGCTATTTACTATGACTGGAGCAGGGGTCTTAATCGGTCCCACCAGAGCGGGCTTCACTAGGGACATGTGAAAAGCCGGATGTATTCGCAAGGAGGAGGGCAAAGAAAGCTTAACCACTACTGGATTCACTAATTTCACCACCCGATAGGGACCGATGTACTTGGGGTTGAATATGCTATAGTGCTTGAAACGAATGTTTCTTGTGGATAACCACACATAATCTCCCACTTTATAGACAGGTCCAGGCCTTCTACGCTTGTCTGCGGAAGCCTTGTATCTGCGCTTAGCCTCTCGCAAATTGGTTTTTGCCACCTGTAAGGTTGTTTGAATGCGCTCTATTCTACTCTGCGCCTCTGGAACCCTTGTTGCTTGCACCGGATTAAGGAAGGGCGAAAACCAAGGATGGAACCCATAAGTGCAATAATAAGGAGTGAGTTTGGTGGAAGCATGCGACGCGCTATTATACGCCACCTCCGCCAACCATAGTAAGTCTACCCAATCGTTCTTAGAAGCGCTGGAGTAACACCTTAAGTATTGCTTAAGGGTTTGGTTGACCCGTTCGGTCTGTCCATCGGTTTGCGGGTGAAAACTAGTGGAGATGTTGGACTCTATACCTAACGCCGAACACCAGGACTTCCAGAAGTTTGCTGTGAATTGGCCTTCGCGGTCTAAGACAATCCTCCTAGGTAGACCGTGTAGGCGTACCACATTAGCTAAGAGCAGGTGTGCTAACTGTCCTGACGTGGGTAGCCTCTCACAGGCTACGAAGTGTGCCATCTTTGTCAAATAGTCCACTATTACCGTGATAACAGTACATCCTTTGTCGCAAGGCATTCCCACGATGAAGTCCACCGAAATGTTTTCCCAAGGGAGATTCGGAGTGGGAAGAGGCTGTAACAATCCTGCTTGTTTGGAATGTGAGGCCTTCATTTGACTGCATACTCTGCACTCCTTTACCCATGTGCACACGTCCTACCGAACCGAAGGCCACCAGAATTGCCTCAGGATCCTGTCAAGGGTTTTCTCCCTGCCGTTGTGACCTGCGCTAGGTAGAATATGACACCATTTAAATGCTTGAAGACGCAAGGCCCGGATGGGAAGGAGAATCTGCTTTCCCCGTATTGGTATGTCTTGTACCAGTTTCCAGTCAGGATTGCTTCTCAGCCAGTCCTTCCATCTGGTTGCTTTAACGTTCCGGGATACACTCCTCAAAAACGGATCCGTGCACGTCGCCCCTATCACATGTTCTGGGCTGATGATGGCTCCTTTAGGAGAGTTAGGGAGAGCGTTCTGGGATGCTTGCCTGGATAAAGCGTCTGCTTTTTTGTTTTCCTTTCCTGGCCTATAAGTAACCAGAAAGTTGTATCCCGCAAAAAAGAGAGTCCACCTCAATTGACGGGGTGTAAGGTGTCTAGCTGCCGTCATGAACTGTAAGTTCCTGTGGTCTGTATAGACCGTCACCACGTGTCTAGCACCCATTAAATGATGCTTCCATTCACTGAAGGCGTCTTTGATGGCGAGCAGCTCTTTTTCAGCTATGTTGTAATTGCACTCAGCGGGGTTCAATTTTCGTGACATGTATGCCACCGGATGTAGTTGCCCTGTTTCGATGTGTCTTTGGGACAAAACAGCTCCCAACGCTGTGTCGGAAACGTCGGCCTCCACGATGAATGGATATTCCGGGTGTGCATGAGCCAATACCGGGGCCGTAGAAAACGCCTCTTTTAGTTCTTCGAAACCTTTTTGGGCCCCTGCAGTCCACAGAAACACCGACTTCTTACGCAACAGCTGGGTGAGAGGGGTTGCCAATTCTGAGAAGTGGTTGATAAAACGACGATAGAAGTTGGCAAACCCCAAGAAACACTGTACATCTCTAAGGTTGTGTGGGGTAGGCCATTTTTTTACTGCCAGTACCTTCCTCTCTGACATTTCCTGGCCCCAGGGCGTGAGGTTTACCCCTAGAAATTCCACAGATGTTACACCAAACTCACACTTACTGATTTTGCAAAATAAGTGGTGTCTTCGTAGGGTTTGAAGGATGGTTTTTACGTGTTGCGTATGCTCCCTGGTGTCGTGTGAGTAGATCAAGATGTCATCTATGTAAACTATGACAAAGTGGTCAAGATATTCGCGAAGAACATCGTTGAGGAAGAACTGAAAGGCCGCGGGGGCATTGCACAGCCCGAAGGGCATAACCAAATACTCATGGAGCCCGAATCTTGTTTTAAACGCGGTCTTCCATTCGTCCCCTCTCCTCATTCGGACCAAATGGTATGCCCCTTTCAGGTCTAAGCGCGTGTAAATCACTGCCTCTTTTACCTGCTCCAGCAGAACATTAATTAGCGGTAGAGGATACCGGTTCTTCACGGTAATGGCGTTTAATGCCCTGAAGTCCACTCACGCGCGAAGTTCGCCATTGGCCTTAGGGATAAAAAAGAGAGGCGACGCAGCTGGAGACTTCAATACTCTTATAAACCCCAGGCCCAAATATTTATCCAAATACTCCCTGAGGTATTTATGTTCTGGCTCTGTTAGGGCATACACCCGTCCCGCGGGAATGACCGCTCCCGGTATCAGGTCTATTTGACAATCGTACGACTTGTGTGGAGGCAAGACTTCTGCATTGTCCTCGTTAAAAACATCTTCGTATTCTTTATAGACCTATGGTAATGCTACTGCTTGTTCTACAGCGGTAGCCACCTGGTAACAAATTGCCAACGACGTGGCAGGGTTCTTTGAGGGAAGGTTGCAGTTAGCTAAGCAATAGTCGGATGTAAACTTCAGGGTTTTTTCGAGCCAGTTTATGAGAGGATTATGGAGGCGTAACCAAGGCAACCCTAGTATTAATCCATAATGGGGTGCCAGAATAACTTTAAAGGAAATCAACTCCTGGTGCTCCTTCCCCTGTCTTACCGATAATGGTCCAGTATGGAATCTCACTGGTCCAGAATCCAACATTTTGCCATCAACCGCAAACACCATCTCTGGCATAATTTTCTCTTGTAACGTTATTCCTAGCCGTACCACCTGATCCTGATCCATAAAACACCCTATGGCCCCCGAATCCAATAACGCCCGGACTGGCAACCACACGTCATGCACCAAAATGTGTACTTCCACATAGAAATGGTTTCTTTCCTTGGTCTTTACATCTCCCAACAAAGGGATGTACATCGAGCTCAAAGGATTCCCTTCTTCCTCCTTTAAGCTGGAGTGTTTCCCACCACTGAGTTGTTTGTTCTGGTAACCGCAGCTTTCTGCTCCAGTCGTGGAACTTTGGGCCTCAAACTGCATTCGCGTATGAAATGTCCCTTCCGCCCGCAATACAAGCATAGGCCTCACTTCCGCCGGTACTCTCGTTCTTCGGAGGTGAGCGGGGAACGGACAGCCCCGATTTCCATGGGCTCAGGTTTTGAGGGGACTTGGTGGTTTGACGACCTAGTAGGTTCCACACTAGGCACCGGTCTCTGTGATCCCCTTTTCTCTCGCTCATGCGATGATCCAGCCTTAGCACCAGACTGATGAGAGCGTCACAGGTGACAGGTTGCGGGTCGATCTGAGCCAACACATCCTTCATCTCGTCGCTTAACCCTTGATGGAAAATGGCCGCTTGCTTCTCTTCTGGCCACTCTGTTTCCGTGATCAGTCTCCTGAAATTGTTAAGATAGGAGATAACATCCCTATTGCCTTGTCGCAACTCTAGCAGATCTCTGTCGGCCGAGAGCGTGGCCGCTCAGCGGTTGAATGTTTTCTCGAATTCCACCAGAAAGGCATTCCAATCATAGACGAGTTGATCGTCCCTTCTCACCAATGGGACTGCCCATTGAGCTGCGTCCCCAGATAAATACGAGAGAAGAAAGGCGACCTTCGAATGGTTGGTGTTAAACGCCCTAGCCCTACAGGTAAAATGTAACATTACTTGTGTGAGAAAGACTTGCAACTTCCCACCTTCCCCGCTGAACCTTTCAGGGGTAGCTAATGGAACTGGCGTGGGAATCTCCACAACTACGGGGGCCGCTGGGGTAGCGCGTTGTAAGCCTGCATCAAAGGGATTGCGTTCCATGCGATCTACCTGCGCCTGTAGTGTTGCTGTTTCTGTTCTAGAAGCAGCTACCTCAGCCTGCAACAAGGCCAAAGCAGCTATGACATCCTCTAAAGTGGCCATCCCACCGTGCGACTGGGAGGACAGTTATCCGTGGGCCGGTTATTTTGTCGCCGTCCAATTGTCCTCAGAGTCGCACGATGCTGTAAGGGGTCCACCTCCCGATAACCCCTTGGTCTGATATATATATATAGAACAGACACAGAAGGGTGATCAGGCGAGGGAAGGAAAGGAAGGGGACAGCAGGGAGGGAGATCTGAAAGAGAAAGAACAATATGCAATGGTTAAATCAATCCCTAGCTTTCTATCAGCCAGTTTTTCCCTAACTCCCTCTTATACCTGTAAAAGAAAGAAAGCACTCTGGAAACAGGAGACCGGGAGGACCTGATCGCAAGGCAACTGGAACCCTACAGACAAGACACTAATCAGCAGATGTTGTAACACTCTTACTATCACACCCTCGTATTAGTTCCCTCAGCTACCTGACCTACCATGAGTTCTGGATTCTTCTCGTTACAGGGGGGAAGGACGTATGCCAGAAGTCACCTTTCCACCCCTGTAGTGATTACAAACGAACACATGAAATGCAGCAGGGCAAGGGATATTGTTAATTCTCCCAATCGCCCTACAACGAACCTTATGTTCACTGTTTCAATACTTCTTAGGCAGTTTTTACGAAATACATAGATGCGACCATAAGATCCCTGATACGTCCATACTCCAATGTATGGGTTTGCCAACAACACATCCGCGAGTAAATCTCGCTCGGAAATTAGATACAGCCCTCCGCCCTATTTAGTGTCAAGAGGCGGGCTCGAGCTGACGAGAGTAATGACGGAACAAACACTGTTCCTAGGAACTTGCGACCCCGCACGCCTCAGAACGGCATCCAACGGGGCTACGGAAAATCAGAAACGGAATAACAAGGCTAAACTCCGCCTTGCTATGACCGAGACATCTGCGAACAAAGTGCGTAAGATGTCAGCGAAGAACTACAGGGTTGGTGCAGAGCACCCCTACCAGAACGCCGTACTCCGTCCGCACTCCGACCTGGAATCAAAATAACCGGCACCCGACTGATGCCGGATGTTCCCTTTTCTTCGACTATGCGTCAAGCGCGCTGACGTCACGAGCGTCAGTACGCATTGTTCCATGGGAATTGTAGTTCCCATTATGTCCGCCTACCGCGGTTGGTTGCCACTCTGAATGGCAGGGCTCTTCTGCGCAACCTGTGGGCCACAACAGTACATCCCTCCCCCGAAGAGCACTGATATAAACAAGCTTTCTCAGGATATTTGTTGTGGAACTGAGCTACCAGTTTAGGGGTGTGGACGCTGGTAGCTGGTTCCCAAGAATTTTCCTCTTCCCCGTATCCCTTCCAGGCCAGCAAATACCACAACCTGGTGCGATAAATCCAGGAATCCAGTACCCCTCTCACTTCGTATTCTGCTTCGCTATTTACTATGACTGGAGCAGGGGTCTTAATCGGTCCCACCAGAGCGGGCTTCACTAGGGACACGTGAAAAGCCGGATGTATTCGCAAGGAGGAGGGCAAAGAAAGCTTACCCACTACTGGATTCACTAATTTCACCACCCGATAGGGACCGATGTACTTGGGGTTGAATATGCTATAGCGCTTGAAACGAATGTTTCTTGTGGATAACCACACATAATCTCCCACTTTATACACAGGTCCAGGCCTTCTACGCTTGTCTGCGGAAGCCTTGTATCTGCGCTTAGCCTCTCGCAAATTGGTTTTTGCCACCTGTAAGGTTGTTTGAATGCGCTCTATTCTACTCTGCGCCTCCGGAACCCTTGTTGCTTTCACCGGATTAAGGAAGGGCGAAAACCAAGGATGGAACACATAAGTGCAATAATAAGGAGTGAGTTTGGTGGAAGCATGCGACGCGCTATTATACGCCACCTCCGCCAACCATAGTAAGTCTACCCAATCGTTCTTAGAAGCGCTGGAGTAACACCTTAAGTATTGCTTAAGGGTTTGGTTGACCCGTTCGGTCTGTCCATCGGTTTGCGGGTGAAAACTAGTGGAGATGTTGGACTCTATACCTAACTCCGAACACCAGGCCTTCCAGAAGTTTGCTGTGAATTGGTCTCCGGGGTCAGAGACAATCCTCCTAGGTAGACCGTGTAGGCGTACCACATTAGCTAAGAGCAGGTGTGCTAACTGTCCTGACGTGGGTAGCCTCTCACAGGCTACGAAGTGTGCCATCTTTGTCAAATAGTCCACTATTACCGTGATAACAGTACATCCTTTGTCGCAAGGCATTCCCACGATGAAGTCCACCGAAATGTTTTCCCAAGGGATATTCGGAGTGGGAAGAGGCTGTAACAATCCTGCTTGTTTGGAATGTGAGGCCTTCATTTGACTGCATACTCTGCACTCCTTTACCCATGTGCACACGTCCTCCCGAACCGAAGGCCACCAGAATTGCCTCAGGATCCTGTCAAGGGTTTTCTCCCTGCCGTTGTGACCTGCGCTAGGTAGAATATGACACCATTTAAATGCTTGAAGACGCAAGGTCCGGCTGGGAAGGAGAATCTGCTTTCCCCGTATTGGTATGTCTTGTACCAGTTTCCAGTCAGGATTGCTTCTCAGCCAGTCCTTCCATCTCGTTGCTTTAACATTCCGGGATACACTCCTCAAAAACGGATCCGTGCACGTCGCCCCTATCACATGTTCTGGGCTGATGATGGCTCCTTTAGGAGAGTTAGGGAGAGCGTTCTGGGATGCTTGCCTGGATAAAGCGTCTGCTTTTTTGTTTTCCTTTCCTGGCCTATAAGTAACCAGAAAGTTGTATCCCGCAAAAAAGAGAGTCCACCTCAATTGACGGGGTGTAAGGTGTCTAGCTGCCGTCATGAACTGTAAGTTCCTGTGGTCTGTATAGACCGTCACCACGTGTCTAGCACCCATTAAATGATGCTTCCATTCACTGAAGGCGTCTTTGATGGCGAGCAGCTCTTTTTCAGCTATGTTGTAATTGCACTCAGCGGGGTTCAATTTTCGTGACATGTATGCCACCGGATGTAGTTGCCCTGTTTCGACGTGTCTTTGGGACAAAACAGCTCCAAACGCTGTGTCGGAAGCGTCGGCCTCCACGATGAATGGATATTCCGGCTGTGCATGAGCCAGTACCGGGGCCGTAGAAAACGCCTCTTTTAGTTCTTCGAAACCTTTTTGGGCCCCTGCAGTCCACAGAAACACCGACTTCTTGCACAACAGCTGGGTGAGAGGGGTTGCCAATTCTGAGAAGTGGTTGATAAAACGACGATAGAAGTTGGCAAACCCCAAGAAACACTGTACATCTCTAAGGTTGTGTGGGGTAGGCCATTTTATTACTGCCAGTACCTTCCTCTCTGACATTTCCTGGCCCCAGGGCGTGAGGTTTACCCCTAGAAATTCCACAGATGTTCCACCAAACTCACACTTACTGATTTTGCAAAATAAGTGATGTATTCGTAGTGTTTGAAGGATGGTTTTTACGTGTTGCGTATGCTCCCTGGTGTCGTGTGAGTAGATCAAGATGTCATCTATGTATACTATGACAAAGTGGTCAAGATATTCGCGAAGAACATCGTTGAGGAAGAACTGAAAGGCCGCGGGGGCATTGCACAGCCCGAAGGGCATAACCAAATATTCATGGAGCCCGAATCTTATTTTAAACGCGGTCTTCCATTCGTCCCCTCTCCTCATTCGAACCAAATGGTATGCCCCTTTCAGGTCTAAGCGCGTGTAAATCACTGCCTCTTTTACCTGCTCCAGCAGAACATTAATTAGCGGTAGAGGATACCGGTTCTTCACGGTAATGGCGTTTAATGCCCTGAAGTCCACGCATGCGCGAAGTTCGCCATTGGCCTTAGGGATAAAAAAGAGAGGCGACGCAGCTGGAGACTTCGATACTCTTATAAACCCCAGGCCCAAATATTTATCCAAATACTCCCTGAGGTATTTATGTTCTGGCTCTGTTAGGGCATACACCCGTCCCGCGGGAATGACCGCTCCCGGTATCAGGTCTATTTGACAATCGTACGACCTGTGTGGAGGCAAGACTTCTGCATTGTCCTCGTTAAAGACATCTTCGTATTCTTTATAGACCTCTGGTAATGCTACTGCTTGTTCTACAGCGGTAGCCACCTGGTAACAAATTGCCAATGACGTGGCAGGGTTCTTTGAGGGAAGGTTGCAGTTAGCTAAGCAATAGTCGGATGTAAAGTTCAGGGTTTTTTCGAGCCAGTTTATGAGAGGATTATGGAGGCGTAACCAAGGCAACCCTAGTATTAATCCGTAATGGGGTGCCAGAATAACATTAAAGGAAATCAACTCCTGGTGCTCCTTCCCCTGTCTTACCGATAATGGTCCAGTATGGAATCTCACTGGTCCAGAATCCAACATTTTGCCATCAACCGCAAACACCATCTCTGGCATAATTTTCTCTTGTAACGTTATTCCTAGCCGTACCACCTGATCCTGATCCATAAAACACCCTGTGGCCCCCGAATCCAATAACGCCCGGACTGGCAACCACACGTCATGCACCAAAATGTGTACTTCCACATAGAAATGGTTTCTTTCCTTGGTCTTTACGTCTCCCAACGAAGGGATGTACATCGAGCTCAAAGGATTCCCTTCTTCCTCCTTTAAGCTGGAGTGTTTCCCACCACTGAGTTGTTTGTTCTGGTAACCGCAGCTTTCTGCTCCAGTCGTGGAACTTTGGGCCTCAAACTGCATTCGCGTATGAAATGTCCCTTCCGTCCGCAATACAAGCATAGGCCTCTCTTCCGCCGGTACTCTCGTTCTTCGGAGGTGAGCGTGGAACGGACAGCCCCGATTTCCATGGGCTCAGGTTTTGAGGGGACTTGGTGGTTTGACGACCTAGTAGGTTCCACACTAGGCACCGGTCTCTCCCTCCGTCTGTGATCCCCTTTTCTCTCGCTCATGCGATGATCCAGCCTTAGCACCAGACTGATGAGAGCGTCACAGGTGACAGGTTGCGGGTCGATCTGAGCCAACACATCCTTCATCTCGTCGCTTAACCCTTGATGGAAAATGGCCACTTGCTTCTCTTCTGGCCACTCTGTTTCCGTGATCAGTCTCCTGAAATCGTTAAGATAGGAGATAACATCCCTATTGCCTTGTCGCAACTCTAGCAGATCTCTGTCGGCCGAGAGCGTGGCAGCTCGGCGGTTGAATGTTTTCTCGAATTCCACCAGAAAGGCATTCCAATCATAGAGGAGTTGATCGTCCCTTCTCACCAATGGGACTGCCCATTGAGCTGCGTCCCCAGATAAATACGAGAGAAGAAAGGCGACCTTCGAATGGTTGGTGTTAAACGCCCTAGCCCTACAGGTAAAATGTAACATTACTTGTGTGAGAAAGACTTGCAACTTCCCACCCTTCCCGCTGAACCTTTCAGGGGTAGCTAATGGAACTGGCGTGGGAATCTCCACAACTACGGGGGCCGCTGGGGTAGCGCGTTGTAAGCCTGCATCAAAGGGATTGCGTTCCATGCGATCTACCTGCGCCTGTAGTGTTGCTGTTTCTGTTCTAGAAGCAGCTACCTCAGCCTGCAACAAGGCCAAAGCAGCTATGACATCCTCTAAAGTGGCCATCCCACCGTGCGACTGGGAGGACAGTTATCCGTGGGCCGGTTATTTTGTCGCCGTCCAATTGTCCTCAGAGTCGCACGATGCTGTAAGGGGTCCAGCTCCCGATAACCCCTTGGTCTGATATATATATATATAGAACAGACACGGAAGGGTGATCAGGCGAGGGAAGGAAAGGAAGGGGACAGCAGGGAGGGAGATCTGAAAGAGAAAGAACAATATGCAATGGTTAAATCAATCCCTAGCTTTCTATCACCCAGTTTTTCCCTAACTCCCTCTTATACCTGTAAAAGAAAGAAAGCACTCTGGAAACAGGAGACCGGGAGGACCTGATCGCAAGGCAACTGGAACCCTACAGACAAGACACTAATCAGCAGATGTTGTAACACTCTTACTATCACACCCTCGTATTAGTTCCCTCAGCTACCTGACCTACCATGAGTTCTGGATTCTTCTCGTTACAGGGGGGAAGGACGTATGCCAGCAGTCACCTTTCCACCCCTGTAGTGATTACAAACAAACACATGAAATGCAGCAGGGCAAGGGATATCATTAATTCTCCCAATCGCCCTACAACGAACCTTATGTTCACTGTTTCAATACTTCTTAGGCAGTTTTTACGAAATACATGATGCGACCATAAGATCCCTGATACGTCCATACTCCAATGTATGGGTTTGCCAACAACACATCCGCGAGTAAATCTCGCTCGGAAATTAGATACAGCCCTCCGCCCTATTAAGTGTCAAGAGGTGGGCTCGAGCTGACGAGAGTAATGACGGAACAAACACTGTTCCTAGGAACTTGCGACCCCGCACGCCTCAGAACGGCATCCAACGGGGCTACGGAAAATCAGAAACGGAATAACAAGGCTAAACTCCGCCTTGCTATGACCGAGACATCTGCGAACAAAGTGCGTAAGATGTCAGCGAAGAACTACAGGGTTGGTGCAGAGCACCCCTACCAGAACGCCGTACTCCGTCCGCACTCCGACCTGGAATCAAAATAACCGGCACCCGACTGATGCCGGATGTTCCCTTTTCTTCGTCTATGTGTCAAGCGCGCTGACGTCACGAGCGTCAGCACGCATTGTTCCATGGGAATTGTAATTCCCATTATGTCCGCCTACCGCGGTTGGTTGCCACTCTGAATGGCAGGGCTCTTCTGCGCAACCTGTGGGCCACAACAAACACATTGACATGTGTACACATTGTACAGTTCTGAACAACGCTGTCCTGCCTACACCAACATCAAATCCATAAGTGACATGTGAGTGGGTACACGCCAATCTACGATACACACACACAAACATGGCATGTGTAGCCATCAGTGGAGTAAATGGAACATTGGCATTGTGTGCACAATGATGTGCCATTGAACATGTTGGCACTGTGCACTGTTGATGTTTGACAGATGGCCATTGCGATTGTATGGCACCCAAATCGTAGTAGCTACCGCCTGGCCCCGGCTCTGTGTCACCAGCACCCCCATTCACACAAGTGCGGTAGTGATAGGCATGGAGACATGTGGAAATGGTGGTTGGCATGCTCCGCCGCCTGAATGGCGGAGCCTCGTGTCAATGTATGACACCCATATCGCGATAGGCACCGCCTGGCCCCAGCGGTGTGTCACCAGCACCCCCATTCACACAAGTGCGGTAGTGATAGGCATGGAGACATGTGGAAATGGCGGTTGGCATACTCCGCCGCCTGAATGGCTGAGCCTCGTGTAAATGTATGGCATCCATATCGCGGTAGCTACCGCCTGGCCCCGGCGGTGTGTCACCAACACCCCCATTCACATAAGTGCGGTAGTGATAGGCATGGAGACATGTGGAAATGGCGGTTGGCATGCTCTGCCACCTGAATGGTGGAGCCTCGTGTCAATGTATGGCACCCATATCGCGGTAGCTACCGCCTGGCCCCGGCGGTGTGTCACCAGCACCACCATTCTCACAAGTGTGGTAGTGATAGGCATGGAGACATGTGGAAATGGCGGTTGCCATGCAGCACCACTAAAATCGTGGTAGCGCACACCGGGCCCCTGCAGTTTGTCACCGCCATGGAGCTTGCCCTAGAGCCAATGCGATGCTCGATAGCGGTGGTATGATGCAATTTTGAAGATCGCGGTAGGAGTGCTCTGCCACCGCGGAGGCGGACATTGGCTGCGTTTGAAATATGCACCATCGCAGTAGTGCACCCCGGGCCCCAGCGTTGTGTCACCGCCATGGAGCATGCCCTTACAGCCAATGGGAGCCATGATTGCGGTGGCATGATACAATTTTGAAGATCGCGGTAGGCGTGCTCCGCCACCGCGGAGGTGGTCATTGGATGCATTTGAAAGAGGCAGACCTGGACCACCAATTGCTGCAGCTTGGCACCTTTGAAATGACCCTAGGGGGCTATATATGTGTGTGAGTGAGCCTCACATTTCCACTGCTCCAAGAGTTTGCTGCCTGAGACCCCTCACCTGCTGCTGCCTCCAGGGACTGCTGCCTGAGACCCCTCACCTGCTGCTGCCTCTAGGGACTGCTGCCTGACACCCCTCACCTGCTGCTGCCTCTAGGGACTGCTGCCTGAGACCCCTCACCACCCAATTCCGCCGCTGTTGTCTCATGTCCACAGTGATGGCAAGGACAGAGAAGATCCATGCCAGTCCCTTCACGAGCGAGGAGCTGGAGGTCCTGGTGTACGAGGTGCTCACACTGTACCCAAGGCTATATGGTGCCCCAAATGTCATGGTAAGTCTTCATGTGTTGCTCAAGCCAACAATGGACTGGAGATGTGGGCAGGCTACATGAGTGTTTCAGTGCTGGCATCCTGCATGTAAGTGAGATGTGCAGGGACTGTGTTCCCCCTCACACCTGCATGCTTTAACATCAGCTTTGCCCATGCAGGTGTCCTATGTGAGCTGTACTGTAGTCTCTGATTGACAATTTCGTTGGATATGTGATGATTTTGTATCTTGCTGCTATACTGCTATACTGATAGATTTTGGTACATGACACTGTCACTGATCATTTCCCCTTCTTGTCTCCCATGCCTGCAGCTCAAGGTACACCAGCGTAAGGCTGTGTGGAGGGCCATTGCAGCGAAGGTGCGAGCTCTGGGGGTCTCAAACCGACGGCGCACCCACTGCCACAAGAGATGGGATGACATCGGCCGGCTGGCAAAGAATGTGGCGAAGATGACCTTGGGGCTGCTTCCTTGCACTGGGCATCTGGCACGGTGCAGCATGACACCACTATTGGGGCGCATCTTGGCGGTGACACAGTCTGAGCTGGATGCACGTTTGAAGGAGCATCAGCAGCAAGCCAGGGGTGAGCATTTGGGGAGTCTGAGTTTGTCTGGGAGTGGCTGCATGTGTACAGAGCCTGTGCCAGCGCTGGCCTATGTGTTGTTGGTAGTGTGATGCTGTGGCATGTAAGTGACTACTGGCCTGGGTGCCGGTGGCATGCATTTGCCCTACCTGTACGTACAAAGGTGATTTGGATGCTGTGCCTTCACATTACATTCTGACTTGTGCTCTTCAGGTTTCTTCTGCATTGGTGTAGTTTTGGGAATCCCATGGGAGGGGACGGCAGTGTGCCCGTTCTGACTGTGCGTACATCAATGAGTCCATTGCATGCACCCATATTGGGGAGGCCTACACATCTTACAGCAATGTGCAGCATTATATTGTCCCCAAGGTACGACATGTTGGGTGGCATGGGCTAATGTCCATTGTGGACTGTCATGTTGTAGTCTGGGTCTGTGTTGTCCCATCCTGTTCCATCCAGTTTTGTCATTGGCAACAATTAGTTCATGTCCCTAGGTGTGCTCAGAACTAGTTGTGTGTCTGTTTGAACAGAGCCACAAGCAGGGTGTTGTGCTGTGTGGTCATCACATGACTCACTCATGCCTGAGTTTCCAGTTTCCACGCATTGCTTGAGTCTTTGTAGTGAGTTGGCACGATGTGATTGCACAGGGTGGTATGCAACATGTAGATTTAGTCAACTTTTGTCATGCATTGCTTGCATATGTTTGTTCTGTTGCTGCCACTGACCTGACCCTACATCTCTCTCTCTCTCATGCAGCATGACCTGTGGTTACAGAGGAACAGGAGACGGACACCAGTGGGGGTGAAACTAGCACCACAGCTGCCCAGGAGCCCAGTGACACAGATGTCACCAGCGCATCAGAGGGGGACAGGAGTCTGCTGGAGGAGTCCCAACCTGAGACGTAAAGCACCATATCATCTGATGCCAGCGGGGATGCATCCATGTTGAAGGGCACAGGGAACGGGGACTCTGCATCGACTTCTACCACACAGCAGCCATTTCCCACCCTCCCAGCCACTTCCTCTGGTGCTGCCCATGTCTGCCTCAGTAAGAGGGGAAGAGTGTCCTTCAACCCTGGCACTGCTGCCCCTACCCCTGTCCCCCCTGCTGCCATCAGTGCTGAGTCTGTGGACCTTTTGCACCAGCTGTGTGTAGACCAGACAGCTCTCCTCAATGCCTTCATTGACCACGACAAGAAATTGGCCCAGGTGGTTGCTTTCATGGAGGGCATACATTCCGATGTGGGTGGGCTGCACCGGACAGTCCAGGCTTTGTCATCAACAGTGAAGTCTGCACTGCAACAGGCACATACTCACAATATAGCTTCAGTCCCTTTGTCCACCCCCCTGTCAGTGGCCACGTCTGACGATAGTGACCACGGTCCACATACATCAAAGTCACAATACAGCACACGAAGCACACAGCAGCAGCAACCCAAGCGGTCCCGAGCGCAGACACCATCCCCACAGAAGACCAAAGCCACCCCACAGCGCAGGGAGAGAAGCCTGTCAGGCGACAACAGTGGACTAAAAGCTAAGCAGCAGACCTCAGGCTCACATGCCTCAGTGGCATCCCCATCCAAGGAGTCCCCTGCCCCTAAAGCATCGCACAAAGATAATCGTACAGTGTCTGTGCCCACCAAGAAGGTGGTGCATGCCAAGGGTTCACCTAGGAAGGGCTCCAAGGCAGAATCACCAACCACCTCGACTCCCATTCCAAGCCCAGTGAAGCAGGGGCCAGAGGGCACTGTAGGGGTAACACCTAGTAAACAGGGGAAGGGGGGGAGAGGCGAAGCCAGGCAAAGCGTTCCACTGGGTCCAGCACATCACCAGAGGGGCTGCCAGCGCCTGCACCTGCTGCAGCAGTGGTGGTGAGTGTGCCTGTTGTGCCCACGCCATTTCCCATTTATCCAAAGTTGGGCAAGCCATTTAGGATCCCCAAGAAGTGGAAGGGCACCCCTCCACAATCTCCCAGCCACACCGTGTCTCCTGTCTCTACCTTCACGTGCCACTACACCACCTGGTCCAAGCAGCCCTCCAGCTTGCCAAGCCACTGATAGCTCTACCTCAGCTGTTCCGCTCTCTCCCTGGTCAAGTGCCCCATCAGTCCCCGAGACACAGCCAGCTCCCAGTCCACCTGACAGCCAAGTCTGAGTGTTAGTCACACTCACACACCTGTCTCTCACACAGGTGGCCCTGTACTGCACATTGTTGCCCCCTGACTGTGTTCCCTTCTCATGGACTCAGTCTGCACCCTGGATTGGCCTCGCCCTTGTGTTTTGCCCCACGCCTGTGCGGCTTCTCATGGACTCAGTCTACACCCTGGACTGGCCACTGGCCTTGTTGCTCTTTGCTGTGTTGAACTCTTCCCTGTGCAGCTTTCTCATGGACTCAGTCTGCACTTTGTCCTGCCCACTGGCCTTGTTGTTCACTGCTGTGTGCCCCCTGCCTGTGCAGCTTCTCATGGACTCAGTCTGCACCCAGGACTGGCCACTGGCCTTGTTGCACTTTGCTGTGTTGAACTCTCCCCTGCACAGCTTCTCATGGACTCAGTCTGCACCCTGGACTGGCCACTGGCCTTGTTGCTCTTTGCTGTGTTGAACTCTTCCCTGTGCAGCTTCTCATGGACTCAGTCTGCACCCTGGACTGGCCACTGGCCTTGTTGCTCTTTGCTGTGTTGAACTCTTCCCTGTGCAGCTTCTCATGGACTCAGTCTGCACTTTGTCCTGGCCACTGGCCTTGTCGTTCACTGCTGTGTGCCTCCTGCCTGTGCAGCTTCTCATGGACATGCTCTGCATCTTGTGCCTTGCTCATCTCTTCTCATGGTACCGATCTGTGCAATATGTGAGTAAAGACAGTTTCTCCTGATGTCTATTTTGCCAGTGTCCTTACTGAATAAAGTAAACTTCTGCGGTGTGTAAATGATTTACTGTGCCACATGGTCTGTGTGGCACTTCAACATGGTCAATGTTTGGGATCACTTACTCTCTTTTTTTAGGGGTGACAGGGTCTTCATTTCTGCTTGACCCAGATACTTGTGGTGGTAATGGTGTCCATTCTGAATGGTTATCAGTAGTCATTTACTTGATTAGTTCATGTTGGTTCTATTGTACACATGTCAGGTGGGGGGGGGGGGAGTCACTGCCAGCACAGAGTGGGTTTCTGCACACAGTATTGCAGGCAGGCTGTCCAGGGTCATCATGTACGTGTGTTCTTCCTTTATGTGTGCCCAGTGGTGTATGTGTGTGGTCATCTTGTGATGGCCAGTCATCCTAGTCCCATGGCTTACTTTCCATTTATGCACTTAGATGGCTATGTAGTGTGCAGTGTGAACGGGGTGAGTTTGTGGGAGTGTTGATGTGTACATGCCTCTGCAATGTCAACTACACACATGTGTCACCCAGGAGTTGTGTGTCTGTTGTTTTGATTGTTCATCCCTGTGGATGTGGCTGTATGCCCATGTGTGAGTTGTATGTTGTGCACTGTGCAGTGTGTTGGTGTGTCCTTGCAGTTCTGTCTGACTCCTACTTGTTGTTTTTGTCACTTGTGAGTATGCAGAGAGTGTTACTGTCAAGTCAGTGTTGTGTTTTGTTGCACATCCATGTGTATTGTTGCTCTTTGTGGGGACTGTGCAGACCTGCTGCTCCACACTGCCATTGTGGTTGTGTTTTCTCATGCCTTGCTGTCACATGGTACCTTCTTGCCTCCAGTGTGGCATGTTGTGTGTGTTGTCATGCCATCCCCTATCTGTGCTTCAGCTGCCTACCCATTGTGGGTCTGCACTCCCTCTCTTTGCGTATGGTACACTCCTGCCATGTCCCCTACTGACATGCAGTACACTTCACTTTGGTGTGAGCTGTCCCCTTGGTTTATGTGTGTGTGCCTCCCCATGACTTCATTTGTGCCACTGTGCTTTGTGGTGCAGTTCTTTGGCCAGGGTCAATGTGTCACTCAGGGCATTTCCCCAATGGGTCATGTGTGATGTTCTGGTGCTGTTTGTCAGTCATGTTTGCTCCTATGCAGTTCAACTGTGTGTGCTGCCCAGTCCTCTGGTCAAGTTGTTTCCACCTTTGTGTCCCAGACTTGTGCATCTATTGGGTATTGTGTTGGATGTATGTGTGTTATTTGCATTTTTGCTTCACTTCCTGGGTGTGCTGTTGTCTTTGTGCTGTGCTGTATGGTGTTGTGTGGGTTGCTTTTCTGTCACTGATGTCTGTGTGTGTCTGGTATGCTTGGTGTGCACACACAGCTTGTTGTGCTTGCTGTGCTGTGTGTATGTTGCCTTGTGATTGCCTGGTGTGCATCCCCTGATGTCCTGCTGTGTTTGCTATGTGATTGTTCTGCCTGTGTATCTGTTGTTTGTTTGCTGTGGCTGTGTTGTTCTGTGATGGTGCACTTCTTGTGTGTGTTGTGGTATGTTGTCTGTGCATTGTTCCTGAGTGAGGAGGTTGTGCACTCCTGTTGTGTCTGTGCTCCTGTTTCCTTTCCCCAGTTTAGCTGCACAGAGCATGCCTGTTGTTGTTGTTGTTGTGGCTCTGTGTGTGTTTCTGTTGGGCTATGTGTTTGTCTGTTGTATTTGTTTCCACATTTGTGGTGGCATCCCTGTGTGAATGTGTGTGTGATGTTTGTGGCTGAGCCCAGGGTGTGTGGTTGTTTATGTGTGTATTGACTGTCAAGTATTGCCAGCCTTCAGTGTGTTTGACACTGGTGTTGTGTGCTGCTCGTGTGAGGGGGGTATGTGTATGGATTCTTACTGGTGTTTGTCAGTCCTGAGGTGTGTAGATGGTCCCTGTGTGTAGTGCTGCTCGCGTACTCCTGTGAAGTAGTTGTATGGATGTGTGCCTGTTCACAGTTTGACTTCAGGGCCTTCCTTTCATCCTTGTGCCTATACGTGGTTTGCCTTGCTGTCTCTCTGTGTTGTTGCACTGAGCTGTCTGTGGTTTGTGTTCACTGACTGTGCCAGCCATGTGTGCTTTGAAGGTGTGAGGGTGTTGTGCTCTGTTCCTTGTGTTGATGTGATGTACACATGCTTCTATTTGTGTGCAGCCCACCTTGGTTTCCATATTTGCTGTGCTCCATTTCTGTTGGCATGTGGTGTGTGTGTGGGTGGGTGTCAGTCTGTGATATGTATGTGTGACTGTGCAGGCTGTGTGTCCATTTGGATGTTAATTCCTTGTATGTGTTCATTTGTTGCTTGTCCTCATTTATATTTCCCCGAGTGTGGTGGTGTGTGTGTTTTCCTCGCCCTGTGCTACTGTGCTGTGTGTTGTGTGTTCCTGTGCAGCCACTCCTGCAGTGTGTGTGTCCATGAATGTTTGTTGGACCGCGCCCAGCGCCAGAACCCCTGGCCCCCGCGAACGCCACGACACCAGACTCTGCTACGACGCCAGCACCCTCCACTCACTCAATGCCGGCCGAAACCACACTTGCTTCCAGGCCACCCCGAAACGGACCCATGGACCCTTCTCTTGCCACACCTGCAGCTTCACCTGCAACAGAGCCACCAAACCTCCAAGGACTGGACCCAACCACCTCCGCTGCATACTCCTCAACACCCGCTCCACACGCAAACACGCCATCGAGCTCTGGGATCTGCTCGACACCTTCGCCCCAGACATAGCCTTCCTGACCGAGAACTGGTGGAACGACTCCTCGGCGCCCGACATCGCCATAGCCATCCCGGACGGCTACAAGATCACCCGCAGGGATTGCACCAACGGAATCGGAGGAGGAATAGCCATCATCCACAAGTCCACCCTCAAGGTCGCCACCAACGTAGACGACACCCGCAACACCGCCGAACACCTGCAAATCCGAATCCACACTGATCCCAACACCACCCTCAGAGGAACACTCATCTACAGAACCCCCGGACCCCGGGCTCAGTTCAGCGACTCCATCGCCGACCTCGCCAGCACCCACGCACTCACATCCACGGACTACATCCTCCTCGGGGACCTGAACTTCCACCTCGAGAACAACAACGGCGCCAACTCCGCCACCCTGATCGACAACCTTGCCAACCTCGGCCTTAGACAACTTGTCACCGCACCCACCTACGCCGCCAGCCACACGCTGGACCCCGTCTTCTCCACAGGCACCCAAGTCGCCTTCGACCACACCACCGAACTCAACTGGACCGACCACCGCTGCATCCATTTCACCTTCAAGAAACCAACCACACTCCACCGCACCCAAC
Source organism: Triturus cristatus (assembly GCF_964204655.1). Taxonomy (NCBI): domain Eukaryota; kingdom Metazoa; phylum Chordata; class Amphibia; order Caudata; family Salamandridae; genus Triturus; species Triturus cristatus. The sequence continues at coordinate 197,714,218 of NC_140593.1, read as the reverse complement.
AGCTGCCTCGCTGTGGCTGGAGCAAAGTCACCGAAGACCAGCTGATCACCACCCTCGCCCAGAACCCACCCACCGACCCCACCAGCCCAGACGCAGCAGCCCGCAACCTCAGACAGTGGATCGTCGACTGCACCAACACCCTCACCCCGCTCAAGAAACCCTCCAACAGCCACGCCAGCAAGAGAGCCACCTGGTTCACCGATGAACTCCAGACCTCCAAACGTGCATGCCGGAAACTGGAGAAGATATGGCGCCACGAACGCACGCCAGACAACCACGCAGCCCACAAGGACACCACCCGCAGACATCACCACCTCATCAGATCAAACAAGAAATCCTCCTTCAAAGATCGCCTGGATAACAACACACACAACAGCAAAGAGCTCTTCAGCATCGTAAAAGAACTCTCCAACCCCAGCGCCAACGACATCCCGCCCTCACAAGAACTGTGCAACTCACTAGCCATCTTCTTCCACCACAAGATCGCTGACATCCATGACAGCTTCAACACCACGACCGCCCCGACTACACCAGACTCCACCTCCCCTGCGAACACCACCAGCACCAACCGCCTGCCCTCCTGGTCCAAGGTCAACGACAACGAAACACGCAAGGTCATGAACTCCATCCACTCAGGATCTCCGTCAGACCCGTGCCCACACCACGTATTCAACAAAGCAGACGCAGCCATCGCACCCCAACGGAAGGTCATCAACATCTCCTTCGATACAGCGACATTCCCGGAAGACTGGAAGCACCCCGAAATCAACGCCCTCCTCAAGAAGCCCAAGGCGGACCCCAAGGACCTCAAGAACTTCCGGCCCATCTCCCTGCTCCCGTTCCCAGCGAAGGTCATCGAGAAAATCGTCAACATGCAACTGGCCCACCACCTCGAAGACAACAACATCTTGGAGCCGTCCCAGTCCGGATTCAGACAAAACCACAGCACCGAGACAGCCCTCATCGCCGCCACAGATGACATCAAGCGCCAACTAGACAACGGCGAAACATCAGCCCTCATCCTCCTGGACCTGTCAGCCGCTTTCGACACGGTCTTCCATCGCACTCTAAAGACACGCATCTAAGAAGCCGGAATCCAAGAGAAGGCCCTTGACTGGACCACGTCCTTCCTCTCCGGCAGAACACAGAGCGTCCGCCTCCCACCCTTCCGATCCGATGCCACCGTCATCATCTGCGGCGCCCCCCAGGGCTCAGCCTGACGCTGTTCAACGTCTACATGACCCCCCTCACACAAGTGGCCCGCCACCATGACCTCAACATCATCTCCTACCCACACACCGCCAAAACCAACCTCCACAAGGGAATGAAGGCCGTCGCCGACTGGATGAGGAGCAGCCGTCTGAAGCTGAACTCGGACAAGACGGAGTTTCTCATCCTCGGACCCACCCCCTCAGCCTGGGACGACTCATGGTGGCTGACCACACTGGGGACAGCACGACACCCACCGACCATGGACGTAACCTGGGATTCACCCTCGACTCCTCCCTCTCCATGTCTAAACAGGTCAACGCCGTCTCCTCCTCCTGCTACAACACCCTCCGGATGCTCCGCAGGATCTATAAGTGGATCCCGACCGAAACAAGAAGAACGGTGACACAGGCCCTTGTCAGCAGCAGACTGGACTACGGCTAAGCACTCTACGCAGGAATCCCAGCCAAACACCTACGATGACTACAACGCATCCAAAACGCCTCCGCCTGACTAATCGTCAATGTCCCCCGTCGCAGCCACATCACCCCCCACCTGAGAGAACTACACTGGCTCCCCGTCGACAAGAGGATCTCCTTCAAGCTCCTCACCCACACACACAAAGCACTCCACAACGCCGGACCAGCCTACCTGAACAGCAGACTCAGCTTCTACACCCCCACCCGCCAGCTCCGCTCCGCCAGCCTCGCCCTCGCCGCTGTCCCACACATCCAATGAACGACCTCCAGCGGCAGCGCGCTTTACAAGTACACTGATTGATTCTGATTGATTGTGTGGTGCAGGGTGTGTATTGCCCTGGCTTGTTGTTGTGCATGGGGTGCACAGGAGGGGTACATGGCATGTGCCTTCATGGGGTGTGCTAGTGTGTGGTGGGAGGAGGTGTGGCCCTGTGGTCATGGTGCCCTGCCCATGCCTGGCACTGGCCCTGCCTTCTGCATTGTGCGCATGTATTTGCTTGTGTTCGCCGCTGCGGTGATGTGACCGGGACATTGCTGCATGGTGGTGGTAGCTGTGTGTCCAGGATCCAGCGGGGTGACTTTGTGGCAGGTGAGTGATGTGTGGGTGCCCTTGTGGATGTGTCCCTGTCCCCCCTAGGGTGTCTGATGTGGATTTGGACCCTATGTCAGGCCGTGTGTTGTGTGTTGCGTTGTTGTGTACCAGCGGTGGTGTCCGCAGCAGTCCATGAGTTCCTGGTGATGTAGCAGGTACAGCACTGGAAAGACGTGTAGAGCTGGGTCCATGGCGGTTGTGACCAGGACTCTGCTTTCGTGCTCCTCTGTCGACTTTCAGCCGTCTCTGGTTGGGCGGTGTCTCCGCTGCGGTGCGTCTGCTTGCTTGAGTCATCCTAATTTGTGGAGTGGGGCAGACGTCATTCCGCACGACGGTGAGTCTCCATTGGCTCCCACCGCCGCGGTGGCAGGTGCACTTTAATGGTGGTGCGTGTCACACCGCGGCGGTCGTGAATTGGCCTATGTTTGTCAATACTAATATGGCGGGTGTGATGTCCGCTGCTGGCGGGCGGAAAAAGGCATTTTTCCACACCGCCAGCACCGCGGTGGTGCCACCGCCCTACATCCTAATGGACCCCACAATGTTGCTGACTTTGCGATCATAGACAGCTGTGTGAGTTACCACAAACCCCTGAGCCTCTTTTTATCTGTGGGCCTGGTCCAGCATCTCCCTGCCTTTTCCATATTACCTATAGTGGCCAACCGCAATAAAGGTATTTACCGCAAATGGGCCACGGTGGACCCAAAAGCCTTTACAAGGCTTTCAGAAATTGAAAACAGCTATTAGCATGCCAGACTGATAATAAAGATCTCATTTGCATTTTGAATGCGTATAATGAGATTTGCAGTTCCGTAAATAAAAAAATGCTAACTTTGGAGAATACTATCAGAGACCCTCCCCTAAGAAATGGTTTGATGTCGCCTGTTTAGCGGCACATAAAAATCTTATTTTGTCTCTTAAGTAAGCTCCAAGGGTGTTGGGGAAGTAAGGCGGTGTAGATGGCTTTATAAACATGCCATTGCCAAAAGGAAGTTGGCCATGTGGCAGGAAGCATGGGAACCGCTCCATGAAGCAGCACTAGGAGCTAATCCTGCCTTTTCTGGAAGGTAATTAATGCTCTATTTTTCGGAGACACCTGTAACAGATTTTCAGATGCCAATACACCACAACATAAGTGGGTGGAGCACTATTCTGGGGTCTATGATGGCAGCTTTGATTTAGATAATTGTACTGACCCTGTGGTGGCTATCTCCCACCAAGGTACACAAGACCTGGCTCCGACCACGCTAGTGGAAGTTGAATTGGATTTAAAATGCAGTCTCAGCAATAAGACCCCTAGCCCTGATGTGGTCCCGATTGATAATTTTAAAGATAATGTGGCATTATGGGCTCCCCTAATTGTGAAAATCCTAAGGAGTACATTGACTTGTAGGCCAGCCAAAGTCCTGGACAAACTCAGTTATATTTACAGGTTTTAAGAAGGGCGATAGTGCCTACTCTCAAGCTACCACCCCTTTTCATTAATTTACTTCACAGTAGATCTTCCTGGACTGGCTGGAGACATGGGTCGCTGAGAAGGGTATCTTCTCCGTTGTCCAGTTTGGCTTCAGAAAAGGCCTTGGGACTATTGAGCAGTGCCTGTATTTATACTTAATCATTAGCAAATACAAACTGGCTAAGACGGGTCATCGGCACCTAGTATTTATGGACCTGAGCTTGGCCTTTGACTGTGTTAACAGAGGGCTTCTTTGGGCTGAAAATGCTAAATATGGGGGTGGAGCTTCCATTGGTCTAGCTCCTAGCCAAATTACATGAAGATGTGACGGACTGCGTCAGGTATGGGATTAATGAGGAATGCACTCCTCCAATCAGGATTAAATATGGGGGGAGACAGGGCTGCATGCTTGCCCCTTTCCTGTTCTGCTTGTACACTAACGATCTGGAAGCATCCCTTTCTGGTGTGGATGTAGATATGCCAAAGGTGGGCTCCAGAAGTATTCCCGCATTACTATACACAGATGATTGTGCTCTAATCTCAAGAACAGCTGTGGGTCTACAAAGGTTGCTGAACAAATTACTTTAATTCATGAGCGATCTATGGGGCATATCAGCAAGCTGGCGATGAAAAATTATCGCCGCTTTAGCGTCCGTTTTCGGATGAAAAGCGGCGACAATTTTATCGCTTAACCAACAAGGTCACGCTAACGCGTGATTCCTTGCTTTAGCTCCCTTTACCATAACGCCCACTTTTGCATCTTTAATGAGATGCAAAGTGGGCGTTCTGTCCCAAAATAACTGGAGAAATGTCGCTAAGCGACAATTCTCCAATTATCAAGGGAATCGCTAACAGGCATAGCGATAAGAAAAGTAGTGCTAACTACAGTTAACACTAATTTCCTTACGCCTGCTTTCACCCTGACTTAGCCATTATATCCAATGTAAGGTGGATATAATGGCTAAGTATGCCCTGCCTTATCAGCAAGCTAACGCCAACATGTGTGAGATTATCGCTGAATTTCCAGCGATAATCTCACTTTTGGCTGTTAGCGTGAGGAATTTTATTGCTTTGGAGATAAGCGTTGCTGTTAGCACGCTATCTCGGCGATAAAATTCCACGATAGCCTGCGATAATTATCCTAGCGGTAAGTGCGCTTAGCGGTAATTATCGCCAGCCCTTGCTGATATGCCCCTTGGTCTCTTCACCAACTTCTCTAAGTCACATATCATGGCAAGTGGGCGCTCCCAGGCTAAACAGAAATCTTTCTTTATAAATGGAATCAGAATTCTTTCTATCCCCTCCTTTGTGTACTTTGGGGCACCCTTTGATTCCAAATCTACCTTGTCATACCTCATATGGGTCAGAAAATCTCAGTTAGTTTGACAAAACAACAGAAGCAATCTTCAGGTTTATGAGTAATTCAGGCTCCAAACTCCTGGGTGTGTTGATTAACATTTTAGGGTATGTAAACACCTCACATATAAAGACCAGTGAGAACGTGCTCCTGAGGAAACTACTTTCTGTCCCTACTTGTGTACCTACCTATACCTGCCACGCTGAACTGGGCCTACCACATTTAGAAAATTATGATGAGTTTGCACCATTGTTGTATTGGCATTCTATCTGTGCCAAGCAGGAAACTCAGTTGAATCAGGACATAACCACCAACTGCCTGCAATTGGATCCTGTTCATCATGTCCCATGGTTCAGATATATCAAAGAACAGCTTACCCTGCTTGGGAGGCAGGACTGTTTTCACAATCAACGGGACATTTCTGCCATACCTAGGAAACGTTTAAAAGCTAAGGCTCAGATGTACGAAGCATTTTACCGATCCATCGAGCTGTTTGCGGTCGATAGAATGCAGTTTGCCATGTACAAAAGGCAAAATGCGACTCGGTAACTTGTTACCGAATCGCATTTCGCTTTTGCGATTTGGTATTTGGAAGGGGCGTGTTTAAAGCGTCCCTTCCTAATACTGAATAGCACTGGTATGTCTGAATGTTTTGCGACCAGAATGCGGTTGCAAAGCATTCATAATTTACCAACTCCATAGAGGAGGTGGTAACCCATTCTCAAACGGGAAGGGGTTCCTTGGGGAGCCCTTCCCCTTTGTGAATGTGTTGAAAACATTTTTTTAAGAGCATGGACCACTGCCTACTCTAAAAAATGCCTACTTAAAAATGAAAAAAAAAACTTTATTTTGTGATTCAGCCCATTTTCCATTAAGCATTACAAAAAAATTATATTGCTTTATTTAAAAAGCAATTTAAATTCCACCATCCCTGTGATTGTAGCCATTCCCAATAGGTCGCAAATTGTGACCTGCCTTATGAATATTGATGAGACAGGTCCATGTGCGACCCATTTGGGAATCGCTAACTGTGTCTCAGACACATTAGTACATTTGATTTTGGAAGTCTCTAATTGCAAGTCACAAAATGTGGAAGCTCATGACTATCTAGTAACCACTGAACATGTGGAGCCCTATTTGTGTACCCTACAACAACATCAACAACGTTTCTATTTGATCAGCTTTAGGTTTGACATAGCGTACCTTTTAGTTTCTTACCCTAGTCACAGATATAGCAACTCAGGCTTGAACCTATGCACCTGTGATTCAAAATCTAATCAATCTATGTTAGGTTTCTTGTTTTTCTGTCCACTGTGTGATGTACCTAGGAAGCGAGTTATTTTACCATTGCTTAGGTCCTTAAACATCAGGAAGTGCAGACCAGCTTAATACTACCATCAGCTACTACAATCTGAACATATTTGTAAGATGACACATACGTTTTTACTATCAGCTATTAGACTGAGGAACATGGTGGGGGAACGATACTTTTATCTAGGTGCTATTTTATCATACATTGTTATTGGTATCTTCAACATTTTTAGCTTTGTGTTATATCCTTTTGATATGTTATTTGCTGTGCTATATTTATTACACATTGACGGAATCTGTGCGCCTTGCACTTTTATGGTGTCATATAAAGCAGAGTAAAGTTTTACTACTATTACTTATGAAATATATGCAAATCACAGGTATACAAGCACACCTGCAGGGCTTCATTTATTGTTACAGAATCGTTTCCACTCTGTTTTAGTAGGGCTGTATGTATTGGTATCAGCTGGAGATCCAGAAGAACTTGGAGGCATATTATCAAGAAACGGCTTTAAAATTATCGCCGGTTTAGCGGCAGAAAACTGCCGCTAAAGAGGCGATAATGGGCTTGATAATATGCCCTTGAGAATTCCAATAGAAGCCCAGGTTCACACCAGAAATGTTAACGCCGTGCTTGATAATATACCCCTTCTTTACTTCAGAGCGTAGGTTGAACATTTTTAGTATACTCTGCCCTTCCGCTTTTCTGATGACTCAAAGCACGTTTAATCTTAAGAGGTACATTTATAAAGCACAATGAATCATTATGGTTCAACTTGGCAACACTGCTAAAATTAATAAACGAATGAGGTTATGGCCCTGGGCACAGTGATGCAGCTTCTCCATACTTTTTAGGTGTTTACATTTGCTTAATAGCTGTTCAAGAACATTTCACAATTAATGTCATGTCCCAACTCGCAAAAGGACGTGGCAAATTCCAGGACAAAATGATTCCTATTTTTATGGATATTTTAAAATGATAGCAAGTACCTCAAGCTTCAGCTTTGAAGAATTTTAAAATGATGGGTAATTCACAGCACACAAGATAATTGCAAGCAAAAAAAGGATATTACATTAAAACTAACTTGGAAAGTTGAAAGAATTAGATCAAGAGCAAAACACGAAATACCCTTTTATCACTTTCTCATAATTTTACCATCAAACTTAATTGACAGTAGAAAGCAAATATTTACGATAACCTGTTTGATTCCATATTTATAGTGAACAGGGGTACAGGGTCATCTTTACAAAATCTATGAAAATATTGTCCCTTGGTCAAGCGTAACATACATCTGCCTAACAAATTTAGAAACATCTAAGCTACATGATTTAAGCAAAAAATGTCTGATGTCTGAGTCGCTCAACTGTAAGTTTGTATGTAATGTGTAACTTGTTCATTAATAAGATGTGAATAAGTGTGAAAGGGGGGGGGGTTCTAAGAGTTGCATGTAAGAATGTGAAAATGTCAGCTTCAGAGGTTAAATCAAGGACAGTCAATGCAACCTTTGTAAATTTCAATAGTCTGTAGGAAAGATGGCGTTCATGGGATATTTTAAATCCCCCCTATCCCCCCCATAACTTTTAAAGAAGTTCCTGTGTTGATATGGGTTTCGCCTTATTTACAAGTCAGTGTACAGCCACTTAACGTGGCTTAACACTGCCTTGTATATAAGGCACCCTTTCACGCTATACTTAGCGTAAAAGGAGTTGGCAATGGGTGTTGCAGTGGGCATTCCGCCGCAACACCCATTCATTTTTACCCTGCCCCCTATTTACAAGGGTGACGTAAACAGAAGGCAGCACCAAAATTAAGAACAAAAAAATCCTCGGCTTAACATGCTGAACCGAGGAGAAATGCTTTATTTCTCCTCGGTTTTGCTGTTTCTATAATATAGCTCTCATAGAAACAGCAAAACGCCATGAATGATTGTTTATGTTCAGGAAGGTTTCCCTTCCTGCACATAAACAATCATTTTAAAAATGACGAATTGCAATTTCTCTAGGGCTGCACAAAGCAACACACATAGAAGTTACAAATCACCATTTAAAATTGTTTATGTGCAGGAAGGGAAACCTTAGTAAATATTACATGAACATGCTATGTGTGTATAAGGTTACAGAATTCTCAGTGTGAATATGAGATACTTCCTATCGGCATTTATGCATTTCCTATGGTATGTATCTTTAGGTGAGGTGGTAATGAAAATATTTGTGAATTAGTGTAAAGTCTTCTACCTTGCAAATTATATTCTGCTGGTCAATTATGTTGATTTACATCTCTACATTATTAAATGAAATTCATGATCTTGGGGTAAACGTTGATGTTTAATCTCTATTTGCAAACATATCTCTCACATTGTAAATATGTGTTGCTGTTAGTTCCATCTAAACGGAAATATCACTTCTTTCGTCCCCAGTAACCTCAAAGTTTTGCCCATCAGCACCATTGTCTTTAACAGGAGTGATTGTTAACAGTTGTTCTACACCATCTAATGCTGATGATAATGAAGAGACTCTTGGCAATACACATAGGGGGATATTCTCAAGAACGTGTGATAACTTCAGCAAAAGTAGCTTAACGCAACCCTTCATATCGCAGTCCAACGCGGGAAAATAACTCCGTGTTAACTTACTATTCACAAGTCGGCGGTACCATGCGATAGGCACACGAGAACGCGTCAAATGTCCGCAATAAAGTCAACGTGACGTCGCACAAATGCAAAATACGAACGCAAAAAAAGCTGTGATGATGCCAATCGCAATACAAAAATCAGCGAAAAGCAGCGACAGGTATGCAATTCCCACACGTCATGTGGAAAAATGCACTATAAAAGCAACAAAAAAAACGCACCAAAACCAAAAGAAACTGCGTAGCACCATGGATGCCCCCGGACCGAGTGCAGAGGGCAACGCAAACCCCACAAGCCCCACAGACCACCAGCAAGGAACAACGGTGTCAGGGAAGGCCAAGGAGAAGAGGGAGAGGAAGATGGGGTGCAGTCCGCAGGAAAACCAGATCAGCTCCACGGATGTGACAGAACACTACCATCAACTGAACGTCAATATGAAAAACGTGAATGCAGTTGGTGTGTCGAGGAGGTCTATGGAGGAGGACAAGAGGCACTGGCATGATGTGAAAGCAAAACCAAGCACAAACCCTCTGCCAACAGGAAGGCAGCAACAGTGACTGGAGGTGGGAGTCGTACGCCACAGGAGGAGCAGGAGCAAATGGTGGCCACAGTCATCAGTGTGGAGACGGTGCAAGGAGTTGGGAGTACGAACACAGCTCGATAGGACCTGACACAACATCAACAGGGTGGGTAACGACCAGGGACTGGAGGGATGGGGGCTAACGGGCACAATAGCACACATGAACAACGATGTGTAGCACACCGCACACCCAAAATGACCCTGGATCATGTCCCTAATCCCCGTGGCACACTGCAGCACACACAAATAGCAATCACAGCACATCCCACGACAATGTAGTACAAAGTGCAACACCGACACTGCAGAACAGAGGACACAACTGGGTCCGCCCATGCGCAGAAACAGGCCAATCACACCTAACATAGCAGGAAACTGAGATTGAAATGTATGTGTACAAACTCACATCCATCATGTAGTCCACATGTCCACTGTCCCGCCTCAAATTGCATCATCACCCAAACAGTCACAATGTACATTGTCATACAGTCTGCATGTAAACAAGAACAATGCGCCAACATACATGTCATCACAATGTCAACATGCATCTCCCCTTCACATTGCAGAGGTACAAACAACACCTCCAGCAGAGCAGACCAGACAACTCATCAGTGATGCTGGAGAGGACCACCACACCTCAGACACCGACGCCATACAACAGCTCATGGACATCTTAGGCAACCCACCCCCAGGAGCAGGACAGTCAAGCTACATAGAGGAGACCCCAGCCCCTGCATAGACCACACAGCAGGAAGCACCCATCACCACGGATGGCTCCCAACACTCCACCGAGGCACACATTGCATTCCAATGCCAGGTGTCAGAATGCCAAAAGGAGGTGGCCGAACAGGTGCGGGTGGGATCAGAGCTCCTGGAAGACGAACTGGACCACATATGTGGGTGTCCAAGTCCCATCAGGGACCACCTACACCCCACAAGGGAGACCCACACTGCGACAGAGACACATGCATTTGCACATGTCCTGTAACGAACCATGCCCAGAGCCCCGGAATTATCATTCACACACCAACACCGGACCTCCGTACGGTGGCTTAGTCCACTCCCCTTATGTATAGAGTGGGTGACAACAAAGCTACACATCCAAGGTCCTACCCGCTGCCTGCGGGGACATGGTTGCGTCCACTGTACACAGCACAATGTAAGGTTGTAGGGCCCGGGGCCCTCATGCATACATCATGACCACACGGACACATGCAGATAGTTTGTGGGACTGGCTACGGGCATGTGCGCCCAGCCCCTTTATTGGCAGGGTCAGATGTACAGTGATGCCTGTGCTGGATGTGTGTGGGGTGAGTGTAAGCCAGCCCGCAAGGAGTGGTTGGTGCTGGCAACAACTACAACAGTGAACACTGTCAAAACGGAAACAGAAAACACCAGCATTACAGAGACAACTGCGGACCATCATGGTGGTAGCCAGAACAAGTTCAGAGGTCACCCAATGAGCAAACAGAAGTGTCCATGAGCTGTGGTGCACTGAGTCAGTGGCACCTGTAGTGCTGAGCAGGGTATCAGGCAGATGATGGCATTCACAACAGGTGTGAGCAACTCTGACAGTCTGGCAGTAAGACACGTTTTACTCTGGCAGTTGGCATTTGGAGGTGGTCCTGGCGGGGGTGGCATGTGCCTCCTGCGGTGATGCAACATCCGGGCCTGTCAGGACTCGATTTGACGTGTGAGCCCTGGTGGACCGAGCCGGAGGCAGCGGACAGCGCAGGGCCACAGACACATGGCATCGAAAACCCAAGGCCACCGTCTCAGAGGCCATCCAATATCTCAGCAGACAGGGTCCCTGACTTGAGCTGCACAGAGTTAGTGGCCCTGGATGCACTGCGGCCGGCACAGGCACACCGCCACAGGATGGTGACTTGCGGTGCAGTGAGATAGGGCCACGCAAGCTGAGCGGATCCTCATCGATGTCCGAAGTGAATGTGACGGAGGGTTGTGGGGGACAGTGGAAGGTGTCCTCCAGGGCAAGATGCAGAGGGTAGAAGCCATCCGGAAGCGGAAAATGGAGGAGTGGAATGCTACTGCTTAGTTTTTGCCACCAAGTCAGTATCACTGACAAGATGATAACAACACCCCCCAGTCCATAGACTCAGTCGCCACCAAAGTACAATCAGAAAGTGTCCATGTATGTCGGGGAACAGACTTAGTGGCACCCGAGCTGAAAGGGGATGCAGTTTGGGATGAGGCCTGTACAATGATATAAAATCTGCCATTAATGAATCAAGACTGAGTTCTGAAAGTGGGACCTACTCGGCCGCAGTTTAGGCCCGAGGCAGCGGTCAGCGCGGGACAACCACTGTTCAGCAAGCTCCACACGACGTTGAAATGGCATGTGGGGGTGACTTGTGGTTGACGGGGTAGGAGCACCAGAGCTGAGCCGGTGTTCAGTCAGCGACGATCCCATGTCCTGCCTGGTACGGACTGGATTGGATTGGTGTGAGGCCTGCTGGACCGCAGTGTAGGCTGAAGGCGTAGTCATCAAGGGCCCACAGACACATGTGGTTGGGATGCTATGCACAGACTTGGTGTCACCACATCAAAGGGAGTATAGTGATTTAAACTCTGCATTCATGTGTGTACTCGGACTTTGTATAATCAAGACTCAGTCCCAAATGTGTGACCTACTCGACCGCAGTGTAGGCTGGAGGCAGTGGTCAGCAGTGGCCCACAGCCACGTGTCATTGGCTCGCGATGCACAGAGTTAGTGACACCAGGGCAGTTGTTGGTAGTGTCCGATCACCTTCGTAACGATGGTTCTTTATTCCTCCTGACTGAAACGCATCATCCTCTTACACCTCTCCTTGCGTGGAATAATATGTACTCTGCCATTGAAAAATCAAGACTCAGTTCAAAATGTGTGGCCTACTCGAGCGCAGTGTGGCCTGAGGGCAGTAGTCCACATGGGCCCACACACACGTGTGGTTGGAATGCTATACACAGACTTGGTGTCACCACATCGGAGTATAGTGACATAAAAGCAGCCATAATTAATGTTCTCTGCCATAGTGTCATCAAGACTCAGTTCCAAATGTGTGACCTACTAGTCCACTGTATATGCCGGTGGAGTATGTCAACGAGAAAGGAGTACTCTGGGCCTGTGTCACGGAGGCCATGATGGTCTGAGGAGGCTGGCAGGGTCGCGGCACTCGGCCTTGGAGCTTGCACCGGCACGTGGTGGGCCCTCTTTGACACACGCCGGTGTCGGCAGGTGTGCATTGAGGCCTGGGTGCGCAGGGCCGCGCAGAACTGGTTCGGGGACCAGTGGCCCGGGGTGCAGCAGGCGCACAGGATCACAGGCAACAACGCTCATGGTGATGGCATCGGCCTCGTGGCAGGGTGATGGGCGCCGCCCTGGCATAGATGTTGGGCATTCCAGAAGAGAACCATGCCCAGAGCTACGTACTTTTTATTCACATCCCTACGCTGGCCTGGCGTATGCCAGGCCAGCCCACTCCGCTCACGCTCACAGGGGGGGACGTAACAAGCTACATTTCCTGGATCTTCCCCACTGGCTGGGGTGACATGGTTGCGTCCACTGTCCACTACACTCCAAATACCAGCGGTGTATGTCGATGTGGATATGTGTGTGGTCTGCATACTGCAGTCTGTCCATCACATCCACGCCACACTTGGCATTGTGTACATTCTCATTCATCGGTCACTTGCCTCCTTCGCACATGCCTGGTCCCCACCTCTTTCCACAATCTGCTATTGTGTGGCTGAGGTGCCATGCCGTTGATGCTTATGTGCATTGCTGACCCAGGTTGCCACAGTAAGCTGTGCTGTCATGTCTGGTGGGTAGGCATGTTGTTTGGCATGTTGTATTTGAGTTTGTGACGTGTGCATTCACAAAGTTGTGAGTTGCATGATTGTGGAGTTGAGGTGTGTGGTGTGTTCATTTGGTACTTGCCTAGAAGCAGTGCATTTCTGTAGGAGCCAGCCTGGAAGCGCTGGTTGATGATGGACTGTCGGTAGAAGTGGAATCATGCACACTGCATGGGTGGTTGGCGTCGATGTTGGTGGAGATTCCCCGGTGGTCCACTGTTGCCTGCACATTGCTGGAATACGTGTGATTTCTGTTGTGGTTCTTGTGTGCAGTGTTGCCAGGGTGCACAAGTAGGACATGTGTGCAGTCAATTGCCCCCTAACACATGCGGAAAGCCAGCTGTGGTGTAGACACCTTACTTGATCTCCAGCTGTTCCTGCGCAGTGTGCGGGAAGTATAGGTAGTGTGGTACCAAGCTGATGATGGCATCCAAGACAGTTGTGGGAAACTTGCATTGGGCTGGCTGTGAGACTCCTCCGACTCTGGCTGTTGTTGATTGGAAGGTACCAGAGGCCAACACGTGCAGCACGGCCAGCAGCTTTGTCTGAGGTGGGATGTTGGTTGTCCGCTGTGCTGGTGCCATCTGCCTGTGGGCAATGGTGGTCAGGATGCGTGGGATGGTTGTCCTTTTGAGCCTGTATTGGGCACTGACAATCTCTGGTGTTGGGTCAGTGAGGCTGGTGCGTTTTCTGAAGGTTCGCTGACTTGGTCTGCGCTGCCTCTGTGGTGGTCTGGGGGGTGGCGGTGAGTGTTGTGGCCCTGTTGGGGCTCTGAGCTGATTGATCCGTGGCTCCATGGCATCTGTTGTTCTTCATGTGTGGCTGTGGTCTGGGCTCCCTTTTCTGGTGCCGGTTGTCGTCCGACTTTGCACCAGGTCAGAGCAGGTGTTAATTTCCTGCTGCTAACGCACCTTATCGCCTGGTTTGTGATCTTATCGCCGATCTGGCTGGTCGTTGAGAATGTTGCGGAGTGGTGTTGTCACAGCTTTTTGCTCAGGAACGCCTACTCTGCATCTCATTAGCGATAGTTGCCGGGGTCATCTGTAGCAATGTTTTTTGAGGATGCTATCGCCGGAAAACTGGTGATATCGGCTGTTTGTACGAGCTTGTGAATGGAGCGATAAAGTTATCGATAATTTGGCTGTGATAAGGTGCTGATAACTCTGCAATAGATCCTTGAGAATATGCCCCATACAGTGCAGCTAAACCTGTCTTTACCAATAACGCCTGGGAAAGCCCATTAAAGGTGTTTCATTCGACTACCACTTTTTGCACACATCCAATTGTTCTTTGACTGATTTTCAGGATAACAAATAACAATGGCCCTCATCTCCCTTCATGATGCAATATATTGTGCATACCGCATCTAACCTGAATCAATTCACCTCGTAATTGTTCCAGCACAAATAAAGAATGCATCAGATTCAGAACTGGTCACCACAATGTTACTGAGGAAGCAGACACCCTCTTCCACCACTGTTCCCTGAATTCAGTCCACTCTTTGGAACATGTAATTCTCTGGGATTTCTCAGCACGAAAGCTACCAACTCTGCCATAAGTAGTAAAGAAAATGTTAACGACTTTTAAAATAAACCATGGCTTCTAGAGTTTGAAATATATTTTTGATCAGATTTCCAACCATTGGGAATGTACCATCATAAAAAAATTGTTTAAAAAAAAAATGCAGCTTCCTGTGGTTCAACTTGTAATTTAATGCTTTGTACTTTCTCTGTGTCAGTCACTCTACACACCATGATGATGCTCTTCTCTGAGTAGACTTTAATTTGTCTTCCCTACTGTGAGGATGATAACACTGCTGCTAGTGGAAGTCTCACGCACATTGGGTACCTCTTCTTGCACTTCACAACAGTGGCGTAACAAAAGACCCCACTGCACAGCCCCAGCAGTGCGGAGGGGGGGCCCTCTGGCACTGTGCACTGGTGGCAGCTAAGAGCTCCTGATTGGACCTGGAGGGTGGGGTCCCCCTCCAAGTTCTTTGCAGCGGGGGGCCCTCAAGTTTCGTTACGCCACTGCTTCACAATCCCAATTGCCCTGTTGCAGGGATTCTGCACAAGCACAGAACTATGTGCAGAATTATGGGACCTTGGTGTATAGGGACTGGGTCTTCCTACCACCTTAGTGCCCACGAGCCCAGGAATGACTACCTTTAGTGTTTCACTTGCTCTCCTACTCACTCACAGAGAAACAAATGATGAGACAACCCAGAACACAACACTCCCAGATCTCTCAGGAATTGCAGTAACAAGACACACCCTTTCGCTCTCACTCTTTTACTGGTCCACAATAAGATCTGACAGAGACACAGAATAGTTTAAAATATTTATTTTAACTAACGTGCCCTAACATACAGTATACGTGCCACAACAAGCAGGAAAATGCATAGTTATGTTTCTGATGGTACTAGGGAGAGTATTCCAAGGAGACGCAGCTAGAGCCCGGAAAGAGCGTCCTCCCGCTCGTGCTCTTCTAACACAGGGGGTGCACACGAATAGTTGGTGTGATGAGCGGAGGTCACGTTCTGGTTTATAGGGAGTGGGAAGGTTGGTTAGAATGGAGGTGGCCTGGGCATAAAAGATTCTGTGAGCAATGCACAGAGATTTAAATTTAATTATTTTTTCTCCCGGGAGTCCATGTAATTTCTGTATGTATTTAGATGTAGAACAAGACCGCAGGAGGGCAAAGATGGAGCAAACAGCAGCGTTTTGCCCCCTCTGTAATCTTGTAATGCTGGCCGTGTTGGCACCAGATACAAAGAGTTACAGCAGCCAAGTCTAGAAAGGATGGTGGACTGGATGGTAAGTTGGAGAGTGTGAAGTTCAAAGAACCCGAGCAGTGGCCTCTGGCCTCGTAAGAGACCAAAGCAACTGCCTGCCACTAGTTTTGTCTGAGCTTGAAAGGTGAGTGCTCTGTCCAGCGCTGTTACGGTATCTTTAGGAGTAGGAGAGATTCCCAGGGCCGACGGCCACCATTGGTTGTTTCAGAGGTGGGTGTTCTTGCCCACCAGTAGGATCTCAGATTTACAAGCATTGAGCTACAAACAGTTGGTCGTCATCCACTCAGCAATGACCATCATGTCATCACGGAACTTGGTGACATGCTGATGAGAAGTGTTGGATAGTGAGATGACAAGCTGAGTGTCATCAGCATATGAGACCATATAAAGGCCTCTGCTTTTAGCCACTTCCACTGATGGAGCAAGGACTCGTTTATATGAGACTTGCTCGGACTCAATCCACTCGTTTAAACTTATTAACATGAATTGTTAATTGTGTTTTGTGATTAATCCTTGCATATTACATTTTACATAAATAAGACAGAGAAGTTTGCCTATGTGTTTTTTAACCATTAATACGGACAGCGGACTAAAAGCGCGGCTCTAACAGGGAAAACGTTACTTCGCAGGCGTCAATTACATCTATGTAATGTGACGTTCAACAGCTTTGGAGGGAATTTCTCG
This sequence comes from Triturus cristatus, assembly GCF_964204655.1. Taxonomy (NCBI): domain Eukaryota; kingdom Metazoa; phylum Chordata; class Amphibia; order Caudata; family Salamandridae; genus Triturus; species Triturus cristatus. Next base: position 197,697,277 of record NC_140593.1, on the reverse strand, counting down.
CGCATGAGCAGAACTCACTAACATGGCTTCTTCAAGACCTAAATGCATGGTACCTGCTTTGCTATTTAGAAAACGCTTTATTTACTAAGAGCTAATGCAGGGAAAGTACTAATGAATAAAGGGAAATAGAGTAGAGATACGTTATACAGTGAATTAATTTATTTCTTGAATTAATATTTTCTCTTTTGACCTTTTATTAGTTCATATTTTGGGCCTTCTTGTCATAACCGGAGTGATTGAGTGAAAGCCTTCTGCGCATGTGTGACCTCTACTTCCCCTAAAAGAAAGATCTCATGATTGGAGCACATGCAAGGCCACCGACCGCTAAACCCTGAGAACCCAGATGTCAGAAGTGCAGTGGCTGAAGTCATATGAACATTATTGATAAAAATGTTTCAACTGTGAATAAACTCGGGTGGGAATAAAGTAAAATGCAGATTAATAAGGGGACAGGTTTGGGAACAAAGAAAATGCTATGCGAAATTCGTATTTTTACGAGATTGCAACTTTATGGGGTGGTACATGAATCCCAAAAGGTATAACTAAGGTAGTTTAGTTAGTTGGGTGTGCGTGATCCTGAGAGAATGCTGAGAGGGAAGATGCTGTCGGAGTGAGATGCTGAAGAAGATTCAATTAGAGAATTACCTATTCTAAAGCAATTGATTAGAAGAAGATCCCGGAACAATCTCGAGGAGGAAGAGAGTGTCAGAGAGGGGTGCGACGTGTTCGGTGGTCTAGAGAGGTTCCCTGTCCTGTCCTGACTCCTGTCCTGTAGTCTTTGTCCCTGATCTGCTGATGAGAGGTGTTGGATAGTGAGATGACAAGCTGAGTGTCATCAGCATATGAGACCATATAAAGGCTTCTGCTTTTAGCCACTTCCACTGATGGAGAAAGGACTTGTTTATATGAGACTTGCTCGGACTCAATCCACTCGTTTAAACTTATTAACATGAATTGTTAATTGTGATTTGTGATTAATCCTTGCATATTACATTTACATAAATAAGACAGAGAAGCTTGCCTATGTATTTTCTAACCATTATTACAGATAGCAGACTAAAAGCGCGGCTTTAACAGGGAAAACTTTATTGCATCTATGTAATGTGACGTTAAACAGCTTTGGAGGGAATTTCTCGCACATTAGCAGAATGCACTAACATGGCATCTTCAAGACCCACATGCATGGCACCTGCTTTGCTATTTAGAAAACGCTTTAGAGATAATGCAGGGAAAGTACTAATGAATAAAAGGAGTAGAGATAGGTGGTATACAGTGAAATCATGTATTTATTTAATTAATATTTCCTTTTTTGACCTTTTATTAGTTCGTATTTTGGGCCTTCTTGTCATAACCCGAGGGATTCAGTGAAAGCCTTCTGCGCATGTGTGACCTCTACTTCGCCTGGAAGAATGATCCCATGATTGGACCACATCCAAGGACACCGACCGCTAAACCCTGGGAACCCAGATGTCAGACGTGCAGTGGCTAAAGTCATATGAACATTATTGATAAAAATGTTTCAACTGTGAATAAACTCGGGTGGGAATAAAGTAAAATGCAGATTAATAAGGGGACGGGTTTGGGAACAAAGAAAATGCTATGCCATCATGGTGTGATGACCGAATGCCCTTTGCCTGTCCAATCAGAAATTCATATTTTTACGAGATTGCAACTTTAGGGGGTGGTGCATGAATCCCAAAGGTATAACTAAGGTAGTTTAGTTAGTTGGGTGCGCGTGATCCTGAGAGAATGCTGAGAGGGAAGATGCTGTCGGAGTGAGATGCTGAAGAAGATTCAATTAGAGAATTACCTATTCTAAAGCAATTGATTAGAAGAAGATCGCGGAAGAATCTCGAGGATGAAGAGAGTGTCAGAGAGGGGTGCGACGTGTTTGGCGGTCTAGAGAGGTTCATGGTCCTGTCCTGACTCCTGCCCTGAAGTTTTTGTCCCTGATATTTCCCGCGGACCCTTACCAGCCCTTTGGCCAGAGGGTGGGTCTTCACACCATCTGTAGTAATTATACTTTTTGTATATTTCCTGATGTACTGCTGTCTCTATCCTCTGCTTTCTGAGCAACGTTAATCCATTGGATTTGTGAGAGTATTTGAATCAATTAAATCTTCCTCCCTAATGATTGAATGTGTCCGTGGTGTATTTGAATGGTTCACTCACATTTAAACTTTGATAAAGGTTTTGAAACTTCCTGAGTCTGCATTTATTATTATTATAGATGAATTATTTGATAGAGAAGTTATGTGCATCGTCACCATCAACTAGTTCCAACTAATTTGGTTCATCGACCAAATGGAAAGAACTTATTGATCAGTGATAATAATTAGGAAGAAATACGAATTATTGCAGTACTGATCAATGCATGAAATAAATAAACAAAAAACCCCAGCGGCTAACCAGGTGAATTTGAGTGTATGTGTTATTGATGGGTCCAGGTGAATATATGGTATTGGAGTATCTGTTGTTGGTGCGCCGCTGCATCAGTTTTCTGGTAGCAGAGTTTTGGTTATTATTGATTAGTTTGGTGATGAGTATTGTTACTAACGAACAATTTAATAAAAAGTATTGAGAAAAGTTATCGCATTGCCTTGTGAAGGGTCAGTCGCCAGAGTTAGACTGACGTCACAGTGTGCCACGCTGGGATTGCTGGAAACAGCGGGCATGTGTGACAAACGCAGATTGTAAAGGAGGGGTCAGTACTGAGAAGTGACACTGACACAAAAAGGCCGCGCTGGGACTGGTCTAACCATGAGCGTGAGCCCGAGTTAGATTGGTTGAGAAAATAGAAGCTACTTTAGGATTGGACAAAGGAAAACTATATGCGAGATTGGGAAAAGAGTATTTATAGGGAATCACTCAGACAGAAGATTTTTAGAATTTGCAGAATACAATTTTATACATCGATACTTACAAAAAATGTATAGAGAAGACAGAGAAATGTCATTAATAAAAAGAATTAAGAATTTCTTTAAGAAAGACAAGCCCGTATTAACTAGAGAGGAGATTCTTATCCCTCCACCAAAAACGCCTGCATCGTTTATGATGATGGAGAGAGGTTATCACACCTGTGTATGGTTGGAGAATTGGGTTCATTATGGAGTGTTAGCTTTCCCAGAATATGGTACATACAATGGGAGAGCTCTTCAGAATTTGAGAATGAGAATGAATGATTTAGAACCAAGACCTAGATTGACTCAGTATGAGGCTTTAGAAGAATGGGAGACTGAGTCATATGAGAGAGAGAAGCGGGGAAGTGGGAGAATGAAGGGATTTCTTCCAAGATATATGAATGGATCACGAGAAGATCAGATGAAACAATAGAGAAGAGCTATGGTATCAGAAGGGTTATATCCAGTGTTGACAGCTGAAGAACAGACAGGAAGCAAGTGTAGAGAGAAAACAAAGCACATGAGTGTGACAGGGTATGGTGAATCAGAGGATGAATTTTTAGAGTATATTTTAACTAAAAATCCTCCCCCATATCAGGAAGGACTCAATAGAGTAGCCACCCCAAGTGCTTCAGTATTAGGAACTCCTTTAGTTCCACACATTTTGCATGATAATTAGGGGTGGGCGGAATTTGCGAAATTCACTTTTGCAAATTATCGCGAAAATGTTAAAAATCTCCGCAAACACGCGGAAATATCGCGAAGATGCAGAAGTTTTTTTCCCGCCCGTTCGCGGTATTTTCTGCGTGGTCGCGGCTCGCCAACTTACCCATGCGGTTGCTCGCGGGCGCGGCCATCTTGTTTTCACTTGTCTCGCGGTGCATGATCGCGAGAAGAAAGACATGATCGCGCGACGCATGACGTTACTGCGGGCGCGATCTGTCGCTAGACAGCGCAAATGGCTACCAACAATGCAACATCTCGTGGAGAATGCGACCAGATCGGGAAAACTTGTCGGCAAACGCGGGGATTCAGGTAAGGCGATCGCGCGCACGCGAGAATGTATTCTTTTACAGCGCGAGCAAGAAACAAATTATCGCTAAGCTGCGGAATGCGGAAATTTTGACATTTTCGAGCTTTCCGCGGAGCGCGAAAATGACAAATTATCGCAATTTCCGCGAACGGAACGGAATTTTGGCCCAGGCCTAATGATAATTCAATAAATAGAGTACTCCAAGAAAAAGAAATTGAGGCTCTGACCAAAATTGAGAAGAATTGACACAGAAAATAAATCAATTGAATTTGCCTGCAGATGCCCTCAAATTACCTGTAACTATAGGTCCTGTTATACCATTATTCGGGAATAAAGCGAATGTTCAAAATTCTCAAACTGTACCTGCCCCAACGAGCAACTCCAGAACCGAAATAATAATAACGGAAGATCAAACCAGCGAGTGCAGTTCAGTCATTTTATTAATGGATCTCCCTATAGGAGAGCCAGTAATTGGAACTCCAAAAAGAAGTTTACCTGATCATGAGAGGGAAAGAGGCACAATGGCACCTCCAATCACTTAAAGAACAACAGCGGTTACCCCAGAAGATTTGGAAAGATGGTCACAGCGAATAAGTCCCAAAGATTTTAGACATTTATAAATTGAAAGTGGAGCTAGAGGAATTGATTGCTGGAAATGTGGGATTAGGGAGATTGCCGGTGCGGGACCGCCGCACCACTGGCGGCCGGTCCCTGCACCGCTAGGGTGGCCATCCTAATAGACCCCAAAGTATCTCCTGAAAAATTGCAGTTTTTTAAACAAGGAGTAAAATACTTAGGCCACACCTTAGAAAGAGGAGTCAGAAAAGTAACTACATAAAGAATAACAATAATAAAACAAATGTCACTACCTCACACTCAAAGAGAAATGAGAATGTTTCTAGGAGTAGTTGGATATTGTAGACAGTGGATTATGGGATTTTCCTTGCTGGCAAAACCATTAATCCAAATGACCCAAAAATGTGCAAATGACCCAATTGTTTGGACTGATGAATGTGTTGAAGCATTTATGAGATTACGAGACTGTCTGTGTAAGGCCCCTGCTTTAGGCATGCCTGACTAGACAAAATAATTTGCATTGTTCTGTTGTGAAAGAAAAAATTGTGCACTTTCAGTTTTGACTCAAAGGCATGGATTGAGCAGACATCTAGTAGCCTATTTCTCTGCTACTTTAGACCCTGTAGCTTCAGCTCTACCTGGCTTCTTAAAGTCAGTTGCTGCTACTTGTATGAGCTTAGAACAAAGTGAACCTATTGTGATGGGACATACAGTTAAAGTTTTCGTCCCACATTCAGTTGAGATTCTTCTATCCAGAACTCAAACTCAGCACCTGACTCCCAGTCGGATGACTACGTACGAAAGAGTGATTCTGAGAGCAGAAAACGTAACAGTAGCGAGATACACATTATTAAACCCACAACTCTTCTGCCAGATCCCACCTGTGAAGAGGTGATGGATGAAATAGATAATGATTGCTTAGATGTGACAGAGTTGTGTACAAAGCCCCAACCTGACATTAAGGAAGAGCCCCTGCCAGACCCAGATCACAAGCTATTTGTAGATGGCTCTTGCTTGAGAATTGAGGAAGGAGGACTTAATGCTGCCTATGCAGTTTTCACAATTTCAGGTGTAATTGAAGCATCCCATTTACCAGGAGTAAAGTCTGCACAAGTAGCTGAATTGATGGCTTTGATAAAAGCATGCAAATTTGGGAAATATTGAAGGATAACCATATTTATGGACAGTCAATATGGTTTCGGGATTGTGCACAACTATGGCCAGATTTGGCTGCAGAGGGGATTTCTGACTTCTTCAGAATCTCCAATAAGAAATGGGAAAATTGTGAAAGAGCTATTGGAAGCATTTCAGTTGCCAAAAGAAGTAGCAGTGGTCAAGTGTGCTGCTCACCAGTCAGGAAATGACTATGTGACAGCTGGTAAACGATTTGCTGACCAAATTGCTAAATATTGTGCACAAACTAATATGGCAATGAATCAAAAAATTGAAACAAGTGAAAACAGATGCCAACTTATGTTTTTCTCAGCTCTAGAAACATGTGAAGAGGTGAGGCAGTTACAGGATGAGGTTGAGGTGAGCGAAAAGGAAATCTGGTTAAGGGCAGGTTGCACCAGAAAAGCAGAAGACGAGGCATGGGTATACCCTGAAGGTAGACCAGTTATGCCAGACTGCTTACTTTCTCCAATGGCCCGATTGTATCATGGTGACACTCATGTAGGCAGGGTTGCCATGATTTGACTTTTCAGACTAAATTGGTATAATCTAAATTTCAGGGTGGTCGCTGAGAGCCTTTCCCAGAGATGCTTCATTTGTCAACAGCAAAACCCAGGCAGAAAAACAGTAGTCAGTTGGGGAAAAATTGGAAAGGCCAAAGGTCCATTTGTGAGACTACAATTAGACTTCATTGAGTTACCTCCATGTAAAGGACTGAAGTATGTCCTTGTTATAGTGTGTTTGTTTTCACGATGGGTTGAGGCATATCCCACTAGGAGAAATGATGGTCTCACAGTTGCCAAATTATTGATGAGGAAACTGATCCCACGTTTCAGTTTCCCTGTCACTTTGGAATCAGATAGAGGACCTCATTTTAACAATGAGGTAATTCGATTAATCTGTATAGCATTCAAAATTGATCAGAAACTGCACTGTGCATACCGCCCAGAGGCTTCTGGAGTTGGTTGAACAAATGAATGGCACAATCAAATCGAGACTGGCTAAAGTGTGTGCAGCCACATCATTGTCATGGCCAGAAGCATTGCCTCTTGTGTTGATGGGACTCCAAAGTATTCCTGATAGGAAAACCGGACTGAGTCCCCATGAAATCATCATGGGAAGGGCAATGAGACAAGCATTTATTCCTGGAAATAAATTGATGAGTATAAATGATGATTTGGTATTGGACTATTGCAAAGGATTGGCTGACCTAGTGCGTTCTGTCTCTCACCAGGTTGGAGAAGACGCATTTGCCAGGCAGCCAACGCAAGCGCATGATTTGAATCCTGGAGACTAGGTGGTAGTGAAGAAACAGGCCAGAAAAACATGGCTAGCACCGAGGTGGGATGATCCTCGTCAAGTCATACTGGATACTACCACTGCAGTAAAGTGTGCAGGATTACCCAATTGGATTCATGCTAGTCATACCAAACGGGTACCAGCCCCTTCTGAGACTGAACAACTGACTGAGACAGTTGAAGTAGCTGAAGGTTGTGAAGTCGAAGAATCTAGAGAGTTGGATTCTGAAATAGTAGACTTGGAACAACCGAGCACAAGACAGGAGGGATGGATACCAGATATTGATATACCTGAAGTAATTGTCCAAACAAGAAGCAGAACAAGATTAGACAGACAGGACGATAGTGAGAACCAGATAGGTGTAGAAGTACACGCTCAAGAAGGAGAGAACGAAGCATATCCAGAATCTGAGCAGGAACAAACAAGCAAAGAAGAACATACTCAGGTAGATGAAACTGAAACTATTTTCAATCCTGAGGAGGGACAGTTAGGAGAAGAAGAACACGGTTGGGCAGCAGCCAAGCAAATTGCAATAATACCTGATCAGGACCAGTTAGGAAAAGAAGAACAAGTTTGGGTAGAAGAAGAAGGACAAGCTAAAAACTGTCCCAAACAGGAGCAGCTAGAAGAAGAAGAACATGTTCAGGCAGACGAGATAATAAACAAAAGACCTGAAGAGGAACAGATAGCGAATGAGTCAACTGAGACAGAACACATTGTGCCAAACCCCTATAGTAATAAAAGAACACTGAATAAAGACAGTGGGTGAAAGTGCAGTACAAATAAAAAGAGCCAGAAAAGGTGACAGATGGCCAGGAGGAGTGAAGAGACTGAGATATGTTCTGAAAAGAATAATTGAAAAACCAGAACAAGTCAATGAGATCTCAAGTCAAACCCGGACAAAACAAAAGAAAGAGAGAAATTTACGAAGAAGACCGAGATTGAAAACTCTGAACAATAAATATCAAGGCCCTGAATGGACCTAAATTATATTGGAAGAGTTTGAGAATCTGGACATAAGAGAGGAATCTGAAAATCAGAATCCTACACCGGTGAAAGAAAAAGAGTGAGATTTCATTAAATTAAATTTTTTAAATTCTGGGTGCTAAAGTAAGAGGAGAAATTATCCTCTCTTTTTAAAATGGCAAGAAACCGAGTTACTGAGCAACCGAAACTAAATTGTGAACAAAGATGTTGTAAAGCATTCATATGTAGTATTATAATAGTGATACTTATATGGTTATTTTTAACAGTAGCAGCTCCATTACTTATGACAACAAACAAGAACAAGCATTTACAATGCAATCGGTCTCGCATTTATAAAACTTAGAGCTTCTGGCATTGAAAGTGACAATGTTTTTTTTACTTTTGTATTTGGATTTGCAGTAGAGTTATTACATTTGCATAGCGCCATTGTCATTTGTATGACCTCGCAGTGCTGAAGAACCAGAAAATGGGAAATAGGTTATGAGGGAGGGGAGACAAGAGTAATATGCAGTCTGAAAAAATAGTAACACCATCCAGGAAAAAGCAAACACTTATATGAAATGCAGGATTAGGCAAAGCATGTGAAATGTAAACAGAGCCGCATAGTTACCGGTACAGGTTTAGACTTATTATTTAGAAATTAATGAGTAGTTTTGCCTGAAACGTTAAGGACATGACTAAAGGGCCTGGATGGGACTACAGGGACCAGCATGCACCACTAAAGCCAACAAAAGCTAAGCATGCCAATTACGAGAAGAGAGTTTGAAAGAGAAACACGTGAGATGAAAAATGCGCAATTCATCGTACAAGGTTAAGACTTTTGCAGCAGAGCAAGTAGTCATTTGTTGCTGATTCGAGGGCAGAGCATGGAAAGGTGCAAGTATTTTTAGCATTGCATGCAAAATAGGATTTTATTTTAGCGTGCTCCCTCTGCTGAAAAAAATAAGGGTGTTAGACTTTTATTGTTTTTGGTGTAACGCAGTTGCATTGTTCAAAGGATGCTGTCATACCTAGCTTTCTGAAGTGCCCGCCCTGCCTCCATGTTTCCATTCCTGGTCTTTTTATTTGCAAATTACTGCTATCGGTTGTGTTAGTGGAAAAGGAATAGGTCAATGTAAACAAAGCAAAACCAGTACAGCAGCCTCCCCCAATAAATGAAGCTAGTTTTGTAAAATTGCGTGTACTGCTTTGACAAAGAGATGACCAGGTGTTTTCTTCCTCTTTTTTAAATATCAGATAATCTTTCGATGTTTTTTCTCCCAGACATCCTTCATCTTAAATCAAGTGTGTTGCAAAGCAAGCGGTTAGTGAATTATTCCTGCTCCCGCGCTCCAGATTATTTGTATTGGCGAAAAGCTTTTCCCTGTTTTGCCTGATGAATGTATGTTTATTTGTGAATCTCTTCTGTTTGTTCTTGTAGGATACAGGACTGTGTCCCACTCGATCACCTTGTGTTTGATCACCGCGAATTACCTTTATTCATTAAATTAAGTGTCCGGCTGGACATCTTTTATACAATATAGTACTGATTCTGGTCTATATTTATTGTTAACTTAATTGTAATGTTTGAAGGACCAATTGTTTTTCATAACTAGTTGATACCCAGGGTCCTTCCTACCTTGCGGGTTCCCTTGTTCACACTAAACACACGTGCGCAAGTGTCCTGGCAGCATCGAAAGTGAAAGCGCGCATGACCGCCGTGGGGCTTAGAGCGCGGACGAACACAGTAGTTAGACGCTGCTGCTTCCGGACTAAACGGAAGTGAGTAGCGCATCAACAGCCAATTAAAAAACAGCTAACAAGAGCAATAACAAAGTTAAACTAATGGCAAGCAGCAACAAAAATGACCCAGCAATAGGCGGAGTTTCACCCAACATACTGAATACTTGATGCCTCGTAGAGGCAGTGAATGCGCTGCCTATGTGAGACCTAAAAATGACACAGTTACTAATGAGAATACAGCTACATATAAAAGAGATAGGGTAGATTTACAAGCAGCAGATGAGACATATTTCCATCACACAGTGACAGATAATGACGCATCATTAAAGGTCTTCACAAAATTATTAATAGAGTATGTTGACACAATGGAAGTTAGTGATTGTTATGTCTGTATGAAATTACCAGCGTCAGTATCAGAGGGAGTCACATACCAACACATACCTTTGACATATGGTATATCATGTAGTGTGTTAGCAAGTCTGTTTTATGCAACTGGGAAATTACAGTATTATTATTCAAACTTAGATGTAGTATTTACAGAACTTCCTATTGGAAGGAACATGAATCCCGTACTTAGGGGGTCATTATTATAGCGGGCGGCTTGCCAAAATCTCCCGCCCGCATTACTTTTCCCCCTGCCACATTAGGATGGCGGGGGGGACCTCGGCGGAGGGGAAGACCATCTGCCGGTTTTCCGCCGGTAGGCAATCTGCCCGATTGCCTAACGGGCGGAAAAGCCCAGGAATATGGTGGCATCCATATTATCATTGTGGCGGAAAATGGCCTTTCCATGGCGGAGACTCCGCCATGGGAAGGCGTGCGGTTTGGTCTTTGGGGGCCTGTTGTGGGCCCTCAGGGTGTTCGGGGGATGGGGTTGCACAGCATATGCATGCACAATGTGGCAGGCACCGAGCGGTGCCTGTCACGTTGTGCATTCAAATGCCCAACATGCATTTTACACATTGCGTGGGGTGCTGTGTGCAGCACCGTCCGCCGCAATGTTTAAAATGCGGGATGCGCCCACCAGTCTGGCGGGCGCATTCTAATGCCACTAGCGGGACTGCTGCTACCATGGCGGGCGGTCCCGTTTCCCGATACGGTGACATCGTAATAGGCCCCTTAGTGCTCAGAGTGCACAGTTTATGGGTGAATTCTTCCTGACGATGAAGTCTATAGATTTAGTTAAAGCACATAAAAACAATTTAACATATACATTACGTGAAGAGGAAAAGGTATTCCTGTATTTATTTGAAGAAAGAAGGCAGGACTTCCAAAAGAAAGCTATTGAACAGAAAACTCAAGTTCCAACATGGGCTGAAAGGGAGGGAATTTATACCGCTGGCAAGGCTCATGCTGCGAAGTCCCTGGACATTGTAAAGAAAGGGAAGATCTGCATTCATAGATTAAAGACAGATTACAATAACATATTTATTGGTTCCAGTGAATGTGAACATAACTTCCTAATCTTGGGAGGTTGGGGACTAAAAGGGGGAACTGATTCAGTATTTCCTGGGATTTATTATGTGTGCGGTAATAATGCTCATTTTAAGCTACCTCCACATTGGTATGGAAGCAGCTGTCTGCGGATTGTATTTCCAAAAATCTATCATATAAAAAGAATCACTGAAAGCAATGAAAACTCTAATGGACTAACACGAACAAAGAGAGCTAGTTTTTCAGAGATTGTAGCTGATATATGTAGTGCAATAATACCTTCAGTGGGAGTCATACTAAATTCATGTAGAATTTGTTAATTATCAACAGTATTTGATCGTCTATCGACTGATACTGCTGGAGGTTTCTTGATGATCAATACAGAAATGGTTTTAATTAGATCAATGGTTTTACAAAATCGTCTTGCACTCGACATTCTATTAGCAAAAGAGGGTGGAGTCTGTGGAATGTTGAAAGTTCAACATTGTTGCACTTACATTCCTGACAAAAGTAAAGAAATTAAAGGGTATATAAAAAATATTACTAACTTTCATGACATTTTGAAACCACTAGAGGTTGACAGCATGTGGGAGAGACTAACAAAAAGTATAACTTCAATAGGGACTTGGTTTACTAATATAGGGAAAAGTCTTTTAGGTCAAATAATTTTGCCCCTAGTAGGCATGACAATAATAGCATTAACAATAATGATTTGGTTTATGTGTTGTAGAAGAAGAAGAACAAATACAATAAATGAAAAAGGAAGGAAAAGAAAGAGGGAAAATGATGAAAGAGAGTTGGAGGAAATGAAAGGCAAGCTTTCTAAAGACATGCAATATTTTGAGAATAATGAGAAAGAAGGGAAAGTGGAACGGGAATTGGAGCTTAAAGAATACTGAAAGTTGGCATCTGTTTTAGGGTGGGTAGTTTATGATGGCATAAGATACCATCAGAGAGGGGATTGATGGAGCAAGGACTTGTTTATATGAGACTTGCTCGTACTCAATCCACTCGTTTAAACTTATTAACATGAATTATTAATTGTGTTTTGTGATTAATCCTTACATATAACATTTACATAAATAAGACAGAGAAGCTTGCCTATGTGTTTTCTAACCATTTATACGGACAGCAGACTAAAAGCGCGGCTCTAACAGGGAAAACTTTACTTTGCATGCGTCAATTACATCTATGTAATGTGACGTTCATCAGCTTTGGAGGGAATTTCTCGCGCATGATTATTACTGCTCTTTATTGTTTCTGCAATATAGTCAGCATGTGTTTTCCGGATCAGTTAGTGATCAGTTTTGATAGCAGAACGATATTGAGTTTTAAGGGCAGGGTCGTATTTGCATCTCCAGGCCCGTTCAAGAGTTTCGCCGTCTTTCTTCATCTGGGACCGTTTCTCATTAAACCAGGGATTGGTATGGGTTCTGCGACATGATGTAAGTTTGGCAGGAATGTATTTATCAAGAGCCTGCAAGAGCCACTCGTGGACACATCTATCAGCTGCCTCGACGTCATCAGGCATTTGGGGTGTTTGAGAACTTAAGGTGTCCATGAGAAGATTAGTATTAAGCTTATGCCAAGGACGTTTTAGAAAAGGCTCAGGGTCAATGCGTAGTGGCTGATTCTCGTAAGGAAGTACAATAGAGATGAGAGAGTGATCAGTAGGGCTCTGAGGGTAGATATGTTAGAAAATACTGGGTCATGAAGATAACCTGCCAGGTGAGTAGAGCCGGAGACAAACTGCAGTAATTGACAGGCAGCAAGATCTGCTGGGAAATCTGCCGTTTCACTGTGGTGGTGGTCCTCAAGATGAAGATTGAGATCTCCTAAGAATGTGAAATTGGCAAATTTAGTGGTCAAGATAGAGGCCAGGTTGATGAGAGAGTCCTTGAACATTCTAGATGGTCCAGATGGACGATAAATTGGTCGTCCCGTCAAGGTAAAAATTATGATTTACAGAGATTTTGAAGAGACCAATTTTACTGTCCATGATTGGTTCTTCGGGTCAGACTGCAGGTGTAAATACTTTTATAAATTATTACTATCCCTCCTCCCCTGCTGTCCTCTCTGTTCAGTGCTCTTATTAGGTAGCCCTGGGGATGTGCTAACTGGGGTTCAGCCATACTGGTGGGGGTGAGCCAAGTTTCTGTGAGAAACAGAAGGTCTGGTTCTTCCGACTGGATCAGGTCCAATATGTCAGCTTAGTGTTTAACTAAAGAACGGCAGTTAATGCTAAGAATTTTAAGAGTCTGAGGAAGGGTTAGCAGCAAGGCCTTCACCTCTAACAGTACACCAGCATTTATTACAGTGAGGCAGACCATCAACAAGCCCCCCGGCCTGGTTGATGCAAGGGTTCCAGCTAGTTCTAAGTTGGAGAAGTTCTTTAGAAGAATATGCCAGTCTAATTGTCGCCAAATGGGCAGAGTGCCTGGCACCTGGCGACGTCCAGGTGTGGACGGGCAGAGACGGGCTAGCCTTAGGCGTGCCTTTGGCATGCCAGCAGCGCGTCCGTGCAGTGACGCCAGGGGCACAACTGGATCCTCCCCGCCTGGCATCTGATTGGGCAAGGCCACTAATTAAAGTGGCGAGTGCACAGTAGAAATGTTTAAAAGCAACAGAGAACTTAAAAAACAACTAAAAAGGACCGTAGTCCAACACCACAATCACACTCACTCGCGATTTAGTCAAATTTGCGGATTATAGCGTCCGCGCAGCGACCACCCTGAAAAAGCCAGGGGACACAACTGGCTCCTCCCCGCCTTGCATCTGTTTGGGCAAGGCCACCCAATCAGTGCTGACCGTGTCACTGGCAGCAAAAAGGCCGAAAGTAAATATGGTGAGAGCTCTAATTAAAGTTGCGAGTGCACAGTAGTACAAATACAGTCAGCATAGCAGCTAGTCCATATATCATAAAGTGAAATATCATCATAAAAAGACAATGGAGAAAAGACTATAGTGCCTAACCTCCATCCCCTTGCTAAGAAGAAGTATTATTATATAATAGAAGATCTCTGGGCTTTGTCAGCAGACCCCATACCTTAGCCTATAGACAGTAGATCTACATCACAGGTTCCACTCCAAGTGTGTGCTACCTATTCATGTATTTTAATAAGACCAGAGTGAGTTTGTCCAAACAACAGCGGCATCGGCATGTTTTGTCTAAGGGCTAAGGCCTGGCCAGAACAAAATAACAAAGGGCATTGTTGTTCGACCTTGCACATAATGTTCAGTCAAAATCCCAGAAACATGGACAGAGTGAACACAGTGATGAGTTCTCATGGGAAAGCAGTCATTGAAATTATTGTAAAAATAAAGACGTGTAGTAACATGCTCAAAAGCAGCAGGCAAGCTGCAGCGTGCTCATGCTAACTTAGTGAAGACGACAATGTCTTGGCCACGTGACAGCTCCCTCCAGTCACTGTGGGAATAAAATCGTTTCTCTTTCCTATCTTATTTGTAGTCATCTGCATCATTTTTTCTTTCACTTTTAGCAGCTTTCTTTTTTGTCCATTTCTTACATTTTATGGATTCAAAGCAAAGGAAAATCACAAGAAAGGTATAAAGCGTGATGTCAACCCATTCAACATAAATAGTACCAAAGGCATCTCTACAACATCCACTGCCACGTCATCGCCCTTAAGAGAATAAGGGCCTACCTCAGCTATTCCTTTATTGTTCAATACCACTGACATGGCATTGGAGACACAGCCCTGCTGCACCCATGCCAAACACGGAGGTGGTCAACAATTGATGCCTGCATACATATGATGTGCATATATAAATCATTCAAGCCTACTCTAAGGGCACCATAAATCATTCATCTTGTGCCGCGCAGTACTATGGTCAGTCAACATTTTCACAATGAGCTAGATGGAACAGGCATCAGCATCACATCACCTCTCATATAGTGAAGCAGAAATGTTCCAGTTAGTTGGACACTCAAAATATGTGTGACACCCTTATGTATGAATAAAGAGTGTAAATGTGGAAGAGTTTACCATAATTTTCATAAAGAAAGGAATGACTGAATTGGTCGATCACGAAGCTGGGAAACCGGGTTCGAGTCTCGGCAATGACGCTCAACATCCTGTGATTCTGGCCAAATCACTAAGGGGCATATCAACAAGGGCTTTATCTCTGCTTTTTTGGCTTTAAAAGCCAAAAAAGCAGAGATAAAACTAGCACCCTATCAACAACAGGGTGCTAACATGCAAATTTGCATGTTAGCACCCATTTACTCTACGCTTCCCCTTGCATCTCTAATGAGATGCAAAGGGGGCGTTCCAGAGTAAAATAATAGGAGAAATGTCGCTAAGCGACATTTCTCCTATTATCAAGAATATCGCTAACCCTGTTAGAGACAAAAAAAGCAGCGCTAACCGTGGTTAACGCTACTTTTTTACGTCTGTTATTTTTCTGACTTAGCCATGATATCCTATGGAAGGAGGATATCATGGCTAAGTTTGTCTGTCCCTATCAACAAGCTAACGTGAGATTATCGCTGGGTTTCCAGCGATAATCTCACGTTAGCCACTTAGCGTGAGGATTTTTATCGCTATTGAGATAAGCATTGCTAATAGCACGCTATCTCAGTGATAAAAATCAACGCTAGCCGGCGATAATTATCCTAGCGCTAAGTGCGCTTAGCGATAATTATCGCCGGTTGTTGTTGATATGCCCCTTAATCTCCCCATGACTGACAAAATAAATAAATAAATAAATGTGTCCTTTTGTAATGAAATTGGCGCTCGTGTAAAGCGCTCTGATACCCGATTTCTCGGGTCTAGTTTGCGCTACTTAGAACTCTAAAAGATAAATATCTCTCTCAATGACATTGGGTCACTCTGTAGCAAAAGGTGTTCCCAGGTCTAAGCTGGTCCTTAGAGAGCATGCTAGTCTAAACTGCCTTTTCCCAGATAAATTGTGAACAATTGCAGGAATCTGCTCACAAGAACCCAAGAGCGACTCAACAAGCTGCCATTGTAAGTCTAGCCCACACACTTTAACGTTGGACAATGTAAACACTTTTATTAACTATTCCTTTATGGTTAGGAAATTTTGGGTCAATTCCCAATGATAAGGTGTCCATTCTACTAAATGCATCACATTTAAAATGCACACTGATGTATCCAGCTGGATGTCTACTAATTTATGTAACAAACATACTGATTTCAATCATAGATCCACAAGGTGTCCTTTGTTATGCGTGAATAGTGCACACCGTCCGATTTAGTCCATTGCACTGTGGGAGTTGTGGCCCTATTTTTAAGATACTTTAAAAATAATATAGTCAAAACTACCAATATAAAAATACAAAGACTAAACCAAGGATTGTTTAAACCTGCTAACTCCTGACACGGAACAACGTGGGGGCCACAATATTTCTACATTAGCTTTCTAAAGAAAGAAACAATAAGCTTGCTATCGAGCCCCACAAATTGAAACTCTTTAATAAAGTCAGGTACCTTAGTACTAATATTCAACAAGATGTAGACGCATATAAAGTAGTCCACAGTGTATTTTTCTTAACTATCACATTGTTTAGCTAGAAATTACATGCAACTGCACACATATTTTCAGATTGCATTTCTAGGTCATTAAAGAATGAGGCCAAAAAACAACCCAAGTAATATGTCTCCATGGATGAATTTCAGTGTACTCAGCTTATGGCAGATGATAAAACAACACTATTATTTTATGAGAATGAAGGCCACATTCTATAAAAACAGTAGCAGAAATCTGCAATTTGCTTGACCCAAAGGATTTGTTGACTGCCTCACTATATAAAAAGATCATGACCAGTACTCACAAGGACTTTGTCTACCTGCAGCCTGCAATCAGTGCACCTGCTCATATATGTTCAGTTATCTTATATTAAGTACAATAATATGAACACAAATAATTGTACTGCTTACGATATGTGGTATAATCAAAACATAAAATAAAAAGAAATCAATTTTTTGGAAGTCACGGAGAAACCAAGGTATAAAATGTATACATCAGTTGTTTTTAAGTGATACTTTACTTTCATTTATGGAATTGCCAAATGCTTATCATTTACTAAAGGCATTTGAAAAAAGACTTCATTAGCAAATACAATTTCAGACACTCTATCTTCTATATAGTTAAATAAAGCTATGTATTCGTAAATGATGAAACATCTGCCGCTTATGTCCTCATGCTCTAAAGCCTTAATAAACTATCACTTTTTTAATAATAATGACAGTTATATAGTGAAATCTAAAGTTGAACTGTGTTTGGAACAGGATTTACAAGTTACTTGACCAGTTGAGCTGTGGAATAAAATTTGAACAAAGTTATTTAAATCAACACAAGCTGCAATTACTATTGAAACGCTATTGTTTTGTATATAATCACTCATTAATAACACTGGTTAATTTAGCTAAAATGCTTAAAAATTTGAAATTTGTATGTTGGTCTTGTAATGAATCTAAAATTGATGTGAATCACATGATGGATGACATTTTAAAAATGCTTGACCAAAACGAATCCTGCCTCCTGATCCTCCTGGACCTTTCCTCAGCATTCGACATGGTTAATCATGACAACCTCCTTTCCATTCTGGAAAACAGGATGGGTTTTTCTGGTCAGGTACGACAATGGTTCTTGTCCTTCCTCCACCACAGATCTCAAAGGGTCAAGGCAAACCACTCTCTCTCCCAGCCCTCTCCAGTTCACATGGGGGTTCCCCAACGGTCCACCCTATCTCCTTTCCTCTTCAACCTGTTCTTGGAACCATTAGCTAACTCTTTAAACTCCACGGACACTCTCTTACATACGTATGCGGACGATACGCAAATCTATGTGAAAATGTCTTCCCCGGAAAATGTAATCTCTCTCAACACGACCCTATCCTCTATTCAAAACTGGTTAACTGAGAACCATCTCCTGCTCAACACCTCCAAAACGGAATTCTTGGTCATCTCCCCTCCGAACCACACCCCCAACCTTGACCTTTGGTTAAATCACCTCACTGCCTTCAATTGCACTCCTCTCATCATAGACACAGCCAAATCACTCAGAGTCACCCTGGACAAGCACCTGGACATGAAAAATCACATCAGTAAGGTCTGCAATCTAGCAAATCACTTGATGAGGACACTCAGGAAGATCAAACTTTTTCTTCCACAAAACAATTTCCAGCAGGTGGTCCAAGCGCTTGTCCTGACGAGGCTTGACTACGGCAGCGCGACCCTCTGCGGCCTACCCAAATAAATTCTGGCTCCTCTTAGAGTATCGCTGAACTCCACGGCTAGAGTGGTTACAGGCTCAAAGCGAAATGAGCACATATCCCCAGTCCTAAAATCTCTCAAATGGCTGCCCTTTGAAGCTTGTATTCAGTTAAAGATTGCAGTTCTGACACACAAAGGTCTTCACTTCAATTCTCCCAGGTACCTAGCGCAAAAACTTGAGCTTTCTTGTGGGGCAAGAGCCTCAAGGAGAGCCAATACTCTCCTCTTGAAACCACTCATCCTTAAGAAAAAGAGAACCTGTCACAGAGCCTTCTCCGGTGCCGCCCCAAAGATTTGGAACTCTCTTCCTCCAGAAGTACACATAATCTCTGCAACGACAGCGTTCAAATTGGAAGTCAAAAGATTCTAAATTAATAAATTCTTACCCTGATTGGGCAGGGCTCACCTACTCGAAGGCCGTATTCCTACTTCCATTGTACCATCATCCATTACTGCTCCTCTTTTCCATGCACAACGCTCCCCTCTGGGCCCGCGCAAACTTGTTTATTGTATGACCCTCCATGGTGCAACTGTCCCTGAATTTGTAACTATTCCTGCTTGTTTTTTGTTGTTGTTTTTTTTACTACTACTTGTTGTCGACTTTGCATTTATGTCCTTCCTTCCATCCTAATGTAAAGCGCTCTAATATCCCCCTGGATCTTGTTTGCGCTATAAAAATCTTTATAAATCAAATAAAAATGATTTTTTAGTGCCCTAATGTTTTTAAGAATTGGAAGTTAGTGTGGGATCAAATCAACAAATTGTTTCAAGTAAGTAAGCCTTTAAAGTTTACTAACATTTTTCTGTGATCATTATCTGAAGATTGGATTCAATGTGTACATGGTAATAAATTAATATGTCTAGTATTGGCAGTTGCCTTCCAGCAGATTCCCATAAATTGGAAAAATATCCCTGATATTAGTTTGGACGCGTGATGCAACAATATATGTTGTAATCATAAGCTTAATATAACTTATGTTACTCCTACAACTTTAGCCTTAAAGAGGGACAAATTATGGATTCCAATGACTATGTACCTCAACAATATCTGTCATACATGAAAGCATGAATATTCAACTGTAAACTTCTTTGAATTTTTTCTCCATAATACCTCTGTCTTACCTAATTATTCTTTTTTTTGTCCTCAGTCCCCTCAGGTTGACCTTCCACAGATTATGTTGTGCTATTCTTGCCTTTATCAAGGAAGTGGGCCATCCAGCACACAGCTTAGCTCCTGCAATCTTCTTTTATACCATGGTGGTCGACGACCAGGCAATGAAGTGCATCGTAAGGCGTATTGGTGTGATCATAGGACATGACTTCTAAATACCTCATTATTCTTTTTATTTCTATAGAATATTTTTTAAAGATATTTTTGTGTGCACAGTTATTTACCACAGCTTTATGAATGCCATTTTCAATATCTGTTTTATATATTTTTGACATATACCTCTCCCTCTTTTTCCCTTTTTTCCCTGCCTCACATGAGACCTATCTGTAATAATATTTAACACAGAAATAAACAATGCTTAAGTTGTTGATTAATAATATCTCTTGTATGTCTTATTTATAATAAAGTTAGGATTTATTTTATAGAGTATCACAGAGTGATGCACATTTTAAATCTTCTCTGATCATAAAGTATCTTGTGCATTCTAAATTTATTAAAGTCTCATAAAATAAAAAAAAAGAAAGAAACGTGCGGTTAAAGAAAGTTCTGGATTGGTTCCACAGCCCCCCACTGTCGCGTATGCCTAGAGCAGATATTTTATTTTCAATACAGTCATTGTTAACTGATTGTAAAAATGGTTCTTGATGGTAAATTGTTAAATGCTTCAGTACCCATTCAAACACCCTCATTTGTGAAAAAGAGAATAAATATGCTAATTGCCTTGTCCACAGATGCAGATTGTGGCAGACTGATCCACTGTATAAAGGCAAGGTGATAGAGAGGTGTATTCTTCAGAACAGTAATGCATCCGATTATCAATATTATTTACTGGGATTCATTCACTCCAACCACAGTGGCATGTGTTGTTACTGTTAATTAGCATTGATATAGTGAACATTCTGCTGTTGTATTGTAAGGAGCTACAGGTGTCAGGGTTTCTTATGGAAAATGAAGCTTTCTAAAACAAAATTATTATCAAATGAATTTAACACAGATATCATGATGTTGGAAGTAGAGGAAAATTCATGCAAGCATAAAGGCACTGCAGCTAAAACATAAACCATCGAAGAGGCTAGAATATGCTGAATTCAGTGGGCAGAGTCATTCTCACCTTTGGTTTGGCATTAGATCTTTAATTGACCATTATGCATATAGATGCAGCTGCTCAGTGAGTGATAGACTGTGAAGTGAAAATACGAATCATATGACTGCTTTACAACCTGCTTCCCCAGAACAAGGTATATTAGTATCACCCACATTCTAAGACCTTCACCAATGTGACTTGCATTTTCTGCATGGTCAGTCCTGATTTCTCCTCTCTTTTTACCATAGCTTTGCCGGTATAGTACTGTGGGCACATTGCCACTGCTACTCATTGCCACAGTGTGTGTGCTCTGGCCTTAAACCGCTATTGGTAAAATTGGTTTTACCCAATTGGTCTATTTAACTTGCCTGTAAGGACATAGTAGATGGTGTAGAAAGTACACCAATTGCATGGTAGTCAAATGTCATCTGTGAGCTGCAGTGTGTATTTACATACCTACGTATGTGACAAATATATATAGGCTGCCAGAAGCATCACTGTGCTCTTTCTGGGCTACAGTTTAGAGGCACTGCAGTGACAAAAGTGCCTTTGCCATGTAGAAAAATCTATTTTATGTATAAATAACCTTAGAACATATAAGACTGATCCATTTTGCCGATGTGAACCTGCTTATACATGTATGTACTACAACACCATGGACTCAATTACTAGTACATGCTTATTGATCAGTCAATTTACTCATTGAGAAGAATAAATGTAAAGAGAAGAGAATATTGATCTAACCTAGCTCTTTCAGTATCAACTAGTATAGTGTCTATTAACAAAGAAAGCCAACAAATGAAAACAACACATTTTAGTGATTGGCACAAGGTTTGAAGAAAAAGAGTAGTTGCTTTGCATCCTCAGTGATCACACAAAAGAGAGGAGAAATATAACAAACATGTAGAGTGTCTATATACAAGAGACACATGGCTTGGATCTAATAATTCACCAAGTCTATATTTAAGTAGTATTATGTGGAGCCTATTAAAAGACATCTATTTTGCTAAGCCTGTTTGTAGAATTTGTCAATAATCTTTCGACCCTTCTTGAAATGTAGAGGTCTCCTAAGAGTAGGCAAAATGCAGCAAGGACAGGGTGGTGTTAACTGCTGCTGACAACTTAGCATTGATTCGCTATCTTGGAGTGGACAGGAATGGGTGACAGAAAAAAGGGTAAAAGTCGCACCACCTATTTTGGCTTGAGGATGCAAGGAAGGACTTCTTCTATTCATTCCTTGGACTTTCCTAGACAGCCCGGTTCTAAACACAGTGGGCGAGAGAACCAATTTACACCGTCAGGTAGGAGGCGAGCTCATCTAAATAGGAGAGTGGCTAAGGAACTGAGAACAGGCCTGCCTGGTGGCAGATGGATTCTACCACATTAAAACAGGGGCTGATGGGAAAATTACATTGTCAAAAAGAAGAGGCTCCTGCAGGAGGAGTGGGACTGGAAGAAAATACTTAGGATTGGGTATCAGAGTTTATTCAATCACTGGTTCATGTGCAGGGTAAACCTGGCACCTCAGCTACCACCCCAGTTGAACATCCCTTCACCTGGGAAGACTCCACCTGAAGAAGAAGGCCATGCTGGAAAGAAGCTCTAGACTCCTGCTGGAGGAAAAAGACTCACTCAAGGACTCAAAGACTTCTGACTCGTATTGACAACCAGGGAATGGAACCGCTCTCTAAGGGTTAAGTGATTGACCTATAGTTTACCTGCATCAGGGACACGAAACTCAGAAGGTTTCTTGACTCCAAGAGGGACCTTCTGGCCTCAGACGACTATGCCGTAGAGACCTGGGGGTATATTTACAAGAGTTGCCGCTAACTAGCGTTAACGTTAGTTAGTGGCAATTTTCTAACCGCTGCGTATCACCAAAAAACTATCGCCATGGTACCTACGTATTTATAATATGTCACTACATGGTAATAGGATCTGCTCGCTGAAGCTAATGTTGCAGCTAACACTAGCGTCAAGGTGATAAAAATGTTGCCGCTAGCAAGAGAAAAGTGACAAAAGGCCAATTAAAGGCAAAGAAACTCACGTTAGTCAGCCCACCATCACTTTTCTGCCTCTAGAGGCAAAAATAGCCTATAAGTCCACCACCAATGATAAAAATAAAATAAAAACAATGGAATGCAGAATGGAGAGGCCAGGTTCATTACAGGTAAACAACCCCCACAAACCCCCCAACAGCCAGGATGACCAGCCAGAGTCCGAGGGGAAGAGGAAATGCAGATTCAGGGCTGCATATATGTAAAGAGGTGCATTGCTGAGCAAAACCAGTGATGCATCACTTTCCATAGCGCTTCCCTTGCGACACCATGGCAGCCGAAGCCTGGAAGCGTGGATAGTCCCCAGGGCCCAAAGGCCTAGCTGGGCCTGCATCTGAGAACCGGAGTGGGAGGCGGAGATGCTGTGGAGTTGCTGCGGCCTGACGGTGGAGGCGGGCCACCTCGGGGCCAAGCCTTTGGGCCGTGGCGATAGACATTGAGGCATCAGCGATCGACCTTACCTGGTGGTGAAGTCTGGCGGGTCGAATGGCGACATGTTACTGACCTGTGTGAGAAGACCGCCTGGCACCCCTTGGAGCTGTGATCGGTAGAGGCACCAAAATAGGGAGCTCTGCATCAAATAACATGCGCCACCACTACATCGGGGAGCACGGAGGAGATTGCCAATGGTGGGCTGCGCCTCTCTGCACCACAGGCCGGAGGATATGGGGCTGCCCGGATGCTGTAGAGGGTGAGGCCCCTGAGGTGCGCCACACTTGTGTGGTGGGAGCACTGCAACTTTACGGCTAAGGGGGCCCTGTTACATCAACTACATCGGGAGGTTACCCAGCAGATTTGGCAGCGACCGCTGTATCCAGGCTTGAGAAATCCCACCTGGCTGAGGCTCCCGCTGGCTGAGTCACAGATTCGTAGAGAGCACAGTGGATTGAGCACTGGTGTCGATGTCCAGGTGAGGAGAAGGTGGGAAGGGGAGTGGAGGTGGCCTAGGGTTGTGTCAGGCCCAGACCTAGCAGCAGGGGGTGGCGCACGCTGTGCCCTGAGCGATCCCTGCGCTGTGGAGAATGCACATTCCCGAGGACACAGCACAAGACTGATGGGGGACTCCACTAACTGGCTCAAGTTGCTGAGATCGGCCATTGTTGGAAGTGGGTGCCAGGGGCCTGGGAGCCGGTTTGGGGCTAGGCCCTTGGGTATGCAGCTTGTTCCGCCATTACTCGCTAGAGAACTGGGTAACACGGAATCTGGTTGCCACAGTTAGATCGGAAGAGGCAACCGGGTGGCGCTGCCTTTCCTTGCCCCCTGGTAGTGAGCTCTTGGGTGTACGGGGACTATCCCTTAGTGGACTTGCTCTTCTCACAGCGGCGTCTGGTAGCTGCTGCAGCTATACCCATCTGCTGCTGCTGGTTCGGTTCATCTAACCTGGTGGTTAGGTGTTCGAGGCCTTCCTCCCCCAGCAGGCTCCAGCCTGCGCCTCATTGTTGGGGGTCCAGTGGTAGAGTGTCACTGCTCTGCACCTTGACTGTCCTCCTGTTATTCTTTTCTGCTGTTCCTGTCCCTTTTTCTGATCTTCTCCATTGTTTTCTATCTTTGGCTTTGTATTTTTTACTTTGCTTTGTTTGGCTTTGTCTTGGAGAAGTGTGGCTCAATGGTTAGAGCGGCAGACCCTGATGCAGAGGTCTGGCCCGGGACCAGGGTTCAATTCCCCGCCTCGGTGGGTCCTGGGCTCAAAAATTCCACGGTCCTGGCAATTCTCGCCTCGGTGCCTATTCCAATCATGGAGTCCCACTCTGCAACTCTGGGCAATAGCTTGCTTAATCTCCACAACGGCCCCCACAACGCTAAGGATGCCTGGCCTCCACCTTGGGGGTCCCCAGGAGTGGACACCTCACAGGGAAAGCCAGGATGGGTTCCACAGCGGTATTCGTACAAGCGCCTTGAGACCCTTGCGGGTGAGTAGTGCGCTATACAAGTATCAATTTACATTTGTCTTACCTGTGCTTTAGTACAGTTCTTTTTTCCCTGTCCTCTCCCTTGTTGACGCTGTAATCCCCTGCAGCCCCGCCCCCTCTGTCTCCCACCTCCCAGGTGTCCAGCCCTCCTACAGCACTACTTAATGGTAGCTGCTGTGTGACCATGGGCAGTGGGTGTGCCACTGGTGCGCCGAATGCGAGCCAAAGGCAAGCCCATCTCCTCTGTCTATGCATGGACCGCTTCCAGTGCAAGGGACCCTGCCTCCCGGACACTCCACCGCTATGACGCCAGCACCCTCCTCGCCCACAACCCTGGACACCACTCCAACTGCCATCTAGCATCACAGAAGTATACCCTTGCCCCCTTTACCTGCCAAAACTGAAAATACATCTTATGCCACATCAATACAACAGCGCCTCTCACCACCCAGCCGACCAACAGCGCACCCGACCGTCTCAACTGCATCCTCCTCAAAGTGGGGTCCCTCCACAAACACCCCACAGAAATCTGGGACCTCCTCGATGCCAACTCTTCAGACATTGCCTTCTTCACGTAAACGTAGACCAACCTCTGCTCCGGACCGGACATCACCATCGCCATCTCTGACAGCTACGACATCACCTGCAAGGACCACCCAATGCCCAGAAGGAGGCATTGCCATTGTCTACAAAAACACACTCCGACTGACCACACACTCAAATGACCCAACGGAGACTATGGAAACCTCCACTTCCAGATCCAGACCTAGCCCAACACCACCCTCGTCTACAGACGCCCTGGCCCATGAGCCCCCATTCACCAATACCATCGTAGACCATCCACTGACTGCATCCTACTCGGAGACCTCAACATCCACCAGGACAACCCCAGTGACCAGAACACCACCACCCTCCTGGAGAACCTCACCAACATCGGACTCAAGCAGCTAGTCACCGCACCAACCCACAAAGCCAGACACACGCTCAACCCTGTCTTCTCCGCCAGCGGGCCCATTCAACTACAGCCACACTACCAAACTCTCCTGGAGCAATCATCATTGTATCATGCCTTTTCTATGCCCACTGTACACCACCACCATCATTGCCCCTTCCCCATTGCAGATGGCTCAAGGCCACAGAAGAACTTCTTGTCAACTCCCTCAGCACCACCACTCCACCAATGCTTACAAACACCAACACCGCAGCGCACAACCTCCATCGATGGATCTCTAACTGCATCAACACCCTGGCACCCCTCAAGGAGAAGCTGGGCAAACAACACTTCAAGGCCAACTGGTTCACTCCCGCCCTCCACTAGTCCAGACGCACCTGCAGATGTCTCGAGAAGAGCTAGAGCCACAACATCAATCAAATCTGCAACACAGTCACCCTTACACCATGGTGCTAGGGTGACTATGTTTGTACATGGCAACCATTGTATGCCATTGTAGGGGGAAAAGACAGGGGGGGCTTATTCCTGAGCCCATTCCGACAGTTGAAAGTCGCCGGTGTGTCATTTTCTTGAAAAAACTTGCAGCGTGAATCTTGCACCACGTTGCGTCGTATTTACAAAGTGACGCATCTAGGCATATGCGTGACCTTGTGAAGCCTGTGCCATATTATACCTGCGTCAGGTATGATATCTGCATGGTGGGCGTTCTCACGCAACAAAGCCTCATAGGAGTGGCGAGGTGAAGTTTCTCAGATTTCACTGCAACAATTATAGGATGCCACTGTGTCAAAACCTTAAGCCTGCCTCATGGCAGACGTAAGGGTGACGCAGTGCCATAGGGATAGGCTGGCCCAATGCATTGCAACTGCGACAATGCGTGACTTTAGCGCTAACAGATATGTCAGGATTCCAGAAGTATCGCTCATTGATTGCGACATGGAGCGCCGAACATTGAATACTGCGCATCAATGGTGTCGCAAGGATGGTGCAGTGAAAAGTGTGGCAAACACTGTTTTATCGCAGCGATACAACACTTTTCATGAATGGGGCCCAGGAATGCGCTCTATCTTATTGATAGGGCGCATCCCTGACCATTTGTTTTGGTGCAGTGCAGCAATATTCCTTGGAGCGCTGTCCAGCACCCAAACATCTTATATATGGACCCAAGTGTTTGCACCAATTTTAAGACCAGCTATTTGTTATAATAGTTTTGGGGGGTTATTGTACGGGAATTTCATTGTAAAAGTGTGGTTAGCGGCAGTTTTTACACAGGTATGCCTACCTTGCATCTCATTTTCGTTAAGTTCCACTAACAGACATGGCAATCCTGAAAATTCCCATTTATGCTGAAAAAGTGCCGCTAACCGCAGTTAGTGGCAACTTGTAAATACGGCGATAAAAAAAAGCCGCCATAAAGTCAGAAAATGTAAGCTATGGTGGCGTTAATGTCTTGTAAATATGCCCCCAGGTTCCTAGAAGTTCCTAGGTGTCTACCTTGGAAGTGAAAGGACTGAACAGAAGGGCATTTGCCAGAAGGTAGAGAAAAGTGGAACTTTAGTCATCCCTTCTAGAAGCTTTTTGTTGTTCTGAAATCAGGTTCATCACTACCTCCAATTAAAGGTATATGACTTTATCGAGCCCTGCCAGGCAATCATTTCAGCCTTGCGCTGCTGAAGGATTTTGACTTCCAAACAAGTGACTAAATCCAATGGTAAAATCTTGGATTGGGGTGAGATGGTAATTTGATTCAACCTAAACGAGCAAAGCACACATGGTAGAAACAAAATCCAGCTTTATCCCACTCTGACCTTCTGGTGCCAAAGCCATTGCCATAACACTTTAACAATTCATATCTATAGCACCCCATATCTTTTTTTTAATTATCTTGGTCTCTTTCTACTGAATAAACATTTCTCAATTTTTCTCAATCAGATAAGGATTTTTACTATCGTCTGTTCTTTGCTTTAAACTGCTAGAATTTAACTCACATTTCACTGCAGATTGACTTCTGCTTGTGCCATAACTACCAGGTGGTTGAGCAGAGATTTTCTTAGAACGGTTTCATGATCTACTCAGAATGTGTCTTTTTAACTGATAGGGCCCCCTTCCCAAATTATTAACCCAATACCTTGCCAAATTGTGTTTGCTAAATTGGTAGGGGTCACCAACTGTCAAACTGATATAACTCAGATTATGCCACCATTTTTGAGAGCACAGTTCAGAATACCTTTAACATAAGTAATAGTATGTTTGATAGAGCACTCATACATTTATTAGAAACAGTAACACAAATATTCAGTATGTGCCAGAAATACAGGTAGCTTAGCCGTAACCCATAAAATAGCAGTCAGTGGGCACCCAGATGCTTGAGGGCACAAATGGTCCAGGAAAGTACATGTTAATTGTTAGCCAGAGTAAATCAAAAAGGAATATATATATTTTACCTTTGGCAGAAGCCTTCAAATAGTTGAGGGCTGCCAGTCCTGGGTCTCACTCGACCCAAAATCCGCCAGATATGAATACAACTGGAAACCAGCGGGGGGGGATAGGTATAATTAATTTGAAAAATAATACCTATTCCGTCATCTGCCTGCCTCGCCCTGCCACGCCTCACCGCGCTTTCCTGTGCCGCCCGCCGCTCCTGGATGCACTCTCCAGATGAAACATTGCATTCTTCAGCTTGCCTAATACCAAGTATGCTACTGTATTTATTAGAATTTACTAAGAAGCACTGTGTAACATTAGCAGATACAATTATGTCATCTTTCTACACATAACGTTAAGAACAAATTACATTTTAAAATCATACTGACCTCAGTCTCAGTTGCCTCCTTTTTATTCACTGTCAAGGAGGTGCGGTGTTTGTGGCCACTGGGCGAGGGGTCTTCAGTGAGTGCAGTAGTGGTGGTTTTCCATTATTTTCTAGTCCTAGTTAGGACACTTTGACATAGGTCTGTATTTGAATTTTGAGTCCCATCCTGTGTCATGGACCATGTCAGTTACACTTTACAGCACAAGGCATCACAGTGTTCTGTTTTCTGGCACACACCTTACATTGCCCATTCCTCTTGCCCTGCTGCCCTGCTACCCTGCTGTGGCCTTTGCCAGTTCAGTGCCTGTCCCAGGCCAAGACCAGCCTGTGCACACTCCTACTAGTACGCAGGTTGTGATGCATAGACTGCCTTTCTGGGTTATGCAGGATGTTGCAGAGCTGTGCCGTCGAGCCCTGACTGAAGTACCGGCCGACTGCCCATATCCATGCCCCACACATGATATAGTCACGGCTAGGCTAGGTCCAAGTGCAGCAGAATGCAGTTGATCAATTTTATTTTGTGATGTGCAAAGTGAAGTATCAGTTCTTCAGTCAGTTAGTGTTGGTTGTATGATACAGCCTCGCATGTGTTAACAACGCATGCCTAAACAACTTGGTCTGAGCCACAACCTTGTCTTTACCACACATGCCTTTACAATGAATTTCGTTGTAAAGGCATGATTGCTAAAGGGGTATACTTGAGAAAGTGCAACCCACACAACAGCACGCTGGCACTGCATCCTAATACCCAATACCCCAGCCCTGCAATCCACCCCACTCAATCCCTTAAACCGACCCTGATTTCCGACGCTGAACCCAAAAGCCAGCCTCTGCCCAATAAACAACCCGACCTCAGCCCCCCGCCCTGAGTCCTAAAACTGTCCCCAGCCCTGAAAACTGTTCACCCTGCCCTGATCCTTAAAACCCATCCCCGGCACTAAAAACTACAACTACCTCAACCCCCCCGCCCTGAGCCCTAAAACCCTGCTCCTACCAAAAAACGACCCCAATCCCAGCTCCCCCGCCCTGCGCCCTAAAACCGAACCCCACTCATGAAAACTTCCCCTTCCCCATGCTAAAACCCACCCCAAACCCTATAAACTATACCATCCCCCCACCCTGAGCCCTAAAACCGTCCCCAGCCCTGTAGAACTGGACAGCACAGGCAGCCACAATGAATTTCACTACAATTTTAGGACTGCTGCGGGTGTAAGAGCTTGAAACTCAGGGTGGGGAGAAATGAGTGCTGGTGCCCACCACCAGCAATCACCTGCTCAAAGTAAGTACAGTCCAGAGTTGAGAACAGCAACACGTAATTCAGAAGCTCTCTGGAAATGTACCTCTTAATATCTGTATTCCACCAACACTGTTTGTGAAGCTTGCTCAACCTTCTATGCACTACCTCCCAGGCGTGCAACGTCCATTGCGATGAATGGGCTTCAGCCACCCCCGTTGAGATTTTCACAGTTCTTTAAAGACCATTTGCATATTTACATACCTTTGTTAACTGTTTACAGCATGGGCCCTGTAGAGATTCGTGGTTACACAAATGACCCTGGCACCGCCGTTGGTTGTGGAATCTATTTATTAAGATATAAATTGTAACGAGCGCCGGGAACACTCCCGTCTCCGGCTCTCTGCACGCTCTTCTGTTCGCGATCACTCGCGCGAAGCCACGCCCCTTCCCAGCATGCACTGGGGCGCTAAACACGAGCGCGTAACACTACATATCTCCCCCTTTTAATGCTTTCACCAAAACACAAGTGGCCCCCCTTAGTTCAGTCTTACTTGGTGTGAGTTTCATAGTCCTCAAACCTTCTTGGCATCTTGACCTCTCTGCCCGATCTCATACAGTTCTGTCTTTTCTCTGGAGCCACCTTTACCCCTCTAGTCGGGGATTCTCCTCGGGTCGCAACCTCTCCTTGTCCCTCTTCTTCTTGCACCTGATTCTCTACTTCCATGAAGCGACCTGTTCTATTACCTCCTGCAGTCTTCTGGCTCTGAATCTCTCCCCTTTTCCCGGGGAATGTTGGGGTTGGCTCTTCCTCCGCTTGACTCTCCTCTCCTCCCGGCTCGCCCTCCGATGCTTGGCTCTGTGTTCTACTGTCCTCCGGGTCTTCCCACTTCACAATTCTATTGCATTTCGCCATTCTGTCCTGTGACCGTACCTTCCCGTCACTCAGTAAGGCTGACCTGGTGTATGTTTCTATGACCTGCAGCGGTGGGCTGAATTTACTTTCTCCTTTACTTTTTAGCGTGGCATGTTTTACTCGTACCCACTCTCCTTTCTCCAGGGTCACCCCTTTGGTATTACGGCATTTGTTATAGTACTCTGTATATACTGCCTGTGCTTTGTCCAGGTTACGCCTCACCACTGCCGGCGACCATTTGCTCTGTACCATAAAGTGTTTCCATGCTACGTTGTCCTTCGTAAAAGGTTCTCGCCCCCTTAAAATCTTGAACGGACTGTACCCAGTGGAGGTTGGAGTGATTCGGTACGCCCAGAGCATTCATTGGAGTTCCTTCTCCCACTGTTGCCCGGCACTAATAGCCGCTTGTATGGATCCCATTATCACTCGATTAAATCTTTCCGCAAGCCCATTCCCCGCCGGGTGGTAGATTGGGGTATGCTTGACTTCGATTCCATTCCTGGTCATGAAGGCATTCCATCGCTCTGAAACAAATTGTGGGCCATTATCACACGTTATAATCTTGGGTATTCCTTCTCTCAGGAACGTGGCAGTGAGGAATGCTAACACCGTCTCAGTGTCGGCACTTTCACACACATCTACCTCTGGCCATTTAGAGTATCTGTCCACTGCCACTATGATGTACTTGGGTACTCCTTCCGCATTCAGGACTGGACCCAAGATGTCCACTGACAGCATTTCCCAGGGACTTGACAATCCTGAGAATTTTCCCAGTGATGGGCGTAGTAAGGTTTGCGTCTTATCCGCTCTGTTACACTGTTCACAAGTCCTGACGTGTCTTTCTACCTGAGCGTCCATGGCTGGCCACCAGTATGCCTGCTTTGCTCTCGCCTTAGTTTTCATGATCCCCAGGTGTCCCTCGTGTAGGATGGTTAAGAGACGGCCCACCAGTGAGGTCGGAGGGACCACCTTGTCCCCTCTCAGAAGAAACACTGGGTTGTCTCCTAAGGACAGCTCTTCTCGGATTTCCCAATACTTCCTCAGCTCGCTATCTAGGTGTCTTTTGTCCGGCCACCCTTGTGTCACATAGCTTTTCACTGTGTTCATCGTTTCGTCCCCTGTGTACGCTTCTTCCCATTCTTGTATGCTGACTGCTCCCTCGTGGTCCTGCGTGACTGCTACCATGTACTCTTCCCATTCCGAAGGTTCTCGCTCTCTTGTGGGCTCCATGGCGGCGGATTTACTGCTTAAGAAGTCTGCCACCTTGTTTTTGGACCCGGGGATGTACTCGACATCATATACATAATCCAACAGCCTCAGGCTCATCCTTGCAATGCGAGGTGTCGCATGGCCATGTCCACTCGAGGTCAATACTTTCACCAGTGGTTTGTGGTCGGTACAGAGTAGAAACTTCGAGCCCCACAAGTACTGTCTGAACCGTTCCATTGCCCACACTGTCGCTAGCATCTCCTTCTCTATAACGCTGAATTTTTCTTCGTTCGCCACTAAGGCTCTTGAGGCGAAGCTGACGGTAGTGACTTCTCCGCCTCGGGCTTTCTGCATCAGGACCGCCCCCAGGTCCTTGTCACTGGCGTCGGTGGTCAGGATAGACAACGCTCCTTGATCGAACCCTTCCAGGGGGATAGCTGTGCAGATGTCTTGTTTGATGCTCTCGAATTCATCTTGCTCCTCCTGCGTCCACCTGAACACATTCTTCTCCTTCAAGAGTTGTCTTATGTGGTGCGTTTTGGTCACGAAATGCGGAACAAACTTGCTGTAGAATTCAGCCATGCCCAGGAAGGAGCGGACATCTTCCTTCCTTGTTGGTGTGGGCTCGTCCTTTATGGCCGCCATGTTTGCTCTTTTCGGTTCTATACCCCTTCCGCTGATCTCGTGGCCCAGGTAGGTCACCGAGTCGACTCCGAACCTGCACTTTTGCAATTCTGCTGTGAGTCCATTTTGGGCTAAGATCGCCAGCACTGTGTGTAGTTTCTCGTCATGATCTTCCTGGGATTTCCCCATTACTAGGATGTCATCCTGGAAGTACTGGACCCCTTCTATCCTTTGGAACAACCTGTGCATCAGCTTTTGGAAAACCGCCGCCGCCGACGCTAGGCGAAGGGCATCCTGAGAAACCTCTAATACCCAAATGGTGTAATGAACGACGTCAGATGATTGCAGGTGGCGTGCAATGCGATTTGGTGATACGCTGAGGTGAGGTCTATGGTGGAGAACCACTTGACTCCCTTGGTCATTGCCAACATCTCATTTATCCTAGGCAGCGGGAATTTGTCCACTAGAATATTCTTATTGAGCTCCCTCAGGTCCACACATAGCCTCACCTTCCCGTTAGGTTTCTGGGCTACCACCAATGGCGCCAGTCATTCTGCGCTCTCAATCGCTTCTATGACTCCGTTTGCTTCCAACCGTCTCAATTCTTCCTGGACTGCTTCCCTGCTTCTGAAAGGAATATTTCGGACTTTGTGGCTCACCGGTTTAGCTCCTTCCTTGAGTCGTATTTTTAGTGTGAATCTTGTCGTCTTCCCAATGATTCCCTTGAACACCTCGGGATATTCTTCCATCCACTTGCCCCCTTCTTTCTGTTGATTTGTTTCTATTAGGAGTACTTGCCTGGGGCCTCCTGGGTTGAGCTGTATTCCCAAGTTCCCTTGGTCCATCCACCCCAGTACGTAGGGTCCTTTCTCTGTCACATACAGCTTCCCTTCTGCTCTGCGTCCTTTGAATTCGAACATCAACTTACGATATCCTACCAATCAATCAATATATTCTTTATTCGAAATGTAAAAACAATTCATAAAAGTACAGTAAAATCATGTTAAAACATCATAAATGGCATAAAAATTTAAAAATGATAATAATATGTAAAACATAGTTTTAGTGTTGAAACAATCCTTACAAAATTCATTCAGTGGGGGGAAAAGATACATGACATAGAAAAGAGCGTTCATCGTCTATCTCTGCATAGAGGCTCTTGTTATTACAATCTTTTTCAGATAAAGGGAGACCACTGCAATAGTTAATGGGCTATCTAATGCTTTCATTTTAAGGTAAGCTGCCCTGCAGGAGCGTAATCCCCAGGATTTAAGCAATGGTTTCAAATAAATAACCCTTTGCAATTGGTAGAACTTACAAAATAAAATGCAATGGATGTTAGATTGCGCTGACAAACCATCACAAGGGCATTTCTCCAAGTTTCTTGACCAGCTATTCTGGTCAGGGAAGGTCAACAGTCTAAAAAAGGTGTCCGTACGAAAGCGGGTCACAAGCATACGGGAAAATGGAGAAGGAATTAAAGATAGATATTGTTGCATCCCTTCAACAGTGGTGGAGAGTTGGTACTCCAACACGGTATGCTTAGAATTTTCAATGAGCCAACGGCGATTAGCCAAATGGGTAGCGACTAATCGTTTTAAAGTTACTCTAGGGATATTATTTAGAGTAGAGGGGTCATTAAAAACTTCTGGGTGCCCTATGTCTACTGACAAATTTCTGATGTAATTCAACCATTTGAGGCTGTCAGCCTCACTTAAGCTGAGACAGTCCATGATAATTTCCCTGTTGAAGTGTGTTTCAGGGGTAGTCCATATTTTATGCCATAAAATGATGGGGGCTGATTTTATAATGTCAGTAATGTATGTCATACCAAGTTCCTTGTGCATTACAAAAACAGAGGTACCATGTGGGGTGGCCAGGAGGTAGCGCAAAAATGAATTCTCAGAGCGCTGTATATGAGCTGCCGGATCAATTCCCCAAATCCCAGATCCGTATGTTCCAGTCGAAACACACTTAGCACGATAAATCTGTGATAGAGGGTTGATCGGGCGTCCCCCCAGTTTTTTTGAGAAATTAATCAGGGCTCCTATAGCTTTGGAAAATGCGGTTCCTCTAGCTTGGGCGGCGGCCCACCAGCAGCCCTTCTTCTCAAAAGTAAGGCCCAGGTAGGGGAACCTATCAACACTTTCAAGCTTATTACCATTTATAAAAATGGAGCATTGTCTTTTCCCTATTCCTAGGCCACAGGACATGGTAAAAGTTTTTGACGCATTAATTTTTAAGCTTCGCTGTGACATAAACTCAGTGAAATCATTTACTGCTCTTTGAAGGCCCATACGGGTCTGTGACATAATTGCTGCGTCATCTGCATAAAGTAAAATGGGTATGGGTTTCCCATTTATAGTGGGGTAGTCCTGATAGTTTCTGTTAAGATACGTTCCGACAGAGTTTATGTAGAGAGTGAAGAGTAAGGGGGCTAAAATACATCCCTGCCTAATGCCTCTTTTAATATAAAATCTATCTGAACACTCTTCCTGTCTGCCATATCTTACTCGTGCTGAAGCTCCCCTATAGAGCTCCTTAATGAAAGCAAGGATAGGGGGCTCAATACCAATCTCGACAAGGGATTCCCAGAGAAGCTCGTGATTGACGCAGTCAAATGCAGAGCTAAGGTCTACGAAGGTGACAAAGAGATTCCCCTTTTTTGCTTGGGTATATTTGGCAATAATAAGGGTCAAGTTCAAGCCTTGCTCAATAGTGCCTCTACCTTGTCTAAAACCGTATTGTAAGTTTGAGATTATGTCATGTTCACCCAACCAATCCTGAATCCGGTTTAAAATAATACGCCCTGCGACTTTCATAAGAGAGTCAAGCAGTGAAATTGGGCGATAATTAGAAGGGTTGTTCCTATCACCTTTTTTAAAAATCGGCACATCAACCGCTTCAGGCCAAGTGTCAATAAAACCTATTTTATTTAAAGAATTTAGGACATTTGTAAGTAAAGGCGCCCACAGGTCCAGCTGTGATTTAAAAACATCAATAGGTACACAGTCAGGGCCTGGGGCTTTCCCAGAGGGACTTTCGTTCAGGGCCATAAGTACCTCAACACAATCAAAAGTGAGATCTAAAGGAAAAAAAGTAGAGTCATTCAGATCTTTATGATGGTTATGGTGAAGATCCAGGCTGTCTATGGTCGCGGTATTGTCTATTGTATCGTATAGTGTGCCAAAATGGCTGACCCAAGTTTCAGAAGTGATAGCCATCTCGATCTTCGCAGCCCGTGTACTTTGCAGGAATGGGGCATTAACCGCTTTCCAAAAAGCAGTGTTGTCCCTGCTATTGGAAGCTTCCTGTAAGGTTAGCCAGGCCTCTGCTTTTAGCTGTTTAGTTCTTGCCGCCCGTACTTCACGGTATTTTTGTCTGGCCTGCCGTATTTCCAGCTGACTTCTGGGTTTGGTTCTTACGGTAGTTTTTAAGTGTTTCAAGGCTTTTGAGCAAAACCTGTCAAACCAGCCCATGCTGTCTTGTGAGGTTCTCCTCGGTGCTCTCGCAAGAGAATTCTTAATCTCCGCCGAGATAACAGAAAAAGCCTGACTAATTGCCTGAGGGGTCTCTGAGATAGACAGGCATGTCTGTATATGCTCATACTTATTCTTAATCAGAGAATTAAGAAACACTGAGGGGACTACTTTGTCCCATTTAAGGTAGAGCCCCATCGAGGTTCCGAGAGTGAGTGGCGGTGTATGGAACGAGCTTACCCTTTGATCCTCATCAGAGGCTGTGGTTAGTTTTAGAGCCACAGCCAATGGGTAATGGTCACTGATGGGACAGTCCAGTGTCTCCCAGTTTGATATGATCTCTGGGTACCTGGAGGATATCAAGGTATAATCAATTATAGAGTTACATCCTCTCCCGTTAAAGGTAGGTTTAAAACACTTTGGTGGGTCACACATCTCATTCATAAAGGATAAGTTGAAATAGGATGTAATACCGTTTAAAAGGTCACCCAATTTAGAGTGTGGGAAATGCGAAGTGATAACACCTCTAATAGAATCTAAACCACAAGTACCTCCGTTGCTCAGTGAGCACAAGGAGCAGTTAAAATTGCCTACCCACATAAGCAGCATATCGGTTTGGAGGTGGAACTCAACTTTAATTAAGTCTTCCATTAAGCCATTAAGGACCCGTTCTTGATGGGAACTGGGAGTGTTATTATAAAAATTTACCAAAGTAATGTCCTTACAGCAGCTGCCTTTTAGGGAAATAATCTGGTAGTTTTCTGTCCCAGTAAAATTAGTATGTGATATTCCGGATTCTACGGATATATAAGTCACTAATCCACCCCTATTCCTGCCATATGAGCTAGGGAGTGCTGGAGTATGTAGGGTCTTATATCCTAGGAGGTGGAGTTCATTAATATTCCATGTTTCCTGCAGGCAGATAACACTGAAATGGGAAACAACTTGAACCCATAAGGGGTTTGTCAGCTTGTCGAGGAGACCTGCCACGTTCCAAGACAAGAAGCGTTTGACCAATGGACTTTTATTAGTGGCGGTATTACTGCTCATAGTGGCCGTGGGGTACTCAGGAGTATCCAGTGACTGGCAGGTAGCCAAGGAAATTAAGGAGCATGGAAAATCATCAGTCTGGTGTCGAATCAGAGATGGGTTAGATGTTAAACCATCATTGACTGAGCTATGCTCAAGGTTTAAAAAAGGCAAGTCGGTGGATATTTTTGTCTTGGTTTCGAGCTTACGGGAACTCGTGAAGTTGATCTTGTGGTGTAAGGAATTAATATCTAGGGGAGAAGGACTCCAGGTGACAGTTTTACTAGCCTCATTATCCGCATTTGGAAGTCAATCTAATTCATCCAGGCCCGAAAGAATGGCATATCTGTTTGAGGTTGGAAGGGACGGAAAAAGAGGTTCTACATTGGCCATGAGTAATGGATATGGTTTGGGTGGGTTTAGCAAGAGAGAGCGAGGGTAGAAATAACTTAGGGCATGTGTCGAAATACCTACACCATTGGATGGAATGTACCAGTCTATACTATGGCGCTGAGCCCTACGGTCTCTAAAATTTATAATAACCGCGTCTCCTTTAATATCCTTTGGTCTATAACCCACCCAACCCAGTCTTCTTACATGAAGTATTTCACCGTTGATATCATTGGGAAGTGGCCTATTTTTACTCAGCCAATGGACCACCTTGTTTTAAGCTCCTGATGTCCCTCTGTTTTACCCATAATCAGTTCAGGAACGCCTGCAAGTATCACCACATATGGGGCTGCTTCTGGGGGCAGATCAATGTGATCAGTCTTTCCTTCCTTACCAGGCTCAGGTGACTGTGTGTTACCATTATCGTGGTAGGAAGCTGCCAGTCTATGCGTTTGCTTAATTCTGGAATATTTTTTGCCAGAAGCACAATTCTCCGAGGCGGCGGGAAGATTTGCCATTCTCGAAGATGATTTTGGCTGACTATCATTTTGCTCTGATGAAATATGCCCAGTGTTTGAAGAATGAATGGGATTTTTTAAGAGGCTGATGTTTCCAGGGACGTTAGTTGAATTGCAATATTTTTGATTCTCTCCACTAATGGTGAAAGTAACGATTTTACCAAGTGCTCAATATCAGTTAATAGATTAGGAGAATGTAATATACATGGCTGAGGGTATTCTTGCAGAGGTTCTGCAGATATTGAGGTCGCCTTGGTTTGAGAAATCGACTTGGGGCGAGGTGAATGGGAAATTTTCCTCCGTTTTGTTGTTTGCGCTGTTGAATTAGTGGGTTTTTTGACAATGGTAGGTTTACTCCTGGAGCCCTTTTTCTTAGTTTTCCTCACGCTTTTAATTGGGGTCTGATCCTCAATTGAATTATCAGTTATGTATTGAGTGTCTGAGGTATGCCTAGTGTTAACCTTGGCAGCAAGAGATGTATCTATTGTATCATGGGGCTGCAAAGTAGCATCCGTATCAGGTGCAGAGTCCATAGCTGGGATATTAATCATTGGGGGTGACAGAGCATTCTCCATAAGGCCTAAAGATGAACGTTTCTGAAAGAATGGATCCAGGGACAAACGGCGTTCGGTTATGGCTATCTCCTGCTCTAATACATTAGTAGCCCTAGTAATGAAATTATCCAAGGTCCCCCTGACTGAACCCCCACCACGGTTTTCCTAGTTTGGGTTAGGCGAGTAGTCATGGTTTAACAGTAATAAGTAAATCAAAGTCACGCTATAGGGTGATACAATACAGCAAAATGTCAGC
Source organism: Triturus cristatus (assembly GCF_964204655.1). Classification (NCBI taxonomy): domain Eukaryota; kingdom Metazoa; phylum Chordata; class Amphibia; order Caudata; family Salamandridae; genus Triturus; species Triturus cristatus. The sequence goes on along the minus strand of NC_140593.1, from coordinate 197,658,696 downwards.
ACTGTAATAGACGAGTCTTACTTAAATAGTTCCGGGCCGACGGACAAGGGAGATAGCCCGGCCCGGCCTCTGTCGGCCCTGGACGGCCGTAGACGGCCCGCCCTTTGCCCGGGCTTAGCCCGGTGCCGCCCGCGCGCGTCCCGCGACACGGAGGAAGCACCGGACTTTTGAGCGCCTCCTGGTGCGGGAAACGGCGTCAGCGGCTCCCCTGCCGCACAGGATGTTGGGATTTGTGGTCCGTCCCCGCTCGGCGGCCGCTGGTGGAAATGGCGGCGGCGGGGGACGAAGGACAGCAGCGAGGCAATGGGCACAAAGGTGAGTGGCAGCACAGGCACTGGGAACACAGCCACGGGTCAGCGAACAGGAGCCCGCTCGGCCGAGGAAGCACCGGACTTTTGAGCGCCTCCTGGCGTGGGAAACGGCATCAGCGGCTCCCCTGCCGCACAGGATGTTGGGATTTGTGGTCCGTCCCTGCTCGGCGGCCGCTGGTGGAAATGGCGGCGGCGGGGGACTAAGGACAGGAGCGAGGCAATGGGCACAAAGGTGAGTGGCAGCACAGGCACTGTGAACACAGCCACGGGTCAGCGAACAGGAACCCGCTCGGCCGAGGAAGCACCTGACTTTTGAGCGCCTCCTGGCGCGGGAAACGGCGTCAGCGGCTCCCCTGCCGCACAGGAAGTTGGGATTTGTGGTCCGTCCCTGCTCGGCGGCCGCTGGTGGAAATGGCGGCGGCGGGGGACGAAGGACAGCAGCGAGGCAATGGGCACAAAGGTGAGTGGCAGCACAGGCACTGGGAACACAGCCACGGGTCAGCGAACAGGAACCCGCTCGGCCGAGGAAGCACCGGACTTTTGAGCGCCTCCTGGCGTGGGAAACGGCGTCAGCTTCTCCCCTGCCACACTGGATGTTGGGATTTGTGGTCCGTCCCCGCTCGGCGGCCACTGGTGTAAATGGCGGTGGCGGGGGGCGAAGGACAGCAGCGAGGCAATGGGCACAAAGGTGAGTGGCAGCACAGGCACTGGGAACACAGCCACGGGTCAGCGAACAGGAACCCCCATGGGTATGGGTTCTCCGGTGAACGTTACCGGATGAATGTCGATGGGTAGTAGATTAGCCCCGACTTGGGACCTAAATTTGTTTTCCCATATGGCTCTCTGGATGATCATATACGGGGAGCCTGAGTCCGCCACTATATGCACTTGTACCCTGCCAATCTTCATCTGTAGCGCCGGTTTCTTGGTTTGTGTACAATTCACTCCCAGCACTTGATCGTCGATGCATAAGACCTCATCCTCTTCGTCCTCTTCTCCTTGGGGTTCCTCTTCCCCCTCGGGTTGTTGTGCTACGTATTTCACGTCAGCCCTGCTGAGCTTGCACCTGCATACTTTTTCGTAGTGCCCCATTATTTTGCAGTATGCACACTTGGCGCGAAACGGGGGACAAACATTGTCATTGCCTTGGTGCGATTGGCTGCCGCACCTGTAGCACTCCGTTTTCCATTCTTCCTGTGGCTTCAGGTTCTTCATGGTCTTTTGGGGGAACCTCTTCTGATACCTCGTACCGCTTGGCATCTGCTGTTTCGGAGCGTCTGGTCTGTCCCCGTCTGTTACCCTGCAGACTGGCGTGCGTTCGTTGCCCTCTCTTGTGGCCGCTTCTGCACACCTTTTAGATAGTTCTGCCTTCTTCACCAGCGCCACCACCTCCTTTAGCGGAGCGTCCCCGTTGACCCACAGTTTCTCCTGTATGGCCGTGTTGGTCGTGTGCATAATAATCTGGTCCCTGATGAGTTCGTCGTGAAGTGCGCCGAACTTGCAGGTTACCGCCATCTTCTGTAACGCTGCGACATACTCATCTACGGACTCTCCCTTGTTCTGTTTCTCTGGAAGAAATTGCATCTGTCTATGGCCATGCACACCACAGGCCTGTAGTGAGCGTCTAGGTCTTCCAGCGCGTGTTGAAACACTTCTGTGTCCGCCGCTGGTCTGGTCTCTTTCACCAAACTGTCGTATACCCTGATGCCCTCTGGACCCAGTTTGTGCAGTAGTATTTTCTTTTTCCTTGCACTTGAGAACTCCCCTTCGCCTTCTTCTTCTAAGGCTTCAATATAGTTCAGGAAGTACCATTTCCAGTCCTCCCAGGGCATTGCCGGGTCTCCTCTTTTGGGTAGGAAGGGCACTAAGTTAGTGAATGACGTAGTTTGCACGCACATCCTGCCCTTGCCGTCTTGGGCTGCACTCCTCCGGTCGTCTGTCTCTGGTGGGCTCCCTGGAGCTTGTCTCTCTCCGGCGCTGGTTGCTGGCGTGGGCGAAAGGCTGCCTTGCCCCCTCCTCGATGGCCCTGGGGTCGCCAGGTCTGTCGCTAGCTTCGGAAGGGAATATTTGGACCTGGTTTGCTCCTGGTGGCACTCTGTGCTGTGCTGTGGCCTCTATCCTTCCTCTTGCCTCCCTTGTCGCTGGAGCGCTGCGGCGCAATTGGCCTCTGTGCAGCCGGGTGATGACTCTACCAGGTGTGGGCCCCCCCCGTGGGTGTGCCCCGTGCCGGTCGGTGTGCTGCCTCCGCTTACCCTGCCAGGCTTCCTGTGCGTGAGGTCCCTGCCTGTGGCTCTCTCACTTTCCACATGTTCGGCTGCACTGCCCGTCCCCCCTGCTGCGCGCTGCACCTTCGGGCTGCCAGTGATGCTCCTGGCAGTTTACCCTGCCCCACGGTGATGACAGTGTTCCTCTGTCACGCTCGGTTCTCCTCACGAGGTGCCTGGGCTCTATGCAGGTCTCATCCCATCCTCGTTGCCATTTTGTAGAGATTCGTGGTTACACAAATGACCCTAGCACCGCCGTTGGTTGTGGAATCTATTTATTAAGATATAACTTGTACCGAGCGCCGGGAACACTCCCGTCTACGGCTCTCTGCGCGCTCTTCTGTTCGCGCTCACTCGCGCGAAGCCACGCCCCTTCCCAGCATGCACTGGGGCGCTAAACACTAGCGCGTAACACTACAGGCCCCCACTCTGCCTATTCCTTACATTGTATTTTACATATACTGCCATTGTGTGAGAATACATTTCATTAAAAGTAGGGTTACCAAAAGAAAAATGCCAGCATTGTGTTGTTTAAAAAGCCTGCAAAAACCTCGTCTTGACACTAAATAGGGTTATAAATAAAAAAGTATGTATTCATTTGTAATGTGACTTCTCTGTCTTTGTTCCCTTTAATTATTAGTCATGGATCATTCAGGCATCCCTAGAACACAATTAAAAGTGCTTTCTGTTTATATTTGTTGTTCGAAGTATGCACAGATAAGTGCTGAAAATACGGCTTTAGGTGACTGCCCATTTTTGTACCGTCTGGGACATCAAACTAATAAGCTGGTAACCCTAATCATAAGACTGGAAGTTTGTTGCAGGATCAGCACATTATTTATTTCCTCACCTTCGATTCCTGATTAATGCCATAATAGCAGGGCTTTAAGTGGGCCGGGTCCTGCCGGTGCTCACCACCAGCAGTTCGTAAAAGCAGGCGCCGAGATGGGTCCCTATTGGGCTCTCCATTTTCACCCTCACACTTAGACTGGGAAAAATAATCTTAACTCTGTAGCAGTTCACTGTTTTGATGTAACTTTTATATTTTTGCAGTTCTGTATTGCTAAACTTGAAGTGCTTTACAGGAGCACCAACAAGGACATCTTCATTTAATTTTTGGTAGGCACAGACGATTAAATGATTTGCCCAGAAACAAAGGATTTTGAGCCGACGCTGAGACTCAAACCTGCTTCCTCAGCTCCAAAGTTGGCAGCTCCAGCCATTACGCCACAACCTCTTGTACAAGGACTAAAGCATTTTCAATATTATATAGAACGAAGCCATAGTTGTATGTGTGCATGTAGCATATTTATCTTATACAACTAACAACCTTTGACAAAGCCAATAGTCCTGGCTTGCTGTAGGTGTAATGTTACTTATGTAGAGGCAATAACAGAAGCAGCGAAATACCAGTCGGGCAGCACATTATGCTGAGCACGAATATTTAGCATAAATGTTTTAAGCCACGCCCTTAATTATATTGCCCCTTTGAGAGACCCTGTATAGGAAGCTGGCTCTGTATATACCATAACAAAATGAGGTATAGTGTGCACAGAGTCCAGTGGAACCCCAAAGGTAGGTAGATAGCACCTTACTCTCTATTTGTGGTAGTGTCAGTGAGCAGTAAGGCTTTATCAGAGGGTAGTGTTAAGCATTTATTGTACACACAAGAAATGATGTTACACACTCAAAGACTAAACTCGGACCAATTTGTGTGTATAAAAATATTATTGAGTTATTTTATTTCTAAAACCATGCCAGACCTGGTGCAGGTAAGTGAAACAATACTTTGCAAAATCTTATGCAGTGATTTACAGTTGAATGCAGGTTCAAATGCAGTTGGTTGATATACTGGTAGGTCAACAGTTCGAAATTACTTTTCAGTCACTTTACAGATTTCTGTGAACGTTACGATTTAGATTACTTTTGGCTACTTTTGCTAATCTGTGTCATATGCCTGGATATCACACTGAGACATTTCATAGACAAAAGGTAAGTCATTTAGTTTTTACACATATGCAGTTTTTCAATGTTTCATACAAACCCAACTCCACACTTAAAAGAATTTTCAAGGAAAAGCAGTCAATGCAATCCTCTGGGAGGAAATGAAGTTAGTGGTTTGCAAGTAAGACTGGTTTGTGGGAGTTGAAATTCTGGGGTGAGAACCAGGATTCCCCCAGGATCGAGGACGCACTCTCAGAACACCCTCAGCGGCTCTAGGATAGCCAGATGCAGAGTGCTGAGGCCCAATGTTATCCAAAGGGGTATAGGGGGCCTTCGGTTGTTGGCTGCTCACAAGCAGGCCGCAAGGTTGTGAGAGCAAAGCTCTTGGTGTTAGGCTCAGGGCAAAGGGGGGTCTGAGTTAGCACACAAGGTACACCCACAGTGGCACAGGGGCGGCGGGGTGCTGTTTTGGCATCGGGTGCCCTGTTGTTTTCAATGAGGATTGGCGTTTTTGGTTTTTGGCTGCAGGCTCGGTCCAGGAAGTCTTCTGGGTGGAACCAACAGCTGGGTAGGTAAGTTGGAGTGCTCGGGGACGTAGATGCACCTCAGGTTCTCTTCTCCAGGGCTCAGGACGGCTGGATGCAGGGGTTTCTTTTGAGGTATGAGATTTCACCTTACCGGGCCACTTGCGGTTGGGGGGTTTCTGTGCAGAGACTGCAGGTGACGTCGGGGAGTCCTGGAGGGGTCAACCCACAGTGGACTCAGACTCTGGAGTGCTGGGGGACCTCGATGGGACCGGTGGGCCACCCAGATACAGGCAATAGGCGTTAGGTGCAGTGGTTATTCCATGCATCAGGTTCCTTTGTCCTCAGCAGGCTCAGAGTCTGTCTTGTGAGTTTCTTTTGAACAGAGCTGCTGCTCACTGGAGATCTGGTCTTTGTTGAAGGCAGTCAGTCCTCCAAAGGATTCTGGAGGTCAGTGGCAGTAGGACAAGGCAACTTTTGGTGCAGGATCTATGGAAACTGCAGACGGGCCGGTAGGGCTGGGGGCCAAGTCAGTTGTTCTCTGCAGTCTCCTCTGCTGGGCGTCATCTTTCATCCTTCTTCTTAGGTTGTGGGAATCTTTCTTCTTTATTCAGACTACACCTTAAATACTGTATTTAGGGGGTGTTTTAGGGGTCTCGAGGTCAGTAGCCAATGGGCTACTGACCTTAGGGTGACTACACCCTTGGTGCGTTCACCCAACGTGGGGGAGTGGGCTCAATCCCTAATCCTGATTGGAGGGTGCCTGCCATCTGCAAGATGGCGAGTACTAAAGAGTGGGCTTCACCTCACCTCCCCCACCTGAGGGGTGGGATTGGTAGAGGTGGGCACACCTTCGGGGATGTGCTAATTTTTCCCGCCTGTCTTCCTGCCAAAAAGAAGGGCAGACAGGAAGGGGGCCTTCTCCTGATAGCAGGAGAGGCTGGCGGTCGCGTTACAAAGTCAGCAAGGCCTTTGAGGCTCTTCCTGGCCTGGGGAGGTGTGCCGGCCTCTGCACAGGAAAGGCATTGTTTCTGGGCTCAGGGAGTGAGGACTCCCACACCAGGGGTCCAGAAACATGTCTCATAGTGACAGGCTGCTGTGTACCAGTCAGGGAACCCACCAGAGGCTGGTCGTTTTTCAGGGTGCATCTCTAAGATGCCCTCTGAGTGCATTGTATAATAAATCCCACACTGGCATCAGTGTGGGGTTATGAGGCTGAGAAGTTTGTTACCAAACTTCCCAGAATTCGGTAATGCCATTATGGTGCTGTGGAGTTCGTAATGACAAACTCCCAGAGCATATACTCTTTATGGCTTTACTGCACTTACAATGCCTAAAAATGGACTTAGACACTGTAGGGGTACAGTGCTAATGAACTGTACTCTCACCAGTGGTATTGTGCACCCAGCTAGAGGGGTGTCTTACCTATACCATAGGCAGTGGGCTGCAGGCATGGAACACAGGAATGTGTCCCATGTCGACCGTTCACTTTTCTCTGCACCAAAACACGCAGTCTGCAATGGCAGTGTGTCTGTGTGTTAAGGTACAGGACCTCTAAGTGTGACACAATATGTGCTGCAGCCCTTAGAGGCCTTCCCTGGTCACAGTGCCCTTGGTACCCATGGTACCTTTTACAAGAGACTTACATGTGGCCAGAGAGGTTCCAATTGAGGGTATAAAGGTACAGTTTTGGGAAAGAACAGAGGCCCTGGGAACCTAATTGACTGGGACACAGGGCACATCAAGTCAAAGTGCATCAGAAATCTAGCAAAAAGTGGGGGAGTTACTGCAACAGAACCCAGCTTCCTACACTCCCCAGTTTTTTCATCCCCCTTAAAGCTCTGCATAATAGCAATAGTTTAACTTATATCTGAAACTCTATGTCACCATCAATAGCATGCTGAGTTACTTCAAGTGTCTGGGAATGCACCCTGCATTCAGACAACTCACTCCTCAGTCTCGTCCTTCACTTTCACACTCACCCTGCACTCACATTGATCACCATGTACTCACACCTTTCATCCGCTCACCCTGCACTCACAGCGATCACTCTGCACTCACAATGCACTTGCGCTGTTCACCCTGTACCTCACCCTGTAGTCACAGGAACACACTACTCACCCGCACTCATGTGACACTTCACCCACCTGTCCCCCTCACTGCTCAATCTGCAATCTCACGGCAAAACATTCACCCCACTCTGCACTTACATCCGCCCCATATGGTCACCTCACTCACCCTGCAGTCACTCCTATTACCCTACTCTCACACTGTTGCATCGCTCACCATGCACTTCCATGGACACTCCTGCCACCCACACAGTGCAGAGGATTAATATGCCTGCTACAAAGAACGTGTACCATGCAGGTCACAGAAATGTTGCACTGTGTGCGACCAGTGCTAGGGCCAGCCCTGGCTGGGAGTGTTAGCCCCCCCCTCCCCCCGAAGATCGAGTCTAGTTGCACCCCTGCTACCTCCTGAGCCCAGAACTCTGATGTGGCCAGTGAAAGCAGGCAACATGCAACACAAAATTATAATTACCATAAAATGACATCTGCCTCCTGTCACTCCTACTCTCCAACTAAACACCTTCATTTCTATCACCGATGCCTTCCCTTGGCCTCGAGCCAAAGTTGACTTAGTTTTACTCCCCGTGTTCGTTATTCATCTCACTCTCAAATGGGCATCAATGCCATGTAAAATGACTGAAAAGACAGGAAAGAGTTACAGAAAACACAACAATGGAATACATCATCTCTCTGTAACCCTTGATGGCTTTTTACATACCTTTCAACAGCATCACAAACTTGGTGTGGTCAAGTAATCCATTAGTCATTCTGTTTATTTGGCAATATATTTCTTTAACTTGTGAGCCATAAGAGAATGCCTGCTCCTATTTTAAAAGCCTCATACATCAGTGTCTTTAAAATACTAACATTTCTGGAATTTCTGGGCTTGCAGAATATTTTCCTTACTTAATTTAACACATTTTTGATAGTCGGTAGGAGAGCAAATGCAGAGAAAGATGCTATGTCGTGGATGTTTTAGGACTGAGCAATATCGGTACTTATAACGGTTTGTTTGTAGTAATGGAATGTCATACCTATATTTCAACAGAAAGAATTAAATAGAACATAACCTAGTAGAAAAGTTAAACTTTGGGATAAAAGCAGAGAAGACACAAACATCATTTTTATTAATAAACTGGCAACATCATAAAAAGACATCAGAAATGAGTAAAGCCTCGACTAGTAAGTGCTGACCTATAACACACCACAGATTTGCCATATATTTGGGTATCACAATGCTCACAACAGCATATGCCTTGCCCAATACTCCGCACATCAGTCAACAACACACCCCATAAAAAAGAATGGTGATTCTCAAATTTATATGAAGAGAAAATCTTGATTTCATTAAAGACAATGGAGGCTAACATTATGCAATAAGTTTTTATTGCTGGCCCAGCATGCAGCCCTTTAAAGAATATGAATACATCATAAACATTAGAATATTCCTGAGGGAGTATAAGTATCTGGTGCACGAAGTCATCCTCCTCCTTTAGCTGCAAACACACAAGAAAACAGACCATCTCAATGATTCTGGTTGAATCCTACAAACCGTTATCTGAAAAGGAAAGGGAAACACACAGTAAAAGCAATCCAGAAAAAGTTTCAGTGAACAAATCTCATATCAAATACATTTCGTTAAATCATCTTCCTTCATTTGTCTTCTTCTTTTTCCATCTTTCTTTCTTGAATTTGCTATTTCCTTCCACCCTCCTGGCTTGAGTTTGGATTTTCCATTTCCTTCCTTCGCTTCTTTTTTATTTGCTTTTTTCATCAATCTCTTTTTTTCTGTCTCAGTCCAAAGTCATCTCACTGTACGTCTCTGTCCTGGTGCAGTTTTGCAATTGTATATTTTAGCCTCTGTTTTGAGAGTTACACAGAAAAGAATAGGTGTCTTAAAAAAGACTTCAGAACTATAGATTCTATAGGTGCTCCAAACACATGAATATTCACAGGAAGTTCCAAAAACCTCCTGCCTCATTATTATTAAAGAGGGAGAATTCAATTTGCAACCTGCTATGAATAGCTGCAAACCATGGGGCAGATTTACAAGCCCCTTGCGCCTCATTTACGCCGATGTTGCGTCACTTTTGTGACGCAGTGGCGGCGCAAATCCTGCACCATGGTGCGGGGTACTTACAACGTGACGCATCTGGGAGATGCATCACGTTGTAAAGCCCTGCGCCACATGTAGGGGTTCCTGCGCGGGGGGGGGGGGGCCTCCTAAAAGTGGCTGAGTGAAATCTACATGATTTCACTCAGTCACTTTTAGGCCCATGCTGCATCCAAACCCTGCAGGCGTAAGGATTGACGCAGCATTAACAAGATAGGGCCCCCCATTGCTGGAGCTGTGTCGCGCTTGCGACGCTACTCCAGCAATGCGCCACTTTTACGGCACAGATGCGTCATGCATCTGTGCCGTTTTTGCCCCATGGTGCGCCACATTGTAAATGCGGCGCATCCATGGTGGCGGAGCTGTGGCGCACAATAACTGGTGCATCCCTGCTGATATGCAGGGATGCGCCAGTTATTGTAAATATGCCCCCATATCTGTAGGCCTGCGATGGACAGCAGACCTCAATTCCTTTGTTCCCATTCTGGACAAGAAAACATTAAAGGAACATTGGAAGGTTTATGCTCCTCCTAAGGCTGGCAGTCACAATTGTTAATAGAGCAACTTTCGCCAATTGCCAGTTTCCCATTTGCGAATCAGCTACCACCCCAAGTCGTGTGTTGGTATCTGGTCGATGGTTTGAGACCACAGCTGCAGCCACCATGCATTGTTGCATATCACTGGACCATCCAAATAGGAGGGAGACACACCTTTCATAAACTGTGATTCATAATGGGTCGCAAAACCACTTTTGTGGGTCGGAAAGGATTTTCTGACTCGTTAAAGAGATTGGATTGCAAAACATTATTTTGCAATTGCAAAGCTTTTTGCAATTCTCCGGCTTTGTGACTGCAAAAGTGTTTTTCATACAAGGCCCAAAATTACTCCACTTAAAAATTATATTTTAAGCAAATATTTAAAGGATATTTCGTGGTAACTTTGTGATTTTTATTGTTGATGTTACAAACTCCATATTAAGATTGGCATAATGTGACATATGTGTCTGCTTTTTGAACCTGTGTGATAGTTCTAATGTCTGAGTCATGAGATCAGTCTAATCTGAGGTATAGCACTGCTGGCTACTGACTGAGAGTATTAGATCTGTATTGATTGATTGATTGATTTTATTGTTTAGTTAACTAAAACCGCAATAATTTTAGCATAATAAAAACATAATACAGCAAGATTCATAATTGAAAGAAGCATGATTAAAACATTAATTCCTTGTATAGGAATAAACCGGACATTGTACATTATTTGAGTACATCGTTTGACTCGAGGCTTCAGTTTTTTAATGTGCGTGGAGCTAAGGCATCGGTTTCTTACTGCGACCATGGGGTTGTTGCAGACTTGGCGCCCCTGTGTGATGAATGGGGATTCGAGATGCTACAGCTCTCAATGGGGTGGCGGCACAAGGGTTCTATGTTGATATCTTCAGTAGCTGTCCCTGATGCGTCGGTTCTTGCAGCCGCACAGCAGGGCCTACATCCGAGTCGGTGCGGTGATGTCGGACTTCGGAGAGCGGTGCTCAAGACTCAGCGTGCGGCGGTTTCTCCAACCGCGGGCAGGCGCTGTGTTGGTTTCTTCAGCGACACGACGGCTATGCTTGGGAATGCTTCCCGCACTGCGGTGTTGCGGCCGAAACAGGTGCAGATGCATCATTCTTCTTTAGTTGCTTCAAGTTTTCTCAGCTCCCAGCAGCAGGAACAACCTCCAGAGACCCAACACAGGAACAGGCACCTCTTAGCAGGTCAGAACTCTCTGCAGTGGAATTCAGGGTAATGCAAGTTCTGCTTCAAGCCCCTGGAGATCTTCTACAAACAGGATGCACAGCACACAGCAAAGTCTTTGTCCTCTCCTTGGCAGAAACAGCTACTGCAGGCCCACCCCCGACAGCACACAGCAAAGGGGCAGTATTCCCCTTCAGCTTTCCAAGTTTTTCTACTTGGCAGAGGTTCCTCTTGAGTCCAGAAGTAATCTATAGTTCTGGGGTCTGGGCCCCAATATTTATACAGCATTTTCATTGTTCTCTGTGGCAGAGAGGCTCTGTGCTCAGTCCAAACCAGTTCCCTCCTCTGTGGCCCAGCTTCCTAGCAGGAGGTGTCGACAGCATTGTGTAAGGCAGACTAGACCCATTTACATGCAAGGACGTCTCCTCTTCCTACTCTAAATGCAGCCCAGGTCTATTCAGCCCAGTCCTGACTCATCCAGGAAAGGTAGGACACACCTCAAACTCTCCAGTGGCTGTCTGAGAAAAAGTAGATCCCCAGTCCCAATCACTCAACAACCAGACAGTCATTCCACAAACCAGCACAGGCACACAGGATGTCTAAGCAAGAAAATAGGCACTTTCTAAAAGTGGTATTTTCAAACACACAGTATAAAAATCACCTTTACTAAAAGATATATTTTTATAATCTGAGTTCAGGCATACTAAACTCCATCATTCTATCTTGTACCAATGGGAAGTTATAATTATAAGATGTTAGAAATAAATTCCCTTTCGTTCTTATGGGACAGATAGTCTTTCAATAGTGAAACACAAAATAAACTGTATTTCACTATCAGGACATGCCACACACGTCAGTAAATGTCCTTTCTTTCACATACACTGCACCCTGCCCACAGGGGTACCTTGGGCCTACCTTAGGGGTGACTCACATGTAATAAAAGGGAAGATTAGGGCCTGACAAGTGGGTGCACTTGCCAGGACGACATAGCAGTGTAAAACTGCGCACATACACTATAGTGGCTGGTCTGAGAACACTTTGAAAGGCTTCTGGTGTGGGTGGCACAATCAGTGCTGCAGGCCCGCTTGCAGTATCGTATTTACAGGCCCTGAGCACATACAGTGCACTGTCCTAGGGACTTAGAAGTAAATCAAATAAGCCAATCATGGGAACACCAATCCATAAACATAATTTACAGGGAGAGCAATGCACTTTAGCACTGATCAGCAGTGGTAAAGTGCCCAGAGTCATAAAACCAACAAAACAGGTCAAAAACAGGAGGCCAAAAAAAGCAAAAAGTCTTGGGAAATATTTTCTGAAAAAGCCAGGTCTAACAGCTACATATTACCAGTGGCTCCATAATGTGCAGACAAGTGGGAACCCCATAAGATGTTTATAAGACTGTCGATTGTCCCTGGCGGGAGGCCCCCATTGTTAGTCCAGACTCTCGTAGTAATCTACCTACTTCCGTGAAGAATTTGCCAAACTGTGCTAGGTTCTTCGGGGTAACAGAAGTGTATATGAGCGATAGTGCTTCCTTATATGATCTTATCTCATGCTGCATGAAGATAGGCCTTAATTACCTGCTTCTCTGTTGTACTAAGCTTGCGCAGCAGCAAACAATATGGGCAGTTGATTCAGAATGGTATTTACACAGCCTACATCGCTCCTACCCCAGAGCCCAGTTTTATCAATGTGCCTGATACTGCCTAATGGGCGTTGTTAGGAGCCTAACTGATAGGATGTGTCTGAATGCGTGTTTTCCAATTGCTGCTCTCAGGTATGGTTGGCAAAGAGAGGCTTCATGGGATACTGCAAGCACCTCCGCTCATTTGATGCTTCTATCCTGATTTAAGTCCAGAACCCTTGAGTCCTTTCTGACATGTGCCTTTAGTTTGTTCTTTACTTGAACTTTGCTGACTGGGAGAGCTAACAAGAGTGCTGGATCCAGATTTAAAGTTAATGTCCAGGTACTTCTCCCAGGCACTTTTCTTATCCGAGAACATTGCCATGATGGCACCCCACAAAGACACAGGATCTGCCCAGCTCTCCTGAAGATAGCAGTTGATTATGTCTTTTTTGCATGCTATGTCCATGCTTACTAAATTGAATTCCAGCCGGATTAAAGTGCGCCGAGTGTTCTTTTGGATGCCAAATATCTTCTTATATGACAATGTGTGGTTCCGTTCTAATGTCTCGGATAGCCTTCCTGGATAGGCAAGGTGGCCATAACTTATTGTTGGTGCAAGTTTAGCCCTGATGACTCTTCAAATTGAAGAATAAATCTTATTGTATATATATGTTTAAAATTTCCAAGATTCCATGCTAAATTGCATACCTGACAGAGTGAGCTGCAGTTAGAGCATATGCCTTTGGCCCAATAATTTCAGATTTTGTTTTTGAGCCTGACATCACAAGAACTATGAGGACAGTTAGCCTCAGTTGACAGTGGGTGATTTTTTTATGTGCTGTAAAAATACCCATGTTTTATCATTTCTTTTCAATCCTTTTGTGGAGGACACATTTCTCCCATGTCCAAACCACCTCAACCAGGTTTGGGGGTAAGCCATTACCCTTCCCTCGCTGGAAGAGGAGATATTCAAGCCCTATTCTAGAGTGAAATTCTAACTGCATCCTGGGTGGGAGAGGGTCAGATAGGAGTTTGTGAACACCCACAACCTAGCAGATTGTGGGCATTCATCACAAGACAAACCACACCTTTTTCCTCCAACTCTCATCCCCTTGCATGGGTTTACTATTGTGCATTTCTAAATATTGGTGTCAGAGAATTATGCTGTACTAATTTTTTTTAAGCCTGGCAGGTTCCCAATTAATAGAATATAGATTAAGCTAATTGTCATGATTGTCAGGATTTCTGGGCGGGCCTACTCGTCTTTTCCACTAATACGTATCTGTAGGCTTTCCTGATTTTGATGTTTATTTTTTTGTGGATTTCAGTTGTGTTTTCTCAGTGTTTTCCAATTTTTTTTTAAAAACAGGACATAACAGTATTTATTCAGCTACATAACCCCCAAAATAGACAAACACTGTGTTTTTCCATTATTTACAAAATATGTTTTTTTGCAGTGATTTTTATAATGCACATGTCTAATTTAATGGAGAAATAATGCATGCCATGTTGTGTTTTCCCATTGGCAGTGTGTCCAATGAACTTACCTTAGACTGTTCTACACTCACATCTTATTACCCTCTCGCACAAATCATCACCTCTTACAGTCAGACTCTTTCTTTTTTATTTTACTAATAATGGATTTAAAAAGTAAGAGTTTTATGTTCAAAGTTTTAATAAACACATTCCTGAACACAGTTGGAGTCATTCAACTCCTTATTAAATATTATGACGTTGTCGGGGTGGTCAAACCTGCCAACAGAATAGTACCGTGTGAAACCTTTAACATTTTGAATTAAACAAGAATAATTTGTAGTCTTGCATTCTGAGGCACCTGAAAGTTGATGTTTTAAGCATGCTTGGCACTGCTTTTCTGCACTCTTCAGCTGACTACATTAAGGTGGTGTTGCTGCAGTGAGGACATTCATAGCTATCAAGTCTCCCCATGACAAATGTTAAGTCAGCCTGCCCTTTTCACAGACATCACACTGTATTCTGTGACTTGACATTTTGCTGTTCATTTAGCAACTTTGGCCTAAAAATTCCCAGCAGTAAAGTGCAGTTGGGTAAAAAGCCAGTGTTAGCTGAAGGTATCACACATAACAATGGGACGACTTGCAGCTATGAATTTTGTTGGTATGTGGAAAGTCTTGTGTCATGTTTTCATCACCTTCCCATGAGCATGATGACAGCACTCTTTTCACAGCTACCTATCACCACTACTTGCATTGAATGTTTGAAGCCTGGGGTTTTGGGTAAGTGACTTGTTAGAAAAGGGGGCATATGTAAGAGATTTACCCATTCTGTGTCTGTGGGTAAATGTGATAGTACATATTGGCTAAGATTCTTATCAGCCAGCTATATCACTAATCAGTGAAAGAATTAAACACTGCCAAAAGAAAGATCAAATGTGGTTTTAATGTACAAAGATTCTTTATAGTTTATAACATAATTGGATCAAACCTAAAACATGCTTCTAAATCCTTCACCTTTTGTCCAAGCACACAAAACTGGAGAAAACAAAAGGAAGAAGGAACAATATTTTAGTGCATACCTAAACAACAAAACTCAACCAGAAAAATCTTAGACCAGTCTTTTTTGCAACTACCATGTATAACAAAGTTACAATGTGGTGGCCCTTCTGAAAGAAATAAAAATGACTAATTCTCTCTCAAGCAATCAATGGCTTGTAAAGTGTGACTACTCATCCGCAAGGGTCCCGAGGCGCTGGAAGGGGGGTTTGGGGGAGGTTTGGTTCAGTCGAAGAGCCAGATGTTGAGGTCCTTCCTGAACTGAGGCACTGACGGCGATTGCCTGAGGGTGGAGAGGCAGGGTGTTCCAGGTCTTCCTTGCACAGTAGGAGAAGAATTTTCCTCCGGCTGTGGCCTTATGGATACGTGGGACGGTAGCCAGGGCCATTTGGGTGGAGCGGAGGTCTCTGTTGTGTACATGGAATGTGAGGCGGTGGTTGAGGTATGCCGGTCCCGCATCGTGTAGGGCTTTGTAGGGGTGTGTGAGGAGCTTGAAGGTGATTCTTTTGTTGTGGAGATCTCTGAGGTGGCTGCAGCAGGGGATGTTGAGGGTGAGTCTGGCGGAGACGTTCTGGATGTTTTGCAGTTTCTTGAGGAGTTGCTGGATGATGCCGGCATAGAGTGCATTGCTCTAGACGATTCTGCTGCAGACAAGTACGTGGGTGACCGTCTTTCTGGAATCCATTTCAAGATCTTTTGGAGCAGGCATAGTGTGTGGAAGCAGGATGATGAGATGGCGTTGATCTGGCAGTTCATGGTGAGTGAGGAGTCCAGGATGATGCTGAGGTTCCAGCCGTGGTCTGTGGGTGTGGGGAAGGTTTCAAGTGCTGCGGACCACCAGGAGTCATCCCAGGCAGATGAGGTGGAGCCCAGGATGAGGACTTCGGTCTTTTCTGTTGTGCTTGAGGCAGCTGCTCTTCATCCAGGCGGCAACAGTCTTCATCCCATTGTGAAAGTTGTTCTTGGCGACTGTGGTTTCGTTGGTGAGGGAGAGAATCCGCTGGGTGTCGTCTCTCACTTTCTTTTCTTTGAATGGCATTTTACTTTATGGTTGTGCAGGTGTTTATCAGTGTGTGTGTGTGTGTAGGTTTACACTGATGAGGGCTGTTTCCCTTTAGGTGGGGTTTTATAATATAGGTTCAAACCAAAAACAGAACAGCCCATGTATCCGTTATTGTTTTAGAACATTTGCAAGCTAATGGTTAATAAGAGTCATTTACAAAAAGAAAAACATTGATACGAGTAAACTGACATATTGCATGAGATTTTACAAAATACATGAATTCATCTTTTGTGTCTGCCTCACCTTCGCTTAATCTTTCTGTTTACATTGTCTGATGTATTGTTCAACTGTCGCCATCGTTTAAACTTTCTAGGACACTGTTTGATGTAACTTCAGAGCAACTTTAACTTCTGAGGACACTGTCTAAAGTAATGCTTGACTATGCACATCGTAATTCCAGACCTTATGTCAATTATTGAGCCTTGGTATTCAAGTGCAGCCCTTTAGTTCCTTTCCTTCTTCGTGATCCGACATTGCAATCTTTCCGTGCTAAGCACAAATGTATTGACACCTATTTTATCTAACTTGAAAAACTTTTTGTCCTTCAATATAAATATTACTTTAATTGTGACCTTCTTTTCTTCCCTCTCTTATTTTCCCCCCCTTTTTTATCTATATTTATGTATTTCTCTTTATGTAATGTTATTCAGGCAATTGTTTACGGGCAATTTTATTTAATTAGTCCTGATGATGATGCGATATCCCCTTGATAAGGATCGAAACGCCATCGACACAGTTGTCAGCCTTACACATTTTATTTACTGTTTATAATTTATGTGAAGGTGACCCTTGTATACCAAATGTTTCGCCATTTAAGTACTCACTGACAGAAACATCCACAAAATTGCCTAACCCTTTTGTACTTTAATGTTCATGTGATATGTAAGTTCTCGGATACAGGCTTGTATCCCACTGTGATTTAAACTTACATCCTTTGTACTACTGTTCTAAAATATTGTATATTAAAAAGCACCTCTGTCCGGCTGGACATTGGCTCAAATATAGCACTGATTGAGGCTATATTCATTGTACTAATATCCTCTTACTTCCTAGGGACCACTGTCTCCTGTAACAAATTAGTTCCCAAGGTCCCTGACCGATCTCCTTTGGGTGCCCTTGTTCTTTACATATATCATTATAGTTTTCAGAAAGGCATGCAAAACATAAGTGCAAAGGACCTTACTTCAATTCTATAGAAAATCCTGCATAGACAAGTCATATACACGTGAGAAATGGGGCTCCTGTCTATAGAGGACAAGTTTGTCTTTTGCAGGACTTTAGACAAAGGATTTCATACATCATGACACCGTGACATAGTTCTAAAAAAATCAACCAATGAGGAACAAGCAAGAAGAATCATTTTACTTCAGAATACATTTGAATATTCTCTCATTATACTGTTGCATTGCATTCAGTTGCTTCACAGTTTATTCAGGCTCTGTAATTGGCACATTTTATATACAGACGATTGTCCGAGACAGTTAGGATGTCCCTGGTTAGGTACAGCATGCTAAGAAACCTCTGGGAATGCTCACCGAAGCTCAGAATTATTTATTTAGAGCCGGTCAACAACAACAACGATCATGTGTTGTGCTGTGACATCAATTCAAGATAGAGGAAAATACAAGCTCGGTTCATGTTAGCACAAGTCCTGTTTCTAATACATTTAAAGCTAGAAAAAGAAAAAAACAATGTGTCAAATTACCCCATGCCATGTGGAAGATTTAGTGTCATTTGCGGTTATTTAGCTAACATACACTTCCGATCCGGTAAAAAAATTCCCGTACGACTCGTATCCGTATATTTTTACGTACGAATCGTACAAGTCCCGTCCCACCGGTGAAGTACGATTTGTACGTGAAAAATACATACGAATCGCTTCGGGAAAAGGTTTACGAGACGTACCCGGACAGTTTTACGTACAAATCGTCAAACTGAAGTCCGAGCGCACAAGTATGATCCGTACCGCCCTTCCGAATACACAAGCGTATGTAAAACGTCCCGTACGGAGCGAACTCTGTACCACTCATATCCCGGGTAAACTTGCGCCCGGGATACGATTCGTACAGCTCCCCACCTCCCCCCGTGTATGTCCGCAGTACCTCCGTATGTCAGCACCGTACCCCCTGTATGTCAGCACCGTACCCCCATGTCTGCACCGTACCCCAGCCCCCTACTTGTACGCACCGTACCCCACCACCGTACCCCAGCCCCGTACTTGTACGCACCATACCCCAGCACCGTACCCCAGCCCCGTACTTGTACGCACCGTACCCCACAACTGTACCCCAGCCCCGTACTTTTACGCACCGTACTCCAGCACCGAACCCCAGCCCCGTACTTGGACGCACCGTACCCCACCACCGTACCCCAGCCCCGTACTTGGACGCACCGTACCCCAGCACCGTACCCCAGCCCCGTACTTGGACGCACCATACCCCAGCACCGTACCCCAGCCCTGTACTTGGACGCACTGTACCCCAGCACCGTACCCCAGCCCCGTACTTGGACGCACCGTACCCCAGCACCATACCCCAGCCCCATACTTGTGCGCACCGTACCCCAGCCCCATACTTGGACGCACCGTACCCCAGCACCATACCCCAGCCCCGTACTTGTACGCACCGTACCCCAGCAATGTACCCTAGCTCCGTATTTGGACGCACCGTACCCCAGCACCGTCCCCCAGCATTGCATATGTACGGACCTTACAACAACATTGCGTATGCGAGCACGGTACAACAACATCACGTATGTACGCACCTTCCACTTGCGAAAACGACTCGTACTGAACCAGGACACTGTAAAACAGCACAAGGAGGGTCAATTGGACTCGCACAACACCACAAAACACGTCTACAGTAGAAAATACATCAAAATGACTGACCTGGCACATCCAAACAGGCAAACAGAGGCCCAAACTCACAACCACCTCTTATAACACACCCACAAAAATTTCAAACTCAGGCACACCCACAAATGGACCAATAAAAAGGGCCCACACACACAAACCATGAGCCTTTGCAACAGACTCACTGCAGCTACAGAGCACACCCCAACAACTGCACCCATACACCATAACATATACACCTTCACACATACTCCTTCACACATACCCCCTCTTCACATTCCCACACACACCTTCACACCCACACACCCACAACCATCCACACCCTCACCCCACACCATGCCCACAGACAAGAATCCAAAGTTCACAAGGGAGGAGCTGGACATCCTTGTCAACAAAGTCATCAGAGTCGACCCACAGCTCTTTGGAACATTGGTCAGACAGACCAGCATAGCTGAAAAATCACGCCTGTGGCAGAGGATCATCGATAGGGTGAATCACTGGAGGTGGGCTGCCCCGCAGACCGGTACATTACAATCCCTGGGAGGAGAAGGTGATGGCCCTGCTTCGCCGGTGGGAGTACACGGAGTCGAAGGAGTTGCAGAGCCTGGTGAGTACACAAACAACTTACGTAACATGGGGGTAATGGTATCCACACCCCAACTACACCAAATGCACGCAACTACCCCCAAGCCCTCACCGGACCCAACCACACTCAAAAACAACGCTCATGCCACTAACATGTGTATGCCCCATTCACAAAGCAAGGCCATGCCATGTCCCAGGCTACACGAAGCACAAACCCAAGACTGGATGTCCGGGATGCTGGGATGGTGGGGCTCACAAAACACATTGTTCAACTCAGAATCAGACACCATTGCCCTCAGCCCATAAGGCCCAGGTACATACCCATGCATCATGCTCAATGCACAGGGACTGACAAAGTACTGACAAGGTAGCTGACACTTGGCCCTACTGTAGGCAGCACAAGGCCCTCCTGTGACCACTGTAAACTCAAACACCAACACCACAAGTTCAGATATCTAGGACAGGAACTCAATGTCATGGCAGCATGCACCATGAGGGGACAGATACATCACCTGGGAGACCCACTGCCAAATCACACTACACCCACCAGCAGGCCCTGTCACACACACCCCTTACACAAGCACACACCCCCGGGGCAGGCAATGGATTTACCCACTCTCACAATGGACATGTGACACAACAAGATCAATCCATAGCCAAAGAAGCATCCAAGTCAAAAATCTACATGTCAAACACTCAGGAGAACATATCAATCTGTCCTCCGCAACATACCCATCCACAAGTGAACATTGAGGGGAATGCTAGGCACATACAACTACCTGGAGGAACTGTGCCAACTTGAATATGTATGAAACATGGATGTCGCATGAAACAGCATTAACATTGTCTCTCTCTCACACACAGGGCAACGTCATGGATCTCCCCCCAACAATGGGGGGTAGGAATCACAGTCCCAGGCTCGGGAGGAACCTGATCCCACCGGCAGCGATGCCTCTCAACACTCCGCGGATGACCCCAACCCACCTGTACCCTCTGGTGTCCAAGCCCCTGAGGTTCTGGACTTTTAAGAGTCCAGAGGTGTCAGGGAAACAACACCCGAAGACCCCTGAGTTCCTTCCTGTCTCGGTGCACAAATAAACAGAGACGCGGGTTTCTCGATGGTGGCGTCAGAGACCAAGATTTATTTACTGCAGGGACACAGAAGTCATAGGAACCACACAGAGGCAGAATCTACGAGACTGTTCAAATTGCATTAAGTGGGTTGTTCCTAAAAAAAAACGAAATATGTCTTTAGGCAACATTACACGAATATTTCTCATGCCCAACCCAGTATCCCAAACAAACAATAAATAGACATCAAACAATAATTAGTCGTAGGTTTTCGGTATTCGATCAGGTCTCCTTGTCAGTTTTCCATTCTTTGCCCGATCCTCCCCATCATAAAAATCGTAACCTCCCCATTGTAAAAGCCCAGAAGGAGAGGAGCAGAGCCAGGTGCAAAGGATTGAAAAGTAGGATAAGAGGTGTTTATGGATCATAAACGGGCATGGCTACCGTCTTCGGCCTCTCAGTCAGGACAATGGACACGAGAACCAGTATAGCAGGACTGGCCTCAGGCAAGGGAGGCAGCTTGATTCTGCCTAGTCATGCAGCGTCAGCCTTTCTTGGGGCTCGAGCTTACGTGTCCTTAACAAGGTGATTCTGCCGGGGTCATCGCCCGTCCATTGACTATGTGAGGGCAAGAAACAAAATGGATGCCGTAACTAAAATGGATGCCATGACTTAACAACAGAATGCCCTATTTCTCAGTGAATTCATGCTAGTTGCGCAGCGAAAACACTGTCATGCATATAATGGATCATTTACGGTTCATTGGTACCAAAATCGTGTCAGTACTACGATACCGAATACACGGGTTCGGATCGCTACAGAACCTCAGACCGTCCTTTTGCCCTTACATAGGCAATAACTTACTCTATGTCAGAGTCCATTTCTATGTTCATCAGGTCACTGATATGTTGCTGAAGCATTACTCTATCTCGTGGGGTATCTCCAAAAACAGGTGGTCTTCTTACGCATGTCGAAACACACAGGCCACACAAGGTTGGACCACACTGAACAATGAGACAGCATGAAAATAAAAATACCAACGCAACACCGGTGACTATCAGAACCTTCCATCCCCACGCAGATAACAGACTCCAGAACCATCCCACTAATGACCAGTCACCTTCCTCTACATGAATAGAGTCAGAGATTGTGTGTAACTTAGAGATGGCCTTATATACCGTTGGCGCATTATCTGGGATAAAAACACAGCAACTCGATTGGATCATCTTACATACCCCACCTCGATCTGCAAGTAACGTCATGAGGCGATCCGCTTGCAGCTCAGCTGTCAGGTTACTAAGGGCACCCGCAGTTTCGGTAATAGTGGATTCAACTACCCGTGTTAGTTGACGTAAGTTTCTACTGTTGGCCATAGGCCCCCAGAACGGAAGGAAACCTTTGAAGAAGTCTCCTGCTTCTTGGCCAGCAGTATCTTCTTTACTGAAAACACCTCTCACAACTCTAGTTTTGTGATAGTCCGGTGCAGCAGTGTATGTCGGAGGTAACAGTTGAGCGATATAACATGAGCCTGAGAAATCAGCAGGCAGCCATGTATATGCTCTATCTTTGCAAACAAAATAGGTGCCCTTAGCAGCTGAAAATGCAGGGGAAGACTGTGACGGGAAAACGTATGTTTCGATACAGTCACTCTTCCCTAGTCGAGCTTTTGGATTCCTCCCATTTCCTTGCAAACAGAGCTGACCTTGGTGGGGTACGACCCAGATCGGAGTCGAGCTTTTACGTTTGTTCTCACCCAAAGTAATGCCATATTCTGTAACATTCCAACCCATGTAAACTCGCAATTCATCCTTGGGAATGAACGGGGTGTTATTGACGTCTCTAACCATGTCAGTGATTCCTTTTACCAAGGCTCTATTAGCGGAGTTATACCTAGTGGAACGCGGAGGTCGTGGGGGATAGGTCTCTAGGGCATAAGCGAACATGGTCTGAAATGCCCAGAATGATCCATTATAACTAAAGGGCAGAACCAGATAAGGGATGCCCTTGTCCATGGTATGTGGTATCAAGCCACACACCCAGCAGTTCGTTGTGTTAACCACTAGTTGATGTTGGTGCAAGAGCTGAATGAAAGTGTTATTTATAAACTCAGAGCGTCGAGCTTGCTCGTGGGCAGGAAAAGGATGGAAAGAATGAAGAGAAACAACAGTCGGAGAAACGGGAACATGGGGAGATACTGTAGATGTAACAGGTGTAAAGATCAATTGAATACCAAAAATAATTCCGCCTACCAAAGTTATTAAAACAATCAGAAGTGTCAGAGCACATTGCATTAGAAAACATTTGCTATACAATATTTCATATAGTTTTGTCTTGTGCACATTTATGACGTTAACCCGTCGCAGTTCAGGAAGCTCCATCTTCTACAACCGTTCGCAACGGATGGTTTGTACCTGTTAAAAAATTGACTCTGTTTTACCCTGGGAGTTCCCAAAGTAAACAGAAGAAACCGACCTTGTGTCTGGTTCCCTGCAAATTAAAACAAGGCACACGTTACGACCCTACGGTAACCTAGACGGCAAGGTGAGAGAACAACAAAAACAAAAAGATAAAAATTTAGAGCAAACTTCCTGACTGAATGGAATGCGATAAGATCAAAACAGTTTTCAAACAGAAAGGTAATTATGCAATGTCATTAGTTCATAGCATGAGAACGTAGATTATATCTGTACTTCCCGGGTCTTGTCTGATCTTGAAATAGCTGGTCTACAGGTGCAGAAATGTTCGAATCCACAGGTGACAAATGTTCACTTTGTACAACACTCTGTCCAGGGTTCAAAGGAGCAGTTCCTGCTGAGGTGTCAGAGTTCTGCGTTTCAGTTCGTGGGTCCGTTATGTACTCTGCATCACTGAAAGGGATGAGCCTAGGAACAGGTTCTGTCTCGGATACACCAAATCCCTGTCTAACCCAGTTGTCATAGGGGAGTGGGAGAGGGACACGCTTCGTATGGCTAGCGTGCACCCAATTCTTCCTTCCAGCTAGGCGTACAGCAGTTCTCGTTGTCAGGAGCACTTGGAACGGGCCCACGAATCTTGGCTGGAGGTTCCGGGTTCGCTCAAAATTCCGCACCACCACTTGATCACCGGGTTTCAACGTGTGGCCTGGACTCTCTGGCAGTTTAGGCAAGGATTCGAATACCTGTTGATGAATAAGGCTCAGTTTAGCAGTCAGGTCATAAAGATAATCAATCAACATTGGATATTTGATCTGTTTGAATTCCTTTGGCCTAGGGACTCCCTAAACATTAGCAGGACGACCGAACACAATCTCATATGGGCTAAGCCCTACTCGAGAGTGTAAAGACGCTCTGGTGGACAGTAGAGCTAAAGGCAGTGCATCTGGCCAAGATAGACCAGTGGAAGCTTGAATTTTAGCAAGTTTCAGCTTCAGGGTACCATTGTACCCTTCAACCAAACCTGCTGACTGTGGGTGATTCGCACTGTGGAATTTCTGGATGATTCCCAGACCCGTACACACACTCTTCATAACTTTCCCTACAAACTCACTTCCATTGTCCGACCAAACAATCCGTGGCATACCATACCTGGGGAAGTATTCTTTGAGGAGGATTTTGGCAGTGGACATAGCAGTGTTATCCTTTAATGGATATGCCTCAATCCATCTTGAAAAGGCACAGACTACCGCTAGGACATATTTAAGATTGTTACACCTGTCCATGTGGATAAAATCCAACTGAATCACTTCAAAGGGATAAGAAGGGGGAGCAAAATGACCAGTTGGGGTTGGGGTTCCCTTGCCAGGATTATGCATCAGGCATATCATGCAGTTTTTCACCACTCTTTCCGCACACTTAGTAATTCCATCATTCTTCCATACTGGAGCTAACATTTTACAGATCCCTTTCGAACTGATGTGCGCCGCTCCATGCGCCATCGTGACTACTGCGAGCACATACGCATCAGGTAACATCCAACGCTGCTGTTCAGACAAATCAACCCAACATCCACTTGAATCCATTTTACCCGTTTTCTCCTTCCATTCATTCTTCTCATTTTTAGTTGCTTCATTCTGGATTGCCTTCACACTTTCAATCGTATTCTCACACATCCCTGATTCAGCAATCCATCTTGCAGATGTTGCAACGTACATTCGGCTCGTCATGTTCTTGGCCGTCTCTTTGGCGATCTCATCAGCAAACGCATTCCCACGGCCAACATCATCCGTAATCTTTCGATGTGCACTGCACTTCACAATCGCAACTTCATTCGGTAGGGTCAGAGATTCCAATAGGTCATTGACTAACTGTCCATGTTGGATCTTAGTCCCATGGGACGTGAGAAAACCTCTTTCTTTCCACAGACGTCCAAAGCTATGTGCTACGACGAAGGCGTATTGGCTATCAGTAAACACATTCACTCTCTTTCCCTCAGCTAAAACACACGCTCTTGTTAGTGCAATTAATTCTGCAGCTTGGGCAGAATTCTGACTTACTCTTGCGGTCTCAGCAATCGTACTCAAAGTCGTAACTGCATACGCGGCCGTCACATCACCATTCTGTAGTTTAAAACATGACCCATCGACGTACAAAGTGCCAGCTGGATCTAGTAACGGAGTGTCTTTTAAATCAATCCTACCTTTTGTCTCTTCCTCAGTTCTAAAACAACAATCATGAGGCTCTGAATCACTCGACTCTAGAGTAGTCGGCAACAGCGTTGCTGGATTCAATATGTTGCATCGCTTGATTTGAATGTGACTTGCCAAAAGTGTCAGCTCATAGCCTGATAGTCTAGCACTGGTGAGGTGCTGAGTTTTTGTTCGATTCATGAGTGTATCCACAGCATGTGGAACCATGACTACTAACATGTTGTTCATGACTAGTCCAGCAGACTGTCGAATAGACACTACAGCTGCTGCTGTAGCTCTCAAACAACTTGGCAATGCTCTGGCTACCGGATCTAATGTGGATGAGAAATATGCACAAGGCCGCTGTTTGTCACCAAATTGTTGCGTTAATACACTCAAAGCACAACCTTCTCTTTCATGGACATATAGTGTAAACGGCTTACTGTAGTCAGGAGTACCCAACACAGGAGCTGAACACAGCGCATCACGTAAGTCGGAGAAGCTCTGTTGACATTCATCAGACCATGGCAAAGGGCTCGGAACACCTTTTCCAGTCAGGGCTACCAATGGTTTTGCCATGAGAGAAAAATTTGGGATCCATTGCCTACAGTATGACGTAATACCCAAGAACGCACGCACTTCTCTCTGTGTGCTTGGTATAGTCATCTGCGAAATTGCTTTGATTCTCTCTGGGGTCAACCTTCTTCCCTCCTTTGACAAAAGATGACCTAAGTAGGTCACTTCTTGGCAACAATATTGCAGTTTAGAAGGTGAAACCTTGTGATGTAAGTCTGACAAATGACGTAATAAAGAAATTGTAGCTATTTTGCAAGTTTCCTTGTCATCAGCGGCCAATAAAAGTATTGGATCAGAGCAACACCAGGAGGAAGTACAAGAGCATCTAATTGACTCTTCAATGCTTGGCTGTAAATTGAAGGGCTCTCACAATAACCTTGTGGAGCACGTTTGAATCTGAAACTGCGACCTCCTAAGGAGAAACCAAAAATGTCTCTACTTTCCTCGGCTATCGGTATGCTGAAGAAGGCATTTTTCAAATCGATCACTGTAAACCATGAGGCTGAGGCAGGAATCAACGTCAATAATGCAGTGATATCTGGTACCACAGGAAACTGCGGAATCACTATTTTGTTAACTTCTCTGAGGTCAATCACAAATCTGTAGATTGGAGGTTTGGAAGGGTCAGTGCATTTTAAAATCGGCAGAACAGGACTATTGCAGACATTTCCTCTAGTTTCCTCTATCACATCTTTCTGTATTAAGTCTTTCACAATCAGCAAAAGTGCACGTTCACCTTCATTCGAAATCCGATACTGTGGGATTCGTGGGAATCTAACATTTGCTTTCAGGCTTACCACATAAGGGGGAATTTCCAAGAGGCCTACATCGTTAGGACCAGTCGCCCAAAGAGTATCAGGGAGAGAACGCAGCTCCGGTGGGAGCTTATCCATCGACATGTACATTGGAGAGATGACTCTTTTGCCTAATGTGAGCTGTACTCCCGAAGGAGAACAGTACAGTGTCGCATGCAGGCGTTTCAACAGATCTAAACCAAGCAGATTCTCATTACAACCGGTTGTTAGGATAAGGGGTGCTTCTAGTTCGCATGGCCCAACAGAAATTGATAAAGGACTAGAAACAGGATTGTGAACAGGGGCGCCTGAGAAACCTACCGAAGTGTTCGTTAAGCCAGACAAAGGTGCGCCAGGGAGTTTCGCATGCATAATTGAACCTTTTGCCGCACCAGTATCCAACAGAAACGGTTCGACCACGCCTGATGTAACTACTGCGACATAAGGTCCACTCTGATCAACTGGAACTGATACTACTCCCTCTCTTTGCCTGTGGCTGTCCTAGTACTTGCTTCTCTGAAACTCTTCATTATGTTCATAGTAATCTTCAACATGATACTGTGGAGATCTACCTAGTTGCATAGGTTGTACATTTCGCTGATCGAAATAATTTGATGGGCGATCGGCCTGTGGTGTCATAGTACCACGTCCTCTACCTCTAGGAGCTTGCATAAACCCAACATTTCCTCTCTGAGCTGGGACACCACTAGTCTGCGCGTGGAGTACTGGACACTCATTCTTATAATGGCCCTCCTTTTTACAATAGGCACACTGATTCCATGCTAACTGTTGTCGGGAAAAACCATAATTAAATCTTTGGGACGTCCCTTGCTGGAATTGTGGCTGTTGCTGAAACTGGGGTCGCTGCTGTGAATCTGACTGATTCGAGCGAGGCGGATACGCCTGTTGCAAAAGAACTTTAGTCTTCAAATCTTTTGTCTTCTTTTCTGACTTTTCCTTCTCTTCTTTCTCTCTATTCTCGTAATACTGAGCAGTTGCAAGTATCTGTGCTGTCGTCGACACTGCCCATGCACTTTCAGAATCCTTTAACTTGTTACTAAGCTCAGGTAGTAAATTAAACACGAACTTGTCGACAAACAACCTCTGACCTCCCTCAGTACTCATATCTTGCCCACTGTGGTCTACGAAGGTCTCTTCAAATCTAGTGAAAAAGTCAGAGACGCTTTCGTCCTTCTTTTGTTTGCATGCTGATAGTTTATCCCAATTTACCCGTAACGCTGGCATCAGCGTTTTCATTAGATTAATTATTCTGCCAGGTAAGGCAGCAATCAGAGGCTCAGGTTTAGCACCGCCAACTTGTTGCGCATCTGCCGCTATAATAGCTGGCCAATCACCTCCTAGGGCGACTGGGTGGTTCTCTTGCCGAATCTTGGCCCATATAGGCTGTGGCACTACATTGCCAAATAGCATTTCAATGTCTGCCAAATTCATGACACACGCTTGAACTGTCTGCGTTAACTCTTTATAATAACCAGCAGGATTTTTACGCGGGTCCGGCAACGCTTGTTTTACTGCTAATACTTCGGCCCGCTTCCAAGGGATGTGTATCCACACTCTATGGAACTGTGCCGGAGCAGCTGCAATACCATTAGCCGCATCAGCTTGAACTGCATCACGCCATATCGGTGTAACTTCCCTCATCGGATATTGACCTCGTCTTTTCCTAGTAATCGGTGAACCATCAGGGTCCCTTGGTGCTCGAAGAGGGGAATCATCCCTATAAGCTAAAATCAGTTCTATCGCTTCCCTTACCATCCTGCGGCAAATTTCTGATGAACATTTATCAGATCAGAGGGGACGGAATCTAAGTCATCATCATCATCCCATTCCTCACGCACAAGAGAACACATCACGTCAAAAACATAACGGTGAGTTGGTTCATTCCATTGCATAAAGGTATCTAACACTCTTCGTGTATCATACTTCGCAGCTTTCGACATCCACCTAAGAGCTGTCGAATCTAACATTTCTCGTTCCTGGGGACCAGGAAGCTGGCTACGTCTCTGTGTAGAGTCAGAAACGGGGGTCCCAATTAAAGACCTGTAGAGAGGAGTTAAGATATTAGTTACAGAGTCGGTTATTTTCCGACGAACGGAAAGCGGAGTCAGAATGTTTACAGGGTACGGGAACAGGGCAGCTGGAGCAGATGAAAAAGTAAGGGTGGAAGTAGCAGGTAAAGCAGTTTGCGAAATGACAGGCAAAGGCGGAACAGGCGACCCAGGAAGAGGGGGTGCCGAGGGAACATTAACCACGGGAAGGACAGGGGCTGGAATCAAAGGAAGTGGAGCAACTATTCCAGGCTGACCAGCAGCTGGCTGTACAACAGGTAGTAACTGTGGTGCTGTAATACCCTGTGCATTCGGTGGAGGTGATCTCAACAGGTAAGACAACAGAGGATCCTTTTCATGGTCCTCTATCGGCTTAGTCGGACAAGATGGCAATACAGGGTAACATTTATCAATCGCCAAATTATGTTTTCTATTCGCCATCTCCATTGCTTTCTCAGTCTCGTTGACATGCAACTGCCTAGCAGACTCCGTTAAAGTCAACCCTTTCTCTTTCTGTTCTTTCTTCGTCTTCCTAATTTCTCTCTGTTTGGCTTCTTTACGCCATACGCGAAAAGAATCAAACATTGCCGGCCGGGCTTTTCTTTTAAACAACTTCATTTCTAGATTGTCTAGAATTTCGCTTTCGAAGCTACCATGCGGTGGCCAACTAAGGACACCATCTTTTCTGGTATAACGGACCCATACTTCATTATAAGCAATAGGACCTACACCATGTTTACAATAGAGCTCATATGTAGGAGTTCCAATCGGAGGAACCGAACACGAATCCTCCAACCGGGAATCCCCGTTGCAACTTAACCAGGACAGGAAACAATTACTGTTAGTCATGACAAACCAAAGACAGATTCCAACCAAAATGCGCAAAGAACTTAGGCCTACCAAAATGAACCAATACCAAAACAAAGATTATCTAAACAAGAGCAACCAATGATAATCTACGAATTCAAAAACAAACGTAGCGTAACCCACTTAATACTTAACTGAAATGTGGAAGACGTCACCAAGGAGAACCCGTCTACGTCTCGCCGTACTAAGGTCTGCACCTCGGGTCCAAGACAGGGCGACAGTCAGGGCAGCGGTCCTCTGTAGCCGTCTGGGAACGGGAACCCTCGTGGAAGAGATCGTCGGGCCACTTTTACGACATGCAGGGATCGATGAAGCGGGGTACCTCCCTCCGGAATCTTCACACGAAACTCCTCGAACTTTTCAGGCTTTGGACCGGTACCGGATGACGTCGCCCCACGTTGGGCGCCAATTTGAGGTTCTGGACTTTTAAGAGTCCAGAGGTGTCAGGGAAACAACACCCGAAGACCCCTGAGTTCCTTCCTGTCTCGGTGCACAAATAAACAGAGACGCGGGTTTCTCGATGGTGACGTCAGAGACCAAGATTTATTTACTGCAGGGACACAGAAGTCATAGGAACCACACAGAGGCAGAATCTACGAGACTGTTCAAATTGCATTAAGTGGGTTGTTCCTTAAATACACAAAATATGTCTTTAGGCAACATTACACGAATATTTCTCATGCCCAACCCGGTATCCCAAACAAACAATAAATAGACATCAAACAATAATTAGTCGTAGGTTTTCGGTATTCGATCAGGTCTCCTTGTCAGTTTTCCATTCTTTGCCCGATCCTCCCCATCATAAAAATCGTAACCTCCCCATTGTAAAAGCCCAGAAGTAGAGGAGCAGAGCCAGGTGCAAAGGATTGAAAAGTAGGATAAGAGGTGTTTATGGATCATAAACGGGCATGGCTACCGTCTTCGGCCTCTCAGTCAGGACAATGGACACGAGAACCAGTATAGCAGGACTGGCCTCAGGCAAGGGAGGCAGCTTGATTCTGCCTAGTCATGCAGCGTCAGCCTTTCTTGGGGCTCGAGCTTACGTGTCCTTAACAAGGTGATTCTGCCGGGGTCATCGCCCGTCCATTGACTATGTGAGGGCAAGAAACAAAATGGATGCCGTAACTAAAATGGATGCCATGACTTAACAACAGAATGCCCTATTTCTCAGTGAATTCATGCTAGTCGCGCTGAAAACAGTGTCATGCATATAATGGATCATTTACGGTTCATTGGTACCAAAATCGTGTCAGTACTACGATACCGAATACACGGGTTCGGATCGCTACAGAACCTCACCCCTGCAGCACCTGCTTCAGGTACATCTGTGACAACCACCACCCCCATTCCTGCCACATCCCAGGAGACACCCAGGAGCCCTGCCCGCACTGAACAACTGAGCCAGTCTGACCTGGAGGGACAAGGTTCGCCGGGCACCCAGGAGGAGGAAGACAACCCCGCAACTGCCATCCCTCAGGGGTCCCGTAGACCCGATGTGCCCACAACAGCAGGCCAGGCTCGTGTGGGCAGGAGTGGTGTGAGTGGAGGCAGGCGGAGGCGAGAACCTGACCAGCCAGCTGAAGGGACCAGTATGTCACACATACGCAACATCATGGACGCATACCAGCGTGACACCAGGGCCATCAGCCAGGTAGTGGAGACCCTCCCAGAGATTAAGAACCGGCAGGCCAAGCAACACGCCAGTCAACAAGAACACCAAGGACGGATGGAGGCAAGACTGGCTGAGCTCCTGGCGGTGCAAACGGACGTCAGCCGTTCACTCGTCGGATCGCCGACAACATGGCCAATCCTCCCTGTGCCACCAGGCGAAGACCACCACCAGCCACAGGGAGGGAGGAGGAGGAGGATTCGTCCGACGGAGCGTCCCAAACACCGTCAAGGACTGCATCTGAGTGTCCCGCGAGGAAGGTGGGTTGTCCACGGAAAAGACCGTGAGAGGCAGCGGACCATCCCCATCTCCCGGGTCACCTGGCATGGCACCTGGCCTTCATGCGCAACAGCATCACCTCATTCACTGACATTCTCTGCCACATGGACTTGCTAGTCACAGTCTGACCAATGATGACAAACACTGTGGTCTGGACTCTGATGACTTCAA
Source organism: Triturus cristatus (assembly GCF_964204655.1). NCBI lineage: Eukaryota > Metazoa > Chordata > Amphibia > Caudata > Salamandridae > Triturus > Triturus cristatus. Next base: position 197,626,982 of record NC_140593.1, on the reverse strand, counting down.
ATGCCAAGGATCCCATCTCCCCCTGTGAACTTTGGATTCTAGGCACACTGTATAGCACCTATTTTTTCCCACAAAACACACACCCCCACCGAGAATAAAACTACATTTCTTTAATTAGATGTTGCAGTCATTTTGCATGAGTACACAACATACATGTGGGGAAATGTCAAACTATGCCTGAGTGTTGAACTAACTCCAGCCATCCATACCCTGGGATCTGAGTCCAGTACAGGACACACATGGGTCACAATGTATCATCCAATACAGACATGGAGCACAATACTCACCCGTGATGGCCTCAAGCTGCTGAGGGGGGGCTTGCAATACTGTGCGGACAGACCAATTTGGAAGAGTATCATTAAGGCGTAGAGGTCATGGCTCATGTGGAGGTTCCCGGGAAGGGAGTTCCAGGTATGTTTGGCCAGGTGGGAGAACTATGTCCTGCATGCTGGAGTTTGGTGGATGTGAAGAATGTTGGCCAGGACAAGGTTGGATGCACGAAGTTGGCACAACCGGGTCTTGGATGACAGACGTCCAAGGTTGGTTTGGGGTCTGGGGTTGTGGACTGCCTCCTGAGTGTGGGTGAGGAGTGTGAAGGTCATCCTGCAGCAGACAGTGATCCATTGCAGCTATCTCAGGTGGACGGTGATGTGGCTGGGGCGCGGGATGTTGAAGCTGAGGTGTGCAGATGCACCCTGGATGTGGACAAGTTTTCCGGGAGTTTGCCTCTACTTGCTCCATAGAGGGCGGGGCTGTAGTTGACACGGCTGGTGTCGTGGACCTGGGGGACGGTCTGTCTTGCCTTGGAGTGGATCTATCTGTGGATCATGTGCATCATGCGGAGGGTGTTGCAGCATGAGGTACAGATGCTGGTGAGCTGCATGGCAATTGTGAGCGACGAGTCCATGATGCACACCATCTTGTGTGCGTGGCCACTGGGTGCTGGTGCAGTGCCCTGGCGGGTGGGACACAAGGAGTTGACCCAGCTGTAAGGGGACAATCCACAGATGATTACTTCAGTCCTGTACAAGTCCAGACTCAGGTGGCTGATGTTCAGCCATTCATCAACGGACCTCATGCCTTCTTGAAGGTTGGAACTGGCAATGGCTGTGTCTTTGGTGAGGGTGAGGAGCAGCTGGCTGTCAATGGCATACGAGATGATGATGAGGTTGTGTGCGCATGTGATGGTGGAGAGGGGGGTCCTGGACACATTGAAGATTGACACGCTGAGAGATGAGCCCTGGGCCATGTGCCAGATGACGCCACTGTACTACACACATGCTGAAGGCTTGAGTCCCACTCCCATGGCCTTGCTGGGGAGCTACTTGGTGATTTCATCCTGGTCCATCCCCTGGATACCAGTGTTGGAGATGTGTGTCATGCATAATGCTGTGGAGAGGTCAAGGGGGGTGGCCTCACCATTTTTGAGCAGGGCAAAGTTGTCGGTGTTGGTGGCAATGATGACGGTTGCAGTGGGGTGATTACTGTGGAAGACGGTCTTGTGCAGGTTGCCTGGACCTCTTTGCGAGGAGGAAGTTTGTCAGTTGCTCATTGACTGTCTTCCTGATGACATTTGCTGGCTAGGGAAGCACGTTGATGTTCCTTGAGAGCCAGCGTTCCTGCCGTCCATTGTCTAAGAAGGGCCTGGGTCACTGAATGCCTCTATCTACCATGGAATGTGGCTAACTTCAATGATACATACATGACGTGCTGGACGTGGGCTACAAGGATGGGGAATGGTGTGGTTGAGATGTTGTGTGGGAAGGGGCCTGATGGAGATTCCCAGGGGATGTTGCACATGAGCCGGGTGTTGTATCTGCTGATGATGGAAGTCCAAAACCTGAGGGTGGTTGGTCCCGCGTATAATAGTGCTTTCTGCCTCTGTGTGCCAAGGCTTGCGTGTATGTCCATGAGCTTGCAGTGGTAGAAAGTTGCAAGGGATTGGCTCAGCCTTGCAAGGGTGGGGTGTCTTTTGGATGGAGAGCTGATGTCAGTGCACTCACGATGCTGATGAGCTCCTTGATGTCGTGCGGTTTTTTGGCCTCTGCCCCATCTGAAGGACCTCCAATTGTCCTTGCTGATGATATGGGGATGGCTGTGTGTGCCGTTTTCCAGGGTTGTAAGGCCACTGATGGTTATTTGTGTTGCAAGCTGTGCACAAGAGTCCTGCTAGACGTGTATGAGTCCAGTAGGTCTGCCTTGTCCCAGGTGGCATAATTGTTGATGTGCGTCACAGGAAAGTCTGTCAACGTGGCTAGATTGTTGGATCAGTTGCTGATCCAGTGTGTGAGGTTGCAGGGTGTGGCGGTGGTGTTGGTTCCAATGTCCCACACAGCATATCTGTGTTGACTTACATCAAGCATCTTTGGGGGATTGGTAGCGGGGTGTGTGGCAGTGTGTTGCTCGTCGGAGACGTGGATGCTAATGTGGATGGACCAATGATGGATGCTGGTGTGGTTCTCATCCAGCCAGAAGTACCTGGCCCACAGCCACATGTATCCTGTGTATGTGAGGGCGTGCGTGACGATGGACGTGTTGATGGCTTTGCGAAATTGTGGATGTAGGCCTAGAGATCTGTAGATGAGTGTTACTCTGAGGGTTTGCAGGGGGTTTGTGCTAAACCGGATTTGTGACCCTGAGTGCGTACTTGGGAATAGATATCAATTCATCCTCCGGGATTCTTAGTGCCATCCCTGCGGGTGCTCTTGTATCCGTCTGAGATGGCAATGAAGAAGTTGTGTGCTGAGGATGCTTTCATCCAGGTCACTGTCATGAAGGTGATGTGTGGGCCTGTTGTGTTGAGGAGGTAACAGAGTCCAATGGCGTGCTGGTGGACGGAGCCGGTGTGGAGTAGGAGGGACATGACCTGGTTGGTGTGACAGGGCCTGGAAGGCGGGGCAGCGCTGTGTAGCCAGTTGGAGTTGCACACTCAGCATGCAAAGGTGTTGTGTGTGCGCTTAGGGTATGCCTGAGAGCATGCGGTTGATTTTCGGTTGGACATTGCTTGGAGGGTGGCTACAACATGAGACTGTTGTGTGATGTGGGTCATGCAAGGACATGAGGGTCGTGCAATGTGCACGTTGCATGCACTGACGGTCCTGCCTTTGGCACCGCGTGGCCGCAACAGTGGCACAGACAAGCAGATGACAGCCTAATGAATGGGTGGAGGGAGGAAGGAAGGGAGGAGCATCTTGGAGGCGTGTGGGTTGCAGAATCCGGGAACTTGGTGGGCCCTTTCCGCAGGAGCCGCAGCAGCAGGTGGCATGTACTGGAAACTAGGCCGAAAGTACCACACAAAGACAAGGATGTCAGAAAGGACAACTGCAACAGGTGTATGTAAAGGAAGGAGTGTCAGGTTACTCATGGCTCACCCAGAGAAAATGGATGAACAATCACCAAAGATGACTGACACAGGATCAGGAAACAGAAGGCCGAGCTGCGCACAGGAGACACACCCTCAGCAGGCCTTGACGGCCCGTTGGGGGGAGCAACCTGCCCAAATACATACACAACCATGGACTTCATGCACAATAGAGATTATAAGCCACGAAGAACTGCATGCATGTTGCCAAACTACACATAGACTGATATGCACAATCTTTGACAACTATGCCAGAGATGACGCATGCAAAGTGGCAAGAGACCTGCATTGACAGAGATGAGGCACTTTGGAGGGTGAGGAACACCTTTATTACTCAGGCTCACACTAAAGGAAATGCATCAATATGAACAGATTCACAGGTCATTTGACTGAACATGTGGGACCTACGCTGGACACCCCCTTCACAACACGGATATTGTAAATCCAAATGAACTGGCACACAAGTTAAGGGGATCAGCCAAACACCTCCTGCTGCACACAGAGAGGCTGCAATTCCCCATTGAGCCTGTTATGGGGATGTCCCACATTATGTCCACCCGTAGCATCCCGTATGTTTCAGAGGGAACATTGATGCCTTCATCAGAATCCAAAAATCATTACAGATGACTGTCACGAAGGGTGACTATCAATTCACGGGAGTCATGCTACATGTTATGTGCCCCATGGCGAGTCGACATGTACGCATGGTAACACAACATGCACAGAAGCAGTCCCCACACATTCCAAACACATACCACACCCAAAATGCCTTGCTGCAATCCTTACCCAAAATGACATTTCCCCATGTCCGTGCATGGAACGCTGATTCAGCACATGTTGCAATACTCATGAGGAATAGCAGGAGGACAACGATGACACGAGCAGACAACATGCGCAAGAACCTGGGAATGACAGACACACAAGTAGTCAGCTAAAATATTTTTCTCCACATACATGGTCATTTACTAAACAGGAACAATGTGGTCCCCATGCTAATTTAAAAGAAAGTGTCTCAGCTAAAATGTGTGGAATTACATCATCACTCGAGTGACACATCAGAACACACATCTTAGTCACTTAGCATACAGTCAGCTGGACACACACATTGCAACACATGCCACCCAAGGCTCCAAGCGTGCACAATCAGACCCAGTGACTCACCATTATGAGAAGAAGTTGCGTATGAGCTGACTCCGGATATCCTCCTCCTCCTCCTCCTCCTCCTCCTCCTCCTCCTCCTCCTCCTCCTCCTCCTCCTCCTCCTCCTCCTCCTCCTCACTTGCCTCGTGACCAAGCCCTTCATCCTCCACGGGTGGATGTCCCTGCTCATCCTGCTCCAGGACGAGTGGCACTGCCTTCTCCACTGCCATGTTGTGCAGCATGCAGCACACGAGGAAGATTTTGCAGACCTTCGCCGGTGCATATGGGAGGGACCCGCCTGTCTTGTGAAGGCACCGGAATCGGCTCTTCAGGAGGCAAACGTCCTCTCAATCACTCGCCTGGTCTGCCCGTGTGCATTGTTGTACCGGTGATCTCCAGCTGTTCTTGGGTTGCGGAGAGGAGTCATCAGCTATGGCATGGTGGGACAGCCAGAGTCCCCTACATGGAAACATCATGTAAATAAGTGGGTCAGGAGATGCCGTAAGAGCCAAAGATACCGCAACACACAGGACAAACAGAGTATACCCACCAACAAGACATGCTCGTTCATTGTGCAGCCACAGCATCATTTGTGGCACCCTGCTATGCCTCATGATGTAGGCATCATGTGCTGACCCTTGAAAATGTGCACAGACATGGTAAATCAGCATGTTAGCAAGACACACCACAAGGGCATTTATAGAGTGGTAATGTTTATGGTTGCGATATGCTACATCCTGTGCCTGTGGTGGTACCATAGCCACATGTGTCCCATCAATGGACCCAATGACATGGGGCATCCCTCCCCTTGACACCTGTCAACTCCTCAGGAGTCGGAAAATGGATGAATTCATCAAGGTGCTCCAACATGGCTGCCAAAACATCACGCAGGACACGGCTGAACATTGCCTGTGACATGCCACCAACATCAGCTATGGTGAATTGAAACATACCTGTGGCAAAAAAATTTAGGGCTGCCATCACCTTCATCTTGGGGGTCAGCGCAGTTGGATACCTGTGTCGTGGTTGGAGCTGTGGTGCAAGTTGGCGGTCAAGTCCTCAATCAACTGTTGAGTGAATCTGCAACGTCGGATGCAGGCACGTTCCCTCATGGCACCCAAGTCTGGCATTGGTCTGGGGACAGGCGGTGCCCTGCAGAAAATTTTAATGAATAACGAAGATTGAGAACATAACAACATCAATGTCAATGAACAGAGCACATGCTCAACTGCTACTACACATCTGCTAAATACAGAGTCTGGTCTGTGCAATACATCCAGGACACGTATGCCAGCTTGGTGATACTCCTAGGAAAAGCCAGATACACCCGTTGATTGGCAAGTCTACATGACATGCCCTGAAACGAGCTGGGGGCCAGTCTGAGTGAACAGCCGGAGACATCACAGGAGTGACATACATCCACATAGCTGCATTTAAAGGATGTCATCTCATACAGACAGCTGACGGCAAGCTAGACGCACAGGTCACATGGAATGTCAAATGTACAGATCACACACATTGCGATGAAGGGGTACACGTGAAAACAGAAAACACAGACATTGAGACAACACAGATATGTCCTCATGTCAAAATATCATGTTCGATGCATACAGACCCTGCTTACGTGGGAATCCACATGTGGCATGGTGTGCGTAGATGTGTGCCATGCCCATCTCGACACAGACACATGTTGGATGGAGCAACAGCAGATGTAGTTGATGGAACACTAACAGCAAGCTCATGGGAACACTTGACACACACATGACATAGTCACATCGGGGCACGCTGATCATGAAATGTCAGTTGTTAGTGTCCCTGTCCCTGGCATCAGGGGACAGTTGCGGGTGGTGGTGACTGTGCCATACCAGTGATGCTGTGCTTGACACGTTTGTACTACAGGCACACATGTGCAAAGTGTGAAGGGGAAGTGTGCCACATAGTGCCCCATCACACATGACATGTGTAAACAGGTCATCACACATCAATTGTGCAACTACATGAGGAGACATGTGCATTATCACTGCCTGACACACCTAGGTCCTGCACATGAAAGTCTGCAATGACAATGACTTGATGTACAGCCTTGTGCGAGTTGGAGACCTCCATTCCTTTCATGTGCGCCTCCTATCACCAGTGTAAGCGTGTGAAATGCACCGTACACACGCTCTGAGAGCGTGTGTACGGCCCGTATCACTATAGTAGTGGTGCCGAAGGAGTACGCGTGGTACGGACCGTACACACGCTCTCAGAGCGTGTGTACGGTCTGTATCACTATAGTAGTGGTGCCGTAGGAGTACGCGTGGTATTAACCGTACACATGTCGTGTGTACGGTCCGTATAACTATAGTAGTGGTGCCGTAGGAGTACGCGTGGTACGGACCGTACACACACGCGTACTCCTACGGCACCACTACTATAGTGATACGGACCGTACACACGCTCTCAGAGCATGTGTACGGTCCGTATCACTATTGAAGTGGTGCCGTATGTGTACGGGTACGTGTGAAACGCAGCGTACATGTTTTTTGGATTCAAAAATTACATAGGGGACAAGTATTAGGCCCAAAATGCATGCTGGTTGTCATGGATACAGAGATTTCAGTTGCAATGTGGCCATCATGTGGGCTTGAAAAGTCAGTTGGCCCAAAAATTACAATGTTGCAAAGTGGTGTTTGCCTTGCTATGATGCTCAAAATTTGAACCATGCAAATTTGTGTCATTGGTGTATGTTTAAAGGGATTGGAGGAAACGTAGGATGCAAATGAGTCTGACCAATCACTCTGTACTCCTGTAAATGAAAGCCCCCAGCAAGACAGATATGAGTCAGCCAGAACCCATGAGAGGGCACTTGCCTGCACAACTTTCCTGTCGACCACACTGCTGCTGTCTGAGCTTCCTCTGGCACCATGTCGTGGACTGTGGAGAGGGCCCAGCCATTCACACTTGAGGAGAATGAGGCATTGCTGAATGTCCTCCTCCCACAGTACCCCAGCCTGTATGGGAGACCAGGGGAGCAGGTGAGTGCTGACTCCACTACCTTTGACTGTGCACCTTTTTTGTGACTGTCACTTCTGGCATTGTGTCCAGGTGTGACAGACATTCAATGTGGTTTAGAGTGGCTCCCGGGGGGGGGCAGCTGTCATGCAGAGCATGATGTAGTTCCTGTGTGCACTCCTCACTTGCATTGTGCTTACTGTGACATTCACTGTATAGTGCATGACACATTCAGCCTGGCAAATCCTTGGTGGCATTTTTTGGCTATTGTCCTGAAGTGATTCAGTGGTCCCCCTGGTGTGACAGGTGACTGTACCCACAGATGTGTATGAGTTGAGTGGAGCTGTGGTGAGAGTGCCCAAGTGATATGTACACCCTCCTGGACATTGATGTGTGTGAAGGTTCCTTGTCATGTGGGTGAGTGTCTCTGTGAAGTGTTGCACCACAGCTGCATGGAGGAGGCAACAGCTCTACCCATCTGATGTGAGAAGTAAGCCGTGCTGTGTGTCTGACTTGCTGAGCAAGCCCAACACCTGTGACACCCCACAGGCAAGTGGCACATGAGCAGAGTGAGGTATGTATTCGCTGTTACCAATGGCAGGTGATTGATCTGTGCCTGTGTGTGTCTGTGTACTCTGCTGAGGTTGCATCAGTTGCCTGGGGCATGTAACTGCTTTGAGGTGCTGTGCATCAGCCTAGTTTTCCATGTGATGCACAGTGTGTGCCATGATCAGGGAGTGTGTCGCACCCCTCCTGCCACCTGTGTACTTTCAATGCCATGTAGTGCATTGGGGCTTCCACAGAGGCCAATGTCTATATGAGTAAGATGCTATTCCTTGGCAGCATCCTATGCCCTGTCCAACATATCATTGATGTTCAAATGTGTGTCTCTGTGACATGGAGCAGATGTAGTGATGTTGTCTCACTTTGTCAGACTCACAGGTAACTGCCTACGAGAAGGGGGGATCTGGAAGGAGATCGCTAGGTCCGTGAGAGTGGCAGGGGGTCGCAGTCGGCGCCTAGCCCAAGTCCGAAAACGATGGCAGGACATCCGGTGGTGGACCCGGTGGCTCGCCCGGGTCCAGCTGGGGCTCTCACCTCCACGCCCCCATGGCGGGCGCCGACGCCTGACCACCCACATGATGCGTGTCCTGGCGGTGGTCTTCCCTGACCTGGATAGGCAGTTACAGGAGGGACAGCAGCAAGGAGGGGGTAGGTACCTGTCTGTTTGTTGTGTTGTGTGTCCCCAGCTTTTGGAAGTGCTCTGTAGCCTGGATACACTGCCAGGGTTTATATGTGCAGTGCATATTCTGTTCCCCAAAGTCAACCAGTGCTCTTATTCGTCCCTTCTCCTGCCTGACATGTGTCCCCTGGTCTGTGTGTAATCACTATGCACATGGTCATCTAGCCTGCCAGTTGATCCAAGTGCACATTGCTTTCTGCATCATGTGGGAGGGTGGTCTGTGACATGTGTTGGTACCTTGCCTGTGCCCTGTCCTGTTCACTCTGTTGGGGGTCCATATTTGTTGGCACTGATGATGAGTCTCAACATGGGAGTGTGAGGTTTCAAATGAACACACTTGCAGCATGCATGACCAATGTTGTGGACTCAGACATGATGTGCATGAGTGGGAGATATGCATAGTGCCAGGAAGGTTGCTCATGTTACAGTCATATCATTCCAGGAACAAGGAGCAGTGTGCCCACTACAGTCCCCTGAGACACCCTTGCCTCGTAATCATGTGTGTCATCCAACACTGTGTCTATTCTCAGTGTGTTCAGCATATGTTTGCCTCTGTGGCATTGTTCCCTGGCCTCATTTGTATTTATCCAAAGTGTGCTACATGAGTCGACTGAACAGGGAGGCCCCATTTGGCTTGTGCATACTCACACTGGGCAGTGCCTGTGTGTCTATTCACAACTATCTGTCGATGGTTGTTTGTCACAAATATGTGTTGGCAGCCTCATGAGGTGATGTGGAGTACATTTGGGAATTCTTGCTGCACATTTTTGTAAACCCTGATTAAGAGGTGTCACTTCTTGATCTGTCTCAATCACATTGTCTCAGGTATGGGGGATTTGTGCGGGCGAGGCCTACACGGCGAAACCTTATGTCTCCTTGCCAGGTCTGACCTGTGTGTGATAATTGGCTGGACAGAGACTCAACGTGCATTGACCCAGTGATGTTGTGCAGGGTTTAATGTTTGTGCTTTGCAGCATGTGTCAATTGTTTGAATACATGATTCCTGCTCATACATTTTTTGCACCAGTGTGTGGTCCAGATGCTACGTAGTTTGGTCTTTGTGTGCTGACATCTGTGTGGACATTCTGGCTTGCCATGGGGGTGTCTCCTCAGTGCAGGTAGGCCTTTTTACGACACAATTGCAGGCTCATTAGCTCATGCATTGTCCTGGGTTTGGACATGTGTGCCACTCCACATGACAGGCAGTGGGTCAGATGTGTTGGCAACTATGTCATCAGGTAAAGGATGGCCATGTGACAACTGACATAATTCAAGTTGTTAGTCACAAGGTATTGTACCTTGCCACTCACAACACTTGTCAACAGGTCTTCATGTTTTAAATGCTTTAGTTTGATGTTTTGTTGTTAAGAACAAAAATGTGCCTGCATGACAGATGTCTCCCAAGGAAGTGCACAACAAACCACCTTTACACTTTCAGGGAGCACGCTGGCACAATTTAAAAGAAGGCACTGTTCTAATGAGACTGTTTTTCAGATTATACATATACATGTTCCCCCAGTGTTGTGGAAATTGGGTAAGTCCTTGGTTGTTGGTGATACCAACTTACGAGTGACAAGTCATCAAGACCTCCGTAGGCCCATGTATATGTACTTTCTGCAACAACATTTCTTTCTAACAGTGGCTTCTTTAAAGAAGGCTGCCAGCTTCTTCAATGACTGGGTAAATGTAGTTTTGTGTGCACCTCCTTGGGAGCCATCTGTTATGAAGGCACATGTGTGTTCTGTTCACAAAATGGCACATTCCCACATTCTGACCATGTCGATTGTGTAAAGTATTTTTTCGTTTTGTGTTCCAAAGTACTTACAGGTCTCTGAGTGTGGGGACACCTTTGGTATTGAGGTGTGTTACTTTGCCTTGGGTGCACCACTACTGTTTCTTTCAGGGTAAACAAGAGGTGGCATGACTTCATTGTATTGCTGTGCTCACCTGTACCCAGACACTAGCTCCTCAGTGTATTTCTCATTCAAGTTTTGGGCTGGTGTGTCCTATTTTTCCTTGTGTCAAAGTGGCATGGTGGGTCTACCAACTGGGGAGTACAGGGCTTACATATGTGCGGAGTAATCTAGCTGTTACTCATGATGCATTGCCTGATATGCACTGTGACCTATTGGTTTTGTACTCATGTGTCAGATGTATACAGGTGACTGATGTTTTTCTGTATCTTCACCTTGCCCACAGCATCATCATTGGAAACCGAGGGAGACACCTGCACGGACCTGGATGAGGGACCCAGCACCAGTGCCACCAGTGCTGGCGAGTCTGCGGGAGCCAGTGGCACGGGGGGCGAGGGGAGTCAGTCGGAGGACCTGTCTGGTGGCGATTCCAACTATGACGCAGACGGGTCCGAGGCTGACCTCATCGAGGGGGCGGAGGCTGCTACAACACCTGGCAGCAGCCCAACATCTGTCCCCGCCTCCTCCATTCCCATCACCACCCTCCCAGTTGCTCCAGTCCCTTCTGTCCGTGCAGGGCACCACCATGTCTCCTTCGGGAAAGGCACCGCACTCCCTGCCCCTGTCACCCCTGCTGCCCTCAGTGCAGAGTCTGTGGACATACTGCAGCAGTTGCAGGTTGGGCAGGCATCGGTGCTGACTGTCCTCCATGGCCACACCACACTGCTGACACAGATGGTGTCGTTCATGGAGGGCATGTCAGTAACGATGTCTGAACAACGCAGGTTTCTGCGGTCCATGGACTCTTCCCTGACGGCAGCAGTGAGTCTCCTGCAGCGCTTCGTCCCCCCCCCTACCCCAGCCCCATCCACACTTCCCTCTCCGATACCTGTCCCATGCACACCCAGACATTCCCAAGCACGCACCCCACCAGACACAGGCAGCACACCACCAAGTAAGGGCAAGCGCACACCTCCTGGCACGCACACTCAGGGGGATGTAGGCACACCCACTGGGTCTGGGGCAAAAAGACATACACGCAGCCACAGTCTGAGTCCGCAGCCCTCACAACCCAGTCCCTCAAAAAGCACTCCCCTTGGCTCCCCTGCCAAACTGACACCCAAAGAGGTCGACATGGGTGAGCTGCCCATCACCCTTACTGTGACACCACCCCGAAAGCGGGCAAGGAAGTCCCCGGGCAGGGTAGTTGAGTCCCACCCCCTGTCCACCCCCTCCCCCAAGAGCGCTGCACCCCATCCCTCGGCCACCCCCCCTCTGTTGGCCCTGGGGTTTCTTCCAGTGCAGAGCTTACCCTGGACGCCCTGGCAGCAGTGTGCAGTGACGTGCTCACCTCCACCTTTGGCGCTGCCCCACCCCCTGTGGTGGAGATGTCCACCCCTGCACCCACCACACCTGCCCTTCCCCCTCCTGTCCCTGCGGTGCCTGGTCCTTCCCTACATGATGCCCCCCCCCCCGGTCGACGAACCTGAGGGTTCCACTGTGCAGGCAAGCTAGGGGAGACGCGTGCCCATGTGTCCCCCCAAGGACTTCTATTATGGACTGGCCATTGGCCTTTGTATATAGTGTCATTTCATTATTTGATTTTTATGCTGAATAAAGCATTTTATTTTTACCTTGCACACTATTGCATTTCAGGTATTGATGTTGATGCTGATTCTCCAGGAGTTGGTGTTGTGGTAATGTGTTATGGTTCTGAGAAATGTTCTAGTCTGATGGTCATGAGGTGGACCATGGTATCTGCGTGCCATCACAAGGTCTCTGCAAAGAATCATTGGTAGTGTGTGTTATTTTGGTTTTGAGACATTGTCCCAAGGAGTATTCCTTCCTCTGTGGCACCTGACATCTTCCCTGCAAAGAGTTGCACAATTGTTGTGTTGACCTGTGTCTACATTTCCTTTGTTGGTGACGGATCCCTTCAACTATGGCCATGCCTGCTCAGCAATGTCTCCGGCTGCATCGTCTGTGCCATCCTTGCTAGTCACTGTGTATTGAGTATGTCGAAATGCCTTCATGAAGAAATTCTCAATTTTCAGCACTATGCATGTGTGTACTCCCGGCCTAGCACACATATGGTACTTGTTATGCAGGGTATTGGGGCACCTGACTCACAATTGTGGGCATTGTATCTGTGGGAACTCCACTCTAGTCCTTCCATGAGAGACAACATCTTGGTGGCTGGCCCAGCACCTGAACATTCCTATCAGTCCTGGGATGTGGGTGACAGTGTGTGTTCCCTTTGGCTCTCTTAGTTTAGTAGGCAGTGACATGACTATACAGTCTTGTGGCATAATCTCAGTGTGTGTATTGTGCTGCATCCGCCAGGGGTGGGTATGCATGTGTTATTTGTCCTCACACCCACATGTGGTGTGTCAGGCAGTGGGGGAAAGACATCCATCCTCCTGGGAGTGGGACACTGCTGTCAGTGATGTGTTGTTATGGCACTATCATCATTGTCCAAAGTGATAATGATGTACACCCCCCATGTCTCTGTCCGCTGCTGGGAGTCCTCTGCACCCACCCATATATGTATGTCCACTGCTGGGAGTCCTCTGCACCCACCCCTCACATGTCTGTCCACTGCTGGGAGTAATATGCACCCACCCCCATGTCTCTGTCCGCTGCTGGGAGTCCTCTGCACCCACCTCCATATCTCTGTCCACTGCTGGGAGTCCTCTGCACCCACCAATATTTGTCTGTCCACTGCTGGGAGTCCTCTGCACCCACCCCTCACATGTCTGTCCACTGCTGGGAGTCATATGCACCCACCCCCATGTCTTTGTCCACTGCTGGGAGTCCTCTGCACCCACCCCCATGTCTCAGTCCACTGCTGGGAGTCCTTCTGCACCCACCCCCATGTCTCTGTCCATTGCTGGGAGTCCTCTGCACACACCCCCATGTCTCAGTCCACTGCTGGGAGTCCTCTGCACCCACCCCATGTCTCTGTCCACTGCTGGGAGTCCTCTGCACCCACTCCCATGTCTCTGTCCACTGCTGGGAGTCCTCTGCACCCACCCCCATGTCTCTGTCCACTGCTGGGAGTCCTCTGCACCCCCCCCATGTCTCTGTCCACTGCTGGGAGTCCTCTGCACCCACCCCCATGTCTCTGTCCACTGCTGGGAGTCCTCTGCACCCACACACATGTGTCTGTCCACTGCTGGGAATCCTATGCAGCCTCCCACCCACCCACCCCCTTGGTGCAGTACACTGCTGTCCTGGGCCTACACACACACCAATATAAAGGTAATATGCTGCACCAGGCCATAGGCCAACATTCGTGGCGTGTGTACGCCTTGTATCCCAAATGTACTGGTGCCTTAGGGGTACGTGTGATACGGACCGTACCCCCGCATTCATAGGGTGTGTACGGTCTGTACCACTCGTGCCCCTACGGCCCAAATCCAATGGTGATACGGCCCGTACCCCCGCTATGTATGTGTGGGTGCGTCTGTATCACTATAGTAGTGGTGCCGTAGGAGAACGCGTGGTACGGCCCGTACACACGCTCTGAGAGCATGTGTACGGTCCGTACCACGCGTACCCCTATGACACCACTACAATGGTGATACGGACCGTACACACGCTCTGAGGGCGTGTTTACGGTCCGTACCACGCGTACCCCTACGGCACCACTACAATGGTGATACGGACCGTACACACGCTCTGAGGGCGTGTGTACGGTCCGTACCACACGTACCCCTGCGGCACCACTACAATGGTGATACGGATCGTACACACGCTCTGAGGGCGTGTGTACGGTCCATACCACGCATACCCTACGGCACCGCTACAATGGTGTTACGGACCGTACACACGCTCTGAGGGCGTGTGTACCACCGTACCACGCGTACCCCTACGGCACCACTACAATGGTGTTACGGACCATACACACGTTCTAAGGGCGTGTGTACGGTCCGTACCACGCGTACCCCCACGGCACCACTAATATAGTGCTACGGACCGTACCCACCCTATGGATGTGTGAGTACGGTGCATATCACTATTGTAGTGTTGCCATAGGGGTACGCGTACACGTCCACTTCCATTGTTGCGTGACGCAGGGATTGGTGGACACGCCCCCCGGAGTGACCAGACCCTGGAGGTAATGTAGGTCCTCAATATTGTAGGTTTTAATTTGGGTAGGGGGTATGTTTCCTGCCCCTCACTCCCCCCTTGGCCCCCGGGTGTTGTTCTCACCTTCTGCGGCGTGTGCGTCGGGTTTGGTGCACCAGGTCATAGGCTAGGAGGGCCGGCATGACACGTAGGATGGGGTCCATGGTTGCCCGTCGCGTACCGCGGCTCCGTTTTCGCGTCAGACTCAATTTTCCAGGTTTCTTTGGCTGCCGTAAAAAAATAGCTGTGCGGAGTGACGTAGGGACGAATCATGATTAAGAGTTCTGAGGCCCAGGGATCCCAGGTCCTGGAGAGTATTGCTCAATTCAGGTGAATTGTGTTCTCGAGGGAATAGACTCAAGGCACTGGACCTCTATGGCCTTAAACATTCATAAGTCCTTGTAGTAGTGAGTCAGTTTCCCTCTCTCTTATAATAAACCGTATCCAGACTCTTGGTAAATCCAAAGAATTCTTTTTATTCGTGATGTGAATGAACATGAGTAATCAAGTGAACATGGACAGCCAACACGTGTTTCGCCCCCTTGGCGCAGTTTGGGCCGGGGCTTTCTCAAGGCTGTACGAAAAAAAGGGAAGAGAAACAAAGAAGGATAAATCCTGGGGGAAATTATTTTGTGAGCTGAAAGGGGTTAATGTGACCGCACCCTGTGAGAATTTTAGAAAATAAGATTGAATATGTGATGTTGTAGGAACCCGTATCCATAGGTGAATGTCAATGTGACTTGTCTCTTTCAGGTTATTGTGAACAGGTTAGTGTTATTTAGTATTACTCATCGATTTAGTGGGTATTAGGGCTTGATAGTACTTAGCACGTTTCATTAAATATATGTAGTTCTGATAGAAAGTCACATATAGAGTGAAATGGCAACTTATGCAAAGAGAGAAATGCTGCGCCAGAGACGGTTAGTTAAGATTGGTGAGGTATAGGGTCCAATGCCAAAGAGCCTTTGTTAAGGCAAATGAATATAGTCAGGTTTTTACCTGGGAATATGCTTCAAATTAATTTCCGTGTGTACCATCTCAAATTTATCAGGGTGAAAGGATTAATAAATAGACAGCAGTATAATTAATAAAATAATCTCCCTCTTTCTGTCGTTCGAAAAATCGAAACATGGATGATGTAAAATCAACTCAACTAAATGGAGCACCTGCAGCTCCTAACTCCTATGACCACATTAAAAGATGGCGCTGACCAACCAAGTAACTCCTTACAGCCGGTCGCGCAAATTTAAATAAAACTTTTCTAAAAAAACGAAGTAGGGAAAAGAGCAAGTAAAAACAGAACACAATAAGATGGAAATCTTCATCGCTTTGATGACAATATATAAACCAGATTTAAGATGTAGACCCTTACGTAATAAATAAAACAACACTCTAAGATGGCGCCGAAAACAACCTTGTTTAACGTAAGAAACACGTGACTGGCCGCATTAACCCCTTTAAGATGGCCGCGGACCAGAACGCGAATACATCGCGCCGAAGAACACCAGAGACGGTAATCCCTCTGTGACCCTGATCTTCAAGCCCAACAGTAAGTAATCAGCTTCTAGGAGACGTTTCTTAAACAAAGCATAGTTTACGCTTGGGTCCCCTGATTGTTCTGCAAACCCCCCCCCCCCATGGGCCTATACGATGATATTTAAACGGGTTGCCTTACTCCCCATAACCGGAAAATAAATACACAAACTCCTTTTCTTTAAAATCCACTACTGGGCTCCCGGAACCTTCTTACTACTATAATAAACCGAAGAGGTGTGACCAACAATGTGAATAAGATCGTCACAATGTTAATGCATAGCTTAAATTCAGATCATTAAATACCGGGCGGTCCTTTGTATGTATTGCTTTGTATTGAAAAACAATTTCTCCTCCTGATCCCTCCTCATTATGCTTACTCTGTTGCAATTTTGCTATTACACATACATATATTGTTTCGTGCAGAGGCTGGTATACCTGTATTGTACAAGTAACCTTTGAAAGAATGAAGAGATAATGAAGAAATAATGATAAATTTGAGATGGTACACACGGAAATTAATTTGAAGCATATTCCCAGGTAAAAACCTGACTATATTCATTTGCCTTAACAAAGGCTCTTTGGCATTGGACCCTATACCTCACCAATCTTAACTAACCTTCTCTGGCGCAGCATTTCTCTCTTTGCATAAGTTGCCATTTCACTCTATATGTGACTTTCTATCAGAACTACATATATTTAATGAAACGTGCTAAGTACTATCAAGCCCTAATACCCACTAAATCGATGAGTAATACTAAATAACACTAACCTGTTCACAATAACCTGAAAGAGACAAGTCACATTGACATTCACCTATGGATACGGGTTCCTACAACATCACATATTCAATCTTATTTTCTAAAATTCTCACAGGGTGCGGTCACATTAACCCCTTTCAGCTCACAAAATAATTTCCCCCAGGATTTATCCTTCTTTGTTTCTCTTCCCTTTTTTTCGTACAGCCTTGAGAAAGCCCCGGCCCAAACTGCGCCAAGGGGGCGAAACACGTGTTGGCTGTCCATGTTCACTTGATTACTCATGTTCATTCACATCACGAATAAAAAGAATTCTTTGGATTTACCAAGAGTCTGGATACGGTTTGTTATAAGAGAGAGGGAAACTGACTCACTACTACAAGGACGTAGGGACGAATCATACTTGGTGGTCTGTAAAACGCTGCCTGACTCCGTACGGACGTCGCGTACGCGCTGTCCAGGATCAGACTCATAGGTATTTTTTAGCCGTACGGTGTTTTGTACGAATCATACGGAAATGCTATTTCTGTACGAATCGTACTTGCTGGATTGTACGGTGGATTTCCCGGGTACGAGTCGTATGTAGAATACGCTCCGTATGACGAATCATACCCGGGTTTTACAGGATTGGAATCGGCACTTAGATAGGCCTTATAAGCCTGTGTACTTGTAATGAGGAAAGCAGAACAACATGTATTAGCATACACAGGGCCCAAATTCGAGTTGCATGATACAAGGGTGCCACAATTACTGGAGCAGCAATCACCAACTCTAATCGGAAATTACACCTCCTACACAGTACAAGTAGAAGATTGAGTCAGCAGAGTGGGAACTAACCATGCAGATCTGGAATATTTTGGTCCTTTTCCACAGGAAATCCAAGGACTTTTCCAATCCCATTGAAAAAGTGCTCTCCGCAGGTGGAAATTGAGAGCGGGAGACCAATGTGAACAGTGGGGGAGGGAATGTATCAGGTGCCTGCGCTGGGTCTGGGATGGCTGGGGGTGCATTGGTTGGAGTTGGTGAGTGCAAGGCTTTGCTTCTGGTTGCAGCCACTAGCATGCAATTGTACCAGGGTTATTTGGGGCCTGGTGTTCTTGCAGCTGTTAGTTCCAGGTTCAGCTGGACCAGTACCCTTCCATGGATTCCGCCCCGTCGACTCTTACTAGGGCCCGTAATGCTGCTGGCTGGTAAAAAGAGCATTGGCTCCAAGTCCCTATAGTGACCGGGGGCCAGCCGACAGCTAAATGTAAGCCAGGGCAAAAATTATGATTTATATTAAAACATTGTAAAATGCGAATATTTAATGCTACAACGCTAGCTTAAATTACACGAAGTTTGTCACAGAAATATTTTGTGAAAACCAGACAAGTTGCTTGCTCCAACACTTGGAGTTTTCTGGCTTTTTCCTGCTCTATCTCTCTTTCAGTCTAACTCCAAATAGGAAATAAATCCACTGAAAGTATGAAAAGACACACAAGCTTGAATGGGAAATATGCAGAAGTGAAACAAATGACGGCGTTTAAAAAGACATTAGACATGCACGTTCATTGTTGTTCATAGTGGAGCGTGGTTTTGGTGTTGGTGTTGCTGCCAGAATGTCCTCACCAGAGGGAATAAGTGATTGTTTTTCTGCACCAGTGCACAGCGCATAAAGACAACCATTGTCCTGATTCGGAAAAGCCTAAAGAATGTAATAGCACCGCTGTCGAATAAGGTCAGCCTTTCAGGTTTTTTTTATGGACTATTGAAAAGCGTGATCGTGTTGCCTACAATGCGAGCCTCCCCTAAGGAGGTGCAGGCTGAATATGAGTGTATTCAGGCACAAAAATAAAATGACTTATTTTGACAAATACTCACATGAATGTTTAAAAAGTGAGAAAAATCCTAAATATCTACTTCGGGGCCAAGTGAAACCTGATGTTATTTTTTATGGAAAGGTTCATGATATGTCTGCAGCCTGCGGCCTGCTGCAGGTTCGTACAACATTGGCTCTAAGTTTCACAGACAATATTGCCCAGAGGGATCAAAAGTGATATGCAATTCAACTTAATACATGTCTAATAAATGCCATTATTTCCTGTAAACTGTCAAAACAATTCTGTTCTTGCAACGCCCTCAGGCTCTGTTGTGTTTGGAGGACTCTCCTATGCTCACAGGCTTGTTCAGAGTGGTTGAAGAGTCTGTTTCAAAAGTAGGCTTTTGAGTATCACAGTCTACTTAAACAAATATTTTACAAGGATTTTGTTGTTATAACAGCATAGGACATTTTGTATTCAAGCCTCACACGTCCAAATGATATTTAATAACATATGAAATATGGGACTCATTCTTAGTCGTTTGCAAACAGGAGAGTGTGGGGGGAGGGGGTGGAGGAGAAGCACAGAGAGGAAAGAGACGCAGAGGGTGACGGTGCAGGTTTTCAGAACCACACATGAGCAGGCAAAGGGACATTTTGAGAGGAAGCCCCTGACATGATCATGAATGCTCATTCCAAATGGTTTGAGAAACTGAAAATGAGCTTTTTTCACTAAACCTCCCCCAAGCAAGAATCCCCCTCAGAAGGCAGATTCCACATGGTACGACGGAACATGCAGATCAGCTGAGTGCAATCTCCTTAGTGCCCCTAAAAGGAGGGCTCTCGCAAGATATAAAGTTAGATACAGCAAATTATAAACTAGTCCTGAAACATGCAAAATCGACATGGGATACAGCAATCTGGAGTGACATCTTGTCTGCAAGACGCTCAGGGAACCAGGTAGCTTGTTGGCACATAATAGCACATGGTGCCAAGACAAATAGGATGAAGCCGAAAGTAAACATTCTCCCACAAGATTGGGTGAATAATTTTTAATCTTTATATAGTAGCTCCACTCTAATCCTTGCAAATCTTGATTCCCCTGATCCCATGGTGCCCCGCACATCATGTGAGACTCCATTTGACTTAGATATTATTAAAGATGTATAGGTATTTTCTGTGACTAAAGTTACTGGCCATTAGATCTCAGAAGGCAAGAAAGGCACCTGGGCTAGATCGAATCCCGGTGGACCTTTTTAAGTCCGAACTGGCAATTTGGGCACCCTACCTTACACGCATTTTTAATGTCATTTTACCAGTAGGTGAGATTCCATCCTCATGGAAAAGGGCGGAGCTTAATCCCATACATAAGAAAGGCCCAAAGTCTGACCCAGCCAACTATCGCCCAATTAGCCTTATTGATTCTTTACAAAAAAGAAATTGCAAGCTTTTATTAGATCAGCTCCTTATTTAGGCCGAAGAAAATTAAATTTTAACCCAATTTCAGGCTGGATTTTGCCTGAAGATTAGCACAATTGACTAGGTTTTTAGGTTTCAATTAAAAAGGTGGCAAACAGTAAACATAAAAAGGGGTAGCCTTTATATCGCTTTTGTTTATCTCAAGGTTTCATTTGATATGGTCTCTAAGGATAAGTTATGGCATACACTAGGTGACCTTGGGCTTCCCCACCCTCTTCTTGGCAAATTTGCCAGCCTTCACTGTGATATTTTTGCTCAAGTCAGATGAGGTTAAGTGGGGAAAACACTGATCCCTTTAAGGTTGCAAAAGGAGTCAGACAACAATGTGTCCTTGCCCCCAGATTGTTCCTGTTTATAAATGTCTGCATTGACATTTCTTGTGATAATGACTCTCTGGTGCTAGGGGAAACTAAAATGCCCGCCCTATTATTTGTGGATATATTTTATTCGTATCAAAAAACCCCAAGGTGCTAGAGACCCTTTTAAATAAGTTTAATATATGCTGCCTAGATCATGGACTGGCAATCAACGGGAGTAAGACACAATATTTGCCTGTCCACCCCCATAGAGTCTTAAGATGATCAATAATTCTGAAAGGGGAGGAGCGGGAGAAACTGCTACAATTTGTTTATCTTGACAGTCACCTATCTAGTGAAAATACCTGGGGTTCCCAGGTTATCGAAAGAATGCTTATACTAAAGCACAGGGCGGCAGCAATTCTAAAATTTGCAAACAAGTCCTCGTTCCATCCAATTTCCCCCCTTCTTGAGGTCTGGAGGGCCAAAGCTGTAGCCACAGTTACATATGGAGCTGAACTCTGATGATATGTTAAATTGAAAGCCCTGGAGGTAACTGAGAATGCATTTTGAAGAGTAGCCCTTAAACAGACACAAAGTACACCACTGGTTTTTAAACATGACTTAGGCTTCCGGTCAATTGTACACCTAACGCAGCTGAAACCTATTCTCTTTAGGGTATGGATTTGGTCTATGCCTTAGATGGCAGGATGTAGGGTGGGATTAAGAGATGTTCTTGATAAATCAAAGAGACAAAGTGGAGGATAATAGTGGCAAGCATGGCCAAGGTGTATTGTCTGAGAGTGTCTACAAGTTCCTGAAAATGCTCTGCTCTTTCAATGCTGGATCACTGACAAAATATCGAGGGACAGAATATCGAGTTACCAAAATATCGTTGCAAAAATATCGAAGTCAAGAATATCGACATCCTATCTACATCATGGTAAGTACAAAAATATCGGAAAAAAATATTGATGTAAAAAATATCGTTGTAAAAAATATCGTTTTTTTAAATGTTAAAAAACTAATGTAAAATAAAGTAAATAATACATATAATTAAAAGAAACATAGTTGAAAAAAATATTAAAACATGATTCAAAATAATAACTAATACATATAGGTGCCGATTCCGATCCTGTAAAACCCGGGTACGAATGGTCGTACGGAGCGTATTCTACGTCCGACTCGTACCCGGGAAAACCACCTTACAAACCCGCAAGTACGATTCGTACAGAAATGCCATTTCCGTACGAGTCGTACAAAACACCGACCGGCTAAAAAATACCCACAATTCCAATCCAGGACATCGCGTACGTGACGTCCGGACGGAGTGAGGCAGCGTTTTACGAACCAGCAAGTACGATTCGTGCCTACGTCACTCCGCACGTAGCATTTTTTATGGGAGCCAAAAACTGCCGGGAAATTGAGGACGACGCGAAGAAGGAGCACCTGTACGCGACGGACAGCCATGGACCCCATTCTATGTGTCATCCCGGCCCTCATAGCCTACGACCTGGTGCACAGGAACCAACGCAGACGCCGCAGAAGGTCAGAACAACACCCAGGGGCAAAGGTGGGGGGCAGGGGCAGGAAACATAACCCCCATCCAAGTTAACAAGTAAACATGCCCTGTACATACCTTACCTCCAGGGTCTGGTCACTTCGGGGGGGTGGGGGCGTGTCCACCAAGGCCTGCGTCCCGCCACAACGGAAGTGGATGTGGACGTGTCCCATCACCACAACAATAGTGGTACGCACCGTACCCACGCCTTAAGAGCGTGGGTATGGGTCGTACCACGCCTACCCCTACGTCACCCCAAAAATGGCGGTACGGCCCGTACCCACGTTCTAAAGGCCTGGGTACGGGACGTACCCCTACGGCACCCCAACATTGGGGGTACGGCCCGTACCCAGGCCTTCAGAGCGTGGGTACGGGTCGCACCACGCGTACCCACGTTCTAAAGGCCTGGGTACGGGCCGTACCGCCATTGTTGGGGTGACGTAGGGGTACGCGTGGTATGGCCCGTACCCACGTTCTAAAGGCCTGGGTACGGGCCGTACCATCATTCTTGGGGTGACGTAGGGGTACGCGTGGTATGACCCGTACACACGTTCTCAGAGCGTGGGTACGGAGCGCATCACACGTACCCCTAGGGCACCAGCACATCATTGATACAAGGCGTACACATGCCACGAATGATGGGATAGGGCCTGGTGCAGCATCTGACCAGTATATTGGGGGGGTGTATGCCCAGGTGAGCAGTGTACTGCACCAAGGGTGCAGGCGGGTGGGTGGGTGTCGTGCTACGATCCACATCAGTGGACAGAGACATAGGGGCGGGTGCCTATCACTCCCAGCAGTGCCCAGACATATGAGGGGTGGGTGCCTATCACTCCCAGCAGTGCCCAGACATATGAGGGGTGGGTGCAGAGGACTCCCAGCAGTGCCCAGACATATGAGGGGTGGGTGCCTATCACTCCCAGCAGTGCCCAGACATATGAGGGGTGGGTGCCTATCACTCCCAGCAGTGCCCAGACATATGAAGGGTGGGTGCCTTTCACTCCCAGCAGCGCCCAGTCATATGAGGGGTGGGTGCAGAGGACTCCCAGCAGTGCCCAGACATATGAGGGGTGGGTGCCTATCACTCCCAGCAGTGCCCAGACATATGAGGGGTGGGTGCCTATCACTCCCAGCAGTGCCCAGACATATGAGGGGTGGGTGCAGAGGACTCCCAGCAGTGGACACGGACATGGGGGTGTGTACATCATCCTCCGATGACCAAAACTCCATGGGTGCATGAAGGCATCCACAATGTGCGACTATGTTGAGAGTGCCATGACAACACATCACTGACAGCAGTGTCCCACTCCCATGAGGATGGATGTCCTTCCCCCACTGCATGACACACCACATGTGGGTGTGATGACAAATTACACATGCATACCCACCCCTGGCGGTGGCAGCACAATACACACACTGAGATCATGCAACAAGACTGTATACTCATGTTAAACCCTACTAAACTAAGAGAGCCTAAGGGAACACACACTGTCACGCACTTTCCAGGACTGATAGGAATGTACAGGTGCTGGGGCAGCCAACAAGTTGTTGCCTCCCATGGAAGGAAAAGGGTGGAGTACCCACAGATACAATGCCCACAATTGTCAGTCAGGTGCCCAAATACCCTGCAGAACAAGTAACACATGTGTGCTAGGCTGGGAGTACACACATGCATAGTGCGGAAAAGGGACCATGTCCACATGAAGCCACGGCAACATACTCCATACACAAGTACAGTGACTACCAAGGATGGCACAGACAATGCAGGCGGAGACATTGCTCAGCAGGCATGGCCAAAGTTGAAGGGATCCGTCACACACCAAGGAAATGTAGACACAGGTCAGCACAACAATTGGGAAACACGCTGCAGGGAAGATGTCAGGTGCCACAGAGGAAGGAACACTCCTTGGGACAATGTCACCATACAGTAAGAGCTTACATGACCAAAGATTATTTGCAGAGACCTTGTGATGGCACGCAGATACCAGGGTCCACCCCATGAGCAGCACACTGCAACATTTCCCAGACACCTAACACATTATCACCACCCCAACTCATGGAGCAGCAGCACCAACAGCAATACCAGAAAAGCATTAGTGTGCAAATGAAAAACAAAATGCTTTATTCAGCATAAAAATGATATTTGAATTGAAATGTACACTATATACAAGGCCCAGAGGCCAGTCCATATGCGAACTCCTGGGGGGGGGAAAACATTGGGACGCGTCTCCCCTAGCTTGCCTGCACAGTTCAGAGTTCCTTTTCATCCACAGGGGGGGGCATCATGTGGGGGGGAAGGACTAGGCACCGCAGGGACAGGAGGGGCAAGGGTAGGTGTTGTGGGTGCAGGGACGGACGACTCCACCACAGGGGGTGGGGCAGCGCCAAAGGTGGTGGGTAGGATGGCGCTGCACACGGTCGCAAGGTCTTCCAGCGTCTCCCCTGCAACCGAAGGAACCACAGGCCCCAAGAAGGGGGGGGGTCGGAGGAATGGCTTGCAGTGCTACTGGGGGAGGGTGTGGACAGGGAGGGGGGACTCAACTCCCCTGCCCGGGGACTTCCTCGACCGCTTGCGGGGTGGTGTCACACTGGGGCTGAGGGACAGACTGGCCATGAAGGACTCTTTGTCTGACTGTTGGGCAGGGGAGCTAAGGGGAGTGGTTTTTGAGGAAGTGGGTCGTGAGGACTGCGGACTCCCACTGTGGCTGCGTGTCTGCCGTTTCCCCCCAACCCAGTGGGTGTGCCTACTTCCCCCTGTGTGTGCGTGACAGGAGGTGTGCGCTTGGCCTTCCCTGTTGGTGTGCTGCCTGTGTCTGGTGGGGTGCGTGCATGGGGATGTCTGGGTGTGCTTGGGACAGGCATGGGAGTGGGAAGTGTGGATGGTGCAGGGGTGGGGGGGGACGGAGCGCTGCAGGAGACCCACTGATGCCGTCATTGACGAGTCCATGGACCTCAGCAACATCCGTTGGTCAGACATCGCTGCTGACATGCCCTCCATGTACGACACCATCTGTGTCAGCAGTCTGGTGTGGGCATGGAGGACATTAAGCAGCGATGTCTGACCAACCTGCAACTGCCGCAGGATGTCCACAGACTCGGCATTGACGGCAGCAGGGGAGACAGGGCCAGGGGGTGCCGTGCCTGGCACGTAGGAGACATGTTGTCGCCTAGCACGGACAGAAGGGACCCAAGAAAGTGGGAGGGCGGTGATGGGAATGGAGGGGGCGGCGAGAGATGGAGTGCTGCTTTCAGCTGTGGGAGCAGCCTCCGCCCCCTCTGGGAGCTCAGCCTCGGACCCGTAAGCGTCATAGTCGGTGTTGGTGTTGGGACTGGACAGGTCCTCCGCCTGACTCCCCTCGCCCTCCATGCCACTTGCTGCGCCAGACTCCCCAGCACTGGTGGAACCGGTGCTGGATCCCTCCTCCACGTCCGTGCCGGTGTCTCCCTCGGTGTCCCCCGACGATGCTGTGGGCAAGGTGAAGAGACAGGAAATAATCAGACACCTGTATCCATATGACACATGAGTCCAAACTACATAGGTCACAGTGCATAGCATGAAAAGCATCATGAGTAACATCTACAATACTACGCACATATGTAGGCCCTGTAGGTTGACCCACCATGCCACTTGGAAACAATGGAGAGCATGACACAACAGCAAATAACTTGATATCGAATTATACAGAGAAGCAAGTGTCTGTGGACAGTCGAGCACAGCATCTGGACCACACACCGTTGCCAAAACAGGATGAGCAGGAACCATGTCTTTAAACTTTAGACACATGCTGCAACGCACAAACATTAAACCCTGCACAACATGACTGGGTCAATACTTGTTGAGTGTCTGTTCAGACTGTCATCACACACAGGCCATACCTGGAAAGGAGACATAAGGTTTGGACATGTAGGCCTTGGCCGCACAAACCACCCCCTACCTGAGACTATGTGATTGAGACAGAGGAAGGACTTACACCTCTTCATCTGGGATCACAAAAATGGGCTTCATGAAATCCAAAGTGCACTCTAACTACCCCTCGTGGGGCTGACCACACATATTATTGACAAACAACCATCATCAGATAGTTGTACCGAGACACACAGGCACTGGCCACAGTGAGTATGCACAAGCCACATTGGGTCACCCTGTACAGTGGACACATGTAGCACACTTTACGTAAATACAAATGAGGCCAGGGTAAAATGCCACAGAGCCCAACCTATGCTGAAGACACAGAGAATGTCCACAGTGTTGGATGACACACATGATTCCTAGGAAAAGGTGTCTCAGGGGACTGTAGTGGCCACACTACTCCATGGTCCTGGATAGATCTGACTGCAACAGGAGCAACCATCCCCGCACTATGCATATCTCCCCCTCATGCACATCATGTCTGAGGCCACAACATCGGTCATGCATGCTGCAAGTCTGTTCATTTCAAGCCTCACTCTCCTATGTTGAGACTCAGCATCAGTGCCAACAATCATGGACCCCAAAATGACTGAACTGGACAGGGCAGAGGCAAGGTCCCAACACATGTCACAGACCAACCCCACACATGATGCTGCAAGCTTTGGGCACTTGGATTGACTGGCAGCCTAGATAACCTTGTGCAAGAGTGACTACACACAGACCAGGGAACACATGTCAAGGAGGGGAAGGGAGGCAGAGCAGCACCGGGTGACTTGGGGGAACAGGATATGCACTGCACATATAAACCCTGGCAGTGTATCCAGGTGACTGAGCACTTCCAAAAGCTGGTGACACACAACAAACACACATGTACCTACCCCCTTCCTGCTGCTGCTTCTCCTGTAGCCGCCTATCCATGTCAGGGAAGACCACCGCCAGGACACGCTTCATTTGGTGGGTCAGGCGCCCGCGGTTCTTGCCTTCTGGTGAGTGCCCCAGCAGGAACCGGGCGATCCTCCTGGTCCAGCACCGGATGTCCTGCCAGCGTTTCCTCACCTGTGCCAGGCGCCGACTGCGACCCTCCACAGATCTCACAGCCCTGACGGCCCGCTTCCAAATCTCCCCCTTCTCATAGGCGGTTACCTGTGAGGATGACAAAGTGAGACAACATCACTACACCTGTTCCATGTCACAGAAACACACATTTGAACATCTTTGATATGTTGAACAGGGCATAGTATGCTGCCAACGAATAGCACCTTTGTCATAGGGACATTAGGCTCAGTGGAAGCCCCAATGCACTACATGGCATTGAAAGTACACAGGTGGCATGAGGGGTGAAACACACTCCCTGATCATGGCACACACTGTACATCACAAGCAACACAAAGCTGATGGCCAGCACCTCCAAGCAGTCACATGCCCCAGGCCACTGACCCAACAACAGCAGACTACACAGACACACACAGGCACAGATCATTCACCTGCCAGTGGCAACAGCCGATACAAACCTCACTCTGCACATGTGCCACTTGCCTGGGGGGTGTCACAGGCGTGGGGCTAGCCAAGCGAGTCAGACACACAGCACGGCTTACTTCTCACATCAGATGGGTCGAGCTGTTGCCTCCTCCATGCAGCTGTGGTGCAACACTCCACATAGACGCTCACCCAGATGACAAGGAACATTCACACACATCAATGTCCAGATCATTTGGACACTCTCACCACAGCTCCACTCAACTCACACACATCTGTGGGTACAGTCACCTGTCACACGGGGGAACACTGAATCACCTCAGGACTATAGAACAAGAAGGGCCAAGAGGATTAGCTATGCTGAATGTGACATGCAGCATGCAGTGAATGTCACAGTAAGCACAATGCAAGTGAGGAGTGCACACATGAACCACATCATGCTTTGCATGACAGACATGAGCCATCCCCCCACCCTGGGACCCACTCTGAACAACATTTCATGTCTGTCACACCTGGACACAATGCCAGAAGTGCCAGTCACAAAAAGAAGGGGCACAGTCAAAGGTAGCGGAGTCAGCACTCACCTGCACCCCTGGTCTACCATACAGGCTGGGGAACTGTGGGAGGATGACGTCCAGCAACGCCTCATTCTCCTCCTGGGTGAATGGCTGGGCCCTCTCCACAGACCGCGACATGGTGCCAGAGGAATCACAAGCAGCAGCAGTGGTGTCGAATCAAAGGTTGTGCAGGCAAGTGCCCTCTCATGGGTTCTGCCTGACTTATATCTGCATTGCTGGCCTATTTCAGTAACAGGAGTGCAGAGTGATTGGTCAGACTCCTTTGCATCCTACGTTTCCTCCAATCCCTTTAAACATACACCAGTGACAGCATTAGCATTTTTTCAAATTTGCAGCATCATGTCAAGTCAACAACCACTTTGCAACAATGTATATTGTGGCCAACTGCTTTTTCCAGGCCACATGATGGAAAAATTAGAATTTCAAACTGGGTATCCATGACAACCAGCATGCATGTAGGCCCTAATACTTGTCCCTTATGTGTCCCCATTGTAAATTTCAAATCCCCACACAGGTACGGTGCGTTTCACACGTACCCCTAGGGCACCACTGCTCTAGTGCTACGGGCCGTACACGCGTGTGTAGGGCCCGTAGCACTATGGTGGTGTTGCCATATGCGTACGCCATAGTGCTACGGGCCGTACACGCGTGTGTAGGGCCCGTAGCACTATGGTAGTTTTGCCGTAGGCGTACGCCATCGTGCTACGGGCCGTACCCGCGTGTGTAGGGCCCGTAGCACTATGGCAGTGTTGCCGTAGGTGTACGCATTCGTGCTACGGGCCGTACACACGCGATGCTGGGTGAGGGTGCTGGGGTACGGTGCGTACAGGTACGGGGATGGGCTACTGTGTTGGGGTACGGTGCATACAGGTGTGGGGCTGTGCTACGGTGTTGGGGTACGGTGCGTACAGGTACGGGGCTGGGCTACTGTGTTGGGGTACGGTGCGTACAGGTGCGGGGCTGTGCTACGGTGTTGGGGTATGGTGTGTACAGGTACGGGGCTGGGCTACGGTGTTGGGGTATGGTGCGTACAGGTGCGGGGCTGGGCTACGGTGTTGGGGTACGGTGCGTACAGGTGCGGGGATGTGCTAGGGTGTTGGGGTAAGGTGTGTACTGGTCCGGGGATGTGCTACGTTGTTGGGGTACGGTGCGTACAGGTGCGGGGCTGTGCTACGGTGTTGGCGTACGGTGCGTACAGGTGCGGGGATGTGCTACGGTGTTGGGGTACGGTGCGTACAGGTGCGGGGCTGTGCTACGGTGTTGGGGTATGGTGCATACAGGTACGGGGCTGGGAGACGGGCCTGGGGTGCGGCGCGTACAGGTGGGGGGCTGGGGAAAGGTCCTGGGGTATGGGGCGTACAGGTGTGGGGCTGGGAGACGGGCCTGGGGTGCGGCGCGTACTGGTGGGGGGCTGGGGTACGGTCCTGGGGTATGGGGCGTACAGGTGCGGGGCTGGGAGATGGGCCTGGGGTGCGGCGCTTACAGGTGCGGGGCTGTGCTACGGTGTTGGGGTACGGTGCGGAGGGGGGGTACGGTGCTGACATACGGGGTACGGTGCTGACAAGTGCGGGGTGAGGGGGGCTGTACGACTCGTATCAGGGCACAAGTTTACCCATGTACATGTATGCTACAGCGTTCGCTCCGTACGGGGCATTTTACATGCGGTTGTGTATTCGGACGGGCGGTACGGATCGTACTTGCGCGCTCGGACTTCTGTTTTACGATTTGCACGTAAAAATGTCCGGCTCCCTGTCGGACATTTTTCCCGACCCTATTCGGATGTAAAAATTTTAAGGCTCCCTCTCGGACCATTTTCCCGACGCAATTCGTAGGTTTTTTTCACATACGAATCGTACTTCGCAGTTTGTACGGTACTTGTACGATTCGTACGTAACAAAATACGGATACGAGTCGGACGGTAAATTCTTATGACGGATCGGAATCGGCACCATAATGTTAAAATAAATTAAACATATACATATAAAAAATAATATGTATACTTACTCCACAGAGTGCAACAGTAGGGAAAGTGTTGGATAGCGTAGAGGTAAAAATTACTATTCCCACTCCAGAGAGTGCAACAGTAGGGAAACGGTTGGATAGCGTAGAGGTAAAAATTACTATTCCCACTCCAGTGAGAGCAACAGTAGGGAAAGTGTTGGATAGCGTAGGGGCAAAAATTACTATTCCCACTCCAGTGAGTGCAACAGTAGGGAAAGTGTTGGATAGCGTAGGGGTATAAATTACTATTCCCACTCCAGTGAGTGCAACAGTAGGGAAAGTGTTGGATAGCGTAGAGGTTAAAATTACTATTCACACTCAAGTGAGTGCAACAGTAGGGAAAGTGATGGATAGCATAGGGGTAAAAACTACTATCCCCACTCCAGTGAGTGCAACAGTAGGGAAAGTGTTGGATAGCGTAGGGGTAAAAATTACTATTCGCACTCCAAAGAGTGCGACAGTAGGGTAAGCGTTGGATAGCGTAGGGGTGAAAAATAACATACTTATAAATTAAATAATTTTTGTAATTAAATAATGATTTATTAATAATTAACAATAAATTAATACAAAATACCAATAAATTATACATAATAATCACTTTAATAACATTAAATGACTACCCACCCTATTCCCCAATAAACACACAACCCACTCTGCATAAAATTTCACACAATTAATATAATTATCAAGTAATCAATTAATAAAAATTAATTACCAATAAATAATGAATTAACAATAAATTAGTTATCAATACCAATAATTAATAATTAATCTAACTTATTTACCAATTAATAATTATTTAACTGTAAATTAATTATCAATAGCCAAAAATAAAAATGAATAATTACTTAATTACAATTAAATTACTTCCCATCCTATTCCCCTATAAACCCACAACTCACTTCAATAATACATTAATACAATTAATATAATTATCAATTAATCAATTAATAAAAACGAATTACCAATTAATAATTGATTAACAATAAATTAATTATCAAAACCAATAAAGAAAAATTAATAATTACTTAATTACAATTAAATTACTTCCCAGCCTATTCCCCTATAAACCCACAACCCGCTACAGAACTAAAATGCAAAATGTAATTAAAAATAATTAATAATTCCTAAAAATTATTATTTAATTTACTATAATTAAATTACTTCCCACGCTATTCCCCTATAAACCCACAACCCCCTACAATATGGAAACGCATAATTTACTTTAAAAAAAAATTACCAACTTCTAAAAAATATATACATATATTTAAAAAAAAGTACTTAACAAAAAATATAGAACACATACATAACACTAATATAAACATCAATATTATTAACATCGATATTTTTCCCATCGATATTACTCACTTCGATATTAACAAAAATGATATTTCTAACCTCTAGGTCGATATTCTGGTTGTCGATATTCTTGATGTTGATATTCTGTCCCTACGATATTTAAAACTCGATATTAATGTAGGTTGATATTTGTGCCAAAGCGCAGTACGTCCTTGAACCTGAGGAGATTTTTTAGGGTGGCGGCAGACAGTACACGGGTGTGGCTCAGGGCAGGCTGCCTAATACTAGATCTGGAAAAGGCATTTGATTGCCTGGAATGGCGGTATCTTTCGGCACTTCTGCTGTGATTCGACCTTGGCTTGGGGTTCCTACAACTGGTGGGCCTCCTCTATAAAGATCCTAAGGTGCTGGTGCGACTGGGGCCGTATATATCCGACGCCATACCGATCTGCCGGGGAACCCGACAGGGATGCCCACTGTCGCCGCTCCTGTTCGCTCTGGCGATGGAGCCCCTGGCAGCGGCTATACGAGAGCGGACGGAGGCTGGCATACCATTAGGGGACGCTGTACATCAAGTGTCACTTTATGCAGACGACCTGTTGGTGTATGTACGGGACGTCGACGACATTCCATCTCAGCTGGCCCACATCCTGCGCGATTTTACTGCCCTTTCGGGGCTCCGGGTGAACGCCAGCAAATCTTACCTTTACGCGTTCGGCGAGGGACGGCAGGACCCTGGATATGTCTTAAATAGCACCAGAGTGCAGTGGAGGGGTGACACCTTCCGATACTTAGGACTCTGCATTTACGGCACTGTCCAAAATGGTAATGCTCCCGCGGCTCCTATACTATTTCGCTAACCTACCTTTTTACATCCCAGCGGCCCTCTTCGCCAAGCTGTCGCAACTCCTTAGGGACTTCATCTGGGGGAACAGCCGACACAGGATGTCCCTTAAGAAACTATATCTCCCTACGGACCAAGGGGGGTTGGCTGTACCCTGTTTTGAGCATTATTACCTAGCGGCCCAATTGCAGTGGATAGCGTGCTGGTTCGCGGATAGGGGTCGTGAGGACACTACGTCCATGGGCCCACCATATACGCTTGAGCAATTGTTGGTGCTCTTCCACCCGGCCTCCAGAAGTGCAGTCCCAGCCCCGCTCCTCCTTGCGGTGGCGTACCGATGTTTCCGCAGAAGCCTATTCCTTACTCGGCACGTGCTCCCGTACGTGCCAGCATTGCCATTGGAAGGCACCCCCAGTGGAGTGGGACCGCTTACCTCCCTTGCGCTCACACAGTGGCGAGAGGCAGACATTCAGACCCTAGGAGATCTGTACCGAGACGGAGAGCTCCTTTTGTGCGACTTGCTGGTGGAGGAGGGGGGACTACCGCCCGGACAGTTCCTGACCTATCACTCCTTAGTTAGGACTTTGGTTGCTCGGTGGGGGGACATAGCCGTGGAGCCCAGCCAGCACCTTACTATACAGTACTTGCACGTCTTGGGAAGGGGCCGCCATCTAATTAGGTGGTTTGCAGCATCGTTGAGGACACACACGGCGATTACCCTAGAGCCGCTTAGGCATAAATGGGACGCGGACCTGGGGAGGCCGTTGACAGATAAAGATTGGGACCGCATACTGAAAGGCCCGGTGCGCATCCCTAGAAACTTGCGCCTCCGACAGATACAATTATTCGTTATCCATAGGGCATATTTTACTCCCGCGGTTCCTAACAGTTACTACCGTCACGCGGACGCAAGGTGTCCTAGATGCGCTGAACCGGGGGCCGACCTCATACATATGCTGTGGGGCTGCCGCAAATTGCACTCCTACTGGCGTGCAATTCATGACTCCCTGCATACTATAACGGGAAGGGATATATCATTTGACTGGGTGGTCTACCTACTGCATCACTTTCACAGGACGCGCACAACTAAGGTGACGTCTAGGTTTCTGGATTTAGGGCTCGCGGTCGCAAAGCACCTCATAACCAGGAGGTGGAAGGCACAAGACCCGCCCCATCCGCGGGCGTGGGGGCACTCACTTGCTGCATGGGCCGGAGCAGAGGGAACTGCCATTAGACGGGACGAGACACTAGGGTTGAGGAAGACGCCCATAGCCGCGCAGTGGGAAGAGCTGCTTCAGGCGCTCAGGCATGCTGAGGAGGGGGATGGGAGGGATGAGCAGGTGGGGGGGGGGAGTCGATGCCACGACGGGCAGCAGGAGATCCGTCGGAGTGACCTCGTAGGGTTCCACGCACAACTCGCACCTACATTGAGCGAGGGGGAATACACACCTGAACATGTGATTATGTGCCGCAGTTTCCTCACTATATGCAATCGGGGGAGAGGGGGACTACACGGGGGCAGGGACAGCGATTGGAACAAGGGAGCTGGTCTACTTTTGAGGTGGTCGAGGTTTTCTATGTTTGTTTCCTTATTGTTTTTGGACAGTAGCTGTGGATTCGGCTGCGGGACTCACCGGGATATCCTGACGAGCCCACGCGGGGGAATTCAGGGCCGCACATATCAATGTTTGTGATTTATGCCTCATTAGGGGTTCAACGCAGCTGGGTGGAGTTCTTCATGCTGCGACCTAACTATGTACCTTTTATGTGCGCTACGCACTGCTGTTATACTCAGGGAGCTCGTATGTTAATGTACCGAATTTCTGGACTGGTGTTTGGAAAAACTAATAAAAACAGATGTTAAAAAAAAAAAATTAATGTAGCTTGATATTAAAAATTCGATATTATGTCTGTGCACCTTTAATGCTATGTCGATCTGAAGAATTTCACAGTTTTGTGGTTATTACGCTTCTTTCTCACTGGGGAGGATATATGAATGAAAATGCTACAGAGCACCTCAGGAGCTTGCTGTCTGTTTACTGGCTTTATTTATGTCATTGAGACTCTCTAATTTAGCCTTAGAGCCTACCAAGCAGACTCTACTGGCCATTACAGACCTGCTCCTCGGCGAGGGCCTTTAACAAGGGGGCGGGCCATTAATGGGCGGTAGAGCCTGCTACAGAGGACTCTAAGGCTATTAGAACATTCTGCCCTTAAAGGGCAGAATGCTCTAATTTGTACAACAAAGGCCTCACAGATCCCAAGGGGGTTGAAATTCCCTCGGGCTTCGTGAGGCCTTTGTTCACAGCAACAACGTTGAACAAACATTGGAATGTTGATGCTCTCGACTTCTACCGGCCATTAGAAGCCCGGAGCACTCAATTTTTTTCAATAGAGCGCTCAACATTCCAATGTTCTAATAATATCTAAGTATTGCCTATCAAATTCTAGAGGTATCTACAACTGTTTGAAAATAGTGACAAGCTGTAGCATATACCAACAGGTAACAGTGTCTGCTAACATTAAGCATCAAGTGTCAAACATCAAGTCGCAACGATTTTGGCAAAATTAACAGCGCAGTGTTTGCAACTTTGACAGCAATAGTCACAAGAGAGTAAATACTGCACAGAAATTACGTTTGGTGCTTGCCTATAATTTCGGATATTGTCTACCTTATCCTGCAAGTACTCTCAGGTTGTGGCTCCGGTTGATGCCTGCAGGTATATACAAGTGTCTACAAACGTTTACAAGTTTCTGCATATGTACCATTCAACAATCCTAATCTTCATGCAAAGTCTCTAATGTCTCAATGACTAATTTGTCTAATGTAACCTGCTGCATACAGCCCAAAAGTGATAGTGCATTCACCCACCTGCCTCTGACCTAGGTTCACTTTTGGTGATTCTGCTACAACCCTGGGATTTTGTTTTCTCCACACGTGGCTACGCACTTTATGCACACAGGTTACACACCTTTCACTTCACTCAACGCATGACCATGACAGACTCAAGAGAGAAGGATCACAAAATCAACTCATGAGGATCAAAAGAGTATAGAGAACCCAAAGTAAAAAAATTGTCTCAAAAGAGAACAAAACAAGATCCACTATCGCCAGATTCCCCAGTAAAAGGGCAACAGGACTTTTCAAGCGGAATGGACATGATATTAAATAAACTCAATGCTTTCCATGATCTTGCTCAGTCAATTAAAGTAAATACGGAATGCCTTCAGTCGGAATAGGGTGGCCTTGGACAAGATGTACGGGCACTGACTAACAGACTGGAAGAAGCAGAATCTCACATTAGCAAAGATTAAGCTAAGCAGTGATTTGTTACAAAACCATCGGAAATATTGACACGGAAAATATTCTCTCTAGAAAAAGAAATACTGGCCTTGGAAGATAGAAACTCTGACAATCTTATGTCTTCGTCCTGAAGCATGGATTTCTCTGGTCCTTGAGCTAAACTTTGAACGTAATTTTGAAATTGAATGAGCACAGAGGATTCCAACACAGGCCATCACTATCCCAAAAAACAAATCAAGGACCCTGATCTTCAGACCTCTAAGGTACCAGCACAACAAAATCATCCTTAACAGTATGAAAAACATCTAATTTCTCAGCTGGAAAGGTAAAAGAAATGGCTTTGCACAAGACTGCAGAGCGAACAAAAATGTTTCTATTTCTTCGTCAAGATCTCTCAACATATCTTTCTCTTTTATTGGCCCAGCAAAGTTGAGGATCATCTTTGATGGTAGCCCACGTTTTTTTGATGCACCAAGAGAATTAGAAACTTTCATACACCAAATAATTGCTAATCAAATGTCACTTTGATTGGTGTCTCAATTGTTATTTTATCTCTTTCTTCTATGTACCTCCTCGTCGCTGATACAAAAACTTATTGGGCTCTACTCTGTTTTGGAACTCATGATATCACCAATATGTTATTGTTGGATTTGTCACCAGATCTTATTTTGCGTAGTTCTACTCACCAATCTGTTTTACATCTTCTCCTCAGATATGCCTCTGTGGCCTTGTGGCTTTTGTTGCTCAGCTATTAGATTTATTCTCAGCTTTTATCTGATCTCGTTCATTGTTTTGCTCCTACAACAGCCTTCATAATGCTAGGTTTTCCTCTTTTAGGATTAATCAACTTTCCTCCACTGTATTAGATCAATACATGGACTAATTCATTGTTCTTTTCAAGCACACTCATCTGCGGTAGTTCATCTGTGGTTACCATGTGTGATTAAGCTAAAAATGCTACCATAGCATAATATAGATGTTTGCCACAAGCGTCTAGAATTATTATCTCTGCACTTATGTGTTTACATTTAGTTCACTATAACATCACACTATGGGTTGATTTATGACTAATATATGGTCAACCTATGTTTGATGTCTCTGTTCTGTGTTTAATCCTCTAGAGATTACCATCCATGGTTTAATTTTGTAATGTTATATTAATTCACGGATGTTCATAATACCTTCATATCCTGCTCGGGTCTGGTCTCAGTGTCCGGCTGCTGTTCTTTGCTCTGAGGCCTTCATGGCTCCTTGTTTTGCTTCGGGGGTGGGTTCTCTGGGGGTGGGGTTCTTCTTCTCAAAACTGAGGTTTTGTTTATCTACAATGACAGTCAGGTACGCGTTTTTGCTTATCTCATTGAACACGGTTATGCAATCTGTACACTGGTCTAAGCTTGTTCTTCTCCTTTCCCTTCTGCTCTTACTATTCCACACTCTCTCTTTGGAGTCTCCCTCCTTCCACATGATGATTTTTCAATCTAGGCCAGATTTTTGATATGTCTCAAGTTTCGATAAAGATTATCTCCCTTAATACCAAGGGATTAAACCACCCTATCAAACGGAAAAAGATTTTAGACTATTGCCGTAAATTAAAAAGTGATACCCTTCCTCTCCAAAAAACAAGAGCGGGTCTAACTGAAGCCTGTAGCATAGAACACAATTGGATATCTGACTAGGCTTGCTCTCCCGCCTACAACAAGAAAAATGGAGAATTCACATTGATGTTGAAACATGCTGGGTGCCAGATTGATACTATTGCCTACAACGACCAAGGTAGATGGCTTATTTCCAGAATCACCAAAAACAAATCTTCCTTTTATATTGCAAACAGTTATGCCCCAACAATGGAAGACCCGACATTCTGGACCACTTCAAACCAGAGACTTCTCGAAATCCCACCCAACAAAGGTGCCGATTCCGATCCGTTAAAAATATTCCCCGTACGAATCGTATCTGGATTTTTTTACGTACGAATCGTACAAGTCCCGTACAAACTGGCAAGTACGATTCGTATGTTAGAAAATCCATATGAATCGCATTGGAAAAATTCCCCGACACGTACTCGGGTCGGAAAAAGTGTCCGACACGTCCCCAGACAGTTTTACATACGAATCGGGAAACTGAAGTCCAAGCGCGCAAGTACGATCCGTCCCGTCCGTCCGAATGCACAACCGTATGGAAAAAACACCGTACGGAGCGAACTCCCATAGCAACCATGGAGACGTCCAAACATGTGCCCGCATACGCGCCAAACACCCCACCAGCCCACCCCCCAAGTACGTGCTGTACCCCCAGCCCCCCCATGTGCATGCCGTGCCCTCACCCCACCCCCGTAGGCATGGAGCGTACCCCCACCCCACCCCCGTAGGCATGGAGCGTACCCCCACCCCGCCCCCCGTATGTATGGTGCGTACCCCCACCCCCCGTATGTACGGTGCGTACCCCCATCCCATGTAGGTACAGAGCGTACCCCCACCCCGTGTAGGTACGGAGCGTACCCCCACCCCGTGTAGGTACGGAGCGTACCCCCACCCCCGTATGTACAGTGCGTACCCCCACCCCGTGTAGGTACGGAGCATACACCCACCCCGTGTAGGTACGGAGCGTACCCCCACCCCCGTATGTACGGTGCGTACCTCCACCCCGTGTAGGTACGGAGCATACCCCCACCCTGTGTAGGTATGCAGCGTACCCCCACCCTGTGTAGGTACGGAGCGTACCCTCACCCCCGTAGATACGGTGCGTACCACCAGCGTGTAAAGTTTGGCCGGCCAGTTACTCCCAAACGTGATATAATGACTTATAATACAGTGGACGGGATATCAGTCACGTTTGTGATAGAGTAACCCATCTGCCAAACTGCATATCAGGCCCTTAGTCACTTCTTTCGAGTTTGGAGTCGTCCTGCTAGGCAAGGCTGAGAGCTGCAGCTGACAGGACTCCACGAGGCCAATAGCATCTCCTCGGCATCCCGCTGAAAAAGATTTGCTGCTGTGGAAAAGCTTCGAATGGAAGCAACCTAAGTCTTTGACCCAGCGGCATTACAATTTCATGGGATTGACTTGACAGTCCTCCAGAGGTCTTTGGTGCCAAAATGTTTGTAAGTCTCAGATTTTTCAGGATTGTTAGAAGGAGTACATTTTGACACATCCAACTGTCCCAGGACATCAGCACTTGGGGTTCAAGAGTCACTCCAGCAGACACCACCAACAGGGTCCAGGGCAAGTATAGTTTCAACTGGTCAGCTGGGATAGTCAGGAAAGGGGCTTCTAACAGCTTCTTGTGTCTCTGTAGCTTAACAGGAGGTCAGTCAACTGACCCTTTTAGTCAACGTTTTTGACCAGGGTACAAGTGGAAGCAGGTCCAGCATTTCAGGTCTCCTCACAGGTCTCAACAGAAGGTATAGTCCTCCTTCTGCTTTACAAAGGCCCACTAACCTGTGGGTGGATTTGACTCCTAGCCACTCCCTAACCAATAGGAAACAAGTTCCCAGGGGCAAACTTATCCTCTTTTGTAGCAGTTCCTGTGTGCTCTACAGCAACCAATCCCACTGTGCTCCTCTATACCTAAATCAAACATGACAGAATTGTTCTTCCCCTGTTCATAGTTTCTTTACCCACTTTAAAGGTGTGGAAATGGAAATGAGCAACCTCTCCTGAGTGGCACTCAAAACTGGTTCTGGGGTTAGCTTCTTTCCCACTGGGAATGGTGCCTGGCTGACCTGAGGGAAAATAGAGCGGACATGGCCAGGTGTTAGCTGCATCTGACTGCGACAGGGTGGGCCACTTTGAATTTAATTATGAAGTTCCCTGGCACTGCCCATATTGTCATCTTTTCATAGGAACAGAACACCTCCTCACAGCCAAGGCTTTTTTCTCAGGTCTGCGACAAGTTCACTCCTCATCAACGGGCCTCTTCAGATCTTGGGTGACAGCTGGAATTTCATACAAATGTGCTTCTAGAGGATATAGGCAGGTAAAAGGTGACTTTTAAAAGTACATTTTGTAAAATATTTAGTACAAATCTCACTTTACTATTGAAATGGGTTTGTAATAAATATTTTAAAAAGTCAAAACATTTACTTTGTAGCTGTAGGAAATGTGGTTACTGGCTAAGGCGGGTGAAAGCCTACTCAAGCAGCAACCACAACGCCTGTCAGGCTGAAACACAAACAAACCCCAAATTAAATTGTGCTTAACCCTCTGATACTTTGGCATGAAAGCAGTGAAGCTTAGAGGTAAGGTGTAAATTATTTATTTATTTATTATTTATTATGCAACTTATAACGCGCAGACTAAACCCGAAGGTATCAAGGCGCCTATCAAAATCAATAAACAATAAACAGAATATACAAAGCACCACTACGGGAATGCACGTGTAAAAAGGTGAGTCTTAAGCGCGGATCTAAAAGTTTGCAGAGAGGGACTGGATCTTACTTCCAAAGGGAGGGCATTCCACCACTTAGGTGCCAGGAAGGAAAAGGCCTTGCCTCCCCATCTTGCTTTTCTGACACGGGGTACAGAGAGGAGAAGTTTGTGACTGGAGCGAAGATTTCTACTGGGGTTATGCCGAGAAAGAATGGATCCCATGCTTGTAGGGCTGGGTTTAGCTAAGGCTTTATACACCAGGCACATGGATTTGAAAAGGATCCGGTATTCAACGGGGAGCCAGTGCAGTTGTTTTCGGGCTTCGGTGGCAGAGGCACGTTTTGGTAGGTCAAGAGCCAATCTCGCTGCCGCGTTCTGGACCACCTGCAAGCGCTGTAGAAGACTCTTGTTCAGCCCTGCATACAGCGCATTGCAGTAATCCAGTCGCGAACCCAAAAGAGCGACAGCAAGTTGCTTTCTTGCCTGGGGTGACAAAAAGTGCCTGATTTTCCTCAGAATGTGGATAATCCCCCAGCAGGTCGAAACAGTCCTGTTGACCTGTTGGCACATACTAAGGTTGGGGTCGATCATAACTCCCAGGTTTTTTGCTGACAAGGTGGGCTCGGGACATACGCCCAGCGAGTTCGGCCACCACTCCGCCGACCAGATCGGTTCCTTTCCTCCAAAGACCATCACCTCCGTCTTCTCCCCATTCAGTTTTAGTGAATTGTGGATCATCCACTGGCCAACTGCCTCCATGCAAGATCTAAAATTGGCGGCAGTTGATGTAGCTGGCTGGGAGAGAGAGACTAAGATCTGGGTGTCGTCCGCGTAAGAAACTACCTCCATCCCAAAAGATCTAATGAGTCTGGCAAGGGGGGTCACATAGATATTAAAAAGGGTAGGACTGAGCGCTGACCCTTGAGGGACCCCACATTGCACAGACAGGGATGGAGATAGAAACGATCCCAGCATTATCCTTTGTTCTCTATGGTCGAGAAAAGAGGAAAGGAGTCCCAGAGCAGGCCCGCGGACCCCAATCTCCCTCAGGCGAGATGTTAACACCACAGGAGACAGGGTATCGAAGGCCGCTGTGAGGTCTAAAAGGATCAGGAGGGAGGTCTGACCCTCATCAACTCTAGTGCGGATGGTATCCAGCACTATGGTGAGGGCAGACTCAGTG
Organism: Triturus cristatus; assembly: GCF_964204655.1. Classification (NCBI taxonomy): domain Eukaryota; kingdom Metazoa; phylum Chordata; class Amphibia; order Caudata; family Salamandridae; genus Triturus; species Triturus cristatus. The sequence goes on along the minus strand of NC_140593.1, from coordinate 197,585,813 downwards.
CTGTGTTCCCTCCTGAAACCATGCTGGGAGAGATCCAAACAGCCCGAGCTCTCCACAAATGCAGCCAGATGTTTATTTAGATGGGCTTCGAGCATCTTTGCGGGAGCCGGGAGCAGTGAAATGGGGCGAAAGTTCTTTAACACCCCGGGGTCCAGAGAAGGCTTTTTAAGCAAAGGTTTTACAACAGCATTCTTCCACTGCTGGGGAAAAATGCCTTCCTTCATCGCTCTGTTCATGATGTCAACCAGAGGAGGAAGGAGAGATTCTCTGCACTGCTTGAGGATCTTTAGCGGGCAGACATCCAACGGAGAGCCAGATTTAGTTTTATCAAGCAGGATTTCAAGATCCTGACAGGAAAGGGGAGGAAAGGAAATCAAATCCTGATGTTGAGAGGATTCAGCAACACTGGGCTCAGGGAGAGCAGGCAGCAAAGGAACGGCGGTCAGGGATTTTTGGACCTCCAGAGCAGCATAGATGTCGGCGATTTTTGACTGGAAAAAGGCGGCTATCTTGTTGCACAGGTCCTGAGAGGCAACCACAGGATCCGGTGTCTGCAGGGTCGTAAGGGAATCGACAATCCTAAAGAGTTCTCTAGGAGATGACAATGAGGAGGTGAGTGCCGTGAAGTATTCCTGCTTGGTCTTAATAACTTCCAGTTTGTAATTTTTAAGCAGGACCCTATGGGCTTCTCTATCCTTAGGGGCCCAACTAGAGTGCCATAAGCGTTCCTGCCTTCTTACTTCCTGTCTCCGAAGCCGGAGCTGTTCGGAGAACCAGGGAGCTGAAGGTCTTTTTCTAGCAGAATAGCAAGACCTTGCAGGAGCAAGTTCCTCTAAGGCCTCAGCAATGGTATTTTCAAATATAGAGACCGCAGTGGAGGTATCTGCCTCCTGAGGAATGGACAGACTGGTTGTCCATGGATGGAGGGAATCTTCCCTGATCTTTTTGAGGTTCCTTCGCACTTCCATGGTGCTCGAGGCCCTTCTAATATAGCCCCGTGAGGGATACATCATATTAAAGGGAACGGCCAGATGGTCCGACCAGGAGAGATGGAAGGGGCTGGCATCTGTCACAGTGTCACAAAACAGTGATAAAGTGAAAACACAACATGAGAAAAATCCCACACCAATTTAGAAAATAGAGTAAATTTTTATAAATTATTTGAGACAAAAGCGCAAAAATCCAATCAGTAGAACCAAAGTTGTACAATTTTAAAGATTTCAGTGGAAATCAAGTTCTAAGAAGCAAAAAGCGCCAACCACAATAATCTGGTGACGGTAGACCTGTTCAAATCCACAAGTTCGGGCTGCCCACAGTGGAGCACAGTCCAAATACACAGTCCAAATACAGGACTGAGTCCACTCAACTGAGAAAGTACCTTGTAGGCCTGCGCATTGAGATGCGAAGCCTTTCTTCGATATGCGCAGGCCGGTATTGAGGATCTGCGATGAGGGTCCCCCATTGAAATGCGTTGCGCAGTGGCAGAGTCAATGACCGTCGACAAGGAGATGCAATGCGGGGTCCTGAATCATTGCCGAAGAAGTCGGTGGAGCTTGCAGAGGCTTGCACTGTGATGCGTCGGCACAGTGGATAAGATGCATCGCACTGGACTGGTGTCGGCGACAGACTGAATTGGAGTTAAAGAAGCTGCCGATACGTACAAGGACTTGTGATGAAATGCATTGAGGACAAGCTGCATCTCGCTGGGCTGGAGTCGATGCATCACACTGAATTGAGATGCTTGGAGATGCGTGGACACCGAAGAAGCCAGTTATGTCCGTGTGGCTTTGCCAAGGGGGCCAATAGCTGACTTTTGGAGATTTACTGGAGCTCTGGGTTCACACAGGCACGCTGGATTTAGCAGGCCAGCACACAGAAGCAGAAGAATCATGGTGCAGCAACAGCAGGCCTTGGGCCTTTCTAGAGATGAAGCAGTCGCTCCAGCTCATTTGCTCCAAGAGTTTTTGGCTTTTCTGCCACTGGACTCGTTTATGTTACTGCCTATGAGGCTCCCATAACACTTTGCCAGTATGAATTTCTGAAATGAAAGTGTTTTAAAGTGCTTCATGCATTTTGCCTGTTTGGATACATTGTTAAATGAGGACAATATCGTTTTTTCATTTGTAGAATAAAGAGTCTTCAAGGAACTCAGTCCTGCCCATACTCTGCAGTAAAGGTAAATATCTTTTTGGTGCTTCCCTCTGGGGGTGTAAGTCGAGTGTAGCAGTAGATATATTCAATACTTTGGTTCTTTCATTTCAGAAATTCATACTGGCAAAGTGTTAAGGGAGCCTCGTAAGCAGTAACATAAACGAGTCCAGTGGCAGAAAAGCCAAAAACTCTTGGAGCAAACGAGCTGGAGCGGCCGCTCCATCTCTAGAAAACAGGTACTCACTAAGTTAGTTACATGTACAAGAGAGAGAGTTAGTTCGGGTTGACGCTGTTTTTGCATCATTTATTTATTTTGTTTTTTGTAGAATATCCGGTCCATTTATATAAAGCCCTGATGATAGTCCCAGTACTATTCGCCTGGGTCTTGAAACGCGTTGGCATTTTGGGAGGCATTTAGTTAATTCTGAATGCGGAGAGAGTTGAAGGAAATTATTGGATAAAGGATTGATATACTATTCAGACAGTCTTTTGACGCTGAGGTTGGAATAACACATGTGGTTCATAACATTGGATATTTTCATGTTTATTACAAAATTTTGTATATGATGTAAATTTATTCCTACCTGCTCCCAATTAAAAGTTATAATTTATTACATTTAATAAGGTAACCCAATGTCATCCAAGGCCTTGCAGTAGTGAAAAATGTACTTCCAAGACATGCAAAAGTTAAAAGTATATGTCCCAATTTTTTAATATGTATATCAATCCGAGAGTGACCCCTTGTCCGGTTAAAGGGAATGGGGTACTAATCACACTTTATATAGTAACAATCCCTCTGCTAGGACACAATGGTACAATGCTAATGCAAAATATCAAACAATTATTTTAAACTAAACAAAACAATGACCTAGGGCCTCATGTAGGTAGCTAAATACCGGTCGGTAACGGCCGAAATTCGGTAAATATCCCGTTACCGACCGGTATTTAGCTATTTGAGATGTAGGAGGATCATTTCAGGATTCGGTAATTTACCGAATCGGTAAAATTACCAATTCGGTAAATACTGAATCCTGAAATGAGATGTAGGAAACACTCTAATGAGTGTTGTGTAGGAATTAGAATTCGGTATTTACCACCAAATATAGGTTGCTGATAAATACCGAATACATTGCAAAAAGCAATATTTTGCTGAAATAAGAGTGCCATGTGGCAGACATACATGCCCTTAGGGCATGTATGTCCGCCACATGTGCACACATGCAGGAATCAGGGGTGCAACAGGGTGTCAATGTGACACCCTGCCACCCTTGAATGTGCTCCCCCTATTACCGAATCGGTATTTACCGATTCGGTAATGAGGCATACCTTCCCATTGATTCCTATGGGCCTCCAGGCCCATAGGAATCAATGGGAAGGTATGCCTCATTACCGAATCGGTAAATACCGATTCGGTAATTACCGAATTTCTCCGATTCGGTAACATTTACCGAATTATTACCTACATACAATTTACCGATTCTTAAATACCGAATCGGTAAAATTCGGTATTTAAGAATCGGTAAATTGTATGCCACCTACATATGGCCCCAAATGTTTGTCACATTTATTGTATAAAAAACATACATGTATTCCATTAAAATCAATTATACATTTCACAAAACATATTAAAACACATTGATCACACTACTAGAGAATTATCAATTCATGTACATATGACAACCTGTTATGAGCCCGCATAACAGAAAACAACAGAAGACAATGCACTTTGTCATATGTTACACATCCTATTGGGTCATAAATGTATATTCGCAGTTTGTGATATATCAGACACAATTATATCTACAAAAAAAGGCCACGGTTGTCCCTCGGATTGTGTTTTCAATTGCGTCGACGCGTTTCGATGGTATTTCTTATAAGGCCATCTTTTTCCAGACAGATTATAGGCTTAGATCCTCGTCTATTGTACTCGGACCTATTGAAAGATAGATATTTTTTGTGAACTAGTCTAACGTTCTACTAACACTCAAGTAAGTGACTTTCACTTTAATATATTTTCTCTTTCTGTATTTGTGTTTATTCTATTATATTTACATATCCTATTTTAATACATGTGTGTCAATGCAACTATTAACCGACAGGTTCACCTTCTATATTTCTGCCGGTTTCCCTTTATATCCTTCTCAATATACATCATAGTTGTATCCATAATTGGTTTCATCCTCACCTGTGTAACTATACTCCGTTTGCTTTGAACTTTACTTCGTCTCTTCTTATTAAGTCTCGTTTTTAAACGTTGTATATCCTCAGTCGTCTTTTGTAGGATTTGGAAATATTATTTACTGTAATGCAAGCAGCATGATGTTACCTCTAGGGGATCTCATTAATCATTGAATCACACACTACTACAAATGCCTCTTGTTACCAAAAAATCGCTTACTTGGCTGATTTACGGGATCAATTTACTTGATTTGTATTTTCAACTGGGCGGCGGGGGTCCGTTAAGATTCTCCCTCGATACGCGCCACCTATTTTGGAAGATATACGCGCGCATTAGCGCAATTCAATCTTGTCGGTACTTCACAAATTACTCAAACGGCAAAAAACTGCCCAGTTCAATGTTATAGCCCTGCAAAAGCTCCCTCTCCACTCTAACCTTATGGCCTCTGTTTTCCTGGCGTCCAGTGCGGAAGTGCTGCTGTCTCGTCTCCCCTAGTCTTTTCCTATCGCGTCCAAGGGAGTAAATGCGGCGAATTATTTGAAAAAACTATTGACACAAACATTCTCACACGTAATAAGAACACCACGTGGTTTTCGGCACGTGCTTAATCGGACCAATCACGGCCCACGTTTGTATTAACAAATAAGCAGACGCGATAGGAAAAGACTAGGGGAGACGAGACAGCAGCACTTCCGCACTGGACGCCAGGAAAACAGAGGCCATAAGGTTAGAGTGGAGCGGGAGCTTTTGCAGGGCTATAACATTGAACTGGGCAGTTTTTTGCCGTTTGAGTAATTTGTGAAGTACCGGCAAGATTGAATTGCGCTAATGTGCGCGTATATCTTCCAAAATAGGTGCCGCGTATCGAGGGAGAATCTTAACGGACCCCCGCCGCCCAGTTGAAAATACAAATCAAGTAAATTGATCCCGTAAATCAGCCAAGTAAGCGATTTTTTGGTAACGAGAGGCATTTGTAGTAGTGTGTGATTCAATGATTAATGAGATCTCCTAGAGGTAACATCATGCTGCTTGCATTACAGTAAATAATATTTCCAAATCCTACATAACACGAATGAGGATATACAACGTTTAAAAACGAGACTTAATAAGAAGAGACGAAGTAAAGTTCAAAGCAAACGGAGTATAGTTACACAGGTGAGGATGAAACCAATTATGGATACAACTATGATGTATATTGAGAAGGATATAAAGGGAAACCGGCAGAAATATAGAAGGTGAACCTGTCGGTTAATAGTTGCATTGACACACATGTATTAAAATAGGATATGTAAATATAATAGAATAAACACAAATACAGAAAGAGAAAATATATTAAAGTGAAAGTCACTTACTTGAGTGTTAGTAGAACGTTAGACTAGTTCACTAAAAATATCTATCTTTCAATAGGTCCGAGTACAATAGACGAGGATCTAAGCCTATAATCTGTCTTGAAAAAGATAGCCTTATAAGAAATACCATCGAAACGCGTCGACGCAATTGAAAACACAATCCGAGGGACAACCGTGGCCTTTTTTTGTAGATATAATTGTGTCTGATATATCACAAACTGCGGATATACATTTATGACCCAATAGGATGTGTAACATATGACAAAGTGCATTGTCTTCTGTTGTTTTCTGTTATGCGGGCTCATAACAGGTTGTTATATGTACATGAATTGATAATTCTCTAGTAGTGTGATCAATGTGTTTTAATATGTTTTGTGAAATGTATAATTGATTTTAATGGAATACATGTATGTTTTTTATACAATAAATGTGACAAACATTTGGTCATTGTTTTGTTTAGTTTAAAATAATTGTTTTATATTTTGCATTAGCATTGTACCATTGTGTCCAATTTTTTAATACACTGCATCATACTCTATGGGCTGTTTAGGGCCTACCCCACAGATGACTCATATGTATTAAAAAGGAAGGTTTAGGCCTGGCAAAAGGTGTATTTTGCCAGTTCAAAATGGCAGTTTATAACTGCACTCATAGACTTCAATGACAGGCCTGAGACATGATTGAAAGGCTACTTAAATGGGTGACACAATGAGTGCTGCATGCATACTAGTAGCATTAACTTACAGTCCTTGGGTATATGTCTTACAACTTTTCTAGGGACCTACAAGTAAGGTAAATGTGCCAATTGGGTGTAAGCCAATTTCACCATGTTTAAAGGTGAGGGTACAAGCACTTTAGCACTGGTTAGCAGTGGTAAAGTGCACAGAGTTCTAGGGCCAGCAGAAACTAAACAGGTGGATTACTCCCCCACCAGATCAATTTGATCCACAAATCCTTACCTGGCCACCACCCCGTCTGGACATTCAGGCTACGGAGAATGAGCTACATTTTCAGGATGCAATTAAAACCGGCTTTTTAAATAATTCATTACTCAGGTGCTCTTTCTGCTCTGGCGGTGCCACCTCTGATCCAGCGCTGGGAAGCCTTGTGCTCACCATGCACTTTACAAATAGGAATAGAAGTAGGATTGAGGCAAAAGGTTGGGGAAAAACAACATCAGTGATGTCCGGTCGAACAGTAGCTGTTTCCTAAGAGGAGATAACATTAATTAATTTTATTAGTATATCCCAATGTTTCTCTATCTAACAACTACCCCTGCGACAGAGAAAATAGCTTTTGAGGTCTTGTCACTATAAAGGCATGTTTTACATTACATTTCCTACTTTTGAATACCATGCACTCTGCCTATTTGTGCATTAAGGCCTAGTTAGGGGGTGAATAAATAATGTTTAAAAGGAGGGTTTAGGCCTGTCAATTATTTTGACAGGTGAAAATGAGTTTTAAAACTGCACAGCCAGGCTACAATGGTAGGTCTACAGTCATGGTTTCCACTGTGAGTGCCACAATATGTACTGCAATCCACTAGTGACATTTAACGTACAGGCCATGGGTACACATTGTACCATATGACTTATAGGTAAGTTAAATAGGTCAATTAGGATTATAGACAAATTCAACATGTTTTAGGGGTCAGAGCACATGCACTGGGCACTGGATGGCAGTGTCCAAGTTTAGAGTTCAAAAGCCAGCAATAAAATATTTCAAACAATATAAGGGTGACCATGCAAAAGGGGCATTTTTCTACAATGTGGAACAGTTGTGGTGGCATACTCCTCTCGCCATCCTATTCTGTAATTATATATATATATATATATATATCTATGAATCGGTTAAATTACAAATTACTGTGCTCCTTTTTGAGAGGGCAAGTGTATGGCAGCAGATAGGTAAAACATTTGTGGTAATCGAATTTCTACAAATTATCTTCCTTAGAGTATTTTTGGCCCTGAAAAAATAACTGCAGTACTCCATGCTTATTACTCTAGGTTTACCACCAGCACAAAGCTGAGGGGAGGATGTGGCACAATTGCCAGAGCTGCCAACTTTGGATTTGGGGAACCAGGTTTGAATTTCAGCGTCAACTCAACATCCTGTGGCAAGTCTGGGCAAATCACTCTCCCTGTGCCTACTAAAAATGAATGTGACCATGTGGAATGTAACTAGTACTCATGTAAAGTGCTCCAAAACCTTCTTGTTGAGTTTGCGCTATATAAAACTCAGTGGCGGCTCCCCCATTAGGGCGTTGGGGCGTTGCCCCACTGCTTTCTCGCGGTGCGAGAAAGGCAGAAACATACATGGTAAAAAAACGGCCATTTATGTTTCTGCCTTCTCGCATTGCGAGAAACCAGAAGTGCCTCTGTGCTTGGTTGGGGGCGGGAGGGTGGGCGGGTCCTGCTCGAGGGCAGGGGGGAGTGGCTTACCCACTGTTGTAGGTACTGACTGTTTGGCCGTCGGCCCTGAGCCTACCAAACAGTCAATACCCACAACAGTGGGTAAGCCACTCCCCCCCCTGCCCTCTAGCACGACCGCCCACTCTCCTTTTTCCCTATGCGGGAGAAAATGGCGCGGCTGGGGCGCTCTCCCCAGCGCCTCACCAGCATTGAGATTGGTGGAGGGAGGGAGGGAGGCGGCCTTTCCAGTTGACGAGGAGCGAGGCGGCCTTTTCAGTTGACGAGGAGCTGCAGGAATTAGCGCAGGACCGGACGGCGGGAGTCGGAAGTCGTCGGACCCATCCAGAAGCTCAGTAAGTTAAAAGTTTTATTTATATTTTGAAGTAAGTTAATAATTATTAAACCCCTCCCGCCTCCCCCCATACCCCACCTGACGACCCCGTTTCCACCCCCCCGCCCATAATGCTGGCCGCGACTGTGCAGTACCACCCTTTGAGGAGTCCAATGTCAAAGTGGGTGCCGACCAAACTCGCAGTTCCAAAACCCGATAGATTTCGTTTCACACACCCGCCCCCTCTTCTTCTCAGTTCATACATAGTGCGTCACGAAGGTAGTTAGGAGTCTTGGTGCCTCTAGTACTTTGAGCCTGAAGGGTTTGCAGTGGCAAAGTCAGTGATTAGGGGGACCGAATGCTTCGTGATTGCAACCCCCTTGGGTACGTCTGCTCCGAGGACTTGGGAACGGAGCGGGTGCCCTAAGAATGACAGTCCAGAGCCGTGTGTGCGTGGGTACATTGTATGTGTGGCGTGCGTGGATGCATGGTTCTGCCTGTTGTGCATGTGTGCCTGTGAGGGGTGTGTCTATAAATGTGGCAACAGAGAAAGGTGGAGAAAGAGTGGGTTAGAGACAGACAGTGTCCGCTAGTTAATTAGATAGATAGAGGAGAAATGAGTCAGGTGCTGGGGGCTCGAGAGAGACCGGCTGAGTCAGACCGAACGAAAGACAAAGTGAGGGTGAAATTAAATGATAAATCAATCGATTCGTTCGGTAGGTGAGGTGAACGGACACGCACTTGATCCGTTATCAGACTAACCCCTTTCAACCGATCCCTCTCGTGGTTTATATGGCTCTCTTGTTCTCCTAAAGTTTGTTATTATACACACTTGCTGTCGCCGATGTCTTAAATATTCTGTTGTTGCTGTAATGTTGTTTGTAACCTGCCATTACGATCAGTAACTAAGCAATTTTAATTGTAAATATGGAGTATTTTTAATAGTTCAATATTCCAAATCTACACTGTCACAATTGCTTCATAAACCATCTTGCTTCATCAAATGTACTTTCAAATGCACTATTTTCCCACTTATTTTCAAAATTCTCGCAACACGACACTCATCAACAACTTTTACGCCCTACCACTTCCAAATGTCACCAGCCGCCACTGATAAAACTGCAACAAAAACAAAGGCTGCAGCTAATTGACAGTAGAAAGACACATGATAAATCAGCCATTACCATGTTACTATTCCGAAAATGCGATAGGTTTGTGCCCACGATAAATACGTAAAATCCTAGGGTAAGGAAATCCCAAATTCTGGTATGACATTGTGGATACAGGAAGTAGAATACATTGTTTTAGTATTTTCTTCTTTATTCCAAAAAAAATGAACACAAGAACAGCTGATACGTGTTTCGTCAAGACGGCCAACAGGCCAAGGGCTTTTTCAAGGCAAGCTGTGACAGCTTCTGAATATAAGGTTTAGAATTTTAAGTTCGTCATCGGTTTGGTATCAGAGGCATCCCAGAGGGGGATGCGTGCTGTGGTCTGAGCGGTCGGGTCGCGTGAGGGATGCGACAGGACCGGTCTTAGCGAAACATGTGTTAGCCGTTCTTGTGTTAATTTTTTTGTAATGCAATAGGGAGTGGACCTGATTTCCAAGATGTTTTGTAAAGTCTGTGAATGTGCACAGATGTGCAGCACATGTTCCAAACTGGTGTTCATTGTGGAAGCAGGAGGTTCACAGAAGATCTGCAAGTAACACCCCCGGATGACAGGACAGGAGGATTCTGACAATTAGTGAGGTTAGGTATTATCCTGTTATTAGCATCTACTTTTAAATTAAGGCATCTGTTTTTAAGCAAGAGATTCCATTTACTTACAGAGAAACATCAGAATTCCAAATATCTCTGCCTTTCAGAAAGCTGCTTCTTCAACATTGTCATATTCATTCTCTTAGGAGTCTCTTGCCGCCTACCCAAACTGCCCTTTTCCAAAGCTGCTCTGTTGCTTCCTCTGTAGGTCAGAAAGTTCCACTGCAGATGTGGGTTGAGCCACTCTCTCTTTCTCGTCAATTTTTTTTATTTGTTTAGGAGACCGTTTTGTATTCGTCTGCAGCCTGTTCTGTTTTTTCTGACTAAAGTGTGCGTTAGCTCTCATCTGGAGCTCAGTATGGATATGTGGTTGCACTGTGTTTATGGAATGCCTTTCTTTAAGCAGGATATTTGGCTTTATAAATTGTGTAAGTGGGGTTACATTATTAAAACTACAGCTACATTAAAAAATGAAGCCCCGAAACGAACACCCATCACCTCTCCGCCACTATCTCCATCTAAAACTAGATACTATTAATTCACTTGCACAATGCACACCAACTCTCTTTATCAATGTTTTTGAAAACCCTGCATTTCTGGGCATGTATGGGCCCATTACGCATAGATGTGTAAGGGAGGCCCAAAAGGGCACTCCTGCTAAAGCTTATAAACACATGGAAGTACTGAGGGTGTTATTTATTTTTAAGAAAAGCTGAGCAGAGGAGGGCAGGTTGCAGCGGTATAGTGCTGCAAAACTATATTAAAGCCTAGTGCAGGACCTGAATGCAGGATCTCAGAGAACAGCACTGCTTTGGTGAATAAACAAGCAGTGGCAAATCCAATAGGCCTTACTGATGCAAGAGCTATTGACTTTGTCAATGTGTTTGAACCATTTTGTACACGAGTGTAGCTGCTGTTCAGCATGGCTAAAAATTTGTGTCAGAGACAAGAGTGGCATAGAGTGTCTTAGAGTGGAGTAACAAAGAGTGGTGTAGAGAGTTGTGGAGTGGAGTGTTGTGGAGTGGAGTTGAGTGTAGTACAGTGGAGTAGAGTGGTGTCATAGAGAGACACGATAGTGTGGAGTAAAGTGGTGTAGAGTGGAGTGGTGTAGCGTACAGTGGGGTAAAGTGTCATAGAGGGGAGTAGTGTAGCATGGAGTGGCATAGAGTGGAATAAGTGTTGTGCAGTGGAGTGTCGCAGAGTGGGATCGCGTGGTGTGGAGTGCCATAGAGGGGAGTGTCGGAGAGTGGAGCGACATAGAGTGGGGTGGCGTATAGTGGAGTATCATAGAGTGGCGAGGTGTAATGTGGAGTATGCATGGTGTAGTAGCGCACTGCCATTACAGATAACACATTTTCATTTGAAATGACCTTTACATTTGCACATACAGTTTAACTGATATAAATATACAGTGCACAAACGATAATGTGTGGAAATGGCATCACCTAGTGTATTCAATCAATCAAAAAGACTTTATTTTGTTTAATTAAAACCATAAAAGATCAATTGTAAAAACCTTAGCCCATTCCACCAATCATAATACAAGAACATGCTAAAGATTTGAAACATGACCTTTACAATGCACATGCTAAAAACTGAAATAATTTACTAAGTATGATAAAACTAGGATAAAACATTGCTTCCAGTCAACTCTTTCTCTGACACATATTTCCGATATGTTCCTTCTAACTGTTCTTTTGTTTTATCAGGGTCGATCCCATTCAGTTTTTCAGTTGATTTTCATAGCCAGGCCAAGAGAGCATTATATTTACGTTTTTGATCCAGGGAAACTTGTAATGCCTATCAAGGGCAATAATCTCTTCCAGGGCTATATGGTACGGCTCTAATTCTTGTGTATACCACAGTATAACACTATAACATCACTTTCATACTCCGGGTAGGTTATCAGGGAGCACAAAATGTATTGTCGAGAGTAGTTAGGTCACCTGTGATGCACTCCACAATTCTGCCCCGTACGATGTTCCACCAAAGGATTTAACATTGTAGATGTGCTGCATCAGAGATACTGTTCTGGATGATGTTGATCTAGAGACGATATCAGAGGTGTTCTGTTAAAGTCTCAATCTAGTCTTGCTCATATTCTTTGTTCAGGACATACTGTCTGTTAATTGGATACCCAAATAATTAAAGTCAGTGACTCTTTCAAGACTTTCACCTCCAATATGTATCTGCCTTTTGTATGTTTTGTGTGGATTTATTAATATATATATATTTTTTTAATGGATTTACCTCTAATCCGTGCTCCGTACAAAATCCAAAAAGCAATTAATTAGAGTTTGAAATCCTCTAGGGCTCTTCGAGATCAGCAGAGCATCATCTGTGAATAATATTGCAGGACCTTTACTACCTGCCAAAATTGTGGAATCATTTCTTCAAGTACCAAGGTGTGCAATTTCATCATTAAGGTGTAAAGTAAAAACCATCAGAGCTAAGACTCATCCCTGTCTCACTCCTTTCTCAACTAGGATACGTTCATTCAATTTACCCTGATTTCCTCACTGCACCTGTGCATTATTCTCGCTATGCATCCAAAGGTCACTAATGCGCTCATCAGCAGCAGACTCGACTACGGCAATGCACTCTACACCGGCACCACCCAGAAACTCCTAAAGAAACAAGAGAACATCCAGAACACCTCCACCAGACTCATCCTGAACATCCCACGCCATAGCTACATCTCCGGCCACCTGAGAGAACGTCACTGGCTCCCAATCAACAAAATAATATCCTTCAAGGTCCTCGCGCACGTCTACAAAGCCCTCCACAACACCGAACCTGCAAACCTCAACCACCACCTCTCCTCCTACTCTCCCACCAGACATCTCCACTCTGCCCAAATTGCCCTGCCCACCCTTCCATTGATCTGCAAGACCATGGCTAAAGGATGATCCTTCTCCTACCTCGCAGAGAAGACCTGGAAATCCTTGCCTTTGCACCTCAGGGAATCACCATAGCTGCTGCAATTCAGGAAGGACCTCAAGACCTGGGTCTTCAAGTGAACCGCATATCCACCCACTCCCCTCCACTCAATGCCTTGAGAACCTTACGGGTGAGTAGTCACACTTTATAAAAAACCTGATTGATTGATTGGTTTATTAGTATTGACAAAACACTGCTCGGGAACCCTCATCTTCCTTAGGACTGTCCACAGTTTTCCATTTGGCACAAAGTAAAAAGCGTATTTTAGGTCAACAAAGGCAACATACTAATGGTCTTTATTTAGCCCCTTCCATGCGCACGACGGCCAGGAGTCGTCGTGCGCAACAGTGCTCATGTGCGCACGACGGCTGCCGGCTGTCATGGCACATTGCACCAGAGGGATTTCTATTTCTCCCCTGTAGCCTCGGGAGCATCCTTTCTGCCCCCCCGGGGAGTAAATGGGGGCAGTAGCCCCCAATCTGCTCCCGGGGGGCAAAAAGCCCACTTGACGCCAGGGATATTTTTTGGTGCATTTGTTTTTAGAGTGGGGGCTGGTCGTTTTGTGATAGGCAATTTTGATGTCACCTCAATAAGTTTTGGGCCCTTGCCTGTCGCATGACTTGGGCCTCCCACAAGAGTGAGGCACCATTTTTATCGGGAAACCTGGGGGAACGCTGGGTGGTAGGAAATTTGTGTCAGCCCAGTGATGCCACAACTTTCCCACACAAAAATATGTGGAAAAAGTGATTTTTTCAGCTAAATTTGAGGTTTGCAGAGGATTCTGGGTAAGAAAAAGATGGGGGATCCATGCAAACCATACCTCCCTGGAATCCCCAGGGTGTCTAGTTTTCATAAATGTGTGGATTTGGTAGGTTTCCCTTGTTTGCCACCGAGCACGGGGCCAAAAACCCAGGTGAGCCCCTTGCAAAACCAGGTCGTTTTGTGATAGGCAATTTTGATGTTGCCTCAATACGTTTTGGGCCCTTGCCTGCCATGGGTACTTGGGCCTCCCACACGAGTGAGGCCCCATTTTTAATGGGAGACCTGGGGGAACACTGAATGGTAGGACATTTGTGTCAGCCCAGTGATGCCACAACTTTCCCACACAAAAATGTGTGGAAAAAGGGATTTTGTCTGCTAAATTTGAGGTTTGAAGGGTATTCTGGCTAAGAAAAAGTTGGGGGATCCACGCAAGCCATAACTTCCTGGAATCCCCCGGGTGTCTAGTTTTCATAAATGTGTGGGTTTGGTCGGTTTCCCTATCTGGCTGCTGAGCACGGGTCCAAAAACCTAGGTGACCCCCCCCCCCCCCCCTCCTTGCAAAACAAGTTTTTTTGTGATAGGCAATTTTGATGTTGCCTCAATACGTTTTGGGCCCTTGCCTGCCATGGGTACTTGGGCCTCCCACACGAGTGACACACCATTTTTATCGGGAGACCTGGGGGAACATTGGGTGATAGGATGTTTGTGTCAACCCAGTGATGCCACAACTTTCCCACACAAAAATGTGTGTAAAAAGTGATTTTTCAGGTAATTTGAGGTTTGCAGAGGATTCTGGGTAAGAAAAAGTTGGGGGATCCACTCAAGCCATACCTCCCTATAATACCCCGTTTGTCTAGTTCTCAGAAATGTGTGGGTTTGGTAGGTTTCCCTAGCTGGCTGCCAAGCACGGGGCCAAAAACCCAGGTGACCCCCTTGCAACACCAGGTCGTTTTGTGATAGGCAACTTTGATGTTGCCTCAATAGATTTTCGGACCTTGCCTGTTGCGGGTACTTGGGCCTCCCACACGGTGAGGTACCATTTTTATCGGGAGACCTGGGGGAACGCTGGGTGGTAGAACAATTATGTCAGTCCAGTGATGCCACAACTTTCCCACACAAAAATGTGTGGAAAAAGTGATTTTTTCAGCTAAATTTGAGGTTTGCAGAGGATTCTAGGTAAGAAAAGGTTGGGAGATCCACGCAAGCTATACCTCCCTATAGTCCCCCGGATGTCTAGTTTTCAGAAATGTGTGGATTTGGTAGGTTTCTCTAGCTGGCTGCCAAGCACGGGGCCAAAAACCAAGGTGACCCACCTTGCAAAACCAGGTCGTTTTGTTATAGGCGATTTTTATGTCGCCTCAATGCATTTTGGGCCGTGGCCTGTCGCGGGTACTTGGGCCTCCCACACGAGTGAGGCACCATTTTTATCGGGAGACCTGGGGGAATGCTGGGTGGTAGGAAATTTGTGTCAAGCCGGTGATGCCACAACTTTCCCACACAAAAATGTATGGAGAAAGTGATTTTTTCAGCTAAATCTGAGTTTTGCAGGGGATTCTGGGTAAGAAAAAGTTGTGAGATCCACGCAAGCCATACCTCCCTATTCCCTATAATCCCCTGGGTGTCTAGTTTTCAGAAATGTATGGGTTTGGTAGGTTTACCTAGCTGGCCGCTGAGCAACGGGCCAAAAACCCAGGTGACCCCCTTTGCCAAACCAGGTCATTTTGTGATAGGCAATTTTGATGTCCCCTCAATACGTTTTGGGCCCTTGCCTGTCACGGGTACTTGGTCCTCCCACACGTGTGAGGCACCATTTTTATCGGGAGACCTGGGGGAATGCTGGGTGGTAGGAAGTTTGTGTCAGCCCTGTGATGCCACAACTTTCCCACACACAAATGTGTGTAAAAAGTGATTTTTCAGGTAATTTGAGGTTTGCAGAGGATTCTGGGTAAGAAAAAGTTCGGGATCCACTAAAGCCATATCTCCCTATAATACCCCATTTGTCTAGTTTTCAGAAATGTGTGGGTTTGGTAGGTTTCCCTAGCTGGCCGCCGAGCACGGGCCAAAAACCCAGGTGACCCCCTAGCAACACCAGGTCGTTTTGTGATAGGCAATTTTAATGTCGCCTCAATACGTTTTGGGCCCTTGCCTGCCGTGGGTACTTGGGCCTCCCACACGAGTGACACACCATTTTTATCGGGAGACCTGGGGGAACACTGGGTGGTAGGATGTTTGTGTCAGACCAGTGATGCCACAACTTTCCCACACAAACATGTGTGTTAAAAGTGATTTTTCAGGTAATTTGAGGTTTGCAGAGGATTCTGGGTAAGAAAAAGTTGGGGGATACACTCAAGCCATACCTCCCTATAATACCCAGTTTGTCTAGTTTTCATAAATGTGTGGGTTTGGTAGGTTTCCCTAGCTGGCCGCCGAGCACGAGGCCAAAAACCCAGGTGACCCCCTTGCAACACCAGGTCGTTTTGTGATAGGCAACTTTGATGTTGCCTCAATAGATTTTCGGCCCTTGTCTGTTGCGGGTACTTGGGCCTCCCACACGAGTGAGGCACCATTTTTATCGGGAGACCTGGGGGAACGCTGGGTGGTAGTGAAATTATGTCAGTCCAGTGATGCCACAACTTTCCCACACAGAAATGTGTGGAAAAAGTGATTTTTTTCAGCTAAATTTGAGGTTTGCAGAGGATTCTAGGTAAGAAAAGGTTGGGAGATCCACGCAAGCTATACCTCCCTATAGTCCCCCGGATGTCTAGTTTTCAGAAATGTGTGGATTTGGTAGGTTTCTCTAGCTGGCTGCCAAGCACGGGGCCAAAAACCAAGGTGACCCACCTTGCAAAACCAGGTCGTTTTGTTATAGGCAATTTTTATGTCGCCTCAATACGTTTTGGGCCGTTGCCTGTCGCGGGTACTTGGGCCTCCCACACGAGCGAGGCACCATTTTTATTGGGAGACCTGGGGGAACGCTGGGTGGTAGGAAATTTGTGTCAGCCCGGTGATGCCACAACTTTTCCACACAAAAATGTGTGGAAAAATGATTTTTTTCAGCTAAATTTTATGTTTGCAGGGGATTCTGTGTTGAAAAAAAACGTTGAGGGATCCACGCAAGCCATACCTCACTGGAATCTCCCGGGTGTCTAGTTTTCAGAAATGTGTGGGTGTGGTAGGTTTCCCTAGATAGCCGCCGAGCACAGGGCCAAAAACCCAGGTGACCCAACTTGCAAAACCAGGTCGTTTTGTGATAGGCAATTTTGATGTCGCCTCCATACGTTTTAGGCCCTTGCCTGTTGCAGGTACTTGGGCCTCCATCACGAGTGAGGCACAATTTTTATCGGGAGACCTGGGGGAATTCTGGGTGGTAGCAAATTTGTATCAGCCAGGTGATGCTACAACTTTTCCACACAAGAATGTGTGGAAAAAGTGATTTTTCAGCTAAATTTGATGTTTGCAGGGGATTCTGGGTAAGAAAACGTTGGGGGATCCATGCAAGCCACACCTCCCTGAAATCCCCGGGTGTCTAGTTTTTAAACATTTATAGGTTTGCTAGGTTTCCCTAGGTGTCGGCAGAGCTAGAGTTCAAAATCTACAGCTAGGCACTTTGCAAAAAAAGGGTCAGTTTTCACTGTGAAAATGTGGTGTGTCCACGTTGCGTTTTGGGCTGTTTCCTTTCGCGGGCACTAGGCCTACCCACACAAGTGAGGTACCATTTTTCTTTGAAGACTTTGGGGAACGCGGGGTGCGTGGAATTTTGTGGATCCGCGCAGATTCCAGAACTTTCCACCGCAGAAATGTGAGGAAAATTTGTTTTTTTCTCCAAATTTTGAGGTTTGCAAGGGAATCTGGGTAACAGAACTTGGTGAGAGCCAGTCAAGTCACGCCATCCTGGATTCCCCTGGGTGTCTAATTTTGAAAAATGTATAGGTTTGTTAGGTTTCCCTAGATGCCGGCAGATCTAGAGTTCAAAATCTACAGCTAGGCACTTTGCAAAAAAGGGTCAGTTTCTACTGTGAAAATGCGGTGTGTCCACGTTGCGTTTTGGGCCGTTTCCTGTTGCGGGCATAAGGCCTACCCACACAAGTGAGGTACCATTTTTCTCGGAAGACTTTGGGAAATGCGGGGTGGGTGGAAGTTTGTGGATCCACGCAGATTCCAGAACTTTCCACCACAGAAATATGAGGAAAATGTGTTTTTCTTTTTTACACATTTTTAGGTTTGCAAGGGATTCCGGGTAACAGAACCTGGTGAGAGCCAGTCAAGTCACCCCATCCTGAATTCCCCTGGGTGTGTAGTGTTAAAAAATGTATAGGTTTACTAGGTTTGCCTAGGTGCCGGCAGAGCTAGAGTTCAAAATCTACAGCTAGGCACTTTGCAAAAAAAGGGTCAGTTTTTACTGTGAAAATGTGGTGTGTCCACGTTGCGTTTTGGGCCGTTTCCTGTTGCGATCACAAGGCCTACCCACACAAGTGAGGTACCATTTCTATTGATAGACTTTGGGGAATGCAGGGTTGGTGGAAGTTTGTGGATCCACGCAGATTCCAGAACTTTCCACCACAGAAATGTTAGGAAAATGTGTTTTGTTTGGCAAATTGTGAGGTTTGCAAGGGATTCTGGGTAAAAGAATCTGGTGAGAGCCAGTCATGTCACCCCATCCTGGATTCCCCTGAGTGTCTAGTTTTAAAAAATGTATAAGTTTGCTAGGTTTCCCTCGGTGCCGGCAGAGCTAGGATTCAAAATCTACAGCTAGGCACTTTGCAAAAAAAGGGTCAGTTTTCACTGTGAAAATGTGGTGTGTCCACTTTTGGGACGTTTTCTATCGTGGGCACAAGGCCTACCCACACAAGTGAGGTACCATTTTTATTGGGAGACTTAGGGTAACACAGAATTGTAGAGCAACTGTTATTACCTATTGACTTGCGATGCATTTCTGCCTTCCAAATGAAAGACAATGTGTAAAAAAGAGGTCATTTTGAAAAATGACCTATAAGTGTCATGCTAGTATGGGTACTCATAATTTCGGAAATGTGCAAATATCTACTGTTTCTAAACTCTATATTTTGTTTCAATTTCAGAAATAAATAGGTGTTTTTCATGCCGATTTTTCCATGTATATATTTTCACAAATTATTTGCTATATACCCGGAACATAATGAAAAAACATTGCAAGACGCTGCTCAGTTATTGGCTCTGGGATCATCGGGTTCTTGGTGAACCTACAAGTCCTATATATCCCCAAGACCAGAAAGGTCTAACAGATGTAACAGTATATTGCTTTCAAACAGCTGCCACAATTAGAAGAAGTTACAGGTGAAAACGTTGGCACAAATGGCTGTTTTTTTCAACTAATGTTCAATTTTTCCTGTATTTAACTGTTAGTTTCTATGAATAAACCTTGAAGGATCTACACAAATGACCCTTTGCTGAATTCAGAATTTTGTCTACTTTTCTAAAATGTATAGCTTTCCAGGATCCATTATTGCTTTCATACCCATTTCTACCATTAACTGGAAGGAGGTTGAAAGCACAAAAAATAGCAAAAATAGGCTATGTCCCATAAAAATGCAAAAAGTGTGTAAAACATTTTGGTTTTCTGACAAAAGTCTGCTTGTTCCTTAAAGCTGGGAAGATGGTGAATGCAACACTACAACCCCTTTTTTGATACCATTTGCAGGGAAAAAAACAGACGCTTTCATCTGTAGCTCTTTTATCCCATTTTTCCAAAGAAAAACAACATTTCGCTGTATTTTGGCTAATTTCTGGGTCCCCTGCAGGGGAATCCACAAACCCTGTGTACCTTTAGAATCCGCATGATGTTGGAAAAAAAGGGCGCAAATTTGGCGTGCATACCTTATGTGGTTAAAAAGTTACAGGGGCCTATAATTAGTTGTAATACCGCGATCGCCTTTCTTATGAATTTGAACCATTTTCCCTCCAGACTAAGTGTTTGGAATAGGTGTGCCCCCTAGGATGGCATTTGTCAATGAATTTATTCTGAACGTATCACAGTGTTGCATTTCCGAACTGTGTGTAGCCAATGAATACAGTTATTAATTAGGGAGAATACATCCACTCTGCTATTTGTGGAGGATTTTGGTACATTAATTATAAATACAGGGCATGGTTCATTGCTGCTCCTGCTCTTCTGATTTACTCTTTGGGCAGGGTCTATGGATATGTAGGAGTATTGTATGTGATTCATGGTCTCTCCTCCCCTTTCTTCCCCAAATAGTTGTTTTGGGGATTTTTCAGGGTTGCTTATGTATACATCTCCTGGTATGCCATCAGTGCCTGTGCTTTCCCTTGCGTTATACATTTTATTACACATAATGTTTCCTGGAGTTCAATTTCTAGCTGATCATAAGCCAGATTCTGTGCCGCCATATCCTGGAATGCCTCATTGTGGCATAGCTTTTGTGTATCTTTATATAACTCAGCAAAGTGATTAAACCAATTGCAGGGTTAGGTATGATTTTCAATTATATTCTCAGTGTGTCTGCTCCTATTAGCTATTAAATGCCAAAATGTTTTGCTGTCACTATTCTTAGCTGCTGTAAGTAAATCTGCCAATTCTGTTCATTCCACTCTCTTCTTGTAACTGTTATGGTAGCTTTATTTGCCTACCTGGTTTTCTTTATGGAGAAGTTTCATACTTCTCTGGAATATCCCACATAAAAAAGGCAAATAAGGTGAGGTGTAAGTTAGCCATGTCATTTGTGGTCCTGCCATTGGTGGTTAGAGAAATGTTTTCAGACACCACAATCAATGCTCTTTCAATAGTTTCTAAGATTTCTGGGCTGTGCTTAATTTGAGCCAATGTAATAGATAGTGGCTTGTAATTCTTTCAATATTGAATGCCTATCTGGAGCAAGACGCACTCTAGCGATATCCTTCATAATAACATGCAGAGCGTTATGGTCACTGTCCTGTCTCTCTATGACCTCCCTATCAATGATATCAATCCAGAGATGCAAATCTGCCAGCATGTAATTGATTCTGCTTGAGCCGTGGCTTTTTTGATAGGTTTGCTGGCCACTAGTGTCTGGGCATGTTCGGCCATTGCAAGCCCTCAGGCTGTTAGCCAGTGTTGTAGCAGTTCCTTAGAGAGCAGTGGGAGACAGTTCTTTTTGGGGGGAGAGTACGTTGTGGAATGGACACGTTCTTCTCTGTAATTGATAATTTGCTAGTGTTTAGGGGTTCGAAGGTGACATTAAAGTCGTCGGCCACTATTCGAGGTCCTTCATACTGCCTCGGGTATATGAAGTTCTCTAATGTCTTTAGTGTGATTGACTCCCCTCTCCCTGGATCCGGGAAGTTATATATGATAAAAATGCTACATTTGTGTCTTCTCTGGGTGGCTACAATTACTCCCAGGATATCCCAGGAATTCATTTCTAACTGCCTTATACTGTTGTTTATCGAGATTTGTATCCAAAGTGCTAGACCTCCGTAAGGCACTCTGCACTTTTAGCTTCAGCCTGACCACAAAAACTAGTGTACCCTGATCTAAATATCGCCAAGACACTCCATGTCTCTTGAAAAATACCAATGTCATGTTGATCAACAAATGCTCCCCAACATAGTACTCCTATTTTGGATGCAATTCCTGCTAGATTCCATGACAATATATTCAGGGTTGCTGCCTGCACCTCTGCTTGTATACTTGTTGGAATCACTTGTTTCTTCTGATCGTTCTCACTTGTCTATTCTGATCGTCCTCAGTTGGCATCTGCTCTCCCTGGACTCCATATATTTCTACCTGTTGGTCAGTGCAGGTAGGCTCTGGCACTGGAACGCTTCTTAAGACGCGTTAAAAAGGCACTTTTTAAAACTTTGGAATAGCTAATAGACATTTGCTCACTGTAGATCCTAATAGTCACTTTTAATCATTTTAACTTGCCTGGTCCCAGTGACTTCCTGGTCCGCTGCGGGCTATCTGATTGAGCAGAGGAAGTCACCATACATATCCTTACATCCACCAGCACACCGTCATCAGGGGGTTAGCAGAGTAGTTGGTTCACTGCACCTCCAAAAACAATTCAGATGACAAGCCGGACGCTCTGCGGATGCACGCAGCGGACATCAATTGTGCCCCCATTAATGCGAGATCATTAGTAAAACATTGCTATGAAATTAGAGATTTTATTGAGCAACACAAGATAGATGGATAGAAGATTGTATTACACTCATAACAGAAACCTGGTCCAACGCATCCTCAGAACCGGAACTAATTATAGCTACCCCTCTCGGTTACAAGACCTTCACCCATAACCGCCACCCATGACCGTACAGACTGTAGAGGTGAGATTGCAATTATCTCATGGGAAATCTTTAAAAGATGTTGCACCCCACTTCCGCTAAATTCTGAATGCGAAGCACTTGTGTTTAAAATAAAATTAGACAGAAAAAACACCTTTAATGGAATACTACACTACTGTATCACCCTCCCACTACAAAGGCTCACTTCTTGTCAATATTGAGTTCCTACTTTAGAAACTCGATTTAAAATAACTAATGTCACTATCCTTGATAATTTGCATTACCACCTAGAGAATGAGGCCGGACACACCCATGATGAAATCTTTACAGATCAACCATCCTTCCATTTCCAGAAGACCTTGCCACTAGTATGGTCTGACCACCATGCCATACTATTTAATCTCCCTGGCTAAAAAGACTAGCTCCATCGCCTCTCCCCCAACATCCTGTACAACGTGGCCCTGGCACAAAACAACTCTACCAGCCTAATGAACTCCCTATCTGGTTCCGACTCCATTGGGATAACAGACACTGAAACGATGGCAGAAAATTATCATCTTGGGTATCTAAAACCATAAACAAACTAGCCCCAGTAACCACCATAACTAGACAATGTAAAAATCCCTCAGAACCATGAAATTCTCCTGATCTTAAAGAAAAAACAGATCTGCCCTAACCTAGACCTGAAGTGGAGATCGAACTATAGTGAGGAAGAAAAAGCTGATATAAGCAAGCTCTAAAAAAACTATAAATCCATGATTCTCGCAAACAAATCGGCATATTGTTCTGAAAAAATTGAATCCGCAAAAAACTGAACTGAAGAATTATTTAAAACAGTCAAGGCACTGTCAAATATAGTGCAAAATAAGACAATTAAAACCAACCAAGATTTCTGCACCGCCTTAGCTAAAACCATCCAGACCAAAATACTCATCGGTTACTCAACTTGCTCCTCAAATGCCCCTAGACCAGTAAATGTATATAACACCCTATTACAAACGGGCTCACAAAGTCACTTTTCTAAATTCATGCTCTTGTCTCAAGAACAAGGGAAGGACCTCTGATTAAGTACTAAATCAGGTTCCCCAGATGACCCATGCCCTCCCAAAGTGTTACATCCTGTAGCAGAGGCCATCTCTGCACATCTTACACTCATTTTTAATGAAGTTATTCATACTGGCATCTTTGCAAAACTATGGAGGAGAGCAGCAATTCTCCCACTCATAAAAAAGCTCAGCCTTCCAGTATCCGACCCTACAAATTATCGAACCATATCATGTCTGCCTCTGCCAGCCAAACTCCTAGATAAAGCACTCATCATCAAATACTTTATTTCGACTTTCATAGCCATAAATGTTCATAAATAGCACACCGTTTATAAAAACAATTCAATTACATTAATTAAATAAGCCAAACCCATTATACTTGATAGTTAAAACTATAAAACACATCATTATATAAGTTCAGGACATTTCCACAGGTACAGACTTAGAGCCATTTAAATAGTGTGTGCATTATTTAAATAATACAAGCTTGTACCAAAAGGAATTTCCCATTAAGATATCTCTTTTGTCTTGTGTGTTCTAAGTCACCATGCCCATAATAGGAATATGGACATACTAAAAACAATTTCATCCTCCGTATCACAATGCAAAAATCTGGAGGCTTCCCGAAAATGGGCAACGCCCTTCAATTTGACCACAGGTAGGATCCATTTCTTGCAGGGAGCAAAGTAGACAAGACAAAAGATCAGAAAGTGGGCCATAGTTTCAACTGACTGTAGACAGAATCTGCAATTCGGTGATGCAGGTTTTAGGTTTATCCCAAGTGGAGGCAAATGAAGTTAAGCTTAAAATGCCAAGCATAAATGTAATATACAAAGTTTTGGCTTGAGCTAGCCGTATTCTGCCCAAACAGGGCTCAAAAGATGGCCCACATTTGTGGCTCAAGAATTTCTAAGTGAGGCTCCCCACTTTTTGGTCTGCCCATAAGAGTTCCAGGCAACCCTCCCAGTATAATTGTTTTAATGTTGCTTTGGTGTCTTTTGGCATCTTATCGGGCTTTGATCATACATCTCCCATCTAGAGAAAGACGCACAAGGTTTTTAATCTTTGTTAAACAGGGAAAACAGAGTTCTTTATCTAACCTAATGATCTCTGCTAGGCTTTCCCTATATGTTCCCAGCTCCGGGGTGTTCCAAATATGGAGCCTATTCATTAAGGGTTTCAGGGTGATCGCATGATCAATCCTTCCTATACCTAGATCAAAACTAAGGGGAGTAAGCGGAGTGCTTTTAGGAGGGTCAAAAAGGTACCTAATGAACCTATTTTCCACAAGCATTAGGTCAGTTGAATCTGTAGATCCCCAAAGCTCGGCGCCATAAGTTGCCCCCGATACTGCTGTAGCCCTATACACCTCCAAAACTAGGGTTACAGCTCTGCTAGAGGTGGCCTTATATTTTTTCCCTATGGCCATGACTCTCTATAGTAGAATTGTTTTACTTTTCCTTATGTGCTCAGCCCAAGCCATGTTTTCAGATAGTCTTACTCCTAAATAATCGAAAGACTGTACCTGCTCCAATGGGACCCCCTCAATTGCTATTTTACTCCTAAAAGATCGATGGGAGTTTAGGGCATACATTTTGTTTTAGCTGAATTTATCTCAAGGCCCCTTGAGAGACAGAAGTATGAAAAATGGTCAATCAGCAACTGGAGTCCACGCGATGTATGGGATATTAACAGTGTGTCATTTGCAAACATTAGAATGGGGAGACTCTTGCCAGCAAGTTTTGTTGCATCATGCTGGCAATTAGCTAGCCACTGTACTGCTCCATTTATGTATAAGCAATAAAGAGTGGGAGCTAGCACACAACCTTGCCTCACCCCAAGCTTGATACATATCTTCGTTTTAAGGTCTCCCCCCTCATTCCACCTAACCTGGGCATATGAATCTGAGTGAAACTCATTGAGAGGCCATATCTGTGCTATTTACCTGCAGTTTTAAGCCTTATTGAACACCCTGGTAGGACTCGGAGTCGCAGGGTGCAACAGACTTTCCTGCCCACAGCTGCCGAGGGAGGAGGCGTGGTCACTGCGTGTAAAGTGCTGCATCGACCCACACTGCACAGGAAAATCATTGAGGGGCCATATCTCTGTGCTGTTTACCCTCAGTTTTTAGCCTTATTGAACACCTGGTAGAACTCGAAGTCCCAGTGTGCAACAGACTTTCCTGCCCACAGCTGCCGTGGGGGGGAGGGGCGGGCGGGAGGCGTGGTCACAGTGCTTAAAGCGCTGCTCGACCCACGCTGCGGGTCCGTCCTGGGCTCGTCGGCGACAGGAGGAGATGGGGTGGGGCCATCCCCTTGGCTGTGAAAAGACCTGCAAATTAGATCAGATCTGACCTTGATTGGACCGTGATTGGATATTTTATTAGTTAGCCCGACTTGATAGAGGCAGACTCCTTCCTATACCTTTTACAACCGGTACACGAGTGTATGCAAATCTACGCCTGCACCGGCAAGAAGGGAGGTCAAACTGATACACCTCTTTGGAAACAGCACGGCAAGCGTTATTAAGCCACGCAGAGGTGAGTATAAGGTACTGTTTTATGGTTTTGCTCCTGCCCCCTTAATTTCCCTTTCAAGAGTGACTTAAAAAAGTTATAATTGTGGCACCCGTGGAAGACTTTTGTATTCACACTTCAGGGAGGTGTAATTGGCAACTGAACCTTATCCCAGTATCCCAGTATAACAGAGGGAAGACTGTTTGCACTGTAAAGGGAACTTTTACTTGATTATTGGATACCGCTGCTCTATCGATTAGTGGAAGAAGAGTGTAATATGGCTGTGACTCTAGAGAGGGGTGAGGATCCACTGATATTGTAGTGAATACTAATAATAATATTTTGGTGAACATTGTGCAACCATATTGTATTGTTTTTTTAACTCATTGCTCTGAGCTACGGACACTATCTTATTTGATTTGACATCACTCTTCTTCCAAGCCAAGTAACCCCTGAATATGGGAAAGAGAAAGCACCCGGTTACTGTGAGCAAGTCCCAGACCCAATGCGCAGATAACTCACAGTTGTCACTACTAAATATATATTCCAGGAGCTATGGGTGCCATAGACAAGCAAAGATCATCAGTGGAAGAGTCATGGCTAACTTGTGGGGCAGGTGTAACATCTTTAGCAACTCCCACCCATGCCACCTCTAACAATCCAAAGGACCCCATAGCAAGTCTTATAACCATTAATGAAGGCAGCGGTTCAGGGAAGGATTGTGAGCCGAATGGGGCTGAGGGGGATAATGGGTTTATTCAATTTATAATGGAATCAGTCTCACTGTTTGAATCCAATACATCACCACCATCTAAAGGAGTAAGAGACCCCCCCAAACCACTCTGCAAATATCTGTGTTATAAAGAAGCCCCTACGAAATAAACAAACAACTATTCAAAAAAGGGGTCTCCAGCAATTGGAAAAAGATTCGTCTGAAATTACCAACAATTTACTAAGTAGTAAACTGGATGCCCCAGGCAAGGCACTCAAGCTCTTTGAGCATACTTTTAACAGTGCATTAAGGGACATTCAGTCTCACCTAACAAAAGTGGAATCCAAAACCCTTTCCTGCTTGGATTTGCTGAATTCCTTTGTAAATAGGGAAAGGCCAATTGCAAAACACACCGCTCCCTAATGATGCCCGACTCTCCTCGCAGCTAACAAAATAGTCTCTGATAGCTCTACATTGTACCCTATTGCTCTCTTGAGTACTAATTCAAATACCGATAACAATATAATGTGTAATGTTTTTTTTCTATGCTGTTCCTAGAGAGAATTATTGGTGAGTAAAGAGATAAATGTGCCCCCGAGGTCAGGAGGAGAATCCTCCTTTAGGAAAAAGACCCTCACACACCCGGCAGACTAGCTGTCATATGTCGTCAGCATGTGGCCCAGATGTTAAGTGTCATCATCGGGTCTGCTCCGAATCGGGGCGGCGCTGCAATCCCCGATCGGCGACCCCAATGGCGCCTTTTAGTGGAGATCTTTATTCCATAGTTGCCGGTGGGTGAATGCAGGTGAGGGCCTTCAAGTGAGAAAGTGTGTGGTGAAGGGAGTGTATTAAAAATAAGTAGTGGGGAACCTGAATAGTGTTTATTAAATGACTGGGGTCCCACTCTTATAATAAAAACAATAGAGTGCGTAATATTACAGTTAGATTGACTGTATTACGCTGTGGTCATAGATGGTCAACATGTTTCTTGCTTAAGTAAAGTAACCGCAATTCTTCAGGACCAGGTGATTCACACACTTATTGGTAGTGGTAGTGGCTACTGTGGCACTTACCACACATACAGCACCCTAATAAGTGGTGACTAGTGCAGGTTAGGTAAAATGCCCTTAACTGCAGGGCTGCGAGATCCAACGAGCTGGCGCTGGAGGCAGACACCGGATAGTACAGTGTCAGAAGTCCGTAGTACAGGACGCCTATCCACCTACCCTTGATCCACGCCGACTCGGGGGACCGTCCCCCGAGTCGGCGTGGATCAAGGGTAGGTGGATCTCGCAGCCCTGCAGTTAAGGGCATTTTACCTAACCTGCACTAGTCACCACTTATTAGGGTGCTGTATGTGTGGTAAGTGCCACAGTAGCCACTACCACTACCAATAAGTGTGTGAATCACCTGGTCCTGAAGAATTGCGGTTACTTTACTTAAGCAAGAAACATGTTGACCATCTATGACCACAGCGTAATACAGTCAATCTAACTGTAATATTACGCACTCTATTGTTTTTATTATAAGAGTGGGACCCCAGTCATTTAATAAACACTATTCAGGTTCCCCACTACTTATTTTTAATACACTCCCTTCACCACACACTTTCTCACTTGAAGGCCCTCACCTGCATTCACCCACCGGCAACTATGGAATAAAGATCTCCACTAAAAGGCGCCATTGGGGTCGCCGATCGGGGATTGCAGCGCCGCCCCGATTCGGAGCAGACCCGATGATGACACTTAACATCTGGGCCACATGCTGACGACATATGACAGCTAGTCTGCCGGGTGTGTGAGGGTCTTTTTCCTAAAGGAGGATTCTCCTCCTGACCTCGGGGGCACATTTATCTCTTTACTCACCAATAATTCTCTCTAGGAACAGCATACTTTCTTATTTATTCGAGTGTATCTGGGCTATGTATGCTGGACCTGTCATAAACAGCCCCTGTTCCTCCTCTTTTTAAGTACCATGTTTTTTTTCTACCCAGGTAACGCCAGGGTTGGGAGAGGATGGCGACAGAAGCTTGGGCCCTACTGTAACAACCTTAACAACAGACGACTAGCTCTGAGAACACATGGAACAGCCAGCTTATCGTCTTGATCTTCCACCGGCTTCCACCCCATACGTGATTGTATTGGCAAATGTTCCCCACTTACCTACAAACAGTTTAGAGAACTGATCTACACTAAGAAATAAGTCCCTCAACTGGCTTGGTATAAGAATGGGCCTAACTGATCAGCTATTTAATGATATTAAGATGGTGAGGAGGGCTAAATGGGTGGGAAAAGGTAAAAAACTCTGCATGGTGATTTTTTAGTCCTGTCCTTTAAAACTCCACTGTTGGTGAAACTGTTCGGTCTAGGACTAGGGCCCCTAACATCTCTCCAACCTTTAATTCCTCTCTCCCACTGGGATATTTCTACCGTTGTGCAAAACAGATTGAAAGGGATAGATCGCGGCTCACCACTTTTTTAGAGCCCACACAGAATTTTAATTTCCTGTTACCAACTTATAACTGATTCTAAAGTCTGACAAACGTAGATAGCCCGGACTGACTTAATGGTGAGGCTGATATAGATAGGAATAATGATCTAATGACCATTCCCATTTTAGTTATAGAGGGACCCATGATAAAGCATGACACAACTCTCCAACTTTTTAGTAATTATATTCCAGCTGCTTCGAACAATGATTGGAATCCCAACCCTGCATCAGCCACTTACGAACGTCTGGGCTTTGTATTTTGGAATGTGGCTGGTTTGCGAAGTAAGGGACAAAGCCCAGAATGGTTAGAGTATATAACTGGTTTTCAAGTTATCTGCATACAAGAGACCTGTCTCATGGAGCCCATTCATATGAATGGGTACATATATTGTGCCCCTGTCATTCCATCGTTCCATGGCAGAACAAACATATCCAATAGCCTGCAATTTACCAACATTTCGTTGGTAACATACAATCCCTAGTACCAACTGATATCATGCAATTCAGCTGGTACCGCCAAGTTAGCCATAATTAATTTTTATATTAATGCTACCACACGAGTTATCACAGATACATTACAGAAATTGAAATATGACTTGGATCGCATTGATATAAATAATAGTAAGCATACTATTTACATATGGGAGGTGATTTTAATTTATGGTCGTGTAATGAGCAGGCAAGCAAGATATGTGGTATATCAAATGTGGAAGATGTTGATCAAACCCATTTCAATCACAACATCTACAGGGATAAGATCAATAAACTATTATTTAAATATGACCTTGCTCTTGCGAATGAGATCTCCTCACCTTAAGCCCAATGTAAATGCACCTTCAATGGCAGCAATGCTCACAGTATTATTGATCATATCTTACTATCGAATAGGTATGTCACCCAGGCATTTAATTTTCTTACCCACTCAATTTCTTTAAGTGACCTTTACCCTTTGAGTATTGAATTGGTGTCGACTTTATTTTTTTTAAAGAGGCACATTAATACAATCTCACAAAAAGAGGGAATCAATTGAGCAAGGTTTAATGGGTACACCCCGCGAAGGACACAGATTGTTCTGGTAGGGTTTCTTAAGCAATTGATGACAGTAAAAGGGGGGCCTTTAATACCTGTTTATATGACTCGGTAGCCCCTTAATGATACCACCAAGGCTCTCATGTCAATCACACGGGGGATGAAAGAGAATCTCTCTGTCATAAACAAAAAATGAAGACGGGACGCAAGGGCTGGTTTGATACAACATGCACTAGGGCCCATAAATGGCTAAAGGAGGCTTGCAGGTCGTATCATCTTGAAAAGACTGCAAGACTGGGTGGACACATATGAAATCTTGTCAGATCTACAGTACGGGTTTCGACCTGGGGTTGCAACAATAGAGAAGAGCCTTAATTTAAGTAAGCTTCTTGGGAAATGTGTTAAAATGAAAGAGGGGAATATTTACTTAGCCTTTGTTGACCTCTCCTCAGCTTTCAACTGTGTTATACATGGCAAATTGTGGGCAAGTATGAAATTTGGGGGTAGACACAGCGATTGTTAACTTCCTGGGGGATCTATACTCAGGGTGCAAAGCCAGGGTCAGATATGGCATTACAGACTAATGCAATGAAGCTTTTAGGTTGGAGAGGGGAGTAAGACAGGGCTGTGTCTTGGCCCCCCTTCTCTTTTCACTCTATATAAACGGTGTGGGTGCGGCACTAGCGGTATCTTCTAAAGATCTCCCACAAGTAGGAACTTGGTCTGTACCGGCCCTCCTTTACACCGACGATGGCGTCCATTTTTGTCATGGACCCCACTTGCCCTTCAGACCCTGCTTACAAGATTTGTCGAATATATGCAGGATCTTGGTCTTTTAGTGAACCAGTCATCACTCTTTGCTATGAAATGTGGGCAGAACACCGCCAACTGTCGAGATTTGAAAATACATAGTACAACTGTTGGTTTCACTAATACTGTCTCCTATTTGGGGATCCTATTCGATAAAGGGTGCCTATGGAATAAGGCTATTTCCTATAGGAAATTATAATTCAGTAAAGCCTGTATGGCCCTTAAAGGGTTTGCCAGACGATTGGGTTCTAATCCACCAGAGCTGAGGATGTCAATCGATAAAGTTAAATGCCTTAGTGTTGCACTATATGGAGCTGGTGTGTGGGGAAACAAGAAATGAGGTGATATACAGATGGTAGAGAATTCGTTTTTTAGATATTTCCTCGCCACCCCTAAAAGTGCTCCAGTACATGTATGTCACGCTGAACTCGGAGCCCCATTCATTACAGATGTAATCATGCTACAGCCCATCCTACTCCGGTATAAAATATGGACTTCTTAACACACTGAGCTGAATTGTGCCATAATCAGGGAGTGCCTTAATTCAACTCTCTACCAGCGTATACCGTGGCTCATCTATATACAACGTTTCTGAAATGATTTGGGTCACCCTGAGTTTTTCGAGAAGCCTGGTACACTAACTATTATTAGCAGGGTGTCCTTAAAAAATGAAGCAATGGTACACTTGGAGAATCTTAGGCTTATACTTGAAATTTCTTAACCCAGCGTTCGGAATCACCAAATGATTTTAACAATTTTTGATATGCAGCCCTATCTTAAAGCAGTTTTAAATCCAACACACGTGTATGTCTTGACACGTTTAAGATTGGGCACCTTTCACCGATTGGTTAGTTTCCCAAATATGAATGACTGGTCTATAACCCTAACTAACTGTCCTTGTAATGATGAGATGGCCCAGAATACCATACACGTGTTTTTTTTTGTTGAAAGTTTTATAAGCATCAGAGGAAGTGTTACATTGTACTGATCATAAAACCTCAGCACTTTACGAAATGTCGACCTGCATATTTATATCTTTAGTTTCTACCTTCTTTGGAGATTTGCAGTAGTTCAGCATCTTTTTTATGGGCTGTTTTTTATGATAGAAAAAAAATATTCATGCATGCCGGCTAAGGGTGCAGGGGTGCAAGACGGACCCAACACAAGGTTTTTGTCCCCCGTCTCCCACTTTAGTGTTGTGGAATTTTAGTTAATAATGTTACAGGAACCTTATGTGAGCTTGTAGAAATAAATTACATACATGCAGTTTTCATTACCTAATAATTTTTAATTGTTGCACACTTGGCCTTTTCTTACTGATATACTGTGGCACTGTTATTGAGTTTTTAAATTGTTCTCACACTCCGAGCTGATGCTATGAACTGTACTTTTTATGCTATTCATGCTGATATTGTATTTTATATTGTTTTTATGGATGGCTAACCACCTCCGAATAAAGTTATTATTGTCTTATTGAGTGTAGTACTTTTAAGATTCTTATAAGATTGTCTGGGATACCGTACTCGTCCAGAACTGCCCAAAGGTTTTACCTTAGAAAAAGATCAAATGCTGCCCTCAAATCAATGAAGGCAGCATAAAAATTATCCCGCTTCAGGGCTACAAACTTCCAGCATATCGCACTGAAGTGGAAGACCTGTTCCAAGGCATTAATCCCAGGCCTAACCCCTGCCTGGCAATCCTCTAGGATGTGATGTTTGCTTAGCCAGGTTTGAAGTGTAATTAGTATCTGTCTGGCAAAGACCTTTTGACTTATGTCAATTAGACTAATGGGTCGGTAATTGGCAGCCAAATCCTTTCTCTCCTTTTTATAAATGGGCACAATAATTGCAGCATGCCAGGATGATGGTATATCCTTACTTCTCAAAATATCATTGCTGAGAGCGTTTAGGTATGGAACCTAAATTTCATGGTGTGATAAGTATAAATCTCCAGGAATGCCATCAGGACCGGGGGCCTTTACCCTTTTTAATAAATGTAGAGACTGTGCAGTTTCTGCAAAATCCAGGACTATGGTTTCCCCAGAATCTGGCCTGGCTAATTGCTCTTAAGAGATACCCTTCCCCTCTTTGGTGATCCAGTGCCATTTCTCAAGCACACCTTATAATGCATGGAGAAGTGAGATTCCCATGCTGGTGCTGGAGGTTGTACTGCTTTCCCCAAATCATTTCCTACAGTTTTAGACCCAGATGCTATGAGGGACCAAAAATCCTTGGTGTTTCTATTTGTTAAGCCTAAGGTGGCTTTCTCCCATTGATGTACCTCCCACCCCCTTTTGGAGATTATTAATTTTTCTTTGTAAGCTTTTCTGGCATTCTGCAGACCCTTGTGATCCCCCCGCCTACCTGCCTGAATAATTACCGTTTTAGCCTGCCGGCAGTTGCTAGTGTAAAAACCAGGAAGGTTGATACTATAACTCTCCCTATGTCTCTCCATGGTCAGTAGTAACTTTATTTGGACCATAAGTTTGGTATGGATATCCACTAGATCAATTTAATTTGGATATAAGAATTCGAACGATGCCAACTTATATTTACAAGGACTTTTGAATGCAAATCAGCTTCAAGTCCATCGTGATCACTATCGGGCCTCGGTGTTACCCGCATAACTTCTAGAAATGGCCAGAGTTGGCTGTCCAGCAGGATGTAATCTATATTGCTCTTATACAAACCCTACTTAAAGGTTGGACGGTAGATAAAGCACTCAATCAGCA
The DNA here is from genome assembly GCF_964204655.1 of Triturus cristatus. Taxonomy (NCBI): domain Eukaryota; kingdom Metazoa; phylum Chordata; class Amphibia; order Caudata; family Salamandridae; genus Triturus; species Triturus cristatus. The sequence goes on along the minus strand of NC_140593.1, from coordinate 197,552,335 downwards.
ACTCTCTGACTTCATAAATGGAAATAGCTTGCTAAATGATTCACAATTTGGGTTTCAGAGCCAGCATAGCACCAAATCAGCCCTCATAGTAGCCACAGACAGTATAAGATCCATTGTAGACAAAGGAGACAGTGCAGCCTTGATACTTCTGGATCTCTCTGTGGCTTTCGATACTGTCAATCACGGCATTCTGATTGATTGCTTGCACGAGCTAGGAATCAGAGGCAAAGCCCTCGCCTTATTAACATCCTTTCCTGCAGACAGGGAACAATATATCACCCTAGAAAAAAGTGTCTCTAAAACATGGAATCTCCCCTGTGGTGTCCCCCAGAGGGCATCATTAAGTCCCACCGTATTCAATTTGTACATTAGTTCCCTGGTTAAACTGATCAAAACCTTTGGCTTCTCAGAGGTCTCCTATGCAGACGACACACAAATTGTGGTGTCTGCCTCTGGAAGTCTGGTCCACACAGCCTCGAAATTCCATCTCTGTTTGGAAAACATCAGCATTTGGATGGCGGAAAACTGCCTCAGCCTATACTTGGGTAAAACCGAAGTATCGCTCTTCGGAAATAATACCAATTTGTGGACACCAGATTGGTGGCCACCAGATATGGGACCTCCCCCATCAATAGCAGAAAAGGTTAGAAACCTGGGGTCATTTTTGACAGAAAGCTCTCCTTCGAGAACCAGATCAAGCAAATAGCCTCTTTAGTCTTCTTTTGTTTCGAGATTCTGAGAAAAAGTCTACCATTCATGCCCTCCAACCTACAGAAATTGATCAGGTCAGCATTGATTCTGTCCAAATTGGACTACTGCAACAGATTGTATATCAGCCTAAACCAAAAAATGATATCAAAAACTTCAGACACTACAAAATGCATCCGCCCGTCTCATTTTTAATGTCCCCAAATTTAATCCAGCATCTACGGCACTGAATCAATTGCATTGGTTACCTGTGAAAAAAAGAATTGCTTTCAAGATTTTGAGCACAGCCTTTAAGGCATTACACAATATTGGCCCAGTTGCCCTTAGGCAACGCTTTAAAGTGCTGCTGGGCGCTGACGTGGAGTGGGGGAGGGGCAGGGTGGGGGGTAGTAAACTACGGAGTACGGCCGATTAGAGGTAAGTAAACATAGAAATAAATAAAACTAATCTCGTTGCGCGCGCTGCATCGCCATATGCATTTGTGTAACATTACTTTGAGTTGTGTGTACGGGACCTGTTGGGCATTCATACTTAAGCTGAATTTAAAATTTGCAGGAGGGGTCGTACGATGATTCAGGTTAATTAAGCCATCCACAAATGTTGTGTTTTTTAGCGTCAATTCAATATAATCAAATGTGTTACCACTTGTGATCATCCGAAGGTAATGTCTTGCCACACAACGTCGGAACGTCTCACAGAGTGGCATTTCCGAGCTGTGCGTGTCCAATAAATACACTTATTAATTAGGGAGTTTACATCCTCTCTGCAATTTGTGGAGGATTTTGGTAAATCAACCATAAATACAGGGCAAGGTTCATAACTGCAACAGCCCCTCTGATTTACTCTTTGGGCAGGGTCTATGGATATATAGGAGTGTTGAATGTGCTTCATGGTCCCTCCTCCTCCCCTTTCTTTCCTTAATGGATAGTTTTGGGACGGCAGAGCACTTTTACAATCTGTAAAAGCTCTATATTCCTTTATCTATTGCTGGCATGTTCTCTTCCTTATGTGATGCACACAGGCCTGTGTGTTTATTGGCAATTCCTGTTTGTGTGTGCTGTGGGTACTCAAACATGTAGGTGCTGCACCCCCCTCCCTGCGTTATCCAGATTGGTCTGAGTTGTCTGCTTGTACCCTGTTATGCACATGTGGTTGATCCGAGCTCTTCACTAAGCCCTCAAGCTGTGGAGCTTATTATATAAGGAGACTGCATTCACTTTTAATTCCATGACTTTCTTCTGCAAGCATAATTTAGACAGATTAGCTCATGGAAATGTAATCATAACTCCCCTCACAGTGCTGTCTAATACTGCTTCCTGCATTTCCTTGAGCTGCTCTTGTGGGGCAAACCTATTAATACTTATTATTATTGGATCAAGCGGCACTCATGGGGCCATTGCTGATGGACTTGTTGAGTTATCGCTAGATGGATTAAATTCTGCAGCAGTGCCATTATTATCCACAGGCGTAGATTTTGTGCTTGCTACCATGGATTTTGTATTTTTCTGTCGAATATTCCTGGAACTCTAGGAGATGATTTACGCACACTAGTGCAGGGAGTCTTGCCACTGCTTAACATTGTTACTACCGCCTCTGTAAGTGTATCAATCTCATTTAGTGTATAGTTTGACCCTGATATTTTAGCACTTTTTTGCTTCCTCAGGTCCTGAAGCAGTTCCACCGCCTTCCATTTCACCATATTTTCTAATTGCACAAAGACGCAGTAACAAACATAACAATGGTAAGGGGGGGGGGGGGGGACAGAAAGGATGAACTGTCCACTGGCCTCGTACAATGAGTTAAAGAAAGGTAAATTAATTTTGTTAATTGTTGCTTAGCCTAGTCTCTCAAATTCCATACCAAGGGGGGCTTTTTAAAAATAAAGTCTTACTCCAAATGGCAATGTCCATGCCCCAGAATCACAGGCACTGGAGGGGTGGCCCAGCCCCGCCTCTTCCAGGCGAAGATGGCGCTATATAGTGCATTCTGCAATGTGGCCCTGCCTTCTACTCCCTTGCTCATGCCAGTCACTGATGGCTTCTTGGGGCTGTAGTACCTCAATGTATCCCGTGCAGCAGGAGTTACGGTGACGCTATATAGCGCATTCTGCAAGGTCGCGCCCCCTCCTCTTCCCCCACTCTCGCCAGTCACTGAGGACTTCTGAGCGCTGTAGTGCCTCAATGTATCCCTCGCAACGGCTGTTGTGGTGGTGCTATGTAGAGTGTTCTGAAGGGTGCCCTGCCTTCTCCTCTCCCACCCTCGCAAGTCACTGAGGGCTTCTGTGGGCTGTAATGCCACGATGTACCCCGCACAGCAAGAGTTGTCATGGGTCAGTGGCGGCTGGTAGCTACGGCGAGTGGAGGGTGGGGAAATTACATTAAATGAATTAAAGATAAAGTTATGGTAAAACATTAAATAAATAAAATATAAAGTTACTTACCATGCAGCACACGTCCTCCTCGCTCCGGTACTCTTCTTCTTTTGTCCCGTCCACCAGGGCCAGAGCCAACTCCCTTAACCAATCCTTGCACTGCTCTCAAGCTGTTAACCAGCATGAGAGAAGTGCCAGCATTAGAGGAAGCAGCCTCTCTCAGCACACCCGAGGGCACTGGAGGCCTGGACTTGCTCTCAAACCAGCTGTCTTAAGACAGCTAGGTTGAGAGGTTTAAAGTGCGCATGTCTTGCTGACCTTCACAAGACGGCCGTCCAAAGGGACATGTGCACTTTGAACTGAAGTGCCCAGGCAGCCCACCCGACCCCCTTCTGCTGCTGCCACTCAGCAGGCCTCACCCTGTCTTGACACTCAGATCGGGACGGGGTGAAGAAAAATAAAATGGTAATGAATTTTCATCTCTGGGGGCTTTTTAGAGGGACGACGCTCCTCCGCTATAATGGAGGAGCCGCCCCTGCAGTATATATAGTGTGGTCTGCAAGATGGCCGTGCCTTCTCCTCCCCTACTCTTGCAGGTCACTGAGGGCTGTAGTGCCTTGATGTATTACGTGCAGCCAAAGGTGCATGGGTGCTATTTAGGACGATCAACAGGGTGGCCCACCTTCTCCTCACCCAGTCTCTTCAGTCACTGAAGTCTTCTGGAGCTGTACTGCATCGATGTATTCCCTAGTGTAATGATTTATTTTGATAGTATTAAAATATTTTTTCCACCATACTTCAGAATTACAAAAAAAGTGCATTATTTGTGCTTTCCTAATTCTGATATATTCTGAAATGTTTGCAAAGTTCTTTTACAGACATTCAAATTTAGCTGTGTAGTAGAAAAAAAACATTTCCTTTCCAACCCCAAGTATGCAGCAAAATTGTCACATTAATCTTTTAACTTTGAAGGCAGCAAAATGTAACTAAACACAAAGCTCCCTCGGAAGACAAAGCCTAACTTTTGACCTCTGTCTATGCATGCATTGCAAATGTGACAAGCGGTTGCGGCCGCAATGGATCGCGGGTGGGGGGGACAGTCACTGGGGAAATCACGGGTGGGGGTCACGCGGGGGGGGGGACATTTAGGTTCAGAAATTTTAAAAAACTTACCTTGAGCCAGGTCCTGCGTCTTCTCTGCTCCTGCTCTCCTGCCTCCGACAGGACTAGGAAGCAGGCAAGCAGGCTCCCTCCCCTAAGCTAATCACAAAGCTGCAATGCAGCGTTGTGATAGGTCTGAGCGCCGTGACACAGCACTCAGCCAGGGGCTGGAGGGGTGGGCATGTTCTCCATGCAGGCTGCATTACAGCCTGCATGGAGAACAGGGAAGCGTGCATGTCTCATTTGGGTGGCGCTAGAGGGCCGACCATACAGCCATTGTGCACTTAGGAGTAGGCAAACCGCTCCTCCCCTGCCCTGCTTGGAGAGCAGAGCAGCCCCGCCCACCCACTCGCCGCAAAGCAGCAGGACACAAAACATAAGATGACAATAACTCTAAGTTATTATCATTTTATGTTTCACACTGCTTGAAAGCAGTGGGGTGCCGCTCCTGCACCATAGCGGAGGAACCGCCCCAGGTGACAAGATAAGAACAACATTTTTAGGGCTGTTTACAGAAAGCGAGCAGTTGTGGAAGAATACAAGGAGCAATGGTAAACAGGCTATTCTTCGCCTGCCATTAGTTAGGAGAATTCACACTGTATTTGTGACAGTATTGCAGTTTAATGTGCATAGCACAAATTGCATTTGCCCAAACGTCTAGCTACAGAAGCTATATACTGTAAGGACCCTGTGACCTTTCGTAAGGCAGCTTGCTATCCCAGTGTGCGACTGTGCAGAAGAGCACACATTGCATCATCAGAGGGAGGGACGATTGCAAACGTTCAGTATGGGTCTGCCATAGGCAACTCTGAGTGCGGATCGGAAAGCCTAACCCTTGCAAAAGCAGATGCGTCGCATGCATCGCTCAGCTTCAATTCAACTTCCAAACCACTGACCTAATTGCCATTCCTGTATGCGGCAAACGGAAGTGGCAAATCTATACATTTCTCACATTCATAGAGCCCTCCAATGTACTCTCCTCATTGAATACAATATGTTATGAAGACAACATGCTGCCATCCTCATAACTTTTTGCAAAGACAACTCTAAACAATTACAAACTTATTAGATCATTTCCCTTCCTTGGGAAGAGTCTCGACTTTTAGGTTTTGCCTAAAGACAGCTTTGGCAACAGACATTATATCCAGTATAGATTTAAAGTGTGCATTGTGTCTGCCCCTTACTCATGAGTCAATTGTTTTCTTTATTCTTGTTTGTTCAGCTCATGGATCATTTCAATGTTCCATGAACTGAACAGTGTGTCCTTCCAGTGCTGACATCAAGACCTTGCACTGAGGAGCATGATGACCTATGTTATCTCCCTCTCTGTGCTTCTCTCTGCTCCCTCCCTTCCTCCTTGCCATATTAAAAAAAAGTAGGTGAAAGGGGCCAGAGACCTCTAGCTCTGTCTGCTGCCCACTGCACTTGGGCCGTTTGCACACGTTAGCATCTTGGAATGGTTCTGCTTTAAGGAAAAGCATTCCAATATGGCTGCCATTCATTTGCACAAATGTATTCACAAAGGACATCTTCAAAACTTTTTTAAGTTTTAGGAAAAACTTTCCAAGTTGGTCACCCATGCGAGAGCACACATAGCGGTCATCTGGGGGGGGGAACATTGACACAGCCAATGTATTTGCACCTGGTGTCACAGGAGACTTATTAGCTGTGCCGATGATTGTTTGAATGCTTACCTCTATATGTGGATAAACCACCAGTATACCAACCAGAGGAGGGTGAGCCACTAAAAGCTCGAGCCAGGCTTGAACCTGAAGCCTGGCTCTGGCTCAAACTGAGGTCCTCTTAGAACCTCGAGCCAATAACGAGCCGAACTTTCATGTGGCTTGTCTGCCTGCCTCGCTCTACACAGGATGTGGGGTTATGGCCAGAGCTGGCAACTAGGTTGGAGTCTCTGCGTCCGCTTAACTTGATGTGTTTCTGGCTAAATCACTTAATCTTATCGCCTATAAACAATAAATGTGACATTGTGTAAAGTAAATAACGCTCATATAAAGCACTCCACTACTTTCAGGTCCAGTTCACCCTGTGTAAAACAGCAATAAAAAAGCACACAGAGATGAAAACAAGGCGTTAACATAAAGAAAAACAAATGGATACCGATTTCCTGACTGATTTGTACAAAGTGAAATCAGAATACCTGGATAAATCTCGGCTTCCCGCGCCAACTGTGTGATTTTAGGCAAATCTTTTATTTCACCAAATTCTTGTTTTTTTCTTCATGAACGCATATGCACGCACTGTCATATATGCGAGCTCAGAATACCAGCTACACAAAACCCTATTGTGCTTGATTTAGTAGACTATAATTTATAATGTTGCTCTATAATAATCCGGGCCACGTACACTGTTTACATGGGGATTGTCTTGCATCTTAGTGCAATAATGGTTAATGTGTAAAAGCTATTATTTTTAATAAGTACTTTTAGGTGCATTGTTATAATTTGATGTATTAATGGTAAAGCTTTGCATTTTAAGGAAATACTTTTGAAGCAGCTTTTTGAAATTCTAGGTGGTTTGTTGTGTGATTTCCATAGCAAACATTTTCAGGGCGTGCCCCGGCTCTATGATCCGAGCCAGACCCTATGCTGGGCTCTGGCCCGGCTCTCCCTGTAAATCAGTTAGCTCGCCCACCTCTAATACCAGATGGCTGCAGTAGAAACCATCTGTAACTGCTCAAGGGGGGTTTCCACCCAGGCTTACTGGATCTAAGTGCACGCATTATTCTCAGACGCTGGAGCCTTGCAATGTACTCCCACCTCCTGCATGATTAACAGAAGTACTCTAGTCGACTCTACCACTGCTGCGGTTTCTTGTCCTTTAATCGCACGAGGCACTGGTTTCAATACGCACCTTTTGACGCAAAACACTCATCTAGAAATGCAAGAAACGTATACAAAACAATTCCAGCAGAGCAGCGCGACTCGAGATAAGGTCTTCCAACTATAATAAAAACCATCTAACAGTAACCTCGTGTCAGGGGCAGCGCAAGGCTTTTATTAAAGGACCCCCTTTTAGCCCCAGAGAGACCGCATAATAAGGCGGCAGTGGGAACCTTCCTCAGACTGGGCGGGGCTGCCACACAATTGTGTTATTGTACACCTGATACCGGGAGGAACCATCAATTTGTTCAGAGCAGCGAGCGGAAGCGCGGGATTGTCTGCTCTTGACAGGTTTAACGCTCACAATGGCGGTCACACACAAGACACCGCGCGCACACAATGAGGAGGGAAACAGAGGAAACCCTTGTTGGCCTGCTGACAGCGGATACCTGACAGGAGCGTCTCCCGTTCCAGGTGTGGTAACTTTAGGTGTAGTCCTCACAATGGACTATGAATAATGCGCAATATTAAGAGAACGGAGGCCGGGAGCAGGCTTATGGTTGTGCAAACAAAGGCCACATCCTGGCGGCAGGAAGTTACACTACTCTGTTTATTATGGTAACAGTTAGTAAGTCTCTTGAAATGTCAGCTCCGCAGACATCTAAACATCGGGTACGGGGGTCGTTATGAGCACTCTACGAGTGTGAACTGTTTTTGTTTCTTCTTTTTATTTTACAATGAGAGATCCGAGGCGGACTTTTAACACTAGTTTTTATCGGTATTTTGTACAAATCTGTTGTAATACCAAAACATTTTTTACCCACTCTGAGACGCAAAAGTCAGAATGTGGCTGGAATTTCAAAACCAACTGTAATGAGCACCTCTGTATACACTGGCTGGCGTTAGGGTTGCTGCGATTATAGATAAAACACCCGTTATTTGTTGATATTTTGAAATTCTGGGGGTGTCCAGAGCATGTGCCTGGATAAAAATGAGCATAGAATTCATCTGTAATTCTTTTAGGTCGTGGCTCTAGACGGCGTGCATGCGCTGTCTTGAACCGAGACATGCTCTATCTGTTTGTGGGCTTACAGCCCAATAAGCTTCCCATTTGCAGGCACCATCATCACTCTTCAATTCTTTATCTCCATTCGTCCACGGCAATCATGGGTCATGCTTCTCCCTGAGAGCTCTAGCCAATTACACATCTCCATACACAGCGGCCATTTTAGTTAATGATTTCGGGACTACTTTTTTCATTGGTTAACAGTGCTTTTCACAAGCACTCTTGTTTACGTTTGCTCCGTTATGCCTACAATGTATTTGTTCAAAGTTCTTGTACATTTACCAGTAGACGGACTAAGCGAAAGATTTGACCCACTTAAATTGTTTAAAATTAGTCTTTGAGTTCTGTGATCACAGCCCGTCCCTTGTACTGGACGGGAAGGGAGGCTGTATAGTTTCAAGATGTCAGGGTGGTACCTGGAGTCGATTTCCTCAGGAGCAGAAGATAATTCCTCAGTCCCCACCGCTGCTGCTCATGACCAAAACTATGTATATTAGTCTCGAGCATTAACGAGGGGGAAAGGGGATGGGGAAGAAAAAGAGAGATTCCTCACATGCGATGCTTCCAGCTCTCCTCCTCTACTCTCACACTGGATGTTCTCTGGGAGGAACCTATAACAAATTAGCACAAATTTATTAGGGACACTTATCTCATACACCTTTCTCTCCTAAACATATGACTTCTCTCTATGTTTACATGTTACGCACTGAGGATAGCCCCTCGCTGATAATTGGATTTAATGGCTAGGATCTTTTAAGCCAAATTGAACTGTCCAGGAAAAGGTTCTTTTATTTAGGATTTAAACCTTTCCAAAGTTGTTTCCTTATTGCAAGAGATTTTTTCCACAGATCTAATTACATTTCATTTGGTGCTTTGAGGGTGGTATATATATATATATATATCACTAAAAAAACATAGGTTTCAGGCACATTATAGTTAGAAATTAGCATTTAAAAAACCATAGAAATTCACTGAAAAAACCATAGGTTTCAGGAACGTTATAGTTAGTTGGACATTTCACTCATACAAAACCATAGAAATGTCGGTGTTATAGTTAGTTCAGCTAACTATAACTCGTGCCCCCGCAGTGCACTGCTGATGACGTCACATATTACATCATTCATGACATGGTCAGTGACATCACTGATGACATCTCAAATGACATCACTGATGACATCACTGATGACATCATCCAGTGACTGTGTGTTTCCGTAAAGTTTAAATTAGTTTTATATATATGCCAAGCTGTATTGAAGAATGAGTGGGTGGAAAGTAATCTTTTGAAGGAGAGCGTTGAGTCAAAAGAGGGATGCAGTGTCTGAAGGTCCTGACACTGCTCAACAAAGCCTCCTGTTGCCGTGAGGGAAACGGCCTTCGCCTGTGCCACTTGCTGCTGTGAGGGGAACGGCCGGGGGGACAACACCTCCCAGAAGCCCTGCAGCGGCGCTTGCTGCGACGCTGATTTTTGCGCCCGGAGGCGTGCTACAAATCACTGCTGGGACACGTGCGGGCAGTGCCCGGGCAAAGCCCGGGCCAAGGGCGGGCCCGTCCTTGCCCGTCATCGCCAGGAAGAGGCAGGGCAGGGCCACCTCCTTTCGCCCCAGGACTTGGGCTCCTGCCCTGCACTAGGAGTCGGCCGACAGGTATTGTGAGCTCTTTTCCCTAATGCCCCTATCATTTGCCTTTTCTTGTAGCAACTGCAGTGTAACTCTATTAGCAAAATCTACATGTACTATGGCCAATCGGACCAGGCATGACTAAACACCTTATTTTGAACACAGCTTTAATGGATTACCCGGGCCCAGATCTTCACTAACTAGGGCATTGCACTGCACGTTGCACTTTAGTGACATTATCCTGCCCAAAGCCACTACTGTCTTTGCTGCTAAAAAACGTACATGCACACCACACTTTTCGTTGATAAGGCAAGGCTTTTTTGAGAGTTTTTAATACTTGGTACTCAAAAGTTTATAATACTGTACTTTTTTATAGCACATTGCACTTTGACCCATAAGTTGTGAAACATTTTAACAAGGAATTGAAGTCTGTTTCAGTGTTGACTAGAAATTATTGGAAGAAATACGTAGCACTCTGTCCTTTAGGGCCTGTCACTAATATTTGAAAGCACACTGCACTTTATTCTTTGAGGGGAACACAGAGAATTAAATAGCAACATTTTAAAACCTTGAGGATTTTTAATCGCTTAGTACTTAATTGCACTACCAAGTTGCTGATTACTAAATATGGGGAAAAAGGAATTTAACAGCAAGTCATGTATCTAAATCACAGAGTAAGCATAGAGAAGCCAACATGACTTTGCTTAATTACTTAACAGGGGCAGTTGGAGATATTGAACGACAGATAATTTCTGTTGAAGAAACTTTAAATATAGACTCAGTGAACCTACTAGCCCCTAAACCAAAGGATAAATCTAGCACGTTAGCAATAGTGACTGGCGAAATTGGAACCTTGGGAAAGACACCGACTGAGCAAACTAAAAATGGGTGTATTCAGATTATTCCCGATGATATCTCTAATATTGACCTTGATATTGAACACTCACCCCCCCTTAAAAAAAATTGTGCAAATCACCAAGTATAGATATACCGGATTCTCAACCGGATGGAATATGCACACGGCAAACCACTCCTAGCCTAACTAAGACCCACTTAAAAAAATCACAGGAAAAATTACAGGGCCCATAAAATAAAAACCCCGACCAAAATAGGGAACACTAATACAACACGTATAAAAAACAAACAGAATGCACCCTTAGCAGACACTGCAAATTTGACTGCGTTGATAAAATATTTAACTGTATATGTTACTAAGTCCATTAACAGTCTTAGTGGCAGATTGGATAAAATAGAAGCAGGTTTAGAGAAAGTTCTGGCTATTCAGAATATGGCCGCTCAAGATGGGAAAATGCAATCTAAGAAGTCACCTAGTACCATCACACAGTGCGAGAAGGAAAACATGAAAGTTACCCCATTAGTTACAAAGGGACAAGAAACGGCAAGAGAAAAGGGCGAGGGTCCCGGAATTTACCCAAAAGTAACAATAAATCTGAAAAATACCACCACAAATGAGATTGATGTACATAGGGAAAATTACATAGGTAGGATGGGCAATCCGGTGGGGGAAAGACGGGAGGTCGTGAAAAACACAAAACAAATTCAGTAAATAGTAAAATACTAGAGGAGGCACGCAGCCCACTGACCCTAAATCTACCACCAGCGTCTATCCCATATACTGTCATATTAGCCAACATTCCTTTCTGCTCACCAGCTGAAAAGGAAACCTGGGTTGCCTTAAGAAACAAAACCATATATTGGCTCAGAAATAGAACAGGCTTGACCAGTGCCCTTTTCAGAGAATTTAAGATGGTGAGGAGGAATTAGTTGGGTGGGAAATAGTAACAAACTCTACCAAGGTGACTGTGTTGTCCTTTCATTAGGATCACCCTCGGTAAGGGAAGTTTTACTAAGACTACAGGTTCCTAATCTAAGTTACACAAATATACGTCTTCCCACTGGCCTTTTTTTTATCAACATAAGCGCCCATCTGGACAAAACACCCCCTATCCAACTAGACAGCTTAAAGACAGTCTCCTTTTTAATTTAGAGACATCAAATCGATTCGGGCCCTTATCGACCCTAGATGCAAATGATTGACTATTCACTAGCCAGAGCCTAGCAGGGAAAGATAATAACTCTAGTACTGAAACCCAAGGCGAGACAGCCCTAACTAGTTCAATTAGAACTGAACTAAGGGATGAGGGGGATAGTAAGTGTAATGGTGAAGAAATATCTGGGTCCGATAATAACAGCAGGGCTCTCATCGAAACGGATAACGTGGGGGTTCCTATTTAAGCCACACAAAATGACTCCGGACTAACAGAGCAGAATGAATTTGGCCCCGGAACAGATCAACTCAAAACAATTTTTTTTAGAGTTTTATGGACACCCTAGGTTCGAAAATTAATGCAAAGAAAAGTTTTATAATGACCTGCGGGAGAGGGAAACAAAAGTGTAGAAGCTTTCAAGCTGGGGGAAGCAGGGTAGAATCTACTAATACTTTTACATACCTGGGTGTTTTATTTAATCGCATTGGGTCTTGGACACAAGCGATCAAGACCAGGAGCCTACTGTTTATGAAGTCCACTGCGGCATTAATAAATTTTTCCAAAAACTAGGTAAAAGGCCACCTGCAATTCTCTTGAAAATTTACCAGGCCAAATGCGTGAGCATAGCATATTTGGGGCTGGTATATGGGGACTCCGTGACTGTATACCAATTCAGCAAGTCGAAAATGTTTTCTTAAGATTTATATTGGCAGTTCCTGCAAGTGCATTAGTTTTTAATTGCCACAGCGAGCTAGGTTTACCATACATCTCAGATTTAATTAAAGTACAACCCGCGCTGCTTTAGCATAGAATCTGGACCTCCACGAACACTGGGCTAAATAAGGAAATCCTAAACGATGTAATGAATTTAGACCATGCAAATAAGATCATTTGGCTAAGATACGTGAAAAATTTCATACAGGAAATAGGGCACCCAGAGTACTTCTTTCAACCGGAAACTATGAACTCAATACACCGGAAGGAGTTCAAAAAAGTTTGCATGACTGTCTTGGAAGATAACAGCTTAGCTTTCGAAATGAACAAACCCATGGTGGTGTAGCACCAAATAACTACCATAACGTATAACATCCAACCGTATCTATTGTGCTGTATGGGGGGATACGATAGATACGTGTTAACACGTTTCAGATTTGGGACATTCCATCATTTGATCAGTTACCCAGACATAAATAATTGGTCAAGGGACTTAGGCCTTTGTCCTTGTGACAACATCTCTTCACAAACAACTATCCATGTAATCCTATTCTGTAAATTCTATGCAAATGAAAGATGTAGATGGATTAAGCCGTTATTAAAACAGGGGGGCTGGAGACAATGTCGACCAGCTCTATTGTATTTACAGATGTTGGATAGTTACTATTGCATTGCAACTATGGTGGGTTTCCTGAAAAGCACATTGAGAGCAAGGAAAACTATAAATGCTTAGCAGGTGGAGGGGACACATATGAGAAGTTTTTTATACTGTGATGTATTATTTTGGCAATGAGGTCATATGTTATAATTTTTTTAACTATAGGAAAAGCTGCCGCAAATTGAACTGTTTTTATGAATTTGTATATATTATTGCAGATTACTGTATTTTTGAAATCAAGATGAGATGTTTGTATTGTTTGCTTTTATGATTTTATACGCCTAAAATCGAATAAAGCTTGTTTTGACTTTGAGTGGGTGTATACGTTTCTGTATGGATGATTTAGTAGGTACATGACTGACTGTATAAGTGAGTGATTAAATGGGTCTTTCCGAATGCATGGGTTAGTGACTAAACTGTGTGAAAATCTGTATCAATCAGCCTGTTGTTGTGTAAGCTGCTGCATGGGTTGGTGAGTAGCTGCAGGAGTGTCTATATGGGTTATTGATTGCTTGCCTGAGTATTCGTATGACTGCCTGAGTGTGTGTGTGTGGGAGGTGTGTGACTCTGTGCATAGATGTGTGAGTGGTTGATTCACTGGGTGTATGGGTTCAAGAGTACATGTGGAAACAGCTGTATGGGTGGGTGAGTGTGTGTATGGATGTGTTGGTGAGTGAATGGATGTCTCAGTGGTACATGTGCAAGTAAGTACATATGTAAAAGGCAGTATATGTGAGTGATGGTGTATATAAATAACTATATGTGAGAGTCTATAATTGTGAGAGTGGCTGCATGGATGAGTTTGTATTTGTATCAGTGATTCTAATCACTAATTGTGTTAGTATCTGTATGAACATGTGAGGGGGTGTCTGTATAACTGTATAGGTGAGTAAATGGAAGTATGATTGATTCTTTGCATGACTGACTAGGTGTGTGAGTAACTCTGGATATATGGCAGTGTGTGAGTGTCTGTATAGGTGTATGAGTGCATTTGATAGTGTTGTATTAATGAGTGACTACATGTATGAGTGTGTAGACCTAGGAATCCGTCAGCGCGTATTTAGTAATAGGTATTGATATGTCTATTTTTTGGAAAATGGTAGTCTGTATTTTAGAGTGGGTGTATCAAAGGTTATATTCAGGTGTGAGGAGCTGCATCAGATTTTCACGTGGCAGATGTCATCAGTGATGTCATCAGTGATGTCATTTGAGATGTCATCAGTGATGTCATCAGTGATGTCACTGACCATGTCATGAATGATGTAATATGTGACGTCATCAGCAGTGTATTGCGGGGGCACGAGTTATAGTTAGCTGAACTAACTAGAACATCGGAATTTCTATGGTTTTGTACGAGTGAAATGTCCAACTAACTATAACATTCCTGAAACCTTTGTTTTTTGCAGTGAATTTCTTAGGTTTTTTAAATGCTAATTTCTAACTATAACATGCCTGAAACCTATGGTTTTTATAGTGAATTCTATGGTTTTTTAAATGCTAATTTCTAACTATAACGTGCCTGAAACCGATGGTTTTTGCAGTGAATTTCAAAGGTTCTTTAAATGAAAATTTGTAAGTCTAATGTACCTCAATCCTATGTTTTTTTCATTTTCTAGACATATATATATTTAAGAAAATTGTGAATAATTTTTATTTAGGAAAACTATATTCATTCTTTTTTGTTGTAATATTATACAGAAGTCGCACACCCTTCGCGCATCCTACATGATGGCTGCATGCATTCCGGTAGCCATTTTGAAAAGTCGCGCTGGGGTCGCGACTTTGGCGTAATTTGTAAAGTATGAAATATCTTTAAATTAATTATAAATAAAAGTTTTCCTTTAACTGTTTGTCTAAATTTATTAATAAAAGTATTTTTAAAGTATTATTTTCAATATAATTTCGACTAAAGTAATGTTACAAAATGCGCGGTGTAGCTGCTTAATGTGCGCAACATCTCCCCACGTGTATTTCCGGGGTCGTGCTGTGATTGCGCTGAGATCGAGCCGAAGTCGAGACTTCGGCGTACTTTTAAAGTTGGAAAAATTACTATAGAAAGTTTGAATATGATATTAGACTGAACAGTTTTGCTAATATACTTATTAAAAGTTTATAGAAATTTTTATTTATAGTGTATAATGAAAAATTTCCTAGCTATCGTAACGGAAAGTTTCAATTCTATTAAGGACTCGGAGGCGAGGATTATGCCTTCTTTCTCCACTTTATTAGTACAGCAGCACAGAAAGAAGTAAATAAAGACTACGTTTCCCATGAACCATAGGGAAAAAAGTAGTCATTTACACTGTGATAACAACCAATCAATGAAAACAACAACGTCTAATCAGGGCCTCTCCAGCTCCCTATAGTCCTTTGTTAGTGTCCTGATCTTCTCTTTCGGAGCGCGAAGACAGCCAAACCCTCAAGTTCATGAGTCCTGTTTGTGGGTATCCGAACCTGCAACAAACAAGGTAGTATTACCAGGGGAAAAAACTACCCTAGGTATTAAATAGCAAGGGAAAGAAACAGAATATGTACACCATTTTAGCCATACATTGGAAAAAACAAGCACAACATTTTCCAACATAAATTCCAAAAGAAGACTCTACTTACTTCAGTACGGGGAGGGATGTCCTCTGAGAGCACAGGGCGGGATAATCCTCGCCTCCGAGTCCTTAATAGAATTGAAACTTTCCGTTACGATAGCTAGGAAAGTTTTCATTCTATGTCAGGACCGGAGGCGAGGATTATGCTTGTTTAAAGCTTGCCCACAACCAGCTGAGCCATATTTAGAATAGGCTTGAAGTAAAACCGCTTGAAGGTGGAATCTGAGGACCAGTCCGCCGCATTGAGGATATCCTCCAAGCGGGCACCCAGGCCAAACGCCTTAGATGCCATGGCCCCTCTTGTAGAGTGCGCCCCAAAGAGCCTGAGGCCAATGCCTGCCTCTTGCATCACCCAACGAATGCATCTCGCGATGGTGGGTGAGGAAACCGCCTTAAAGGGCTTCCGGAGTGCGATGAGAAGCTGACGCTCACCCGGGGGACGGTAGTCGTCCGCGATTTCCTCGTATGCCTTGAGGCAACGGACTACACAAAGTTTCGGAGAATCCGAGAATTCCGGGTACGAGATGACTCTCGTGTGGCATTTCGTACGACGGGAAAGGGTAAATGTCACTCCATCCGGGGTGAACATCCGGCCCGAGATATCAAGAGTGCGCACGTCCGACACTCGACGGCAAGAAACCAGGCATAGAAGCATTGCAAGTTTTGCTGACAGCTCCTTACGAGATAGAAACCTATTAGGTTGCCATGACAGAAAAAGATTCAAGACTTGATTAACATCCCATAAAGCCGAATACCGAGGCTCCGGCGGCAAGGAGAGTCGAATACCTCTCAGGAGTCTGCAAATCAAAGGGTGCTCACCCACAGCCGCGCCACCAACCGGGACATGACCCGAAGAGACGGCGGACCTGAAAGTGTTAATAGAGCGATAGGCCAGGCCGTTTGACGCCAAATGCGCCAGAAAGTTCACAACGTGGACCACATCTGCGACCACGGGATCGAGATCCCGTCGCAGACACCAACGGGACCATCTGCCCCACGCGGATTTGTATCTTTTGACGGTGCTATCCGCCCATGCTTTGGAGATGAGGTCCTCAGCTGTTCGCGAAAGGCCCGGGGCTTGCCATCTACCCCGGAAATCCTCCACGCCATGAGCCACAGTGAGTGTGTGGACACTAGAGGATGCGGAGTGCCGTACGGATCCGTGAGAAGATTCAGAATCCGGGGGAGTAGGATTGGAAAATCCCAAGAAAGTTCCAGTAGAGCCGGAAACCACACTTGAGACCTCTACAGAGGGGTGACGAGAACCAGGTCTGCTAGCTGTCTGCGGACTTGGGCCGTTGTCCGGGTAATCATCGCAAAGGGAGGGAACGCATAGCCGTGATCCTTGCTCCAATCCTGGAGAAACGCATCCGTGGCCGCCGCCCGAGGATCAGGCCTCCAGCTGAAAAACCGGGGAAGCTGGTGATCCAAGCGGGACGCAAACAGGTCCACCGTGAAGGGACCCCAAAGCTCGCTGAGCGAGACAAAAACCGTACGGTCCAACTTCCAAAGACTGGAGTCCCGGAAGTGGCGCGACTGGAAATCCGCCTCCACATTGTCCCGGCCGGGAAGATACTCCGCTGTGACCGACACCTGAGCGTCCAGGCATACTGCCAGAAGCTCGCCGCTAGGTCTGAGAGAGCTTTCGACTTGGTGCCTCCAAGATGGTTGATATAGCGGACGGCCGACACATTGTCCATTTTCAAAAGCACACATGACTGTACGGAGTCCTTCGTCCAACCCTTTACTGCAAACGAGCCGGCCAGAAGCTCGAGACAATTTATATGTAATTTCTGTTCGTCGGGAAACCACAAGCCCCCGGTGGAAAGATCTCCGCAGCGAGCGCCCCAACCCAGCCTGCTGGCGTCCGACTCGATAACCAAATCTGGAACGGAACCGAAGATCGCTCTTCCGTTCCATGCCTCCATGTGCGTCAGCCACCATTGGATCTCGCTCCGAGCCTCGTCGGATAAGCGGATCTTGTGGGAGTACGAAAACCCCTTCCGGAGAAAGTATGCCTGAGGCGCTGAAGGGCCCTGTAGTGGAGCGGGCCCAGAAAAATCGCCAACTGGCGAAGAGACACCCTCTGATGTGCTAGAACTCGACGCAACTCTTGGCGAATCTTTGCAAGCTTTTTGGCCGGGAGACTTAGAGCGGAGGCAATGGAGTCGATGACGAACCCCAAAAACGTAACGGACTGCGCCGGCTGAAGGAGGGACTTTTTCCCGTTGATCACAAACCCAAGGTCTTGGAGGAGAGTCACTGTCATCTGGAGATGATCCGACAATATACTGGGACAGGGGGCCATCAAAAGGAGGTCGTCGAGATACACGATCAACCTGACCCCACGAGCCCTCAGAAATTCCACCACCGGTTTGAGCACCTTGGTGAAGCACCAGGGCGCGGAAGAGAGCCCGAAAGGGAGACACGTGAACTCGTAGATCCGATGGCGCCAAGCGAACTGAAGAAACCGGCGATGTGGCCGAAAAATTGGGATTACCAGATACGCGTCCTTCAGGTCCAGACGGACCATCCAGTCGTGAGGACGGAGAACATCCCGAAGGAGGTGGATACCCTCCATTTTGAAATGGCGATAGACCAACCATCCATTGAACTCGCTGAGATTTATGACGGGGCGCTTGCCCCCGTCGGATTTGTCGACCAAAAAGAGATTGCTGAGAAAACCCAGCGGATGGCGCGTGGTGAGGGAGATGGCGCCCTTGCGAAGAAGGGAAGCCACCTCCTCGTCCACCAGACGTGCGTCGTGAAGTGAAAACTGAATGGGACGCGGAGGGACCCGTTGCACTGGGTTTCCAGCATACTCTATGTGGAACCCCCTCACTGTCTGAAGAACCCAGGCATCGCGGGTAATAGAAAGCCATGCCCCGTAACAACTTGCCAGACGCCCCCCTATGTTTTGTGGGGAAAAAGGGAGAACACTCACCAGAGCTTGCGTTAGACGTTCCTCCCCTGTGTCCTCTGCCTTTGCCGCGGCGACCTCTTGTGGGGTAGAAATTCCCAAACTTTGACTGGTCCTGGTACTGACCGGAGCCTCTCTGGGTGGATTGATGATTTTGTCGACCGGTCGAGCGGCCCCTGCCTCGACGGGCCCCTCGAAAAACCCGAGGGAACACTTTCTTAATGGTGGATTGTGCCCTGTCCAGTGACGTGAAGGTGTTCACAAATTTTCCCAACTCTTTGATGAAGGGTTCTCCAAAGAGACCCCCCTGGGCAATAGCTCCCGCCTCTGAATCTGCCAAGTCACCAAGTTTGGGGTCGATCTTAATAAGGAGGGACCTCCTGCGCTCGGTGGAGAGCGCGCAGTTAGCGTTACCCAAAAATATCACCACCCGTTGCGCCCAGCCTTATAACATCTCGGGCGAAATTATAGACCCCGACGCTTTGGCTTCCTCTGCCATATCTAGAATTTTCGTGGCGGGCCCCAGGACATCCAAGAGCTTGTCTTGGCACGCCCTCCAAGACCTGTCAATGCCCTTTTTGGGGTCCCTAATAAACTTCTGGAGGAACGTCAACGTTCTAGGATCGATTTCAGGGGTAAGGGCAACCTTGCCCTCAAGGGAAGGCCGGGGGCATTCAGCTCGGAGACAACCGCGAGCCTCCTTCTCAAGCGGGTGCCTGATATGTTCTGCGACAAAGGTCGCGACTTTCTCAGCTGGGACCCAGTCGGAGGAACGGGGGTGGACAATGTCGTTGGGGTCTAACATATCTGAAGGAGTTGGGGGTGGTTGTAAATCAGAAGGCCCCGAAGAGGTCTGCGGGACTTGCGAGGGCCGAGATGGGAGCCAAGACCTGGACGGGCTGGCGTCTGGATCCCCGGAGGGCAATCCCGGGGCGGGAGGATCAATAGGACTCTTGGTGGGATGGCTATCAATGAAGGCTTGTCTAAGGCGCTCAAAAGCGTCCCCATCCACTCCTGGAGCACAGGGGCGTTTAGGAGGCGGTGGGCCTTCTTGGGAGGTAGAAGACAGAGCTGATCTACGCTCTAGACGCAAGAACGCTTGTTCTATTTTCTGCGTCAGCCTATCCTCCAAAGGGGAGATGGCTTGATCCACCGCTCTATAAATAGAGGTATCAACAGCTTCATAAAAAGCGTCACCCCATGGCATATCCGCCAGAGGGTCTTCCTCCTCCTCATGGTAATCCTCATAAAAATCCATCACAGGTGAGGGAAGTGTAAGAACAGCTTTTGCGCTGCAATTCGCAAAAAATTAATAAGCAAAGCTGGGTTGCAGCTTATAATATATATACACGTGGCACAAACCACTAACTTTGATGGGTGACTGGCCCCGAGGGGACAACGCTGGCCAAAGTAATTATATTCAAATTATTGCAGACAAACTGGGCTGGGATTGTCCCCAAAAGAAACCCAAAGGGCTACTACAGACCTCCAAAGGAGGCGTCAGCGCTCTACGAGCAAATACAGACTCGATTCCCGTTTCTGAAGGGAACGAGTGTCTATCATGCAAAACGGGCCGCGAGCGATATGTCAGACTCGCGGACCCAGTACAGACCGTGAAACGGCGTTCGCCTCAGCCCAGAGCTCCGTGGAAAGCGCGCGCGTCTCTGGAAAACATTCGAAAAAACCAGAGACGCGACGCGCCAAGCTACAGCCTCCCACGCCCCCAGGCGGCGGGAGGAACGGAGCGCGCCGCAGCGACCGCGTAGGAGCGAGAGGGAAACCTCTTGGTCCCGCGGTCGGAAAGTAAACACGCAAAATCAACTTCAGAAGATAATAATCTCACAAAATACAAACGCGGCGACCGCGTGAAGAAACTGAAACGCGCTAGCTAGTAAAAAGGAAATAGCACAAGGAACTAGCCATATAAGCAAATTAACTATGAATATCGCGCATACAAAGCGATTCAGTACAATTGAAAACTTTAAAGGTATAGATAATTATCACAAAAGCCCCCCCAAACAGTAAAGACTCTGAGGAGACTTAACTGGCTGCGCAGCAGCGAAGAAAGAGAGGATCAGGACACTAACAAAGGACTATAGGGCGCTGGAGAGGCCCTGATTGGACGTTGTTGTTTTCATTGATTGGTTGTTATCACAGTGTAAATGACTACTTTTTTCCCTATGGTTCATGGGAAACGTAGTCTTTATTTACTTCTTTCTGTGCTGCTGTACTAATAAAGTGGAGAAAGAAGGCATAATCCTCGCCTCCGGTCCTGACATAGAATGATCTATATGATTTTCGCGGGTGCGCGAAGGGTGCGTGACGAGTGCGTGCACCCTACGCTACTTCATGTCAGCAAAAGAAAAAAGGAATCTGATTGGTTGAAATCAATTTCATTGTGAAAGAGGGAGGATCCATCCTTCTGATATTTCCCATACTTTTTGACCTTGATAGAGAGAAAACCTGTTTCTTGCTTCTCTTTATATTGATATACCTTTTTTGTGTGTTGGTTTATTTTTAATACAACTATGGCTTCTAGTTTTGCCGAAGTTGATCCACTTGCAGTAGAGGAGGAAGAACAGATGGTGCAGCAGAAGAAGAAAAGAAAGGAAAGCATTGTTTGGTCCTTTTTTAGTGTACAAGAGGACCTACAATGGATGCCACTTCTGCCCCCCGTAACCTAGAACGTCACAGTACGGTGCGTTGTACATCGTGAAGTCAATACTACGCATTTTTTTAGAACGCATGGTCATTTACCATGCATGCCTTTACAACGAATTTCATTATAAAGGTATGTATGGTAAATGACCGTGCATTGTAAAAAAATGTAGACGATCCACATTGTTGTAAGGAAACATAGGCTGTTCCGTTTCCTCACAGCGACATGCACAGCCCCTCAGAGATGACGTGAAGAAGAACCCACGAGGAATGACAGGTAAGGGGGATTGGGCATGGGGTGGGGGTTACTTTTCTAGGGTTTAGGGTAGTGCAGTAGTGTTTGGGTAATGTAGGGGGTTGTGGTGGGGGTAGTCTTCTAAGGTTTAGGGTAGTGCAGTGGTGTTTTGGTAGTGTAGGGGTCGTGCTGTGGGTAGAATTAGGGTTTAGGGTAGTGCAGTGGTGTTTGTGTAGTGTAGGGGTCGTGCTGGGAGCAGTCTTTTAGGGTTTAGGGTAGTGAAGTGGTGTTTGTGTAGTGTAGGGGGTCATGCTGGGGTAGTGTTTTAGGGTTTAGGGTAGCGCAGTGGTGTTTGGGTAGCGTAGGGTTCATGCTGGGGTAGTGTTTTAGGGTTTAGGGTAGCGCAGTGGTGTTTGGGTAGTGTAGGGGGTCGTGCTGGGGGTAGTGTTTTAGGGTTTAGGGTAGCGCAGTGGTGTTTGGGTAGTGAAGGGGGTCGTGCTGGAGGTAGTGTTTTAGGGTTTAGAGTAGTACAGTGGTGTTTGGGTAGTGAAGGGGGTCAAGCTGGGGGTAGAGTTTTCGGGTTTAGGGTAGTGCAGTGGTGTTTGGGTAGTGTAGGGGGTCTTGGTTTAGGGTAGTGCAGTAGTGTTTGGGTAATGTAGGGGGTTGTGGTGGGGGTAGTCTTCTAGGGTTTAGGGTAGTGCAGTGGTGTTTTGGTAGTGTAGGGGTCGTGCTGTGGGTAGATTTAGGGTTTAGGGTAGTGCAGTGGTGTTTGTGTAGTGTAGGGGTCGTGCTGGGAGCAGTCTTTTAGGGTTTAGGGTAGTGAAGTGGTGTTTGTGTAGTGTAGGGGTCGTGCTGGGGTAGTGTTTTAGGGTTTAGGGTAGCGCAGTGGTGTTTGGGTAGCGTAGGGTTCGTGCTGGGGTAGTGGTTTAGGGTTTAGGGTAGCGCAGTGGTGTTTGGGTAGTGTAGGGGGTCGTGCTGGGGGTAGTGTTTTAGGGTTTACGGTAGCGCAGTGTTGTTTGGGTAGTGAAGGGGGTCGTGCTGGAGGTAGTTTTTTAGGGTTTAGAGTAGTACAGTGGTGTTTGGGTAGTGAAGGGGGTCATGCTGGGGGTAGAGTTTTCGGATTTAGGGTAGTGCAGTGGTGTTTGGGTAGTGTAGGGGGTCTTGTTTTAGGGTTTAGGGTAGTGCGGTGGTGTATGGGTAGCATAGGAGGTTTTGCTGGGGGTAGTGTTTTAGGGTTTAGGGTAGTGCAGAGGTGTTTGGGTAGTGGAGGGGATCGTGCTGGGGTAGTGTTTTAGGGTTTAGGGTAGTGCAGTGGTTGGGTAGTGTAGGAGGTCGTGCTGGGGTAGTTTTTTAGGGTTTAGGGTAGTGTAGTGGTGTTTGGGTAGTGTAGGGAATCGTGCTGGGGTAGTGTTTTAGGGTTTAGGGTAGTGCAGTGCTGTTTGGGTAGTGTAGGGGGTCGTGCTAGAGGTAGTGTTTTAGAGTTTAGGGTAGTGCAGTGGTGTTTGAGTAGTGTAGGGGGTCGTGCTGGGGGTAGTGTTTTAGGGTTTAGGGTAGTGCAGTGGTGTTTGTGTAGTGTAGGGGGTTGTGCTGGGGGCAGTGTTTTAGGGTTTAGGGTAGTGCAGTGGTGTTTGGGTAGTGTAAGGGGTCATGCTGGGGGTAGATTTAGGGTTTAGGGTAGTGCAGTGGTGTTTGTGTAGTGTAGGGGGTTGTGCTGGGGGTAGTGTTTTAGGGTTTAGGGCAGTGCAGTGGTGTTTGTATAGTGTAGGGGGTTGTGCTAGGGGTAGTGTTTTCGGGTTTTGGGCAATGCAGTGGTATTTGTGTAGTGAAGGGGGTCGTGCTGGGGGTAGTGTTTTAGGGTTTAGTGCAGTGCAGTGGTGTTTGGTTAGTGTAAGGGGACATGCTGGGGTAAAGTTAGGGTTTAGGGTAGTGCAGTGGTGTTTGGGTAGTGTAGGGGGTCGTGCTGGGGGTAGATTTAGTGTTTAGGGTAGTGCAGTGGTATTTGGGTAGTGTTTGGGGGTACGTGCTGGGGGTAGTGTTTTAGGGTTGAGGGTAGTGCAGTGGTGTTTGTGTAATGTAGGGGGTCATGCTGAGGGTAGTGTTTTAGGGTTTAGGGTAGTGCAGAGGTGTTTGGGTAGTGGAGGGGATCGTGCTGGGGTAGTGTTTTAGGGTTTAGGGTAGTGCAGTGGTTGGGTAGTGTAGGAGGTCGTGCTGGGGTAGTTTTTTAGGGTTTAGGGTAGTGCAGTGCTGTTTGGGTAGTGTAGGGGGTCGTGCTAGAGGTAGTGTTTTAGAGTTTAGGGTAGTGCAGTGGTGTTTGTGTAGTGTAGGGGCTTGTACTGGGGGCAGTGTTTTAGGGTTTAGGGTAGTGCAGTGGTGTTTGAGTAGTGTAGGGGGTCATGCTGGGGGTAGATTTAGGGTTTAGGGTAGTGCAGTGGTGTTTGTGTAGTGTAGGGGCTTGTGCTGGGGGTAGTGTTTTAGGGTTGAGGGTAGTGCAGTGGTGTTTGTGTAGTGTAGGGGGTCATGCTGAGGGTAGTCTTTTAGGGTTTAGGGTAGTGCAGAGGTGTTTGGGTAGTGGAGGGGGTCGTGCTGGGGGTAGTGTTTTAGGGTTTAGGGTAGTGCAGTGGTGTTTGTGTAGTGTAGGGGGTTGTGCTGGGGCAGTGTTTTAGGGTTTAGGGTAGTGCAGTGGTGTTTGGGTAGTGTAGGGGGTCCTGCTGGGGGTAGATGTAGGGTTTAGGGTAGTGCAGTGGTGTTTGTGTAGTGTAGGGGCTTGTGCTGGGGGCAGTGTTTTAGGGTTTAGGGTAGTGCAGTGGTGTTTGGGTAGTGTAGGGGTCGTGCTGGGGTAGTGTTTTAGGGTTTAGGGCAGTGCAGTGGTGTCGGTGTAGTGTAGGGGGTTGTGCTGGGGGTAGTGTTTTAGGGTTTAGGGAAGTGCAGTGTTGTTTGTATAGTGTAGGGGGCTGTGCTAGGGGTAGTGTTTTCGGGTATAGGGCAATGCAGTGGTATTTGTGTAGTGAAGGGGGTCGTACTGGGGGTAGATTTAGGGTTTAGGGTAGTGCAGTGGTATTTGGGTAGTGTTTGGGGGTTCGTGCTGGGGGTAGTGTTTTAGGGTTGAGGGTAGTGCAGTGGTGTTTGTGTAGTGTAGGGGGTCATGCTGAGGGTAGTGTTTTAGGGTTTAGGGTAGTGCAGTGGTGTCTGTGTAGTGTAGGGGGTAGTGTTGTAGGGATTAGGGTGGTGCAGTGGTGTTTGTGTAGTGTAGGGGGTCATGCTGGGGGTAGTGTTTCATGGTTAAGGGTAGTGCAGTGGTGTTTGTGGAGTGTAGGGGTCGTGTATTAGAGTTTAGGGTAGTGCAGTGGTGTTTGGGTAGCGTAGGGGGTCATGCTGGGGGTAGGTTTAGTGTAGTGCAGTGGTGTTTGGGTAGTGTGGTGGGTCGTGCTGGGGTAGTGTTTTAGGGTTTAGGGTAGTGCAGTGGTGTTTGGGTAGTATAGGGGTCATGCTGGGTACTGTTTTAGGGTTTAGGGTAGCGCAGTGGTGTTTGGGTTGTATAGGGGTCGTGCTGGGGTAGTGTTTTGGGGTTTAGGGTAGTGCCGTGGTTTTTGTGTAGTGTATGGGGTCGTGGTGGGGATAGTGTTTTAGGGTTAACGGTAGCGCAATGGTATTTGGGTAGTGTAGGGTGTCGTGCTGGGGGTAGTGTTTTAGGGTTTAGGCTAGCGCAGTGGTGTTTGGGTAGTGTAGGGGTGGTGCTGGGGGTAGAGTTTTAGGGTTTAGTGCAGTGCAGTGGTGTTTGGTTAGTGTAAGGGGTCACGCTGGTGGTAAATTTAGGGTTTAGGGTAGTCCAGTGGTGTTTGGGTAGTGTAGGGGGTCGTGCTGGGGTAGTTTTACGGTTTAGGGTAGTGCAGTGGTATTTGGGTAAGGTTTGGTGGTTTGTGCTGGGGGTAGTGTTTTATGGTTAAGGTTAGTGCAGTGGTGTTATTGGAGTGTAGGGGGTCATGTTTTAGGGTTTAGGGTAGTGCAGTGGTGTTTGGGTAGTGTAGGGGGTCATGCTGGGGGTAGATTTAGGGTTTAGGGTAGTGCAGTGGTGTTTGGGTAGTGTAGGGGGTCATGCTGGGGTAGTGTTTTAGGGTTTAGGGTAGCGCAGTGGTATTTGGGTAGTGAAGGGCGTTGTGCTGTGGGTAGTGTTTTAGGGTTAAGGCTAGCGCAGTGGTGTTTGGGTAGTGTAGGGGGTCATGCTGGGGGTAGTGTTTTACAGTTTAGGGTACCGCAGTGAAGTTTACGTAGTGTAGGGGGTCGTGTTGGGGGTAGTGCTTTAGGGTTTAGGGTACCGCAGTGATGATTGGATAGTGTAGGGTGTCGTGGTGGGGTAGTTTTACGGTTTAGGGTAGTGCAGTGGTATTTGGGTAGTGTTTGGTGGTTTGTGCTGGGGTAGTGTTTTAGGGTTGAGGGTAGTGCAGTGGTGTTTGTGTAGTGTAGGGGGTCGTACTGAGTGTAGTGTTTTAGGGTTTAGGGTAGTGCAGTGGTGTCTGTAGTGTAGGGGGTAGTGTTTTAGGGTTTAGGGTAGTGCAGTGGTGTTTGTGTAGTGTATGGGGTCATGCTGGGGGTAGTGTTTTATGGTTAAGGGTAGTGCAGTGGTGTTATTGGAGTGTAGGGGATCATGTTTTAGGGTTTAGGGTAGTGCAGTGGTGTTTGGGTAGTGTAGGGGGTCATGCTGGGGGTAGATTTAGGGTAGTGCAGTGGTGTTTATGTAGTGTAGGGGGTCGTGCTGGGGTAGTGTTTTAGGGTTTAGGGTAGTGCAGTGGTGTTTGTGTAGTGTAGGGGGTCGTGCTTGGGGTAGTGTTTTAGGGTTTAGGGTAGTGCAGTGGTGTTTGGGTAGTGTAGGGGGTCATGCTGGGGGTAGATTTAGGGTTTAGGGTAGTGCAGTGGTGTTTGAGTAGTGTAGGGGGTCATGCTGGGGTAGTGTTTTAGGGTTTAGGGTAGCGCAGTGGTATTTGGGTAGTGAAGGGCGTTGTGCTGTGGGTAGTGTTTTAGGGTTAAGGCTAGCGCAGTCGTGTTTGGGTAGTGTAGGGGGTCATGCTGGGGGTAGTGTTTTACAGTTTAGGGTACCGCAGTGATGTTTACGTAGTGTAGGGGGTCGTGTTGGGGGTAGTGCTTTAGGGTTTAGGGTACCGCAGTGATGATTGGATAGTGTAGGGTGTCGTGGTGGGGTAGTTTTACGGTTTAGGGTAGTGCAGTGGTATTTGGGTAGTGTTTGGTGGTTTGTGCTGGGGTAGTGTTTTAGGGTTGAGGGTAGTGCAGTGGTGTTTGTGTAGTGTAGGGGGTCGTACTGAGTGTAGTGTTTTAGGGTTTAGGGTAGTGCAGTGGTGTCTCTAGTGTAGGGGGTAGTGTTTTAGGGTTTAGGGTAGTGCAGTGGTGTTTGTGTAGTGTAGGGGGTCATGCTGGGGGTAGTGTTTTATGGTTAAGGGTAGTGCAGTGGTGTTATTGGAGTGTAGGGGATCATGTTTTAGGGTTTAGGGTAGTGCAGTGGTGTTTGGGTAGTGTAGGGGGTCATGCTGGGGGTAGATTTAGGGTAGTGCAGTGGTGTTTATGTAGTGTAGGGGGTCGTGCTGGGGTAGTGTTTTAGGGTTTAGGGTAGTGCAGTGGTGTTTGTGTAGTGTAGGGGGTCGTGCTTGGGGTAGTGTTTTAGGGTTTAGGGTAGTGCAGTGGTGTTTGGGTAGTGTAGGGGGTCATGCTGGGGGTAGATTTAGGGTTTAGGGTAGTGCAGTGGTGTTTGGGTAGTGTAGGGGGTCATGCTGGGGTAGTGTTTTAGGGTTTAGGGTAGCGCAGTGGTATTTGGGTAGTGAAGGGCGTTGTGCTGTGGGTAGTGTTTTAGGGTTAAGGCTAGCGCAGTGGTGTTTGGGTAGTGTAGGGGGTCATGCTGGGGGTAGTGTTTTACAGTTTAGGGTACCGCAGTGATGTTTACGTAGTGTAGGGGGTCATGTTGGGGGTAGTGCTTTAGGGTTTAGGGTACCGCAGTGATGATTGGATAGTGTAGGGTGTCGTGGTGGGGTAGTTTTACGGTTTAGGGTAGTGCAGTGGTATTTGGGTAGTGTTTGGTGGTTTGTGCTGGGGTAGTGTTTTAGGGTTGAGGGTAGTGCAGTGGTGTTTGTGTAGTGTAGGGGGTCGTACTGAGTGTAGTGTTTTAGGGTTTAGGGTAGTGCAGTGGTGTCTGTAGTGTAGGGGGTAGTGTTTTAGGGTTTAGGGTAGTGCAGTGGTGTTTGTGTAGTGTAGGGGGTCATGCTGGGGGTAGTGTTTTATGGTTAAGGGTAGTGCAGTGGTGTTATTGGAGTGTAGGGGATCATGTTTTAGGGTTTAGGGTAGTGCAGTGGTGTTTGGGTAGTGTAGGGGGTCATGCTGGGGGTAGATTTAGGGTAGTGCAGTGGTGTTTATGTAGTGTAGGGGGTCGTGCTGGGGTAGTGTTTTAGGATTTAGGGTAGTGCAGTGGTGTTTGTGTAGTGTAGGGGGTCGTGCTTGGGGTAGCGTTTTAGGGTTTAGGGTGGTGCAGTGGTGTTCGGGTAGTATTGGGAGTCGTGCTGTGGTAGATTTAAGGTTTAGGGAAGTGCAGTGGTGTTTGTAGTGTAGGGGGTCGTGCTGAAGGTAGTGTTTTAGGGTTTAGGGTAGTGCAGTGGGGTTTGGGTAATGTAGGGTGTCGTGCTGGGGGAAGATTTAGGGTTTAGGTAGTGTGATGGTGTTTGTGTATTGTAGGGGGTCGTGCTGGGAGGTAGTGTTTTAGGGTTTAGGGTAGTGCAGTAGTGTGTGTGCAGTGTAGGGGGCCATGCTGGGGGTAGTGTTTTAGGGTTTAGAGTAGTGCAGTGGTGTTTGTGTAGTGTAGGGGGTAGTGTTTTAGGCTTTAGGGTAGTGCAGTGGTGTTTGTGTAGTGTAGAGGGTCATGTTGGGGGTAGTATTTTAGGGTTTAGGTTCGTGCAGTGGTGGTTGTGTAGTGTAGGGGGTCGTGCTTTAGGGTAGTGCAGTGGTGTTTGGGTAGTATAGGGGGTCATGCTGGGGGTAGTGTTTTAGGGTTTAGGGTAGTGAAGTGGTGTTTGGGTAGTATAGGGGGTCATGCTGGGGGTAGTGTTTTAGGGTTTAGGGTAGTGCAGTGGTGTTTGTGTAGTGTAGGGGTTGTGCTGGGGGTAGTGTTTTAGGGTTTAGGGTAGCGCAGTGGTGTTTGGGTAGTGTAGGGGGTCATGCTGGGGGTCGTGTTTTAGGGTGTAGGGTACCGCAGTGATGTTTGCGTAGTGTAGGGGGTCATGGTGGGGGTAGTGTTTTAGGGTTTAGGGTAGCGCAGTGGTGTTTGGGTAGTGTCGGGGGTTGTGCTGGGGATAGTGTTTTAGGGTTTAGGGTACCACAGTGGTGTTTGGGTAGTATAGGGTGTCATGCTGGGGGTAGTGTTTTAGGGTTTAGGGTACTGTAGTGATGTTAGGGTAGTGTAGGGTGTCGTGCTGGGGCAGTGCTTTCGGGTTTAGGGTAGCCCACTTGTGTTTGGGTAGTATAGGGTGTCGTGCTGGGGGTTGTGTTTTAGGGTTTAGGGTAGTGCAGTGGTGTTTGGGTAGTGTAGGGGGTCATACTGGGGTAGATTTAGGGTTTAGGGTAGTGCAGTGGTGTTTGGGGGTTCATGCTGGGGTTAGTGGTTTACAGTTTAGGGTAGTGCAGTGGAGTTTGTGTAGTGTAGGGGGTCTTGCCGAGGGTAGTGTTTTAGGGTTTAGGGTAGTGCAGTGGTGTCTGTGTAGTGAAGGGGGTAGTTTTTTAGGGTTTAGGGTAGTGCACTGCTGTTTGTGTAGTGTAGGGGGTAGTGCAGTAGTGTGTGTGCAGTGTAGGGGGCCATGCTGGGGGTAGTGTTTTAGGTTTTAGAGTAGTGCAGTGGTGTTTGTGTAGTGTAGGGGGTAGTGTTTTAGGCGTTAGGGTAGTGTAGTGGTGTTTGTGTAGTGTAGAGGGTCATGCTGGGGGTTGTATTTTAGGGTTTAGGGTCGTGCAGTGGTGGTTGTGTACTGTAGGGAGTCGTGGTTTAGGGTTTAGAGTAGTGCAGTGGTGTTTGGGTAGTATAGGGGGTCATGCTGGGGGTAGTGTTTTAGGGTTTAGGGTAGTGCAGTGGTGTTTGGGTAGTGTAGGGGTTGTGCTGGGGGTAGTGTTTTAGGGTTTAGGGTAGCGCAGTGGTGTTTGGGTAGTGTAGGCGGTCGTGCTGGGGGTCGTGTTTTAGGGTTTAGGGGACCGCAGTGATGTTTGCGTAGTGTAGGGGGTCATTTTGGGGATAGAGTTTTGGGGTTTAGGGTACCGCAGTGATGTTTGCGTAGTGTAGGGGGTCATGGTGGGAGTCGTGTTTTAGGGTGTAGGGTACCGCAGTGATGTTTGCGTAGTGTAGGGGGTCATGGTGGGGGTAGTGTTTTAGGGTTTAGGGTAGCGCAGTGGTGTTTGGGTAGTGTCGGGGGTTGTGCTGGGGATAGTGTTTTAGGGTTTAGGGTACCACAGTGGTGTTTGGGTAGTATAGGGTGTCATGCTGGGGGTAGTGTTTTAGGGTTTAGGGTACTGTAGTGATGTTAGGGTAGTGTAGGGTGTCGTGCTGGGGCAGTGCTTTCGGGTTTAGGGTAGCCCACTTGTGTTTGGGTAGTATAGGGTGTCGTGCTGGGGGTTGTGTTTTAGGGTTTAGGGTAGTGCAGTGGTGTTTGGGTAGTGTAGGGGGTCATACTGGGGTAGATTTAGGGTTTAGGGTAGTGCAGTGGTGTTTGGGGGTTCATGCTGGGGTTAGTGGTTTACAGTTTAGGGTAGTGCAGTGGAGTTTGTGTAGTGTAGGGGGTCTTGCCGAGGGTAGTGTTTTAGGGTTTAGGGTAGTGCAGTGGTGTCTGTGTAGTGAAGGGGGTAGTTTTTTAGGGTTTAGGGTAGTGCACTGCTGTTTGTGTAGTGTAGGGGGTAGTGCAGTAGTGTGTGTGCAGTGTAGGGGGCCATGCTGGGGGTAGTGTTTTAGGTTTTAGAGTAGTGCAGTGGTGTTTGTGTAGTGTAGGGGGTAGTGTTTTAGGCGTTAGGGTAGTGTAGTGGTGTTTGTGTAGTGTAGAGGGTCATGCTGGGGGTTGTATTTTAGGGTTTAGGGTCGTGCAGTGGTGGTTGTGTACTGTAGGGGGTCGTGATTTAGGGTTTAGAGTAGTTCAGTGGTGTTTGGGTAGTATAGGGGGTCATGCTGGGGGTAGTGTTTTAGGGTTTAGGGTAGTGCAGTGGTGTTTGGGTAGTGTAGGGGTTGTGCTGGGGGTAGTGTTTTAGGGTTTAGGGTAGCGCAGTGGTGTTTGGGTAGTGTAGGCGGTCGTGCTGGGGGTCGTGTTTTAGGGTTTAGGGGACCGCAGTGATGTTTGCGTAGTGTAGGGGGTCATTTTGGGGATAGAGTTTTGGGGTTTAGGGTACCGCAGTGATGTTTGCGTAGTGTAGGGGGTCATGGTGGGGGTAGTGTTTTAGAGTTTGGGGTAGCGCAGTGGTGTTTGGGTAGTGTAGGGGGTTGTGCTGGGGAAAGTGTTTTAGGGTTTAGGGTACCGCAGTGGTGTTTGCGTAGTGTAGGGGGTTATGCTGGGGTTAGTGTTTTAGGGTTTAGAGTACTGTAGTGATGTTTTGGTAGTGTAGGGTGTCGTGCTGGGGCAGTGCTTTAGGGTTTAGGGTAGCCCACTTGTGTTTGGGTAGTAAAGGGTGTCGTGCTGGGGGTTGTGTTTTAGGGTTTAGGGTAGTGCAGTGGTGTTTGGGTAGTGTAGGGGGTCGTACTGGGGTAGATTTAGGGTTTAGGGTAGTGCAGTGGTGTTTGGGTAGTGTTTGGGGGCATGCTGGGGTTAGTGTTTTACAGTTTATGATAGTGCAGTGGTGTTTGTGTAGTGTAGGGGGTCTTGCTGAGGGTAGTGTTTTAGGGTTTAGGGTAGTGCAGTGGTGTCTATGTAGTGAAGGGGGTAGTGTTTTAGGGTTTAGGGTAGTGCACTGCTGTTTGTGTAGTGTAGAGGGTCGTGTTGGGGGTAGTGTTTTAGGGTTAAGGGTACTGCAGTGGTGTTTGTGTAGTATAGGGGGTCGTGGTTTAGGATTTAGGGTAGTGCAGTGCTGTTTGGGTAGTGGAGAGGGTCATGCTGGGGGTAGATTTATTGTTTTGGGTAGCGCAGTGGTTTTTGGTAATGTAGGGGGTCGGGCTGGGGGTAGTGTTTTAGGGTTTAGGTTAGTGCAGTGGTGTTTGGGTAGTGTTAGGGGGTTCGTGCTGGAGGTAGTGTTTTACAGTTTAGGGTAGTGCAGTGGTGTTTGTGTAGTGTAAGGGGTAGTGTTTGACGGTTCAGGGTAGTGCAGTGGTGTTTGGGTAGTGTAGGGGGTCGTACTGGGGTAGATTTAGGGTTTAGGGTAGTGCAGTGGTGTTTGGGGGTTCATGCTGGGGTTAGTGTTTTACAGTTTAGGGTAGTGCAGTGGAGTTTGTGTAGTGTAGGGGGTCTTGCTGAGGGTAGTGTTTTAAGGTTTAGGGTAGTGCAGTGGTGTCTGTGTAGTGAAGGGGGTAGTGTTTTAGGGTTTAGGGTAGTGCACTGCTGTTTGTGTAGTGTAGGGGGTAGTGCAGTAGTGTGTGTGCAGTGTAGGGGGCCATGCTGGTGGTAGTGTTTTAGGGTTTAGAGTAGTGCAGTGGTGTTTGTGTAGTGTAGGGGGTAGTGTTTTAGGCGTTAGGGTAGTGTAGTGGTGTTTGTGTAGTGTAGAGGGTCATGCTGGGGGTTGTATTTTAGGGTTTAGGGTCGTGCAGTGGTGGTTTTGTAGTGTAGGGGTTCATGGTTTAGGGTTTAGGGTAGTGCAGTGGTGTATGGGTAGTATAGGGGGTCATGCTGGGGGTAGTGTTTTAGGGTTTAGGGTAGTGCAGTGGTGTTTGGGTAGTGTAGGGGTTGTGCTGGGGGTAGTGTTTTAGGGTTTAGGGTAGCGCAGTGGTGTTTGGGTAGTGTAGGCGGTCGTGCTGGGGGTCGTGTTTTAGGGTTTAGGGGACCGCAGTGATGTTTGCGTAGTGTAGGGGGTCATCTTGGGGATAGGTTTTTGGGGTTTAGGGTACCGCAGTGATGTTTGCGTAGTGTAGGGGGTCATGGTGGGGGTAGTGTTTTAGAGTTTAGGGTAGCGCAGTGGTGTTTGGGTAGTGTAGGGGGTTGTGCTGGGGAAAGTGTTTTAGGGTTTAGGGTACCGCAGTGGTGTTTGGGTAGTGTAGGGGGTTATGCTGGGGGTAGTGTTTTAGGGTTTAGAGTACTGTAGTGATGTTTTGGTAGTGTAGGGTGTTGTGCTGGGGGCAGTGCTTTAGGGTTTAGGGTAGCCCACTTGTGTTTGGGTAGTAAAGGGTGTCGTGCTGGGGGTTGTGTTTTAGGGTTTAGGGTAGTGCAGTGGTGTTTGGGTAGTGTAGGGGGTCGTACTGGGGTAGATTTAGGGTTTAGGGTAGTGCAGTGGTGTTTGGGTAGTGTTTGGGAGTTCATGCTGGGGTTAGTGTTTTACAGTTTAGGGTAGTGCAGTGGTGTTTGTGTAGTGTAGGGGACTTGCTGAGGGTAGTGTTTTATGGTTTAGGGTAGTGCAGTGGTGTCTGTGTAGTGAAGGGGGTAGTGTTTTAGGGTTTAGGGTAGTGCACTGCTGTTTGTGTAGTGTAGAGGGTCGTGTTGGGGGTAGTGTTTTAGGGTTAAGGGTAGTGCAGTGGTGTTTGTGTAGTATAGGGGGTCGTGGTTTAGGATTTAGGGTAGTGCAGTGCTGTTTGGGTAGTGGAGAGGGTCGTGCTGGGGGTAGATTTATTGTTTTGGGTAGCGCAGTGGTTTTTGGTAATGTAGGGGGCCGGGCTGGGGGTAGTGTTTTAGGGTTTAGGGTAGTGCAGTGGTGTTTGGGTAGTGTTAGGGGGTTCGTGCTGGAGGTAGTGTTTTACAGTTTAGGGTAGTGCAGTGGTGTTTCTGTAGTGTAGGGGGTAGTGTTTGACGGTTCAGGGTAGTGCAGTGGTGTTTGTGTAGTGTAGGGGGTCTTGTTTTAGGGTTTAGGGTTCTGCAGTGGTGTTTGTGTAGTGTAGTGGTAGTGCTGGGGGTAGTGTTTTAGGGTTTAGGGTAGTGCAGTTGTGTTTGTGTAGTGCAGGGGGCATGTTTTAGGGTTTAGGGAAGTGCAGTGGTGTTTGGGTAGTGTAGGGGGTCATGCTGGGGGTTGTATTTTAGGGTTTAGGGTAGCACAGTTGTGTTTGTGTAGTGGAGGGGTCGTGCTGGGGTAGTGTTTTAGGGTTTAGGGTAGTGCAGTGGTGTTTGTGTAGTGTAGCGGTCATGCTGGGGGTAGTGTTTTAGGGTTTAGGGTAGCGCAGTGGTGTTTGTGTAGTGTAGGGGGTCATGCTGGGGGTAGTGTTTTAGCGTTTAGGGTAGCGCAGTGGTGTTTGTGTAGTGTAGGGGGTCGTGCTGGGGCTAGTGTTTTAGGTTTTATGGTAGCACAGTGGTGTTTGTGTAGTGTAGGGGGTGGTGCTGGTGGTCGTGTTTTAGGGTTTAGGGTAGCGCAGTCGTGTTTGGGTAGCATAGCGGGTCGTGCTGGGGGTAGTGTTTTAAGGTTTAGGGTAGTGCAGTGGTTTTTGGTTAGTGTAGGGGTCGTGCTGGGGGTAGTGTTTTCGGGTTTAGGGTAGCGCAGTGGTGTTTGGGTAGTGTAGGGGGTCATGCAGGGGGGTAGATTTAGGGTTAAGGGTAGCACAGTTGTGTTTGGGTAGTGTAGGGTGTCGTGCTAGGGGTAGTGTTTTAACGTTTAGGGTAGCGCAGTGGTGTTTAGGTAGTGTAGGGGGTCATGCTGGGGGTAGTGTTTTAGGGTTAGGGTAGTGCAGTGGTGTTTGGGTAGTGCTGGGGGTAGCGTTTTAGGGTTTAGTGTAGCGCAGTGGTGTTTGTGTAGTGTAGGGGTTCATACTGGGGGTAGTGTTTTATGCTTTAGGGTAGCGCAGTGGTGTTTGTGTAGTGTAGGGGGTCGTGCTGGGGGTAGTGTTTTAATCTTTAGGGTAGCGCAGTGGTGTTTGGGTAGTGTAGGGGGTCGTGCTGGGGCTAGTGTTTTAGGGTTTAGGGTAGCGCAGTGGTGTTTGGGTAGTGTAGGGGGTCATGCTGTGGGTAGTCTTTTAGGTTTCAGTGTAGCGCAGTCGTGTTTGGGTAGCGTAGGGGGTCATGCTGGGGTTAGCGTTTAAGGGTTTAGGGTAGCGCAGTGGTTTTTAGTTAGTGTAGGGGTCGTGCTGGGGATAGTGTTTTAGGGTTTAGGGTAGCGCAGTTGTGTTTGGGTAATGTAGGGTGTCGTGCTGGGGGTAGTGTTTTAGGGTGTAGGGTAGCGCAGTGGTGTTCAGGTAGTGTAGGAGGTAGTGCTGGGGGTAGCGTTTTAACGTTTAGGGTAGTGTAGGGGGTCATGCTGGGGCTAGTGCTTTAGGGTTTAGGGTAGCACAGTGGTGTTTGGGTAGTGTAGGAGGTCGTGCTGGGGGTAGTGTTTTAGGGTTTAGGGTAGCGCAGTGGTGTTTGGGTAGTGTAGGGGGTCGTGCTAGGGGTAGTGTTTTAGGGTTTACTGTAGCGCAGTGGGGTTTGGGTAGTGTAGGGGGTCGTGCTGGGGGTAGTGTTTTAGGGATTAGGGTAGCGCAGTGGTGTTTGGATAGTGTAGTGGTAGTGCTGGGGGTAGCGTTTTAGGGTTTAGGGTAGCGCAGTGGTGTTTGTGTAGTGTTGGGGGTAGTGTTTTAGGGTTTAGTGTAGCGCAGTGGTTGTGTAATGTAGGGGGTCATACTGGAGGTAGTGTTTTAGGGTTTAGCGTAGTGCAGTGGTGTTTGGGTAGTGTAGGGGGTCGTGCTGGGGGTGGGTTTAGGGTAGTGCAGTGGTGTTTGTGTAGTGTAGGGGTATGGTGCTGGGGTTAGGGGTTTAGGGTAGTGCAGTGGTGTTTGTGTAGTGTAGGGGTTCGTGCAGGGGGTAGCGTTTTAGGGTTTAGTGTAGTGCA
This sequence comes from Triturus cristatus, assembly GCF_964204655.1. Classification (NCBI taxonomy): domain Eukaryota; kingdom Metazoa; phylum Chordata; class Amphibia; order Caudata; family Salamandridae; genus Triturus; species Triturus cristatus. Next base: position 197,516,832 of record NC_140593.1, on the reverse strand, counting down.
ATGGTGTTTGTGTAGTGTAGGGGGTAGTGGTTTAGGGTTTAGGGTAGTGCAGTGGTGTTTTTGTAGTGTAGGGGTCGTGTTTTAGGGTTTAGGGTAGTGCAGTTGTGTTTGGGCAGTGTTGGTTGGTCGTGTTTTAGGGTTTAAGGTAGTGCAGTGGTGTTTGGGTAGTGTAGGTGGTCGTGCTGGTGGTAGTGGTTTAGGGTTGAGGGTAGTGCAGTGGTGTTTGTTTAGTGTAGGGGGTAGTGTTTTAGGGTTTAGGGTAGTGCAGTGGTGTTTGTGTAGTGTAGGGGGTCATGCTGGGGAGTGTCTTTGGGTTTGGTGTAGCGCAGTGGTGTTTGTGTAGTAAACTGGTTGGTGTTTTAGGGTTTAGGGTAGTGCAGTTGTGTTTGGGTAGTGTAGGGGGTCGTGCTGGTGGTAGTGTTTTAGGGTTTAGGGTAGTGCAGTGGTGTTTGTGTAGTGTAGGGTGTCATGCTGGGGGTCGATTTAGGGTTTAGGGTAGTGCAGTTGTGTTTGGGAAGTGTATGGGGTCATGCTGAGGGTAGCGTGTTAGGGTTTAGGGAAGTGCAGTGGTGTTTGGTTAGTGTAGGGGGTTATGCTGGGGGTAGTGTTTTAGGGTAGTGCAGTGGTGTTTGGGTAGTGTAGGGGATCGGTGTGCTGGGGTAGTGTTTTAGGGTAGTGCAGTGATGTTTGGGTAGTGTAGGGGGTCGTGCTGGGGTAGTGCTTTAGGGTTTAGGATAGTACAGTAGTGTTTGGGTAGTGTAGGGAATCATGCTGGGGTATTGTTTTAGTTGTTTAGGGTAGTGCAGTGGTGTTTGTGTAGTGGGCAGCGCATGCGCTGCCTCGCTAGGCAAGTCCTAAAAAGCATTGCACCAAGATGGCTGCCAACACTTCCTAGATTGAAGTGTTGGCAGGCAATTAGAGCCAAGCTTGTGGTTGTGTAGTTAGGTTCCTCACAGATATATAAAGATTTTTTTCCTTTAATATCTCAAAAACTACTGAACGGATTTACACCATTTAAAAAAAGGGACGTTTTCTGAGCCAAGCACTGCCTTTTTACCAAATTTGGTGTAATTCCGTTCAGCAGTTCGAGCTGTAGCTGTGTCTAAAGTTTCCCATGGAAAATAACATTAAAAAAAACGTTTTGGGACCCCCCTTTTTTCTCGGCCCCTGCTTGGCAAATCACCATGAAACTTTCTGGATAGGAGCTGACCGGAGTGGGCCATAAGTTTTGAACATTTTGCGAAGATTCGTCAACCAGCGCCAAAGTTATTGGGAAAACAAAAAACGCTTTTCCTATGGAAACAAGGTCCTAACTATAACTATCTACTGGCAACCACCAGTAGACTATATATATATATATTACCTACTGGCGGTCGCCAGTAGGTAGTTATAGTTAGGACCCTGTTTCCATAGGAAAACCGCAACATTCTATTTGGAATAACTTTGGCGCCGGGCGACGAATCCTCGCGAAATTTTCAAAATAGGTGGGGCGCTACGCTCCGCTCCTACCCTGAAAGTCTCGGGGGGATTCGTCAAGCGGGGACTGAGAAAAAAGGGGGGTCCCAAAACGCGTTTTTCCCATGCATTTTTCCATAGGACCTTTAGACACAGCTACAGCCCGAACGGCTGAACAGAGTTACTTGAAATTTGGCAGAGAGGTAGTCCTCAAGTCAAGGAAGTGCCTTTTGTAGGTCTGGTGTAAATCTGTTCTGTAGTTCCTGAGAAAATAGCCTTTGAATCAATATATATATCTGTGGCAGCTTACGGTGCGCTTACCGTGCGCTTACCGTAAGCTTACCGTACGCGTACGGCGACGTGCGCGAGCGCGATTCTGATAGGCTGTTAGATCTTAGTAAACATTCGAATCGGTCGAAACCAGGAAGCGGCGGCCGCCATTTTCTCTCTCGCACTCTGAGGGGGGAGGAAAAACAAAGGTGGAAAATATGTAAAGGAGCATGTTACACAGCTCCTAACCACCTAGCATTGATTAAGGGGCCCCACAAGACCCCCCAAGGCAAAAAAAGCAATTTTAATTTTTTTCGAAAAAACGCCGATTACGCTTACCGTACGCGTACGGTAAAAATTAATTAAAAAAAAAAAATATCCACAGTCACCCCTCCCCCGTTTGCAAAAGGTTCCCGTAGGGCACCTTTTGTGCATGGCATATAATAAACAATGAACAATTAATAGATTAAGTTTCTCAACGAAGCGCATAATATGTCCTCCGTGTGCGGACGATGCGCGAAGCGCATCGTGCGTACATGACCCATCCAGCTGAACGTGGGCACGTGGTGCGCGTAGCGCACCTCGTGCCCACCGTGCGTGCACGGCACTAACTGCGTAAAGTGGGCGCGCGGTGCGCGAAGCGCACCGTGCGCGCACGGAACGAACTGCATTAAGTGGGCGCACATGCCACGAACGGCGTAAAGTAACTTAGCATTTAAAAAACCGTACAAATTCACTGAAAAAAACATAGGTTTCACACACGTTATAGTTAGGAATTAGCATTTAAAAAACCTTGCAAATTCAGTGAAAAAACCATAGGTTTCACACACGTTATAGTTAGCTGGACATTTTACTCGTAAAAAACCATTGAAATTCCCCCGTTATAGTTAGTGCAGGCAACTATAACTCACGCGACCGCAATCCTCTGCTGATGACATATGTGTCTTTATGAAAAAAAAAGATTTGTAATATATGTATAGCTAAAATTTAATGGAAGAAGACATGGGCAAATAAGTGTCTAAATACAGTATTAGCATCAGCAGAGGATTGCGGTCGCGTGAGTTATAGTTGCCTGCACTAACTATAACGGGGGAATTTCAATGGTTTTTTACGAGTAAAATGTCCAGCTAACTATAACGTGTGTGAAACCTATGGTTTTTTCACTGAATTTGCAAGGTTTTTTAAATGCTAATTCCTAACTATAACGTGTGTGAAACCTATGGTTTTTTCAGTGAATATATATATATATATATATTGTCTTGAGGCCGCCCTGAAGGGTCGGGGGCTCCGTAGTTCGGAGGATTTCTGTTTGCATTGGATTCAGGAGCATGACCCACTCACGCGCACAACCTACAAAGGAGATGCCAATGGAGCGAAAAAAAGTGTGCGGGTGGAAGGGATTCGAGTAGGAGTACGTCCTGCTTCGATCGTGCTGGTGAACTAACTTTATTCAGGCCAATCATAGAACGACAGCACTATGCAAAAATACGAACTCACCTGATTGACTTTGAAATATTCCACACCAACATCAGTGCGATTATCAAGTAAGAATTTGCATGAAGTATGAAAAAATAATGAGGACTTCCAGTTTACTTATTTGAAATGATTGAACATTGCACTATGGGAGTTGTATTTTAACAGCAAAATCACGTGACTGACTATTTTTAAGCACGCACAAGCGCACTTTGCAGTTTGAGTGTTTCACTTCCACCTGTGATCAAGGCCGATAGTGCCGAAACGTTAGGAAAGGAAATGGAAGCATGCTGTGCTGCTGGATGCTGAATAAAGGTTGTTTCCAGTATTGGGCCTCAATTGTTGCTTCGTTCACAGTGGTGATTTGATGGGCTGCTCCGTGCCCATTGTCTTGAGGCCGCCCTGAAGGGTCGGGAGCTCCGTAGTTCGGAGGATTTCTGTTTGCATTGGATTCAGGAGCATGACCCACTCACGCGCACAACCTACAAAGGAGATGCCAATGGAGCGAAAAAAAGTGTGCGGGTGGAAGGGATTCGAGTAGGAGTACGTCCTGCTTCGATCGTGCTGGTGAACTAACTTTATTCAGGCCAATCATAGAACGACAGCACTATGCAAAAATACGAACTCACCTGATTGACTTTGAAATATTCCACACCAACATCAGTGCGATTATCAAGTAAGAATTTGCATGAAGTATGAAAAAATAATGAGGACTTCCAGTTTACTTATTTGAAATGATTGAACATTGCACTATGGGAGTTGTATTTTAACAGCAAAATCACGTGACTGACTATTTTTAAGCACGCACAGGCGCACTTTGCAGTTTGAGTGTTTCACTTCCACCTGTGATCAAGGCCGATAGTGCCGAAACGTTAGGAAAGGAAATGGAAGCATGCTGTGCTGCTGGATGCTGAATAAAGGTTGTTTCCAGTATTGGGCCTCAATTGTTGCTTCGTTCACAGTGGTGATTTGATGGGCTGCTCCGTGCCCATTGTCTTGAGGCCGCCCTGAAGGGTTTCTGTTTGCATATATATATATATATATATATATATATATATATATATATATATATATATACTTGTTTCACAATCTCCGGTCGGAAAGAGGCAGGCTGTCGTGGGCGGACCGAGTCGGGATACCTGCAATCCCACGTATTCTTTGCACAAGTCACTGTAGATTACTGGAACACTCGGACTCAATAACATGCTGCAAATCTCTTTTAATGGCAAATTCTAAAACAACGCATTTCAGCTTTACGCCTTGGTCACGCTCGTAGAAGCCAAGTATCATACATGCACATGGACAAATGTTGCTGCTAATTATTGAGTAATTTTGGTGGCAGCAAGTATATTATTGATTTATTATTATTAATTAATACCTGTACATATCATCGGCATGTTGAACAAAGAGCTTCATATGTATTCAATGCATTTTGCACATTACAAAATGGCCGCCACAGTTGCTAGTAATGTACATACACATATGGGTCAGTCCATCTTCTAATGGTTGGAAGGAAGTGGACATAACCATGGTGATACTTGGCTTCTACGAGCGTGACCAAGGCGTAAAGCCGAAACGCATCATTTTTTAATTTGCCATTAAAAGAGATTTGCAGTACGTTATTGAGTCCGAGTGTTCCTGCAATATACAGTGACTTGTGCAAAGAATACGTGGGATTGCCGGCATTCCGACTCGGACTGCCCGCGACAGCCTGACTCTTTCCGACCGGAGATTGTGAAACGAAGATAACGTGGGATTCAGGCTGACCCTCTGCTGGCTGCGGCACCGGTGATTTGGACGTTTAACTCAACGCATGAAGCAATAGCAACAGCGTGCATTGGATATTTGCAAGCACGCGGCTCGTTAACTGGTGCCCGGATAAAATTCAGCGGAGCGCTGTGAGTAGGTACGGAGCCGAAGGGGTCTATTCTATGTCATTAGGGGAAGTGCACGCAGGAGGTCGGAGGACGCGTGGTGCGTCTGACTCCGTGACGGGTGTAGACCTTCCCGAGTCTCTGTGCCTCTTGTAGTGGTATGCGTGAGCCCAGGGGCAGGGAGCATGGAATGCTGCAGATCAGAGCTTATAAATTCTCCCTACTTCCACGGACAGAGTAATTCCACAGTCATACGCACATACACTCATCATACGCTGGTGGGGCCCATAACACCTACATTTATTCTATTACTCTATCCACACTGAATATGAGAGAGAACTCCTTGATCAATCTGCACCTAATCGGAGGTCAATGCAATCAAATTGAATTGTCTTGAGTCATGATTTAAACAGTTTAAACACATTTGAGATCTCAATAATATGACAAAGAAATAACCACCCGACACTGGAATTCAAACAAGAATTATTTTATCTAAATTAGTTTAAATGAAAAGTCATTCAATTGCAAAATCATTATTCTCATATTTACCTATTCTAGCTAAATGTCGTATTTTAGGTCAGGACAGGTCTCTCAGTAAAGAATCAAAGTCTCTCGAGTCGCCGTCCTCTCAATCAGCATCGATCCTCTTGAGCATAAGTTCAGGAAAAAGAGGCCTTAGACCCTCTCTAGTCTAGAAATATTTATACTAAAATTTACATACTAAAAGTTACAAACAAACTCTAAAACGTCCGTTGAGCAGAGCGAGCAGGAAAGGATGTTAGCTTGCAACATTTAGAAAAATCTCCGCTCTCGGATATCTCAAAAATAAAAACACGGAAATAGGAAGTCAAAAATATAGCTTGCAACATCCATAGATGCTCTTCTCCAGAATTGTATCACTCACAGTGAAGCCACCGCAAGTTTATCAAAAATGTTCATTTGTGACAAATGTTCTCCTCCAAGGATATTTGGCGAACATCCCAGAGTTGTCGTCCTTTCATAACTTTTAGCTCAGACAGAGGCCGAGGTCCTATTTAACCATTTTCAGCGAGGCCTCTCTTCAATTTCATCTACTCAAATGCAGGCTGTAGATGTCGGCCATTTTCTCAACAGGCCAAAATGGACAACTTAATTAAAAAGAAACACAAAACAACGTTACTACATCGTATTGATTATACAGTGTTAATTCCCACTAATACCCTTATGTGTATGTATTTATCTAGCCATTTGCGACATAAAAAAGCATTAAAGCATATTATTTTAAAGCGCAAACACATAACAAATAGCACTTTAGCCACACTTATTTAATTAATTTGCTCACCAACTTAGTTCACTTATTAATTAAGCCATGCAATTGCATTCCCACGTGTAATTCTTTCATTAGTAAGGTTGATTAATTAAATCACTCGACAAAACTTAATACCTAGTAATTAATCCTTAGTAATTTTAATTATGACATATAGAAATATAAGCTGATGTTTGGGTTTAAATAAAAAACCCTGCTCCAGCAATCCCCCCTTTGGTGATATATCATCACCACAAAAATCCAACCCAAAAATGTAGTCCCCTTTTCTTAGGAGAAATGCAAATGTCTTTTTGCTTTGTTTTTATTAAACTCCAGTTTCTCTTTCATCATCTCTTTTTGTTTCTAAGTACATGCTTTCCCTAAATTCTTCTAATTCTATTTCTTGTGGCTCTCTTTTTGACCTCTTTTGTCTCTTTTCAACATTTTCTTTTACTAGTTTCTTTTTATTCCTCCTATATCTACAACATAAACACCCTAATCTAAGAATCAATAAAGCAACAATCACACATGTCAATGGAAATAATATCTTACCAAAAATGGTACTACCTATCCTAGCAATAAAATTCTTAACAGCAATCATCTTATTAGCCATTTTAGTCCAGATACTTTCAGCTTCCAGTGGTACTAATTCTTCATGCAAATCAGTAATATTTTTGATATAGACTTTTAGATCTTTGCTTTCATCAGGAATGTAAGTGCAACAATGTTGAACTTTCAGCATTCCACAGACTCCACCCTCTTGCCAATAGAATATCAAGGGCAAGTCGATTTTGCATAGACATGGCGCGTAAGGCAACCATCTCTGTATTTACCAATAGAAACCCTCCAGCGGTGCTTGTCGATAAGCGATCCACCACTGTTGACAGTTTCCGAATTCCATATGCATTTAATGAAATTCCCACTGCTGGTATCAAAGCTCCAAAAATATCTCCTACAATTTCTGGCCAAGTTTCTCTTTTAAAGCGTGTTAGTAGATTAATTTGTTCTGCATCTTCTATTCTATCCATATGAAAAATCTTTGGAAAGACCAGGCCAACATAACATGTGCCATACCAATGATCAGGCAACCTGTAATAAGCCTTATTCCCACAAATATAATACACCCCCGGGAAAACTGGATCTTCTCCTCCTTTGAATCCCCATCCTGTTGCAATAAAGTATGTATCATGGCACTCACTAGTCCCAACAAAATAATTATCATATTGGGATTTCCTTCTGGTAATGCATAGTTTACCCTTCTGTGGTGCATCTAAAGCCAAAGTTGGACTGGCCCCATTCTTCAACTCTTTTCCCATCTCAATATCCCATATTGTCTCACTCATTTTATATCCTCCTGCCTTTTCATGCATGCTCATTCTCCTTTTCTCTACCATATCTAGGAAAGCTTTTTCTTCTTCCTTCAAACTACAAGTTAAATTGTTTCTAAAAATGTAATCTAATGTTAATTCTTCTGTTTCAATAAAAATCTCACCAAAAATGTTAGCTTCTTTAGTAGGATTCAGTTTCTTACTCATAGGCAATTGCCCAAAAATGTTATCCTTATTAGACATCTCATAATCTATTTTCCCTAACAAATAAAAAATACTACTCAACACACTACATGAAATCCCATACGTAGCTGGAAGATGATGATAAGTAACTCCCTCTGAAACAGACGCAGGTAATTGCATACAGACGTAGCAATCCCTTATTTCCATTGTCTTTACGTATTCATACAACAATTTTGAAAAAACATTACTAGAAAAATCATTAATTGACCTATCCATGTGTATGTATATATTACTGATTCTAGTTGGTACTACTTTCTGTGAACTTTTCCCTAGGTTAGTCATATTCTCAGTATGTTTTCCCAAAGTGTCTATTGTAACCCTAAAAGTAACTAATAAAGCAAGCACACTCCATAGTAGCATTAATAATCCTGTACAACAGCAGCACATTCTGCACCATCTTTTCAAAAAGGTACATCTACTTTGATTATTTTCTGTGTTAGCCATTTTACTACTTTGACTGTGTCTTTTGACTTAGCCTCTACTACTCCACTACTGAATCTCTAGAACACTAGATCGTTACAATCTGTTAATTTTTAGATCTCTTCTTCTTCACTCTTCTTCAAGTGACTCCTTCAGTTCACTCAATTTGGATTTTCATCACTTTTCACTTCTTCTTCAGCAACATCAAATTGTATCAGATCCTGAACATCTGTCTCTTCTCCAATATCAGACAGGATAACTTTCAGGATTCCAACAGTTTTCTCCTCCTCAACCACTTTCTGTATGGTCCCCTCTGGATTTCCTTGGCTTTCTGCCTCTTCTTCTTCTTCAGACAGTGCCACATACGTCCATTCTGGTGACCTATACTTCTGGTTGGGTTTTCTGATTCTCTTGATCTCCTCTGGTTCCTTTGGTTCTTTTCGTTCTTCTTCTTTCGCTTGATTTTGACTTGACACCTCGTTCACCTGTTCAGCTTTCGATGAATTTACTTGTGTCAGTCGATATCTCAGCCTCTTTATCTTGTTAGGCCAAAGATCTCCTTTTACACTTCTTTTCTGTTTCACTTCTCTATTGTTTCTTTCTCCGATCCAAGTTCTCTTTCTCAAAACTCGACCCTCTGGTATCTCATTCTCACTCTCATCCGATTCTGTCTCATTTGCCTCTTGTTCATCAACAATTCTCTCTTTTTCCACAGTCTTCTTCTCCACCGATTGAGATTTCCCTACTACTGTCCCTCCTCGGGTCTCCGACACGCAATCTTCTTGCTGTCTACTTGTCCCTTCACCTAGCTTATCATGAATGTTCCCTACACCTCCTCGGGGGTCTTCCGCAATCTGTCCCTCTCTGTCTTCTTCTGACCCTACTTCTTCAGAAGTTATCTCAGATGGATTCCTCTCAATCTCTTCATTTGACTCAGGTATAGTCTCTGTGGAATCGCTCTTCTCTTTTCTTTCTTTCTCCTTATCCTTTTCACTGCTTGTTGGAACTTCAGGCACTTTTCCAGAATCTGAGCTCTCTTCTGAGATTCTCAATGTTCCTCTTGAAGCCTCTCTTGGTAAGAAAAAAGAATCGCCTGACTCTCTTTCTGACTCTCTTTCCCCCCTTTCAGGATTCTTTTTTCTTCTCACTGTTTCAGTGTCTGCATCATCACTGGAATCTGACTCTTCAAAGTACTCTTTCCCAGTCCCATCCTTTGGATTTGGAACTCTCAGAGTATGACTTGCATGAATCCAGTTCTTCACTCCAGCACACTTCACAGCAGTCGTCGTAGTCAGAATGACTTGTCCTGGCCTTCCCCACCTTGGAACCAAGCAATTTCTTCTTCTGTGTACTTTTATTCTCACCCAATCCCCTGGGCTCAGATCATGGGCTTGCTTCTTTTCAAGTGTGGTGGCATCTTCTCCAACCTGGTGAAACACAGAATGAACTGCGTCAGCCAGGCCTTTACAGTAATCCAAAATCATGTCATCAGTTATAGTCATCAACTTGTTGACAGGCACGAATGCATGTCTCATTGCACGTCCCATTAATATCTCATGTGGACTCAACCCCGTAGTTCTGTCTGGAGTAGATCTAATAGTCATCAGTACTAGAGGCCATTTCATTCCAGTGGCTAAACACATCTTGCCAATTCTGTTTTTGATTGTGCCATTCATCTGCTCAACAACACCAGAAGCCTCTGGCCTGTATGCACAATGTAGCTTCTGCTGTATGCTCAATGCTTCACAATTTAAACTCATGAGCTCATTGTAGAAGTGTCCTCCTCTGTCTGACTCAGTTGTCACTGGGAACCCGTACCTAGGAATCAACTCTCTTAACAGTAACTTGGCCACTGTTATTCCATCATTTCTCCTAGTCGGATATGCTTCCACCCACCTTGAGAACAAACAGACTACCACTAGAACATACTTCAATCTATTGACTTGGGGCATTTCAATGAAATCTATTTGCATTCTGGTAAAAGGACCTCCTTCTCTGCCTATTGTTCCTAGGCTCACCACTGTTTTCTTCCCAGTATTGAATTGCTGACAAATCAAACATCTTTGACAGATGCTCTCTGCAATCAGCCTGAACTTTGCATTGTACCAGGTCTGTTTGAAGGACCTAATCATAGCATCCCTCCCCAGGTGTCCCTGGCCATGATACATTCTTGCCATTGTTGACAACATAGAATTTGGCATGACTGGTCTTCCATCTCTATAGATCCAAACATGATCTTTTTCTCTTGGTGCACAACCTGCTTTGATCCAATCTCTCATTTCCTCATCTCCTGCTTCATCCTGCAACTGCCTCACCTCATCCCATGTTTCCAGAACATTAGTAAACATCACGGAACAAAAAGACATTTCCTTCTCCCTTCCCCTGTTAATGGAATGATTGTTCTTTGCACAATACTGTGCTATGCCATTTGCGAACCGGTTACCAAGAGTAACAAAATCATTTCCCTGTCCATGAGCAGCACATTTTACAACTGCTAGTTCTTTAGGCAGCTGTATCGCCTCAAGCAATTTCCCAATCACTTCAGCATTCTTTATAGGAGTTCCACTCGAGGTCAGGAAACCTCTCTGTAGCCAAAGCTGGCCAAAATCATGAACAACCCCAAATCCGTACTGACTATCAGTCATTACAGTCACTCTCACATTTTTCCCAATCTTGCAAGCTTTCGTCAGTGCCACCAATTCCGCTACTTGAGCAGACTTAACTCCTTTCAAAGGTGAAGCTTCCATAACTTCTGAAACTTTACACACCACATATGCTGCACTCAGCACACCTTCTTCTGTTCTTAGACATGATCCATCCACAAACAGTACATGATCACTCTCAGGTAGTGGCAGATCTCTTATGTCTGGTCTCGGTTTTGTACAGTAATCAAGCACATCCAAACAATCGTGATCCACATCATCTCTCACACCCACATTTTCAGCATCTGGCAACAATGTTGCTGGATTCACATTCACACATCTTTCAAGAGTCACATTTGATGCTCCCAGAATGATTTTCTCATATTTAGTCAGCCGACTATGTGACATATATTGAGTTCTGCTTCTTGTCAAAAGAATTGCCACATCATGAGGTACGAACACCCTTACAGGATATCCCATTATTATACCCTCACTCTGTTCCAAGCTTCTGCATGTAGCAGCTACTGCTTTCAGGCAACTTGGTAAACCCACAGCTACTGGATCAAGTGTTGATGAGAAGTACGCAATTGGCCTCCTCAGATGCCCATGTTTCTGGATTAACACTGAAGGTGCACATCCATTCCTCTCACTACAGTACAGCTCAAACTCCTTCTCATAGTCTGGCATTCCTAGAGCAGGAGCTTCACATAATCTACTCTTTAATTCTTCGAATGCTGCCATTTGTTCTGCATTCAACTCCAATGGGTCTTTTACTTCACTTTTGGTCAATTTAATCAGTGGCTTTGCTATCAGGGAAAAGTTACTTATCCACTGACGACAATAACCCACCATTCTGTGGAAATGTGGATTTTCCTGATCAGTTATGTCCCCTATCTTGGACCCCAACGGTTCTATATGCATGTTACAAGTACATGTATGTTCCCTCCAGTTCCAGTTTCTAAGACGCAAACATATGTGTGTCTACCGTCGACATGTTCTCTGTCAGATCCGCCATCAATGGGCTGGATATTCGATTCCTAAGTATGAAAGGCCACCGACTTTATATGGCTAAGTTACTCCATTTTTACAGTTCAGGCAAGTAGGCCCGATTCTGTCCTCAAAGCCTTTCCCTGCTCTCTGTCTCTGACAGCTTCAGCTTGAGCTCGCATCTGTATCCATGAACTTTGTCCTACTCCCTGTGCAGCTAACGGTGCCTGCCTCGGCCAGTTTTCGCCTGCCTGCCAAGAAGCTGTATTTCACCTTCGAATTATCTATTTTGCTCTCCAGCCGATGCATTCCTGTCTAGTGATTTAGGTAAACATTTCCTTTAGCTCACAAGCAAAGGACTCAGCCTTCCCGTCCTCCTGCAAGTGATTCATAGCCCTGCTGCCATGGAAAGTTTTCTGCCCCTCGCATCTCATATAGACACTTAGACGTTTGTGCACGCACACAGTCAGTATAGACTAGATTCTGTCCGAGAGTCCTTCCTTGTGGATAACATAGTTCTTTAAACATAGGATGTTAGATATGATTTGGGATTAGGTTGACTTGACCCCCCAGACTTCTCGTCTCCACATGCAGAGCTAAATGTCAAGTCCCCTTCACCCCCTAGTTGCACGTCACTCACACGTCATGCTGCTGCGCGCGCATCTATGCCAAGTATTATCTTATAGATCCACCTATGTCTGATAATCCTAACCAATCATGTTTCTTTTATTCCTTATTACGCCTAGTTTCGATTACATACCTGTTATGTCACTTTTCTTATCAAATGTTACGCCTTCTACATTCGTTTCATTGTAATGTACTTATTATAAAAATGCATGTCTGTCAATAAAGTATTGTACTTCACTTCCTGAACCCTCGTGGTGACGGAACCTGAAGGCCGCGACTCGAGTCGGCCATTTTTGATGGAATAAAGCCCATTTAGAAAACCTCTTATACCACGGATTCTGCCTCTTGTTATTTTGAGCTATTTTACTTTATTTTAAGATCCCGTATGAAATTCAGTCCGGTAAAGAAGATTTTATTTACCACATAATGGCGCCCGAACAGGGACACTTTCTCATCTCACGCGCCGGCGGTGCGTTGCAGGCCCGGTCTCCTGCCACAGCTGGACGGACCATAAACGCGTACCAGCAGGATTTCCTGTAAGCTCCCTCCGGTCAAGCGGGGGCGACTGAGACTGCGATCAACCCAGACGAGGCGGTGAGAAGTGCGAAGTATCCCGACCAGAGCCTAGCTGAGAGAGCAAGATCCGAGGTATACAGAGGCCCACCAGGTTTCTCGAAATCCCGATGTCCAGAGGGTCCGCTGTCCGCAGTCATCGAGTCCTGTCCATTCTCTGAGGCCTTCCGTTTCAAGGAGCTACTCGGTGAGTACCATCGCCGGGGAGGCGTGTTGACGCGCACATAGGTTGTGCCGGTCAAGACGGATTTGGGTACACAAATCCGGTCTGCACTGTTTAGCAGTGTATATGTACTGTTTAGCAGTATATCAAGTATTCCGAAGTATGCAGTTATTGTCAAGAATTCAGCGTGGTGATTAGTTAGGCAGACTGTCATCATTGTCGCTCATTGTTAAATGTTTAATGTTTAATGTTTTCAGAAATGTCTTGCATATTGTGGTATGAATGATTGTTCATTGTTCACTGTTCATTATTGTGTTTTTCGTATTAAGTGAATTCAAGAGTAAGTATCAGATCAGTTGTCAATATGCCGCTCTTCTCGAAGTTAAGACAGATTACTACCAGAAAAGGGGTGCTTGAAGAAGCAGTTCCTATTCCTCCTAGGGACACTCCAGGGCATTTTATGTACCATAAGCATGGCTTAGATGCCATATTGTTTCTTGATCTATGGGTAGATTATACCAAGGGATTGCCGGAAAGTCAAAGGTGGCCCGCAGCGGGAACCTGGGATGCAGAGTGCATCATGAAAGTAGAGGAAGAGTTATGGAAAAGAAAGGTCAGACAGTCACAGAAAGACGCTGTTGAGTTATGGCGTAAAGAATCTCATAGACGAACAGAAAAAGCACGTAGACAAGAAGAGAGGAGTAAAGAAAGTTCAAATAAAGTTCAAGAAAATCTATTAATTGAGGAAGGTATCCGAGTGAAATCAGAACAAGTAAATAGACAAAGAAATGCTCTTATGAATGGTATGTATCCCCTTCTAGCCGAAGGACTACCTAAGGCTGTTACAGAGATGCCAAAAGACTTGCCACCCCCATTATTTCCAATTAGGGTACATCAAAAAGGGCATCCCAGAACCGCAGAAGATGTTTTTCTTTCCTCATATCTAGATGACGCAGCTCCCGAGTATGCTAACACCGCACCACATAGACCGTCTGGTGTAGGGGTTCAACGTCAGGATCAGGTATCTGTCCCCGTGCAACAGCAAGTCCCGACGCAAGCGTCGGCAAGCACATCTGTTTCCGCATCTGTCTCCGCAGTCGATTCTACAGGGGTGTCGACGCCCATAGTTGCTGTGTCACGTTCAACGAACCCATTCACCCCCGACGCCCCAGATGGGGCCACGGGAGGTGCTAGCAGTACCTTTACACCACCCAGAATAAATAAACTTGTTTTTCAAGAGTCAGCGCATTCTCGTACACCTAAATTCGTAAGTGAACGTACGCTTAAAGAACTCCTTGTAAATTGTAGATATGACCCGGTGGTTGGTAAAGAGGATGAAATGGTCCTGGCATCATTACGTATCAGGCGAGCCGCAGAGTATTTAGCAAGGTTACCAGGAATGACTACGCATCTAGATAACATATATCATTTTGTTCAAACAGGACGAGATCCAGGATGTATTAACAGAGCTATGGAATTCCAGAAAGTAGAGATACAGGGGGAACTGTTACGTTTCCTCATAAACTGTGTGATCAGAAATCAAGACCGTCCGGGGGTAGACCCGAATGCAATGCTTATTCTTACAAGATGGAGTCAGAATATATCAGAAGGGAGACACGATAAGCAAAATTGTATAATAGCCATGTGCCGAAAAATCCGTAAAGAAATAGAGCGTATTCATGAAGAAAGATTGGGAACAGACGAGTTTGAGCAAGATGAAGTGTCCGAATCAGGGAATTCCGCAAGACAGTCAGAGACCATAGCCTATGTAGGCAGAGGAAGATCCTGTGAAAATACTAGATGTTTTTCTGATCCCATACACTCTGTATGCCCAAATAATAGCAGAACGTATCCGACGCCTATAATAAATCTGAAGTCTCCTGAACATTCGTTTCAAGCCGCAGATAAAATACTACGAGAACGAAGGGGTTACCACCTCCTCGATTCCATGGATGAGCAAGAATTAGCCAGATCAGCTGTTCACTGGATTGACAGTCCTGAAAAATACGGTGATGAGACCGTAGCACACACGTTTTTTAATCTCAGTGCAGATGAACAACGTTTAGCTGGAATATATATGATTCAGCAACTCCTCATATTATATAAGAGCCAACATGCTGACCCTGGTCCTTTACCTGATATATTAACGGAACTACTCACAAACAGATGGGGAGGTTCTAGTAACAAGCTAATTAAAGAGATATTAGTGTCACGTAAGCAGTATGTCCTTTTTGTAAGTCCGGATTCTCTCTCGCTGCCCCGCAGAGAGAGAGCGCCGTACTATATGGATAGACAAAATCCCTTACGAGAAGTGCACCCAATAAAAGGCGAAGACAATGAGTTTCACCGTGTATTTGTTTACACACCCATATCAAAAATGGAATTATTGGAAATGAAGAAAGTAGTACCTAGTCATGACAAAGACCCAGCGGGTTTCCACCGAGAAATTAAAGACATGTTACTGATGGGAGAGTACACCTTTCCTGATATTATGACGATATTAAAGGTGCTTTTGCCTGCTGGCATTTATGAAAAACTGAAAGAAAAAGAGTGGGAAGTGGGAGACCAAAAGATAGACTGGACAGCATTAGCAGAGGAAGAAAGGGGCCGAACTGCAGGTTCAGGGCTCGGGGATAAAGTTAAACTGTTACCAGGTTTACTAGTACAGGTACTGCCACGTTTATTAACTACAAAAAAGGAAGATTGGGGTGCAATCACAGCCTGCAAACAAAAGCAAGATGAAGACACAAGCGATTATTATGCTCGATTTGAAAAATGTTTTGGTATAAATAGTGGTATAAAAGCAAGTAGTGACTCATATCCACATTTATTTGTGACAAAATTAGTGGAAAATGCATTGCCTCCAGTAAAGAATAGAATATTGAAATTCGAGAGTACCTGGCAAGGTAACACTCCGTCGCAAATGCTACAAATGTTACAGTATCATCACAATAGAATTAGGGATGAACAAGAACACGAGCATAGACGCATGAAGGATACAAAAATGAAAATGCTAGTTTCTCAGACAGTACCAGCAGATGGTCACAAAAAGGGTGTGACACATTCTGGTGATTCTGCAGTTCCTGTAAAGGGAACCTGCAATTACTGTAAACAACTGGGCCATTATGTACACAATTGTCCAGTCCTGAAACGTAATATAGCTACAGGTATTGCAAAGGAGAGACCACGATTAGTTAGACAAGATCAGAATGAACAAGGAGCTATGCAGCATGGACAGTCCATGCCAGTTCAACAACAGTCCATGCCAGCCTCACAGCAACCCATACAGTTTGTGCCAGCTGCACCACCGTTGCCTGCTACTGCCACACAAACCACAACACGACAAATGTATCAGACTGCACAGTATGAATATCCTGAGTATCAGCGTTACGCATGAACAAGCCTAGAGAGGGAAGTTGACTTACCGCTTATCGAGATTCCTGTAGATCAAGAAGGACCTTATGTACATAGTGAATTATTAGGTCAAGATAGAAAATTCTTACTCGATACAGGGGCAAGTCGAACAACTATAAAACGTAGTGAAGTTCCAGGGGCACCCCTCTCAGGCTCTCAAAATGTTTCCCTTGGTTTTTCAGGAAAACCTATTGTTAATGAAGTATCACAGC
Source organism: Triturus cristatus (assembly GCF_964204655.1). Taxonomy (NCBI): domain Eukaryota; kingdom Metazoa; phylum Chordata; class Amphibia; order Caudata; family Salamandridae; genus Triturus; species Triturus cristatus. The sequence goes on along the minus strand of NC_140593.1, from coordinate 197,499,866 downwards.
CTCTACCACTTACGATAGGACCTTTGACACGAACTACAGATTTATTGCTTACTAAGTCATGCCCAGAAAATCTGTTAGGAATTAAAACTCTGAAAGCACTAGGAGCCATAATATGTTGTTCTCCGGAAGGAGTAAGGTTGTTTTTACGTGATTTTAAAGGTCACTATGTGTCTAGAGACATGGATCCCCGACTACAGACTTTACCAGTACATCTATGGGCACAAGGCCCTACGGATGTTGGCTGCATGAACATTACACCCTATCGAGTCACACTGAAAGCAGGAGTGGTACTACCACGAATGCGACAATACAAGTTACCGCATGATGCTGTAGTGGCTTTGCTGAAAATCATTGATGAGCTGATTGCCCAGGGAGTAGTTGTAGAAACAGACTCCAATGTATGTAATTCACCGATAATTCCGATTCTTAAACGAACTGATCCTACTGCCCCACCAGTGTACCGATTGGTTATTGATTTGCGTGAACTAAACAAGTGTATTGTACCACAATTCCCTGTGGTCCCTGATATATCATCATTGTTGACAGCAATTGATTCCGAAGCAACATTCTTTACTGTAATCGATCTCAAGAATGCCTTTTTCAGCGTCCCAATAGATCCGGAAAGCCAATATTTGTTCGGATTCAGTTTAAATGGGCGCAGCTTTAAATTCTCACGCGCTCCCCAAGGATTCACAGAAAGCCCCAGCATTTACAGCCAAGCACTGAAACGAGAACTTGACAGTATCCACATGCCAGTCAATACTGCACTGCTTCAATATGTCGATGATCTGCTGATCACAGCGAGAAGCGAGCCAGAATGTGAAAAAGCTTCTCTGACAGTTTTACATTTCCTAGCCGACAAGGGGCACAAGGTGTCTCCTTCTAAGCTGCAATTCTGTGTCCAGCGAGTTATTTATCTTGGTCACTCGCTGTCCAAGGAGGGAAGGCAGCTTACACCAGATCGCATCCAGTTAATTGCTAACATGTCAATACCCCAGACACAAAAGGAGGTGCGGGCTTTCATAGGCCTCACTTCATATTGTAGGCAGTGGATCCCTCAGTACGCATTTCTAGCAAAACCACTCATTCAGTTAACCACACAGGAGGCAGCCACATCGACTGTTCTCCCTTGGACTCAGGAACATACACAAGCTTTTGAAAGCCTAAAGGAAGCTTTATGTCAAGCACCTGTTTTAGCAACACCATGTTATAGCAAACATTTTACACTCTTTGTTACAGAACGCGAAGGTACTGCCTTGTCAGTACTCACTCAGGATCAAGCAGGATCACGCAAGCCATGTGCTTATTTTTCCAGTACATTAGATCCCGTAGCTCAGGCTTTGCCTGCATGCCTGAAATCAGTGGCAGCGACAGCTTTAGCAATCAGACAAAGCGATGCCATAGTGTTAGGACATCCATTGACAGTACAAGTACCACATGCAGTAGAGGTTCTTGTGAACCGAACACAAACACAACACTTGACCATAGCAAGACTTACCGGTTATGAACTGACATTGTTTCAACCACACATAGAGATCCGACGGTGTAATACATTGAATCCTGCTACACTATTACCTGTAATTGGAACAGACCCACTAGCTCATGATTGTGTTGAAATCATTGAAATAAAGACGAAACCTAGACAAGACTTGACAGACGTTCCATTGTTAGATCCAGACCTGACGTTGTATGTAGACGGATCGTGCATGAGAACAAGTACAGGAGATTTAGTGGCCGCGTATGCAGTCACAACAGACACTAAAGTTATTGAGACAAATTGTATAGATACTTTGTCAGCCCAAGCAGCAGAACTTATTGCTCTAACGCAAGCCTGTATTCAAGCCACAAATAAGAAAGTTAATGTATACACTGACTCACGTTATGCATTCGGAGTTGTACACGACTTCGGCGTGCTGTGGCGAGAGAGAGGTTATTTAACCTCCCATGGTGCCCACATTCAGCACGGACCCCTCATTCATGCTTTGTTAGACGCAATACATCTACCCACTGCTATATCGATTATGAAATGTAAAGCACACACGAAGGTTACTGATATCATTTCTCAAGGCAATGATTTAGCTGACAGAACAGCTAAACAGACTGCTCAGAATCGCATATTAGACATGACAAAGCCAATAGTTCAGACACCAACACAGTGTATGACAATTAAGGATCCCGCACTTGACGTAATTGACATACAGACACATGCCACAGCAGAAGAAATAAAGAAGTGGACTGAACTAGGAGGGATCCAGACAGATCAAGGATGGATGACGAAGGAGAAATCTGTATGGTTTCTCCCTGATTCCATGGTTCAAGCCATTATAGCTACAGTTCACAGTCCAGCACATTTAGGAGAGAAGGCTATGCTAGACAGCATTCAGCACATTTGGTTCAACAAACATTTACGAGCAGCAGCTAAACAAAAAGTTCGTACCTGTATGATATGTTGCCAGTTTAATCCAGGAAAGGGTGTTCCCGTAGAGCAGGGTGGATTTCAGCCTCCTGACCATCCTTTTGAAGTCCTCCAGATGGATTATATTCAGATGGAACGTTGTCGAGGATTCAAATATGTTCTCGTAGTTGTCTGCGCTCTCTCCCGTTGGACAGAGGCGTATCCCGTATCAGATTACACTGCCCCGACTACTGCCAAGCAGCTAGTTCGAGAATTTTTCCCACGGTACGGTTTACCACGTGTTGTATATTCAGATAACGGCCAGCCTTTCTCATCCGAATTAATGAAACATGTCTCACTTTTGTTGGGATATCAGTGGAAATTCCACTGTGTCCGACACCCCGAGGCAGCAGGTCTCGTGGAACGACATAATCAACTTTTAAAAATCAGACTGTCTAAAATATGTCAGGAAAAAGGTGTGGACTGGATAGTAGCTTTGCCAGTTGCGCTATTTTACATGAGAATGGTAGCACACTCTCGAACAGGGCTATCCCCTTATGAGGTGATCTTTGGTAGACCACCGAATATGTGGGGGACGCCTATACCGCGTAAAATAACTGATGTTGACTGTAATATGCTGACAGATTACCTGGCTTCCTTGATGTCTGCACTACAATCTTGTCGTTCACAGGTAGTCGCAGCTTTTCCCGACAACACCGAGGTGAAACCTCATGATGTAATTCCCGGCGATTATGTTCTCGTCAGGAATTTCGATCGGAAAACCCAACTGGAGCCAAGGTGGAGGCTTCCTAAGTTGGTCCTGCTGACGACCAGAACAGCTGTGAAGATCGAAGGGAGAAAAGGCTGGGTGCATTCCAGCCATATAAAGAAATTTCATGGACTTCCTCCTGACACAAACAGTACTCCCCGTGTGTCTTCCCCCATTGACTCAAAGCTACCCTTGGCTGAGGCCAGTAGCACCGAACTCTATAAGCAGAAACTCAGGTCCAGATCCAAACTGTCGGACGATTTGATTGTTTAAGTCCTCTCCAAGGTGAAGCGGTTGAATCTGTCCCGACATGTATCCCTTAGGTCTGAATGATGTAGAGTCCAGAATCATAATGAAACGACATGCTTATTGTAAATTACTGCGTAGCCACTGTATTGTGACTTTATTAATTTTGTTTTCCTTGAGTTTTTTAATAGTTACTGCAAGTATATTGTTGCATATGTATTATCCTGTTTCTAAACGTGCTTTCAATATAACTGATGAACATTCTTTTAGTGACCTACCCCCACATGAGTTGTCCTATAGACTTGCGCTGCGCAATAACACATTCATTAGTATGTTACATCATTCCCATCAGACTAGTAATGCCACCAATTGTTGGGTGTGCGGCCGACTCCCTCCCTATCAGAATAACAAAGGAGTTCTGCCTTTCTTTCCACATCCGTTCACACACAATGGCTCCTGTGGAGCATGGTTTAGTTTATTAAATTCCATAGACCCAGACACAGCAGTTTATCAACAACATTGGATATGGGGAAATCTGAATCTAGTTTTATTCAAAGTCTGTCACCCTAATAAGGAGGGTCACCCCAGTAGAACAGGAACTGATTTAGAAAATGAAGTGTATAAATTAGGTAATTTTACGCCTAATCTTATGATTTTGAATGTCAAATCCGAAGTTGAACTAATTCTGCCCACTATGTCTGTATTTCCAGTTAAGGGTGAATTATGTGTGAGAAAAGTTGGTTCCATACACATGGGCCATAGCCAATGCGTTACTACAGTAGAATATAGTGATCAAGGTAAATCTTCATTTAGAGCTTCTCGCCATTCTTACTTTATATGTGGTCAGACTGCATATATGCGTCTGCCTCTAGATTGGGATGGTACCTGTTACATAGCATTCCTTCTGCCACCTGTTTTCCTAGCTCCCCCTGATTATTATCGAAATGTTCATTTAGTACACAAAAGAGAGCGTAGAGATCTCCCAGTTGTCGATTATACTGAGACGGCATGGGACAAGTATGTAGATTTCAATAAAGGTATCTTTCCCTATATAGGTACCATATCAAATAGTAAGCTGATACGCAGACTCACCAAGACTCTTGAAGCTGTAGTAAACGAGACTATAGCCGCCCTAGGCAATCTGACAGAGGAACAATCAGTGATGAGAATTGTTGTTCTCCAGAATCGTCTTGTCCTTGACGTCATCCTGGCCGATAGGGGCGGAGCTTGCAGGGTCATCGGATCCAGCTGCTGCATATTCATACCAGAAAATTCGCCATCTGTATATAAAACTATAACACGCCTTCATAAGATTGTAAGCCAGATACACGAAAATCCAGGCACTTGGACGTGGTCCGGGTGGTTTTGGAGTGTGATATCAGCCTGGGGATGGAGAGTTCTATCCTTCCTAGGTATTGGCCTTCTTATGCTCTTCAGTTGTTGTTTATGCCTGCAATGTGGACCAGCGATTTGTGGTCTGTGTGCCACATCATGCATTCCATATCACAGTTCTCGTTCAAAATACCGGAAGAAGAAGGAAGAAGAAATGATGCTCCATGAGCAAATCGATGGAATGATGAAGATTGATATCTCTTGAAGGGCAAGTAGGGGACAAGGAGGGAATGTGGAAATGTGGATTTTCCTGATCAGTTATGTCCCCTATCTTGGACCCCAACGGTTCTATATGCATGTTACAAGTACATGTATGTTCCCTCCAGTTCCAGTTTCTAAGACGCAAACATATGTGTGTCTACCGTCGACATGTTCTCTGTCAGATCCGCCATCAATGGGCTGGATATTCGATTCCTAAGTATGAAAGGCCACCGACTTTATATGGCTAAGTTACTCCATTTTTACAGTTCAGGCAAGTAGGCCCGATTCTGTCCTCAAAGCCTTTCCCTGCTCTCTGTCTCTGACAGCTTCAGCTTGAGCTCGCATCTGTATCCATGAACTTTGTCCTACTCCCTGTGCAGCTAACGGTGCCTGCCTCGGCCAGTTTTCGCCTGCCTGCCAAGAAGCTGTATTTCACCTTCGAATTATCTATTTTGCTCTCCAGCCGATGCATTCCTGTCTAGTGATTTAGGTAAACATTTCCTTTAGCTCACAAGCAAAGGACTCAGCCTTCCCGTCCTCCTGCAAGTGATTCATAGCCCTGCTGCCATGGAAAGTTTTCTGCCCCTCGCATCTCATATAGACACTTAGACGTTTGTGCACGCACACAGTCAGTATAGACTAGATTCTGTCCGAGAGTCCTTCCTTGTGGATAACATAGTTCTTTAAACATAGGATGTTAGATATGATTTGGGATTAGGTTGACTTGACCCCCCAGACTTCTCGTCTCCACATGCAGAGCTAAATGTCAAGTCCCCTTCACCCCCTAGTTGCACGTCACTCACACGTCATGCTGCTGCGCGCGCATCTATGCCAAGTATTATCTTATAGATCCACCTATGTCTGATAATCCTAACCAATCATGTTTCTTTTATTCCTTATTACGCCTAGTTTCGATTACATACCTGTTATGTCACTTTTCTTATCAAATGTTACGCCTTCTACATTCGTTTCATTGTAATGTACTTATTATAAAAATGCATGTCTGTCAATAAAGTATTGTACTTCACTTCCTGAACCCTCGTGGTGACGGAACCTGAAGGCCGCGACTCGAGTCGGCCATTTTTGATGGAATAAAGCCCATTTAGAAAACCTCTTATACCACGGATTCTGCCTCTTGTTATTTTGAGCTATTTTACTTTATTTTAAGATCCCGTATGAAATTCAGTCCGGTAAAGAAGATTTTATTTACCACAATTCCCAGAAACATTCTTACTTCTCTCTGGGTCATTGGGGCTCTCATTCCTCTGATAATTTTGATCCTGTCAATGGTCACTTTTCTTAGACCTTTTTCAATATTGTGTCAAAAGATAATGTACTTCTTTCTTGCAAAATTGCAATTTGGCTGGAGATACCTTTAATCCTCCATCTGCCAGATGATTCAGTAAAGCTATGGTATCTACTTCACATGCTTCACGTGTCTTCGATGCCACCAGTAGGTCATCGATATATTGTACTAGTACTGAGCTTTCAGGCATAGTCAGACTCTCCAAAGACTTCTTCAGCAACTGATTGAATATTGAAGGGCTCTCTGTATACCCCTGTGGGATTCGGCACCATGCCAAAATACGCTGTCCAAACCGAAATGCAAAAATCGGCTGGCTGTCATGATGCAATGGAATTGAAAAGAAACCATGGCACAAATCAATTACTGTGTACCATTCAGCATCATGAGGAATCTGATACAAAATCACTGATGGATTTGGCACAATGGAACAGCATGATACCACAATTTTGTTAACCTTTCTCAAATCTTGTACTATCCTGAACTTCCCATTAGGTTTCTTCAACCCCATTATTGGTGAATTACATGGGCTACTCAGTAACTCTCTCAAAACACCTTGCTGAATCATTTTGTCAATTATAGGTGTTATTCCTTCAATTATTTCTGGTGTCAGTCTGTATTGTGGGATATTAGGATAAGAGATTCCCTCTTTCACTGTAATCTTTACTGGATCTACATTATTCATCAATTCCACATCCTCTCCAGTAAAATCCCAAACTGCTCCTTTTACTGTGTTTCTCAACTCCTGAGGCAAATCATCTGGATTAAATACAGCATATGTTCCAACAATCTCACTTTCTCTATTATCCAGAGTCATCCTGTATAAGACATCCTCATCTGGTGTCTCAAAGGCTATTCCATCCGGAGTACAAAAAATTGTGCAATTCATTTTACACAATAAGTCCCTACCTAACAAGTTCACTGGACTAGTGTCGCACACTACAAACCTGTGCATATCTGAAAATTTCCCTATCCTTACCCTTACTGGTTCAGTAAGAGGAGTCTTAATCTGTGTATTAGACACACCAACCACTTGGATTGTTTCGTCCGAGAGAGGAAGATTTCTTATATCTGCTGACCTGACAGTTGATCTCGTTGCTCCTGTGTCTACTAAAAAAGTAACACTTTCCCCATTTATTTTCCCATCTACAAATGGTCCTGCCTGGTCTATTTCTAGAGTTGCTCCAAGTATGCACTCTTCCTCCTCTCTTCGGCACCGTCAATAGTCCCCTTCAGACTCACTTCCCTCATTCTTTAGCCAGTATTGTTGTACTGGATTAGTATGTCTCGGTTTGTTTACCTGTTCATCATTGTAGAATCCCGAGTCTTGATTGTATTTGTGAGATCCTCTGTTCTGTGGCAAGGGCGGTTTTGGTTCTTGATTCTGCTGCTTGACAACCTTCTGCTGTTGCTGCTGATGATTACACCCCTCGTTCTGCACCTGTTGATTCAAGGATTGATTTTCATTATTCACTAATGGTGGATTTGTACACTCGGATCTCCAATGCCCTAATTTTCCGCAGTTGTGGCACGGAAATTTCTTTTTTGCCTCTTCGATATTCCCCTTTCCTTTTCCTGTACCATATCTGGGCCTATTTCCTGGATTATTTGCTTGTTCAACCAGCTGTGCTTCTTGTCTTTCTGCAACCTTCACCTGTCCTCACATTGCTTTTTCCTTCAGCTTTCTTTGTTTCGCCTCAATTTCATCACTGAAGTATTTCGCATGTCTCAAGATTTCATCAATCTTCTTACTCTGCCAATCAACTGTGTGCTCACGTATCATTTCACTGATTTCAGGTCTCAAGCCATATACAAATCTGTATACAAAATGACTCAAATCCTTATCACCCAGATGTTCATCTCCACTAAACTGTTTAAAAGCCAATGTCAACCTTTCATAAAAAGCATGAACTGATTCTTTTGCTTCCTGATGTGTTCGATCTATCTTAACCCAGTCTGTCTCTTTAGAGGGTACCTTATTCTTCAGGAACACAATAACCTGCTCATATTTTTTCATTACCTCTGGATCTGGAGCTCCTGTTCTTTGATCCCTCGGGTATTCTTTAGCAGGCCAATCTATCACTATTTTACACTCTGCCCACAAGTCTGCTGGAACAATTATATCAAACAGACTATTCAGGTCAATCCACAGCACTTTTGACAATTTCACAAACCTATCAACCTGCCTATACCACTCAACGGGCTTCTCTCTCAGTCGAGGGAAATCATTCATAAATGACAAAATATCCTGCCTAGTCCATGAGACATGTACATATCCTCCTCCAGGAATCTCTCTCATAGGATAGGCATCCACTGTTTTTTCCTTTTCTCTCATGGGGAATGCTGAGTAAGTCCTGTCCACTGTATCTTCCCTTTTCTTATACCACCTATCCTTCCACTTTTCCACATCACCCCATTTTCGCAATAAGGAAATCATTTCCTTAATCTGCCCTGTTCTGCCAACATCATTTAGATTCTCGATGTCCTTATCAGAAAAATCCACTCTGTAAGGCTTCTGCAAAGCTTTCACCTTGTCCATGTCAATTCCCATTTCACTCGCTATTCCTTTTAACCTGTCATGTGTATTCCTAGCCCTCCATGTAATGCTCTTGCACATGAATAACAACTCTCCATCATGATGATTTTTTAGCATTTCTGTAGGAATTGTCCCCGCTATGAGCTCCTCCAGTTCTATGCGCAACCTGGCTACATCAATTGCCTGAGAATCTTTGTCCTTCTTTTGGAGAACTTTCAACCAATCATTCAAATCCTCAGCCGTTATTTCTGTAGACTTTTTCCCTGTATTCACTTGTTCTGCCATCCTCTGTGGTTCCAGAATTGATCCTCCCATCATAACATTTCTTTCTACATAACCAGTATTCAATCCTGAATTAGGCTGTACATCTGACTCTCCATCACCTATAGTATGTTTCAACTGATTCTCTCCCGTCCTCATTCCTGACTCTCCCGAAGAACCAACTTGTCCATCTCCTACATATGGAACTGTTAAACCACTCTCACCCTTTCTTTGCTTATCAAAAATAGGCATAAGCGGACCTATGGTTACAGGCACTGTAACAGCTTCTAGATTCTTTGTCAATTCCCTAATTTTCTCTGTCAACTCGGATGTGGTTCTTGCTAATTCTCTTGTTTTTTCATCCTCAATTGCACTCTCTCTCTCTCGCTCTCTCTCTCTTTCCCTTTCCACGAAAGAGCTACCACTTTTCAGATCAGGTGTCACAACTTCTGTTTTTACGATTCGCAAAGTATCTCTCATTGTAGTAGCAACTGGTGTTCTCACTTCTGGTTCTGGTCTATATGGAGGTGGTCTCTTGTAAATCATATCATCCAAGACTTCATCCTCATATTCATTAGCCCCATACCTTCTCAATTCTACATCAGGTACCTTTTCCGTACCTTTCCTTCCTTCCGTTTCCTCAACAGTTCTCATAGGATATAATCCCTCTGACATACTAGCATCTCGCCATCTCCTCATTCGATCATGATGAGTTTCACGATCATATTTCCTCCCAAATATGTACCTATAGTTACCTCCACTCCTCTGCTTTTCTCGCTCATGCACCTCATCTTCCCATTCTACCAATGCCTCGAACTGTGTCGGTCTTGGTCTGGGCTCTAGACTCATCATTCTCTCTCTTAAATTTCTCAACGCGGCCAGATTAAATGAACCATGTTCCGGGAATGTTAGAACACCATCTTCTTTAGTGTACTTAGCCCAATTGTCTAACCGAATACAGGTATGATACCCATATTTCGCAACCATGAAGGATGCAGGGGTTCTTGTCGGAGGTAATGATTCACCCGCTCTAGTTATTATGTCCTTATCCTTGTCAAACCATTTTTTAATTTTACTGAACAAGGATTTCTTTTTCTTTTCTTCTGTTAGGTAATACATTTTTGCGTTTACCACAACCCTTTAATCTTTTCCGCAACTGTACGATCTTTTGTCCAATAACAGCGCGACTCACACCAACGCACCAATCCCGGAGCGTCTACGTCACCCTGTACTTCTTCCAATCCCTGTGCGCCTCACACCAACGCACCAATCACAGCGCTTTCGCTGTTCTAACCCACTGTCCACTCACAGCGCGGTCTTTCTGACATCAGTAGTCGCTGCAGTCGCTTCTTCTCCTCTCTCCTGTCACTCGTCTACCCCTCCTTTACAAAACCTTCTTGGTAGACTCTGTTTCAGATTCTACAAATCTATTAGTTACAACATATAAACATCTCCATTGTCTGCTCCGCTAACCACAGAATAGTAAAGACCTTTCCCACGAGAATCCCGCTTCTCTCTAGAACAGCGCTTACCTCTGCTCTACTACGGAATTATTACTTTCGTTGACACAGTAGCACATCCCTCTACTCTGCCCTTCTAACATGCATTCATTAACTGTTTCCTCCCGGAATGTTCCAAAGAGTTTCACAATTAACTAAATGCTCATACATTCACGCACTTTCACACCAGAAAATGTAGCACATTTACACAGAATCCTGCCTTTCCCGAGAACAGCGAACAGTCTGTCCTACTACAGAATTATAACATACGTTAACCAAGCAGCGCTTTCCTCTGCTCAGTCCTTCAAACAAGCTCAGAGAATACCCATTACTTCTCCAGCGGTAAGCTTTAACGGCGAACCTTACGGATCCCTGGGACTTAAGACCAGAGTTTCACAGATAACATTTGCTACCATACACACTTCTCTTATACAGGAAATATGTCTCTAATAGTAACACACGACGATGTCACTGATTCGAACCCAGACAATGCGACGCGCAACTTCAATTGTCACACGCTTTTCCCTACATTCGTACAGGGCCAACAATCCCGTCTTTCCTGAGAGCAGCACTCACTTCCCTCTGCCCTACTACGGAACCGTCACCGACTCCCTACGTCCCAGAAGCCGTACACACTACATATAACTCAATACGACGACTTCAATATTTAGTGTTAGTACATGTATCAACATAAAATCAATAAATCCAAAAAGCCTATGTACAAGCAATTTATCAGATCGAGACAATAATCAAAACCATCATACTGCTACCAGGAAACTGCTGCAGATCAGAGCTTATAAATTCTCCCTACTTCCACGGACAGAGTAATTCCACAGTCATACGCACATACACTCATCATACGCTGGTGGGGCCCATAAGGCGGTACAAAAGGGGGTGGGGATGGACGGAGCATCAGAACCAATCAAACACTCACACCTAGTCAACAGATCTGGGTTTGATCCATCACCATTCTTTAGCCCACTCTGCCACCCCAGTTCAGACATGGCCATATGCAAATCAGTCTGACCCTGTGCCTCATGGGAACAGTCCAGCCCGAACTGCCAAGCCATGCCTTCCCTGGACCGGAAAAAAGCTTCCTAGGACCGGTTTCTGGCATTTCAGCCGTCTTCAGCCAGGCTTGCTTGAATCCAGTGGCAAAGTGAGCAAGGGACTCACGTCTGAGCATACCCTGCCAACTTATGGCGAACAAAGCGGTACAAAAGGGGGTGGGGATGGACGGAGCATCAGAACCAATCAAACACTCACACCCAGTCAACAGATCTGGGTTTGATCCATCACCATTCTTTAGCCCACTCTGCCACCCCAGTTCAGACATGGCCATATGCAAATCAGTCTGAACCTGTGCCTCATGGGAACAGTCCAGCCCGAACTGCCAAGCCATGCCTTCCCTGGACTGGAAAAAAGCTTCCTAGGACCGGTTTCTGGCATTTCAGCCGTCTTCAGCCAGGCTTGCTTGAATCCAGTGGCAAAGTGAGCAAGGGACTCACGTCTGAGCATACCCTGCCAACTTATGGCGAACAAAGCGGTACAAAAGGGGGTGGGGATGGACGGAGCATCAGAACCAATCAAACACTCACACCCAGTCAACAGATCTGGGTTTGATCCATCACCATTCTTTAGCCCACTCTGCCACCCCAGTTCAGACATGGCCATATGCAAATCAGTCTGACCCTGTGCCTCATGGGAACAGTCCAGCCCAAACTGCCAAGCCATGCCTTCCCTGGACCGTAAACAAGCTTCCTAGGACCGGTTTCTGGCATTTCAGCCGTCTTCAGCCAGGCTTGCTTGAATCCAGTGGCAAAGTGAGCAAGGGACTCACGTCTGAGCATACCCTGCCAACTTATGGCGAACAAAGCGGTACAAAAGGGGGTGGGGATGGACGGAGCATCAGAACCAATCAAACACTCACACCCAGTCAACAGATCTGGGTTTGATCCATCACCATTCTTTAGCCCACTCTGCCACCCCAGTTCAGACATGGCCATATGCAAATCAGCCTGACCCTGTGCCTCATGGGAACAGTCCAGCCCGAACTGCCAAGCCATGCCTTCCCTGGACCGGAAACAAGCTTCCTAGGACCGGTTTCTGGCATTTCAGCCGTCTTCAGCCAGGCTTGCTTGAATCCAGTGGCAAAGTGAGCAAGGGACTCACGTCTGAGCATACCCTGCCAACTTATGGCGAACAAAGCGGTACAAAAGGGGGTGGGGATGGACGGAGCATCAGAACCAATCAAACACTCACACCCATTCAACAGATCTGGGTTTGATCCATCACCATTCTTTAGCCCACTCTGCCACCCCAGTTCAGACATGGCCATATGCAAATCAGTCTGACCCTGTGCCTCATGGGAACAGTCCAGCCCGAACTGCCAAGCCATGCCTTCCCTGGACTGGAAACAAGCTTCCTAGGACCGGTTTCTGGCATTTCAGCCGTCTTCAGCCAGGCTTGCTTGAATCCAGTGGCAAAGTGAGCAAGGGACTCACGTCTGAGCATACCCTGCCAACTTATGGCAAACAAAGCGGTACAAAAGGGGGTGGGGATGGACGGAGCATCAGAACCAATCAAACACTCACACCCAGTCAACAGATCTGGGTTTGATCCATCACCATTCTTTAGCCCACTCTGCCACCCCAGTTCAGACATGGCCATATGCAAATCAGTCTGAGCCTGTGCCTCATGGGAACAGTCCAGCCCGAACTGCCAAGCCATGCCTTCCCTGGACCGGAAACAAGCTTCCTAGGACCGGTTTCTGGCATTTCAGCCGTCTTCAGCCAGGCTTGCTTGAATCCAGTGGCAAAGTGAGCAAGGGACTCACGTCTGAGCATACCCTGCCAACTTATGGCGAACAAAGCGGTACAAAAGGGGTTGGGGATGGACGGAGCATCAGAACAAATCAAACACTCACACCCAGTCAACAGATCTGGGTTTGATCCATCACCATTCTTTAGCCCACTCTGCCACCCCAGTTCAGACATGGCCATATGCAAATCAGTCTGACCCTGTGCCTCATGGGAACAGTCCAGCCCGAACTGCCAAGCCATGCCTTCCCTGGACCGGAAACGAGCTTCCTAGGACCGGTTTCTGGCATTTCAGCCGTCTTCAGCCAGGCTTGCTTGAATCCAGTGGCAAAGTGAGCAAGGGACTCACGTCTGAGCATACCCTGCCAACTTATGGCGAACAAAGCGGTACAAAAGGGGGTGGGGATGGACGGAGCATCAGAACCAATCAAACACTCACACCCATAACACCTACATTTATTCTATTACTCTATCCACACTGAATATGAGAGAGAACTCCTTGATCAATCTGCACCTAATCGGAGGTCAATGCAATCAAATTGAATTGTCTCGAGTCATGATTTAAACAGTTTAAACACATTTGAGATCTCAATAATATGACAAAGAAATAACCACCCGACACTGGAATTCAAACAAGAATTATTTTAACTAAATTAGTTTAAATGAAAAGTCATTCAATTGCAAAATCATTATTCTCATATTTACCTATTCTAGCTAAATGTCGTATTTTAGGTCAGGGCAGGTCTCTCAGTAAAGAATCAAAGTCTCTCGAGTCGCCGTCCTCTCAATCAGCATCGATCCTCTTGAGCATAAGTTCAGGAAAGAGTGGCCTTAGACCCTCTCTAGTCTAGAAATATTTATACTAAAATTTACATACTAAAAGTTACAAACAAACTCTAAAACGTCCGTTGAGCAGAGCGAGCAGGAAAGGATGTTAGCTTGCAACATTTAGAAAAATCTCCGCTCTCGGATATCTCAAAAATAAAAACACGGAAATAGGAAGTCAAAAATATAGCTTGCAACATCCATAGATGCTCTTCTCCAGAATTGTATCACTCACAGTGAAGCCACCGCAAGTTTATCAAAAATGTTCATTTGTGACAAATGTTCTCCTCCAAGGATTTTTGGCGAACATCCCAGAGTTGTCGTCCTTTCATAACTTTTAGCTCAGACAGAGGCCGAGGTCCTATTTAACCATTTTCAGCGAGGCCTCTCTTCAATTTCATCTACTCAAATGCAGGCTGTAGATGTCGGCCATTTTCTCAACAGGCCAAAATGGACAACTTAATTAAAAAGAAACACAAAACAACGTTACTACATCGTATTGATTATACAGTGTTAATTCCCACTAATACCCTTATGTGTATGTATTTATCTAGCCATTTGCGACATAAAAAAGCATTAAAGCATATTATTTTAAAGCGCAAACACATAACAAATAGCACTTTAGCCACACTTATTTAATTAATTTGCTCACCAACTTAGTTCACTTATTAATTAAGCCATGCAATTGCATTCCCGCGTGTAATTCTTTCATTAGTAAGGTTGATTAATTAAATCACTCGACAAAACTTAATACCTAGTAATTAATCCTTAGTAATTTTAGTTATGACATATAGAAATATAAGCTGATGTTTGGGTTTAAATAAAAAACCCTGCTCCAGCAGGTATATTAGGAGATAGCGTAATCTCTGTACCGGCATTAACGTGTTGCAGAGAGGATTGTATTTACTAAATGGCAATTGCTCTGGAAGCACGAAGAAAACAGACTGCTGATAAATTATTTTCAGCACAGACTGGAGCGAGTGGAAATACTCTTACTCCCTCACCCAGTATTACAGATGAAATTAAGTTACAAACCTTGTTTAATACCCTGGAAAAACTGCATAAAAAAGAACTTTCTAAATGGTGGGAGGCTGAATTTCTGCAACGCTATATAGAGGTGAAACGAGTACCACGGGGCCTTCGTATTTTCACCATCCCCACCTATGAGGATCCAGATAATGAAATGCTGGAGGAATGGTCAAACAATTCCACAGCATGTTCTAAGACTATGATGCAGATCGTGGTAAAATATGCACTGAAAGACAGATCCAAACTGCTTTTGGAAATTGAAAAGGTCCTTATGGAAATTAGTCAACTTGTCTCTCAAGAGACATTGGAAGAACACATGAAGAACCTAATGATTTGCATGGAGAAACTGGAGGATTAAATAACTGCCAAAAAACCACGCAAATTCCTACGCGACTTCAAAGACTATCAATCAGGTCAGACATTAACATTCCATAAGAGATATGATCACCTGTTTGAAAAGAAGACGGGAATGGCAGGAGTCTTACCAAGTATATCCACAACTGCAAGAGAAATCAGTGAGAGTGATATCTCTGATGGGAGTCTATCGGACGCATCAACTTCAGCCGTTAACCAAGAGCTCACACAAGATCCACAAAAGAAAACGAGTAATTTTTTATTGCAGTTTCAAATGATGAACCAAAACAGGACAGAATTTCATCAAGATCTAGGGATACAGAGGGGCAGAGGACGAGGAGCCAGAGGAAAGACAAGAGGAACAGGCAAGCCAAATAGAGGAGGAATGGAGACAAGGAGCAGAAAACAGCGAACATGAGTGTAGTGAACCTATCCAAACGGTCTCTTTCTTGTGATGAAATTGAGACCCTCTCCTTGGGATTGTCCTTTTGCCCATCTATGAATATTAACTATGCCCAGACAAGGATTGATTTATTTCTTTTCTCAAAAAAGCTGAAATTGAAAAAATGATTCAACACCCAACCACATAGACATATGGCTGGGACTATTCCGGATGGAGTGAGTAACCTTAATATTACCGACATTGAGATGTTTCATGTTTTGAATGGCGTGGGGGACAATGAACCAACTGAAGATAATACAGTACCCAATTTGGAAATTTGGGGGGAAGAGTTAGGGGTTAATCCGGGGAGTAAGTTTAAACCCAAATCCGTATTCCTTCCAAATGTGCAATGTGAAGCAATAGATGTGTTTGAAAAAGGAGTTCTAACAGACCTGTATAAAATAAGGTATAGAAATGTTCCACGCAATAGAAAGAACCTAACTGAAGAACAAATAACTGCCATTGATAACCTCAAAGCCAACAATAGTATTGTAATCCGTCAGTCGGATAAAGGAGGAAATGTGGTGGTTTTAGACAAACACAAGTACTTGGCGGAAGGGAGGAGACAAGTAAGTGATGTCAAATGCTATTGTAAATCTGGCATGGCTGAAACTTTAAAATCCAATACTACCTACAGAGAATTACTGGTAGAATGGAGAGAAAAGGGATTATTGAATTGGGAAGAGTACAACTATCTCCAGTGTGCACACCCAAGGATCCCTATTCTTTATTTGCTCCCGAAACTCCATAAAGACATCCTCAATCCCCCAGGCAGACCTATAGTCTCCTCGATTGGCTGATTACTGGAGAATACCTCAAGGTTCATTGACCACTATCTTAGACCTGATGTGGTAGCATTACCTTCCTATCTCAGGGATACTACAGACTTTCTCACTATAATTTATGGGATACATTGGGAGAACAATTACACCTTGGTTACTCTCGATGTAAGTAGTTTATATACATGTTTCCAACATGATCTAGGCCTTCAGGCTATCCAACATTTTTTCAAAACAATATCCATCTCACTACTCCACCACTCACAGATGATTGTTAGTATGATTGAGTTTTGCCTAGTTCACAACTTTTTTTATCTTTGACGACACCATCTACAGGCAGTCACAGCGTACTGCAATGGGCACCTGCTTCACCCCCAGCTATGCAAAGTTGTTCATGGGCTGGTGGGAGGAGCAGGTGGCCTCGCAAACGGTGGGATTTGAAAACAGTGTAGCCCTATGGCTGCGGTACATTGATGATATTTTCTTCATTTGGAGTGGGGATGGGAAGTCGGCTAGAAATTCTATAGAAAAACTGAATATGAATAGGTTTAATCTCACCTTCACGGAACAAATCAGTAAGAGTAACATGGAATTTTTAGACGTATATCTAGAAGTGAAAGGTAACACCTTAGAAACAAGACTATTTCGGAAAGAGACCGCTGGCAATAGTATCCTGAGTGCTAGCAGCTCACACCCTCGCAATCTCGTATACAGTATCCCCTATGGGGAACTGTTACGTGCTAAAAGAAATTGCAGAACTGATGGCACCTTTAAATTTGAGAAAGCCATCATGTGCAAACGGTTCAAAGAACGTGGATACCGTGTTAAGACCATCTCTGAAGCTATATTCAGAGTAGAGTGGGTGACTAGGAACGAGCTGTTACATCCTAAAAGAAAGGAAGAGAATAGTGAGTGCATTAGATTCCTAACTACTTTCTCAGGTCAGGCCAGCGAAGTACGCAGGATCTTCAACAAACACTGGCATGTGCTATTAACAGAGGAGCATCTTAAGAAAGAGCTTGGCAGTAATCCACAGATTACGTTTAGAAAAAAACACTCATTAAGAGATGAGTTGAGCCATAACCATGTTACAGAAGCGGGAAGGGGGAGTCTGAAGGGCAAACCTGGATTCAGATGTTGCAGGAACTGCAAAGCTTGCAGAAGTATCTATGATTGTGACAGACTGCTGATACCCAATTCCAAAAGAGAGTTTCTGATTAGAAAAACTCTAACATGTAACACGACATATTGTGTATATGTTTTGATCTGCCCCTGCAATAAATGGTATGTGGGGAGCACGAAACACCAGGCTAAGAAGTGGGTGTTGGAGCACATTCGCGCCATAAGAAACAACAACAAACAATATCCTGTAGCTCGGACTTTGGTCCGTATGGTTGTTATTGATTCTGTAAATTTGGGTGTTAGAGGTGGCAACAGGGAATTGTCTCTAAGAAAGCTCGAATCACGGTACATTATTGATCTGGAGAGTTTGTCACCTAAAGGATTAAATTCAAGGAGGAGTTGTCAATTCATCTGTACGATTAATAATGTTGTATTATATGTTTATTGAATAGCAGCTAATGTTTTTAGTAATTTTAACCTTTTACATTTCAGGTTTGGGCACTTCACCTATCAACGTTTTAAGAATTCTATCTCGCCAATTTTGATTTTTTTTACTGATGAACTGTATGGGATACTTTGGACAATATTCGCATGGGCTATAAAGTCGGACTATTATTCCATCTTAATGCATTGGCCCACTTGGGCATCATTGGGACATTTTTGATAATATGTGTGCAGAGAAATGATTTATTTGTGAATTTCTCCTGTTAGCCCACTGGAGCATGACTTGTATGCACATGGACAAATGTTGCTGCTAATTATTGAGTAATTTTGGTGGCAGCAAGTATATTATTGATTTATTATTATTAATTAATACCTGTACATATCATCGGCATGTTGAACAAAGAGCTTCATATGTATTCAATGCATTTTGCACATTACAAAATGGCCGCCATAGTTGCTAGTAATGTACATACACATATGGG